>NC_066348.1:5719158-8220151 GCF_024516045.1 Bombus affinis
GATAAAAATCACGATCCGTGGAATTCTATCGATAAATCACATAATAGTCGCCATATATATCACGAAGCTATGCGTTTTTTTTTTCATTGTATTTCCTTTTTTTTTTTCATTTTTCTCTTACTCTTTGTTCGATCGTTTTGTCGATTAAAAAAACGAGGCTTTTATTTTGTTCGATTGAAAAAATCGAGTCGATGATAACAATTCCCTATCGGTTTTTTTTATTGAACGTCAACGTATAAAAATATTTCAAACTAACCCATCTTTAAACAACTAAATCGAAAGCTAAATCAATCTTTCTCATCGACGTTCTTCCCCACTTTTCTTTCATTTGTTTTTTAATCACCTATCGTGATGCACATTCATCTCACGTCGAGTTTGAGTATTTCGCGAACTATCCGCAAGATATTGTTATCATACGAATGCTAAAGGATTAAAACTTTTTTCTTTAGGAGTCGCTTTTTTCTTTACGTATACACGTTTTGTTGCCAGGTGACACTGACGAGCTAGCCTGATGGCAAAAGGAGAAGTTATGATCTAAAATCTACAGAAAGACCCGTTCACCTGCGAGCTCACGTGCCCTTTTTCCCTTCCCTCTATTAAACGAATTTCTTCTATCATGAAGAGGGACTGTTTAAAGAGCCACCTTCGTCGATCGTGCTATCTTTCTATCTTCATCTAGCTACTTCCAATGTATACGCTTAATTTTCATATTATCTTAGAGTTTATCTGAAAATGTACTTTAAGGATATATAAATCTCTCTTTTCAATTACATCTCAATCTAATTATTTCCCATAAAAGTCAAGTCAATGCCTCGCAATAAGAAATTCTGAGAGATGGCAAAGTTTCGTAGTCGACGTGAAGCATTAACTTTAAATGAAACAAGCAATTACCTGCTCTTTCATTTTTAAATAGCTCCACGAACATTCGTACAAAAAGAGTCTCATATCATTATAGAACGACGTTTTCGATTTTCTAAGTTGCAAATTTCTAACGCTGCAATCTTAGTCTTCTATCGATCTCCTCTCTCTCTCTCTCTCTTCTTTATTTTTCCTCTATTTGTTTTCTTAGTTTGGCATCGAAAGAATGCAAAAGTGCTCAAAAAGATCGTCACACTGGACATTCCGACAATTTTATCCAAAGAACGGAGTAATTTTAATAGACGCGTCAGATGAGCTCAGGCGTGAACGAGTCTTTTTTTTTTCTAACAAAGAGAAATCAGCGAGTGACCCGACGCGATCGCTTTGTTACGTTTTCTCTTTCCTCAATTACTCCATAGGACGGGCCACCCTATATCACAATCTTCGTCGACGTCGTGGAGACGTTCGTCGTCAGCGCGAATGGCGGATGACCCCGATGCGTGGGTGATGGATAGGACGATCTACCGATGAGAGAGACGCAATGCATGACACGATGACGACGAGGACGATGACGACGAATGACAACACGACGCAGCAACGTCATAAAAAGAAACCACCGTCACCGTCGCCCCGAGTACAAACGGAGTATTAGCAAAAACTCCTCTTGTCGTGAAATAACCCCGGTAGCCACGATCAACCGAGAGAGATTTTATTTTTGTTATCCAGCCTCGACGCGAGGCCACCACACTGCACCTTCACCTATACCCGCACCACACTGTAGCACCTCAACACATTGCAATTGTCATGGCCTATGGAACCTGTAACCGAGCAGAATACAAATGCGCTACTTGAGTCTGTAGTTAATGGACCGGCTGGAATGGGTGGGATAGCGATTGATTTCTATCAGACGATATTGAATTTAATTTCGAGCAATCTATTTCGTTAATCCTTTGAAATCTCCAGTACACTTTTATAGCAAAATCTTCTGAAATTAAGAACTTTGTTTCGATAAGGGTTTTAAATTTATTTAGACTGTAGTCTTCTTTTTATTTTCCATTCTTTATTACAGAAGATAATACAGATATAATTTTTCTGTTATCTATGTGTCTGCAGTGGCACAGAAGAATCCAAAGGATTAAGGTTTTATTTGAAATTGGTTTCGTTGGAACGCAATAAAAGTACAATTTAAAGCTTCTATAGTAGTTTCTTGGGGGTTATAACATGAATTGCAGTACTTTGTGTGTAAAAGAACAAACACATTGTCTGTCTATTTCATTTGTTTCTCGTGCCAATTCAGCGTGTTATGATAGATACAAAAATGCAGTTATTATTATCTGTGAACGATGCAAATAATCTCATGTCTGAATTTATGGAAATTTCATATTTTTACTTCTAATAAAATATATTAATTATCAAACATATTAATTATCTAATAATCTAGAATTTCTATTGTTTTTAAACTAAAAAGATTAATCTGTCTCATAAATAAATGAATATACAGGGCATGTCAGAATTATCTTTATATTTCCATCATAAATACATGAAAAAACAGCGTACCTAGTGAGGTGTCGGCTGTCTTCATGAACGGCCATCTCCGAACTCTTAAACTCGTTCAACTCCTTTCTAATGGCTGCTTTGTCCTTAGGAGTCAATCGCGTCCAGGGTTTATCAGCCCTTCTGTCGTAATCATGAGCCTGTGTGACTTCGATGTAGTCGTTGAACCTGATAATCTAATAAAATACAGAAAAAAATCCAACATTTTTTTTACTTTCTTGGTTGTTTCGATTTCATAGCATAATGTTATAACGGTAAAACTGAACGAAACGCACCTTCTTTTCCTTGAGCTCCTCGACGGTCGGTCGAAAGCTGAGCTTCCGCAGTAGATACCGCTTTTTCTCCTCTTTTTGTTTCTTCTCCTCTGCAGGACTTTGCTCTGTAAATAGATTACGCGGGCATCATATTTTATCCAAGATTTATCGCGTGGCCGAGAAAATGGAAAAATTGTAAAAACATCGAAGTATGCGAACAATCTTGATATTTACTTGCTACGTATGAAACGATCGATTTTACAAAAGCGTAAAATCTTACATATTTAATCTTTCAATATTATTTATCAATCATTATTAATAACACATTGATTATAAATTTGAAATTAGCTGAATACAATATATTAATTGAACTTTTGTCAATTCTGACAATTATTTTATTACATAGATATTACGCGGAGAAAGCATCGAAGCAGCTTGTTTTTCTTAAACAAGAATTAAACTTGAAGATAATACGATTAAAAGTTGCTCGTAACATTGGGATAACTTTTGGAGAAGTTATATTAATTCTCCGTATTACTCTTGGGTCCATTTGGACAGATGCAAAATTTCACTTTTGTTTCAATTCTGTAGAAAAAAACCCTCTTTTATTACATAATAAAATAGACGTGTTAATAAATAACCTGAAATTTTTGCAGAATTCGGCGAAAATACAGAACATTAAAGAAGTTTGAAAAGGTCAAAATAAATAGATTTGCAGATATTGCAGAGAAAAATCTACCTTTAGTGTGAAAAATTTTAGTTGGAAATGACGGATCATACTTTAACATTTTGCTTCCCTGCTCGGTAGCTTTTAATATTACTTTGATTAACAGTTTTATTTCCGATAAATCTATTAAATTCAAAAAATAGTATCAAGTATTCGACCATTTCATCCGCAACAAGTTAATACATAGTTTCAATTTCAATTAACAAAGACAGATATTTTGCAAAAAGCTAATTTCGTTTGGAGCTTACTTTTCAAAATGTTTCGTTCCTCCAGTTCTTCCTGCGTCGGCCGCATACTCAGCCGCCTGAAACAAGAATGCCACGCGAATCAGTATAAGTTTAAAGTTGCTTTTCTTTCAATCGATTGGATCGATCAAGGGAGAGCGTAAAATTCACACGAAGACAAATAAGTGAATCATCGGGATTATCTTCTGTTTGCCCCGTGATCCGACGTATTGTCCTTAATGACATTTGTCAATTTGCTTTTATATTCTTCACACTTTTGGGAAGTATTAAATTCATTCTTGCAAATATTATAAATAGATGTTTTGACATTTCAGAAAATGAATCTATAATGATTGTTACAAGTTTATCGTCAGTTATAGGAGAGAAACTTTAGAATTGAATATGTTGTTAACCAAACCCATAGGAAAATTATCTTTGCAGTGAAATTCGTGTTTTTGTCACTTTCTTGCACGTTTAAAAAATATTAACAACGTTAATTATACGTAGATAGAATTAAATTAATTACTCGTTTCTTGACAAAACATTTTAGAATTTATTTCTTATTTTTAAAAGACTTGCATTTTCGAGTTTATCAAGTTAATCCCTTCTCAAACTATCTTATACTAGCTACTCTGTTTAGCTACCGAGTGACATAAAAAGTCAGGAGATCAACAAAACGGGGGCTACCGCATTTTGCCGCGTGATCTTCACAGTTAAAGTTAAAAGAAAAATACTGAACTGCCAGAAATGAAATAAAGTTCTTCGTAAAAAAAATTATTCAAGAAGTCGAAAGGTTAAATATGAAACGGGATCTAAATCTTTTTCAAGTTCTAACAATACATATACAGACTTCGATATCAACTGTTTTCTCATAAGCCAAAGATAATACGTTTTGTGCACTTCCTCCACGTAATGAGCGAAACGAAGTGCACTTTTGACTGTTCTATATTTCCACACGATTCAACAAACAATCTTTTACGTTTTAACATCTTCTACTTTAACATCGAAGCCGTACGGCCAATTTCAATCCACCAATGAATGATTAAACTTTCGCGAAGGAAAATCAATAAACGGAGGCATCAAGGATATTCGAATACCTTCGTACGTGCGTAGTTTTCGAATATTATATAGAATATAGTATTTATATAGTATTACGTAAAAAATTTGTATAAATTTATTTTGTGCAATTATTGCGATTACATTGGTAAAGTCTGAAATTGTTATATCAAAATTCTCCTATATGAGTAATATTAAAATCGGAAAATCAACAAAAATGTACCTGTTATATTCTTCTTCCGTGATAAATTAATTTTGTGCACTATACGAAACTTCTTGAAATTTCATTAGGTTTGTAATTAGACACGAGTATTGCGATTATATTGATAAAGTCTGAAATTGTTATATCAAAATTCTACTATATGATCATGGAGTAATATTAAAATCAGAAAGTCAGCAAAAATGTACCCATTATATTATTTTCTCTCGTGACGTTCATGTATTTATAAAAAGCTTCTACAGTAGTCATAAAAAGTGTTTGCACCATTTTTGTATCTGCACCATTTATTATAGCATTTCTATATCAATCAATTATGTCTGAATATATCAAGTTTCATATCATTTGGTAGTGCTTTCTTATGTCTAGAAAAATTAATAATATACTATGAAAGTGAGATGTGGAACCTGATGAAAACACGCCTTATTGAAAAATTAGAATGTGCATATACAAATATTTTTACAAATTTTGTAACCACTGTGTAATACTTTCAAATACTCGAATACTTCCGCGAGCAAGTGTAACAACATCGATTCTAGAAAACTCGTCAATGACGATCGAGAAATTCGTATTCACCCTAAAGGGCTTAGCTTGTGGAAGAAAATCGTTCGCGTTCTTGGTTTAGTCCTGAATTTATGATTCGTAGCTACGCCAATGCGAGTGCATAAATTCAAACGAAACGTTAACTACTTCGCCGGCCTGATATCGTTAACAGTTCAGGCAATGCTTTTCTATGGCCGCAGACGTCACTATTCATGGCAAAGCGAGATATGCGAGGATTCAATGGCCGTTTCAATGCAAACAATCAATGGACCGCCCTCGAATAATGTTTGCCGTGCTTTCATCTATTATCATTTATTTTATTTTACCATCGCTAAGGACGATGAGTTTATCGAAGCTTATAACGAGCTTCTTTTTCTTGTTTTTTTTTTTTATATTATGAAAGTGAATCTGTTTGATTGAAAATTACCTTTCTTTGTTGGGATGGAAATAGAAGTTATTTGTTTCAGAAAGTTAATTGTACCTTGCCCTTTTTTATCTGGTAACTTTTAACGAAAAAACATTTCTCTGCTTTTATGGAAATGAATCTGTTTGATAGAAAATTGTATTTCTGTTTTAGGCAGACAAGAATAAATTTCATTTGATTTCAAAAAGTTAATTGCATTTTCTGTTTGGTCTTTTTTTATTTAATTTCTATTTAGATTGTGAGTATGTTATACCAATTTATTAATTACTGTAATCTTCAGAGATCAATTGAGAATTAAAAAAAGAAGAACAGAAATAATTTTATCAATTTGTTTCTTGTTTATAATAAAAAATATTTTGTAATACTTTGTAAGAAAAAATGAGGAACATTTGTTCACCTGATAAGCTTGGCACCAATTGCCTCCTTCGTTTCCTGCCTCTCATTGTCCGTCTGTAGTTGAAGGATGTTCCTGTTGATGAGCTCCTGCCTATCTGGCCTGAGGGCGAGCTTCAGCGACAGCGACTCCTTGCGCGCAATCTTTGCTGCCAACCGGCCTGCAATTAGAGAAACAATTAGTTTCTTAATTAAACATGACTTATATGTTCACGAGACGCTAACTCATGGAGCTCCTTTTCGCAGATGAATATTACTTTCGAAATGACACTAATTAACTTTTTAAAGCATTTAATGGTAAAGGATAAATTAATTGCTATTAATGGCATCTTATTTTTAAATATTAGATTACAGGAATTTTCTTCCGATATTAATTTAAAATTGGAATCTTTTTATTCTACTCTACATGGTCTGTAATTACTTCCGAGATGGTGTAATCTTTCTGAAGAATTTGACACTGACTTTTTGATCAAACTATACAAGGTATTAATTGTAATGTGATTCATCGCCGCTATTTTTGAGACACTTCTGACTATCCGATAAAAAATTATTCCAAATAAGAATTAATCAACATTAAATCAACAATAGATCGTAATATAAAAAATTGCAAAATTTAACTTTGCAAATCTAAAATTGCAAACTTTATATACTAAGATTTCAATGTATAAAATTATATTACAGAATATAATATACGAAAATAAAATATTCTAAATACAGTACTCGTTATAGAATGTAATAAGTAAAACAAATGTCTAATAAGAGTCCATTTGTTTAACTGTATTCACAAAAATATATATCATAAATTCTTAATCCACTAATAAGATTCCTCACTGTCGCCTAAATCAACATGCTGTATATAGACAACCAAAGTACACGTTAATTTTTCATCGATTCTTTTGTATTTTAACCACCGATTTAAATTCAATTTCGATTTACCACTGAAGAGGGAGGAACAGCTAAGGCTACGACGTATAGGAGGCTCGTGTTTAAAAAAATCCATCGAGCCACAGGCGATCGACAAAGTCGACGCAGTCCAGATTGACAGCATGGTGTCATCGCACTGTTAATTCTTTCCTTAATCTTTTCCAAAAATTAAAATTCCCTTCCGAGGTAATCTTCCTCGAATCGATCTCGGCCCGAGTCCGCAAATTCGTAAATGAATCAATTTAGATTAGGTTTAGATTGAATTGACAACTTCTTCAAGCTTCAAACTACAAACTTTAAAGAATTTGTAGGTTCGAGACGACTGATTTAGATTTTTTAACAAACTGACGAACTTTCCATTATAGTTTCCGATGGTTCGATAGGACGATAATCTGCGTTTCGTAGGAAGATCGTTAATTCAAAACAACGCAACGGCCAGAAACACACTGAACTGCTTGCCAGCGATCTTCGAGGATTAATATAACCTTCGAGGCGTTTGCGTGATCACGCGTTTGTCTATGTGAATAAACGTATCGCGCCGGGAGTATAATTAGTCCGGACTGCGAATGCTTATTTCGTGTGTTTGGCAATCAAGCTATCGCCATCTTTTTACGACCCTTTCACGCCTCATATTTTATCCCGTAAAGTACCTGTCCACCCTTGTTCGAAACCACTTCACTTTATCATCGCCTTTCTTGTTAGGAAAAACACAAAGTACATCCTCGCTCAAACATCTTCGAATAATTATTGTACTTGCTTTAAAGTCAGAAGAATTAAGTAAATAATGAGGTGGATAATAAAGTAGGTAATAAAGGTATGAAGAAATTTCTTTTGATCAATTGTCATGCCTGTGACTTGATGCAAGAAGTACCAATGTCAGTGTTCATAAAATTAAGGATTGAAAGATATGTTCAAAGATTCGTTCAAATAATTTCTGACACGAAGAAGATAGAAGTTTCTGCTATTTCGGATTTCTTTTCTGATGCAAGGAGAGAAAACTAAAGCTTATGTTATTTGCGTGTTTCATGTTGACTTTGCTATCCTTTTGTAGGAAGTTGATTCTATGAAAAATGTTCACACTGGCATATACAAATGCCATTATAATAATTTTTAGGTAGAATTTGAAATCGTCGTTTTTTATATAGAATGTAAAATTATTCACAAACTCAACACCGGGTTTAACTTTTTTTCTGTAAAAGTATAACATTGGACACTTCTTGCACCAAGCCACAAATATAATTGGAATTTTGTTTGTTTATGAACATATTACGGATGTTTATACACATATGCAAGACTATATGAAATAACTATATATATAATAAGTGAAATAAATCTCTTTCCATGCAATCAAAAATGAGAGATATCCTAAGATTTTTTAACGGAAATGCACGTCGCGTTTAAAAGGTTTGATTATCGCGAAGGGCTTTAAAGTTTTTAATTATTTTGGTTAAAAACATATATACGCAAGGATAATTCGGACTAGCATGCTCCTTCAGGATGAAACTAAGCAAACGAACTTAACAAACGTGATCTGCTGAGCTCTTAGTTGTAGAGATACGACTGGTTTGAGTTGTTGAACGAAGCGTCGAGTAGTGTCTAATTGGATATACGAAGTGGAATTAGTCCAAGACCAGAAGTCATGTTTACGATGCAATATTTTTATACAAAATCTTCGTGCTATATTGTCGTATATTATTGTCATATTCGTTACAAAACAATTTTCACGCATTTAGTCTTTACATAATAGTAATGTAATACTTTTTCACATACACAAATGAATGTATAGCAAATAAAATATTATTCGTTATGCATTATTCGAACAAAAGTGTGCTTTAACAATGTCCAACATTATTGCAGGATACCCGTTTGAAATATTGGGTTATCGAGTTTTCGCTTTATTCAAACACATAAAAGTTACATTGAATTTTTGTCTCGAACTTTTACTCTAAATTATACATGTTTAGTTCCCTTTAAGAGCAATTTCGTTCTCTTAAAAATTAAAGCTATCCTTCTGCCTTTCTTCCACCAGAAACGTAAAATATTACAATAATTCTTGTAACACCATAACGCTAAATATCGCAAAAAGAACCTTTAAAAAAAAAAAGAAGAAAGAAATAAAAGCTTCCTGTCTCATGATTTTTAGGCATTTATGGGAAATATAAAAGTGCAAAAATATAAGGAATGTATATATCCAAAAATATATAGAATGGTTATGTAATGGGCGAAGTAAATTTCTCAGCTAGTGTTCTTTCCTTCTTGATTTCTATAGCTAATTCTTTAGTAGATGTCTTCTATATTAATTTCTCTAGCGAATTATTACTGATTATTATTTTCCATTGCGATCTGAAAGATCATGGGACATAACATGCAATAATATATAAAGTACTCCAAAGTAGAATATTCGTTATAATATTTAGAAAATGCAACAATTCTGTGCACAGATTCCATTTCTTTAATTGTGTCTAAAAATGTAAATCTGTATAAATATCCGTAACCTAGCGATCAGCATAAAGTAAATTAAAGTGGGATCGGATCGAGTAACGTTAAGATGGAAAAGTAATCGAAAGAATCATTAACGAATCGCTTTAATTGCCTCGGATTAATTGTTAAGGGGTTCACGTTCACATTTGCATAGGTTAAAGTGGAGAAGAAATTTCAATTAGATACGGTAGTGTTGCAGCTACATCGTTTATGTAATTCCTTTCTCCAGAAGAAAAAAAAAAAAAGAAAAAAAAGAAAGAAAAAGGAACAGAAAAAAAAAGAGAAAGGAAAGAAAAAAAGAACGACGAGGATGGTATTGTGTTTCTCATTAAGCTCGACCAACACCGAACGAATCTTCCATTGAAAAAAGCTTTTATCCTTTTTGCCCTCGTTTAAGATGTTATTAAAAAATATTTCTCACGGGGCTTGCTCCCTTAACACATCCACTGCTATCAAAATGCAACATGCTTAACTGTGAAATGGATTTCTTTTTTTCTAGAAATGTATTGAAAAATGTAAATAATAAGTTTTGTCTTGACATACTGTGACTCGGCTCGTTCTTTGTCTTGATGTCAACGAAAATGTGGCAATTACATAAGCAGAATTATTTTCTTGGAGATAATTGAATCAACGCAACGTATACGTCGAAAGTTATATACGTTGAAAGTGACGTTTGCAATAACTGAACTACGTTAAACGAGAGAATAAGTTAATCGTCAAGCTCGTCGATGAGTTATCGAGGCCATCGGCTACACGTGGATCGAACGGTGGTTATTCGATGCCTCAATGTTTAATAATATCGATGTGGAGAGATGGAGAAAATGGAAAAAAAAAAAAGAAAGAAAAGGAAAAGTTGCTAATGGAAGCGTACGGCGAACCTTGGGCGTATAAAAAATTCACGACAGAACTTTCCCAACGCAGAGGCAAATGAAATTAAGTCGTCTTTTGATAATCCATTAATTAACTTCCCACTGAAAAATCAATAGTTGGCCGTAGTTTTTAATAAAAAATGGAAGACGAATTTAATGCCATTTTCTGTCAAATTCGCATCCTTAGAGCATCGAAATTTCAAAGTCAAAATAGTCAATGAATTTTATATATAGGACGCTGGCTGTTTTTAACAGCCAGCGCAATTCACATTCTTGAGACGTCTCTATTGTGCGAATGATATGCACATGCAATTTGCGATAGACAGCTCAGTTATTGATATCACACGCTGTATTCAACATAGGATGAAACTTTATTATAGTTTTCGCAAATATACGAGTTCTCGCTACAGATTTCACTGCTGAATAAATTTTCCTATTTCTATTTTAATGCAGTCTTCAGGTTATACATATTTGGACACACGATCGATACTTTATATTATTACTATAAAATTAAGAATACTAAAAGCTACGCGGACATAACCACTTATTTAATTTAACCACTTCAGACATCCACTTCTCTATTCACCTCTATGACTCCCATAGCAGTCACTGGATTAAACTTTCCTAAACTTTTTTCCTCATAATTCCCTGGGGGCTACCTACACTAAATTTCCACCGCACTCGTTTCCGGTACTTACTTTTCTCATCGTCGTACTCGTCCCTGTAGAGTACCTGTCCGTCTCCGGAATCGCCGTCAGCGTCCTCCCGTATCACGTACGGCCGCGCGTTTTCCTTGTTCTCCAAAGTGCACGGTAAAGCGAGGCCAAATCTGACCGGTCGACTGCTGAAAGAATCGTCACGAAACATATTCAATCGATTATTATTGTTATCATTTATTAAATAAAGCGCTGATTGACGCTACTTGAATCAATGTTCTACTCTACGGCGATTCAAATACGAATATATGCGATTACGGAGGGGGATGAAATAATGGTACACGGCCTGGTCAGTATGCACTACCGATTATCAGTATCCGGACACTTCGATCGATCTGTACTAACACTATGTGAAGGTTGCCAAAGTGTTCAAATTAATATCAATGTAATAATTAGAAGTAGCATTTACTACGTTTCTTAAAAAGTCATCATATCAACCTAGTCCACTATCGAATTGGGACCATTCGAAATCACTAAATATCTTTCATTAACATCGGAAGATACGACTAAATTTGATGTATCACGACAATTCATATTAATTACTAAGATGTTACGCATGTTTCGCTTATACTCTTTTTAGCAGAATTTATATATTTATGCAATAGTGTTGCAGTTAAAAGTGCGAAACTTGTATACATGGTCCTAATTTAATGGACATGGACTGTAAATCTGAAGTATATGTTAAAAACATAGCAATAATATATCAAATATCACTGTTTGTATCGATATCTAACGTATTCCTATCAGTTTAGAAGATCTTTTTTAATGACTCGTAATTTAGAAATTAAAATAATTCTGTAATGTTTGATAATCAGAAATACTGATTTTACTATTGCACATCACGCTTTTAACAATATAATCTAACCGCGTCACAATATTTGATTATACACAACTTTGCAGATTATATGGAATAAATTTATTGCAACTCGATTTGCCTGCAATTTTGCACTCAGAATACAGAATCTTATTAGTAATAAGCAAGGGTCCGGATACTTTCTGGTGGTAGCGTATTTATCTGCACAGTGTATGTGTATGTGACACGTTGATGAAGATAACAGAAGCAAGTTACGGGTCCTCCGTGAAACGGACATTGTCCTTGTCCGTCACGAAATGGGTTATCAAACGACGTCGACGCAGATAACGCCGTTTCCTTTCCGACGCGGATGCAACATTTTTTTTGTCATGTTTAACTTCGCGTTGCAGACTGGTTGAGATATTCGTGATATCGTGGAAAGGAAGCTGTGACAGTTATCTTCCTCTTTTTATTGTTTCTTTTACTTTTTTAATTTGGCCAACTTGTTGAAAAAGTGTCTCATCACAGATTTTAATGGGACTTCTTTTAATCTTCGTTGATACGTATGAACGAATGGAAAAATGAGACGACTAAAAAATTGCTTAGAGTTTTTCCACCGTTATTTTTCGTTCTAAGATGTATTTTTTCTTCATCGAGGTTATTCTTTTAATTTCGTCCGTTGTTTCTACGTATCGATGAAGATCGATTCTGATTTTAATTTGTTTCTGTTACCATTTCCAATTTATGAGCGAACAAGGAGATGGCAAGTACTGCGAAATCTCGAATGAGTTGACTGTATGCGCATTTGATGCTTTCCGTTAATGGTAAGATAGCCCCAGAAAGATTTGAGTATGTGACTCTTTGTTCTCGAGAAACTATTCGAGAAGTTATGTTCTTGCTTATTATTTATGTTTTAAATGCTTCTATTACAATCTCTACTCACAACATGATAAAAATATCCATTATGATAAATAAAGAATAATTAAAAGCTAGTAATAAAATAAAAAAGCTAAATAAAGAATAATAAAAAAGAATTTATTAATTTCTCGAAAACAAAAGGTCATGCATTTAAATCCTTCGGGGACTGTTTCACCATCAACCTAAAGCATCGAATGTACATGCAGCCTACTCATTCGAGATTTCGCAGTTCTTGCCACCTCCTCGTAGGTAAATCTGTTAAAAGGGGATTAATATTATTATTTTACGAATTATTAAAAATGGTAGAATACAAAATTGATCTTTATACATTTAGACAAATTTACAAGGGTGTTTTTACAAAAGAGAATAATTTCAAATTTATGCATCATAATCCTTTGCACTGAATTAAGATTTAGTGCTATACGATGATATTTGTGGAATTATTGTCAGAACTCTATTGTTATTTCTTGTTTTGTTTTGCTTTCTGATGATGAAGATGATAGTGCGAAGGATTAGGATGCCGAATAATATATAATAAAAAAAACATAGTAACAGAAACGAGCACATAGAAAAGGTTTCAATATATTGCAAACTCCAATTATTTAAACAGCTGAGTTCCAGACAGACTTAACACCCCCAAGTTATATTAACCTCCAGCTGTTCAAACATTGAAATGTCAGCTGAATTTAATTAACCCTTCAATGATTAATCGTTGTACACGCACAACAATCGTATGCCACAAACTCTAAAGTATTTTTGCGTGGTAATACTTTTAATGTAAAGGTAGATGCTAGTTACGAATTAAGATGAAATATTCGAATTGTAGAAATAATAAAATAACAGAAAACAATGATAGTTTCTTTGTGAATAGATGGTCCATTTATACTCATTTATATCGATATTTTATAGTTTGATAATACTAATATATTTCATGCATTTAAGGCCATATAAGCATTAATTATAATATAAATGTAACAAATTTCAAAATCACCACCGAAGCTAATGTCACAGAAGGGTTAAAAGAAATTCTTCAAGAACATCGTGCACGAATTTTTAAAAAACAAATTAACGAACGTTATTTTCCTCGAGAAAACTTCGAAAAAGCTGTGAAAAGAAGAGTGAATCTGAAACAACGCGTTTCTTAACCAAAAAATTCGATCGTCAGTCGTGAAAGCGAACGAGCGTAAAAAGCGTCGAAGCCGCGTGGCATTGGAAACGTAAGAAGACAAGAACTCGAAGCAAAGAACTGTCACGGACCGAGGTGACGTTTCTTAATCTATTACAGCCGACGTACGAATCGAGCTGCTTTGTACTGTCCAGCTCGATTCGTTGGCAACGATAAGGAATCTCGAGATCCTCGTTCTCGTCGATCGATGGTTCGAGGTTCTCTAGCCGCGTGAAACGCAAATAATCGGATGAGTGAAGCGTGGGCGACAGTTTTCATGGGTTTCCCTAGGGTTTTCTCATGCTTAAGGTCGTAGGTTTACCATGCTCACGGCGTTCCTGATGCTGACACAGAGATAGAAAGAAAAAGAAAGAGAGAGAGAGAGGAAAGAGTCTCTAGAGAAAAATAGAAATATACAATAAATATATAAAAAAAGAAAAATAGAGCAAATATAGAGAGATCTAAAAAAGAACGAGGAAAGAGATAATAAAAAGAGAAGAATGAAAGAGAGTAAAATATAAATACACTGTGCCTTGTAACAATAAAACCACCTTAAAATTTTCAATTCTTAACAGCTACAATGCAACGAAACTTGATTAGAAGTATGCAAGATTAAATAGTTGAACTTGCAAAAGCTATTGTTACATATTCATTTTATTCTATCTTGAATTCAATTTTTATATAATTAAATATTATGCTGTATGTTATGAAACAAGAATAAACTGCGAGTACATTTCCATCATTTCTCTTTACTCTATTGCGCATAATTTGTCCTTTGTGAGGAAAAAAAGGATAAATAGTTCCTCAATACGATATCAAACATGTTTAACGTACAAAAATTGAAAACTTTTAATTGGTTCCACAGTTATGAGACTCAGTGTGTATATACAAGAGATAGAAAAATATTAAGAAAAAGAGACTAGATGATTGTTGGTTCTCTGCGATCAACAGCCGTGGGTATAAGACAAATATTTATACATATATATATATATTTAGGTATATATACCATATTGGTTCGCGCATGCTTAGTTAGACCAATGCCCAATTACCATATTCTCATCCTAGGCCTCAACGGTGGCCTTCTGGTTAAGCATAAGAAAAATACCATACTTTTAACTAGTGACTGACACATAATGTATTTTTTGTTGTATCTTTTTTTTTGTTTTTAATGGACGGATGCGCGAAGCTACCCGTTCGTGAGATTCGCCTCACCACCGGAGCATCGTTCTCGATCCCTTCGATCCAACCTTCGAAACACACGTCGCCGTCTCTTCTTTTGATTTAACAATCGAAACGGAACACTCTCTGTACTTTACTTTGGATTTAGTATCTCGGTTGTTACGTATGAAACGCTGCCTCGTAAAGGAACCTATATAACGTTTACGCGGCTGGGTAAATGTACCGCCATAGTCTGACTGCTGCTCGAAATACGACGTCGTATAAAATGTTACTGCTTGGTAGTGCACTTAAATTTCCTGTTACTTTTTCGGCTTTTTTCCCAGTGCACTTTAAGTTAAAGTCTTTTGCCCGACGAATATTATGATTTAAATATTTGGAAATTCTTTCCTTGTACGGTGACCTTAATAATAATTAATAGGCGACATTAGCGTATCGGTAATTAGGAGGAAGTTGTGAGTTACAGAAATCTGTTGGATAAATAATTTTGAGAATTTTGTAAGTGCGCGTTAAGTTATGTTTTTTGGTTTGATAAGACTTCTGAGTGGAAAATTTGAAAATTCATAATATTGTGTTATTTTTTTTTGTAAATATCAAGGTTTCTTTGCATAATAATTTGGAAACATGTTATAGTGATATTCGTGAATTATCGAGTTAAAGGATATAGAGTCCTTTTGTACCCGGAACCGATAATTGTTTTTGTGAAAAATGTAGAAAATTTGCAAAATCATTTATTTGTAAATATCAAGTCAATTTCATTAATATCAAGAATTTTGTATCGACTCAGTTTGCAGATTACAACTTAAAAAAATGTGTTTCACTATGCTTCTACTAAAACATAACTGATCTATTTCAAAAAATTACAGAACTTCATTCCTTAAATTTTGCACCATAACGTATGACGCTTAAATTCGACGAATGTAATGTAAAATAGTCCACGGAATCGAGAAAATCGAGGCGTTACTACCGAAATTCGTCGAAATAATATCGAAAGTAGCACGACGCGCATCCATTTGAACGAAACGATGAGTGAAAGGGAACCTGCAATAGAAAAAGAAAGAGAGTATGCGGGAACACGGTGCACGTGCGCGTGAGAGAGATGACAAGGCCGGAAGGTGAAGAACGATGTTCCAGACGAGCTTCTTCAGAGTTTCCAGGAATTTTTTCATTAAAACCAGCACGCTAATTAAACTCAAACAATTCGTCCTTAATTTCAGTCGAATCTTTTATTCTCTATACCAAAGTCGTTTGACTACGATCGAGAAATTCTTCCAATAAAATCACAATTAAACCAAAAAAGATATCTTATTATCGATGTTTCCGAACCCCCGAAGAAGACTCGTTTTGTTTCGCGACGAATCTTGTGCTTGATCGAAAGAAAGACTCGCGGGCACTTTGTTGAATTATTCCTTTTCGAGAAATATTTCTTTTTCATGTAACATTTTTAACGATCGAAATTAAAAACTTTCTTATATAGAAATATATCTCTTCCTAAGAAATTTTCCTGATAGTTTAAATTAAGAGCTCGATGAATCTTTTTCTCTGTTTTGTTGTATGACCATCGAGTCTTTCGAGAAGAAAGGTGTCTGAAGGGCTTCCCGTCAGCAGAGAAATCGCTTGCTGTTGCACTAACTTGAAGGAGGCATGCAGCTCCTGACGAAGGGTCAACGGCCTGTTCTCCTGCGTTGGCGTGTTCTGCGGCGTGCCAGGCCCACTTCCGGAACCCCTCTTCTTCAGCACACTCTTCAGCGGCACCGCGTGAAACTTAGGCTCCTTCGCGGGGATCTCCTCGACCCTGGACGTGTCGATGGCCGGGTCCGGCTGCGACATCCTTGGCACGTACATGTTGTCCTCTTCCTCCACGTCGAAGTCTTCTTCGTCCTCTGTGATAGGTGGAGGAAAAATAATCGTAGGATGTGTTTTTAATAAATTAAAAGATTGGATTTTCTATGGGTTATTACTATCGATTTTAAAGAAAGACAAATCTTTAGATAAATTGTTTTTAAGGTGTAAAAAGGGAATATGTTTAAGAAGAATACAAAAACATATCGAATGTTTTAGTGTTGAAATCGAGATACTAAAATATTTTGGATACTGTTTTATTTATACTAACAGAGAAAAATGCCACATCAAAGTTTGACTTTGAGTAAAGTTTTGTTCTATGTTAAAATAATAGCTAATTTACTATTAGTGGTATAGCCACATTTAAGGCCATACAGATTTTAAGAAGTATTTTGAATTTTAGATTCCAAAAATTTTTTGTCAGTCGAAGTTTAAAATTTGTTCGTAATAAATGTAATAAAAATTATGCATTTCTGCTTCTCGGAATTATCTACTTTTAGAAGCCGTCTTTGAAATATATATTTTATAAAATACCTTCAAAGATACTTCAGGAAAAGAAACAATTCCAAATTTATAGATACCATTGAGATAGATTCGATATCTCGAGTTTTAAACTGCAGTTTTGGTGCTCTAAACAAATAAACTTTACTGTCTGACCAATTTTATGGCCTCGCTATATCGATGGCACTGACAGTACGTATTTTTATGGTACGATTTAATTGAATCGATTTTAATATTGTTATTTAACGGTTATTGTTTACATATTTAAAAATTCTAGAAATTACAGCTTTTCTATCGTTACAGTATATTATTGGTAGGTGTTATGAAAGACCCTGAGAATTATTTTTGAATAATTTTCAAGACGTGGTAGATATAAACAATGAAATTTTAATTAAGAAAAAGTCAAACTTGGAATATAACAAAAATTTTTTCAACCCTGAAAATCTAATAAGAGCACAAGAATAAAAAACAAATGAAAAGATTTTACTAGACTTATAAATTTGTATAACAACCCATTGATATCATACAATATTTATTATTAATATAATAACATATTCAATCTAAAGTATACGAATAAAAATGAAAGACATAGTCTTTATTCATATATTCACAGCAGAATAAACAGTATATATATAATGAACAGTAAACCTTTGGTACATACCTTCTTCTTCGTAGTCGGACGACAAAGGATTCCGTATTTGCCGTTGCTTAGCCAACAAGAGGGTAGGACTCGAAGAGCTGAACATCGGAGGAGGCGGAATCGGCCCAATTTCGCTCAGAGGAATCGGCGGTTCCGGAAGTTCCGACAACATCAACGTATTCTGAGGTGGGAGAGGATAACACCTCTCGATTACCTGCTGGTTTTCGCTGCTTTGGTCTAGGACCCCCTTCTCCACTGAAAACGGATAAAACAAATAATTTGTTAGTCCACTTCGTTTACTTTATTTACTAATTATATTTTATTAATTATCTTTATATATAATTAATAAATTTTATTATATTGATTCTCTATAAAGTAATTTTATTTATTATATTTGTCAATATATTACTGTATTTAATTATGGTATTATATATTGGTACTTATACTTAACAAATTATTCATAGCAATCATTGGTTCATAAATTCTAGATTATAATGAAAAGCTATAATTGATTATGCATTTTTTATGTTATAAGCAAATAATTTTTTATTATAGAAGATTAAATTACATAATTTATATAAACACCAAAACATAGTAGAAAACTAATATAACATGTATGTATGAATTGTAGAAGTGGTAATACAATTATACGAAGTATAAAAGCGATTTAAATTAAAGATTCGTAAGGTAATAGAATTGTGGACGTATCTAGGCACTTGGAGAGCCGTTCTATCGCATATTCTATTGGACTGAATCTCAATACTTCCGATTGAATTCGAATATAGAACGCCCTACTTCTCTAGGGTGGATCGAGTGACAAGGAACATCCTATGAAATTAGAATCTTTGAGATCGTTTTTATTATTCTATGCCTTGAAAGGAAATTCTAGTTCACCCTCGTAGCATCAAGAATGATTAAATTTACTTAAAATTATGTTTACTAAAAACAGACAGCGTATAAAATTATTATAAAGAAATAATATCAATAAAACCGACAATAAACAATTCTCAATATTTTTCCATTTTCAATCGTCTCGATGCAACGGCAATTAAACGAAGTTGACTCATTGTTGGACCTTTATTTGGTTCTATATCTTCTATAAAAATTAATCCTGCAAAATTATCGCAATCTTCGAGACAACGCAACACGTTAATAATCCACGGAAACACATCATTGTCCTATCGCTGTTAAATTTACTCCGCATGTTCTTCAATCTCACTTAACAGCGTCCCAATAACTCTCTCGCAATTCATCAGCTCTCTACGATCTCCACCAATCTATCAAGTGCACCTAATCAATCCTAACAATCTCTCGTTTCGATCAATTCGAAATGACAATTTCCCCCCTATTATACCATATTCACATAACGCAGTTGGAATGCAACGATGGAAACGAGAATGTCACGATCGGCGGACAACGTTATTCATGGCCACTTCTCTCCAAGATGGAGGAGAGAAAACGTGTGCCAATCCTTTCGGGAAATATGATTCATCGGGGAGTATAGATCCGGCGGAAGCTTGGCAAGTAAGTATGCATTGCTGGTTCCGTTCGTCGTGACAAATTGTGAAATTCCACCTCCGCGAGTTTTTCCCACGGATTCCCTTGCGACGCTCATATTCTCTCCTCTTTCTCTCTTTCTTTCCTTCTACTCCTCCCGGCCCTCCGTTTCCTCATTTTTTATTCAGCACCTGCTGTATCATTTGCGTCACGGTTCATTTGTCACGAGAAATTCTCGCGTAAACCGTAATAAATGAACGCAGCGCGGATTCGCCAGACGACACAATGTAACAGAGATTTTTGCTAAATTTCAAATTCCTCTCTTTTTGCTGCCGCATGAAACTGTCGAAGCTTTCCTCACTTTTTCCACTTTCTTTATTTTTGTAACGGATTTGTCGAATTTTCGAACGTTGGATGATGTTGGCATTGAAGCTGATGAAATGGGTTTAAAAGAGAAGTTTCTAGCGACATCGGTGTAAATGATATTTGGTATGTCATCCATGTTCGTGCAGTAACAGATGCTATTTTTTATTTGTTCTATAACACGAGCAAATTTAGAATTTATTACAGATTCCAATGCATTTTAGTGACTTTAGTATTCATTGTTAAGTCGAAACAAAAAATGCGTTTTATATTAATTAGTTAATTAATTCAAGAAAAAGGTATGTAGATATAAAGTATATTTCCAGTTTACACTATTACACAATACCTTTATAACTGAAACGTCTATAATTTATTAATGTCTTTCTAATAGTTCGATATTTACATATAATGTATTAAATAAACTTGTAATTTGTAATAAAATTAAGGAAAGGGAAACAAGTGCTTGAAACGTGTAGTCTTGTATAGTAATTTTTCATATCGTATGGAACGTGTAATTTACACCATATTAACACGAATATCTTTATTCGAATTTATTCTAAAACTTAAGTACGATGTTCTGCGAACTTCAAAGGTAGCTAATTAAAAGCCAATCTAGCCATCTATTCATACCAATTTCCATCTACACACGTTCATAATTTGTTTATCCAAGTATTTCAGAATCAACAAGTTCTAACGTCGTCGCTTCCCAGAAAAAGTTGTTCGATATTTTATAAAGTAACTCACTGAGCAACTTTCATTTAAACTTCATTAAAAACCTTTTTTCTCTATTCCGTCAGAAATTTCCCGAGGTTCATTTAAAAAATTGCTTTTTAAAAATGTAAAATGACCAATTAAATAGACTGTCGCTTTTATCAAGTGTCAGTAGAATTTCCTACGATAAATGTCCAAATATTTTCGCGAGTAAATGTATTTTTAAAATGTCAATTACAAATAAAGTAATATCCTTGGCAGTTTTAACAAGATTAACGAGTAGAAAATTGGTTCACAAACCACCAGCTTTCGGTTAGGGCATTCGAGGAATTCGTGCGATCTCGTGGAACTATGCGCGAAGTTGTTCCCGCCGAAATTTCGGACACTGGCTTGCGGTTAGGTGTCCAGAGAAGTTATTTAACATTTTTGCGACCAGCACGAGAAATTCGTGGCTCGCTCAGTGACTTGGTATTTGTGGTATTTTCTTTCAGGTGCACGTAAACTCGAAAATTTATATCGACGATGCGAATTAAATGCGGCGGAACTCGGATTTGAAAATAATACAGAAATTGTTAAAAAGAAATCATTATTTAAGAATTATCGCCTCATTTAAAATTTTACATCATAGTATCCCATTTAAATAAATATATACGTGTGCTAAATATTTTATAATACCTACGTATATTTTCAGATTCGTTCCAAACATCACTAGCATAATCTTATTAATTCTCGCACTCATTTAAAAGTTATGATAGTCTTGTAACAGTGTCAACGGAAATATTTCAAAATATTTCGTATAAAACACATAATGTACTCATAAATATTCATAAAAGGTACTTGTTAAATTGTAACATATTAAATGTCTACCTTCGAGTATAAATATTTAAAAATCTAAATCTTTCTCTTTTTAATAAATAGCTTTGCTTCTTTGTAGATCATCTTACATATTTGTATCTTCTACGCAAGTACATAAACGTGTGTTTTTCAAAATTCAATGAAGCGTGATTCTTAAAAAAAAAACAGACATTTCATGTGTTACAACTTTAATCACAAAGCTTTCATTATTGAGATTTATTAATTTAATCAAAGCGAACTATCTAACAATACTAGGAAGTATTGATATTTTAAATAAAATGAATATATATAATATAACGTAATAAAACGAATACATAAATTTTGAAATTTATCGTAATATAAATGTGCTTTCGTGATCACACACGTCTTTTATTTTCCAAACGCTCATATCATCACCATTCAACACAATTTTTCCTCCAAAATACAGCAAATTATCCTATTTACCAATTGCAATAAACGATCGACTCACGACAAATGTTTTGATTTCACGCGACGATCTTCCAACGAGAATCCTCAACACGTTCAAACGTAACCCCATACCATCACGAAATAGTCACAATATAACAAAGAATAGTATCGTACACCGTGTCACCTAACCTCGTTTCCGTCTTGTCACGCTATTTTTCAAAGTTTAGATCGTGCTCTCCAAATGATGCAATTTCTCTAGAACGCGTCCCTATCTTTGAGAATCCACTGATCGAACGAAATTCCGTGAAAGGGAACAAACGACGCTTTCTCGAAACGAAAGAGGATCAGAGCGAGGATAAGAGGAGCTAAAAGGGAGCGGAAGCAACCCTGGGGTGATTAAAGATAGAGCCTCGAGTCGCGATAGTCTTGAAATTTCGTGTCTCTCAAGGCGAAGGAGTAGAAAACATCAGACACTACTTACGAGGCTAAGAATAAGACGTACAAGTATCGCTCTTGTTCATTTAATTATAAAAGGAGAACCGATGGAATATAATGCTGTTAAGAACAATCCTAAATAAGAAAAGAATAATTAAAATCCTTTTATAGCTCTTATAAAATTCAAACTTAATAATTACATTTTTGGTAAGCAGGTTATTTTCATTCGGAATTATTTCATATTAAAATTCTTCTTGCTATCCGCAAAGTGACATTCAAATCAAATTCAAATTCAACAAAAATGTACTTATCAGATTTTCCTTCTGTGATCTTCATATGTTACCACATAATAATAATAATATTATACCATACAAGTATAAAACGCGAGTATCGATGTTTCTTCTCAAACGTGCTCCAAGAATTAAATATTCAACGGAACACTAGCTCTTATCAGTGTATGAAGTAAAGAAGTTTCACCTCCGAAATGGAAATTATTACGAGGAGGAAAAAATGGGAACGTTTTCCTTACGGTCCTTTTAAAATTCACGGAGAAGCTTTTCCCAGAGATCTTGTTTCTTGATATCTGTCTATGTACCGGAGGAAGATTTCGTCGGAAAGTAAATTCGACAGTGGTGGACGTGGTTGTAGAGGGTTAGGCAGAAGTCGAAGATAAAAGCGAACTTTGAAGTTTCGAAGGTAAACGAGAGTTTTAAAGACGATTTACGTGACGAAAACCGACGGCACATGAAAGTTTATCGTTTCGCCGCCAGCTTCTCAGGAAAATTCGCTATCGAACTTCCGCGGCCACTTAAAAATCAAGACGTCTTTCTCTTTTATACTTGTCCTTGCACTTAATGGGAACTTTCGCGACAGTTCGAATTATCGGTACGTTACAGTGTTCTTGTTATGAAACAATATTTCCTTAGTATGCTTGGGCGAGTTGATTCGATTTTAAGACATTGCCAACTTCATAGGCTTATTAAAAGTGTTCAAACATGTGGGAACTTATTCTGAATATACTGTATGCGTTATACAGAATATTGTTTATGATATAGAACACGATAAAATTATCGAAGTCTGAAACAAACCCAAAAACGTACATAGAAGCTGTGAGATATATATTGCAAACATATCCGTCACAAGAATGAGAAAATTATTTATTGATAATAAATCTTGATATTTAATGGTAGTTCCCTTTAGTATTAATTGTATATTTAAGCCAACTATTCATACTGCATATTACTGTTTATTACGTGTATGCTTGTAATAAACGTCTCATATCTTGTGTATATTAAATGTAGAAATGACTTCTTTCAGACAATAAAAACTTCCATTATACGCAAAAATCGAGAAGAATTTGTTTGTACATGTAATAAATTTCCATATTCATTTCAAATTTTATCATTATAATCGTGATAGTATCCATACAGAAGACAAAGATTAATTTAAAAAATGCTTTATTTACTTATTCTTAAATTTGTACTATCTAATCTGGATGATTTTTCACTCGAAGAATTTACTAAAGCTGAGAATATTAGAATTTACGAGCGGATATACTTCTCATGACTTATGACGCGCAACCACGTCTGACCATAAACGCATTACTTCCACTTGCGCTCTGTTCTGCTCGCTTTAACATTTTACTACGTTGCTTGTTTCATGCTCGTGTAAATTCGTATACGTGTGTTATCTCTGGTTCATTATTTTATATTTACGTTGTTTTAAATTGTAACAGCTGAACTGTCGTTTATTTAACGTTATTCTTTGTTCTGCATTTTTATTAAATGTCTGGTTTATTCTTAAGCTTATCGTTCACGTTATATAAAATTCTCTTATTCTAAGTTTGTTCTTTATACACTTCTATATATCCTTTCTACTAAAGAGAAGTTTAAAAATCTTGAAAAAATAGTTAGAATCATATTTAATTTTTCAACACTACGATAATAATTAAATTGTGGGATTTGATGCAGTTGTGGAATATTTAAAGGCGTAAAAATTCATAGAATACACGAAATGTGCAGAATCATACACGGTATCCAAAGTAGAATCATTATAATGTTTAGTAGAATTTCAATTTAATTATGTTCATAAAACTATAACCATCTGCGATATAATAATACTGAATTTCATATTCCTCATAAGAAGATATGAAAGAAATAAAAAGAGCGAAGGAAGGAATTAAAATGAAAAATTAAATGGCCAGGAAAATTCCATTTTCTTTCACTTTTATCGCAAGATACGTTCTACTGGTGACGCTATTTAATATTCAACGCGTTTAATCGGAATTAAACATCCTTACGGAGAAGTATTCTATATAAAATAATAAATAATGTTGTTTAAAAATTCATTATTATTTTTATCGTCGATATTCGCCTAAGGAATAACGAACGTCATAAGCGAACGATGCAATCATTTTCGATCGTGTCACATCGATATCGTCGTTGGAATTTAATAGCACGTCATAAAAAAAAAGGGTAACGAGCATCACGATATTAAATTGGCTGAAAGTTTTCTGATAATAGTAAAAAATCGTAATTTTACCGCGGGTATAATATCGATGCGACGTCGTTTCATATAACGTCGAGTTATTCGTTGCTCGGCCATTCAACCCTTCCCGCCCTATTTCTTTTTCCCAGTAGTTATTATTTTAATCGTAGCACGATCAACCTGATAATCTGAAAACCGATAATCGGTATGAAAGTAATGGACGTTGGTCGTATTACTTTCACTTCATTCATCGATCCTTTCATTCGAAATGTTATGAATGAATCGTATGCAATTGAAAGGATCAGTGGAAAAGCAATATAAAATACATTTAAATTTTCTAATAGAAGTTTTCTAGCGAAAAGTTTGGCAGAGTTTAGTCACTACGATTTTATCTGATATTTTCCATAACAAAGTTTCTCCAAACAATCCGACATTTCTATGTTATGTGAGGTAGGAAAATCGTAAAACATATTTTTCTGGTTTACTTTTGCTTTCAAAGGAAAATGATGTAAATTAGTTGGCACATGGACTATGGCGTTCTAGCTATTAATTATTTTGTTCCACATTTATGAGGAAGTTATTTTTTACTTTTAGTATTTGTGATTTTATTCAGGTCAGCCTTTCAGCTTGTAGAACATGTCTCGCGATACACGCCACTTCCTGTTAACGAGCTGTCGTAACTCAGAGTATTATTAGAATCATCTTGTTTTATGTTTCGCGAAACACGCGTGATTACGCGCTCGATTTTCTACAGTTTCCCTTTTATCGTCCAGTGATTACGTAATGGAAAAAGTTCTTTCGACTACTTCGCATAGAAATTAATGAAAAATCAGCGCATGCAACGAAAATGTTGGGCTACCTAAATATACAAGCGATGAGAAGAGTACTGTTCCAAAATTGTATACGAAACATGTTGGAAATAATTAATGAACGTAATAAAATTGACGCACGCATATGTGATCAAGCAATGAATAGAGAATAATTAATGATACTGCTAAAATTCAGAAATCCCGATTTTATGAATATTTCGGTGGAAATATTAAATTTTTCATTACTTTATTATAAACGCCATGAAAATAAAATAACTTGTACTTTCTGTTCTATTTTTGTAATTGCTTTCAAAAGTAATTAAATATATACTTATCGTACGTATTTTAATTTCTTTTTAGTTATCAAATAAATTTCAAACAATTGGTATTAGTACCTCTACTAAATAAATTAAATTTTTAAGAAAACGCGAATTGTATGACCTGGAAGCTTAGAAATTCTGCACAATATCTCTCTATAAATTTTCTACTTCTCATCCATCATATTTAACATCTACTCCTTATAATCTAATCTCTCCCATTTATGGAAGGTTTATTGACGATGATGTATTTTGTGGATCGTTGAAGACAATTAGCTCAACACTTTCAAACAAGTTATGGCAGGTATTTATTGTTAGACCGCGTGTGCAATTGAACAATAATAAGATCAGTAAATTGGAAAATAAATTACCAGCGATTCTTTGTTTCGTTTTATCATCGATAAAACACTAATAATTGCGATACTCATGTCTCGTTGCAGTGTTAATAAAATCTCAAAAATCCATAAAACTTTTCTATTATAAAAGTTAAAATATTTTCGTGAGTCGCTGCGCATTACATTTATCGCATAAGATGTAATATAGTACTTAAGGAGCTATTTTATATTCTACTGTTAATCCACTGATAATACATCACATACACCGACGCAGTGTTTTCAGTATGGCGGCGTTGCCTTTGAGTAGCTAAAGGATCAGCCTGTGGCTTCTAATAAATTTTAAAGGAACGTTTAGATCAAAGGAGCAAGATATAGAACGAAAGCAAGAGCATCTATTCGTTCAGTGTAGACGGTCATCGAGCAATTTGTTCATAAATTCATTTATAATAATCGAATGTGCATTCTTAAAACATTCGGATGTTCGATTCCCCATTCGATGAGCAGTCGTCAAATGGCAAACGAATGTTCTTCGTTTCATTCATTTTTCTAAATTATTTTACTAAATTTTATTATTATTTATCCGTTTGGTCTAAATGCAGCATAAAAATACCGGAGAAAAATTGGAATTGCGCGGTGATACAGAATATCTGTACTCACACTCAGTGTCGAACAAGATCAGTCTCCTGGCTACCACCCTGGCTTCCAGGGTGTTCGGCCTACTCGGCTTTTGCTGGTTCCCCGAATTCGGGGGTGCCACCGAGATCGGCACAGTCGTAGCCGTGCCCTGATTCGCTTGCGGCTCACCGCTCGGCGATACCGCGCCATTTGCACTCTGTTCAGTCTTTTCCTTCTTCGGCTCTGCAACAGAAAAAAAAATTCCAGACTGGTCAGAGCGGGACCAGAGACAATGGTCGGGGATCGCGCGAGCGGTTGTGCCTTTTATCTACTTTATCGATTCTATATCTCGTGCACCTTCTACCTTTTAATCCAGAATTCTTTCTTTCGTTAATGCATTATCTGGTTTTCAAGTGAATCGTTGGTCTTTCAACAGTCTTAAACTTTCGAAAGTTCTAGATCACACTTTTCGTTCCGATTGTTGTACTTTTCTTTCTTTTCTTTAACTTCTTCAAGCGTTCGTTTACTTCTTTTTGAAGGAATTCTAGGTTGCATTGCGGGTTGTAATATCATTGGAATATGAAATTGTACTTTCTAACAAATATTTGAATTGTATTGGCGATCTGTGACGAATATCTGTGTTCATTTTGGTTATTGATAATAGAGAAAAAAAATCCTTTTAAAGAAAATTCGCCCCCTTAGCTCTTAACTGTTCCAATTCCACTTTTAGAAACAGTGTAATTGATCAATCCACGTATGTCTCATTGATAGAAAGAAGACACATTTATGATAATATGACAAAAATGCTACTCAGAGAGAAACAAATATTCAGTCCTTTCAAGTCCTAACGCCACACGATCATGTTACACTTCATTTAAACTCAGTTTTCTTAGTTTACAAACTGGTGGACACAAAACAGTTGTAAATTATGATGGTGAATTGTATTGAAATATAGAGATTTATGTATTAAACGAACAAGTGGACATTCTGCTTTTAAAGAGCCACGTAAAAACACATTTTGTTATCAACATAGAAATTAATATCGTAAGGTAAATTATTAAAAAAAAAAAAGGTTAATTTTAAGTAAACTAAAAAGCGTAGGGAATTTCGCTTTGACGCGTTTCACAGATGGAAATGGGTGTTTTTATCGGCGAAAGTAACGGCCGGAGATGGCTCGGCATTAAATCGTCGAAACTCGGGGCGACTTCGTTTCCTGGCATTGCGTCGTTCTTCTTCATTATTTCGTTCGTTCTTCGTTTTACTGCGCTTTCCACGAGACACGTTTGGCTAACTCGGGAAATATCGTTGCGAGTGCGCCTCAAAATTGCCATTTCCACCTTTTACTCTCCAACTCGTGCAACACACACTGGGATAATAAGCTCGCGCGTTTAGGATTCACGCGTAAACTACCCTCTGCGTCACGTTCGCGACTATAACCAGCTTTATGAGCCACGGAAAAAATTGGTAACGCGTCGCGTTCATGCGAATTAAGCTATAGCTGTTACCTTGTCCGGTAAAATATTGCACGACTCCTCTTTTTCTTCATTTACATCTCTTCTTTTCTTTTTTTTTTTTTTCGAAGATATCTTCGTGATGGCTACGTGATTAGAGGAACGAGCTTTCCTACTTTTACAGCGAGTTTTATGACGAGTTTGTAATGAAAATTTGTTTGTAAGAATTTTTTAAGCGAATAATAAATCACGACAGAGAAAAATAAATGGAAATTTATTCGCCACTAACGAATCAGTTTTTATAGAGGTAACGATTGGTTCGTTCGATTTTTCGATCGTTTGCGACAGATAATTAGGGCAATTGATGAGATTACCTATTCGTGATTTTTAATTCATTTGAGGAGGATGGTTCTAATGGAAATTTGTGACACGTATTGAATAAATGAATACCGATAGGAGGTAACAGATGGGAATACGATTAGTATTACTATCCGTTTTATTCGAATAATTTAATTCAAGCGATAATTTACGCAGAAAACAACAAAAGTTGTTATCTTAATTTCTCAAGTGGTAAAAATCCATATATTCTAACGTTTAACATTAGTTTCAGAATCAACGTATAGATAAACGTTGTTGTTGATGCATCGTGCATCAAGCTTCAAATATGTACATAAAGCGGAAAATATTTACAGTGGTAAACAAAGGATTGAAGATAGAAATAAATCGGAGGATTGCCAGATGTTGATTCAGATCGTTGACCAGTAGCTTCGTCATTCTCTTTTTATCTCATCCTTTCGCGTAGAAATCGCGAAATTTTATTTCGATCCGGACGTCATCGGTGACTAAACTGCAGATTTCTTACAGATTTTCATCTCGAAAATAAACGAATCTCGGTCATATCTTTTTAAACGTTTCATTTTTTAATAGACGTCTATAAAAAATCGTACGGACCAAGGAGAACTTACATATTTTATATTTTATATTTTTATCATAGTATGCATTCCCAAAATAACAGTTACCAATTTTACAAATTACATCCACTGAGTAATTCTTTAACTAACGTCCAGATTCGTCAGTCAATACCATCGATCATTTATTTTAACGACTATTTGTCAAACAGCTCTCGATTCATCGTCCTAATTAAGGATGTCGACCAAAATGTAGCTTTTGACAATTCAGCGTAACTCTATCGCATACCAAATTCTCGATTCCACAAAGCCGAAAATTGAAATCGAGGCGAAACAACGCGCGGAAAAGAATTTCACCACTTTTATTTTACTCTTCGAAATCCCATCAAACGTTTCGTATAAATTCCACACACGATCCCCTCAATTTCCACGTACAAACATCGACAAACAACGAGGATCACGTGTCAATATTCTCCTCGATCGTTCGTCACCGCAACGGTTATTCGTCAAAAAGTCCGCAAGAACGTTTGAGATCGCGTGTAACTGGTTCACAAAATAGCATGGGTGGAGAGAAAAAGAGACAAGATCGGAAAAAATTCGATGGACGAGCAGTGTCGGGATCGTAATTAAAGGCTACAAAGCGTCAATGCAGAATAGCACGTGGATCGCAGCCGAGGATGAAATCATCCCGATTCGGCAGTGACAGATCACCGTGTGAAACGAGATTTTCGTCAGCTTTGGCCTTCTCCGCTGTCGGATTTTCCTCGCGGAGTTCCGCGATGCTTTGGAACTGTGCCAATGGAACTTCGAAAGAGGATCGTCGACGACGGCGACTCAGCTAATAACGTCAACAACATGTAACGAATTAACGTGGAACGAAGGTCGACGAGTATGAGGAAAAGAAATTTGACTAGGTTAGAGGAAATGTAACGTTGTGGCGAATGATATGCGGAAGAATATATTTTAATGGATTTTCTGGTTTTAGTTTTCATTTTTGGATTTCTCTTTTTTTATTGGGGAATAATATTGAAGGTACAAACAAAGAAAGGGTATCTTTGAAGATCATGTCTTCAAAGGAAGTCAAATTTTGTCCTTAGATAGTAAAGTAGCCATAATATTATACATTTTACATACGTAATTAATGATGAATAGTTACACCTTCAGTCAAGCATAAAAAATGTCAGCAAAAATAAATAACATTACCTTCACGATATTATCAATTCTGTAACCTTGAACTACAGATCACGCATGCTGGAGGAGATTGAATTTTTATTTCATTGGCACAATCAGATGAAGAATTTTAGAATGTAAGTGTCTTCGACTACAGAAAGCTTATCAAATCAATATACATCGTTATTCAAACGTATATGAAATTAATTTTTATATATGTAATATTTAATAAATAAAATCATTGAATAATTTGAAAGACTACACATCTATGCAACGGGGAAAATATCAAACTTTCTAGTTAGGGACTAAATAAGTATTTTTTTCTGAAATTATCTAAAATCAAACGGCTCAAAAATGCTTGACTTTACTACTGAAATCGATCCAAACCTCCTGAGGATTCTCGCATTTTCAAAGTCCACCCATATTTTTATCTTTACTTTACTACAACACTCATTTTCCATACAATTTCATAAAAAATGACTACAAACCCAAGCAAATCAAGCCATAATCACTATCAATTCATATTCTCAGTTATTTCTTTCAAACGCAATCAAATCTTTGTAACGAGGATTGAAATTAACGAGATTAAATATTTCTTTCGCGATCGCAATTCAATCGATAGGCACAAACACGAACCTGACAATTCTTTTCACACGCGATTGTCGTTCCGCATACCCAGCACGTTCAGAGCAGACTGTTAGAAACTAGAAACCTCCCGCAGCTCGAAATAGATTAGAAACGTCGGGCGGATTGCGCGACCATCGCGACCTTCTCGACGTGCGTGTCTCGTTACCCCAGATTCCTCATAGTCGCGAGCTGTCGCGAAGACAATCGAGTTTATTGAGCTCATTGTCTGGGATTTAGTCGAAGGATAACAGTGCTCGTGATTACGCTGTGATTACAAAACACGATCTCAATATTCTCCAAATTTTCGTAATTTTCTAATAAAATTCTCTCTTGTATAATAATTAAGTAATAAATCAAATTAGGAAATTGATAAGTTACAAATTATACATCATAAACTTCTCTTTTATAATCTTACAATTTTAGGTCAGTTAGGATAATAAGCTAATTAATTAATTTATGAAATTTAGAAAAACTTACAGAACTTAACTTTCTTTATTATCAAATTTACCTTATTACCAAATAATTATAAAATTGATTCCATCTTGCTAAAGAGCTTTGTAGATAAATTAAATCGATCGATTTATACGCGAAGGAAATTGATAAACTTGCTATGTTTTAGAAGCTCGTGTATATTTGGTCAATTGTATTATTTGAACGCCGTTTGGGAAATCTGTGAAAATATCGAGAAATTCGCGATTTTGTTGATTTATTTTAAAGTAAATATCGGTATATTAATGTTTATTTTGATTTAAGATATGGACATGTTTCCGTAAAGCAAATTTACTGATAGGTGATTTGTATGATAAATATCCAATAATCCAATATTTCGTAAAGTTTTATCGTTCAAAATAGTAGTGTAGTTTTATTCCAGAAAAATGTAGTCAAAAGTATTTCGTTATGTGTTGATTTTCGTGACCAGATATGATTTTCGATATGAAAATTCCAAGAATTGTAATATATTGCATGCATCAAACGATAGTTTTTGTTACGTTTTTCAACTTCATCAGTCAGTGTACGAGTGATTCTTTCACATAAATGAAGAAGAAATCAAAGACATATATTTTCGTAGACATAAATGTACAATACGAGTATTAAACATGCTTATCTTATATTTTAAAATATATATGTTTCTCTCGTTGAGAAATTATAAAATGGAATCAAAACGTTCAGTTTATCTATAGACATTAAGTTAATGTTTTCTATAATTCGTCATATTTACATCAGAGTATATTCGATTTTATTTTTATACATAGCTCCATCTACGGGACGTGTAGCGCCAAGTTATTCAGACTTATGTAAGCAATCGTGGTTAAAATATACAATAAAGCAGTAACTAATATTATTTATAAATTTTTGAGTTATGAGTTTAAGGTATACATTATATATTTATTATACATTTACAATAGTACATTACATTTTTCATTTTATAAACACTCTCCATCTCTTTCGTGTTCTTTTTTTTATATTTAATTTTCCTCAGTATTGTACTGAAATTGCTGTACTTGACATCATCATCGTTTAAAATATCTCCTCTGTTCCTGACAATGCAATCTAATTTTCAAGGAAGTTCTCAAGCTACCATTAACCTTTTCTTCGAGAAACAATTGTTTAAATTATTATTTGTCTTTTTGTACACTTGAAAATTTGTACATGTTCCTAGCTTTTAATATTTAATATTTGTGTTTTTAAATTTTTACATGTTCCTAGTTTTTAATATAATCATTAACATTTGTTATATGGGTTTTAATACCCACATTATTAATTTGATATCTAATATTTCTTCTTTCTTAAAAACAGACAAAGATCATATTCTTTTTTAAGATAATTTTCGCAATTTCTTATGTATTTCTTAATATCTCTTAATATCTTCGCACATATTGTACCAATTCTTTACCATTTCAATATTCAATGCATTTCTTCGAAAAAGGGGCGAAAATTGTTAAAAAAATTTCCTATTTTCAAACATTTCATCAATAATAACACACGTTTTGTAAAAACTTCTCACCATTTTAACATTTGTCGAACGATTTACCTTGTTTTAGAAACAGTTGGTGATTTATCGATCCGAGTTCAATGTCTTGAAGAAACGAGATTGGAATTAGAACGATACGAACGATTTACTCACTGGCAATTATATGTAAATTTGTCGTGTCCAAGAAGAGGCACGACCGAAATAATTCACGAACTGTAGCAGAACGGACGCAACAACTTTCTTGCTGGCTTAAGTCGAGCTAACTTTGAGTCATGTTGCTCGAAATTCCATCTGAGTTTTCTATGCCAAGTGCAGCAGTCTATACGAATCACGTATGCGTTGTCGTATATTCGTTTTTTCGTTTCAAATGACACGATCAAAAATATATCAACGTGAAATAGTTGTACGTTCTTTTTAAGTAAATATCGTAAGAAAAAATAACGTCTGATGCATACACCTAAAAGAATCTCAGTAATGATTTGTTAAAAATTTTACTAATAAATCAGAAATTACAATTTAGTTACAAGGTTATTCTCCTCGATTCATCAAACATGTAAGCGGTAACTGACAGTACAGATCAGACATTCGATGAAACAATTTTGTTACGAAGTTGATTACCATACTGCGGATGCAAATTGATATTTTTATAAATAAATTCATCACATTTAGGTCATTTTACCTATTTCTGCACGTTTGGCTTATTCTCTGAATTCTCGTACCTTCAAATTCCTCACGGGTCCATAAAGGTGATCCAGTGATTACTATAGTTAGTATTATAATATGAAGGAAGAAATCATTTGTTCTATCGATATCTCCCCGATTTCATTTTTCTCGTACACGTAAAGATGGTGAATTATGTCGTGGACACGATATGCGCGACGAAACGGCGCATAATAAACGAGGCCGTTTAACACGGTGAACATACTGGTTCGTCGTGAATTATTTCTGCCCGGCACGCGGTTGTTGAAAACACAGGAAAAACAGGAGAAACCGGGTGTGAAAATTACGGACGACGCAAACTCTCCAGCCGTGAATTCTATAAATAATTCGACGCATCTTCGTACCGCGAAAATTCCCGTTAATATTTCACCGTCCCTTGCGTGGACCCTGGTTCTCGAAAGGTGGAACGTATTAAGCTTCCTGTTTGGGAAAGGGAACTTCCGTTTAATGCTTGTTCGAATTGTTCTTTATTTTATGAACCGCGGTATAAAGGAAAGTACACGGTATAGGGGAGGAAAAACGGTACTTCAGGCTATAACAATGGAGGACAAAACAAAGTTTAAAATTGATGCTTATGTCCTGTGTAAAATTGATTCTTATGTTTGAGTAGGTATTAGCAACTTTTATGCTTTACATTTTTCACGATTTTTTGTAACAGCCATCTATCTTGGATTTTACAGGGAGGATCTCTCTCTCTCTCTGCGTGCAAGGAGACAAAAGACGATTATTTGTGAGGATAAAGCGAACCTGTGGAATGAGACTTTGTCAGAAACTGAGTCTCGAGTGATAAGATGGTATTACACATTTTTAATTCATTTACGTACAATTTACATGGGTTTAGTAGTTTCAAAGGAATTTTCCTCATTGCACAGACGCAATTCAGTAGTTTGAAACGCACAAATCAACCGCCTTGTATGTTCATGAAGCGATTCTCTATTGACGCAGATCCGGTGAAAACAGATCGCTTGTCGGAAGATTGCGTTCATCGCTTCGAAATTGTGATGACGTGCTTGTGAAACTATTCGTACGTCTTTCACCATTAAGATCATTACATCATCATCTGGAATCTCATATAGACATAACTATATGGTCTATTGAGATCACCGAGATTTTAAACTGCCGATTAAATAGATGAACTAAAAGTCGTCGTTTCCTACGGATTTCTTATTTTATATTTTCTTTCTTTTTCCTTTTTGTGGACAAAATGAATGAAACTCAAGCTCGCAACAAGATACTCTATAACACACTAAATATTTACTAAATACATCTAAGATAAAAATAAATGAATATAAAGTAGTTAAAATGAAGTTAACCTTCAACTGGCGTGGTGTGCGTTAGATAGTTAAAAGAAAATAATATACGTAAAAAGTGAAAAAAAAGCATAAGATACTGGACATCTTATTTAGAAAAAAACACGGAACATTTTCCAAAAAATATTGCACAAAAAATCTTACTAATTACTAACACTTTCTTTTTAAATCGTGACGATTTTGTTCAACATCTCCTTCCCCTCACAGCGAATGCTTCACAATTAATCTCAAGCTGTCGCGTCGAGGCTAACTAATTCACCCACCCTAATAGAATTTCCATTTTCCCCAAATTTACATCTGTTACACCATGGACCGTATCGTTGGGAATGAACCGAGGATCGCAGGGCCGGGAAGTCGGTGGAAACCGAGTGGCAAACGTGTCTGTCGCACGAAAACACGACAATGGGGGTGGAGCGTACGTATCGATCGTTACCTCTCGTCGTGAGTTCCATCAGAAACGATAATGCTAAACTGCAGATTCGCGTCGTTGGGTCGGCAACGCGTGCAATAAAGGCCAACGTTATCTGGCAGTAGCATTGTTTACGGTTCGCTCGAGTTTCGACTATGTTTCGCCGATTTTTCTCTCTTTCTGTTTTGTACCGCCGCTTTTCCTCCTATTTTCAACGACTAGAAACTCGCTCGAAACTGTCTGCTCGAAAAAAAACTCGACAACCCGTCGGATAATTGCGTTCAGAAAACGGAACGAGTTCGTATTTGGATTTCGACCGATCTTATCGTTTCTGATATCCTCCTTCTGTCTTTTGTTACCGTCGCACATTAGCCGAAGACTCGAATGAAAGCAGACGAAATCCAATTGGACGGTGTTTATCGCAAGTAGTGGAAATTGAATTTTGTGACTTGGTACGTTTTAGGGACTACGTTGTGAATTACAACCGGGTTAATCGAAGAGTTTCGAAAGAAATGCAAAGATATTACGATTTATATAGGTAACGTTGTTACTAAGAATGCGAGATGATATTAGATATTGACACGAGAAAATTATTCTGTAAGCGGAAGAGGAAATAGGTAAAACAATACTGGCATGCCATTTTTTCACGACCGATAAGCCTTACATCTGCATCACGAAACAATTATTTTCCAATAGCAATGCGTTGTCCATTGTTTCGCTGTTTTTAAATCAGCGATATATCTTTTTACCATAATATACCATTTCGTTTAAAATTAACGAATCTTTTCGACGTCGATAATTTCGTATATTTAATTTAATATAATACGGTATTTAATATGAAAACATCCAATTTTAAAAAATTACTTCGATAGAATATGATAATGATTTCATCGATACATTTCTAACGACTATTTCGTCATACAATTAAGAAACATTTAATTCATATTCAATATGAACGTCAGTTGCAGAATTAATTTTACTTCGAAATAACATTTTTCTAAAAATTCCTATCTTATTCAGGAACCGCCAATAAACAAACGATGCAGCATGACATATGCACTCGTGTTCATCCACAACCGATGAAATTTTATTTTACGAGCGCATAACATGCAATTGTTCCTGTCAAATTACTCTTCAAACAGTTGGCGAAATGGTATTCTGCCGGGGAAGAACAATTTTTCGAAATATCTCTGTCATTCAACACGCACGACCCATTTTCTCGCTCCACCACATGTTCATAAATATTCTTCTCAAGAACGAACGAAACAACGGATGAGAAAACAATAGAACCGGTTAACAGCGTTCCCTAGTTTAAACAAGAGAATGTAATCGGTTTTATATGTACACTTTCTTTTTTAACCACGAAATATGAAAACGTGTTGTTCATCGTGTTTCAAAATTCATTAAAAATCCATTTCGTACGGGTGTATAAAATAATGCAGGCCAACACGAGTTCGCCTCGTGACGGAGAAAGATGTTTTTTCGTTCAAGCCGCACCGTTTTATGACTGTTATCGAAGCCCTCCTCCGTTTTCCGATACATCTTTCATTATATGTGCACGCTGCTTTCGTGTGTCATTGAAAATTGGGTGATCGATTCGTCGATTTTTAGCAGAAAGAAAAAGACGAGGCAAAGTTCCGATAGAACGATATTTTGCGAAGCTCCTTTTCGATGAGAAAACATTTGAAACAGTTGGTCGTTCTAAAATTTAGGATACAGATGAAAGTATTTGATATTTTGAGGGTCTGAATATTTAGTTTATTTTATACATATGGAAAACCAGTACAAAAAGCCGTATAAAGTTCTGACCTTCTAAAATCTATAACGTTTTACTTCGTAAAACAAATTGTGTAATGAGAAATCGCACATATTAAATGTCCTCGTATTAAGCATAAAATAACAAAAGTACAATTCAACAGTTCAAACATAGTGTTCAAATTTACACTAAAATAAAATCTCTGTTTTTTTCTCTAATTTTGGCTCATGAACTAAATCCTAAACGTTCTAAAGCCTATAACGTTTTACCTCATAAAACAAATTGTGTAATGAGAAATCACACATATTAAATGTCCTCGTAATGAGCATAAAATAACAAAAATACAATTCAACAGTGCAAACATAGTACTCAAATTTACAATAAAATAAAATCTCTGCTTTTCTTTCTAATTTTGGCTCATGAACTAAATCCTAAACCTTGTTCCAAATAGTATTAGAAAACAGTCAAAGTAGGCACTAGTTTGTAGCTTCGTTAAATGTTTGAATAATATGTCAAGATATTACTACAGTTGATATAATATTATATTAAACTCACGAAAGGGAGCAGAAAGTGAAGACGATACAAGTTGAAAGTACCCATACTGCCTTCAAAGTTGGCAGAGATATTCGGTCTGAGCCGAATGCAAGTAGCTAGTGAATTTGTCGCGACGTTCGAGTTCTGATAAGCTGCCATCCGTTTGAAACTTAATTCTCACCCGCCCGTGTTCCGTTTCACCGCGAGTTTTAGTTATTGCTCGAATTAGTGGAGTGCGAACACCGGCGAAAGTTCCATAGAACAGTTCAATTTAGTCTACCCGAGGCCACACTATTCGCACACTTTCCTTGTTATACTTGTATCTTATTGCCGTGTCACTGCTCATCGATCTCTGTAATTTCCGATGGCGTGGTGTTAACTTTCTGCGAAAACGAATCTGGAGGAAAGTGCTCTCTCCCTCTCTCTTTCTCTCTCATCAGCAATCAGGAATTGCTTGTTGAGACTATCGCCTTTTTTCTTACCAGAGGTAAATTTTATAATAATGTAATATATAAGACGTAATTTATCGAATTTGACGATTAAATTATTCGTAAATTTTTCATCCCTTAATATACAATCTAACTGAGATTAGCTCGCCATTGTACATAAAACGATAAAGATACGCTGTTTCGTTTCAGTTCCGTTCAGATTTGTAAAGCAAGAGTCAAACAAGACGTGAAGAAATGATACAAAAGAATGCCATGAAATTCGGTCTACGATAAATTCAATAGTACACCGATATCAACTTGGGATTGATAAAGGAGGATAACAATACGAAATGCATAAGTATAAACGCGTAGCTTTATGTTTTGTACTTTTCTTAAAACCTTTTAATGAAGCATTTATCGACTTTTTGCCACGTGATACAAAACTTAATCTTATCTTTACCTATAAAACATACTAAATTACGGGACGCCCTGTATACATTGTACAGAATGATTATTGCCATTAGTTGCATACAAATTTCAGATTAATCGTTTATCGCTAAGAAATTAATTGTATAAAAAAATGCGTGATCTAATGATCTCAAGTATAATATATCCTTTGTTTCTTTCCATCCCCTAACTTTTAAATTCTCAATATATCATCTTCCTTTCACATCCAATCTTCTAACTTTTTGGACTGATTATCCGACTTCTATTCCTGCATCGGAGTTCAATGAAAACCATAAACGAGGAAGTTCAAGAAAAGAACGCAAAACATGGTAATCAATCAAACAGTGAAGTGTAAAAAAGCAACACGGATCATTTGTTCTGGTTTTATCAACCGCGGAAACTCGGTGGAAGAAAGTTGAAGCAAAAAAGAAGGATATGACGTAAAACTCTGTAGGAAACGGCGAGAAGAACATCGAAGAATAATCAAGGATAGTGAGATAACAGGGTTCATTGTGTGATCCCCGTAGGATAATTCAACTTTCATCTCGGTTTCGCTGATACGACCGGGTGAAGGAAGCCGTAGGTGGCAAGTAATCTTCGAGACGAAGATCGCGGTTGAACGAAGCGGGTAATGCGGCGTTAAACGGTCGCGAGAATTCTTCGGAATATGTGCCAATAAAAATTTGTGGCGTCTCGAGCTCTTTCATCTTTCTTCACTTTCCTTTTGCGAAGAAACGTTTTGAAAGAGATAAGGATAATCTTTGAATATTTTGTGTGCTGGGGAATTACGTTGAGCGATAAATTATGTTAAAAATCATATGCCAACAGATACTTCCTATAAATTAAAACAGATTATAATCAATATAATTTATTAAACAGGACGCATAATAATAATGTAAATTTGTCAAGAAATTAAAGTTGAGTATGTCTGACTGGATACAATCCGTTTCTACTTATATCGTATTCAATATCTTCTTTCTAACCACACATATTATTCAATATCTTAACGACACACATCAATTATTATTCATACACGTATATAGCTGCCATAATATGACATATACAAGCCACGACAATCTTGGATAGTAATTTAGAAATTAAAAGAATATTCGATCTTGCTTTGGTTAAACATTTTCTGAAATACAACGTTCGCGTAAAAGTAACTAATAAATAATTACTCAAATGTCAATCATCGACCACAAATGACGCAAAAGAATTCGTTATTTATCTCTGGTAAAACTACAAAGTTAAACGTAGTTAAAACGCGAGGAAGAAGCAGAAAAATAAGCTTCATTTTCTTCATGTGTATGGAAAAATCGCAAGATTTCGCATTTTCGATTCATCTATTCTTAATCTCTGGAATTTGTTTATTCAGCAGACGATGACGCACAACATTGATTCGACGAATTACTTAAATCGGCCCAGCGAAACCTCGCAAATATGCGGAGTCAGCGCGATCGATACAACATCAACAGAGAGAAGGAATTTCAGCTGGAAATTATCGTGTGCCATGAGCAACCCAATGCAACCGCAATGTTATCATTTCAAGAGCTTAGATGTCGTGATGCTATATGCCGTATGCCGCATCTTGTTTGCACCTTAGTCGATTTTACGTGATAAGAGCTTGTTACACGCCTTGAGATATCGCTACAGCAGCTTGAACGGAAAGCAACTGTACATGGAAACCTACCGTATGGAAAGTGGTGATAGCCGTGTTACGATTGGAGGTGGCAGAAGTTTTAAATATCGAAGAGTATTTATATTTGATCGTGACAGTTATGTGAAACGGGAATTGGAAAATTCGATTTTATATGGAATCTTTGGATCTCCGAGTCTGAGTAGTTGAAGTAGGAGCTTTCGATTTTTGTTTCCTTCTCTATCAAGTTCTGTATAGTTTCGAATTCTAAATAATTTAAACATTTTATTTTTAAATATCCGATTATCCAAAAATTTAAACTTGCGAGTTGTTTTCGAATTTTTCAATTTTTTGATTTTCGACTCATCGATCTTCAAATTTGTATATTCCCAGATTCAAATATCGAAATCTTCGAATGCTTGAACTTCAAATTCTTACGCTTTTACAGAAATGGAATTCAGAAATTTCGTAATATTTCTTGTTATATGCTGGATGAAATGGTAACGGTAAACAATGATTTCTTAATACGAACTTTCCTGATTGTAAGCTACCTGATATAACCATTGCCTGGTTTCCTAAGCGCTTTATGTGTTCCTTGTTATCGATCATCGACTTAATTACAGGTATATTTTGCAATGAAATACACCAAGTTCTTAACGCTACTAAATTACTAATTGAGAAAAATATTCTACATAAAGAAATATTCGATGTAATTAACCACAATTTAATCAAACTCAATTGTCACAAATATAATTGGTTGACTAAAAAAATTAATAAAAAAAAAAACAAATTAATTAAAATTATTTCTACTTTGAACCCATTCTAAGATGTAAAACTATCTTCAAACAAAGGCTCTCGTTTTTTCAGATGATATATACGATGGCAAAAACGAGTTCAGAAATATTAATATTTTTCCAGGCAACACCTGACGCGTATCGTGAATTTCAGCAATTATCTCATGGTACGATACGCTTGAATAGCCGAAACGCACGAACTATCCCTAGTTAATCATCTGTAATTTATATTGGTCTTGGAATTTTCACGGTAGCCCGATATAGAATATCGTGTTAGATGAAACTGTTTGACTCGGCAGTAGTATATGTCGCTCTGAGGTCAGACATGTCGTGATGCGGCTTCCACCTCGTCCTGATTAAACCAGACACCTCTACTTTCTGTCCCAGACGAAGCGAAACGTTTCAAACATCCCCGAAATTCTCAACTACGCTCATTGCCACTGGACCGACTGTAATTAACGAAATTGCACGTGTCGGTCTGTGATGCGATTTCACTGTCCAACGAGTTCAGCGACTTTGAAATTTTGATGGGATTAAGAGATTTTGATGGGAGGAAGATTGCAATTTGAATATTTTAATATGCCAAAGGAGATAAGACATTATTGAAGTAATAAATAAATTAATGAAAAAATAAATTTTTACAAAATGAAGCAGAAAAAGAAAATAAATCGATAATCCATAATTCGCCCTTGAAATCTAATGTACCGCGAGCAAATAAATCGAAACACTGATTTGAATCTTTTAATAGCCCTAAGAGTTACCGCCTACAAGATCTATTTTACCACTCGTCAACAAAAGAAAGAGCTCCAGCTAAAGTGCAGCTTTTCTTTTTATCATCGGCATATTATTAATAAAAATAGTCGACCCTTTTATGATACAAAGTAGTTCGAGAGGGCTTTGAGAAAGCTATAAAGAAACACGGCATACAATAAATGTTATATTTTAGTTTATACCATAGGAATTATTAAAATTTATTATGAATAAACATACACGTAGTATATTTTGTATTACGTACATAAATTGCTTATTTTCTAAGTTCTTCCTGCTATTACTATACTTTATCACATCCCGAAACAGAATTGATTTTCACAATATCCGAACAGATATTAACTTAATCGTTACTATAAAGTATACATAAAATTGAAATGACGAGTTAACTCATTTTTCCCGATTTTATTTTTATTTTTTTCGTCTCTTTTTTTTTAATTTTTAGGGGAAATAACGTAAAACTTATATATTATAAGCTAACTATAATTATAATTAAATTAGACTATAATTATAGCAGTTGGCGGATAAAAGAAAGTTCATAAAATAAGAAGTATAAAAAAACACCATAATTTCATAAAATAAGTCTATATATGTATATTGTAAGAACAACGGATAAATATAATACATACCACAAAATAGGTGACTGCTATCAATTCAGTACAAAAGTTTTTAGTACAGAAGTTACTGAGTTTCATAGTTTATCAATTTTGAACTTTCCTTTATCAGCTACCGTATCTTAAATCTAATCCGCCAAAATCTACTTTCCAAGTTCTGCGACACGTACAAAGCGTGCACCCCAGAGGCACTCACGCACAACTGGCAAAACATTTCTCGTCCAATTATTAAGCTGGTTACTACAAAGCACCATCGATCCCGCGAACCGACTCAAAGGAAGAAAAAGTTGTTATTATCTCGGGGCCAACGAACTCCGAGCGAATCTCGACAAAACCGACGACAAAACAGCGCGGAGAACAACGCGGAACGATTCAGAGAAACGTACTCTCCTCTGGCTGATAGTAGGTATTTTCGAACGGACGAAAGGGGAGTTGGTTGTATGCGTCAGAGCACGAGGTCGTCGACACCGGCGCGTTTTCCTACTCCTGGCATCGATCGCGCTTCCTTTACTCGAAAAGGGGTGAGAAACGTCGGGTAACACAGCCAGAGGAATATAACGTTCTCGGTTCGGTCCCCTGCGTGCCACCTAATCTTTCACAGGTGAATTCCACCCTCTCGTTCATTCTAATTAATTATCCTGCCTCGTCTCGAACGTCTGACGGTGCGGTATTAGCGAACAAGAGGGATACACTGGGTGATTCGGAAATTCTGACCTGCTTGATGGATTTCTTGAATCTTCTCGGGATTTGGAAAGCCTTATTTTGGGACGGATGAGAAGGGATTTTTCTGATGGAGTTCTCTTGTCATTTATTCGTGATTAATAATAGAAGTATCAAAATGGTCTAAATGGAAAATTCATCATCTTGCATAGAAATGTTATAAATTAACTAATATCTTGGTAATATCTCAGAAGATATATATAGAAATTATTTAAGAAAATATCGTCTTATTTCTTTTATAATATTTTGTAATAATATATATATTATGTGGATAATGTATAATCTCTACAAATTGAAATCAATGAACAAAATTTTGGATTATGAAAATTGATGTTAATCAATTATAATTTTGTTCTTTAAGGTCTAAAGCTAAATTTCATATTTTGTATGAAGTTAATTCAATTTGAACTCGGTGTACAAATGAATGATAATTAATTTTAATATCGTTCGTTTGATCACATAAAACGAGTAATATTATTGAAAAATGTGGTGACACAACGCGGCTGTTTTAATTCGTTTCTCTTTGAAAATATACATAAAATTATAGAAGTTTAATCTTCTCGTTACGCATAAATTCGGATAACTGTGAGAGTTTCAATTTAATCTAAAGTAGCTTTCCCCCTGACTCAGCCTGTAGTCTAGTCAATCATACTAATGAGGATTAACGAGGAGACTTAACAACGGTGTCGAATTAATGAGCAGACGAATACACTCGACAAATTAATCTGGCTTCGAATAATACCTTTAACTACAAAACAAGATGAAAATTGGGGAATTACCAAATCTTAAAATACATTGACTTTAGCGAAACTTTGGCAGAAATTACTGTTTGGAATTAATACCTTTCCTACAATGATTGTACATGTTCTTTAACTTTAGACTATGAATTTTCTGAAACTTTTCTATAAATATATTAATATTCATAATGCAATCAATATAAGTAAGTTTAAAATCTATGAAATTAATAGGTGTAATATTATAAATGTTAGAATATAACAATAATTATAATTTAGATTATAATATGATCTTTATAATATTATTAACGTAATATAATATTGGTTTTCGAAAAATGTATAAAATTAATATAATAAATATAATGCTGTATCGCACACACACACAGAATTAGAAATTTCTTATTTCTGTATGTATTTGCTAATGAATTTCAGGATAATTGCGATAAAATAAAATTAACGATATAACAAAAACGTAGGGTGAAATTGCGCACTTAAAATATGCTAGGTTCGCCTTCAAGCGCGGAATATTCGCGAAAAGCATTTAATTTTGTTAGGATGCGGATTCTTTGAAATCCGACATGTTGTTAAATTAAATAGGTTCCATCCTTGTCTATGGTATGCAGGCTAATGTGCACTTCACGCGTTAATTATAGGTGGGATACTTGTGTTTCGGATGGCATAGAACACGAAACCATTTCTGGTTTAATTGATTCCGATTGTATTTGCATTTTCTCATTTGCGTGTATTTACACTTGACTCAGTTTGAACGAAATAATTGCGTAAACGCGCTTACTGTTTGTAAGAACATGTTGTACCAATTGTGTTTATAAATATCTGCGGAATTATAGGATCTTTTTACTAAATTCATAAGAGTAAGTTATAAAAATTCTTTAATTTTTTCTCTTGAACACATAAAAATACGATTAACAAAACTAATAACTAATATAACTCTCAAAAATAAATTTAATCAATATCTGTAGAAACATTCTTTGCCGTATAAAATATTATGCTATACTTGAATCTCTCTGAGTATATAAAGAAAAAAAAAAGAAAATCCTCCAAAGTATAAAAGTCCTGAATTTGGGTTCCAAATAAACTATATAATTATGTTAAAGCTATTCCTATAAATAATAATTAAAGAAATATCATCGATCATCTATTATATTACAGAACTCTCGAACTACAAGCAACCTTCACACACGACATTTCTAAAAAATAATTCTAGTTGAAATCTAGAGAAATTCTCAACCGTACAATAATACCATAAAATTTTAAATATCAAACATCCGTAAAAAATAATTTTTTAACATTAGCCATCTCTAAAGAATAATTCTAAAAAACATCTAATCTAAAATCTAATAAAACACTCTGAACTTTAACACAATATCACGAAACTCTCGAATCCCTTTAGAATAGATAAAAAGAAAAAATATAAAATTCCCAGAACTTTGAACGTTAGTTCCTTTAATCAAATCATATTTCATCGATTCGATTGTTGCGTTAATTCGTTGACTACAGAGTAAAAATCATCGGCCAATTTTCCAAGCGTAAACATTGCGAGGACGATGCGGAAGTCAAACAGAGCGAATCGTGTCCTAACTATCGTCCCTCATTCGGTTCGGTATATTTATCATTCAGCGACGATTCCATAAACTAACCACAGCACACGGGGAGTAAAATGCAATTTATTACGAACGACCTTGCGTGCAGTGACAGCATTATTGCTACCACAACTACCGCGAACACGATCGTTGAAACAGGTGTGCTCGCACTTTACACGCGTGGTCCCATGGAAAGTCGGGATACCGTGAAATTATGTTGACCGGGCAAGTCCATTATTTGCGGCCTGGTAACGCGGTCACGAAGAAGAAATAGATTTCTAGATAGATTCCACAGGCAATGCTGCGCTTATTTCTCTCCGGTGAACGCCTCGATATACAATTCGATTAGCTTCTGATTGGCCGTCGCTACTGCACTGCGCATTTTGCTTCGATTACACCCTTTGCAGCTGGGCAATTTTTATATGCTCGATCAACAGTTGCAGGATAATTTTCTGGCAAAAGTTTGCGTAAATAAGGATTTTATTTTGAAAATAGAATTTACGTAAATAAGAAATAAGAAATTTTTATATATTAATCCATAGGGAATTTAAATAAACCAAAACGTATAAAACGTTAAATAAATTTCTTGCATTATAATATTTAACGCATTACTTATTTAATAAAATAAAATTTTATAATACTGAATTATATTTCATTCTTTAATTCTCCTTTAATTACGCTCATTTCTATTTCTATTCTCTGAATACTTTCATAAAAATGTGATATTATTCATATAGTAAGCATCATCTCTTTTTACTTCTATCAGTGAAAGCAGTACAAGAAACAACTTTCTGCTCATTTCCCTTTTTATTCTCTAATTATATTCATAGAAGTATGAAATTGTTCAAACAGTAAGTTCCATACCTTTTTATTAGTGAAAGCAGTGCAAGAAATAATTTTCATAATTATTAGATTAACTCGTAATAGAGATATTTCTCAAAATATTCCTTCACTTGAGGCAATAATAAGTGTCTACGTTTCTCATTTTCGAGAGTTGATAAAAGGAACTATTTTTCGAATAAAATAGTTTAACAGAGGATGAAAAATGGATCGTGTAAAAGGATATTATACCGTTGCAGACACCAGCTCGACAGTTGTTGAGTCCTTCACACTAATAAAATTCCTTTCAGCATAAAGCGAGCTAGATAAGGTCATAAATCACTTTCCAAATTGTCAAGTCTACCTTATCCTTCACGTTACTACATCTATATCCTCTTCTTAAAAAAGCAGACATAATCCTATAACAAAGTAATCATAGAATGACAATTCCATTACAATGAATAATATTAAAGATGCTCTTTTTCCCAAATTTAGTATGAGAATTCGAGAAATATATAATACGAAATATATAAGACAAGAGATGTATTAAAAAATAGCAGAAAATCCAACTTTGTTAAAATGGGTGAAAAAGAGAATTAACAGTAAATTTTAATAATGAAGTGTTACAAGCAAGTATCGATATGGATTCGATAGCAAAGAGATACAGCTGATTTCGAGTAAGGCTTGAAAAAGAGTGAGCTAAATAAAAATGGAAGTAGAGAAAATATCAGATAGAAGTGGAGAAAATATAAAGGAAACTGGAGAGAAAATAGAATCCGTTCGCACGAGCTTGGACATCACACGTATATTTCCCAAGCTTCTCCAGGACGATGTAAAAATCCTCTAAGATAGAGAGGCAAGAAAACAAGAGACCAAGAATGTCTGAAGAAATCTGACAAGAGAAATATATTTTTTAAGGAAGAAAGATGTTTCTTCCGCCGTATTTTTATAAAATGATTTCTATAAATCTTTGATTTTTAACCAGGTGATCCGACTTGATATAATATTTATAATAACAGAGTGATAATTGAATGAAGTAAAATTTCAAAAATATATCTATATCTAATTTCAGATATTATTATGAGAAATGAAAGTGCATGCAGACCATTATGCCTACTGTAATTAAAGCATAATTCCATATAAAAGTTCCATCGCAATATAAAACAAAAACGAACTATAAAATAATCAATTTATTCCAACCAGCTGCAATGGTAATCAGATGGAAAACATTCGATACCTACGTTTACTTCTCATTACTCTAAAATAAAAAAGAACGAGAGGGAGAATAAAAAAAGAAAGAAGGAAACGGACAAATTGAACAGCGAGTTACATCGTGTCCTTGTTTTCTATTCCCGCAATGAAAACCGATCGACCGGGCTGACCGGTAGGAGAAGCGACCTCCAGATAAAACCAAGAACGTGTGGTACGTGAACACACGTACCATATAGGAAAATAGGTCAATAGTGGTGAGAAGAGTTTCGTTTCTCGCAAAATCTGCACGGTGAACTCGTAAAAAACAACCACCAGCCGATCAGACCGAGCTTTTCGGCCTCTGTCTTTTCCCGAGCTTAACGTCTGATTAATGGCCCGTGGGTTTTTTCCCGATCCCCTCGTAATCGTCTCCCCTCTCCTCTCCTCTGGGAGAGACACTAGGCTCCTTGGATTACGAGCAACGAGTGAAAGGACACGTTTGTACAGCGGTTTACGAGCGGTTTTCGTCGACTCTTTTCCAAACACACGAAGAACACATCAACGATAGATGGTGAACAGGGGTGAAAGTTTATTTCTGAAGGGTTCCGCTTAGTTTTTTATTTTTGGAGAAATCGAAGGATTGTGACTGAGCTATTACTTTGGGTTCTACTTAAGTAGTTGTTGAAAGAGAGTCGATACTCGGGAATGATTCGGTGAAATATTGCTGGATAAACGATTGCTTTAATCAACGTGAAATATTTCTTGTTGATGGATTCGTAAAGCTATTAAGCTTGTAAATGGACACATACACAGAATAAATAATTTTAATTTCAAAGATGGTATTACTTATATGTTTTATTCTTTATATTATAATTTAATATTAGTAGCTATTTGGATTTTACTCCTATAAGGAAAAGTGGAAAACCAATTTGACCAGATCTTTAATTAAAGCCTTTCGAATAAAATAATAGATAGACGAAAGGTATTGTTGAGTTAAGAATGATCTCATAATCTAGTGATTCATTAAGAACAATTATTGTTTTTTGTTGTTCTAAGCGGAACAGAAGAGTGTTATTAATTGTAATATTTTTTATGAGACGAAAGAAAGATTTTGAGTTGATTCTTGTTCTTCTTTGTATAATAATTATGGCAAGTGTTATTAGGACTTTGGATATTGAAGTTGAGTATGTTTTTTCTTCGCGAGACTTCTGTGTTATTTTGGACATTGATGGTGGTAAAGTATAATGGGCGTATCGATTGCGTTGTCCGGAGTTTGAATATTCTGAAGTATTATGGAAGAACTTTAGACTCAACTAGGTGGAAACTTCTACCCGGTACTTTGTAACGGGTTGCAAATAAACTAGGACATCGTAACGATAAATAGCTCCTCTACGTATAGCACGAACTGTCATCAACTCTTTTCTAAGGAATATATTACAACGATAATTTAAGAGGAATCTAACTATTAACATAATAATAGTCACCTATGAAATACGAATTGTAAATGTGATAAGGAATACAGTTTGATCTATTTAAGGTTAAAGTCTTGTTAGAAGACGATCTCCGTCCGACACTACCACGCCGCTTTTCCCAGAAGCGGCCGGGTGTCCGTGCGGACTTCCTCCACGTAAAAAAAGAAAAAGAAAAAAAAAAGAAGACGATCTCCAGAGGTAATAAATTTCGAAATCTTAACCGTTGTGATTGTGTGGACTATTCTCAATTTCCAGTTTAACTCTAAATGTTTAATTTTTGTGAATAATTATTTTTATCGCAGACTATGAATAATTAACCACAAAAAAGAAAGCAATAGAGAGGACTGCCTTTTGTATGCTCTCTTCATTTCTGTATTTATTTTGTCTTATCAATCTGTCACTGATTTATGCATTTTAATGACGCTCATATACGGTTACTTCAAACCGATAAAAATATTCAAATGCCTATAAACGATAATACAAATAATTTCGAATGTATACATGGCTTTATAAATCTCAAACGTGTTCAAACAAACATAACAAATTCATCAACTGTTCAAAGGTCTCTAGTCTAGACCAACCTTCACAGAACTTCAAATCAATAGCAACGTTATACCTAATCAATAACCGAGATAATCGTCATTTAATGAACCACAGAGCGCCAGTTTCATAATTAATAGTTAATAATCATTGCGTGTTTTCGGGCACAGTTCTCCACGACTCTACTTCATTTTCCATTAACTGCCACAATTTCGCCGTATACATTGAAATAGTACATATCGTAACCTTTCATGATCAAAAATCGCTGTTCTCTTATTTTCCAAACAAAGTTGCAACGCGTGGGTCTTAAAAATTTCGCGTCCCATTTACCATTGAAAGGCCCACGCGTCTCTTTGTCGACGAGTTTCTATCAAATTCAGTACGTTTCTGTCGGTGACCGTGATTTAATTAACGTTCTTGTCTCGTGATTTTAATTAATTGCACCCAAATGAAACGTTTCTCCACGCCCACGCGTACAAAGTAGAAATGACACAAGTGGACTGGTCTTGAAGGCACGATGTGTAGTACAAAGAAACTTGAGAGAGTGCTTCTGGAAAAATGGTTCGATAAACGAGTAGGTTTGGTCTGTTGCTTTAATGAGGAGAATGCCATTTTTGTTACCTGCAAATGGTCAGCTGATTAATGGTATCTTGCATTAGATTAAGATAATATTAGGTCAAGTGGTTCTTTGTCCATTCGATTTATTTTCTTGGGGAAAATGCCTCTTTTCCGGGATATACTGTGTTGTAGAAAGAACTCTCGTGTAACCTCTACGTCTTTGTTTAATGTCTTTTTGCGTCTTACCTTTTGTCCAGTTCGAATCTTTATATTGAGAGTTGTTGGATATATTTAATAAAATTAAACGTAATTTTGAAAGTGTTTCGTGTTTGAAAATGAGTATGTCAACTCACTAAAGTTTTTAATTCATCAGTATAGAAATATTGTATTTTCGAGCTATCGCGGGGAGACGCGGTCGTTAGAATACGCGTCAACGGGAGTCGTAAATTCCCGTTACGATTAGAATAATCGACACCACGAATAGTTTGATCCCCGTATTTCGTTTAGGATAATCGGGGTAGTTGTTGCGGTATAACACTGGGAGTCACAGAGTTATAATAATGTATATTTCCAACACTTTATACAATCACACAAAGTAGTAACGCCGTTGAGTAAGATACAGATAATGAAGAGGAGGATTATTCTTAGATGAGAGAAGGAGAGCTGTGTGTGCTCTAGGCCCGTGAGCGCTGTAGGAGCTGTCGGACTTCTGGATAATGTGAGAGCCTTAGGAGACTCTAGGCCGTGTAGGCACCTTGAGAGTTGTAGGAAACTCTGAGAGATATAGGAACGGTGAGAGTTATAGGGAATGCAGGAACTCTAGGCACCGTGAGAAATGATGAAGGAACTCTGAGAGATGCAGGAACGGTGAGAGCTATACGGATTATAGGAACTCTAGACACCGCGAGAGAAGACGTAACTCTTAGAGATGCAGGAACGGTGAGAGTTATAGGGATTGCAGGAACTCTGGGCACCGTGAGAGACGATCTAACTCTAAAGTTTATTCTAACGTGAGTACGGAGGAAAGCTCGGTGTGGATGTGCCCTTTGAACGAAGAACGTGGATTCGCTGCTTACATTTTTAGTTAGGAAAGTGAGGGCAATGATCCGCGATGCCGATTGGTTATGACCAATGTTAGGAAGGAAGAGAGGAGGAAGAAGCCTCCTACCAACTTGGGTCCTAGGCGACATTGTTTATAGGGAAATTCAGATTTTCCGTTAGGTAGATCTCCGCTTTTTCCGTTAGGCTACTACTCGCCTTCTCCGTAATTCTTAAGAGCACGTAATAAACCCAAGGACTCTTCTAAGAAACCAGCTGAAAACACTTCTGGGATTAGAAAGTCTTTTCTGGCAAACAGATTAACTCAAACCATACGTGCGAACAATGCAGTTAGGATTTCGACTTTATGGTGGGTCCTTAGGCCTATGGAGGGTTCGAAGGACGGCACGTAGACCGTTGGCTGTCAAGCCGCACGGGATGAAGTGCAGATGTGTTGCGCGGCGTAACAAATATAAAAAAATAGACAATCTTTCCAGAAAGATCTATGGAGAATTAATTTTCGTACTAATTATCTATTCATCAGAAACAACAGACTTTTTCTATATTTTAATAGTAACAATTTCAGAACGACAGAGATTTAATATTGTCAAATTAATTCCAATGGCAAGCGTTTACGATATATCAATCTTAATCTGTTTTTTAGAGAGAAAATTTTTTCATATTTTTCAAACAACAGAACAGGATTGAATAAATTTAATTCATTTTTAAATAAAATTTTATGACAATTAATTATTATTAAATATTTACTATTATTATTATTATATTATAATTATTGAATATTTTCCTTGCACAAAAAATTTCCCACACTTTCAAAAAGACAATTTTCAAAACCACTAGGCTGGATACCGCCTAGCAATTACTATAACGACGCCAACGATATCGTTTGTGATATCAAAATCGAACCGATATCTTTTACAGGAAAAAAAAGCGGGATAAATAAAATGATATGGTAAAAATGTAACGCGAGCGTGGCGATCCAATATCGAACAGAATTTCTTTGCATTCCGCGCTTGAAATCGCGAACATGGTCGAATCCAGCGACTTGCGCAATATTCGCTGGTTAATGCGGCAAACGGCCATTCTTTTTATCAGTATGTTGGAAACAGCTGCGAGTCACAGCTGCAGCTGCGATCGGCAAAACGTTTAGTACGATTTGCGGCCATGATTCCCAGGAAAAAAAGGCAGCCAAATGAACAGTATAATCGAGCCTAACCGTCCTATCGATTTACGCGTTTTTCACTGTTGATATTGTTTCTCGGATGGCACCATGTTTCTTGATTTCTATCCCTCCTCTTTCCTTGCCCATTTGTAGAATTGGTGAAAAAAATATTTTATTAAAAAAGATATACGAGCATAACTAAATTTAATAAAAAATTGGACATAGCACAGACAAAATATAGTATCCGGACTGAAAGATTTCTGATTCGAATGCGTCGTGGTATCTTAGGTCATTGAAATTGAAAATGAGGGTCATTTTCCACGGAAATGTACGGTTTTCAAAATTCAGTTTTATGAATATTTGACCGACAAAGGTCTTAACCATTGAGATTGATCACAAAGAGCGCTAATCGAAAGCTATGCGAAATTTATGGCACAACCCATGCCAATACTCCAAATGCCTATTTTGCCGCATACCATTTACTGCTCTCTGTATATCATCGTGGTTTATCGGAGAATAGACAGTAACAGAAACCTAATCCCATAGATTCAACTTCAATTCCACGATTCAAATGCATACAGAGTAAGCCATACAGTAGGTTAAGAGCAATAAATTTGAGAAAAAGTATCGTGAAAATCGACGAGGACATCGAACATTAACATTTCCATAAAAAACGACCCTTATTTTCGGCTATTGCAACCTTAAAAAGCCCTAGAAGATGCCATTCTTGCTGAATGCTTTGCATTACAGATACTATACAAGAACCTGTAGCATTTCGTGTGAAATGATGTATTAATGTTATGAGTAGATAAGAGTATCATAATTGATTGTATTCATACAAGAGTGATGGAATCAACGAAATAGTCATAATAGAAAGTTATCATAAGAATAGTGAAATTTATGTAATTATGATTGGAAGATAAATTTCCGATTAAATATTACGACTGTTACAATGAAATGTAACGTTGTCATAATCGAAGGAAGAATAAATAATGGAAAAAGTAAGAAAATTGAAATTCCTGTAATTAAGAAAGCTTTTGTTATTACATATAATTCTATTGATCATTCCTATTAGAGAGTTTCTGAATAAACTCAAAATAAAATTTCTCAATATGATTCATCTCAGTTTTTTAATTGAATAAACTTTCAACCGGATCTGTTTAATTTTGTCACACATGTCGCAATTTAAATCTAGATAACGTTATTTAAATAAAGCATGCGTGCGTCTATAACGATGTATAGTAACATATTTATTTTTGAACACAAAATATATATATAAATATGAAGTAATAATAAAACAGCTTTTATCGTATTAGCACAGAACGTGTTAACTATACAATGAAAGCTTGTGACATTTTATCTTAATACAAATGTTTTTCATACAGGATATGCTTGAAACTAGAAGCACTTTTGTAGATGTTTATATGTCTATATATTGCTAACATATATTTTACTTTTCTCGATGAATACCACAAAATATTAGATCTTTTTTATGTAACAGTCTATATGCACGACGTTTAAATGCTTCTTATAAATGACATAAAGTTAATTATTTCCGTCGACGAATGCGATTAAGCGACAAAAATACCCTATGCGGTAGACGAAGCGTGAATTTTAAGCGAATTATCACCATCTGGCCAGTAATATTCACATTTCATCGTGGAAATCAGCGTCAACGGAGTCCATGAAAATGCGACACTAATTAGCCGTCAATGTCGCCACGAATGATCCCCTGGCTCGCTGTCGGGCTCTGACCGATAATTGCCCACAGTTTCAATTTCATGAAATGATTCCGTCGCGGGATATATCGGCGTTTCTGCCATTGCTAATGCACGCACAGAACAATTTCATTTTCCATGGTAATACTTTTAATATTGATGCGTGCATTGATATTAGTTTAACATCTTAATATGTAGCATTGGAAGAGATTAATGAAATACCTGCATATTCAATTTGTTGTATCTGTATGATGTTCTTTTACGTAGCTATTATGGGGTTATACAGGCAGCTTCAAACTTTAATTAATTCAGATTAAAATATTCTTATGTACAGTGGCTAGAAATAGAATTGGCACACCATGATGTTTATTATACCATTTACATACTGATTAAGTATATTCCTATCATTTAATAATGCTTTTAAAATATATAAAAGCCAATAAAAAGACGCTTTATTGAAATATGGAGGTATGTAGCAATATTTGTTGTAGCCATTACATGCGTGTTTCAATGAGTAAAATTTTTAAATAATAAAATACTCTAATTTCCCTATTGATTATTCCAATATTCCAATCGTTTTACCTACTCCAATTATCGATTGTACCATTAGTCCAGTATCCGAACTCTTTCTTATCTACCTATAACAATACATACTGTGACTATTCTAACATCCATTTTCCTAACCTGTGCTCGCCACACTTACTTTCACAAATTTGCATTCATTTACTAAAATTACCAAGTACGCGCGCAGTGTTCTCGCGCGACGGCGAGACGAGACATATTCGCGGGAAAATTGTCTGTCAAGCAGAAAAGCCCGGTGTGTTTCGAGATTTCGTTTGTCGCGCTATATTTACCGGACGGCAAAGCAAGTTTGCAATTTCGCCGGAGACGGCCGTCGCAGCTGGTGGTTGCGAGAGGAATAAACGGCTGGTCGAGGCGCGACCAAACGTTCCACGGAAACGAAGGGAGCGCAAAAAGCTTTCAGCCGTCGCCGGTAAATAGTGAAGCGACTCCGGTGCTGTTCCACCAATGTGCATTATGCAAAACAAGACGACCGCGTACACCGGTCGGATTCGCGGCGAATGAAAACGAAACGAAACCAGAGAAACAGAGAGGCAGAGAGAAAGAGCGAGAGGTAGAGCTATAGACAAATCGTGCGTATCGTGGAGTGTTCCTGTTCACTGTTGTCTGTTTTTCTGGGTGTAATAAACAGAATGGAGAATTTTCTGGAAAACATACGAGAGCATCCTTTTTTTCTCTCGAATATCGTGGCGATAATTGAGTTTTGGATAAGTATGAAAGTTCTGAGAGAAGTGTAGTCTTATAATTTGTTAGTTTGGGTGCGCGTGCAAGATAGTTTCTTTTCTAGAGAAAAGAATAAAGAATTCTGGATGAATATGAAAAACATTTTGTTTTTTTTATTTGTCGTGTTAGATCAGATACGAGATCAGATAATTTATAGTCCTATTGGTTTGAAGTTTCACTTTTTACAATTTCTCAATTGTATTAGAAGAAATACCTGTGACTTTATCTTATTAAGAAATTTTATTCGTTTGAATTAGTAGTATTTTAAGGTATCTTTGTAATAAACATTATAATAGGCCTGACAAGGAAATACAAGCTCAAAATATATGAAATATTTCATCTATTTCATATCCTACATCTGTATCATAACCGCATTGGTATACGGTAACACACAGACTATTCGTTTCTTATGCTAGACTCATATTTTCCTTTATAGCAGCTCATTTAACTTCTTGCGACGCTATAGCCTGCAGAAATGGCACTGTGTACCAATCTTCGCTCATTTTCATTCACTTGTGCACACGACGTGGAAAAATCTCACGATATTTAATAAAAGTCATACACGATGATTCTACGGCCATTTGTTTCATGAAATCTAAACATGAGTTAAAGAATATTTTTTTAAGATATTCCAATCTTAACGAAAAATTCCAATTAACTTTTACTATTTATAACTGCAATTATAAAGATTATTATTACCATTTTTTTACGAACTTATAATTTTTTATATATGTTTATAACGATAGCGAAGAATTCAATGTAAATATACACACACATATATGTATACATAAAAAAATGTACTTATACTAAAAATATACTGTGATATTTGTAGATATCTATATGTAAATAATTACAAAAATTTGAAATTCCGCGTTAAATTAACTCCAATTATAATTGTTATAACGGAAATCATAGCCATAATAGAATGCTACGCCGATGAATTATCATTATGAAACAAACATCAATAAATTGTTTTCGTTATGAATACGATTAATCCGTAATACAAGCCCCTTAACGTTAACCGGCATATCTGATACAGCACATGTTTCCCGTATCAGAACAATGACGTGCTAGAAACTTCGTTTGACGTCAATTAAATAACATTTATTATTAACGACATATATTCTATTTTAATTTTGTAAACCTCAAAACAATTTTTTACAAACAGGAAGAGCACTGCTGTTATATGTTAAACTAATTCAACAAAATAATTATACAGGAAAATGTTGATGTTAGAGATATCAAACTACAGCAAACTAAACCAATATTAAATCGCTTATTACAGAAGCCATGCTGATCATTCGTTGAAACAAATAAAATTTTTGACTATTTCATAGTTTTGACAGATATTGGAAAACACGACTAGCGTTTAACTTTTCAGAAAACGAATAACATCGATCTAGTTGATCAATCTAACTTCAGTGTGGCTTAATTATTAACCAATCTGATGTTTTCACTATAATCGCTCCAAGCTGTTCAAACCCAGTGAATCGCATGAAGTTGAATGATTATAATCACGTGCAGAAAAGATTAAAACCTGGTCAGAATACTACAGAACCTTGCTATATCGATTCGTTCAACTACGAATCACTCAGCTTGCTAGAAATGCTATTTCGCGACATCAGAAGAGCGAATCAAACGTTTTCTAGTCAATGGGCAGCCGTACGACTAAAAGCGCTGTGAAAGGAGGATAATAAAACGACAAATGGCCACGATCAAGATTATTATAAAGCGGTCAGGAACGAAAAGAAAGAACGCGTCCACGGCTTTGAGATTCCCGTCAAACCGGCTCGCTCTCCGTAAAACTCTCGAGCTTTTGCACGCTCCCTCGGGCTTCATTAGCGTGCGTCATAAAGCACCAACTGCGCGAGCAACATTTTTTTCCACGCTATAAATCGCCGCGAAAAATTATTTTTGCGCCCCTCTGTAGAGTATTCAGGGGGTTTGCGTGAATATCGGTTGATCGTTGCCCCCAAAGGAACAAAAGATTATTTTCAAATGTTCCTTTCATGGTAGATAGAACTACAAAGTGATGGACTTGTATGCCAAGGAAATAGAAGAAAATAATTGCAGAAGAAAGCTTTAATCTAGAAATATCGAAGTATAATAAATCGATTAATTAAAATTTGAGAATTCGAAAGCCAAACTGAACAAGAGTTTTGAAATGAAAGATTGGGAAAATTAAGGTGCTTTTAATAAAGTTAATTGTTATTGAAATAGAAATACACTATCGCTTAAAATGGATACTTGCCAATTTTTGATAAAATGTATAATAATTTGGAAACTTGACAAAATACATATAACGTCTTCAAACATTGTAAATTAAGGTTATCAAAATTTTGACAAGTAATTTATTTAACTATATTCTGTAGTGAATAGCACAAAGTAAAACACATGAAGTACAGCGTTATGTTCGAACTAGCCTAACTGCGAAACATTAACGTAGACAGAACTTTGTTTCGCCTATTCAGCATCGTAACGAATAGTACACTTTGGATATTTTCTGTACTTTTCTGTATTATAACCATTTTTACGCTTCCATAAATATGTCGGAGAGTCAGTAGGATTAGAGGTGTGGACAGGCAACGAATCTTCACCAGTAGTAGCCATTGTCAAGGTATGGTCCAGAGTTTATTGACACGAGTATGGAGATGTGAGGTTTGACAAATAAACTGCGGCGGTTAGGTACTCGCGATGCGAATGACAATAGTCTTAGGTCCGATAACGAATCCGCGGTCAACGGGACTCTCTTATTCTTTACGCGTCGGCAACGCCCAGGTGGCACTCTCAGTTAGCACGCGAAGTAAGCACTCTATCGAAATGATACCTTAGTCGATGAAATTGTACTCGAAGCTCTCACGGTGACGCTGTCTAGGAAAAACTGCTCCGCTCTCTAGCGGCACTAGGTCTTTTATATTCGTGGAGACAAGTCTTCGTTCGGAAAGTGAGGGAAATTGCCGTTATTGTTAATTGGTCAGTCTTTGGAAGTGTCCTTCACGGAAAAGACTGTTTGCCTATTTTCGTTAATTAAGGTTTAAAGTTTATGACGAGTCATTAGGCTGGCTGCCGATGTTTTGCGAATACATATTCGACAACCGGCAATCGACCTACCCATAGAATAAGGTCTGCTTATGACGAGCCATGAGACAGAAACCATTAGTGTGCTTACTGTCGAGTGCCGTTACAACTATTTCTTTTTATGGAGGGCTATAGACTTTTCCATGACTTTGTTAGAAAAATGTTCGTCCCTTGACCGCGGCTACGTTCAAACACATCAAACCTATCTTTATCGTACATAGCATTCGTTGTTATTTCTCTTATCGCCTGCTGTCTTACGTTGGAGATATCTATTTCCCTTTCCTCGACATTGTCGGGTAGCAGTAAGTCGTACGGTCTTGCTGTCCTACCGATTAGTAGTTCTAATGGACTTGCTTTAGTCGCGCGGTTAGTGGTGCAATTCAAGGCCAATTGTATCTCTCCAATCGCGTCTTGCCAAGACCGTCCGGTCGTCTCTACCGTTGTGAACATATTTTTCAACGTGCTCATTACACGCTCTACCTGTCCATTGGCCCTACTAACACCGGTTGCTATCAAGTGAAGTTTAATGTGTTTACTATGACAAAAATCCTGAAATAGTTTGCCCGTAAAACATCTTCCCTGATCCGCTATTATCCGGCAGGGACTGCCGAACAAAAATATAGCGGACTTGAGCGCTTTAATAGTGTTAAGAGAATCTATTTTACGGGTATGATGCAGGTATACAAATTTAGTAAAGGCGTCTATCAAAACAACGACATATTCTTTCGAGTCACTTTTGCCGCTTAGCTTGCCCGTTATGTCCATGTGGACTGTATGCCAAGGTATGCTGGTCTTAGGTATAGGATGTAGTTCGGCTTGTATCTTGCCTGAACTAGCCTTCGAAACTCCACAAGCACGGCAGTTCTCTACGAACTTGCGAACGTACTTCGCCATTCCTTTGAACCAGTAATACTCGTACAGTTTCTCAAGCGTTTTATCCCAACCTAAGTGCATAATTGACTGATGCACATGGTTAATAACGGACCATCTAAACCCTCTTGGAACAATAGGTAAACTGAGAGTCCTGCCTCTTCTTTGAATTTTACGGTAGAGTGTACCGGACCGTAATTCGTAAGTGTTTGCGATGTCTTCCGCGAGCTCATCATTTTGCAACTTTTCGACAATTCCGGAAATTTGGGGGTCACGACGTTGTCCGGCTAGTAGCCAATCTTCCGATATTTCGGCCAAATTGATCTCTTTCTCCGCGATTTTATCAATCTTACGGTGATCCGAATCTACGGGGTTTCGTGAAAAGAAGTCAACGTGGGCCATCCTCTTGCCCTCCCGATACATAATGTCGAAGGTGAAAGTCTGTAAGTAAGCCCACCACCTGTGGACCCTGTCATTCAAATGTGCCTTACTACTTGATGCTTTCAACGAGTTGCAATCGGTAACGACAAGAAATTCCCGTCCATGTAGATAGTGACGGAAATGCTTGACGGCGTTTACGACTGCCAACGTCTCTAGCTCGTAGGAATGATATCTAGATTCCGTAGGGGTAGTTCTTTTACTGTAGTACTCGATCACTCTATTCTTACCTTCGACTTTATGCATCAAGATCGCCCCGTAACCCTCCGAACTAGCGTCAGTATGTAGCTCAATGGGGTAATTAGGGTCGAATATCATCAGTACCGGCGCGTCTGTCAGGACGGAAACTATCTGTTGCCTGATTTTCTCGTGCCTATCTGACCATGTTATGTTTTTGCTACTTGAGGTGAGCGCATACAGGGGTTTCATCGTCTGTGAGAACTTGGGGACGAACTTACGGAAGTAGGAAGCTAATCCAATAAACTGTCTGAGCTGAGTGACCGTCGTTGGCGCAGGTAAGGAACTCAAGGCGTGTATTTTATCCGGGTTGGGACGAACTTCCCCGTTATGAATCACGTACCCCAAATAAAGTACCGACATCCTCAAGAAGGAACACTTCGCGAAATTGAACGAAAATCCGGCTTTCACAAGGGTATCCAATACATTGTTCAGTCTTTCTAAAGCTTGGTCTACAGAGTCGGCAATAATTAGGACGTCGTCTAGATAAACAACGACGTATGAATGAGCGAGGTCGCCTAAGGCATTGAGAATGGCCCTCTGAAAAACGGACGGCGCATTTTTCAATCCGAACGGCATCGTTACATACTCATATTGTCCGTCGGGTGTAACGAACGCGGTATACTCCATTGAATTGGGATGTATGGGAATCTGATGAAACCCACTGGCCATATCCAGGCTAATGAAGTATTTCGCGTTCTGTAATCTCGCGATTTGATCTGCGATAAGGGGTAGAGGATACCGATCCGCGACCGTATTCTTATTTAGCGCTTGGAAGTCCACGCAAGTCTATCTGAGCCGTCTTTTTTCTTCACGAGCAACATCGGGCTCGCAAATGGCGAATTACTGGGTCTTATGATGTTAGCTTTAATCAGTTCACCGATTCTTTCTCGTACCGTCCTACGCTCTTCCTCGCTAAGTCTGTAAGGGCTTCTTTGGACAGTGACGTTGGGGTCGATTAGCCTTATTTCTAGCTGGCCTGTGTTTACGCGTGTACGCGGAAAACCCGTGATGAATGAGTTTTTAAACTTTTCCAGAATAGAGATCAATCGGCCTTTATCACTACCAATTACCTCCGTGTCTACTCCATTAAGATCGATCTCTTTTTCGACGATCCTATCACAGACATTGACTACCTTCGTTTTGCAAATATCGAGACTAGTGCGCGTGATATGCACGTCGAAGCCCTGACTTAAAATTTCGCGACCGATCATGATATCGTATTTCAAGTATTTATCAGGGAGAACGTGAAAAGTTATCTCCAACGTAAGACCGTTGATACACACAGTGGACAAAATCTGAGACGTACTCTTAACACACGTATTTCCTATCCCTCGCATTACTACTACATCGGTGGTTCTTTTGCCAGAAAATTTCGAGGCAGCGGATTCCTTAATTAATGAGCACTCCCGAATCGAAGCAAAATGGGAACGACTCACCCTGGTGACTTAATTTACCGGTCGGGGCCTCCACCACGCAAAAGTTAACCTGGCGCTCCTCTCTCGTAGCAGGGTTTCCTCTACGTAAGGTCGGGCAGTTGGGCGCGATGTGGCCCTCCTTGTTACACCTGTAGCAGGACACCTTCGAAGACGTGGCAGCCCGGTTTTTCCCTGGTTTTCGATTGCGTTTCTCCGCTTCCAGTCTTGTTCTCCCGCGACACTCAAATGCTTTATGTCCGTGTCTACCACAGCGGTAGCACTTGTGTTGGGAGTCAGAAGACTTATGCCGTTTAGCTTCGGGACCCGCGGAGGAGTTGCTTACTGAAGACGCCGGCCTCTTCACCGAATCGGAGAGCACTGTCATTTCGCCTGTGAACTGGTCCTCGGTCTTGATATCGTTTGTGAGTGCTATCCGTAGGACGCGCTGGTCCTGTGAACCTATATGAAGGAGCACGGCAGCGTTGACTATCTCGTCCTTGGTACACCTTTCCCACCTCGCCATCAGGAAGGAACGTAAACGGCTACTGTAATCTTCCAGGGTTTCACCCTCCAGTCGTGCTCCATTCTCCATCTTCCATAGCGCCGTGGCAGCTGTTTCTTTCCCACCAAAGCGTGTAAGGAAACGGTCTTTAAACTTTGGCCAAGAGGAAAACTGGGTGGCAGGTACATGCGTAAGCCACTGCGCTGCCGAGCTTTCTAGAGCGGCACTCAATGCACGAAGTAGCGCACTGCCTTGCAAAGGTTTTTCTTCCATGATCACGTCAACAGTCGCACACCATGCGGCTGGGTCGGATCCCAAGCTTTCGGGGTTAAAACGTGGTAGCGAAAATACGTCACGCACGAAGTCCATTTGCTGCTTCATCGTTGTTAACAAGTCCTTGTATCCCACTTCTGATGTCGGAGAGTCAGTAGGATTGGAGGTGTGGGCAGGCAACGAATCTTCACCAGTAGTAGCCATTGTCGAGGTGTGATCCAGAGTTTATTGACAAGTATGGAGATGTGAGACTTGACAAATAAACTGCGGCGGTTAGGTACTCGCGATGCGAATGACAATAGTCTTAGGTCCGATAACGAATCCGCGGTCAACGGGACTCTTTTATTCTTTACTCGTCGGCAATGCCTAGGTGGTACTCTCAGTTAGCACGCGAAGTAAGCACTCTATTGAAATGATACCTTAGATGAAATCATACTCGAAGCTCTCGGTGACGCGGTTTAGGAAAAACTGCTCCGCTCTCTAGCGGCACCAGGTCTTTTATATTCGTGGAGACAAGTCTTCGTTCGGAGAGTGAGGGAAATTGCCGTTGTTGTTAATTGGTCAGTCTTTGGAAGTGTCCTTCACGGAAAAGACTGTTTGCCTATTTTCGTTAATCAAGGTTTAGGGTTTATGACGGGTCATTAGGCTGGCTGCAGATGTTTTGCGAATACATATTCGACAACCGGCAAACGACCTACCCATAGAATAGGGTCTGCTTATGACGAGCCATGAGACAGAAACCATTAGTGTGCTTACTGTCGAATGCCGTTACAACTATTTCTTTTTATGGAGGGCTATAGACTTTTCCATGACTTTGTTAGAAAAATGTTCGTCCCTTGACCGCGGTTACGTTCGGTGACTGGTTGTCACCTCGAACCCAAACTCATTCTCATAGATTGCAGGCAATTACAATTGGGCTGAAAGACGGTGATTGTTTAACTACGGCTATGGTGGAATCCAAACTACAATATTAGGGGTTTTCCCCCGGTTTCGACGGAAGGCTCCGGTGTCTCTCCATCTCCGACAAATATATACAAATCCGCAATCAGTTTATGACCAAGAACAACTACCATCCAAAGAAACAGAATACCATCTTCCATTACTCCGTGCCGCAAACCAATTCCATCATCATCGATTAACGGCTAAATCTATTAATGAAAATGCAGCATAAATGTTCCCAAATACGTATAACAGCAGCTAGAAACTGCGAATCGACACGATCGTTTCGCGGTCGAAGTTTGCGGAATAATCGGGATCTTCGAATGAGAAATTAATAATAGGATAACGGCCGGTTCATAATTATCGCGATCAATATGTATCCGCCTATATGCCGGATAATTGCAGGTTTAATTACGAGAATCTAACATTTCCTCGTGCTTGCGCATGTAATACCCAGCCACGATTAAAACGGCGAAACAGAGGCAGAAATTCACCCACGTAGAACCGTCAAATACACCGTATATTTTCGCGACAACGAAACCACCCACTGAGTTCTTGGATGTCGAGCAATTATCTGACCGTGCGACGCAGCCACCTTTAATAATAACGTCGCGCGGACATTTCGTGAATTTTCTATTTAAACGACACAGAGAGGCAATACGAAAATTCATCATAACAGGATTACCTCGGCTTATTTTTCGTGATTCCAATCTTGACTGAAATTAGGCAGAATTAACTGAAATCAATTAACTAAAACAATCTGGTTTTTAAGAAAGTCAAGTTTAGTATTATCGTACAGTGTTACGTCGATCATTTAGTGCAGAAGTATCGTATACTCCCTTTTAATATTTTTGTTTAATAGTTCAATGGTATTTTATAATTAAATATGTTTTGATTTGTATTTATCTGTATCAATACTATTATAAAATACGTTGCAAATTGTGCATTGATTTCTTTTAGAAACATTATATGTGGATCGTGCTTCTTGAAAATATCCGCACATATAAATGTAGTATCCAAATGGGTCTTAGAGAGAAAAGACAAGTAATGATGTTTTGATTTAATATATATTATTCAGAGCAACGAAATGATTACAATGCTGTTCTACGTTCTATTCTCGCATGCGGCTTTCTGCTTCCCAATTCAAGCTCTGCCCACTCTGCACACTCTCCACACTCTACACACTCTCTACCTTTTCCCGTTCTTCGGAACAGGTATCCCGAAACCCCCCGTGGTCAAGGTCACGCAGCCTTTTCACGAAAACTGTCCACTTAAAGGACCCAACGGTACATTGATGCTAAACGGTACTTTGTTTACAGTTCGGCCGATACCTTAGGCCTTTTTGCCCCGATACTACATAAATGTGATTTTTACACAACATAAAGAAACAGTCAACAACTTGCATATAAAGATTTAAATTTCACAAAAGGTGGGCCTACGATATTTATGCGGTAAACCGCCGATATCGTAAATCTTATTGGGATAGCCAAATCTACTTATTCCTTAGCTACAGGTGTTTCAAGATTACTAATTTGTCTTTCTTCCTATTTCAATCCAATTTTCTCGTTCGTGAAACAACATAATTATTAGTTTAATATACAAAGCGCAATTTACAAGAGAAGGAAAATAAAGATGTGTTATATGTACAATAATATTTTCGCTCTTCTGATTTCATCTTGAAAAAGAATTCGATAATATTAATATATTTAACAATGTTTATAGTTCATAAATTTTGCCATGCATTTAATTGTTTTTATTATATTTGATAATGAAGAGTACAGATTTATGTGCAATGTATTTAATTAGTTTATAAATCGTTAATCCGAAATCATATAAAAATGTACGTGTATTTAATGAGTTGCCACTCACAATTTTACACTTGCATATAAAATCAAGCCGTGAATTATATCTTGATTATATTACCACCTACACAGTTAAACTGCTGTTAAGATAACGACCATTCTCCAATTTCCGCCTCCCTTGATTATTAAATTCCACAACAATTTCTGGATAATCATATTAACCCTTGTCAACAAACTATTTCTCGTACACTGTCCAAACGTTATCAATCTTTGTCTAACGAAACAATAATTATTCACCTACAATAGCCCCACCATCTCCAACCCTCTTTTTCATCCAAAGAACCGTCTCGTTGATGTCCCTCGCAAATGAAAGCCAGGCCACGGTATTACGAATGAAGCCGCATAAATAGTACGTCCCGACGTGACGCATTCTCTCGCTGATTCCCATTCAGAGCATGTGTCTACGTTTCCGCGATTTCGTGTTTTCGTCCGTGTAAGAAACGAGTTGAACCGTAATTGGCGGCGAGCATTTTCATTCGGGGTGCAACGGCACTGAAGCGAGCCATTGTTGAAACAACAACGAATCGTTCTTAATGCGCCGAGTGCGTGCCTTTTATTGTATACGACGATGCTTCTTCGAAAGAGCTTCGACTCGATGGAATACGAGTTTGAAAAGTGATTGCTATTTCTCGATAAGTTTTTATGAAAGAGGGAAATTTTTTCAGAAGACTACAGGAAAAAACGTGATAAATAGAATGCTAATTTTTATGCATTTATGGGAAATTTGAAGGTGCAAAAATGTACAAATTGTACATAATATATATGGTACATAATATATACGCAAAAATATATGGAATATTCAAGCTATAGTACTCATTGTAATATATAATAGGATTACCAATTTGTTACTTTTCCACAAAACGGTATTCGCGATTGTATAATTACGTTTATTAATATTCTTTGATACACTCATGTAGGAAATATTCTGCCACAGTTAAGTGTTTTGTTTTTCCGCTTGTCCAACTCCCGCCAATAATTTTCTATCTATAGATTCCATTTTTCTAATTACCTCCATAAAAATATGAATCTGCGTAAATATCGACAGTCCAATGATAAGTTACATTTTTTGTTTTTTATAAGGCAGCTATTTCTTAATTCAATACACTATGAGTAAAAAGGAAGTGTTACTAAAACCGGCATATATTACATAATATCAATTTATCTGATTTTAGAATTAAATATGTATCTTTGCAAACCTCTTGGACATTTAAGAAATGTTCATTGTTATAACATCAATTAATATCATTAATTTTACAAATCTTCATGGATTCGCCTATTTTCGAACAATTTATATTTATATCTTATATTCCCGTATTTAACAAATTTGTCCCCCGTTCTAAATATATCATGTCAAAGTATTCCCATGTACCTAACAACTAACACCCGAGTCGAAAAATGAACAAAAATAAACTGAAAATGCGGTCGCACGGATTCCTGTACCGAACGCTTCACTTCAACGAGAATGCGGATTATCCTGCGGCGTACTGATAACTGATTGCGCGATAAATAACACGACCTTGCGATGAAAATTCTTATGAAACAACAAATCATACGCAATTCGCGTTGAAAACAATTAACGAAGGACGAAAACGTCGTTGATTCGTTTCGTGCACCGATTTCCCATTTTCAGAATGCTATACTTCTCGTTTGGTTAATTCGATTTCTCCAGCGACTCGATAATTGCACTTTATGCTCGTTGTTTGCTGCATGTTTGCAACGAACGGAACGTGAGTGTAATAAAATTCGAAACACTGTTCTGGATCGGTAATTTTGAATGGCATGCAAATTTGCAGGAATATTTGTTACATATTCGTCAATCTTTGAATACTGAAAAACCACTTTTTTTTTAGTGGCGAACGTGATATGGTTGTGAATATATATGTGGACGTGAAAAAGATGAGTATGGATTTGAAAAGGAACATGAATTTAAAAATGTTTCATATTTTTTTTCACTGTTTTTCTTTTGAGAAAGATGGAGTTATATATTTGAACACTTCCGCTGTTATTGACGCATATGTTGCCCCGTTTCAAATGTCTAAATAACATTTTTGACGTAACTGACGCGTCTTTGTTTCTGTGCGTTTTGACAAAATGACTTACGATTAACATTACAGGCAAACCACATGAGAAACATTTTTAAAATTCAACCAAAACAATGAACAATGGATTAAAATAAACATTATTATCTGTATTATTTAAAATAAAAACATTCTTGATGAACGAAATGTAGACGTAAATTTGGACCAGGAACGCTTCTAACTTTGTGCTTTTTTAAATATTTTTCCCCTGTTCTCGTAACGAAAGACGTTCCTTTTACGCGTGAATTTTATTTTTAGAGATTCTTTTGGCACGTGTTCGTCGACTGGTAACGTGCTTGGCAAAAATCAAGAAAAATTCGTTCCCAGAACGAATCGGCGCGTCATCGTTTACATAGCTTCTACCAAACGAAAAATAGCGTAGACAATAGCAGTTCGTTTGGAATACACGTGCAGGAACCAAATGAAATAATGCAAAATTCATGAAGAATGTCTCCATTAATGTCTTCATCTATTTATAATTCTGCACGTGCCATATTTTCACTTTGTGAGTTCGCATGATTCATAGCTCGATTCGACGCTGTATTTGCACTAAATGATATTTAAACTTCCGTGTTTCTGGTGCGATAAACGAACAACTCGTACGATCCGCAGGCAATTACGAAGGTTGTAGAAAAATCGTTAGAAGCATCGTGACTGGCGTCGTTCCAGCCAGACTCGTGAATCTGGATTTTCGAACGAATTTAAACTTTTCGCATAGCGTATTAATATATCCATGATACATGGAAGCTTCCATGCGTTCGTCTCGCTGCGTCATCCATTCATGAAGTTTTCCGAAGCGCTGAGACCATGTTCTACTTCTCAATAACTTCATTCTTCTCGCTATATTTATTGACATTTACTCTGTTTTTGTCTGAAATATTTTAAGTCGAAGAAAATGTAGTTCTTTGAACTTTGGTAACTTCTCTTTTTAAATACGCTTGATGTATTAGATCGATGCATAAACTCGTATATACACCGTATAATGTAGAAGTCCCATTATATCAGAGACAGATTTTTGCTAACTTGTTTTTTCTAAATAAAAATTTCTGCTCTAATAAAACGAATAAATTCGGGATAAATGTTCAAAAGAAAGAAAGCACACCTTGTACATTTTCATGCATTCTACACTTTTCGAAATACCAAATACCAAATCCATTTCACCTTAATCGAAACAGGAATCATGTGTTATTATTCATTAAACGATTTTAAATAAAAATCTGACTGAAAAATTCCAGACTTTCGCATACGAAGAAGACACAACAGTTGGCGAATTTATCATCGGCATTGCAGATGTTGTATTTCAGTAGAAATATTAAGAGAAGGAGAATTGGGACGCACGAGTCTCGAAATTCGGTGGACGGCGCCTCGTGATTCATCAATGAAAAATTCGACCCAGTTGTCACAGAGCGGCCGGCATTAATAAGCTTCGCAAATCCGGCGAGGAACTCGAAGAACTCGAACTCGACCTCGACCCGAGTCGCGACTGCCAAACAGGCTTCTTCGTCACCCTACTTCGTTCTCGCACCGATTTTTCTCGGTTATTTTACCATCGAACCAAAATTAGGCAAACATTTTTCTTTGTTTTTACGAGACTCATAGGATCGTTCATTTTTACGATGAAAATTGTGCGACTTAAAATTCTGAGAAATTAAAAAATTCAAGTATTTCTGTCTGTTTCCGATCTCGTGCCAATATTATGAAGTTCTCGAGATTCTTTGCGTTACTTCGTGATTCGTATTTTCTTGGAATTCTTGAATAATGTTTTGGAGACATTTTTGCTTCTAAATTATAATTGTTTTACATTTGGGATCTTCGCATTTTGTATTGCCAATCGTTTAAATTGAATATAGAGGAAACCTGGCTAATTTCGTGATACTAAAAGTTACTGTTATTGCGAAATTTTAAATTTAAGGCAAAGAAAAAATGGTACTTTTTTTTACTATGGAAAATGATCTCGTGGGATACTATTTTATAGATCATCAATCAATCCTCTAGATTTTTTAAAATTCTTTATACCTTTAAATTGACTGTTTTGTAAATACCTTTTTAAAGCATGTACCTAAACCGAAAATCTCATGTTGTTTCGCAAAATGAAGCTGGCACGTTCTATGAATAAAAATAAGCAAAAATGTTATATAAACATAGGTTGGTAAATGTTTTATCGAAAAGTTAATATTCAGTTAAAAATTTATTTATCAAAAGGTTGTAACAAAAATATGAAACGATTATATTTCACAGAAAAAGCTTGGGCTACGCTGTATAATAAAATATTTTTACTTCAATTTTAGTTCAAACTGCTTTCAATTTCAATTTATCTGAATATAAGAAAACAATAGAATTGAGAGACAACTTTAGAGGAAAATGGCGCCCTGTTATTCACCACTCTGCTCGATTTTAATAATCGGTAATTTATACGCGTTCAGAGGAGATGGTTTCCCTACAGAAGTTCGAAGGAAGCTTCGTGGATCCTTTCTTTAATCTCGAGGAACTTTTTGCCCGGCTGCGGCTATGAGACTGCGCCGCGCAATTCTCACGAGGAGCGATCGAATTAATTCAGCTTCGACAAAAAGACGAACCGCACCCTTCGAAGTTTCAGAACACTTTCTTCCGCTTTAAAACAGAACCACACTGGGTGAATTGTCGTTTCTTAAATCGATGCCGTAAATTAAAGCCAGCCAACGACTAAAATCCTTTCGAGATTCCTTTCGCCCCGGTTAAATGTTCCGAACGATCTGAGAATTCTCGGATAACGGAACCAGAGAGAAATTCGTTCTTTCTTCTTTTTATTTGAAATCTCCTTAGACCATTACGCCGAAAAGATTCGAGAATGCGAATCAGACTAATTAAATCATTTTTTTTTCTTTGAGTTGCTAAATGGCGAAGTCTTAAATATATGACTTTTAGAATAAAATACATTTAAAATGTATTAGTAGACAGAAATATTTTTAAATTACTAGTTTATATATCTGTGTATATATATTTTCCAATTCTAAAATATAGAATAATGACCAAGTTTTAAATAATAAAATACTAATCGATCTTTCAGTATTTTAAGAACTCCATTCCAATGTTCTTTCTTCTTTTCATTTAAAAGGAGGACTTGTTGTTCAACCATGCTCAGACAAGAATTCAATATGATCTCCCTTTACATTAATGCATTTTTAAAATGTACATAATATTAATCCTCTTGTATTTACTTCTTACTCGTACATAATTCTCTTCATACTTCCATAATGTTTTATTCAAATTCTTTCATTTCATTTCTTACAAGCTTATTATATTTCAGTCACTTTGACGTCTTATAAATATCATAATTTACACTGCAATGCATAAATAAATACATCCAAACTGTTCAATAGCCAAATATCAAAAAGCCGAAGCATTTTTTGAATCGCCACCCTTTTTGCGCTCTAAAAATTCACAACTGTGAAAATCACTCAGGTGGGCAAGGGATATCGAATTCTAACATCAGCAATAAAAAAAGAGATCGTTTTTTAAATACCAATCGTACGGTTCACAGGTCAAAGGTGAACATATCAAAAGGTTCACCTTCAACATTTAACAAGGACAAAGGTTAGGGGGCGGAACATGTTTGTGATTCGTTTTTGGAATGTATTTCTCAGTTTCGTGATGAAATTCGATTGGAAATTTTCTGGATGGCCGAACAATCGATTAGATACACGATGACGCGACGAAGCGACGATATAGACGCTGTTGATTCTATATAACGATGGTTGATTAGAAGTTCAAGTTCACGAGAGCCCGAATTTTCCGCAGTTACTTCAATCATCCTTGTTTAGTCGATAATGATCCACTCCTATCGGTTTCAATGAAGAGTCATGATACGATAAATTGTTAAATTACATTAGCACCTCTATTTTGTACGAGAAAGTCGGAATAACGGGAGAGAATTAAATTACATTTCGTAAATTATTTGAATTGAATGTTTTCTTGAACATACACGTATAGTTATAAAAATTGAGGATCCTTGAAAATAAAAATTAAAGAATTTAGATTTAAAGAATAAAAAAAGAAGAAAAATTTTTTTAAGTTGGACACGTAAGAGTTTTAAGCTTTATAAGTTTAAAAACTTTATTTTGAAAGTTTGCAGATACAAAAATTTGATAAGTCGAAAATTTAGAAACCCGAAAGGTTGTAAATACGAAAAGAACTGGATTTGCAAATTCACGATCGAATTCTTTTCGTAAAAATTTTTCATTTCCTGTTCACATGCGTTATTCACACAAAAATTAATTCGACATGGTCATTTTAAAACATAGAAATGATTACCTGGCAATTTCACGCCAACAGCGGGCTCGCAGCAAAACGTTTTCAATTCCAGCGATTATTAAACCGCAATTATCAAGTGGCTTTTGAAAAACGGTGAAATCCATTTCACAGTGAGGTGTTTAAAACCACTGGCAATCACATTTTCAATTAATTGATATTCGGCGAGAATCGAGCTACTTTCAACGTTATTTTCGTTTGATGAACGACTCTGACAGACAGTTTCGTGTAATATGAATACTTTGTCAAAAAAATTGAAATCTATTGAACAGAAATTAAAGGCGGTAGACTATACTTTTTCACTTATCTTTTTTCTTTTCTTTTTTTTTTTTTAGAGAAAAAAAGTAAGAAAAAAACAAATGTGCTTTGTTTTGATCCTTTCGATTCATTATAATTCGCCAAAAAGAAACGAGAAGAAAGATGTAGAGCAAAAAAACCGCACGCGAACCGATAAATAAACCTCCTCGCTCGTTAAATAATGAAAAACATCGTGCGAGAGATATCAATATTTGCTCTGCGGTTCAAAAGTGATCCGTTTTATTCTCTTCCATCGATCATTTATAGAACTTTGATGGAGCAAACTGAACTTTTCTTCTTTTTTCGATTTCCATTCCTTTTTTTCTCATTTTTTCTTTTAGTTGTTCAATTCTTCTCTTCCTTTTGTTCTATGCGTGAGCTTCATTTGACTTTGTTTGGAAGAAAAAGAGAAAAGAACTCGGACGAACAAGGGGTAAATAAGTAATGAACTATGAACAAGTTGTATATGGGAATGCAAGTGCAATTAACACACGCAACGAAAACCACAGCCATGTTTTAAATGGAGATAAATGATCAAGGTCAATGGTATTGTTCAAGGAAACTGAAAAATGTTGCATGAACACGAGAGACATTCGAGCGAATGGGAAAAACAACGAGTAAGATGTACGATTAACTGTTTGCTGAGTGTTACCTGGGTATCGTAATGCTGTCTGGCGATAACGTTCGTTTGTTAACAATTTCTGAGAATGTTGCTACATAATTTAGAATTCAGGTATGCACGAATGTAACGTTCTGTGTTCGAGTAAGTTTCGAACGAAGCATGGAATTTTCATAACGATGTCGGTGTTTTTCAAGTATTACCGTCTTTTGCATGATACAATTTTTGACATTACTAAGAAACCGTAATTATTTAAAAATAAGATTGAATGTATGAATTCGTGAGATGTTTTAAATAAAAGGATAAAGACAAGATTTTGGGATCGTTAAGACTCCGTGAAAGAGCAAGATTTGTTTCAAATTTTACCGATATAATTATGATGGTCCAGTCTCATGACGATGCTAATTTAAAATGGTCCATAGAAATGTATTCATAAAAGTGTCTACGAATGATCGAATACTTTCGCGAGCCTACATATGTCCATAACCAAATTCTCTACTGATATTCTACATCTCTCAATTCTGCCATTGTAATTTAAAATTATGCTAACAAATTATCCTAAACATGCCATACATCTGTCAATACGTAATAAATGCTAATTCTCAACCCTATCATCGAAGCCTAAAGTGTGCACAGGAAAATCTTCGACTTTCTCCAAACTGATATATTTCTTTAAAGCAACCATAGTTCCTTAATTCCATCGCTACATACCGCAACTGCAAAGCACTGAAATTTCCTAATAGGACATTTGCCAACAACTAGATCCAAAAATCGGCTCACCTGGGAAGCCTTTCTTATAGCCAGGGGGCAAAAACGCAGCCGGCGGCGTGATCGGAGGCACCGCGTCCCAGCAGGGCACGACATCCGGCTGCATCGCGTACCCCGGCGGAAGTTCCAGCACCTTCTGCTGCTTCTCGCAACGTCTACGTCGGCGGCCACCCGGCGTGAAGGTTTTCACGGCCGCCAGGAAACCGACGCCACTCATCTCCTCCTTTTGGGATTTCGTGTTTGTACCGTAGCTTCGTCGCTCCAATATTATATCCGGTCGATTGCTCTGATCGATTCGTTGTAACTACGTGACTCGATCGATGTGCGTTCCAACCAAAACCAATGGAAACTGGAATCTCCGTCTCCAAAACGTTCACCTGGATCGCGCTAATCGCGAACGCGATCAAGCGACTCGCGAATCGTTCCGGAATGCGAGATCGTGCGTGACGGGCTCTGAAACTTGCGTTCTGATGGCTTGTGTTCACGATTCACTGCTGGATTTGATGATTTCGATGATGTCTGTGCGGTTCATGGCGGATGATCAGCATGCCGACTGTTGACAATGATCACGGAAACCGTATTGTTACGAACATTGTTGATGTCATCATGATGAACCATGAAATATCGCTCCTTTGCATTCAACTTTTGTTCTTTTATTTATCCATATTAATAAATTCGACGATAAACAGGTTTAAGAATAGATTCGTCAGTTCGTTTTGGAATTCTTGAAGGATAGACTGGTCGTAATATTGATTTACACGAGACTGTTAACTAAATTCTTTAGAGGTTACCATAATTAGATATTCTTTGTTAATTCGAGTGCAAAGGATTGCAAAGTCGATCGGCATGAATCGAGCAGAAATACGGAAATACTGCAATGGAGTGATCTTTGCGAAAGTAATTGTATGTCGAGATATTGCATCGCTGATTGACTTTGAAGTATTCAATGCTGGTTGCAATTTTAGCCATTGTTTGCTATGAGCAGAGTCGATAATATTTTTAAAAACTTCCAGCATTAATCAAATATTATTTGCAGGGAGCAATATCTGATGTGTTTGTTGATAACGACGAGTCGTACATATTATGTAGCTGATTGACGAAGGCAAAAGTGAGTAGTACGAGATTTTTAATTATCTTAAAACCACTTTTTTATTAAACAAAAACCGCATGAAACAAGTAGTACAACTTTAAATAACAAAATAATAAATTTCACTGAATCTTATTGTTTAGAATTTGTAGAATCTTATTACGAAAGAATTTTTCAATCCCGATGATTCTGAAAAAATTCGTCTAATATTTTACAGGCACAGCGTCTTTTATTAACCAATAATTTCTTTCCTTTCCTACAAATCATTTGATCATGCTTGAGCAGAAAATACGTCAAAAAGTAAAGTACATTTACTTGAAAACGAAAAAAGGTCACTAAAATGTATGTAAAGTACATGGAACAAAAATCATTCCACAAAATTTATCTCAATTTTCTCAAAATTTTACTCAAAATACAATTCACTTTTACCTTCTTTTAAGCATTCTCAACGCATCAATGCAACGACTTGCGAACAGGTTGACAAGCCATCGTTTTATGCAAACGAGCATTCAAATAAGAAGCACGAGAATGATGTTTTTGTCACACAGCGACTGGGTGTTAGTGTGTGACCTCGTATCGACGATCACCATCGTAAACTACCGGTTTGCTTGTTCGAGTTTGTTTCGACGATCGACGCTTATAATTTTAACACTAGTTGCATCTATCCCGATGAAACTTAACGAGAAACTTCTTAATTAACTCTCATCATTGCTGATATATCTCTCCGGTATCTTCTCTGAAGATCGTAACTGCTCGATAAATGAAAATGACGCATGTGTTCGACAGAAACGGGACAAAATAATAAATTCTTTCAGATAATCGCGTTTCGTAATTTCTTTCGAACTTCTCGATCAAAAGCTAGTTTACTAAAGCACGCTTCTTTAAAAGTCTACGTCGAGTTTGTCAGTCGTCTATTATTAGGCACAAGGTGAATTCCAATGCATAATGATTTTCGATTTTTCTTTGAACTCTGACATGAGAAAGATTGAACATCAAAGGTTGGATCACCGAGTTCAATGAAACTGTTCCTTTAGGATAATCTTGCTGTTGTATAGGATTATCGGGTTTCTATCTATGGATGTTTGCTTCTTGAAAGAAAAAGAAAGAATGAATAATCTTCTTTCAAAAATAGAATTTAATGTATAGAAAACAATTGATTCCCCGTAAAGCAATAAAAAACGGTTCTTGGAAAAAGTTATTATTAATCGCGATTTATGATATTTTCGTGTTTCGTTACGTTAAAGCTAAAAGTGCCGGATGGTGTATGAAAGTTTCGAGAACGTTTCGAACGACTTTGACATCTCATTTTCATTGTCATTTCTATCTAATAACAAATCATAAATTTGGACATTTGGTCATTTCTTTAATTTTTGAACAATGAAATTAAATTGAACATTCATTTATTTCATACATTATAATTTCTCTGCAGCTGATTCGATATCCTACTACACATTTTATCAATTTTTCTACAAAAATTTCACGTTTTAGCGTTCGTCAGATATTCTCCATTGACGATTTTTCATCAGAAAGATCATAAATATTTCTCGATACGTAAAACAAACATAACGAAACATTAATATTCTGAGTCGGTATTGTATTTACGTCAATATACGTTGCAACGTGTATCGGCGATAAAAAATGTCATATTACAGGTAAAGCTCGGCATAGGATGTCAATATTTTTCGTTCAATAAACAATCCTCCATATAGCATGTTTATACCGCAAAGACATTTTTTTCAGAAAAAAAAGAGATGAGTGGGACTTTATATGTCAGCTTTTTGATCGTGAGAAACAGTTATTACTGCGAGTTAAACAAACATAAAATTTATGACTTCCAAGTACACATCACTGCGTGTTACGATTCAAGTAGGTTAAAATATAATAAAATTTATACAATTATGGTGATCATTTCGACAAATTTCATGACAGGCAAGCGGAAGATAATCTCCAGTTTCAAACAAATGCAAATTGCTACTTACGTTACAACCAAATTCAAGAAGAATTTACTACGAATGAGGCAGAACTATTGACCAAACGATAACATGAAATTTAATATCAGATACGAATTCAAGGATAACTTTAAAATTTAACTAATTTTTCCAAAATTCAAACTACTCATCGTCATTTCGAAAGTCGAAGGATTTACGTTACAATTCCGGAATAATTTACTACAGATCAGACACAACCACTGACCAAATGAATCTAAAAAATTCAATAACCTAGAACCGGGAAGATAATCCAAAAATTCAGTTACAAAATTCCTACCAAGAATAAAATAAAGGATTTATATTACAAATGAATTTCGAAGAAATTTACTTATAACAGCAAAAATTTCTTATCAAAAATAAAAACCCTAAACCTCCGAATCTGCTTTCTTCTCGAACTACCTTCCTTCAGACTGCGCAATAAATACTTCGTCTTCAACAGATCGTGAACTTCAAAAACAGCCTAAATCTTAAAAAATCAGTCAGAATTGACTTGAAATAAACTGAAAAAAAAAAAAACGAAAAAAGGGAAACCTCTTGGCGCCGAAGCGAACACGCGGACACCCAGTCGCCGTTGGCAACATGCACCTGCACGATATTTCGCTGTCACCGGATGACCTTGACAGATCTAGCAGAGTTCGAAGGAGGCCGACCGGTGGCGGAAGTGCGAATCGATCACCAGTTGCGCGCGTGCACGATGAAAGTGACTACAATCCACACTCAACTCGAGGTGCGCTCCGGAGAAGAGCGTCCACCGTACTGACGGACTGCCGCTCTTCGTCTTTCTTTGTCGCGGGCCGGCCGACAGCGGCCGAAGACAGTCGAACGCTTCGACGAGGGGTGACGAAGCTGACCGATCGTCTCAGCGACTGCGCGCGCAACCAGGGCGAGATTACGGCGGCCGTGATCATGCCTCGAAGACGCGTGGGCGTTCGGCTGCCGCTTGTGGAGGCTGCAAAGAGGATGCGGGGGCTCCATCGAGGGTTGATGCAGGGGCGGATATGCTGGATGGACGATTAAGGGCACTCAGAGCAGCAAGTTCCCTCGAGAAATTGCAGTTTCATTCTCTTTTCTCTATTTAAGAGTTTGCATTCGTTGATGGATACAGGAGAGTATTAGAATACTTTCTGCAGTCGGTGGAGGATATAATAAGAATTGCCGGTTTGCAGTTTTTGCTACGGAAACTTTTGTGAGGAAGCTCGTGTAGTGGAGAGAGGAGAGGTGATTCTAGTTTGGAAGTATAAATTTGTTTTATTGCGGTATTAAAATTTGGACGATGCGAAATGTTTAAAAACGAGGGGATTCGAATTTAGCAGCAGCTTTGCAGCGTAACTTTTATCTTTTGTACATTTAGGTAGTTTGGGATTTATTTAGACAAAAATACCTTCAATGTTATGTTTTGATATCAGAAGAAAAATATAGAAGTAAAATCCCTATATTTGATAGACTACTACTAATATCAAATATAAATGTGAGAATACTTGACGTAAGTATTCATTGTTAAATATTCATACTTCAGTTTTGTATTTTTCTTTTGGAGGAATGAAAAGTCATATTAATGTAGCAAGTAGTAAAGGTGAAAGTAATTTTTCATTTTTATTTGTTTTCAATTGAATTATTTTAAAACGGTAATATACTAATATTCTCATAACATTAGATAGGAGATATTTTAATATTTTTATAACGTCGACGCGTGAAGAAACTTTTTTTATTCATCTTTCCCGCTACATTATACGTATATTAAGGCATACGAGATGTTTTTCGATAGGGGATGACAGGATATTGCTGAGCTGTTAAGACTGAGTTTGTTGAACATGGGCAATATTAGAAAATTGAATTATTCTTAAACGCGCGGGACGGAATCTAAATAGAAAACTTAATATTACCTGTTTCTGAAAAATAATTTACCTACTGATTAGTTTTCATAAGAAAACTTTTTTGGTGAATTGTTTATAGAAATAAAAATATATTTTACGAACGATTCGTAGTTTACTATATATAAGTTTACTATATATAAATACTAATAACCTACTAGTAAAAATTTTCGTCGATTAAAGAGAATACAAATGGTATTACGTAAATATAAAATGAAAAATTCAGTTTAGGATCAAAATACCGTTTGTAAATTATGAAAAGAAAATACAATAATATCCATAATAAATATTTATCGGATACTTAAATAACATTATTTTATACGAGTAAAATCAAATATTTCCCTCTCTATTACAATCTTGCATTGCAAATCTATCCCAGGAAAAATTAATTCCAAAATTTTTTACCGGTGGATAATTTCAGTTCCTCAAGAAAAACATTGTTGTCACCCTAAATCGACCCACGCTCTTGCCCGTCAAAAAAGGTTAAAGCAACAAAAGCCCTCTTCGTAAACATCTCCCTGACTTTCCCTATATCCCATCCAAACTCCCCAAAAATAAAACAAAATGAGGAAAAAGCGTAACTTAGAATGAATTCTCACGTAATGTTCGCTCCTAAAATTGAATGCTCAAATAATGTCCTTAAAAAACTAACCTAAACCTTTCCTAAAACCTTCACTCTATTAATTACGAAGTTACATACAAAATAAAAAGAAAAGAAATCATGTCAATTCCCATGCACTTTAACAAATTTTTTCTAAAAATGTCCCTTTATCTTTCCCCATAATCCATTCAAGCTCTCCACGAACAAACCAAAATAAAGAGAAAGTCAATTCTCGCACAATGTGTCATCCCCTAAAATCTCCACTCCATCACTTTCACCAGAGCTAAGTGCAGGAAAAATTATGACGCATTTCCACAAACAACAACGAACTTTCTCCGGAAACCGCGAACGTGTCCACAGCGACCGCATTCAAGGCTGCGATTCAATCGCGCGCGTGTGAATCCGCTCGGCGCGCGATGCGGCGTCCGGGCACGAGGGCGCCGCGTGACGCCGATCCGAGCCTGAGGACGAAAAGGTAGGGCGGCCGGCTGTGCTACGAGGGCCAGAGGAGGGTAGAGGGACGTCGCGTTATCCGCTATTCGTACCCCGGGCAAGGGAACCGATCGTTACTGGAAAACTTGGTGCGGTGGAGGGGCCTTTTCATTTTCCAAGGGGGCGCAGTTGCTGGTTTCGCGACGTGGGAGAGGCTCTCTCTGTGCCGGCTGTCGCTGCCAATGGAAGGAGGAACAGAAGACACGAAAATTCGTCCTTCCGTGGCTATGAGAAAGGAGAGGGGAAACAGAGCCAACGAGGGCGCAGCCGTCTCCGATCGGGATCCGGCTCTCTGTATCAGCAGTATCGATCATTACTCCTGGACTCTCTTTCCGGTTGCTCTGTCGACGTCCACGTCGACGCGTGGCTCTATCAACCCGCCACTACCACTCTCCGTGTTTGGCCTCGACTTCGAGCCGAGGCCCGTCGACCTTGGGATCCGCCGCGGAAAAGGAAGGCGAGACACTGACGAGACGAGCTGACGAGAGAGGGAGGATCGAGGGCTGACACGCTAGTCTAGTAGAGGGGGTGGTTTAGAGCACCCGTGTAGGGAGGCTGATGGATATTGTTTGGAACGTGGAGGGAATACCCGAACTGTGGTTACGCTGGTTTCCGCGTATGTCTGCGTTACCAGTCAAATATCTGGACTTCGCATATTTCACAGGAGTTATATTTTAATTGCGACGATTCTATTCCTTATAATCGTTGTACGTAGAATATCGTGGCATGATTAAAAGCCACTAGATAATAATAAAGTAATTGTTTGTAGCTGAAATCTTATAGAAGAATTAAGATATTAAGAAAATAATACAGAGTTTTAATTATTTCTTTTGCAGTACAATTTAATTACTATCTTTCTTTGTAACTTATGTAGGTGTTTTACTTTTATGAAAATTTCCATTTACGACATACTTTAATATTAATTAAAATCTAACTTTCGTTTATATTGTAACTTCTATTATAAAATAATACGCATGATGTCATATGCCATAAGTCAAGCACGACAGATCGTCAAAGATCAGGAAACTTCGGTTAAATATGAATAGCACAGGTAACCAAAGAACGAACAAACATTCTCTTCATTAATCATTAAACGTTATGTTAGAAACAAATAAAATCAATGCATATTTCTGGGCTTCCTCTATTTTTTCTCTCTTTTTTCGTTTTATTACATCGTTATGGAATAAATTGATTGATCCTAGGATGACAGGTAGTGTTATCGACACGAGATTGCAGTCGATAACTGTCAATATTTTTTTGCAACGCTCATTCGTAGAACGAGAATGTTTTTACATATTTTTGTCGAGCGCTGCTTTCAATGATGTGCGTTCCACCGTTTGCGTGGTTGAGTGTGAATTTTCCCAGACAGCATCTGTCGATCACAGCGGACTGCGAATGTTCGAAGCAACAGAGAGCAATGCGTTTCGAAACGAGGAAACGAAGAATTCTGGCACGCGAAAGATTTGTTGCATTTGTCACAGCTCTTTTTCCATTAGGGGGAATCCTACTCGAAATGAATGATATTGAAAATATTTGCATCGAGATTCTATTTGCAGTTTTCAACCTGCCGTTTTTTCAGGAATGCTGTTTTTTGACAGAAACATTTTCCCTCGAAACGATAAGTATTTGTACACCTCCACATTATCGAAAGACATATGTCACTTGAAAAGTATATCAAGAACATAAATATCTTAATCAAATTGTACAAAATGTCCGAATACTAATGGACTATTTTCAGTGAATTATCCTTCTTTAATAACTGTATCTTTGATTTTTTTCTAAAAATAGCTTTGAATGAACGATACAGGTAAAGAATGTAAGAGAAACGATATAGTGAAATTCCACGGTGCTACAGTTCGTACAACTTCAGTTCATGTTTCGCTTTATACATCTTCCCACACGCGTGTTTCACTGCTCTTCTCGAAGTTTACAAGGTATTTTCATGCAAACGAATCTCTTAAGTGTTTTCCACCATCCGAGTATTGCACTGTAGGTAGTTGATTTTTCGATATTCCCGGGAGCATCGATGGAAAGCGATGGAATGCAAATTCTCGACAATATCGACTCACTATAAGGCATCCTGTAGTCTTCCTCTGTTTGTACCTAACTTCTTAGTCGTTAAATACTTTCATTTACTTAAAGAATACAGTTTCCGGCGTTTTTTAACCTTCACAATGGCTAGAAAACGAATGTATATGTCGAATAATAAATTATCTTAAAATTCTTCTAAATAATAATACACGCAGATACATCGTTTATTTCATTGCTGTTTTATTTTTACTATTCTGAGCACTGTATATCTTTTGTTTATCTTTAGAATTTAAGTTTAACTCTTTTATAGAAGATGAGAATTATTCTTTTCGTTAATTATCCAAATATGTCAGTAAAACAACTACTATTCTCATTGAATAATTTAATAATATGATAAAGGTAGCAAGTAACGTGAGAAGAGCAAGGAAATCTGGAAATAATCGATGAATTATTCATATAATATACTAGTAAAACAATTATTATTCTCATCATACAACACTATACAATAATTTGTAGTATGACGAATGTAGCATCTAATTTATCACACGATGCAACATATCTTGTTACGTGATCATATTACATACGTTTACATAGGTGAACATGAACCACGTAGGCGATATATCCTGAGAATCACAGAGCTATGATTTCACGACACACGATGACTAACAAAGGAGCCATAGTTGACATTGTTCTACTGCAATTTCAGTGAAATTTTCCTGACATACAGTCAGGTAAGCCTTACATATGACGTGACATTTACAACATTTGGCAGGAACGTGTAGGCTCAGAATTCGAACGTTTTGTGGGCTCGTTCGTTTCATTTTGCTTTTATAGCCGAAATAAAGCGGGTTTCTTTACGGCGCTCCTACTTTCACGAGCTTTTCCTGGGAAAACTGGTTATGTAGCACAAAGTGTATTGCCATGTTCCACCGTTCCTCACAATTAATAGAGATAGTTCGTTTTAATTTACTACGTGGAAATTGAAGTTCCCTTCGTCCACATTGAGAGTTATTTTTGTAGTTCTCTCTTTCTCATCTCTTTTTATATTTTTTCGTACGATGCAATATATCGAAGCTCCAGGAAAAATTTGCGATCGAGTAGGAGAGAGTCAAAAGAATTTTAAGAAAAACTATTTTGCGGAAATTTTATAGTTTACTGCTTGCTTGTTAGAGTTTCCTTTGAAACGCGTATGAAAAGTTAATGGAGAATCGCTGATAAAAAGTAGGAACAGAGAAAAGTAAAGAGTGTAGAATATAGAGAAAAATTAAATATCCTGAATTTTTAAAATAAATACTATTTATTATGGTCAGTTATAACCAAACGATACTATTTGAGAGTTAAAACTAAATCAGGGCTAGATCTAATTAACATTAATTAATAATTAACCCTCGATAAGGCCATTTCATCTATCGAGAAATGTACCAGACACAAACAATATTCAAATGGAGCTGGTTTTTAACATTAAATCACATGTACAAAATATTTGTACAACCGAACGAATCGATAGATGAGGAGCAAAGAGAGTGAAAAACGTAATGAATGAGCAAATGTACTTACGAGAAAAGCAAACGAAGATTTGCTTGTACGGAAATTCGAGCTGTGTCGCGTAAGCTTTCGTGAATGGGTCATTCAGAGAAGCTCCCTGTCTGGGGCCAGGCATTCTAATTGAAGGGTACTTCCACGGAAGCCTACTTGGCCTCGCTTTTCGTCGATCCATCCTCTTCGTGGCGTTCTTACTTCCTTTTTCCCTATTTTCTTCATGGAGGCAATATTTCGTCGAAATCGTTAACTAACAAATTGTCAGTACTCGACGAAAGTGCGTTACCTTAGACAGATTAATTCGCGAGACAAGTATATGAGACCTTGTCTGTAGAATTGGAAAGAAAAAACTGTTTGAGATACGAGATAATGTATTTTTAAACTGTTATTCCATTCGTGCCAAATTTTTTAAATGATCTATGTTAGCTAGAGCATCAATCGATTCTTTTGTACTTTGTATATACCAATATTTTATAATACTTGCAGAAATAATGGATATAATCTATTTGCGAACACTAAAAAATATATTATTAATAATGTAGTAATAAAATTTGTGCCATCAAAATTCTCAATATTTATGATACATATACTACATGTGCACTCGACTAATAAATAAATATCTTCATATATCTTCTTTCAAATAATATCAAATACGTTACTTTCATGCTACAATATGCAATTTCGCGAAATATCACTTTGATATAACCGCAATAGAGATTTCCAAAGCCTCATGTCTTCTACCCTACATCAATATCTCAGATAATTCCAATATTCTAATTTAACTTTTCCTTCGACGATCATTTCTAACATACGATGCCAGTGATGTAATGATTCATCAGAGAAATCGTTCGACTTTCATTCCCTGCAAATGGTTTCGTATACGACGTATGTAGCTACTCGTTCGACGAAATTCGATGTGAATCAGCAGGTTCGAGATCGAAACACAACCTTTCTTTTTTCAGAATCGAATCATCGATCGTCGATATGCAATAAAGACGTTGCGACTACGATGTCGAGCTTGTTACGTTCGTAATATGTTCGCTAACGTTCCTCGATCAATCAACAGTACGCCGTATCAATACCTGTTCCAGGTGTGTATCACGAGGACAAGGTAATCTCTTAAGGTAGAATCGAGGATGAAAGATGATCGCCATCAGTTCCTATAGCATTTTGAAAGAAACACGTCGGTATTTCCGGAAGACGAACAATGGAAGCTTCATGGAGAAACCATTCAGATATTTATTTCGTTTATACAGTTGCTCGCAAAAGTATTCGTACACTTACTATAGAAAATTTTGATGTAGAGATATCGTGCGTGTTATATAAAACATTTTAATATTTCATTAGCACTATAATGAGACGCGACTGCCAAGATTGTAATGACAAAATTTGAATTTAATTTGAAAATATATGTAGAAGTTACAAGATATTTTCTGTGAACTTATATTTAGTAAAAAATTAGTATACGTATAGTATGGACAGTCATGTCAAGCATATAAATAAGAAATGCTAAAAATAACTTCAGTCAATTTTTATAATTACTGCAAAATATATACGTACATTAAATATCCTAACTAATTGTATAAATTTTGTATATATCTTCAGAATCTTTAAAAATTTTACGATATATTTTACAATATATGCATGATAGTTGGGTGTCATTATTCGTACTAATGGAATTTCAAAATGTTTGGTGTAACATACGTATTATGCTCATACACAATAAGGATACTACATGTACTACATGTGATTTGATAAAAGTCGATTTAATACTTTAAATAACGTTATTTTTGAAACGTGATCAAGTAGCGGAAGTTCACATTTTTTATTATTACGCTCTGAAGATAAAAATAAAGATAATGTGATAAAATGTTTTAAAATGTGCTAAAAATAGATATACAAACAAATATATGATAATATTTTAAAATAAAAAGCTTCTCATTTTTTCGTGTCTTTAGTTCATTTTACTTCTTTTTCTCTTTTTTATTTTAACGTAAAGTCAGTCTCGTGACAGTCAAACGTTGAAAATCGAAAATTTCATCGTGAAATGCGTGTTCAGCCATTCGTTAGCGACGTTTCGTCACAGAATTTTGATATTTCCAAGGCTTTTAAGGACAGAAACACGGCCAACTTTCGAAACGACCGCACTTCCCAGGCAGGCTGTAATTTTTCAATCATGCAAATTAACACACCGTCGACGTGGATTCGCGTGTCACGCGAACTATGACGGCTCGTCGTCGACTCGTGACTTCGTTCATAAATGTCACTAACGTCAGACAATAGCTACCCGTCTGGGTATTTTTTAAACTGAATTTCGAGCCTGACAGATGATGAACGTAAGTGCAATGAACCAACGCTATGTAATACTAGTTGCTAGAAGCTGCAACGATTGTTGTTTTGAAAGATAAAAATTCGACAAAACCAAGAGTTTTTTAATTAAATTTTATGAAGTTGTGAGAGGAAATTGCTTTTTTATGACAGAAACAATTTCTCTGCGCGTAGGGAGTGTTCATGGATAACAAGATGAACGATAAAAATAATTTGTAGCAAAGAATAATTTCTTAGGAGTGAACAAAGAAGAAGATTTTAATTAGATTTTCTTTTTAATTTTTGTCCTTTTTATTGAGGTAGTTTGACTCTCCACGAAGAGATTATTTTGCTGGACCATCTTGTTAAAATGTATAATAATAAATAAATTATAAAATTTGTCAGAAAATGTTACTTCGAACTGTAAATTACACTTGGTTTCTTTTTGTTGCATTATATCTTTTCTTGTACGTAGCAACGAAGCACAAATTTTTTAACTAACTTTGTACCATTTGAATGAGGAGAGTTTGGTTAAATAGAGTCGGACTAAAAGTTAAGCGAAATTGCTCTTCAATTCTTTAGAACTCATTGAAGACCGTACTTCACTCAAGACTGATTCTTGATACCAGCAAAGAGGATTACTAAAACACTCAAGAAACTTCGCCTTTTTTACGGAAATCTTCTCAAGAAAACAATATTTCTCTTCCGATCATGAAATTTTTAATAGTGTCTGCAAGATGCTCTCATTCTGCTTACTGTACAACATTATCTAACCCAATAATTTCTAACTAATTACAAAATTGTTAATACTAAATAAATAAATATATATAAATGATATTTTCGATCTAACCCATCTCTTCTCTGATTTTACCTGTTCAGACGATCAGCTTTGCAGTTATTTAAGTCTTCATGAGTTATTATACATTAGTTTCTAATTTCTGTCCTTTTTTAACTTGTACATTTAATATTATAACTTTTCTTTTCTTTTTTGTGTCGTAGGGCTAATGTCCGTAAATTATTCAATGAATAAATAGATAAATAAATAAGAATTAATGATTACTAAATAAAACAAAAAACAATTACTTCTTCTCTGAGTCAAAAGCCAGGAAGAAAATCGAAATTCTTGAAGTACAAGTTGTACGTGAAATTTTAGAAAACACGCACAAAAGATTTTCCCGCTTTTCATTCGAAAGGAGCCAGAGGAACCCTCGACGTTCGCGCTTGGAGAATTTTGATTCTTCGAATGAAGAGAACCAAAGGAATAGAATTTCACGCCTCTTCAACCACTCGTCGTAGCTTCAGTGAACAACGAAAAGACGAAGAGTAAATGTGCAGGAAAAGAAAGGTCAAAATAGAAAGAAAAAAGAGAAAGGATGCGTGGAAAGAAACGTGCGATCGTTCATTTATTTACGATTGTCCACGATTTCGATGAGTCGACAAGCAACAGTTCGAGTTAAGAATGAATGAAGTCGAAATGGCAAGGATCGCAAACATCATTCGACTCCTTGGCATCGAAATACAGGAGCCAATATTGTTTTTCTCGCATCTTTGACGGCAGCTCGACTGGCTTCTTCTCGAGAAACATTTTCCTCATATCAAGTAAATTGACGTTTAGTTGTGACTGCTTTTCGATTATCTCGAACCTGAATTGTAAATATTCTTAAAAAGAGTTCCATCGATAGTCAGAGGAATCAAGTGGAAGAAGAATACATATACATATTTGTTAAAGTATCTTGTCACAACAAACTTTCGAAGAAATCATTTTATCTGGAAATTGGATTAAATTAGACTAGATGATAAATGGTAACTAAATTAAATTTTGTAAATGACGAGTAAATAATAACTAATATACAATCTTCGGTATGAGATTTAGTTTATTACTGTTATACTTTTTATTAACATGCGTTCCTTCTCTCGAAAAAAAATCGTTTAAAAATTAATTGCAGTATTTAATAAAACGAACGAGGAATGCGTTGAAACGACATTGAATTTCTAATATTCGACGAAAAGTTTGTTTCATAATAATCTGAATAAAATGGATCTACAAAAATTTATTCTATTCGAAACCAGCTTCAAGTGTAGTTCTAATTTTAATGGCAGTACAATATTGCTTTTATTTGACTGAAATTGTATATAAAATATTGTATATAAAAATTTAATATTACAATTATTTATCTGATGAAACAAAAAAGAAACACAAAGACATTTTGTCCTTTTTTGTGTTCTCTTAGCTTTTTATTCTCATTTTTGCCATTATATATTTCACGATGTTTCCAGACATTGACCTAGATATACCGAAGATTTTCTTTCTTTCAAAATAATATCATTTCCCTTCCATTTGACAAAATACAAACATTATACTGTAACTTTATTCTGGAAGGATATTTAAGCTAATCTAGGTTAATAGAACAAATCATTTTCTAAATTCTCCATATTCTAGTCCACACATTCTACGTATTCTAATGTGGTCTCCACTGGTCCATATTATCCATATTACGTTGCATATTATAATCCCACCACATGTTCTATTCCACATTTTCACAAATTCTCATTTATTGAGTTACCTGGAAAATTCCAAGCATTTTCAAGACTACAAGATAATTATCTATTATTATGAAAATACAAAATTTCTGGGAAATAATGAAATATCGATTTATAATACTGATAACTGAATAATAAATGTAACAATCAACGACGAAAATTCGTGATCGGTCAATAGGAAAGATGCGTATCAGTAAGACAACGTTATTCCCAGTGTGCAAACTCTAAATTTTTTAATCTTAAAAATTAAATTTTTAAATTTTGCTACAAATTTTTCAAATAAGTGACCCAATTTATCATCTCACAACATTTATCCTCGATCTTATAACGACAGATCACCCTGAAAATTTCCCATCCTATATTTATTATGACAAAGCATTTTCTAGAATCCTTCCACTGCCTTATTTCCCACAGAGCTCACATAAATCCTCATTTTTAAAATCGCCTAACGTTTCTATTCGATTTCTTCGAACGATCAATCGAGTTTGTTTTTTTGGTTCTTACAGTTAGTTCCAAAGACCGGCGCTAAGGCGTTTGCCACTTAAACCGTCGCTTGAAAAAGCGATATCGTCTCAGTTACACAGAGGCGGAATCTGGTCAGGGTCAATCGGTTCGCGTTGGCGTTCTTTGATACAACATTTATAAGCTTTGATGCTTCGCCACGTTGACCAATGTTCGCTTCAGCATCTATGTTCTATCTCTTCTCCTTCTCTCTATCACCGAAAACTCGGTCAGGGTTGCTTCCTGGTTTCATCGTTAAGAGCTCTGTCTATTGACTTCTACGAAATTTAACGAGCATCCATCGCTTTCCTTCTTGTTCTATCTCCGTCGTTTTTCGGACGAGTTCGTTGAACACGTTATTTTTGTGGTTATCCTCTTGGAGAGTTTTTATCGATGCTTGTATATGAGAAAATGTTTCATTTCACAAAGTGAAGAGGAAAACTTATTATTTGGTTACTTTCTGTGGAAATTGGAAAGTGGTGACAAGAATTTAATATTTAATTAGTTCCTATGTACATCATTCAAACAGTGACAGGTTAGACCGTAGATATTTCTATAAATTTACATTTTCACAGAGTGATAAATAAGTGGAATTTGAGTAAAAGTATGTCTTATTAAGCTTTGTGATAGTTATGTATTTTACTTTTAATATTTTTAGATTTGTACCAACTTTCGTTCATTTCTGCATTGTTAATAAGTTCTTATTTTCTCTGAAATGTGCGAGTTTGTAATTTACTATTTCGTTTACCAAAGTATACGATATTTGTTTAGGTATTTGGCAACGAAGTTTATTTAGTATATTAATTTATAGCGCGTCAATATATCTAATTGATTTAAGTTTATTTGAAGATAATTTCATGCTCGTTTTAAATATTTGAGTATAAAATAAATTCCTCCAAATTGAAGCATATTCAATACAAACAAACATAAATCTCACTAAAAATCAACATCTATTTTATCAAAAATATTTGCATATTCTCTGATGTAGTAATTATAAAACAAATTTAAGTTGCATCATTTTAATATATTTATCGGATTCAACATAATCTATAAAGATCTAGTTGTAATTAAATGAATAAATGAATACATACGTAACTTCATTAGAAAATTTTATGCAGCACTCTCCCCCAAGATAAAAAAACTAAGATGAAAATTATTTAAGAAAGTCAATATAAGTTATTAACTTTCACTGATTTGTTAATTTCCGCGGAACTGTAAAATCCACGATTTCTCGTTGGTAAAAGAACCCTATGCCAGATCCAACCGATCTTCGTTCGTTCTCAGGACCTTGACCGACTCAGAGATCTGTCGAACGTCGACATCGATGTAAAATTCGATATGCAAACGGCTTTCAGAGGAACATTTTTATCGGGCCATTCGTTCCACTGGAACGGACATGTGTCCTCGAACGTCCACCTTTTCTTTCGTTATGTTACGCTCAATGGTCAGGCATACAATATGTAAGTTATCGCGTCTGAGAGAAATTCTATCGCTTTAATCCTTCGAACACTTGAAACTTCTTGCAACAGAAGGAAGCATTAAAAAGAAAGAAAAACAAGAAAAGAAAAATAAAAATAAAAAAGAAAATAAAGAAGACTTCTTCGTGAATTTCCAACCCCTTTGCTTTGGTTCGAGCCCGTGGGAAACTTTGTTCTTTCTTCAACTTCGACTCGTTTGTCCTTGACACGTTGCATTGTGAATCGCATGGGATGGGCAAAGGAAAAATCGGTTTATAAAAATGGACGGTGGAAAAAGCATCCGTGGCTTAGCGCTGAGAGGAAAAAACGAAAGAATGAAAAGTACCGAGGATTTGCGGCGGAAGGAAGTTTGTTCGTGAATTGTTTATGGATTCTGCGTGGTTGGAAGATTTTTACAGTGGTGTTAGAACGTTCACAGTGATTTATATAGGTCTTTGTGTTTTCTTATGATTGCGTATCTGGAAATTCGATTGATTTAAAGTAGTAGTTGGTAGTATCGTGTTGTAGAAGTATTAGTGATAAATTGGAAAACTGGAAAAAATGTTTGTGCATAGAAATCTATGAACCTAAATTTGACAATTTAGTTAGTAAATTACTATATGAGAAAAATCTTTTATTATTTGGTTCCAATCAAACACACAGAATTTAGAACAAAATTTTATTTTTAGAGAAAAGCAAGATGCAAGATTCAAATGCAGATTTGAAATTATCATGCGACTGGTGTGATAATATTTTTCTGAATTATAATAAAAAGAAATCTTCAAATATATATATTTGTTCAGTATTTTACTGACAAACTCATTTATAATGTAAAGAATATAATATTTGTAAGTAAACTTGGAGTGTATATAGTACTCGACGAATTAGTAATTGCGTTGGAACATTCGCACATTCCCATGAAATTACGGTCGTATAAATTGATTGATTTTAGCTGCATCGATACGTACCTTGACAATGTAAACGATATTACTGCGTTTGATTTGTTTTTCCTGAATATACATAAATTATGAGCTAACTATACTATGACTCGACGACGATTGACATTTGTTTACCATGATTTCCGTTTGCACCGACTGTATTTTCCGGCGTAATGGTGTCCGATTATAAATAACCGTTTCGATTAGCCTGTTTACGTGGAACGTGTATGTTGTCACAAATTACTTACAATCTCGAGCAAAACCTATTCTCTTCCTATCTTCTTTTTTCTATCCTTCACCACTCTGTTTTTATCGTACGTGAAAGAAATTCTATTTCAAGTCTCGACACAGTACCATACGATAAAAAAGAGCGATGATAAAGTGTTAAAAATATTTTACGAGTTTTAGTTTTTTTGCCATTAACGTCGATGGAAATTCCTTTTTATGATTTTTGTCAAAGTTTCCTAAATTTAACAGAATTAATAATCCTTTGCTACTGAGTATTCATAATGAACATTTTTTGATAAATTAAAATTCGATGGATACATATAGATTTTCTGTAACTCACTGTAAGCAAAACTGATAACTTCAAAATACTATCTATATATTTTCATAAGAAATTTTTATGAAAAATTCTTTGGCAAACTTGAACGTTAATAAAAGTCAACAGTGACAATTAACGTGCAAAGAAAAGCACAATATTCGCACATGTAGGTGTACGTAATTATTAAAAACTTGGCGTAGGTGTTCGGGACATTTCAGTACACAGCGGTCGCAATGTGGTCAAATTAAAAACCACCATCTACCTACTCGCTGTCATGATTAAATTAACAACTGGCTAGATGCAATTTGCAACTTACCAAAACTTCTACCAACTACCAAAACTGGAGTGTCAGTAGACTACAACTCACGAAGGTGAATAAACTAAACCAGGGTTTGGTAAACTTATCCGTCGATATTTCACTTCAGCAAAAGCTAACGAGCTGTTCTTAGGAACCGAAGAACATTTGCCAAGAAAGATTCTATATCGATAGCACTAAATTCACTTTTATTTGTTATAATAAATTCGTTATAATAAATTCATTATATCATAAAATTTATCCATTGAATTCATTTAAAATTAGAATAAATTGTATTGGATATAGCAAAAATAAAAAAGAGAAGTAAATGATCAACAAGGGACGGTATAAAGGGACGAGAAAAAGATATGAAAGGAACGTTGTTGGGCTCGAAATTCTACTAACAGGCCGAGGCAAATGCAAACATTCCTCGAGGGAGAATTTGAGTTCATGGGTCCTGTAGATTCCCATGAAGCCTTGACCCTGTTTTTGGATTCGACGTCGCTTTTGGGGCGTTTCACGATGGTCCCTGCATCGATTTCGCTAGATGAGCGAAACCCCACCCTTATTCGTGTCGGAAACCAGCTACTGATGAAAGGAGACAGGATCGTTCTGTTGCCAACGAATTGTTTGGTTAATATACATACATGGGGTGACTGGTAATTTTGTTTCAAAATAAGAATTCTCGCGATATTTTTATTTGTTAATACACATATATTGGATTTGAGTGTTCTTTTTAAATAAAACTTTGTGTTAACTTTTCTAAAATATTGTATATTTAATTAAAGTAATTTCTACGTGATTTAGTCCACTTTACAGTAATGATCGACTAGTTTCATTATTGCATATTTATGAGAATTATCAAAGCTAGAATTAAAAAATTCCAGAGATAGAGTTGTCGTATATACAATTTTATTTCATTTATTATTCAAGATAAATCAAGCAATATCAAATATTAGATCAAGTGTAGTCTGGATATTAAATGCAGATTTTGTTCTTTCATTCTTTGTATTGAAATTATTTAATTTGTTAAAACCTTTAGTTTCACTTCTAATTCGTGACCCTGGAATTGGTAATTCGTAGTCCAACACGTTTTCCGTTAAAGGAGAAACTTTATCCTAGAATGTTTGAATATAATATACTGTATTTCTACCCTAAATAATCCACATAAGAAAGAAGAAACATCAGCAACGAAATAAATTGATTCAGAAATTGTCAATTACATTTCCTATAAACATAAGAGTCACCCAGTGTACTAGAAAACGTAGCACACAATTTAGTGCGTCGATATATTGGTATCAGGATTCGGTTCGGAGGTTGGAATTCATGCTCCAATTCATGTTCCCTATTCTCCTTAGAGTGAAACGATACTTTCCAGAGAACCCTAATAGTAAATTCCTGAATCTTCACGACTTCAATCTTTCCTTCGAAAATACATAATAAAAACACACAATGCATTAACACTTTTATTTTAATTAGAAAACTTATTTACTAAATCACAAATAGAACATTAATATGTGATATATAAATAGTATACGATATAATTCCATATTACTATACAACGGCAAACGCCAGGCGAATGGTCGCAGTAGAAAAGGAACGTCGCTAGTCAGACGACGACTCGTCTCTGTTATGGAATCAACTATCGGAAACAATCCACGTGATAAGCGACGTGAACAAAGCGTGAAAAAAACGAAAATGTGATGAAGAATCATTTTAATACTTGTTATAGCGTATACTAAAATTAAAATTGTCAAAAAATAAAATTCAAATTGTAATAACTTTTGAACTACAATAATAGATACGTTTAAGACATATGTAAGCACCTCGATACTTTCTCGGAGAGAATGAGAAAATGCATTGTTTAATGTATGTTAAAATGTAGAATGTAATTAAAACATAGATACAGCCATAGTTTTTAAATACACCGATACACAAAAGTATATGAAATTGATACGGGTATATGTTCCATTTCGAATCATTCAATTTATGGTTTATTTATTTATAATTGACATCATATATAGCAACGACATTTTATATCTATACCATATAGCACAATTATTACAAGTAAGTATTTTATTATTGGTATCAGTTTTCAAGAAACGATTGTTTTACGAAGTAACGAAACCTTTTGTTGCATCCAGTCTCCGAGTGTTTCTTCCTTCTCATATCTACGTTTCGAAATCAAATATTGTAAGCGGTCACGCAATAAAAGAAAGTTATCCACCATTTATAACTCAAGTTCTTTTCAATGACGAACGGCCCTGGCTTTTGTCTCGCGAGATACCAATTCGGATACTAATTGGACTCTTCGGCGACGATCCATCCGTAATTGAAGGTCTTTGCTAAAAAATTGTTAGTCGTCAAATTACTATCGACAAACGTTGTCCATTGGGAAACTTAATTTCTTTGGTAATTATTTTCCTAAAGCTGATGTCGGCGAATGATTTGATTTGTTTTGTCGATTTTTTAACATATTCCTCTTTTTAAAAACTTTTTTCCCCCTATTTTAATAGACATTGCAATTAGAAGAATTTTTAATGAGTTGACCGTAATAAATAAATCGAAAATGTATTACGTTCGAAGTATTTTCTTAGAAGGTTCAGATATAAATACTGATAAGAATAATATGACAAAGATAATAATTGCGATTAAGCCTGTAATAATTGTTCTAAAGAAAATTATGATGGCTATTTCTTTCTCATCAAAGAAAATTGTTTGGCTGGCTCATTTTCACGAAATTCCGTTGAAGACGGAGATTATACAGTGTAACCACGACATCGTACAAAAAAATTCATCTAAGGCACAAGTGGTTGCGTGGGCGATATATTCAGGTTTTCAGCTTATTAAAGTTGAGAAACCATGTTACCTCAGAACAAAATGGCCACTACAAAGCGGGATGTTTATTTTGGCTGACCCGCAGTTCTTCGAATATTCTTTTAGCTATGGTGTCCTTTTTGAGCTCCGGCTTCTTTGTACGAAGAAAAGTTACAAACTGTTACATTAATTATTACGATAATTATTTATCTACATTGTTGTAAACTAGAAATTACAGTAATTATTACGATCTTTGAATAATTGGAATATTTTTTATTCAAAGATATATATAAAGATTTTATTGAAAGATACGAATATTCATAAAATACATTGCAAGGTTGTAATATACCAACAAAACTAAAGTGAAAGTCAATATATATTTCTATGAAGTATTGTTGTAACAATTAAAAATTTTAATACCTAATTAATATCAAAAAACATAAAAGGGTTCAGCACATTCTCCAATTAATGAAAAATTGCCCTTCCAAGGCCTTAATATATCAAAATACAAATTAAAAATCCAGCCAAATTTTTACAAAATATTACAAAACATTGATTAAACGTCAGCTTCGAAAAATTTTAATATTTTGAAACAAACACATGATTTTCCACGTGTAACAGAATACAAATATTATCCAATCGTGGATAATAACCTCGTGCTGGTTGATGCGACTATAAATAAACGAATAACAAGAAAAAGAATATGATCCAACGATTACTTTAAAAAATAATAATTTAAAATTCTCGGTTTCCTTGCAAATTTCCGCGTAATCCTACGAACCATCAATTAAAATATCACGAAAGTCAAGCATTCAACTCGTTCGCAACGAAGATCGCGTAAAAAGGAAATGTATCCGCGACTTTTATCCTGAATCACTTTTTTCGCGTTGTTCCAACCATAGTTCACGAAAATTATTCATATTTATGACCAGCTCATTCCTGGATGTTCCGCCGTGAAAATGGCCCAGGTTCTCCTTTGCATACGCGAGAAGCCTCTCGGTGATATTCACACGACGATATTTGCATACGGCCATCGATTTATTCGCGTTCACCTGAGCAAACCTTCAACAGATCTACTCGAGACGGAAATCTCGGAAACGTGGAGAGCCAAGTAAGTAATGAAATTGTGACATTGAAGTTCGCATGGGGATGAAGTACTACTTGAAATCAATTTCCCAAACTTGTAGTACGTTTGAGTTTGATTTACATATGTAGTGCATGTAGGTACAAAATGGTTAGTAATGAAAAACGTATAGTAACGACTACACCTACTGAAATTCTTAAGAAACTTGACGTCACACCTATGTAATGAAGTGGAGATTTTAAAGGTATGATGCTTGAGCTTCTTTTGGCAGCCAGACTCTGATCAATTGAATGTTTTTTATCATGTTCTAAATCTAATTACCCAGGTACATACAGTAGCTAGGAGTATTTACTATTCGTATTTAGCATCATTAGCATATACAGTATTTGCATATTGATTGATTAGATCTAAACACAATAAATTTCGTATTATTCTATTCTATCACGATGGTATTTGTAAACTGCTAGGTAAAAAGTTATAAACAATAATGGAAATTATTTTGATGACTCATTTGTTTTGATTTGTTCGAAATAAAAGTTCGACTGTACCCAAAATTCGGAAGAAATTCATTTCTATATTTAATGCTAGTAGATAATTTTATATCACTAGCAATAATTTCACAATAAATTCATTGTCTGATAAAACATTGACATTGACTTCTAACCAGACATTGGAACATGTTTTAAAATAACAGCATTCGCTGGGTCATTGACACGACACGAGACGGTGATTTCTATTGACTACCTCCGGATTTCGTCGATGGACAGAGAAACTAGCCCTCAATCTACCGACGAAACGGCTTTAGAATGGTCAGGAATTGGAATTACAAGGCCAAAAACATGACGGGAGGCTTTGTAAACGGAGGAAAACGATTCATACGAAGGTTCAAGACACCCGTAACCGCGTGTAGCTATGGCAACCTGTTTTACGGACGAACCACCAGCTTTCCCAGGGGCACATCACGAATCAAGAAATAAATTTCATATATACGCTGTTGGCGTGGCTCGATACACAGTTCACGGACGAACGTTTACGACCACCCAGACGGATATTTTTCCACGTGGTCGACTGATTCACGAGGCATCTCCGTGGAACGTGATAAGTATCGATTTCTCATCGCGAAGGGTTACGAAGGACGAAAGTTCGATGGACAAATTTTCCTGAAACGATGAAGACGTGTGAAGGTTACAAAAGGGTTGAACGAATGATTTCGTACTTGAAACTTTCCTACTCTTTTTTCAATTTGATTGTGGTTTTGAGAAATGTCGTTTCAACCCTTCGCTGACGCACATTGGAAGTAACTTTTCTCAAATTTGATTCCTATTTAGGTTTTGGGAAGGACGGTCTTTAATTCTTCATAACTTACGGTTTGGGGAATCCGAACTTCTATTCTTCCATCCTCAAACATATTGAATACTTTTGGGAATTCGTGAATTCTTACCTGAAACAGAAAATACACAATACGTTAGAGAAATTCACAATTTTGAAATCCTATGTGTAAAAGATAACTCCTTGTTGTTATTACTAATTTTTACAAAACTTTTTCAAATTTCTAATAAATCTACAAATCTATATATCGTATGTTCGTATCCCACGGATGAAACTAGGCCGTTTGATTCTAAATCTAACGTTCATACTATTTTAGATTCTTAAAAGGTGTGAAAAAATCGTACAATGCTTATCAAAGACTCTATATAGTACAATCGTCATTTCATATCATAATCCTCATTCATTTCCTTTATTTCTAAACCTAATAAAAAGTTTAAAAGAGAAAGAACAATATTTTCTACAGTTTAAAATATTAAATACTACAAAATGGTAAGTCATAAAAACGTATTATGATCTCCATCTATTCTCCTGCATTTATCAAAGTTCAATTCGTTGGATGAAGGATCAATCAACGACAGCTCTATTCCTCGAGCCATTTTCCGCGATCGCATCAACCCTATTCTAGTTGAAGAGAGCGAAAAGGGACAAGTGGACAGCGGTCTCTATATCGAATTAACCTCTAGAGAAGCGCGACCAGAGGAACAAAAGCATTCGACTTCCGGAAACGTGATCGGACGCGTCGAACTCTCGATGTGGAGGCGTCCTCTCGATCGTCGAGAGGAAACGTGTTTCCACTCCATCGTCCTCGGCCGTTTCAGGAACAGCGGCCTCGACCGGGACTTTCACGAGCGAACGCTTTCATAGAACTGCACGTGACGAGGGAACAACCTTTCCTTCTTCGTCCTCGAAAGAAAGATTGTCCGAGCTGTCGCCGATTAAATAGTTGAAAAATAGCGAGCGAAAAATATGAAATATTTTTCCTTTTACCTTATCTTGTTAATATTAGGATGGTACATGTGAAATATTTCTTTCGATAAAAATTGGACATATAATCTAGTTAAAAGTATTATAATTTTCCTGTAATTCAATGTAATTTATACAGCGACTAATTTGATTCGTTATTACAGATTTATAAGAGAATTGCCAGGTTAAGAATGCAAAAATTTTCGGAATGGAATTGTCACAGTTTCTCTTTAAATTTATGCATTGAGAATTGTGTAGATGAAACAGGAGATATATTTAACTTCCCAAAAGATTAAATTTAAATTTCTGACTCCCACGGCATTTTTTTCGAATACATAAAAATTTCACAAATTATTTATAACAGTCAATACAACGAAATTTTAATATTTTTATTATAAGCCGTTTTAGCTTTCAATGTATGTGTTTTGTAGCAAATTTTCAAATAAATTAATAAAATTTAATGGGTGATATTTACATTTACCCATAAAATTCAAACTACAAAGAAATGACACTTTATATCCATCAACCCATTTGTAAAGATGATGGTATATAAGAAAAAGTTTTATAGTAAGATTTCAGAGGCTGCGGAAGATGAATACCTTTCGATATTGAAAGGGAAATTTGATAGGACACATATTGATTGAAAGTGATGGTACTAAGGTCTTAGTGGAAAGTTAAATGTTCGACGAACTTTAGTTGGAGCGTTAACTATTTAGTTTCGGAACAGCAACATGTATTATCCAAGTTAATAATTAGTGATTAAGAGAGTAGATCTAAGAAATTTTTATTTACAAAGATAAAGAATTTTAAAAATAATATATGCAATATGCTACATTCTAGAAGATAATTTAATGAACCACCCTTGTGTTTAATTCTATACGATTTAACTTAAAATTTAACTTTCGTGTAGCAAATTCTATTATAATTACATTTTCTTTTTATTTCGTTTATTCTTGGGGTGTCCTCAGACTATTAATATATATTGTCAATATTTCAAGGTTTTTAACTAAAAGGATTAACATTTATTGTCAATACAATATCGTCTATTGTCAATACAGTATCCTCTTTGAGAACATTGAAATATTTCCGATATTATTGATTGTCTGAGGGCACCCTTAAAGGTATTTCAGAAAGTATGAATAAATTTTATGTTAGACCTTAGAGAAAGGTACACACACACATACCTTCATAATTATTGCATAACATTATTTTTATATTCTCATTTAGATTATCCTTTTTAATTAACTTAAGTCTATTTAATTGTAAAAATAACATTGAACAATTGTAAATTACTATTAAATAATTGTTGAATAATAAAAATACAACATATAAAATTCAAGTGAATAAAATGTCGTATAAAAGTAAAAAGATCATAATAAAAGTAAATATGAAATACACATAATGCAATTATTTTTTCTTTAATTCTGGTATAGCATGGAATCGTTTGCTAGCATGACGATGACGGTATACGCAATAATTGCATGCGGGCAGTTTTCGATTCGCTAATCGTTTCGAACGTAAACAGACCGATAAATGCGATGTATATGCGGGCGATCGCTGCAATGGATGGGGACAATGATTTTCCATGCTTTTTAGAAGATAACCCTTACACGATTTGGTGAGCTTTTTATACGATTTCAGGTTTCCTTGATTTGTGACTTTTTCGTAAAACATCGATCGATGCAATATAGGAATCTTCTTCCTTTCAAATCGAGGACGACAAAAAATATTTATGTTTTTAATGCTTAAAAATCTTCGAATTTAAATAAAATATATGCACAAGGATATATACTGGCTCACTATCAGTGAGCAAAAGTAACAGTTATACTAAAAAATTGTTGTCCAACAATAAGAATACAAATTACAATAAAAATAATATATGATAATATAATCGTAGAAATATGTAGCAATTAATACTAAAATATTCAATCTCTTGAAAATAGCAAATATTCTCATTCCTATCGTAAACTTTGCGATGACAAATTATTTTTATTAACAGTTATAAAAAGAAAGAACGAAAAAATGAAGCACGTCGAAGACATTTTTCGTGCCGAAAACGGTTAGTTGGAACGACGTACGTTCGGGTGTTTGAACAGATCGGTTGACCTATATTATTGAAACTGTGTTACTTTGCGATGAGATCTAATTAAACGCATCCAACCGCAGGACAGCCGCAATTTCGTTCGAATTTAAGGGCAACGAATGTAAATGTTTCGCGCGAAGAGTCAGTCGAACAAGCGGCCGTTACGTAAATCACCGTTCCCGACCGCAGCATCCTGGCAATTAATTGGTAGCCGTTGGAACCGATCCACTTCCTCGAGTTCGCGCCCAGATGCGTGCCGCACCACGTGAACAATCACCAACGATCTGATGTACGAGGGAGCACCGATTGCTCGTTACCGAATTTGTAGAACCGTTTTTTCGTCGTATCTCCGACCAGCAGATTTAGTGGTAGTTGATAGAGATTCATTCCAGTTACTCGATTTGCCTTTCTGGTCTCCCATTAAACTATTCCCTTTCCATTTTTTTTTTATTCTCCATTCGTATAGTTTTTCTTCTTTTTTGAGGAGGGGTTTCTTTTTTTGGAACAATTGATTGGATGAGGTTGGGCCATTTTTTAAGACCGTTGAATGTTTTGTGAAAATTTTATTGGGTATGAATTGCAAGTTGTAGGTATGTTTAATTTGATATTTCATCATAATTAACGAATTTTGAATTTTTTAACAATTATCAAATCAAATAGTAGGATATAATTTTAACGAATGCAAGGTATAATTCAATCATGAAATGTCATAGAAAAATGTTTGGATAGAAAAAGCTCAGTAGAAATTGTGGAAATTGCACCGAATTGGCGTTTCATACTGTTTGTTTATTGCAGTGTGTTTTGACATTAACAATCAGACTCAGGAATACCAGAAATAGAGAGATTTTTAGGTCGATTAATACTGAATACAACCAAATAACGCAGTTTCAGCGTTGGAATAATTGCGTCCAATAAATCAAAGCTAGCTAGCCACCCGATGAAATTCTCAGAAGTACGTTTGGTATTCTATTGAACGTTTCTCTGTTATTGTTTGTGCGATCAACAAACTCGATCAGTTAGCAAGAAAATTGAAAGTTTGTTCAGTTGAAATGTCACCAAAATTGGTGCTGTCGGGAAATTGATTCTTTCTGAACCAACCGAAAAATAAAGAAATAGGAAGTGTAATAAAAACAGCAAATCAATTTAATAATTTTCTGCGTAAAAATTTAATTGAGTAATGATATTTTATATTTAATATTTTTCCACTTACGAAAAAATTATGAAAACGATACATTTATTATCGTGGCAAAATTTTTTAGATATTAGAAATATTTCAAAACGTTAAATTTCTTATCATATTTTATGTACTCTACAGCTTTCATGAATAAAGGATTTCAAAATTAAAAAAGAAAAAAAATGGTACAGTGTCTCGCGAAAATATTCATATCCTTGTCGACGTCTTTCATGAAAATATTATGTGTTATACGAAATATTTTGAAATTTCATTAGCACTATAATCACACCCAACTACCATGGTTATATCGATAAAATTTTAAACGATTCTGAAAATATATACGAAAGTTATAAGATATTTAGTACAAGTATTAATAAGTTTCAGTATTCGGTAGGGTCATCTTTAACACTTATTATATATAATACTTAAGATGACTATTCACACTGTATGTTATTTTTTCGGTAAATATAAATTTATAGAAAATATTTTGTAACTTCCATATATATTTTCAGATTAAATTCAAATTTTGCCAATATAATTTTGACAATCGCGTTTCATTATAGTGATAATGAAATACCAAAACATGGACGTAACAATTTTTTATGATAGTTGTGCGAATGCATTTGCGAATATTTGAAGGTATTCTAATGTGAAAAATAATAAAGGATAACGGTAGATTTAATTTAAAATATTGAAAATGATTGTTTAAAAACTGAACGATACGATGAAATCAACAGAAGCTGTAGAAATTCCATATGAGCCAGAAACTTTTCTTTGCGAATAATCTAGTTTATTCACGTTTAAACACTCGCCGAAACTTCTAATCTAAAATACACATTTTGGGTAATTCTCCAGACGGAAGGAGGAAACGTCGCAAGAATAGCGATGAGATGAAACAGCGTTGTCTGTCCCATTTACTGTCTCATCTAACTTTGACCAAGTTGTAATAGACCTAAGTATTTAGTTTAGTCCCGCTATCTAACCCACTGGCTAACATTGTTAACCATGGTGTCTGGTCGGGCTGTCCCGAAATCTTTTCCATACAGAATACGAATACATTTTCGTCGAATATCTCTAATGGTTTCGTATGAAATTCAATCGCAGTTAGTCGAAAAATTACAGAATTTAGTTAATCAATAACACTTATATACAGACGTTGGTTTGTGTATAATATTGACGTATGGCGACGTGTAAGTTTGACTTAGAAAGTAGATTAGCGAGAACTTTAAGTTTAGGTTAGCGGAGATATTTGAAATTTAGGTAGAGTTGGCAATCAGTTTGTGAATTTAAATGAGGCCCAAATTAATTGTTCTATAGAATCTTGAATTATAGCGAGTATTATTATCTATTATTATCTACTATTAAGATCTATATATGGATACATTATTAAAATTAGTCGATGATAAAAATTTCTCCTTTTATTAAGTATAAAAAAAATACGAGCAGGAAAATTTGATTCGAATATTTCTATGCAAAGAAATTTCTCCCTTATATTTTTCATATTTTTGCGGCATAGATATCTAGATTACTAAGAAAAGTAATTGTCATTATCATGTAATTTTAACTAAGAATAAATATTTTAGAAGCGTAGGTTATAATTATTTGGAATATAGATTTTATCTTCCTTGATTTAGAAATTATTGCGTTGAAATCAGTTCTATCTTCGTTATCGAGAAATTACAGCAGTTCCTCTTTAATATTAAAATACGTATATAAATATTCATAAATTAAAATTTCATTTATAATTCATCATATCACATCACTCAAAGGGATCATTGAACACAGGGCTTTAATTTATGCCTGAAGATAATTAATCATATATACATGTTATGTAACTCAGACAGTAAATGCAAATATTATTCGTATTAAAGTAAACTGAATAAATTTATATTTATTTCTATGGAATGAATTTGTATGTATGTCAGTATGTCAAAAATGTTTGGATATCAAGTAAAAGAATTGAAAGAAATTTCGGAATCTTATTCCATAAAGCAAGAACTATAATGCAATCAAATGATTATTTTATTACTTTATATTATTTAAGACAATTGTTACCATTTTACTTTCACAAATCAACAATAAGCTAATAGATAAAAATATTCATCGTAAATATTCGAATAAATAACAAAAAATATTGTTATGAGACTGTGCACATTTATGTAAACTCAGATTCTTATAAATATGCAATGGCGAATATGTAGATAGAGAGAGCTCTTGTACCACGTTCAACTTAATTTAGTTGGTAATTATTATATGTAATAAAAATTTCAAAGCCATTTTACATTTATATTGCTTCGAAATATATGTATACATTATGAAAATAGACATAAATGTATTCTTCAAAGAAATCTTTCATTATAGAAAACAATAGAAATAAAACTTTTCACAATACGATTATCCTTTGTTGAATTTACGAATAAGTATTTCTCTATTTATACCCGTTATTTATAAGCTTCTTGGCCATCAGGAATCCTCTGATTTCTACAAAAGAGTATGGAAAAAGATTGGCTCCTTCGAATCGTTCCTTTAGCATTCGTCCGTGAATATTTATTGGCTGGAATTCACAAGGCATTGAAAAAAGCGAAACGAGTCGGCGTTACATCTTTCGAATAGAAATTCATGGTATGCATCGAGAACTACTGTCATTGACATCAGCGGCGAACGCGCAGAAAGCTCGTGCAACCCCTTTGCGATCGTTTTTTTTTCCTCTCTAGTAACCCTTTTTCGCGCAGCTACCCTTTGCAGTCGAGTTCCATGAAATCATCGCGACTCTTTGAGATACAATAATTCTTTCGGGTTAGAGGACTCGAAACTCTTTTTCTTTTCCTCGACTCTCTCTTTCTCTGCAATAGATATGCATTTAACCTTTCGAGTGATACCGTACCTTTCTCGTTAGTCGAAGCTTTTATAAGTAGATTTAAGGAAAGAGAAGAGCGGTGTAAGAGTCCGTAGAAAACAGGATTCTAGTGTACTCCGTGATGTTTTCTGCGACGTATTTGCTTTCAATCTCTGTGCGTCTCCTTTTCGATAAAATGTAAAAATGAAACTTAAAACGTATACCCACGTTATGATAAGTTTCTGAGTGAGAAAAACGTTCAATGGAGTCAGGATGTTTTTAATCCGTCGCTTTGTTACGGCAGTCTGCGAGAATATTTAATACATAATTGAAACTTTCAAGAACGTTTCAACGAAACGTTAGGAAAGTACGAACCATCTTCTGCAAATATTTATCTTACGGTTCAACCCGGCTCGATTTTATCCGACTGAGGGATTAACCTTTGTATTAATAATATTTCATCAGGCAAGATATATAAGCCCTGGTCATTAGTTGGACAATGTGTTCAACGGAGAATATTTTAAGCTAAGAATTAGGCGAATTCATCATGAAAGAATCGGATACGGATTAACGAGTGGTTTTTAAATAAACTGCATATATCCATCGAACCGGATGCGAGATATTTTTAAAAACTTTATGAAGAAACGAGAAAAGAAAATTCGCAACGTTTCGTAAAATTTGAACTTCGCGCAGGGATGGGTTATTGATCACTTTACTGACATAGAGAGAACAATAAAGCGAGCGTTTACATTACATTGGTTAACAAGTAGAGAATTGAAGTCCATGCTTATCCATTCCTTCCCAGCATTTTCTTTTACGATCCTTCCAAACCAAACATTTGCAATCACCGATAAGCTTCAAATTAAAATCCGTCGTCGTCCATCGAAATACCCTCGAACCCTCGTGCATTCCACGATAACTGCGATAACACTCGTCCAACGATTAATCGTCAGAAGTGTCGGACTACCCCTATCAATATCGCTTCCTGCTTTTAAATATTCATCGATGTAAAACAAGCAATGCCTTTGGCGTTGGTTCGTCGAATATGGGTTATGCAATAGTCGAGGCCTTGACCTCGGCGCCTCCGTCGAGCTAAATTTGTTTCGTGTATAAAATTATCGACAGTATTGATACCTTCATCACCGCCCTTCAGCCGGTGCACGTTCATCAAGCTTTCGTGTTTTAATGAAAAATTCATTCTCAACTGTTTACACGACGTAACGACGTTTATCCCTCGATCCCCGTCTTTCGGATGGAAACGAGTTAACATCTGAACATAGTGTGAAATGAAAAGGGTGGGGAAAGGAATTAAAAGCGGTCGATGAAGCAATCTCGAGTCCCGCTTTTTAAACCCCGACGTTTTCTTTCTTCGAGTCTGCGTGAATTTTCTAAGATTCTAGGTACTCTGTGTACGTTTCACCACGGCACACAAGTAACACGAATCCTCGACGTTTAAACATATAGAGGGTGTTACAAAATATGTGGAAAATATTTATAGGTTGATTTTAAACGTAAAGATGATGGGAAAACTTCATGGACAAAGATGGTATTTCACAAGAATTATGGACAATTTCATTTTATACTACAAATATGCTGGTATTGATCGACGAATCTTTTTCTTTATCTCACTCATAGTTCATGTTTTTCACTGTAATACGAGCCGTTCAGAAGCCACGTTGATCAAACCCATAAATTGAAAAGCATAAAAAAGTGATGACGTTGCGGACACTGCTTTTTGGGTTTACTTTAGAATTTACTATTACTTATGTCATAGCACAATGAATGAACTTATGGAGATAGGTAAGTGATTTGTTTCTTAAGAACTAAATATTGATCATGAATTTATGTAATAAAATTAAGAAACTAATGAAAGATAGAGTTGATCAATCTAGCTTCTGGGATTCACATAACAATCGAAATCTAGTCCATATCTTACAGTCGTTTATTTCATGGACCAAAAGAAACATGAAGCGTGAGATAGAGAGAAGAGTTTGTCAATTAATCTATAGATATCAGTATACATATTTCCAACATAAAACTATAACTTGAAAAATAAATCCCGAATAACATTTCTGCCGCCTGAACCTTCTCCATCGTTTTGATATCTAAAATCGACATATTTTGTGACATCCTGTATACGCGTCGTCCTAGGTCCACACTCGAGTCGAATAAGGCAAAGACCAGCTAGCTGCAGCTGTAACGATTCTAATTGTTTCCTTTCGGGTTATTTAACCGGCCGTGAATTCAAAGACGTTAACGAGCTCCGTGAGAATGTACACACATGCACGAGTACCATTTATCCGGGTGGCAGAGGCTTCATCTTTTTAACCTAGCAGTGTGAATTATAGCCCACGTCCGTTCGTTAAACATTCATTTTGCCGGCCTCGATTGCACACACAACCATATACAGCACAACGGCACGTGCTACCGCGTGCACGCGCCTCTAAACGAAAAGGACGTGCGGAAGCTGCGTCCTTGGACCCAGTACGGCCCTGACACTTTAAGGTCGAACGATCCTGCAACGAGAGCCAAGTTACAAAGCAATCTCGAAGCGGTTGCATGGAAACAGAGGAATTAACTTTCTTCGGCGAATGTTTCGTCAAAAGTTATTTCATAGGGACAAAAGGCGAGAAAGGGTTTGTGTTGCTTTGTAAGAAAATGATTGGAATAATTTTGTCGTCAGTTTGACCTACAAGTGGAAGGGGAATGGTTAAGTGTTGACACTTTATTGCAAAATGATACCTGAGGTGGTATCATGTTTGCTGATTTTGACCTAAGGGTAAATAGGGAAGGGTTGACTTGCGAGAGTATCGTAAACAATGGCAGAGTTAATTTTCATGTATCTGCATTTTGAGGAAAGAAATGTAAGAAATTTAGTATTATCAGACAAAAAGATAGTTATTCGTTTGTTTTTTGAAAATGGAAGGAATGGAAACGATGTTGTGAAATAATGTTTGAGGTGGTTCTTTGTTTGCTGATTTTGAAGGAAATATGGAAAGGTTAATATTATCTTATGAAGAGTGATTGGAATAATTTTCCCGTATTTTTATCTTGGAATGGAAGAGAAATGAGAAAGAATTAATATTGTCTTGCGAGAAGATGCTGGGAACAATTTTTCCGTTTTCTGGTCATTGAATAAAAGAAGGAAGAAGAAGGACTCATATTGCCTTGTGAAGAAATACTTGGGATAATGTTACTTCCTTTTTTACAGCCAAGGAGAAATTTTCCAACAACGCAAAAATACGATTCGATCGAAAACCATCCAAATAATGCAGAAGGGTTAATTGGAACATTTTTTATAGTCTGGTATAAGCAATATCGACTAGTATTTGTGACAAAAGTTAGAATTTAATCAAATCCTTACAACTTTATATTGAATTCTTTTCGTGTTACAATTTAACAGGTTCTGAAATCAAAAAGTATTGTTATCAATTTGTACTTCTTTTGAAATTGATATTAATTTGATTTCAGTTTAATATCTATTATAGAAAAAGAAAATATTCGCTATAAGTTTGACTGTTATTGTCGATTATCGAATTATCAAAGACAAATAATTTTAATAATATACTCCATAATCGTAACTATGTACTATTAGCAACATTAAAAAAGCTTCAAGTTTAACTATAAGCCAAAAATTTGAGTATTGTACATTTACCAATATTGCAATATATCTAAATGTATTGAATAACATGTCTGATAATCAATTCAAATATCAGTCTATTCACCTCTTTTAATCTTCTCTTTTTTTTTTAATTCACACACTTTACGCTGCCTTTCTACATTGCGCATATTCTTAAAAACGATTCTAAAGAGCGAGGAACAAGAAGTTGGAAAATTCATTTTTATTCCCCGAACTACCTATGGGAATTAATCGAGAGTCCAATAGTCCTATCGATCAATTACGATATCAGTCTGTGCTCGGATTAATTCAATTTCCATCATGTTTTTTTTCGCACCGTCAGACTTTCGCTCTTTCTTGAATTCGTTTCGCGTTCGCATTCAATCTTTTCCAACAGTCAGCTTCCCTCCGTCGTTCGAGCAGGAGCAGAGATTTTTATTCGCCCAGGAAATTAAAGATCCGGATCCGGCTTCCTGCTCCTTCCGACGACCTCTTTGCACCAAAGAATGTTACTGTTATTGTTAATACTGCGAACCTCGTCGGCATTTGCTCTCATCTCCTTGTATCATCCTGTCTGACGCAGGTTCTTTCAGATCCTCCAAAGACGACGATCTATACAGATCTTGGTTCCACGTAATATTTATTATCCATGGCTTAATTTTAATTACTTATTCAATTTTATATTCATTTCTACAGTTTAACGTTTGAATATTTCTACCCGCTAACAATTTATCGATACAAACTTTGCACTGTGAATAATGATTTTGTTCAATCCACGTGTAATATACGAGAGATAGTAAAATTATATTGAATAAAAGAGAATAAAATATTCCATAGAGTAGATATTATATCTAATTTTAAATACTGAATTGAATAACAATGAAGAATAATATCGTACGTATATATTAATATTCAATAATGCTGAATGAAACAGAGAAAATGACAAAAAGTGGAGTGGATCAATTTGGAGAGATTCATACGTATCTCTATCTCTGGTAATAAAAATGACAAAAATTGATATAAAAAGTGATTCGTGGAGTGAAAATAAGCCATATAAAAAATGGTATTTGAAAAATTCCGTTGCACAGAAAGAATCAAGGAAAATTCTCTGACATTTTTCTCATTTTTGCCGTATAAAGATTTTAAGACACGAGAAGGTCATAAAAATTTAATGTTTATCATCGGTCGATTTTTTTCGTCGACTAACCAAGACACTTTATTGCTTCGATAGATCAAAATTCGCATTATCTCGCAGAAAGTCGATTTCTTCTCCTTAACAACAGAAAAAGCTCGTGCCCTTCTCGCAAATGAGAAATTCCCAAGTGTCGGCACGCGTTCTCCCACAACTTCCAAAAAAGCCCTCGCCACCGTTCAACTTCTCTCAACCTTCACCCTCTTGCCAAACACGAGAGCGCTTCAAAATTAAAACCAAACCTAACGGTACTACCACGAAACTCCATAGGAAAGGGGACCTTTTAACCCTCTAATAACAAGAAGTTTACTGAAAAAATTCTCTTACCTTGCTATAATGCAAGAGCTAAACGCGAACTGTACCGCAACGCAAATTGAATTAATTAATAAATATTCAAAATATAGTATTCTCTACAATATTCAGTAGGTAAAACGATTTTCTACCTAACATCCTTTTATTCTTCTTAATTATATTTCTATTTGTAAATATATGAATGTTTATAAATATCTATAGTAACCATTAGACTGTGAATGATTGCGAATATCCTATAAATCTATAATCGTAATAATTTAGTAATGTCATGTCCTTATATTAAGAAATAATAAATTAAAAATATCAAAAATTAAAATCAGATTGTAATGGACTACCCTATATAACAAGGTACCGCTCCCTGGTGGTTCAGTTTTACAGAGCGTGATGGGGCGTAGTATCTGCAATCTCACGATGGAATCTCGTCGTTGATATGTATTTCATTTGCAATATTTATTCGTATCAAGCACTAGCAACCACCAAGAATACGCCGAACTCACAAAACGAGACGAAGTTCGAGAACGAAGTGAGAGAAAATTAGTTCTCCGACGCGATGAATTATGATCTCTAAATTTCATTTCCCCGATGAAGAATCATATACTCATAGAAAGACGTTTGCTTTTAAATCTATCAGAAACTATTGAATATACACTATCTGACATAAGTACTTACACATTTTGGACCCTCTAATCCAATTTTCCTTCCTAATCTTATTTATTTTATATATTGTATAAAGTTAGTAAATATCGATAAAAACAATAGTTGATATTAATTAGTATAAATAGAAAAGCAACAGTTGAAGGTGGATGAAAATTCCTTCCGCGGAAACGTTTAAGCTAAGTGACTTTAATTGTATCTGTCGAATGTTAAAATCTTAGAATTACTCGAATATGTGTTTCCAGCAACATTTTAAACGTTTATATAGACCTTACGATGTGTCAACTATTTACTACAGATAAATATGAAACTTGACTGATGCAGCTATATATTCCTCGTTCCAATTTCAATTTAACAGAACATTTGATCCTAGTTATGGTAAGAAGTAAAGAATCAACAGTAGAGAAACGTTCTTCTATCTTGATATTGAGGATACAACAAAAATAATCAACCTTTTAATTGGTTTGTACCAAGTATCTGAATACTTATGCACAGCAGTGTACATGTCATACGACGTGTAACAATTTCCATGAAATAATAAAGAACAAAAAACATTAAAATAATAAAACAAATAAAAAGGCCAGAAATTTGAAAATAAAAAAGTTAAGTGGTTGGAAGTCCGGAGAGACGGTACGTAGTTTCGACCGCTACCTGTATCAAAGGGAAAGCATATTACAGAGAGATGGTACATTCTACAGAGGAGTCGCGATAATCGAAAGCCTTTGGACACGAAGAGGAACCGCTCTCCGGACGCATCGCAAAAAGTCGGACGAAAGTATATATTACGCGAAGTCTATAGAGTATAGAGGAACTATACTCTCTATATTTCCCAGTAACCTGGAATCCACGTAGTCACATATTCCTGTCAGCAGTGGCGCATCCTTTGCCCCGGTGAACTCGTCTTTTAGAGACGCGGATATAATGAAAGGCACGCCGAAAGCGTTTCGAATTCGGGCCAACGATTTCTTTCAGTCAACCCTAATAGACGCTGGGCGGAAACAAGCGCGAGACAAAGCCAGACTTTTCCCCTGGAAGCGTCTCTAAATTGTCTGATTACAAAAGAAAGGGGAGAAGCTTCTCCTTTTTATAACCTTTTTGTTATGGTTTTTTCTGTGGGTGAAGGTGAGTTCGTTTTTCCTGCAATTATCGAATACAGCTGGATGGAACTGGGATGCACCGTGCAATTGGAAATCGGGACGAAAAAAATGAAAACACCTGATGCGGATGTGCGAGTTAGAGGAAAATCAATACATACGTATATAGTTATGTGAGTCTAATAAAATGATGATATTAAGACTAGCTTCTCGCCTGCAGCCTCACCCGCACAGTATTTAAATTTATGTTTATTACCCTTTGATCGAATGCCCTTTAGGAGTTGGATTTCAAAAAACGTTCAAACATGCGTTTACTTTTAATGAGAGATCATATACCGAATTTTATGGCTCTAACTTTAATGGATGTAGAGATACGCTTATCGTTTGAGAAAAAAGTGTATCCCTTTTTCACCTCCATAAGGGTTGAATTTCCGAAAACGTTCGTTTGCTTGTTAAACTCGTGTTTGCTTATCTTTAACGAAGAATTTATATGCCGAATTTCACGTCCATAAATTTAGCAATTTGTGAAATATGGATATTCTTTAAAAAAAATTGTACCACGTTTTCATCAATTTAATTCTATTAAATTAATAAATTAATTTATATAAAAAGATATATATATGGATGTAAAATAAATATGGAGAAATCATTGTAGGAAGGTTTGTTTTAAAGACTGTTTGTTTAAAGGATGATGAAATTAAATTCTGAAAACAACATTTTATACAAATAAATCTTCCGATTTATTTATAATGTACTGTTGAGTCAAAATATTCTTTTTTCCAAGTTGCTTCAAATCGATGACGTCAAAATTGTGAAAAGTTAAATTTGGTGCTAGACATTTAGACGTAAAATAATAATATTAATAACAATTTTTCCAATTAAATCGACAACCGAATTCCAACATTTCCCATCTATTCCACAATTCCATTCCTATCTGAGGCTTCCAGTTGCCTTCAACCCCTTATCTGCATCCGCATGTGCATGGCGCGTCATCGAGCGCTAGTTAAACATGCTATATACCACTGTTCCGCAGCGTCGTAATTCAGTCAGGCCTAACGATGCCCTCCTTGTCTCCATTCTCGCCAGCCAAACAACATTCTGGGCAACGTGCCTCCGCGTTAATTTGAAGGAGCAGACGGTCGGTCATCGTATATGACCGCTTCGGATACTCGCGGGCTTTAACAAGCTATTTAACGTTTTCCACCGGGATACGGATCGTGGACGTTGTATCCACCCCGTCGAAGCAGTTCATGCCGCATAAATTCCTCTTCTCGAGAAACTTTGATATCGCTAAACGTGCGAAATTGTGCACGTTTAACTGTTTAGCAAATTCTCTCAATTTGTAGTTAAGTGAAGTTAATATCTCAGTTTGCACGCTGGTAATAATTTTCAGCCTATTTAATGCATACAGCATTATAATACTCTTTTCCATCAATTATAGATCGATATAAAATGAGTAATCAATTGATTACAGATGTATCAAATTCGGAGTTACAAATAAAATGGAAACTGTCAAGTGAAGATTGCAGTCCGTTTCCTCTAAATAAAATCTTATAAGAGTAATTAAAAAGAAACAAGATGATAAGCTTAAAAAGAAATAAGATTCAACTTTCTTGAAAGAAGAGAAACATTGGAAAGGACTAAGGGAAGCAAGAAGGATATCTGCAATACCTATAAACGATATCCCATTTAGAAATTGGGAAAAGATAAGAAACGTAATAAAAGTTCGTGTAAAATGTCACGACTTTTTAATTTTTCAAATTAATTCACAAATTTAAAGAAGAACGGATTTCTCCATAAAATTGAATTAAAAAGACATTCGTATTAAGAAATTATACAGGACGAAGATATAAAAAATAGGGATCAAAAAAGAATGGAAGAACGCTATCGCGATTGAACTGTGCAATTTACACCGAGTGGTATTTCCTTTAACGATCCAACATCTTCGTCAGAACGATTCATCCCTCTTTAATCAACGCTCGCCTGAGCTACGCTAGAATCTCGACGACGAAATATTCACGACGTTCACAGTCTTTGGTGCTGCAGCTTGGAAAGTTGAGGCGCGTGTAATCAGATTTTTAAGATGAGATTAACCATTCCACCGTGGCCTGTACGTGCACGTGTTCCACAGCACCAAGAAGGATCCCGCGAACTAAATTATATGCGAATTTCCATGCATTAAAATTCGCCAAGTGGGTCAATAATCGTTCCTCGCGCCTGAACATAAATCGAACTGGGTTGTGCGCTCGGAAATTGAGCGAATTTTCGCCGGTGTATCGCGAGCGGAACTATTACCACCCATGTCATCTCTTAAATACACTAACTTAATGGAACTAGAGCCGGTCGACCGTTAACGACTAACCTTGACATCGATCCTTTCAACGACGCTTGATACGTCCATTGCTGTGACAAATATACGTCCTCTCGTTTAACTTTAGATAAGTACATTAACTATAAAATCATCTTAAAATTTTCAATATTTATACAGGTATAAAATGTAAGATACAGCAAAAACGAACAGTTAAAATGACGATATGTTTCTCAGAATCTTCGACGGAAAGTTAGTATTCTAACAAAATAAACTAAACTTAGTATTCTAGATTTTACGCCATAATTGATAGGAAGCATAGGAATCGACAATGTAGATATGTTTGGGATAATGGAAATTTAAATTAATCTCTTACTCGCTAGATTATCATTTTATTTTGCCGTTTTACGATTTAATCTTTACGGGTAATCTTTCATTACCCGTGCGTTAGGTAGGGTTATTAAATGATAATTGCGCAGTAATATATTTATGGCACTCAGGGTGGCAATAATGGGCAGTTGGAACACATGTGTCCCACTGGTAGTATAGTCAAGACACAATGGCACTAATATTGCACAAAATGGAATAAAAAGCTTGTATAATTCGTTTGTAAAAATAATAAATTTATAGTTTAAAAAAATTTATAGTTGGAGAAGTATGTTATATAAGACACAGAAATGGATATAGATTCAATGCAGATAAAATTTTCACTCCCAGTACTCCAAAGTACAATAAATAAAAAATAAATGAGAAGGAATAATTCTTCAAGAGAAGAGAGAAATATGAAATCAAACAAAAAAGAGAGTTAGAAAATATGGTGTTACAGAATAAAACAATAAAATGATAAAAATAGAGGACGAGAATTACGTGAATTTCACATAAGGGAATCCTGAGGAACTAGAAACGCAAAAAACTAATATTAAAGACTAAAACGAAGTGATCAAGACAGCAATAAAACAATATGATTTTCACTGGTAACCCGGCATAACGACGAAAAGTAGTATCAGACACCATGACGACGAAATTAGAACGACGAAAAACGACAAGGACGAAGCAATGTAATACAACTGGATAGAGGAGAGGGAAGAGAAAAAAAAGATAATATCGAAGCAACCGCGCTTTCTAGGATTACGAATCACGCTACAAGGACGACTAAAGTCCTGAGGTGCAGTTAGGTCATAATTTTCGTTGATTGCACAGATACTAGGGGATCGTTAAAGTTTTCGCTTCGAGACAAAGGATGAAAAAGGAGAGTGGAATACACGGTAGAAAGAAGAAACAATCGCAAGGATGCAGGAAATGGAAAGACTGTCGGAAAAAGGATCGAGGAGCCAGAAAAAAGAAGAAGAACGACATTATGGGAATGAAAAATGAGAAAAAGGAAGAGTTATTCATTGTCGAATTTCTCGAGAAATCCTCATTTTAGCGGTTCCACGCGATTTATAAAGAGCCAGGACGATTGCAATGTTTGAAAATGACTGTCTAGGAGGGAAAAGGTCGTAATTTGGCCATTTTTTATTACCCAATTTTCTGTTCTTTTCTCTCTTCTTTCTTAAGATTCTGAATCTTCAACTGAAATGTCATTTACCTACAAAAGATTCTTTAAACAGGATAATGCATAAATGTGAAAGCTTATCGCAGAAAATTTTTATGTATATATTGCATGTGTTATGGAAAATATTCTACGATATTGGCCAAATTTGAAACCAATCTAAAAATGTGTATGAAAGTTACAGTATAACACTCAAAGTTTCTTATTTTCTATTCATGAATATATAACACACGACAACATCTCACTGAAAAAGGAAACTAGTTTTATCTACGAATTTTGAATGTTTCTGTATAGAACTAAAACTTTTTTTAGTATCCAACTAGAAATAGCAATTGTTCAAATATTTTATTATTCGGTAGAAATTCGTAATAAAAACAGAGAAATGAATTTCTTGAAGAAAATGGTAATCCAAATAGTTATACGCACCAGATGATATTAATTTGTACAGTATCCGACGACTTTCTCGCGGTCAGACAGCCATTTTAATGTATTGTGTGACGTGTCTTTGTGTTGGTGACGACAATAGGAACATGAAGAGAACTGGCGTTCTTGCTTGCGATTATGTAACTCACGAACGCAGGAGAATTGAATTAACCAGGAACAGAACGTTGAAATTCTGTCTAAGGTCGACCTACCTTGCCCGTTTGTGTAACTGAGGTCAATTAAATCGAAGGATTTCGCGTTCCCCAGAAACCGTACGACTTCGCTCGTGTCCATCGATTCGATTATCGATATCTCATTGAAAAGGAATATTGTGCGAACGAACTGAAGGATATGAAAGTGTGATCATTTGGTTCATATTAGTTTTGCTACGTATAAATGGGTTTCTGTTGATGTTCCTTCAATCGGTTAATATAAACATGATTTTGATAATGAATGTGGAATTTATGGGAAATTAGGTTCTCTTTGCTTTGAATTTCGGAGTACATGTAATTAAGATATAGAAAATTAAATACACATATTTATTGTTTTTTTAAGTATTAAATATTAAATATATTTTTATTAAGTATAAAACATAGATAATATTTTAAATGTTAAATATTAAAGATCTTTTTATCTATTATTTTAAATTATTCGAATTAAGATTTTACAAATTTTTCTGTTCATTATTAGAATCAATAAAATATTGGGTATCATGTGGAGGATCAGGTTTAAGGATATGCAAATGATTTCACGTACATATATTTAAATCAAATAATATAACATTTAAAATCACAAGAAAAATAAATAAAATGGTAACAATGTTATGCCTCTCGTTCTAATAATAACGACAGCAGATAAAAAGATCCAATTACCGAGTGAATAAATGTTTAGTCGAATCGAACGAGGAAGTAAAACTCGCGAACTGACCTCTACCAATACTCAGCCGAGATACGAGTGTAATTAATTAAGCATTATGCCATTTAGTCCGAATCAAAGGAGGCCTTTAGCAAAGGAATAGCTCGTTACGTTTATCCGTGCGTGATGCACATCAAGATGGGTCCTTGCTAATGCATTTTCTCGCTGTGTTAATCAATGTTACTGCAATCGAATCGGACAACGCGATAGCATACTACTGAAAAGTCCAATAAAACTGTGAAAAATTGAAATTTTAAATAGGTGATATTTTGGAATACTGTTACCACAGACATTTGAGACCTATATGAAATCTAACACTGACGTGTTATATGAAACTTAACATGGGTTTATTACTAAACTAAACATTTATATAATATTTGTCTAAAACTCATTTTAGACTCACAGTCGTAGTTGAACCCATAAAAATCACCAAATTGGTCATTTTGACCAATTCGTAACTTTTCATAAAAATTTGATAGATTTGAAACACTAGTACACTTTCAAGAATTTAAGTGGTTTTTCTAAAGGGTATACATTGATGAAATACTTGTATCCTACATCTTCTCATAGAACTTCCGTTTGCATTTCTTCGTTACAAGAGTTTTATGTTATAATCATTAACAATTCTAACGTAAGATTCAACTCAAACATCAAATCGTTACAAGAAGGAGCAAATTACAATGTTTCTTTCAATATTGAACAAGATTGTTCGATTTGCTTGACTAATGACAAAACAAGCTACTCAAATTAAATAAGGAACAAGAATATCACTAATATCTTTCCGCAGCGAAAGAGAAAGAACATGTATGTGTACCTCGACAAGAGTTCTCGTAAACAAAATCTCACGCCCTCGATACACCATTTTCCCGCGGAAATTGCGAAAAAAGCGAAGGAACTCGAACGTTCTTCGCCGCTTGTAACCGAAAAATATTACGTTGGATTGAACGGTGCCTACCAGTTAGAAATCGACGTTTGAAAGATTACCGCTAGCAAAACGAATGCTGGAAGATGCAACAAAATATCGCTTAGTTTTTCACCTGATGGTCTAAACAGACAAACAAACGCTTTCTACCACAACATTAGTCTTGAACGTTAAAAATAACGATCAAGCCAAGTGGGGAAACGTGTGCGATTTTCCAGTACATTGTGATAGTTGTTGAAATTCGTTTATGGTGTGTTTGGAGGGATGTTATACAAAATATTAATATTAATTTATTGTAAATATTAATTTACTTATAAGATACTTATGTATTAAGACACTTATTAAATAATCGATATACTATAAGGAACTACTTGAGTACGTACATATGCACACATAAAATTAGTACTGGTCCGATTAAGTTTCATTAAACTTCGTTGTTCCGCAGCGCAACACATTTGCACTCCATCCCGCGCGGCTGGACAGCCAACGGCCTACGTGCCGTCCTTCGAACCTTCCATAGGCCCGAGGACCCACCATAAAATCGAAATCCTAACTGCATTGTTCGCACATATGGTTTAAGTCAAGCTGTTTGCCTGAAAAGACTTTCTAATTCTAGAAGTGTTTTCAGCTGGTTTCTTAGAAGAGTCCTTGGGTTTATTACGTGCTCTTAAGAATTACGGAGAAAGCGGGTAGTAGCCTAACGGAAAAAGCGGAGATCTACCTAACGGAAAATCTGAGTTTCCCTATAAACAATGTCGCCTAGGACCCAAGTTGGTAGGAGGCTTCTTCCTCCTCTCTTCCTTCCTAACATTGGTCATAACCAATCGGCATCGCGGATCATTGCCCTCACTTTCCTAACTAAAAATGTAAGCAGCGAATCCGCGTTCTTCGTTCAAAGGGCACATCCACACCGAGCTTTCCTCTGTACTCACATCAGAATAAACTTTAGAGTTCGATCATCTCTCACGGTGCCTAGAGTTCCTGCAATCCCTATAACTCTCACCGTTCCTATACCTCTCAGAGTTTTCCTACAACTCTCAAAGTGCCTACACGGCCTAGAGTCACCTATGACTCACAGTATCCAGAAGTCCGACAGCTCCTACAGCTCCCATGGGCCAAGAGCTCCTATAGCTCTCATTCTCTCATCTAAGAATAATCCTTCTCTTCGTTATCTGTATCCTAATCAACGGCGTTACTACTTTGTGTGATTGTATAAAGTGTTGGAAATATATATTTTTATAACTCTGTGACTCCCAGTGTTATACCACAACAACTACCCCTATTATACTAAGCGAAATCAGGGGATCGAACTATTCGTGGTGTCGATTACTATAATCGTAACGGGAATTTGTGACTCCCGTTGACGCGTATTCTAACGACCGCGTCTCCCCGCGATAGCTCGAGAATACATGGTCCTTCGAGCCGGATTCAGTGTCAAGTGAAAAAGTGCACGCCAGTGACACCCACTACCATACAGTGTCACTTGAATCCAACACAACGAGCAGCGGAAGCGTTACCACCCCAGCGAGGTCAATAACGTCAAGGGTCGTCACCTTTGAAGAGGTATAATTCGGTGGTTGAAACGCAACCACACAGCTGCCTGCCGCAAGTGGACAATCATCAACAGAAGTAAGTTCTGACGATCTGACTCTCAATTACATAACAAATAATGGCAACCGGAAACGAACTTGCCGCCTTGCGTCGACGCCGGGGCTACTATATCGCCCATTTTACACGCTTCGCAAAAAAACTGGACGACATCGAACAATCAGGCTGTCCGGAAGAGATCGACTTGATACAAATTAAAGATCGTCTAGAAACCTACGAGACGGAACTCCGTGCCATACAAAACCAGATCGTAGCTATAGACGAGGGAGAGACCGCGCGCGGCATTGAACTAGCGGACGAATACGAAAAACTACAACGCCGAATAACTAAACAATTATTCAATATACGACGAAGTACGCCGTCACAATCGACAAACGGCGAATCAGCCGCCGGTCGCGAGTTGCTTCGCTTAAACTACCGGAGGTTCGGATACCTACATTGATGGTGCCCTCGAGGATTGACAGTCATTTTACGATTCCTTCTCGTCAACGATAGGTCAAAATGAACATTTAACACCGGTCCAGAAATTTTATCATCCCCGATCAGCCTTGACTGGATGGGCCGCGCGAAGTATACAATCGTTAGCCATCACCGAGTCAAATTACTCAATCGCCATTGACGTTCTTAAGGAAAAATTCGACTGCCACCGTCAAATCTTCATGCATCACTGGGACTTGATTTTCGACTATCCGAAAATAACTAAAGAAGCACCCGAAGCTATAGATCTTATCGAGACGATCAAGGTAAACCTCCAAGCGTTAGAAAAACTCGGTGACCCAGTCACTTCAAACGCCGTTCTTTTAAAGCTATTCACGTCGAAGCTACCCTCAGCCATCATTCGCAAATGGCAACGCACATTACCGGACAAGAAACTGCCGTCATACACGCACTTGGTAGATTTTCTGAAAACACGGACGAACGGCGATAGAACGAGTTCAGCATCAACCGTGATAAAAAGGGCGTCCGATCAACAACCGTCAGCGACCGAACGAGCCGCGAAGTTACGCATTTACAACTACACGTAATACGTTGGTGTGTCCGAACTGCCAAGGGCACCACGAATTATGGAATTGTGATGTCTTCAAAGCGAAGTCACCCAAAGAACGCCTGGAAATCGCCAAAAGGGCGTCGCTCTGTACCAATTGTTTAGGCAAGGGACATGCTCTTACTCAATGCTCCGCCGGGTCATGTCGCATCTGTAGACAGCGACACCACACGTATCTGCATCAAGACCATGGTCATAGCAAATCACGAACACGTGTCAGCCGATCATCGAGCGGTCGATCTTCGCCTAGTTCACCGACCCCGAGTTCGTCACATTGTTCGAGACGCGCATCCACGTTTCCCCGAACGTCTCCCCGAACGTCTCCCCGAACGTCTCCCCGAACATCTCCGAAACGCGAATCTCGGCTATCGCGAACGGCGGCATCGGGATCAACTATATCGTCCAGTCCTAAACGACAAGGAAAACAATGACATCATCAGATGACTTTGCTAGGGACCGAACCACAGAAAACGGACTCATTGACCTCGCTTCCTTCTGAACCATTGCAGCACGATTTGTTAGTCACAGCGCAGGTCAACATCTTGAACAATGAAATTCAACCATTCCGTTGTAGAGCTCTGCTAGACACCGGCTCTAGCATAAACTTTATCACCGAAAGGCTCGCTAACTCATTAAAACTCAACCAACGGAAATGTTCGGTCCCAATCGGAACACTCAACACGTTATCGACGACCTCGAAACACTACATCACGGCGACGATCACCTCCATTGATGGCACATACGAACGCACCTTGACGTTTCTAATCATACCGACTATCTCGTCTTGGGTCCCAAATTAACCCGTAGATCGCTCAACGATACAGATACCTAGGAATCTCCAAGTAGCCGATCCAAGATTCCATAGACCTGCTCCGATCGAAATATTGTTGAGCGCCGGACCAACACTAGCATCACTCTGTATCGGCCAACTTGATATCAGTCAAGCAAACGGGCCCGACTTGCGTCTGCAAAAAACGCGATTCGGATGGGTCATCGGGGGAAGCCCAACCTCGCAATCATTAGCATACGCATTTCACGCTTCCACGACGGCTTTACAGGCGAACCTCACCCGTTTTTGGAAAATCGACGAAGGACCGCCCACTGCACACATTTCGAAAGCGGAACGACAGTGCGAGGAGCACTTTCGAAATCACGTTCATCGCATCAACTCAAATGGCGATCCCGTCGCATACCACGCGGTGCTCACCGCGTGACACTCATGTGTCACCCACACGCGATCTGACGACAACCACGTTCCCATCGTCAGCATCGCAACCATCTGATTCAACTCCACAAAACGTCTTGAATCACCCGAACGCTCCAGATCTGCAAGACCGGAAGGAACTGAATCACGTCCAGGACAAAAACGGTTATACTCCGTCGACGGAGAACACCACTTTACATGTCACACCTGACATAGACAACATATCGGAGAGTCTTTCTCCGGGACCTAACGTGAAGAATTCTCCATCGCCATGGCCGCGAAGAGCCACGCCTGCGAGTGACCCAAATCGGTATAATCTCCACGTTATTATCACTATGACTAAACATTTAATTGACGGTAGTTTTCAGAACGCGCCAGCTGATCTCAATACTTGTCCTCTAAGTCCACAGATCACTACGTCGGACAAATCTCTGATTTGTCTTTTGCGGATGGTTGGACCACGCCGGCACAACTACCAGCCATCAGCGAGAAGGCGCAATCCGGATGGGTCAACGGGGGGAGCCTCGTCCCTCAATCAACCATGACCTCCTCCACGCTTCCACAGCCGAAACAAGAACGAGGATGTCCACATGACATGCAATACTTTCACGGGTCTGATGTTGCAGAAATACCATACAAGAAAGGCGAAACCTGCTCCAGGTCTTACCAGGATACAATCCACGACATGTGGGACAAGATAGCACAATTGGGGCAGATCATCGGGGGGAGCTCAGTCCCCCAATCAAACACAAAACTCTGCGACGTGTTTGAACCTACACCATGCATCACCGGAGTTCGCTTTGAAGACATCACAATTCCATAATTCGTGTTGTCCTTGGCAGTTCGGACACACCAACGTATTATGTGTAGTTGTGAATGCGTAACTTCGCGGCGCGTTCGGTCGCTGACGGTTGTGTTGATCGGACGCCCTTTTTATCACGGTTGATGCTGAACTCGTTCTATCGCCGTTCGTCCGTGTTTTCAGAAAATCTACCAAGTGCGTGTATGACGGCAGTTTCTTGTCCGGTAATGTGCGTTGCCATTTGCGAATGATGGCTGAGGGTAGCTTCGACGTGAATAGCTTTAAAAGAACGGCGTTTGAAGTGACTGGGTCACCGAGTTTTTCTAACGCTTGGAGGTTTACCTTGACCGTCTCGATAAGATCTATAGCTTCGGGTGTTTCTTTAGTTATTTTCGGATAGTCGAAAATCAAGTCCCAGTGACGCATGCAGATTTGACGGTGGCAGTCGAATTTTTCCTTAAGAACGTCAATGGCGATTGCGTAATTTGACTCGGTGATGGTTAACGATTGTATACTTCGCGCGGCCCATCCAGTCAAGGCTGATCGGAGATGATAAAATTTCTGGACCGGTGTTAAATGTTCATTTTGATCTATCGTTGACGAGAAGGAATCGTAAAATGACTGCCAATCCTCGAGGGCACCATCAATGTAGGTATCCGAACCTTCGGTAGTTTAAGCGAAGCAGACTCGCGACCGGCGGCTGATTCGCCGTTTGTCGATTGTGACGGCGTACTTCGTCGTATATTGAATAATCTTTTAGTTATTCGGCGTTGTAGTTTTTCGTATTCGTCCGCTAGTTCAATGCCGCGCGCGGTCTCTCCCTCGTCTATAGCTACGATCTGGTTTTGTATGGCACGGAGTTCCGTCTCGTAGGTTTCTAGACGATCTTTAATTTGTATCAAGTCGATCTCTTCCGGACAGCCTGATTGTTCGATGTCGTCCAGTTTTTTTGCGAAGCGTGTAAAATGGGCGATATAGTAGCCCCGGCGTCGACGCAAGGCGGCAAGTTCGTTTCCGGTTGCCATTATTTGTTATGTAATTGAGAGTTAGATCGTTAGAACTTCTGTTGATGATTGTCCACTTGCGGCAGGAGGCTGCGTGGTTGCGTTTCAACCACCGAATTATACCTCTTCAAAGGTGACGACCCTTTACGTTACTGACCTCGCTGGGGTGGTAACGCTTCCGCTGCTGGTTGTGTTGGATTCACGTGGCACTGTATGGTAGTGGGTGTCACTGGCGTGCACTTTTCACTTGACACTGAATCCGGCTCGAAGGACCATGTATTTTCGAGCTATCGCGGGGAGACGCGGTCGTTAGAATACGCGTCAACAGGAGTCGTAAGTTCCCGTTACGATTAAAATAATCGACACCACGAATAGTTCGATCCCCGTATTTCGGTTAGGATAATAATAAACATTCATTGATATCTACATACTTCCACTATCTGTCCACTTAATTTTGTTCATGACTGTATGTTTGAGTTAAAAAATATAAAAAGGTATGGAAACACATATGGTCTTACGACCATAATGTACAAAACATGGAAGATGTAGGATAAAAGGTTTATTATCTGGCTGGAAATTTTCCATATTGAACATCTTTATTCACGGAAGCGACGGGACAGTCTTTGAAAACGAGGCAGAGGGGACGATAAAAGCGCGCAAAGGAATGTAAATCTCGTACCCCTCAGTCTCGATTTTCCTTCCCGTTCTCCACGTCGAGCCGTGAAAATTTCGCATTTATATTCGACCCGTAAAACGAGCTTTGAGGCTGCTTCGTGTCCTGAAAATTGTCTTCAACAAGCAAGGTCAGAAGAACAATTTTTCTCCTCCTTTCTTCCATAGCGTAAAACAGTATAAGTATATGCATCTCTTCTTCTTCTTCCTCTTCTCCTTCTTCTCTTTCTCTTTCTTTGTTTCATTTTTTTTCATTGCCTTTGAAAGTAATGTGCCTGAAGGAACCGATTGGATCGAGCGCTCGAAATATAACGAGCTGAAATCTTTTAAGGGGGTGAAGTAATGAAAGAAGCTTCTCCATCGAGAAATGCATCGTTGAACGAAACGCAATTCTTTTCGATGCATCTTTCTTTGGAGCGAGGACTGACTTTGTAGAATTACGGACGTTGGGATAGATTGCAGAGTGCACAGTCCATCTACAAATGTATAATGCATTTTTTGAGCAAAGGGTCGTGATATTTAGGACGGTTTAGAGTTTATATATTATTATATTAACTTGTCGAAAGTTGGATAAAACTGTTCACCAGAATATCAACCTATTTAATCAGTTCCGAGTTTCTTTAAGACACTCATTAGAATGTATATTATAGTTATTATGCTTGTCATTAACTTCAATATCTTTTTTCTCTGTTTTTCCTTTGTCTGTATGCGTATGTAAATACATATAGAAAAAAAGATATATGTGTATAGATGTATATAAATTTTTCCTTCAATTTGTTATATTTCGTTTGTACCAAGAGATGTATCCCGTGAATGAAAATAATAAATAAATAAATACGAATAAATTAATAATAAATTAATTAAATTAAATAATTAATAAATAAATTAATTAATAATTAAATAATAAATAAATAAAAATGCAGTAAAATAAAAATTGTCGAATGGAAGTTATTTTATTCGAACTAGATTTTCAATATCGATTTTGTCTTGCGATATTGAATTCTTCTTGTAATTATTGTGAAGGTAAATTATTTATAATTATATATAATTCGAAGAATTTTTCATTAACAAGTCGAACTTGTAGAAAATTACATAAAATACATAGAATGAAACGAAGATTGAATTTATTAAATAACAGACATATATAATAAATATAATATATGACTATCATTTCCAATTTCATTACATTCCTGACCAACGAATTGGCTGCAGTGCAAATCCACTTTCCAATTACGAACCTTTTATATCTGCCAACTTTCGCAAACGCGATCCAAATTCCAGTGCTTTGAAGTTTTAAACGGCACTTTCCTCTAATTAGTAGTATTTTCAACTAAACAGCACGATATTTTGAGGTGAAAATTACCAAGTCAATACATATAATGAGGAAGATCATAACGGATATTTATGATAGCTTTAAAGGATAAAAGGATATTACAACGATAGGTAAACCGAATATGAATTAAATTTGAAAAGAGACAGAATGTCAATTATTATAAAAATTGATACTATTAAGAACAATTATGATCACAAAAATTAGGGAGAAATTTTATAAGAAAGAATGTTACTAACTATTAATTCATACCATAAGTTCTCTCGCACGTTACGATAATTCCAACCATTTTCGATTGAATACATTACCACCACACAGTTCATTCGTCCGAAACGTTTCAAGGCACAAATGACGATGAATTATTCCACAACTTCAAGCCTCGTAGCTCGCCCAAAATTACTTTCCTAATAATCACCTGAGGTAACATACTCGACGATTATCCGTTTAAACAAGGACATGTGTGACATTAACGAAACTATTAGGAACTTTCTTCAGAGCTTCAACGCCGATGCAAAAACATCGATCGATCCAATATCCGCAAAAAATTATAGAATTTAATTTTACAAGGAACCGATAAAAGCTATGCTTTTCATAAGTTAACTCTTTCAATAAGACGGATTAGGTTATTAATATGTCGCAAATCGTAAGTGTATACTAGAGTTATTCTTAGATGTAGAGAAGAAAATTTCTTTCCAAGCTTTTTTTCGCAATATTCTTTAAAATTATGGAATGTTTAAAATTAACGTGAAATCATAAAAGTCTGAAAACTTTAACTCACGCGGCAATCAATGCCCACCTTCATCCAATTACTCTAAAATTTTGTAGATATTATTTTCTCATCAAGGATCATTATAGGAGGCACTATAGAAGGTAGAAAAATTGAAAGTAAAAATAAGGACTATGCTAGTGTAAATTTCGACAAGGATAATTACAGCTGAAAGAATCTATTTGTACTATAGGTTGATCCATATGAAACGTCGTCCTCTCAAATAAAACTTTAAACGCTCTAATTTCTTCAAAATATCATACATTCAATTTACGGTATAACATACATTGATTTCTTTATTCAAGTTATCAAAAATGAACTAAACGAAAATTGATAGCATCGCGTATCATTCCTATGCACCCATAATATATATGTAAGTAACCATTTAGCTATCAAAGTATATAAGTCTGCCGTTCCGCCGCACATATGCATAACATAATATCTATTCGTGTGCAACGATACAAGCACCATAATGGCCATTCATACGCCCAGAGATAAGTCTGCAAAGCATCCTCACAATAGTCAGTTAGTATCAACAAAAATCAGCGCTCTCAGCTTTCCCAAAACGACGAATTTCAATATTTTCACGTGTGGGAATTTCCACGTCAACAATTTTCATAGTACAACATACATTGTCAATATTCCCTGTGTTTACTATCACGGCATTCGAAAAGCAAATCACGCTGGAACGGAAAATTGCGAGGTCAAGGACACGAGAAATAGGAAAAACAGAGATAAAAAAAAAAGAAGGACATAGTGACACAGCGAACGTCGTCGAACAGTTCGCGAGCAACCTCCACCTCTTTCTCTTTCGCTCTCTTCTCGTTTCCTCTTTTCCTTCGTTCCTGTTTCGCCTCCGCCCCCCTGTTTCATTCACTTTTCCTTTGTCCGATTTATTCCGGTGGAAGAGAACCGGTGACTCGTCGCAGTGTGTTCTTTAAACGACATTCCTCTTATGGGCAAAATTCAATTTGCCTTTCCAGCTGAGGAAATGAAGAACCATCGCTCGAAACACGCGATTCCATTGACAATGCGAAATAAAGATGCTTCTGCATCGCTTTCCCATGATTCATTATCTCGTTAGTGCGGTTCATTTATACTCCAGGCTACTTCAGCCTGACGAAAACGGTGGCCATTTCGCTTTTCCTTTTCAAGAGCTTCCGCGCTCGTTCCTTGTTTTGTTCGCTGAAAACGAGCTCTATCGCCGAGGAAGAAACGTTCTCTTTGCTTTTTACCGCATGACAGAGCAGTAGCGATTTTTAGAGACATTGTTTTCCTTCCTTTTTTAATGTGATTCATTGCTTTCGTTGTGCGCCGTTCGATTGCGTAAAATATAGTACGTTTCTCTATGTTCTTACGGGGGAATTTTATCCGGTTCTTTATTTTTAGATATTATTTATTGTTGTCTCGTTTGGAGGTTTTGTTCGCGCAAAAGTAATATTTCACCAGGTGTTTGTTTTTCGGGTGCTTGGGTATGTTTCGTTTATGAAGGTGACAAATCATATTTTTCGAAAAAAGGGGTGCTTCTCGTGTAACGTAATTATGAATTTTATAAGAATTTATATAAGAATTAATTTTGTAATTTTTGTTGATTTTAATGCCGTTTTATGATTATACATGAGGATTTTCTATTAGAAATGCAAACAAATTACTAGATTCAAAAATGAAAGTATTTTAAACATATCTAAGCATAATAAAATTTAATAATCTACAGTATTCGAACATTTATCCATATTTTAACTTATTTCTCACATTTGGATGGAATCAATGTTACTAAATCGTGAAAATGTTTCTAGATGATACTCCGAGTAGAGCAAGTGTAAGTCCATTTAAATAACTTCAGGGCTTAGAACAATGCGTGAAAGCAATGTTTGCAGCGAAAATGGTCTGACTATTTCATAAATTTTCCCGGCAAGTTTTCAAAGCGTTTGTACGGTGGTAGACCGACGGTTCGTGGTCCATTGCGGTATCATCACCCAATGATGCGAAAATTCCCTGTTTAATTTACGTTCCAATTTCCATTTCAACCAAACCTTTAATTTCATTATCAATGATTCATTGGCGTTTTTCAATTTATTCTGCAATTTGAGAGTCCACAATACACTTCACAAAGTACTTTACATCGAAAGATTATTGAAAAGATAAAACATAATAAATTCAAAATAAAGATAATACGACAATTAAACAAAGCGATAAAAGTAAATACTAAGTACTGTAATTGTTTTTAAAGTATCATATTGATGCATATATATATATAACGATTTCGTAGGCACAACACGTGCCAACCCCATTTTCAAGGTCTAAAGACAGGGAATTAAAGTCATCTATCTATTTATATGAAAATATCTAAAAAATAATGCGTGACATTATCACTAAATAATAATAAATAAGGAATTGAGAGAAAAAAGGGTGCAGATAACAAAATCTTTAATTTTGGAAATTTGTTATTATTTCTTGCGTATATCTAGAAAAAGGTGGAAATTTCCCTAATTAATTTTTGATAATAATTCTACGAGAGAAAATACCGAATGGCGACGGGAATTATTAAATTAAGATTGAAACAAAATTTCATCATTTCATGTTGCGAAATTTCTCGTTTCGCAGTAAAATCAAATCGAAGTTTCCTCCTCTTCGTAGGCACGGTAATTAAAGATGTGCTATCAACCGCGTTTGTTAAGAGTAGTTTTCGCATTCGCCCACGTAACTCCGAGAAAATAATTTAAATTTAGATAATATAAATGTATAAATGTATTATATATATACAATGTAATTATAGGAATATACAATAATAAGTTATGTATATATGCGGTAAAAGCCGCCGCTGAAAATGGGCCACCTCTTGCTGCCTTTCTTTTTTTAGCAAACGACTTTTCTCTTTGTGTAACGGGTAATGCATTGTTTGACGAAACTACTTTACGATAAATATTTTACGTCAGACAAATACAATGGCGAAACGATACGTTCGAAATTTCGATAAGTTTCACAAGAAGCGGAAATAAAAATATGTGCTCGTTGTTTCCTTCATTTTCTTTCTTTTTATTTTCCTTTTTTCTTTTTTTTTTTTTTTTGCTTTTATTCCGACGATGAGATTGTATCGGATTGAAATGTGGCTGTTGGAAAACGCTGTCGTCGGTTCGCAAGGTTATAGGAAAATGATGTTCTTCGATCTACAAGGTTCTGTAATAACGGGTCAAATTTTTGAAAATTTTTTAAAGAATTTGGTTAATGTGTAATTTAATACGCTTTGTCTGGAAACGCTCGGTAATTTTTTACAATTAAATCATAAAGTTTTTAGTTGTTTCCCAACTTACTCTTTGATACATTGAAATTTTAGAGGAACTTGTTTGGATAGGAAAGCTTTGCGTTAATTCATTAAAACCTTTATGCATATCTGTTATGCACAGTTAGTAAACACAGTGGCTTACAATGGACTATTATCATTGAATATACTCAATGCAACAGTCAATAAAATAATTTCAATAATCTGGTGCGTCAATCTGTAACATCGATACAACGTAAATAAATCATATCTAGATTTTATAGAAGTAACTAATTATTGTGGAAATATAAAAATTCAAGCATTACTAACACTCTGTACGCAAACATATTCTTTCACACTCCATAAACAAACTAGGTCACTTAAATTCAAGCTTAATGTATTAACTGTCCTACGCTTTAAAAAATCTGAAAAGCTTCTGAAATAGCCTATCAACGTTTTCACTACATACATCATACAGTTATTTGGTAAGCTAAATTTGTGAAACCTCTTTTTACAGAGACAAAGATTTAGTAGAAAGAAAATCAAAAATGAAGCTTTACTATAGTGCAAAAATTAACATTTTCTTAATCGTATATTCTTCAGTAAGTAATACGCTAAAGAAAAATAAAGGAAATATATATATGTGTGTGGACAGGAAACTGATAAGTTCTGAATATTTTCTATTTATATATAACAGAAATTCAAACGATGATACAGGCTATAAAATTTATCAACGTGTCAAAGGAACGTTTGTCTATGATCCTCGCTTTAAAAAGCACAAACTGCAAAATGGAATAAAGCGCAATGTGAATTATTGATAAATCAGATTATCAGAGCGTGAGCTGATAAATCTGAAAGCTTTCGATCTTTCTGCTGAAACGTCGGATACACCGGTTCATTTCGATGAACAATCTCGGCCAATGAGCATCCCTAATTCCACGCTTGAAAAGCCCCTGATGTTTGCCTTTAAATGCTGCTTCGCAAAATTTCAGTGCAGTGTATTGTATTCTGTACAATCTAAAAATCAAAATATTTGAAATATTTCACTAACAATTTTTTTTCAAATCTTAAATCTTATATTTGCTTTGCACTTCTAATTATATGAGTAACTTATTATTGTACAATACTTAAATTATATAAATAATCTGAAATTACATAAGTAAAAGTTACTTTAAGGATAAGTTCACCAAAAAATGTATTTATCGCTATCAAACGAAAGATATTGTATTTTCTAAGAATTCATATGAATGCCAAATTAAATACTTTGTTCCTTAAAATGTTGTAAATTTAGTCTTAAAAATGAATCCATCAATATTAAATAAAATATATTCTGCCTTTTAAAAATTTGTATGAATCTTGAAAATGAATTCATTGCTATTAAACGAAACACATCGTATTTTTGTTAAATTCTTACGAGTCTATTGCTGTGCTATCCTTAAAAATCGATTCGGTTGCTATCAAACAAAACAAGCCGTGTTTGGAATCTTTTATGTATTCAGCCTCGAAAACGGATTCGTTGCCGCCAGAAGAAATACACCGCGCGCCTTAAAACGCTACCCTTAGGAATTGATCCATCGCTATTAAATAAAACATATCGCATTTCCTAAAAATTCACATAAATTCACTATTGAAGATGAATTCACCATTACCAGGCGCAATTTCCAAATTACGAAAGTTACATTTTTTCCAGTGATAAAAGATTAGCTCCAGAATGGAAAAACGAAGAGACGAACCGACAGGTATCCATGATAACAGCAAGCTCGACCAAACGAGTGATTTTGACGGATCGCGTGCTGATGTACAAACGTGTGTGAGCGTCGTAACATGTTGCTACGGATTTAATAATGAGCACAAAGGTTGTGGTCGGTTGCAGCATCGCCATATTGATTTCGCGTGGGACCGATTGGATTTTAAGCAGAAACGCACGAACAACTCCGCCTCCGCGTCAATCCGCTGAACGTTGAATATTAATGTTTGAAATCGCGCAAGAAATTGCGTTACCAAGGCTGGGCATCCTGTTAACTGATTCCAACGTGTTGCTGATTCGGCTTTGTACCAGTCTTCCGGAACGAGAGATCAGTGAGAGATCAGCGGAACCATCAGATTTCCGTCGGTGAGGATGCCACGATGAATAGATAGTGAAATGGAAAATAATTAGAATGAAATTTATGAAAACGAGGTTTGACTTGTGTACAGTGTACTGTTTATGATACAATATCTTAGAAATCATTTAATATCTCTATAAACTAATAGTTAATAAGAGTAATAGTCTTATAGAATCTCTCTAATAGAAAATTACTATTAGTTATTAGTTATTAGTCTATAAGACTGTTACTAGTCTTTAATAATTAGATGATGCTAATAATTCTCTAAATCGTATTTTATAATGAATCACCAACATCTTTTGCAAAGATATAAAACGTACCATTATTGAATCGAAACCACAAACCATTTCAAGAATGTAACTCGAGCATATAAGGTAAAAGGTTAAAAGGCAACGTGTGTAAAGGTGGCACGAAAATTGAAAATTCGATCTTCGAAGGAAAGCAGAATGATAGTAACATATGAGAAACATGGTTAATTTATATGTCAACTGAAAAAATACGGTACTAATTCATAATATACAAAAGCAAAAATGTTACACAAATCCCACGTAAAACTCCTGTTCTCAAAAGGTTGCTTCCCACATATCTATAGGAACTAGGCAACAAAATATTGAATTTTATAGATATTTTATAATATTTTATAACGTAACGAGTACCTCAAGTACTATATAAAGGTTCACCTATATTTCAATCGATAAACAACCCTATAAAAGATTTTACGAACTTGATCAACTCCCAAGATCTACTGTAAAAAAAAAAAGATTTTAATTCGACATTAAAATGGAAGGCACGTTGCATCCGTCGATTATTCTGATCCCTAAATGAAACGAAGGAATTACACGAGCGAACACTTGTATTTCCATCCAATATTCGGTATAATTATGTAGGACAGTGGGCTATTGCGATGCAGCAATTAGGAAGGAGAATTCGCATGCGCTCAGCCTATCTCAATTGTTAAAGCGATTATCAGTTGTTGAGCTCGGAATCAATTCGATACGGCCTTGATAAATTAATATCAAATCGACATTTTCAATAGGCTCCCGTTCAGCTAAAAAGCTTCACAAGGCTCATTATTAAAATAATTGCATAATAAAATCTCATTGTGCGTCATAATTATTGTATCGAAGGAAATAGTCGTTCTTATTCTTCGATCATTTTTAAAAATGTGCGTTGACTTGAAATATGATTTGTCTATTAAGTTCCCTTAAATACTTAAATATTTAACGAGTTTTTGAAACTCCAAAATGTTCTAAGGAAGTTCGTAATTCCTAAAGCGATCTTTTCTGAACTTTAGATAAATTCTTTGAGAGTTTTTAATAAACGCCTTGGAAATTTTAGGAAATTACATAACTCGTCTATATACTATCCTTAATATATAATTTTTTATATTTATTTATTAAAAATGATAAAAAATTTAATCAATTATCATGAAATACAATTAATTTAAACACATCTAAGTAACAGTATTAAAAATAGCTAATGAATTAAAATATCTACAGTAGTAGACAATATTTATTCTGCAAATAAATATTTTTAGAGATTTCCAAATTTAGAATATTTTCGAAATCTAATATCCTATTACAATAATAATGATACGTAGTGTTCTATCTTACCAGTTAATATAAAAAAGTAAGAATTTTAAAATTTCGAAAGCATCAAAAATCTTACTATCCCATTATTTTATTCATAACTACATCATCCAACAAAGTCTATGGATGTAGAAATTCACATGTTCCAGTACACAGTACGCTAATATCCTAGTCCAATAGCCGAAATTCTACTACGGAATTGCCAAGTGGATGTTACCTTCCACCGTTTCGCGTAACTTTCAAAGCGTTCCAGTCGAATTATCTCCCATTGTCAGCCGTTTCGCCGCTTTCAAAGAGAAACCAATAAAACATTAAGCCTCGAAGGGTAGGCAGCGAGCGAGTATCACCAAACACAATTGCATGCACGATTCCATTGGTCGCAACAGTTTAATCCCAAGCTGCGTCTACCAGTCGTATGTAAATTCTCTTGTTTTCTCGCCCATGAAATTATTTAATGACTGATTGTCAATCGTGTCACATCCAGTCCACTTCTTTCCCCTGCTACACGATCTTTCGGTTTCTCCTTTCTGTTTTGTTCGTCGTTCGTCTCAAGCATATCCGAAGAGATACAAAGTCGGAATTCGAGATGACGTGTATGACGAGACTTTGATCTGTCAACGAATAATTACATGGGACAACAGCGAGAATTTTGTTATTTTCTAATTGTGTAAAATCTTTTCTAGAACAAATGTTGAAGTTATTTAGGGAGCAGAAAATCCATGATGTTCGTTGCTGTTCTTCGATCTAGTCAGCTTTTCTATGCTGACCGAAGAAATACATCACGTTTCATGGGAAGGCTCTTGGAAACCACTGATGGACGATAACGAGGCGTTGCTTTTGGGTTTTGGTCAGACCTCGATCCTTTAAATTTGATAGCAACTTTGTTAAATGACAGTGTGACGGCTTGTTTTTGTTTATACAAGTGCCTGTACTTCGTGTGATGTATCATTCGAGTTATACAAATTATCTTGTATTATAGAACAGAATGCTAAGTTAAGTACAAATTTAGAACAGTAGATCTTGATTGCGTGGAATTTTGATGATAGATTGTTTCCAGAGTAATTTCTTCTTATTCTAGCGAGAATGTTACTTTCTTATTAAAATAAAATCCGAACTTATATTTAAATTTTAATATTTAAATAATTTATGCTCTTTTCATTTTAAGATGATAGAAAGAAATACAAAGTTGAATCACAAGTACAACGGTAAGTTGTACTTATATACTTATATATAGTACTTATATAAGTTAAGCATAAATATCAGCTATTCTTTTGCTTTCCTGCCTAATTAATATCGTAAAAACAACTGAAGGAAATAAGAACATTGAAGAATTGTATTCAGATTGCGATTGGTTAAGAATTCTAAAAGAAAATCGGGGAAAGTTTCAAGAACCTGGATAGTCTTTTGAAGATAAGAAAAACATTCTAGAATCATATCGATGGAAATAACATAGAAATTTGCATAATGGTAGGCTTAAATTCTCACGAAGTAAGAATTCTCGATTTCTTTCAGTCGAAGCCTACTACAAATTTCCATAAAACTGGATGATATCAATGTACACTTACATTATACATATTCAGTACTTAACATGAGAAACTTAGCCAATGTGAAAAAATAATACGTTTACAAATATGTGCTATAGAAAAACTTCTAATAGATTAATGTCTATCATAATCATAATGTCAATCCTGTCTATCATAGGAATATTAGAAATTAAGCTCTTCGATACACTAATGTTCTTAAAAAAATCCTCTATGTCATAAAAGCAAAACATTTATTTTAATTTTACTACAAAGTCTTCAAGTATTGCAAAAACTTCAACAAATTACTTTGAAAAAGAACCCTAGCTTTAACTTTATAGTTTAAAAGCAGCGTAAATATTTCTCATCTCTTCATCCTGGATCCTCGAATTACGTTGAGAGCACAATGTTAGGATATAGAAACAAGTTTCCTCTTGAACTGCTCATACTAAGTCCTAGTATCGTCCTTTTACAAAACTTCTCTGACACTCGAAGCGATAAAAGAAAGTACTAGAAATCTCTCCGTCAGTTCTCTTCCGTGGTTCATTTTGTTTTGAAAATTCTATTCTAAAGATTCATTTAATCATACAGTATTTTTATGCTAATGTTTTTATAGACTCTCTTTGCAAGATACATTGGTACATAACAAATTTTGCCTAATTATAAATCTTCGATCTCGTTAGACATTTACCAGAGAAATAGAAGATAAGGATGTAACGATCGATTCTTATTTAATAAATACAGTTCTAAAATAATGAACGAAATGTGGTAAATAAAATTTGAATGATGAGAACCATCCATTATGGCATATTTTGCAAAGATATTTAATTTAGATAAAAATGTCGTTTCTATATTATTATCGTAAAAATATCGTATAAATTTCAAGCTACGTACATTAATCTTCTTCGTAGTGCGACTATCTACGACGTTCGATAAAGTTCAACCAGGATATGATACTTCAGCTTAACAGGTTAAAGAAAGAACACAGTATCATACCCTTTATAATATTTACCTTCCGTCTTATCCTCATTTACATAATATTAAAATACCGACCGTTTCATTCCATACTGTGGGAACGTACGTCAGAACACTAATGAAGATCTCGTAATTTATTCTGCAAATTATCCCAACATTCATACTGTCTACGAATAATTTACTCTATGAAAATTATCCTTTTACCCGACCTTAATATTCATCTTAAGAAGGATTAACGCCACCAATTATTACATAGAATTCAAATTGAACATTCTCTATAAAAATCAACAGAAAAATATTTAAATAATACAAAAATTCTTTTAACCTGGAGCGTGCCATTCTCTGCTAAACCGACTCTCCTCCTTTTCATTTCTTCTTCATCAAAGAAAAATCACGCAATGAGAATAATTAACGTTACCAATTATTCCATCTCAAATAGATCTTTTACCACGAAACTCAACAGAAGAATATTTACGTAAAAGAGACACCTCCTAATCTCGAACGTTCCACCCCCTGCTAAACTAATTCCACTTCTCTTTATCCTGCCTTCCTCAAAGGAAAATTACGTAACAAGAATTAAGGTTACCAGTTATTACATTTTAAAACATTCTCCACAAAAACCGATAGAAAAAACATTCAAACAAAAAAATACTTCTTCTAGTCTCAAGAACTTCATCCTCCTCCCTATTCGTCTTAGTTTTCTCAAAAAAAAAAATCTCGTGACAAATCCCAGCGACCATAATAACATTTCTAAAATTCCAGTTCATAACTGTGGATTAATTGAAGAACAAGCACACGTATCTGCACCGGGATTGAGATTAACTCGATTAATATTCAAACGTTGCCCCCCATTTTAAGGTCGGTCATCCCTTGGACTTTATAAGGCCCTCTAACCTAATTCCAGCATGAATTCACCAATTCAGAGAGAATTTCTATGAGGGAAACAGGCAACCACCGACGTTGGACGTTTCTGGTGTGGCCTCGACGTTGAATCACCTCAGGCTTGACATACAAAAGGTATGCTTCCTCGCTTTATGGCTAGCAGGTGGCACGATCGAGCTACTGGGATTGGATTTTTGGGAGACAAAGAAAGAATCCCTAGGGAACCTTGGGTGCTTCTGGATCAAGGACTATCCGGGCAATCGAGAGTGGTAGCCCGGAAATTGGCGGTCAGCCGGAACGATGTGTCGCGGTTTCTCCGAAGAAGCCTTATCCAAGTTTCATCCGGTACTGGTTCTTTACGATGATACATATGGTGACTCTTTGTCGGCTTTGAATGTTTCTGTCAGGTTTGTTTGATAGGTTTGTTCGCGTTACGGAGGAATTCTGCGGCGAGTAAAGTGACTGAATTTCGTATAACATAATGTTTCCCCATCTTTTATTTCTTGCTCTATAAATAGTTGTTGCTATTGAATGTGAACGACTGAGAATATATTTAGATTGTTACAAATTTAAATTAACTGAGATTTGAGATTTGTTTTCGAAGAATTCGTTGGATGAATGTGTGCTTGCTTGTGAATAAGGTTTAATTCAATGTATCGTAATGGAGGATCTTTTTAATTATTTGGTAAGTAATTTGGTAAGTAGATGTTGCTATATGGAGGTTTTCTTGCGTTTTGAAGGAATTTTCTGGGTAAATGTATGATTAGTAATAAATAAGGTGATTTAATTTAATACAGCGTGATGGATTATTATAATTTTTTTGGTTTAAGAAGTTAAGAAGCTGAATTATAAAATGCAGCAAAGTAGTAACTTCCTCTGTCTGATTTTATCAGGATCTATATTACACCTATTAAGACACTTTCAACCATTTTTTGTCTCTCTAATTGTCCGTTTATGTGTATCTCTTCTGAGAGTTAGTATGTACCAACACCTTCACGATTTTATTTTTACTTCTTGTACGTTTGTTCGTTAACTACTTGCTATTACAAACGTCAGTCAGTGTAAAGCCCCAGTTACATACTTTCCTCGAGCTAACAAGACCGTTTAAACAGATGTTCTATCTTATTACACTCGTTCTTACGTTTAATTATCTGCTATCTAAAACCGTTTCCTTTAACGTGCTTCTATTATAATAGAAATTACCATCGACAAAGAAACTTTAGAATTACTACTTTAGAAAGTTCCACGCTCAAAAGAAAAATTCTGTTTTGCATACTCAGACCATAAAAATTGAGAAATAAAAGGAAAGTGCTTTAAAACATAGTAAAGTGTTGTTAATATTTCTGTTTTATTTTGAAATATATGTAAAATATTCTAGATATTAATAGTAATTATTTTCAAAATTGCAGTAATTAAGAAAGGTTTTTTTTTGAAACAAATATCGCATTATTTAAAAGCCACTATTATACAATAATCTAAAAATTAATTGTTGTATCGTCTATATTTCTTTATTCAAAGAAAATAGACATACAAATTTCTATCGAACTGCAGTTTCAGAAATAATAAACAATGACCATTATTGGATTATCCTCTTACTTCTAAATTCTGTTTATTTTTGACAGTTAAAATGGCAAATCAAAAAAGAAATGCATTAAACAAACAATGTGCAAAAATAATCGATTCGCTATTATTTATATCTACTACAACACTACAAACATATAAAATGAAAAAATCATAATATGTATATATAAAGCACCACTAAATTCTAACTACTTCAATCAATCTCAATAAAAAAAGAGAATTAAAAATCTGTTTATCTATTATACCAATTAAAATTACAATATTGCCAATATTAAATCTGTAATACCTATGCAAAAGCTTTAGCTCGTAATATACCGAGGCTAATCTGCATCTAAAATATTCACGGTACTTTTACTCGTCCGACCCAACGTCTTCAAGAATTTACCTAACAGGAATGTGAGCTAACCTGCAAGATAAAAGGATCGATGAATGTTTGCGCGCTTCAAAGGATCAAACAGCTTCGCCTGAAGCTACTAGCATTGAGTCCATGTATTAGGCGTACAGGCCAACACTGTATAGTAGAGGGATTCTATAGTCTGCTGTATTAGCAAGGAATTATTAGGGTTTATGGTACATTCGAAACGGATCAGCCTCCCGGAACGCAGTTAAGATCAATAACTTAAGATAAGATGCGTGGATAAAGGATTCCATTTGGTTTTTTACTATCCATCGTGTAATTTCGTCGTTTTGTAGTTGTAGTTCTTGTGTGAGATTTATAATAAATTAAAAAAGGATAGAGCATCTTGTACCTAGTGCAAATTTTGGCCTTTAAATCTTTACGATCTTATCTCGAGCTCAATTTGATAATCCATTTCCATTGAGAATAATCCCCATTGAGAAGATTTTTCCTGTATTATAAGACACTGTTTTTCGTATTATAATTTAATTCAGTAAAAATATGTCACAAAATAGTATATATACTAAAAATTATATTTCCCTCGCTAAGAAGTCACGAACATACTTTGACTCACAGTTTGAAGAAATAAGCTTCTATGCCGTAGCTAAGAACGTTGAATACTTTTATGAATGTATAGTCCTTTACCTAAAACAGAAAAGATACACAATACGTTAGAAAACCTGAATATTGGAATAGAAATAGAAATTAATATAGTTCGATTACCAAAAGTAATTAAACGTTTCAATCCCACTCCTTAACGATGAACAACGTACCGCACATAAATTTCAAAAATGTCACCGCTCAAAATAATTTAGTCTTCGACTAAAACCAACATAACATCAAAACTAACAAAGGAGGATTCCAAGGTTTAAGAATGTAAAATTACAAAAACAATGTTTGGTTATTATTTCCTGCCCTTTTCGCCAATATTATACCTTTAATAAATAACTCTATGTTTCTTCGGTTTTCCTAAAAAAAATTTGTCGGAGCTGTATTTTTGAAATATGTGTTCGCACAATTACATCACCATGCTTCTCCTCGTATCCTCAACCAAATTTTGAGCTATTTAAAAATTCAAATTTATGAAATTACTTCTGTCTTTCAAATCTCATTAAAATTTATCGTTATAAATTTTCTATGCCTTATTAGATTCAGTCTCTAACCGACACAAATATTCCACACCATCTTCAGACTCAACCACCCTGATCGCTTATTTATTCTTCCGATTCTCGATCGCGTTTCGTACGCGTCAGACATTCAAATTATCGAAATCAAACGTCAGAATCCGATTAAATTCTTCTTCTATCCAGCCAGTAAGATAATCTTCGTTGGAAAAGAGCTAGGAGATTCGTAGGTGCGAGGCGGCAGCGCGGTTAAAACATCGCGCGATAAATCAATAGCGAATGTCTCGTTCCGACAAGGCTTGGTCGCGGGGTGTGGTCGTTACACGCTTGTATCAACAGCGGACGGTGGATCGTTTGTTCTTGTCAGCTTCGCTAATCTGCCGGCACTCCTGCGCTCCGACATTATGAATTTATGCTGCCCTCGGAACACCTCGTTATTCGTATTCCTCTTTGCGCCACAATTTCGGCTTGCCGCTTCTTCATCGTCATTCTTATCCTCCTTCAGCTTTCCTACCATTCGTTCTTTCATAGAATAAGGAAAGATATCGAGATTGATTTTTGAAAGAAAACTTATGTATATACGGTGGTCCACAAAAGTATTCATACACGACGATCATGAAGATTGTTATGTGAAAATTGCGCGTGAAACATTTTGATATTTTATTAGCACTATAATGAAACGCGATTGTCATGGTTATATTGGTAAAATTTGTATCAAATTTGAAAATATATAAAGAGATTGAAAGATAATTACTGGGAATTTATATTTAGTAAAAAAATTAATATACAGTATGAGTAGTCATCTTAAGCGTATAATAAGTGTTAAAGATGGTCCCACTGAATTCCGAAATTAATATCGTAGATGATTGCCTGTTTAAATTATTTTTGTGATCTTTGCACAACATATACAGACTTAGTTCTATTAAATGTTTTGCAACTTTCGTATACATTCTTAGAATCGTTTAAAACTTTGCCAATTATAATCATAGTAGGTGGGAGTCGATGCAATGCTAATGAAATTTCAGAATGTTTTGTACAATATACGTAATAGATTCATAAAAGGAGTCGACAAGTGGGTCACTTTCCCGACCCACTGTATATAATGACAAGTGTATAAAGAAATGTTTACTCGTAAATTTAGCTAGAGGAATTACGATAAGTTTTATTCCTATAGTATAAAATTAATATAATATAATTATATAATAAATATAATAAATATAATTTCGTATACACTTATAAAAATATAGTTTTTATACTCTGAAGCACTATAGTAAACGTCGAATAGCATCCGAATTTTTATTTTAAGTAATAGTTACAAGCTAAGGTAAATTGAATCTAGTATAAGGTTTCAGTTCTGAGAATATCATAGAAAGTTTAAAAACAACGTGATTTTGTACAGCGATGAAAATTCGGAAATATTATCATTCACAGAAGTTTGCTGTTTAATAAATTACTTGGTGTATACAATTAGTTTCCGTATCTCCAACACCAGAAGCGACATTTACATATTGCAATTCCAATAAACTGTTTCGTATACTTTCTCTTCCATTAATATTAACTCAGTAAGCACGAAGATGAATTTACAAATAGTTTGCTACACCCAACTTCCAGCAAACTTTAATAATCTATCTTATGCACTATGTTATGCACATAATCACAAACAAGGTACAAAATAAACCTTGATACAATGCTTTTTCGAATCTCACGTTTACCATTTCTGTATCATGTTAGACGTTAGCGATTTAATATAGCAGTGGTTTGAATTAAAACTAAATTTCACTATGAAATCACGAATAATTTAAAACAGTACAGAATATCTTGTTTCTCGCAAATTATAATTTAGAATTCTAACTTCTGCAATAATAATCTCATCAATCAGGCTAAGAACTAAACTACGCTCTCTGCGTTCCAGTCTAGAACATTCAAAATTCTCGTCCAATCTAGATTGGGCTGCAGTTATTGGTTAATAAGTGAAATATTAGCATCCTTTTTGTGATTACAGGGACATCGTGAGATGCGTGCATTTTAATTTTAATGAATAATAAGACAGATATATGACTATCAATGAATTAATACCACTATCGTCCAACAAAAGATACTACATTAGAAATTTCCATAACATTCTTTCCCCCTCCAATTTCCCACTCTACAATACGCCAAATATCATATATAACACAACAACATACACTATCAATTATTTATTATCAATAAAACCATGTACCATATCCATAAACATTTCTTTTCCCACAAAAAGATTATTTTTCAATTCAAAATCACGATCTTTTGTACGCGGATAAAACCTCGCTGTGTGACGTAATCGTACTCAACCACAGTTCATTAGAAGCGGAAAATTCTACCCTTGAAAAACTCCGTTTGATTTACGTCAACGCGATCTCTCGTTCCCGAGATATCGTCGTTTAAATGGACTCGTATTTTTTAATGACCCTTCTATCTCTGTCTTACTCGCGTTTTCGGATCTCTCTTTTCCACTGTTACGACTGACCTACCCCAAGCACGCGACGCGTACACTGATCAGTGAGCCAGTTGTTTTTTTTTACTATTACTACGCGCGAGGTACGCACTTTCAGGAAAAGAAAGTAGGTTACGCTGCGACCTGGAATTCAGCTGTCATTCATGCGCGCACTCAGTGTTTCTTATGTATAGTTTAAAGCAGGGATTGAAAGAGTTATGAAACTTTTTAATAGGTTCTATTTAAAACACGGACCGTGAAACTTTTTTAGAGAAGGTTCTCACATTGTAAGTTCCTATGAGAACAAATAAAGAAAAGTTCTTCACAATAAGAGTTTGAATTTCAATAGAACTCATAAAATATAAAAATTAAAATTTATCTATAACGGGAACAGACATTTTGTCCAGCAATATTAAAAATGTTCTCAATTATTGTAACAAATACTGAACATTTATTATTAATGAATAACATTATAAGAATATTAAATAATTATTACAGTTAAATTGATATTCTGAATATGTTATTTATTTGTAACATTTACGATATAATAGATAATTCACAGTACAAAGCTTGTTTGTGTTTCTCTTTGAAATGAATTATTAAATACATACATGATGTTTATATACATACATTATCTATATATTATATTATACAATTGCTATGTCTTCCAGTTTGTTTAAATTGCGAAAAAATGTTATTTAGGTACTATACTTGATAAGTTCTCTTTTTTGCACAATACCTTTTATGAAATTATTAATTATATATATCATGATTGAATACTTTTATAAATATTTATCTAATGGAACTTTTTTTAATACACATTTTAAAATAACTTCTTTTCATGAAACTTTTATTATACAAATCCTAAAATATCTGTTCCATGAGAACACTTTTTAAAGAACATTTCTTTCCTTGAGAATTCCACAGGAATAGATATTTTTCCAAACAAACTATATAATTTCGAACAGAATTTGTTTAAAAACGGCCTATTAATAACTGTTTATTTCGATCCCTGGCTTAAAGTCCTATCTTTACACGACTATGCTAGAAGGAGAGTATTATGTTTGGCTTTAACGTATGTTTGCATGTATACATATACATATGCATATGCATGTATTACGTAGGTATGTACATACATATACATGTATGTTTGTTTGTGCTCCTGTAACTGAAAAACTGCTTAACTGATTCCCAACTTTACAGATTTCAATCGATTCATATCCGTCATGGGATTGTTGCAAGCTATTTATATTGAATATTGTACTTATATTAAAAGAAGCAAAATAGATATAAGCTGTAAAAGCATTCATGTGTCTAAATCGTTGAATTCAAGAAGGAAGTGTGCCTATTTTTCTTTTTTTCTTTTTCTTTAAATAGCACATTTATGTTTATGTTTCCGACGATGTCAAATAAGATTAATCGAAGTAGACATTTAAAAAAAGATGATAATGTCCTACGCAAAGTTAAAAAAATAAAAAGAAAAAGATAAGATGTATGTCACTCTAAAATATGAGGTACATGTTCAGATATTTTTAGCCCTTCCGCTACCACGCGTCACACATATGTGACGCACGAGAGTTGCATTCCACAGTCCCAGCGTCACACATATGTGACGCACTGGTTACATTCCATAGCCTCAGTGTCACACATATGTGACGCATTGTAAAACTCGCTTGGATTATCTATTTATCACTTTCTATTATTATACGTGTAAAAATACATGTAGTATTATATTATGTGTAGAAAATTTGAAACTTCGCCCATGAACAGTAACTTTTTCCTTAAACGGTAGTAGCGAAACTGTTAAGTAACTTGTATAGTTACCGAGCTTACAGATAAGTGGAGATAAAAATGCCGTAGTTAGACGGCGTAATCAGTACTTATGGAGTTTTATCGTCATTGTGAAAATTCTTAATCAAGACTGATACACGACTACAGCATTTTTAAATGTTACTTATCTGTAAGTTCGATAACTATGAAAGTTACTTAAAGATATCTGAATGTGAATCTTATATTTTTGACTAAAATACATACACGCTGTTTTCTTTATTTTTGTCGTTTTGCATAGGCGGTTATTATTTTTCTATAATATATGTTTTATTTGTAAGTAGATTTGGATATCCGACGAAGCAAAATAGCGTTTGTAGAGCGTGTTTTATACTATTTTTTGGACTATGGTTTTTAGAATTTTATGTCTGTTATATAAAATTCTTTGAAGCTTTATTAGAAGAGTATTGACTATATTGTGGATATTTATGCACTATATAATATAATAATTAATATAATGTAAATGCTGAATTGAAAAATATAACAATTTATATAAAATTTAGTTTTATATATAACGTTTAATATGCAAATATGTTTAAAATATCCAAAGAATTCGCTTATTATAATATTTAGTGAATGAAGCAAATCTCTATTTAAGTTGAACTTGTGTGGTTATGAACATATGAATTTGCATAAAGATCAGTATGAAAGATCATACTCAGTATAAAGATCATACTGAAAATTTGCTCAAAAATTTCTTCAGGTAATAAATATTATGTTCCTAATGAATATCGTGCATTATTCTCATCGTTCTATTCTTAATTTACATCTCGTCAAAATAATATGATACAATGTTTTTCATATTATAATAATATTAAATGATGATATATAATATTTATAAGATGCTCGTAATTTGTTTCCAATGAATATTTCAACTTATAGATCATGATATTTTTAAAGCATCACGTAACAGCAACTTTTTGCCATTTTTGTTCTTACATTCTGTGGTTACGCGATCTGCCAGTCGTCTGTTTCGAAAGAAACGCCATAAATCGCGGACGATTTCCCTCGACTGTGTGACGTTCATTCTGCCTGGCAGAAAAACCGGGAACAAACGTGGCGAAGGATATGAAAGAAGAACGGGACGGTTCTCTCGGAAGAAGAAATGGAAAATGGTATCCTGCTGCGCGGTTAGAACTCGTTAACAATTTCCGCCCATCAACTCACGTCGTGTCGCATTTCGAACTAAAAGAAATACTGTCGAGAAGAAAATGGAACAAATGCAAAACAATTGAGATGGATAAATGCAGTCACACACACAAATCTTCAAATACTTTACATACTGTTTTTGTGAAAATAAAAAGCTACAAAATTGCACTTCAAAGTTAGTCTGAAAGTTTAAAACAAAATAATTAATAACTGTTCTATTAATTTCTTATGTGTTAAACAACAAATATGTTATTACATGATCCTTGAATTTCAATATTTCAACCGTGCTTTGATTTCAACAAACAAAACTATAAACACAAAATTGAAATAATAAACCATATATTGTCAATGATGATTTTTCCATATTTTTCTTAAACTGAAGAAACTTTTTAACGATAAAAGAGGCGTGTCGAAAATGACTCAAAGAATCAAGTAGAGTTAATATTTGAATATATCTCTCGACCTACGAGTCATATATTACGCACAAATTTAATATTCAGATCATTGACCACAACTCACAAGTATGTAGATATGCGATAAAGAAAATAGCGAAGAACAAAAAGAGAACGCCGTGATGTGTGGCAAGAATCGCGTAACACGATATTTCGTTATAAACGGTGTACGCTTTTCTCTACTTTTGCGAGGATTTCCTCTTTTTTCTACATTGTTGTGTGCAAAGAAATGGCGAAAACAAAGCGCACGATCGTGCTGAAGCGACGGTACTTTACAACGCAAAGCGGAATGCTACTATGCAAAGCAAGAACGAAGGAACTGAGTAGAAAGCACTTTTAAAGTAGAAGAAAATACTTGAAAACTTACGAAACTGTTTTAAGATACCGGTTGGGCAATTCCACCGTGTTTTGGATGGCTGCCGCGTGTTACATGTTTTTCTCTTTGTTCTTAAACGGAGAAATGGAAAGTTTAAAAGTTGGGAACTGTCTCTGATTAACTACGAATAGCTTCCGCGTAATTCTGCGCAGCATGAAGTAAAATTATGATACATAATATTTTTAAGTTGCAAAGGAATGAAATTCTATTTCCAAGAAAGGAAAGGAATGATTTTTTCCGAATTAAACAATTTATCACGTTAAATTCCTGTCATAACAAACTTTTACAATTTGTATGTTAGTAATAAGTGTTTTGCAACTTCTACATACATTTTCGTATTGGTTTCAATTTTTTACTATTATGGATTTCAAAAGTACTATAACGTCTACTTATTATTATAAATTTCGAAATTTCAAAAAGTTTCGCATAATACGCGATGTTAATACGAAATTAATTTTTAACACTTAACAAAATTAGTAATCCTTGGAGGATTTCAAGGAGGCAAAAATTAAACCCGATAGAAATTCTTTATAATAATTTGAATAGGCTCTATAACATAGCTATTTTATACATGACTCGATCGTCGATTTGCAATAAAAATTTGTTTATAAAAACAAACTACGTAACATTTTGTAATTTCACTCTTTCTTAACAAATATCGAAATTCAGCTGACGATGAAACAAGTTCGTCAAATATCCCTAGGGATGTTTCCCATGAAGAGATTCTCACAAGAAAACGGAAGTTGGATCGTGTTCTTGCCAGGATCTCTGTTTCCTTTGGCATGGAAACACTTTACAGCCTCCAGCACACAAATCGAAGCGGGTCGAAGCTCGTCAACCTTGAAATTAACCCTTTGACTGCAGACCACCCACTGCAAAGCGTGTGTACGCTTCAGGAATACATTACACGATACACGATATTTTCATACATGACAATATATGATATTTTCTCAATATCATATCATTAATTCACATTCTATATTCATAAAACAAGTAATATTATGATAGAATTCTTAACATAAAGCATTTAACTTAGAAATCCATTTAGCGGTAAAATTAAATTTCAAAAAAGGTAAAAATTAATATAAGTAACAATAAAATGGACAAAAGATACGTACTTCGATACGATATAATTCTTTATATTATTATTGAATAAAAAGCCTTTGTATGATTATTGACGATTATTTACATTTTCCTTATTTGTATCATATATATGAATTTTTCGTTCGACTCAAATAATCCAAATATTCCCCTTTTTCTCTGTGCTATGTATCGAAATAATATTTCCACCTCTATTCCGTTTCTATATGTGCTATTTAAAAAAAATAGCTAGCAGATATCGAATATTATTTTTAATACTTTCATTACTCTTATTCTTTAAATATTCTTCGAATATTTTTGATAATCTGTGTACTTTAATTTCAAGAGAAACACTATCGTCTCTGTCCTGTGTCCAGTCAGCAGCAGCATGTCGCATAGAGATTAGAATAAGTGACCAGGACGATGATAATCTCGGTGTGAAAGTTTGAATGGTGGAGTTGAAAGCGCATAGAAAGCCAAACTTTCATCGTCGAGCTTATCTCACTTTCCTGTATGACTGCTATTCGTATTCAAGCGAGGTTTTTCGGCACCGAGAACGTGTAAGCAGATCGCTCCCGAAATCATATTTCAGTTACGATCGCTGGGAGGTCAAGGTCGCTCCAACGACCAATTCTCCGTATTTTGGTTTGTGGCAGACTGGCAGGTTGGAGACTGACAAATGATAATGTAGCTTGTTGACGCATCCTTGCGAATAATAGCGAGATAAATTGCCTGGTTAAACGATTTTGCACTAGACATCCTACCAGATTTGGTCCATATTTACGTTGAAGTTTGGAAATTTCCTCCTTTGGGAAAGTAGAACTATTTTGATTATTTATTTTGCTCGTATTTTATATCACGATTGGTAGAATTTTATTTTTGCTCTCTTAAATATTCTTTAATTTAAATGTTTTGGTATATATTTGATATAAAGTATGTACATTATCAAGTAGAAATTATATTATACAATTTTTATTATATTATACAACCGTACAAGATTATAAAAATTTGCAGTTTATACAACACTTCATATATGTAATATCTCCTTGATTTTGCTATTCTCTTTGAAATTTTTCAATTCACTCTCCCTCTTGTTTCACTAAAAACACTCTCTAGTCTCTATAAAAACTACGTTTATAAAACAAAGTTTATCATAAAATTAAAACGAGAGGACACTCATACAGACAGCTAGTCAAAAGTCAAATTAATCAACTTCATATTCTAAAAGTTTCTCATATTTACTATTACTTAAATTAAAAATTAAATTGATTAAATTACATTAAAAATTATTGCACATCGTATATCGTAAAAGAACACAATAATTAACCTACTTAATTGTTCCACTCAGCTCAAAGAACCATCAACAAAATCTCTAAAAAGTAAAGCGCTTCTTCCAAACTCATTTCAAAATCCCTCCTCATCTCCATTTCCATTCACCTAATCTCCTACCATTATTCACAATTGACCCGGCACCTTAAAACACCGAGAACCTTCGCCTATCACCGTAATTACCCTGAACCCGTGGCAGGAAACAGAAAATGCGTGTTCACTTCGAATACACGGCCAAGAAGAAGAAAAAAAAGTCTTAATCTCGCATGACCTTTGCCCTCACGAAAACGAGATTACAAGCAGCCAACGATCCCACCGGCAACACCAGGAGAACCGAGTTTCCGTACGAATTAACGATTCTTTTTCTCTGGTGGCGCGGGTAATCCCTCTATTCGACGGTTTCCGTGCGAAACGTGTCTCACGAAAATGAACGTTGCGCGGCCTTGCCCCGGTAAAATTACACGGGGCAGGAAAAAAGCGCGGAGAACCAGAAGAGTTAACAACTATTTCGAGAAGATCGAAGAGGAGAGAGAGGTCGAACGAAATCGATTTCAATTTTGCGGGACGACCCACCGGACGTTTTCAACCCTCTCGTTTCACACCGGCACGCAATTATTACCCAACTGGTGATTTTGGTTCGAGCGATCGTAGCTGCTTCGCGGATTTTCATGTCGTATACAGGCTGTTACAAAATATACGTCCTATACAGGATATCGTAAAATATTGTGTACCTTATAGATTATCAACTAATTTAACCGGCGCAAGAAGATTGACACACTGTGAACATTTTCGGTTTTTGTAAAATTGGCAAGTAAATGGTAATGGTAATGGTACAAATCGGTAAGTGAATTTGATAAATCTGAAACTTCAGTGTATTATGTCTTAAAAAAAAAAAAAAAAAAAAAAAACCACTAACAATAATAAGTTTCTCTGAAGTATAAATAGAAAGTGTGATAGAAATTCGATTATAAAAGATTTAAGGATTAATATCATAAAATCTTGCATAAATATCATAATAATATCTTTATATATAACATAACTCAGATCTAACTTAATGACCCAGTGAAATTATGATTAACCATGACCTAACAATAGTTGAGAGTTAACATCAATTTTTCTGAGTTACATAAAGTTGGGAGAATTTGCATTTTTCTTATCTGGATCCGCAGCATTCGATAAAGCTATCACTCAGCACGAAAGCGAGTAAGTACGGGGGATTAAGGTCTGCAGAGGAATTTTTTTACGGCGGCAGGTCTAGCTGCCAAAAGTTTTCCACGGCCGAAGTTGCGGCTGCCGAGATAGCCAAGTCAACTGCATGCAAGTACTTGGTGAAATATGAGCTTGAGTGAACCATGGAAAAAGTTCATTCCTCAACGTCACGGGATATAGCCGATCCGCCACTCGCATCCTTTCCTACATGCCACGATCTCGACTGGACGAGGCAAAAGTTCCACTAAACGTTCATTATCCAGTCTCGTTTCCAATTGGCAATGGCTGTTGTTCCCACATGACACGGACGAATAACAATGCATACGTCACAATTTTTTTCTATTTTAATTATAATTTAACAAATACTTGTTGATATTCTTGAAATGTTTATTTACTATCTGTGCACGAAGTTTTGTTAATTTGTCAATACTGTAGTTTCAAGAAAACCGGATAAATGTTTATTTTACATTTGTCATTCTTAGATTTAAATTTGAACTGGTAAAACTGTATAAAATGCAACTATGCATATAGACGATATTTAAGGTACTCGTTAAATAAATCTTTGTTTAAAGGTTATTTCAAAATTTTCTCAAATTATGTCTGTTTCTCCAGTTTTATGACTTTATTTTTGTTCACGCATTATAGTTGTAATCAACTTACTTTGATATAATGTAAGCAATTTCTATACACGTGTAAATCTGCAACTTTTTAAATTAATTTTTACATTCAGTTGTATTATCATTCTTGTTTTATAGCAAATTTAAAAAAATAATTTTATAGAAGGAATTCAAGGATGATTGCATTCCCTTGAAGAGACATACGCTACATCAAACAATAAAATCAAATCCTGGAAAACATATATAATATTCCAGACAATAAAATCAACGTGTACAAATAATTTGGAGAAAATTGATGGACAGAATGAAAACACACTGTGATCTTAATGTATGTATAATAATATCCAAATAACCAGTGCGGTTATATATTCTTTTATGCGATTTCACACAAACATAACATTGTTACGGTTAGTGGTCTGTGTTTCAATTTCGAAAATGCACAGCATTTCCACGTATTTACCTTGAAAATATCCATTTATCTAATGTACGTTCGAAACAAATAGTTCCGCATGTAAATTTAAAAAATTGAGATTTGGAGTGAAAGAATACATATTTTAAATTTAAGGTAGAAGTTTGTATCAGTTGCCATATATAAATTGACCAGAATTTCAGCGAAGCTATGGATGTCAGACATATATTTAATGTAACTGACGTGGCAATCAACATATTAAAGAAAGGAACAATAATTCGATTTAAACGAATATTTTCCAACACTCCGATAATATTCTTCGATTCTATTCTTTCATTGTATCCCTTGTTCATCCATATTAATCGAACCAGTACAGAAACAAAGTTACGCGAAGCGCGTAATATTTCCTTCGATCTATAGCAAGTGGATACAATGGAAAAGAAGTAATGCAACCCAGAAGAATGTTTCCATTCGCAACAATATTCTTCACTCCACATATTTCATCTTTTATTCCCTCTTCGCTGACATTATTCAGATTTTTTCATTTCTAAATTTCAGCAACGGAGTTAATATTCGAAATGGAGGACCTCTAGACGCCGTATTCTATTGAATTAACCATACAAGTATATGGAGACGTCGGTTTTGTTGGAAACTAGGAAAAAGACGTAATACGAGACGTCGATATCGGAAAAATCGTGACCGCGCGCGTCTCGGACAATAATCGCTTTGTAGAAGAAATAAGGACGCAGAGACGGCGCGGATGGTGTATTATTAAATTGGAAAACAATTAAATGCGCGCTGTAACCATAGCCATCGCCGGAAACCGGTAATAAACGTTTCCGCCGCTAGACAACAAATTGGTTTACGTGATCGAAACGAAATGTTTCGCTCTTTTATTTCTTTTTAATATACCTACTATAGGGCGTAAAAGTCTGTGACTAAATGGATTCTTACGAAAGCTAAATTAACCCTACCCAGGCAATCTGGATCTTTTATGTTTTACCAACTTTAAACACTTGGGACTTTTATTCTTAAGTAACTTTTATTTTTCCTGAAAAATTTCTCAAACATTTGACTGAAAATTCATTGTGTAACGTAGTAAAGACTTCAACGAAATGTTCCAGAACGTTTCTAGATTTTGTAGAAGCTAGGACATTGAATATAATTAGGCTTGAACATAAACGATTTAGCTTGCCATTGTAGTTATAATGAAGAAACATTGTGGAAAAATGAGTATTCTTCGCGATGTTCCGTAGCCATTAGAGATGGAGAAAATTTACAGATAAAGTAATGAACTTGGTAATAGGAGGATGAATTTTTATTAATGTGTTTAATCGAGGAAGGGAGCCTGGCAGAAAAACTTCTTAATAGGTAAGATGCGGAGGTAATTTATCCTTATTTATATTTAATTATGCATTCGTGTGGAATTTACAATGTTGTCGAAAGGATAATTTCCTTCGGATTTGATTTTACTGAGAAATGGCAATAAATGGTAAATTACTTTTAGACCTTTTCTAGTTAAAGTCTAATTTTAGAGACACGGCTAAAATACTGATGTTTTACAATAAAGCACGGATACGTGATAGAACGAACTAATTGGAATACAATTCGACTGTATAGAGTAGATACCGGATACGGTATATCTCAGTAAGTTCTGCTGGTACCTTTATAATAAAATTGAACAAACTGGTATAATATGATGAATATTGTCCTTAAAAAATTGGAAAATACAAACAAAGGATGATACAGTGTCTGTTTGCCTGAAAAGAAAAACCAAAAATTGTGAAATTTTACAATGAATTCAATGAACCCAACTCTATCCCCAGACATTTTCCACAAAACATATCACCGAAACGAACTCGAAATGGTGCAAAACAACGACAAAAACGAGTCGATGGCGCGAGAACGAGATACGCAATCTCATTCATCATTCACTGTTCCCTGGTTATTATTTTCCCAGTTATCTTCTCTTCTCGGTCATCCTTTCAAAGCGACCACCGATTTTCCTATATGTATACACTGTGAGCCTGGTAGTACCTACCATGGCTCAAACTAAGGCGAAGATGAAGGAAACAAAATTACGGTTGATGTCATACCTCCGAGAAAATCGAGTTTGAAAATTTGTCAAATACATACATATTTTCTCGTAAACGAGACTTCAGGCGAAACAGTGTTATTCCACGTGTTTCGTTTATCTGCGAATTATACACTTCTCTTCAGTGGAAATTAAGTCAGATACAAGTACGTAGCAAAATACGTATAAATACGAATACTTAAAACTTATGTTTTAGAATGCATCTATATAGAAACTTAATTTAACCCTTTAACTTCAGCCCCCAACTATTGCATCGGTGCAACATTTACCTTAAACATCAAACTTTATCCCTAATTCTATCTTATTTCCGTAGATTATGATAAAGTAAGTTTTCGCGTTACAAACAAAATTTTTGAATCATCACCTCATGTTTCTTTCTTTTTTCCCCCAAATATAATATCCAATTTGAAGCTCGATTTTTTCAAAAGCAATACCTTAACGCAATTTTATTACTTTTCGCTATCTTCTTGTTACGAATCGTATAATCTCCTTGGCTTCGCATATATTAAGTTGTCCGGAAAATATCTTTCTTTTACAGACATGTCTTTTACAACAAAACATCTTTATACAAACATGAAACCTAATCTGTCGAACGTTGTGATCTTTAGTTTGATAGAATAAAATGGATTATATGTAATTCGATAAAATAATATAAAACGGAAAATGTTGTGCATCCATTATTTCCTTATAAAACGAAAGAAGCTTTTCAAACGACTTAATATTATGAATGTGGCTCTACAATGTGGATAATACACCTAGAACACGGTTGGTGGCGGGCAAAAGCAAAGCCCTCGAAAATCTCGCGTGGAAACGAGTCGAGCTTGCAGAGGGCGAATGGCAAGGGGCCAGGGTCGCGGCGAAACGTGCCAACGATACGGGAACTATCGCTCGTTTCTTGCCTTCTCGCCACGTGCCAATCTGGCATCGAGCTATCGATCCGTCGACGCAGCACCTCCGTTCCACTTTCGGAAGTCCGCAGGTTCCCTGTGCCTTCCGGTCGCGGCCACGGAGATTTTACCCTGGTAAACTTACACACTTTGCCCCGAAAACCCCTTCACGCCTCTGGAAAATGAACGTTCGCGCCGTTCCGTCGCGAAAATTAGAAGCACGTTGAACGTTCGTTGGGAATGGTAACGAGGGTAGAGCACAGTCTGCCGATTACGATAATATTCGGTATTTAACGTGTTCCATGTTTTACGGAAATTATGAGCTTGAGGTAGGTGCGGCAGGATTACCTGAAAAGTTTCTTCGTTTCTCCGCTCGATACTTCAGCCTCGTTTTCTATTTCTCGTCGAGACTGCTTCAATTTTTTACCAGTTTATTAAATATTTTCACTATTCCGAGGTATTTTATTTATACATTTGTTTTTTTAAGTATCCTTTTTGGATATACTTTTATTTTTTAAGCATTATTTTTAACTTTACTTTTACTTTGTTGTTCACTTTTATTCATTCATTTCATTACTGTTATTGCTACCTTTATTTTTCATTTGTATCTCTACTTGATAATTAAGACTAATTTTTTTAACCTAACTCGACACTATTTATTTAGAAAGTTTAGATTTTTCATGATTTTCAAATCAGCCAATTTTTAGTTCGGTTAGTAAGGGATTTACCACAGAAATTAATCAGTTGTAATGAAATCTATTCCAAATGACACGAAAAAAGATAATTTATTAAGCAACATTTAAATTGTTTATGTATAATTGATTTTCATATGTTCCATGTTTACAGACACTTATCAGCTATAAGAAATTAACACGTAATTTCTAGATAATTCCAATATTGTATATTTGATAGCTACTAGTCCTTCTAGTAATACCATGACTGATATAATTTAAAAATTACTGTCATAAAATTATTAAATTTTAACTAAAATATTTAAAAAATATCGTCTAATTAATATATAATCGTCTATGCTTAATTGCATTAAATTCTTAGCATTTTCATTATTCTCTATTTCCAAAAAAATGTAGCTTTTTCCGTCAATGGAATCTTCTCTTTTATCAACCATCCCGGTCACAAATGACCCACGTAAAGTGGAATGTGTTAACGAGGAACACTTTAAAATTGTAAACGAACACTTGACGTTTTGGCTTTAATTCTGTCGCCTGGCTTCTGCTTGTTAAATGAATGTTCTCGACTTGGATATTAGAAGGGTATACTAAGGGTGTACTTGATGTTAGCGTAGGCCGAGTTCAAGGTTAGATTTGCGCTTTTAATTCAACGATTTTAGATAAAATTTTTGATGAAGGAATTCTGTAGACGGATAGAAAGCAACGATGTAATTTAGCAGGTTAATAAACGAACGTTCTTGAAAGTGGAGATGAACATCAGTAGGCTAGCATCCTGCTAAAATCACGCTTCGAATAGGTCAAAGCTAAAATGAAAGTCTTTTTCTTAAATTTCTTTCTGTAAATCGTCAAAAGATTTCCGAGCTAAATTCTGGAATGTATTAAAATTATGTGATACCTCATAAACATTAAAATTATACAATTTCAAATACCCATTTGGTTCTTTTACAAATTAACAAATATTCAGCTAAAGCACGGTAAACTAACAAATAAGATAATACCTAAAAATATATTGTCTTGCTATTTTGTATAGCATTGTATTGTGCACGCGTAACGAGCGAAAATCCAAAGTCGATTTTCTCGAAAACAAAGCCTCAAACGAACAATTTTTATTTTATATTTTCGACTTCTTTTTTCGCGTAGAATCATCCCCTTTCCGCTTGTACCACCAGTTACCAACCACCCTGTATATTATTCCAAAATGCATAACCTGAGAAATAGAAGTAATAAATTCTATTTTTCTAAACGAATTCATAGTTCCCTAACCTGGGACAATTAAAAAGAATAAAAACAACATATAGCCGCATCATATTACTTAAATTTTTAACCGCTTCGAAACAGTAATTTCATCGATTAAAATCAACCCCTTAATAATGTCAATCCCATTTACTCAAGTATTTCGAAAGTTTCACGAATCGGGATCATTAAACAAGTATACATAAAAAATGACAGAGGATCGTGATACAGCGGCGTTTAATCAGAATATTCGCCGGTAAACTCGGCCACGTGTCTACGTCGCACTAAACCTAGCAAAATTATAAATCGGTGGGTAAAAATTCGCCTCACGTTACTGGCGGAACGTTTCCAAAATGCGAATTCATCGAAAGCATCGTGAACTAGATACATATATAATTCCGCGAAACAATGCAAATTTCGTAAACGAACAACGGCAACATTTAACTGAAATTACGGCTCGGCCGATTGGACTCGTCCTACGAACGTCCACTTCGTTCGCAAACACGACCGGACGAAAGGTGCAAACTCGTATCTGCAAATATTTAGAAACGGCCCAGGGCGCGGAGAGAACATGACGATCCTCTCGCCATCATCTTCTTTTTCAGATACTATTCCTTCTATTTCCTCGTGAATGTTTCCGGAAATTGTATCCGTGGCTGGACAGGAAAATAGATAGAGGAACGTGTCGTCGAGCGGGAAACTGATTTTCCCCAGCTTTATTAGGAAATAAGCGAAGATTGCTTAGAAAGATGTGTCGTGAGTCACATGAAAATGAAGATTAAAGGTGGTGTCTCTGGTGGTAGGTTCGAGATGATCGATAGTTTATAAAAACATATGCACACGATTTTTCTTTATGTTTTATTTATTCATCCTTTTGATTTTGATTTTAGACATTCATATTCTATGTTTATACGGTTATTATTTTTAAACAAATTGACAGGATTTAAGGTGTTTGATATTTAACAAAATCACAAGCATACGATTTTTCTTTGCATTCCATTTATTTATTTATTCTTAATTCCAGATTTTCACGTTGTAGACGTTCTACTAGTAAATTAAGCAAGTTCAAAGTATTTGATAATTAACGAAAACATTCAACAGATTCTGCAATAGTAAGAGATTGAATTCTCCATTAAGCTGCAAAAATAATGCTTAAGGAATAAATACAGCACGATGAAACCATTAAAATTATTCTATATAACTTTAATACGTTATGCTATTAATATCGAGATAAATTATGAAAAAAACACTCCGTAAATCGAAATGTATAATAAACATCTATCGTGTCGTAGTACAAAATTGTTAAAAATTCTGAATTCTCCAACGTAGGCAATAGAAATTCACCAAAAAAATCCTCGAACTTCACTCATCGCTGAGTTTACGAAAAAGAAAAAACACCGCTGGAAATTCTCATCAAGTCAGGTAACTAATTCTTTTTGGGAAACAAACGAATTGGAAGAGCACCACGTTATTGCCAGAAACTATTTGTAACAGCCGATGGACCCTTTGTTCTTCGCTGATGGCGCAAAATGAATACCAAATAAGGGGCGCGCTCAGTTTTCAACGACGGTCGTTCTAAATTAAATTTCAATCTACAATAGCCAGAATGGCTCGCGTCACCGGAAAAACATTCGTTTACCTAAGCTCCGGGAAATCCGGAAGTGCTGGACGACCTTGACATTTTGTGCACTAGCGCTTCTTTAAGCGAGGCGCGCGCATCGATTCAACCCTAAGACACTCACACACCCCGTTTATTTCGGTAACCATTTCCCACCAACGCCACGTGGCCGAACTTCTGTTCTCGAATCTTTTTCAGTGAAACGAGCTAGGAACCCGGGGGAAACAACAACATAACGTACCTCTAATCTTGGTAGATGCTCAAAATTACTTACGGCTGGAATGATAGCGATATTAGCTCCCTGTGAATGTTATTACTGTTTTAGGGGTAAATTTGGAAATTTAAGTATAAACCTTATCTGAATTACTAAAATATTTTGGTCAGTCGTTTAGAAATTTTATTAAGCTATATTATCGATATTTGTTATATTGTTTGAGGGTACATTCGGAGAATTAGGTACGGGTCCTTATCTAAATTATTTAAATGCAGATTACAGATTCAATAAAATATGGTCAAGATTACATAAATATGTTATTAATTGTGTTATATATTTCATTACGAAGAAATATAGATAGATTTGTATTATATTTGTACATGTTATATTCGATATTGATATATTTGGATATGATATAAGCTAAATTATTTAGATATTATTTGTTTAGTTATGTATTGAAAGTTAGGGAAACTATTAAATGGAAGATAAACTACGTGTTACAATATTTAACATTATATCATAGTAATTTTTCTTCTGCATTATTTATGTTATGTAATGTTAATGCATGTTATCTTTTGATTTTATATTAAGGTTTTTTTCGTTATGTCATTCTTCATTCTTTTATTGAAGTTACTTCAAACAATGGTATTAACTTTTTGTTGCTAAATTATCACAAAAATATTTGCATAATACCTCTTGCTTCATAATAAGCACAGACAAACTTAATTAAAGTTGATTGAAAAAGTAGAACTACATTCAAGAGCAGTCTAATAGCTTCCAAAAGCGGTGACCATTTAACGAACACGCAACAATATTTCCCTTTGCATTTCACAGCAAACAGACAAGAACGCAATTATGTCTCATCCACTATCCCATTTCTCACAGACAGAAAATCCACATCAAAAACAAAAGAACACCTACAAATAACGGGCCGTAAAATTAATTATAAAATCATAAAAGCTTCTCCCAGGGAAAACGACTCATCGTTTTGCCAACAGTTACATGTCTCCATTAAACGCAGAGACAATGAACATTGCTTCCCTTTCATGTCTTTGTTTATTGTTACTATTAATTATTATTCACGAATATTTAGAACAAAATAATGTAAAAAAAACTATCGATAGAAAAAACACGAAAGAAGATAAAAAGCGATTAGAAAAGATTAAAAATAAAAAGAAAGTTCTCTTTAAAGTCAATACGATGACCATTTATTTTTTTTTATTAAACTGTAGGTACGATTATTCTACTGATTGTTTACTTTCATATAAAATATGGATACATTCAATGCTTAAGATGAAAATACATTTTTCGCCATGTCGACCTGATTTCAGAATATTTTATTTAAAAAAAATGAAAAGATTCAATTACAGAACAGATTTCTACAATACGATGAATGTTACCTTGAAAAATGAAAAATAATACAGACAATAATTAACTTTAAACGTACAATACAATACTATACTCTATAATATTATATAATAATATAACAAATTTATATGAACGTATAAATTTAGAATATGATCATTTTTGTTATGAATTCCATGATCGATAAATATTTGATAAAATTTTAATCCTAATTCCAGACTTTTTCAACAAAACGTACTATATAAGCGACAAATATTTAACAAGTAGGTAGCAAAAAGTAGGAACGAAAAAGAAAGAAAAATACAAAGATGAATGGAAAGGGATAAAAGGAGATTAAAAATAGAAAAAGAGGCTTTTTTTTAAATCAGTACGATAATATTCCACTCGAATTTTGATCGTCGATGGACGCACGTTCGTTCGAGAGTATCGACGAAGACGGAAGGATGCACGCGAGCTGCGCGCGAGCTGCGCGCGAGCTCTGCAAGCCTGCATCCCTTGCAATTGGTCCCGGGGATCCGACGAGCAGAGCTGCACGACTTGCCCTGGCGTAGTTAGACAAATTGCATCGTCGTTACCCAACAACTCCCATTTTTCTGTCGTTTCCCGCATTTATTTCGAGGGGCTGCGAGAAAATTCATTCGACCGAGACCAGCCGCGATTCTGATCGATTCCGCGTGCAAGCTTGGACAAAGCGAAAAGAGAATGTCCTAATTGAGATGGCGACCTTTCGTATTTTATTGTTGCCGTTCTGCCGATGTTGAAAATCGTTTTTTTCTTTTTTTCTTTTTTTTTTTAATCAAGCAGCGGTAAAGGGAAATTGGTTGGAATTTGAATGATCGCGGAATTGGTGTCGCGTGTCAAGGTTCGCGTTGATTTGTGCTTTAATTGGCGGAGAAGAGAGAATCGGTGAAAAGTTTATTTTTTATTAATTTGGAATATTCGAAAACTGTGAACTGTGAAAAGTTATTGGAGAATTTTATGGAATCATACGTGAGGTAATACAGATATATGTTCAATATATCGTTTATTGATGCGCTTAGATTTATTCGTCACAGTTACAAGTTATTTATTTAACTAACAAACAAAATTGAAAAAAATCCTAATGCCATTGAAATTGAGTAAATGAATTGCCTTGTATGTATTAGATTCTTTCCAATTTATATATCGCTAACGATTACGTTTGTTCGAAATACCTGTCTTTTAAATCTCATATTCTATCTAAAAGCATCTTCGAAAGTAGCTACTACCGATAAACCGATCGCGTGCCGTAGCCTCTTTGAAAGGAAGACACGTAAAAGCACGGGAATAAATTCTACCTCTGAACATTGTAGAGGTAAGTAGCATCTATCGATAAAAATTGCACGATTGGAATTTGAATTCAGCTCCTCCTTATCTCGTCGAATCTTTCCCACCAACCGAGCTATTCCAGCTATTGACAAATTCTCTCTTATTCAGTTTAATCTTGCGAAATGACCACTGCCTGCAGTTCATTTTTATCCGACTAGGAAAATCAAACCTCGACATGATACGGAAACTAAACTCAACAGCTTGAAAACGACTTTTGAGAATTTAATGGAGACGCAATTTCACGAGTGAAACGTTGAGTGGTTTTCTGAACGAGAATTTTCTACTTGTTGGATGAATTGTTTTAAATCAGGTTCAATTCGGTAAAAATTCTTCTATTCACGTAGAATGGATAATGTAATTATTAATCAAGTTCACAGAAGTATTCGAACGCTTTTTATAAACAGATTATGTGTGTTACATAAAACATTCTTGAAATTTCATTGCCACTGTTATGAAACTAGGCTATCATGATTATGTTGGTAAAGTTTGACGTATGTATAGATATATGTATGTAGAAATGACAAGATATAACAGGACATTTAGAATAAGTATATATCTTTCTCGAAGATCAGAAAAGTACTCAAGCAGTCAATTATCCATTATAATAATAAATCTTCGTATTCAGTAGAACCATATCTAACATTTATTATACGCTTCAGATCGATAACCATCTTATCCGTAATGAACGTAACGACTATGTTACTGAATACTTTTTATGGAATAGTTTAATGTGATAAAAATTCCATTTTGAAATTGGATTTTATTAAAAACTGTTAGTCTAAAAATTGTAAAAGTTATAAAACAACGGAAGAAGTAATTCTTCGAGGATTAGGTAAAATCCCTCGAGTGTTGTAATAACAATTCCAGAGATTTGTCAAATATCATTGTTCTCGATAAACGATAGTCGGATTTCGGATCGTGGATTCATTAAGATCGACTTATCTCGTGATAGTCTTAATTGAATCTCTCGCGAAGCATCGCACGCACGAGTTTTCACCTCTTCGCGAGTTTATCGTTGCTCTTGATTGGTCCTCGTGCCAACGAACGTGCGAAACCATCGTTTCTTCTCCGGTACACTCACTATGGTTACGTGTAAAACATTGCCAGTCGATAAAATGCAGGATTATTGGTTCGTTCATTGGTTGGAAATCGTACAGAGGAAATTGCAGATACGCCAAATTCAATTTGTACAGAGTATTCCTGGTTGAAATACGATCGAGATAAAAGTCTTTTGTTAAAATAGATATTGTGGATCTTTCGGGCTTTCAGCCAACAAAATTCTATGGAAATATTAATATTAGTATATATACCTGCGAACTGAATTCATAGTTTTCTTGACAATGGGATATTCGCAATAATATCGATCAAAAAATATTAGAAGATGCAATTTTAATACTGATGACATCAAGGTGTAATTTTCATACTGACCACAGATAGTGAAATTAAATTTTTATCTATAATCATTTCATTTACGATGAATATAATTATTATCATTAATTCATATTTCCTCGAGAATAGTCTTACGTAAGGAATTCATCTTTTTCTTTATTGAATTTTATTCATAGATAATTAATAAATTACTGTAGATATATTTTATTTACAGAATATAACGTCCATTACATTTTCGTAGAAAGTTTCTCAGAAATTAATTGGGAATGATTCTAACTGCTGCCGCGTAAATACATAAAGTAATAAAATTTTTTTATTTTCTTTGGAAAATTACGCTACCCTGCCAGGAAACTTAGGGAATTATGATAAAATATTTATCCATGCAGGTTTAGATGTTCATAGTCACGAGCATTATTTACAAGCAACAAAACCAATAATTTTGGATCTAGCCTGAAAGCGAGTATCCAGGGATATCGAGTACACTACATGATTTTCGCCCCATGGAAAATTTACGATTCGTAAGTCAAGCATAAGCAACAATGAAGACTTTCCATGTAAAATGAAAATACGTCAATATTTAGTTAAAAGGTAGCACATGTGAAGCTAATAGAACCATTTTCTTTCTATTACTTCGATGTTAAATTCGATTATCTTTTCATAAGAAATATCATTTATTTTCCGGAAGCTTCAACAAAAATAAAAGAATCATTTACAATCAAACGTGATAAATTATAGGTAACATTTAATATCGTGGTGCTTTTTGTATTAAAAGAATAACAAATGAAGCATGACATGTAAAATCGTTAATTGAAACTTGTAATGTTGATTCTTATTACCATATTTAATTACTGCGGGCTTATTGTTTAAATCGAAGCAGAAATTCCAATAACAGGCACACACGAGCACTGAATATTAAAACAAATATTGCAACACAACTACTTATCATGTAACGGTAGTGTGATCCTTGTGTGCAGTATTGCTACATGCGACTTTTTGTTTTCCTATACTTACTTTAGTAGAAATAATCAACCGATCAGCAATTTTTAAATTTCGCAAGATATAGATTTTACAAATATTTTTATTTTTTGTAAGAACAATATCGCCTTAAAATGTAATTCTTTGAACCGTGTACGGTGTACGACCAAAAATCCATCCATCGAAAAATATGAAGAGATTGTTAACTACTCAAGCGAATGAATAGACTTCGTATATGTGGCGAACCATACATAAAATGATAACAAAACTATTTCACTACTATTGGGTATTAAAACCTAGCTGTGAGACTATTCTAAATCTAAAAAAGCTAAAAAGAAAAGCCTACAATCTAATTAATATTTTGAATTTCATGATACGCCAAAGTTTTGTGGAAATTCTAACTTATGCAGGATAAAATTATAGAAAAATATTTAATGAACATAACTACATTCTAAATTCATTACGATTACGATTACTTATTACCTCAAGTTAACAACTTATACAATAGCAACAGCAATAATAATAACAATCTGTTATATTAGAGAGCATAGATCAATTGTCAAGTAGAAACATTATACGTTCAAGGATTACAGAAGGCAATGAAAATATATTCAAACATTTACAGCATCCAGAAACAACAATTTCCTCGTGATGAAAAGAAAAAAAAAAAAAGAAAATAGCCGGAAGAAAGATCGTTAACGAAAGTCGTTAACATTAGGATCTGAGAATGGGATCATCTGTTTCTCAGTGAATTAACAACGTTGATTTGCAAGCAGTCCACGGCGCATTCGCACGGCCAATTGGCAGTGAAACATTCGTCAGCTGATAAGTAGTATAACCGGCTTCTAATTATTTCCTACTCACCCGGTAGTTTTCAACCGACGTGATCGGAATATCGGCGAAATCGCGCGAACACCCAGACGACTAATTCGTCACCAACACGATCCGACCCGCCCTTATCCGACCGGATATCGAACATTCAGTATAACAGTACGTTCTCTATCGATCGTTCCAAGGATATATATATATATGGAAACGTGACGGATCCAGAATGGAACCTTGAGAAATCGATAGAAATTGATGGATTATGAAATTGCTGGATAATGTGATCCATGTATCTGAAGGCTGATTACGTGGATGAAGGTATGTTGATTTTTAAATTGTAAATGATGTAGTGTGACAATAATGTAGATGTTGTTTATACTTTTTTTTATTGAAAAATCGTAATTATCTTTTTTCTATGAATTTGAAAGGAATAATACTTTCTGCAAGAAAAATAGCTTGTCTGTGTATGGCATGCTGATAGATAACTAGGTAGAAAGGAAGTAGGATTAGTTTGTATACAATTACTTTTTAATAATAAAATGTTAAGATTATGGATTGAATTATGGATTGCTTAATCTTTTTTTTTCTCTATTATTGATAATATTCTAATAATAAAATATAAGAAGTTGAACTGCTTAATTTTTATGAAAATTGCTTATCGATGATTTTAGATCCACGGAATTCGTAATTTCATTTATTATGAAGATTAAAGATTCGAGAGAGGAGTTTAAATAGATCAACAGAAGTTGGCGATTAATGTGACTTAAAAGGGGTTTAATTTATTTATTTTATTAGAGTAAATATATTGAAAGTGGTGTTTAAATTACAAACTACAGTAAAGATGGTATGCTATTATTTATAAGCTTCTTTGTTTAATATCCCCTTCAAATTTTATTCATAGATTTAAAGGAAGCAATATTGCAGTGTTTCGAAAAGTCGAGCAGGATATTACATCGAATATTGTGTATCGGCTCATCCGTGAAAATCAATGGTACAATTGACGACGTACGATGTAAGAATGTAAAAGCAGATAAGAATGATAGCTCTTGTAAGCTCTTGAAGCTTCGCTAATCTCGATCATATAAGATAAATCCACCTTTGTATCAAGCGAATACAAATATGGCATCAATATGCATCGGAATGAGAAAACGAAGTGTGAACTTATAAAGTTACTCACATCCAGCGAACTCCGATTTCTTAATATGCTTTTCACTCTGTTAATTATATATCAATTAATTGAATATTTAAATCGACCCACGCAGTAACAAGAAACGAAAGGTTCAAGAAATTTGGGGTGTTTAAGGAAAATATCAAACTCAAAGCAAAGGTTGGCACCGAAATGTCTACGATTTTACAGTATTATCAAACTTTATGACATAGAATTAGTAACTCTTTAAATACACCATAAACTATTGCACGCATAAATTTCCACTTCAGATGTTTTATTGGAGTTTTTACGCCCATTCTAAATAAGATACGCGAATATTTTACGATCTTTTCACGTAAGGAGAAAATATTCCAAATTTTAGAAGGTATCGAGAATTTATGCAGCCGAGAAGCATAAATTTCTGTTACGAAATGACAAACTATACGCTTAAACGAAGCATATACTGCTTGCAGAGATACCCGAGTGTATAAAATACATATATATATATATATATAAAAAGAACAAAAAAGATAGGAATTCGTGTTGATAAATCATAGCCGTTAATTTGCTAACAGTGTATTAGTAAATTGAGAGGAACTATTTCTGTTATCCAAAATATTCATTCATCTAGAATATGAAATCGGTCAATATTCTAACATCAAAAAATTCCAATATACAATTCTGATATAACAAACAATAATCCTGTGCACGAGTGCTTTTAGCAAGATGAACCTGATTAAGTAGTTCCCTAGAAACTTGACGAATCACACTACTAAAACTGAATCTACTTTAAAATAGAAATTTCAGGAATTTAGCAAATGATACGCATTTGGCGAATAATTTAAAAATTCAATCTTTGAAATGCATGTATCTTGTTTAAAATCTTGATGTTTAGACGTCTGAGTCGTCAAGAGGTATTCGCGAGATAAGGAAACGGAATCAAAGGAAATTATCCGAATAATTATGGTTAAATATCGAAGCCGAATATCGAATTTCCAGGCAAAAATTCGACACAGCGATCCTTGGAACGTTGTTAAACGTTCTCATGATGTCTCACAACTCTTGCTGGGAATGTCGTTGAGAGCAATTGTTCAAGGTCTCGTCGATCATTTGTCAATCGATAGCACGGTATTGATTTCACACCAGAGACAAGGAGAATTCTGTTCGTATCGATGCGACCCGATTCCACTATTCAAGAAAAGATGCTGCAAAAACCGGTAGTAAACAGAAATTGAATTATCCTGTGTCATTTAAGTTAGTTAGAGTGGAGTTTGCACTATTTTTTCAGCAGCGATATATTCCGTGTTTCGCTATATTTTCACACGACATAAAATAAAAGTAAAAGAAAATAAATACAAAAATTGTCTATAATACAAACTTCTATAATATATCTATGCGTTAATATTTTATAAGCACCTTTCTACGACCCTTCTTTCTAATTTTGTATTTTCTGAAGATTTAATGAATTTTAACTATTATTCATTAATAATTTTTACAATGTAGCTATCAAATGTAGCTATTTATAAAGAACTTTCGTATGCTGGGTGATTGAATACGAACGATCATAAAAAATAATTCGGTGTCTATTGATTTTATTAAAAGATACATGGAATGAAATTTTTTGTACTTAAGAGAACTCATTATACTGATACATTTTGGTTCTTTCATATCTTATGGTTTCTGAGGTATGGAGGGTCACCTTGTAGCTCTTTAATATTTTTAGTCGATAGAAAGACGTATTCAATACATGCATTATGAATGAGTTTTCTATCGTAACAATATCTTTGATGGACAAGAAAACAGAGACAGTAAATGAAAAGCTGGGAAAATTCGGTGAAGACTTAGGGATCGAACAAAGAGTGGCGCTGCTAAAATGCGCTCCACGTGAATCCCAGGATCTTTGCGCGAGATCCACAGCGATGAATGAATCGGGGTCACGAATACACGGACCCTGTCCAGCGCAGATGTCGTGCCACTGAATCGTATTCGGGCCGAGAACTTGCCTAAGGCCAGAATCAAGCAAAAGACGAGAAGCAGTCAGAATTTTTCTGCTCTGTCTCCTTATTCTTTATCGCCTTTTCCTTCTATTATATCTTTCCATTGTAGATGAAATGAATATATCGATAGTAAATTCTAATTCAATTCTGAATTCGATTAGATTTCTTTCACCACGTTTAGGATTTTATATTTATATATTAATATTTCGATGAAATATTTATATATAAAATAATATATAAAAATATATGTATATTTTATGTATAGAATAATTTATATATAGAATATTTGATAGAAATTTCTATGAAATATTTATATATAAATGTGGGATAGTGTGACATCAGGGAAGGACGTGGCGTGAGGGGTGATTGTTTATTAGCGTTGTCAAGATATGGTAATGTTGTCAAAGAATGTTGTGAGCATTACCAAGGTGTAATATTTCTATGAAATATTTATATATAAAATAATATATATAAATATACATATATATTTTATGTATAAAATAATCTATATATAGAATATTTTATAGAAATGTTTATATACAAAATAACAGGGATTTTTTAATTAATTTTCCGAATAAAACGTTTCATGTTTAAAAGAGGAATGTAATAAGATTCTAGGCTGTTGACGTTGAAATTGTAGAACCTTAGAGAATACTTCGCGACTAGAAATATAAAAATTCCTTTCTTTATACGAAACCTCGTAGGATTTTTGATGTTAATTCAATTAATGAATTAATCGTTTCATCTATTAAGGGATAAGCTTGTGTTAACGGCGTATTCATTTGCATATTTTGCCGGTCAATTTATGAGTTCTAATTATATCCGTACATATATACACTATTTGATTCTCGATAAATTAAAATAAGCTTCTAAATTGTTTCGAATCGTTTGATAAACGTTTCCTATAAATTTACCTACTACATCTCCCTTCTTCTTCGTTATCGCCTAATGAATAAATGCATAATATACGATCTGTAATAGCGATCACGCATGGAATATGCCGCTCCTGGGTCATCGTCATGAAAAATCGTCTCATCAATTGCCAAAGTTCCATTTCTCACTTTTCACGATACGTAGAACTACGAAGTAACCAAGATAAATCGATCCAATCGATAATTTTCTATTTGAAAAACTCATTAAGGCACTGCCTCGCGGACTTGTCACGTTCGACTTTACGTCACTCCACCCCTCAACACAATTCGATAATTATGTCGCGAACAGCCGCAAGCGACGCGACGCGACAATATTTCAACCCCGTCTCGCAAACTATATCATCTCGATCGTTTCGACTCGACTGGAATAAAAAATTCACGTTGATAGACTCTTTTCCTCTCGCTTATGAGACAACGAAATGGGCATCGAAATGGAGAGCGATGGAATCGAACGTATGTTAAAATAAACCCTTTTAAATCCCTCACGTGTTTCTAATTTCATATAATTTTCGCTAATAGAATGAGATCATGATCATGATAAATTCTCTTCAACGAGTATTACCAGCGATATTTCCTCGAAATTCACGTTTTTGTTCCCCTTTCTACCCCGTTAGTTATTCAACTGCTAGATTTTGAGCTTTAACAAATGACAATGTCATGCCGTCCTTCCTCGTTACGGCGGATAAATTTTTACTCGTCTAACTGAATTCATCTACTTCCTTCCTTCTTGCTCTCTTTTCTCCTTTTCTTGCACGCGCGAGCGACAGACACTCGCAAAGGCAGGAAACGCGTTTCAACAAAACGACAAAATGATTCATTTTCGCTCGGTTAGCTGTATCGACCCTGATGGAACGACGAAGCAACGCCGTCTGATCAACCAAGTAACGATACGAATCTAATATACTCGGAAATTCGATTTCATCGGATAAGAATTTATGGAATGTTTCACGTTGTTATTCCTCCTCTAATAAATTGTGATTTATGAACATTATTCTGATAATCAAGTTTCACGTCACAACCACATTTCTCAAGTAAGAGGATACAAAGGAATGAAATATGTAGGTCATTAAAGTCATTTTCCTATGATTTAGTAATGCATAAACTGACAATCTCAAAGTGTTTTATCATACTCAAAAGAAATTATGCATTTGATTGTGAAAATCCAAATAAAGAAATGATTACTACTGGTGTAGTAACATTACATAACTTATGGTTTCTCCAGTCTTATCAAATACCAATCAGAATCGATAAACAATCCTTCCATTCAGTTATGTAATGTTACTACACCAGCAAAAAAGAATCATAGGAGGAATGAAATGATATTTCGTCCTAAGCCGAACAATTAAAGAGGCAAAAATCACCCAAGAACGCACAATTAAGAGAAACAAAGACGAAGAAACTATATTCTTCCACCTTGAACAATTCCTCGTCACGAGGGCAGAGATTCTCGCTTCGAACAATAGCCTAAGCGTTTCCAATCGCTTCCAGCAAGAATACAAAGCAGCAACCATCAACCCTTTGTGGGGAAACCTTGAAAAATGTAAATTGAAGTGAAGAAGAAGAAAGGAAAGGGAAAAAGTAATTAAAAAGAAAGAAACCAAATCCAAGGAGAAAACATAAAAAATAAAAAAGAAGTCGACCTATCCCTACCAAATCTTGAAAAATGTAAATTAAAAAAAAAGAGAGAGAATTAAAAAGGAAGAAATGAAATCCCAAAAAGGAAAAAGTGAGATACTCGCTATAAAGGTGAACAATTCATGGACAATCTAAAAAATCCTACTCGCGTTAAGTTCTTTAAATATTTCAGCCCTCGCGGTCATTTCGACTGTCTGAAATTTCCTTCTGCGGTTTTATCCGATTGAATTAAACGGATGAATCGACACTCGTTCAATCCTTCGCCAGCAAAAATAACTGGAACGTCGAACGATAGTCCTCGAGCGAAGCCCTCTGAATCAGATTAAAAAATAAGAAGCGATCGATTGGTTAGCGAAAATACTACGGCGTCTGACAGCGACGAATATCTTGGTCAAACTTCCGCCAGCCGATGCAAGCACAAAGCCACACGAGGTCTATTATTATGGGTACGATTCAGAGGTTAGACAGCTTGATTCATACGTCAGTGGTCGATGTGAGTTAAGGACGAGCCTCGCCAGGATATCTCAGTGGCCGCAAGGCATTTCACAAAATTACGACACACCACATACGTGCTTCTGACGCGCGCCGTCCACGACACAGATGCAAGAGGCGCGAGTCAAGTAAAGCGTCGCCTGTGATCACCGTGCAGCCAGGACGAGGCTGATGAATCCTTGAAAAAAGTTTTAAAGCTCGATCTCTAGAAAGTCCTAGGTGCAGAGTTGTCTCAATGGAACTACAAATTGAAACATCTGAAACAGCTTCATTCATAATATTTATACTATGTACTTTCATGACTTTCTACACCAGTGGAATATGTTAGAATGAATTAATTGATTCTGGAACCTTGTTCCAGGTTTATAATTTAGAACAGAATTATTAGCCAATACCACGATTTAGATAGAGAAACCTGAATATAATAATAATAATAATAATAATAGTGTATAAGTATATTATATGAAATTAATTTATTTAACATTCATATTTCGTACACGTACCTAAATTAATTATCCTTCTCATGACGTTTCACCGGCCCGTGATTAACAATAAAATAAATAAAAATTCTTAAGTAATTAAAAGAAATATTTTCGCTGCTAGAAGTAATCGATAAGTAAATGGTGGACTAAATTAGTAATATTGATGTTTGGCGGTATTCGGGATGCAATCAGTTGATGGATTTTGCAATGGCACACTATGCAGTGATTCTATGAATTGAACGAGATTGTTGAGCTCTCAATGCTTAAGAGGCTTAGAAGTTAGTTGCTGAACTTTAGGAGATAGCGAATGATACTTTGTCATTAGCGATCTGTAGGATCTTTCAGCAAATATTCATATGATGGAAACAGTGGATACGCATTCAGTAACCTTCGAAATTTACAACAAAGTTTTCAAAGTCGTGCCTCTATCGGATTTCACGTCATTTATTATTAAACGAACATTGCATATGGTGAAGGACTATAATTCATCCCGTTGAAATTTCTACATAAAAGCACCATATAGACAGCTAATGTCTTTCTTTCATTCTCGATGTTACACATACACATTCCTACACTTTCACGAACTATTATCTAATGAAACGTCAAATGTATCCATTTTGGTTAAAGGATGATCCTAATCTTAATGAACTGTCTCTTCCTTACTAAAACGTCAAAAAAAAAAAAAAAAAAAAAAAAAGTTTCTATTATTAATAATTGATAAAAAGGAAACTTTTTCCTAGAAATTTAAGACAATACAATCCTATAACAGTCCTCTAAAAAATAGATAAACATATTGCTTTAGGTTATGCACCTAACTACACGCGTAACATCTACATATGCATACAGTAAATTTCAAAGCTAAATACGAAATAAGTTTCGTGTCATATTGATTTATCTACAGACTGATCCACGTTTCTCATCTCTGTTAATTCGTATTCCTGCACGTTTTATATCTTTCCAATCGATTTTCAATTTACGCAACATATGTTCTTCAAGAGTTCTTGAATAAATTCCATGCCTTTGAGGCGTATACCGAGTGTATCACTGTATTTTGACTCTTCCTGTATAATAAGTACTATTTCATATTCAATATTATATCCTTCATTGATCTTACTTCTACATTTATATAATCCTCCACTAAATGACTACTCTCTTTACAACCTACAATCATCATCGGGCAAAACAAGATCGGAGCTTACACGAAAGAACGAGAAGAACACAATGTTACCAAACCAGCTTTGTCCCAATAATAAAAAGCCCCGATCGAAGCTATTTTTGATTTGATTCAGCGACATAGAAGGCGTGTGCAGTCACGATCAGACGGAAGAAACGAGCCGAGGGGACTCGAGAGACCCGTCCTCGAGTGGGAGAGTATCATCCTTACCGCAGGACGCTAAACCGATTGTAACCGGATGTGCTGATAAATAATTCGTAGCTGAACGAACCCGAGGAACCGAGGGATGAATCTGTAGGGAATTGGGTCATCGGTTTGCTTCGGGATGGAAGTCAATACAGAAGTCGTCCGCAGAATCTGTGCAGGCGGTTGAAGACGAGTGGCGAACTCTTGCGAAACTGGATTCTCTGTTAGCGTGTCATTGAAATTGCACCGTAGGGGTGGTAGTAAAAGCGATCGTACATGGGGAGGAAACCCCGTATGCACTTTCAGGGAGTTTGCGTGCTTTCCACGAATGTAAATCTGACTAAGTTGCCGCGAGGAAACACGGTTCCCTCGTCAGTCTTATGGACTTTTTCTCCACTTCCTTCCGTTTTCGGTTTCTTCGGTTTCAATTTCTTTCCTTCAACTAACGCGCGATGGTTCTAACCGAGAATCTTTCGATTGAAGTTTCGAAGATGAGTAAAAAAAGCGTGAGGTGTGTGTTATAGATTTCCACCCGAATTATTTCAAAATAAATAAAATTAATTAGAAAGAAATATACGCTAGAATGATCAAGCACTTAAGAATTATTTGAAGCTTTCAAGATAATTTTTTGTGAGAAATTTAGAAATAAATTTGTTTATCTTTTCGAAGAAGAATCACACAAACAATCCTCTATAATATTAATTTAAAGCCGTTGAGTTAAAATTTTCAAATTCACAATTTTTATATATAGTGTTAAAACAGTAGCTGAAAATCTTATAAAATTAAATGTAAGAACCTAATGTTTCTTCTATTTATCAAACTGCTCAACTTCAAAAACCGACGCTGATTTAACGATGCATCAAGGTAAATTGATATAATGCGATTGATGCACGTCTCTGGTTTTACAATGATAGAGCTGTAATCTTAAAATCTCCTTATTAAACAAACCATAGTGATATTTTAATCAAAATATCGTCTCTTGTTTTAGATAAGCTGTTACATCAAGCTAGTAATTTACGTGAAAGCACGAGTCATGTTTCGAAGCTTCGCAAACCTAGTTTCATCGCTTATAACGGCAATAAAGGAAGAATAATGACTCTCCGCTACAAACTAAAGACAATAACCACGTGTAGCAAGAAAAATGATGGATTAATAAACTGCCGCCGGATAATCGGATACTATTGAAAATACTGCGTCCAGCAAATCCATCATCGTGTATGAAGGGTGCAGCACAGACACCTCGTAAAATTCATAATTTATAAAATAAACGTTGTTTGGAAGTTTTTTACTCAAATCTATAAACATTACATTCATCAATCATCTGATAAATTTAATGGATAAATTTCATTTTCCGTAATTATCCAATTTATTCGAGAGGAGAGCTTATAATATGTATTCTTTTTCAGGTAAAAGATTATTATTTACTATTACATTGTTTATTGCTGCAATAATTTATAAGAACATTTATATCAACATTTTGACATTGTTTGAGTTACATTATGTTTACTCGGTAACTTCTCATCCCTTTCTAGGGCTGTTCTCTATTCATTGAAACTGCTTTACCGCAGCACGGTAACAGAATGTTCTGAAAAGTTGCATAGAACCGTCGAAGAGATGTTAACCACCGGACCAGTTTCTGTGTATGATATACGAAGAACCATTTACACTAACTTGTAATTATAATACGAGTATATTCGCCATCGTTAGGTGGCGCTAGTTTCCAGCTACAGAATTCACTAACGTCTTCAGCTAGGGGAAAATATTTTACCGACTATCGGTACAGGTTTATCAACCGTATCATTCTTAGCGAGATATTTAAATTTTCTCAATCGCTAAGTACAAACCTCTCGTATGAAGAACACAATTTTAGTAAGTTGAAAAAGAACGAATTTGACAAATATTTTACGTTATTAAACCAGCGTAACATCATTGGATAAAGTTTCATCGATCGCGTGAATGTTGGGAGACGACATATGAGAAGCTTTCCACCAGATGGCAACGGGCTACAGTGCACAACGCGCGAAAAAAAAGTACTAGGCAGGATCGATATCATGGAGATCTAACTAGAGGCTTTTACGAGTTCTCTCATAAATGGATGCATGATCTTTATGTCTGTCGTAAAACTCCAAACGGCTGCGTACATCATATGCACGTGTCATTTGAAAATTTATAAAATAAATACCAATTAAGCCTAACTATAAGATACGCGAAGAAGAGATCCATGTCTTTCATAAAATTGTCTGGTATAATAACGACAGTGTTTAGCGAAATATTAAATCGAATTTTAGTCAACTTCTGTCTGAATGTCCTCGAGTTTTGCTTAATTTCTTTGAAGAATTCGCGATAAAAGAGATAAGATAATAAGAGATAGAATACATGACTGGAGAAGGAGAGGTGAAGAACGCGATGATAGCTTGCAATTAGCAAAGGTTAAACGAGCAATTAAGAATTGTTTCACTGAGATGGCGTACGATAATCGTCCATGTTTAAAGCTGCGCTTCGCGTAAAATGACGAAACATGAATCGCAATCAGTTTTCCTCACGTCTGCGTATGCTTGGGAATCTTTCATCGCAGTAATTAATTGCAACTCCGTTTATTACCATCACTGGAGTGGGGATAACAATCATAAACGAGTCGTTTAACATCATTAAAGATCAGCGAATGAGAATGTTATGCCAATTAAGAACGCAATGACGTAAAATTTACAAATTTATACAGAATGTATAGCTTCGCGTTTATGTACTATGTTAATGTTATGATAATTAAAAGTTATTAATATAATTACCGATATCTATCCGATACATTCTGTATTATGCACAATGCATTGTTAATATCTATAAATTAAGCATTTGGTAAAAATATTGTTCAATGATAAAAATTCAAATTCTTTTATTTCACGGGTACTATATTAACAAAGACTTACGTGAAAATGAAGATTAGGTAGATACACATTATCTTTCATCCAAGCATTTTTCTGTTTGTATAGTGATACATACCTGAAGCAAAAAGATAAAACACTAGGTTAAATTCCAACATCATAATAAATAATAAATCATGAGTGCGTACATGTTTTCTTTAAATTATCACAATATCAAAGACTCAGATAGGTTCATTCAAGTTTCAAATTTCTACTGTTAATTCCATCTGCTTCAATCGTAAACACCGCGTTAAAGCAATATTTCGCACACGTATTTCTATTACAGTTACGAAACAATGTCAAATTTAATCGCGATTACAAGTAATATATTTACATGGAAATTGCGGCACGTTTCTCTACACATTTAACGTCACTCATGCAATATATGCAAAATTACATAAAATCAAATCAAACTATTAGCCTATTACTAGCGACATTAGTGTGTATAGTGGCTGGATTATAGGTACCTTCTGTCATACCCTTTCAAATTGCATTTCGCTCGAAATGAATCAGAAAATTAGACGAGTTCTATAATCTTTGATCTCCGTACTGTTACTCGTCGAACGTCAATTAATATTCATGCAACGGCATAATTTAAATTTAATTCGCAACATATCAAATGATTGTTTCATTCTTTTTCCAAACAATCGCATGGACGATTAAACTTTCCATTACATTAAATTAATTTGATAAAATAATTGAAGTGATACATTGATCACTGACATTAGTAGATTTTTGTTAATTTAATATATTAGTTAACTTAATATTTAATATTCACAATTTCGACCATTAATGTTGCATTCGTATATTTTTGGTGGAAACTTTTTGTTATGGAATAATCAGATATTTTTACGATATTAGTAATTATCATTTTCCCATTAAACTTTCTCTTCTCTACTTAGAAAATTCCTAATAGTAATCCTCATAGTCTTAAACTGAACTTTCATAGAAATCATATTACTTATTGCTGTGAAGTACTATAGTGATATATATTAGGTCATCCCATAAGTTCGTGCCCTTTTTCGAGCAGTTATATATGTTAAGATTGTTTACATACCTTTCAGTTTCATGAAAAATTGTAATCCCTCTCTCGTTGTACAACTTCTTCCCATTTTTCATAATTCCGTCTCGATAAAAGTTCTCTTGTTTTTCTTTAAAATATGAAATGCATACACAAAGGTCGGCACGAACTTATGGGATGACTTAATGCAAATACTTAAAAGATATAGACAGCTGTTACATGTCTCATGTCTCTATATTCAGAAACAACAATTTTTAATAAACGGAAATTATGTTTTAAGTCGAGTAGATTAATAGACAGTAACAAAGTCGAAGCATGTAACTCATGCATTAAAGAGCAGAATATTTGCGTCACGAACGTGCTATCTTTAGAAAGTATTGAACAACAATTTCTTGCGAAGCTATAGCCAACGTTGTGGAAAACAACACGAATAAAAGTCGATAAAAAAGAAAGGAGGGAAGGTGGAGAATGAAAGGGAGAATCATACAGAAACGAACACGTTCAGTCGACGTAATTAAGATGTAGGCCGTTGATTAGCCGTTTCTACGAAAACCCACGCGTTACCGGGTTAATGAAAAGGAAGAAGAAAGAGAAGAAGAATTCCCCGTGGGAATTGCACTTAAACGAACGGTACTCGTGTTCGTATTTCGACACGATTCACTTCCACGATAAACTTCCACTGTGTTTATAACAATTAATGCTAATTATATAATATGTTAAATTGCAAATTTTTCTAAAAAGCTACTGAAGAATTCGTTTATAAAACTAAACAACATCAAGAAATTCAACTCTTCTGAAGATTAAATTAAAATCATCCTAAATAATAAAAAATTCAACACAGTCCCCGCTCAACGTTAGAACAATCAATTCTACTTTGTATCTAAATATGCATCCCACATCTATGTATATGTATAATCATAATTAGAATGGTGCATGTTATATAATGTTAGCATATATATAGCTATCCTCAAGGTATCTCGATCGCAATAAAGCTCTGTCTATATTAAATGTACCAAAAGCTGCTGCGTATTCTTAGCAATCGTAAATAAAAGAAATTGATCCTAAAATAAAAATAAAAGAATCCGTCACTTTGACAATCTTATTTCTTACTTACAGTCTTTAAAAAATCATCGGGAAAACGTTACATCCTTGCACACGTATGTATATGCATCGCATCTAATGGTTAATTCATCCCCAGCCACAGCTGGCGACGCTAATAATTCTTAAATACGTCGCCTTCAACACGAGGTCGATCGCGTGTTCGATTTTCTCGGTCGTCAGATGATTTTTCACGATATGCAGGAACTCCAAGTAACATCAAAACGCGACACAATCCATTATCTCGCATCCCTCGCGACGCGAACGCCTAAACAGCAGGGGCGCGAGTCGGTGTGCTCTTTAAAATTTCAATTAGCGAGCAGACTCTATCCGGTAGGCATTGTTATCGAAGATCCGCCAGCGGAATTAATTATCACTCGCGAATATTCCATTAATGAGCGTCCAAGAGAATGCAACGCAGAAGACAGTCTTTTTGCGCGGTATTCGAACGAGTAACGAGGGCTGCTGCCTGATCTCTGTTTCGATACAGAGAAAACATGGGTGGACCGAGTTAGACGATTTCATCGTGATAATTGCTCGAGTATCGTGCTTCTTTCTTCCTTTCACGCGAACCTGCGTGTTGCGAATTGATCTAATTGAAGTGGGCTGGGTATAGGGATCGTTTCAACCTCTTTCGGACTTGTATGGTGTTGTTTACAATGATATCAAGCATTTTCTGAATTTTTTTGGACAATAAGTGAGCGAGAATATTGTCCGTAATAATAGTTTAATAATTGTTCTCGATTATTTGATGACAGGGTTTGTTTTATCCGCTTGGACTTAGTTTAAAAATATGTAAAAATAATACTTTCATATTTTTTTACAACATATAGCATTTTACAGGCATGTTGTGAACGGAAACAATATCAGATAAAACATATCCAGTGTTTTCAAGAAATTTCAATAAAGAACATCATTGAAACAAAATATTTATCAAACAAAATACACTACGTTCGTGTCAACTTCAAATTGTTTTTTATCAAATAGTTTTTTTTTTATCATGAAATATACTTTTCTTGCGATATCGTTAAAACTAATTCTTGTCAAAATGATTCTGAACCAACAGCGACGTGTAAGCAATGAAAATTCAGAAAATCCTGCTTTGCTCTTTGAAAACCGCCGGTTGGATACATCGATCGTAGCGATACTTTTATTTTCATTCGTTTCGTACGAGCAAAGACTATTGGTCATACTGTCGTCGTGCAACTGAATGCACCGCAAACACACACGAAAACACGCGATAGGCCAGTATGAACAGTGTGAAAGCACCTTTCGTCGTGATGCATTGTTTGCGACTGTTATTTGTCCAGAAATATTCGATCGAGCGATTCTTTTTTTCTCTCCGATTTCCTCGGAAAAAGTGGTAAACTTTTCGAAAAAAAGAAAAAAAAACCCGCCTTTGGTAAGCTTCGTGTGCCGGAAAGCTTTTATACCCTGATGCATTGAGAAATAAAAATATCGCGTTATATAATTCGATCGGCGATGAAAAAGATATGCTCTTTGGCACCGGTAATATTATCAGATGGACTTTTTCTCCCGATTCAATATCGTAAATTCTACATTTTACACTCGTAATATTTTTTGCCGAAAGAAACATCGATAGGAAAGCAAATATCGCGCTAGAAAAACATTTCCTTGTTAATTTTATACTAGATTTGGACTTTAAAACGCAGAAGTGTAATAAATCATAGTTCTGTAGCTAGGATTCTTCGCCAATGTTAAAATAAAACGGAAGCTGGAAGATGTATCCTCTAAATCCAAATGAAATGGATACCAAATTCTTTAAATAGATAATCATTATATATTGTAATAATTTGAAATTACAATAACTGAATCACAAGCTTAAACATTTAATTAACGTTAAAATAAAAAGAAATCTGAAAAAAGGTAGTATGTGGAACTCAACTAGATTGAAATTCAGGAAAAACCTGAAATGTACAAAATTTCATTATCACTTTCCTACTCTTTTTGGATAATTTAACGAATCGAGTATTCGTCTATAAGTTCTTAAATACATCTCGGCCAATAAAAAATTTTACAAAAATATAACAAATTCTACAAAATAGATCGTAACACTCGTTTCATAAATAATACAAACTCCTTGAGTCTAGCGTGGCAAGAAACACTTCATCTCGCGGGCCAACCAGACATTTCGTTCTGTGTGCATTCGAGCATGGTTAGCGTGCCGTGCATGGTAAGTAGTTACGGATTAGTCTAGCCTATGGTTTTCTTTGTAAGCAAATTAGGTGTGACTACATTGCTTGAATAATGATCTTTTCCGTAAGCAACGCGTGAATATGTCCGTGAAAAACAGAAGCTAAGTCATGGAGTTAAATATTAAGACAAGTAGCCGAGACAAACACGGCGTGTCTCTCGTATATTTGTAATAGGAAAAGGACTGAACACTTTAGAAAAATTCTTCCCTTGGAGGGGATTCTTAGTAAATACATCGTATTGAACGAGTTTCGAATATTTAATGATTCGAGGAAAATGGATATAGAACATTTTGAATTATTGTATCTTTTAAATATAATAATACGACTTATAATATGTTTAACGATAATTATAAAAGGAAACATTATATTTTACGTGCTTTGGGATATTTCTATCATTATCTTGAATATTTACAAGATGTTGATTATTATAACAACGCAAGAAACTTCGTAAATTTGTAACGCATTACTTCAATTTCAACGGATAATTGATCTTTACTGTGGAATTTAATGTGGACCAAATGGATTCGTGAAACCCTTGAAACTTTCAAGAAGATCTAAAAAAAAATTCATATAATATCTCCAAACACTCGAAATTCAGAATATCATAAAATTCCTGACAAATACACTTGCTGAGATACATTACACAGTTAAATATCATAAAGTAAAGTTCAAAGTTATGTTCAGTTCAGCCTAAACAATAGACACCCATGTTTATACAGTAGAAACTGGCAAAAATGAATATATAATGTCTTTCCACGATCTCCATACGTTACGCCTGTGTAATTTCAATCTGACGTTCAACGTACGCAACAACATCGAGAAATTTTCAGGCTGAAACACCACAACGTGCGATTAGGTCACTTGAATAAATGATTCGTTGCTTATTTCGAGCGGTGATGAAGTTTGCTCTCCCAAAGGAGATTTCACTGGGAACTGTTTCGACCAAAAAAACAAAGGGGAACGAAAGAACAGAAGGCATTATGCGCCTTGCAAAGAGACCTTGCCTCGCCGGCATTCTTCTCGTCGTCGTGCTCCACTCGGCCGGTATAAATTAACGTGCAACTCTAATTACCTACTTCGTGACCGGCCACGTGGAGTGGTCTCGTGGAACTTGCCAGAGGGGCACACGTTGTTTTTCCAGCCGTTGTTGCGCGTTTCCAGCGCGAAACGGCACGCAACATCGACTTTCCAAACTGGCCGATAATACCGTTGCTAAGATCCTACCGTGAAATCTGATGGGGAGCAAGACTGAATTGTTGAAAGAAAGTCACGCCAGTCCGACAGCTTGGAATGGTTGTGTTATGTACCGTGAAATATGTTAGTTGGTTAACGCGCCCTTTGTAGTATTTATGAGATGCAAATAGAAATTGCAACGTGGTATAGATCTTTGATTGAAGGGAACTTGAAATGGAAAGAAATTAGCTGATGCCTCGGAAAGGGGTTTTCTATTCATTGATGTTATAATGCGAATCTTACGTGGATACTTGTTTCTTTTCAATGGATTATAATTTAGTTATGAAATTACAGATAGCAAGACCGACGACGAGTACATATTTTATTAAAGCTGTCGTAGAATAATTCAATATAACGCTATTTATTCTTAAAAATTGTTTATTTTTAATAGAATATAATCCATGCCCAATATCTATGCTATTAATAGATATTAATAGTTTGATAATACTTGTGAGTACCTTATCGATATTTTATTCACAATCACTAATACTATTTTTAAGAAGAAATAAATTGCAGCCTTCGATTGAAACATCCACGGTATGACAAATATAGTGGTAGAACTTTTCAAATCGATGAAAGTCGAGAACTGATATTTCCGCTCTCTGGCGATCAAATATTAATTTAATTATTTCATCGTTATAAAATTTCTTGATTTCTTCGAACTATTTCGATTTGCTTCTCTCAAGAAATGGACCACAGCGGAACTCCATTACGATCAGCTAAATGGGAACGACGTCGAAGTTAAATTAAATTAGACACGAATAATAACAGTAACTCTAGTGAACGAGGCCGCTTTCGCGAAGAATACTAATCACGACCACGTCTTCGCTATTTCTATGGTTTAATTACTTTTTCAATGACATTTTTTGAAACCAAAAGTTTTCTTTTACAAAGTATAATTTTCATCTCGTTTTTCACTTTTATCGGTAAAAACTAAGTTAAAGAAAATTTCTTAAAGGAATAAAATTTAAAAACATAGTTCACAAACTTGCTTAAAAAAATGCAGTATAATTTTATGTTACATGAAAAGAAAAAGAACAAATGTAGCAAAAGAAAAATGAAAAATGAAAGCAACAAAAAAAAAAAAAAGAAAAGAAAAGAAAAGGGAAAGACGAAAAGAAAAAGGAAACGAATAAATTCATAAACGAATTCTGCAAAAGTGTTGTTATTTTATCGGCGAACATTCGAGAGCACTCGTCGAATTGATATGTAGCGATATCGATTCCGCATTTCGCGAAGAAACGAACTTGCGGTTTCAAGGAGAAGGAAAGTGAAGAAGAAAAAGAAGAGAATAAATGAGAGAAACTTTCACGAGGGTAGCAGTTTGATGGGGGAGGTGGTTGATTTAAAAATTTTAAATTGCTTTCGTGAAATAATGTTTCCCACCGCGATAACTTTTCGTATAAACTGCAGGAATTAATTCTACCGTATCATTAATTATCGTTTCTGATTAACGAACGATCGCGACACACTGAATGACATCGAAGCTTGCGAGCCTTTCCTATGTAAAATATCGTTCGTTGCCTCTTTTTTTATAGGTATCGGTTTTCCGAGATTATGGAAAAATTCATGACCGAAGAAAATGGAAATGAGTCTCGTATATATCGAGGAAAAATTTTAAGCTACTTGATTTATATAAAATTGCTTTACTGGTAGATGCACGTTATAGCAACCGCTCTTTCTTGATTCAGATTTTATTCAGCGGGCTTTGACGTGGTAAGTTACTATAGATGAGAAATTTTCTTCTTTTTTCTTTCCTTTTTACAGATTTAAATTCAGTATCTTAGAGATACGAGAATCAGATAGTTAGATATTATTCGCTTGCTGCGATTATCAGTCGTTATTACGCGAATGACTAATCAGAAAATATGCCGTTTCAAGTTGCAAACATAAATTAATAGTATGTAAATCTAAAGATTTTGTTCAATGAGACAGATGCAAATGTGTAGATTTATGTGGAATTCAGTTAAACAAGAGACAAAAAAAACTTGAATGAATACTCCGAGAAACAATTGCATTGAAAAATTCCAGACAGCTTAGGGTTAAGTAACATAAAAATAACGGATAGCTTATGATTATATAGCATATGATTTGGGAAATGAAACGTAGTAAAATGTTAGTATTTCTTATGGATATTTCTTAGACATCTTGTTTAGATGTTTTCTCAACTGATTCAATTAATTTACATAACTGTCAAATCAACTCATCGAGATTATCCATAAATCTCTTAAACTAAATTTTCTGAATTGGATCATTGCTTTCTTAATCATCTCAATATAAAAAATAAACATTCGAAATGTTGTGGAATTAAGAGGATTTAGTAAATTTTAAGGACAAAAAGAATGAACTGATTGTATATATGTATGCAGCACTTAACCCACATCCTTTACTTCCAATTGCTCTATCGATCAATTTTATCGAGACCATCCACAAACTTTCTGCTTTTAGATGTCATTCTCTGTAATAAAGCTAATTACATTGACATAGAAATTTAACAACCTTGGAAAATAAGGAAACACGAAGGAATACAATTTCCAAAAAAAAAAAAAAAATAAATAAATAGTAATACGAACAGTAATTTGGTGCAAAATCTCTCACTAAAAGTAAAAGTGATTAATTTGTTCATAAATAACTAGAAATCACACATGATCAACTTTCTATCTTTAATACCCATATAAAAGACTGTCCTTCCGAAAAATAGCAATAACATAATCTGCAAGAGCTATTCTCTCCATAAATAATAGAAGGAATAAAAATGTCATTTAAATAAATAAAACTTCATTTCGGTTTTCAAAAAGAAAAAAAAAATGCACCGAGCCAATGAAATAAAATCGTAACTTCTGTCGGTGGCAACGCCAAAAAAAATTTTATTTCGAGCTTCGATAAATTTTATCCAAGCTACAAAAACGTCCAACTAGCTTCAACTTCGACATACACACATACGCGCGCGTGTATGTACCTGCAATTCAACGTTACCATGTTATCGAACACGGAATCGACAATTTACGTTGGTCTCAGATATTAACTCACGTCCTCACAATAAGTTCGCGTGTCTCAACTCCTACTCATATGTGAATTTTTCCTTGCACCGTGTTTACACTCGCAATAAATTCGCCTGATAGGTGCCAATAGACATTGTACGTACAAAGCAGCTATCTGAAATGGTTACATACTACCTGTCGCGTGCGAAAATCTCAATGTAAATGGAAGTACAGGTGTTCGTAAAATTCTTGTGTTATGGGAACATGAAAATTCACTTGTAAAATTTCTCTTTTTGTGTTTATTATCGTTTAAATGTGTTTATACCGTTTCTTCCGATGTTTGGAACGTGTATGATGAAATCCAGGTTGCTCTTCTTTATTGATGAGTTTTTATTGAATTTTATTATTCTACTATTAAATTCTTCTTTTAATTAGGGTGTTTGAAGTATTTGTTAATTTTGGGAGAATTTAAAAGAATTTTCTAAATTTAAAATCTTAATAATTATTAAGGTTAAATTCAATGTTGAAAATTTCTAAATGTAATATTTCTTAGTTTTGGAAGAATTTAGAAGAATTCTGTAGATTTAATCTTAGTAATCTTATTTATTTTAGTTGGCACCCGTAAGATCATTTTGCCTTTTGAAGTGCGTAACTACAAAAGAAACCCGAGACTAATGTTCAGTTCAGTGACGTAAATACGAAAGTACGGTCATTATTCATTTATGACAATTTTTACATGATTGCGAATTCGCCTAACACGATGGAAATTACAGAGGTTGCTAACATAGTTTATCTGAAGTTATAGAAGTTAGAAGCGAGAAAGAAATAACGATTACGAAGAAGTTTATCTAAGTTCCTGAAAGTTGCAGAGGTAACGATAATGGAGAGTTTATCTACAATTTTTGCACGTCGGGTAGAGAGTTTATATTTGCGAACTGCTGCAATCATACGTTTCTATTGCTCCATTTTTATGATGTCAAAAAAAAAAAGATTGAAGTACGTGAGTTTTTTTTTTATCGAACGAATATTTTTCTCCAGCTTTCACCCTATAACAAATTCCGAACGATTTATGGTCAATTTACAGAGATAGTTTGCAGAGATAGACAAGGTAGTTTCGTTTCGCAAATATTATTACATAACTTTTATCAAATATCACAAACACATTTTCTGAATTCTTGCTACTTGCACAATCGAGTTAATATTATTCACGATATTTCACAAATTACAAGTTTCAAATTTCGAATGCTAATAAGTTTATATACATAACAAGTTTGACAATAGAGCAAGTAGAGCTCTATAAACGAATTTTTAAATTGCAATTAAATTGTAAATATACAACTTGTTATTCGTACATTTAAAAATAATTTCAACGACAATGTTTTCAATGAAAAATGTAATAATAAATTACGAAGCAACAATAAACAATTAAAAGAATTATCATCCAACGCGAGTAAATAGCAGAAAATTAGCGAGATCGAGTTTCTTATAATCACATAATTGTAATACGATGCAAATTAACCAGACATGGATTATCCAAATATGTATTCATTACCAGGAATATCGATTGTATGGAAATTGATTACCTGATTGACAATGCTACTATACAAATTGGGACTTAAAATTATTAACAATCGGATAGAGAAAATGAAGAAATAAAAAGTGGTATATTATGTCTCTTGCGCTGAAAAGACTTAGGTAAATTTAGGACATGTTATTTTTTTAGACGAGGAATGTATTACACACTTCTTCAGAAGTATATATACATACTTAACAGTATAGCTTACGTTATGGTACTTGAATTCCAAAACGATTTGTTTCCGGTTCTACTTAAGATACTAATGTGATTATCATATTAATTTCATCCATCGTGAAACATCGCGAAACTTGCGTGGACATTTCATGTGATCTCAAAACTAATTGACGATTAATAAGCTATAATACTTTAAATAGTTATCATGTTTCAAATGATCGACATTAAATTAATTACTAAGTACTAGTATTTCAAAGTACGTATTGCATTTCAAAGTTTATATTTAGAATTATATGTTAAAAACTGGAAAAATTTTTAATTCTTGTCTATCGTTAATAAACTTTGAAATGCGATACTTTTATATTTTAAATAATTAACTTATAAAACTTTTATATTTTATTAATGGAATTCAACACATACTAGTTTCAATTTCTTAATTTCCTTACTGCACTTGGAATCGTGTAACATCGTTGTCACAGTGCAATAGATTGATGTATATACATTTCCTGTATTATCCTTCTTCTAAACACAGCATTGAATCTACATTTTGTTTTCAAATCAACAGGTCCAACATTGAGTCGAGCCTCGGTTCCTCACTTCCCTGTTCTTTCACACTCAGTTACTAAACACTGCTTATATTTCGTAGAAACAAAATATTTGAAATGTTCAAGGTCCGTTTAAGAACGCGTTCGTAAGCGTCCTTCATTTGCGCATCAGACATCGAGTTTAATTCTCCTTAAATCGATGCTTCTTCAAAACCTCCTTATAGCTACATAATTTATTTTATAATAATTGTACTGGGTTATATATTTCAAAGTCCGAGGTCGTGAAAGTTATTCGATACCTGTCAGGTACCAGGTAATTTATTCATTATCTACCATGAACTTAATAGAATTAATTTAACGAAAAATGAACTCTTCATAAACGAACTGGGTCACTACTAACTTTAATGGAATCTCGCATTTTAATTTCTTTCCCTCCGATCTTTAATTTTATTGAACTCTCGAACGTTTTAATGGACAAACGATTATGCGACATACATATCGTGGTGGATAAAGAAGTAATAATTTTAGAACGCACGATTATGATTACGTTAGTAAGGACAATAAATTGATACAATATAGCACAAGAATGTAATACATACAAAAATTCCTCGCAACTAACACCAATTTCAAGCTTTCTTTTATCCATTTACCAGAAACATTAATGAGCATTCTAGAACTTTTTTCATATTTTTCAGAGCCTAAAATAGAAAAAGGAACTAAGGCTTGACTACGAATGACCCAGTTTACTCATGAAATGCGAAACATTATGCTCACCTCTGAGGTATTAAAAAATCATTCTGCAATTTCGAGACTATTAATCATACTCGTAAAGCACGCTACACAATCATCTTTCAACGATCTAATTTAACGACCTCGAATTTTCAAACAGTGGCATAAAAATATCCGAAAAATTTGTCACGATCTTTATCGTCAATGAACGAAAATTTATTCCCTATGGACGAATCTTTCGCTGCGCGTAACCACACGATACACGTCCCATAATTTCACAGTGTCCGTTAAAAAGCCGGAAAACCGCCATCGTCGGAATATGGAATAATCACTGAAGCACCAACCTTGAAACAGATGCGACAGGATGGCAGCTTTGAAGCACGTGCAGCCCATAATATATCCCATCATCGGCGCACGCTGCACGATCACGAGGAAGGCACAAGAGCACAAGAGCTAGGCATCACAATGATTTCCGCGCCGCGGTCGGGTAGGATCAAACGGACCGGAAGTGGCGTGGCCGCATGGCGCAGCACCGCGACCCGTCGTCGATACCGGTGCGTGTCACGCGCGAAACTGGCCGCCTATTTGGCGAACGGAGGCTAACGGATCGTTCTGGAGAGACCCATGCACGATCGGCCGCGATCGCCGGAACTCGACGAAACGAGCCGCTTCGATGAATCGTCTGCGACGAGCCGTTTCCGTGCTTCGCGTTCGTTCTCTAATGTTTCACGCGGACAAGAGAGGGGCGAAGAGACATTTATTGCTGCGTGTCAAGGTTCCAGCGGCGAGAACCAATTGCTTCCAGTGTCGTTCGATGAACGTTAACTGGTTCGTTTGTTCAAGATACCTGAGTCGTGGAAGATTTTAGATCGTTTAGAGAAGCGATGGTTTGTTGAAAATATGTATATGTTTGGTGTGTTTGTTAACGTTTCCTAAATTTTGTTTTTTACTTTTTTTAACCCTTTCAGAATCGAATACGTCGTAGTTTGCGAGAAATATTTTTTGCTCAGCTAGTTCGAACATGATATATTTTGTACAATATATTTTACTTTATGGTACTTGTTATATAATCTGTTTAAACGTGTTATTTGCCAAAATTTTATGATAATTTTAATTTAGAATATTTAAAGATACGAGTCTTGAGACTTTTTTGAAGACACAATTAATTCAAATATTTAAAATCTTTTTTTCGAATTGTTACTATGTGTATCCCATTAATTAACGTGTGGGTTAATTTCGTGCAAAATAGCATTTAAAACATCTCGTTCGTCGGTTTGAAACTGTGTTAATTAAATTCATACGATTTTTGGAACTAGTTGGAACAACTGTGTTAATTATCTTTAATACGAATTACATTAAAATGAATTTATTTCTGTTTTGAATCAACAAACAATCCATATGTTCATTCATATGTTTATCCAATTAATTAATTTCCTTTAAATCGAAGAAATTAATACTTTAAGAATCGAGTCATTCCTTGAATTTCTATTCACAAGTTCATGGAAATTGTCTGTATGAGTGTACATGTATATTTACACTAATTAGTTTCATATCATATAATTTAAAATGTTTAATCGATTTTAATAATTGTATTTCTTGTTTCAACGATAACGTCTAACAACGATGACATCAACTTCGTTATTTCCACTATACAATTAAGAAGCTTAACACAAGTAATAATTTATACATCAAATATGAATGTGTAATGCGTAACGCCAATTACTTCCAGAAAAAGATTGAAAAAAAAGGAGAAAAAGAAGAAGAAGAAGAGGAATTGTATTCATCTGTTCCCAGGGATAAAATATTTTCACTGTAGCATGCTTTCTTTGAAGAGCATTTCCCCTGTAATTTTGGATAGTAGAGGAAACATTTCGTGTGTTAAAATTAATGAATGTCTCCTACAAAACTTGAGATGTGTAAAAACTGAGAAACTTCAAAGGTAACTGTAACTGAATTCCATAAAGAAACAGCCTCAAGAAAAAACCTGTAATGATATATTGTATTACGTATATTCGTTGGAACTTATTACAACAGAAATTAACGGAATAAAAAATCAAAGTACATAAATCCTTTACAAAACGAAAGTTTCAGTATACCTTTAAAATTTCCATAAACTTCAATTAAACGTTAACAAACTTAGCTCGAAGCGCGGATTAAGTAGCTCGTTAATGACGATGCAGTTCCAAGCGGGCGATAAAAACTTTTGGAAAGCTTGATTTAATACCTAACTAAGTTTAGCATAATGATGCACGGAATAAAAATTGACTACTCCAGTGAATATTTGACGCTGTTATATTTAGAAAGAATCTTAATAAACGTTGTTAGAAGTTTAACGAATCCGCTTCATTTTCGTTCCAAAGCAACAATGCTGCACTTAATTCATTTTACTTTTATCTTACATTTTCTTTGAAAGACTTCAAACTCATCGATTATAAGAACAAAATATGGTTTTTATACAACCATCATTTTAACTCTTTGTATTTGAAGAATTTTTCGATACGATTATCCAGCAATTCAAACACAGTTTTATAACGAAGAGAGCAAAAGCTTCGATTGGAAAACAAATGGATCATTTATGAATTTATTTTCTATATTAGTCTTCAATCCCGTCATTCGGTGAGAATAAAACCAAATAAAATTTTGTACACTACAGATATCACCGTAATGACGTTGACAGAGAACGAAGAATTAGAAGATTGAAAAACAATGTGAAAATTTCTATTCGACAATTAAAACTAAGGGTTTAATCCAATTAAAGAGAACGAATTTACAAAATATCGATATTTGTCATTGATAAACAGAACAGGAAGCAATCAGAGGAATTCGACGTGATGCAAGCAGGTCGTGTACGTGATGTTGCATTAGCACGTGAAAGTGCAATACACGATCAATTATTCGCCACCGTAAATCGATCGCAATGAAACTGTTACAGAATTTAATAGTCGCTTCGCGTTCACCAGTGAACGTTCGATATCGCACCGTTACATTCACGTGAAAATCGAGCTGCAAAATAGTAAATGATTGTACGGAAGTAGGGGTTCAGAATGTTGTTATTTACATTTTGAACTGTTTAATAATGAACGATACTAACTGTTTACTGGGAACTAATAACAAATAATTTTTATGAATTTTTCAAATTTTAGGTAGAGATTATTTGAAACTGAACATAAGTCAAAGATTTTTACATATGAATTCCAAACAAACTTTTTGCAAATTCTGGAGTAAAGGAATAATCTCGGTAAACGTGAATATTCCAGCGGAAATAATGGACGAGGACGTGATTATTCATGCGAAATAGTCTTTCTAGATGTGAATCGGTATACTTAATAATGCTGCTACATATGTGTTTCTTATAGCTCTCTGTGCCAAGTAAATTTTCAAGTGACATAATCGAGGTGCACGCACACACACATACACAAAAGATGCGAATGTTCATGATAATATTAACTATGTACAATCAAATTTGTATCTGTCACACTTGTTGTATAATTTGATAAAGCAATAAAACCATTGATATCTCGATGACGTTAACGTCGAAATTAAAATTGTAAGGAAAAGAAAAAATATAGACTCGATTTTCGGTTGACAGTTTTGGATTTGATTAATCGCGAGACGGAACGGATGAAATCAATATTCGAACTGTCCTGATAACGAGCGTAGAGCGATCACGCGATATAAAAATTTCATTTCGCGTAACAGATTACGAGTAGAAGTTGTGGATGGTTCTCTCGTGTTTGACGCTCTAGTTAACTTCCCTCTCTCATTGGCGTGTAAATATCGACTATATTTTAACCTAAATCGAGCACTTCGCTAAAGAGTTACGATTTGTTAATTTCGTCTGGATTCACTGATACGAAAAACTTTCCATCGTTATTTTATCAAAAAATGCGTGATTACATAGGTAACTAATCAGTTAACCAATCTTATCACTAAACATCATCAGTAGGTTGAAAGTTGATTAGAAATAAAATAAATCCAGCGAACATCAATTATTTTGATTTTTAATTTATTATACAGAAGTGATATATTTCATGCAAGTACTCGATTAGAGAAATAAATAAGAAAAATCACTTTCTAAGTATCGACGATAATTTCGTCTCTGATATGAAATCAAATAGTGGGCAATATAACATTATCAATGAAAATTATGCATAAATCTACAATCTAATATGACGTAAGAAATAATTACAATTATTTCTCAATTTTACGTTTTCAATCTCTCTAACAGATAATTGCAAATTTCCTTTTATGTTATGGTATATATGAACGTAACCTCGTAGAAGTTTCAAGGTAAAGTCAATATCATCCATCTAATTTCTACTACCTTTATCTTCTCCTTGTACCTAAACTTTTTCCTCGTACAAGAGTATTTACAAATAAAAGTATGCTTGTAGATAAAATCTAAACAACTTCTAATCTTGATTGTAGAATTTTTTATTACTAACAGAACATAAACATCAAATAACGAAAATATAAGCTATTCGTCGTCACCTGTTCAAAGCAACACAACGATCAGTTGAATACCTCGATATAACGATAACACAACATTCAATCCATTAGGAAAATCAACAAATTACGAAAACAAAACATTGATGAAACAACTGCACGTGTCGATTTTCGCTGTAAAGTACAAGCAGATAGCAACGAACAAATTACTCGGTTGATTACATGCGGGTAACGAGCCAGCAAAATATTGGAGCAATGAACGGACACGAGATTAAGTTCACGCGAGTACAGTGGCTTATAGAAGTATTTTACCATGGACAATTTATACATATACCTACATATATGTTGTATGTGTTATATAGAACGTTTTGAAATTCCATTGGAATTGTTATATTGGTCAAATTTGAAACTAATCTGAAATGAATATAGAAGCTACAAAATATCTACCGCAAACATATATTTAGTAAGAAAGATTAGCACACAACATGAAAAACTATCTTCTGCGTATAATAAGAACTAAAAATGATTTCACTGTATATCTAGGCTTGCCGATACAACAGATAATGGACCATTTAAATGACTTTACAATTTCCACGAAATACATATTTGCGTGAAATATCTTGTAGCTTCCATGTACATTTCCAGATTTGTTTCAAATTTGATCAATATAATTATGATATAGAAGTCTTGCTACAGTGTTAATAAAATTTCAGAATGTCTCGTGCAATGCACATAATATATTCATACAAGGTGTCCATACGTGTTGGAATACTTTCGCGAGCAACTGTACACGTGTTTCGCGATCTTTTCCACGGCCTAGCTTGGACGCTAATTATCTTGATTACTGGCTGCCGTTTCTAGTTCGGATTATTCGTCGTGATGCATTAACGACGATGCTAGAAGGACGGATCAATGTAGAATACGCGATGACCGGGATTCGATGTCGGTTCTGCAAATATGTGACGAAGCTTGTACGATACTTCGTTCTCGAGTTGTTAATTAATCTCGTGCGATGATGCCTTTAAATTCCGTGTTTATACAGTGTCAGCAAATTCTGAAGCTATGTTTAGATTGTAATTTATGTGAAATTTATAAAAACAATTTTTCCCATGTTTGTTTTCCTTCAGAAGAGAAAAGTAACACACCAATAGGACCTTTTTCCCCAGATTTATCATTTCTGTCACTCTGCTAAATATTTACATGAAACATGTATATTGCATTAGGATTGGAATACCACATATTTGTCATTTAAAATTGACATTTAAAAGTGATATTTAATTTCAATGGAAAACCATAAAATCAATGCTACCATCCACAATTCGAAACAACAGCGTATCACACTTAATCCATCAATAGAACGTTATTAATCACACGCAGAACAAAGCCAATGAAATAACAAAATAATAAAAACAAAAATGAAAGGACAGGATGAAAGAAATATTTAGAAATTTCCACGAACTGTGCCAATTCAATGGACCCATTCAATAAACGAACCGGAAGGCTCGCCTCTGTTTTATTCAATTTAAAAAATTCAGTCTATACACCTGATCAATCCAAAGGCGATTAAATCTTCTCTCCAAAATATTGACATCGAATAAAAATACGAAAAAAATAAAAGCTGACCAGAGAAAAATTTAATTAGCTGCTCTATATATATTTCTAGTTGAATTTTACAGCTTATCCTCGCGGCGTTTTATTAAAATATGTCTGTCGAATCGTCAGCATACGATAATTTACGTCAAAATCACACGCTCGACGAAACTTCGAATCGCGTTAAATCGCCGAAAAACAATTCTGAAGCCGTGTTCGACAAGTCGACAGGCAGAAATCGAGTGTCATTAAATCGTCCACGATCCCGCTGTTTTCGTGGAAACGCATTGAGAACGTGTTGAAAATGCGTTGGAATCAGACGCGTCTGATATAGCACGGCCTTACTCCACTGATGCTGGCAGGCCTGAGTTACGTCTCTACTACTGGGACTCGAAACTCACAGTGACTCCGACTCTCAAGCTCGCAGAATTATTGCTCCACCGGAAGTTTCAAGCTATGAATTCTGGCAGAACTAGCAACGACAAAATATACGGAATGGTTCGCTGGAAATTATTTTTATTTTAGCGCAACTATGAAGGATTGTTGTAGCTGGGGAATTCTAGGAGAAGAATTACGGAATTTTTGGTGACAAGTTTTGGAAGATTTCTTGATAGACAAATTGGTTTTCTTTCATATTTCAAAAGTAGAAATTTTATGTGGTGTTACTAAAATATTCCAGCGTTATTAAATACTGTGTATTGAGTTGTAATAGATTGCTGAAATTGTCTCGTTAACAGCTTTCATACAATATGTAAAAGTTCACAGTTATTAATTTGATAGCATTTTATAGAAATTGTTAGATCTTTGAAATTAAAATCTTTAGAAAACTGTAATTAATAACTTTCATAATTTTTCTTTCATAAACAAGCGAAACTTTGATTACAGAAATATTAATATCATGCGTTTGTTGAAATACGTACTGCTTTAGATTTTGATTTGAATTTGAGCAATAATACGATAAAAATATTATTAAAAAATGAAATACTACGAAAAAATAAATTAATACCAAAAATAACGGCTAACACGTTGACTAAAATATAACGACCAAACAAATTTTTCAATAGCAGATACATATTAACCGAATTTTATTAATATATTCGTTTTATGAAACGAGTGAAACCGATGAAACCAATAGTTTCAGATGTTTCATAGTGTTTATAAATGAAGTAATTGTATTTTTAAAAATAAATTTATACTCCATAAAATATCGTCAAAGTTTAATAACTACCTATAATACATAGTTATATTTACGCAATAAAAATTGTCCCATCCATTTCCTAGAAAAATAGAAGCAATATAAGGTTGATTCGTACAATGAGAAGAACTCGTTGAGCCTGATGATATCTCGTAACACGTTATTGCTTTTAGTCCAATTAAGAATTATTGGATTCCAACAACATACGGATGGAAAAATGCGGACCAAGAAAGCCTAGAATTCTGTTTCCGCACTAGTGACCCAATTTTCGTAGCTCCGTTGCAAGTGTTAATCAACATCGTCTAACGCTTTTTCGTTTGAGAAAGTTAATGAAGTTATTTCGCGCTGCTGATATGAAATTCGTTTACTAGATGCATTTACAAAATCAGAAGATTCTGTCGTTAATTGTGTTTCGCATCGCCAAATGGAAATGACTAAGTGCATATAAAGTAACAAAGGAATAATATATCATCGAAATGTACGATCTCGAATATATTTAACTAAAATTAGTTTTCCTCGGTGAACAAAGGTCTTCGACAAGAGCTTTTTATTCTCGCAAACGGAGGGAGACAATAAACTTCTATTCGTGAATTAATAATTGTGACTAACAATAGAAGGATTCTATTTGAAGCAATTGTGCTTTAGTGCAGAGTAAATTTTAAATGTAAATAAAGATACTTCATCTCTCGTGGAAATAGAGAAAAAGAATTAGAAAAGAAAAGAAAGATGGAGAAAGCGACAGACAGTAGTCTTTTATTCGTGTCTTATTTTTATTGTGAGAATTTTATTTAAGGCAATTTTATTTCACTGTAAAGTAAATTTGAAATTTAAACAAGGATATTTATAATCTCTCTTTATCTCTCGCGAAAATAAATGAAAAATGACAAAAAAAGAAAGAAAGAATTTTTAATAGTCTTTTATTCGTGTTTTAATAAGTTTTATTGAAAGTATTCTGTTTCAACTAATTCCTCCTTTTCTTCTATTAAAAACTGAATTTAAAATTTAAATGATTATACATATTTCTCAATACTTTTTAAACATAATGAAAGGAATTTTACGGGTCACCAAATTGTGTGAAATTTCTGTCTTCATAGAGGGAAATATCCAAACTTTTTTGTCGATTTCTAGTAGGACACCAGATATTTTTCTGTACCAGCCCCACACGTCAATTGTTCGATCGCTAGAACATCTATGGGACGAACGAGCTCGTGAAAATTTCACAGTCGATTTGCAGCAACGATTCCATTATTCTCTATGCGAAAAAATGGATTTCATTGCGCGTGGTATTACGCTCGCTGCAAATGGTTCCAATAGTAGAAACCGTGAAAGAATCGGCAGATGTTTATCATCGAAATACGTGCGAAATTTAACACGAGAAATTGGTGAAGCAAAGTTTCATCGATTTATCTGCGGAATGAAGTCATCTATTACATCGATTGCATCTGGCTTCCTTTCGCTGAACCTTCTCCTATCCATTGATCATCGATTATCTATTGAATTCTCTTTATTACGCTTGTCGATTGTTGTATTCCACGTAAATTCGTTGGGCCGATGTTTTGACAATTACTAACATCAGATAGTAATTCTTAATAATGGGATTTCGAATGCCTCGACAAAACAGAATGACGATTTTCTCTGAGAACTATTTTCACTGATCTTATTACTCTGATCTTTACTACTCTGAGAAATATTTTTTGCAATGTTAAAAAGGAACAATTTTAACGAATTAACAGTGACTATGTTACAAAACATTGAAACGGGTAAGGATTCATGGCACTGGTGCTGGGCCCTTAGAGAGATCTAGGCCCGAAAAACTCTTGAAGGGTCAACAATGTCATAAACAATTCGGTACGAAAAACAAACTTGTTACTTTTAACCTTCACACTCATCTTGAGCGAACAACTGTGGAGCAGATGCGAAGACTCAGACGCCAATAACTGTTGCCTTCCGTCTTACAAGAATTAAAGGTCATGGTCTAGCCGCAAACGACGGGTAGATACGAAGAATAATCCTCAAGAGCTGTTGTCTTCCATCTGATGTAAACCAAAGGTCGTGATCTGGTCGCCATATACAAAGGATAGAGGCGCCAGGGAGTAGTTATCAACAGTATGGTTGTTCCCCCATCTTACGACACCCCCAGATGGTTGTCTGATCATCAGATGCGACGAGGCAGTTCATCCAGGCAGATTCATCCAGTCAGATACCAATAGTCAGTAGTTCAACCACCGGACACGACAGTCACTTACGAACATTGTTCGAGTACGGCTCGACGAAGGGGCAGTCCCTAGATAGTCACGCATCCAATAAATTCCTACAGTCCATTTTGTAATTTATTTGTCTGGCTTGCAACTCCTTTCGTTCGTCAATTCGCTCACAACGGCGAGTGTTCGGACGCGTACAAACTAGTTTTATCAGAATAGAGATTTGTGTTAGAATAGACTAAATGAAAATTGATAATAAAAAATTGTAATAATGCACGTTCAATAATAATTAGGAAAACAATAGTTTTATTTCAAATTAAATTTCTATCCAAATATAAAATACGACCAATTTGATTTGTTTCTTCAAAACGTTAATACAATAGGACTTTAATTAATTGTCCGAGTAACGTAATATGTTTGGGACTTTATAAAGCAAACTTAATTTCAAGCGTAAGAGAAGATGTTTCAGAGACATTAGCAAATTACTTTTCAGTAATAAATTAGCGAATTTATTAATAAATTAAGCAAATCACCCTTCTTACAAAAAATTCATCAATCTAAACCTCCCAGTAAGCCAACGTCAAACGAAGTTCTTCAAATTAATCACGTATTTTACTCTAGATCCCCTTATCGTAAAGAAAATACTGTCGAACAAACAAGCCTCCAATTGTATCCTCGAAAATGAGCACCAATTAATTAAACCAGAGTAAAACTTTCGTCTCTAGCCTCGCAAACGGGTGCAGCGCTATTTTTCCTTCGATTTGACATCGATGTTCCACACGGACTGGCAAATTGTCTTCCTCTTTTCAACCGAACGAGCAAACACGAATCGTGTTCTATGCTCTCCTCTCCCTTTATTCCTCGTTTCTACGCCACTTGTACCAGACGTTTCTCGTTTCTTTCTCTTCTGTTATCGATGCGCGATGGCGTGGAATTAATTTCCAGCCAATTATTGGTTATCTACGATACTGAGGCGAAAGCCTCCATTTGCAAATCAAACCTCGATCGCACCTATTATTGAGCGGATTCTATTCGTTTGATCGTGGATAATATTCTTTGTGTGTCTAATTTTAGTTTGTTCGTTACTGAAGTTTGCAATATAATTACGTTATTTCATATTATAGAAAATAAATAAATATTCGGATGTTTCCAATTGGTACTGGATTTGTCTGTTCGACCTATATGCTGAATTAAATATGATTTATACACTTCGAAGATGGTATAATCAACGAAAATTGCATTATGCACATTATCAACCTCATCTATTATTTTAATCTTTATTAGAACAATTTGTACATAGTAATTCATTATTATACACGAATACCCTATCCTTAAAAAGAATAAAAACCGCCTAAATTCCCTCCTAAATATATCCACCTTTCGCCATGAAAAATTCAAGCCGACTATCAAAATTCCCAGGCTATAGCTTCATCACAGCTGAAAAAAGACACGGTCGCAGCATCTCCATGTGCCATAAAAATTCTATGCTCTCGCCTGGAGCTCAAGAACTCTCCTAAACTCTCTCCACTCTCCACAAGAAACGAACTTCCACGTCGTTTTACATCACTTCCAGCGAATTTCCAACAAACTTTCCAGTATTCCCTTCTGCCAGAAAATTAACATCTCCCTTGCCCGGAGATTGATACATTCTCCTTCTCCTTTTTCTCTCGTTTTGCCTTCGCCGTTCGAACTTCCCGTTCGACCAATAATTCTTAACCAACAATTTTCCTGAGAGTTATTCTCAGCCAATCAGAGATCGATAGATCCTTGTGTAGGGGTCGGGTGGATATCGATCGTGTTCCTCTGAAGAGTCGAGTCGAGTCGCAATTTACGCGACTAGTACAGTATCCCTGAAAACTGATCGACCACCACGCAATTTCGTGATTCTTGCAGGCTTCCCAAGGTTTATCGGGCCTGCAGCGTAATATCTAGTCGCATCTCGATGCATTTTACCAACTCGATATCCGCGGGACTAGGTTCGAACCGGTTACGTGACTCATCGTCACGTTGGGGATCGTCTAGACTGTCTCTACGATGCGATATACATATCGAGTGCAATCGAGATGAGATATTGGACAATATCAAATAATCGTGCGGTGGATACGATTCTTGACGGTTAATTGGTAGTCATGATAGCGCAGGGTTTTTAACTCTTGAATGGTATCCTTGGATCGTAAATAGATTGGAGATTTTTATGCAGATTTATATTTCTGTGGACACAATTAAAGAAAGGGAACTTAATCCTCTACAACTCGAATTTTTTTGAATATAAAGGTCCGCGTAAATCGAAACCAGCAAATATCAACCTCCAGATACATGGTTTATCGCTTTGGAGTCACAAAGGGGTATAATATTTGTCTAAAAATAAAAATAGACTGAAAGAATATCGATAAAAGTATGTGACTTCAAAATTACACGATGTTATACAGAGATTTATTTTAAATATGGAGAATTACGAGTGTTTTACTTTTAACATTTTATACAGTTTCGTATATCGTATGCATTTTATCCATTTTTTAAGCTTCGAATTTTGTATAAATGCACGCAAGTCCATAGTCCAGTCTATAAATAAATATAATAGTTTGAATTTAAACACCAATATTTTATACCAACTACGGCAGTCCATTGTTATACAAGATTCAGTAATATATTTTATATCCATACGTTTACCAAAGATCAAAGGATTATGTTTGTTGTGGAGAAAATTATTTTTGGCTGTGAAAAAATCAAATTATCGTTTAGCAAAATAATATTACGAAGGGAATGAAATATAGATTCAATAAGGATAGTCCTTATCGCGTTACGATTGCCATCAAGTAGGTAATGAAATTAATCTGACGCAAGCGATGATCGATTCATCAATGAGAGGGGAAAGCTATTCCGAGGACCGAATAGACGAAGATTCATGGTCACTTCTGGTAATCCCGGAAAACCATTAAGCTCCGTCGGTATCGAGGGGCAACCAAGGGGAATTCTCGGATTTCCCGATTCCCCCCCCCCCCCACGACCAGGAAAGATTCATGTAATTGTCGTGGAAATGAAACGGCTGTCGGTTAAGTTCACCACCAACTTCTCTGAGAATAGTTTGCCAAAGCTTGAAACACCTGTCCAATTGTGGATCTACGTCGGCTGATTTAACGAGATTTCATGTCAAAAAACGATTGTATCTCTCTCGGTTTAGAACATCCTGCTGAATTTTACTTGCTTAAATTGCAGAAATGAATTACTAAAAATGATGGTACGAGCCGTAAAATGTAAAATTAAATATAAAATGCGGATTTCAGAATTATACTCTAAGAATAGAAAATGCCCAAATTACCAGCAAAATATAATAAAAAATTTCTCTGAGTGTTCTTCCTATTTCAACGATAAAATTACGTCATAAAAGCGAAAAATATCATATCTACAAAAAAATATCGGAGATTTTTCTTCCATTTATACGATAAAAAGTTTCATCTTCTATCCCACTTTCCAGGAGTAGTATTTCAAGTTAATTAAGTAATACAAGAGGCAACGTTATCGATAAAAATCGAAGGTAATAGAAACGGAAAAGTGAAACTTTTACATTGGAACGTAGCGAGTTCTTTTTTTCGATGGTAAAAGACAAAGACTTAAAAGAGAACAGTCTCCCACAACGTGCCAGAAACTATTCCGGCTAATGCATAAACGAGATTAAACCGCATCGAGATTGCATCTTGACGGTAGGTGGCTCAAAAGGGTTGAAATTTTGAGTCCACTAATGGATAGTCCAAGGAAATTGCATTAGCTTTGCAAGTAACGCTAAAAACCCTTATAAACCGTTCATCAGATAAGGGAGAACTTCGTTTGAATGAAGTAGCGAAGCGGAAATAGCGATAAAAACACACGAATGAAAAGAATTGTCGTTTTTCTCTGTGATAAAAATTGTTTCGATCATTGAGCCGCCGGATTTAAATACACACAAGGTTATTAATGATACTTTGTCCATAAATGTAGATAACATTATAGTAGGGTGAAAATACTTTCTTTGTATAAAAGGTAGACAAATGAAATTAATTTTATATGAATTATATATTCCGAAGAAACATTGGAAATAGCTTTTTCTATTATTCTGTAGATAATGGACTCGTGTTTTAATACGTGTCTAAATAGATGGAATTCCAATTAAATTTCCAGTGAATTGAAATCCATATGTCAGAAAGAAAAATGTTAATCCAGAATCTATTTTATTCCTTGTATTGATAAATATGTATAATATAAATATATTCATATAAATATATAGAAACTAATTACACATGCACATAATTACAATATCTAATTAATATAGCAGTTGCTTCCAATTGAAGAAAGATAATTTTCGTTACGCAGACTACACACTAACCGAAGCACGATAATTTCATTTATGAGTCCGCCAGTAGTACGAGTCAACGATTTCAGAATGCAGATTCCATTCATTACGAAGAACGAAGGGGTAGAAGCACGGAATCCCCATAAAAATCGAATCGAGTCTTCTTCCCGCGCTTGAATCTATTCAGTATGCAACGTGGAGGCGTCTGGTTTATTCTTCGTGAAGAACTTTCGAGAAGAAACGGTGAGGTTGGGGGTGATTTACGTCGTGGGAACGCGGGAGCTGTTGGACCGTATGATTCCCTTGCATTTATTCGACCCTGAGTCCAAGGTTTTTTCTTCGTTCGCTGATATATCTCAACTCTCTCGTCAAAAAGAACAAAACGATCCTCGCGTCGATCTACTAGATCGCCATTATGAGTAGTCTAGACGTGATTTTGGAACTATTCTGAAGATGGTGATAAAACAGTTATTTGTAGTTAGATTATGAAACTATATATATGTATATATATTTAGTAAGTTACCTATTGCGTGATAAGAAAGTAAGTTTTATATTGTTCGTTCGTGATCTTCATGAAGAGATTAAAAACGTATTCAGTTCACGAATATCGTCAATGTTAAGGTACGACAGAAAAATAACGATATAATAGAAAGTCCTGTATTTTGCTTTTACGTTTTTAGTTGATTCAAACTATCGGATACAGAGATATTAAAAAAGAAAAAAAGAAACACCGTTGAGGAGCTTCTTTCTTATATCCATGTTAAATGCAGCCCACTAAAAAACGTAATAATAAAATCCAAGGATATCTCTACAAATTTTAAAAGCACACCGGAAAGCTTTCAGGAAGCTCTTTCAGAATTACGAAGCATAAGAAGTGCAAATATTGGCTCTACAGATCTCCGTTAAGAGTATACTAAAATATCGACATTTCTCAACACACCACACAAAGAAGAGAACCTAATACTGGTCACAGGGGAGGAGCAGGCCGAAGGAAGTTCACGAGGAAAAATGTAACGATTGCCAGCTGCACGCGTAATGGAGATGAAGAATATCGACGATACGTGTGTATGCGAAGAAAAAGGTTGCTCGTGATAGCTTTTTAAACTGCGGCGATCGAGTCAATCTCGCTTGGAATGCCTCCAAGGGTTGCTCCAACTTCCACGAATTCCCCTCTCTGTCCATAACAAGAAACTTTTAACAATTACGTGAACAGTCCTGGATGAAACGTAAACGTTCATACGCTATCTGCATGCTTCTTATCGTTTCATGATGGAACGCCATTGCTGGCGTGCAATTAAACGAAGGCACATGCATAAATCAGTCCGCTAACAAGATTAACTCCAAGCATGCGGACGGCTACTTTTGCATCGAAGACTATGAAGCGGGATCCGTAAGACGTATTATTATTGACAGCCAGGCGTTTCGCCAAAATATCAACGGGAATAAAACTGCATGGCCGTGAAGAAGCTAGCGTTTTGATCGCAGATCAAATTGAAGGTGATGATAAATGTTTCGCAAAAGGATATGAAAGGTGTGTCAATAGAGCAGGTATCATGTGGTATATTTATAGTAGATAGTGGATTTCCAGAATATTGTATTTTTGATTGATATAGGGGGTGAAATTTTAGAAACGAAATATTTTGAATTTTATTTGATCGAATTTTTGTTTCAAATTGGCTAGAACTGACTTTCTGCATTTTCAGGATTTATATGACAAATGTCAATTATAATATGTGAATTTTTGTTAAGGATTTGTAAATATATTTTCACATAGTTTTGCCTCTTGCTTTCTTTAAAAACCTGCGATAGGAAGGCCGTCGAGCTTTGCTAGAATTAAATGAAAAATTCTTCGCTCCTCTTCTTTCAGCACAGCAGTCTAGTTTATTATTTGAAATTTGTCGAGATTTCACACCATAGCGAAGACTTTTTAATATTTCTCCTTCCCACTACCCACGATATCTCAAATATCGCCAGAAATCTGTCTCGCTGAATTGAATTCTCACTATTTTGTTAAAAAACGAAGATCTAGCTGAACAATTCTCCTCTCGACTTTCAATAACATCTCAAAAATTTCACAATACAGAATTTTCAAGATTTCATAAGGAAACGCACACTAAAGCTCTACACTTTTCTCCTCCAGACTTCCAACGATATGTCATTGTTGTCAGACGCTTCTCAAATCCTATCATTTTCCCATATCGTACTATTCAAATCTCTTCAAAAATTGTCGATAATTTCGCTCATCGCACGAAATCTTGCTTTTTAGTAATAGAAACTTCGCTGCTCCATTAATGTGTCAAAACATAACTCGATTGATCGTAGTTTAAAAATTTATTTATTCATTTATTATTCCATCGACATCGGGTTCGTTTCAGCTCAAACCAGACCACCTTTGATAAGATTTTGAACGAATCCTGAGGAGACGCTATTTCAACCGATATTTCTTCGAATTAAACTGCTACTGAATCAGCATGATCTGTAGCCTGCCGCCCTCCATCACTATTCACATTTGCAAAGTCGTTGCTTTCTATTCATGGACCACTTGCACACACATACACGATATCGAGTTACATATAAAACCGGCAAAAAAGGTAACTGTGGAAACACGCTGAATCGGAGGAAAATGGCTTTTCTACTGGATCATTTCAAAGGATACGGCGAACGCGGTTAAAGGAATAGAGAAACGAGTTAATCTCGACCACGTGAAAGGGGTTGCAGATTCCAGGTCGACTTTACGACAAATAAAAGTGAAAACTTCTCGTGGCTACGTTTGAAGTGCAACGTGGCTTTGATAATATCGTAATAACAAGGTTACTAAACATGCTTTCCGATAAACAGTAGCTTTCATTGACACATTGACATCGTCTACTTTTTGGATTAAAATTAATAACCATCGCGTCGGACCATTTTGGGGCTTTGGTATGTTAGAATTTACAACGAAACAATTAATTAATAAAAAACGAAACGAGATATCATGTTTCTTTTTAACTAGATAACTTCGTTTAGCTACCCCGCCAGAGTATATTAGTATAATATCTCGTTTCCTTACGTTGTCACTATGCTAAAATAAAATAGCAATGAGAAGTCGATTAAAATATGTATGGCTTGTTTGAGTAATTATAAAGTGTGTGTATTTGATAATTCGTATGTAGTGGAAAAGTTCGAATAAGTAGAATTATTAATATTAAATTCCTAATTTGGTTCAAGTTTTATTCAACTTCTACTTGAATTTTTTATACATTTCCACTAAGCAACAACTATTTTCATTTTCGTAACATCGCCTATTCTCCAAACAAGATAGAAAATATAACAGAAAATAATATAAAACAGTAATTTTCATCATAAATGAAAGAAAAAAGCAAAAAGATGAAACGTCTTTTGTTTACCGGTACGAAATAATTAGTAGCAATTGGAGGCATAAATTCTTCGGAATTACGATCGATCGGAATTGAATTGTTAGTACTTCCTGGTTACAGGATTATGCATGGAATTTACCAAATTCAGGCCGCAGTTCATCGACCTGCTCATTGCGTGCCGCGAGCCCCGCGATACATAAAATTAACGATGCTTCGATAATTAGATTTCCTCGAGCATAGTTCCAAAAATCGCGACAGAAACGGCCATTTGTCGAGTAATCAGATTACCGTGACATTTTATACAAGAATCTTTGTTCGCATCCGGTTTTAAAAGAAATTTCAGGAAACTGGAAGGGTGAAGGTCTGGAAAATGTTCAAATAGTAAAAGTTCAATATCTTGCGAGAAAGAAAAAAGAAAGAAAAGGAAGAAAGAAGACAGACAACAGAAGTTTCTTCGACCGGGCACAATCTGAAAAGGGAAATCTCGATTCTAATAAAACTTCTCGATTTCCAAACTCCAAGACTTACGAATGCAAATGCTTTGCAACAATGAAATTGTTGTGATTGCTGCGAAGGCGTCGTTCAAACGTTTCTATCTCCGCTTTTTATAGTTGAGAAAAGGAGAAAAGAGGATAAAAAGGAAAGGTATTCAAGAGCACAAAAGAATACTAAAGCCATTGATGAAATATGCAAGCTGGCCTCTTAACTATTACCTTGGAAATGCTACATGGTTTGTCTGAATGAGGAATGGAGAAAGAGACTTCTAGAATTTTCATAGGTGGCGAGGCGAATATGACTTTCATATTTGACTTTGTATTTACAAGGAAAAGTCACCCTTGATAGAGGATTATAATTGCAAAGATGAAAGGGAAAAGCAAGGGCTATAACAAAGCAGATTTATTGTCGAGATCGATCTTAACTTCCACGCTTAATTAATTAAACAATAAATGCATTTGCTGCTGATAAAATTTCAATTTTAATGTATTTATAGGAAATTGAAAAGTAGGAAAATGTTCGTGATACATACGACATGGAAAAATATAGAGTAACATCTGATGTAATATAATCAATATTTAGATTCCATCTCCTTAATAATTATCTGCGTAAAATATATGTACATTCGCACAAATATCCGCAGTCTGCTAATAAGATAAAACATGCCCCAGCTCGCAAATAAACACGCAATCTCATGCAATGACCCAACAATCCAACCAACCCCAACTTGCACAAACCTTCGCAATGTATTCTCGACACAAGAAATGGCATATTAAAATACTAAAACTCATTGCCAACATCTCGAGAATCCCCAGAAAACAAAGCCTCCCTCTGGAGGCTGGTCCATTTCCAAGCGAATTCAAGTAAGTCGCTAGCCTACATAGCTAACGTGCAAAATAGAAAGAAAGAAAGAGAACGCAAAAAAGCAAGAAGAAAAAGAAAAAAGAAAGAGGACAGATGCCATTATGCTGGTACGATACGTTGTCGAAACGCATGAGTGTTCGCGCGATATTCTTTGATCAGTCCTCGGTTCCTGACGAATGTGTGATTCGTTCCCTTGGCGCGAGCGCGAGCGAGTGTGCGCGTGTTTAACTCTCCCACTTCCCTTCGCTGGTTACGTACGTTGAACTCTGACCCGGAAACGCGAGCGACGGGGGTGGCTTTGTGCTTGGCCTTCGACAACAGGTCCACACGCCGGCTACGCTATCGAGTCGAAGAATGGAAGGACGCGCGCTTCTGGGATGCTAGAAACTGCGAGCAGTGCGCGCATTCCCTCGTCGTCTCGCGTACTGTTAATGACTTCTTGGCTTTTCTTTTTTTTTTCACGAAAACGCGTGCTCGCTGGAGACTTTAACACACGAGCTGCTGCATATTGATACTCTACACTTCCTTTCTTTTCTCCTTCTTTTTCCCTTCTTTTTCTTTGATACTGTATGTTTCGCGAAGTTAGTTTGATGGAGTTGGGGTAGGTGAGCGTAAAACGGACGGTGAAGGGATTAGTTCGTGTAGATGAAGTTCGCATTAAATTAATGAGCAAGATTTTAAACGAGTTTGTAAGGAGAGGCAGGTTAAAACGTGGGTTAGTATGAAGACGGGCAGTAAACGTGTTATATAGTATCATACTTAGGTTATAAGCGAGGAACTTTTGTGTTTCAAATTTTTTAGGTAATTAGTAACAATTGATAGAAATATTTTATGAACTATCGTTGTAAGAAAGATGTCAGCAAAGTATCAAATCAAGAACCACTTCATTTATAAAATTAGACTGCAAATTTGTATGTAAATTCAGGTATTTACGAACACGTGCTTATTGCAATCCTGCTACTGATGTCGTTTTTCTCACGTCACAATTTTATTCTTTTTAATAAGCAAAAAGACTTTTAACATTTTGAGAACAATACAAACTCAAAATGAAAAGTTATAGATATCAACAACAACTTGGCACATTTTTTATGCTATATCGTAAAATATACTTTATTCCGATTCTTGCATATTTTTGGAAAATATATAAAATAGAAAACGTCTCAAGTAAACAATGCGTTAACAAACTCGTTAACCGTAAGGAAAACGTGATTGAATGTAAAATTATTTTAAAAAATGCAGCAAAGTTAAAAGATAATTTTTGTCTCACATTAACATCCCCTGTGCTCTTTCCCAACGATTCGCAGAAAAAACAAATACCAGAGGCTGCTTACTTCCTGCATCAACGTGAATTTCTCGCGCGAAAATCTCGTCTGCACCTTGTGTCCACGAGGTGTGAAGAAGGTGGGAAGGAAGGAAGGAAACAGCGGAAAAACAAGGGAACAGCGTTAGTTTATGCGCCGCGAGACGGTTCGTTGACGAATACACAAAGAGAGAACAAAGGTTCGTCGACGAGGCATGTGAAAATGGGAAAACTATAACAGCTCTGAAGAACTTGCGGTCTGTCATTTTCCGCTTGAGAAATACGCTCGAGGAATTAATGAGTGATTTTTGTGAGTGTTATTCGTGTGTAGTAATTTAAACAGACTTTTTGGTTGTTTGGTGTCTGTCTGCGATCTTGTGAAAAGCGGAGAATGCAAACTATGAGATATGTGCGGTATTGTGAAACTAATGAAGGATTACGACAGATAGCAGCATATTTGAAATATGTTTTGAGTATTGGAGGATTTTTCAACGATAGATACATGTGATTTTTTCAGAAAATTTACCTTAAAATTTATTACATTAAGAAGTTCAAATAACGAATTTTCACATTATTCAAAATGATTTAAAGTTCAAGGACGAAACACGTGACTACTGCAATAACCATACTGAGGGAAAGATCGATCGAGAGGATTGATTAACGGTAGATTGACGGACAAATGGTACTGATGAATGGGAGACACACCTGTGACAATATACGTGAATGTGCTCGTATGCCAATAATGAGACACCCTGTGAAATGTTACTTCAATCTTCTAACAAAGAGTACTAAAAAGGACACTATATCATATAACTCTAAAACCAAAACATTTGTATAGTTTTCATAAGCAAAAAGTAAAAATATAGAAAACTTGGTCGATAATTCACATATTCACATATTATGCAATTAATGTAAATCATTCACGCAAACATTTTAATATTCAGGAACGTATAAAAACTGTTTACAAATGAAATCCTCTATGATTTTTTACTCTATAGGAACTGTAACGTTCTAATTTAACTTGTCACTTTTTACTATACTAATAATTTCTTTATTTGTGAGTCTCCAATTTTTTAATACATTATGTCACTACAATAAAAAATAAGCTGTATTGTATTTACATGAAAAACGTCCAAGATGAATTTGTTTTGTTCACTCTTAATTTCATGGTTATCCAAATCTTTGGGATGAATTTTCGAAGGATGGTGCTGATTAAGAACTCGTGAGAACGAGAATTGGTAACTATGGCAACTTGTCGAACGGCCGCCGATCCATGTGCAATCAGGTCTGAATATTAATTAACCCGATAATTTATGAACCACAGATACAAAGGTACAAATGGGAATGAATTAAAGCGATAGGGCACACACGCATGCGTGTGCAAATCAACGAACCAAAGTAGCGCACTGTTCACCGATGCTACGACACAGAATTAGCTGCGGCTTAATCCGGCTGGGTTTGTTAACTTCCAAATTGAATTTCTCGTTCAACAATCTCTGGAGTGGAGAACTTCGCGACCACACGAATGCGTTTATCCTGATGCGGTCGTGGAATAATTTACACGCCGTAGAATTTCGGTTCTATCAAAATGATCTAAATTAATGATCCATCTAATAATTGGAAACATATCGAGCTGTTTGAATTGAAAATTTATTATTTGTTTTGTCTATGGTAATCGTGGTGTCGAGGGGAAAAGATTAATCTATTTCGTTTTATTATCGAATAATCATATTGTTAAATTAGTATATACTTATTAGTGTTGAAAACATATATTAATGGAAACTGAATTATCAATTTGTTATGTTAGTGCATTTTTATTACGTAATGTTAGATTACTATATAGATAGAAATATAAAAATACCTATGGTTATTTTCATATTTCTATATAATAATAACGCAGTTTATATTCTTTTTTTATGATTGCATTCCTATAATATTATTGTAGCTGCTATTGTATATTTTATCGGACTACTATATTTTTATGCTTCTGTGCGCTTATATCCCTATACTCTTATACTATAGCATCCATCGTTTCGTTATTCTATTAATCTATATTGTTCTAAAGTTTCTTCGAAACACATCGCTGAGAAATATTTTTATCGTTGTTGTCATTCATTGTGGCTGCTTCTTACAACCGTGTGACGTACCCTTGCGTGATACTTCACGTCGTTACTCAAGGGTAATGCGTACTTTTTGAGAGTGAGCTATAAAAGGGCCCACCCTATGATCTCAGACAGTCTCGAAAGTCTTCTACGTGAAGGATCTCGAAGTGCCGTTTCCGGGGAAACACGCGAGATTCGCTTTCGTTGCCGCCTCCTACCATCTTTGTTTCACGACCGCAAGAACTGCGAGACACTTTAGATATTCGTCTACTCGGAAATGTCGTTTCCACGACAAAAAATGGAAATTTGTCTGAGAAAGAGCATGGAAATGCATTCTAAATGCTTGGAAATATATGGTAAAATATATTTTATTAATATTATTTAATTAATACATAAAATTTTATATGTAAAATTGTATGTTATACATAAAAATGTAAAAATTGTAAGACGTATTCAAATTTTGTATTTATTGGGTATTAAAACTTTAATACATGATGGTATTAATGAAGTGGATTATAAATATTTGACGTTTTAAAGGAGAGAAAATGGTAAACAATGATAATTGATAAATTATTTTATAAAGTAATTGTGTTTGAGCAAAATGTAAGATGGAATTGATTATATCTGAAAATTCTGTATATTAGAAAAAATGAACTAAAACATTTAAAGTGTAAATTTATAGCTGAATCATACTAGAAAAATATAGTTTACAAAGGATTGTAAATAAAAGGTTACATAATTGATTACAATTTTATCTGAATGGAATCTGCATTGAGAGTTGGAATAATTAATTATTCTTATCCCAAGATCTGGAAACTCGTTGCACATTGAAACCCCGGATTTCTTTAACCCTAACTTCTCTTCTATTACAACACAGAATTATTTAAATTCTAAGATTGTGTTACGATCTTCGAAAGAACAATAAGGAACGCTGGCCGTTAATTTTCTAGAACACGGTAAGTCGAACAAGCGGAAAAAGAAGAAGATGAAAAGAGTGTTTATAGAAAAACGTACAAAAATCCTCAGTCCAAACCTACTAAAAAAAGTTCGTAAATTTCATATTCAAAATTGTATCGTCTTAACCAGTATATACAAAATATGACAATTTAGAACAAAATAATGATAAGTGTTAAATGTTAAAAATTGTACAGTATACAAAAATATAGTATACTATATAGCAATAAGAAGCGCCAGGTGTTAGAGAACAGGTGTTTCGCAAAAGCGCCAACGACCTAACGACAGCACACAACAGAAATCAATTACACGAAGAGTCAACTCCTCCAAAATGGCGCACCTTCGTGGATTATTCTTGGCCTGGTATATTTCCGTTCGGCGCATTTTTCACGGCCGTTCACGGCTAATTCCGTCTCCGTTGTTTTATAGAACGAGCCACGTCGGTGCACGCTAGTTCGTGTCACGTAAACCGTGCTTCAAGCCTCGCCAACGATAACCAAAGTCTCGTGACTTTCCATTCCGACGCTGTTCCCTGCATGATTCGCAACTGATCGATAGAAACGAAACCGAGCACAAGGTAACGTTGTTAACCGAATATGCTACCAGTAATATTCGGACAAATTGCTTGAAATCTCGTTTCATTTGCAACAGTTAAGCAACCATTACCTTTAAAAATCGAATGTTCTGAATGTACTAAATATACAGGCTCACGAAAGTATTCGAACACTTGTGAAAACTTATTCTGAATCCTACTGTATGTGTTATATGAAATATTTTCTATAACATACGACATGATATAAATTATCATGATTACATTGGTAAAATTTGAAACAAACCCGAAACTACATATAGAAGTCACAAGATATTTATTGCAAATATACACTTCATAAAAATCACAGAAGTATATATAATAAAAAGTCAATTACCCATTACATCAATAAACCTTAATATTTAATGGATCCACCTTTACTATTAATTACATGTTTAAGGTGATTAATAAGGATATTTATAATATATATGTAGCAGTTTTTTATTAAGTAAATGGTTGCAATAAATACATTGTAACTTTATATACATTACCGGATTGGTTCCAAATGCTATCACTGTAATTATGACAGTCGTGCCCCGTTTCAAAGAGAATCTTAAAATGTTTAATAAAATTAAAAATACAATTTACAAAAGTTTCTTTTCACGCACATAATATATTCATAAAATTTGTCCATGTTGAATATTCGAATACTTCCATAAAGTTAGTGTATATTACGTATTCTACAGAAATACGAATGTTTCCTATAAACTATATTCGCTATTTCACATAACCTGTGAAAATATTGCGAAAAAAATACATGATACATAATTATTTGTTAAAATATTTGAAATTTACGCTCTTATGTAGCGTAAATAGTATAACATTTCCAAAATTCGCAGCGTTACAATACGAGAAATTTCATGAAACAAATGCAAAATATACTCGACATATTTTATTATTTTATTTTAATACATTTATACGCTGGAATATTGAACAGGTTTGTCCCATATATGCGAACAAATATTGAAATTGATTTCATTCTAGGTTTCGTAGAATATTGTTCATTCGGGTAGGACTAGAATTTAGATTAAGGGTGCACGAAAACGAAAGAGCATGGTCTGACGAAACACGAAATTCAAGAGGGAAAACAGAAGAAAAGCGGTGGCCGCGAAATTAGGTCGAATGAAGACGCGGTAAAAGTTGTCGACAGTAGCCGTACTTCTAATTACTCGAAATTAAGTTAACGAGCAAAGGATGTCGAACGACGTGAGAGGCGTTCTCCACGGAACATCTTTCGATTGACACGGTTTCTTCTCCTTTTTTATTCATTTCGAATGAATACCGCGTCAAAGAGAAGAAACGATCAAGGAATAACTTCTCGACATTTAGGAATCCAATATTGCTTTTTGATCTTAATGAAATTATCTTTTCATGTTTCACGTACAGTACATTATAAATCTAATGTAAAAAGATGAGCGTTTGTATCAAAGTATGATATATGACACGTACAATTTCATAAAGCTTTTTCTTTTCAAACAAATATTTTCACCCTTCTGTAAATCATTTTATTTATTAGAATTTATTATTAGAACTTCCTCTTTCCCTGTATCTCTATCGCGATCTGTTCAATTTTCTAAATATCACAATAAATAGGAATGTACTTTACTTTGAATATTTCACCTATTTTCGCATAATATATCCACCCTGTAAATTTGTTAATCCTTCAATTTCTTATTAAATGAATAAACATACGCAATGTATAAATATCAAGATAAATTTAAATAATAATGCTTGCACCATCATCAATTTTCTCTACTTTTAATACAGCGTAGAGTCAATTAATGTAGCTTCTATCTGACTCAACGTTTCACACAACCGCTTAGTCTTCCAAGAACCTCCATCAATTGGAACATCCAGACCAACCGCCGGTCAAATCTTAATTCCAATTAATTTCATTTCACCACGGAGAATTTCATTGTATCCAAATTACTCGAACGTCGACTCGAGAACGATCGTCCTAACGTTAATACCAATCGTGGGAATCGACGTTTGAACGAAGAAGGAGTATGTCGTTTCTACGATATGGTCTCGTCGTTCTGGAGGGTGACCCGTCGGGACTAAGTGGTCTCGTTCAGGACCATTGGCTGCGTCGATTCCTACGACACTCGTGCTGACACTTCACCGGAGGAGATGAAGTACCCCATACCCTCGTTCCATGCTTTCGGTAAGCTCTCCAGATGGAAATCGATCGAGCCTTCCTCCTCTCTACTAGTCGTTTTACTCTCTAACATCGATTAAACCAGGCTTGTCGATTTATTCGAACCTCGACTCGACTCGTACGCAAATTAATGCAACCCCTGGTTAACCCGTTTACAATTTCTCTTCAGTTACCGAGCTATTCGTGCGTGGAAATTCACGCATGTACATTGATACCACGTTTGCTTTTCTGTTTCGGCAAATTCATTTTAATTGGTCGGGAGTTGTCGAGTCGAGGGATTATCGATCGCGGAGCGAAAGCTTGGCTCTGCAACTGCGATTTTCGTGGTGAAAAAACAGATTGGAGGATGGAGAGGGGCAGCAGGTGTTCTTTGCACGATGAAAGCTGCGCAGAATGATGGTATTAGTTGAAACGAAAGAGCCTTCTTTTTGGATCCGCTATGATTTATGACCAGAAAAAGAGTTCAGTGGATAGGAGTGTAGTTACTATACATAGGGTGGTAATTGTTTGGGAAATGAATTACATCTGAGTGTAGTTTTACAGGAAAATGTGTAAGTTTTTTAAAGTTAATTTACTATTATAGAAAATATCATGATTTTATGGAGTAGTGTATATAATATCATTTGAGTAATTTGTCAATTATTATTAACGTAAATTCATAAAATGAACTTCTATGGTACAATCATTCTACGTTTTACTTTTACATTTACAGTTTGATATATCGAAAAGTCTTGTGGAAACTTAAGAAGAAAAAAAGATAATAGAGCATTTTTCATCCCCCCTCATCTCTCTTCAAACCTTCCACTATGCAAACAAACTATTGTCAAACTTGTAAAACCCATTTCTAAAAGCATTGTAATCATTCTAATCGCTTCACCTCATACGACTAAATACTTTCTTTCTACTCTAAGAATCTTTCTAGCCATTGAAAAGCCACATAGCCACGATGTTAAGAAACAAAATTTGATAATCTACACTGATTAAAAAAATCATGATCAAACTTCAGATCCATGCCTATAGAAAGAAAAAAAAACAACAATCCGGCGATAGATTCACACGTGAACTCTAATCATCCCGACTGTACCTCCTACAAAGCCTCTCAAATTAGGCAACAAGTACCCTCGATTAGAGCCAAAAATTCGCAACGTTCCCGTAAAACGCGGAAAAGCATCGCCGCGAGTCAGACGGTCGCGATCCCTTTTTTTCATTCGGTGGCAAAGAGTGGCAGGTTGCAAAAATCGCGCGGCGGTATCAAGCGGCTGAATGAAGCTGGAAAACGCGAAGGAGGCAAACGGTTTATGGAACAGGATGGCGAACATATTCAGGTGGCTGTGACTCCGACTGCAGTCGGCGAGGGGAACTGGGTCAGTGGAGCGGATCGAGACGCGTGGGCCGCGGGATGCACACACCTTTTCGACGTCGCCGCATAAAACACCACTGCAGCATCAAACATCACACTCTGGACGGTGATTGGGGATGAGAGGTCAGTGACTCCGTGCACAGCCGCTGCTTCCTCGCCCCGACTGCGTCGTTCCCGGCCGCATTCGTCGCTCCCGCATACGGTCCACCCGATCCTTTCCAACCGGACACACTTGACACTTCCTTGCTTCCAACACTTCGATTCAGTTCAGTCGAATCTAATCGACTCGAAGACTAGTTTCTAGTTTACTCGAAGACACGATACGAGCTCCGATGACACTATGCGTTATGTTTTCGATGAGAGTTCTTTAAGATCCTCTTTTTTAAAATGGTTCTTCTTAATAGATTGAGGGAGGTTATAAGGAGAAATTGATGATGCAACGCTAAATATCAAATGTAACGGCTGCAGTCGTAAAGATACGATTCAGTTTAGATGTTACGATGCGTTCTTCGTATGAGACGCTGAGATTTCCTTCAATCCTTTTTCAGGGAGATTGGTGATCAAATGACGTACGTGAATTATAACGATTGTAATTCTAACGGTGTGATAGTAGTTTTGATGTTACTATGCTTTGTGTTCTACATGAGAGACACTGGTTTCTTTGCCTCTTTTTAGTAGATTGAAGGACGCTGTGAGGGAAGATCGGTGATAAAACGGCGAAGGTGAGATGTTTGGGTTCTTTGATGTTGGAGTTTGAGTTGAGTTGTAAAAGTTTCTCAAGTCTTTAGCAGGTTATATCATGGAGTCCCTTTTTTGGGTCTTTTCGGCTTGTTTGAAAAGTTGGCGCATATTGCTTTTTTCTGCTGTAATACTGTGAGAATTTGATGTTATCGGAGATTGATGGAGCAAAGTGTGTATGTTCCGCCTTTTTTTGGGAGGAAATATTAGATATCTTTCGATATAATGTGGTTTGGTCACGAAGGAATTGCCCGAGATCTAATTTCTTGGAATTGGATTATTTGGTGGATCGAGGATGTTACTTTTTTGTCAGTTCGTTTAGGGATAGATAGATATTTCTTTTAGTCATGCGTGGATATTCTTTTGCTCGTTAAACTGAATTATATCAAATTGTTCTCTACTCGCTTAATTTTACTTATTTATTTATTTTTGAAATTCTATAACCATTACTTCTCTTTCATCAGCAACGAGAAAATTCGTTTTCAAGTCTTTCTTTTCTATTTTTATATAACAAGTCCTCTCTTCGTCTTTTGGAAGGATTATTAGACACGACAATTTTCTACCCAGTAAGTACACCATGAAACGTTAATCTCCCCTGGAGTGTTGGTTTCCTTCCACTTCTTTTGAGAATATTAGATTAGACCTCAGCTCGTTAATTTTTAGCAGAATGTCACGATACAATAGTTTTTTCATTGGGGACAGAGTTTCATGGGATCTCAGTCTTCTAATCTTTTAATATTTAAGAATTCAGTTCTTCTCTTCCTTTTTTAAGAAATGTTTGTCACTATTTCATGAATTCTACAATTTATTTCAGTTAATATTTAATGCACTAGATCTTGGTAATCTACGTTTCCTTTGGAACACATTGGGTAGTATTTAATCTAATATAATAGCATACAATTTATTATACACGGTTATTTGTCTTGGCATATACTTTTGTTAGCTAATTTTAATAATATGTCGTCAAAATTCTTCCAAAAACTGCTGTCCTTAAATCTTATCTTTTTTCAATATATTCTAGCTCAGTTTCTTCCAAAACACGTGAGATATTATTTTTTCACCAATCTCAACTTTTATTTAGCAAAGTTGAAAAGTATCATCCAAATTAACGCGCTATTATTGTAAAATTGCTAATAACGTTACATATCATCTCAACATCAAAACAATATTTTCTAAATGTCCAGTTGATACAATTCTGCCAATCTTACTTTTCGGCTCAAATGCTTTTTAACAACTTCCACTTCTGATTCATCATTTACAATATCATTATCAGAACGTTGTCTCCCATATAGTACATACTGTCTTTCAACGTTTGCCCTCTACCAATACTCTTCTGCTTTTATTTCTTCCTTTAAAGAACATTACCTTTCTTTTATTATTCTTTTCCTTTAAAAAATCCCTGTATTTTATTAAAACACGTACTGTCATAAGTTGAATTCATTTGAACTAAAATGTTTTACAATTTACAATTCCCAATCATAAACTTGCTGTACATCGATAAACCCCTCTATAAATACATACTGTTATTAAAAGAACACTGGTATTCTTTATTATCTTTTTCTCTCAAAATTACCTGATTTGAGATAAAAATGTTTTATAATTTTCAACTCTCAACAACTAACCAGATGTGCATCTTTAAATCCTCCCTTCTATCGAACACTGTTCAATGCACTGTACTGAACACTTTTCCTTCCATTATCCCTTTATCTTAAAAAATCCTTTATTTTATCATCCTCTGCCTCACAAAACCTTCCACTTTATTGCCGGTCTCTAGCAAAGTCAACTACTTTTCACTCAACACTTTTTCTCACAAAAATGTCCTGTCTCTCACATTCGAGCCCGAGCGAACCGGCATCTTCGTGGTGGGATGAGTCGCGCGCGGGAAACCGAGTCTCCTATCAAGTGCTCCACGGCTATAAAGTTAATCCGTGACTTTTCGATCGACCAGCTACATCACATCGTTCCTAGGCCCGTGTCCCGCCGACAACTGGCCTCGTTATTGCCGACGACATGTGCTCGTAGCCGAGCCGAAGTAAACAATGGCTTATCGACGAGTCGCAGCAGCCAACCGAGCTGATAAGGTTCGCGAATCTATATCGAAACACGGTCTGACCTCCTCTGCGAATCCCCGATAAGCCATTATTGTCGGGACGTTTAATTGCCGGATTAAACAGCACCAATTGTCACGATCGAGCACAACGAGAACAGTTTGCCCCAAGATCGAGGGAAATATGAAACGTGTCTTTGAGAAATAAGATGGACGATGTCTTCGAGGAATATGACGAACGATGACTTCGTAAAATATATCAAATGTAGCTGTGACTGTTCTTTACTTCGAATCTCTATGGTTTGATGCAGCTTGAAGATTCTAGGTAAATTTGGACTTTCGAGTGCGTTTTGTTTAATTTAATTAGGTTATTTTATGAGACCTATTTTCTTATTATTAAGTTTCGATGGAATCTTGTCTCTTATTTGTCAAATGTACATGTTCAATTTCCGAAATATATTTAAGCACACGTTAGAAGAATTATATTCTTATATTTAAACACCCAGTAGTGTATCTTTATGATGTAATTTCTTGACTGAAGCAGAAATATATAATTAGAACAAGAGACGATGTCAAGTGGAGCTTGACTTAGAACCGCAAAGAGTTAATCTCTTAGTAGCTCTTAATCCTTTTAGTGGCTACAGGTGTTGCAGTTAGCTGTTCATTGCTGGGATATCGTGTATATCATGTCTGCCACAGAACGTTCAGACCTACTGCAGAATTTTGACAATATGCTGAATAGGAGTATTGGAGTTGAAGGAGTTCAACTGATAAATAAACTAACACTTTATCAGGATCCTACATTTAGTGTATTATATCTTCTCCAGATACTATTAAGATACTAGGTTCTACTATCAATCATTTTCTTTGCAGCTCAAAGACGTTTGGTTTTGAAAAGGTTAATAATTTTACTTACGTTTGTTATATAAAATGGGAAATTTTAATTTACAAAAATATACAAAATATACATAAAATGTACAGAAATATACGAAATATTTAAAATAAAGTTACTTGTTATAGTACTTGTTTAGAGAGTGAAGCAAATTTCTATTTCAGTCTTCCTTTTCTTAATGGAATGAACGAATGAGTGCATGTATTTGCATAAACATCCACAACCTAGTTAAGAAGTACCGCAACGAGAAAAAGAATATGAAATATTAGTTTGAAGTTTAAGTATATTAAAATGCAACGCGAGTGAAAGATAAAATGGAAGTTAGATGAAGTAACAAATTTCTGAAACATGAGCGAAAGCTCAAGTGCGTAGGAAGCAGAAGATGATAAATCAATTTAGAATGAAGAAAGATAAATAAAACTCTTGGTATGTATTAATATGCAATGAAAATATGTATAACACATAGAACAGAAGCTTTAAAAGCTATTTATATTTCCGACATAGTTGGTTATTAAGAGTACATTGTAAGTTCTTACCCGGCTTATGAGAAGAGGCTATTTACGTTATAAAAGTTTATGCAGAAAATTCTAGCCCTCTAGATGGAGATCGTTATGCGGTTTCTACCATACTTGCTGCTAATTGTGAGATCTCGTTAAATATGCATAACGTTCCTTGAGTAGAATAATTAGTCGATGAAATAGGCTGATCGAAATTGAGTGAGAACTTATGGTTAAATTCGAAGCAAGAATTTCTGATTAAACCTACGTCTTATTACAAAACTCGGTATTCTCTTCTTCGAAAACGAACAAAAATATATTTGCTTAAAAAGCTTGTTATCGATGAATGCAATGTGATAGAGGGATAAAGCTATTAATAAAACAACAATTCGTTGAACTATCTTCGCCATTCGACTAATAAAATTGACAAATAGTTTCTTCGATCAATAAAATTATTGAGTACGAACTCCAAATTAATTAGCATTGCAGTTCTTCGATTGCACCGAAGTAGAAGCTGTTTGACAAAGATCATCCACTTCTCTAATTGAACAATTTTGGAAACACAGCAGGATTTAATTGTTAAGACGTACAATGTTGTACAGTTTGAGAGTTTAGTAGTGTATTGGATCTTTTCTCAGTTTTTATTGTAATTATATTAAGATTCTGTATTGTAATTTCAAGTTTCCTGGTTCGCAAGTTCTGTGTATTTCCTAACATTGAAACTCTGTGTGTTGTCTAAAAAAATCGATAAGTAGATCTGAGCATCGGCACTCGGATAGTAAAAGAGCTAAATTTAACTGTAATAAATATATCTGAGAATAATGGATCCTGACTATGTCATAAACCTTACTTAACGACAAAGTCTAACGTTACATGTACACAACACTCAATCGATCATCGATCGATGCAGTATACCGCGTCAAATTTCATCATAATTCTTTTCCTGCACGACTCGATCGCGATTGTGAAAACGTGGAAAAGTCGTCGTTCAAGCTGTTCTAAAGAATATCTCTTTACGGTCGAACGAGCCCGTTCGCGGAACGTTTCTGTGAAATCCTCAAATCCGGAAAAAACTTTCCGTGTCGCTCAGTAAATAGCAGAATAGATCAAGGAACACGGTCGCTTTAAAGATATCTGGTCAAATTCTATGACAAATATCGAGAAGCGAATAGTTTGAACGATTTATAAGAACTAACAGTAAAGGTGAAAAGTGAAAAAGGGAGTATAAAAATAGGAATAAAATGAAAAAATAGAAAATTGATCGAGTGGATGTTAGAATTGCCTCGGTATTGCGATGAAAGCATGGCAGAACGGAGGTGAAAGCGAGGAAATATGTGTCGAACAGGGAGGAGACGAAAGAGAGTATGAAAATAGAAAAATCATCGATCGATGGTGTCAGGGGAAAATCCGATTATGTGGTACGGTGTTTCGGAGAACGAACGGCGAGCTATTACCGTGTGCAATGAAACGACTGCATCGAATTTTGCTACACGTCGAAAAGCGTGCGATTTACCGTTTTTACGATGATAAAATAGAAATTCCAAATAGTAAAGTTTGCTTATTCTTTCCTTAGTATTTTTCGTTCGGGGTCGGTTATATATTTTATACTCATGCAGAAAAGTATTGTCATATTTATTGATGAGCCTTGTCTGACTACATACAGATATACTACTTACTGCTGAGATATAGAACCTGCTATAAACATAGAAGGCACACTGAATGTTTATTTCGAGTAATAATTATAAACTAAATCAAATTTCTTGCCATTGCACATACTACCATTTATACTACAAATGTTTAACTTGTTCCCCTGATTAATAAATAAGTACATTTAGATTATTCTTTCAAAAATATAGACTTAATGAAAGCAAAAAATATTTTTATAACACAAACTTTGATTTTTTTTCAATTTTTCCGTTTCAAGCTTGGAACCATCATTTTCGCCATCAATTAAGGACTTTTTCTATATAGAATAAATAAATGACATGTATATTGAACATTAGATTTTAGTTTCATTCTAACGACGTTTCACTCGCGATAAGATGGGAACATAGATACGTCGATGAAAAGAGACGATACTTCGTGATTCGTTACCAGGAAGTTGTACCTTACACATTACGCCGTCTTATCGGAGCGATTCGACATGTTTAAATGTCGATAAATTACGACGGGGCCATAAAACTCATCGTAAAGCGAGCCGATACACTTACATCTACCTAAGTAACCCGTCGAACCCATTCGAGGCAAGGAATTTTGAAGTTTCACCGTATATCGTGTACTTTGAGTTATGCTGAAGCGACAATGTTTCTGCCTATAGAACCACGAGTGCGATAAAGACATCGCCATTCAGAAATAACGCTCCACGGATCGATGCAGTTCACCGACGTCAGCTCTGTACGATATTCACTGTGCAGAACGGTTAGTATCCTGCACGACGCGTAATTCTTCTCGACAAGCAGCCGACGCTAAATTACCGCGAGAAATTATGTGGATAACAAGGTATGTATCTCCTGCAGAAAGTCCCGAACCGGGACACGCAGCGTGTCGCATGTTCATTGTACCATGCAATTTGCAGCAAACGCGATATCTCTAATTCTCATTTGTACTTACTTTCATGAGTAACAAGTTGCTTTCTATCATTAATTTGATTTCCTTTTGGAAGATATTACAAGAGAGGAGATTTTATTACTTATGTATACTTTGGTACATAAGTGAATAATTTATTTCTTTTTCATAATATAATAAGCTGTGTAAGAATTATCAATCTTATTTTACAAGTATACAATACAATAATTTATCGCTATTTTAGATCTGTTAAATTATGATGACTTATGGACAAATGTGTATCTTGTTATTATTCTATTTGTATGTTACAGTTTGTAATTACTCTGATTTCTTCATGATATCATGTGAATTGATATGAAATTGATAATAATTTGAATAAATGTGACAAATTGTATATAGCAACGTATATGTGATTTTTCTAGATATTATTTTATTATTATCAGATGTAAGAAACCGTGGTTTTATTCACCCTAGGTGAAGAAAATATTAAATAATCTGAATACAATACAAGGAAAATGGGACAACCGATCGCCAATCATAACTTCTATATTTCCGAAATCACTGGTAAAAGTATGGCTGCAGCACCCCAAACGCGCTCAAGCAATCAGATTACATTACCCATTCCTTTATCTGCTTTGAAATTTCTTAACTACATGAGACAGATAAGTTTATATCATCAATCTCCTGAAAACAGACGTCACTCAGAAAGTAAACTGGATTTTGTAATATATTCAAGACTATTTCTCTACAGTATCACTTGAAAGCCGAGTTCTCCACGCTCATCCATTCATCCATCTTCATCTTAATCCAACTCGTTTCAAAGACTAATCACCAGCACCTTCTTCATTTTATTATATCACTTCGAAACTAAATTCTGCATTTGAAACTAGTCCATCCAGTAGAAATAACATCGGCGTATCTCCGGAACCAAATCCTGCATCTTGTGTCTCCGTTTCGTTTTCAATTCGATTCGAGGAATGGGCACAGGACTTGGACACCGAGAAGATAGAAAAATAACGCGGAAAGGGTGTCGTGAGGCAAAGAAAACGAAGATTTATCGACGAATGCATCCGGGTGGGGTACCTAGTGACCTCAGCTACGCCGTTACGTAGGTCGCCGGGTCACGCGGATACCCGGGTCGACGCATGCCGCTCGGTCAAGGGACTCTGCTCGAAAACATTGCCGAGAAAATGGTATCGAGCGCAGCTGAAATATTCGCGATTGGATCACACGCGGTAGGAAAGCCGGATGACCCAATTTCGTGGCGCGTTACCCGTAGGAACCGCGTGCAGGAGCACCTCTCCGACACTTCAAACCGCTTCAAATTCTTCAAACCACTCGTTACTCATCAAGAGGGTTAACCAAACCAAAACCTCGACGTGATATAATTCTAATTATATTATATATATCGCAGAATAACAACCGAGACGTTTACCAATGTTTAAACGAATAACAATTGAATAACAAGAATGAAGAATTCCAAACTTCTCATCGATTCCAAACTTTCTCAAACACACTTTTAATTTGCCTAAAATTTGTCACTAAAATAGAATGAAACGATCGTTTTCTTTCGAGCACTCTGGATTCCCTCGTTTTCCGCGCACGACGCGATTACGCTCTTTTTTTCTCTCACAAGAGAAACGATAAGATTCAATCGACGATTTTTCCGTGGAGACGGCCACGATGCCACGTTTCCGGTGCCGCGACAGCCCCCGTTTCCGGTTCAGCGCGAGATAGAGAAACAGCGCTAGGTTTCTGGGTCGACAAGCGAGGTTACGCGGCGCGTTGAGGTCGGCTGGTGACTGACTCTCTCCGGGCGTCGCGACGCCGACGCCACCTTTGCGCGTTCGCTCCCCCTCTTTCCAACAACCGCGACCCCTTCGACACACCGACCCCCACGTCGTAACCCTTCTCACTGCTCTGAGCATCGTGTGCTTTATATCTACGTCTACCAACAACTATGGTGTATCTGTCCATGTCCACGGACGACGTGCACCTGCCGCGAGTCCAACAAGGTTGCTGACCGGTTGTCATCCCCCCCCCCCTCCTCCACCAAATACCATCCAATATTGCTTCGAGAATCGTCCAGGAGACTGAACCGGTTGCAGGATTGCTTGGCAAAATGTGGTTTGTTGGAGAGTGAGATGGTTTAAATGCGTTGAATGTACACTTGAGGGGACATCATGGGGCAATTATTGGAAGAGTGTAGATGTTTATAGATTTGTGGGAAATTTAAAGGTGTGAAAAAGTAACTGTAAATGTAAAAAAATATTCAGGGTTCTGATTATAATCTTCAGTAGGTCAAATAAGTTTCTATGTAGTTAAGATCAGAAGAGTATGGAGTAGTATGAAAGTCGATTATAGAACAAAGATTGTATTTAAACAAACGTTAAAATACATTTGAGGCAAGTAAATTTATGTTTCCGTAGTAATAAGTGCTGCATAAGAAATCAATCGATTAGAAGAGTAACATTTTTCGTTGCAAATATTTTTTTGTGACACGACGCGTAGCATACTACTGTAATTAAATAGTTATGTTACACATGATATATTGCACGCTCGATATACCGAGTTAATGTTGTGTAATAGGAAAATGGATGACACCCGATTAGCTCGAACGAGGTATAAATTCGAACTCCTTTCAAATGAATGGAAATTTTGTAACTATATGCAAACTTGCTCCAATAATTTTCCAAGTAAGTCAATTGTGATATACGTAGAATATTACGAGAACATTGAATAATTTAGACTGTGAAACTGATGAAATATTTTTCATTTATTATTTCATATATATATATGTTTCATAACAAATAAAGATTCAAAATTACAATACTCAAGTTTGGCCATTTGTGGATAAAGTACGAATTTTAAATAGGCCATGGACACAGAAGTGTCACTCAGCACTGATGTAGTATCGTACAGTTTATGAGAATATCCATAGAAAGGTCAAAGGTTTCTTCCTTAAATTAAGAACACGAGCCAGTGCTTTGCACTTTCATACCTACACGCCTGCATGGTAATGTTACAAGATAAAATTTAGAAACTCAAAATAGGGAAAGAAGTATAATATCTAGATAATTTATTTTCTGATTTTCACATATTGCGTTGTTCAAAAAATTTGTAGCATTTTCCTTGTGACAAGAAACTACATATAAACAATGTTTCAAAAACTTGAAGAAACTATATCAAGAAATTCAGTGCGAAGATCAGATTTCCGTAAAAGTAAAAAAGACAATATTGTTCAATAATAATGCAATTCTACAAAAATATATAGTTGAAAATTTTTTCCGAAATTTTTACAAATTTTCCAAAAAAATCAATATTTCCTTCGATCTACCTTCAATTACGCTAATGCAGAAATCACACAATTCACCGCGATGAAATTGAAATTCCGCCTAAAACTTCTCCGTACTTCGCTTTCATCCACCCAACATTCTCCACCTTCTACTCCGACCAACCTCTCCACATAGTTAAACCTACGAACAACAAAATTCAAGTTTATCTCTCCACAAACTCTCTCCAATGCCGTACGTACAGTTTCTAAGAAACGTACTCCCGTACGATCTCGAACGATTCAGTGTAAAAAAATCAATACGACATGCGTGCAGTCGTACAAAACGCCGCCCTTCCACTGGAAACGACTCATAAAACAGGGAAACATCTCGCTCGCGTCGCGAAATAAAAGGGAGAACGGGTTATCAATGGCGAGAGCTTTCCGTGAAACACTTTCGTCGCATGCTAAGAGCCGTTGTGCGAGATCACCAAGACAGAGGGCCGTCTAGGGACGACGATGAAGGGCGCGCGGGGGTGGAAGACGGGGGCGAGATCAAAGAATTCCAGAGGGTCGACCTCGCGCTCTTGCAGCGCCATTAAACTCTCAATTAGGAAAGCTGCAATTAACAACGACAGAGCTACCGTACGGAGGATCGGAAGAAAAGCCTCGCGGAGATGTCGAACGTGTCCGAGGAATTAATTCCGCTGAGTGAAACGTATCTCTCGTGATTATCGGAATGATCGGTGGGAAAATTTTCCTGATCTCGTTATACGGGGCGTGAAAGCAGTTGTTTCTTGTGGTGCATATCATTTTTACATTTATATATAGTTTCAATTTGGATTATTTTATAAATAATTTATATAAAGATATACTTGCAGGAGCAAGAGGGGCAATGATGTTTATTTTTGGAGATTATACTAACGAGGTTCTAGAATGGAGAGCAGAGTTTGTATTTTACTTCTGTTCTAGAATTGGGAACCATTTGATTCTATTTATTGTATAGATGAATATCTTTAAAGTTTTCTAAAAGGGTTGTCTGTGTAATAAACCATTTATTTTAACGATTACAGTAACCGAAATAATTTAAAATTCTTTTTCCATGGAAACAATAAATTTTCAATGCTAATAAATCAGGAGTTCTATATCAGGCATCAAATCGTGATATTTTATTTCTATAACGAACCTTCGCTACTGATGATCAAGTACAAAACGAAATTTATGACACCGTGATGTTCAATATACTGAAGACATACGACGTAGTAGGATGAAATAATATTTTAATCAGTATTATTCGTAGCGATTTTCAGCTCTCTTCGGACCACGAGTTAGACATTTTTATCATTTCATTCTTGTTGCATGTCATGGAGATTTACAATAGAAAAGAGGAAATTTTATCTAGAAAGTTCAGAATTTCAATATAGAATTATTACAAAATTCGATGCCAACATTTATTTCCTGTATTCATGTAAAAGTATTGGGTTACAGATATAAAATATTTTATGTAATCTTAAAATGCAAAACAAAAAGAAGAATAACAGCGATTTAATGCCATGTGAATAATTACTGACCACATATTTATATTCTCCACCGGACTATAACGTATCATTCTAAATGAATAAATTTATCATTAGATTACAACGACGGTATTCTAACGATTAATAATACAAATGCTCTGTGAAACTGCTATAATCCAATGTAATATATCTTTAAACAACAAACATTAATAACACCAATAAATTTAATAAATAATATAACATAAATAAATGTAATGTAACAAGTAAATCAATGTCTACGTAAACAAATAATTGCCCACACTAATATTTAAAAATTATAATGTCAAATACAACAAACAAACTCATTAAATGCTGTCTCAAACGTTCTACGATAGTTCTCCCCTACAGAAAAGTTTGAAATATAAAATCTTGGTCCAGGCACGTGATTATAAAAGCACAGTGAATTAATAGCTTTGTTCTGGCCGGTGTTCTCATTTGACGCGAGAAACCGTGCATCCAGCGATCGCACGTTCCGTGACGCCAAAGCTAGCCGCTTGAAAATAATTCCGTTCGAACAGGGCGTTTCAATTGTCGCGCACGCGACACGACCGCGACAGTTATACAGCTTACGGTGGCTTTTTTAACGATCAACCCTCGTCTGGATTGCAACAGGCCAACGGGCGGGAAACTCTCGGACGGACAGCAATTAAAATTCGTTTCGGTATTTACCGGCGAAACAATTAACGAACGTCGCGTTTCTAGTTGTCCCGCGCGACGCGTGCAGTTAGCAGCGGATAATAGTTTTGGAAACGGAGTGATTGGGCTCGTTTCACGGTTTGGGAAACGGGAATCTGTTTGCCCTCCGTTGGTTTTCATTTCGCCGATGATTGGATGCCACGTATCAGGGATTTGGAAGAATACGGTGTTGGTTTTTTTCGGGCATTTAACGGTAAGAGACGTGATGATTGATTAGTGACAAGTGGGGAATTGAAACGAGATATGGCTTAACATTTTATGATTGATAAGAAGATTTTGGATTCTGTTACGCTGAAATGAATAACAGGTTTCGTTATTGATGATAAATTTTATATTTCTAAGTCTAAATTGTGTTCTAAGGCCGATATGTATATATACGTATTTTATAATTTTTTTATGAAATGAAGATTAGTACGCGATATCTTTCTTTTAGTGAAACACCTAACTCGTTTCGAAGATTCTCTTTATGTTTGAAAGTAATGTCAAATTATGAAACAGTGAACCGAATATCTCGCATCTCGAATTGAAAATTTAACAATTTATTCAGAATTTAAATTTGACGCACAACCAATTTTGCAATAGAACTCTGTAGAATTTTATATTAAACGAAATAGCCTTTTTATAGGATGCACGAAAGCCTTTAGCGATACCGGTATTTATAGAGAATTTTTTTATGAATTCTGGGATCTTTATAAGTATGTGTAATAATATATTTTAATATTTCCAGCTATACAAATTTTTCTATTAAAATTTAAAACTTTCTACCACTATTGAGAAACATTCTGTCGTTATTCAAATCACGAAGAAAAACAATGCACATTCTCTGCTACCAACCAACACAGCTGAATTCCATGCAGCTGTTTTCTAGCATAATCGAACCCAGGCATCCTTTATACACGCGATACCTAGTACTATACTGTTCACCGCGCAACAATACGCATCTCGTGAAATGCACGTTACGTGCATCGCCCGTGGCATAGAATGTTACGCTCCGTGCGAAACTGCCCTTGGGCTTGCCGCATTAAAAGATAATACCACACAACGCATCCTGGCACTCTTACACACCCCATCGATAGCATTTATCAATGCCTCCTGCTGAGATATAACAACGATTTGGGTCACACGCATTCACTTCTATCATTTCTATCATTCTATCGATAGATTTTATCGGTTTCTATCATTCTATCGATAGATTTCATTGGTTTCTACCATTCTATCGAGTTTTATTCTGTTTAGAATGAACAGAGAGGCAATGTGCCGTGGTGTAGTTTGAAGATTTAGTTCGCGGTATTTCTTTTGAAACAGTAGTTGGAAAAGGTTTTTGGATTTCAGCGATTGAAAAAGTTACAGAATGTTTAGTAAATTACTATGCGACATTGTCAATGTAGAATTTATTAATCTAGCCAAAAGAATTAGTTTCCGTAATACAATCGATCGAAATGAAGTAAATAATTTGATTATTTTTTATTTATATCAATGAAGAGTTTGATGAAACATTATGCGATATAAGAAATGGAGACCAAAAGATTTACAATAGCAACGGTAACAAAGGAATTACTTTTAGTAAAGTGATGCATCGGAACATGATAAATAGAAAAATCAGTAGATAGTACTATACATAGTCAGACAACTAATTCCAACGTAGACGTATGCGCGGAGAAAATTTTCAATAAAACATACAGAAATAAATACGATGGTCAAATATCAAATTTCATGTGTTTAATAACATTCTTGTAATAAACTATCTACTGAATACATAAATAAATGTAATTCGTTAAACATAACTATACCAACTACAACCAATTTTTCCCACAATCTTACACAATTTTACTTTATCAATCCATTGTTTCCGATAATATAATCAATATCAATTAGAATGTTTAAAAAAATACAAATTCGTCCATAACGTTACATAATTCCATTTCATCGATTCATATTCCCAGTAAGTGACTGATACCAACAAACTTCAACATATCCTATCCTTATACATTAACTGCATACAACATCGAAGGATCACATTTCCACCTTTTTCTCTCCGGAAGTCAGTTTGGCAACACACGTTCGCGGTTTTTCCGTGGCGAAGGTGCGGATATCGATTTCCAATTTGTCGACGAACGAGCGAGGAATTATCGTCGACGCCGATGTAGACGCGATTAAAAAGGAAAAGGGGAAGAAAGAACGTCGGGGTTGATTTGTCCGGACTTGGCTCGAAACTCGAGCGTAATCGCTTAAGGATTATCGATCTTATTGGTCCCTGGGGAAAGTTGAACGCCCGCCGGGTTTGCAATTACACGTTGCATGCCGGTCGTGAAATATGGGGAAGTCAAGAGAAAATTACGTTAGAAGGTCGAAGTAACCATGACTGTGCAAAATAACTGCAGAAGGAATATTTGTTTGTCAAGTTGCTCATTAGAAATTCGTTCTCTTTGAAAGGAATGTAAACGAGAAAGCAATATATGAACAGCCGGGAAGAAACGTTCCTATGAATTAGAAAAGTAGAGAAATACTAATGTCATGAATGTAATACTAAGATCATGTAATGTTCAGCAATATTTTCATTAGAATTTACGATTATTTACGTCACAGTTTAGTGGAATTATTGTATCTCCTATCATATTCTACTATATTCTAATTACAAGCATTATAATTGTTTTAATAAAATTTATGGAATGATAATATCTGATTCCTACAAAGAATAGCTTTAATACAAAGGTTGCGATTTTAATATTAAGAAGAAGTTCCGAAAGAAGAAGTTTCATTCTCTGAATACCTCGAGTGCGACACTCGATGGTAACCGCTTAAAGAGGACACTGGTGCTATTTCTTTTCGTAGTAAAAATAAATGTTACTGATGGAACAAATTTAATTAAATTTATCCATTAAATGCTGCGTGTCCTACTAAAACTTATGAAAATACATCAGACTCGGTTGCTGATTTATTAAAAGAACACACGCATATGAATATATTCAATTACGAATCTAATTTTTACAACTTAGAAAAACATAAACTAAAACCTTTATATTGTATTATGTAGATCATCTATTATCTACACGTTTTTACAACTATTATTACGTCATTTTCGATATAATATATATAATTCAACTTTTTGATTGCTAATGCCAATATGTACCAATTAAGTTTAGATGTGAATTTAATTTTACCCTTTGAACTTTCGAGTCATTAGAGCAGCTAATTTCGGAATATCCACGAAAATATTCCTATTCGTCGCGATAGTGTTACGCGCGTTTTCTGGGTAGCAACCTCATGGTAGGTCATGCATCCTACGGATATTTGTAGTGTCGTAAATGCAAACCCACACGGTTGCTGGGCAGAGAAATTCAGGTCGTCTTTAAATTAGAGACAAATATTCCAGTTTCCCACGATAAGCTACGTAAATGGCCGAAACGATGCAACTTCGTTGCAGCGTGACGGTGAATCTGGAAACGCGACGGATGCTGCTGTTTCAGAAACCAGAATCCCCGTTATTTAATGTAATTTCATAAGTATGCTGCGGGGCTTTATACGTTTATACAAAATTTAAGAGTGCACATAGTATACAAAAGCGTATAAAATATCCGAAGTAAAATACCCCGTACGATATTTAGCACGTGAAACAAATCTCTATTCAGGTTTCATTTCCTTGATAATATTTAAAAAGACGTGTAATTGTAGTTAAATAACCGTAGTATGGAATCTAGTTACAAGTGTCCTCTTTTTTCTTTTCGATGAATTTCTTATTTAAACGGTTTTTAAATTAGTGCGTTCTATGAATTCACAATTCTAAGAGATTAATTTAGCAGGTATTTTAACTTTAATCTATTAGACTTGACGTATAATGTATGAAAGATAATGCAAACACAAGAATAGCGCTTCGCGTCTTTCTTTGTCTTTCATACGTTAAATTTGACAAATTGAAGTTAAAATATTTAGCGAACTAATAATTTTGCGTCATAAATAGGTCAATACTTTTTATAGAGAATGCCAAGATGGATCGATAATGTAAATATATGGTTCTATTTAAAGAAATGAAGTTTACCTGAAAATACCCACTATGGATAAAAAGGAAAAATAATTCGCTCCATATGATTTCCCTTTTTCGAACCAAAAAATTTTCGTCAGAACATTTTTTTGGTAACTTTAATCCTTCATGAGATATTGTATTGTTCCTACTTAAACTAGGCACTCTATAGATAATAACTTTCAATCCGTATCTTCCTTCTCCGAGATTCTTTTCTCAAAATCTAATTCCCTTCCAAACATCTGATCTTGAAAAAGCGGAGCGGAGCTCTCCCTCCTGTAATCCAACGGAAACCAATTTCTCATTCAATTCTCCTCATTTTCTTCCTCTCTAAAAGCAAAAACGGAAAAGCAGGTTCAGAATTAACCAACTACTATCCTGATCAAACAGGAATGATCAAAAACAACAAAAAGACCAATCCTATCTATTTCAATCCCTCCTTTCATTCATCTTTCGTTTTTCCTCAAACACTGTGCATCGAGAACCTCGCGTCTTTCGTCTTTAAAGGTGTGCAACTTTGAAACTCGTGCCTGATGTTCCTTTTGTGAAAGCAAAGAGCCGAGGGAAAGAAAGTGGGGAAAACAGACTTTTGGGAAACTTCCATGGACGATCTTTCAGCCGAAGAACTTCCCAAATAAGGCATCTTGAACTCGAGGAAGCGAGGACACGCGACGGATGCCATTTTTTCATTATTTCGCGTCGATGATTTTATTGCATGTGACGAGAAAAGATTTTTCGCAGCATACAGTACCGAGCATGTCCTTACATCAAAATAAGATAATATTCCATATAATATAGTGCACTATACTAATTATAATATATATAGTGCAATATACTAATTACTATTACTCAAAATGAAAGTTTGCAAGCCGTTTTATATCTACAATGCTCCAAAATACAAGAAATGTATTTTGAAATTCTACGGAGTGGATTAGTCAAACAGGATCACTTGAATATCTGCTTTATAAAAAAAATTTTCACAGGACAAAATGTGATATTTAAGAGACACGTTTAATTGTAGAAAAAAGATTTTCTCGAGATCATTTTACACAATTTCAAAGCTATAACTATCTTTAATTTAAAGAGTACTATATTTTATATAGTAGTCGATGCGTTTCTTATTCTTTATGCGAAAGCATTAAGGTATTGGTTTTGAAAATGCTTCAATTAAAATGTTTCATACACGATTTTTCCACTCATATTTATCTACGCTAACCCAACTAATGGAATAGACGATAGTCCCTGTTCTTAGAATTCTACTATCAAAGTCTGGAATTTGGTACAGCTAGTGTCTAGCACACATAATCTACACAAGAATGGAATTTTATTGACCGCTTTCGTGGTGACGAACTATGGTCTGGAAGGTCGTCATCCGTGTCTCGATGCTGAACCCTTGCGGTCAGACGTCGCTCTTGGACTGAGTTTCGTCGTTGAAAGTTCGAAGAGCATGAAGCGTCGAGTTTCGTCTCTTTGGGATGGTCTTTTTGAAACTAACCAGATCGATTATATGTCGAGGCGTATCCTGACTCGTGATGGTTCGCGAGTGCTTGCTTCTTTGTGTTAATTGGCATTAAAGGTTGTGGTTGCTATAGTTTTAAGCGAAGTGGAATATTTAATCAGTTACGTGGATCGAAACTACGTTGGCCTAATTCGCACGTACCATTTTACCTTTATTTCGTTATCTTAAAGTTCTTGTCTCAAGTTTCATTCATTATACCATATATTCCATTTATTATAAATTTAATTTAATTTGTTGCGTGGACATACATGGTTTAGAGATCTCAGTGTAGAAAAAGATTGGATTGCTCAGAAGAAAATTTGTAATTATATTTAGTGCTTAGGTCAAGGGGAGGTTTGTGACACTGATAGACAGTATGACAAGGGACTGTTGGAGTTTAAGGCCGTGGTTTTGGAGCTTCTTTTGCATGATGGATGAGCGGCCAAACCACAGAACAGCCAGTTTTAAGGGAGATTAGGAGAGAAAATGATACACGTCCATGAAATTTTAGCACTCGCGAGTGAAAGAAGCAGTTGTGGAGCTTCTTTTAAACATTTTTTATCATCTCAAGTGAATTTGAAGAAGGTTTGTATATACATATGTATAACTGATATTCACCAGGAGTATTCATAGTAATTTTTATTTTATACTATAATGCTACTAGCTATCGGATTTGAAGTTGACAATAAATTTTTTTTACTTTTCTATCGCTGGGGGATTTCTCATCGAGGTTTTCCTTTCTTAATTGAATAAAACGGAACAAGAGTGTAATTTGCAACGATGCAATTGCCAATTAAAATTGTCGAGAAAGCTAAGAAAAATATATTGTTCTCAGTGAATGTGTAATCAATGTTTGTTACTTCAGTTAAGTGTGAGAAAGTTTTCAACAGCTAAACATTTTTATGGAATTACAGCTGAGTTTCTTTCTCAGTGAATTGTTAAAAGGCCCACGAAAACAATTAGCCGAATGCTAACAATTAAAGGCAATATCGCGAGAAATGCTGCTTCGAAAATAAGAATAAAATATGGATGATAAATATTATTATAAAAAATAAGGATGTTAAAAAGAATTTCAGAGGAAAACAACATTAGTATTGCTAAATTAAAATACGCGCAAGTTAAAAATGTTTTGATTATAAAATATCTCAAATTATTATTCTTATTCATTTAATAAATCGAGATTTCATCTCGTTTCATACTATATGATTCTATGCAATTTAAAAATTGTTACTAATGATACTTATCTCTTTTAATTGCTTAAAAAATTCGCATTGCATTGTACTATTTTTTAAATAAAATGTGATATTTTAAACTTATAATATCCTACACGTTTTTCTTTCTTGTTTTTATTTTACTCTATTTCTTATTTTTAATAGTTCTCCCAAAAAAATGTTTAAATTAATACACACAGCTCGTTTCTGTTTAGAATTTTTACATAAATTTACTCTTCATATTTCTACACGAATAAAAACCTAAGAGCACAAAAACTGCCAAGAAGAAAAATAAAATAAAGCAAGGAATATTTCGAAAAACTGTAGATATTTAACCAAGATATCTTCAAATTTGCAATAGTTAAAATAAATAAATAAAAAAATAAGGAGAAGAAAAACCTAAGTTCACGATGTCAGTGACGCGATCCCCTCATCTTTCATTCAGAGTTTCCCATCTGTAGTCTGACGAGTACTTTCTCTAGCTGTAGTTGGAAAAATATTTACGCCAGCGATGGCTGCCAGACCCGAGATTTTTAATTCATTCGCGACGGACACTCGTGTGGCTCGCACGAACGGTGTCGAGAGGAATGCTGATACTTCAGTGGAAAGCCTACAGAGATATACTTTGCTTACGTTAATTCCATTTGCACTCGGGATACGTTGTATGAAGGAATATAGCGAATGGGATGTTGCTAGGATCGCGATAACGAAGGAAACAGAAATGCAGAACTTTGTTCGTGTGAATGCAGTTCTCGATTGGAATCGAAATATTCGAGGGAAGCTGTTTTCAATACAGAAATAATGGAATATGATAGATAATAATACGATAATTTGTTTAAGAAAAGATTTGTTGATCCTCTTAAGGAAATTTCTTGAAAGAAATTTATTAATGGACTATATGTTACACATTTTAGTTGCAAATTAAGATTTTCGTTAGTTAGTTTACTTTGTGGCTACAGTATATAGCTTTATCATTATGTTTCTAAGTATTACTTCATCGCGTGTTCCGTTTCCCTTGTATTATTCTGTTATTATAATATAGCCTGTTAGTAAAGTTAAAACAAGCTTATCAAAATACATATTGCAATAACTGCATCGTCATTATAACTGAGAAACCAGGAAAACAAGCATAAGAACCGACACGCAACCCGATTCGTCCAGCCATCAATTAAACATTTCCGACAATTACTTTTTATGTCCAAAATAGGTTATATAACATCATAAGTCAAAGTTAATTGCTTTGGTCTTTCAATAGCACGCGAATACCAATATTAACGAAGCTACTGCGAAGGATGACAGGAAAAGAAGAGTGTTATGCATAGTGTTAGTTATAGCATAGTGTTATGAAATATTTTCCATTCAGAATGATTTCCCAAATACACTGGCAAATCTTGTCAATTTCATTCTGGAACATATTGTACAAACTTGATATTATACAATTGGCCTAAATAACTTTGCAACTGCTAAAAGCTAATAATTAGGGACGATACAGAAAGGGGTATAAGAATTTTCGTGTAACCACGTCTATCCACGAAACACTTGTGCTTTCCAAGAGACTTTTAAACGACTTCATAAACTAGAAGATCGCATTCATCGCGCATGATGGTGTAGCCACTGGTTCACGTGAGAGCCGAAATGGCGAAATGTGAAATTTCCCGACGACGGAGGGCCTTGAAAAGGTTCACGTGCGCCCAGCCATAACCCAGAGAATTACACTCGATTGGCTCGAGAAACGACGAACTCGTAAGCGCGACGAATTTCACGGACGCTTCAATTGTTATTTAACACGTTAACTGTCACGCGGTTTTTATAGATTTTGAGTGTCCTGGCAACCGCGATATATTGAAATAAACTACACGATAATATTTAATTTTTGCGAAATATTATATGTATTGTATTTTCAACCTTTTTCTAACAATGATATCTACGTTCTTCACATTGTTGGACATTTTTTAATCCATGAAATTTATCATACTTTCATCATTCTACAGAATTTAGTAACGTGGTTCACCGATGACCACCGTGATAGTCAACGGATTAACATCGCTTTTCCGATTCGGTTATTGCATTTCTACGGAACTCTTTTATCGTCATGGGTATTGTACCAATGGAATCTGAGATACGATTGCGTGCTTCCGATAAAATTCGTTCCACGGGTCTGTAAAACGATCGTTACGCCGTCATGGAACCGTGCGTTTGTTCGTTAACGAGAACCCAGATTTTTTTTATTGATTTTTCTGTTTCCTCCCTTCCTCCATTTTTTTGGTCGTTTTGTACAAATCGGGAAATGTAACTTGAATAGATTGCGTGAAACATTTTTGACGGATTTCAGACATCGATCATGGGATACAGGTAATCCTTTGTAATCGAATTTTGGTCTGCTTGTGAGAAACAAATTTACCTACAGATGAATGTGGATTATTATACTGATTACGGTTATAAATGAAATGTTTAATAGCGTGTAATAATATTATAGAAGAACCTATAACACTATAGAAATATAAGAGATAGAAATAAAATTCTTGGATTATTCGTTACAAACCTAATAGTGGTTAATGGAATATTCTTTTAGAAACGTAGATATCTGTTTCTGATTTATTTTCTTCTTCCTACGTATTCTGGTAACATTCTTTCCAAGAGAAAGACATTTGTTTTAGCTATTCATATAAGAAGACACGTATATCATTTGACAATCGAATTATATGAATCTCGTAAAAGATACTCCTTCTCAATTCATTTAAATAATTTTTACGATTTAATTATCCCTGTTCCAAAATATGTGCAAATTAAAAATTCATAAACGCATTTACTCGCAGTACTCAAATCGAACTTCGTAACTAATTCTTCGAAACGCGAACATTACTTAAAAAAATATTTTAATCTACGAAACCCGTCTACCACCTTCAATAAAATTACTTTCTCCCGATTTTCATTTTCCGGTAAATAACATCAGTCTTCTTATTTCATTCAAGTTTTCCAGCAATATACAGTAGTCTGTCCATTATATCTCCATTCATATAAGCCAACTGCTGAAGGTAGAAAAGGGATTTTCCGAAAGCTATCCAGAAAGCCCGCTAAAAATCTGCATTGAATGACATTTCCAGAGAATCCCCTATTCAAGCGATATTACTTCAGAGGCCGGGCGAGTCGCGTTCATTCGAGACCACTCGTTATCTTCAAATCTGATTATCTTCATAAATCATGAAAAACCGCTTTTCGCCGTGGATTCGCGATAATTTTATCAAATTTCTTGGAGAAGGTGAGGCGTGGCCCGTGCTCCATGGAGTTGCTAGTCACCGTAAAAAACACGTTTTATAAGCGTTCCCTGAAATATCGCCAACTGTAGCCGACACGGAGACCCGCGATAAAACGTGGAAATCCAATGGGAGTCGCCGTGTTCCCATGGGACGCCGAACTTCGGCGGATAACCGCGCGCCGTTGGAGCCTTGAATCGATTCCATTTTGGTCACCTAGAAACGCTTTTCTGCAGCAATGAGTAACACGGCTCGGGTCCAGCAGGTCGTAATTTGACGAATTTCAACCAGGAAAGTCGACAACCGCAGGCCGGCTATGTGCTTGTTAGTTTTGTCGAGTAATCGGTAACGGCGATCTCGACTTTCGTCGAGAAAATCGTGAAATAAGGACGATTAAAATCAGGTTTGAGGATTTCAGATGAAAGCGACAATTAAGACTAAGGATTTGCATTACGGGTTAGGTGATTTCTAGTATGTAATTATGAATGAGCTGCGGCTTTTCTCGCATTCATGAACAATTTTACGCTCTCAGGTGTGTTTTTTGAATTGAAGGAAATTTTGTTTGATCGATTATTAATATTAGTAGGAATACGTCTTGTCATAATGGAACTTGAGCTTCGCAGGTTTGAGCTATGAGACGAGGGGACTTGCGACGTTTACTTGTCACGTAATATACTGGCCACGAATTTTCGCGTGTGTGTAATAATATAAAGTTAACAGACATGTTACACATTCTTTTCAAAGAGATGTGGAGTAAGTCGAAGCACTACCCTGAATAATTCAGAAACAAAGGGACGTAATGTTGAAAAACGCTTTCCCAGCCTCGCATATTTTTTTTATCGGTACTTAATAAATAATTCTTTTGTAATTTTTCACATTCTTTTCTAATAAACTATTTTTCTAATAAACTTGCTCGAGTCGTGTCATATTTTAGATACACGGGCATACAAAGTTATACGACAAACGTTAATGGATTTTCCATTATAACTGATTAATCGATTTTCGATAGTATCAAAACCATGATTGAACTGATAACCTGGATTTTGTTCGAAAGCACTAGAAATTTTATCCGTCAATTTTTCTGATTTCCTTTTTTCTTTCTAACTCGAAAATTCAAGATAAAAATCGCGCGACCCGTGAACAATGATATCCAGAGATATCCACTCCAGAGTGAAGAGCTTCTGTAACCTGAATCGCGAGACAACAAATCGATGTTGTTGCGTTACTTATGGTTTGAAATTTGTTCCGTTGTTTTAGTAGAATCGTTACTCGGTACTCGAGGAGGAAACTAGAATTTATCGCAGTTCTTAAAGAAAAATATAAAAGAATTTATAGAGAATTTTAACTCTTGACAGTAAGTTTAAAATTCCTACAATATTCGTAATTAATTCTAACAATCTAATGTTTAATATTAAAGCGCGAATAATTGCAGAGAATTTACATAATATTAACCATAATTCACTATACGACTAGCAAGGTAGAACGGAATTTTTCCTCGATTTTAATTGCATTTCTCTGTAACTAATGACTTCTCAATGAAACAAGTTTACCCATTAGCAACAGTGAGAGTTTATATAAATTAATTTTCTTTTCTTAATGAATATAATGGTCTACTACTTTCTAATGCTGAAACACAAACTTCCTTACGTCTATTATCAAATAACCAATGAAACATAATATAAAATTAAGATGATATAACACAAATGTTTTATAATGCTCACTAAGCGCAGGATCCTATTTTATAAAAAATAGCACTAAACTGACCTACATTACTACAATTTTCGACTCTAGAATTTTATGTTAAATTATTCTCTTAAATATTACAAACATTTCCGATTGTTGGAAGAAGCGTAAAATTGAGTCACAAAGTCTAAGGAATTAGTAAAAAGGATTAAGGACAAATCAAACGCAGAAAATTGAAAATCTACCAGGTTTCAGTTAAACCTCTGCTATCACCATTTCCTGTGGCGAAATTCAACGTTTTCGCGTCTGATGTACTCGACAAGATGTACGACATGAGCGATCAGAAGGACAATGTTCCAGCGTACCATCAGAAATGACAATATAGCGCGGTCACTGGCCACGTTAACGACTCGTCCCACGAAATTTCTCCATTAAAATGAATGCGCAAAGTCCCCGACACAATGCTTGTGTATACGAAATACCGTAGAGAACTTCATGAAAGCCAAGTTCACGGGGAAACCCCGCAAAATCTGGTCAAATTTGCCAGCCAGAGCGGCAGGAAAGGACAATAATACGGTGTACCCGTAATCTCTCTAAATGCTGCTATGTTGCATTCATTAATTCTCGGCTTTGAGGCGAACGTTGTTTATCTTTGTAAATAGATTAGTTTGTTCTTCCCTTGGATATTGGAGTTTGGCATACAGAAGAGGAAGAATTATTTTAGTTTAGATTTGATAACTCGTGATATTGAATGACTGTCGTTGTGTAAGTTATAGTTTCTGTGAAGGAAGTCTCTTTAGAATTGCAGTTATTTTGTTATCCATTTTTTAGTTAATTATATGTGATGATAATGACACAAAGGAAGAAATATTTATGGGCATAAATCCTTTGGAAAGATTTTTCAAACGATATAATTAGATCATTCAGACGCCACATTGATCGATATAAATCATATGAATCGGAGAAATACAGAGAAATAATAATGTTACTAATTTTCAAATTATCTTTTTGTCTTTTATTAGGTACTAGAGTTAAACATTTTTCGTGCATAGTGTGTTAGAACATAAATTCGGGCAATTTTTGTAAATATATGCTTTATACGTGTGAGATATTCTTCTTCTCTTGTAAAAATAAAAAATAATAAACGACTACTATTAAAAATTAAATTTAAAAGATAATATGTTTTACGTTTAAACTAGCTATAAACGAATGGGAAAAAGCAACAATATCTCGTAAAAGATAATTATGTAGTAACACACATTTTAGAACCTAATAACAAGTACGTTAAATTACCTAACTACTTATGAACCAAATTGCATAATACATTTTTCATATTCTTTAAAATAAGAATTTGTATATTAAAAATCTCGTATAGAAAATTGAAAAAATTTTGCGTCTCCTTCGTTTTAAAAAAATATTTTAATGTAAAATAGCAAAATAAAATAAAATCTTAATCGTAGAAAATTAAACGACCTTGAACGAATATTAATAGTAAGCCTAACAATTGTCCATAGAAAGTGAACTCATAGTGTCTCTTACTATTAATTTATCAAGTTATTCATATCCTCCAGGACTTGCTAGGAGAAATATACGTCTCTGAACGTCTGGCAAACGCGATATATATATTTTATCAACCAGCGTTGCTCTATCGATTCAGTCGTTGCAACGAGCACCGTATGCTGAAAGCTAAACTGAAAAATATTTCACTGCGCTTGGTAGTTTTAAGATAGTTTTATGTGCCTGGCTCGGTAATTGATATCGTGCCTGATAACATTGAAACAGGTGACTAGCAGGAGAATTGAGGCAACTTTTGCATTTAGCTGTTGGTCTCGCGGACTGAATATCAAAAAGGTGAATATCAAAAAGGTAACGTTCTATGTTTCTTCAGTCATAAACTGGGAATTTCTGGACGTCTACCTTTCCTCCTTTTATTATACTTATATTAGATTATTCTTATATTATTAAATTAATATTTCTGGTGTCACCTGTTCTTTAACAACAGGTATAATAAAAATATACGATTAATATAAAAATAATATAAGAAATAAATATAATATAGTTTTATTTTATATAGTTATTAATAATACAGTTATAGTTAACTTAGTTTTTTATTTAGGATATACCCATTAGCTTTTAAATTTTCATTCTATTTCACTTAAAATTCATTTACTCGTTAATTTACTGTTCATCCCACTTAAAATTCATTTATTTCCCAATTTACTTTTTATTTCGTTTTCTTTTTAATTACTTCATAATCTTCGCGACGTAATATTTTTCCCAGGTAGGACACCACAGATCGTCTCTATATACTATCTTCTCTAATTAAAAGCGTAATCAACTTCCACTTTCTCTCCGATTTTTCCTGTCACCGCAAAACTGCAATTTCCTCTAAGAAAGGAACATAGACGTAAAATACCACAAAAACCAAACTTCCAACTTTCCCATAACAATCACACGAACTGCCTTCGCACGTATCAAAAATCCGCGTCATTTCTCGAAACTACATCAACAGCCAACCGTAGCGACGTAAAATATCAGCTCTGTGAAATTATTCTCGTTCATCATCGCTACTTTTGAGACAGCTGCAAGCAGCCCAAAGAGGGTTGAACAACTCCCCGCAACAACAAAGTCTAAATGAAAAGCAAAAAACGCCGCCAGTGTATTGACAAATACAACGCTTGCAGCGCGCGAAATTCAAGAGATCGTACATTCGAGTTCAATTAAACAGGGGTGAATTCATCGATGTACTACGAAGGGTCGGTTGTCTCAGACGGCCGAGCTAATTATTTAAATTATTCACTGGAATAAAAATCCAGACGAAAAGTCCACCCGAATCCCTTCAATTGGATTTGTCTCTGTTAATTTGTACTTTCATAGCCGTACAAGTTTTTAATGGAGAGATTCAGCTAACAAGTTTAAGCGTTGATGTCGTTCTTGGGAAGATTACAAAAAGATCGCGGATATTTATGCAAATTCATTTTCTTATGCGCACGAGTATAACAGTAGAACCTAGTTAGAGATTTGTTCTAATTATCAAACGTTGTAACAGCTACTATACTTCGGATATTTCATGTAGTTTTGGATATTAGTTTCGATATTTCCCATAAACGTACAAAAATGCACAGTCTAACTACGAGCTACGATCCGTTGAATTTTCTTTTAAATATCAATTACAGAAAGATACATCGACTTTTTTTACGCAACAAACTGTGAATTTTGAGATTTTTAAAAATATTTAATGTCGTTTCTAGGAAGATTCCGATGCTATTATAAGGAAAATCGTAAGGCAATACTTTCCAGGTTTTTTTAAAATGTCAAATACCATTCGTAGTAACATTTCGATCTTACTATAAGGTGTACATTACAAGTAATAATTTTTGCAAAATAAGTAACAAAGTGATTGGTGCACGAAAGAGATCTCTTTATCTGGCTGGGTTACGTATTCAAAATTATTCACTGAAAAGTATCGGAATATACGAGTATGTAGAGTCATGGGTTCGATCGCGCTCGTGCGACCGATCAAACGAAAATTCCTCTCGAATCCCCCACTCCGGTTTAAATTTCGCCGCTAGTTCGACGTCGACGACGACGACGACGATGCCCGTAAGGTTTCACTACAGGCCTGCGTCAATATCGACCCGGCTTCTCTCTCGTCATGCACCCTTTCCTCCTCCACCCTCCTACGCGAGGAGGCCCCGTTGCACGTACGCGCGAGAGAAAACAACGAGTGCCGCCGCGCTGAAATATGCACGTCGGCGACTAGCCCGAGTGCGCGGTACGCATGCTCTTTTGTTACATTGAATTTCGGATAGCGTTTTTATCGTTGTTCCGGAAAAATATGTTTCGATGTGGATTAAGGATGGCGGCAGTGGCGAAGAGATCTTGAATTTTCTGGTTAATTGAAGTGGATGAAACGATGTTTGAAGATTGTTAAGGATTGATCCATTTGTATTGTGAGGCTTCGGGGGATGGATTATATCTGAAGTGTTTTTTTATCGAATTCCGAGGAATGATGGTTTGAATGTTAAATTCACGAGAGCTGAATTCATGAGAGACGAGGAGGAATACAAATTGGGATGGTGGTTCTTAAATATCTCAGTGCTTTATAAAAGAATGAGAATGAATGTTTGATTTAGGAAATAATTATTTAAAGCTATCGCATCTTTTATGTGAAGCGGTGTATTGTATTGAACGCCGAGAAATGGTAGTTTGAGTATTGGATTTTGTAAGTATAGAAGGAATAATATACGAGGTGGAATTATTAATTTAAAGACAATAAATTTATGAACCGTAAATTTTGTCTGTAATAGAGATATTTTCATTAATGCACTAAACGTATTAATTAAATTTTTATATCAGACTTACTTTATCTTTATTAGAGTGTTATATTTACTTTTCATTATTTAGTACTCATTATATGATATTTCTATTATCTATACAAATAATGTATTTTGATTTCACTTTATGAAAAATTGCTCCGTGCTACTTCAAAATGTGTCATTATATGTTATATCAAAAAGGAAATTAAAGATCCTTTTAAGACGATATATGTGTAGATCAATATGAAAATATATGGAAATATGAAATATGACGCATGATAAATTTATGATTGTAAAACTTCAATTCATTATAGTCTGTATGACTGATTTATAGATGTGTGGATTAAAGACTGAAACTCGGAGAACGAGAGCAAACTATAAGTAGAAGTGGGACATGTATGGTCAGACACACTTTAGTAGCACCTTATACAAGCTTATTGTTAAAACCTTATATAAATTATTCTATTCATGTTACGTCGAGAATGTGTAATTTAAAATATTTCCTATATTACATAAAGAATTTTTGCTGAATATTGCTTTTTCTAAATTAGCAAAACATCTAATCAAATTTGATTATGTTCAAGTAATTTACAGACCTGCTCGGATATGATTCGCAAGAGACACATATAAGAAACCAGTGAGTAAATTTCATATTACGATTAACTGCCTTGTGCTTGTTTCTCAGTTGTCGTTTGATTTGCATTTCTTTTTTTCGTCATGAAAATTTACAAACGTTGCGCGATAACACAGTATTGTTAAATGTAATAAATACAATTTTAAATTTAATATCCACGCGATATACGTGCATGATATTTACAAATAAGTATATATTCAAAACCAAAAATAGAAGAAAATACCATTAATTTGAACGATAAACAACGGAAAATCAGGGAAATTGGTATCATTCACTGAGCATCGATGAAAATTACGTCAATACAAGTTTCTCCATATTTATCTTCCAATTCCACGCTCTAATGAGTTTGCCATTCACATTTCCCCCGGGAACGTTAGTTAAAAGAAAACAAGGACAAAACCTTGGTCAAAGAAGGGAGATGCAAACAAACGAGGATAATCTTCCGTAAAAACATTACTCCTCTGAACGTTTCTTTAAACATCGATAAACTTCAACGAACTTCTAATTAAATCAGGAAAATAATTCTTATAGAATTTTGCATGGAGCAATTTGTGGATTTTCAATTGGAATACGGTGAGGCAGTGACTGAATAGCCTAATTAGAAGATTCGCATAATTTCCCCGACGAAATCTGCATAACTATCCCTCCAACTACCGAAATCTCCCTCGCGATCTTCCCTCAGATAACACAAACATTCAATTGCACGGAATAACAAATGTCTTCTTCAAACAGCCATCCCGAACGACGCAATAAACGTCCCATCCCTTAACGTTCAGCGGTTAGCAAAGTGTCACCCCATTCCTCTGTCTCCACCCTCCACTGGATTCGAACGATCTCCTTAACCCGGAGACCTACCAACAACAATGCCTTCATCAGGTCTCGTTAATGGTGACCCTGATATTCTCTGTTGCCAAATTCTCCCTTATACCAACGATTCATCACCAGAAAGGTCTACGAGGATAGGGGTGGTAACGCGAACAGTTTTCGACTTCAGGAGAGTTTTTTTGCAGTCCTTTGAAGTGATGGCGTGATGCTTTTCGTGCTCCTTTTCATTTGTCACCGCGTGATGCTCTCGCTGTTGAAATTCAGTTTGGGACCTTGGGAGAGGGTGGTTGGCTTTAGGGTAATTTGTTAGATAGACTGGCGGAGAAAGGTGAGTTACTAGCTTTTCTATGTTGTCCATGAATTTGATGTTGTCGTGCGGTTAAAAGATTGAGGTACCGTAGTGAGAACAAGGTGGAGTAAGGTAATTGCAAGAAGAAGAATGAAAGGTAATTGCAAGAAGAAGAATGAAAGGTAATTGCAAATGAGCAGTAGCTGTATGGTGAAGTTGATTGAGATCGTAATAGGTTTTTGTTGACTTGCAGGAATACTTTTAATGAAGGAACCATTCCATTTTTAATAGTTCCTGGAACCTTCACTCTTTATTCTAATTAATACGATTCTTGATAAATCAAATAAAATAATAAGTAATAATAGGGTTTGGTATTGTTACGTGGTTGAGAGATTGATGAGCATTGAACCTGGTATAATCAACGATAACCGTAGTCATGTTAAAATATATGATATAAACATGAACTCACTATCCCAAGGAATAAAAGTTACCGAAACCGCGACCTGCTGAAAACCACCCCTTGCTTCCCGCTAACGACAACTCGATCTTTAGAATTTTAAGATCTCATCATTGAAATTTAGAAAGGCGCAGTTATCTAACAAGATCGCGTCTTCATCTCATTTTTCGATCCTTTTGGACTACACGGTCTCCTTAAATGCACGAAAGAGCTGAAAAACCGAAGAATAAAAATAAACAGGAAGGATATCCAAAAGGAAGAGAGAGAGAGAGAGAGAGAGAGAGAGAGAGAGAGAGAGAGAGAGAGAGAGGAAGAGAGAGAGAGAGAGAGAGGAAACGGCTGGTAGGCTCTTCAGTTCGTAATGTACGCAGAGAAGCGTATCGATCGTCGTTGCCTCCCATGGTTCTTGCCACGAGACAGACAAAGAGCTACGCTAACCCAGCCTCCACAGTCTGCACGACGTTTTATCCTCTGTTTGCACCCTTTTCCATCCTACAGCTTCCATCACTGCCGCTTAATTCACCCCACCCTCTACTTCTCTTTCACCTAAACCTCTCTCTACCCTCGAGGTTTCTTCGTCTTTTCCGTGTTTAGCTAGGTAGCGGATCCAAGGGTCTACCTGAAATATTTCTATGGCATCGGATCGATGGAGCAGTGACGAGATCCGACGAATTTTGGCAGTCTATCGGGGCACAGGATGTAATTTCCCTCTTGGTACTTGGGATAATTGGAAGAACTTTTTGGCTCTGGCTTTTGTTTGTTGTTTAAGAAGAGGTTGGTTTAATACGAGATGTTTTATTTTGTCAGAATTGTATATTTGGGTTGATTGTGATTTCGGTTGTTTAATAGCAAACTTTTTATTAAGATGAGGGAATTTTTAAATTTTGACTTGACTACAGCTTGAAAAGACTCATACAATTTTTTACTCCTAATAACTTTTTTTAGTCCGCAGAACTTTTAAATTTTGATCTCACTGTAACTTTGGGAGATGACTGGTATGAAAACTTTTACTCATGGCGATTTTCTTGAATTTTAGCCTGATTCTTGTTTCTGAGAAAGCTAATTAATATATGAAAACTGCTGTTCAAGTGGAAGAATTCTTTAGCTTTGTTAGCTTAATCATAAAACCGCCTAAGAGCATAGTTTGTTTCGTATTTGGAAAGAGAAGCTTATTCCTTAGACACGAGATTTAGTTCATACGCTGGCGTTCATCAAAGTAACCACAAAAACTAAAAAAGAAATCTGAAGCTAGTGGCGTACAGTTCTCAAAGAGAAGATTCTCTTTCCCAGCTTGGCCGCGACATTAACGACTCACCGGAAAGCCAGTGAATATTCCTCGCCGGAAGCAGCTGCTGCAGGAAGTGTATTATTCGCGTGTAACGCGCTTGCGAGTAAATTGTTCCGCGTAGTCTGTGCGCTTAAAAACGCGATTACGCTCAGTATTTTGCCATCTTGCATGCAAATTTGACTCTTCCTAGGGGTCAATATTATTGACAATCATATTGATCGTGCACGGTCAAAGTCCAATACTCTTTTATTAGTTCGGTGCATATTATGAAATTAAATTGTAACTGCGCACAAAAGTTACATACATTTAATCAAAATAATTTTCATATATTTTTTTCCTCGTCAGTAATGTATTATATTTTAAATTCATAATTTCATTGCTGGAAATCTGAGCATGATTCTTGTTGAAATTTTGTTTACACTAACGAGATAATATTAAATAAATCTTGAACGCAGAGTGAATTTCGCATTAACAGTGATCGTAACTCAGAATGTTATTCCAAGAGTAAATGTAAATTTATCGAACTGAATGACAACATTATAATATTTTTGTATAAGTTAGACATCCCGTTATATCAACTTGACATTCTAATGTGATGTTCTTACAAAGTTATACGATTCAAAGCATTCAGATTCGTTTTTCCTAAAATCGTGATTTCTAAATTATGTCACTGCAGCAAGCGAGCGAACATGTATTGTCAATAACAATGGCCGTGTGAAGTTTCAAAAAGATTAAAATGAATCGTCAATATTATTGATCGTGTGCTCCTTTTGTCGTTTAGATTTCACAGCCAGAGCATATCTGAAGGCACTTCTTTAAACAAACAGCGAGATGGAGGCGTCGAGTTATACCGGTAAAACGCGTCAAGTAAATTCACGAATCGCAACAGGTTGCTAACCGACAAAAGGACTCGCGAGACATGCCACGAAATCTCAAGAAATCTTGAAAAGTGGTTGGAAAATTGAGGTTTGAGAATCGAATAGTCTGGACGATATTGCGTTACCAGTTCGCATGATAAATGTGCTTTTACGGTTTCCCTTTAAACCGCGGCGGAAACACGATAGGTTTGTTTGGCCGATGGTCAGATATGGAGCACGAAAAAGGGGTGAAAGATTGGGGATTGTTTCTTGAGCCCGGCAGATTTGTGAACTCGATACGACGCAAAGGGATCAGGTGTCGTTCGTGGAAAGATTTCGATTCTGTCGTGGGGTGGATTGTAAAATACGGTTTTTGGAGTTTTCCAGAATGTTGGACATTCGTTCTCATCTTTGTCTTCATATGCAGTGGCTACAAAAAATATTTCTTTCTCTTATCCTGATTTTCAAATGAAGCATTTTTTTTTATAGTAATTGCTACATTTCATTTTTACAGTATCAACTTTTTGTAGTCGTATGAAGGTATTACTAAGTAATACAAAATTTAATATACTACTTGAACTTAATTAATTAGTACATAAATGCTATGATAAATACAATGGCGTACCAATACTTTTAATTAAAATACTGTTAATTAAAAATTTAAAACATGTCTGCGGTTGTACCGACACCGATTTTTCTGCTGATTTTATCATTAAAGCAAAATTAATGCCACAGACTTTAACGAAGAAAATATTTTGAAGCAGTAAAATTGAAAACTAGTTTGTCTTTAATACGTTTCCATAATACATATATATATATATATATATATATATAATCACTAATCACCAAAGAGAATTGTGCAACCTAATAATCTTGCATCCTTGTGAAGGATGGACACGTCTGACATCTGGTATTAATTGAATAGGCATGATTAAACGTTGTCAAAGTTATTATTATTGCGCGACTCAGTTGGACGAGGCGGAGATTCCATGAGATATTTAAGCGATCGTCATGCAGCACGACATACCACGATTGTACTTGGTAGCCCATTAATGCCGCCTCTAGCACGTGATTCCTGGTAATTAGGTCAACGCCGTACTCGCGCCATTGTGCGTGTTCGCATTAGATACCATGGGGACGAGGCTATAATTTCCCTGGCCTTTTTTGCAACCACTTCAACTCTCCTACACGTTAAGAAATTTTAATTTCAAGATAAACGTCGATGAGACGACAATTCACACAGATATTTCACCTCATAATTGAAGAAGACGAGTTAATACGTCACTGTGATTGCTAATCTCCTATTGAGAAACCTTGTATCTCCTGACGAGTCGTTTTATTTCTGCTAACGATAAATTATGTCGATATAAACGGAATAAATTGTTCTAATGGAAATTGATTTGCCTTTATCAAATTTTAATTTGGTGTTTACAGAAGATTTCGATTAAGAAATGACTTAATTAACAGAAATTGGAACTCTGATTTGATAAGATAGAAGATTTATTTTTAGAATGCATCGTAGCATTAAAGAGAGTTTTGCTACGGTAGAATCTTAGACTATTATTATGAACCAGGATAGTGAATTATAATTTTAAACTTCTTGATTTCTAAGAATTTTGTTCGTTAAAATGAAATTCATTTTCTGGATAGAAAATTCCTAAAATTCTTTAATAGTATATCTGATCTACATGTCTCTTTATCACCTGTTGAATTAAACCTAATCTTCTATGTCCTTTTAAATCATACACACCCCTTTAAGCAACAATTTCCCCCTTCAATTCCCAAGCGGCTCCTAACCAACCCCAGTATCTTCCACCGCGATCCTAACACACCCAAAATCCTGCAGTAACATCGCCAACCCTAACCTACCGCATAAAATCATCACGAAGTTTCTAGAGCCAATCAAACCTCTCGTCAAACCAAATATCAAACACCACTATTGATCATATTTGACCGTAAGACCCTTAATCCAGTAGTAAAGTCAATGGAAACGATATAATCCGCTCAGAAAATCGGTCGGATGTTAAAATTTACATATTTTGAAAATCGAAGTAACTAATTTCAGATATTTTAACAAGCATAAGTACTTAGCCTTCGAAAGACTTAGGATGTGTTTTCTGATGATTATTTACGTCAAAGCAATCAAATATACCATAGATACTTGAGACTAGTTATATTCTTCTTTAAATGTTTCGTTTTCATCATCTTTGTTATATATTATGAATTTCAATTGTATAACTTATAATCAAACTAATGGATTTTTATGCATTTTTATATTACTATGAACAGAACTAAAGAAACGGAATCTAAATAGAAATTTATTTCACCTACCAAGTATTATAATAAATATTCTATTTTGGATATTTTACATGTTTTCGCATATTACATAAATTATATGCATTTGTAGCATCAAATCTCCCATAAATGCGTAAAAATCCCTAGTCTAATTACAATCGCAGACAAAAATAATTGGATAGTCAAATTAGTTACTGAATAGTTTATATACCATATAGAAGATACATACATATATATAATACATGGAATACATAAGGATATATAATATAATAAATAAAAGTTAAGTATATAACTGTAGTAAGTATCAAATCCATTACACGTCCATTTATTTTTTGCCCACGACTACGTCTAAACGAAGTTCTACTATACGTTCGTATAGCTGAATTCCAATCTATACATCTCATACATCGCAATTCCAACTCCCACAAGAAAAGATGCAGCGCACACCTTCCCATACTATATATCTCCATGAAATTCGAGTATTTTGCGTTCGGATCATATCGATATTTGCATCTTACCTTGCGTGCTGCCGTTGGGCTGACCTGGCTGTGGTATCCCTGGATAAAGGGGCGAGGGATGCGGCGAGAGTTGATTGCTGGGCGGTCCTGTAGAATGCGGATTGGCAGTCGTAGGGGTCGGCGTGGCCGATGCTACTTGCTGGGATTGTTGGGATTGCTGCACGGTACCGGCTGACGTGGGTGTTGCTGCAGGGGTGCCACCACCACCGACGCCACCGGTACCAATACCCCCAGCGGCTGGTTGCTGCTGTTGCGGCTGTTGTTGCTGCTGTTGCTGCTGCTGGGGAGTCTGTTGCGGCGTTGGCGGCTTCTGACCGTCGGGAGAGTCGCCGGCCGTTTCTGGAAACGAGCAACGAGAACGATTAGCAGGAAATATTAATGAACACGGCGGGATGTCTGAAACAGTCTGTACGCACGTTTCAGCTGGTTTAAGCGAATGGTTTTCGGGCAATGGTTCGTACTGGGAATGGATGGTTTCTGACGATGCGATTTGAAGAGGAGGATTGAAATCGATGGCGAGCGTGTTCAATTATTTCGGTGTACTATCGTTTGGAGCTATTTCGGCCTGCAACCGTTTGGAAGTGTTTTGCCGTTTACTTTTGAGAATGTGATGAAGAGATCGATTGGAGATTGGCTCCAACAAGAGTGAAGTTTTCAGAGTTGAAAGAGGAATTTCGGATGTTTGCCACATTGATGTGTGTTTAAGGTTGATGGATGTATATTTAATGTTTAAGTTAGTACAGTGAAAAGGAAAGGATAATATAGAGGTAATTTAGTACGGTACAGGAAACGACAAAAATTACGACAGAATCGAAATTGATACGTGGAATGTATGTAATAAACTTAAATTTCTGACAGAAGCTTGTCTTATCATTTTTGTCGGTAAGAAGGTCCGTATCATTATCGTCTTATGATAAAATAATCGTTCCACTTTGAAACTCATCTCTGCTCTTTCATGAATTTTAAAAGATGGGTCCGAAAATTGCGTCTATCAGAAAACCTAAAGGCAATTACTTCTTTTATCCTCAGTATTGATTCGAGCACACCATACAATAAACATTACGCATTTGCGCAATTAAAAAATATATGAACAGAGAGAAGAAATATATGAAGGCAATCTGCAGAAAATATAAAACAACCACGATAGCTATCCAAAATTGATCACGTTTCTATAAAACGAAGGTAGACGCACCACATGTCCGACGGTTCCGGAAATTGAGCCCATGTCTGGGTGATAACAAGCGCGGAACCTAATTACGTCCTTTAGCGTTTCGTCTTGCCATTCGCGTCTCGTTCCCACCCGCAAATCATGGGCCCTTATTTCCTGATCAGCCGGAGGCTGGACAATTTCCACGGGACATACGGTCCTGTACTCGTACATTCCCGAATTTGTTCACGACGAATAAAACTCTATCCCACAGAGATCACATCCCCCAAAGTGACTCGAAACTTGAAACTTTAGCGATATTTGATGGTTGTTTCGAATTTGATAACATTCGTGCGCGTAGATACTGGTTTTATGATTTCATAGAGTTGGTTTATGGTAGTTCACGATAGTTGAAGTTCGTACAGATAAGAGAATTTGGGGTTGAAGAGAAACTTGAGATAAGTGAACGTAGTCTATGGCTGAGGGGAAACATACATATGTTATTCTGAAAGCTTGGTATGTTAGTACGTTCGTGAACGATGGCCATGGCTGTTAGGTCGATTTACTCGAAATTCAGAACAAGCTTTAAATAACTGGAGATACTCAGAGATAATTTAATTATAGATATTAGGTCGTTACATATAAAATGTCATCTTGTTTAAAATTTGAAAGTAACAGATGGATATTGTATTTTTAAGGTTTGACCAATTGTTATGTGATTCGATTTTCTCCAATTTTTACAAAATAACAATTACCTCTTCAAGGATATTCGTGGGTACATGGATGTTTAATTTTTGTTTAAATAAAACACGAAGGTATGCAAGTTCGATCACAAGATGGAAATTTGAATTTAAATTGTATCATCGTAAGGAACAATCGCACGAATGAAATATGGGGCAGTTCAATTTCCTCTCGAGCATCGACATTTCAGGTTTTCCTATAAAATCTCTGACATACGGTAAAAGCGGGAAACTTACCATTTTCCGGAAACGACGTGGACCTTATAACGGGCAACAGGATTCCTTTCTGTACCAACTCGTCTCTGCTAGCTCGTACAGAGATTTTCCTCTCGAGCGCTGCAATCGTGAAGAACAACCCCTAGTTAATATCCTGGTTTATCGATAAATCGCCACTAGGTCATTTAGTGTATCAAATGATATCCTTGAATTATTTTTCAGTCTATCATTTCACATTTTTTAATATTCATTATTAAAAATATACTCACACAATGAGGCAGCTTCGAATTTATCCGATTTCTTTTTCCGTTTCCACTTCCACGGTTTAAAGAGTCTACCGAGGGCTGAAAATTTGCTTTTCCTCTCAAGGGGTGGTGTTCTTGCCCCCGAGCCCAAACTGTTCGTCCGTAATGCCGCCCCATTTTGCTTTTTCGCTGTAACAGACAGATATATTTACATATAGAAACTGTTTCCAGTTGCATAAAATGTTAGAAGTATTATTAATAAACTGCGAATGTTCATTTTAATCTCATGTAATTGAACAAACAGAATATAAATAGAGATTTGCTTCACCTACTAGATATTATTACGAATATTTTGACATATTTTTGTATGTTGTGTACATTTTTATGCTTTTAGAATCACTATACACGCATGAACCCGTCGTGTAATTATTAAAAATATATTTTATTAATGAAAAAATGCTAAAGGTAGCTGTATAAGAATCTTATCGTAGAAGGATTATGCTACAAAATAATGTAGTGACTGAAATCAAAACGATTGTCGGTAAAATAAAAGGGTGCAACTTCATCGACTGTTGCATTCCACTCGTGTTATCGACTTGGGATATGATTGCCGTGTTTCCACGATTTTCCAGGAAAACGTAAACCAGGAATTTCTACGTTACCGACAAGGGATGAAACATCCCCTAGAAAGTGTATTTACCACAATCGCACTAGCGAATCGATGATAGCTTTAACGAAACAATTCGAGGAAATATCGTTATCGTTCGTCGGAACACTTGGTTTCTAACGAATTTACACATAAAATGATTATTTTACGAACAAATATTAAGGAAAGTATAATTAAACTGATTTATATACAATAAAAAAAAAAGAAAAAGAAACAAATAGGATTCATTCATATATTGAAGATATAACATTTCCTACTTACTTCTACCTTGGAACTTAAAGGAAGTTCCAAAAAGTAGACAAGACGATGACTCGACAATAAAAGGTTCATATTAAAATACTTCCGCTTGTCTTTACCTTGAAAAGAATATAAGATGAACTCAGTCTTCTGCTAAAACTTCTTAAAGATTGTTCTACCAAGCTTTATTGCCCCCCGCCCTTTCCGTAGTTTTTAAGAAGGAAGATCTGTGGGCGGTGGACAAAAGGATGTAAAGCACGTAACGTACGATGATAATACGATGAAAGACGACTTCCATTTCCTTCGGAAGTAAAACTTATTTTCCAGGATTATTGTACCTCTCGAGGTATGACACTGTTTACAAATGTTGGGCAAATATTCGCAGAGAATTGTACTGAGCGTGGCCAGCTCTCTTCCTCTATCTCACTCTCTCTCACACACACACACATGGTTCTGTTCCTCTTAACTCATTGTTAGACGGCCATGTCGATGTCACCATAAAATCAATACCCGACATCGTAGCCCCATAGATATTTAATGGCTATGGTTTTCCATAAAAAAAGACAATATCGTTTGGAAAATATGATCAAATAAATTTTTCAGTTGTATTCGGGAAAGGTTGGATAATAAAAATCTGTGAAAAATGGAATTGAAGAGATCCTGAATAGGAAGATATTTCTAATAATTAGTTTCTAGAATTAGTAAGGAAGGCTTGATATTAATATTCATGAAATATGATATATTGCAATCTCCGTAACCGCTTCGTATATTTAGAATTGTAAAACTTTAGAACTATTCCGCTCTAGTAACCGCCAATTGATCTCGTAATAACATCCTCTGTTAACAACTAATTAATTCGTATAGTAATTAATACGTTGAAATTACGATGACTGTTAAAACATTTCGGGTCTTCCATGCGCTACAAGCTTAAAAATTCTTTGGATTTCATAAAGATTACATTACAACGTAATCGTTGGGGATAAAATACGCGGTAGATTAAGCGTGTAATAAATGTCAAATGACAGTAATTTCGGAACCAATTCTATTTACTACGTCGTAATATGCAAAATATTTATCGCCAGCTCTCAAATAATTAAAATATACGAGCTTTCTACGATATTCGAAATAATCCACCTTAATGCAGAGCAATTTTATCAATTCGAAATTTGTCGATTTCATATCTACATCTTCTTCCTAAAAGCTATTATCCTCATTTTAAAATATATCCGGTTCTGCTACATATTGCACTAACCTAACGCTACAACGTCACAATGTTACTTAATGCTCAGCTGTTTAAGAAAATTTAAATACCACGCCATTCTACTTTAACCGCACAATCCAACATCATAAACGTCGCCTCAAAGAACTTTGTCCACGATGCAATGAAACCAGCTCTCAAAGGAGAAACTACTCCGATATCCTGCTTGTAATACATAGATTTTTGTGAATGTCGGACGTCCATTAATTAATATTTGTTAGAACATCTCGAGCACGAAAACTAAATATAACATAAACCATGTGAGGAACAACTGAAACAACATAAGAGGAATCGTCATGGAAAGAAAATTTCTGGAAACCCCCAGAGAGGAATAATGGACGATAACGTGCGGTAGGGCAGTTTCGTCGAGATCGACGATTATTATCGGTCCTGAACGTCCCTCAGGGATACTTCTGGTCGGCAGATCTTCTATGGTGGATTCTTAGTACGCGGGGACGAATTTGGTTAGCTTATCGCATCGTATGGTCGTACTCAGTCCCCGAGCGTCTAGTTTGGGAGCAATTAGACGGAGTGACGAAGGTCGATCGGTTTTGCTATTGACGACGTCTGTTAAAGGGAAATTTTGGGATAGTTGATATTCCAAAGAGATTACCAATTATTTTAACACGAAGGAATTGTTCTAACATGTATATCCGTATGGTATGATCACCCACTTGCATGATTTTATTAATTGCTCAAATTAACAACTTATAATCCATCGTTCTGATGAGTTTGATATTTTTGGTTGAAATAGAAAGAAGTTAAAATAGGAAGCCGTTGATGGCGTAGCGGCTTTTAGCGTCATGGTTGTTTTATATAAGATAATAATAGTTCTATGATATAATGTAAGCATGAAAGTATAATAGATAGGGTTGCTGCTATCGATGAAATAGATACCAACGAAGTTTTCAATTATGAAGAACGTGTACCATGTGAAGTGAATAATATCAGTGTTATAAAATGATAGAGAAAAATGTACAAGGCCAATTCCCACCCCCTTTCGCAGATACTATAATAAAAGTTTCTGCGATAAAGTATCTGGAAAATGTTTGCATTCACGCACACAATACCATAACATTGTTCATTAAGTGTATTTTATTGGAAGTTGTATTCTTCTGGAGGTAGATAAATGCAATTTATGGCATTTAAATATATAAGAAACTGTTGTCGTTTGTTTAAAATTGTAAAATATAGAAGATTCTTATGCGTTATTCATATAGAGCAAAAATTGATATCGATATTCCAAGAGACGCCAACTTTGCCGTCAATCGATGTTTTCATTATTCCTCTTAGCGTCTAGCTCGCAGAAAAATACATAAAATCGACATAAAAACGATACATAAAATGGTCGTCGGTTTGTTATCGAAGAGCTTAATTACAGCATTCTAAGAGATTTTATCAATTTCTTAAATTCTATCGTAATTGAAATACAATATTTAATCCTCAATCAAAACTCTAATGTTATATTTGGTACATTCGTGATCGGTTTTATCAAAACTTTAAGATCGAGGGTCAATTTCAAGACAAAGATAAAAATTTACGAAGTTGAATCTTAAGTGCCACATTATTACAATATTAAAAATTCCCAATATTTCGTCGATACTTCTTACGAAACACGTGCGACATATCAACAACAATTTTCTAAATTTTCACTAACTGAGAAACACGTATCCTTTAGATTAATAAAAAAAAAGTTAATAAAATTCTCTCACCCACACCAAAAGCGGGTTTCGATCTTCTCAGAAACAAATTCTCATAGATGGCAGGATGGCAGAATGTAATCTGGTTGCTTCTTGTTCGACGGACAATGCGAGGGCGGAAGTGTAAGGGATCAAAGGAAGAAAAATCTGTCGGATCTTCCGGCGTTTCAATAAGAAGCGACACGGTTCGAAAAATGGCAAGTTCGATTTCTGGAGGTCGAGACTTTTCTCTCGGGATAGGAGTAGACTCAATGCCATCAGAAATGGCTTAGTGGCGTCGAAGCTGTTGGCACGAGATTCGAGGAGAAGGCATTCCTTGGCAACGATCGTGGCTGAAAATTACTCGAAGAACGCTCGATCGATCGGGCATGCGATATCCGTTTCGATCAGCTCCGCGTTGATCGAACCACGTGGATGGCTCGGCTTCGAGAGAACTCGATCTTTTGAATATTTTTCGTGTCACGTGGACGAGTTCAAAGAGCAAATGTCGAGAGAAAACAGAGAAATTGGATAATAAAAAACGCGACAGTGACTCGGAAAGTTATTGATTTATCAATTACAATATAATCGTTACGGTAGCGATTTTTAATTTCGTTTATCGATCTGTGAAACACTATAATCTCGTAATTTAAGAAAATCGTATATGTGTTTGTAATTCGTAATTTGTACAAAAGTTAGTGCAATGTACTGCAAAATAAATCTTTCCGTGGAAATTCAGATTGCTTCGATAAGAAAGTTGGTTCACCGATTACAATGCCTTGCGGAAGTATTCATACACTTGTCGACAACTTTTACGAATATATTATGTGTGTTGTGTAAAGTATTGTGAAATTTCGTTAACATCGTAATGATACCTAACTACCCGGCAATATATTGGCAAAATTTTTAGCCATCCTAAAATCTTATATAGAAGTTATAAGATATTTAGTACAAGTATGTGTATATTTCACAAAGATCACAAGAGTTCAAACAGCCTGTCATCCACGATATTAATAAATCTCATACTTAGTATTCATTAAGATTCTTTTTCGCATTTATTACATACTTTACGTAACTATTCATGCTTTATACTATTCTTTTACTGAATACATATGCTTGCAATAGATATCTTGTATAAATCTTATATAAATCTTGCATAAATAAATTATTCCAATATAATCATGATAATCGCGTTTGATAATAGCGCTGATAAAATTACAAAATATTTTACGTAACGCTTACAATATACACCTGAAAGTTTCGTCTGGTAAATATACGAATATACTCACTTTTGTGAGTTACACAGTATGTCATTTTTAAAAGTCGATTGTATTAATTAATTGTACTTGAAATTAATCACGTCCCGTTATTTGATGTAATCGAACACTCTTGTCTTGGAATTTGTTTAAAATCATTTACAGTTATAATACTACACAGATACCATGGCAATTGAGGAATAAAAGACGATCTACCACCTACATCATCTTCCCTTGTACAATACCAAGTTGCCCAACCACGAGTAGCTTAAGCAATTACCAAACATTAATCTTGATCCTGGAATTCCATTAATCTCCAACTATATCGACGATTCACGTGCAAAGCGTGTCGTCTCGCGTAGAATATATCGGTGTCTCGCGGGCCGAAGTGGAATAATTGACGCGACAAAGCGTTTCCGGTGCCTAGGAGGCCTATTCACGCGCGTCAAAGGCCGTCGAGAGTCGTTGCACCGATGTGCATCGTCTACCGTTCGCGGACAATGGCAATATTAACGCGACGATGGAGTGCAGTTTCCTATTGTTCGAGATCGCGATGCATCTTACTGCGAGTCCGCCCATTATCGTGGCAAGACGTGGTAAAAAGGGGAAGACAAATCGGCAGCAACTGTCGTTCCCATAGCGCATCGTCAAAAGTGATATTTTCGCGCTAACATTATTTTTCCATTTTCTTCTTTTTCTTCTATTTGTTCGATCTATCTTTTATTTACATCCGTAGTAAAATTTAGAGCAGAGAACGATTGCTATAATATTATATATTGATAAAAAATAAGACGGAGAAAACGATGACACGATCCGTTGGTTTAGTCTATGTGCGGGATTTACGTCAATTGCGAATCGAATGATCTGTACAAATAAGGATGTCGAGTGTGTGGTGTTATTCAGATTGAAATGACTCATGTTCTCACAAATATATCGTTATCTTGAAAATAGCCTGATTGATCGTCCTAAAGAATTAATTAAACTAAGAAATTATAGAAATTTGATTAAACATGATTGTATGTATTATGTTTAATTTGATAAACGATAAACTACGACAATGTTTATCGAATTTGTTCTCCTTTATGTTACTCGTGTCTTGATTTTAATATGTTTTAATAACAAAGCCACATCGTGTGCAATTAACTCCATAAATTGAAGAAGCTTCAGGAGTCACATTGATCAACTCGATATATCAAAGAGCAAAAAAAAACTGATGTTGCGAACACTATTTCTTAAATGTATCCTGGAATTTCCGTATATAGATTTATGGAAATGAGCATTTGTTTCTTAAGAATTGCATATTAATCGTGTACTCGAGTATTGAAACTAAGAAGCTAATAAAATTTGAATTTGATCAATTTGATTTCTGAGATCGTATAATAGGATCGTATAATTCTCTTCATTACCAAACAACGTTAACAAAACCTCGGCTATAGGCGAGACACGTAATACACCAAAATCTTCAGAAAGAAAAGGATCTTCCATACACCCTTCCATCAAAGTAGAGTCATAAAAATTATCCTTAAATCCTGAAATTCCACCAGGTTATGACCCAACCACTTAGCCACCCACACCATCACAAGATTATCTACTTACACAGTTCGCCATCCTGAAAACATTATAATCCCTAAGCTCCGCCATTAAAAGTTGCTCGAAACAGCTATTCTCCTCGAACAAGCCATTGTTTAAGTATCCTCGAGGCGGGCAATAGAATTCTTGAACGCGTTATCGAATCACACGACAATTTAATTCTCGCAACGGCACGTGTGCGTCTCGTAGGCATCGAATGTGGTCGATATCGATCGATAATGAACTACCGCCACTCGATACGTACGCAAGATGTGTCTATACGCGTGTACGTGTGTGTAACCGCGCAGGGTACGACGCTTCGTAATTCTCGGGTCAGAGTGGTTAATATGCAAATGGAAGCGGCGACCACCGACCCGCATAGATACTTGCGGTCGTTTAATCTGGCCAAACCGAAGGGATTCAACGAAATCCGCCTTCATAAACGCATTTCCGCCACGGGAATTCCGCTTCATCGTGTAAACAAACCGAATCCTTATTAGTACGCGGTCCCACGGACAAATCGAGGGTCGCTCGTTGCGGATACACGATTTTATACTGGGGATCGTTTTTTGCTAACCGGAGGATGTTCGGTTCGATCGAGCATCAAAGAAGGGTAGATGAAGTGCAAGTATGAGACTAATCGAATGAATAATTGATAAGTGTCGCTGGTTTTCGAGTGTTTGGTGAAGTTGAAGTATAGATCAAAGTACAGGTCCTGGATATTTTGGTGTCGATTTTATACAGTTTCGATCGTGCATCACGAAAAGTGGATGAAGTACGTACAAATGCAAAGAGCAATCGGTTCAATAATTGATACGTGTAACTGGTTCTTTTCGGTCTGCTTGAAACTAAAGTATAGATTTAAGTACAAATCTAGGGTAGTTTGGAATGGATACACGATTTTATACAGTTTCGATGGATTATTACGAAGTACGAATGTAGCTCGTTTGTTACAGTCTGTTGGAAGGGTGGGCGAAGTTGATGGTACGAAGGGTGAATAAAGATGAATTTGAAATAAAGAGATACAAGTATAAAATAAAAAAGATATTTCATCGAATAAAGTTTAAAAATTACCGAGAGATATTAAATTCAAAAATGTAACGAACCTTAAAAAAATTTCTCAGAAGAGCGAGATAAACCGAAGAATTATTGAACGTTACGCGAATACGTGTCTATATCGAACGTAACATGGAATATCTTTTTTAAAAAATAACGGGCACTGATAAAGTCTCCAGAACAGCAAAATAAGCCGAAGAGTTATTAACATTGTACAAATACATATATCAAACGTAACATGCAACATCTTTCGAAACAAAAACCCTCGCAATATCTGCCGGGAGGAAATTAATTATCCTGGTTGGAACGGAATACATGGGGGGAGAGATGAAGACGATTCGCAGGGGCGGTGGCGGCTCGCCCCCGGCTGCAGTTACGGGTTCGATATTACGAGCGGACAAATGGACTCGAACGTCCCTCAACTATGTCGTCGTGCGCCATAAGGGCCGTTGGCGTCGCTTTGACGCAACAGGCATTCCCGCTACAACAATGGACAAGCGTTATTGTTCGAGGGATCTTGAACCGTGCCGAGTGGCTCTATAATCGGTCGACAACCTGACGTCGTTGGTCGTTCGCTCTGCTAAACGGATATGTACACGCAACGGGACTTACCGAAGACCATTGATGCGCGAATGATAAACTCAAGGGCTAATCCGCATGGGAGAAACGACGACAGATAACTTCGTTAGAAATTATACGATTTACGATTATCGTACTAGGTTTCCTTGTGTCGTGTCTATCCTCTTGGAATAATTATATTTTCAAAAGAGAATTAAATCGAAAAGTTTTGATGTTGTAATCCGAGTTATTGAAAATTCAAAAAAGGAAAAAAAAATTGAGAGTTAAACAGTAGTTAAAATTTTGAACATACGGGCAATGTTTCAATTTTGAAGAATTTGAATCGTCTTCCTAGCTAAGCTGCGTTCTTGCCGACTTAATGATCTGTCGACAACATAATGCTACTCATTGTTCGCTCCACTAAGCGGATGTAGGAATCAGTGGAACATGGTGAAGATTATGGGTATACAAAGGGTGAATTTGAGGGGAGATTCGCAAGGACCTATCCACGGGGGGAAAGCGATGACAGATAACGTCGTTATAGGATGATACAAGCATTATGACAATTGATATGTCAAACTTATGATAAAGATCTTTAATTATTAATTTTTACAAATAACTGTATCAGGAATTTAATGGTACCTGAATATTTAAAACGGATTTATTTTACTCTCAAAAAACCTAAGAATCGCTAATTTAGATATAATTTTCTAAATAAACGACTACAAGCCACACGATGCAACGCATGAACCCAACTTGCAATTTGCTCAACTTAATCCTACATCTGCCAAACTCCACAAATCCACCATGAGACAAACTACAACCGTGTCTGAAGTAATCCTAGAACCTTGTCTCGCCTTTCACGATCCTCCACCTGTATCCGTTCACGCATCAGCCTCTGCACATCCCATCTAATCCTCTAACCACGTATACTACACCCTGTAACCCGAAGTAACCTTGTTTGGATCCATATGGTACCAACCTCTTATGCTAGGATAAAAGATATGGTTAACACGTTGGCTGATACGGCGATCAAACATGTTACCAAATTTTTTCAAGTGAGCAAAACAAAGTAGATCTCGCGGATTAAGATATTATCAACAATGCGAATGATTTAAATAACATCGTCAGAGAAAAATCGCGCAAGTACGATATAATATTTTGTAAAAATGAAATGTTCTAGTCTAATATATTTTAATTTATTCTAATTTATTGCAGGACAAACTATATAAAATTCGCGTGGCAGTCAACGTGTTAATAAAGTAGTCAAACATTCTAGACATTGCTGCATCGAACACAACGCATGTTAATGGTCTGTTCGAGTTGAAGTATAGTACTGACAGAAAGAAATCTGACGTTCTTAAATCAGGTAAACAAGAGAACCAATCATTGTCACTAATTTTTCACATAATTCGCATGATTGGTTATAGTAAAATTTGATAGCAAAACTTACCATGGTGTCGAATATTCTATAATAGAATTGCGTAGTTACAATACGCGATTGTTATTTCAAATTGTCATAACACCAACAGGAAAAAAATAACGACGAACCAAAAAGACGACGCTCCTTTCATGGCACGTTGTATAATTATGATTTTATCCTTTCGCCTATTCTCTTTTTCGCTAATTCAAACGCTATATTAAAAACTCCTGTAAAATTTTACAACTTGAAACATTCAGATGACAATACAATGATGTCACTGTCTGGTTGCTGCCGAGGCCGGCTGACGCTGTGGTTAGCGTTATTAGCACTCGACGTGCTAAGAAAAACAAAATTCCAGTCGCAATAAACTGCCACGCGACTTCGACCATAACCAGCATATTAAGTATCAATGCATACGGATTCGATACATTCTATTTTCCCTCCATCAAACTCTGAATTCTAAATTTCACCAACGCGTTCCCAGTATCCGCTCAAATCGATAAACCTTTCTTTCGTCCAGCGGACTCGAATATCCCTGAAAATGATCATGTCGCCGCGATTAAGCAATCCCTGCAGAAGGACGAGATTCTCTAATGAAATAACGAGCTCCAGACATTTTTCGGTGCTCGCACGACGTTCGAGAGAACGGGGTGAAAAAACGCAAAGAGATAAAGCGAGGGTGCAGTCGGTTAGGGCACGTTGCCCCGGGCATGGCTGAAGGCCTTCTCCGAGCTGGGGCTCCGCCGGTAAGGGATGCTGAGGGTGTTGCTATGGAGACGCCACAGTGTTTTCCGTTCCCCAATTACATGGCCGCTGGTTGTCAACTTGAACCCCTGAAACGCATTCCTGCGGCGACCGGGCTGAGGTGAGATACAGGTGTGCCCTCGCAGCTTCTTTCCTGGAGGCATGCGCCTCGATAGATGTACTCGCTCTGTCTCGAGTACGACGCTGCATCCGGCAAGACAAAAGCTTCACCGCGGATCGTTGGTTACTTTAGCGTATCCGTGAATGGGTGCGTTGCTGGGTTCGTGCGCGTGCCGTTCCTACCGAAATCCAGATGTGATTCGAGTAGGATTTTCATCGATAGATGTGGGTAGGTTGCTGTATTTGATCGAGGATAGTTAGCTGTTGTTGGTTTAGGTCTTCGGAGGCCCGGCTCGTTGGTTTAGGAAGATTGAGAAATAAGCAGATATCGACGAATGTTTTTGTGAATAGAGAATTGTGTAATTGGGATGATTTCGGTTTAAGTGTTGGAGATGATAAGAAACTTTTCTTTCATAAAGGAGATAATATGGAGTGTTTGGTGTCATCGTCCAAGTTATTGGAAGATATGCGGAATGACCGCTTAATTCCAATGATTTTGGTTTTGGTTTAAGCGTTAGCTTTATGAAACTTGCAATATTTTCATAGAAATTTCATAGATGGGAATTTTAATAAGCTTTTTTATGAAGAAAAAGAACTTGCCTCTCTCTTGGAATATTTATATGTACATTTTCTTATATACCTCCCATTCGAATTTCTTTGATACAAATTCCATACTTTAGTAGTCGATAGTTCTAGTGTTAAACATCTTTCGCCGATTATTCTGTCAAGAAATTCCTCTTCATCGATACTCTTCAAACTTCTACCTACTGATTCGAGGCCAAGAGACGTTCCTGCGCGGTTAGAAGGCGCCAGAAAACATCGATCTATCTCCGTATAATTTCCTCCGACGGCTGGAAACAAGCAAGCGAATGGTAAACAGAAGTGAAGGACGGGCGGGTGCAGAGCCGACTCAACTGGAACGCGCCCAGCAGCACACAGTATTTCGCGGACACAAAGCACAAGAAACTATAAAGCCACCCCTTGGTTTGCCGTCCGCCGCACCTTTCGCCCTTTGCGCCGTACAGGGGATCGAATCTCCATTATTCGCCTTTCCAACCGGGCTAAATGCTCGTTAATCCCTAATTGCATCACCTACACGCACATGTCCTTTTGCTTTTTATACATTCTTTTCTTTTCACGCAACCCTTCCATGATTTTATGGCTCGCTACCATCACGACTATTTGCGCGTTTCTTCATGGAAAAATACGAAGTTCACGAAAGGTAGAAACACTTGCTTGCTTATGAGAATTGTTCGTGTGTTTTTTCCTATTAATTTCTGCAGAGACGAGTATATGTCTGGAAACGAAAGTAAATATTTGACCGAAACATCTTGTTAATTATAAATTTTTCTTAATCTTCTAATAATTCTTTCAAGGAATTAATTAAATTAAATTTCCTTTGATTGAATTAATTTGCTTAATTAAATCAATTTCCTTCTTTTACGATTCTTATGAACTAACATTTTTATTCGATTCGTATATTAAATATTCCTTTAAGCATCTGGAAAAAATATTTATTTTAAGTAATACTTTATTATAATACATTAGACACGTTATTTCTTTTCTTCTCCGAGAGAACGTATAGTTAATTCACATTTTGTCGACAGGAATCGTCAATAAGCGTTCAGATTTCACAAGAAGAACAGCTTCCTTCGATCAAAAATTTAGCAGACTACGGAGAGAAGAGGGTCTAGCCCGAGACTGAAATTGAATTACAAGGATTCCCTTTCAAAGACTTGGATGAAGGATGGATCTTTATAAGTTTAAACGTCCTAAAAATACAAATATTAATTTTATCGAAATAATACAGTCATACTAATGCTTCGATAATTAGGGATTAGAGAAAGCTGAGGAGAATAATGAATAGGACCTCAAACCTCGAAAAGATACAAACAAATATTACTCTTATCGAAATAATCCAGTTACGCTAATGTTTGGATAATTAGGGATAAGAAAAAGTCGAGGGGATAACGATTAGGATTTAATTTCGTTGAATAATACGAAGAATTAAGCTAGTGGTTAATAATAATTACAGATCAAATTGTCATATACCATTAGATGGATTTATTTATAAATTCAGAAAATTTGTGCACACGAATCTGTTATTTCATCGAATTATTCCTCTCTATTGCTCGTGTCACGTTATCTTAAGATAGGTGTAGCATCTATATGACATTAAGTTTGTTAATTTAAACATCTTATATGTATTAAAATCCTATTGTTACGTGTATTGTAATAGCATTTACAATCTGTTTTGAATCGCGTTAAAATTTTTTCAAAAAAATGTATACCTACATATGCAGCTGCAACTAAGAATAATGTTGTTATTTAAGGAACTAATCTATAAAAAGGAAATACGTAGAGACTGATTGCAATAACGTTCCTTATTTCAGGATTTCTCAGTTTTTTTGAGATTTTTTTTAAAGATTTTTACTATTTATAGGAACTAATTCCAAATGCTAAAAAGTTCAAAGAAACGCCTAGAGGAGAAAAACAACTATAATCGTTCTACATGCACAATTAAACAAGGAAAACTCTATGTAATTAAAGTTTCTTGCAATTAAACGCAACAGAATAATGAGCCTCGATGTAACTGATTAATGCAACTCGCGAGAGATTACGTTTTATACGAAACTATTTCAACATCTACGAAACGTAGAATTAATGCAATAAATTCAAAGATTAAAAAGTTGCAAATATTAATCCCACTGTACACGTATGAAACGAACAACAAACCAAATCGCTCGAAACTAATTGTATTACTATCTTTCTTATGTAATAGAGATTGCCATTGTTAGCTCATGATGATAATGATGATGATGAAACCTTATACTAACTAATAAAGAATCTCAGTATCTTCTTATCTTAATAAACAAGCGTAGAATCAACGTAATAAATTCAAGGATATAAAAATTGCATCGTACAAAATGTATAATGAGACGAATTACTTAAAAGTATTATTCGCAGTAAAATTCTTTCCATTAAAAAGCAGAACCTTAAATTACAAACTTCAAAGAATTCCTAACAGTTTATTATCCGTACTATTAAAATTTCTCACATTAAATACATCAGAAAATTGTTCCCGTTGAAAACTAAAATCTACAGCTAAATTAGAAAATTCTTAAAAATTCTAACTAATAAATTGAAAACTTCCTACAAATTCTAATTACGTTCTTTAATTTCGTTTATCATTTAACAAGCTAACAGAAAAGATTCATGAAAATGGTATCAAAGCAAGTAGAAGGAAATCACAGATGCCGCAACAGTAGGACAGGATATTGTCCTTGTGAGTTAGGTATCCGGTAATTACAGGAATCTAGTTGTACGCCGATCGGATTCGAGGTCGATTAAAGGGGGGAGAGAGAGAGAGAGAGAGAGAGAGAGAGAGAGATACTACTCCGCGAGTCCTTGGAACGTGACGACTTTCTCAACACGAAAACTAGTATAATTGCGCTTCCTCGTGGATCTCGATTGCCATCGTTTTATTCTCTACATCACGCTGTTCCAACGAAACGCGTGACGACAACCGTGGAACTTAATGAAACGGCACGCTCGAGTGATCTTCAAAGAATCTACGAAAAAGTCTCGAAGCTTAAACCCGTTTCATTCGTGGACTACCGTCGTTCGAGCTCACCAAGAAATGAGAGAATCATTCAGTGTCGCTCAACTCGACGAAGTTTTAGCGTAGACCGGTGTAAGGTGCATAGAAATGGAACTAGTGGACACATTAAGGCGAGGTCTAAGACGGAACTGGAGTTTAAGGTGTGAGAGAGTAGAGGAATTGCGGTGGATGAGATAAGGAGTTGAAGGAAGGGATAAAGAAACTGGTAACGTAATGTGTTAGGTTATTCTGGTCGAATGGAAAATTTATAAATATTTGTTCTACGCTTCTGTCTAAAAATTTGTTTAAACGTTCTTATTATATACCATGGAGGAGGAGAGCAACGATGCTTTGTGTAATAAAGGAGATTTCGTTTCAAGTACATTTTCCATTCTATTCTTATTCAAGATTCTTAGAAGTGTTTATTATATTTCAATCGCCCATTATATCCTTTTATTTATCGTATTTCACTTTATTCTATTGTTTTTATTATAAACATAGAAAACATGGAACAAATAATTGTTATCGATAGTGCAACAAGGACCACTCTGAATTCTTTTGTTACTTCAATTTATTTTTATTACAAATCAATCTTTCAGCAACGGCATGAAGTTATTTCCATATATCTTTATTCTGCAATCTGCATTTCGGGTTATCGATATCGACACAAAATACATAATACAAACATAGAATTTAAATACAAGCTGAAAAAAAGATCAAATTGTAAGAAACGAATCAATCGAACTAAAACCTTAACCAAAGGAAGCCCTGAATTTGAAAGAAACGTATTTCCTTTATATACCAACGACTCTAGGTACTAGAAAAATACTAAAAATAATTCTATAGTAATCTAATATAGTCTTCACGCAGAGTAACTACATTTAAAGAAAGATTACTTAATATATACCATAATAAATTTAATACTGTATACTAATAATAAATAAATAATATGCACTAATAATAAATTTAAAGAAAACTAAAATCCCTACGAAAGCAACAGGAATAAAACTTCGCCTCGAACAAACAAACTCTCCCCTCCTCTCTTTCCCTCTCTCTTATCCAGCTACGATGCAAAAGTATTTCCGAATCGATCGAAACTTTCTCCCGGTGAATTCACATCAAGCCATCACTTCCCCGAATCGCTCTTCAATATCGCCCCTTTTATCGGCAGCGTGTGCTCTGCCACCGAATAAATATGCAAATAATTGCATTCAACCGAACTCTGGATGCTTTCGAAGTTATCGATAGAGAGCGATGATTCTCACTTCCGACCAAACGTGGTTGTTTCTTAACGCACCAGTATCGTCGAACACAGCAAGCATTATGAATCGGGAGAAGAAACATGAGTCAGCGATGGATATTAAGCGTGGTCGTTAATACGATGCGATATAGAAAAAGAAGTCTGAATCGAATGAAACGGATCGTCTGGCTTCTTTGCTCGTCTCTTTCGTCCTGTTTCGTTACTTTTTGCTCGAGGACCGGTCGATTGGATCGTTTTCTGTTGAGGTGCATGCAAGGTGAACTACCTTTTTGGGATTAAGAGTAGGAAGATCCGATGAGTCATTTTGATCCATTAACAAATGACCAAGAAATTACTTGTTTTTATTGGCAAGTATAATTACTTATAATTTTTCGATTTTTAATAGATTAAGAGATATGATTATTTTTATTACCTTTGTCGTTAGAAATACCTTCGTTTTAATAACGTCTGCTCTGACACGCTATACGTTGCTTTCTTTTTTCGTCCCTCCAAATCATGTTGTTAAAATGCACAAAGACAGAAAACGCTACAGTTATAATTTGTTGTAACAAACAAACTGTTGTAACTGTTGTAACAAACAGAGAAGTTTATATATTGCGGTGTAAACTGTTCTATATAATTTTAACAATTAGTATCTTGGGGGTCGTTAGGGCAAAGTCCAATTTCAACTTGTATCAACAAAACATTCTATATGTATACTCAAATGTTCCTCTATTCGTATAATTATGGTGGAATATCCTGCTCTATATCTAAACAAAACAGAAACATGTTATGCGAATTTAATTATACCACATATAGAATATACATATAAGTACAATGTATCTACATGGCTGCATAATTTAATGTGAATTTAATTATTTCGGTCACAATTAATTAACCAGAAAATGAGGTTATTACTATAACAATGATTGTAAGTAGATGTTTAATTCGTATACGTAGTACACATATTTCAAGTTAATGCTACTCATATTTCTAATCACCCATGAAATATAAACAAATTAAACGCGTTTCTGGGATTAAATGGAAAGTTGAGTGAAAAGAATCTTCTTAATTTTCGTCACAACTGGATTTCCCACTTAATATGTGTTCCCACTCTAATTAAGAACGTAATTTACAAATCTTAAATTAAATCGTTTTGTACGTTATTTAAATAAATTTGCATGATTCAGTTAGTCTACAAGTCAATCAAAAGACTATCTTTCATAAACTATGTATACAAACATGTATGTATATTTATGTAGATGCCTATCGCCATGAGAACAATGATACAACTTCTCATTCGAAAGATAAAAGTTTGTGTTGAAATAAATAGATTCAGTCGGTTAGTCAAACACTAAATAAAATTTCGCTCCTATAAATGGACTTTTATGATGCATGAAATACTATATCGCATGATAGATGAAAGCATTCTAATATTCAAATTATTTTATTTCCTGTTACTCGCTTCAATTTTCACATCACTTCCACAATCCAAACAACTCCACATCGATGAAAAAATCATAGATGAAATTTTTTAATCGAGTTTCAGTAAATCGGGGGAACGTCACGTTCCAGTGCACGTTGTGAACGCAGCCATACAACGAGCACCGTTATTCCCCTGCTACTACGGTGTAAACGTACTGGAACGCGGTACGCGAGTACTACGCGTAGTGTGTTACGCAGTGAGCAATGCGTTTACCTACGTGCCCTGCCAGTCACGCAACCATGGTGAACACGTGACCGGATTCAATGCAATAGTTCGACCACCATTCCTTTTCATCCGGATCGCAACTTAGAGATACTCCCACTTCAGTTTCTCATGAGAATCTTTACACCTGCCACAGGTACACTGTTATATTTTTATTGATTTAGTTGGGTTTGATCAGCGATTATTCTAATAGTTTACCGTGGAAGTACGTTACGTTTTGCTGATTTAGCTGGTCAGTAATGTAGGAAATTTCTTAATGATGAGTTATGGGCAATAATTATCTTGATAGTTTCATCTGACAGCTGGTGGAGAAACTGTTATATTTTTACCTGTTTAACTATATTCCATCAGTAATTCTATAGTTTATCGTGAAAAATATATAAATAATTTTGTATTTTGCTTTTAAGATAATTTATCGCTTACGAGCGATGGTTATCTTAATAATTTCATTTGACAGCTGATGGGAGAGCTATCACATTCTTACTGATCTAACCATGTTCGAAAAATCATAACAATTTATTGCGAAAAGTACATTGTGTTTTGTAGATTTCGTTGGTCAGGAGGACATTCCTTGGTGATAAATTATGAGCAGATATTGCCTCGATAATTTGATTTGCTAATTCTACAGAGATTCTCTGCGGAAAAAATTATTTTTGAGTGTTATTAATTATTGACGAAGTTGTTTTACAATATTGTAAATTTTCTTACTTCTACCGTTCCATGTTACTTTAGAAATTTGATGCAAGGCGTTTCTGTACCTTCCTTATTAAATTTCAGGAACTTTATATGAGTTACAAGTTATTCTACATTTCTCAGTGTAGCTGTAAGTTGAAAACTCATAAAAATTGAGCCGAGTCGAGAATAAACAAAATAATCTGCGAGCCTATCATTCAACCCTCTATATGATTTTATATTTTTCAGCTTTTATACAAGGGCCAACTGCTCTTTTATTGTGACGTTTGGTTTGGGGTTTGCCCAAGGTAGCTCCACCGATTTGATCGCGAAATAGAAATAGACAATCCGATGGACACTTCTAAAACGCTTCCTTTTGTTCCTGTTTACATTTAAACGGTATTCTGTATGCAGAGTGAACGAAACCAGTAATTGTCAGATACAGTACAAGGTTTCTGTCTATGGAGAATCGACCCTTAATCTCAAAACAATTTAATTTTTTTTTTATTTCATGTATCAATATATTCTAAGAAATCAAATCTCGTTGTTGTTAACGCTCAAAGTTCGTGCTTTATATACAATTTTCTCGGCTTTCCAACACAATGCAGGATAATACTGCGTGCATGATACGCGTGAAAATGCTGTAAAGGTAATTTTGAAAGTCGTCTTAGTGAATAAAGTCTCGGCGAGCGAATTCCAAGAAACAAATGGCTGAGAGGTAGGCCTTTGAATGAAAGTAACGGCGCTTCGTACGACCATCATGAATATGAGAAAAGGTCTAGAAGACATCATTGTAATAATAGTTGATGAATTGGTTCGTAATAATCCGTCTTGCTTCAACGATCAATCGGTTATTGTCGTGAAAAAAGTTCTCAAGCAAATTTTGCGTGAAAGCAAGCAGTCGAGTTTTTACAGTCAAATCGGGAACCTAATTTCAACATTGCAGTCGATTGGAATAAAGAGATTCGAACGTACTTATTGATAATTTTGAGAAAGATTTGAATATTTCGAGCAAATTGCTTTAACATAGAATTAATTTGCTGTTAAGGATATTGTTGTTTCGGTTACAAATCCTTTTAGAATTTCGTTGCACGCAAAATGTTTCAGCTCTTTTTTTCCTAAGAATACATTACACGAAACGAGAAAAACAGTTCGTTTCACTGTTGCGTATCTCGAACCGGAAACAAGGTTTGTTCACAGCTTTTAATGCGGGAAGTAGCGCACTTAACTGCAACGTGTTACAAAATTGCCTTCGTTGCTCGCTAATTGTATTACGCTTGCAAATACACATCTCGGTTTTTAATTCGTTTAGAGTTCCAACGATCAAATAACAAAAATATAATAAAGATACAAAATAAAAAAAAAACTTTGGTAAGTTACGAACAATTTACATACGAGATCGAATAATCTTCGATCGAAATCCAGCTTCGAAAGAGCCATGTATGGACGAGCCGTGTTTGCTGTTTCTATACCCAGGCTGATGAGCGTGCAAATAAAGATTAATTTCCAATGTTGACGGAAGACATGTCCCGTAATCTTCGAGATAAAAGGCTGCCACGCGTAACACCTGTCGATCGTAATGGTGAACCGTATGGAGCGTTTATCTACGACCACACTTTCCGATAAAACAAGCGGATTATTTTTTACATTTTGTCAGAAAGTTAAGTGCATAGGAACGCTAGTCACGCAACGCTCGTTAGCAGTTAATTACAGAACGACACGTGTTCACGGATGTGAGTTCTCGACCCTTTCAGGATAGAGTTTTTTAATTTGTTAACCAGGGTCTGCTAATTTCTCGAAAATAATAATTTCATTTAGATATGCACTGGCTCTCTGATATCACTATTCACTATCTTCTTATGTATCATTCCATTTTTCTTAAAAATAAATTATGGTATTATTGCAATTAATTAACCTTAGATATTGAAATTAATTGGTGTTTATCAACTTTCGTTGTTTAATAAAAAGAAAAGAAGAACAAAGTTCACTTCGTTAGAGAAATCTGGCATTTATCAAAATTGTTAACTAGAAGTTGGAACATTCCAGCTTATAGTTTACAATTTATTTTAAATTACGCTGAATTTCTCTCTCATATAATCTTTAGAATATTGAAAATCTTAGAACCGTAAGTTTTGAAGACCAAAATCATTCTCATAAACCATCTGCACAAAGATTACGTTATATTTTCATTGGTCTCTCCAAAAATAAATTATCGAACAACTAAAATAAAGGATTTGAATCGATTAAAAAAACAGGATACATAGTTTGAAAAACAGCAACGGTTTACCACTGCGAGAAAACAAAGTTTTTTAATCCAATGAAATTTCTCGTAACAACAGTAGAAAGAGATGAAATGAGTATCAGGCACCGCGTTCACGGAACGCAAGGAAAGTGAATTACGCTCATCAAAGCATCCTAACTTCTCACTTAAAGTCACCATCAGCCTACGTGGAAACTGCGCCTCGCTTTTGTAGTAAATTAATCATTCTCGAGAATGAGAAGTTTTCTTCCAGGACTTTGCTGTTCGATGATTCTCCGAGAAGTCCCAAGGGAAATTTTGCCTTTTGAACTCCAGACAAGAGAGAAAGTAATGGACGATATAGATTCTATTAATTCGTAGAAAAATTGAAATATTGGATTAGAATTAACTCGGAATAAATTCATTCTTCTCGTTTAATAAATTTAAGACCCTGCAAGTTAACAAAAGAAGATTCCATTTCAATTTGGAAATCCAGAAATTCAATGAATCGAAAAACTAAAATCTTGTACGATCGAAAGTTCGAAACTTCAAAGATGCGAATATTCGAAAATTTAGACATTCAAAGATCCGAAGTTTGCTAATTGAAGGATTTAAACATTTAAAATTAGAAGATCGTAAGATTAAAAAATTACAGAATTAAGAGATTGAAAGGTTCGAAGATTGCAAGTTGAAAAGATCCCAAGATCCAAAAATTGAAAAATTAAAGAATTGGGGAATTGAAATGACCAAAGATTTAGATATTTGCTGGAGAGAGAGAGAGAGAGAGAGAGAGAGAGAGAGAGAGAGAGAGAGAGAGAGAGAATGGGAAGACCAGAATTCAAACCGCCTCATCATTTCCGACGTACTGCGTCATCGACCAGAGAAACAAACGAATTTCCCGAATTCTGAATGAACCACGGCATCCAACCTATCACGTAAAACCTTCATAAAGCAGGCAATCGTATTAATCATGTCAGAAACGGCGCATCCGTAGCAAAATGCGCGGAACGTTGAGTTTCCTCTGGGAATGCTCGCAGGTTAATTCGTCTTGCCAGCTTAAGAGATTAATTGACGACAGGTTGTTTCGCGTAACGGCCGAATAAATCAACGAGATGCGTGATCGAGCGAGCGAGCGATCGAGTCGCAGAATCCCGTTTCCACGGAAATTACGAATTTATAACGGACGCATCGCAACAAATGGCTCTGCACAATTCGAGTTTTCCACGACGAGATATTTCCAGCTAGATATATTCCTGAATTATTTATTATATAACTTGCATATTACAACTTATTATCGTTAACCATTATAGCGTATTACGAATTGTTTAATTGCATATTCTATTGTAAATGTCAACTACCGTGATCTTTTCCTCGATTGGCATCGAACTCGCGATGATATCGATGCAACCTTGTGATGTGATGAGTCTTGACGTTTTGTGTTTTTGCTGTTTCGTTATTCTGACAATTTTGAGGATTAAGGATAAAATATATCTATTAGTTCACTTTTGTGGAATATAGAGAGCATTCTCTTTTATTACAGTGAATATTTTGGACTGACAGTTGATTTCAATGGTTGTTTTTTTTTTATAAGGTTTGTAAAAGGTAGCAACAACCAATCAAGGCATGACAAAGGGTTGGTGAACAGGTACGCGTAGGTAACAGTGTACAGGTAGTGTGGTCGGTAAAATATTTCACGCAATACGAAAATACCATTAGATATTGAATCACGGTTATTGGTTATTTGCAACAAAGTAAAATAAAAATATAATGTGCCTCAGAGGACAACAACATGTTTCATATATGTAAATTATATTTATATATAAATTATATATGTATAAGAATGATAAAAACAACTGACTTGGAATAAAAATTGATTTATAACCTTTGACATGACTGAAGAACCGCGTCATTTTGACAGTTTTGTTTCTTTTTGGTCGCGTTCTTGAAATTTATTCTCCGGTGGATCTTCGACAATCCCATGGTCTTCCAGTAGAGTCGTTTGTCAGTGCGGACAAAGGAATGTTAAACAACCTGGGCTGACGCGTCGTTTGGTTTTATCGGTCGTCCAAAATAAACGAACACAACGGGACGTTATTATTTTTGCGACAAGCCGACGAAACGAGCATGAGGATGTTTCTTTCTCAGAGATATTGGATGAAGAAACAGAAATACCGAAGAATGTCGGGAAACAAGATAAAGTGTGTTCGGCGTAGTTAAAATAGAAACCGTGAAAATGTGGTTGGATGAGTTAGATTTGCGAATACTTTTGTGAATCATCAACGTTTGCAAGTGCTATTGAGAAAGGATTCGTTGTTGGATAGCCTTTACGGAAGAAATTTTTGTTCCCAATTTAGAGGACTTGTGGATTGTGTAAATATAAAAAATACAAATAAAAGATTTAGTTACAATTTCCCAGATTAAGAATGATCAAAAACTTATTTCAATGTTCATCTAATACAATATCGATAATTATTATCCAGCAGATATTCATGAAAGGATTGTAAGGCAAGTGGTACGATATAATGATTACAGCAAATATAATCCAGAATACAAAAGAAAACATTCTAATTGCTAGAACAATAAATTCAAATAGCAAATATAAATCTGTGAAAAAGAAACGAAACAAAATCCCTCATTTTCTATTTCCACGATGGTTAGCATACCCATAATCACCAAAGAATTACCCTTAATTACCGCTTTCGTCATACCTTAAGATTCAAGTAAATAGTCAAATCGACCTGTGGATGGTACTTTGACTTCCCACAAACTGCTTTCAAAGACTCTGCAGCAACCTTGTCCAACAGACATCGCACATAAATATGTACTCGACAGATGCACGTCCCTGGAGTGGAATAGCAGTAGTTAGCGGTTACACCGCGTCTAAAACTCGGTTCAAGTACACTCGCAACGCCAACGCTATTTCTTGGCGACCGTGGAAAAATTCTATAGCATCGAGCAAAATGCTTATTTCTGTAACGAGCTGCATGCCAGTTGTTTAATAACTCCTCGATCAGATAAATCGAATACAAAGCGATTGCAATTTTACAAACAGGTTTGAACTACCATTTTCACACTTGTTTGAATATTTTTCCTATGGAATATTATTTATATACATAAATATATATATATAACTAAGTAATTAACTACTATAAATAATAAAGTCTTAAAGTAATAAAGTCTCCGTTTATCGTAACCCTAACACTAACCTTAACTCAAACTACTTTACGACTGTGGAATAAAATAGATAGTAACGTAATTAGATTAATTTATTAGTTGGGTTATTATAAGATTTGAAGGTTCGTTATACCATCGTTTCAAGTGATGATCAAAGTAAATATCATGCCCACTGAATCAAACCACCGTGACATATCCAAAAAATATTTCATAAAATTCGAACCGTCGATCGTCAGCTCGGTCACGATCCCGAAAATTTTACCACGAAAGACAAGCATCACGCTTAGAATACAAATGCCTGGCGTAAAACTAAGAGAAAACCCTAAAGTCTCGTAAAATACCTTAACTTCCGAGTGTCCTGAATTCTAATGAACCGCGGGCTATTCGAATTCCAAGGAAAGGTGGAAATTTCATGTAAATATTATTTTCACATGTCTTGAAGAAATTCGGCACGAAATTCACTCGTGCAGAACCTTAAAATCACATTCGACACACGGCTATGATAAGTAAACGAAAATAGTATAATGCATAAACACTGTTATACAGTTATACAATATTCCTCACAATTCTTTAAAATATCGTTTGAAAATCTTAACAAGTGGCTAAAATCTGCATGATGATTTTTTACATGAGAATATCGTTGGTAGCGACATGTTATCGTTCTGACAGATTCCCATTGCCATTGTTCCAGTTACCTCGAACGATGGTTACATAAAAGTGACGATAAACGGTAACAGGCAGCCGCTGATTTGGCGATTTGCCATCGTCATCGACATTTCTGTCCATCCTTTCGACCGTTGTTATTTACCAATGCGCACTGTTCAACAATTACCACGAGCTGGTTTAATCGACTAACACAAAAGGTGTATTATGTAGAGAGAAAGAGGGAGAATTTTGCGACGAGAAGCACGAGCAACGTGTAAATGTCGCCACCGATAATAATGGAGCAAGCGAACTCGAAATATCAATCTCTGTGCACCACGTGTGCTATCGGGTTGTATGCTACAGTTGTACCAAGGTGTTATCAGTTTTGTCGTGAAAATTTCTTGTCAATCAGATTGGAGGATCTTTAATAGGAATTACTGGACTGCGAATTCCTTTATGAAAATTTGTATCTTCGCGAATATTAATCAAGAAATGAAAACTAGATACGTAGTTTGTCCTGTTCAATAGATATAATATAATAGGGTACTTTGTGGATATTTTGGATATTTAATGAATATAATTTTGGATATTGAATATAACGATAAGATTCGAAAAGTTCTAACGAGATTTTAATTAATGTGATTAATCATTTGTCTTCGTAGAATGCACTATCGAACCAAAGAACAAAAATAAAACGTTTAAAAAGCACACGGTAAAAGTAAATTAAATTTGAGAAAATTAGGCCGCTTCAGCATAAGCAATTAAATTCTAAAAGAATATTTTCTATTTTAATTTGTAAAAAAGACCAATAACGATAATCACTTGGTCCAAATTTAACGCAAAAAGCAGTGTGCACGATTATCGACGCTCGTGATGTTCCACCCATGTATGAAGCCAAGCCTAAATCGTTCCTCACTATACATGGTTCGTTTGCATAGCATCACGATCCACACTTCCATGAGATGTATGTGTACGGATAGACATGCAGAGGCAGGAAAGCGTGCCCTTACGCGTCATGGTATCGCAACTGCAGTTGCAGATCGACAAACTTACAGTATACATCTAGACGCATAATCACTAGGGGATTAACCCTTTCTATGTAGTACGTCTTACATATCTACGTAAACCTCACTATGTATATATATGTGTGTAGTGACTTGTGCTGTGACGAATGGAAGAATTCGTTAAAAAATTGAGGTGGTACAGCAGTACAAAAATGATGAAAATCGCATATTAATAATTGTAAATTATAATATCATGTATTACAAGCTATATCTGAGTAGTAGTACGATATGAACTGAAACAGCGATTCAAAAGGATTGCTTCAGGAATATCATCCCTTTTTATAAACGAGAGATTTTTAAATAGAACGTAAATTCAGAAAAATTGTTTAAATTCTAAAAGGTTCCCAAGTTCTCAGCTCGAATGAAAAAGATTCATTTTCTATGATCTATCCTGGTTTTTGACATTACGATGTTTTGTTATTCTAAAATTTTCATTCTGTATGTATCAATTAAGAACAATTATAATTCCATAACAAGTGACAACAATTGCAAGCTATTTGACATTTTCTACAAAATATAGTTAACAATAAAATGTCGAATCCTTTGTGGCGTAAAAGGAGAAAGAATTTTTATACTCGAGTTATATCGAGATTCTACCTTTTCTTCGAATACTATGGAATCCTCTTGTTGTTAGAGGATATTAAACGAATATCAAACAGTTGTAACAGAATGAAATGGAATCATGCAGAGAAGCTATTTCTGAATGACATGGTGCTACGGTTAGTTTTAATCTCATGGTTTACCCTTCGACTCAAGCACTTAACGACGACCTTGTGTTCTAATGCACACACGTGCTCAGACATCGACGCTTCCAGAAGACGAAGTCAACCAAATTACCCATCAACAATGCATTTCCTTTAATGCCTTAACTATTCAAGCGACCAGTCGATAGCTCGCAGACATTGGAGATCCATCAAACAAAGGGAGGACTTCTATCTGAGAACACTGCAAAACCTAGAATACATCCAGTCCAACAGGATCGGTAAACACTCGGAGAAGTCTTTCGATCGATCAATCTCATTTACAATTGAAGGAATTGAAGAAAAGATTTTTCTGTCAGACATGTTATACTTCACGTTCCGTTGAAATTGTTCAGAGACGTATGTCAACGGCGAAATTTCTACGTTTGAGTTTCATCAGAAAGTTCGATGGAAAGTTATAATAGAAAAATTATATGGAGTAATGGAAAATTTGCTTTGTGATATTTATTTATAAGAATATTATTCGTAAGAATTGGGACACTTATGAAAAATCAGATAAACTGAAGAGATCATTAGAAATGTATCGAAACCTTTTGGGTTCTTATTTCATCTTGGATTTTGCAATATAAAGAATCTACATATATTATGATAATTTCGATCTTCGTTAATTTTAGCATTTATACAATGAAATTTTACGATACTTCCTATTAAAATATAATCAATTAATATATATCCATAGGTTGACAATAATAGAAGTAATAACTGAACCAGTAGCTTCATAGAATGCTATTTTTTCTCGTTACATCCTAGTTCCTTTTTTAGCGAGACTAATTAGAGCAGTCATCTAGTTATTTCCTCTCTCGAAAGAGCAGTAAAACTTTAACTACTTCATGCACCAACACACAACACGATGCTAAATATTTCACAACCTAATGATCATCTACTCAACTTATATCAAGCACTTATAAAAACACTTTACAATTTTCCATCCACCTAGCTAGTTTCATTAAAATCAATGCATAATTCCTCCCATATGCCCCTGTCGATAGTGATCTATACCTATCTATAGATTTAAAGATATCACAAGCAAAAATGGACAAACCAAATATCAATACAGGTTAAGGCAAAATTCAGAGTGGGTTTTCAGGATGTAATAATATGTAATTAATGTTAGGATTGACATTTTAACCAATTTTAACCATAAACCAATTTTAATGATATTAATGACTTGTTTGACTAGGTATGGAAAATGAAATCTTTTAAATCAACTGCATTTGTCGCATTGCAAAATCGTGATCTATCGATCGCATTGTTCATTAATTAATATTTGACGCTCTAACGTTCAAATTCCTGCACGGATGTGTCTATTTCAAAAAATGGTAGTCCAAGATAATTCAGTCCTGTGTTAGAATAACGACAAAAACCGTCAAAAGGGGATTTCAAGCGATAAGAAATGATATTTAACCATTCTTGTCCTAAAATCTATTCTTTTTATCGACACTATGTGCTCGGTAGATAATTCTTTCGTAAAGTTCCAAATTTCTTGCTCCTTCTGAAAAATTTATCGCTATTGAAATATATCATCATTTTCGATCTGCAATTCTCTTTCCTGTTAAACAGTAATGCCCACGAAGATTGAACATTTCAGCTTCTTCTCCTCCTACTCTTTTATCTACTTTCGACGATTTCGATGGTGCAAGTATAACGAAGCTGGCTTGTCGCCAACGCGACTGATCGGAACGAAAAAAGGGATGTGGGCTGACTTTTGACTTCCGGCGGAGGCTCTTTCTCGCCGACGACGATGTCACGATGACTCCTTTTTCTCGCTCTCTCGGCTCTCGAGGTGATGCTTCTTTTTTAACCCTGAAAACGTGCCAAGACGAGGGAAAGAGGGTGAAGTGCTGGTCGGAGGAGAGGGACCCGGACAAGAAGCTGCTACAGGGGGAAAAAAAAGATGAGGAGCGAACTGGGAGACCTTGGCACTGCCCTGAACGACGAATGGCAAACAGCGCAGCGGGTCGTTAAGGGGAACTTTTGGGCCAGTGTTTCCCTCTCGGTAGAGATTATACGGATGATGAAAGGGAACGTGCCTCTGACAGGGATTTGAGTTCAAAGCGACCGCAGAAGGCAGTTATTGTATGGGGAAAATGCGTGAAAGTGCACCGTGGTAAAATCGTGTATATTCCATGAAATAAAAAAGGAGGAAAATTTTATATCAGGTTCGTAAATTTGACTGGTCAATAACGGCTATTAAATTGTGTCCTATCGTCTATTATTAAAGATATTTAAAAAGACAATTTACTACAAGTTACATATATCGAAAGTTGAAAGAATTGACAATAAAAAGATTAGAACTCTATTATCGGTTGTGAATGAATCATCAGAGTATTTGTATGATATTTTATATAAATTTTAATTTGCACAAAGTTCGAGATAGAATAGTAATATTTAGATAAAAAGAAGTAAATCTTTCAATAATATCCAATTTCTGAAAAATGTAAAAAGATGAAGAGAAATCGGGTCAGATTCTTGTAAAGGCAAAATTATGTTAACGGAACTTTCGGAAGTTGTAGACTGAGTATCTTGAGATTTTTAATCCGAAATGTAAAAACCTGCCATGACACGTTGCATTTTGTGAACGTGCTAGAAAGGAAACGAAATGAACTTGCATCGTACGGATTCGCTATTAGATTTCAAGCAGAGTTATCAAAATAGGTTATCAGGAATTTTTTACTCAGCTGTTCCTTTCCCATCCACGAAGTTACAAGGAAGTTACTTCTTGATGTTACAACACTTCCAAGTTGGCACTCGCCAATGTTTAACGCCATTGCCCCCAGAATTTAACCCTAATTCGGATAACGGGAAGCTACAAGTTTGAATACTCGGCAACACAGAAAATTAGACTGGAAGTTGCGCAAAAGTATCGTTTCGAGAAAGCAAACTTTGTCGCGATTCTTGCAGAAATAATAATTTCAAGAAGTAACTGAATTCGACATTCTAAAAATGCATAGAAATAAATAAATAAGAAATATTAATCAGAAATTATTGGATAGATTGGGAAGTTTTATTTCTGAATTTTAATTGTAGCTGTAATAATCTTATAATTATATTTATCAATTCTCAAACAAAGAAATTCCATGATAAAATACATTTTAGACGTTGTATCTTGTAGGTAGGTCGGATAGAAGTGATGAATAGCAAACGGAAAAATCTGCGATAGAGGCGACGTTCACAATATTATTTTCTGAATAGTTTGATGACGTATTAAATCTTTCTAAAAATTCCAGAAAAAAAATTCAATTCTCAGAATTAGGTTGCAAAATACTAGAAGAATATTTCAGTTGGAAGAATGAGAAATTTCACGGCGATGAGAAATAAATCTTTTTTGAAAAAAATCGCAGTCACAGTCGTAGTACCTGATTTTCTCTTCACGTAATTTACACTTTTACGCAAAACTAACGTTTCACTCTTTTAATGTCGTTATTTATAATATTTCATTCGAGAAAATATCACGAAAGTTTAAATATCCAACATATTCGAAAATATTCCACGCGATGCTACGAAAATACCGATTTCCACTTGTATTCGTATCGATGTTACGTAATACAATCGAGACAATGCATCGAGTTACATCAACTGGTGCACAGGGAATTTCGCGGAAGTACAACGCACGACTGACACGGTCGCGTTGAATAACGAGGCCTGCAGTTCTCGCTATAAATGCTTCATTGTCTAAATGGAACGACGCAATACGCCGTTTCCCATCAGCTGCTGAAGGAAGAAAGGCTTCGAATCCTTTCCGTTCGTCTCAGCTCACTCAACCGACGACGCTGCAAATATCGCGCGCGCTTATCGAATTCGTTTTGTTGAGAGCTTTTCAAAGGCTAGATAAGCACACGATAACAAGCGAACACCATCTTATCCTCTACTTTTCGTTATAATTATTTACGGTAAGTCCATTAAATTTTCACGTTGATTGAAATAAAATTGCAAAAAAATATCGAATATGATATTATTAACCGTTGCAGAAAGAAGAATTATTTGTGATACTTATGTAGATATGTAATGCTTAATAGAAACATGTCTTTCCTGATGTTTTTGTAAGAAAGATATGAGGCAATAAAATTTCAAAGCAATTCTGCCGAAAACAAATATGTTGTTTAATTAATTGATCATTAATAAACTAGAATATTGCACATAAATATCCTACGCAGTCCTTCGTTAAAAATTCTTATTTAGTACTAATGAAGTCTATAAACTTTTAAATTAATATCTTCTCGTTTAAAAGTATCTTGCATTTTGTTTGAAATGCATTTTTAATTATCGAACAACTGAGAGCGTTCTGTTGTACAAGAAGTCGCAGTACTCAAAGAGAATTGCTGTTTACTCTTTAGCAGGCAGGGTTAGTAAATTTACACTAAGAATGCTCTTGCAGCTCCTTGTGGGGAAAAATCGAATTACCACAACGAATGATCACATTAAAGTATCTAGACAAAGGAACGAAGAAAATAAAGAAAGAAAATAAAGAAGTACAATAGAAGATAACATTCACGCAATAATGTGAAGTGAATTTTACTTTATGTGAGCTGATCGCAAACTTACGAGAACCTGTATAAAATAAATTAACTCGACCTCTACATTATCAATTTCACACTCAATTTATACTAACTCAAAGCTAAGTCGAACTATTGTTACCTGAACCATTCATATTATTAATTTTCCTTCGAACACCTATCGATAGAAAATTTGGAACTGTTATCCGCTCCATGAAACCTAACAGTTTAAGCAGATATTAATTTTCCATTAGAAAAATTAATAAAATAAAAGAAACTATTATTGATACATTAATTTTCAACGAAAAACAAAATTAGTAGCAGTATAATTTAAAAAATCATTTCAAAAAGTAAATCAATCTTTGGACAGTAATGTATACAATCAGCAAATGTTATTTTCATTCTATAATGCTAACTTCATTTATTATAACTACACACTGTATACGTATTAAATAATAAATGTGACTTACAGGTAGAAGTATGTATAGTTTGAAAATTTTATTTCACTTTCACGGAATTGTCCACGAAATTTCACCGATATTTCGACCGCGTTCCCAAAATAGATGTGCACATCGAAATTAAAATACATTCCCTCGCTTCAAAAGAAAGTAAGACAAAGGGAACGAAAATAGTTGTACACGTACGTAGAGAAGAGAGGCGTTGACAACGAACGTCATTAATCGAGAAAAAGTCACGTCGCGAGTCTACTCGGAATATGGAGCAGAAACGGTTCGTTTCGAGTGCGGCTGCATTTAGGGCCGATGCAAATACAAACACAAAGGGTCTGTTGCGCGCGTGGAGAACGAGACGTTTTCCAGCTTGTGGCTGCTCGTGCTTGTTCAACCACGTTCTCCGGAGTATTTTGTGCGAAAGTAGGTGCAAAAAGGAGGCTGAGCATAGAGTGGATTGCTGTATCGATTTTTCTTCATGAACGTCGCCTTGAGCATTCGACTTTATTCGACAAGATAATTACCGAAATTTCCATCCTCCGGTCGCTTTTGTCGCCTATAATTTCTCCAAACATTTATATTATAGTCATTTTACAACTTTGTGCCAAGGGAACGAAGCTATTCAAACGAACGAGCGAAATATTATTGTGGTTGCTTATGAAGAATGCTTATTAGTCCGTTTTATTCTATACAAATGAGGTGTTTAAAGCGGAAGAAGTATCAATGAGAACGAATATCGAGTAATTATCATTACGACGCGACATTCTGCTTTTAATTTTTTCGAAATTGAATATTTTTTTGAATAATATTATCAATCGAATATATTATAGTTTTATAGAGAAGGCGTAATACACTAGAATTAGGAAAAGTTTTACTATAAACAAACATATTTATCGCTTAACGTGTGATAGCAACGAATATTCGATGAAATCATGCACACAACATTTGCGTCGGCAATAAGGTTGAAACAATACGCAAGGGAATCGCAACGTGCGCATTAGATGAAAACACTAACAAAAATTTTCAGTATTTTGTATGATATACCAAAATATTTGAATTCTCACATTTTGAAATTTCGTTTGCATCATAATGACACATAATTATTATGCTTACATTAGTTAAATTTGAAACAGATTCGAAAATGTACGTAGAAGTTACATGACATTTATTGCAAACATTTTTTCTACAAATTTTCTACAAACAAATTTTCCATCATAAATGTCCGTATATTTTCGTAACTGGCTATAAGCTTTGAAACTGTCAATAATATTTCTAGATGTCTGCTCATTAATCGATCTCATTAATAAAGTCAAACGCGAAAACGAAGAAGAAACGTATTTACGTTCCGTGAAAGCTAAGGGCGATATTTCGCTGGTCGACGTTCAGATGGTCGATCTAGAATCTAGACGACAAGCTAGCTCATTGTCTGCCACTCAAACTCGATCGATCAAGGGTAGATACCATTTCTCTGGTCTCCTTTACTTCCTTTTCGTTGCCTGGTCGTCGTATTATCTCTCTCGACACGCGCGGCTACGTGTCACAAAACTATTGTGTGCCTTCCCACGCAGTGCTGCAAAATGGAACGAATGCCGAAAGGAAAAAAAGAAACTCGGCAAAAGGTCGACAAAAACTCACCGCGGAAAAGCGCGAAGTTTCTACGAAGACCGCGTTGAAATATGCTCTGTAACGTGAAAGGTGCGGCAAGTGTTCAAAGCACAAAGCAAAAGTACCTTCTTCATTGTAAGTTGTTTAATAGTTATATACTTTCAGTGAGAAAAGCTACGTCTAAAATATTACGCAGTACATATTTTCATGTTTTTATTAAAAACTGTGCAATTTATTTGATATAACGTTTCTTTGTATAACGTATAGTTGGTTGATTCGGATAAGAAATGCAATCCGAGGAAATTTCTCTTCATTAAGCTAACTTCTTTATTACAATTGAAATGAAAAGTCGTACATATTAATATTATAGTCAACCTATAACTTCTATAACATGGTGAGTTCGTTCCGTGCTGTATCGACACCGTGTTTTCAGAGTACCATGTTATAGAAACGTTGCGTGCAATTTGTTTATATTTTTCTCCAACTGGAGAATTTTTTTAACAATAGAAAAACACGTCTGGATCGAAGAAGAAAAATACAAGAGGACAAAACGAATGCATTCAGATTAACAAACTTCATCGAGCTCGCTAAAAAGAAAACTATAAAACGCTTAAGGGAAACGTTTTACTTTTCGTGGTAATATTTTCTCCCAACTCTTCGTATTAATAAAAGTCCTGCGACCAGTTTCTAAAGAACAGTTTCTACGACGATAATACAATTTAGAAACACAAATGGCAAATACTATCAATTTTTTTCGAAAACGCAATTTGTTTCGTTGAAAAACTTAGGCACTTATTGGAACTTCTGATGAGTTTTCTTGATCATTTTTTCCATAAATCAGATTCACGTGGCGTATTATCGATGGTTAAGTTGGCGAACGACAGGCGGAATGATCACCGGCTCGAGCACCAGCTACAAACAGGCGAAATGTGTGTCATCAAAAATTTATACAATAGACCACTCGAGTTTGGAACAGTCTCGTTGACCTTTTTACGGTTCCGGACGAGCCTCGGGATTATACAGGGTGGCTCGATCGAACATTGTGCCGTGAAATTACCCCAAAGAGCGACGTGATTCTTTTACGATCATTGAACGGTCGTATTGTTCAAGAATTTACGACAAATCTCCCGAGAGTGTTCTTCGATTTTTAAATGGGACAATCGTGCAGGGTTTAGAAATGGCGCTGATGAGGAGGGAGGACTAAATCTGACCTTATTTAAACGATACAAGGGACCAGAGAATCCGAGATTTATCGTGAGATAAAATCTGAAGAGGTACTGGGTTGTAATATAAAATCGTCCAACTTTTATATTTGTTATATATAAATGGAACAAACAGGATGAATATACACGCTAATCCTGGAAGCATAGTATTACTACATTTTAGTGACATAATTAATAAGAAATTTAATCTATTTATAAGATATAATGCAGATAATAGATCCTAACGAAAATAATTGAAAAGTATTTCAATTTCATAATTTTCTATTTCGTTCACGTTACAGGAAATAAATTTGAAACACAAATACATTACTTTAATATCAAATGACAATAGATCGCGACAAAACATAATTCTGTTAAAGATTCCAAAACTTAAAGTAACACACTTTCATATCAGTCAGTTCGTTTCACGTAAAAGATCGAAGAAGAATTATGTAATTCCTCCTGTCAATCCAAACAAACCAAGTTTGTTAACTTCAAGTTTTACACACTATATCCATAATCAAACATGATCAACCTAACAACTCTACTTTTCAATCGACCCTCACTGACACAAATGCGAAAACAGTTTCTCATCATTAGTGAATGATTAAAGTTTCCCCAGCTACCGGCTTTCCTCTTGATTTTCACTCGATTTTGATTGAGGAAAGTGGTCACGCGGAACGGAAACTCCACGAGTAGCTGATTACCAATCCGTTGGCCTGATTTCCATGGCCTTCGTTACGCCAGCATAATAAAGAAACGTGAGCAACGAGCAACGATTTTACTCCTCGAGGAATCGCTTCTATATCGATGTATCCAGCTCGCTGGTGGCCTCGATCTCTACCGGAAATCAAGGGAAGAGAAAGAAGATTGGTCGCCTCGCGAGAATTAATAGCTGTCAGCTGTTTACTACATAGTAAGCCAGAGAAAAACAATCTGGAACGATCGAGCCGTCGTTCTCGATAATCCGCAAGCGGATATAATCGATCGATAGTGGTTCGAGACCGGTTCCATCGAGACGGCAACTGACCTAGTGACAAGGGTTTCCTTAAACGATGGAATTTGATCGATGGCTTGGTTAAGTCCACTTCCAGGATTTTTTTTCTTTTGTGTACATGGAAGATCATTGACTCGATAATATGACACGAGTCGTGTTGAATCAAATAGTGCGATCCCATGAAACTGTGTGAAAATTTAAGGTTGAAATATCAGCTCAGGATAGAAAGAATTGTTTGAAACGGAATTAAATACTATAGAGTATTTAATAGTATGATATATATATTGTAAATGAAGAGATTTCAGACATTTTTCTAGATAGAGTCGGCTAATTTCCCACGTTAATATTCCAAATTAATTTCCATATTAATGACAAAGTATAGTTTTTGTCATTGTAATCGTTCAAATTAATATACCTGAACTTAATTGATAAGCATGTAAATATAATAAATATGTTAACGTGACAACGCCTTTGTAGCCACTGTAAATTATCCATAGACATTTATTTCTTTACAGGATCTTTCACGATTTCTCCACAATTTCTTTGTTCTTTTCATTTTCTATCCGTTCTCATCCTGTTTTGCTCATGCACGACGATTATCCTACAACAGGGAGAACCGTTACCTTGCACAAACCGGACAGGAGAAGGGCAGATGCCTACAGGTGAACAGGTGAGTGGGCAGACGACAAGATATATCGGTAACCTGCCGATAATGCGACCGCTTTATCCCACCGTGATATCAGTAATCATATCGACAACTCAACTATTTTATTGCTTCAAGAAAACACAAGAAAATATTATTTTTATAAAATGCTTAGCTTCTGGCACTCGTATATCTTGTCAGAAATATTTTTAGATAAATTTATCGTCATTGCTAAGAGTCTTTGGCACAATTGAATAGTAGTGATGTTTCCTGTAGTATCTATCTGTAGAAATTTATAAAATAAGATTCGGTTTCGCAAATTGGAAAGATATTTTATTTATGTATTTATTAATCGATAGTATTTCAAACTCGATACAGGATTTAGATGAAAAATTTAATCTTCGTGATAGTTATAAGATTAACTCGATTCATAAACTCATTCTGTAATTAAAATGGTATCGCTATCCGCATCAGTAGATACAAAGTACTTTACCTATCACCTTATCGAATCTTCCTTTGACCTAAAACCAACCGCTAATTCAAACTGAAACTGCTTACCACGAAAAGCTGAACAAACACTTTGATGCCAAATACTCGGATACTGCTGAACGCACTAAAATTATCAGAAACGTACTATTCTGAAACAAACGATAATTCAAGAGACAAACAAATTTTAACAAACTCGAACCAACTACTTTACTCTAATTATCTCAAATTCCGATAACTCAAATATGATATATTTCACGATGAAGAAGCTATCACGACTATTAAGGCACGTGTGGTGGTTCATAAACAAAATTTAGTAGCTCAACTACTATCTAGAAAATGATTTATTAGTTTATAGATTGATTAGTTTCTACCCTTTCGTTCACCTTTAACATATCAACATTTATTCATACAAAAATTAATTATTTTAGCTATTTAAAAAACCTGAGTCATCGAATAATAGGCTAACACGTGATGAAGATCCAACGATGAATGAACAAATCTCTGTTCCTCACTCTCTCTTTCGATGTGTCCATTCTTGAAGTCCGATTGCGGTTCGTGTGTTCGCATTTGAACGAGAACGAACCTCGTTCCAGTGTCCATATACGCGCGGAGCTCACTGCTATCCATCATCAAGTAACCTTCATTTCAGGCGAAAAGATACGAAAAACGAAACGATCTATCAAGTTATCAACTTATCGCTTCGACATGCTGTTACTCGAGTGATGAAAGAAGAAAAGGTAAAAAGGTGAGAGCCTTGCAGGGGAAGATGGAACTTGGTGCTTTTTATAATTCCTCGGGATAGGAAGTGAGGATGTTGTAGATAGTAACGATTGAATTTTAGTTATTAGTAGTTATCAGGTTTGATATAGTGAAAAATTAGAAATTAGGATAAACGGAAATATGGAAACTGGAAATGTTTATAGCTAAAAATAAAGAAGCTAAAAACGCAAAAATATCGCAAGACAATTTTCACAAACGTTAGAAGAGTGAAAATGTTCGCTCCAAGATCGATATCGTCTACATTAATTACATCAAATTTTACGGATTCTTCTATTACATACACATGTATATTCAAGAACCAGCGATCCAACAGCTAAAATAACCGATTCTCTGGCACATCTTTCTGAGGTCACTAACTGCATAAAAAAGTGAACGACGTCCAAGCGAACGAGTGCATACCTTCATCGACCTAGAAGAAACCGTCTTAACGATATCGCATCAATCGGAAAAGTTTGTCCACTTGGCTAAAACCCAGGCTTCGTTTCCTTAATTTACCAACAACAATTTCCAGCTAACCTGAGGAAAACAAAAGATCTTCACGATACGAAACAACCGGACCTTCGAATGCTAATGTAACTACCGTGGAACGAAAAGCTCCTGGCACTGATTCGGCATACGGAGGCGCCCGGTGCTTATTTTCTTAGTGGAAGATCGCCAAAAGACACTCGACACACTTCATCGGGCTGTATTTGCGCGTAGGAATTCGTAGAAAAATCAGTACAGATAGAGGAGGAAAGACAATTGTATGATAGTTGACATCATCGCGGATACATTTATCGATGTCGCGAATCTAAAGCCACGTACTCGCTAATTAGCAAGTTGATTGCCACACGAATTTCATAGAATAGATTAAAATTACCATAAGATTTAATTTTTGCCAAATATATTGTATCCTACATTTTTCTGACAATGTTATCAAAATCATTTTCGACATCTTTGAAATAAATGTTGTTGAAAAGGATGATTAATATGAAATAAAATAAACTGAATTAATAATCCTATAAAATTAAATAAAGCGAATCATCGATGACTGCAATGGCAATCGACGTGTTAAAAATTGACCAAAGGGTCAGGATGGTTATGAATTTCAGAGAACTATGTTTCAGGAACATATTTGCGAACAGTATGCAAACAGATGACAAATAGACGAACTGTTAGCAAACACCAATGAGAGCTTCGATTACTACGACGTAAACATCACGTGTTACGTTCTAAAATTGATTGACAAAGACTAACAGAGGCCCAGAGAACATGTGGAGTTTACACGACCGCGATTTTGTACGCAGAACTGTTTGTATGCCAATAACATGATTTAAGCAGTTCTAAATCCAGTATGTTTTCACTTGGAGATTCAATGGAATTTAAACTGATCTGGATTTGTGATCGAATTCCTTGATGATGAATCGTATATCAAGTTTTTTCATTGTCGTTGTTTCTATTCTGGAATCTTAATGTCAAGGATAGAAAATAGCATATTGATAAATGCAGATTATGCGTGAGTGAAGTTACCAATGTTTCGACGAAATATTTCGAATGAATGTTCACAATGACCTTCCATGCTGAATATCTAACTTTGCAATCTAATTGCTCTTTCTCCTTTCGTAAAAAAATTAAATTTCGAGATAAAAATTCTTACCAAAGTAAATAAGTAATAAGAAACCTATCTATAACCACACCGTTCTTTGAATATCATATTCATCAAGTAACGCTTGGAGCTGGAAAAACTCGTTTGAAAATCTATTTTACTCAGTAACGGCATCAACAAAAATTTGATGCGAGTTCTAAGAATCAGCGAACCGAGGAACAGGTCAAAACTGTCAAAAAGCTTTCTACGAGCTAGCAGCTGATCTGCATTCGTGGAATTCAATCGCGTCGATTCTGTTCCATTGAAAGGATGGCTGCCAAAATTCCTCGCGTACACCAGTCACCCTCGCCGCACGCGGCCACATCTATTTGCAGCGATAGCATTCCGCCGGTGTGTTTTACCCGCCTCTTGTATCGGCCGGATAATCGCGTTTCTAAAATTACTCCCAGTCAGCTCGTTCGTTTCGCGAGGCCAACTACCGCTCCTCCGGACACGCGCGAATGGCAACCGCCACCTTGCGAGTGGAAAAATTGCTCGGACGAAGATACGGACGGAATTGAAGGAAATTTGATTATTTTGAAGAAAAGAAGATGTGATGTATAGGCCGCGAATTTTTGTGCATTAACCAGGAATCTGAAGGTGCAAAAATGCATAGGATGTATATGATATGCAAAAATATATGAATTATCCAAAGTATAGTATTCAGTAGAATATTCGATAGGTGGAACGAATTTCTACCTCGATTCCCTTTTTTTTAATCTTCTTCGTAGAAATATGAGTTTGTACAAATGTTCGCAGTCCAGTGACGAAAGATAGTGATATTTTTGTTTTTCGCGTCGGAACCTTGTACGTCATTATCATGTGAATCATTGGTGATAAGATACAGTTACTAAACCTCCAAATAAAAGTAGTTTTCGATTCGTGATGGTGATGTGAAATAAATGTGAAAATATATTGCAGTGGTAAAAATTGGAATCAAGCGTTCTTCTTTCAAAATCAAGTGTTTCGAGGTAACTTCTCGGTTTGATTTTCAAGTTTTAATACCTTTAACGAACTGATTTGTTCCATCGCAAACTATTTGAAAACGTAAGCACTATCGCGTGGACGATATCGTAAGTATATGCTTGAGGGACTATAGTTGAATATTAGAAAGATGATGTGTACTTTGAAAGTTGTTGCAAAAGACAATTGCAAACGAATGAAGAATATAAGCATTGTCGCGTGAATAACATGTGCGCTTGGGGAACGATTGTTAAATATTAGAAAGATAACGTGTAACCTGAGAGTTGTGTAAAAGACAGTACCATTGTAAACAATTAGAAAGTGTAAGCATTGTCGCGTGGATAACTGACTATGTACCTCAATATTTAACGTTTCACGAATATGATACTGTTGACAGTACAACTAGCTGTTCTGTTTATACTCTACGAATGTGCTACATACCTTCAAAAACAAACCACTGAAAACAGCGCTAAAGAAAACTATTAGAAACTTGTAGCTGACAGCTTTAAGGATATTTACAAGGTTAGATATTTTTCGGAAGAAGTCTTTTTTATATGAAGCACAAAAGAGTTGGATTAATTTTCATAACACACGATGATTTAATAAATAAAAGACCAAATGAACTAAAAGATTAAACCACACTAATAATTGGAAAAACACGTTCATTCGTAGTCAAATGATACAAATTTCCTTTTTCTCACAAAGATGAAAAATCTAAAGAATCCAATCACTTTCCAACAATGCTTATTGAAGGTCCAGCGAACAATGGAAGTTTGATAACTTGGACCGATGCAAAGTTACCGTGAAGTGTTAGCTGACACTCGTTATAATTATTACTGAATGCTCACAGTGTTTGACTAACATAACGTTTTTCTTTACATCGATTCGAAGGTGCTTATAAGCTATGGACCTCCATCCAACGTATCAATAGAAACTGTTTAACAACCGTGCGACAATGGACAAACAACGGCCAACGTTGAAAACAATCGTCTAATAATAATATCGTTTTTAATAACGATAAATATCGTTTCGAACGCATGGATTCAGCCTAAGAGTGTTGAGTAAATGAACTTGCGCGAACTATGTCATATGCGCAACGATATTATAAACTAGCTTCGAGGGCCGATTAAAGAAGCCTTGTTTTAACGCGTGACAAGAGGGATTAACGGAAATCTTCGCAAATTCCAAACGAACCGTTCGTTAACTTACAAAGAACGCTATGAAATTGATGATGAAATTGCAGAATTTTTTTATATTGCTCGAAAGAAAAGAGAAAATAAAGAGTACACTTACAAAAATGTTTTCAAAAATGATACTGACAATTGAAAATTACAAGAAAATAGCGTGATGAGTACATTGTTGATTTTTTATACCTACCTCGTGTTATAATTAGGGGCAAAATAGTTGAAAATGAAAAAGAACCAGGTAAAGCCAGACACAACGAAGTTTTTAACGATAAAGAACATTTTCCAGTTATATATGCGAATATATGACGTCACTTTTAACGTTGTGTACGCACGCAGAATTGGAGTTTATCAAGAAGTTGTTTAAAAAATTGGCTACTCTACTACGCCAGTTATATTACATTTTTATCGTACAGTCGTTATATTAAAAATCTTTGAACGATGAAGTTACATTCTGGGAAACTTCCCTGAAAAATATTGATATTTTCACGTAACTCGAGAATGTTTAAATAAACTTCTCCATTGTATTGAATTTTTATGGAACGTGGAACTTGTTTCTCTGCAAAAAATCAAATTTCGTATGCTTTTTTATCGTGTTTTAAAATTTCTGCGAAAATTTCACAATACAATAAATTAATCCATTTCAGCGTATCAATTGAATGCTGCATTCTTGCTGTTTACTTAATGGTAAATGAAATTTGTTCGAACATTGGGAATATTTTATAAATGGTTCTATGTTTTAATATAATTCATGGTAATTTGTTTAAAAATGCAATTTCGTTTTTTGCCAACACATACCCTTATATGATACATGTATGTGGCTACCTAAAATTGTCAGCGTTATTAAAATATCATCGAATATGAAGCGTGTATAAATTTTCGAAAAATAGAGAATTCTCAATTTACAAATCATAGACTTCTCGATTTATTTATCCATACGATTACATTCATCTGCTACTTGTATCTTCCAAAATGGCAGATAGGACATTACAAATATAATAACATTAAAAAATACGTAATTTACACTGTTATATCTGACAGTCTGCTAACATTATGAGAGGGGTAAAGTTTGGTAATAGAAACTTGCAATTCCTATCACGAAGTTAACAGATCAATTAACTATAATTAACCAATGTTACATCAATCTACTGGAATACTCACCTTGACGAATTTTTTTCCTAATTACTCATTATTATAAAACTCTCTTTAGATTTTGAAATTAACCCTATTATCTTTTTTTATATCTCAAAATTAAACAGGCTTTTAATTAAAATTAAACGGACAGGGATGATTACGGAACTAGTTTTCTCTAGCAGTTTTCTTTCTCTTCGTTTTTGTGACGGAAAGGATCGTAGCGCGTAAAAATAAAAACGGAGCGGAAACGCTGATTCTACGATGTTGCATCCCTTGCAGCAACGGGAGTAACAAACCACGCATAATAAAATGTGTTAAACACCGGAATTGAAAGGTTCCTCGACCGCGAGATTGCATCCAGTTCGCTGACCCTTTGGAACCAGCGTATCGATCACGCTCGAGCCACTCCTTGCGCGTTCTGCACCGTGTTTATCTCCAACCGTGGAACCAATATCGCGGCAACGACACTTCGATTGTACCTCTGCGACGATTCAACGTGATGATACTCTTAAGAGACCTGCACACGATTGATAATATCGTCCATAACACCGTGTGACAATAGTACGGTGCGATCAAGAAATTCCTTCCTTTACCTCGTATAACGAAATGTGAATATAACAATGAAAATAAAGTTTCCTGAGAAAATGATAAGATTTATTTATTTAGAATGTGCGAATAAAGAAGAAACTAAAACTGAAGAAAATTCAACCAACGATGAAACTGTAGCCAGTACTTATAAGACAACGTCGGTGGAACTTAAGTCTAAGTGATTCTGACGGTGGTTAGATTTCATTTTAAATTATTCTATACATATCCAATTCACTTTGAATATTCAAACCAGCTAGAAAATATTCCGAGTTTGAAACGACCAGGAGTTATATTCATCTCTTACACATGTTTTATCATCGTGACATAATTAACTCCTACTCAACCTTGCGCCTATCTCATGCCACAGTATATGTATATCTATTTTTCCTCATACTCCTAAGCAGTCACTTAACATTCTGTCTATCCGTCGAAAGTATTATCCTTGAAAAAAGTTATCAACTAGAAAGCACCACTTCGCTATCACTTTACCAGACAAAGAGTTCTAGGCTCGGCCTTGGAACAGATAGGTAACGGCTTGACTCGCCTCGACACCTGAAAACAGGCCACTTGGCCCAGCTGATGAATAGGGATAGCCTCATCGACACAGGAAATTGCATCGTAGTTGACTGCACCCACGCGTGGTTTATCATTCGACCAACTGTACGATCACCGATACACTATCCAACGACAGCATTGGTTAGCATCGTGAACTGACAAAATCATGAAAGCTTGAAATGTACGATCGACCTTCCACGAACACCTACAAATGCGCTGACACGAGCTTCTTTACGCATGAATGTCACCAAGGTGTCGACAACGACTTTATACGCGTTGTTTTTCGATTAATGCTATGTACAAACATCAAAATGACCGAGATAATTAAGTTTTCATTCTTGTTTGTATCTTTCACCTGGAAATTTGGATTTTATGATTAAAAAACACAGTTTCATTTCTATCTGCCGTATTTATTTTTCGTGCATTTTTTAATCCAGCTTCTTTTAGTCGGTTTCATTTCGTAGGATTTATTTGTGAATTATAAAGTAATAGTAATCGTAATTGTTCATAGGATTTCTCATATAAAGTTGTATTTCAAACGGAATTAATCTGACGTTTAAAAGAATTTTGTTAAGAAGGTTAATATAAAAATAAAATTAATAAGATATTCGAAGGTTTTTTGATGAAATTTAAATTCTATTATACAGCCGTGGAAGAGGTGATAGTACGTGAGAAAATAAGTCGAAAATATGGAATACATTTTTTTCATTTTAGGCTTGTTTTCGAGAAAATCGATTTATGTTGAAATTTTACTGATTTATGTGGAAACCTATATATTGAATTAAAAGTTTATTCCGAAAGCAACATAAGTCTTCCACAATTAAAAGCGAGGACCATTTTGGCGTTCAAAGTAGTAAATACGGAAAATATGTTGGGAAGTGTGCATGAAAATTTAATTCGGAGAGCACACCTGTGTATGTAATATGTAATATTTTAGAAATTTTTGCATTAATACAGTAAATCTTAAGAATGACATGCTTTATTATTACTCATAAACCTCCGACATGTGGTTTGTATCTCAATCCGTTTAACCACGACATGGTCAAATGTATGCATATACGGAGGAAATCCAAAATCGATTTTCTCGAAAACAAAGCCTCGAATGAAAGAAATTTATTCCATATTTTCGATTTATTTTCTCATGTACAATCAACCCATTCACGGTTGTACCATTAATACTGGGACACCCTCTATTTGAAAATACCGAAATAATTATTAAATTGTTTAAATTATTTGAATATTTCATTTCAATTTTAAATTACATAAAAATCATACTTATGTATTCTCTAGAAATATTTAATTATTTAAATACTTTAATTAAATGAATAATTAATTATCCTTCCGAAATATCACATTTTCGCTTAAAAATTTTCACGTGTATCGAAAGAAGCTACCTGAAACTAAATTTGCAATAAGAATCTGCGACACTCTAAATATTAAGAACTCCACTTTCAAGTTATTAAATTCTCCAATTCTAATTAAAATATCGCCCAAATTAAATTGGAAGTCGCTTTAGCTAAATGTGTCCCACTTCTTCGAGACAACTAATTATTTCCAATTCGTCAGCTAATATCGACTGCTATTATCATCATGTCTCAATGAAAATAAATAATCATGATGAACAGCTGAATTCCTTGGACATGTGTGCCCAGGCAGCACGCATCGTGTGCACGCTGTGCATACACGAGACGCGTGTGCTTACGCATTGTTGGTGGCTCCTCGGCAACAAGACCTCTCTCAGTAATCGAGACTGGCCTGCTTCTATTCTCGTGTCGGCTGACAGGGTAAACACTCGCGGTACCAACGACCCTGTCGCAACATGGCGCGGTCAAGGTTTGCCCAGACCTTTCCAAGGCTCCTCCCGTTCAAGTTTCGAGAAGGGTGGGAGACCGCGTATATAAGCGTCTCGCAAGTCAAACCGATCAATTACACTTGTAAACATTATATAAGTACATGATTAATGTTCAATTCTCGAAAAAGCAATTATGTACTTAGGTTCATGAGTACATTGGCTGCAAGAAGGTGACATAAATAATAGTAAATCTTAAATAGTGTCTATCAATAATCTGAAATATTGTATCTATAGCTTTTTCAACTTATCAATTTTTGGTAATGTTGGGAAGATTGTTGGCATCTTCAAACATCGTTTGTTTTTTTTTAATTTTGAAGTCGTTTATATCCAAAAGTTTACAAAATTTATTGCGAAATATATATTCTATATCGTAGAATAAAAGGTTTCTGCATTTTTTAGAAATATTTGAAATATTTAGAATTTTTGCGTAAATTATTTACAATACAGCACAGTTGCTTCCCTAAGTTAAGAGATCTCTCAGAATTTGTGTGTTATATGAAGATTCAAAGTGCTTTAATTTATACGTGATATGTAAGAGGTATTATGTATAAATATAAATGTATTTAGTATAGATATGTATGTCGGATTTATGTTTTAATCATGATTTGTTACCTCGAGTGTTGCTGTTATTTCTTGACTGACTTTCACGTAAGTGAGATTTAGCATTCGCACATTGGAAGTATAAATAAATAAATACGTTAGACTCGTACGCTCAAGAAACGCAACTTTCTACCAACTTGGTCTCTGGAAATTCTTGAAAGAAAATTGAACAGCTGCTTCGAGCGAGTGACTCACGCCAGCACGGAGAAAGGCCCGATACCAAAACGAGATGGTAAAACTCGAATTTCGTCTAGATGATTCAACGGAATGAAATCAGATAATCCAACCGTGATAATCGTCAGTTACTTCGTTTTTCGATAAAACGAGTTTGTGCAATCTGTGAATCTCTGAACCAAGATTCGTGATTAGCATTGATTGCTTTTTAATCACTTACCAATCGAAAGAATTTAATAGTTTGATGGAAGATATAAAGGAATATTTGAAAAATTCAATATAATAATAAAATTACGTTTGTTTCTATCAAAGTAGCCGACGTAGAAATTCTGCGATTAAAGAAACTAATTTCACTTGCATGTTTATTTACAAAATACAGATAAAGGACACAAAAGAATAATCTTGTAATCTCGAGTCTCGATATTCACGCAAGCTGAATCGTATCGATGAAACAATTTAAAGATCTAAAAAGTTTTTAAAAAAGTAATTTGTAAGAATAGATTGATTTTTATTTACCTTTATACGCGTTATTGACAAAGGAAAGTTAAGAAGAATATTCGAAAAAGTCCATATAATAAAATTAAATTCACTATCGTCGTAAGTCTCGAAAAATTCCACCGACAAAATAATCCAAATCCGCTTTCGCGTATTTTCACTAAGCACGAAAGGAGTAAATCCACAAAGGAATAATCCTGTAACAAATTTCGAAGTAATCCTTTCGCAAACACAGTATCGATAATCCAGAAACAAAATAATCCATTTCCATATAGATCAAAAAACAGAAATCCTGATGTTCACAATCACGATACAAATATATTAAACAGCCAATGGTTCACTTTCGCATAAAAATTGAAAAGCACAGATTTAAAAATATCAACATTTCGTTAGAAAGCACAAGATTATCATAATTTCCATCGCGACATTTGAACAACCAGATGACAGATCCTCTTAGTAAATACTTGGCAGCCTCCACGAAGATTCCAGGAAGATCATTTACTTTGTTGGAGTTGCCTTGAGATCGACCGTCGGAGAACCAGTCAGCCAACAACAGGCCAGGTATAATGTAAAAGCGCGAGGCGTGCAGTTCGTGTTAATGGAATGCGGAATATACATTCCTGGCTCGGTTACGTAAGCGTGGACAGGTACAACAGCTCGTACCAGCCGATCATCGATCTTCCTACGGTGTTCTTTTCACGCCACCCAGTCATGTCATCGCGAACCGTGTCCGTGAACACTATCTCGTGTTCTTGGTAATTAGTAACAGCCTTTAATTAGAAATATCGAACTTCCACCCAATGAACATTGATATAATCTTTCGTTAGTTAAATTTCTAATTATTTAGAGTCTTCTGTGCTCCTTTCGAGAATTAAATTTAAAATTAGAACGTGGATATTTGAAGAGGAGTACCGTCAGTGGATCGATCTGTGCAACCAAATTGCTTCGTTAGAGTAAAAACACGAAAGCATAACGCACCGACCGTTATTCGAGAAGTGTCTCCGAGCGGCTGGCTGAAATTATTAAACCACATGTTCGACGTACTCGTGGAGCCTGTTATTCTGTTCCAAAGGAGGAATATCAGCTCTGTAACCTATAAGATAGCCTAGAAATGTATACTCGTGTTTTAGTTGTTCATAATCGAATCATATGTTAATTAGAGTCACGACTAGACCGAGGATTCTTGTGCATTTGTGGGAAATTTCGTGCTGTGTCATCATTGCGAAAACTAAAGGGTATCTTTCAGATGTATTAGTAATCTTAAAAGAAGAAATAGGGAAATTTTATGTAACGTATCGATGTTGAATAACGTTGTAACGTATAAAGCTTCTGAGAACATCAATTCTTGAGGAGGTTCGATAAATCTTATTTTCACATATAGTTAATATCATATCCAGCTCCTAATTATCTTGTGCCTATTCTCATCCTTACGTAAAAACCATGATCATGCAATCCTCACGGGATGCATTTACATAAATCTCTGAGTCACTTCGAATCGTAATGAACAAACAATACAGAAATACTTATCAACCCACTGACGATGGAACTATGAAACTGATGATACATGCTTGCGAAATCGACCTTTATCATTTCCAATAAATACTTCGTTAAATATCTCATTGATGCTTTAAGCCAACTTTCGACATTCGTCAACTTATTTCCTAATTGTGTTAATCTAGCTTCCAATAAATCCTCTACTGTAATCTCTCCAGACTTTTAAAAACTGCTTCGACTGCTCGGAGAATCGCAAAATCATATCTCATTAATACATCAAACTAATTTCCAATTTTGGACATTCATATTGCAACAATTCGTTACATTTTCAAACGTTCAAAAATTATCTAGCGCTCGAAAAATTGTCAAACAGTATCTTATCAATATCTGGAGCCACCGATTCTTATAAATCCATTTCCCGATACTGGCAATTCATTGTTCAACAATTTCCCTATTAGTCTTCCAAACTTTCAAAAACTTCCTTTGACCGCCGTAAACGTTGCAAAATAATATATCATAAATATATCAAACCGTCCTCCAATGTTCGCCAACCTAGTTTCTAACTTCGCTAACCTACTTTTCAACAACTGCACGATTCTTCCAAACTTTGCGAAAATCCTCTTCGATCAGAGGAAAAATTGCAAAGCCTCCGGAACACAGGATGAATCGCCTGGAGACTCGAAATCGAAGCAGGAGAAGGAGCTAACGGAGAAATTGAGCACTATTAAGTCTCTGACAATAGCGAAGAAAATGGAAGAACGTCTATTACCGAAGAAGACGAGCATCGGTGGCGAACAGGAACAGAAACGGCGGCAGCAACAGCAACGATGGCTCTAAATTACCCCGTGACTCCACCGGAGAACAATGCGGTGGAATGCGCCGTGAACCGTCTTCCGGCTATGAGAGAAACGATCGTGGTCGAACCACGCTTATACGAGTTCGTATGAGAAATTGCAATGGTGTAACAATGCTTGTTCCATAGGATAGACGCGAACACGTTCATATAAACATCGAGGGAAAGGTATCTTTACATTTTTGCTAGAGTCACTTCTTGTCCGCGCATAGTGAATCATAGATGTTGTAGAAACGGCGAGAAATCCCCTTGTGGAGGATTCTGTGATAATTTATTTAAGTACCTCTTGGTTACATTCCGAATTTTATTAAAATCTTTCATCTCGGCCTTTATACGTACACACATACACACGCATATATATAAGTATAAATATTTATCTGTTTAAAAAATACATGGCACGTATACAATAGTATATATACAATCTGTAAAATGTCTAAAAGAAATCTAAAAAAGTCGTAAGAATTCATAAAATCTGAAAAAATCTTCTACAATGAACTTTCAACAATCAAACCTCATTATCACAAACAGTCTAATCTTTTGAGTCAACCTGATCACGAATGGATTTGAATGTAAGAGAGGAACTTGAAAAAAATTCCCATTAGTCAACACGGTAGCAGCAGAGAGAAGCTATTTCACAGCGAGTAAGCAAAGAAAGGAAATGATTGGAAGGGAATGAAGGGCACAAGCAGCCAGACGAGCATTGTTCCAGTTAATCCTCTTACCGCGATTTTTGCCTGCCCCGATCGACTCAGATATCCGAAAAATGCAAACAGTTACACGAACGAAGCGAACTAACGGCGTCACGGCCATCCGAATAACGCATAGATCCGTTACTTTTGCAACGAGCAGAAGGGAACGAACAACCGTAAAATCGCAACTCTACATCAGCGAACGATTTCGAAAGTTCATGGAAACGATGTCAGCCTGGTGCCACGTGGAGAACGTAGGCAATGACATCGACGCGACATCGATGATACGAACGCTACGAATGTTCCATTCCTAGCGAACGTCTGATAGATCGATTCCATCGCTTGGAATAGTGAAATCTTCTGCACGGTTGGGATTTACGACAACATGAATTCTTGCTTTTTATATTTGAACTTATACTTAGCTCTTAAGTCAGCGTTTCATAAAGGTAGCATATCTTCTGTTTGTACTAGCAATTTATTTATTTTGTCAATTCAAGAAAACAATTGGAGATATTTGATTTGAATTAAAAAAGGATTCTCGTACTTCGTATTACATATATGCATTGCTATCTTTTTAATAAAATGATATTTATAAAATAGTATTTATGAAATGGTACTTGTAAAAACAGATTAAAAAAGATTTTATATCCAAATTATTCGAATTTCTAAAGGTATCGAATTCAATTTACCACGAATCGTAACCAGAATTATTGACAGTTACGAATACTAAATGGCAATTTAAAATGGGCATTCGCGATGCTTTCGACGACGATAACGTATTTATTTTATCGATTTCGAAATTGCAACAGTTCACAACGTGTCGAGTATTATAAGGCAAACGGAACATCAGAATCGTTGCCATAAGACGCTTCATTGCGTCGCTGATATTGGCTATTCTCTATCTATAAAATTTGTACAGTGATTCACGAGACAGATATCCGAGAGAAGACATTAAACCAGAAACTTCGCTGAACGAAACGATACTCCGTTACGTCTCGAAATTTCGTGTATGACCGCGCAAACTAATCAAATTTCAATCGCAAATAGGATTTCGCCCAGGTCCCGGGTTGAAACCGACTCCGATATTCAGATAGAACCAACGTAGTAACGAAATAGAATAATGTTAAATTATATTTAATAAAGAAAATATATTTTAAATTATATCTTGTTAAAATCTCTAAGTATGCACAAGTGTGCTTATATTATTAACGTCTAGCGTTAATTAACACGCCTTATGGTCTGCGAAAAATGATTACACTGTTTCATGTATCCTACCGTAAGAAGCACCGTATATCGACAAAATTTTCCATCAAAACACGTAAGCCTAGAGGAAGGCAACGTCTTTTTCTAGCAGCTGTCAAAAAAAATTTCAGGACGATCGATCCATTGAACAACGTCCAGGCTGGACCTAGCTTTTCGTCGAGACGTGTTGAAGAAACGTGTTCAAAAGTATCGTTAAAAACTCGCGTGGAAGCCGTGCGACGTTGGTTCCTTCATGCTGTTTAAGTTCCATGAGTAATCTCGAAGAACAGAAATAGAAGCAACGTGTAACAGAACTCTCGACCACTTCCTCCCATTTTCCCTTTTCGTCGAGTAACTTTGTTAGGAGTTTCGTTTTTTATTGTTTTCCGACCCTTGCAAACCTTCGAATGAAACGAGTAATCGTACCAACGACGTGATTCGAAACACTGAAATGGGCTGGAAGGTAAATGAGAAAAAACGAGCTAGCGTTTAGTTCGTCCGGGATAGATTTTTCTGGTGGTTCGGAAAAGTTTGTTGAAAAAAAGCTGGTACAGGGAAAAAGTTACAACGTTGAAACGTGCTTCATGTCAAACGGAGCTACGGCGAACCAAAATTTTGGAGGAAAGACTTTTTCAACGAGTCTTCGAGTCAATAAAGATATTTTAAGCTCGAACAGTTTCCCCCCCGAGGTTTAAGAATTGAATCACTTTCAAAATACAATACAAGTTCACGCCCCTTTACCGTAAGCTTATCAAGCTTCTCGCATCTCTATTTAGACCCTATAAAGTATTTTAGAATTAATTACAGCAAATCAATCAAACATGAAATAACAAGAATCACAGAGAAGAAACATCAACGGGGTATTCCAGGATTAACTAGAACAGGATAACCAAACGCGAAATAACAAAATTTATTTATCCAATGAAAATCTACGTCTAAACATCCTTCACTATCCAGTAATGAAACTTTGAGAATGAAGATCTTGGCTCCTAGAGACGTGCAACCTCCATACGCTATTCCATTCCATGAGACATTCGTTGACGCAAGAAGTAATTAACTAAGACACCATTCACAGAGCGTGTTTCAACGACAAATTAGTAAACGATCCGTCTCGCGAGCCTTCCGAGCCAGTCCTCGAAAATTACGGAGGAGCACCGAGGCCATCAGGGAACCTGGGCAAATATTTACGCGGCCCGTTCGCACTTTCTCGCATTTGGCCCGTGATTCCTGCATCTGGGATTATTTATGGCTGCCTTGAAATTCCGGAAGAGGAAGCGGCCAGAATTCTCAGCGGGGACTACTAATCTTCAAGAAGCGAGTACCTCTCGCGGATTGCATGCAAATAGTTTTCCAGCGAACATTCGCGACACGCTGAACGTCGTATTTCACGGTTCCACTAGTTCCAGCGAGACGGAGACTTTTAACTTCTTCGCGACAGTTTCATGGTATTTAGGTAAGACGTGGACGAGAAATAGTTTGAATCGGTGACACGTCGTTGATGAATAACGTTTTATCAGAAAATAATAGAATATTATATAAAATTGTGGAATTCTAGAACGCTAGGATATAAAGTAAAATTATCAATAATTAAAGTTGATAAGAATTTAATTGAACTTAATTGATCATTCGAAGCCATTTTGCTCTGACCGTGTAGAATGACGTGAGGTGATTTCAAAATTTAATAATTTTAATTAACGTCCCAAGTCAAATTATTAATAATTTGAAGATTAGTGGAACCGTTCTATGTTTAAAATTAATCATACAAAATTATTTATCTCTATGTAATGTCATAAGATAATCTCTTTATTAATTTCAATTAACATTTCAACGATGCATATTTGCTACATCCGGAACGGAAACGATAATGTCTATAAAGAGTTTGCATGATTCAAGGGATGAATATATTAAAACTAAAATGTCTCACTTCAGGGACGAATTTATTAAAGTCAGAATGTTCCTCTTTAGGGACGAATTTATTCAGACGAGAAGAGAATAATTATCTTTCGCTTACTAAGAAAAATAATCGATAAATATAATATCATTGGGCTTATTGTTAAGCTTTACTATGCATAAACAAATTTTATACACGCAGGTATATTTACTCGTATTAATATTTATTGCATCATTTGAAATTAAGTTTAAATTTAAAGAAAAACTGAATGTAATATACCTACGTATGTTAGCGTTAACATCCTTCAAAAGATTAAAATACAAATAACAGATTACGATATAATAAACGAAAACACAAAATTTATGTTGACAAAATAACCGTTTCAGATTTAACAAACGTAAGAAAAAAGGAATAAAAATTATTTAATTTCGAAATATTTATCAGTTAGTCAGGCACCAAATTACAAACTGATAAATCTACTTTTTCTTTATTAGGCAAACAAGTTAGAGATTTCTAAATGCGAGCATAAATTATCAACTAATCGATAAATATTCCAAGGCAATTCGGATTAGATACGAGTATCAGTCTGATAAATCATGAGAACAACACCATAGGCAAGCTTCGTAGATCGTAAAGTGTAGAGAATCGCAAAATTTGTATGTGGAAGAGAAATTTCTTGTGGTTTTAAGGCGGCGTGAAACTTGTATCGTAACAACGAAGGAATAAAGCAGAAATGTCGAGGATATTGGCGAGAGAAAATTCACTGTGACGAGGGAGCACGTTGAACTCTCGAAATATGTTAACCCGTAATTAGAGAAGCTTTATTAGCGTAATAGTTGCGTGGGCTGACTGCTACGTTCCTAAGCATAGAGTAACACTTCAACCAGTGTCTTCCTTCATAAACCATTCATTTTTATTTAATCACTACGCTTTATATCCAATATACTGATCTTTATCTTACTTTTTTTTTTATTTTATTTAACGTTTATCACATACGTTAAATGAAGAATTTTATAGAATGATCGAATTTTTAGTTTCGCGTACTGGATAAAGTACTTTAAAATATAAGGATTATATCACATACGTTAAATGAAGAATTTTAGAGAATGATCGAATTTTTAGTTTCGCGTACTGGATAAAATACTTTAAAATATAAGGATTTTATCATTGTTGATAAAGATTAATGATATAATGTATGAGACTAATAATATGCATGCAACTCACATATTAACTTATAACTTACATTATGAAATTTTTATCGGAGATTTAATAAAAATAATTTTCCACTGTAATACCTAACACACTTTTTGTACTGTAGGTAAACTTTCTATTTGTATAAAGGATATGTGTTTCTTAACTTCGTTACTTCGCTTGATCGGTGATCTGTTATTGACGGTACTTATTAATTTAATCTGCATTTTCACGCAACACAGCGATTTCTTTTATCTGTTTATATATTCGTTCTACGATAGAGAGTTTAATTGCATATAAGTAACTAAAAAATATTGTATATGTTTAAACTATCATACTTAGAATAATTTATAGTAAATGGATTTCTCTTTACTCCACGGTACTCAGAAATGAAATTATCCTAATGCCTTTACTGGCCGTCATTCTTAATTCTGAATTTTCCTCTCAGCCAGACGTCACTCTATTTATCAGATTGGCAAAGCTGTAGGCGACAGCTATTTCAGATATTTAAGCACGAGCAGAAAGAATTCATGGCCGTCTTGGATAACTTAACTGGTTAAAGCAGTTGGCCAACGAAAGGTCTAGCAGCCTTCGACCTTAATTTATTGCATTTCATTACAAACACAAAGAACTACAATAAAAATGTACTCCTGAGTTAAGGCACAAGAGAAAGGCCGAACTTTAAAAACGAAAAAAAGTAAAAGTGACATAAAAGCTACTAAGTGCAAAAAACGATTTCTCCTTCAATTTACTTCATTTCATCGCTAACAGGAAAAATGAAAATAAAAATATACAGGATGTTTCACAAAATTACCTGTCAAACTGTAAGAGTAATCTGCTGACGAAAATGACAAAGAATGCCATACGAAATTTCATAAACTGCGCACGATCGATTTTTCGTATTCTGTAATACTGAATTTATTAACACATACATAAAGTTTCTATTTTAATTTTATAAATTGGACAGTGGAAAGAAAATGATTTCAAACCATTATTTTTAAAATCTACTTACTACGACATTTTTTTATAATATATAATCTTATGAGAATGAAATTGTGAAATTATCGAAAAACATAGTTCAGGAGTTTAACTTCTAAGAAATTAACATTTCAACTTTTATATTTATTTCTGTAATAAGCTACCTGCAGCAAAAATTTCATATAACATTTTTTCCACGTTTTCACTTGTAAATTATACTTGTGTAACTTAAGTAAAAAAATCAAAGATATCCCATAAAAATTCATAACATTAAAAAATAATCGTTTAATTAAAAAAGCCAACAAGCTCGAAGTAAAAAAGAAAAGGAAAGAAACGTGCAATAAATGAAAAAGGACATTTACATGGAATAACAATTTTCTTCTTCAAAGGAGGTCGATATTGGATATCAACGATTTCCTAAAAGGTTTTTCTAACCATACTTGGCAGTTGATCAGCAGTCTATAATCCAGGATAAAGCTTCCGTCGTTTCAGTTTTGCAAATTCCTCCTCTCTTTTTAAACCAATCGTCCCTTGGTTCCACTGTACCAACGGACGTAACATCTTAAATAAGTTTCTTACGAAACGGCGGTATCCTATTTACGATATCGAAAGAATTCTAAACTTCATTTCGCAAGTACGATAGGAATCCCGTGGACTCGTGCCGCTCGAACGAATCGAAAGATATCGAATGGCGAGGTACGGAATATTGAATTTCCCGGGGAAACGGGAGACAATCCGAGACGGCCGGTTGATTTGCTGGTTCCCCGATCCTTCCTTACCGCTGTTCCGGAACGTTTCCCGCGCAAACAGAAAATTTTATGAAATATCATTTCACGGGAACCTGGCTCGTTCTCATTCGGTGTGAGATTAACTTAACTCTATTACACACGTATGTGGACAATGAGAATTTTCAATCGATTCGAAAATGTAATATAATCGCGAAAGTATTCGTATGTACGCTTGTTGACATCTTTTATGAACGTATTACGTGTATTGTATAAAACATATCTTGAAATTTCATTAGTACTCTAACGACACTCGATAATCATTGGTCAAATTTTAAAAAAGTGTGAAGATGTAGATGGAAGTTATAAGATATTCAGTACAAGTATATATTTGGCAGAGATCACGAAAGTATTTAAACAGGCAATCATTGACACGTTTTACTTTGCTAACGATTTATACTTGAGGTGATTATACATACCATATACTAATTTTTTACTAATTATAAGTTTCTCTCGCTAAGTATTTTTTACGTATCTTGTCAATATAATCTTAACTGTCGCGTCTCATTATAATATTAATGAGATATCAAAATGTTTCATATAACACGCATAATACACACATATAAATTTTCTACGATAATCTACATATATGAATATTTCTGCCAGCTACTTTACAAATGGATAGTTAATTTTATAATCGTTATCAATAGGTATTTCAGCATGCAATAAAACTCCCATAAATTGGTCTGTGAATTCACATATTCCACAACGATGAAAATTATTAATATTAATTTTTTTCTACTATATCGTTAGTTTTAATAATATAATTTTCAATAATATAACATTTGACGAAATCGGAAAAGGAAATTCCAAAATATAACACGAGCGGAATGGAATTTACTCCCGCAGCAGTCTCACAATACAACAGAGTGCAGAATGAAATGGAATACGGAAAGAATCGTATTTCGTGTCGCCGCAAATTAGCAAACGGTAGAAGATATTCACTTTCGTAACCGGTTAACGCTTCTCGCGGCGGAACAGGGGAGCCGGGATATACCTGTATGTTAATTAAACGAGCCCCGTTGCTTCTCGACTTTCTCGATATGCGTTACGTGGTTGAGTAATATAATCACATAATTGTCGCCTCGCGTATAACGGCGACCGTGTCCGCGAAGTAGAACGACCGGCGAAAGTCGAGCACCGAGAGAAAATCTCGTGGAATCTCGTTGGAAACAATGCCTCCGGCGAACGTACCAGACGCCAGGATGGAAGCAATACATTAGTCAACTAAATGGATCTATCTGCGAGTTGTATCAAAGAAAACGAAATGCTTCTATTTTTCCTCTGGTTTTTTCTTTGTCAAGAAATTTAGATTTTAATATAAAAGAAATAAATCGAAATGTCGAGTTTCTATATATTTTTCTATATATTTGAATATCTGTCTTTCGTCCATATTTTTTCAATTTAGATTTGATACGTTCGATATTGTGAGATTTGAAAATGGAAAAATAAATTAAAACGATTTCTCCTTTCTCTTTCTTCCATACATTTTCTCTGTCTATGTTTGGATTTCATATCTTCAACTGCTTTGATTTCGTAAGACTTGAAATCTGAATTTTAAAATGAAGAAAGTAAATTGAAATGATTTCTTCGTTCTTATACCTTTGTGCTAATTCTTCGTTTACATTTCGATCCGATATTTCTATCTACTTTGATTTCGTAAGATTTCAATTGAAATGTTAATGCGAAGGAAAAGTGAATTAAAATGTCGAGCCCGTCTTTCGCCCACTTTCATATTTAATCATTTTAATTGCAACAGTCTTATGTAATAAAGATACTCATATTTTTAATATTCGACGTAGAGTTAATTCATTTAAATGCCGTCTTAAGGAAATACATCGTTTTTTTAGAAATATGACACGACTATACTATACTATTTGCAAATAAAATATTACACTGTTCTTCCTCGAATTTGACATGTCTGCAAGTAGTTTTCGTTTGACAACCGAGAAAGGGATTTTTCATGAATTAAGAGATTAGCATATAATTCATATGAGAAATCATAGTTATTGCAGAACAATAACAATTCTTTCATATTTTCTACAAATTTAAGAAACTTTCTAACGCCAGAAACGAACGGCTTGATAGAAAATGGATCGAAGAATACAGAAATTAAGTTCAAACATCACAAGAAGGATAGTTGTTTCATTAAAAGGACAGAAGATCCATCGGGAGTTTATTTTTTAGACTCTAAAAGATATTTTCTTTTATACAGCTGTAAAGTTCATGTAATTTTTATTACGTTATTGAAAATTTCGTTTGAGTTCGACTAACAGGTTTAACCAGTCAGTTTTTAAGAACTTGATCGTAGTAGCGCGGTAATCCTGCAATTAGAGGCAACCTCGACGAACAAAGACAATAAACGTAGAAGGTCGGCTAGGTGAGTCTGGTGAAGACGACGTGGCGGTAAGAAACGAGAATAAAAGCTGGAGAAGACGGTAGAAAAGAAACTTGGCACAATTAGGACGCTGCTATCCGACATCTCTCGAAAGAGGAAACGGATCCTCGTTGCAAACGATTACATGAAAGAATTCACGCCGATGGCCACCACGATTCTCTGTGTAATTGCACTGCGAAAAAAACCGATACTGGCTAGCTCCTTTGAATTACATAAAAATTCAACCCGTGAAGATTAAACGGGATAATCGATGGATATCCTTTGTTTTAATTTAAAACAAATATTTCTTTTAAGAAACATTTTAAGAAATATTTTATGTTCATTGAAATTTTACTATATCAGCAATAATTACTATTATGTAATAAAAAACGATTGTTTTGGTGTATAGCTCGTATATACAAATTTGCATGAAAAATTAGTTTAGAGTTTTGCTAAAAAAGGTCAACAAATAAAGTCCAATTTTTAATACGATAAGAATTTTCAATAAGAACGATTGTCAATACAACTGCGTAAATTATTTTTTCTCAGAACTGTCTCTTACGTAAATTTCATTAGAATCAGTGTACGTGCTGATTGTTAATTGTGTTCTGAATTTTTTATGTTTTTAATCATCATATGATAATATTTCACGACGACGCTCAGAAGCTATCGTTTCTAACAGAAAATATTTTTTCTGGGACTATAAGTACATAGGAAAAGTATATATAAGCGCAGTCTTGCAAATGATTTTCACCAAAGGATAATCGATATTCACAAGATATACCTGACGTAGTATCTTATTTTTATAAGTTTATTCTACGTAGGAGGAAAGACAAAAGGATATTTTTGAGGAAGCTGTGACGTAATAATTCATTCTATTTCAGTAATCACTTTATTTTCCTCCTTCGCTAGAAGCGAGAAGCGTCATAAGAGGTACTTTGAGAATAAACGAAAGCGTTATAAATTGCAAAAGAAGATCTTCCACTTCGAATGAAGAGACAAAAGTTTCCTCTACCATAATAATCCTTCTTCTCGTTAAATACAACCAACTTTTAATAATTCAGACTTTTCAACGCAGCCAATGGTTTCCGATATTTTCCCACGAGTTCCAATCAGAAATACATATTCAGAAAGGTGGTTAAAAGACAGAGAAATGTGCATTCGTGCTTTTTCCTCGCGTCAGGTACGAACGAAGAGCTTTCGTTCTCGCCGAGAACGGAACTCGTTAATGCACGCTTAATGAGTACAATTAGAAGATAGGGTAAAACACGGCGGCATTAAAAGAGAGGAACGAGAGGGAATGTCATAACCTTCCTTACTTTCATGTTTTTAGAATCAGGATATTTCAATCTATTTAATTGTTCGTTAACTTCAGTGCAAATACTTCACGACTTTTTCATTTCTTTATCTTTATTTCTTTATACACGTGTCTTTAATCGTGAAATTTTCTTATGAAACTTATACATAATATTGGTAATGAAAAGAAAAGCAATTTCTTTCTACTTCTTTAATGAAAAATATTAATATATATTTATTCTAAACTATAATCTATCATCTAACCCTTGCACCACTGTAGCCTAAAACAATCTACATGAATAAACAATTTGTACACTTTATAATGAAAAATTTATTTAACAATATAGAAGAATGAAACAGGATCTAAACATCTAGCCACTAAAGTATAAAAAAATTGAAAGTCTATCAACATCTACTCGATATTCTAAGAACTCCACAAAGCAAACGTAATAAAATACTAAAAGAGAGCACAAGTACTCCAAGCAGTAAAGCATTCAATTTTCTCCATTGCATCTTACAATTTCGTTTTCAATAACGAATACGAACAAAGTAAATTTCCAGCGGTTTATACGACTGACAAACAGGCCGGGGTACGAATAACCGTACAAATTTATGGATTGTTCCCTGACCGTGAGCAAGTGGAACGTCTGGAACCTGTTTCCCGAGGGGAATTTATTTCTCTCGAAACGTATCGAGACACCTTGCCACGGTAATTGCAACACGCTCGTCGATTGTGTCGATCTCCAGACGGATGACGCAAACGATGACTCCTTCACGCGTGAAAAAGCTTCGACGTCGACACGCCGTCGTCAAAGGATGACTAACATCATCAACGAGGCATTAATAGACAGAGTTAGCCGCGACAACCTTTTCACTGGGAATTATTGTGCACGAGCGTGCACGTCGATACCAAGAAGTCTCTACCGTTTCATCTAGCGAGCTACGAAACGAAAACCGAATGCTAAATCGAATAATGAAAGTTACGAGAGATCTTTGATGACTCTGTGGATAAATGACACATATCACGGATATTCCGTACAGACGTTTGTTTTGTGAAAAGACAACGAAGAAGGATGATTAGTTGAGATTAGAGAATGAAAATTTCGTTGCAATTAGTTAAAACATTTGTGGCAATATATGATACATACACATGGAGGAGATTCGAAATAGATAAAAGAGAAACATTTTCTGACGATAGTAAGAAAATGATAGTGTTTGCAAGAGTGTCAATCTATAACTACTGGAATCCTTCGTATCATATCGATTCTCTCATTTTCTAAGCACCGATATGACAAGACTATCGCTTAATTATTACAAACTCAAATAGAAATATGTAAAAGCAATAAATACACAAAAATGTATCTAAACTCTAATTATATTAAAATAATAAATACCAACGTATAATAATCTAAAATCCAAAATAACGGTCTGTAATTCAACAGCAAAATTTTGCACCCTCTGTTTCGAGCTCACTTTTGCACAAAAGTCCTCCGATACCATGCAACAGTGGCATCAACCCCTCCGATCCTCGACACACGACCACATCAGCATAATATCCCAAAGAGGAACGATGGTCAGTCCATGCATCATCCAGGTTGCTAGGGTTTCAGATCATCATAAACGTATGGTCCCCTCGGTTGCAGAGGCGAACCGCTGCTGTATTCAGGAGCATCGATCAGAGAGTTTACGTCCGCGCGCTCAAGTCACCCCTTTTCCTGCTCCGGTTCAATAACCGGCGAGTATCACAACTAAAATTAACTCTCCCTTCAGCGGTGGCGTCAAGCGGCTCCTGGGACTGAGGCGGTGTTCACCTGGTCGTCCCGGAAACTCTCTCTCGCCCACGGTCGTCGATGTACAAAGAGTATGGAAGGAACAGCGTGGCCGACTTGCCCGTGTTACCGTATTAACAAATGTCGCTGGAGGAACGACAACGTTTCGTATAACTTTCCGAGCTACTCTTTGATCGCTCGTTCGTGGATCCTCGATTCAACTCACCCTGTTCGAGGATGAAATATTGAATTTTGTAGTTGATGGTTAAACCGTGGATAATGATGCATTTATGAGAAATTTACAGGTGCACACATGATGCGTATAATATTATAACGCATGTAGAATGCAAAATTATATAAAATATCTACATATTTATATATATATATATATTTATATTTGTAGAAAGAAATATTTATATTTGTGCTTGGGTTCGATTTCTTTAGTCGTATTCATAAAAATACGAATTTGCATAAATATCAGTCTAACGATACCATACAAAATACATAAAAATCATTATTGAGAGAATATTAAATACGAAAAGTAGAAAATCGACCACTCATCCTAACAGAGTAGAGGTTTTTGCTAACAAAAAACATAGAATTACGAATATATGCGAATTAATCTTGGTTGAGAATATAACGAAGTTTTTGTTGTATCCTGCCTACTATTATCGTACACACGAACGTCACGCGACATATTTTATCGAAGATTCAAACAATCTGTCGTGAGTAATAAAATCCTACGCACGTATCCCATAGTCTGTTCCCTTCCAAGAAAGAAAAACATGGTGCCGTGTCTTGACCCACGAAATTATTCTTTCATTCAAGAGACGTTTCCCCTGCTTACTTTGAAAGGCTTGCAACAGGAGTTGGCTACATCCAGGCACCTGCCAGAGACAGCTTGCCACCGTGTGGCTGCGTTGTCGTTGTCTGATAGAAGGGTGCATGGAAAATTACGGGTGACTCGTCCTAGTGTAAGTGGAGGCCGATGATCGATATCGAACATCGTTGAAAATAACACTGCCACGAATGATGTTCGCTCTCTGCGGATTGTCAGACGCCCCCGCAAATAGCTTTGCGTTGCCATCATCTTAAAACCGATCCTAAATAAATTCTTACGGTCATGAATTTTCCGGTATGATTCCGGATTATTTTCGATTATGATGCTCGAAAGCCAGTTTCTAACTTGGGACTGAAAAGGAGAAATTGTTTGTAGAGTAACTGTTTTATCGAGAAACTATTATAATTATCATGACGAGGAAAATGTAACAGACGGACATATTAAGGTAGGTGTAATAGAAACATTAAAATAACAAATAACAATAATTTAATGTATCCAATAACCTATTTTATATGCATGTAGTATAACCAAATTCTTCTTCACTTGTAACAAATTGATAATTAATTATTGATGCAATAATATGATGATAAAATAGAACAGTAGAATAACTAATATGTAAAATAGTACCTAAAAAATTACAGACGAGAAATACGTACATGCATAAATTTAAACAATAAATTTCATAATATTATAACAAATGATCAAAAATCTTCTGTCATCTTTATCAATCATTTCTGAGTTGCTATGCAATATGCAGAAATAAACACCGCTGCATATATCTCATTAATATCTAACTGTCAGCAGAGTGTCTTCCAATTTTGCATTTTAATGAATACTAAATACGTAAACACCTAAATATTCATTAGGCATTTCAAACGATGAATAAGTATCGTATAAAAAATCTATGAATGTAGCAATTTAAATCTAACTGAAATATAACATCAATCTCTAAGAAAAGGATCGACGCATAGATTAGGTAAATTCTTTTATCGAAAACACGAATAATTTACGAGAAAACAATCGACCGAAGGAAAGTTAGTAAAAAGCTAGACAAACAGCTAGTAAAAAAGCTGGCAAACAAATCGTTCGTGTTTCAAATACGATCTTAAGATTGATGATTTCATCTGGCCGTGAACGTGTCTCCATTGATGCCACGATAGCAACCGTGTGTGTTTATCGTTCCACGTACGAATTTATGTTCGCCTCTAGAAGAACCAGCCTTGACATTCCACGGGAAAGACGTGGCCTGGCGATCTCGCGAGGCTACGAAGATTAATCGATCCACCGCGACGTTGAGCAAATTTTCAAGACGCGTTAAAGACGCATTTTTTGACACCGACCATTTTAACTACCACCTTCAAATTTTATGAATGAAATTATTAGCCCCCGAGTGTTGATCTCCGCTTACTTTTTCACTCTCGATGACTCAGACACGCGAAGCTTTTGAAAAGTTCTAATATTAAACCAGGCAAACTGGTTCTATGTCAACCAGAGAATTCTTGGCTTCGAGCTCCGCTGTTCGAGTTCAGTTTGAAAATTCTTGAAAAAGATATGACGGGTAATGTGTGTGTGACATGTTTCTGAATGAAGGAAGCGAGCTGAGTTTCGTGAATGATGAAGATATGTAGATTAATGTGGAAGAAGACTTTGGAGAAGAAGATCTTTTCGTGACAATCTTCGTTTACAAGGAAATCTACTTTGAGAATCGTGAGGTACCTATGCCAACAGCTGGCAGAGGAACTGAGTTCTTCGTGTGTCTTTATTCGGCACGGGATATATAATTAGATCTACGAAATTGATTCAAGTTATTTATCATATTAATTTTAGTATATTTATAAATATAAATGTAAAGTATTAATATATTTAGTTATTTTGATATCGAATTTGTTGGTAATAATACGCAAAAATGTAGACACTGTTTAAAAAACATCGAGTCAATTTTCTCGAACGTATATACACTTTATAAATATTCAAATTCGATTTTCTCGAAAAGTATCAAACTCAATTTTAACGTACTATATTCGCCACGATATTTGAAGCATTTGGTTACTATATTCAGGGATTCGTGTGCTACATCAGCACATTGTAAATATGTCAAAAATAAATTAAAGTTTCCATATCATCATAAATAAATTTAATAGAAATTGAAATTTTTGTTTGTTATATAATACCTGATTGCGCCTACCAAAAAACTAAATAGTCCAATCAGACACGTATGGCTTAAAATAAATTCTAAGACAAGAAGTTAAAAGTGTTAAACATATTATTTTAATCTAATTTATTCTGGAAAAAAGCAACTGCTCTCTATCACGTATCTAATATAAAATACAACTTCTCAATTGAAACAGGCATAACCAAAAATAGAATATTCTGATCGATAAACCTACAACGTTTTCACACACTCCAAGTTCTGAATGAACTTTATTTATCTCTTTCAAGAAACGGATAAATATTCTACTCCAATCCCTCCCTAAACCTCAAAGAAGCGAAGAGTCAATCCAATAAAGAATTCACGATCACTGGCCAGACGAGGCAACAAATCTCTAATAAACTGGTGAAGAGCTAAATATTCAACGAAAGGGAAACAAAATAGATACATCGAGAGCCCTGAAACTTCCGATCGTCCATTTGTGTCAACCTCATGGAATCGTAAAATAGTCGTGTGGCGTCGACATCCGGAACATCGACTTCCTACTCTGGCTGAACTCTTTTGACGAGGAAATCCCCCGGGTGTAGAAAGTTCCTTGCCTCAGGTTCTTTCGTTCGTTCAACGGCTAGTTCGTCAGACTAAACGAAGCCCGCGGCTACGTGAAAAAGCAGCCACGATCACAGATCTCCGCGCGTCCCGAATAGGAACGACCAGGTCGACGCTTCTCCAGGAAGAAGACGCCTTTTCCGGGCACACAAGCCCGCGAAATTAGACGATGAATCTTCTATGAGCCGGGTTTCCCGGACTCAACTCATCCCACGATTTTCCATGGGCATCCTCCCAGTCATCTTCCACGCAAAACCGAAGAAGAAAAGGTGCAAGAGGAAATGGAAAAGGGTGAAGGCACCGATTATATACTAACATCTCGATTATGAGGGTTGCGACGTAGGCTGCTGATGAAAGTAAGGCTGAAGATGCACTTGATAAAATATATTTCATAACGCAATTCTATATATAAAATAGTAGCACAAACGCAGATTCTATAATTTCGACGAAATTTCACAGCGCAAAATCTTACGATGAAACATCTTAGAGCGCGATATTTCATAATAGAAAGCCCGTATTATTGAAAATTTATCCACGTTGACAAAATCGACATCTCCAAATTCGACATTTTTCTAAATTCTACCGTGGGAGGTTCTACGATACTTCAATTTTGGATGAAAAATTCGAATTCTTTCCATGAGCATTTTGCGGTCACTGTTCACGCAAAACTGAAGAAGAGAAGATGCAAGAGCAAGTGGAAGCAGGTTGAAGGCGCCGATTACGAGCATCTCTATTACGGGGGTTGTGATCTAGGTTGCTGAGGCTGAAGATGCATTTCCGCGTGAGAGAAAACGCAGAGCTGCGTTGACCTTTAAATGTTGCGGTTATTAATACGATACTTCCATCGATGTTTATTGACAGCTTGCTGGAGGCTATTATCTGTGGAGGCAGATAAGAGAAGCTTCTGCGCCAAAGATGAAGTCACTTTTGTGAGAATCGGTGAATTATTACGCGTTGAATGCAGAAATGTAACTAACAGTAAAAATACAGCTGATATTAATCCCTGAAGATGATAATTAGGTACGGATGAAGTAATGGCACAGGCGTAAATCAATTTGGGTGAATCCAATAGAAAAATCTTGAAGTAATTTCTTTAAGGTTTTATATAATGACAAGTACAAACATACAGTATATTCAAAGTAAATATTTATAAAAGGGAAAGAAGAAATGCAACATTACGCATCAAATTGGCTTTAGGCATTTTTTAAGATTTCTCTAAGAAGTATCCCAAGAATGTTGTAATTCCTTTGTTGGAATACTTTAATGAGGGATGTGATTTTTATGAAATTTTGTTGGTACATGGAGGACAATATACAGTCTTCAAGGTAACAGATTGATGGTTAGAGTCGTGACCTAGTTATAGGCATACCTGATCCCCTGTTGTGGTTGGCCAAAATCGATGGTTATTATGTGGCTTCTTTATGAGGAACCACGAGCTTTAACTCAAATACCAATTCATTGTCTTCGATATCTGTAGTTTTCAAAGTGTAATAAACGTTACTAGACAATATACTTTTCAGGATTTAAGGAATCTGTCTATCGATTATTGGGCGAATTTAAAATAAATTAAACTGCCTGATTAACAATGCCTAATTAATCTTTTACATCATTGTTTTTACTAAACTCAAACTGATACTCTACGAAATAGTTAACATGAAAATCAAATTTCTATAACGTTAGATATATATTTCCATAAAATATACTGCTATAGTGCATTCGAAAAAGTTATTAATTTATCTTTGTAGGGGATGATAGCATCCGAAATTTTATCATTTAGGAGGATTCAGTAGACAGAGAAAATTGTCGAGAAATACTTTTACTAAGCGCACGAATTTTATACGAAGAACAAAACGGTTCATCCAGCTCGAATAATGCATTACTTAACGTTCTCGAATTATGCGAGCGTTTTAATTAGTCTCTAATACCGATGAACCAATGACGAAGTGTTTCTCAGACAAAAGTGTTACAAAGATCTCAAGAACAATGCACCCTCGCCATCTGTTACGCTACAGAACATCAGGAAGTAGGATGAAACGAAAGTGAATATTTTCTGTGAAATTTCTTATTCCTATTCACATACCTACTTTCCAACATCATTTTAAAGTTATTTGGGATAATAAGACAAATTTTTCATTTCATATACCAATCATTTATAACGAATTAACTATGGGAATGTTACACTTACAAAATTGCAGATTTTCGTAAATAATCTCGAGATTTGTTCGTGAATTCGTTATCTTTCTCGATTGTGAAGAAAATAATTAGACGTTCACGAATTCATACATGGTTCGGCCGGAAAATTAAGTTACTTCCGGTTTCTTTAGCCTTATCTTCCCTTCAGAGAAATTATACTCCGTTCGAAAAAAAAGTTCTAGTCTTTTCATTTCGATGCAAAGACCTTTTAAATGTTCCGTTTCAGCTTCTGCGAAGTATTTGTGAATGCGAGTGTGTTTGCAATGAACGACCTGTTTGTTGCGCATTGCGCGTATTATATAATAAAATGAGAAATGTACGATGAGAATGAATAGCTTTAAGTGACAGAAAGTTGAAAAACTAACAGATATTTTCCTCTATTTCATTATTTTGTTGGATTTCAAACATTGATGACGAGTTCTTTCAATCGCTTTTAATTCAGTTTCACTTTCTTTTATTATTTAGTAATTATTTAATTTAATACAAAACATTTATTTTCTATTAAATACCTCTAATTTAATCTTTTAATGTTTATTTTATTGCCATTTATATCGTGTCAATTATTTCACTTCTTCGTTACCACAATCAATTATCTCAATTATGATTCTATCATTACCTGACAAGAAAATTAAATACAAATCGTATTGTCAGTGGAAAAGTACTATATAATGGGTAATCGATGATACGACTTGTAAAACCGGTCAGATGTTAAAGTTTATATGTTTCGAGAGCCAAAACGATAATTACTTTGAGGCACGTAGGAAGATAAGGTGAATCGGATCTCGTTCAGGATCTTATATTCATTTTATGTTCTCTACTTTATACTCTCGGACGTGTTACTGTATCTGTTCCATCAAATATACCAACATCGATAACGACATCGATAAATCTTCGACTCGAATAATATTTTACTCTTCCATAATGTCATGAAAATGGTTGCGCTAGGTACGCGAATGGTTGACGTCAGGAAGTGATTACGAAACTTGATGTTTCTTTCTACTCGCAGCGCCGACAATAAAATCCAGGTAGATAGAGATATCAAGTTCAAGAACGTACGACGAAAGATAGAGCGGAAGGTTTACGATCATTTCGGCAGATTTACGAGGCCAGTAGCGGGCTAAACAAGCCAACCAAACTATTCGTCCTTTTACGGTACTTTTGTGAAACAGAAGGCATGCAACTGCACACGTGACTTCTCTGCCATAATTTCAATGACCTACTTCTCAGACTTAGACCTTAGAGAAAAGCTAGCAAATCGTAAAAATAATAATACTTTGAAATAAAACGATTATAAAATCGTCGTTCCAAAGTTTTTGTCTTTCATATATACACGTCGATCGAGTACCGCAGACTTAATGCCGAAATTTATTTATTGTCGGTGACGTATCTCTAACCTAACTTCAACATACAATGAAATGCCTTCAAGCTTACCAAGCCGAGAGAAATATATATATATCACGCAGACAATCCACGCAAGCGATATATTGCTTCGCTCGCGAATACTACATCATGGCTAACACACGAATCTCAGGAGCACGATTCTGTATCATTTAATGTGCCGTTCAAGATACGCAAGGACTTAAACTGACTGATACTCGTTGCTAAATTTCCAGGCTCCAGACACTTATCTAGAATATTCATTACTGAGAATTTCAACAATAGTTACGATCGTCAAATATGAAGTAACCATACAATATTTTAAAAAGGAGGTTTGCAAAGGCGGCAGAATATCGAAATTTTTATTCGATTGCGTCTAAAGAATACTAAGAAATCAACTTGATACTTTCTAAAATCTTACAATAAAAAACTTCACAATATTTCTCCGAATTCTACGATAGGACGATCCTCGATACTTTTTCAAACCATAAAGTCAAAAATTCCACAATGAAATATCTTTCCATAAAAAATTTTATGACGCAAAGGAATTGATTGCAGCTGAAGAATATTAACAAACCAACACTAAATATATGCTTTCCCGAATTCTATAATAGAAAGTTCCACGATGATATATCCCCTGATGATATGTTCCCGGTATAAGAAAATTTTACAACATAGAACTCTCCAATACGAAATTCTACGATAGAGAATCATTTGCTCGCAGTAAAAAAATATTAGCAATGCAACAAGCGTCCACGAAAAGACGGACGATCCCATTTGAGTGTACGACTTGCAGTTCGCGGCTCGAGGATCCGAAGAAGCATCGCAGACGTCGAATTACACCGTCCTTTCCCTCCCATCGTTGCCGGGAACCATCGAGCCCCGGCCAAAGGTTTGTACGATGTTATCCAGCAGGCTGGCCAACCGGGAGCATCAGCAGTCGACGAGTTGGCGGCTCTCTGGCTCAATGAATGATTTCCGTGCGCTGTTGCCACGTTACGTCTGCATTCTGCACCCATTACTCCTACTGGCGTCGCGCGTTTTATCGTTTCCTGCAGTTTACTATTAAACATTGCGCAATTATGCCTCTACGCTGACCTAACAGCCGGACCCCGTCGCGCCGAGACTGCGTCATCGTTTTAGACCGACCCCCAGGAATGTTCCACGTTGTTGCACCACTAATCATCAGCGCAGGAGAGAAACTTCAAAGAAGTGGAAACTCTATCGCGGAAATCGTTTCAGACAAAATCAAATGGGAAACACGAATAATTATTTGTGATTTTAGTTTCATTCGATATTTGATATAGTTCTCACAGAAGGTAAATTCACTCCTGAATTCTATGTTGAATTTAATTTTTTAACTTCTTGTTGTTAGTGTTCATTTTCTCAAAAACAAACTATTATTTAATTGAAATTCCTTCTAGGATTCTGACGATTTAATATGAAACAGCAGGGGAAATGTAACGTGGCAATAGAATAGCGAGATCCGCGTTGAAACGAATATCACGTCGTTAACGATTTGTAAATTGCAGGGATTAGTAAGGAGATAAAATATACGGGCTATTTGGTTAGATAACGGATGATTGTAGTGATCTATTGATCATTTGTGCGATGCAAACAGCATTGCAAGGAGATAATGCAAATTAACGATAAAACTAAAATTTATATTGATATTGCACTCGTAACAACCTAAAGGTATTAAAAAGGAAAACAGCTGTAAACTGAATCGTATAAATTGTAGTTGTCATAAATGCTTGTCGCATCACAAATTAATCATCGATATCTAAACAAACACGATTAGCAGTTATTTGTACTCATACAAAATTGTCAGAAAAATGATTCATGGTTCCAAAACCTTGAAAAAATTGCCCAATTAGCACATGAATCATTGTCAGTGAAGAAGGTTTCTCACGATTTTCATATATTTACTAGCGCGACTATGAAAATCAAATGACGATGATTCCACGAATCTACGATTATTGTCATAGCAAAGATAACAAGAGAAGTTGACGTAATAACTGATAATAGCCTTTGTTTCGCTGTCTAGTAACAAACATCTAACAGAGAATAGCAAGTCATTCTGCAACATACGTTAGTCTCAAAGAACCACTTAACGAACTCGCATTAAAGTAATCTCTCACATCCATTTCCGCGGCTATATTATTACAATAACCTACAATTCGCTATTTTACCCCAGAAACTTTCCTTCTGATCTGTACTCATGACGTAAATCGAAGTTGGGTTTGTTTTATTGAAACCCACATCCGCTTACGATTCCAATGTATTGCAGATTCTAAAGTTAAAATTTTTAACGTGATACACAAGTTTCCTTATGATGCAAGCACGTTGCACATACAATTCGAAGCTGAATTTTCCTCTAAAAATAAAACGTTCTAACAATTCAAACGAATAACCGTCGAAACTGACCAAATTGATTAAAAATCGAATATTTATTTCTCATTAAATTCTAAACTTTCCTCAAACATTGTATGTCTTTTTTTCACAATTTTTACGCAATTAAAATATTACATAAGAAATAAAATATCAAGCTTTATCCCACACTAGCCAGGTTTCTCCATACATCTGTTGCACAATTCCCAAACCAACGTCCACGGTTAAGTGCTAATGACGAATTACGCGTATTAGGTACCCGTGGATGATTGATCGTTGGCCTTAGGGAGAAGAAATGATTAAACGGCAACGTTGGAAAGGCGCGGCTGCGTCTTACGTTATGTCTTGTGAAGCAAGCTCTCTTTTTCATGCAGCTCCCTTAATCCTTCTGATAAGTACCAATTGTGTTTTATCTCACAGAACAACACCATCTATGTTTGTAACATTGTTACGGATCATGTATACCATTGTTTTTAGATCATTTTCTGCCGTATTAACAGTATCTCTATATCGTTAAAAAACTCAATTTTGAATAAAATATGAAAGAATGTTAATATATCTGATTTCTCATCTCAATTTTGTGCGAACATCCTTTTATTTGAATAAGAACCAAGATTTCTCCTAACTTTCTAATAAAAGTGCATCAGGAAGATTGCAAACACTAATTACTTCTCTAAATTCTACAAAAACCTTTCAATGTTTCATTCGCAAAGAAAATTGAGCTACGACGTACACTTTTACCAAAAGAAGATTACAATTTTCATTGAAAGCATATAGCTACCTAAGCTATGGAAAGTTGAAAGGATCAAAGTGATCTTGATACTTTTAATGCCGGAAGGATTAAAAAGAAGAGGATTTCATTGTAAACAGATAGACAGAAACCAATAGACCATAACGAAAGAGCAATTTGCAAAGAGGAAACGTAGCCGCGACACGCCCCAAACGGATAACCGAAATATCGATGAACGTGGCGCGAATCGATCGTTGACTATCGATTATCTGCACTAATGAATGCGCAAACACGGATGTAGGAAAGGTTAACGTTTCCTGTTTGGCGGTGGAAGTCGAGTGCCTATCATTGCGGCTACCGGTCATCGATATACTATACCCTGTCGATTGAGGTATTATTGGCATGATGTTTGCGGTTTGTTACGTTGTAGTGGCGATTTTCGTCCAATTTTAATCATTTTTAGACGTTGACGATGGCGATGTCTTTAATTTGCATCGTCGATTATACGAGTTTCGTTGTACCTACTACGAAATATTGAGTCATTACGAAATTTAGGAAAAATGTAGCATTTCGTCAAATGACAAATGTTTCTTTTAATGACTTCTTGCAAAGATTACTATCGTTTAAGAAAATAGAACATTTGATAGATTTTTAACAGTTTAATCTTCAACGAATCTACAAATGTATCTAAGTATGTTATCCAAACAGTACAGCAAAGAAAGCTATTGTTCGTTTAATGGAAATTTTCCATTTGCCTACTTACTATCGTAAACTATCAATAATGATACGAGCTAAGGTAACCAAACACAAGATCTACTTTCGAACGGTTTAATTTCAAAGATATCTACATAGATTTGATTGCAACATGTTTTGTTCGTCCCCTATCCAACACTTGGAGATTAACGCCGAGACGCCTAACTTCGTAAAACGTACTATATTATATTAATACACAATAAAAAATTGATATCTGCAAATGTCAAACACTATAGATCGCTTTATTATCTAAGAAGTTCGTTATTTTCAGCTCGTTTGGTTATCAAATCACAGATAAGATAGGAACGGTTCTTTCAAATTGAGGAGACTATCTTGATTAATTTAAGCAATAATATATAAACCAACTCACTATTTCAACGAATCGTATATTTTACTTTATTATACCATTAATAATGTTCTAAATGGACAATTTAAATTTCATATGATACATATCTGATATTGCCACAGGCATTATATTATTATTTATACTATTTTTATACTTCACGAACATTCAAGTATCTGTATCCATTAATTCACACATTTATGTAACATTCATAAATATTAATACTTATGAGCAACAGTGTACACATTCAGTGTGCAATATCAACATAAATTTTCCACGAATTAATATTTCAATATCAATGTTTCTTCATTCGCCATTTGTAAATATCGCAAACAAGACACGGTAAATGGAATTTTCGCTGCGCGAGACAGAATAAAAGCGAATTGCAACACGACTTGCGGAGCAACATAAACGCAGTTACGTTCGTTGCGCAGAAGACACTGGGAAACGTATTAAAATCCGACCGTTCTCCATGTAAATTACTCGATGTTGCATCCGCGGTGCACATGCAGTAAACCGCTTGGTTTAGATTTACGCGTTCCTACAGCAACGCATCGCGAAACACGTAGAACATACGTGGCACAAACATGGTCCATTGGTACCGAAGCTGGTTACTTCCAAAGTAACACGTGTTGCATGATCAAATAGTACACGAAAAGTGGTCGCACGAAAGCAGGAGCGGAAGGCGGATAACAAGATTCCTGATCAATATTCCTCGGCTAAGGAAATTTGAGAACGGTCGAACAGAGGATTACTTGTTCGAACCTCCGTTCTCTCCACGAAGAACACAAGTGTTCTTGGAAACTACGTTTCGAGTAGATACTCCGAGTATCTTTCACTGAAATATGCCCTTGTATGTTTCCCTGTTATCGAAGACCAACCGTTTTATTAATATTTATGTGACTATTGGATGAAACGCGAAATATTCTTGATTTAGGAAGTAGATGATTTTGAAGTATTAAATGTAAGTTATAGAAAAAGATGTGGATTAAATAATAAAATAATATCTTATTAATGATACCTTTATTTATATATGAAACTTTTTCTTCTCTTTTCTTTGTCTAGTATATGTTTGTAATATGGAATATATCAATACTTGTTTTAGTGTGACTGTTAGTTTAAAATTTTAAAAAACGTAGAGAATACTGCAGTACGTTCTTTCAATTTTCTACTACATTTACACGCATCCATCGAACGAAATTCAAGTATGTCAGCAAATCTAAAAGCAATTCGATAAACCAGCAACACACTATACCTACCAGAGAGTACTAATTCTCCAGACCAGTCGGTACAAAGCCTTAACCAAGCACGAACGATCAGAGACAACGAGAGAGGCCTAACGATCTATCAGGGCCGCGGGCGTTGAAACAAAAAGGCTACCACGACAATGGTAGAGGCATTTCGTGGGAGCGCGATAACAAAGCTCCCTTCGCGCAAACGTTCCCGTTAAAAAGAGAAAGAGAAAAATGCGAGTCCGCTAGCCCTCCGTCACCCTTTCTTTCTCTTTCCCTTAGGCATTAAGTAACTTACACACGACGAGACTTATCTCGATGCAAAATTCGAAACTAGATCTAGTTTGAGACGGTTTCAAGTATCACGGCTACTTATATTACCTTTTAAGAGAAGTTCAGAAAACTATGACATTTTGTATCAAATAATTCATAATGTAAATCTATTTATTATTTGTACTATTTATAAGAGTGATTGAATATGATTTTGGAAGGTGAAATTGCTCTTACAAGGTACAAAGTCAATTTCAATGATTGATGGTGGACATAACTTGGAAAAAAAAAAATATAGATACATATACATATGCGCCCAGATATGAATATCCGTATATACGCTAACGTTTGTCTCATAAATATTTTGAACCTCCTATGCAATTAACTCTTAAATAGTTAACTGTGAATCCCGTACATCACACGAGCACGCTCAAAATTGTAAATTGTTAAGATTTATAAATGTTTCGACGATACATAAATCATGTATTTCCTATTTTAGAATCTATTAGATATATGGGGAAAATATATTAACTGACAGATAAATAATTATATCCAAAATTTACATGAAAATTTCTTCTAAATTTTGCAATATAGTTATTGCAGCATAACAGTATTTTAATTCGTAATGGAATAACAAACGAAGGGTTAAGACGCTAATCTAATTTATACACTGGTCTATTTGAAAAAATACCCCATTATGTCTTAAACAGTTTAACAATTGCATAGTGTCGTTGCATGTGTATGCATTACAATGATGCGAAGATTCAAAAACTTGTGTCTCGCTGCATGCGGCGAAGCGAATCTCTATAAAGACCCCGCCTCCCTTTGTCCCTTCTTCAAGCAACGACCGACGTCTCAGCGAGATAGCGCCGGTCGAAGGAAACATCCCGGAAGGAGACACGAAAAAGAATGGAGGGAAAAAAGCACGTGTAGGTAGTCAGAGAACGGTGTACACGCGGGGTTTGTTTACAGGCCATGGAACTCTACTCTCTTTCTACACGAGTTCCTTGACTCGTAATCGAACCACGGTAATTCCCTTTTCTATGCTACTACGTCTTCTTTCTTTTTTTCCTTGACTTTCCCCCTCTCCTTTGTTCTTTCTATCCCTTCCCTTTGCCCCTTTGTAATTCTACCAGGAGAGGCTTACTCGGTCGCGTGGAGTTCCACGATTCACGTGGAGAACGGTAATCGCGCGCAGCTGCACCGCCTTTCAGGTAAAAAGGCTCGTTCACGAAAGCCGCGATGCGCGACGACAATAGACGACCGGCGGTCGATCGTTGTCGCGACATAATCGAAAGTATAGAAGAGAATCGTGACGCTCGAGTCATCTGATCGCAACAGGGCGATATTCCAAGGTGGCTAGGCAGGTAGAAGGCTAGGTAAAATCTAGGAGCATCCTGGGTGCTAGCTATTGTTCCTTTGTGCGCGAGCATGGAGGTCTTGAAAAGTGGGTATCCGGGTAATAACCGATTCAACAGCTAATGGGAGAATAAATGCGTTTCCGCTACTTTGGATTCTACATACAAATTTCTATGGGAATTTCGTTTTTTAGAGTGGTCTCGATAATATAGAATCTCTTTCTTCTTATAAATATCTATTAATTAAATCATACACAAACATATATTGCATATCATTTTAATGTATAATGTCAATTTACAATTTTCTAAAATGAAGCCCCTCTAGGCTTCCTAAATATTCATATTGCATACTAGCCGCATTAGGTCAGTGCACTTCACTGACACACATTTCTCGGACATAGCCTCCCTGCTCCGCCAAAGACAAAAGCAGAGAATCTTCCCAGCTTATTTACCTAATTATACTCCCTTTCTTCCAAACTACCAAAAACGTGTTCTAAAACTCACCTATGACGGTGTTAGCAGCGACCTCTTTCGCGGCGGCAGCAGCAGCCGCCGGTCCATGAGCCAAGAAATCACTCAGAGACAACGAAGAAGCGATGATCTGCCGTTTCTCCTCGAAATTTAAATAATCCAGGCTATTGCTCCTCTGTGGTCCAGCAACGATCGTCACGGTCTTTGCCGCGTGATGATGATGGTGCTGCTGGTGTAAATTGTTCTCCACTGAGAGGTTACTGGGTTTCTCATTGCCAGACTCATTGTTGGCCGCTGGACTAGGCACCAGATATACACCGCTAACGCGTATGGACATCGTCTTGGGGCGATCCTTGAAACGGCCACGCTTCTTCCGCCTCCAGGGGCTGAGGATCGCAACCAGGCCCGGTAACGAAGCTACCGGCTGCTGGCCAGTTGAAACATCCTGACGGCTGCCCGGTCGAGAGGTCGGCTCGCGTCGCTTGTTACTTCGAGGCAGCTCCACGGCTCGGCGTTTAGTGCGTTCACGATCGCCGAGGAAAATTTATGGGCTCCACTGTGCGCTTCTGGCAGCGGCTACCGTGTACGCTGCACTCGATGATCGGTTGATTTTATTTTCGTCGATCTTCACGGCCTCTTTAATTCCCACTGAAATTCTTAGACTTAATTTCTTCGATTGTCACTTGCACTTTTACGACGAATTATGATCTCCTTATTCTCCTTCTTCCTTTTTCCTTACTTTTCTAGTTATTTTAGATGTAATTGATTACTACTAGATAGAAAAAGGTACAACAGGTATTCAAGATGGCAGGATTTCCGTATCACGCTTTAAAATTTCAATGGAGTCGAATTCGATGAGTGGCAAATATATTTTTCCTGTATTTGTATTTTCGACGATTATGGCACTCTGTATGAAAAATGGCCGACCCAAACGGGGTAACTCCGGACCGTTGCTTCGACGGTCTTTATTTATAACGGAAGGAAGCGAATACGAGCCTTCCGCGGTCTTTTTTTTCTCTCGTGGCGGCCACGAGACACTCCGTGCTCGGTCGACGCTCCACGGAATCGTCCTGCGCAATAGGAATAGAGTAAAACGTTAACTCTCTCGCTAATGGCACTGGCTGTCATGAACGACGTGCATTGTATCGTACGGAAGAGGTCGCGAACGATTGTGTGTCCACCGTCCCACGAAATGTCTCGTTGCGGTCCATCGACCTTCTGTCGCTTCGATTATCGACTGTTTGATCCAAGCTTAAACGAGTGCAAACCTTATATGTTATTCTGGTCATGATTTAAAAGTCACTAAACTCGCATCGATCGTAATGCACACCTTAATAATGAAATCGATAAATTTTGGTATGTCAATTTGTTCACAATCGTACAAACAGAATACACGATCGAATTTGTATAATAAACTTCGTATAATGAAATATTTTCATTGTATCGAAACAAAACGAGGTGTCATGTATGAGTTGAAACAACATTTCTACGAACGGAGCAATCGTACCTAACCTAACCTGTACTCCATCTGAAAACGCGGCGAGATGCCGAAGGTCGAGATACAACAGCATTGGCTTGGCCAGAGAAAAATATCTCGTGACTATGGTACGTGCAAATAAAACGACATTCACGATTACGTAAAATACAATAAATGAGGCTGGTACGCGCAATATACGAAGCTTGAGACACGAAGCTTGAGGCACGAAGCCGGTTAACGCGAGTAACCTCAAACATCCGGAACTTATACTGACTGCCAAAAGAGTACGTACGTATAGTCATGTATACGGGACGGGTTACAGCGCACGCAGAAAGTATTCGGTTTTATCGATGAAACGGCACGGTGTAATGTCACCGAGCACGGCGTGATGGTGGTCGAGAGAGGAGCCGGTATTACGAGACGCATTTCGTGGACGCACAGAGGACACACACAGGCACGTTTTGTTGTGACGAGAGACACACATACTAGATGATTCCTTAGGGCAGTGTGGATGGCTGTTTTTGGATGGCAGGATTTGAGAAGGAGCACGAACGCTCCTCTCGACGTAATATCACAGCGGTGACGATTCACGGCAGGCGTCGCCACTCCTTCACGGAACACCTGTGTGCCTCCTAGCTGCAGGTGAGAGGAGAGCGAGACGGAGAGAAAGGACGCAACGATTATAAACACAGAAGCACATACTACGCGCGTACGCACTGAGCCACGTAGAAGAGAGACAGACGGATGCAGGCACAATAAGTGGAGAGGTACAATGCCACCGATCTCTCCGAATGAACTTAGCACAGACGAGAGAAGAATAAGGCGAAGCTAAACGAGCCACGATATCACGACGACGAACAACGATCAGGGGTAGAAGGAGCAACGCCGACGTCGACAAGGAAGCACGCACTCGTAAAGTTGACACACACGCTGCTCTCTCGGTATTCGCACACAAGAGAGAAACACAAACGCGAGAAACGTCTCGCGTCGGGATGTTCGCGAAAAACAGACGATCTCGTATAGACACGGACACACGGAGGACCGGATAGTTCGCGCGGGGACGGATTCGCGACGGAATTAATTACCACTGCACCGATGCAACGTGTAAAAACAAACGGAGACCAGACAAACAGGCAACAACGACGACGACAACCGCGCCACGAAACACACACCGAGCGAGGCTCGTGAACACTGAGGGCGGCCATGCGATCACGGCGCCGCCACACGACGCCGATAGGTATCATCGGCCACGAGACAACGCCGCGCCAGACGAGAATGGGGGAAAGTGAAGCTACTATACTACCTTCGCCGTAATTTTTCATTAATGAATTTACGAAGGGTCTGGAACCGGCTGCTGCAACAGGATGGGTTACGTGGTTACGGAACTATAGGGTGGAATAAATTGTTCCTCCACTATAGGGAATAACTATTTATCCAGGGAGAAAATATTTTGTTCAATTTATTTGATTAACTTCCTGCTTGTAATGATTAAAGCGCGAGTGAAATTAAGATCATTATTTGCATACGTATGATCGTATCGCATGATCATATTGGTTTTTTATAATTTGTGGTAACATAGAATGTAAAATAATCGATAAAGATGTTTTCAAATTTTTATAAAAATATGTTTCTGTGCCTCAAATCATACTTTTCTCATCACCCGATTTTAATACAATAATTTATGAAAAACTTACTCAAAAGTAGGTCACGCTTAGTTCATTGTTCCCGCTAATCTTACCCTAATAAGCTAACTAAAAACCATATAGTCCACGTATGTATATCTTTCACATTATATTCGCGTGTATTCTGTATTCGTTCTTTTTTATTTTTAATTGAAGAAAATTATAGATCGCGTTAGAATGTCATTCGTATCGCCTGTTACGCTCCAAAAATGTAAACAACGCTCGTGATAGACTGTAAATGCCTATAACGACGACTATAGACCAAAGTCACGCGAACATGCGTTGCGATGGAAATCTTCAGGAACGATACCTCATTGTGTACTTTGTAAACATTAGGAATTTTTCTTCTACATACTTCTGTGTATATTTACCAAATATTTCGCTGCTGAAATCATTAAAAGAAAAATAAGTAAACAAAAATTAAGTCTTAATGAAGTTGTTTTCAACTCACAGTCAGACAAACTTTTAGCGAAATCAAACTCAAGCCCATTTTCACGCAATTCGAAAAGTTGAAGATTTAATTAGATGTATCCAGTGTGATAGTTAATCGAAATCCGATATAATGGTTAATTAAAACTTCTAAAGCAAACAATTAGAGAAACAGCGACGTTCCAGTTTCCGGTTCGTGTTTTGCTTTATTGAGTTTTCATTCTCCTAGAAATAATTCTCGTTGGAATGCTGAAGATAACTTTTATCTTCGATACTTAACAATTACAGATGAGAAACATGAAACTAAAACTTTAGATAGTTACAAAGTCTTAGAATTCCTAGCCAACCTCCTAACGGACACAGAAAACGGAAGAAGATCAAAGACTAAAACCATTTTCGAGAACAAGAAAAGATTCTTCGTATAGCGTCTACGCGGCCAACGACGAGAAATGCTCTAAAACGGAACTTCAGAAGAATTCTGTGGAACGTCTAGTTGGATTCTATCAAACGGAACCTACCATTACAAAAGATCTCGGACTGTCTACTTGAGCGATATTTACAGGGATTGTAATAAAAACACAGCTTTATTTTCTTCTATATTTTCAGTTATGTATCCCTGGAAAAAAATGCATGGCCTTTTTCTTGATTTAAGAAGAATTCGATGCAGTGAGGATATAGCTTCATAGGTTGCAATAGAAATGGTAATATATATATGTCGTGAAATGATGTTTTTGGTTCTCTTTCAGATGACGGAGATTACCGATTTGCATATGTACGCTGTTACCCTATTTAGATAACTTTCATAGGAAAATAATATTCTACTTAACATTTAAGGATTTGGAAAGTTACAAAAGGTATCTATTAAGTAATAGGAAATAATCAAAACTATGACATTATCCCGAACACACAATTGTCTTAAGACATTATGCATCGGAAGCATCGAGGCGCGAACGTTCGAACTGGAAATTGCTGGACGGAGCATGACGCGAAGCACGTGGTATTTCCGAGGCGTCTAGACTCCTTAATTTAAACCGACTCGCGAATCTACCGACGTTTCGGCCCCGTCTAGCCGCTGTCACAACGAAACGGCTGAAATATGAGAAACACAACCCTCTCCTCGAACCAAGCACCCAAATCTTTTTTCTACCATGTCCACGTGTAAATCCGCCTTTCGTTTGGAAACAAAGAAGCCAGCTGTTGGTTGGATTCGAGGGAAATCTGTCCGTCTGTTCGCGAAACAAAACATACGGTGAAATTCGAATTTAATTCGGAAGTTGGTTGTTCTCTTTGAAAATAGAACGGAAACGAGTATTACGTACTGCTTTGCTAACACCGGCGCTCTCATCTTTTACGCTCGATCGCGGCTTAAGCAATGCACGTCTGCGTTGAAAGTAGTAGAAACTACGGCCAAGAGATGCGTTTATTGGCACTGGCCCAGTGGCGACTCTTCTTCTCCAGCGTTCGTCTCTCGCCAAATGTAGCCTCGTCACAGGCCGCATCTTCGTGTAATAGTGTTCGTACCAACGCAGAAACAACTGTTTTAAATACTGTTCGCCGATATATCTCTCTGTTCTTGTAATCTGGTGCGAATCACAGAAAGGCTGCGTTACGCTTCAGTTCAATGGTCAAAGTAGTCACTTCCGTTCAATGGACAGACGGTTCTCGTTGACGATATTAAGTGAGGTATAAACTGTACTCTGAACCGATCCATCGATCGCTGCGAATTAAGGTCAGTTTAATGAAAAGAAACATGATTAAGTGTTTTCCTAGATCTAAGAATATCCGAGGTGAAGAGCTTCGTCTTTGAGGAGGAGCGATACTGTCGCTATGTATATCCGAATAAAAGGATTCTAGAAATAAGAAGATAACTTGCCATATATTTTTAATTGTATAAAATTGTTGATTTTGTCGCTTTATGTTGGATAAGAGTATGATTTTATTTAAAAAGTATCAATGATTTATTAAAAAAGTTCATTATTAGCAATACCACTTAACAACGAGTTTATGGTATATACATTTAAAAAAGTAGTTGACGTTTGTATTTTATTTTCTTTATTCCCTGAAATCGCTATAAAATGCAGTTGACTGCTGTAATCCGTTCAATTGGTACAAAGACCGTTCCCCGTGGCGGATCTATAATTATTCAGTATGTTTGTGAGCGATTCCAGGAACCATTCTTGGCCACTGGGCGAACGCCGCCCACTTAACAGTATTAATAATTGCAATAAGGAACGGGCATCCTTGCTGGGTCAAATTATCAGACAATTCACAATTAAGAGGCAGAGGGTGGAGACGTATAATTAAGGCAAAGTGACGGTACATCAGCGACAACCGCAAGCATCTACCAGTGGCAGCAAGCGTTGCACTTACATTTCCTTGTGCTTTCACGGCTTTCTAAATGCAATCTGCTCACAACAAGCAACCGCCATCAAGCAAAATGTCGTTCAGTTAAAAGAAAATTCAGTTTTTATCAATCACATTTACAGTATATCGACTTCCTTACTCATTCTATCACGAATATACCGCCGTTCATAGGAATTCGAACACTTTGATTGATTCGCATTAAAAATATACAAATGTTAATGAAATATATGAATTAATGGTAAACTAACGACCACAACCACTATTTACTATTTTCTTATGGAAACAACAAATATATATCATACTTAATTGCTTATTTTTGGAATCAATGATATATTGAAAGAAGGTTAGCCAAAGAGTAGCGTATGCAATATAATTAACTCGATCGAACACATTATCACATTTTGCCCGGTATACCAACATAAAGAAAGATTGTACCTAATCAACGAAAATCCTATAGAAGCAACTAAGACTGTGAAATCATGTTCAAATGTATTGAATTGTTCGAAACATATCAATATTTTCCGTTCAATCTACTTAATATAATATAATCTAGCCTTTTGTATTTAATGTCACGTAACCAGCGTGGTTGTTAATGTCCCAAAATATAATAAATCATTGCATTTTAGATAGAGGTATGTTCGATAGAGGTATGTTTCAGCTTGCACGAATGTCGGTCTCCCCAATTTTGTAATTCAAATACATTTTGCCAAAAATAGGCAAGTGTGCAGAATTAAAATAGACACTAAAACGGCATAAAAAAAGAATAGGCATAAACATTATACATTAGTCAGAACGATACATCGGAATTTATTCAACGATTGTGCGAATAAAAACGCGACTCTGACAGATTTTACATTCCCATTCGCTACATTTCGATGCAACACGTCGTATGCATCGCGCATAACGCGTATCTAGCGACATGCGAACTCTGCTGCTCTCCATCATTGGTTATTTATAGCGAGCGCAATAATCATAAGTGCAATTCGTAACGATCTAACAAGACAGTCTATGTACACTATAACGTAAAAATTATAACAATTAATATGATAAGAATAGATTTCAATAAAAATTGTATGGCATCCTTAGTATTGTATATTCTATGGATATCGAATAACAAGTGGAAATGCCATTTTATCTTCCCTTTTGTTTGAACCACTACTTCTTAGAGAAATGAGAAAAAGTGGTGTGTGTAAACAAAGGGTACGTAGGGGTATGGCGACATAGTAAAGAAACGTAGAAATTAAATAGTGAATAAATCACATGTTAGTTAAAGCCATAGTACGACAAACGTTTCTGTGATACAAAGAAAATACGAGGCGCAAGAGTAGTAACACTACGCATATACTATAGGCGGTCACCCATCTTTCTGGTATACACGAAGCAACGTATTGCACACCACAGAGAAACGTTAGCTCCGAACCATGTCGCCAATAGTAGCAGGTATACGACAAAGCATCTATTTTATATATTAAATGAATTAATTTTTTATTTATATATAATGGTAATTATACATTTATTATATTATTAAAACAAAAATAATTTTATAATAAATACTGAAGCAGCTTCAGCGTAAATATCAAGCGTATATTATTGCATTAACATTATAACAAAGTTATTAATAAAGTACGGATATTTATGCATTTTTATACTTCTATGAACATAACTAAAGGTACATTAAGACATAACTGTTCACCGTGAAAATATAAAACCAGGTAACGGGCCCATAATTGATCTAGACGCGTTGCAACATGGGTACCGTATCGATGGAAGAATCTGCGATTAACTTCGAAGCGTACTAAACGCGCTTATCGCAAGATCGAACGATAACAAAAGCTTGCGCTACGTCCGTCCATCAGATCGTTGGCCAACCGTCTGGATAAGACGTTGTTCGACGCGATAATGGCAGGAAATTAATGACAGCTAAAAGGGATGGGAACGACGGACGGAGTAATGAAGAGATTGCTTTCCTTATTACCGTGTAAATTCATATTACTCTGTTGCATTAACGGGGACGCCAGCGAAACGTTCAAAGAAAGGGGAAGTAACGTGTCATGTGCTGTGAAACGTTTTAAATTGTAATTAAGAATACGATATACATATTTAACGTTAGTGAACGCTAATAATTATTTAGAATTGCTGCCACCTTACCAATTTCGATGATTTTTGAATATATTGTAGAAATGAACACTTTGAGCAACTTTTTCCTATAGAAATAGCTTCCGCTTGGGCTTAGTTCCTGAGATTTTCGCAGAAAATTGTAGGTAGCACTACACTGAATTTTGCCTATAAATTATGCGTTCGCAGCAGCGTATACGTTAATATTGGTTACCAGCCGCCATACGGCGCGACGCCTGGATAAAATAAGGTCTAACCCAAACCTAATTCTTATCTTTTGTTTACAGTTTATATGGGCTTAGATTATGCGTTATTTCATCCAAGCCGCCGCGCTGTACTGTGTAATTTACAAGCGAATTTCACTGTAGTGCTACCGACAATTTTTTGCGAACATCTCGGAAACTAAGACCGAGCGTCGGTTGTATGTATAAGAAAAAGTTGTTCAGATTGTTGTATTTCTACAACATATTAAAAAGTCATCGAAATCGGTGAAGTGAGCAACTTGTAAATAGTTACCGAATTATTTTTATAGCTACTAAGCATATAGAAGTGCTTGTAACGAAATTAATGTGGAATTTTATTGAAATAGGAAAATGATTATACACGTTCATTTTCTAATCTATTTTGAGAAAAATTTCGACCTGACAAACGAGACCTCTTCGGTGAACGTCTGTCATAAAATCGAGGAAAGAACAGATTCAAAAAAGACAATTATGAATTAATTATTGGATGTAATTTCTCATATTAGTATTTCTCATATTTTTTAAATATTGCTTTACGATACATTTTGTCTCTTTATCATTTTCATATCTACAATTATACCCAAAATGAGGATTAGGTAAAAACAATAGTATCTGCCATAAATATACCGCAAAGTAACAGGAACAAAACAAATAATTCTCTCCATAGAAGGAAGATTCCATGTAATATAATTTCACCGACAAACAGAATATTCAGAGCCGCGATAAATACCAGCACCTAGCGTTTTTGTTCTTCACATTGCACACAGTAAACGACTTAAGGGACCGCGTGTTTAATCGCGTATTTAATTTATTTAATACATTTAATAAACCCGTGGCTGGAAATTAAATTCCTCTCTTTCCTGCTCATTACGACCACCGGAAGACGATGAGGTGGGAAAAGTTTAATCCCTTTATCGTTACGATATTACGAGTGGATCGGTATTCTTGATACAAAGTCTTCGCGCAAATGTATAATCCCGGAAGGAAGGAAAACCGCGACTTGGCGGAATATTAGCAAGGAATAAAAGTATGTATATCTAACGTCTGGTATCATCGTTTCAACGATAACTTCATAAGCGAAAGTGGCGATCTCTCGTCGAATTAACCTAATGGAATAAATTACTCGAAACAGAAGGACCATTGCTGCTTTTTCCTCCTTTCGTTGCAAGACGCTATCGAATCTCATTACCCGCTGCTGTTCTCTCCAAGAACTTCGTTAACAAACGAACAATTCGTTGAACTTGAATTTGCCATTTTTCCCTCTTCGAAATTTAATCGAAAGACGATTTCTATCGGTTTTTCTTTCGTTACTGTGGCCATAGCAATCAACCATACATAGCGTATACATACGTAATATGTGTAGTAAACATTTTGTCTATACTAAACAATCGTGTATTACAAACTACCTAATTACATTATACGTCATTTTTATTATACAATATAATTTAATTTTGTAAAATCACAACTTTTTTTCTCATTTTTTTTTTCTTTTCTTGATCGTCACTGTAAATAATTATCGTATTATCTACTACTTTTATACTACGTTTCATTTGTATAATATGAAAAAAAGAAGCATTCTGTTTTCAGATGATTTCAAACAGTTGATTTTTGCCTGCTTTTTCAGGCTGAACAGTCACTCCACTGTGCATCGTTTCATTCAAAGGATCAAAGAGGAAATTTGAAACTTCATTTACCGGATCAGGACTTGCCCAAAGCTGTTACAGAAGACATTTCCCATAGATAACACATAGTCTGGTCGATAGCGGATGTTCTTTAAAGCATTTTTCAGACAGGCCAGCACCTAAAAGCTTGCCCAGCAAAAGCGCCGTAAAGGCGGATCAGGATTTACTGGCGAGGTGTATGTTTGAAAAACAAAGCCTCTTTATTCGGAGACCCTCGATGGATTATTACGTGACAGGATACGACATTAATGTCGCAAAGACTTCAGGTTCATGGTTTCTCACGTGCAAACTGTATACCTTCGCACGCGTTTCAGCGATACGAGTATCATTGTAAATCATTTTTCTTGATGTTTTCATCGCTAACTTACTTCCTTCTAATTTAAACCTAATATAATATCCAACTGTTCTAAGTATCTTTTAAGCATGGATGTGTGTGAATTCTATTTGCGTCTACATTGACTATCATTTATATCGATGACATTCAACTTGCAACAAATCAATACGAACTTTCTGCCTAATGCGATATAATTTCACAATCCACTATTTGTCTCTTCGATCCTCCAGAAATCTACATGATACAATATCCATAAATAGTTGCTGATCATACTAATCATTGCTGTCTGTTTCAATTACCTCATCGAAAGCAGCGCAAACAAGCGGTCAAAAGGTCGAGATTTTAAAAGCACGAGCAGCCATCTCTCGCGCGACGCAAGGACTTTCATCTCACGACTTTGAGCCATTGTAAGAGCGCAATTAGAAAGCCAGAATGCCGTAACGGAACGCGACATTCGTTTCATTGACACGCTTTTATCTTTCAATTTACCCGCTTGTATTGCACGATCACAATTTTCTCATAAAGAAGGACTCAAACATCGGCGAAGATATTCGAATACCACGCACAGGTCGCCGCTGGTGCTCCGCTTTTCCATCTAATCTTTGATGGTTCGCCACAAGAACGACCGTAGGAAAATTCTTCGGATAACAGTGTTGTCACCCTCGAATTCCTGGTTGCTTCGCAAAGAGTATAAACGGATATGAAATTGGGACACTAGGTCTTGCAGTGACTACTATACCGATTCGTTAGTCATATCCTTACGAAAGATGGAAGGATTAAAAAGAGGACAGCAATCTGAGTATAGTTTCATTTCGGCGAATTCGAGACAAGGTTGTTCATTCATGCGCGATTTCTGCTCTATTGTGATCGATGTTAGTGGATATTTTTTGAGTTGTGATCAACGGATCAACGGATACTAAATTTTATTATTGGATTAAAATGGATGAAAAAGGATTTAGTGTAGAATGATATGTAGAAACACTGAAGGTATGATGATGATTTTGTTAGAAAATTATGGAACTACAGTTTGAGCTTATTTTTAACACGTATTTTAATTACTGTTTTAAAATGGATATTTTTCAGGAAGTTTGTAATAAATAAACAGAATGCTAAAATGAGTTATTAAATTAAGATAATAGCGGGGAGAGGGATGAGATTTGATGTATTTACACATATTATAGATATTTTGAAATACTTGAACTACATGATTCTACAAATGTCAAAAATCATCGAATTCTTTCCATTTTTGTGTGGAAACGTCAAAATGGAAAAATTAAAAGAAATAGAACATACCGAGGCTAGAAATATTTAGGAAATGAAAATATTAAACTATTTTCTCAATTCCATTCAATACATCTTTCACTAAATAATTCAATTCCAAGCATGATATTTTTCATCAAAATCATTCACGAAAAAATTGAGAAAAAGCAGTTAGTAAATTGCCATAAAAATAATTACCATAAAGTTGAATATTCCCCTGCATCTAGGTGGCAAGAAACAAAATGCAAAAATTCTCTAAAACAAGATTTTCACCTATAGATTTAATATATTCCTCACAATTTTCCAACTTTTCTTCTACTTTGCATTCTTCGATAAACTGCCAAGCAATTATCGAATCCCAATTAGAGCTTGACTCTCCTACCCAATAGTTAGGGAAACCATTTAATTGAACCCTGTCAGAGGATATCAACAACGCTAATTACAAAAACTGATACACTGCATCAAGTACAGTATCGACAGTTGACCACAGGATACACGAATATAAAAAATCCCAAGTAATTTCAACTCTACTGCGGTTATCGAAATTCAATGTATCAATTTCCTTCCTGTTTTAATACGTAAAAAGATTTGTAATGTTTTAATAAAAAAGAAACATTAGCATACACCCGATACAAGGAATTACTCTAAGTTACATAATATTTGAATATATGTATTTAATAACACAGAAAATATTCATCTCCTATGTATATAATAAACCAACTGTAGGAATATGAATTTTATTTCTCACTGTTTTATTTCTTACCCAACAACAATTCATACAGATCTTTAAATTCAAGAGGTTTGTTAATAATAAAAAGAACAAATTATTTGAGCCTAACATAATACAAAGAACGCAGTAGGTTTAGCAACACACGGGATTTCCTCGATAATTTTCCTAAAAGCGAAAAAAAACTTCAACTTCTTCGAAACACTAAAATACCCGCGCACTTGGCAATTCGGGCAAATAACACGAATGTAAAGCGTTTCGCGATGCAGAGGCGTTTTCGCGCGGAAACTAGAAACTTTCCAAGGGAGCAAACAGTCTATTGAGTAAATTGTGTGAAAGGATTAGTTTGCTAATGCCACCGACCATCGTGATAGTTTCCAGAAAGGCTCTTCACGTTCGTGGAAGCGTCATGAAAATTTCTCCTCCGTTTCCCTCCGACATCGCACGATTGAACTTGAAATATTTTTCCACGGGAAATAATCCTGAAGCTGACCCAAATCGTAAATTTCTCTCGCTTTATGGTTTAAGAAGAACAAAGATATGACATGTATCAAAACAAGTTCAGACCCATTCAAGTAACTGGCAACTTATTTCATTATTATTTGTTTGACTTTGTACTATTCTTTCAAATTTCTATTCTTTCATTTTCATTGAAACAAGTCACTTTACAGAATTTGGAACGCTTCACTAATGTGAAGTTATTGATACAGTTGATTAAAATTTGTGCATTCAAGTTTCGAGTAAAGTTGAGTTAACATTATATGTAAACTATTATCGTTGTTTCATCATTCTGGCGACTTTTGCGAAATCAATGAATTTCAAAGACGATGTGAAGCATTCTGAAATGGGTTTTCGTATCGACCTGAGGATAAAAAATTGGATAGAGTTAGAGAGAGGGTACATGATATATCGGAAAATAAACGTGCCACTAAACGGAATTTATTGACACTATATTAAAATAGAGTGAGCATCGATCTTCTTTATTACGTACTTTTCATATAGCTATCGAAAGTAAGATAAGTCGATTGATATACCGTGGGTGGCTCAATAATCGTCGTATAAATGGATGAAAGTAAATGTTTTCTGTTCCCTGTATATTAGCAACGATATAAATTTTACGAGTGTAGAAAAAAACAGAAAAATTCAGACGTATTTAAATAATAAGTTTCGGTGAAAATAATTAGAAGATTACCACGTAAAAATACGATTTTTTAGCCTTCTTGTTTACTAAGTTCCTTTACAACTCAAATTCTACTTCTAAGATATCAGCATACTAAGTTACGAATATATCAACGAAAACGATAAATATTTAAATACATGTAAACAGAGCGGTAAGAAGCTCCTCTTGTTAAATGGACATAAATCGTCGCTGAAATCGCGACGCGATGTCCCATATGATGAATCTGTCGGCAAAAGCTTTCGCAATGATTTGCAATATCGCCAGGATATGCTCTCGAATGTTTTTACGAGGCATCAGTCGGCCGTAGGGGCAACGAACGCCGAGTAGGTACTATTAGAACGTATGATATACCTCTCCTCATGCTGAGATAGCCGTTTCGCGAGGTTGTGTCTGAATAATTAAAGAACAAAATGAAGCTGCTCGGGGCTCTTTAAATGACGAACCTTCTTGTGGTAGCTAACGACTCGGCCGGAAGAAATCGGAAAAAGATAGAGCAGCGTTACAGCTATAATTGGTCCTCACTTTGAAGATCAAAGACTTCGCTCATATAGCCGACCGTGCGTAATTACACTATAGTGTTCTTCGTTGTGAGCTTGATTACACATTTTTACAAAGTTTCGAAAAGAATTCTCCTACGTTGAATGTTGACGCTGGTTCGCCTGGAAAATGAAGCACAATCGAGAACAAATTTCATTGTTCAGAATTCAATGTTGATAATTCATTTGTTTATTGTGCGAGTGTGAAAGTTCATGAATTGATAAGACTGCGTGAAAGAAGGAATACCGAGTGCGAGACTCGTGTGAGACCATCAGGGATACGTGTGAAAATAGAATTTCTTACAGAAACTCGGATAGGTAAGTATTTTTATCGAATTGCAAATGAGCAAAAATATTTCTAATGATTAATAGTTATTGTAAAGTAGATACTTTCCAAAAGTGCGAAGTTGCTAAAGAATAGAGTATTATTAGAATATTATGTCGAGCGAAATCCTTGAAAGAAGTTAATTGTTTCTTATGAAATCTAAACGAAAAATATCTTTAAAAACTGCACATTGTTTTGGAGCGAAATCTAGAGAATAATAGCAAAATAGGTGACGCAACTATTTGCACGTAACTGTAATCGTGAAATTTCTCTGGCTGGTGTGACTCGATTGCAACAGAGTGACCATACAGAAGGTTACGAGTGCATAACGATCGCGGAATGCGACACAAGAAGCGCGCGCGACCGCGCGTTATGTAGCAACCGGTTTGAAATAACTCGCGCAACTCTAGGTCGCTCTAAAATAAAGAAAGCACGAGGTTTCGCTTTGCATGTCAATGAAACGGCGCGGTTGTTCCCGCGGAACGGCAACAAGATAAATTACATCGTAGCAAGAAAACATCAAATGCGATATGGGGACTGGTCATATATACACGAGTTAATAGAAGAGCGCGTAGAGTAACAAGTTACAGGGAATATGTATTACGCGGTCGTTTTGTTACGTTAATTTTGCGCCTGGTATGTCACCCGTGTTCTCCAAAGAAAACGCTCTGCCGTGAATTAATTAATTAATAACATCGGCCGTTATTGTTCGCTGCGTGTCGGAATTTTTTCTTGTCTTTCGACTCTTTGATAGAATTGAAAACTGTGGTAGTTTGAAACAAAATAAAAGGAGCTACTAAATTTGTAGCCTTTTAGGCTAAAATTCTTATAAGACATCGTTCTATAATCGCCAAGGTACAACCAACATTTTACCGAAGAAATGTTATCAGAAGAGGAGAAGAATGGAATATAATAATATTTTTTGATATTCAATACGTTCCATCCTGTTTTAGAATACAAATTATAATGATAATTAGAAATATACCTATTTCATGGAACATTCATATCATACTAGCTTACTTTACTTCGTAGCGTTTCATTGTTGTCTATTAACAACATACGCTATATGGTTTTACATACAACCTACATATATGAATATCGACTTTCCTTTACGAAACGTTTGAATTTTTTCATTTCGTCGATTCATTTCGAAGTTACGATCATCCGAAGTCGAAAGGTTCCAATTCGCTTTTCGGCACATCGTCAACTTTGTCAACATTTTTTACAATTTTCCAATCACATTTGCCATAATTGTACTTTCATGATACCTTAGATGCCTTGTTAGAATTTTGGGTACCTGAAGATATACAAATTTAGCGCTCATCCTGCAGAAATGTTAAACCTCAAGGTCCAAACAGCTTTTGCAATGTGCAATTCAAGACGTTTCTATAAAACGAATACCATCATGAATGGGACTGTATCAATCGATCTCGTCATTTAGAACAATGATCCTCGTATCGAGATGGTTCAGACATTCCGCGACTAAACCGTGAAAACTGCGACCAGTCTCACCGTGATGAAAAACAGAGCGTGTAACCACGAGCTTCGTTTCACGTCTCTGAGAAGCATAAAATTTATTATCGCTCTGCTCGTCGAACGTTATTGATGGCGTCGACTAAAGTTAAAGCAGCATCCTCCTGGCTTATCCGGCGGAGTTGCTTATTGAACGGATGCATTAGCGTCAAATCGTGCGTAAACGATCGTCGCTTTCTATCGAGTAATTATAGATAATGTGGTATTTCGCTTGCTGCTCTCCTTTTAAGAAACTTCGTTTTTCTTTCGTGCTAAAAAAAAGCCGGGTAATGGAGAAAGGATAATTAGAAAAAAGTTTATCCATGTATCGGTCGTAAATAGCCAGAGTGTTGTGTTAGCACTTTGTCGATGGGGCGAAATTGATTCATAGCGCACCTTCGACAACCTGTTATTGTATAGAGTTACTCGTTGGTAAATTGAAAATATGTAAAATATCTGTGCAGATAGATAATCGTATAAAAGACAAAGTTTAATGTAGATTGAAAATAGAATTTACTTTAAAGCAGTTTGCTCGTGTAGGATTTTTTAAAAGAGTTCTTCTCTTCTTTAATTTGTGCTTTTCGATGGAACCGTAGATAATACACAATTTATTGTTCTACATAGTTCTTGCTACTGTATTGAAAGCGTGTAGAACATCTATGAGATTGAAGGCAACTACAGAAGATCATAGTAGGACATCATAGTAAAATGTACTTCAAGTGAGTATCTCGTGTAGAACTTTACAAAGAATTTATAAAAGTTGTGAAAATATTTTCTCCGATATTTGGTTAACTTTCTCGTTTCCACAGTAGCTGTATATAGACAAAATGTTTTGAAATTATAAAATTAAACTCTTATTAGATGTTCGTGGAATTATAAATAAGTTTCATTTCCTAAATAATTCCTACACATTTTTAAGTATCTTCGCATGAATTGCTTATTTGTCATATAAGTAACAAATAGAAAAATTACTGATTGTAATTTGCGACTGTGAAATAACTTAAGAACGAGGGGATTAAAATATTACATTCGTCCGACGACAGCAGACCAAGCACTATCGAATGCATGAAACTGAAACTGGTGTGTTGTCGAAAAAAGCGAACATTACTTACGTTTAAACAAAATCAAGGAAGACGCAAAGATTTTTATGGCGAAAGGAACACGATAAAACATTCTTCCTGCATCTTTCATTAAACTACTCGTAAGAAACACGCAGAACCTTTGCCGGTGGTAATACTTCGACATGAGCGAAACAAAGATGATAGAAAATAAGGGGAACCAGCGAAGGCAATTCTGTGATTTCCGGCGGGGGTGAGAGCCGGCCTGTTATTGAAATAGTTTCGTCGACGGTATTACGCCGGTTGCCGAGCTAGTTTTCGTTCTCCTGTAGAAGGTAAATATTAGCAAGCCGGGTCGAAGAACCAACCATGTATTTCACGGATATCGAATGCGTTACGTCCACGAGTGGAAACTTCGTTCACGAAATTAGTTCCGCGGTTAGTTTTCGAATGCGTTCTCACCGTTTCGTAGAAAATTGGATTCTCGCTAATTTCCTGGACAAAATTCGATTCGCGGGATCGTTACGGTATCGGGGTGCTTTCTCGAGTACGGCGGGCGAATTTAAATTTTAAAACAGCACCTGGTGTAACGAGAAAGGGTGCGCGATCAAAGAGCCGTGCAACAGAGATTCTAAATGGAGATCGAACGTTAATATAGAAGCAAAGCGTACAGTCGAGCCCTGATTTTCTTTCCAAAGAAGATCGATGTAATATCGTAATTACCTCGCCGCTCTATAGGACATTCGATTATGCGCGTAAACCCCGTAGCTGACAGCTAATGTCAATGATAAACGATTCCGGCCTTGGTTGGCGATGTCGATACCGCTAAGAATATATTTCGAGGCGCAAGATCGATCTTATATGATTATCAGACAATGTTTGTAAAACTAAAAGGGCTCGAGGATCGTAAAGTAAGGCAAATTACTGCTCGTAGTTTTCGACGTATTAATTTGAATCTTGAGAATAGTATAATACGATCGATTGAAGAATTCAACATATTTTCTTCGTATCGTTTTATTTATCTTATCAAAACATACCTACTATACAATTTACTTCATAGATTTATTTACTTATATGATGGAAACTGAATTTTTTTTGAAGTTGGATTTCCTGCTAAATCGATATATATGATATTGATATATCTCTCTCCTCGTATTTCTTTTCGAAGAACTAAATCAGATAGTTTCTAGTACATACAAACTCTTCATATCTTCCTAATCTAAAAAAAAGACACACATTGGAAATAAATAATTTTTCACGTAACAAGCGACAGTTGGACTCAGAGACCTTATTATCGATACTTTCGTGCCTACACGAACGGAATAAACAAGTCAGCAGCAGGGGAAAAGCCGGAGCATGGAAAATCCCATCGATTTGTCTCCCTCCTGTAAAACTTTCCAACTTTTCAACCGTTGGTACGAGTAGCTCCGACGCAACCACCATGAACACGCATTTCCTATCAGACCACCTTGCCGTTTTTCCATAAGCTACTTCCGATTCCTCGATTAATATGCGATCGACACACGAGCGTTACACAATCAAACTTTCACGATCATGCGAAAATAACAAGAATACGAGAAAAACGAACGCGAATCATCTGGCCTTTCGTCACGGGAACGTATCGGAAGAGTGGAAGTTCTTGGACGCGAAATACACCAAAGGAGAATTTAATTTACGTTTATTACTTACAAATTAAGCACTTAAAATGAATAATAATTTATGTGTTTTTCCGCTCGACAGTAGTTCATATTCTTATTCCATAAATATTCGGAAAATGCAAATATTTATTATAAAAATTACACGGAAATAAATCGTGAAACATGCAAATACCAACGTCAAATAAACGCTATATTTACCGATGTAGACTGCGATATCTACTTAAAGTTACACATTTTGCAACCCTCGAACGAAATATTTGTCTATAAATCCATTCGTTTCTATTACCACATTTGGTAAAAGCCGAATAAATCAAATTGCTTTGAAATAAATTCTAAAAAGCAGCCGAGTATGTAAATACATCGAAAGATTTATTTCGTGAAAAGTAGTGCAAGACTTTTTCTTGCAATATATCTATTATATCCTGCAATGAGCTCAATTCTTCTTCAAGTAAAAAAGCACAGTTTCTTTGCGCAATATTCTACTCGTTGAGACTTTGACCCACTTTTACAAATTCAAAATATCTACCCCAAAATATCCGAGACAATTTCTGTGAAATTTACCTTCATGTAACTAACATTACGAATAAGCACTCAAATGTGCACCCATCCGGTAGAAGCTGGAAAGTCTTCCGGCTTGATCGAAGATATACATACATTTTCAGCAGCTTGCTGAAGAAACAGATGCGAAAGGAAAAAGAAAGAAGAAGGGTGAGTGTTTCGGAGCGTCTACGACGCCGCGACGTCTCATTGTTATGTAACCGTAGTCACCCTCTACGAGGAAGATCGTTTCTATCTCATCCCTCTCATTTTCCTTTTCACGATGTCGGGTTCGGCCTGCGTATCCATCGCCGAAGTGCTTCTCACCTTCAGGTTTCTCCATCGTACACCCTTAGGTTGAGAGAAATATATACTCGGTGAAAGAAACGTAATAAAAAGGTAAAATCAGTTAGATGTTAGGAACTAAAATTGATACAATTCGAAGCTTGAGCTAGTGCAGATTATACTATATAACTGCAATTTCGTTCGCTTATGAGAGCGCAAATTTAGAATCTTTTCCTTTCATCTAAAAAACCGAGCAAGCAGTAGCAATCATTATAGTGCGGATTTTTATGCATTTTCATAGCAAATAATAGGAGAGAATGTATAAAATACTTGAATACATATGTCGTGTTTGTTGATATTACTTTGCTAGGTGAAACAATTTTCTACGGATGTGCCACTTTTTTAATTATATTCTCAAACATATGAATTTTCATAAAATCCCTCAGCCTGATTATTATATGAACAAATGATTTATATCGATAGTGACAAATACGTATTAGAAGTGTATATAATTATTTGTATGATATATGCTGTTAAATGGTATAAGCAATTAAAGGGTAAGGATATTATACTTGATTAAAGATACGTAATTTCTAAATTGTTACTGAATGATAAAATCAAATAAAATTGAAAAAAATAAATAGAAAGGATATGTCAATGTGTATGCAATTTTTATCGCATGACATAGAGGACTAATTTTTACTGATACTGCGATTGTTATTGAACCAGAGTCGACAGAGATTTAATAGCGTAAAGTTTTAATGAAACATTGTAAACAGTAAAGTTTTAATGAAACGCTTCCACAGCCAACAAGAAGAAGGTAGGACCCTTAGGTCGTCGATTTAATACAAACTTTACACACTGATAAATTTCGTTAGACTGTTTACAAAAATTCCATCAAAGTGTCTAGTACTCAATATTTTACGAATTATTCGTAATCAAAAATTTCATTGCGTTCGACTACGCTTGAATTGAAATATCGAAAAAGTGCCAGCACGATGCAGAGGTAATTAGTTCACCTTGTGCGCTCGAAAGGAACGTTTAGCTCCTTATACTCTGTAATTATTTTATTCAACGTATAAATGTAATTGCTTGATTCAACAGAGATGTCTGTACAGTTCCAGGTACAGCTATATCAATGGCTATCATCGTTAACTGTCTTCATTCTCTTATATACCTTGAGCAATTTACCACCCGATCATGTTTTTCTTTCTGAAGAAACAAGAATTTTCTTCAGTTTGAAGCAAATAAAAAGAATCATTAACAAGTGATTTCTCGTTTTAATTTTATACCAAAATTTTGTTCAACGCTTTGAGGTCTACTATTGTCTACTATTAACCATCGATTTTCATTTTTTCATAATCTGATTTTATTTTTACATAGATATTATACCCCATTCTGATTCCAAAGTTACAAACCTCTTCCTTTTTAATAAAATTTTCGAAAGTTGTAGATTCATCTAAAGGTTGATATTTGCTGGTTTCAGTTTACCTAAATTCTGTTATACCGGCGAAAAAAATTTGGGTTACAGAGGCTTAAAATATTTAATAATAAACTGTCCAAAATGGTAAAAAACGAGAGAAGTTTGTTACTCAAAGAAGTACACCGTTTGAGATTAAACAGAAATTAACAATGACGAATTTTACTTTGACTCTTCGGACATTTTCTTCGGCTATATTATTCGTGTTCGTTCAACGAAAGTTAATTCTTAGCAAACAAAAAAAAAGAAGGTTGAAACATGTAAATTCTTTTCCTTGGAATTAAAACGAGATTAAAACAAAAATGGTCTAAAAATCTGAGAATTGGATAGCCTATGATATTTCTATATCTGTCACAAACTACAGGTACGTCGAACGGAGACGATGTGGTGATTTTCTTGTCATCGCGTGGCGCAGCTGAAAATGCCGCGGAAACCTGAAAATGTTTGTCCTTTAAAGTGGCTCTTCCGGCGCCTTTCGCGTCGAGGTAAATATAAAGTAGGCCGGGCATTGCAAGCCGTGTTCCTAGCGGAAGTTCGCTTTCGTACACCAAATAGCAGCCAGTCCCCGAGCCCGATGCCGTGGAAAATTGTGCCTGGTTCGCGGTTTCCGCCACCAAAATAGGAATTCGATGTAATGCTTTGAAATGTTTGGGACACCAATCGCAGCTTCCGCAAACTTTCTGAGATTTTTCGACAAGTATGGACCATGGTAAAAACGAAAAATTCGATTACCGATATGTATGAAATTATTAAAAGAAATATAAGAAATTATATTGGCTGTACAGTAATTTCAGTACACATAACATTGGAATTTATGAATGCACAAGTATAGATTTGAAATTGTATTACTGTATGTTAATATTAAGTTATTGATACTCGTTAAAATTCGAAAAATATCGTTTCTGTTGTGCAATAAATAAGATAGTTGCAGCTACTTTTATGGTAGTTTATAGCAGCAGAATATCGTATACCAGAAGCAAAAATTAAAAAGTTTGAAAGAAAAGGACGAAAGAAATCAAGATAAGAGATATATAGAGATAGATAGAAAGTTTCGAGGGAGTGGCTTTATTGAAAAGTTTCACGATGTATTAAAAGTTGCGAGGTTTTTTTACAGCCGTGAATAGTTGGGAATGATAATTACGTAGGATGCATAAGGGCGGCGACTCCTTCCGACGAGTCGTCTTGTTCGAATTTTTGAAGGTTATAGAAAGCATTATTCCTCGGTCATGATTCAATCGATGACCTAAATGCATCGCGTGGGTCGCCGCCAAGTCAATGCAGAATAGAATACTTCTCGTTCGAATAAAGTGTCTCTTCTCAATTCCTATGCATCGTACATACGTCGTACAACGTGATTTAAGTGGTTTCATATTTGTCAATCAACGCTTCCAGTTACTTGTGTTTGTTGATCAAAGCTTTGAGTTATTGTACATTTCAGGAAATGTGAAAAACTTAAAAAGAAAATTAATATTATAGGAGCAAAATAAAATTGGTTAAAATATAGATACTTCTGATTCATAAATTTAGACAAATCTTTAAACGAAATCTTTAATGTATTAACCGAGGAAAATGATATAATTCTCAATCTCTTAGATTAATCCTTTCTTTATCATTATTTTTATTATATCTCTGTATGCATCGCATATTCTCTAATAAATTGTTTCATTTGAAATATGAAAATAAATCGATCCTATGTATATTTGGAATAATTCGAATCAATCTATTTTAAAAAATGTTTCAATAATTATATTCTTTAATAAGAATAATACCTTCGACCGACTCGTCAATGGATTAAAATGATCCAACCGATCTTTCTGTTCTAAGGATAAAAGGATAAAGTACAATTGCAACATTGTCTTCCAATCAATACCTACAGAAACTAAATGAGATTCCATCTTTTTTAGATCTAAAAAGTATCAGCTTTTAACTGATGGCGAGGATATTATTTAGCAGATCAGTAAACTAGAATCGGATCGTCTCATTTTTATATCGTAATCAAGATCCTTGAGATAACAACGTAATGGACGTTCGCATCAGAAATTCCGGAATGCGATACTGCATTATACATTTCCGTACATTTATATACATTTCCAGCGATAACCAGCTTTCCGTTTTATTTGATCCTTTATGCGCATCACGTATTTTTGCGTTGGCAAGCTCGATGTACAGCGGAGCTGCCTCTATTAACGGGGATTCCATTTTATGGTTTCTCGATTACCCCATCTCCCATTTATTCGACGTACCTACGTATTAAGAAATAGGTAACGATGAAACGTCGTTACACCGATCAATGGTGTTATGTATATCCTTGCCTGTATTTATAAGTGCCTATAATAAGCGCCGAGAATAACATTAATACTGTAAATATGCTTGAGCCACAAGGAGCCATGTGTCGAATAATAATTTAATAACGGGTAAACATTATTTTCGTACAAATTCCTTTCCAACTATATATAACGTTTACGTGTATACGTAAACTTGAAATATTAATATAAATATTCTAAAAAGATAAGATGAAGAACCATGACGAAATAAATAAATTACAAGTAAATAAATGAAAATATTAATGATGGTCGTTGTTGATATTAAGGTAAAGTAACAATAACATGATATAAAATGACACATCGAGATGTAGGTATAATATTTCACTTATACCGCATAAAATATAATTTTTAATTCCGTCACAACACGACGCATTTTGTATAAATAATCACGATCGGTTGCTGGCAGTTAGCGGAAAGATTTGATAAATTCATTCGTTCGATGAATTAATTTGCGACACGCGTATCTCTATGTCGCAAGTGGTCGCAGCGATCAATGCAATCAGATTAATGGATTTACACGGTCGGCGGGCACAAAACATTTTGGATATTTTTTAACAATCAGATCGCAACGTCCCGCCGTCGTTAATGGAATGCAGGAAATGGAATTGTTCCGAAAGGTGGAACTTCCTTTTTTCATCCTGTCGCAAATTAAAAAAAACAGATTGTCAGTATTCGCAATCCGGTTGACAAATCGGCGTTTCTGACAATGCAATGTAAAATAATCGAATCCTCGGTTGTTATTCTACTTTATATCGGAGCTGCCGGTATCGAAAGCACGAAATCGACGACGTTGTATGATATTATGTAAAACGATACGTTCTTTTATGGTAGCGCTTCTCGTACAATGCGTGGACAATCATTTACCAATAAATTGTTTGGAAGAGATCGTATCGTATATAAAGAAATAAATGTGAAATATTGTTCATAAAATAAGCGAAAGTTGTCAAAATAACACGAGCAATACGAGAAAGATAGGAAATGTCGAATTTATTTTTATAAAAGTCTATGCAATATACATAAATAACACAATTAAAAGAAAGTATATTGCTTAATGACAACATATTATCCTCTCTAGTCCCACTAGTATGTTCTTCACATTTAAGAAACTTTTAAAATTTCGTTTGCTTCATTTTCTACAAAATATCGCACGAAACAAGAACGAGAATTTTATTGAAATCTCATTAATTTCAATTCCATAATCAAGGAATAAAATCTTGCTAACAAAACCTGATGAAAAACTTGATAAAAAATGACATACCATCTTTAAAAGGGCCGAATCGCAACAAGCTCATCTCATCAAGCACCGGCAATGTTCCACGGTAGCGACAGTAGATCAACGAGTATCCCGAAACAATTCACCGGTATTCACCGGTACTGGAACAGGCTGGCGAAAACAAGGTTCATGATGACGCGATCGAACTGTATGCGGCGTCATGCGAAATAATAAGGCCGGGCCAAAAGGTTCCCCGTTAAGTCGTTCCTCATCGTCGCGATACCGTTCGTCACTTTCCACACGGAAGTTCTTTGTTCAATCAATGGCCCGTTTCACCGAGTCCTGTTGAATATTCACGAAACGATCCCACGAAGACTAGCAGCGGCATGGATTTGCATGGAGCGATTTTATTGCGCGTCGTGTACTCATGAGCCGACGACAGGTCGACCTGGACTATCTCTAGAGCTGCGTTTCAAGCGATAAGGCCAAGAGAGAGGTAAGGACGTCTCGCAGAAGAAGATTTTATCGAAGGTCTCCGAGTCGATCGATGAACATACTCTTTCATCCAGCCCAGGTTCGAGAGCAACATCGAGACGCCTCTTCAGATTCTACGATTCGCCTGACTCATAGGACAAAGAGAAATCTTTTTCACGAGTCGCTGCGCCAGTAAACGACCGCCTGTCCTTTGTTTCCTAGCGTTCGATCGTCGTCTCGTGACAAACCACGCGGTTTCACACGTGAGCACTTTTAATCGCCAGACGTTCGATGGTCAGCTGAAATGGCCTGGAACCAGAGTTTCGTGCAATCAATCTAGTTGTACCGCAGAGGTGACCAGTTGATCAGTGTTTCGCCTGTGTTGTCTCTGAGTTGCAGACTTCGAGAACTGGTTAATGAGCAGTCCACACGTGAAAAACACATTCGTTACCGCGATACGAGGGTAGGAACAGTATTTAAACAAGCTTCTTTAATCAACGATAGCTCGTACGTACTCAATTTAGAACGCGATTAGTAATTAATCAACCAACGACCACATTACGATCTCCGTGCGTGTCTACTTTCACACTGTCAGTCTATTACAGTCTATGAATGTTACCTTACACTATATAGGCTAGGAGAAATTGAAAGATTAGAACTTTTCTCTTATTGGTAGCAGATATGATTTCCCTGTTTGTTTTTCTCGATGATGCACTTGAACCGTATCGCGTGACGATACATCTTCCATCGATCCACGGAGTACAGCTAATCCAATGTATTCAACTAACGCAGTCTGATATCGCAAATTGTCCACCGCGACTGTAATCACACCTCGGGGACTGATGCTTCGCGTTATTACGTCAATTTAATGTACTTAGCAGTCTCTCGATTTAATCACTCCACGTTGATTATTCTACGTTTCCGACGAAACGACGCTACGTCTTTTAGACGGAGACAGTCGTTGAGCGTCGCTCTTTGTCTTATCTGTACTTTAACGTTTACGTTCACTTTTTCGTATCACTGTGTTGTCACCAATCTTTCATATGGCCACGAATAAAAGCTTCGCATAAAAGAAATCTTCAATAATTCAATTAAAGAGATTCGACAAAACTTATCAAAAACACCTAAACATACGTGACAGCGAAAAATATAGGAAAATGAAGATAGAAGATTACGAAGAGTCTGAAGGTTGACGAAGTCGATAAGCAATAGCGAACGATCCATTGACTACGACATCGAGAAGAGGCGTCGCGCCATTAACTAGCGTAACTCGTGGAAGAATGTCGAGTAGCAAAACCACGTACGGCCGTCTTCGTCAACGGTATCCGGTGCACTGGAGCTCGACCTGGTCGAGCTGTTTACATCGTGCAAGAACGTGGCCACCACACCTTACCGGGCTTCCGTCACTTCAATTATACCAACACACCGGAGCCATCATGAACTATCCGCTTCACACAACGATAGGAGAGCACCTTTGTGGCCAACAGAGCGGCACTTGATTGGCAGTGAGCGCGCGACATGGTGTGTCGTGCTCGTACCAAGCTGAGAATAGACTGGTATCGATGCACAATCTATAGGGACTGAACTGACGCAAATAGGCTGTAGTACTTGCAGACTATCGCGGGGAGGAAGGTCATGGGATTTCGATCGTGCTGATCGATCCAACCGAGACATTTTATCGCGTGTCCATACGAATTTCATATCGTTTTCATGAGATTTCGTATTATCTGTAGGTTTCGTATCATTTCGCAATTAACGAAATGGAAGGAATGCGTACACTGGCTCACGAAAATATTCAAAGACTTACTATAGAATATATTATGCGGAATATACAAGATGTTCCGCTGTTTAGTGTACAAACTTTGCCAGTGTATTGCGTAGATAAAAATGAAACTAAAATCTTGATTAATCTCTATTAAGAAGTTCTAACGAAATATGAAACTTGTGTCTGCTTTGATGTCGATGTGTTATTGAATTTATTGTAGGTCGAAATCTGTGACGATTTCGTCTAATTTCTTCACATACCAATATAATAGAATTATGCATAAGAACCGTAAACATTTCTGAGTGTCTTATATCAACATGTATCACGTGATACTAATTTTGTATCAAACTAAAAGAAGGAGTATTGAAATATATGTCTGACGCATTTCATGTTTTCGCTATAACTTTCTAACGAAGCATTTATAGACTTCCCGCTACATTATATTTTCATCTTATTTTTACCTACGGAACACGTTGGCAAAATATTTGTATACTAAACTGCGAGACACTTTGTATATAAATATATTATGTGCGTTGAAGGGAACTTTCTGAAATTTTAATAACGCTACAATGAGACTATGTTGATGACGCTTTTACGAAGAATCATTCCTTAAAAGTATATAAGAGTAATTCCTTAAAAGTATATAACTGTAGATCTGGAAAATTAAGACCACGATCATATTGGAAATGCTAAAGTTTTCACGAAGAAAAGGGGGCTTTAAGAGATTGCTTATTAGACAAGATTCAATTGGTTCGTCAACGACTGATCGTTAATCGTCCCAAAATATTGCAACTTTTTCACTACTATGCCAGTTCAAAACATGTTTCCTTCTTTCACGTGGGCTGATATCAGAGCAGAAATGATACATATTATCTGTTACTTTAATACAGGGAATTCAACGTATTAGATATTGTCGTATTCGGTGCGTGTGTTTAATAATAATCCTGACTGGGACAACGTGCGAAAAAATAGTCTGTTGCGGGAAGTTTTGTAAACCGAATTACTCATCGATCGATTTACAACCGAAGGATTAAATTAAAAAGTGGAGGTTGAACTACCAACGATTGAACTAATAACTCGTTGGATCATTTGAAATTAACGGAATTGTTTATTATAACGACATTAACGAATTGAACCGATGATATAAATCTCGCTGTCGTAAACACAACAGATACCACTTGTAACTCATTCTGTGTCAGAGGAAACCGGTTCCTGTGGGTATTCTTAGGTTCAAACGCAATGCAATATTCTTTAAATGCACGGTGAATCGTGAAATTATGCAAATGCCATGCATGTTACCCCTAACTGTTTCAATCGTGCAAGTAACGCGCGATAATTGCACATCTTAGCTGTTCGAATTAATTGCGACAAAAGCTCGGTGGTACAGGAACTATGTCACTTTCGAAATTAATTCATAATCGTATCGTGTCTAATAACGCTTTGTCTTTCATACTAAACGCGTTGAAGAGCTGAACCCACCTGTAATACGTAATTACTAATCAATTTTAATGCGCGCCTCTTCCATCCATAATACGACAGAGGCAAATAGCAATAGAAACCAGTTCGTGTTTGAATTGATATCGAATATCAAACACGATTCCTCGATAATTATATATCTGCTGTAATCGATTTATATTAATTAATTGTTGGAATTTTACAAAAATAAGATATTGAAAAATATCAATCAATTAAAATGTCAAGTATACATATCTGATATCATAACATCGTTGATAAATAATGTTCGAAATAAACAAACACATCAACTCCTTAGCTACTACAATATTATAAATAACTGAATGTCGTCGTAGTTAGCGATAAACATGACAAATATTTCAATTAGAGCATTATGATCAGTTTTGCACACTTCTTACGCACATGAGTGACGAATACATTGGACCAACATTGTTTAACCTGTTATACAAGCTTTACTTAAACGCGTAAATTTTATTTATGCACAGACTTAAAACGCAAAACGTATTGCATCCTCGAGTGAGGAAAAGTGAACGGACTTTCCTATAAGAATGACCAGGATGTCTTTAAATGGTAATTCAAACAATCAAATTACCCTCTTACGAACAGAGCGAAGAAACAGGAAAATGTTCACTTAAAACGTTAATAGCCTCGATAAAACAGAACTTTATTTCTTATGTAAAATTGTGTTTTTACAATGTTTGGAAATTACTACTTAAAAGATAAGAATTTTACTGTTTCGGGTTTTAAATTTGCAAACTCTTCTCATTTATTTGAAAATTCTGACAAGGGGAACTAAATTACCGGAAGGAAAATGTGTGGGAAAAGATGTTGACTGGTTTTAAATTTTCCTTCATTTATGATTCCATGAAAAACAAGACATTCTTGACTGATAAGATCCTAGTTACTAGAAGTTGAAAAACAAGGCTTTATGTGTCAGTTTCCTTGAGCTAATAATGTTTGCAGTATTTCGTTGTGGCATATTTGCATGCATCATGCATCACGTGCAAGATATGCAAAAGTGAGAATCCGACCAGAAAATCCACCTTTGCCTGCAAGTGTACGCAAACATCTTCCAGAGGCAAATTAGAATATTTCATCTGATTTAAGACAGAACTTCGAATTCTTCGTTAATTCTGGAAAATTAGTAGCTCTACCGACTAAAACGAAATATGAGGAAAATGTATGTATAAAGATCTAAAGCGAAAAAATAACAGGGAAATTATGTCCACGTTGGAGACCAGGCTTGAAACTAACTACACAAGATCCGCGAAGTCGATGAAAGGGTATTAGAGGTCAAAGCACTCGGAGACTCCTTCGAATCCCCGAAGTGATCAGAAAATCGTAGAGCAGCCTCTTTCACGAAACGTAATCGGACTTGAAGTCAAAGACGTACGAGTAAGAAGATATTCCTTTCTTTTGTAGAGCGAGTAAGAAGAGCGAAGAAAAGGGAAACTACTACAGACTGTACGAGTAGGAGAAATTATCGAAGCGCTGACAATGGGCCAGTTTAGGGAGAATCGGGCTAGCATCTATAGCTGACAGACACGCGAGTAGATTTATCGTGCGACGCAATCTCTTCGTTTTTTTCTTTTCCCTGAAACGCGCGTGATCGCGTTCCTTGATAATGATGTGCATGGATCCGCTTTTGAGTTAAGTATGAACACTTCAGGAATATGGAGACCTTTGTGCACCACGCAACGCTTCGTTCTATCGATCTCGTGAAGATTCATGAAGCTTTTGCGCATTATAAAGACACGATATTACCATTTCTCATAGCACTTTGATCTTTGTATCTATTATTTGTGTCTGTATCTCTTTTAACCCTTTCTTCGGGTGTCGCTTATAGGCAGCAACATGACCTGTGGGTACAAACTGCTCTTAGAGACGACATCCACGAAATGACCTGTGCGCATTTCTGGCGCGCGCTTCCATTCAGTGACAGTACTTCGGTGGACTGGACTGCCGAAGCGAAAGGGTTAATAACTCTCATGAAATCTTCGAAATTAAGTTTTTAGGACTCTTTCATTTCTCTTTACTTATGTAGCTCATATGATATATTGGTTTGGCAACTAAGTGATTGCGGATTTTGTTATTAAGTGGTATTGACAAAATCCGCAATCACTTGGTTGCCAACCCAATAATATAATAAAATCGTTCGCAGTAGTTCCGAAATATTTCGAACAGCGACTATAATAACGAAAAATACATCTAAGATGATGTGATTTTGTAACTTGAGTCTCAAGAAAGAGAATTTGCAATATGAATAATGGCAATTACTCACTTGTCAATCCAATAAGAAGGAATAAATTTCAAGGTAAATTATATTGTAACTTTCTTGAAAGAAGAATCTAATTGGTATGGATAAACAGCAATTACCTATACTACTAGCAATTATTTACTCAATCCAAAACATAGTTTCACTGTTATACATTTTCCAATGTTTGTTCATTTTATATCTTGTTGAATAAAGTTCGGTGGTTATGTAGAGGTAAGTTGAACGAGAATATATATAGGCAAGTCGAATTTGTAGAACGAGATACGAATGTGTGCCAAGGGCAATAATCTTTGCAATGTATCAGCCAACTATCCGGCACAATAGCGGCTCTCACGATGATTACGCTAACCCAGCCCACGGACATCATTGGATCAAATAACACGTGTGTTCAGCACGACAACTGCCGCGTCGAGTAATTTCTGACGGCGACGTGGATCGACGGAAACTAAATACGCTACGTAATTCGGGATAATTACTGCACAATGCTTGCCGATGTTTCTGTACGGATACATAATGGATCCGTTGTTTCCCGGCCAATTATTTCGCAAACCGGGTTAATCGGATCACCAATAATTTTGGATGGTTTTTGTAGGTTGAGTAAACTGGATGAACAACGTGGAATTTCTTTGAAATTTTAGGACAATTTTATCGCTTTGAAACATTTCGGATACCTTTCACGTATGTTCGACGAAGATCTTTAGTTCCTTAACGATCGTTGTAATTTATTTACTTTAGAATTCTTTTTATCCGCCTTTTCTAGCTTTTTGAATTTTTTTGTACCTTTTTCGTACACTTTCTTAGATCTTCTTTGTATTTCTATTCACTTTTTGCTATTATTTTCTATACTGTTATACATTTATTTACTTTTTGTATTTATGTCTTTTATTCCTTCTCTCTGCGTTGCGTTTTTCAAAAGCTGCGGTAGTTTTCCGATACCCCGTTTAAAAAATATTTTCGTTCGATGTAGAATACTACTTCACGAGAATTCGAATTGATTGGAACTATTGTTTTATCTACTTCAGCAAGGTTATCTTTTCTACCTTTCTTCTTTTTTTTTTTTTTTTTTTTGAAAAACTTCCATTGCTGACCAAAAAATTATCTGACGAAACAAAAATTGAATTTCTTAAACGCGTTACACGTTACACGTCATGAACATGAAAAGTAAATTTATTTGCTTATAAATATACATGTAAGTAGGTATATGTATAAAGATGATTTGATAAGAACCAGACTCTTTTAATTAAATTATTTTTGCATTATCTTCGATAAATTGTGCAAATTCTTACTCAAAATTCCACGCGATATTCTACTAGAAATATTTTTCCTAATTAATTTAATTACAAACTACTGCATTCAAAGTCTATTCGTGCAATTCCTCTTCAAATTATTTACATATTATAATATTCCACTCTAAAGTCCATAAAAATACTATTAAATAGAGTTATTAATGCGCTTCCTTACAAAACACTTCGGTTATTCAACGTACATTGCCAGTCATAATAATAATAGGACATCTGCTTACTTTCAGGGGCTTTCATTCTCTAGGTATTTTGATATAAATCTATTATTTCATTCGCACTATACACGTCTTATAATTAGACTGCAGATATTTATTTGTACGTGCAATTTCATACTTTTATAAACTATAAATATTTTTGTATAACTAGAAAAATGCAATTCATATAGAGATTTAAATATTTGTTCCTCCCACTAAATATCATATTGAACGTTTCACTTTGAATATTTTATATGTTTTTACGCTTTATGAGCATGATGTACATTTTTACATTTTTTATACATAAATAAATATTTGCAGTCTACGTAAGTTTCACGCAACGTTTATGTGTAAAAGTTACAGTTCTATATAAAGTTTCATGTAAAATACCAAATAAAGTTTTTACTACAAAAAATTAGAGTCTTCTGAATGTAATCAACAGGTGTCTCGATATTTACAGTCGACGGTATATAAGATATATAATAGTCAATATTATAGTATTTCAACTTTAACACTTACATTCCTTTCCAAATCTATCCAAACAATCTGCATACCTACTCGCTCAATATTTCATAAAGATACCACAAAAATACAAAAAAAGGTCTATATAAAGCCTCTGAATTCGCATCACTCTCCCTATTAACGGAAAATCGCTTGCACACAAAACACTCCAGGCATTCCACGTCACCAGCACGTCGATTTTCACGGTGGAAAAATAAGAGAGCCGGCGACGAACCTGACGAAACAACAAAGCACGCGAGAAACACGCGTCGTCGTTAGCGGCGGAAGCGCGCCAGCAGATCTTAACTATTCAATGAACGTTCGTCCATTCACCGTGTCGGCTCGTGACGCGATGTTTTCCGTTCTGCGCGAAACAATCGCGCGGGCGAAAAGCTCGCCTCGCGAGCCAAACCAACCACCGATGCACGAGCTTTCCATGCACGAGACAAAGCTAAGCTTGGTTCGTAACCACTTCTCCAGCTGCTCGTCGCCGGTAACCTAATAACGATAATCGATTAACGAAGCATCGCCACTCAACCGTTCTGGGTAGCTTCGTGACTAGGGTTTACCTGTTTAGAGAGGCATCCAGTTTTTATGATATACCGATGAAACTCTTCAACGTGATATTACGTTATAGAAACATGGATAGTGCAGCTTCGTGTGCTTATACAGGATATCACAAAATATATGTTAATACCACTAGATATTTCTAGCGTAGAATCAATCGTTTGTAAGGCGAAGGATAAACTTCAACCGGAATATTCGTATACAAACTGCTTTCGTTGCTTTAATGTCTAAAGTTATCTTTAAAAATATCCCCCCCAACTCAAAAGAATATTTTTAGCTACTGCAATCCTGGACGTCGTATAGATGAATTTTCTCGACGAGGGGTAGCTTGATATTATAGGAAACTATGGTAATGTTAGGGTTTATGATAATTTGAGAGTAAGGATTTCTGTGATTAGGAAATTCCAGAGTAAGCACTTCTATGCTGCATACCTTTACTTTCTTTGCTGAGTAGGTGCTTAAGCATTTGAACAATGTGATTTGAATACTTTTGTAGAAAGTTTTTGAAATTGTAGAAGGTTGTTGAAAGCTTTACGGATTTAATCTATTTTCGATACCCATCAGAACTTTTGAAATATTCAATGGTCTGAAAAATCAAATCCTGTCGATGGCTGTTTCTACATACCCCTAAACCTATTTGGTCATGACGCGACGAAAAAGAATAGAATCACCGATATTCTTAGCTTTCCAAGACTCACAGTTTTTCAGATTAAATCTGCGGGTCTGCCAGTTGACTTTCTAAATCAAATTTTGACGTATTGTCCAATGTTTGCAATGATGAACTCGTTTGATTTGTTCATTGATGAACAGCCCGAGTGTGTTTAAAACAAAGTTCAGTGCAGCTCAGACAGAATTAAAAGAGTATTATCACGACGATCGAAAGTTTTCGTTCAAAATAATAATCGCGTTTTCTGCAAGAAACTGCGATATGTTCAATTTCCTTGTTGGCGCTAGCACTTCAATTAACTGGAGAGTTCCGTCAATCGGATAACCCGAACTTTCCATTGATCCTATTGTTCTTCCTGTGAAATTGCATTAGTAGTATAAAGTACGGGCGCCGCAAAGCCCTAAGACCTTCTCAACAATTGTAATCGGATATGGGACTTAACAACAGCCGTGATAGCAACCTTTATTGAACAAGTATTTCGCAAGTTTCTATGGGGTTACTGGTACCAAGGCGTTGCCTTGGTGCGTTTAAACCAATGCAACGTCTAAGTTTCCTTTCAGATGGTAGTGTTGCGGTAAATCGAATTTTCAACAACCGAATTATTCGAATTATTATTCGTACGTAAGATATGCTCGCTGATCTTGAAACAGTCCGCATTAAAGAAACGTAAGTGGAACGATTAACAATTTGATCGATCAGATGATGTTTCAACGCGATCGAAATGTGTATAAAAATTTCTAACTGTTAAATAAATATTTCATGAATATATTAATTAAATAGTATATTAACAATTTTGTAAACTTCGGATCATTTTCGCTCCAATATGATCCTATTTTGACAGGAAACTTTTCCAGTTTAAAAAAAAAAGAAGATATAAATACATATAAATATTATAACAATTTAAGTTCGTGAAGATCAATGATTAAAATAAAAAATTAAATCAAACAGAATCTCTGCCCTCATATATCACGAGCATATGTATTAAATCATTAGCAAACGAAATTTCTCGTTTCGATTCTATATCAGAGATTCATTTTTCTCAGATTTGCGAATATTTTTTAATGAAAGGACAGCTTACATAAAAAATAATAAAAAATTAGAAAACTACGAGATGGTTAAAGAAGCTTAATTTGAAAATTAATTCCAATTAAGCTTAATATTCTATTTAAAAAATATCTGTATAATTACGATTAGTGAAGTAGTTGCTTCGTAGATTTTACTTCCAGATTTTACGTAGTTTGTGTCTTTGAATACATTTGAACATCTAAAAACAAGTGTTATTTTACAAATAGATACTACGATTTGCTAATTTCGCCCATGAGTTCGTGCAACTTGCTGATAATTACCGAAACTAATTGCATATGGCCGTTATCAGGAAGGCACGTCGAGGAGAAGGTTTAGTTATCGGTCGGACGAGCGTAGATGATAATGGAGTGCGTGTGCCTAAGTAGAAAATTACACTAATTTGGTAACGATAATGGTATCTAATAAGATTTGGCATTAATTTACGGAACGATACTAAACAACCAACTTGTATCGAGATAAGATATTTAACCATTAATTTGGACAATATGATAAGAGTTTATTAACTACCGATTACGTTAACCTGTTAATAATTCGCGGAATAATCACGAGAATTGAAAATGTCGGTTATATTGTATGTATGTATATGCATATGAAGAATGCGTTCCGTATGTAAATACTGTCAACTTTGAACGTAACTACGTATTTCATTATCACCTCTATATTTTATGTTTCACATACTTTGAATTTTTTAAACGGTTAAAATTTTTCTTTCTCCTTTTTCCAATACGGTGCAATTATTTCTTGATACAATAGATATTGCTGAATATAAAATTATCTTAGAAATTGTTTCATAAACGATAAGAGTCGTATGATTTTCAAGATTCTACGCATCCTTCATATTTTGATCCCAAGAAAATATATCTTCAAGCACACATACTAAGAGAAGATTATTATTCGATAATGATATCAAATTATAATATCAATCATAAAATTTCAATACCAAGTACATTATTGATCCTCTAAATTACCCGATATATAATATACCCAATAAACAGATATAAAAAATTACCAAACAACAAATGTAAATTATTAGCAGAATTTTTTTCTGTTGAAAGGAGCACAATGACTTCATCTTTTTTTTTCTCGAGATGACGCTTCGTTCATCGAACTATTTTTCGACGAAACACAATACGCTGAAATGTAAGCGAACAATAAGTAAACACACTTGTGAAACGTTTTACACGCTTCATCCAGAAATCTCAACTGTTTTCATATAAACGCGCAACGAAGAACGAATCAACAGCTTCCACACCGCCCGTTCGAGATTGCTTTTTTCATTAGCAGTATTCGTCATTCTCGATGCGTTTCCGAATGCGAATTAACAACTTCTTTGTTACGGAACAAACAGATCACTGTGTCATGGTGCATGAGATTCTTAGTGGTATATAAGAGCGGATCAGACCATCGCGAATCAGACAAAGGCTCGACTCCGATTTCGTCTGAGCTTGTTTTCCAAACCAATAACATGGAGAAAGGTGTGCTAGTCTTCTGGATCATCTGTTTGGCGATTGTAATCGTCGATGCGAAACCGTTTCCTCAACAAGAAAGTTGTAAGTTCAAGCTGAAACTGCAATGATTAATTATTTATTATTTATATATCGTTAAATATTAAATCAAATTCTGGCGCATGTGCTCACTGAAAATTGTAGCAGTGTAGTTTCGAGTGTCTGAAAATTTTAAGAATTTGCAATTAATCGCGTACTTCAAGACCTGAAGATGTCATTTCTTCAGTCCCATAATTGGAAAGTGCTCGTGGAAAACACTGTAAGTGCCACAATTGAAAAATTTCTATTCTTTATTAGAGAGATGATAATACCGCAGTATGGAATTTCAGTGGAATTTCCCCTTCTAAATAGTTATTAATAATACTAGAATATGGTGTCACAATCTCGCCTCTATAGAGAAAAATATAAACAATCACAAAAATTAATTGATTGTTTCTTGGCTGTTATCTGTGCCATCTGTCTAAATTAATGGAACATTAAGTTTTCTTTATAACTAAGTGTTGGCGAATACAGGATTTTCTACAGATACACTTCTTCTTTTCGTGAATTTGGACTGCATTAACGTATAAGCTTTCTTCTTCTCCTGAAAAACTTGTTTCTTGGCGCTTGCTGTGTTTTCTACGTTATTCAAGTTATTTAAACTATAAACTTATTTTCTTCATAAACTAAAAACATATAGTGAAGTTTTTAATAACAAATAAACGTAAAACAGTGAATGCATGAGAATATTGTGAAATAATGGTAAAATTTTAATAATTTAATTTCTCGCTTCGACGTGCAGATGATGACGAAGTACTTGTACCGAAAGATACCATACGTTATCCAAACACATTTTGGTTGGGCAGGCCCTTTTATGACCAAGACGATTATTATGGTGATAATACCGATAGGAAACCATCTACTCTATCGTATGCTAATGTGGGGTAAGTTAACAAGATTTTATTGTTAATTAAGGACTACAGTAGAAACTACACTGATCGACTGTAAAAATTGAAAAATATAGGAAAGCGACGATATTAGGAACGTTATTGAAAACGTAAAATTAGGAACATCGAACAAATAAATTGTAATCAATTATTCCTTTTCCCGGAAATCAGTCAATTTATATTTATAGCAGTTTAATTAAGTTTATTTATTATGCAACTGCGTTTGATTGACAATTAATGTTTTTTTGGCGAACGTATTTGAAATGTTAATCACGATACGATATAACTGTACATATGTTATTTAATTTTATAGAAAAAAATAATAGAACATCGTAGTATAACGTATATGTAATATTTTTAATTAAAATGTTTCCTGTTGCAGAGCTGGATGGGGCCGCTAGAAATCTTCCGATCGATTCGATCGCTTCTTCGAATCAGTTGTAATCGCCGCATGATAACGTAGAATGCATCATAAATTTATATTAATTTTTACGTTAAATTAATATCATAATTCGTAAATTACCGGGCTATTATCGAGAACGACGAAACTATCACCGCAAATTAATAATAAGTCACTAATACGTACAGATAGTCTTGTTTAACAGAATTTTGTATTTTCGTATTGATCAATTAACATTCAATCGTTCAATTAATATTTCTCGCTCATCACGTGCTTCTGAATTGTATATCAAATAATACCAAGCAAAACCGACATGAATCACTCTTTTGTAAATTAAATTACATTCGAAGTTCAAGATTGATGAAAACATATAGTCCTTGGTTGGAAGATACGCAAAGCAATCGATCAAACCGACGCAAGGATCGTCGATCGCTAAATAGCAGGCAAATATTTACGAACGCTAAGCCACTGACAGCGATTCTATATAAGACATCAAGCGTACTCCGAAATATCGGTTTTATTTAGCGACGGCAGAGGATACAATGAGCAATCCAATTTTAATCCCACCGCTGCTAATTTTGTCGTCGAAACTATGTGTGGAATCCGTGATCTTATATTCAACGATTATTTGTTTCGTAATACTAACAACATAGTGTTAAGTGTTTAAGTTAATAAAATTGTTATATTCACGATACAAGGACGTTTAAAAAAAGTTTATAATTTAATATACGAAGAGCACGAAGATGCTCTTTAATACGAGAAGAACACGACTAGTCTATTTCTGTTAATTTCTTGATTTCGAACGACTGTTTAGATTTATAAATATATGTTTGCAAATTATTGAAAATAAATCGATTACTACAGAATCGAACAGAACCATGTCTAATAATTACTCGAAACATTAACCCTAAGCAAAGTTTACTAAAACTCTCACGGTTTTTATCAATCGTAACCATAAAAATCTTAAAACGCCTCTGTATAAGTCATTATAAGTGGGAAAAAAATCTCGAAAGGACGTACCGTGATAAAATACACTATGCAGAAGTCACAAAGATCATAACCCAGTACGTAAAAAGCTACCCTAAAGGTACTTTAGAGTCTAGAGTATCCTTAAAACTCATTTCGAGAAGAAGAGGCGATAAAAAGGTTAAGGCCCATCTCTAAGACTCCAAGTGGAGCGTAGTAGAAAAAAATTCGTCTCGATAATTTCAGAGCTCCTGAAATCCTGGCACAATGACCTGATGTATCGTTTCTATGCATCATGGAACAAGCTACACAAAAGAAGGGGCGATTACGTCGATTACCACGATTATGGCGACCCTATTCCGAATTCTTTGCCCGGCTCTCTGCATCTTACGTATGAGAGAGACTCGTTCCGTGCTCAGGGGAATCGGAACCGAGTGGTGCAGAATTATGGCGACAGGTTTTCGCTGTTGGATTCAGACTGCAAGAGGAAACCCTCCGGGAATTTGCAGAGCTGGAAAATTCAGGAGACGATCGTGAAGCGACATTCGATAAAGGAAATTGACATCTTCTGAAATCGAGAATCAGTGATGTCTATTTGAATAATAGCAATTTAGATGATAGTAAATGATAGTAGGTTTTATTATCATATTCCTCGGATTTGAGGGCTCTTGATTTTCTTTCTACAGAGTTAGTTGAATTCCACAAACGCCATGATCGAAGAAACAATGTTCTAACGATATGAATAATTTCTATAAATAATTTCTCTTAGTTTCGTACAGTTTCCGACGAAACAAACCATAAAACCATGTAACTATAATTTAGGCTAACTTTCTTTCAAATTTTTAAATTTTGCGGAATACATAGTAATCCTAAACTTTCGGAACTTTGATACTACATAGCTATCCGTGGATCGTGTTGCTTTATACTAATGTGTTTGGAAACGTGTTTTGTTAAGAAACTGAGGAAAGCAAGAATTTATCTAAAATATGTTTTAATCGTAGCTGCCTTTAATGATGAAATATGATATTTATTCAAGCATAACATATTGTATAATAGTTCATTAGTAAACAGATTATTGATTCCATCAACTGAACAATGCTCATCATTATCGACGGTTCTCCGACAATATTCATGAATTTGCCTCGAGTGAATTAATTAGTGATCAACGTCGTTTGAGAGGCTGGAATATTGAATTTATCTTGTCCAAGCTATCTAGTACACGCTATCGTATTATTACGTTTATTATTATTCGTATCTTTTACGTCGTGTATCTTTGTAAGTGTAAGAGTAGTTTTCAATCAACTGTAGCACTTTTTTTTACTAAAATACAATTACTAATATGTATTATAAAAACACAAATCCTGCAAGAACATCATCATGGACCCAATCAAAACTCATACGAATTCAAATTACACTTTGGAAACATCCTCGCATCCCTTATCATCTTTTTTAAACCGAACATACATGTTAAAACCAGATAAATCCCAATATCCATTATTTTACTATTCACCTTTACAACCTGCAGTTACAAGCTGCAGTTCGACTCTGAAGAAAAACCGTTTCTGTTTCTCGGAGAAACGAGATTCACGCGACAGTTGTGTGGAACGCGAGCCACAGACCAGACGCATAAACAAGCAGTGATAGTTGAAGGTTTAATGAAACCGAGCAGCCCTTTTAATCGGGCGCGCAGTAATTTCCAAGGAGGAAATCTTAACGAGCCTTTTGTCTGGTTGGTAAGGTAGATAGGCAAAGGAAAAGGAGAAGGAAGAGCAGGCAGGTTCTCAAGGGGCTCGTAGCTCGACGCCAGGTGAACCAGCTCGGGTCTCGCAGGTCCCGCAACTCGTCGACTCGGTAACGCACGCTCAAACGGCCGCTTCTCGTGAATATTTAACAGGTTGCTAAGAGGATGAGCTTTCTTGAAGAGGTTCGTCCATAAACGTGGAAACGGGATGCCGCGTAAACGAACGGCCCGGCCGCTTTTCCCTTTTAATCCTTTGCCCCTCATTCACAACACTGTGAGATTATAACTCCAGCCTCGACACGCGCGACCAGTTTTTGTCTCTTTCTTTCCTTTGCTCTTCGTTTCCTGGATCTGTTTCTACAAGCGTCGAGAGTGTCACACTTTTCATCGTGTCGCACTCTCGTTCTTGTTTCAACAGAAACAACGCGCGCCACGTTGCGATTCCAAACATTTGTGTCGATTCTTTCCTCGTATCATTAACGATTCGCTAACAGAGATAGAAATATCTTTTCCTTTTTTCTTCCTATCGAGAAAAATGTGAGCTTTTATGTAATGCTCGTTCTCTCAGTTTCAATTTGTACCTTGCGGATATATATGACTGTCACGGTTTGAGTTAGATATGGGTTACATCACGTAATTTTGGAATATTTAATTCGAATTTATTACGAACGTGACATCTTCATTTTGACCTACTTGCGGATATAAAATAAGAATTGGATAACTTAAATCTAATTCAAACTGATACGGTTACCAGCGACCCAAAAATGCCAATTTAGAGTAAAGGAACCTATATCACTGGATAGACGACAGATAAATAAAAGGATCGATTTAAAAGCTATTATCTTATTAAAGATCATTGCGGTCGAAAGTTGAAACAACTTATTCTATTTGACATTTTATATTTACTCTGGTCATCCGTTTCTCTTCATATAGCGTTCGTTTGTGCTTGCGTAAATTTTAAAATGTTCCCCTCGATCGCTTAATTAAATATGCACGTCAAATATTTGTATCTGTTGCGTTTTATAGTTACTCGGCAAACAACCGGCATTTTCACAGAAGTATCGTGTCTTTATTCTCATTTTGCAGCGTTTCGCTAATATCACTCATAAAGTAAATACGTTGTACAGGAAAAAGGAGCAGGATGAAAATTAATAATGGAACACTCGGATGTGGGAACGCCATTTTCACGTCAATTTAATGGAAACTAATGTTTTACATTCTTTCGCGCGATACGGATAATTCGTCAAATTCACACTTTTGTTTGCATTTCGGAGAGTCAGCTTTTTTTTGGCGGCCAGAACGCCTTTCATTTTCCATTTTAATTACAGCGAATAAAATCTTACGCTTTTTAATCTCATCTGTGAATGGAATTAGATACACATTGTACAAACTTTTTAATAAAAACTGTATTGTACTTATACAGTTACCTTTTATAAAAAAAACAAGTGCATGTTATATAAATAGAATAAACCTGGTTCTATATTTTACCAGCTCTTTTCAACACAGAAAGGATATTATTATTTAGAAAATAATCTATAGAATGGTAATTATTAATGATCCACAACAGGAATCATTGATTCTATACGTTTATATAACGTGTGTATTAATAATGAGCAATATGTTTGTATCCAACACAAAACGTGATTAACATTTATAGCACGATTAAGCAAGGCAAATTTGCTCAAAAATTAAGCTGTTGTGTTACTCGATGCTGAATAATGAATATTCATCGACAATAAAACACGAGATATCTCATGATCCACCTGCAAGCAATAAGGTAGAAACACGAGATATCTCGTGATTCCTATGTAACGTGTTAACCATTCAACAAACGAGGGATTGGCGCCAGATATTGTTCTTCTCCCACTTTCAAACATTTAGATTTCAATATTTTTTGCCTACTTTTTCATTCTGTTCGATAATTATCTTTAATATCATCTTCTAGACAAGGAAAAACAAAATCATAAATTTCATTATCGATTCAAATGTAAGCCATCAGTATCCAAACTAAATAAATCCATTTTCTGAAAATGTGTAAACCTTAATCAATGTTTATCTCTTTCTTTTTTAGGTATCACAACATGTAGTTAATTATTTTGTTTCTCAACTGACTCATATAGGCAAACATACTTCAAAGTCATACTTCTGAAATATTTACTAATTAATAAAAATTACACATCGTACGTGCCTCTATTACATTATAGAATTTCTCGTTAAGTCAAATTCTTAAAACTGTTCGCAATAAAAATACAAATTTGGAGAAAATAAATCCAACGCTAGAATTTTGTTTGATTTGTCAACTAACAAATTTTTTTTGCCATGGAAATGATAACTTAGAACGATAATAACTCATTGCGATTTATTTCTTTTTCTAAGAAAAAAATTATTACCGTGTTTTATATTTTTACAACGGAATAAAAACACGATATATAGGCCATCGTAGTGTCGTTCATGAAGGAAGACAAATGTATAGCAGCGAACCGCCTAATGCAACAACTCGACAATCCAGCAAAACCCTTCAATGTGTGTTTTGAATATTCAACGCACGGCTCGCGTACTGATTAAATGCAAATCGGATTAATCCTCCCTTCGGTTAGCCTCGCCGCCTCGACACGAACCTGCTAATTTGCTGCTGCATCCGATGATGTGGAACCCCTAGCTTAAGATTCGTTTCGTTTCTTCGTTAACTTCGTTTTTGTTACCATTAGTAAGAAAATCAACTTGTAAAGATGTTTTGTTTTGTGATTCAAGGCGAAATAAGATTAGTTACTGACTTCAATTTCCTATGGCGAATCATTCTATAAAAACCAGAAAAAGAAAGAAGTAGCACCTTGATACTTCTGCTTACGACACATAAGAGTAGGTTGAAGCGACCAGTACGTGTAAGCACGTGAAACACGCGAGCATCGCCGGTCAGTTCACTCCTCCGCGGTTTTCTTAAAAAGCTTCTCTACAGATTTACGGAACATTATTTGTAGATAGTGTCTTTTGTTTATATTTCAACGACAGGCGAGAGAGACAAATTTATAAATTCTTCGAAGAAATTAAATTATTGAACAAAATAGTGGACCGACTTGCAATCGGAAAATAATTACGAGAAACACTGAAAAGGTATAATGAACTCCTAAAAGTAGCTGTTTGAATATATGCAAACAGATTTGTGTTAAAATGATGGGTTTGAAGTGAACCTGAACGTTTAAAGGTTGAAATAAAATTGAGTGCTTAACGAATAATCTTAAGAAAATGCGAGAAAGCCGTACTGTACATCTGAAATTATGGACGTTTAAGATGCAAAAATATTTGTATGTTTTTGAATAATAAGTTTAAGATAAATCTGAACGTTAACGGGCGAAAATAAAATTTAACGCTCAGCAAATAATCTCGAGGAAACACGAAAAAGCCGTAATGAACACCTGAAAGGAATGATGATCGTTAGTGGAGGTGCGTTTGAAGTCACCGTATCGCAACGAGGCGTCAAACGTAAATCAACGTTTCACGGTCGCCGATTCCAGAGTCCGGTTTAATGAAATTCTCCAGAGAACACGTTCCCATAATGTTGAACGCGTGTCACGTCCCGCGGATGCGAGCTAAATTTCTCGTCCGCACGGAAGGAAGACGAATCCCTCGTGTGCTCGCGAAATAAAACAGACGCCCTCATGAAAATTAAGTCGTTGGCTCGGTAAGGCGTCCGCAGTTTCCCTACGTTTCCAATCCGAGGACGAACGACCTTCAATTGGGGCGACTACGTAACTTTCATCCCGACAAAAAATCGTGCTTCACCTTCGTTGGCTGATCGAACGAACAGCTAATTTCCTTTTTTCGTCAAATCCACGGATAACGTAGCGGCCCCTCGTTTAATCAGTTAATTACAAAAAACTCTACCCTGAACAGACGTCGCGAAAATTTCGAAATATTAAAAAAGTTTCACGCGAACGAGTCTCCTAGAAGGTTAAACATCAGCTACGACTTCCGGGATTTTCAGAGTTCAATGAATGAGCTTGTTCGATTCAATTCGAAACACGTGTGGAATACGTGCTCACCTTTGTGTTATGAAGCGATTATGATGGAGTGACTATTAAGGTATTCCGACGATGAATGTGAGTGGTAGAATCGATAAGTCGTTCAATGATAGTAGCTTGCAGCATATGCATCGCAGATGCAATCGATTAACTCGACAAAGTAAAAAGTAGGAAACATTGATGAAATTATAATGCAAGATAAGTATGGATCAAGTTCTTTGGCATTAAAATTTTAAAAAATTTCAGAATGTTAGGAATTCAAGTTTGACTTGTGAATTGCTCGTACAATGATCACGGGGAAAAAGCACGGTTTCGTGAAATTCTTTACATTAATATCGTTTTACGACTGGAAAGAAATATTTCAATACAAAATAGCTAAAGAATGGAGGACGAAATTATGCAGAGGAATAAGATTCGAATCTTACTCCATCTCTGGATGCTTCGACAGGAAAAGTCGTCCATTGCTATGGTCAGACGAATGGAAGACTAAGACGAAAAGAGGATTCGTTCATATTCCACGGATTCATCTTTTAACTCTTAAATCTTTTTTCGTCACGCGGGAAATCAAAGTCTGCATCAAACTCGTAATAAAAGCTCGGACGTTGGTGGAAGTTCCCGTGAAGCGAGGGTCGTTGAATCGATAAGTGTCTACCCCGATAGAAAATAACCAGGTTCGGAGGAAACAAAGGAACGGTGTTCGCGACGTTCCGTGAAAACGCGTGACGCGGACCGAAGCGGCCACGGCTCGCGCAATTAAACTTCGAATGCCGTTTGCGGCAATCCGACGCGTTTAACCAGTCACTTCGATTCGAAATTACGATGGGAATTCGAAGGTAGATTTACCGCGACAGATTTAGCTCGAGGAATACTAATCGAGTGGCGTATGATGGACTGACGATATTCTGCCGTAATTTCTAATACGTGCTTCGTCATTCTGCAAATCTATCGCGACGATCAATGAAAGTAATCGTACGAGTTTTGCAAGATAGATACCAGATACTCTTTGTTGTATTGTTGTGAGATTTTGTCGTCTTGACAAGAGCTCTGTAGAAAAGGATAATTCGTATCTCGACAATTTTATATCAGGACTGTGTATAATTAATTCCCTTAATTAATAGAAGAAATTATCAAACTGCATCGAACAAATTTTTAACACATATTATTTATTATTAGGACACTTAGTAATCTCGTAAAAAAAGAAAATGTGCTAATTTATTATATTTAGATTATCAGGGAAACATCGAACATAACGACTCAGAATACACAGAAGAAGTCTATAACGAACAAATTTATTGAAAGTAATGAATTAACAAATTATATATTCCTGCCGTGATTCATCGAGTCAGATTTAATTAGAAAATTTTAGGTATTGAACATGTCTTATTGAGTGTAAATCAATTGGAATCGAATTCCAGAGTATCAATTTATAGGAAAGTTAATTCCCTTATCTTACGGCAATCCCTCGAATCGATTACTGTGCTTCTATCTTATCAAACACAGTACCACTCAAGAACTATTCCGTCATGCACTTTAACTTGATTGAAGTCCAATAGTTTCTAATGCCATTAACTTCACGTTTAATGTTTTTCCTATCCTTATGTATTTAATTCTTTCATTTAACAAAAACTATTTGGCATCTTTTCATCTCTCCAGATATGTTCAAATACTTAAAGAACCCAGCGATTTTTGCCTCTCAAATAAAGTTATAATTATATATTACATTACAATATACAGGCTGTTACAAAATAATAACTAAACAGTTTAGATCAAATAAAGAGAGACAAAGGTGACAGGCAGCAACAAAGAAATATAATTTCAACTAAGAAGAGTAGCGTTATTGCATTTCTCTTGCAATTCTCCTCAATTATCTGACCCATGACACGATTAACAAGGCATTCTACGCTCATTAAGGTCCATTATTTCTGTTAATACGAGTCAGAATGACGTTAAATCGACGCAGACGATGATTGATGGCCAGGACAACGATAAACCGACGAACAGCCACGTTATTCTCGATCCACTTCCTGCGATAGAAGGGAAGGAAACGCGAGTTTGCTCGGAAACTTGTCTCGCTTAGCTGCCAACAACGAAACGACGCGGAAAACAAAATGCAAATTGCTTTTCTTTTCGACCTGGCCGCGTTTGACGCGCGATTTATCGACTATTCGAATGTGGAACGTCGCAGGATCGCATCTGCAACTTTTCTCATGCTATCCACACGCCGATTCCGGCCGCGATAAATCAAGCTTCTTTCGCGGGACTTCTCAACGTCATTCAGTGTCGACGAGTAATAAGTAACACGTCGAACATCATACAAGAAACTTGCCATGCTTCGATAAGGGCCTGCCCAACCAACAGCTTTGCGATCTTGATATATCGCCTTTGTTTGAAATTTTTCACGCGATGTTAGAACTCCTTGGAGGTCTGTGCTGGATGTGTTTCATCATGACATACTGTACTTTACTGTGCTTTTGCTTTTCCTGTTATCTTTCTTTTATTTCTTTTCATTAAGGAGAAGAAGAAGGAAGATGAAAGATGAAGAAGGTTAACTCATTAACACATTCGCTATTGATTGCATATGAATTATTCAGTTCAGGGAAATTGTATTGATCCATCCTATTTTAAAGATAGAATAAATTATGACTAAAATATGTAGCCATAAAGGTGATCATTTTGAAAAAAATAGAACGACACTTAATTCCCATTCCATTAGTCTGCCAAGTATTGAAACATCGAAATGAGACTGATACAAAATGGGTTAATGATATTCGGCGACGTGTGAATAGTGAATTATGCAATTTTTGAAGAAAGCTCTAAAATATCTGACAATATTTTAAAGTACAATGTCAGGAAAAGGATTTTATCTTCGGGCGTGAAAGTTTCTACAAATGGTATTCTACAAACAAAATATTTACGCTTGACTCGTTACGTTATTCTTAATTTGATTGCAAATAGTGATATCTGTACGTATGTTTTAAAATTTAACGCTTATTTTCTCTCGTATTTGCATCTACTATCTCCTTGCAATTTAACGGGTAATTGGGTAAAAGCCTAATTTTACCAATTATCTTATATATTACGATTTTGCTTTAAAATCATTATTATCCATTATGATTAAGTTACGATTATAGCTGGGAGTTTAACATAAAAGCAATCCCATCTAGAGAGTGTTTTTGTATTTTATTTATCTTCGATATTCGGGTCAATATTTTACGATTAATTAAAAATACTATTATTACGTTCGATGATAAATTGAATTAAACAGCGGAAAACTAATTTTTATTCGTCAAATTTTTTCAGTTTACGATGAAATTTATAAGAATTACAATTTATAATATTGAATTTCAAATATGAAAACGAAGTTTTCTGTTATTTTTCCGACCCTGAATCGTTGTGTAAACTTCTCTGCATTTACCTGGTTCGCTTATCTATGGTTAGACAGAGTTCCGAAATTCCAATTAAAACCTGAAGCGCTTGGAGTGCCTTCCCACATTCCAATAAAAACTGACATACATAGTACCATAAATTCGCGAGAACACTGGATTTCAAGAGAAGGAAGCTGTGTCTCTTCCAGCTTGCAAATCTAACATCATTCGCATGTAACATATCTTCATGTTCCAGGAAATAAAGGCTGTCAAGAAATCCTTTATTCTAGTTTTTAGGTTCATGCTCTTATTGAAAACCCTAAAATACTAAGCGCAATAAATTGACATTTTTTAAATCAATTCTCCAAATTAATAATTAACAATGGCTTTCAAATAATTTGACAATAATTTTTCAATTTATCGAGTTGTGAAAATTTCTACTTCTTGCATAATTATTTCTAGTAAGTTTAATAGCGATTTTAATTTTCATAATTTAATCATTTGCGTTATATCTTTTTATTTTATCGAATTTTCAAAGATACCTGAGAAATTATCGAGTCCAAAAGCTTTTATTGAATCAGATCGTCCTATTTTGTTAGCTATTAAATTTAAAGTCTTACAATTACAAGTACCAGATGTAAGTTCCTAATAAAGAGACTGACTATATAATATATATAACTTTATGATTTAGCTAACGCCAAATCACCAATTAACAACTATCCCAATTATCATCACTTCTCAAACACGCATAAATAGCGTGAAATTTGTGTGTTATTTCACAGCCGAAAGCGCACCGAAACTTCCACAAACCGACGAAACACATGTCTCGTTCGAACTCCAGCAACTAAACATCATTCGAACTTTCGAAAACATTTATCCATTCGCGCCTAACTGCTCAAAAATTCATTTGCACAAATCTCACGAAAGTTCGTCCTATCTCATACAGGATCTCGTCAGTTTCTCAAACGAATCTCTGGATTTTCTTTTGTTACTTTTGTTAAATAAACTAATTTAATTCTCTACAATACACATATATACTACGCTTAACTGGTATTGATCTTTGAATGTAACACATAGACTGTTAGGCATTGAATTATATATATTTTGCTGCAATAGACCGATGTATACCATATCATAACATTTAACTTTTGCAAAATATCACATTATATTTGCGCATTTTTTCTGACAATATTAGCTAAATAATTCACGCTACGTTAATTACGTTTACTCTATGAAATGTATCTTATTCTAAACGTTATCAACAAATTTAGTAACACGGATCAATCAACGTATTAAGAACGAATTAAAGAATGTAAATTTTAAGAAGATTCCATTTTAAGAACTGAATATACAGTAAAAAAGCACGTAAAATCTTTACAGCCAAGTTCTTTTACAAGCCACTATGTCTTGATGGTTAATAACGCGTTAGGAAGCGAGTAACCTAGCCACGTGACGCAATTGTGGGAGTAGGCGATCGTCGGCGGTGAATTTTCCGTTGCGTAAAACTCCAGCAATTAAAAGTCCGCGCAAAAATTGATTACGCAGTCACATCCTCTGCTTATCCCTCAGTAGGTCGTCGGCTTGGAAGACGAGGCGAAGGATGCAGGAAGCAGTGTTACGGCAAGCGCATCGCTGCGCACGTTCGCCTCTTAGTGACGTAAATTTTCGTTGCGGTGGAACCTGGATTTTTACCGGAACCGCGGAACGCACGCATCTGGAGCGGAGCGAATTTGGCAGCGCTTCCTCGCGACGAGGCTGCAACGTGAAACTATAACACGACGAAGAACACCCTCTGCAGCACGTTTCACGATGTATGAATTATTCGTTGTACAAGACAGTTAAAGTTGGAAACTAAAGTTCCGAATTAGTGTTTCAATGAGACTGTAATAATTGTCGGAAAATTTGTGGAATAATTTCTGCAACTTTTTAAGTGGATTTTTAATTCTGTACATTTTATCGAGCGTCGTGAAAGATTTTTGTACCAGGTGTCGAACATTTTATGAAACATATGGATGCGTAACGTAAGAAGAAACTTTTTTAATGATATCTTTTTTTAAATGATATCTTAAGAAATTATTTTATTTAATCTTATAATAGAAATTATCATATTTCCCAATAACATTATTCCACGTTACTCGCTGTCTGCTTCTTTTGTTTGTGTAACTATGAATTCAGCTTCGTGCATGTAAAATAAACTTTCGCTACGGAGGTTTAATTAAAAAAATGGTGCAGTTAGAACAGAACTTTCCTTCAGGAAATACCTTCGGATTACATAGTATGTGTATTTTTAAATTATTAGAGAACTGCAAATATTTAATTTATGGTCATGCTAAAATCCACGATATATCAATATTTGCTCTAGCTGCGATAGAAATCCAACGATTGCTCGTTTGGCTTAATTATTCGAGGAACCCGTTACTGTTTCGATCGAGTTAGAATTAGGGCAACCGATGACCCATAAACACAGTTGGCATTAATACCGATAAACTCATTAGAATCGGTGTGACTGGATATCCGGTTGGACTAATGATGGAAATTCAAGACGTGCTTCATTGTTCCTGCCTATACATTACGAATACCGAACTGAATCGGTGCGGAGAGTATAGCACGAAGATCAATTGAGAAATCACAGGAGAAAAGCCGAAGATACGGCAACGAAAGTTTCACTGGAGAAGTTAGAGAAATAGTTACAAGTTCAAACAGAATTATGAAAAATGAGTACCTTTTAAATATGACTGAATGTATATTTCTTAATTTCTGATTCAGTTCGTATACAACTGATACTGAAAGTTTTATGAATTTTGTAGCAGTTAACTACACGTATGAAAAGAAGAATGCCGAACTTTTACTTCATAATACGGCTTTTATAAATCACAATGACTTTGCTTCCTTGTGTGTAACGCCCTGTACTTTCACTTCGAGAGGTACACATATAACGATTACATACATTGAAACATAAGAATTTAGAACGTTAAAAGTATCAAGTATTTTTTGTGAAAGGAGGTAAAAAGTGTTTTAAATGTTCGAGCAGATGCTATAGAATCTTTTTTACATCGTATTAAATCTTTAGAATTCTTTTATTTAAATGATAGACATATTTGTTAATTACACATATATAGACACAAATCTCACTGTTTAGCAAATGCAATTCCTCTGAATTATATACCTGTTCCCGGCTTTCTATAATTACTATGCTTTTAAACAAATAATAGACGTTTTACTTAAAGCGTTATTATGAAATGCAAGCATCTATCTTTTTGTAATAAAACTTCTTTTTATAAAAAGAAAATAACAACAGGCATCTATGTATAATTATAAATCAGGGAAATAAATAACGAAGATCAAAAATTTACATCGCCAAGAATGAATTATCCAATAAAAACTATCCAATGTCTACAATCTATAAATCCTCTTTCTTTCTCACTACAAAAATAACACTGTTCAAAAGCTACAACTCTTAATAAAAATAAAAAGATGAATTTATTTCTTCGTGATTTCTTTACACTTTTCTGCTTAATCGATAATTATCAATCAACAATCATATCGTACAAAGAATTCACAATAAAAGACAGTAGAAATAATACATTCCAGAAGTTCACTAATTATTAAAAAAAAGAAGAAATGAAGAAACTAACACTAAATTCACTAGATTTCTTCGCTTAATCAACATTCAACAATCAACATCAATCATGTGCAACAAATTCATGCGAAACCTATCCATCAAAAGTTCTATAAATCTATTAACAGAAACAGAATAATTAATGTATTCTAATCAGAGTGCAATGCACTCTAATTTCCATATCATTTTCTTAACTGACATTTTTATTTAAAAATTCGTACGAAATAAAATCCTCGAATTTTTCCCAAGGATACTTACCATAAAGCATTATGAAATTAAATTATAACGTGCAACAAGACCGACAACGATAAGCACAGATAACGAAATCCCGTAAGGGAACTCACCCTGAGAATAAATCGGGAACTCGCCGTCACTGTGGCTGTGCGTGAGCATCCCCGTGGAATAAAACTGCCACAGGGCTCTCCTCCGGTTTTCCTCAGACGTGCCAGCGAGGACCTCGTCGTCGTCGGCGTGGTCCAGCAGACTCAACACCTCGGAGAGCGACAGGTTGACGTTGATATCCTCAGCACGACGAATAGTTCGACGGGGCAAACGTAATCGTTCGTACGCACGATACCCGATTTCTTCGTCGGGTTCCACTTTTCCCGCGATTACGCTCGTCTCACCGATGCTCGCCTGGCATCGCGTGAAACTCGCGTTTCCACCGTACACTGGTATTCGATTCACCGCGAATATTGGTTGAACGCACCACCAGCTTGAACTATCGCCGGGCCGATCATCGACTTTCCCTTTCTTTCTGCCTCTCGCTGGCCCGCACACACACACCACCTACGAACGCGTTTTTTTGTTTTCTTTTCTTCTATCCTCCTCAATGATGCTGGCAATAGACGGATCGATTAAGGAACGTGGAACGAGACTCCTCTCGAAGCGAAGAAGAGAGGTCGAGACATCGATTTTGCATGATCTCAGCACTTCGAAGCTTCAGATGGCTTATGCTGAGTTAGTTTTTGGCGAAGCATGTTTCCTCCACCTTCGATGTTGATTCCGTTTCGTGAGACATATAAGGGTTTGGCGTGTATTCTTTCTTAATAATTGTGTTAATGTATGATAATATCTATAAATGAGGACTACAGAAAAGGAAGCACGATAAATTACATTATATCGGATAAGACGTATTAATGCTCTTTCCATTCTGACATTTGCTTGATGCTATAATTATCAAGCTTTAAAATATAGAACTTGGCGGGAAAATAATAAAACGTAAAGTATTTAAAAAAATACAAACGTAAGATGAGAAGTAAGCTTCTATTCGTATATTTTACAAAAGAAATTATTCAAATTCTACAAAATTCATCGTCAAACTATAAATTTCTATAAAAACTACAAATTGATTATTTCGATAATTCCATTGTTAAATCTACCCTGATACTTCCAATGTTAGATCTGTTTGGATTTTTAACAACACATTATTTTGCTTCATCGGGCTTTACGAACTGAAAATTGAAACAAGGAAGTGCGCGATGAGACGGGAACGTGGGTAGCTAAATAATAAGAACAAACGAAGGTTATCTAAATTAGAATACTAAACATCCCCTAAAGAACACTAAAGTTACAGTCCCAATAATGTTGCATGGTGTCAGACTGTTCTGTTAATGCGATAGAGCAGACCGCTGCATAAAGCGTTTACTTGGAACGTCGCTATCCAACTACCGCAATCTCTGTAATTCGATAAGCAGTTACTTTATGTAAGCCGTTTTAATCGATCGTAAGACAAGCTACGCTTCTACATTAAAAATGTCACAAAAGCAATTTTCGCATAGGTATATACCTACACTACTGGACATTTCTGTTGGCACGAGTTCAATAGAAGTTTCTACGAAAAGTTTGCCAATAATGTAACGGGCTATTACTCTTTTAAAATCACTATCGCGGCTGTATTGGTCTATTAGGTCGAAAATTGAAATTAATTCCGAGGGAACTAAGGAAATGGTCGTATTTCGCCAAACTCATTTTTTTAACTTACAAAAATTATATATTGATCTATTTTGTACAGGTTCGTGATAACTACGAGATTTTTAATCACAATTTCGAGTTTTCTTTGCTAGAAAAATATCTGAAAATCATTACGGCGATTGTATTGGTTCGTTATTTCGAAAATGTTTATTAATTCTAAAAATATTACTGAACATTTTCACATTTTATACATTTTTAGATATAATGGCGAAGAACGCTTTATGGACTATGTATATTTGACGCTCAACATTTTACAATTCATTGACAAAATTTTAGCTGTTTTTATGCATCATAATCTACCAGAGCAAGGCTAATTATCTCCCTAATTATCTCTCTTGTTTGATAGAGGTGTGAAAAGCGGGCGGGTAATGTTCCGCGTAGAAGTTGAAGCGTTATAGTGTTTTGTTACGAAATTTGTTAAACCTCAGTATCATCACAATACACCGGAACTTCCTTTTCTTAACACGCGTAATACAATAATTTGGAACACACAAATTATAAACAGTACAGTTGTTCTAGAAATTTGGTACGTTTGTGATTCTGTTCTACTTGAAATGTGACAAGTTCTTATCCGAGAATAATTACTATCAATCACTTTTGAATTACTTTAATTCTCATTTGCTTAAAACAATGTACCATGAAAATGCAAATACTATTCACATCATTAAGAAACATCCGAATACCTAATTAAGTAGCAAAATGTTTACACACCATTTTCATCCAAAATCTCAATAGCGTTACACAAAAATCGTTTCAGCAAAATTACCCTCGCTTGCCCTCTTCTCATTTGCCACCCCTATTTCTCTACCCCTAAAGAAGATGATCCCCTAAATGTAAACTAAAAACTCAGTCAAAAGCATCCACTCACTTTCGTCTCAGTGAAAGCAGATTTGCCTGATGGTGGCAAACAATATAGCTTGGGGGTTCTAGAATGAAAAAACAAAGGGAGTAATGTATCGAACTGACATCGCAGGGTGGCGACATTTCCCACGTCGCGTCGCAACCACGAAGAGCATCAGATGTCGTCATCGAAACGGTCCAGCCGGCGGCGTATCGGTCTGAACAACAAAGCGAAGTGAGAATAAAACAAAACGAGTGAAAAGGAGTAAAGAGCAAAGAGAGAAAAAAGAAGGATGGCTGTCTCTACGCGTCGCGACGCTCGTCTGTTTCTGCACACGTAAATTTATACCGCCGTGGCTATTAATACGTCGGGCCTCGCGGGTTGATCGATCGCTCGAGGGAAAGAGGAAGGGACTGCGAGCAGAGATTGAACCGCGCCTTTGTTGGTGAAGGGCCACGAGTTTTTCCCTTAGATAAATCGAGAGTACTGCTCTGCTAATAACGAGGCCCCACGGCCAAGCTTATCCGTGTCTCCCGGTTCGATTCGCGATCACCGTTACCTTCACTCGTTCGTTACTAGAATTTATTTTCCGTTCGCGATTGGAATCTGCCCGCGCTATCGTTGCGTGTCCGTGAGAAATTGAAATTGACTCGACCACGTTCGCCGCCGGCAATAAATCGATATTACTATTTCGGCGTGATGAAAAACAGCGGGAATGCGTATCTTTATGTTTCTTTCGTGAAATCCGCGACGGTTGATATATTGGACGTGGAAAACATTCTGTGCCATTGATTTCGTACTTTAGAACTTTATTCTCTGATACTGGAGCTATTAAAATGGTAAAGGTAGACAATTTATGGTATTTTGTGACGGAATTTTGTTAATCTATAGCGACGTATTTTTGCGAATTTGAATTATTTCTTGTATAAGATATATTTATAAATACGCTATCTTTTCTAAAATATATTTATAACACAGCGATTGGATAACCAAAATGATCACGTAATCCCCAAGAATGAAGTGATCTTTTAGATACGTCAATTAAAAAAAGAAAGAATAATCTAGTATCGCAGCGTATGTTTTATCAATCTATTCTTTCCTGAGATCAATCAATTTTTAATTTTGTAAATTTATTTCAATATTGTTATCGGTATAAAGTATGCGGCAGAATTTGAATTACATCGTTCGTGATAAGTAAGATAAATGATACAGAGAATGTAGGTTCTTGCCAAGAGATACATTTCCATATTTACTGTATTATTCGTTTATGATAAACGCGACGAATCATAGGGGAAGTACGAACACTTTCCAAAAGGCACATTTAAATATTTTCTTGCTAAAAATCGTACGATTCGATAGATTATATAATATCGTAAATGGTGAAAGGAAAAAGCGATATAATGGACCGTATATTAACTGCATGAGTTTGTTCGAATAAAGATTGATTCGCAGTTTGAGTGCTGGAATTTATATGGATGCAGGGAATTGTCTTTAACGACGTAAAATTATTGGCTTTCGTCTTTCTTTGTGCGCTCTGCAAATACAAGACATATACATTTTCGTTCCAATAATTTCTGCCTTGATCAGTATCTAGTATATCATAATCGATTATCGCTAATAAATTCAAATTTTTATATCATCTTTTGATAAAGATTATACGTTTGCAAATTGCTAAACATTATTATCAAACAGTCTGTATTATTTGTACCTGGATCATCACAGGATTATATGATCATTCAAAGCAATTAGGAAACGTGATATTTGTAGAGCAAACTGAATATCAGATTGCAAATCAAACATCAGCAGCAATACCACTATGCCTACAATTAACACGATATTTCTTTTAAAGTTTGCGTGGTGCGTCCAAACATCGCGTCAATGCATCAACTTATGTGATACAGACTATTGTTCGCAATTTAATAAAAAGCTACATATCAGTTCCTCAATTATCCCATTCAGCTAACCAAATCTTGCCTAACTCCCAACGAAACAATCGAAAAACGAGCACTGGAGAAAGAACTGAAAGTATCCGCAGGGAGAGACCACGTGAAGCATCGAGCTCGGCGACAATCCGCAAGGAGAAAGACGAAGGCTCGCAAAGAGCGGTCGAGTTAAGGGACCCTCTATTTCTCGATCTCTCGACTTCGAGTCGTTCCACGATTCCAAACTTGCAATCCGCACGAGTGAACTTATCAACATATTTACCACGCACTTAGTCCAGATTCGCAAGACCAGCTTAGCCTCGTCACCCTTCTCGAGCCAACAATCTTCCTTTCACTTGCAGTGGTTACGCAAAAACCTTCGATCGAGCCACGTCGATCACACCACACGCGATTTCAGATGCACGCGCGCGTCCGATGATTCGCCACGAATCGGAAATTCTGAACGAAATCAAGGCGACGACAGGACGATCCGACGGGAGGCGATCTATAGGATCTACGAGGGCGGAGAATGGGCCGTGCACGCGTGTCACGACGATCGTCGATCGAGTAGGTCGTGAAGGGTTCGATCACAAAGAAACGTGCGTGGTACGCGCGACGGAGCGGGAAGGACTTTCGTCCAGGACGGGTTCGATGCGCGCACTGGGGATGAGAGAGAGCCAGGGAGCAACCCGGAGAACAGAGAACGCCGACATCCGCGCTCGAGCGACAAAGAGGGTTGGCCAGGCTGTCAGAGCAAGCGAGAGGATAAGGGGGCGGTGCAACAGGGAGAGAGAGAGAAAGAGGAAGGCGAAACGGCGCAAGCTTAAGCCCGCTACCGGGCTTCGAAATACGCATACGACATAGTAGCGCACACCAGCTAACCGTGAACGAGTCCCGATTCCGGAATACGAATGCTCCAGCGACGTGTCGTTGTCCCGTTTCCGAGAGGCCTCGCTATATACTATAAACTTCGCGAGCTATGTTTTCGCTTTATTTTTTTAAATGACAATTTTCCGATTGACATTTCCCTCGTGTTCTTCCGGATTGTTCGAATTTTAAGCTATAAAATTCTGCGTTTTGGAGTGGAGCAGAGAGACAGCGTGGTGTAGAGAAGCGGGAAAGTAAAGAGGGAAAGAGGAATAGGAAGAGCGAAGCTGGCGTAGAATATTGCGGATGAAGGATAAATGGAGCGAACGAGGTGGCAGGAAAGAAGATAGTCATAGGCTGTACAAAACAGCGAGAGAGGGTGCATCTTCCCCAAGCACGGAAACGAAACGTTTAGCGGCCGATTTTGAAAAGTGCACTCTTCCAACGTCCTCTTTTTGTCTCTTCCTTTCTCCCTCTCTCTTTGCTGATGTTCCCATTCTGCGAGTCGCCACCTGCTATGACCCAGTTCCCCTAGGCGACCTTACAGCGCGGTTCGTCCTAAATTCGTGCGTTAACAACCCCGCCTCGCCGTTATTAATTATTATCGCGCTCGCAGTTGAATCTCTAATTGAAGAAAAATAATCGAGTGCAAGGCAAACGTTTTAATCGGTGCCGCGGTGGCGAGCGTTTAGGTACAACGATAATTAAAACTCGCACGCGAATCTGCCAGCTTAATTGCCCGCTATTTATTCGCATCGGCATCGTTCGGCAACGCGATGCATCCTATGAATCGACGACTGTTCGTAATGGTGAGAAAGGAGATTGTTTCTTCTTTTTCCTTTTTCCCTTAATTACCTTTAGAGTGAAACTAACAATAACTGAGAATCCAGGATCGAAAATGTCGCGAAACGGGGCTACGGTGGCGAACATCGTTGGCTATTACGCTCGACTAGGTTTATTCGACGGTTCCGTGCCAAAACTTCCCAGTTCGTTAAGCTGTGTCGAAGAAGGGAAGAATATTAGAAGTCACGCCGCTCGCAGCGGCGCGGAACAGTTCGGGCTAGAAATGGAAGACGGGACAACGATAAATCGCTCGTACGTGACGGCGCGACAAAATCGTATAAATATTGAAACACCTATCACATTGCTCTTTTTGATTTTCTCTCTGCCATCAGAGAGTGGATTAGTGCGAATTAAATAGGACAGACGGAAAATCGTTATTAGGGAAATTTTTACTGGGAAATTGTATATTGATGTCTATTTGCTGTGACACTGTTGAAACTATATCGTATGTTTGCTGAAAGAGTGGCGCAACTAAACAAAGTAAACTTTTCAGCAAATCGGTTTGAAATAGAACTTCTTCCAATTATTTAGCAACAAACAAATTTTTTCGTTTATAATTCAACGAATGTTCCTTGGGCATTCACAGTTACTAATAAAAATTACATACACGGTTCTTTATATATTATTCTTTGATAAAATTAACGAACACCCATCGTTACGTATTAACGTCAAAGAAAATTGAAAATAAAATATTCGCTTTGACGAAAAACCGTAGCGAAATCAAATTCTACGAATGAAAACTATAATAATAAATTAATCCCGAAATTTCATATATTGTGCAGATATTCGAATCGGTTATCCGTTTTCCAATTTAATCCTTACCTCTGATTTTGCAAAATTAATGGACACAAATCGAGCGTCGAAACGACAAGACATATTTATTATAGGCTACATACGACAAACCCAATCTACAGAAATGTTTCAATCATTTTCCTACTACGATTTGACAGCGTAACGGCAGCGTAATAACAATTATCAACCATCCTGTATCTAACGATCGAACTCAGCCTTCGAATTTGTGGGATCGCGTGGAACATGTGAATCCACTTGCCCAACTGCATTTCGCGGATTAACGATGTACAACGTCACGGACATCAACCAGCGTATAATAGCGTTGTTGTGTCAAAATCGAAGCTTTCTCCTTCTTTTTATTGGAAATAAAAACGAAAAAATTCGTTGGAGAGAACAGAATGGTTTACGGTTTACAAAAAGAAATATAAAGCAGATATCTTTCTGTATTTTACTATTTTATGTTGAAAGTAAAATATTTATTTACAATTAAAATTTCAAGACATATTAATATTTCAAAGATTATGATTAAAACAAATATTTCTATGTAATATGACATTTGTGAGTGTTTGAAATTCGTGGTGTAAAATTTATGAACGTTTAAAATTTGTCGTGTGAATGTTTGTAAAATATTTCATATAAAAATTATATAGTTTAATTAGAGACGTTCGATGGATTCAAGAAAAGCTTCAATATTTCAGTATAATATTATACTGTACCATCAATCGAGACAAAGAGGAAATTTTATAAACATGGTGCACAGAAGCAAAAAGATATGGATATCTATACGCTTTCAATAAAAGTTACAACCGACAAAAGTGTAAAACCCGCACCATTTCGAAAAAATATGAAAGTTATGAATGGATAGGTAATCACTAAGATTTTGCGTACTTGCAGAGACTTTGCAATCCTTCTCATAAAAATTATGAATCCAGAAATGATATCTTATTTCATGAAGTAGAAATGCGATCAATCAAATCCCTCAACAGCTACTAAGGAATATCACGAAGAAGATTTTCCAACATCCTATTCTACTCCAACATCTCGACGACCCTTAGTTCTCCTAGACCTTCCAAAACAAATATTTTTCGTTTAAATAAATTCGAAGCAGTTTGTAATAGAAATTCTCACCTCCTTGCAGGTATTCTAACATTTTTATAAAATATCGTGAAGGAAGTCTTCCAACACCTTGAAGATTCTGTCTTTCTAATTTTTAATTTTATTCTCCGAATACTTTATGTCGAAATAAATTTGAACGAGTCTATAATAAAAATTCACATGTTTATTAACGTGCCCTTGTAAAAAGTACAAGATAGATAGATAATCAATGTTTGATGGACGGATGTATTAATCTCTGTAACTTTATCTAGCGTCGGAGATGCAACAGTCTACTTTTCAACAATAACAGAGTTGCATTTTAAACATATGAAGCGTCGATGCACGTGGCAAATTATTTATACCCACTTGCATAATGACAAATCGAAGCTCATATCGGGGATTGTTAATGATGAGTATGATCTCGCGTTAAAAGTTACCGCGTAATTAATTGATTGCTTATTGACTATAATAATATTTGGAACTACAATGGAGACGATCGTTTCCATTTTGTCGTAAACCGCCACTAGTTTCCACGGTGTACAAAGACAAATTTTCATTGCTGATACACCAGATCGATAGGTGCAACCAGGTGTGCTTCCATCTGACGTATCGACCAGAAGTGAAACACAGTAGAGCAAGAGTGAAGCAGTTGTTGCCTTGGTTATCACTCACCGGTATCACCATTACTCTGTGTCGTCGTTTCCTCATTTTGGGTATCATCGTTGGTTAGCGGTGGCTTCGTTATCTCTTCTGCTGAAAAATAATTTATGAACATTATAAATTTGTATAATTAATTGGAAAAAATTTAATTCATATGACAGTAAGGATATAATTAAAGGAATGATGCTATAAAACCAAAAATAATTAAACAACATTTAAAAAGATATAATTAATTCTATTTGAAACAAATGTTTGAAAATGTTATACAAATATTTGAGAGTAAAGATTAGAGGCGTATGAAGACAAGAACTTTGCACATGTTTATACTGGATCTTCAAAAATATTTATTTAAGAAAAATCTTCTATATACATAATTTTATTTGATTAACACTTCTTTGTGTATCATCGATAAAGTATGTGTCAGAGATTACCGATTTTACGCTTTCCACAGTGTAGTCTAGACCATTCAAAATTCTTGTCGAGGTTTCCAGGTGATCTGGAATCTAGACTAGATTTCAGTTATGAACTAATAAATGAACTACATGTGTATTAGTACAGATGAGAATAAATCTGACAATGCTTTTTTCTATTTCACGTTTCAGGATCACCTGATTTCTTATCATTTTCGTGTCGCACACGACATTATCAATTAAGTATAGTAATGGTTCGAATCAAAACCTAATTTTTCTATGAAATTATAAATACATTATAGAACAGGACACTTCGTAATTAGAAAATAAAGAATGTTGTATGTCTATAGCATTTCTGTTCATCGTTATACAAACTGAATGGAGAGCGGTTGATAAAAAGATAATTTTCAATAGAAGCTACCATGCTTATAACGTATTGTATTTACCTATTTTTCTTGCTTACGATTAGAGTCAGTAATAGATATAATGTTCCGATCTTGTTAAATAAATCAACATAAGAAGATAAATTAATAATTAAAGTAAAGTAATGCTTTAACGTAGTCTTATATGACATAAAGCAGAATTATATTCGTGTAAACATAGTAGATTCATATACATATTTACTACATAATTGTTGGACGACGGTATACGCTTAAATAAGTTAAAAACTTTATAAATTGATATAAAGTATTATGGTAAATAATAAAAATTCGAAGTTTATAGTAACACTCTGAAAAATCCAAAAATCTAAAATTTAAATAATATATCAATTCTTTCCCCTTTGGAAGATGTAGTATTGCAATTTTTATTTCATATCGAGTAGAATTTTTATACAGTATGGAACAGATAAAGTGTTAGGTATAGGCTATTTTCCTCGAAACCATTACAGATATCAACTTGAAGTTTTCAAACGTTAAATGGTAAAAGAGGCTAGCATCTCACAGTATAAGATATTGTGAGGGTGACTTTCTTAAGACAGAAATATGTACTATCCCCATTTCTTTTTATCTTATACAAGAAAATATCTTATGCAACGAAAGTTCCACGAAGGCGTCGGAAAACATTAAAAAAAATTTATTCTGCTTTGAAAATTATTTCTGAAATAATTTAACGTCAGTTGTTTATTTTTTATTGAGCTATGTAAAGGAAAAAGTGATTACAACGACACTGACTATGAAAAAGGAAATTAAAAGATGAAACAATATCTTACAGCCTAAAGTGTTAATCCCTCTATACTATTTAACACCAAAAAATTTCAAGTTGATATGATAGCTTCGGAGAAAACAACTTGTAATAATTTTATCTGCCCCACCTATATGTACATTTACCGTGCCCATTGCATGATTAACGATAACTGGTCAACTTCATTTTTATAACATAATTATTTCCATCATAAACTAGCATTTAATATAATATTAATATAATTACAGATGAAAAACTAATGACATGAAACTTTAAATGTAGTTGTAACTTGCAATAAATATGTGAATTATAATGTTAATTATTATAATAAATTGCCGAAAGTATAAATGTGCAGTAATAATCTAAAAATTATTGATTGTTATAATAGGAAAATCAAATTTCGACGTATCAAAAGTTTTGCCCTCTCTCCAAACATTCACGATGATTTTGAGTGATACTACAGCGGGAGATCGTTACTACTACCTGAGCTTCGCAGCGTACACATCGACAACACGGAAACTTATATTATCGTAAGCTGGGCGATATCTAATATTTATAATACTTTATTTATAGCAATTAAATCACGGATTCATTTCTATAACATTCCTAAATATTATTTAACATTGTCAATAAATTATTTTATTTCAATAATATTTTCAAACATTACTTAACAATTTTAAAAATCCGTTTATAACAACATAAAATCATTAATTTAATTATTCACTACCTTTAAACATTATTCAACAATTTTAATAAATTCCTTATAATAATGAAATAATTATTCTATTTCTATAACATTTCAAAACACTATTTAATATTTTAATAATTTATTTTCTGTTCTGTTCCTTTCTGCCATCAAAGCGTGTCCTTTATAAAACCGATAGAAGAATTTGAGAACAAAAGAAACAACGTTCATAGACTTAAGCAAAGAATTTGTAGCAACTAATTTCCAATTTTACGACGGTGAATCGCATGGTTTGGTTTCTTCGGTGATTGGTTAAAGATTCAAATATGATAATCTGAACTGAAATGCGACCTCAATTTTAAACTGAAAAGCCATTCATTGCAGCGAGTGTCATCACACTCGTGCAGGGTAGGTCTTGATAATTAATATTTTTCAATAGTTTACGTCACAATAATCTACCTTCGTATGCATGCTTCTCACTTATTTTTCTTACAATTAGCGGATTTCAATCGACTACTGTAAGCTGTAGTATTCCGTGTTCCTGAGAACATAAAGAATAAAATTATTTAAAATTCAAATATAATACAAGTGTTCTTAAGAATTCTCATATATATACTCTAGTCTACTCTCCTTAATAAACTATATACTAAATTGTAGTTAATAATGTGATATAATATTACGTATATATATATTATATATTACACGTATATACACACATATCTATGTATATAAGATATATATTTTAGAGAGTCTGAATTTGTGCAATACATTTTAAAAACAATCTTTATGCTCACGTATATCTGTAGATATTATATTAAACTCAAGCTTGTGTAAATGCCACAAGCTTTTTCAAGATATTCAATTTCCAATCAATGGGATTAGGGGTCCAGGATGGGTCTCGTATGCGTAGTCACCTCTTCGTGGTGAGACCTGGTAATTAATATTGTTTTCCAAAGATTAATCTTTACAATAATGTTTTTATATCAACAAATTAATCTTTAGAACACGATATGAAGCTAAGAACTACGCTCTCTGTAATTCAGTGTAGATCGCAAAAAATTCCCATAAATATCTTAGGTAATTTAGCCTGTACTACAGTTACTCGTTAACAAGTGAACTATTAGTACTTGACGTGGAATGCCCTGGAAGGCGTGCATTTTAGTCTTAACTACTTATATGATAGGCATATGCAATATATACATGTAATTAAAGAAACAAATTTTAAATACAGGTTTTCGCCATCTATCGATCTAATCCTTAATGTAAATAAACGATTACCATTCGGCAAATTTTTATTTCTAACAATAGGATTGCATGCTTGTATACATTATGTCATTAGAAATATACTCATGCTGGAAATTATATCACACTGCTCATTTGTTTGCTTAGAATAAAAATTTATAAGAATAAAAATATGTACTTTCTAATCATGATAGATGATTTCAATTTTTCAAAATATTTAGATATTATATTAATTTTCTCCTGTTAAGTGAAACAATTCTCATAGAAAGTATTCTTGCGTTTTTTATAGCTAGACACGAAATTCTATATAATGCCAGGTCTATCTTATAGTTAATTAATGGTACTAGGACTATTTGTGTTGCAATTAATTGAGTAGTTCAAATTATACTTTATCGAAAATTAAAATAAAACCTTCTTGCGGTAATTACGGCCAACAAAATAGCTTTTCCGATATGTTCCGGGAATTAGTTTCTTGGAACAACAGTTCAGTGGTAATCTGTAAATTGCGATTATGAAACTCATATTTGTGCCACGATGCATTCAAGATAATCAAACCGTGAAGTAATAATCTTTAAATATGTGTGAATGCTATACATAAGTAAAAGTTAAAGTATTATCAAATTATTATATAGAAACGAGGTTGAACGAATAAACATAAGCATTTGGAAATATCACATATACCTGTTATATAATTCAATAATTGTTAAACATTAAAATAAACACATTAAAATAAAATTAATGTTAAACGTCCTAGTACTTACAAATAACCTTAGTATTACAAGACTTTTTAATTTATAATTTATTTTTTTCACACACGTTTTTCACAACAATGTTTATAACATCATGAATTTTTTACAAACATATTTTACAAAATACAATATCTGAATACAAAGGATAATAAATTAAAAAATATTTATTACACCATTTTAAAACATTGCCCTTGTCATGCATGACTTGTGCTTTTTTCTTTGTTCTTTTAAATAGTTAAAGGTTTAACGGTTTAAGTAGTTTTTTGTTTTTGTACCTAAAACGATAGCAGTCTTTGCCATTTGACACTGTACGATAACATCCTGGAAAATCCCTATATAGTAAATCCTTCCATAATTGTGATTCTGAGCATATATCATGGAATTCTCTACAACACTGTGCCATCTTTGTTATACTATAGGCATCTAGCAGTCTTAAAATTCTGAACTTCAACTCAATTGGAATAGTTTGAAGACTAGGACCCATCACACCAGCTTTGATAAATAGATCTTTACGCACTGGTGTAGACAATTGATCCTTAAACCTATTAAACAATTTAATAAGAACAAATATAATCATTTTTAAACAATTAACATAGCTATAAGTTTATTATACCTGTGAGATATTGCTTTAAGATTCATGTACCGTCCACAAAGATCACTCGAGTAAGGATTAACATACTTCAGAGTCTGTACACTTATACTGTAAGTTGTTTTTCCATCCATAAGGGGAAAAAAATTCAAAATCAATGTGTCTCCCAGAGGGACTACAACTAGTTTGCATTCTATATCAGGAACGCTTTCTAGTTGAAAATACATTTCATATATTCCCGTGTCTCGCGATTTCCAACTTTTTGGTATATAGAGTAGTTTTGGACTGTGACAGATGCATTTTACAATATACAATAATACAATTGATGACTAAAAAATACGCTATCGACGATAATGCGTACCATTGTGGCCGGTCACTATATGACGATGATAAATAAAAACCAGCCTCTGCTAACAATACTATTATTAAAGCAACAATATAATCGTGATGCGTGGATTCTCTGTCTAAATCGTTTAATATTCTTTCTAACGATGGTGCTAATTTGGTACGAGTACATTCTTCTGCTAAAATTGATTTCAACATTATATTTTCCTAATATAATTTTAACCTCTGAACACACAAGTTACGGTACAATGTCTATCACTGCACTTATAATGTTTTGTTTATAGTAAGTTAGGTTACTTCATGGTTGCACCACTAACGCCATCATTTCATACTAAAAGATCATACCGCGCCATCTGTTTCAATTTTATGAAATAAATTTTTATTCAATATTTATTTCTATATTTATTAAGAATATCCATTTTCTAAATAAATATTACAGAGTCAGATATTTATATTGGAATATATTAATTTTATGATTATATTTGTGTATTTCAAACGGTCCGATTATAGAATAGTTGGACTTTTTATATTTTGTGGCGACCTCTCTAAGAAAACATACAGGTTGTAACAGATCAAAATCGAAAAGACAAAAAAATATCATACATTTAATGAATAGCAATTTATTTGTATATACTATACGTTCTAATGCAGTTTAATTTGTAATCACGTATAAATTAACATACGCAGTCGAGCAACATAGCAATTTTACAGATGTCAGAACATATCGGTATATGGTAACAGAAATGACAAGTTATGGTTAATGTTTTGTCACGTTACAGGAGTGCAACCAGTTTGAGTGATGTAGATAGATAACGTGCAAGAAGTCCCGCGTATCTAATACCTATATGGTTTACAGCTTATCGCGGATATCTTATGAGTGTGTCATTTTTTCGTCGATAAGAGAATTTGTCATGTCACTTTCTTAGTGATTAAATTACTGTACCCATTTACAATTGTATTTCTTAAATCAATTTTTCGATATTTAAAACAAAATTAACGAAATTAACTGCAGAAATTATAGACTTCTGCGATGCTTTCGATAAACAGCGCGTTAACAGCTTTCTTGTTTAACAGCGCCACCACGAAAATTAAAAATTCGAAGCCAGTCAAACGAAGATAAAATAAATAAAATAAAACCGGTATAGGAACTCGTTGCGTTTTTTTCATGGGAATGTCTCAACGAACTCGTCGCTAACGGTGAACAAAATCAATTACACACATTGCCAGTTATACGTGTACATAGATTAAATTTAAACTTGCGTACTGCTTGAGGCAAACCAGATTTGTGCGTTTACGATCAATTTCAATCATACAAATAATTACTCTGATTCAGAAAGTTGTTTCACGGTGTCTTATCCATCTGTCTGTCTAGCAATAATCCTTCCGCCAGTAACGTAATGTTAAATCTCTCAGCCATAACGATTTACAATAAAACTCATGCATAAATATAATGTTTGAAACCTAATGCTCGCAAACTAATCAAACAGAAAATACTATCAGATATGAATCAAATAAAAAAGCACAAATATATCAATTTATTATCGGTGAGAGAAAGGACTGATAAGATTAAAAATGCTATGTTGCAATAAATCGTCATCGAGAAATCGTCATTTTAAAAGTAACGCGTCAAATTTTTTAACAAAACCTTTTACGAATACCAGTTTGTGATAAATGTCATCGGTGATTCGCCGACATTTTTGACACTTAGTACGCGCGAAAATTAAGTCGTATAGGTGAACGATGAGTCACGTGATCGACGACGACATGTTAGTTAGAAAATACCGGGATAGTGAACAGGCCCAGACGGGCCCATAAATATCCCTGTACGCTCCTGTTCGGCATGCGAGAGCGCTCCGTACCACTTGTTGCATGGCCGCGCTCGACAGTCGCGTTTGAATAAAATAGCTCTCAAACTGCTACGGGATATTTTAGCAGGGCTAACATACCGGGAGAACCGGATATCTCAGCGTCCTCCTGGTTCGGTGTTTCAGCCACTTTCGTCTGCCCATGGGACACAACACTAGTCACTACACTTGACACCACCGACTCGCACGATTCGGCCATTTTCAGGTTAACTCGCGTTTATCCGCACGACGGCTAGTTACCTCGCCGCATTCGAATCCGAATCCTTTTTCGAAACTTCCACACACGCTTCGCGGTTCATAACACTCGACTCCCATGACAGATGGCGGCTCCCGGATGGGAAGAATGCTACTGCCATCTGGTGACCAATTTGGAAGCTAAAGAAGTCATTTGAAAGGAATATCTTTTAACCCCTATAAGAAATATTTTATTGTAATAAATATTTATCCGCTCGAGTTTGATTTTACTTACTTCTACCGGAAGCTACTTACTTCTATTAAAGCTTCCATGTAATTAGACTGAAGGTAATTTGTAAAATATTGTTTTTTTTTGTGATATATATTGTAAGAGTATAGAATTACATAAACACGTGTAAATTGTAAGGCAATATTTGTAAAAAGTACGATATATAATTAAAAAGTAATTAAATACAAATTCGTTAATGATCGAATAAGTACTTAATATGTGTTGATTATCAAGTGCAGCATATAAGGAAATTGGATGTATTTTATGTCACAATTATTAGCGATTTATCAGAAGATTTGCTGGCGGTAAAGACACGGTTCCATGACCGGAAACCGGATGCGGTAGCGCGGATACGCCCTTCATCCATTTTCCTATATCGCAACAATAACATTCGACGCTATTCAAGGTCTTCATGAACACCGTAGTTACTCCTCCAATTATCAGCAATTGATCACCTAAGGGAAGAAGACTTCACTTAGTGAGTCTATAAAATACAATACGTTATTTCGTTACGTAATTACATAGAAATTTGATACAGTAGAATTTTCAATACAAACGCTAAAGAAACTACTATAATATTTTATGTAATTCCGTATATATTATACCGTACTTAATATAATAGTAGTTATTAAGTTATATTATAGTTGGTAGTTATTAGGTTTGTAGTTACTATATATATTAGGTTATCCAATATATTCGTTCTGCTTTTTGTAAATACAAAATAACAAACGAGTAAGATGACTAATTTTATACGATCAAATTTAATATGAAAATACATTTAAAAAGAACAATAAATAAGTAATAGGTATTATGACCTCTATATATTAAAAAATTATAAATGAGATGCATGCTCCTTTCAAGCACCTCGTATTTTCTAAGTTTCATAAAAGGAAAACAACAATCATAAGCAATATTTGTGTTATTTATATGTAATATGTAAATATTGTTTTTGTATATTACTTGAATATTATAAATCAATCGTTTAGTAGTATTTGAAAAAATGGATATAATAGAAAGAAATATACGGCACGGATTTATTCAATGACCTAATATTTATAAGTATACATTACTGTATCCGTAATATAATCATATATCACTATAGTATGATACTATGGAAAACTGTTATAAAATAATTATTATATGAAGGAAAAAGAGAAATTTCCCAGGACACATCACATTCTTTGATATCATAAGAAAATAGTACAAACTTATTGCTCAATTTACTATTTATGATTATATATTACTGCATTTACAATGACAGATACCATAGAAAAATGCTATAAGATAATTACTATGAGAGGAGAAGTTTCTCAGGATATATCGCGTCTTTTGATACTATAAAAACCAACCTATCGAGCCAGTAGAATGTCCGTGTCTCGCGATCGACATGTTCGCGTGTTCCCTCCAAACGCAATCGTTCCCATCCCACACGTCAATGCAATCGACGCTCTGAGTGACGTTTTCCATAGTCGATGCCCCGCCGATCATGTAAAGACAGTCGGACACCACGTAGAAGGAGGCAAAGCACCTCGGTGACCTCAAAGGTATCGCTTTCAGCCATCTGAAAGATCGCATCGATAACAGAGCTCTCTCTTGCATTTACCGTGTATACACGCGATAAATCGAACGTTTAATCCAGGTAATGGGAAATAGGGAATGCATGAAGGAACTCTAAGAGACGGAATCGAGCTAACAAATTTTTGATCGGGTCATAGCACTCAACGTCCTTCGAGAATAGCTCTTTTTTCGATTTTGTCATTCCGCCAGCGACCCAGATAAGATCTCGATATTTCACGCTGGCAGGTCCAACCCTCGCGGTCTGCATTGGTTGCACTTCCCTCCATGTGGAGTCCGATGGATCAAAAGCCTCTACCGTTTTCAAAGCTCTATAACGAAAAAAATATATCTCAATCTCTTTTCTTATAGAGGAATTTATGTCTATATTATTTTTTATTGTAACTTTTTAATAAAGTTTCAAATGACCAAAGTTTATACAACATTTTTCACTTGATTATACTTTTAGAATACACTGACAAAATTTGGCTTGTTAAGCCCTGTGACACTCTGTATATTATCGAACATTAATGTTATTTATTATGGAATATGAAACGAATCTCTTGTGCTTCTCTATTTCGTCATTACGTAACCGTAAATCGAATTGTTTCGTTTAAACCGCGATGCTGATGACAATTAAGAAGACTTAAATTAGTGGCAATTAGCGTCGCGTAGCGTAGAAATAAACAGCGGGGAAAATGAAAGAAAACGTAAAAGAAGCAAAGTAATTACGTTCTCCCCATCTGTATAACAACTCACATCCCGTTCCTGCCTTGCCCTCCTATCGCGTACATTTTCCCGTGGCTGACCACCAATCCGAAGTCCTTTCTAGCTGTCAGCATGCCAGGTTCATTGAACCAAGTCCTGGTAGTTGGATCGTAACTCCAAACGTTCCCAACCGCAATGCTTTTCCTGTGAAGTTTGTCTTCCAGGGGATCGGCTCCACCTGGTGAAAAATGTTTCATTGGCTTTTTTTAGTATCTTTAAATCCGTCCCACGAAGAGGATTGCACAATGGAAGGCACAACGAATATTCTTTCGCGATTTCGAAAGCAAAGTCGTAAAGAAGATTATGCCGTAGCGGATTCTTTCGTTAAATGCTGCAAATGGCCTGAGAATCCGTGTTGTCCTGCTTTTTTCAGTTTTTCCTTTTTATTTAAACATGCAATTCGTTGGCTGGTAACGTTATAAACTGCATTTGCAATTGTATTTCGTCACTATTCGACTCACCCACTACGTAAATACGGCCTCTTAAGTAAGCAACCGAATGATGATGTCTCGCTCGTGGAATTTCCCCCACGAATTCCCAAATATTCTGGTCAGGTTTAAACCTGTATATGTCCTTGCCGGTGTTCCCGGACAAGCCATATTCCTCGTGAGGATCGACCCCGCCGAACACGAGAATCGACTCTCTGTCAGGAAAGAACAGAGAGTTGTTGAGAAAGTAACGGTCTTCGTTCGAAGCTATTATACTGTTGCTTATCCTCTGTGGACTGCAAATAATACGGAGTTGCAAATTTTATAGTCGTTTTCTATTGATACCATGATATATATTTAAATTCATCTAATATCCGTAGTCTAGTTATCAGATACTTAAAAGCACTTACAGAGGTCGTTTATAATTCGTAGATCGAATTTGAACGTTTCTAGTGGCAGGATTCACTCGTTGAATATTATCATTCTCCGAATAATCTTTCTCGCTGTTTTTCTCATTGATTATAACATCGGCGAGATTCAGCATCGTCGATTTTGCACCGATTCGTGGAGAGGAAGGGTCGTCTGCATCTGTGTTATCCGATGGGGAACTGGTTTTTTCGTCATAGTTCGAGAAAAACATCGGCGATTTTATGGTCTTTATAGACTTTAATGTCTCTCGGTGAGTCATATTTTGTTTTCGTTTTTCTTCGGTCGTGTAACAGGGAGGACATATGTTGAACTATAATTTGAAACACGAGTTCTTCGAATAAATGAAATTTCTTCGTTCTGTAAAAACATTTTAAGGGGAACATTATTTTTTACCTGATTTATTTGATTCTCAACGTAGTGTTGATTTTGATTTCGAAGGATCGATTGTTCCCTGTTCCTGTTTCTAGGTGAGCATTTCAATGTAAGTGGCGTTTCGTCCTTCTCATTTCTCATTTGGTTTACTGAACTGCTTGATATTCTGATGGGCTCTATCGAAGGATCGCGAAGCGTTTCGTCCATCGGGATGGCCAAAAGTTCCGCTATCTTTTTGATATTCTGCTTCTCCCCTGATGTTGATTTCCTTATCTGCGGTTTAAGGGAACAACGTGTACAAAACGACTCGTGTTTGTACTTTGTAAAATAGTCTCGTCGACTCTCGAAGAAATACGCCACGGATCGTTGAATATGTATAATCTTACTATTTAGACTATATCTCTTTAACGATTTAGTAGAAAAATTGTTGTGCTTTCGAACATTAAAATACGTTATTATTAATATATATATTCATTAAGGTTTGGAAATTCATAAGTAGACTGGAAATTTTTATGCATTAAATATCGGATAATTTATAATTTGTGAAATTTTATTTGTTTCATTATCAGATTTGTTCCAATTGTGTAAGAGAATCTATTGGCACTAATATATTGAAATTTGTGAATTGTACAATTTGCTAATAATATTAATTCAATCGTGCAAGATGTAATTCCACTATTTCCTTCATCCAATCAAGTAGATCGACGAAATCAAAGAATCAATCACATTTTCACAACAGCAAAAATCCAAAAGTTTCCGAATGTATCCACTAACTTCGTCAAATCTCTTTCGAGCCTTGTATCCTCTATAAACGGCCTGTATCGTTGTGGCGGCCTCCTCCTCGGATTTGCAGGAGTCTGTACGTTCTTCCGGTTCCCTCGGTATCTTACATCTCATCTTCTGCTTCCTTACGGAAAATATGAAATTCGACTCGCGCTGCTGCTGGCACTGGCAAACATCCGTCGCATTCCTCTCCTGTCGGCTTTCGTAATCCAATTTATCGGCGTCCTGAAAAAAAGGGGGAGGGGACGTCTCGTCGAACCGAGAAAGTTTCTTCTCACGAACGAGATCTCTCGTCGAGGACTTTACCAGTGAATTCACGCCGCGTTGACAGTGTTCATGCGTGTATTTTTCTACTGTAGGCAACCTACAGGATAGTTTCAGCGATTCTCCGCCACCGGTGAATCTTGTATCGAAGGCGACGTTCTTCTCGTCTTTCTAAATCAGTAAACTTAATATAAATTTTTGTAAAATATTAGGTTAACGTTAGATTGTGCAATAAGTTCATCTTTTGGTTCATTCATTCTTACATTTTGAAGCGCATTATAAGAATATGTTACGTATAATATAGTAATATAGATGTAGATATAATAATGAGAAAAGAAAAATAACACTATGAGCTCTCAGTGCAAAAATTGATTGTTAGTATTTGTACACATTAATAGATTATACATTTTTATGCATTCATGCGAAATTGGATAGTGCATATATCATAAAAAAAGACATACAAAGTACAATACTCGTTATAATGTTTATTATATCCATAATGTTAATTGTATTATAACGAAATGCGAAAGAATTTATTACACAACCTAGTAGAATCATAAATCAAATTTTAGTATCCAATTGTAAATAAAGTTTATTTTGGAATTCGTTGGTTTATTTCTGGAGCAACGAGGAAGTTGTTAAACTGATTTGATGAACATATTGTGATAAATATGAAGTGATTTGTTAAAAACTTAGTGGCACAGACTGTTGGCATATCTTAGCTAGTTACGTATTAAATTGACGACAAAGATTGTGCTAATTTTTCATTGTTATGAGCTCAACGCGTTCACTGTTCGGTGAGTCAGATGTGGGTCAGGGATGTCCTAACTAGGTAATCTATGATCCATAAATATTTTATAGATCATTTTGTAGTTGTTCGTGATTCAGTGGTGGTAATAGTTTCGTTTAACAAGCCGGTCATTCAGTGATACTTAGTTCTCAAATTATTTAACAGTCACAATCATGTGCCTGCAATTTTTCTATCTGTAACAATGATTGAGTGACGATAATTGGATAATACATAAAGTCTCTTCGAAATTAAACTGATCAACTTCATTTTCAATGGAAACTCCGAATTTTGTTTCAAAATTTATCTATCAAGAAACGAGCATAACAATAAATTTCAAAATAGAGTGCTAAAAATACTTTGAGACTTGGAAATTTTTCAACCTCAAAAATTGAAAAAGAAAGAAGAGAATGTTACATTAACAGTTGAAAATTTTCCAAATATCACAAAAGCGAGATTCACATAGTTGTTTGACAATTGTAAATTTATAACAAGAGCAGCGCAAGTACACATCATCGTGCTCCAGTTTAACCTACGATCCCAAACGTTTATGCAAATGCGGCCGTTTTGACTCAATTAACAAATACTAAATTGGTACGGGGTTTGTGTAATCTCAAGGTAAGAGCTTATACGCTGTAAGTGCTGTTTCCATGAGCGTAGCGTGGTGCATAATGGTTTGTGGTACCCTGTACGCGAGGGTTTCGAAATTAAAGCACGGATTTTCGAACGACATAAACTCTGACCTTTGACTACAGCTCCCTGATTTTTATCTTACTCCGTGATTCAACTTTGTTCCTTCAGTGAAATTTATCATTTCCACTTACAAGCACGTAAGCTTACCTCGAGATTTCTTTTGACGATAACCGCGTAATAATCCCTGGAAAGTAAGCAGAGCAACTTTTGAAACGGACACAAATCTGACCTCAGATTCTTGTTTCGATACTCAATTGCAAAACGACTCACCGTTTTATGTTCACAGCTATACCGCGACAACTTTTATTACTTTCAATATCTGTTTCACTAAATCACCTCGAGATCGCGTGAATTTGTGAAAATATTGTACGCATTTCTTATGAAATTCACATATGAACGTATATTTTCTTATATAAGTTCAATAAATAAATACGATATACGATATATTGACTAAATATTTGACATATAATATCAAAATGTGATTATGCTTGTTGTCTATGCAAAGTTATGACACGAAGAATCTTTGATTCTCGATTGATAAAATGAAGTCTAAAATTATTTAAAAGTATCATTGGTACGATTTTGCAATTTCGGTCAACGAGGTTGTTAGTGAATCGATCCATCTTGAGGTTTCTGCGTCGATCTTCGATTCGCCCCAGGGTTACTCACCCCTTTGCTTCTTTCCAAGTTGCTTAAGTATTCGTTCATAAATTTTGGAGGCATCATCATGCCCTCTGGTATCTCCAATGGTAAATAATTTGAAGGTAGTGGTTTCGTGTGCCTTGAATGCATTGCTGGCCCATTGTGAATAGCACCGGTGTCTCCTGAAGGATTCAGTTTTGTTAAACTCCAGGTTAAAAAGTTCGTTTCATATATTTTTTATTTTAATGTGACATTTAATATACCTGAGCTTTGAACATAGTTGTTCGGTGCCTTAGGAGCAGCAAATGTGTAATCGTTGTGAGGTGAATCGATTATCTTGGGTTTTCCACGACTCTTTCGCATTTTCAACTCCGAAATTTTTGTTTTCTGATATTCTTCGAGGTAAAGCAAAAATTCTCGATACGTTACGTAGTTCTTGAAAGGAGAAATATAACTTTGAATTTCTTTGTGCGTTGAACGAAAACACTTAAATTGATGCTCTTAGGAAAAATTCGCTACTATAGCATGGATGAAAGTTACTGTATCGCAATCTCCGTAGGGTTTAAGTACCTTGTCCTCTCCAGCCCAATTTCGATTGGTTGGCTCCGTAAGCCCTAATAGATCGATCCAGTGATAGTAATCTTCCGTCTGGTTACCGTACCAATATTTTATAATAACGAAACTGAAAAGGCTTAAATTAATACAAAAGGGCTCTTTTTTGTCTTCATCTATAAATGAGAAGAAATTTGAATCTTACGCTAGACCATCATCGACCATTTTCTGTACCTCAGGAGAAGACATTAGTTCCATAAATTCTGGGTTTTCTGGATTTCTTTTCACATCTACCAATTGCCATGGAGCGATCAACCCAAATCGAACGCAGTTCAAAACTTCCAACATGTACTGCTTTCTGTTCGCCCAATCATGCATCAGCCATCGTACAGCAGACATAAGAACTTCCATTTCACTAGAGTTTAAAAATTCAGAAGTAAGGAAAAATATATTATTTTATCTGTACACACCAGTAATCGATTACCTATTGACGCAAATATAGTTAGACTTCAATAAAAGGCACAGTTCATCTACGGATAATTCGAGGAAATCTTTAGTGCTGACCAGCATCAAAAAGAATTTCATAATTCTCGGCACCATCAGTTCCATGACTGCGGTATTTCCGACTCTTTTCGCTTCCAGATATAATAAAAACGCGGTGTCTTCGGCGAATAATTCGTCATTGTCTATGAAAGCCCAGCATTGTTCTTCCAGTTCTGTTAAGAATCGAGAAAGGCACGAGAATTAAAAAGATTGCACTATGATGTTTCTCTTTTTCATGGTTCGTCGTTCATTGTACTCTAAATGGAAAAGGTATAATAAAATCATAAATTAAAGCATTAAATGAATATACTGATTCATTTAGTTGTTTTTATTATCTTTATTAACCATTTATCGCCACCTACTGTAGCTATACTAATAGCTCCGTTAACTATACTTCACTCTAATTTACTATAATAGTAAAAATGAACCTGTTCTTGCAAAAAGACAGGTATATATATAGTTCTAAACCGACATCTTATGTCAGAGTGTCGATAAGAGATATCCCATTAGGTCTCTTCAAATTTCTGTTTCGGTGATCAAAATTCGTGCATTTTTTAATTAACTTTCCGACCTCGTTATATCTTTTCTATCAAGAATACATCCCCAGAACGTGAAAAATATAGATTTTAGCAACGTAGTTCCTAGAGAGGAAACTTGAATTTCCTCGTGTTTTGCGCGAAGACACGATGCACCACCATTTTCTTCGAGATCTCATATGGTTTATTGAAGTTTCAAGTTGGACAGTGACGTATTCAACGAAACTCGAGGTCGGCACCGTCGAGACTTTTCCGAATGCCTATCGTGGCACTGGAAACTTTTCATTCTTTTCCGCTAGCGAGTTCGAAGTTTTAAACTGTGCTAGAAAGCATCAGCTATATATTATGCGTGCAGTCGCGTTTTAAAAGATTGATGAAGATGGGGAAGGATGCTGGAAGCACCGATGTAAACAGGATCGTTGTTCACGAATCTTCCACGTTGATGAAGATGAAAGAACATTTGTACGATTTATGCGATAACGAAATCTTTCATCGCTATAGTGCTATACTCTTATCGGTATTCTTATTTAGTACATTTTGTAATTATTTCTAAAACGTACATTAATGAATACTGAAATCAGAATGTTATATCAAAATTTGATAATCTATACACACGTACATATATATTTCACGTAAAATTTTAATTATCACTGTATTTCTGTGGCTTGTATCGAAGAGCTATGATAATTTAGAAATTTATGGAAGCGATAGATAATTTTTTTACCAGTCTGACCTTTAATTCCGAGATATTGAGCTGCGGTAAAAACTTCCAGGATGTTGTCCCTTTGCAAAAGCCTGTAGCTCTCGTTTTGTGGACTGATCATCCAGTCGTAAATGAGCGAAAACGCCTTCGAAGATACGTCACTCTGTTAGATGTAACAAAATTTCTTCAAATCATTATCATTCTATACTTATTAATTCTTATATTTATAGATTAAATATATCAACTTGAAAAAACTAAACGTCCTATAGAGAACAGAGATCTGTAAAACATACACGTTAATTAAAAAAGTTAGATATTCCGTAAAGAATAAAAATACACTTAATATTATACTTTTCAAATAATTTTGTTATTTTTTATTTAGACTTCTACATAAAGGTATAAAAACTAAAAACGTGCGGAATACATATATAATTCTAAAGTAATTCTATCATCCTTTCTATATAAAAGTATAACTTTTGTATAAAGATCGAAATTTAGCTGATACGTTATTCCATCGTCCTTTCTGTAAACTTCTTTATTCGAATGCGAAAGAGCAAGAGGCCAATCTATGTAAGAAACACCAGGAATAACGATCTTTCAGCAGAGAGGAAAGCTTGGTTATTTTGTTACAAAGCACGTGTGTCCTTCTATTTTTAATTACACGTCTCCTTGACACGTGGCGAAGGAAAAAGCTGTCGCGACGATAGAAATGGCGGAGGCTCTCGCAGTAATCATTAAAGGGTGGCAGGTGGTGGTGCTGTTACTCGAGCGTTGCTATTCATCCTTAAGTTAAAAGAGAGTCAAATATAGCCGTAGCTAGGGAAGACAAAAAAAGAGTTCAAGGTCGGTTGGCTTCAAGCCCACCGAGTCACCGGTGGAGAACTAAAAACGAGGGACCAGGACACGAGAGATTGGGGTCGCTAGCAACCCCTTGTGTTCTCGCTGGTTGTCTACTTGGCGATCTCGAAGTCTCGACAGTGGGAAATTTATTGAATCTCGCCGCTTCCACCACCAATGATTCATACCCTCGTATATTCATTCGGTTGTCATTATCGTCGACGAACAATTGCGAAAGTAGTAATTTATGAATATCTAGTGGTCGGTTTCTCGAAAGGCAGAATAATGCAACTTGCTTGAATCCCGTCGACTTATGACGTTTCGTCGGTTTTTGAGAATATAGGCCAGGTTAATCGAGGACAGATTTCTGGTATTTATGTGATATAACGAAAAGTTGTAGATGATTGGAATCAAGGATTAAATCGATCCTCTCAGAAACCAAACTGTCCAACTTCATCTTTTACCAATTTTTCAATTTTATCACGTAACTATGTATTCTGACGAAAAGAATAAAAACCATATGGAAAAAGACATGTCTACCAATAATTTGGCTTGCATTACACCAGCAGAAAGTTAAATACTGAAAAGATTCAAAATTTTTCTAAAATTCTTCAATACTAGAAATATCGAGATATAAAATCAAACTCAAAAATTTCTTCCTTATACTAAAAGTTTGGCATAAGAAATCTTTTCTCCGAGATGTAGTATATCTGGAAAAATCAACGAATTTCGAGTGGAAGCAAACAGAACAGTAAACGGCTAGTTTATCGTGGAAAAGTCATTAAAGAAGAAACGAAATAAGAGGACGTTCGAGTTGGAAAACGTGGACAAAGGCAAAGAGGCGAAGATGAACGACGATTGGCGCAGGATCGAACATGGACCACAGATACACATCCAGAGATGGAAGGGGAAGCGGAAAATCGGATCGCGCGAACAAAAGGACTTTATTCCGAATTCGCTAGACTGTTCTGTGTACCGATAAGTCCGTAATATATCTTGCTCGGTGCAAGCATGTATAATGTGTCGTTTTTTCCGGGGGTAAACTCAAGGGACGTGCGTCGTTTTCCACCTCTGTCGGGTAATAAATTCCCGATGGGATACCCTTAACGCTATCGTATTGCACGGTGGAACGATACGACAGCGTTAAGGGTATCAGTGGACGAAGGAACGTCTCGCGATCCGTGGTTACGACTCGTTTAACGCGCCTCGTTAAAGGATGAAGATCGATGACGGTCGAGTGTTCGTGAAAGCTACGGGGAATTTTCGTTCGCGTGCCTTCCATTTTCTGAATAAATGACAGCACACGGAAAGAAAAATCGCGCGGATCGTTCTGTCGCTCACAGGATCGTTGGTTGGCGAGCAGAATTGAAAATGGAAGTAAAAGGATTGGGGTTCGCTGTGTTGTGGTTCTCGCAAGCCAAACTGATCGACTTTACATTTTGCAAATGTATTAATTTTATTATGCGATTAGACGATTAAAAATAGCTCGAGTTTGCTTATTCTAAAAAGATAGCATAGGTAATAATAGATTATCAAGTAAATTCCAAAAAATTAAGTTTTTAATATCGTCACATTTCTATGCTTCCATATTTCTAGAGTTGATCAATATGACTCTTGGACGGATCAATTAATAATGAGTTAAAGAACTGATATAAAAATTGAATCGTCTTTAAGTTTCTTACAGCATCTTCTGTATAGCAGAAGTACCAGCTTTTTAGTAAATTGAACTTTTCAAGTAAAAAACACGTGGCTTAGTTACCTTCACACGGCCAATGCGCAGTTATCAGTGATTCCCAGCAGAGCTGGAAGATGAGGTGACGTTACTTACAGGATAAAAAGTCCAATAACTTACCTCGGTCAGATCGATCTCCTTGCAATTCTTCTCGTCGAAAAAGGTACTGTAGCTCTGTAGCACCAGCAGATGGCAATGGAACTCGTCCTGATCGATTCGCACGATACAGTCAGCGTTCCTCGAAAGATCGATCGAATGAAATTTAGCCCGTAATCATGTCGTATGTTGATGCTCGACTTCGTTACATCGATCGGGTACAACTATAAGCTTACTTGTAATTTGTGATACGCCTGGCTAGCTCCTGATACAGGTCAGTCTTCTCCGGGAGAATTATGTTATCCCAATCGATTGGTTGTTCACTCGTAAATCCGAGTCTGCTCGAAATTACACGACGATCAAACAGTTTATTGAGAAACATCGAGTATATACCTCGCATTGGGCGAGTTGGTTTTCCTTACGATTGAAAGAAAAATACGGGACGACGTAATTTTATGGAAAAGTCTCGGTTCGCGATAATAAATAAACTTTGTATCGTTTTCCCTTGTAATGTTACGTCGACCTGATTCTCCTTTTACTACCTTCGTGGCTAGCATAGTTTTGGCTTGATCGACCAATAAAACTCACGTGGACAGTGGCACATCTTGCAACACTGGTATTTCGTGAGACGCAGACGACGTTGACTGTTGTTGTTTGTGTTCCATCGCCTCCACTTGGCCGAATTTAGCTTTGAACGGATGCATTGCTGGTTTATAATTGTCCTCGACAACCGGAAACTTTTTGTGACTCTGTTTAGAAACGATACATTACTTTTAAGTAGCTATGATGGATGGTAGTTGGCAGTGATAAGGATATTGTTAAGCTTCTTTTGTATTACAATTTAATTTTGGTGGAAGTATGCCAATGGCGTTGTTCAGAGATTTCGGTTGAAAGTTAAAAGAATTTGAGTAAAATTAAATACTTTTGTATCTATAACTTCGCGAGTCATGCCTTGAAACTGTAAACCTTTTTTGGTAATAGCTTTTACCGGCTTCTAGAGTATTTGATCTCTTGTCGAAAGAAACCTAATCCAAATTTAACCTCATCCACCCGCTCGTGTACGTGAAAACGATCGATTAAGACCGTAATTATACAGAGAAGCGGTAAGCGGTAAGCGGCTAAATTGGCATTTAGAGTATTGGGATTGGCCGCATCACTTGTTTTGCCGCTTGCACTCTGTATAACCACGCCACAACTGATACCAGTTTGTATCGAACGAAAGTTATAATACTAAACCTACTTGCAACTGATTGATCGTCGATGACGATACTACACCTAGTGGAAGATCGATGGACCCCGGTTGCGTGGAAGACTCAGATATACGTTCACCAAGCTCTTTTTGGGTTGTATTCAATTCGGCCTTGACGTTAACCTTTGTATGTCTGGGATCAGCAACCAACACACTGACCTTCTTCGATTCGAACACCACCTAGAATGACTACGCGTCTGCCTTGAGGCCAACATTCCTAAGGTTCGACGAGTATCTATCGACCCAAGGACCGATTGGGACATTTACCTGATTAGGAACGATCTTCAGATTACCGCTCGGGGTTGCCTGGAATGGAAATACTCGTTTCGAGTTGTCGCCGCCGTTTACGCCAATAAATACACGATGATCGTCACCTCGTTCCCTTGGCCTTGTATGCATTTGCTGCATTAGATAGTTGAAGTTTGGGCCGACTGCTTCGTTTTTGCGTTGTTTGCAATCGCCGTCTTTTCCTGGACTGTGAAACGCATCTTTTGATTTTTTTTAAATCTTATTTTATGTACTTTTATTTTTTTAGCTCCTCTTCTTTGTCGTTTAGTCTTTCATATATCTTCTTTCATGCAAATTGATTTATTTTTTAATCGCCATTTTATTATTTGATTAATTTGGATGATGTAATTTATATTAACTTGAAATCAATAATTTTGTTCCGCGTTTCAATTGTTTGAGACAAATAAGATTTGATGTTCCTTAACTAATTTTCATGGTGCGAATAATTTTGTTGCTCCTTCGCACTGTTTGAAGTAGATAAGGTCTAATGTTGTTTGATGCTATGTGACGTTATACTATAGTGTTTCTATGTATGTCTTTATCTTTCATGAGGGTAGTTTCATAAATCAAGATACTATTTTGTATATTTTTATGATCAACGTTCTATAATTCATAACGTTGGTCGAATGTATACACCATTAACGTTGAATACAATTGATGATCTCTAAAGGTAATGGTTAAGAGCTACTAAATGCTGTAATTATGGATCGTTAAACGTGGTAGGTAGTAATTAGTTCAGACTAATAGCAAGGGCTATGAAATGTTAAGTTTGATTATAAACGTTGATTTACAGACACTTCACATTATTATCAAGGTTTACTGTATATTACGATCAATTTCTGTTCACAACTCTAATCATATTATAGGTAGCTTTCGAATGTTGACTATTATCCGTATACAATAGTAGAGCAGAACTTGTACTTTATATTAACAAATATTTATTTTTATTTCCGTCATTTCACTCGTCATTTTATCAAAGAATTTACGAATAAAACATCGACACGAAACAATAGTAACCAATGTTTCAGAAAAATATACGAGTTAAAGAACGTAACATTGCAAAATTAAAAATCATATTCTATTCAAATAACCTTTCCTTAACATCATATCAAAGTATGTAATAACTTTTTGTCGATATTACTCATATAAATACTAAATCTCATCGCAAAGTACAATATAATTTCGTTACCTGGAACGAGCCATTAGTTTAGAAACGGAATTATCAGAGGGACAACATCGTTCCCCGAAGATTCTATCGTGTTTCCACTGTTTGTTCGTTCTTCTATCTTGATCGGGGTCATCCGAATCGTCGTCCTGTCGAGTGGAGGAGTCCCCTTCGGATCTAATCAAATTTTTCGCAGACTTGACCGTGTATTTAACCAGATCGGATCTCTGTTCCGCTAGCTGCACCTCTTTAGGTCCGACACGATGATCCTCCGACAAGGAACGAGCCTGTACTACGCGGCTGTCCTGATAAATGTGCACGTTGAGTGGTCTTCGTCGCTTCGATAAACGTCGACGTCTCAAAGTAGCTTTTCTTCGGTCAGTTAGATATATGGGAGGTCGGTGCTCTGGACTTCCAACCAGATTCGACCTGTCCGAAGGGAAAAGAGAGAAATTTCTCGGATTTCTTCGAAAATTCGATCATTTTGTTTTGATACCAGGAAGAGGAACTTTGATCCTCTTTCGACTTAAGCTCGCGTGGACGTCTTGGAATTGTCGGAAATTTAATTAACTTAGGAGGTTCATAAATTCCTAAGAAGATTTCGAAGCAAGTCTAAGAGAATTTTATTTCCTAGGGGAAATTATTTGATATTTAGAGCTCTATTCGTGTGTTTAATCATATTTAACTAACGATAATAATAACGTGTTTCACTGTTTTGAACGTTCAGCTAGTCGAAGCATAAAAGCATTCGTAAAATCTGAGAAGCTGTAATTTATAAAATACAACTGACCAGTATTGGTAAGTAAACTTATATATCATCAAATCATACATGAAAAATCAATAACCTATATCACCTGATAGTAAATTATTCCCTAAACGGATCGCGAACTATCGAAAACCCTAACATCTCGATATCAGAGCCGCAATATCCACGATCATTATCTTCATAATTACCTCTGGTGACGCGGGGATCGAACAGTGTGGACAACCGATGGACTCAGTTCGCGCGTAACCGTTCGTTCCGACTGAACTGCTCTGAGGGGTGGTTTGGGGGTTGTTGCGGCTGGCGCGACTGATTTCTCGTGATACAGGACAACGACGCTGCTCTTGCTGTTTCCGGGTCGCGGTGATTCCGATCGATCCTCGTTCGGCTCGACTACGAACCGCCCAGGAATTAAAACGATGCTCTTCGCGAGGATGCTGGCCGCGCGAGTTCCGGGTGCGTGGCCGCTGTTCGAGCCGCTGTCCCCTTTCTGTTCACCGGTGTATTATCACGTTCCTTCCCGAGAAACACGTAGGCGAAGAGGAATAACGCAAAGAGGAACAAGTACATGGAATCGGGGGGCAGCGGATCGAGAAACGCGAGTTTCAGGGTTTTCGGGCCTTGGGGATGACCAGAATCATGGAAGTGCTATAAAAATCGAGAAAACCAGTTCTGAAAATGCTCGGAATATTCAAGCTTCGTTATTTTATACATTTTCCTACGAAATTTGAAATTTCAAACGTTTGATTACACAAACATTTCTATTAAATATAATCTCATTATTAATTATATTCTATCATTGTGTTCTTATTGTACAATTCGTTAATTGGCAGATATGTGAATGCGCGTTTATGTAATGAAAAACTTTTATCGTGAATTGTATCAATTTCCAAAATTTGATAAAACAAAATTAATTGAAACTAATGCCTAATAACAATCCATGTACGTTTGATATCTTTTTAGTGGGATTTCCAACGATCATTCCGTAGTCACCCCAAAACTCGAACGCGCGAATTAAATGAATTAAACAATGCGCAATAATTGTACAGATAGACTGAAAATTTCTACATTTAACAACTTACATTTTCTACTTCGTTGACGGATCGCACGAATTATTCGCGGCGTACTTTTTCCCCTCCTGTTGTCAAGGGAATACATTAGGCGTTGTTATAACGATACGTGTTATAAGTATACGTGATTTAAGTACGTGCACGTGACTCGCCAAACTTTTTGGATAATTACCCAAGTTTCGTAGGAGATTTGGCGCTAAGATCCTTGCTGCCGCTGGAAGACCTCTTCGTGGCAAAGGTTACCTGGGTCGTGAGAATATAGGGATGAAAGTAAATGAAAGAATGGAACTTTTCGTCTTTAATGTAATATCTCTCTGTGTGATTGTTCTTATTAAATTGTTATAAAAATATCTTGAGTTTTATATCTTCTATAATTGGAACTACGAACTGCAATATATATTATATTATATGGATATATGTTCCACTAATTATTTCTTTTTTTCCAAGTAATTTTTATTGTACACTCCGATGGTATTTTTCTATTCGTGGCCTAAAATTCTTCCGAAAACTGAGTTTCAACGACGACAGAGCCAGCAATACGTTACAAAAAACGGTTTTAAAGTTCAAAGCCCGAAATGTACCTCGGAGCACTTTCGCATTCTAGATATTTTTACTGGTAAAACCCGATACATGATGTCGAGTGACGTAAATGGAAGCTTGTGAATATGGTTACAATTCTGTCGCACTGCTTGTTATTTTTAACAACCTGTGTCGTTTTCTACGGATTGGCTAATTCCTCGATATTTCAGGATCTACTTCGTTAGAAATAAATTACCTCATGCTTCCTTCGATGGCTACAATCCGGAAAATATTGAAAACTCGATGCACGATTGTTCTTGGTACTCTTAACTACTTTATCGTATACTGAAACATATTCAGAATAGACTAACGTATAAGTTAATGTCCGAAAAACTGTATACATGGCATCCCATTTCCACTTACATCACTTACGTAATTTTGTTTCGACGTGATCGTAACTTGCAAAACAGCAACAGTGATTAGAATTCCTTCTGGATGCTTCGAAATGGTTTGCTGAATGATTCTTAGTTCCTATTATATTATGATGCAGATACCGCGACTTTTGACAAGAACGTCTGTAAAAAATTACTTATATAAACGTATTGTTTATATTTATTAAGATTTTCCTTGTATATCTTGGATGGTACCTCGGATTTAACAGATCGAGTTCCGAGAAGAAGCAAGAATCGTCTTCACTGGATGCAGAACTTCTAGATTCCTCCTAGAAATGTCAAAAGTCTCTAATCTTTCATAATCTTTCCATTAGAATTTTAAATTCTCTGATTGTGAAATTACTGACCTAACGACTATCACAAAAACTCGCGATTCGTTCTGTAAGTTTTATATTTATTTTTAGTTAGCGTCAGAAGTAAAAACAATAGAAACAACATAAAAAACGTAACGTTAACTTTCAGCGTTTGCCATCTCTGCAGATATAGGAACTGAATGTATCGGAGTAATCAATTTATTTATTTGGAAATTATACTTTCATATTTTTCAATCATTTATAATCATATCTTTATCTTATGATTCTAGAAGTTAACTAGAACTAGAAGTAAACTAGCATAACCTCTTTTGCCATACTCCACGTGAAATTTACATTTTCCTTCGCTAAGAAAATAATTTTTCATTCTTTTATCTTACACAAATCACTTATCATTTCAATTTCTCAATTATCATATATTGTTCGAGCGATGCTCCTCGACTTCTCAAGTCGGCGAAATATAATAATTAAAAACAGTCGTGCACATGTGTCGATTGCGTAGAAACGGCTAAAAATATACTCTTAAACAATCAAAGAGATTCCTCTAGTTTCAAAAAAGTCGAAACAATTTCCCATTTAAAATTTATAAATCATTCGTTCAACATTTCCAAGCGTACTCACGTCATAACGCGTAAAGCTTGTTCGCATGGTATGAGTCGCATTAGGTCACGCAGAAGTCACTCGGAGAACCGGCGTCATTGCAGAACGTGAACGTGATCTTCGCGGAGTTAGGTCGTTAACAAATCTCAAGGGATAAACGGCTGATTCGAAACGATCACGACGTTTACAAGATAATAGAGAACGAGAAAAGAGGGAGATCGTCGCGAGTATCGGGAGAAGAGGCCTTGGAAACCAAACAACACGCGGCAGACAAGACGACGGGACGCGACCTTCGTCTGTTTCGAGTAAAATTCGACTCGAAACGAGTCCTTCCGATCGGTAATCGGTCGTGATGGATTCGTTTCGCGGTTTCGCGTAAATTCGATGGAAAACCGTCGAGACGTTACGAAGCTCGAGGTCGAAATGTTTCTCTTCGTCGTAAATTGCGGTTTTACGCGCGCTTTGAAATTACAAACGCAAGGAGTGGCTGAATCGCTTCTTCTGCTCGTCGATTTTATGTAAAGTTATTTGCCAGCTCTGAAAGCGCACCTTAAGCTTAAGCAAATCATGTGCACCCTCCTGCGAACTACTCGATCGACAGTTCGTAAACGCGACTAAGTTGAAGTAGAAAAGAATTTTTGAAGCTAGTAGTTATTCATTTTGATTTAAATAGATTTTTGAAAGTTTGATACATCTATATGAAATTAGAAGTATTTTAGGATAATTTAAATTAGTTTAAGAAGGGAGTTTAATTTAGTATGAGTTGCTACTCTATTTGGATGACCTTGTTCCATTCGTAGGAATTTATTTGAAGCAAAGTCTTAAAACGATTCGGATTCTGTTCTCGGAATATCTTCAAATATGAACAGTATTGATTCGATGTACTACACATAAATAGCAAATATAGCGATATCTACGTTATCGTCATGCAATATGATATTCAACATAGAGTGACATACTTTGACTCTGTACCTATGTATATAACAATTTCGATCTTCGAAGGTTCAGATTTCGTATTATCGAAATAAGATTTCATATTCAAGTTATTTTCCATGTAGATACGTAAACTGATATCATAAAATAGAAAGTCACTGATACATGCATCTTTGTACATATTTCAGTAGTCTTTATTGCTTTCAGAACTACCATTGAAATACTGCCACGATAATTTATTTAATAATATCCATTATATTTCCTCATTTCCACATTCACTGCTACTAAAATACAAATACCTACCCCAAAGTGCATTTTTCTTTCATTAAAAACATCTTCATTTGAAGTAACAACCTTCGTTCCAGTACGCTGCTTCGTACTTTGTTTGAATCTCCAAGTTATTTCGCCCAAGCATACAAAAATTAAAATACAAAAGGCTTCCCGATATTTGAATCGACGCAGTGGATGCGTCAACATCTGCGAGGGAATCACAAAGAATTCCTAACGCTCCGCGTTCCTTTAAAAATTATTCCATGTCGAAGCTTGCATTCGTTTCTCTCGAAGCGTAGCAAAATCTGGAAGCGTTGACGCCCCGGGAAAACAGCTGATCGAAGCTCGGATATGGAGCATCCACGTGTTGAACCCGCGCGCGAGTCTTTTCCCGGACGTCTCTGCCTAAATGCAACCAGACGTAAATAGAAACATAATGAACTAGTCTGGTGTAGGACGAGGAGAGAGAGAGAGAGAGAGAGAGAGAGAGAATCGAGAGTCGGAGATCGGTGTATTCGGCTTCCACCGGAGAGAAGAGTGGAGATTTCTCGGCGGAGGGAGAAAGCGGAGAGGGTTGAAGCGTGGGTGGTGCTGCCTGGCGGGCTGCATCGATCGCTTCGGCGTCCTGGTGACCTCGACCTAATGCCACCCTCTTCTGCTCTTGAGCACGACCCCTCCTTCGCGCTGCCTCCGTGAGCCACGGGGTCAGTTAACACCCCCGTCAAAATACACAAAGCCCCGGGAATCGCGAAGTATTCAGGGGCGGAGGAAGTTACGAGGATTCAACTAGGGAATGTCATCCGTTGCTTTTAATAGATCGAACAAAATCCCGTGAAAGTGTTAGCAATAGTTAATTCCAAGCCGAATGTACGGCGCGGATACGATTTCCTTGATATTTTTAAGCGTTAGACTTTTTATAAGTATTTTTACCATAATTCGTTTTAATTTCGTTTATAGCTAAACAAATTATTCTTTCTAGGATTAACGAAAAATTCGGAATTTCTTCCTGCACCTCGATAGCAATCGACGCAACGTTCATTCGCGAAATCACGAGACCTATGCAACCAATTATTACTATTACCTTTAATTTCTGCCAATTTTAGTGTCGAGTATGTCGCTTCAATATTCTGAGGTGGTCGTTGTGGATATTTAAGAAATGAAACAGTTCTTTACTGGTCAGCCTCGATCTATCAGGAATAGAATTTTCTTGCATCACAATTTTCTTGTTCCTTGTAGAAGGAAAATGAGGATGCTGGTTCGAGATCCTTCACACCTCGGTAGAATTCGTCCATGATAAAATAAATGCTAAACGACGTTTGTAGTAACATAGTCTCGTAGTCGCGTAGTCTCGTGTTATACTCACCGTTCTTTCTAATCACATACTTTTACTAATCATACAGTACACTTTGCTATTTTAAAAGTTGCGAATACCCAGAAACTCGTGTGAAGCGTACTTTCCGACCAATCGACGAACGAAGCGTATCAAAGCTTTCTGCGATCGAACCACGGGATGGGTTCTTTATGCCGATTGGTCGAGGTTCGCTGATTTCCGGGATCGATCCATAGAACTGGTAGTGGCTGTTCGATTTTTCAAAGCAGCTTTCCATTTCACTTTTTTTCCAATTTACAGGCTACTGGAAAGTTTCATGAGCTTCGATGAAGTAGCTAGAAATGAAAAGTTTGTTGGGTAATGAAGGATCGTTAAAGTGGTATATTTGACGAGAAATTGGATTTCATATGGCTTATTTATAAAAACTTGCAGGTGCATGTGCCAGTCTTCTCGAAACGTCAATTGCAAATATTTGTACGTATAAACGCTCTGATCGATAAAATTTCATTTTACATTTATATTATGTTCGGTTAGTGTATACTACTTTTCTAACGAGGTTGCGGATACGATTTTCATTTTCCACTGTGCTAACGAATCATTTTCACGTAATAAGATCTGTCTTTATATCGCCAGGCACGTATCTTCCACGAACTAGGTATGATTCTAATATTCGTGTATTTCTATTTGACAATCTCTTTTACACATTTCAGCAAAATCACTTTCAGCAGACACTCTCAAAACATACAATGATGTTTACTCACATCAACCTCAAACTTTCCATTTTTCTTTGACATCCTAATGCCAGACACCTAGTCCATCTACAAATCTCAATCACTTGCACTAAATAATCATCCAAAATTCCCATTGATAAGTATCCCAAAACGATCGAAAATAGTCTCTCTATCGTTGAAAAACGAACGAACCGCGCATCGACAGCTTCCAATTTCCCCGTCGTATTGACTCTCGTTCGGGTAACAACAAGGCGTTCGTTGGTGGTTGGTTCGCGTTCGTGTATCGATCAGGTCCCGATTGTCCGCGACACGAATTCCTCGGCTGTGCGTCCGAAGCGGACAAATATCTCCGGGCAGGCATGCACGCGGCGTGCACGCGATTCTCGTTGTGTCAGCGGAATTGCCGCGGAAACGAAACGCGGTAGAAAACGAGTCGGCTCGATATTACGGACCGGCTTACAGCCGACGATATTAAGTCTCTCCTGCAAGCGGCTACACGACGGTGCAATAAACCTTCGCGAAACTGACGACATTATTACACGCCAGCTCTCATTCGGCCTCGTCATCCCGTGCAGTCGGCCTTTATGCAGATGAGCGCACTACCTTGCGGAACCACCACTGTGTTTTCGTCGACGTTGTTAAGCAATCAGAAATGTTGCTGCATGTTAGATGTCAGCTTATCTCGTTACTATCTACTGTAGACTCCAGCTATTATAGTCATTCCTGTAAATATTTTGTACTATAGATAGTCGCTTGACCTTTGTCTCTGCCAAAGATTTTTCTATCCTTTCTGTCCTTCTTCCAATTTTCTCTTCGTCATTTCTACACTTTGTAATCTACAGTATATGTAGAGTGTTTTAAGAAATTGACATCATTATTAAATTAATTATTATTAAGAAATTGACATCATTATTAAATTAATTATTATTAAGAAATTGACATCATTATTAAATTGACATTTAAGAAATTGCTTCAGGAACATAAATTTAGATAGTAATAATTTCGGAATTATGTAGATACACTTAACAATAATGCTTACTTTATTTGGTCGAGACACTTAGGGGAAGTATATTTAGGATAATAGGATCGTTTTGATTATGGTTCGTCGTATCGACGCAGAATGGGTAATTCTGCTTTATTTCAGCTGGAATATTCGCGGAATTCTGTTGGAGGATAGGTGATCGAGATTTTGGAACGTATGCAGATAATTGAGATTTGCGAACGAAGAATGATAGAGGGTGGAATTTTTGAATGGTTTAAGCTCTTGGAATATTTGAACTATCGAAATGCAAAGCAAGGTTTTAAGCGTACGTTGTTGAAATTCTTAATGATTTAATTATTCAATCCATTCGTTTGTCTCTCTGGATAGTAAAAATTTTAAAAGCTTTCAAATGTTTTAGCTTATGAACCGTTCTATACAGATAATCTTATATTCCGCGGCAATAAAATTTTAAGCGTCATTAGAGGACTTTCATAGTCCCTAGTCATCGAATAAAGGTTACAGGTAAAAGTTTTAACCGCTGCACTATTTTATAAACGACAAATTGTTTTTGACTATGCAAATTACTACTAAACACGTAAACGATCATGTATAAATAGCGATTAATTTATTACTACACCATACCACAGGCGCAAATTTATCACAAATTTCTTTTAACGTAGATCTTCCTTTCATAATCAGACCTCATTAGAAATATCTGATGCTTACACAGATCACTTTGACGCTTATTTCTGTTTACAACATTCCAATTTGAAAAGAAAAATCCCAAATTTCTCAAAATATACGACATATTAATTTTATGCAATATCGAAGTCTTTCCATTTTATTAGACAGATGAAAAATATAAATTTTGATTATTGATTAAATGATTAGTATTATACAGTCATTCCAATGATTAATTCTAATCTCCATTCGCGTCAACACGCGACAATTGTTATATGTATGTTCGTAAAATCGTACACTCATCTCGATCTATTACAAATCACGAAATTGTCGCGTGTGTCGCGCAACGACACTGCACAGAATTGAAATTTTTCCACTCGTATCGAGCAGGAAGCGAGTGTTTCCCTGTCGATCGTTTCATGAATAGATAGTCCATGGTAAACACGTAACTGCATCCCTAATCAGCCAGGAGGGACGTGATTGACGCCGTTAATGCGAGTCGAGGTAACGATCGATACGGTTGAAAACGAACGATTTTCGTAGTGAGCAGGCTGATCACCCATCGAAATCCCTCTTTCACCCTCTCGTTTAGCTTCTACGGACTACAGTTATCGGATCGTCCATGAATATGAATGCCTGCGCGATCTATCCATCGATAATGATACCTTGTAATGGTAATAATGGTATCTATGAACAATAGGGCATCGTAATTTCGCACGGTTCGATGAGACGCGCGTTACCATGACGCTGCTGGAATATGGAAAGTGTCCGTCCCGTTGCATCGCAGTAATTCGTCTATGATCGATCGATTCTACCCCTTCAATTTGTACTTCCTCCTTTTCTTCTTTTGGCGACTATATAGAAAAGGCTCACATCTCGTTGATTTCATTGGCCTTGATATGTGTCGTCGAGGTCAGCATTCTAAGTAATTTTAATTATACATATATGAGGTGATATGTCGTGATAGGTACTGAAGAAACACTCGAATATATTTAACAATAAATATTTATTAACAATATATTCTGTGTGTACACGTGACGTAAAACTCACGGTTACTAATTTCGGTTCGCAGTTCACGATTACAAGTTCGAACTCGAGTCGATGCGTTTCGATCCGATGATGATTGCCTAAGATGTCGAGCAACTCGGATCCGTGATTACTGCCAGCTACCAACTATCAATTCGAACAGGCATCAAACGACTTGCGTATTCCGAGTTGGCCTGTTGCTTAGTTGGCACAAAGAATTCTGCCGGCAATCGTATACTGGTGTCATAAACCATTTCGACTGCCGTCGCAATCAGGCCCTCCTTAATAGCTGTTTGTATGCCTAATAAAACTATTGGCAAAAGTACTACCCAGTTCCTCGTATCGTGGCATTTATCGTCCGAACTTGTATCGCATATCGAAATGCATCTACCCGAGTTCGAACTTGTAATCGCAAACCGCAAACAGAAATTAGTTACCGCGAGTTTTACGCCACATGTGCACACAGAATATATTGTTAATAAATATTTATTGTTAAATATATTCCAGTGTTTCTTCAGTATCTATCACGACATATCACCTCAATCTGGTGACCCCGACGTAATTTCGTTCATTGTTTCTGTGTACGTTTGTGAGAGAGTTCGGCATCTGCGGATTTGTCTTTCGATGCGGGATAAAGCGACGACCGCTTGTTGTCAAACCTGTGCGCAGATGTTGCGCGAAGCCTTCGATGTGGCGATGGATACCTGTCGGTACGGTGCGGGGCGTCCCGCGTACGGTTGTAAGGCCTCTGTTCCATTTTTTAGTATGATGTGCTGGTGGTGATGTCCATGAACTTTGCAATGGCCACGTCACTCCTGGCTTGGTCATCGTCTCGTATTCAGTCACCTGCATTTGCGATCGGAGGTGGGGTGTCGAGATGTTTGCTGAAGATGGAAGAGCTGTTCCCTGTTCGTTGTAGCGGTAGGTCTAGATTGCTACAGACTTAGATTCGCGATGATGGGGTCACCAATTTGAGGTGTAAGTGTTGTCCGTGATAATTGTAGCCGCTGGCTGTAGATGTCGCTGATGGGATACTGCTGTTTTTCTTCCATTTTTGATGGGTAGAAGAAAAATCAGACTCCGGTCGCCAGGATTCGAACCCGGGTCCCGAACGCTGAACCACTGCGCTGCCGTCGTCCGATACTAGTTGGTGTCGAGTGGTGGTATTTGTTACCAAGTGCCGTAACATATATAATCGCCATTGAGCTTTAACTTCTGAGATATAAATAGAAATTATTTTGACACTGTTGTATATTGTATCCTTCGGGTTCAATTTTCGATTTGTCTTTGGGTTTGAACTTGTTTGGATGAGGTTTGGGTTAGATAATAAAGAAAAAGGTAATTACGATATATATGGAATTTGATGATATTTAATAATATAGAAAAGAGAGCACACTGAGTCATTGATTTCATTGGTCCCAGAAATATTATGCCGGGTATACGTATAGCAGAGTTTTTGTTTCATCAGTCGTATTTTGTAATATTGTAGATAACATTTTTTCAACTAAAGATAACGTACCATAAAATTCCATATAAATTGTAATTATTTTGTTTAATTCTTACCTAAGCAAAACGTGATATAAACCAGTTCAAACTCCAGAAACAGATTTTTGTGCATATCTCGGAAGTTGAAATCGAACGATAATTATATGTATAAGCAAAATTGAGAATGTTGATCTTGACAATATATTTTAAGCTGATGAAAATTAGCGAGGTGTTCTCTACTCTAAATAAGTACCCTTTTTTTCTATTGCGTAGCGTGTGTAGTAGCGGAAAATGTACAGACGCGCACATGAAGTTCGTCGAACGGTTGACCGCGACGCGAAACTCGCGATCCCTGTCGAGCATATTATGATGACGGCTTTGATGTTGGTAATGAGCGACAACTAGTTCCACCAGCAAGCGGAATTAGTGGCCGTGTAACTGTTGACTTCTAATGAAAGGTAATCATGGCTGGTGAGTAGAGTGCAGTTGCGACCGTTATGTTACATGTGGAATAGGTTGGATTAAAAATTGAAATACGTGTGCTTTGAGACGAGAAAAAAGGGAGATTTCACTGTCGACACATAAATCACGCAGAAGCTACACTGATAAATTCCATGAATTATACGATTAATGTAATATTGTTAGGATTATTACTAAGATTAACATTTTTTTGATCATTTATGGCTTTTTTTCTTGATAAGAAATTTCATGCTTTTCTGAGGAACTGTTGCTAATCGCATAACTGGCTACTGAAATTAAAAGTTTATGAAAAATGCAGTTGATATCCCATTATCTGTTATAAGCGATTATAGCTTGGAAAATAAAAGAAGAGTAGGATAATGATACAACGCATCTAAATTTATGTTTTGAAAGCCACAATTTCCAGTAAAAACACTCCCCTCCCTAGCGACTTTAATCCCATTTAGTTATCCTCTGAAAACATCGATACGTTAGATAACGTAGCACACGGCTCGCGTATACATTCGCGGAATGGTAACGATAACATATGGCAGGGCGCGATATTCTTGGAAACAAAGCTGCGCTGATCGAAACGAGCGGAGGTGCGCGTGATCAGCAGCCATGACGAAAAGTTAACGCCGCTTAAACGCGATTTACATATCCGCGAGATTAAGAGCGCAGTCGTGTTCTCCACGAATGGTAGATTCGCTTCTACCACCCCTGTCTCACTCCTTCGCTGAGTTTGGTTCCCCTGACAGCGTCGGTGCTCGCGTAGAAATTCATTTTGACAATTCGACACCCCACGGCCGCCCGAGGCGGCGAGTTAAAAAAGAAACGGAGCTGAAGAAGAGGGGGAGACGGGCTGCTAGCGCCAGAAGAAAAAGATAAACGAGACACGAAAAGATAGAGACGCGGATAAAGTCAGATGAATCGTCGTAGGAGGTGGAGGGCTGCTGGTAGAGCATGCATGATGGTAGAGAAGGGTGGACGAGTGGATAGTACGAAACGGGTATGCATTCAAACAAGAACACGCTCCACTTTTGCTCCATTTGCAGATGTAGGTGGACTTGCGTGGGAGAAAAGGACAAACGTGTGCAACTGCTTTATCGATGTGTGCGTTATACGAGGGTGGGGGTGGTTGGAATTTGTAGTTGGGTAGGCGACTCAGGCAAGATAGATAAGACAGGGACGGAGTTAGGAAGTTAGAACGAGACTAACCATACATACATAAGGGAAGGAAGATGGAAAAGTAAGGTTGGAAGGAAGGGCAGGACAAAACGGAAGGAAGAGAAGGAAAAAGAGAGAATGGTTGCGAGGGTGGAGGAAAGAAGGGAAGGAAAAAAGAGAAGAGATGAGAGTGAAAGAGGGATATCGAGTGCGTGTAAAAGAGAAGAGTAGAGAGAGAAAGAGAGAGAGAGAGAGAGAGAGAGAAAGGGAAAGAGGGAAAGAGATGGAAAAGACATGGAGAGGATGATGCCAGCTACGTGAAAGGGGAATGCAGAGTTGCCAAGGTTACACCCACGTCATAACCACCCTATGGCCGCTCCACTAACCATCCCCCTCTTCTGGACCATTTTCCATCCCTGTCTCTTCAATTCTTACTGACGTACCTTCGATTTCCACCAACCTATCGCTGAATCGTAGTTGGCCTGCCCTTATCCATGTGTGTCTACTAAGCTTTCCTTAAAAGTTTCACAATAAATCCCCCACTCTACCGACCGCCATTCTGATTTATGGTGGGCCTGGCTCGTTAAAAACTCGCCATGGCTCTCTCTTCATGTTGCCGAAGTAACATCGTTTTGTCGTTCGTTTCTTTCTCGCCTTATTTGTAGGTGAAACCAGGCGATTTCTCATAAACGGTTTGCGGATAAATTATTGCCAGCAGGTCGAATTTTTTATTGCTCTGCCTTTTTTAAAATGTATTTCAGCTTTTGCTTTTCGCATGGAAAAGTTATGATGCGAAAGGGTGAACTGGAATTGTAGAATAGATTTTTTTTTCATGCAAATCCAGTTTGCAAAAATTTATTTTCGATATTTTTCTCGTTTATATTTTATCGCGTTAATTTACGAACGATTTTATCTATGTATCGTATTTCTAACATTTTTTGAAAATGTAGCAACGAAATGAAAAATAAATTGAATTAGCAAACATTCGCAAATAACGATTTAATCTGCAAGATTTCCTTTCGAATACTGTTTACAGTTCTATAGATAATGAATCTTACCTCAAGGGAGAGCCTACTGTTTCCCAAAGAAATCCCTCTCTAATTAAACGCATTCGTCTTCTTTTTCCGAGGAAAGTCCTTCGTTACGTCAAAGCGTTATCTCCGATAAGTCCACGATTAATTAAACACGAGCCACCGTGAAATTATAAGCGTCCTGTATAAAGTTAAACAGTGTCCACATCGTTGGAGAGCAAAGTAAAGCTTCTGTGGAACGTCAAACATCGATGTCGGGCAGTAACCACTTGCTTTCTTAAAGTTCCTTTTATATCCTGTCTTCGTGTTCTTAACTTTTGAAATGACGCGACGACTACATTTCCCCTTTTAAAAACATTTCTACGATAAAATCTTTCTTTAGTATCTCCCTGGGTGTAAGCTTCTCTGCGGACCTTTTTCATTTTTAACGATCAGGGTCCTGTTGCACAATTAAGCTAATGTTATTACATTTGACAAGTCACGAATTAAAAATTAATTAACATCGATAAATTCTCTTACATAATTTCAACAACTCTAATAATAAAACAAATGACATTTTGTACAAATTGTAAATTACTTCCATCGTACTATTTGATACATAAAATTGTAAAATTCTGAAAAGAAAAAAGGCGATTGTCATGTCTCAATTTATATAATGATATAAAGTACTACAAAGATGTAGTAATTTTAAGAGACAGATTTTGCTTAATATTTATAACCTCATACAGATATGTCATGTCTCGGCCAACATCGTTGTACGTGAACCATAGGTAGAATTTTCTTTTCCATTTACGTGCGACTGGTTTACGAACCACACGACTGCGGAAGATATAAGTCAAGCAAGACGTTTGATCTAGCTTGCAGCTGTCGGAACACGGTCTCTTAAAGGAATATTCAAGACCCAATTCCCAACAGCTGCGGAGCAATTTTTAGGGAAATTTCTTCTGCATGTAAATAACCTTCCCTTGGAAAATCGATTGTTATATCCTTATGTGTCCGAAATAACAATTTTACAAGGTAGGATAATTCTGCTGGCCGTTAATGACGCGGAAAAATTTGCGTTAACATAATTTGGGTTTTCTCAAAATTTAATAAATTCTTCCAAATAATCATCGAAAAAGGAACGCCACTATAATTCTTCCATTATGAATACTTTATCAATAAGACTTTTTTCAATAATTACAAAATAATTAGATTAATAATAGATAATAACTATTAAGTATGATGTAATATGCTATTACCATCTACAACATTATGTATTTGTATTATGATTTGCGTATTCCTTTACGAAAATCAAAGTGCTTCTAACGTTTATATGTATGTCGCAATATGCACAATAAGAGTTTCGTATAAAACATCGACTAGCGTTCTACGCAGATAACACACTTCCCAGTTAGGATATTAATCGTGGCATACCTGATTAATATACAATATAAAATAAAATAGATATAATATACAATATAGTAAATTTATCAAGAAAAAACGGAGATTCCATTACATTCGTTAAAGAACGAAATTCGTCACATGGATTAGCCTTTCTTAAAATATGTTCTCGTGCGATTACGTGTTTAATTGTAGGCAGATGCTACGTCGAGGCTGAATCGGCAATTAATTAAGCGGCTGTTCGACAGGCGAAGGGAAAGACCGGTTTAATTAATTGATAATCGGAGGAGATCGGTCTGCCGGAGATAGAGTAATCCGGGATTAGCCTTTCGTCGTGTCTGAATGGATTCGGCCGACGATGATGTTCTTCTTGCAAGACTCAAATCCAAATATTTGTTTTAATTGGCAAGATTGCATAGGACTAACGGATCACGTTAAAACGGTGAAAATTAAAGGACAAAGCTTCGTTCCATTTTCATTTCTAGGGAATTTGCATGGGCTTCATCTCGTATACCCATTCCCCTCACGGAGCTGCTGGCTGCAAAAATGTAACTTTTAGCTGGGTGTCCGCGGCTAAAATTTAAATTATGCACCCTTCACGCTTGTCATGCTTCAAAAGAACTTTTCGGCAGTGTGTGCTTCAAACGACGTGTCACGTGCGAACGACACTTGTACTTCCGCAGAGGGTTGAGAGCGGCCATGGTTTTTTGAAATTATCACCAACACGACGAGCAAAATTTGAGGGAAAGAGGAGGAACGATGTGCCAACGACGATGATGGCGATGGGGGTTTTTGATATTTTTATTCTTTTATTCGGATTTTCGAACTCCGAATGAAAGAAGCTCTACCGAATTAAGAGTAATGTTGCATAAAATAACGTTTCATAGCTACCTAAGGAAAGATGATTAGCAAAGATGGTGCTTTAAAATTCTCGTTGACACGATTGCATACGAATGAAATTTTACATACAATTCTTTTGTCCATCACATTAAATTGGTGATAAAAATAACGATAGGGAAGCTGGATGTTTCCATTGTTTCGTTTAAATTTTGCAATTTAAAGCTGAGCAGAGTCTAGCTATTCGAGCATGATGTGGCGTAGAAGAAAATTTCATAGCGATTAAAGGTACGATGATCAGCGGAGCGGGGAAGACCGTATACGGCTTAAAACAGGCTGCTAAATGAAGTGCCTCGAGCTCTGCAGCAAATTAACTTCTTTATGACCTCTGCCGAAGAAAGCATCCCGTAAGCAGCTTAAAGAGAGAGAGAGCGTCTCGTGAGCTTCTAAAAAAATTGAGCTGCTCTTTTCTTCTTCGTCGAGGATTAGTAACGAGAGGAACATCTTTGATAATGTATATCCTTCATAAAATCATTCTAATTAATTTCATGGAATATTCTGTTTGCTTCCTTGAAGAATCATAAATTAAAGTCCCGTTTATTATTAAATATCGACTTTTTGATTGTTTAATTATTGATTTTCAAAGTCAATAAAAATTCGAAGGTAATCATTCCACGTCAAATCAAATTTTCTCTTAAATCACCGAGGATATTGGCAGAATAGTATCTATTAACTCGAGTTTTACGGTGGATGAAAGTTTCGAACCCGATTTGAGGCGCAGGCGAGGTTTCGCGCTTTCAGGAGAAACAGGTTGTTTTTCATCGAGTCTGACGGACGAGCAGTGGAATGCGATGCATTTATCATGGCGTCGCTGCTTCCCGGAAACTTGAGGTAAACATTTATCGTTCGCAACTCCGACAGGTCCACACTTGCTGGAAAAGAGGTGAACCAAAAGGGAAGGGTGGGTTATGTAGGTTGGGAGGGGTTGAAAAGAGGGGGAGGGTGAGAAAGAGACAGGAAGAGAATTGGTTCGAACGAAAGACCAAAAGGACGGCATCCATATTTCCCCAACAAAGCAAACAAACGGTCTCGTTCTCTTCTTGAAATCCTTCAGCCTCGCCTCATTGTTCATCATTGTGATATGCCACAAAAGAAGGGGATGCGAGAAGAGAAGAAAAACGAGAGTGAGCCAACCGGACGAATTTCGCGTTTCTCACTTTCGAGTGCTTGCATTCATTGCACGTTGTGGAAGGTCCTGGCCTAGTTTCCCTTCGAGCGAAATATGAAAGTATTAGAGTCCTTGAGAAGAAAGCTACAGTTTCAACTTGAAATTGTTCAAGACGGGAGAAAATTGCGTGGAATGCTATTTTGGATGCGGAAAAATTCTGGATATCTTTTCGCGCGATTTCCTTTCTTTTCTGTCAGTGTTTACACAAATTCATATATTTTCAAATACAGACGAACAACTGCAACTTGAATGAAAGAATGTTTTATTTCCTAAATGCAATAATAATAGCATGTACATGTAATAACATATACATATGTAATTACATATACATGTAATAGCATGTTCATTTTTGATATTTTGTATGTTTTTGCATTCGTTTATATCCATATACATTTCGATGTATTTACAATTGTCGTAAATGCATAAATATCTTCAGTATACCTATGTACAACAGAGAATTACACCGATCTCTTCGTAGATCTTAGAGTAAAAGCGTTTCAGTGATCGATCCCCCGTGAACTCGAGATTTTTCTTCCAATTATGGTGTCGTGTTTATTTTCCTTTGGTTCAGCCTCTCTCCGGTGGAGAGCTCCCAACTTCTTTCTCGGTGGGTTTGTATCATATTACGACGTCGCTGAAAGCGTTTCCAAAGAGAGAACCAATATGGAAGGGAAGGAACAGAGTATCGCGTGGTCGAATTTAGGGTAGGGGAGAACGGAGCAGCGAAGGGGCGGAGAAAAAAAAAGGTCTACTTTCGTAAATGGCACAAAAATATCGTGACTCGTCGAGGTTCTAGGCTAAATCGTCTTTTCTATCTGTATGGAGAATTTCGTGCTGGAGGCCACTGATGGCACAGGGGGGGACAGAGCGGTGACGAATTACGTACGAGGCGAGGACGAGAAAAGAGAGCAATATCTCCTAAAGTGGTCTAAGAATGCCGCTTAAATGACGTGTCTCGGTCGCTCGTGTTTCCACTTCATATACGAGGCCTGTGTGCAACGTGCGCTGCTGTTGTCTCTTCGCTCGTTTTGTCCAGGACCTCTGGAAACGTAATATCCTTCGATGTGGCGGACAATGGGCTTATTGCATTTCGCTGATGAATCATTCGCGAATTGTATTTTCGCGGAAGAATGCAAGTGCTACGTTCCTTTTTAATTTTGTTTGTCAGTTTGCTCCTATTGTTCGATGAACACTTTCTTGAAGTTTTGCAAAATTTTTGTTGCTGGTCTATATTATCCGTATTTTTTTTTTTTATTAACCTTCTACATAGCTATATAGCGTTTCATTGCGAACTAAAAGCTAACAATACGTGCAACGATACACTCATAAACAAATAAAGCGAGGATTAAACAATGTAGGTAGATAGATCTATAACTTTTAAGTTATGTGATGTTATCAAGGGTTAAAGACGAAAGAGGATAAAAGAGTACAGTTATCGACATATTAAAAGTATAATATATTAAATACATAGTATCTTCTTCGTTTTTGTTACTTAATTGAAGCACTGTTGAAACAAGTGTAGCATAATTTTTTAATTGACAGCATAACTTAAGAGCACGTCTGCTATAAAACTTTCAACAACGAAGTTTCCCGTTACTACGTAATTCCAATGCAAGTTTCTTATTGTACTTTAAAACAAACTCCATTCTTCATCGAAGTTTTAGCATATTCGCTGAAAAAAGAAACAAGATGTAAACTCTGTTTAATCTTTTGGATTATAAGTTCTTCACCTCAAATCCTGAAAGGGATGTTCCTCTGGAACAACAAATTAAATATGATTATACCGTAGAATCAGCGAACTATCCTATAGAGTATTGATGTGTATGATATATATTGATACGTAGGATATTACTGTTGTTTATCGAATTTCTCAATAAATCAAGACACTTCGCTTTTTCGCGGGTCAATATCGCGCGAAACGTGTTCAAAGCGCGCAACTCTTGAACTCAATCTCCATGGTAAGAGAATTTCCGTCTGAAAGAAGAGCCTCGAAGGGACAAGAGACAAGATGAAAAAGGAGCACGTGTTTGCAGGGAAATTCAGCTAGGTCGAGGGCGACCCACTTTTGTTCAAGCATAGAAACCTCATCCTTGCCAGGGTTTCAGATTAAATCGCATTTCCCTGATCCTGGCTGGAACACGTTCCACGAGACAACTTATGAAGATGAATCACTCGCGGAGATAACACGTTATGAGATAACGTTCGCCCCAGAGAAAAAACGATGTCGCCCTGTTACGCCGTGTAATCCCGTGCACTTGAAATTGAATAAAAACAACGACGCTGGAGTAACTGTAATCCTCTCGTTCCCTTGGAAATTTTCCTTCAAACGATTACACGAATTGACTTCGAGAATATCGGTGTGAGATAAAGACTAAGGATAAATCATTGACTTCTTTGATCTATTGATCCTTTTTCGATTTCTTTTTAACAAGAGATGAACTTCTCTTTTAACAAGGAACACGATAGTATTTTTACTCGCCTTATTTTTATTCGCCTTTTTTTAAATAAATGTCAGTCATTGTTAGATATTATTGATAAAACTGTTCTCTCTTTTTTTTATTTAATTTACACTAGCTTAGCTAGTTTATAGCGTTCGGATCGTTAGCTAGCTCCGAATAAAAACACATTTTACCGAAAATAAGCGTCTTTATATTCCAACAAGCGTTACGATAATAAATTGCTTTCATTATTCCATTTCAACGGAACCATTTTATCATTTGGTAAAGAAATACGCATCTTAGCTATGACGATAAAACAGCGATTCCTCGCAACAACGGTAAAAACAGAAATACATTTCATGGCATAAATTCATGTTCTTTCAACCGCGGTATAATTCCAGCCTCCACCGCGAGCGTTCGCTAAGGAAAATACAAAAGACACAATATAATTTCTTCGCGTACCCAACCTCTCGCAATCTTAACCCTCTCTGGACACAATCTCAGCCCTCGAAACAAAAGTAACCAAAAGGAAGGAAAGGAAGAAAACGAAAACAAAAATTAAGGGGCACAGACGGTCGTAACTGGGATTGGTGGACGAGTCCGGGAGACATGGGGATGTTCTCGCGCTTATTTTCATTCCCTGGGACCGCTCGGTGTGTTTACGAGCACCCAAATGGCAGTCTTAAGTTTCTCCGCGAATTTCGTTGATACGTCCAGACCGAGGGGCCAAACGGAAGGGCGAATAATCCTGAAATTTGTGGCGGCCAGACGAACTGAGAAGAATGGCGCGATGACTCCTGACGGGAGCATGCAATCCCGATATGAGGAGCGGCCGTAAAACGAGATGAGGAGAACAAAGTGGGGTTGCTGGCCTCTCTGACTTGTCGTTGACGCTCGTGCAATATTCGAAGAACGTCGGCTTCAAAAGAGGCCGGGCCGACGGAATAGCGAGAACAGAAGCTGCCAGCCAAGCACAGGAAATTGCATATTCCGTCTGATGCAACGCCCACGTACAACGCCTCCATTTTGTCGTTGCCTGTGTTCCGTCGCCGGATTTCATCAGCCTTGGAGGGATCTATCGTCACCTGATCGGCGATAAACGTAACCAACCAGTCATCGCTTCTCGTTTGTGGCCGGTGGAATCATATTTTATATTTCTGAGTATATCTTAAACGGTCATAATGCTGGATTATATACCTCAGTTTGAAGGTTTATGGCTAGTATCATCTATTGGCAGTAATTTATTGCTCATAAAATTATCCTTGGTATAATACGAAATGTAATATACGTAGTGGTGTAAAGCTGTCCACTGCTACTTTTCATAAGTTAGTGTTCTGCATTCGTTATTATGAAAAATAGATTTTATCTTTTGGGATCGTGATAAATTTAATAAATTTAATTAATTATTAAATTACAAGGATGATACTTTTAAAAGTTGGAATACTAACAATGCTTACAGTGTTTATGTGCAAGGTTTTTGTAGCAAATAGCCAAGAACTACTTGTTGCTGTCTTTACAATAGACTCGTGAACATGACCGATGATAGTTCCAGAAGTTGTCAAAAGAGTGCACCATGCTCACATGAAGCGCCACTTCTAGTCATGATTAATGATACATACAGTCTATAAAGATGGTTAACATACTTCTAAGTTCATACCGCAGCTGAGCGTTTGAAGTATACTCGTGAAAGACTCATAGTCTTGAAATCATAATCATAATCATAGTCGCAACCATAATCATAATCGTAACCATAATTCCAGCCATAAACAAAATCGGAATCTCCAAAATTTTAGTGCTGGTTATTTACAAACTAGAAACTAACTTTTATTAATTCCGCAGAAATAACGTATAGGCGTGTATATTATACACTAGTTATCAAAAATATTTCCAAAAAAGGTATTTTACATTTTGTCAAACGTAATTCATAAAATATGTTCTGCTCTTTCTAAAGTAGAAATCAATTTCCATTGACTTCATAAAAATAGATACATCGGCATCATATATTTCCAATTGAAAATAAAATAAAATGAATATCGTCGCTCGTTAAAATGAATATTATTTCATAAATACAATCGTTGTCAATGAATGCTAATATGCATTTTCTTCTTCTTCTTCAACGTTTGAGTCCCGCTACGATGTACATAGTTGGTACAATGCAAACATAGTCAACCATGTCGGGAATTTACGTTGCACGCGAAACTAGACCGATCGAATATGGAAAATACAAGTGACGGGAAATCAAACTGATTTTGCATGCGTGAAAATGTTTGTCACCGTCCTTCTGACGAGCGGTTACCGACTCTGGACAATATTTGCAAGTACAACAAGAACGAGGCCAGTGTTATTAGTCAAACAACACCGTAGTTGGAAGATCGTGGAAAGTGCCGGGGATAGAATCTGATGAAAAATGTGATGAGCATGGTAATCTGACCGCGCGGCTAAATATTTAATGCTGCCAACGTGTTACGTATCCAGGTACTTCTTTGATCTTGGAAGAAATTTCTCGACTGAAGAAAGAAAGTCATATAGACAGAACGATGTCACGCAATATTTAATAAAGTGAAGATTATTTAAGGAAAACATGTTTTATTGAAGTCACATCGACTGTGTATTTATTGGTTTATTATTTCTTAATTAAATAATACTGTATTATAAATATTGTTAATATTATATCTTCAATAATACAGAATGTTTCTACCAAACAACGACTCACCATTTTAACTACTAAATATTTATCAACAATATAAAACATTCTGTAATCATCATTGCACTATTCCAGAATATTATATTAACTTTTCTGAGCGAATTGATAATATAGAATTTTTCCATTAAACTTCTTACTGCTGAATATTTATTTCTGTGGCAAGACGCTCGGTGGTGAATGAAATAAATATTTCAATTGTTTGATTATACACTACGTGAAATCTATAAATTTACGAGTTACTCGTGGTGGGATAGGGATTTCACAGAATGTGTTATTCCGGTTTCAGCAGTAAAAGGGTTAAACTACAAATTAGCAATTTAATTACCACATATCTGACATTGTAAAACATTCTGTCGCCATTAAATTTTTCGGAATTTCACATTAAATAAACATAAAATTATCGTCCGTAATGCGGATTCTGCGAGAACGCTAATTACCCGAACGATAATTACAGGCGACCACGGTGTTCTCTAATCATCGAACGCCTCATCAGCGAAAGCTGGCAGTACGTTAATTACATTCGCGCAGCCGCCGAGCTATCTTTTCTTTATTCCACGGTAGCGTATCGCGTACATTACGGCGAAAAAATCGCGGAACGTAATGCAGAGAAGATGCTTTTAAATAGGATGAAATCCGCGAGAAGCCGGCGGGAAGGTTCGAGACAAAGGAAACGTGTGCCATGGAGGGTAACGCTCTCTATGTTGGGTAATAAATTAAAAAGAATGTAAAACAGACCCGCGGGATTATTATTCCTCCCTGTGGCCAAGATTTATATGATATTCCGTTTTTCATTTCCACTTTCTTGCCGGCGGCGTAATTGCCGTCGCAGACAATTTTTATCTCGCCCTCTGATCGCAAAAATCATTAATAAAAGCGGGTATCTTTGGCAAATATTCCTGGTATTCGTCTGCTGAATTCCACAATCCTAAATATAGCAATAACGTTCACGCTTTATTGAAAATCAATCTGTGGAAAAAAAAAGAATCTGTTGTAATAAGGCAGCTTGAAAGTTTCGAACCCAGCAGGTTCTTTCCAGTTTTACTTATTTTCCATTAGAATATTCATTTTTAGTTATAAAGTGACATGAAAATGAAAAAAAAATCAACGAAAATGTACTTATCGTTATCATGATTTTTTTATAATTCTCATTCGTAATATGATTTCCTAGACTATAGTTAATCCGTGTTATTGGTCCAAAAAGTAGAATGCAAAATTCAATCGTTGCCGTTATCGAGTTTTATTGTTACATTTACATTGTTCTTTATTTTATACCATTAAGTGTTTGAGCGACATTTGTAAGTATTTATCTTTATGATAATAAAAAACTGTGTGTTCAAAAATCTTCCATATAAATGATTATAATTGAAATCACTTCTATAGTTTTAATAATATCAGTGTTAAATACTTTACCAAAAAAAAAAAAAAAAAAGAAAAAGAATTTCTCATACAAAATAAGAGTACAGCAGAGTAAGAAAGAAGAGAAAAGACACGCGGTAAGTTCTAAAGTATTTCATGTTATTCACACTAAAGAAACTTTTCTTCGAGGAAACTTACGTCGTTGTTACATCACGGGGATCTCGCGAAAATACTGTGCTGCGGTTTTGTTGAAGATCCTTCGACAGGCAACGAGACCTCTCTTAGTTTCCGGAACACGTATTGCACATCCCTTCGTAGCTCGTCGTCAGCAACCCCTTTTGAATTATTAATTTCAACATCCCACGTTATACCGGATCGACCATTTCCAGTGACCTTCGCAGATTTTTCACCACGCTGAAAATTCTAACGGGTCACTAAAAATTCCAAAGCGAGTTGTGCACATGGTAGGAACGAAAATTCCCTCGGCAAAGCTGATCTTTCGCTTTTGACATTCCACCAGTCGAACTAGCAACGCGACATTTTTACCAATGTAAATTAACATTGGCGGAAGAGTTTCTCATATTGCGCGACCATATCCCAGGGATTTCACAGGCGACCTACTTGCAGCAGGTATTCTCGAATGGATGTCAAGAGGATCGATCAACGAACACCACGGCCATGTGTTTTTTCATCCCGCGTGGCAAACACGCACGTGTGGAGGACGCGCGCGAGTGGTAATTGTGCTCGATATTGCGAGCAGTGAATTTTCCTAGATTTATCGGCGCGAGTTAAACGAGTAATAGGGCAATGTCGTGCGCCTTTATGGAAATTCGTTACATCGATTACGGCCGGAACGTTTAAGCCCCTGTCGCGACCTGTCGATTTTCACGGATCAGCCGCGTCCCCGGTATTTGCACAGCGGAAAGTCAAACTTGTGGCACGAGAACGTTGCGCGTGAATCTGTGTAGGTTGTGTAGCGTACTCCAAGATATATCTAGGGTGACTGGCTGCGCTCTAGTTTGCCAATTTGCTCGGTATTAAATTCGGAGCGCATCCGAAGTTTCGAATTCTTTCCGCTGTGGAATGCGATTTTAAAACTTTCTGCACGATCATCCAGTTTGATTGTAATAAAATAGGGGTGGAACGTAGAGGGCACCGTAATTGTTTGAATAGAAATTTATGATTGGACACAATGATAGTTAATTTGGGAAATTTTCTCTTTCGTGTAAAGCGATCGATAAATTATATTATATACGTGTGATGCTTTGAAATTAAACGAATAAAACAAATCTCTAGTTAACTTCCATTTTCTTAATTATATTAACAAAGATATTAATCTGCTGTCGATGAATCGCCTTTTCAAGCAAACTAAACATTAGTAGTCTGTCCAAATTTTATTTCCCCATTTCACAATTTTACTCTTATCTAACTTAACCCTTTACAAAACAATTCCTTTCTTGTTTGAATATAATATAAACTATATCAGAAAATTCTATCCCTGTTCTATAAAATTTCTTTCACAGCCTTCGCAGGATGAAATTTAAAAGTTCTAAGAGAAGTTAAAGTAGAAGAAGAAAATATCGTTCGATTTTTGATGATAGTTTCGATTTCGTAGTTCGCGTGTTAGTTTGCGAACTTAACGAACAGATTTAAGGAGGCGGGTTAGTTGCACGCAACGAGCACGTGAATTCTATTTATCGGTCGAAACAGAAGTAGAGGTGGATGGTTCCGGGGTTAACTGGATCAGCGTGTAGCCCATTTCGCGACGGGACCAGGCCCTAACCGCGGCTTAACCCGATTTATGCTTCGCAGCTTCCGCGTTCGTGTGCTATTAACATAGAGCTACGACCGGGAATACGTAAAGTCCCGACGCAGAAGTCGATGAATTTAGGTATGAAATTGCATTTTAAACCACCCCGACAGAAGCGCCCACCAGATTCGATTATCATTGATTCCCTGGCGCCGCTGCGAGTCGGTCACCGGAAACCGATCGGTACCAGCGCACCTGCACCGTCCCGCTATATTATTTCCCGTTTCGCGTGCGACAAATTGCAGAGAACAACAACTGCCCCGATTTGTGATTTTTCTCGTGATCGCTGTTCATTTTGCCATACGTCTGCCTTTTTCTTTCTTTCTCTCTACTTTTGTATGAGTGTGTTTGATTTGAGTATATATATGTGTATATGGTTAGATCTTTTGGTGATCATTCGAGATAGGATATGGCTCACCGATTTTGTATAATTCGACGATTTTTCTTTCTCAATTATATTAAGAATGATGATCAATGAACCAAGCTAGGTTTGGCTGTATAAAAATGCAATAGTTGTCAAATGGTTGTATACGTCATAATGCAATGTAATTACGTGATTATTTTATCCTTTGATTTCTGTTCCTGTATTGCTTAGTTTTATCGTCCAGTTTCATGGCAAAGAACATGAAACTGTAGGCACCTGTAGATTCCTTATCTAAAATGCATTAGATAGCAGTCAGAGCGCGTATTGAGTGCGCGTATTATTTTAACGAAATCGATATATATGTAGAACAGTTATGTTCTTTATCCATTATTGAATAATAGTTTCTACATAATGCAAAAGAAATTTCAAATTTCAATTCGATGAAACATTAATGGAAGTGAAAAATACAAGTGTAGTTCCGCACTTTCTTTATTTTCGTCGCTATTAAATGGAAAAGAGGCAAAACAAATAAGAAAATGATTTGAAAAAAGACTTGTCACTGAAGGGATTTATGAACAAAGAAATAACAACCGATACTCGATACCAGTTAGTAGGATCGTTTCAAACTGTTATCCGGAGGCTACAGAGAAATTTCTCATTAAAAGTTTGCCCAAGAGTTAGGTCGACATCTATTGTCACTTATCGCTTTTCCCCAGTTTCTTTTTTAAAAGAAAAGAAAGGAAAAAAATAATAGCCAGAGACACTTTGGCGGGTCGAGGAGCCCTAACGAGTTCTTAATTTTAGATTTCTTTACGGCCTTTGGTCAGGGGCTGATGGACAATGAGTCGCTTCAATTATCGCAATTAAAATATTCATTACATCCTTCCTCATTACAGATTTCCTCCCGGAGTAGCACACTGCTCTGTAGAAACCCTTCCGCTTCTTAACCGTGGTGAAATGAATTTAAAAATTTCCGCACCCCAATGAGTTTCCAAGAAATTGTCAGCCTTCTTCTTTTTCTATGTCTGAGAGGTTCCAGACTATTTGAATTAGAATAATTTCATGAAATCTCGTAGTTTTGCAATAAAATTCTTATTACTTTCATTCTTGAAATTGGAAAATATAATTATTGAATTTATCATTCAATTATCATTATCATTATCATTTATCATTATCATTCATTAGCTCCTTAGAAAAAAAAAATTAATTAATTTACTATTTATCAGGTACAACGATAGGGGATTTTTCGAAATGAATATGAAATGTGTGCTTTGTACTTTTTGAAGTTAAAATTGAAATTTTGAAATCTGTTGCTCTCAAGTTATCAATATACATATATTGTCAATATATCAAGGTTCCCAACTAAAAGGATCAATACGTATGGTCAATAAAATGTTGTCAATATTTATTGACAAATCGCATTTTCGATAAGAACCTTGAAATATTGACAATATCGTCATCTGAGGGCATTCTAAAAGGAGTTTTACAGAAGAATAATTAGTGATAATTATCTATCGGAATAAAATTTACTTTGTTAAGCATTATAATTGTTAAAATATATAATTGTTCGTAAAGGACATTGTTTCAACCAATATTCTGTAACATATTCATGATCAACATAATATTATTGTAAAGCATTGTGTGCCCCGAAGCTGGTTCAGTAAACTCTGTAATAATTGCATGCGAAATATATTCAGTTATTCTGAGTGGAATTACCTACATGTATTCTGACAAAGTGCATATGTAAGCGCTAACTTTCTAACTGGCGAACAATTCCTGCAGCGACAGAGAATACAAGAAATATACGTGATTTAAACGCTTAAAGCTTTGAATCTATGGCTTTAACTTCGTCCAAACAACAGTTATATACGTATTAAAATAGCAGAAACAGCCATGGTACGCATAGAAATTCGTATAAGGATCGAAAGGATGATAAAAGGAGTAAGAAAGAAAAATAGAATTTTGTAACAAAACCAAACATCTCTCAATATCGAAGTTACGTAACACAAAGCTAAATTTGAGTGAGTAAGGAAGCTTTTTACAATAATTTGATCTTTACAATAATAAGATAACCCTTCGAATTATCACATTTTTAAAAGTTTTCTACGCTTATACGCTTTTAGAATTGAAACGATGAATAATCCACATAATATATAATTACGAATAGAATAATAAAGGAATAGAAGCAGAACATTGTTTTATCATATTTTAAGCTTTGTGTATTCTTCATATACTTTTCCATATTATATATACATTCTGTGCATTTTTGCACTTTTCAATTTTCTATAAGTGCATAAAAATCTATTTAGCACTACCAAATTGCTTAACAGTAGAACAAGATTGACGTTTGAAATATTTATTATTTAAAATAATCAACATGGAAGCAAGCAGCAGGATGGACATACTACCGACTCTTTTCACCGAGAACATCGCGAGGTTGATCCGTAGCACCGATAGGTCCGCCGACTGATTAAGGTTTTATGCCGGTTAATTAACGGTTCGTTAATGAAGATAATTACCATTAGCATAGCTAACTGGATAGATCGGCCCCGCGGATGGGCCTGGCTTATCGGAAGGGGCGAGAAACGAGGGGCTATGGACAAATCACCCCTGACCGTCAGGGGGTTGGGCAGACAGGGGTGACGGAACGAACGAATCGGTCCAGAAGCGAAATGCGTCCTCGTCCAATCCAATTTGCGTGCGACAGGTTTGGACGTGGTGGTGCGCGGGAAGGAGTAGCTCGACAGGGGAAAATCGAGGATCGAGGGGTGCAGCCTGTTACGCGAGGAAGTGGACAACGCGCGGCGGCGGATAGAAAATTAGTGCAGCCACGGATTGCAGCCGAATTGGATAATTAAATTTGCAGCCTCCGTCGTTCAGCCTCTGTTCCCTTCTTCTCCTGTCCTCCTACTATTCTGAATCCATCGAGGCATCCTTTTTTGTGTTTTTGTAGCCTACAGAAGATTTCGCTATACCGTTCGACTATACCGGCTGAAAAAAATTGCAAATGTAATAGATTAGGTCTCGTTACCAGTCGAGCATACAATATTACAACCTTTCAATAATTGCTTCAATTAATTTCTTATAAACCTTCGTTGCCAAAAAGTTATGTACATCCTCTTTTTAGCGGAATATACGGTAGCACTTCATTAATTACTGTAAGATACTGTAAGACTTTGACGTTTATTTCTTTTAAGTTCATATTGGCTTTCAATTCGAATCGTACCATTTTTCCATTTAATGCCGCTTAAATGTCATTTAAGATAAGCACGTGAAACTCTTTAACTCTTTAACTTTTGTTAAAAGTAATCAGTATGTGCCTTGAAAAAATGCAGAGGCAAATGTTTCAAATGGACACACGTGGCGGTCAGAGGAATAATCGCGTTGGTACGTTTTCATCGATCGCGTATTTATTCTATTAGCGACGTCGAGAGCAGGTCGTATAAGCTGCAGAGTACCGCAGCGTTAATGACACGGCACGAGCATTGTCACGTTAATTCAACCGTCGCATGGTGAACATACACTGATGTGGGAAAAAGGAGAAGAAAATTGCGAGATACGAGTACTTTCACGTTGAATGTTTCAGTGATATTCATTTTGCCTCGATTGAGAAAAATCTTATACGAGTACCTTAAAAATCCTTCTTAGATTAATTTGAAACTTAAATATCACTATTATGTAGCTTATTATGTCTTTATATTCTCTTTTATTGATTTTTATATCTCACATGCGCTCAAATGCACAAAAGCCTAAACACGACTATTCTGATTGTTTTATTCATCCGATAAATCCTGAATCAAATCCGAAAATGTATATGAAAATTGCAAGATATTCACTACAAACATACATTTCATAGAAGTTACGAAAGTATTTAAACAGTTGATTATCCATCATGTTAATAAACGTCAATGTTTAGCGAGTCCACTTTTAACTAATATAATATCAGTTATATATATACTAATTGGTTTTTGTATATATATACTAATTGGTTGTTTGTATGATAAGGAAGGGATTTTGCAAATATGGAATGAGATTTTGCAGAATGGATCTCGTAAATGGAAATAACAAAGGAAGCTCTGGTAAAGTGTGCTTTTTTGTCGTAATCCATGTGTGAGCATATGCAGCACGAAGCTTTTACAAATATTACATTCTTTCGATATTAATTTTGCCCACAGCAAAATATGAAAAATATATAGTTTAAAAATGTCTGCGCCTACATTCTCATAATCATAAACAACAGCATGGAAAACTCAAATTACCATCCTGTTGCCATTTCCATACAGAATATCATTTCTATCTTTAACAAATTCATTTTGTAGATAACTATACATACCAAAATGGATTCGAAATTGCAAGAATATTTCTGAAAATATATCAATACTCTCCCCTTTTCAAACACACCCTAACTTCTTTCAAACATGTTATCATTTACATCTATACATTTATTAAACATCACTTTATTGCCCTAAAAACTTTCCGATATACATTATGTTTGGATTCTTTGGATCAATGGTAAAAATCTTTGATTTGATAATGCAAATTTGATAATGCAAAAATGCACACAAGAATAAATAAAATATCCAAAATAGAGTATTTATTCTAATATTTTCCAGATAAACAAATTTCTATTTGCAGTTCATCTCTTTAGGTATATACATAAGAATAAAAGAAATGCATAAAAATTCGTAGACTATTGCCAACATTCCTAATTCTTTTTCCAAAATGTCCACTCTCCGCCCTTACGTCCCCTGACAAAATGCTAGCCACGTTTCCTTTCACGATTGCCATATGGAAATCTCGACCTCGAGCACGACAAACGCGTGCACGCGATTAGGTACACGTGATCCTCAGCAGAGAGTGAAATCGTGAAGCTGGTAGTGGCGAGTGAATAGCGTACTCGCGATTCTGTACGCGAGCGTGGCGTTCCACGTGGCGTGGCTGATCGTTAATCCGGCTGCAAGGGCTAATTAGTCGCCGCGGCGCGGTGTGACAACAGCCACCGACAACGGGACGAACAAGCGAGCTAGTCGATCCGTCCACGCTCACGCAGCGAGGGTGCACGCGCACCGATTAATTTACTACTAGCCATTATCGCAGTTGCACATTCGCCGGCGTTGCAACGCCGCTAGTCAACGCGGAAGATGAACGGTGCAACTAGGACCGTTATTACGCCACATCCATTCCGCTCGTATTTCCGCTCGGGCGAGCTCGCGGTTCCGGACACCAGTGTATCGTCAGAACTGAATAGCGGTCGTTCCAAGTGGATCATGGGTTTCGATGATGATTGCTTTCTTAGGTTGCAAATGGCTCATGGGGGAAATGGAGAAGATAATGGCGTTGTAAACGGATGAGGTTAAATGCTGGTTTGGAGATAGGATAGAATAGGATCTTTCTTACATTTAGGGCTACAGGATGATCCGTTCTTTTCAATTTCTCTACGTTACAATCTTAAAAATGAACGCGTTCAATACGAAAGGACGTCTACAATTTGTACAATTCCTTTCGTAAGAGAGAACATTTTTCATGGACGAAAAAATTGAGAACTTTTTTGATTTCACTTAAAAAATGGCTAGAACACGTGTTAGGTTTTTAAGAAATATAAAAAAGAAATTATGTCGATACATATATCGACTTCGCATTCGTTAACGGATGCTAGGTAGAAAATAATTGAAATTAAAATAGTGTATTCTGATTCGCTATGGTTATCATATGACTAGCGTGATTATGGTTTTGATTTTATTGCGTTCGAATGAGTCAATGATAGTTCGTCTAATATTCACAAATGCAGTACACTTAAATCATGAGCGTAGATAGAAATCTTACTGACGAGTCCACTAACAAGCATCGGATAAGATTTATCTCTTCTCCTTGTACATTGTCATTCCCCCCTCTTACTCTCCTTCATTATATTACCTTGTAAATCTTATTTTCTAAATAGAAATGAGAGATTTACGAAGAATTAGATATATTACTTTTAGAAATTATTTTCTCATTTGCACATATTTTCTAATTTTTACGTCGTACGTTAATTTTACAATCTATATAGTTGCAATTTTGTTCTCCGAAGAACATTAAAGTACACCGTACAATTCCTATTTAATACGATGCTTCTAATCTTCACCAAAAAATTATTGAGAAACGTAATTATTTTATTATTTCCGTTATTGCTACCGCGGTATGCGCGTAGCGAAATTATATTTAATTACTGAAACGTTGGAAACTTGTTAGACCGTGTTACCAACAGAAACCCCGCAAATGAGAAACGTACGATGAAATATTTCCACCGTGCGCCGATCACGTGGCCGATAGAGAATTACAATTTTAAATTTCAATTACCAGAATCCGATTTAGTTGACGATGTTCATTTGTCAACCGGCCGTCCATTATAGAATCCCGATAATTCGTCGCGGCAAAAAAATCGTATTTTCATACCTTGACGATCCGCCTTTCCTATAATATTTTTGTCACGCGTTTAAAACTAATTTCGTCCTCGACATTTCGTCAAGCAGGACGGTTTTGTCCTAAACGGCAATAATTTCAAGAATTCCAGCAATTTTAAAATTAAAAGCTTTAATTCCTAGACTCAGAGATTTAGTCTTTAGGTAGTGAGAAAAATTATGATCCTAAAATTATTTCCTGGGATTTATGACTATTTAAGCATTTCATTGCAAAGATTAAGTAATTTATAGAGGTAAGGTGTTATTTTGGAATAATTCAATAATTAAAATTAATGTAATGGATCAATTTGACTTTTACATTTGACTTTCGAAAGTTCAACAAAACGGATAAATAGAGTGATAATATCTCATGAAAAAAATTATCCGGCGTGAGTAAACGGGCAACAAAGGAATTAATGCGCGTAACCCATTGCAATTCCATTGCAAGGGAGGCAACCAACACTCGCGGTGGATGAAACGGTGCAGGGTTGGAAGCACGCCGGTAGTACGACGTAACCTAATTAACCCCAGGCTAATTTACTCTACGTGTTCTAGGCGGTGCTCTTTTGTATGGGGCAGGGTCATCTTGATTATCCCGGAACGCCTTTTTTCCAAGAGGGTTGCCCGTCGTGGTCGGGGAAAACAGCGGAAACAAGAATTAAAAGAGCGTCAGAGCCAGGCTCTCGCAATTTGCGCGAGCTTATCTCGCAGAAGCAGAAGCGGCGTGCGTCTAGCTATTCGGTTTATCGGCTGGCATCGTTTGCTCTTAGGATTTATTTCGTACGCCGAGATTACGTTGCGCTTGTTGAATCACTGGAACATGGTTAACGTGGTGTTACTTTCGTGAACTATCTTATAAATCTAACTATTTAATAATGTGGACTGCTACGCGATAAAATCGTTACCTTCTGACGGATGAAGTGAAATCGAAGTGTTGTGCTGTTTGCTTTTCTAAGGTTTTATCTAATTGCAGTGTTCAAACAAGGTGAATGTTCTATGAGAAGATTTAGTCGAATTTGTTTGAGGACGATAATTGTAACTAATTGCAAGTGATTGACATATCTAATGGATGAAATGAAGTTGGACCTTATGCACTTTGTTTTTTAGGATTTTGTGTAAAAGTAATGTATAGGAAAAGTAAATACTTTGTAGGAAGATTGAATGAATTCAGTTGAGAATGATAGTTGGAGTAATTGAAGGACGATTGCTATAGGAGTGCTAAGTAGATTGCGTCTGATGTAGTCGGTCATAGTTCGAATAATGTACAAGGTAGAAGAAACGAAAGTATAAAATATAAAGAATCATCTATACGACATCTATGCTACTTAATTTAAATTTCAGCGTATGATTGTAATTTGAATTTATCTAAAATATAATTCACGTTTGTTGTGTATTTGGATCATAATTTATATCACGAATATTATTCGTTATAAAGTGAGAGTTCAAAACTTTCTGTGCGGTATGAATCATATGTGAGAAATTGCTTAGTAATATTCGCTGAAATGAAAGAAGTATTTTGGTAGTTTTCGATGGTGTTGTTATTCAAGATATCTTCTGAAATAGAGAACATTTTTCTGTGCAATGCGATAAATATCCTCTCCTAGTTTGTTATTTTTCATCGCAGAATCCGATCCAAAAAAACTGTAACTTGTACTTGTGCTCAAACGCGAAAGTACTATACTTTTGGATCTCGTCCAATTGGCAGTCGTGTATTCGCCAAAGGAATATCGTTTCTCTCGTGTATTATAGAGTTCCAAAAGTGTTATCGATCATCTGCTTCGATTTTCTTAAAAACGATTAAATTCAAAATGACCAAAACTATGTGAAATCAAGTCTAAGATAAAGTTCTTCCGCGAATAGCAGTCTCATGCTTTATAAATATAAATATAACATTGTATATTAAACATTTTTTTTAATTTTGTGTCAGTTGTTTCAGTTAATTGATAAATAATAATCAAATTATTCTTTATCACTAGATCGTAGATATTCTGTGCGTTTATGGGCGATTCAAATACGAGAAACTGTACTTAGCTCCTTAATTATAAATTGTATTATAATTTCCGACTAAAAGCGACCGAATCAGTAAGTTAATTGCACGCATAAAAAATGTGAATTTGTATAAATGTTTACACTCTATTTAACACGTTAAACTATCACTCTATGCAATCGTAGAAACATGGTCTTCCGATCGAAAAAACATTCAGGTCGCCCATAAATTACGAGAACCAGCGAAACTGTCGTGAAACAGGATCGGAGGATCTTTCTTCTGTTCCATTTGCCACTCGTTCCATTCGCATGCAAAGGCGAATCGCCATTTAACGATAACAAGGAAACAGCCAGGCTACTCGATATCATTTCACGGCGTTACTTAACCGAAAGGCGAGGAAAGAGCACGAGATGGGAATAATTTCGAGGCTGGGAACCGCTCGAGAATAGAAAACCGTTCGTGGATCAACGATATAACGCGCGACGTTTTCACGAGCGCGGATATCATCGCGAGATCCCCACCCGCTTTCATATGCAAATGCAAGGTGATCAACGGTACGGACCGTCGGGACAATTGAGCGGGCCGAATTTACTGGCGTTTACCGTAATTTACTTTCAGCCAGACCGGCGACACGATTTAAATGTTCCAACTGACCCATGGCCGCATTAAATCGCCATAAAATTGCCGTTGCTGTTCTTCCTAACCCGCGACTCTATCGTTGAATCGCGTGATATGCGGTAACTGTTTTTCAGACAAATTTACTGCATCGATCGTGTACCATTCATGCACGATCATTCTTTTGCCATGCAATACGAACTATTAAATGGACGAGATGTATGAAAGTCAAACGAGGATCATCGATATTCTCGTTACCCTTTGTTATATGTTTGATTTCGCGTATTTCTTCGCAAGATTTTTAAGCTCGATTCCTGCGTGAAATTCGGTGCAATTTTAGTGCAGCATTTCTTATGAAATCGATATGTCTAATTAAACGTTTTACGAATTCGAAAGGTTAACACCTATGAGTGTATGAGAAAATTGGTGTTTGAGAACGAGAGATAGATATGTATGTAGATTAAAATCACACGGCATCTGTTTTTATGTACTCTTTTAATTTAAAGATGAGTTCATATCAAGCTTCATACAGTTCCGACGTTACTTGATGAAGTCAATTTTTAATGTTATGCCGCTGCATTATTTCTCACATTACTAAAAGATCATCGATAAAAGAAAATTACATACGGTAAACACATAACTACGTTAATTTTCAAGATGAATTTAATTTTCAAGAACGGTAGCAAAAAGACACCTGAGCAAATGTGCCCTTTAATTTACACGTTCTTAAAAATCTAGTGTCAACTCGCAATTACAGGTAAGCGGAGGGCATCGTTAATCGAAATTCATTGTTTAACGACAACTTAGGAGCCAGCTGATAATGAAACAGCTTGCTCGACTCGCTGGGAAATGTATCTTCAAGACTTTGCATAACAGATTTATCTTGTTTCTTTCACCGATTTGTAAATTTGCCAGAGTGAACGTATCAATAATTACTCAGATAGAACAGAATCGTTTTATGAAATTCACATTTCGAACATTTTATAAATGTTTCCTAATTACTATACAATGTACTTAATGTTTTAATTGAATTAAATAAAGTTAGGTTATACTGAAAAAACGTAAGGAGAGGAAGAAGGAGAGCTGGGAAAACGGAAGAGTGGTCGTTTTATCAAATTTAAATATTCCGACAACTTTTTGTTTTTCCGAACGGCTCGGCGTAATCCGCTTCTCGCCGAGTCGGAAATGCAATTTTCTTGACGGGGACAAAGAGCGCGCGGCGACTTGTTACTTTAAAATTGCTACCACTTCATCGTGACGCGAGCAAAAGTCATCCCTCGACCGCGGGAAACTCGAGAAAATAAAATGCCACCGAGATCCCGTGCAAATTGTTATTTCAAAAGTATACGGTTTGCTGGAGCAATGATCACCAGAGCTTGCGTATCTCTGTACATCTGCCAGAGCGATGGCGGATATATTTACGGTGCATTCGAGTAATTGCGCCAGAGACCATGCCTTGTTCGTTTATAAAAATATTCGTTACATTTTCTCTTGAGAATCGAAAGGGAAGAAAAATATTGTGTTATATAAAACTTTTAACTTCTCTGCCTTGTCTTTAGATTTATTAATTTTGCTAAAAATTTGCAGATCAGATTTACTAGATTTTTTACATAAATTTGCTTCTGGGTCAGTGAAAAATTTGCATCGCTAAGTGTTTGTAAACTTATTCAGTTGATTTTGCTGTAATCAGAAAATAATGCTCAGTTGATAAATCGCTACTACTTATGCAGAACTTTCAATAATATGCAAGTTCGATATGGAGAGATGTGGAGAAGAGGTTGTAGAATGGAAAAAGCAGGAAGGAAGGGAAAAAAAGGAAAGAAAGTACAAGAAAGAAAGGATAGAAAAAAGAATAGGAAGATAAGAGGTGATAGGGTAGAAAAGAAAAAAAGATGGGAAGCTAATTTATTGAGACCATTAATGTTTCTGTACAAACTTATTAATTCCAAAAGTAATAGAATTGCAGCGATAATTTCACTTATTTATTAGCTTACGCTATATATATAATTCCGATGACCTAATTTTGTTTTATTCATCACAATGATATCGAGGATTATTCTTACAAAAGAGAACCGAACCGAAGTCTGGATCTCATTGCCAACTGCAGATATAATTAAGAAAAAGACAGATCCAATTTTTTCGCTGGTAGCCATTATAAAGACTCGTCAACCTGATCGCTTCCCCGGCCGTTCATCACGATTCGCTAATCACCAGGTTAAAATGGATCGATTAGCTCACGCGGAACGCGTCCCAACGATATCAGCCTCTGGCCGATAAATTAATCTTCCAACGAACGGTCGATTATCAGCGGCTCCTTCGGGGATTTGAAACGGTCGCGCGCGCAAACGCGAGAGGGAAGATATATCCCTCCGGCATCTTTCGAAGCGACCCGACCTGTATTTCCTATCCGACTTTGATTAATTAGCGCGCAACGGACAGTGCGTGAGATCAGGCTGACTGATGAACGACAGTCCATGAACGCGTTAATCTCGATCGCCGCTATCGAATCTTGCTACGGACACCGTCAGCCTTGTAGACTTTTCACCCTCTTCGCCCTGTCACGCACAATGAATAGGTATTTCTTCTTTTTTCTTTCCTTATTTTTCTGTCCCATTATTAACGAGCGTTTTAGGGACCCGTGTGGCGTCAGAGTGGCTGGACAGAGTCGATCGACGAATGATCGATGGGAATTTTAATAACGTCATCGATTAGTTAGGGTTGGTAATTTGAATAATGTGTCTGTTAGGGGATTGGTGATGGAAAGATTTAGTAGTGAGACAGCTGATGTAATAAGGCCTAATAGGTAGCTTGAAACTATGGTTAATAGATAGTTAAATATATCATGTTTCTAGAGTGATTCTTTTCTTTTATTAAAAGGTAAATAAAATTAATTATTATTTGTTTTACGTAGCCAGTATGATAGAGAATACATAGTTACAGCTGAATATCGAAATAGGTCAAACTTTTCCAACGAGTTAAAAGTTCATATTGGACGTTGTAATTCATTTAGCGCTACACACGTTTGCTCCTAAAATAAAAACCGTTCTAAAATACTGGTCCTATCAACTACGTCGAGAAAACGTCTCCTAAGCCGAGTGTATTCAACGTTCATATAAAAATGAACAACAATCGGCACGCAATTTGTCTTATCCTTGACCAACCATCCCTGTCATGACCGTCACCCGTTGAATGGGATTGGCATCGTGGCGCGTGTTGGCCAGCGGTTTCACTGACACGCGGTTCCACCGGTTCCATCGAAGCCAAGCGACATTTGTCCGACCTTCCCATTCATTCGTCGCTTCGTTCTCGTTGCAAAAGCGAGTGTAAAAGTGGGAGAGAAAGAGGGGCAAAGGATCCGCGAGAGTGAAACGGTGGTGAGTGAAATAGTAGCGGGTCAGATAGAGAAAGAGAGCGAGTGAGAGACAAAGAGAGGGAGAACCCGGCAGCTCTATCGACCGACTTCTCTCATCCAGCGTCCCAGCTACGGAGCCGTAGGTAGTAGTTGCAGCTGAAATCTCCTGCTCCGCCACCCCTTTCTCCTCTCCTCGTTTCTCTCCAGCCTTCGGTCTCTGTCTCACGCGCGTTTCACATCGCGCCCTCTTTGTCGCCACGCGCTCTCCCCTCGCTTTCTCCCTGACCATGGTGAACTCTTGACATTTCACCGTGGTACTGCGCCAGTTCCGTGTTCCAGCGAAAGCCCAGATGGCCTCCGATGCTTGTTGATGTCCGCCTGATTGCCAATGACGTTCCGTTCGTAGCCTGTCGAAGAGGGGAGCAAAAAGGCAAAACACTGGACACAGAGAGAGGAACGTGGATAAATGGCTGGAGAGGAGAAAGTGCAACGTGGGGTTGATAGGCAAAGGGTGAGGATATGCAGATAGGAAGAATCAAAGGGGAAAGGTGTATGAAGAAAAGGGGAGTTAGAACATTTGAAGCGAGTTAAAGAGGGACATTTTGCTGTCTTAATATTTACATCGGGTAAAGAAATAGTTGTAAGATTTACAAAACTTTTTTTTCTAGAAGATAAAAGAGTAGCTTAGCATGTTACTTTTTGTTCGATATAATTCGATTTTTTTAAACAGAATATTCATCGTATTACATAATTGCTGCGAACTAAAAGAACTGCATTATGCTTATAGAACCAATTAATTTTCACTGGACAATGAGTCGAGGTATAGATTATTTTTTATGCGAATCTCTCTTCTGATATCTAAACTGATATTGTCGGCAATAACGACAAGGAAAAATGAGAATCTTCTGTATCATTCTACGTTGAATGAAGAAAATTGGTCAAGATTCCTTTTCGTGTAATTATTGTATATAATCGTTCAGGAACGCCTAATTCGAATAAAAATTATAAGTGAAAGAAAGGGAGAAATCGATGTAAATACATACGGCAGACGCAGATTGGAAGTTGAAAAAACGAAATTAGCGGATGACAGAGAGCAAAAGGGGAGAAAAGATTGCACGAGGCGCGGATGGGTCACCTTGCTCGATTCTGATGAGATTCTATGCGGCGTTGATTGCTTCTCTCCTCTCGAATCATCGCGACGGCGGCCTGATTGGCGCTCGTGGCGTTTCGCCGGCGGAATCAGTCAGCGCGAGGGTGAGACAATGGAAAAAAAGGTAAAATCGGGCCGAATATTCGTTGGTGGACGCGTATACGCGCGGTACACGGTTCGCCCTTCGGAAATGAAAGGCTACCGGTCGAATCGGACACGCGACACACTGGGGCGGAAACTGGATTGAAATATGCCAGGGGTTGCAAGAGGAAATAGAGGAGAAAAAAGAAAAGTGAAATTACTTACTCGTCGATGGGACTTATCGGCTTAATCTTCTTACATTCGTTTAATTTTGATTATACGTTGTCGGAGGTCGTGATTGATCGCGTTTTAAACTACGAGCTCGAGCCAGGAAAAATATTCTAAGGGAAAAAAATATTCTGTGGAAAAAAAGAGGACATTGAGGGGGACGAGGCTCGCTGTAAATGTTTATTGAGATATACTTCTCGACTATGGATAATTTCATTTGAGATCTCGTGGAATCATTCGAAAGTGCTTCACTGTTTATTTTATATAATCCTGCGTGCACTTTGTAGCAATGATCACTTTTCATGCAAGTTATGATTATAGCGGTTTTGTAAAATTTTTACTTTATCATCTCTGGTAAATTAGAAGTTGCGAGTTACGCTTGTAAATGAAACTATTAAATATATAACGAATAGATTTAGTGCTTCGTTATAATTAACTGCAGTAGAATCGCATTTGCACAATTTTGTAGAATACGTTTTGACTATGTAATCTAAGATCACGAAAATGCTCGTATAATAACAAAAGTTGAAAGGATCTCAGGCTTCCGTCATTTAAAATATCACAAACAAGAGGAGATTCGAGACTCTGCGAACGTTAAAACGTTCAGTCGCGTTTTGTGAATAGTACTCTCTTCTTGTTGAGCGAATAGTACGGCTTGGTAACTTTCGCGGCGACGAGCCACGAGCAAATATAATAAATAAAAGAATCTCTAAAGCAACTTTGAATATTTTAGCCGTACAATGTCTTTCGCGCTGCGGAGTATTATTCAACCACACCTGGTCGTGTTTTAAAACACTCCTCGAATTCTTTCATTCTCCCTGATGCTTTGTACCTTGGATATATTTTATCTCTTTAATTGTCCGGCCAGGAGAGGAGCCAAGAATAAAAATCCTTGCCGGACTCGCAGTATATTCTTTGAAACAATAAGAGCAACGATAATGCGTGCTGTAATAAAAATGATTAAAAAGCTGCTTCGTGGTGCATTTCTTGAAATGAAAAAATTATTATGTCGAATGCTTCCTGGATAAATTATTCTTCGTACGGTCTATATATCAATAATATGATTTACATTTATTACAGAAAATCTACTGCGAAATTATTTAATATTATACTATTGTATATGACTCATTCGCTGAAACTGCTATTTTAATATCAATATATTAATAAATGATATATTATTATTTTTATATAAACAAAGCTTCTTATAATGCTATTTAAAATAAGCCATTGAACCTGTTTGCGACTACTATCTTGCTCAAAAAGTATCGTGAAATGCAGAAAATTCCTATAACATAAAATCTACTTCAACTATCTAATGCAATTACAACACGGCACACTTTAAAAAACCTAATGCAATCAAATTCCCAACTACCCCGTCGCAATCAAAGCGTCTAAAAAAAACAGCCAATGCAACTTCTACCACAGTAGAAAAATAAAAAAAGAAGCGACCTAACAACACATCCTCTCGTCCTACGGCCATATAGGTACACATCCGCTCATTGTCACCTTTTGCTAAAGTCGCAAATCGCATCACGTAAAAGTTGCAACCCCGATCTCTAGCCCCGGCCGGTCCACCGAGCAAATTAAAAGGGTTACTCCGGTGCATCAGATCGAGGAGGCTTTTAAGCGTCCACTCGAAAGTTAACTTTTCTCGCGTGTGTCAACCCTCGTCGCTTAGGGCGCGAGTCGCCGTGTCAGGGATGAAACGTCCCCGTGAAACCGACCGAAAACACGGCCCGGCGGGTGGTAAAGTTACGACGAAGTGGTGATGTTTTCGCGTCTGGAAGTTACATTATTTTATTCATATCGAGTCACGGGTGCCGTCGCGAGGAATACGACCAATTTCCATATGCAAAGCGAAACGAATCGCGATTTCCATTGAGAGATCGTGGATCGTCATTGGACACTTCGATATCGAGATTCTGAAAGCTCGAAATCTTCGCGAGAAGTTGGTCTTCGTGAGTCGGAGAATGCAGGTGGTTCCGACTATCGTTTAAACTCGTTACGAGCTTGCTAAAGCTTGTAGGGACGCTTCGAGCCAAGTTTCTTAGGTATTTGCTCGGGGACATTGCGGAGTGCAATCAAGCGAGAGAATCGTGTGTTTAAATTATTTTTGCCTGTGATGCGAAACACGACCATTTTCTTTCGAAATAATTGTAGGATAGATATGCAGCGCGGAGTTTGATATAATTAAAGAAGGAAGAGAATAGGCTTAGTAATTACCTCGCATAGTGTAATCTGGACTTTGTTGTTAAACGTTAAATACGACGAGGGATAGAAGCATTCGTGCGTTTCCTGTATTATTAAATGTATTCGCAAACAGTTACGGCAATAAATGCAGAAAATGAAAGTTAGTTACTCTCATTAATGTATGTAATGATGAATAATATATTGTTACATATATTTGAATATATTTGATAATGTAGAGAATATTTCTCTTCCTACGTCTACATTTTCCATTTCTAACCGTGCGAATATTTTTGTTTCTTACTGTGAATGGGACGTAAACGAGCGCATACAACACTACCGATTAACATAACGAATTAATATTTCATCTTAATTCTTATGTATCGCGATAAAACTACCGGCATAATTGCGAGGTGTCACAGTGAATTCACGAAACTATTAAAAATAAAATATTATCTAGATATTCTTCTAAGTATTTTGACTAATTTGAAGATAAAGATGCAGATGAAAGATCCGATCGGGTGAACGCGAATATTCAAATGAGTTCGAAGAGAGGAGAAGAAATTTTTCGCGACATCTCCTATAGGTTTCCGTGGAATTTCTTCGCGCGTGTAATTTCCATTGCATATTCAACGGCCTAAACGTTCTGTCGTTGCCAGCAGTCGCAAAGTTATTATAGCGACATTTCGCCGAGGAACGGAGACGCCAACGGGTGAGGAAAAAAAGAGGGTAGAAGAGAAGGACAGAGAAGGGCTGGCCCGAAGGATTAATTTTCTCTCACTTTTCCAGCGACGCCACGAGAGTTTACGGAACTGGATCAATTATTTCTCGTAATATTACGCAAAATTGTATTCTAGCAATAAGAGCTAGTTAAGTGCTATAATTGCATTTCGAATTGCAATCAACGACTGATTTACTTCGCCGTGAAATTGTACATTCGTCGTGTTTCAGCCTTTCGTGGCGTATTTTTAGTTTCGTGCAACTGTTACTCGAGAAATATAATAAATTTTTGAAAGAAATTTCGTCGCGGGCTATGTTTTATGTATTTCATTCGTTAGTCTATATTTCTTCTGCGTATATAATATTAGATATCCAAAATGATATAATATAATATAATATAACATAATATAATATTAGATATCCAGTATTAAATAGTATTGATTTCTCCACTTTCTTACATCGCAGTTTAATGGACGCGTGTTTTTTTTCTCCTGTATTATTACAAGTAATAAATATTATCGCTATAATTTAGAAAAATTTTTATGTATACATAATACACAATTGCATTTGTAAATTATTTACTAGTAGAAATTCTTCTATTACTTGATGAAAGAAATTTATTCTATTTAGTCTGTACTTTTGTTTTATTAACTGTTGAGGTAATTACTTCAAGAAAAACTCTACATCTTTATTTATATATATCCGTAACCTGGAGACCGTTATTACGCGGAAAATACAATTTAGTAAAACAAAAATATTCTAAATAAAAATAGAGGTCCATATTATTGTGCCCTTGAATATAAATTATGTTTTGGGTTGCAAGGTCTAGGAACAAAGGAATTAATAAATAGATTTCTATTTATGTTCCTTGTAGCCTTTAGCTAGAGCTATAAGGTTAACATTTTGATAATGTCCTTTTGCTATAAATATATGAACGTGCTCCCTATCGATTCTATTGTATTGCAACACTATCAGAGTGAGGATCTGGATCAGCATGAACTTATACATTATACTTATACTTTTATACCTTTATTTATTTCAATATATTTTTCTCTTACAAATTCATCCACTCGTTATTCTATCAGTCAACCTCAATATTAAATAATTAGATTCCACATATATATTTTATAATGATATACATAACTGATACGTGTTACAAGTAAAACATTACAAGTAGGCAGACGACAAAATTACCCATAGTTTTACATTTCATCAATTAGATCCAGTTATCGTTAAAACCTCACGTTGCTGGCAATGCAACTCGTTCGAAATTCTTCGCAGGGTTGTAGCATCAGGCAGAAGCATAATTTCAATTACACCGTAGGGATTCTCGTTACCCCGTCGGACAGGCGTCAGCAACACCTGGGTTGGCGTGCGATCGTAATCGAGGCGCAGAGCGCGTAAATGTCTCAGGGAAGGTAGGAAATTGAACGAAACGCAGCAACAAAACGGGAATACTCGACCAAACCTGTAATTTCCAATTCGACGTGCTCGAATTAATAAAGGCGACACCGGTAAACGGTTCTTCGGCTATCGAAATTCGAGATTTCATTTGCCACGCGGCACCTTCAGTTTCCTCGCGTTCGCGAATAACAACGATACTGTTGCATCGGTAGAAAGATGATTTAATTGTTTAGGAATAGGAAACGTGGTTTATCATTCAAAGCGGTGTCCACAGGGATACTGTTAACTAATGAAATTATTAAGTACCTTGTTAGATTATACGCTGTTTGAGAGTGTGACGAGATGACCAAGAATTCAGAATAAACAATTTAAGGAATAATTGTTTCTTCATCGGAAGGACTTTTTGTAATTAGTAAAACGAACAGTTGGAAAATTTTTAACTAGAATTTTCCAACTGGAATTATAGATTAACAAGCGACTCATGTTTTATTATCCTTTCTCTTCTTCCTCTTTCGTTGCTCTGTTCTTTCTTCGACTACATACTGTATAGAACTATAATATTAAACGCAAAAAATTTACTTGAATCTGCTATTTTAGTCAGCGAGAGACATTTCAGAGGATCTGATATTCGACATGATCTGCGTCCTCAACAACCTCGTAATTTCCCTAATGGTCCAACGGAAACGACCAAGAGCCTCCAAATAACCCAATCAACACGGAAGCGCGTCATACTTGGTAACAAGCCCGCACATTCATTCTTTCCTTTTTCCCGCGGTGTTACAGAAACTTGGTAATCCGAAGCTGCAATATTTCTGTTATAAATGTGCGATATAAATTCTGGCGAATAAAAATTTACGTAGCTAGGAAAAAGATAATACAAAGTGGACAATTTGTCTACGTAATGATCTATCCGTGTCTTCTTTAACTTTGCTACGTTATTGCTGTAGAATAATTTTTAATGAACCTGGCTGCCAAGGACATCTTTAAATAAACTTCACCGAAACTTCTTCATGAGTCTCATGTAACCTTAAATAGTCGAGTAATTAATAATTTTCCACTTGAAATATTCTAGTTCAAGCAGAGTCCCCAAAGCATTTACTTCTGTTATTGTTAGTTGTAGGACTCTTCTAGTAATTCGATATAATTTCACCCAAAAGTAACATATACCGATATGAAATCAACCAATTGCTCATTCGAATTAAAATGAAGAATCTACAATAAGCTGTTATTTATTCAGTTTATGTAAATATCAACAAGTATTACATATTTTAATAGAATTAGAACATTCGTATTGCATCATAGTTATTATTAAAATACTCAGTTATCGTTTATTCTCTTCTACATTTTCATTTGCATTCATTTATAATTCAATCAACGTAATTTGCCACCCAAGCAAAACTTATTGCTTTCTCCGAAGGAAATAGTTCGGCTAAGAGGCGCACGTCTCTTTAATTCGTTTGCTCGAAGGCTGCACAAAGCGTCGATCGTCTTTCCAAATCCGTTCGAGCGCCGCCGCGACGTTCTGCCTGAGACAAAAGGGGTAGAATCGAACTAGCTGAGCGGTGAATTTATTCCAGCCCCGCCCTGGTTAAGCATCGTCGGGAATGCTAATGAGTTGCCGCTGGCTTGCTGGATTCATCTGAAAAACTAATGCAGCTAGGTTTTTTGTAAATCGCGGGCGACGCGTTCTTACGGAAACCGAGTTGTTCTACGTGTTTCCTACAAACTTTCGGCGACTTTACATTTTAGGAGTTAAGGATATTTCACAGATATTTCGTAAATTCTGTACAATTTTATAATTTAATGGATCTGTTAAGTAGATCTTAGTAGTAATTTAGTAGTATATTTTAGTAATAGATTTCCGATAGAAGTTCTTGTAGATTTTCTTATTCGATAGATTTGTTAATCTTTGATTGGATAAACTGGACGAAAGAAATTTGTGGAAAATTCAGAAATTTTTAAATAAGTCAGAAAACTTATTTAGCCTCCTTTGTGACATCTTCAACTGAGAATTTATCCTGCTGCGACCCATAAAATTTGTATGTCTCAATTCCGTTTTAGTTTCAGCCAAGAAAAAGCTTCTTAATTTTTTAAGAAAATCTTACCACACAATTAAATCGAGAAATCACGCGTATGAATCTTTCATAGTTCTCTCAGGTTTAGAAAATTTTCAGACGATAGAAAAATACGATTTTTAGCCAATATATTCGTCTGGCAATTATGTATACATACAGTAATCTACGCTATAAACATAAACATTATCTATTAAAATATGAATTCCTTCTTCCCTCTTCTTCCTGTACGATCAAAATGTATCACCAGCGTAAATATATGTCGACGATAATTGAAGACAGTTGCATGGTAACGTTGCACGGTACTTCGCATTCAAACAAAGTGGTGGCCCTCGACAAAGGGTTTGCTGATGAGGGTGCACGAGCGAGTTCACGCTCTTGAAAGTTCCTATTCCGGGGCAAACTATAATTGTCGGGTGTCCATGATTTCACGCGACGAACAATGGAATATTTAGTCCAGCGAACTCGACATGGCTTTCGTATTATCAAAATGACCGCTAATTCTGTTGCTGCACGATTATACATTACAGTTTTTTTCCTTTTCTCTTTTGCAAAGCGTTGTTTTGTAACGAGCAGTCGATATTATTTTCATTATTTTTTTTTTTTCATCGAAACGGTAAATCCTCTTAAGTCGTTCGAGCAAATTAGATCCACTTTTTTCTCTCTCGGCTATCGAAAACAATGGCGTCGGGCTCGATCGATGTCCGATGTTATTACGTAACGAGGCGACGTTTCGGATTTCCGTGATCGTGAGCGCAGCTCCTGAAACGAACGCTCGCATTTTTCATTCGAGCAAATTAAATTCCTTTGTCCGTGTCGCGAGCACCGGCCCCGATCGATCAGAGTCTCGCTTATTATCGGCAAAACGGCGTTTTCGATTCATTCCCTCTTCTACGCCTCCGCTCCTCCCTCGTCTCCCTTTCTGTACCCGGTTCGATTCGAATTGCAGATCCTGTTAAATCGCGCGAACGAGTCGCGATCGCTCGACAAGCCAGGAGAAACGGTATCGTGGACGCTTTTGTGGCGCGATTCAAGAGTTCTTGATTATTGAAGTACGCTCGTTTGGAAGTTTCGAGTAAATGGCGGGATCACGTTCCAAGGTGAGAAATTTTATTTCGTTCCCCTGGAAAAGAAATTTCCCTTCTTCTCTACGTTTCTCAAAGGGTTTGCAATATTTTGACGATGATTGAAAATAAATAAATATTTCTGAAAGTAAATGAAATGTTTTGATATGATTCCTTTTTAATCCATTAATATTCATGTCTATAATTCATTTAATCGCATCTCATTCAACTCTATAACAATACACGAATTACAAGCTACCAATACGAGAGTCTTCTCAATCGCAATGCATATAATTGCTTCTTACATGAGTAATCCTCAGACCCTCTTCTCTTTCGTTATCATAAAACAACTTCAACTTCCTATTCCACCGTCGAGTAACATCACAACAATACCTTCCAAGCCCTAAAAACCAAACTCACCAATCATCTTACATTCTATGACGTGCAGCATCTCCATCCTGCCATTAATCTCCTCGACGTTTCCTCAAAAGGAATCGGTTTCTCAATTCTATGCGAGCGCGCGCGAACGGAGAGGCTAACTATCATTATCGTTTATCAGTTCTCAGAATTATTCCCAAACCAGATTCCAGGGTGCTAGGGATACGAACGTCCTCCTTGGAACGTAGACAGGGGCGGCTGCCAGCGCGAGATAGGACCAACAAGAGCCAACCAGCCCGGTGGGCCGACGCGGAGGAAAAAGGGGTGGAAGAGGGACGGGGTTGAGACGGGGCGCGAGTACTACGAGAGTAGCATCCTGGTTGGTGGGGATGAAAGCCGAGCTGTTACCTTCCGGTTCGGAATGGAGACCCAGAGAGCTAGGTCAGGGCAAAACAACGTTAAATCCGCGCTACCAACCCCCAGGCGCAATTTCCGCTTAGCAGCTCAGCTTGTCCGTCCCTCCACCCTCTTCTCTCCTCTCTCTATCCTCTTTTCTGGTCGGTATTCTCCTCTTGCTCCTTCCTCGCCACTCGACAACACCGTTATCCGACGACTTCTTTGAAGTATCTATCTTTACCCGGCGAACTAACGCGAGTTAAATGATATCGAGATACGTGGACCGGGATTATTGATTTTCCGATCGAGGCCGCTAGAGAATTCGCCGGTCGCGATTAAAATACCGCCCGAAGTGAAATACTTGTTGGCGGTAGTATGGCGTTTTTGGAACGGGGGGACATTAGCGTTTCGAGGGGCTGTTTCGATGAGCGCGATACTGTTATTTGCGATAGTTTGGGGATTCGGGGGATGGGAAATGTCGCTGGAATTAACTGGTCGGTGGTGGGACGGCTGATAGGATTGTGTCCCTTACTAATCGGATGAAGCATGGCGTGATTCTCAGTGTATGAATATCTAATCGGAAAGTCGGGTTGATCTGACTTCTTAATGCCCTGTGTAACGTACGTGTACTATGGTTCAAAAGTATAGTGGCTCACGAAACTGTTGGAACAATTAGCATTAAAATATTGTGTATATATATATATATATATATGTATATATAATTTATGCGTTATATAAAATATTTTGAAATTTCATTGAGACACGTGTTGCGATATTATATGTGTCCATATATGTCCATATTGATTATGTTTGTCTTTAAAACGAATGAAAAGATGTCTACTGCAAATGTATATTTAGTAAAACGTTAGTATACAGCGTAAATAATCATTTTAAACATGTAAGTGTTTTAATAATATACGAGACGGGAAAGAACGTAACAGAAATTTAAGAAAGAGAGTATGATAACATAGAGTGCCGTAAAGGGTGTATCAAAGGGTTAGCCCCTTGAGTTACATTAAGAGCATCCTTGTTTTAATTACAGCAACGTCCAAGCACCGTGCTATCAAGGCTTAGAAGTTAGCAGAGACTAAAAAACTAAAGTATAACAACCAGCTTAGGAGTTTGTGTACCGTAACAAGGGCTGTTTTTTCCTAAATGGTTGTTATACTATTAAGCTCGTCGAAAAAGGCCAGAAAATTCAACGCTTAAAATCGTGCCTTAATTAAAATTACAGAAGCAGGAATTTTTCGAAAGGTCTTGAATTCTTCGAATTTTTCTTTCATTAAAATTCAATAAAAATTTAGACAAATCTACTACGCTTGTGCAATTCTTGTTAAGTAATTCAGAACACGCGTTATGTTCGTAATGTGAATGAATACGACCGCGATAAGAACTTCTATAGCACGTGGTTAATACCGACGTCTTCCATTGTCAGCGAACCGTGAAAATTGGAATTTTATTCGTCGAGGAAGCGCGCCTCGATTTGCGAGCAACCGAGTTACCATTATGAATGTGATTCAGACGTGCAAGGATTCTATTCCTTTATCCAGTGTTTCATTCTGCCGCCTATTATACTTGTGAAAATGCATCTTTAATAGCCGAATGTCATACCGATTACGCATACTGAAACATTGGTATATCGATATGTATTTTTTAAGAAATAAAGCAAAAAATGTATTTCTCATGCTTTCCTCCTATGACCTTCCTCCTATTTAATAATCATCAGAGCTATTCTAGTTAATTTGTATATTTTAATAATATTTTTATAGATATTTCTAAGAAATTATGTTGTAACATATTTCTCAAAAAATTTCACTCAATTATTTATATATCGCTTTCTAGTCCTTGATTTTAAGTCTCATGTGAAATTCGAGTGGTAATCAGGGCTACATTCGCCTCATTAAGTAATCAACAGAGAGTGAAGTTCAGTAAGCCCGATATATTTCTCTCCAAAATGGTACACAGGAAATTTCAGTCAGACCCTACCCGTGATTGTATTACCAGGCTTACAATCCACGAATCTGGAACTCTGTCCATGTTTCGATTCTTTCGTAACACGATAACAATACCTATAAGAAGCGACTCGTTATCAGAAATATCGAAATATCCGTTGACGAATAAAGCCGACGCAAAGAGTGACGAATTAAAACCCACCCCTGATCGGTTCGAACATTTTAAACTTCCTTCTATGTATTTCCTTTGAAAGTTGCAGATGGAAACTTCTGGAAAGTAATATTCCCTCTCTTTTTCCGGCGCTAGCAACTTGACACTTCGAATCGAAGCTGAGTATCTGGGCCAAAAGAACACAATGCGCGAAACTTCTCGCTTATCGAGCCCACGACTCGTTTCAGTTCCCATTGCCACCGTCTTTCCTCCGTTTCCTTCCTGTTCCAGCTTCCATCTTTCCTTTTGCTCGTCGAATCCATCCACTGTCCTCCTCTTCCGTTTCTGCGGCTCGCGTGCACGGATCTTTCCTCTTTTTCTCGCCATCGCCCCACCCTTGCTTTCTCTTCTTCTCTCTGTCTCTCTCTCTCGTATTCTGTCCTTCTTTCTTGCCACGCAAAGGTGGCCTGTAATATCGATCTGTCGGTATTCATGAAATTGCTGGTCGCGACACGGCGCGTTGCGATTTCATCACGCTATGGAAATCCCAGGTGGAACGCTCGCTAAGTAAACGCGTTGTCAATTATGCGCTCGCCTTCCTCGATCGCTCGCGCGAGGGTTAAACTGTACTCAACGAAACTAGTAATAGATTGCTGATGCTCACGTGTGTATCATCGTTTCGTGGAATTTCAATGTATCTAATAAGAGAGACGGTGACAGGGGATGTTAGGCAAGATCGGGATTAGAGCGAAGGAACAAGTTTGTTTTGGTTGAGGGTGGGTTTGAATTGCGTTCGGAGAATGGAAGTTAAATCGATGATTTTGGCTTGGAGTAGGCTTTTTTATCGTTAGTGTTCACTGGGTGATAAATCGGAAATTTTCTAATTTCAACGATTTCGAAATTCTAGCTTCCTTAATACGAGTTTTGGAACAAGACACTTTTTTATGACGACGTGTAACGGAAGATCGTAAAATACACTGATGAATCATATTATGAATTATACGTTTCTGTATTTTGATAAAACTTTAGGTTTTAGTAAAGAATATAATGAAAATCGAGTTAAGTATCTTCACAGTACTATTGTTGAGAATTGTGGATCTTAATTGTCAAGATAAAAGTAAAGGAACACTATGGTTAAACTTAGAATTCATATTAAAATAGTTATAGATTTATTTAATAAACGATTTTCAGGATCTTTGTCGATATACATTTGCACGCGTCTCAGCACTCTCTTTGTCTCACCATCTTCCATATCACACTGCCAACGGAGCAGTTACATTCATCTGTTTTTCGAGACGCCGCGCACACACATATTTCCACACACTCATATTCACATACGCGTATCACTACTACGCGGCCAATCTAGTCTAGCACATAAAATTATACATATCTCAATAGCTATAATATTAGAATAACATATACTAGTACTATATACTACGATACGTTAAATATAATAAATCCTCAATGTGACTATATTCCATATTCTAAGCCATTATCCTTAACATGTTTTCTTCAAAACCACAACTCCATATTATATACACGCGTGTAAGTGCACGCGTAAGTGCTTACATAGTCCTACCTATAAAATTGTACCTCTACATTTATGGTGTTAGGTAAAACTGAAAATACATAAAACGAGATCGAGTAGATTTTTCCTATCGAGCTTCCGCCTCCATTATCTCGTGAACGTTTACGCGAAGGGAGATGGATGACAGGGATGGTATGATCAGACGGAAAGCGGAAAAACAGTGGTTACCGGTCGCGTCACCTGCTCGGTTCCCTCCGCAACAATTGCTGACGCAGATCGGTAATTGAGAGCATCGGCATAATTGCATTTACCGGGCTACCGTGGCGTCGAGCACGTACGAACTGTCCTGCGCCATGGAATACCAATGAACGTGTCCTCGTTACCGGGAATATACGCGGTCCAACCAACGGAACGTAAGTAAAGAGCACCGGCAAGAAGGGAAAACGTAGAGACGGACGAAAGGAAGAGGGAAGTGGTTGAACATATTACGCGACGCAGCATTTTTATCCTCCGTAAATGGCATTACGAAAATCTTCTTCCCGAAGAGAATAAAATTCTACCTAGTTCGCTGCACCGGAAACCGGTGAATTTCATTTTGAAACGGTATGAATATCTAACTGGCTTCGACGTTATGTCATGTTAGAATGTAACCTTTGTTCTATCTCTGATCGTCTTCTTTTCTCCTGGGTTCGCTGTTCTCCGCGAAAACACGTTTCGGTGGATATATTATTGACCGAGAATTTTGAATCACTTTTCCGATTATTCCTATACCAAATTTTTTCCTAATTCGTGTTCCTAAGTAAGAATTGATATTGCAGACAGTTGGTAGTACTTTTCTTTGCATCCATGGATTTTTGGCTGAAGAATTTTTTAAGGGAATAGAATACTAAGCTGTTTCTTTTATCAAAAATCCTCGAGCTATATGAAACGCATAGTGATTTCACACTTTTGACCAAGAGTGTATCTTGTTCTTTTGTTTATAAATTGAAGAGTATGAAATTAAAACACAAAGTCTCTCTTTATACCTAACAACAAATTTTAGAAACGATATATCGTGACATTTTGTTTTGAAAGATTTTGAACAAGGTAACTATAACCAAAAAAGAGAAACGAAATATATATAACCGTTTCAAAATGTTACTACGAGTTTCACACCTTCAGGCTAATCCAATTTACCCGAAATTGTTATACATACGTCAAAGTAGGCACAAACGTGCTTTGACGCATCGTGGAAAACTGAACAGCGCGACTTATGGAAAACCCACCAAAAAGCAAAATGTTACCGCATCAAAAAACGCTTCCGCGAAAAACCAGCATCGTCAAAGGGGTGGAATCAAAGGGGTAAACACTCGTCGATCGCGTGGAAGTCGTAATATTCGCGACGACATGCTTCCATCCTAGCGATGGTTTGCACTTGTTTGCACACGGATAGTAACACGCCTACAGTGACTCGCGGAAATATTTGAAATAATTTGAATATATTTAACGTAAGAAACTTTCACGTACATATTGTATGTGTGTTATATAAAACACCTTGGAATTTAATTAGCGCGGTAACGAGATACGACTGTCACGATTATTGGTCAAATTTGAAAACAAATTGAAAATGTATATAGAAGCTACAGGATATTTAATTCAGGTACATATTTAGTAAAATATTTATTGTACAGTATGAACACTTATACAAATACAATAAATGTTAAATATGCTCGCACTGAATATTCAGGCTCGTTGCTATAATGGACTATAATTGACTGTTTAAAGGCCTCGTGATCTCTGTGAAACAAAATATCTTGTAATTTCTACTATATTTTCAGATTTGTTTCAACTTTTCTCAATATAATCATGATAGTTAAATAGCGCTAAAGTTCAAAATGTTTCGTGTAACACTCGTAATATATGTATTCGTACAAGATATTTATAAGTGTTGAAATATTTGCTTGAGCTACTGAACCGATGTTGGTTGTATGTAACCGGTCGACTGGAAATTTTCATTGCCGGATCGAAACATTTTTAAATGAAACACACGGCCATAGAAATGCCGGACGCACGTTCAAAATGGGTGGTCAGAGATCGATTCGCAGGAGCGTATAACTCGCCTAGAGGAGACCAATTAAAATTCCTTTCGAGCTTGCTCTCCACGTCGCGCGATTTTCCTCTTTTCCTTTTGCTCGTTTTTGCGGGTAAACTTCGCTAATTATTTCCGGTGACGGAGACCCGCTCGTTTAGTCGCCCTTCCCGTCGTTATTCCGCCGATTCTTTTCCATGACGGATAATCCTGGTAAATGTATGATATCATGTTCAACAAGATTAAACAAAGCGGCTATTTCCAGATAAAGAGGCCGGTTTTAAACAGCTGTTTGGACATAGTTATTGGTTAAGTCGTGAGATTCTGAGTGTTTTTAATGAGAATGGAATTTAATCGGTAGAACGAATTAAAAAAATAAATAATTTTGGATTTTACAGATTCGAGTAATTAATCTGGTTGAAAGGCATGTCATCTTTTTTATGTATACGGTTGTTCAGAAGTATTGTAGGACAGTTATTATATTTGCTACAAAATTGGAACATAGCTATTACATGTTATAAATGAATTGTGTTGGAATAATTCATTTAATTTTCTATTTTATACGATAAACAGAGTGTTTCGATCTGCAATTAATATGGATTCTTATCTTAATGCATTATTTGCTTCTCTTTGCTTTACAAGCATCCTTAGAACACTCACTAAAATGACAAACTCCGCCATTAGCATTTCTCCTTATCTTTCTGCAAACATCAGGCAGCAAAGTCAGACGTTAACTCAACTAGCTGCTGAAATCCCTGCGCTTACACGAACCTTAACCGAAACTTCCTGCACCTTCCCGAAAGCGAACAGTCGAAGTGAGTCTTTGAAAACCCCATTAGCACATTTTCTTGCCTGTGAACAGGTCCCAACTAAATCAGCCTGGCGCGTGACGAAACTACCAAAAACTCTCCGCTAAAGTACGCCTCCTAGATAATTCTATTTTCTGCTTGCAGCTAATACACGACCGCTAGATTTATCGTCTTCTATTCATCATAATCAGCCTTACGTCGTTACGTCTCATCTTGTTTGCCGATTTACCTGTTTCAGCAACTTTGGATGCGAGAAACTTTTGCCTCGTGTTTTCTTTCGTAGCCGGGCAACAATAGCAGGCAGAATTGCACGTAGGGCTGTCTACGAGGCCATTGGCCGAAAGTTGGTCGTGCAAACTCAGGTGGTGCAGCGCGGTTGGTTAATAAGATTCGCGAGAAGTTCGGCCAAGAAGAGAAGCAAGAAGTATCGATGCAACGAACTCGGTTTACGGGGGTTGGGATTAAGAGCGTGGAAACGTTGAGTGGAAGGGCTCCGCTGTTGGTTAGACAAGTTACGCTTCCGCTTCTGGATTAAGTTATCTTGATGGTAATACGCTATAATTGTATTTGCAGAGAAAACGAAGTTGATGATATATAAAATGAATTTCGGAAGTGTATATATTAATGCAGGAGGAAGAGAAAATAAATTGTATAATGTTTGTTGGCTAAAAGCGGTGATCTTAGAAATACTATCACATTTTGATCAACATTGTAGTAACAATTATTATTGCATTAATTCGAATTTAGAACGATTTAATAGTTAGAAGTTTGCAAAATGATCAAGAAATAGCTTACGTTATGGTAAGGCCAAATAATAGCAGCTAAAGTATAAAAGGCGTACATTAGGCAGGCATTATATAATTTCTAATTGTGCGTTGAATTTACTAATACTAATACAATTGATATTAAATTTACAATTTCTCGGTGTTTTCTTGATGATCTTTTGACGATAAATTTTCTACATAAAAACTAGTACCTACATTAGTAAGTAATTTATTATTAGGAAGCAACAAACTCTACAATCAGCTGACAATAGTCTTTTATATCCTACAAAAAGACCGGATTCATCAGAAACAATCTATTATCAGGAATTGCTAAATCCCTCTAACGACCAATCACTCCCACGTAATCAGGCAATATCTCCCTCTCACAAAATTACTTTCTCTCGATGCCTGGACACAACTAATCGATCCTCTCTCAATCACCCACCAGTCGAATCTCCTCTTTTTTTCCGGAATGGAATGAAAGACCTCGATGAAACGCTCGCTAGAGACGTTCATCGATCCTGTAGAAGTTTAATCGAGACTCCGGAGACGCGGCTGCTCGAAACTCGGTTCCAGCCATTTCTTGTATTTGTCAAATAACTCCGGGGCCAGATCAAACACACGCTGTCTCGACTCGGTGCTTGTTATTCCGCCGGTGACAAGTCACTTCATCTTGCGCGGAGATCGAGCAACGTCTGAGCGCTTCGTCGCGCGATTAATGGCGAATGGAAATGCAGTCGCGGCCCGTAGCCGATGTAATTCTAACGGCTACGATCCAGTCATTGGGATCCACCGTATTTATTGGATGCAAATCAGCCGGCGCGCAGACACGAGAACTTCGAAGCGTCTTCAAGCGAGACGATTTCCTGAGACACGTCTGTTAACACGAAACTCGCTGTTGCTCAGCGATCGCTTGGCATGGTTAACATACGGTGAGAATGAATGAGGCACTGATGAGCTTCGGTAGCGATTCTTGGGACGACGATGATGCTGGAATAATGATTTTAAGTGATTTGGAATAATTGCGTGTCTTAATAAATTCTATGAACCATCGTGTGATCTGTTTCGATGTTGATTTTCTTCATTGGATTTTCTATATTGACAGTGATCGAATATTTGTTAGAGTGACATTCTGTACAAATTTTTTACAACAAAATGTAAAAATACGCATAGAGTTACAATGATAGCCATACTAAGTTGTTGATATCAAATCTTTCTTTACTTTCAAGGTGAAGATACTTACGATCAAACGTATAGTAGAATAATACTGTTTGACATTTGAGGATAAAAAGTTTTACTAATAAACTAACAGAAAAGTTTTCGCAAAGATTATTGAGGATTGTTCAATGATTAATTTAAAGAAATTTCGACGTATAGTTGAAGCGTAGATTTAAAAGATGAATTTTAACCCCTCGAGGATTATGGCTCATCGGTGAAAGACTTTCTGAACTGTTAAGAATCGATCCATTGTAATGTACAAAGACAACAATCGTTCTATAAAAACTACCTCTTAATTGAAAAAAGAGAAAGGGAGGAAGAAAAGTAATTTCTATCAAATCTAGGAGACTGGAAAGTTACCACGGCATCTTTGATAGATCTGGCAAAGTGAAAGCCAACGGTAACGAGTCAATAGAATGGGAAATTGACATCGGGTTGAATTCGACCATCGATGTTCAATTAGTCAACCGTAATAAACGTCACCGTAAACGCGAAAGTAATTGAATTTTCACCAGAGGCGAGAATTCTGTTTCGCAACGATTATTACGATGACTCCTTGACGCGAAAGGCGAACCAGTCATTTTTCGGCAGCTGTGTACCACGCTTATCTGAATTCCCATCGCCCTTCAGGCGATCATGCTGCTCAATGCGATACATTCGACAGTTTTCACTTACAGCGGAGATAATTTATGGACGATGCGTAATAAAATGCGAGGACCGAGGACTCTGAAGATGCAAACATCGTGACTGAAGAATAACGTTTCGTTCAGAAATTCATTAGTTCTTGCATTTTTTATCTTTCAATATTTGGAAAGAATACAGGAACTTTGTTAAAATTATTTGTAAAGTTATTTTTAGCCATGAAAAGGTTTAGCTTTTTATGACCTTCTTATGGGCTACAATATTTATATTTAGTCTGTATAAAATTTAAGAGTTTTGTTAGTAGTACCATAAAGTTTATTTTTAATAAATGACACTGTTATTCAAAAGATTGATTATTCGAAATTAACTATATGAAAATAATTTCTTGACTTTTGATTTACTTACCCTGTATGCGCATTAATTATTCTAAACTTTCATCTTATTTCTATGTAAATTCGTCAAATATTCAATACTCCCAAGCTTCTGATTAACATTTTCAATATCATCATTGTACCTTTTTTATTATCTTCATTTGACGCGAACTCAGACGTGTTATATAATTTTCTTTCATTAATTCGTTAAATCTCGAATGGAAATTTTTTGCCGTTCCGGCGTGTCACGCAACGAAATATTATGTAACTTACTTAGTTGTAAACGACACGATCCTTCGAGCTTTCTCCCAGCGATTTATCTCGGCGAAAAATCTTATTGTACGATCGATTGTTATCGAATCGCTAACAATGGCATAAAATTCCTTAACCGAGGACAGTGGTGCTCGAACTGAGCAAATTGCACATCCTGATCATCATAGTTGCATATTTATACGCTTTTAAAATCGCGCCGTTTAGAGATGCATATCTGCTGTTTGGATTTCAAGTTGTCAGTGATGAATACGCTATGTAAACGAGGGTTGTATTATGGAACTCGGTAAACGTGCAAATAGCTGTGCTGTTTGTTTTGTGCACACGTAAGATAATCGATGCGATGACAGACAAGGAATTTTTTAAATGTTTGTTTTATTAAGATTGAGCAACGATATGCAGTACTTATTTTTAGATTCTCAAGTTTCATGGTCTACGATGTGGAAATGCAGAAGAAGTAGCACGTGTTGTATCGGATTTTATTAAAAGCGAAATGAACGAATAGTTGTAATAGAAATTCTTTTTAGGGTGTAACAAATTTTAATGTAACGAATAATCTTGAAATTTTGGAAATCGAGTACTCTTAAAAAACCTATAAAGCTTAATGAAACCCCAACAATCCGTAAAATCACCATTTTTCTCGTGGTCCAGTAAAATGTTTGACAAAAGCAAACGACCAAACCAAACAGACAAAGGAAACGCAAAGTTGAAGCGAAAAGTTCGTTGAAAACTTCCAGATCCACTGCATCTCGCCACTATGCCAATTTCGACGGTAAATATTGTTATTTTTTCCATGAAACGCGATTATTATTAATGTAACGCTTACCACTTCTTCGATGAACCGTCTCTGAGTAGCACGAGAAGGAACAATTTCTTTGAACAGCGAACACGATTGTCGATTTTGCATCTAAAATCTAATAACTCCATCTCGAGGTTAATAATAATAAAACTGGATCGAAAGAAAATTATGAGTGTTTAACTTATGTACGGATATTTAATGCTGTCGTGTGAAATACTCAATTTCCAATAATCCGCTTAATTTTGTCTCTGTGGTATTTAATGTAAGAAGAAATTTGATAATTTAATGGAATTCGGCTGGCGTCATAGCTACAGCGGCTCACGAAAGTATCGAAACGCCTGCCACAATCTTTTTTATGAATATTTGCATTATATAAAACATTTTGAAATTTCGTTAACGTTGTGACAACACACGAATATCAGCATTATAAGATTAAAATTTCAGATCAATCCGAATACGTATATAAAAAGTAAAATACATTTATTGCAAACATACATCTAATGAAAAATTATACTGGTATATAGCTAAAGGTGGACTCGTTAAGTATTTTGAATTATTAATAGTGAACAATAGTTCATATACTTTGGTGATCTTTGCCAAGTGTATATTTTCAATAAATACCTTGTATTAATAAACTCGTATATATATTTCCAGATCTATTTCAAATTGTACGTTGTAAAATTGCTGAATGTTTCGTACGATATATTCATATAAAGTCTCTAAGATCGTCCGAATACTTTCCTGAAGTATCATAGTGGCTAGACGTTTCATTCGTTCAATTTCATAGACATTTTCATACAATTTTTAAGAAATATATCAAGCTACTTATAATACCAAGTACAAAATATCATTTAATAAAGAACACCAATAGATTGACGTTTATCACTCAAGACATACCTTCAATTCGTCATATAACGTTAACAATACAAATCCTTTTAAACCCTGCAACCTCCTCATGGAAACCTAAGGAAACCCAATAAGACACCAAATTTACATCACAGTATTCACAGATACTCCACTAGCGAAGTGGTTGTACAAACTTTCATCCAATCACACAGATCCGATCTTTTCCACTGGAACTCGAGTCATCTTTACCCTAAAACTCTCTCCCTCATTGAAACCAACAAAAAACCTTATCTCCTTGGGCGGCAAGAAACGAGCGGTAAATTCACCTAACAGCAGACAGACATCAGCAGGATGGACGAAGGAGTACGTGAGCCGCATTGCGACAATTCGACACGCTCGATAAACAATCGTCTGCGGCCGCTTAAGCGTCCGTTTGATTCCGCCGCGCTCGTTCCCGTCGTCCGCTTTAATTGGCTGCTCGTAATTACCGCTGAAGGGGCCTCTTCCTGCTTGTCCCTCCTGCCTTCCTCCGATTCGCTTCCCTCCGGCGTCTTGTTAGTGCACATCGGTAAACGGTGTCGTCTCGCGACGATTAACGAGACAATGGCGCGCGGCCCCTCGAGGCGCGTCTTGATCCGCGTCTTCCCTTTGGCCCAGACACCGTATCTGTCGCCGCTCGTCCATCCACTACGCTGCACACCAACGGCCAATCTCCGATAGTCTAATCGTCTCCACTCGAGATAACCTTTGTCGATCCTCCGGCCGAATTGCAATCAATCTTCCGCGTGACGTAAGTAAATTGAAATTCACCGTTTAGCACCGAACGAAACCCACCCCCGAGGAAACGTATCGCGGAAAGACGCTTTGTTACCTTGTTTTCTCAGGTTACAGCGAAAGGATTGAACGAATGGATTGAGTCAAGTGGAGAAGAATGCGGAAAGTTTCACAGAGGTGGTGGAGTTTGTTTGTTTTTAGGTTGATGTGGGTGTCATTTTATTTTGAGCTACGTGTTTCTTTTTTTTTTTGGTACAGGTGGTACAAGGAAAATAAATTGCGTTTACGTAATAAATTATGTAGTAGATAATATGTAGATATATTTGATCTGTGTAATGGTACAATAGGTGAAACAATTTCACTCAAACCTGCTACGATTGATTGTCGTATCTTTATGTTTTAATATTGCTCGCATTTTGAAAAATAAAAATTAATGAGGTTTTAGAACGATTTTTAGCATGTGCATACCAATAAGATTTTTTTCAATCTTTAAGGGAAGCTTAGTTGGTGCTTCTTCATCATTCAATCTCAACGAAACCACCTTATCGAGCTTAATCAACTCTTACACGAAACAATTAGGAAGATAGTAACTAAGGGTTGAGAAATTCGTTGAATCGTCGAAAGGAAGATCTGACGTTGATGATGCCACTCAAAATAAATTCCTCGCCGTTTTGCTTGTCGTTGGTAGTAGAACCACAATTTGCTCGAGCTCAACCAACGATTACCAGTGCTTTTCACCCGTACCCCTTTCCTCAGCGAGTAACTAGATCAGTTCACCGATACAAGACACAATAATGATGTAACGACGTGGCAAGTGGCCGAGTAGCCCAATAATTTGCCGTTCTCAGCCACTTGGAATTGTGTTGTCGACACTTAGCCCCGTTGCGACGGTGACGACTACCGATCGTACCTTTGGATTCGCAATTTCTCTCTTGAATCATTTTCTTCGGCGTTTTGCATATTCAGGAATTTTCGGTTTGCATGTAAAACTAATGTATTTAATTTAATTAATCGGTTAATTAACTCCATAAGCAAATGTAGCTTCTCATACCATACTGGGTCTTATATATTTAAATAATTTTTCGAATATTTATTATCGTTTCTATCGTATTATCGAATCATTCATTAAGTTAAATTTATGAAATCTTTTTCTGTTAGAAATAAATATTCTTTTCGAAGAAATCCAAAGATGAAATCTCATTTAAGAATAGGGGGAAATTTCACTTAGGAGGATTACATTTTTTCTGGATTTTATAACATCATAGTAATTAATAAAATTGTTATTTGACTTTGTTCGTGCTTTTACATTTTCCTGAAGGAGATAAAAGATCTTGAAAATTTTGAATGACCCTAATTCAATGGCCAGATGTTGTAGTTCACTACATTAATGCAAGAAATTAACGCAAATTATTGTCAGAATTGATACGGTATATTATACGAGCAATTTCAGCTGTTCTTTACAGAAGTTTCAAAGGAATTATCGTTCTCTGCATTGGATGTTATTATCGTAGAAATTTCGCCATTTAGAGAAGCGTTAAATTACATGGTGGCACGAGCTTTTCCATTTATTTCAACGCCGGAGAAATCAATACGACCCGGCAATTGGAATGGCGTAAGTTTGAACGCTGGCGGTTCCTACGTTCGAGTTACAAATAATTTCAATGACGCCTCTATTGAATTGGAACTGCTCAAAAGATACGGCTTAGCGCGTTTTCCGCCTGGTAAATTATTATCAAACGCGGAATGTTATTAAAGTGTCCAGAATATCAAAGAAATGGACGCGCACTATTGACAGAAATTGTTCGATCGATATCGGTAAGTTACATTATTAGCGAACCAGCTTTTGAATCGAAAGCTCAATTTCGTGCTTGAATCGAACTTCTATTACTCTTCTGAAATATCATAGATTTGGGAAATATCCTTGATTACCGTGGCAAGTAGACACGAAGAACAGTAGCGTCAAGTTCTTGGTCTCCTGACAAATTTTCCAGGAGGTGTAAAGGTAATTCTGATTGCTTCGAATTTCTAAACAAGGCTATTATCCATCTTCTAGTAAAGGACGTCGATAATCAGCAGGAGATTTAATTTTACGATAGACAAATTCCTTTCAGAGATATTGTAGAACAAGATTAAAAACATTACTTGATTCTAAAAGTTGCAGTAATAACGTAATTTAGAAAATTTAGAATACATTTAATTTCATCACACAAGAGCACGATTAATATTTAATTCCTAACAAATACTGATTTTCAAAAGTTCATTCACTGCAAGAAGATAATATGAGTAAGTTCTGGTAAATTCTCAGGAAAATTTATAAAATAGTATTTGTAACATCATTATTTTCTTGTACTTTCCAATGTAGGAAGTTGACCAATGCGGCTTTTGAACTGCTCGTATGTACCTAAGAGGCCTGGGTAATTTCGTTGATTTTTAATGAATTCTTTATTGCGTAACGTTGTAATAATTTGCTATTAAATGGTAACAAGCGATAAGTAGTAAAAAAATAAAAAAATATCACTCGAAGGACAAATATAATTTTCAAGAAATTAGGAGCTCAATCTGTCAGGAATCAATTACAGTTACTCGTCGAGTTATCGTAAACACGTTCCCCGGAGGAAAACAAGCAAGAACAGGGAACAATCGAATGTTGTGGCCCGTTCTATTAGTTGGAAAAAGTCCATCGACCGGATTGCCTCGGATCGACGTGCACTTAAATTTCAAGCGACGCAGCCGACTGCAATCGGCAGCTCCAAGACGCTAACTTTCTTCGTGAAGTAGACGAAACGCAGTTAACTCCGGAAACGCAAGCACGAGCTAACTGAATTAAGCTCGCTCTCATCCACCCCTCTATCCCCCTCTGTTCTTCGCCGACCCTCTTTCGTCTACGATATATATATATATATCTTTTGTGGACATTACGAGCAGACTGTAACGTCGTCCGGAAAATAAAAGCAAGATTACTCGGTCGAATCATCGTCCAGAACTTTATTCCATTCTCCTGCGCGCGTATATTCTTCTTAGACTCGTAAATCAATTTCAGACAGAAAGTTCAGCATCCCTTTTATGGCTCTATGGTTAATGGAAATGGGTAAATAAGCGCAAGTTGCGAGTGGAAGTAACAAGTTTCTGTTGGATGGATGAAGTATTTGGGGAGAGATTAGAGATTGAATTAATATTGGCGATTGAAATGAAGAGAGAGAATAGATTTTGTAAAATTTAAGAAGGATGTTTGTAAGATAAAATAGATAAATCTTGTTCTCGTTTTTATAATGAGTTTTAGAAATGTAAACACCATTTCAAGTAACTCTAGATCTAAAAATGATAAATAGGAAAATATTTGTAGAATTCAACGAGCCTTGATTCCCTTGAAATACATTAGTAAGTTGTGAGTTATATTATGTTCTTCGAATTATATCTAGGAAGGGATTTTAACTTGCATCTTTCGCGAAGTGAGTTATAAGCAATTTAAAATGAAGCGATCTGTTATTAGTAATAAGATATATTTTTCACGCTATGAAATTCTTCTCACAAGAGTTATGAATTTTTGTTGGTATTTTTATAATTACTAATTTTATGATAATTCATAAAAATATGAATTTCCATTCCATGAAAATGTTGTTTCTCAAAGAACTTCAGATTGTAGGAAAGTGCAGAATTAATTTCACAAATCTCTGAATCTGCATCCACAAAAGTGCAACTCTAATAACTATTAGAAAATTTGTATAACAAAGGTAATTCTCATGAAATTACGTTTAATATAAAATTACGATGTACGTAACACGTATCGTTTCCGGTAAACTTGTTCAACATCCTCGTAAGAACGACCATCTCTTGACCTACTTCCGGTAGTTTTAACATTCGTATACCAAAATTATTTAGCAGGCATTAAGCGTGTTGAAGATAGCAAAAATAACGCGGCTGTTTTAGCAGTGGGTTAATTAAGAAGGCTGACGGATTCCTTTCGCTCGGTTTTCCTTTTTGCCTGGTTCGACGAGAGTTCCTCGAAAGACGGAGTTTCGTGGCTTCTCAGACCGCGAGGCCGACGGAAAACCGGTTGTAATGAGGGACAAGAAGACCGCGTTCGCCGCCTAACGTCCCTGCTAATTACGAATTCGCGATGCGCCGGCAACTTCGAGATCTTCATTAAGGAAGAGCTCACGCGAGGCCGAGCTGTTCAGGATCCGTGAAAACGTACTTGGGATCGTCGACTCGAATACTTCTCTCTCTTTCCCCCTTTCTCTTTCTCTGTCTTTTGAGCTGCTGAGATCTGGTGAATGACGTGTCGTTTGACGTAGTTTCCGCTGTTTGAACGTCGAACGTTCAAACGAATCCTACGTAATAACGCGTGAATGTTATGTAATACGAAAGCCGTACGATATTGATTTTGTATACGGAGGTAAGAGAAATGTGAGTACCTATGTGTGAACGATAAGTATGATTGATAGTGTGAATGTAAAATAGGCGAAGGAAGGAATGGTAAGTGACCGATAAATTGTGGGTATTTATGAAAATTCTATCGTGGCTGTTTCATAAAACACATAAAATTTCAAGAATTATATGTTCCATTTATACTCTCACGATTTATCATTTCAATCATTTAACGACGATTTTTCGCAGATTTCAAAAGGTTTTAATTATAATTATCTATTTGTGGGATACTTCACGTAATAATAAATCAGCCAATACAGTTCCTGCTCTATCTTTGTTATCTCTAAAAGCATTCCAACACGTACGTGTATCCAGCGATATCTCTTACATTCATGAGATGTTGCCACTAACTAAATTACCTTGCGCTCGGAGCCTCAGATGCAAACGGAACATCTATTTCTAATGCCGTCTAAACCGCTAGCACCTTGCACCTCTGGTTTACAGTCGAACAGTCAACGGATACAAATCGATCGAATTTATTCTCGATCCCACCACTGAAATATATATGTATCGGCGATAAGAAAAACTCGATGTATTAACGCTGTGACGAAAGTGCACGTTTTTGACACAGTCGGAATAAATTACTTGTGAATTAATAACAGGTAAATAAATCAATAATACATGTATATATGATATTAATATAAACATGATATTAAATTACCTTAATATACAGAGTGTTGTAGTTTAATAGCCAAATTTTGTGTCAGTATATTCTACAGCTATAATTATATAACATAACAGAGAATGTTGTATGCACGAACATGGATCGTTAGAAGACTGTAATAAAAATTTGAATAATCTAAAATAAATAATGTAAGAATAATAATGGAAGCCTTTTTAATATACCTTTAAATTCTCGTATCAGTGTCTTGATTAATTTTAAAAATATACCCAATTTAGAAAAGGACATTATTCATAGTAAGAGCAACCTGTCGATAAAGCATTAATGCTTTCGAAGACAATTAAATACGAGACGGAAGGAAAGTTCATAAATAACGAGATGTTCGAAAGAGTTATAAGTCCGTATCTCACGATCAGTATCGTAGAAGGAAGTTACAGAATTTTAATTTTCAAAAATCGACTTCAATCGAGTCTGTAGGTGAAACATCTCTGACTATAAATTTACCAATGCCATTCCGACCAGAATTTACTGCGTTCGATACATTGGTTATTGCATCGATCTATTTGAAAAATTCTCAAGAAATTTACAAGATAACTAGAACAACCCAGAAAATATCTTGCAATGATTTCTGAATAGATTCCTTCATAGTTTGAGTCATACTTTTGAACTCGAGCCAGTTATCGATCATCTTTAATATTTTAGTTAATATGTGTTGATTTTATTTTGATCTTCGTCAATTTATTTTAGATTTCGTAATATTTTACCCGTTTTCAGTTAAAGTATTTAGAAAATTAAAATTCGTAAATCAGAAAATACAGAAGGGAACCTAATTATTGAATTAAAAAATAACTTCAAACAATTATAAGAAATTAAAAAGTTCATCGGTAAATGGTATTAATGATCGAATGAATAAACTTAATGATACTCTCTTGAGCCAGAAAAATGAACAATATAATTATTTGGTTAGCAGAATTTGTACGGCTTTAGGAAAATACATACATCTTGTCAGGAATGTGGCTTCGTGATTTTAGGATTGGCGCAAGCATTGGGCCACAAAGGCGCGGCAAACATTCGTGTTGACAAGCATCATGAATTAGGCCTACAATTACAGCCGTAATTCCTCCTTGGTGGTTGCGCCATGTTGACTCGTCTTCAAAGATTCCGTCTAATCGCGTTCCTATTACAAGCTGCTGTAAACGAAGAACCAGAGGAAAAATTCTGAACGAGAAAAGAAAAATAAATATATTAAATATTTTATTTGTGTAATACACTATGTGGTTTACAAATATAGCTGCAAATTAATAATTTTCATTAATACACGAGGATTTGGGACTCGTCAACTTGAGATCGAATGAGAGTGTTTCACAATTAGGGGAATTTTATACTTATACTTATTGATCGTGGTACGTTTTGAATATGGCAACAAAATAAAGTATCAATATCGCTGGAATAATTACAATTCTGAGAGCGAAATATGTGTACCGGCGCCATATCTGTGGAAGCAAACAATTGCAAGCTCGTTACAATTGCAATGTAACACGCAAACAATTGTGTGGAAATCTTCATTGTTGCCACGTCATGGTTTCCAACGACGTGGAAGCTCGGAGCATCTTCGTTCTAGTAAAGAACCGGCCAAGTGTCGATCGAACAATCCTCGAAGATGTCAGACAAAAGCAGAAACTGCGAGAGCTCTGATGATCTCGTGAAACCATGTTGCGGACTTGGTTCTTTTGGTGTTGAACTTTTTACGTCGGAATATTTTCCCTAACAAAAGTGACGTTCGATATACAATTCTACTCGTTCTCGGTTTTTCTATGATCTATTGTTATCTGATGATCTATTTGTGATATCTAATTATCATGAAAACAACGTACGTTTCCCAAAGAAATTGATAGAAGCTTCCTACTTTAACCTCTGTGAATTGTATCAAACTAAAAGTTACAATCATGATCACGATCATTTTACTAAAAATATATTCATCAATGTGAAAAAACAATTGAATCTTCACCAGATTCTATTTCTTAATACTACATACGTAATGATTCGTCTCCTATCAAAACAATAAATTTTCATCAGAATTTCACTTCAAATGTAAAATTACGATCTCCTACAATCTTCTACGTGTTCGACAATATGTATTACATATTTCCCATAGGAGCTTCCAATTCTAGATTCGGAATACTGTATCATGATGAAAGTTCCAATCATTGTCACAATCGCTTCGCTTCAAATTCATCCATCGATCTGAAAAGCCGAAAAAATCTTCCTCACTCCCAAACATGCGGCAAATCCTGAAACACTTGTCCCGAAAATTCTCATCGATCCCCTTTAGCATACCGAAAATCATCCAATCAACTTCTATCATCCCATAACCTGGAAAACATCAAAGTGGCCCGTTCAATGGATGCGAACATTCTCGGCGGAGCGTTCTCGAAACAGGACCATGACCATCCCTCGTTCCTGGCCGGTGACGTCACAACCTGATCCCGGGAGTTTCCTTGCAGCGGAACGAGAGAACGAGCCGGAGAGCAAGCAAAGCATTTGGCAGACAGAGATGGGATTCGTAAACTGGGCCGCCGGTAGTGCAACCGAGACATCACCAGGGAACGAGGTGAAGAGAGAGAAGGAGGGTGAATCTGCGCGCGCGAGTTACGGGAAAGTAGGGGTAGTTTAGCTGGAACGGCCCGGGCATGCATCTCTTCGCACCCCGTCACCCCCGTATTGCCACACGCACAGCAGCCAGCCACTTTTCATCGGTGTCCGTGCTGGGATTTGCGCCGCCGTTGCTAGGCTACCGCGCAGTGACGTCATCGACTGACGTCATCGCTGCATCCCACTATCAATCGTTCAATTGTGTGGGGAGGGGTAGTATATAAAGGGCTGACGCTAGTTTGCAAAGCGTAGTCCGCGTTCCGACGCGTTTAGGTTGTTTTAGGATGGGGATGATGGGAGATGTTTGTGGATGATGAGATCACTCCGGTATATGATAGGAGTGACTGTTATAGGGATTGGTAGCTGCAGAGAATAGAATAATGGATTAGCAATGATACAGAGGTCAATGAAGATGGTGGACGATTTGGAAGATTTTTATGGAAATGAGAGATTTAATTTTAGATTATGTTGATGATTGTTGATTAGTTATTAAGGAATATGATTAGCGAAGAGATGGAATTTCGAATGAAATCAAAATTTGTTTTTTCTTTTAAATTAAAGAAGCGCTTTTACTTAGGGATTTTATTGATATTTAATGATTAATTATTCAAAAATCGAATTAACAGAAAGGAGATAGGAAATTTTTTAAAGAGACTGTTTTTTCAAATTATAATGATTAATAATAAAGACTGTAGGTAACAATTTCTGCATATAGAATTTATTATTGTTATTAGTAAGTAATACAGAAAGTATTATTGTTATTTAAAATTTACAAGTACAGTCCTATAGAAACCCAAATTTTAGTCTTCGTATATCTAAAAAATTCATTACGCTAAATACAGTCGTATTTTTCTGTCTAAAGAAGTAGCAACACTGGGCTAGCGTTAACCGTCGTTATAAGATAAAAGATCAATAAATACTGCCATAAATAACGGGACGAGCTCATCAATCAATTTATCGATCTTGCCTCGTTTTACTTTGCAAACCCTCCATCATCTACGTTCGGTATCGCTATTTTTATTCGAAAATCACCGCTGGCAGCACTCGTAAAGCTCACGAGTACCACGCTACCGTTTGATACTTTTAATAGAAAAGTGGAGCGTCGCTTTCAGCTTCTTACCTGACCCTCCACTCTCCGGGGGCACAGAGTCGCATTAAAATTTATACGGGTCTTGTGGAAAATCTGCGCTATCAGCGTTATCGGATTACCAACCGGTGTAAACAGCGAATAAGCACTTCTGTATTTTTAAACGTTTGCTCTTTCGTAAAAGCAGTGAATCTTGTGTAGTTCCACCAGTAGTGGATCGCGACCTCTGACCTTTGTGTAAGGGCGGCGGACCACTCCCTCGAACGATGCTAAACCGACCATCGATCATTAATTCCTACTCGATTCCTTTTCCTTGTGCATTGTTGCGCGGCTAGAACAATGCCTGTATCGAGCTGTATTCAATAACGGAACGCTTAAATTTATCGGCGCTTATTGTAGCTTGAAAGAGGCCAAGGTTGAACCTTTTGTCGTTGTTCAGCGGGGAAAAATGCTCCCCCTTCTTCGAGGGTTGTTCGATAACCCATTGTAATAACTGCTGGGGAATTGAGGAAGTGGTTACGTTGCTTTCGAGTGTTTAATTGACTGAGGAAAGTGTGTGTCACTAAGTGATTGGACTGGTTATATGTGTACACGGTCACGTTTTCCAATTTTCAGGTGAAACAGTAGGGTTTGTTGAAATTGATGATGTGATAAATGAGAAGACTTAAGCACGTGTAAATTTGATTCTGTAATAGAAGTAATTGTTTATAAGAATTGTTATCGAAGAGTTGATCAAGTTCGTTGAGTAAGTATATAAAAGTTGATTAATTAATTAAAAAAGTCTTTTTTATATGTCTCTGTTATGTAATTATAATTAGTTTCTTTATATGTGTATCTGTATTTCATCAAGATCATCTAATATCTCCATGAATAAATCAAGAACCAAAAAATAAAATTGCATCTAAAAGGCATACATGAATTATGAATATCACCCCTGTACACGAAAACCTTGCAACTGAAATTCTGTCAAGTGAAATAGCATACAACCCATTTTGTTCAAATCATCTCTTCCTAACGTATTTCCAGATGTATCCAATACTCTATCAATGTTATTGTACTCTATGAAGACTGTTCGCAGCCGATATTGGGGTTTAAGCACCCTTTTCAGTTTCTTCGCGTAGCTTCATCGCTACTGTCAAAACATTAAAAGACATGACATCCCCTTTGGCCGAGAATTTCGTGCAAATACCTCGAGTCTATTCTCCGAGGCAAATCCTAAACCAACCCCTCTATAATCGACAGATCAAGTCATTCGAAAGATCGACTCGTTTTGGGGGGTGAAACCGTTTACCAGATATTTCGTGTGAACGATTATCGTGGTTAATCCTGCATTATGGTGTTGCCTGTCAGGGTTCTCCGGCCCTTTCAACGTATTCCAACCCCTTCGTCAAGCCTTTTCACAGCCACATCCCCCGTAACCGTATATTGTATACATGGGAGGGTGATTCGAGGAAGGCCAATAGCTCGAAGACAGGTTGTGCAATAATCATAACAGTATAATGGGGCTATTTGATTCTGTTAGGCTTAGGGTTGAGAATGTTTTGTGGATGTTGTTACATTATGGATGTATATTGATGCAATCGGCTTTGTAATTTTCGTTTATCAGGTGGTCTTCTTTCATTGCATACGTTTTGATTCTGTGTCAGGGTATATCTCCCCACTTTTTCGCTTGAGCTTGCCCGTTTTCTGCGTCGGGGTACATGTTGCCATTTTCAGTGTATGTTTTCTGTGTCACGGTTATTCACATTTCCTCGCTCTTAATATATGTTCCTGTACATATGTTTTCACTATCGAGTATTGAAAGATTGGAAATTTTTTTATCTTATTGTCGCAAGTTAACGTAGAGGTTCAAATCATTCATGCAATTCTAGGATATTGATACGTCCAGGTAAAAATCACTAAAGCAATTTTTTTATTAAATCCGTTCAAGCTTTTTCATCTTTCTAGCACAAATACCTTAATGATATTCGCAGTTGTTGTCTTTTCCTATATATATATATATGAATCATTTGTTATTACACTAAAATTGTTTGAAAATTGTACCACAGAACTAATCAAATAAGTAACCATTATGCGTTCACAATATTTCATTCACTTGTATTTGCCTAATAAAGAAGCGCAAACAGTGAAATAGGTTTTTAAAATTCCCTGATTTCGTGACTCGTAAATTGGCGATTCTAGAAAACGTTTTATTAAATTAAGAAGAATCGTGCATTTCAGGGTTGTGCATCGAACTGAACCCTCAAACCCACGTAGGAGAATCTTTATCAACACCAGAACACCACATCGTTGGTCGAAAATATCGAGCGTGGCTCCTGAATCAGCCCCGGTACATGTGGGTTAGCTCGTCAGAGCGATTCCCAATCTAGGTTATTGCTGTTGCAATCGGCGCGACTGTTGCGGCTCGCCAATTATCGGCTCTCTCGTTTATTTCTGTCTCTGTTCCGCCGTTTCGTCAACGGATTTTCTCGTTGTTGGGCTCGCTTTGAAAGCGAGCCGCGAAGTTGGCTGAGCAGTGCTCGATTTTCCCTAGCCGCGGCCAGAAACGAAACCGCGGACCAGGCCACATCCGTTTGCTATTACGTGCCTCTCGTTATGTTTTAGTTAACGCCACCCCTGTTCATATCTCTTCACCTCCTTTTCTTTACCAGCTTCGCAACCAGGAAAACGGAAATCGTGTTTCAAAGCTTGGATCAAGATTTTGTCTTCTTGCTTTCAAATAATTTTGAGTCGTTTCATCTGATTTGTTAAGTATTTCGGATACGTTGATTGAAGACTTCGATAGATCTTTTGAAAATGGAAAGAACAGTTTGTGTAATTCAGTATATATCGGTGAAATTGGAATAGGGGTACTTTGTCGAGTCGTTTAATTATTCTCCGTTGTCAAGTTTCAATATGATGTTAAATTGTATGCCCTTATCTTCTGAACTTGATCGATTCTTGATTCGAGATCGACACAATAATAAAAGATGAATATAATCAAATTTGCAAGATTCTTTCATTAAAATTAAGAATGATAAAATTTCAGGAAGTTAAGCATTGGACTTGTAAAATTGTTGACTTGTAAAAAAGTTGTTAACTTAATTTGCAAATAACAAAGCTGCTTGTTAGAATTATGCAGGTCGAATAAAGAACGAATGTAGGTTAAGCAGCATTTTGATATATTAGGTCATCCCATAAGTTCGTGCCGACCTTTGTGTATAGATTTCATATTTTAAAGAAAAACAAGAGAACTTTTATCGAGACGGAATAATGAAAAATGGGAAGAAGTTGTACAACGAGAGGGGGATTACATTTTTTCATGAAACTGAAAGTTATGTAAACAATCTTAACATATATAACCGCTTGAAAAACGGCACGAACTTATGGGATGACCTAATACTTAGTTGTGATTTTATTATTACATATAACTATCTCGTAACTCTATTTTCTCTTTTCTAAAAATATCTCAACAAATAATAATTTCTACAATACAATTCATTGTTATTCCTGCAAAGACGTATCAAAATTATAGACAATGTAATAAGCACAATAATCCTTAAAATAATTATGTTCAGAACTCAAGGAAGCCACTGTGAACAACACGAGCACCTAGTATAATCGACCATCTCGCGTAAACTTGCTGGCGAGCAACGTCGTTTAGGTTTGCCAAGCGCACTCGGCGATATTTTAACTTAAATCCAGTTTCCATGGCACAGGGTGAGAGAGGGATGAGGTCAGAACCGTGGGTATCCCCACTTTCGTTGTTTAAGTTACACAGTGTTTCCCGTAGGATCGTGTAATTGGATCCTGGAGCACCTTACCTGGTGAGACACCTGCCGGCATTAATCTCTAAGACCCTTACTCTGAAAGGATCGCGTTAAACTGGTGGGAGAATAATCACCTTAAGAGCTTATAAGTATTTCAACTTAATTACACGTATTTTTCAACAAAAGCTCTGCCTCCGGCTTTCGACTGAAAGAGACTAATTTTGAGCTATGAAAATTCCCTCGCAAATTCCTGCAACGTTTAGTTTCTTCGAAGCCAACGATTAATAAAATTATTATAATTAATAAAAGAAAACATTATTTGTACCAAATTTGCTGATCGTATGAATTAACTGAAATTAATATTTTCTGGCTCATATTGCACGACTAAATTATGTAACGTTATGGGTGAAATTTTACAAGCCACAAATTCCAAATTATCAGTATTAATAAATACCTACATAACACAGTGGCAATAAAACAAATCAAATTTTACAAATTACAATTTATATTTTATAATATGTCAATTAACACCTATTAATAAACACCTATAAAACATTATATACATAAAATATTATATATGCGATAAATAGAAAATATTAATTATTTCCATAGAGTACAGACTTCGTTATCAATTAACGTTTAACGTCGAGTTAATCGGTAAAAACGTAGTAATCGTAAATTCATCAAACACGTGTCGCGAGAAATAAGAGTCAATTGAAGGCGAAATAAAACATTTTCTACGCAATATTTGTCGGTCGGATGCATTCGTTGCAGATATTACTGCGACTGAGCGCATGTCTATGAGTTTCGGATCTAATTTGCATGTTCTAGACGTTGGATCAGGGAGGAATCGCGAACGATGCAGTTTCTACGACATTCATGAAACACTGATACGCGATGGGTGTATGATTCGAGTTCGATGGATGTTTGTGTTAGTATGACGGCTGTTAGTGAATTATTAGAGAATTATTAGGAAATTTTCTGAATGGTAGTTATAGAAACTGAATGTATTAGAAATTTTCTAGATACCGTAGTTTAATTTTTTAACTTGATTTGGATACTGTAACTTGATTTTTTTAATTAGTTTCTGGAAAGAAGGAATAAAGATTTTAATAGCAAGTAATTCCGGCTTTTCATTGGTCTGTGTTCTTAGAAGACCAATAGTTAGTAGTTTTAGTAGTAGTTTTAAATAGAAACTTTAACTGTATACGTATAAGTTGATGTTAGAAATGGTTTTGTAAAGTCCAGTGTTTTTCATGGAATGTTTGCTTAATAATAATTAATAATTTTCGTTTTATATTAAGAGATCTCATAGAGTTCGAATTTGTAGAAATAACTATGGAATTATTAATGAACTTTAGCATAAAAATTTCGAAAACTTCACCGAGCTGTACTTATTGACTTATACTACTGAAAATATTTAATATTCTCTTACAACTCTAATATTTCTGTTACAAATATTCTTTTACTGGAATGGAAATGCGCTGGATAACGTCATAAGAGTAAAAAATTTTTTGACCGAAATACACAAATAACGAAGAAAGCCTAAGCAACCGAAATGGTTGATCTATACTACTGAAAATCATTCCATAAATACCTAGCTCGAGGAAAGTGTTAAAATAAAAAGATTCTTGTATCATCCTTATGAAATGCACTTCATAGTCTTAAAAAGGAGCATCTATATCAGTGTTAATGTAGGCAACGCGACTGAATAAAGCGGGAAAAGGCTTTACTCCAGCAGTGCTTTGCAAACACGTTTAAAGTGTTTCGCGCGGTGCACTTGTGTAAACATGAAGAAATCGTTTCTTCCATCTAACAAACGACCATTTGCATTGACTCTGGATGCAATGGCGGCTGAGTGCATAGCGGAAGACTTGGATTTCATTTGCATATCTTCTGTGAGAAGACGTGTTTCAAGTCACTTCTGCTTGCACGAGCTTGGAAACGTGACTGCGGATGTTTATTATGTTAAACATCCCCATCGCGCCTTGATTACGAACCGTGAAACAATATTCTCTGTATCTCCCTCCGTATTCTTAACATTCCTAGAGAAATATTTGCTAAATATTTTTAAAAACTCATGACTCGTCTAAGGAAAGATGACGGTGGCGAAGTGGGAGCAACACTTATGATTAAGAAATTTCTCGCTAATTAAAATATCCTATTTACAGCTTCAAAACTAAAGAAAACTAAAATTCTAGTTTTTTTACTTGTATGATCCTTGTCTTTTTTCAGTCAACGTAAAACATTTAAAACTCCTAGTCTTTGTTTCATAATAGTCTTTACAATATAATCTTTCTTAAGAGGTAAAAAACAGAGAAGCGAGTTTCAAATATTTCAATGACAAATTGCACATTGTAACTAAAGAGTGCAATGTAACATATACCGTATCCTACAAGATCGTAAACGTACAAGCTACATTGAAATTGACTTACACTTTGACAGCCACTGCACTCGTCGATACTTTTATCATACACATAGAAGTTCGAGTTATAAATGTTGCAATCATCGTGCACCATTTCCAAGATATGCATTCTAATCCGTAGTGAGAACTGCATTCGAAATCAAATCTTTAGCGCATTTCCATTCACGGCATAAATGCAACCTGCCTCGTCTGAGCGCGTTTAATCTAATTTGCATGTTTTAGATGTCGCGTAGAATGGAAATTGCAACCGACGACGTATCCACGCTCGTACCCGTTCGTCCGCGAAAGAGCACGCCCGTAAGACAGCGAATAGACACGTGCTCAAATTATTAATTAAAGTTTAACCAAATGCGTCCGCTTTAAATATACGAAACGTCGACAGCCATGCTGTTCGATGCTACTATGCAAATAAAAGCCGCCTGCGAGCGAGATAACGTGGCAAAACTCTTGGCCAAGTTGTAAAACTAAACGCTGCGTCGGATTTTTAACAAGCATTGATTTGAAATCTAAACATATTTACGGCAACCAGAGCTACGAAGCTCTTGGAATAAGAGTTGATATTACAATATGTGGACTAATTATATTGAACAACATTTTCTGAAATCTTCCTGAACGAATGCATTCTTTTATTTTATGTTTAAGTATCGAGGTAAGTCTCCAATCTATTCCGTGTTGCACAAAATGAAAAAAGTATACTGAACTTCTGAACAGCGTACTTGTTCATTTTGAAGAAAATTTATGGACAAACAATTTTTTAAAGTCAAGAAATACACATAGCCACCTCTGTTACTAGGACTGGCTACTAGGACTTAAATCTTACGCGGCATTTTGACACGACAAATTTTTTTAAGTGGCCTCAATTTCTGACATTTGAGCTGAGAAAAACAACCCAGGAAGAATGAAAAAAAATAACATATTCGTTCTTCCATCACTAATCGATTCAATGCCTCGTCGCTAAATGGGAGCTATAAAAATAGAGGAGGATAAATAAATGATGATCATTATAAGATGAAACGTATATTAACCAATTTTGTACTTTGCCTGGTGTAATTATTTCATTCATTGTTCTAAAACATTCAATCTTGACTTAATATAAAATTGAAATAATTATTTGAAGTGATACTATTAGCTTTGCTTTTTGCGATACAAATTTGATAAGTAATATAATACAAATTTTGTTTAAAGAAATATTTGATCATTAACTGATTTAATAATTTCTCTTGTCCAATATGATTACTTCATACAGTTTAGTTACAGAATTTTGTAATTTTTCAAATAAGATTGTCGCCTTCTATTTTACGTTGAATTTCACCCAAGACATTCGTTTAGACATCCATTGTATTATCTCTCATGCGCAAAACAATTTCAAATACTATGCAACATCTTCTCGCATAACCTATTATGTTACATTATAGACGATCAATTTAAGCGAACCATGTAGCTGATCGTTCTTCAAAATTCTACATAATCAAATGGGTACCTCGTCAGCTTAAAGCAGCTTCACGAGAATTTGCTGGACGATAAACGATCCCTCTGATGTTTCGGTTCAACGTAAAAGTAATTAACGTGCGTTTTAATGACGTCGTCGGGCTGAGCCGTGGCGTTTTCGGGGCAAAGCATCGTGGCGTTGGGACGCCACGCAGCCGAAACAAGATTATCACACAAAGTGCTGCCACGTGCAGCCCCTTTCCAGCCATGGTTTATCGATGCCAGAACTTCTTTCTTCGCCACTTTTCTATACACTGCACTTTAACCTTTTAACAGTAAATGGCCGCTGCATACTATCTATTCTTGCTTGTTATATTTAGGTGGCCAGCAAAGTGAACTGCTAATACTATTTGGTGTACGAATAATGTATACGTATGATCCTTCTTGACGTGTTAAATTTTAATAGTTAAGGTATTAGATAATGGTATTCCTGGAGAATTCCTTTCTTTGCAAATAAATTTAATACTTTGAATTAATTATACATCTAATCGTACACACAAATCACTTCAAAGTAAGCATATAATCTACAAAGTGTTTGATAACTTATTATGTGGAAGGTCAGAGAATTATTAAACAGTCCAACTTGTTAAGTATCATTAAATCTAATTACTGGATAGCATACTAAACATACCATCGTCGAATTTATTAGCGTCGTAATTGGGAAAAATCAAATTGGGATCAATGCGTTATAATAGAGTATGAATATAGAATTTCCATTTATCGATTTTAATTATAAAATGTATAATAATGAAGAAGGAGCATTATCGAAATGGGATTCCTCTTCATACACTTTTTGCCTAACGATCTACTTACTAAAGGCTAGTAAGTAATTGTAACCAGATCCATGAACGTAGTGATGTAAGATTGTACAAAAATACACAAACAGATTAATTTACAGAAAAGTTACGGAGAATAGCTTGCGTTTATTTATACATTAATTTCCACAAAGAATTCTTTATTTCTCAATTAGCTTATCCTCATAACAACTCAATCTTGAATCTCGTCGGTTTTAAGATCAAAAATAAAATGTCTGAATCGGCTACAGAGCACGTGACCGAACTCCTTGAATTTATTATTTGCATTCGCAGAATCGATTCGATGCAATAGAGCACATTGTAACTGACACATTTCATGAGCTTCGAAACGAGGGTTGACGGTTCTGCAATAACGCTTCGAAGGTTGCGAAGAAAAGGATGATTTCCATGGCTATCAGCATAGAGATGTTCCCCTCCTTTTCTGAGACTGTCACTCGCAGATGGAATTGCTTTATATTAATCCATGGCGAGGCCTACGAATGATCGATGAGGACAAGTATGGAACTATTCTTGGGTAGAAAGTTTTCTTCATCTCCCGCTTGCGATTTCCTTGAGTTTTTCCTCGAGAGACGTGCACGAGGAAAAAGTTACTTGGTTCGGACATCAGGAAAGAAAGCTGAGGTTGGTTAATAAATTATCGAGAAACGAGCAATCGGAAATGACGTGGCGTTTAACGCTTCTAAGAAAAGAAAATTTTCATAAGGATATTCTAAAAATTACTTTTAATCGCGCAGAAGTCACAATTCACGTGCCAGTTACATTCAAAATCTTTCTATAAACATTTTTATATAGGCACGGTTTTAATTATTAGAAATCATATGCAAATCGATGTAAAATTATGAGTAAGTATTTTGTTGTAAATACACTTTCTATTTACATATAGACATTTTATATTTAATAAGAAAATGTGAAATGATTTATGAGGGAAAATATTTTTAATAAATTTTAAAGTTTATCCGCTTATACATTCCAAGAAATACTATAAATTCAAGTGGATCAATAGTAGAACAACGAAGAGAGATACAAAAATTATTTACGCTCGTATTCTATAATGGATTTTACAATACGTATCTCTGTTGCTCAAGTAAACAAGAAGAAAGTTTTCGCGGAAGATTCGCAGGGTTTGCTATGACCATAAAGTTTGAAGAAAACGTTATCCTGCTTCTGCCTTTGGAAAGGATATCCTGTCTCCATGCAAAGTTCTACCCTTATCGTATAATAACTCGGTATTTTCTGCATTGTATTTCCAAGGGGGTAGACAAATTCTGGAAATCGTAGAGGGACGCGTTCTTCGCTGCTCTTGCCCTTTTCAGAACATTCATGAACACAATGATTTCCCAGTTTGGGACAATGGTATTTGAATAACGTTCGAATTGTAAAGTGGATCGATCTTTCTTCCCTTTTATGATCCATGCAAAGTATGGCGTTTAGCAAGTATTATTTGACTTTCGAATGTATAACCAAATTCGCAGGATCTGTAATATTTTCCAGATGCTCTTTCTTATATGCCTCGAACAATTTAAAGTTCTCATACGAAAATGACAGGATTTTATGTTTTACAACGAGGCAAATTTTAAATTCATTACGTTTTGAGAAGCTAGCTGGTGCAGTCATTTTCAAAAGATTTTAGTAACCTGACTATAATCTTCATAACCGATAAGTATTTTTACCAATGAATGTCTACTGCGATTATTCGTAATTCGAGTCCTCGATAAAGATCACTAGCACCTTAGGTTCTATTTAAATACAGGAACCTTGACCCACCAAGACCTCAACCTCTCCAAAGCATCACAAATTACCTTCGGAAGATCTTCAGCGACCCATCGTACTCCATCAGTTCTCACAAATGATTCTACCATACTTAGCCCCTTTTTTCTGCTACAACTTCCCAATATTTTCATCGGGATGAATTCTACCAAGGTTTCAGAGCTCCGATACCTTCGATCATCCCCAAACCAAGGCCACTGGAAATATCGAATCTTCACCCTTCCGTGTTCTTTATCCTCGTTCGATTCTTCCTCCATGCGCCTCCACAAAAATTCCACGATGTCGTAGCTCGAGACGTCGAGCGATTCGTCGTAGAGAGTAGAACGTGACTTATCAGCCGGCTGAATTACGGCGGGGATGGCTCAGCTTTTTTCTATTTCTCCATCGTGGATCTGGTGGAAATGGCGAGGCCATCAAGCAGCAGGGGAGAGGACGACAGGGAAATCAACGCAGATTCGCCTCTGGTTACGCGTTTATCGCGCGCCCCGCTTTTAGCCTGCTTCATCCCGTTTTTATTCGATGGTGCGCGTAGACGATGCCTCCGTGTATCTAAGGACGCTTCGATAGGATGGTTTACTGGCTACCGACCGTATAAATCCAGTCCCGCTTTCGATGCTCGTCCAACGAATGATGTCGTAAACGTGTCACTGACCGCGATGCCGCACTACGTTCAACAACTATTTATCGTGCCTGTGGGGCGAGAATGTTTTTCAACGTCACATTAGAAGATCGTTTGGTTCTTCCGTGGGGATGCATCAGGGTTTTTAGTGGCCGTTTTGCTGCTACTTTAAAAAGCAGGAGGGGGAAGATTAGATGGGTTCTATGGAGATTGGCGAGATTGTTGGAAAGATTGCGATTGGTAATTTACAAGACAAAGGGAAATTTTAGTAGAGATTCTTTGTAAAAGTCATTTTCGGTTAGATAGTTGGTAGATTTGATTTATGATATTTTATATTGACCTTCGTACGAAGTTGATATTTCCCGAATGTTATTTATTTATCCATTACTCTACTATTGTAGTACCAATACTAATAAATACAGTATCTTCTTTAGTGTATCATTGCAACGGTATTAATTTGTGTACGTGTAGCAATTGCCGACTCGTAATTTTCTCATCGAAAGATTTCTGTGCTAAAATAATACTAATCGTGAGGTATTTTTTCAAAATTTAGCAGTTAGTGAAATATCGTTTTTACGTTGTAGGGGGATTCAGTTTTTATATATTGCAACGTGATATAAAATAGAAAAAAAGAATTCTATGATTCACAGTCGTGTGCAATTTTTACATTGAAATGCTTTATTAAAATAATATAATAATGTAATTGTATCGCGATAAATGAATACAAAATCTTAAACTTCTTTGATTTTACAAAGTGCATAAAGCATATGAAGAAGCATCTTCTAAATATGTATATATCGTGCGTTGCAGGAAAGAGAACGGGGCTACGGAATGTGAGTGTAAAGATAGGTACGCGTATTGGACGAAAGTGTTACATATATAAACTAAATAATGAACAATACAGAGCAATGCTTCACTTGCTCCTGTATCGTCCCGCTAATTTTCTTTCTAGCAACGCGCAATACAAAGATTCTGAACGTTTCAATATTAAACTTAAGTCTAGGCCAGTAGAATTGTAAATGAAATAGAGAAACAAAATTGAATCCAGGCCATTGGGTAAGTTAAACAAAGTTATATCGTAGCATTTTGTTATTTTACTGCCCTCAATCCATCTTTCCAATACTCTTCACGTATCAAAAAACAAACTGTACACCTTCCAACTTTCCAAGTTGGAGCCAACTCGGATCTAGAATTCGCCTAAATATAAGTATCGTTATTCTTCGAGTTTCAATAAAATTTATTTGTTCGAAACATGTGAAATTTATTTGAATATCATCATATATCATTGCAGAATTAAGCAATCGTTATGCATCAATCCTGATCGCTTACAGATCTACTAAATCAAACCTAAATTTCCCGTAAAACGTCACTGTCCTTCGGACAAAATTCATCTTTTTCAAAAACTCGAAGATTTGAATAATACGATGCATCGTTTAAAATGAAATCATCTGCGATCGTTTATAAGCCGATCAAGGTGAATTTAAATTATTATCCTGCCAACTCTAATAAGATTTATGCCTGTGGAAAACCTGTAACTCTAATTTGCATACCACGATACATCATACAAAATTAAATCGTCTCTACACGCCAACACAAATCGTTTACAAGAGAAGAGAGCAAAAACACGGGAAGACGAGTGTATAAAAGCGTGAACGGCGACGTCGTAACGCGTTTTTGCTAATTCGTAGCTCGCCGGGAACGCGAGTCGTCTCATTATCCTGGACGGTTTTGCGTTAAGTGGCAAAAAAGTCGGACACGCGCGAGAGATTTGATCGATGAACGCTCGGTTACGTTCCATTATCGCGATGTAGAAGGGACAAGTTAGGAAGAGAAGGAGAGGAGATCGCGAACGATATTACGTCATTACGAGGCGCCGGTTCCACGTTTCCTGCTTTTTGCTTCATTCCCGCCGTTTGTTTTTCGTCCTCTTTGTAGCCGCGATTTTCTTTCGCCAACCGGTCGCCTATTATTCGCCAGCCGATCGTGATTTCACGCCGTACACGTAACATCCACCGTCACGTTGTTTTATTTGAAACGATCTTCCTAATCGATTTCTCTGATACTACCTTTTTCTGGCTGTTTGTTCGAAGTTCTTAAAAAATCAAATTCAAATTTAACAAAACATATGAAAATTGAAAAATTTCAACACAAAATTTACTACAAATAAAAAGGAAGCTATAAGACAATAAAACATACAAAATTTCAATATAATAAAATAAATATATACAAATTTCAATATACTTGAATTATCTGAAAATATAAACTACAAAGAAATGACGATGAGAATAAAATATAAAAATTAATCAACGATATAGATAAAGTCTCCAATATTTTTGTACTTTAAATTAGACTATACAAACAGTAATATATAACTATATGTATATTTATATTACTATGATATATTAGCTGTAGAGAATGGAGGAAGTTGAAACAGCTAGTCGGAGAATAACGGCAGTTTCGGAAAAACTGGATCGTTGATGCACTCAATTTAAGCAGCGACAAGCTAGCCTGATTTCCGGCTGCATCATCGTCGGCAATTTTCAAGAGGGTCGATTAATTGATGGCATATTAATGAATTTCGATTATCGGCAGTCGCGCAAATGTGGAACACCGGGAGAGGAGGATAGTTCGTTCGATGAAGCGATTTGTTTCCACGATGGAAACATCGACGTGCGCCAGTCGCTCATTTTCCGCGCGTTGATGAGAATTGTTTGAGACTACCGATATTGTTTACCGTTCCAGATTTATCTTCCACTGGATAAAGCAACCTTTCGTTCCGATTTCAATTTTACGAGTTCTGCAAAATTACTGTTTAATTGTGGCTAATTATTTTGTAACTTTGTAGATTATATTAAATTACATTATTAAAATGTATTTAACATTGAGAAGTATTTTAATTCTTACTTTTAAGCTGTTAAGTGGATTATCTTTTAATTAAAAATATGTATCATGAAGTTAAAGAGGTTAATACAGGTAAACTAATTTCAGATGCAGCGATTTCCCAATTCTTCCAAATGTAAATATGGTATCGTTTCGTTCCAGTTCATTTATTTTCATATTGTGAAAAATTAAAATATTTAAAACTATTGTTTATGATTAACGAAGGGAAAGGCTACTTAAAAATATTACGATGCAATTATGATTTAACCTTGAAGTTTAAATATATTGCTTAGAGCTTTGAAAGAACTGTTATAAAGCCTACAGCAAAGTTCATTGTGGCAATGATATTTCATTCAGCCTTTGCGTGTCAGAACGTCAAATACTATCGTGATCAAAGCTACGTGACCTTCGTTCGTCTTTCCCATCACGTTGTACGAAAATAAAATATCAGAACTCGTGACAAGAAGTCAAGATTGCATAGGATAATTGTACGAGTGTAATTGTAGCAGATGTTTCGAGTTGCCTCCAACTTTTGTACTTTTCTTTGCCTTTTTGCTTTTTTCCATCAATAATTGCATGATTCAAAAATTTCATTTCGGACAATTTCTCTTTGGCCACTTCTATTTTAATTTTTAATTGATTTTCATACAATGAATTGAATTGATCCAAATGAATATTCTGTGATTTATCTGATAATAAGTCAAATTAATAAAACTCTTATATTCGTATAGACATGTTTCGCTTGTAAAAATATAGAATATTTTATCAATTACTAAAACATTGATCGTTGTAAAATATCGTTTGTGCTAAAACTATTTTCAGTAGCCTGTGACGCATTTAAGAAACACGATTTCCGGAATCTCGAGAGTAACATAATTCATCGAAAATGCAATGCAATGGTATTTTCTCTGTCCAATAAGAAACAATATGCAGTGACAAGAATTTTTCAATAATACAAAAGGAAGGTTATTGTTCACACTTATAGCCAAGAATTGTTCTAACAAGAACGTAAATTAGAAATTTCAAATTCCAATTTCCCCCGTCGTCACGTTTCTCTATTTCCCGAAAACGCACGCAGCTTCTATATTAAAACTTCAATTTCCATTCAACTCGAGCACACCCAGAGATCCAACATCCGCGTTATGAATCCTGCCGGGGGCAACTTCTAACAAGATCCACCCCTTCTTCCGATTCCATGCTACCTAGCTGAGGGTATCGAGCCTCTCGTGTATCGAGGCAAGAAACTTCCTCAGAGCGTCGGGGTCTGGGTTCTTGCGAGGCTTTTACACTTTCCGGAAGAAACAGGCCGAGACAGATGGCCGACGCGTGCCGTCTGTGAGGACAAGCCTGCCAATAACCGAGTCTCCAGGGGTGAGTCTACACCTCCGAGTTCGACTCACGATTTTTTCTTCTTCTTTAACTCTGTTTTTCTTTTTTTATTCTCATTTTTAGTGAGACCATATTCAACCTTCGTTATATAGGATGACTATTCACCATGCCAATTTTAATACTAAATTATAGTAGATGTAATTATCGTAAGTATATTAATTATTTTGCCAAATATATATTTGCAATGAATACAGTCGTAGAAAAATAATTAATGGACAGACAATAGAAATAGGTATCGATGAAGTAATATTAAATATAGCTTGTTTAAACAAAAATGTAAATATCCATTTCAATTATTTACTAAATATTTTATATACTATAAGGATATAAAATAAATAAATCTTAAGTAGATATCATTAGTGCTAGTTCGATTAAACTTTATTGATATCTATTTTTCATTACCTGTCCATTTATTTTTGTCCACGGTTGTATATTAGATCGGTTTCAGATTTAACCAATACAATCGTGACAGTTGTGTTTCGTTACAGTACTATTGACATTTCAAAATGTTTTATATAACGCATACATAGATATAAAGATCTTTTATGGTAAAAGTTCAAGTACTTTCGTGAGCCAGTATATTTTCATTTTACCGTACCAGTTAAGGGTTCTCATGAGCCAGTGTGCACACCGTATTTACTGTAATATTACGTGTGCCGTTGCTACATCTAACACGCCTCTTTCTTTTGTCGGCTGCTTAACCTTTTAATCGAGGAAAATGAAAAATTTGTAATAATTGGTGAAAATTTGGAACATTGGGCACGAGATGGATGGCGATTTTCCATTCTCTATCTTCATACGCGGTTTCCACGCGACTATTAATTTCACCACCGTCGAACAGAGCGTCGAGAATTTCATCGTGCGCGGTGATGTTAATCGGTGGCTGGTATTCGTCGACAAAAAAGATCCCCAAAAATAGAAAACAGAATGTAAAATGGGGAAAAAAGCGTGGATGGAGGATGAAAACATTCCGTCAGGATCGGTGGCCCGAAGTGAGCAGGCTTGTTGGACGATACTCTCCTCTTTTTTTTTTTGCCGCAGATATTTCGCGATATGAAAAAATTGTTTTTTCCACTCGTTTTTTCCTCCTTTCTTTTTCCCTTTTTGCCTTTCCACTCTGTCGTTTTTTAATGCGCCCAGCGGAACACGTTAACGGTGCGCGTACGTCGAAAATTGAACGAACCGGTGAATTTTCGCATTGATTCGTTGGCATTTCGTTGGACATCGTGCTACGAAGCAAGTTTTCGCCACTTTGCGCTTTTGATCATTCCATTTTGTTTCTTTTTCGGTTATCATTGTAGCGTTTTTACTATACGAGAACAGTTGCACGCAGGATACTCAGAGGGTAAATGATAAAATCGCGTGGGATTGACGTCGTTATAAAAATTTTATTTTTCGACAGTCGCTGGTTGTAGCTTAAATCGGGAACGAAATTATGCTTAATTTTTATGTTTCATATATTTTTGATAATTCACACGTGAATTTAGCAGTACTTATTCGTCTTGGCCAAGTATTTTCCTTTATCAGAATACTTATCTATACAGAATATATAATATACCACTTGCCACTACATATCTGTAGTATATTGTCGTTATAGTTCGTAATCGTTTTATCTCCATTAATTTGTAAAGTACGAAAATTCAGTCTAAAGTCTCTAATATTATTGCGTGAAGTTAAAACTTAAAAGAACTGAATATTTGTTGCTTCCTAAGAATAAGAATTTTTATCATACTGGATATCATGAATTCGTATAATGTATACCAATGAGACATATGTCGATTGCTTAATTACATTTTTTGAAACGTAGAGTTAGAACATTTAAGAACTACGACAACGATATCTGTTTACATTCTCAGAAGATCGAGCGGAAAGAGGCCCAAGCAGCGATATCGGGGACCAGTAAAGGTATTTTTTGACTATCTGCATATGAAACGCGAAGAGGCGCGCATCGATGTTACGTCTGATGTTGGTTATGCAATGGCTGCTCTGAATCCGAGGCCCATCTTGTTACCTATGTACATATGCGGAGCTTGTACTCGGCACAACGTGAATATTTACATTGCTAATTCCGACCCTACGCCACGCAGCGGTGATTCGCGGTCGTTGACATCTTCAAAAATCTATGAGCCGTCCCCCTTTGCCGCTAGTTTTTCAGCGAACGTTCACACCTGAACATTTGTTTAGAATCTTTCGATACATATTGGATTTGCTAATTTTCTTACAATTTCATCAACGTAATTATAATGTCGTCGTTCAGAACGTTCTAATTTTGGAGCCAAGATGGAATGATGTAAAGGAAAATGAGGAAGAACCCTTATAAGTATCTATCTAGGAATAAAACATAAAGTAAATCGTCGATGATTTGTAACAAATACATGATCTCAATATTGCATCGTTATTACAATTCACGACAAAGATTCTCCACGGACTGATAATAAATCCACAAAACTTGTACATTATTCAAATGCCTAATTCCTCCTCAGACTGAATAGACATCACATTGCAATAATATTTTTCAATTTTGTTGAAGTAATTATTTCAAGAAAAACTCTACATCTTTATTTTTGTATATCCGTGACCTGGAGACCACTATTACGCAGAAAATAGAATTTAGTGAAACAAAGATATTCTAAATAAGAAGAGGTCCATATTATTGTGCTCTTGAATATAAATTATGTTTTGGGTTACAAGATCTAGAAACAAAGGAACTAATAAATAGATTTTTAATTATGTTTCTTGTAGCCTTTAGCTATAAGGTTCACCTTTTTTGGTAATGTCCTTTTGCTATAAATATATGAACGTGCTCCCTATCTATTCTATTGTATTGTAACACTATAAGAGTGAGGATCTGGATCAGCATAAACTTATACATTATACTTATACTTATATCTTTATTTATTTCAATATATTTTTCTATTATAAATTCATCCACTCGTTTTTCTATCAGTCAACCTCAACAAATTTATTAAAAACCTTGTAGAAAGTTTAAGAATGAGAGAGCTCTGTAAATTTTGTCTAGAAAAGTGTAGAATTCAAAGTTGAAATTCGAGATTAAATAATGAAACAAGAGTAGAACACGCGTCTGGAGTAATCAAGCGAGACGAGACCCAGATTCGCACGCGCGACTCTGAAATTAAGTGTCAAAGCGTGAAATGAAAATCAGACGGGTGGTGGAGAAGCCGTGAAACAAGGAGATCGACGGACGGAATCAAATCGAAATCTCGTTTTCCTCCATTGTCGGCGGAAACGTTCGCCGAGAAATTCTGCAGGCAGGCCAAAGCGTGAACTAGGAAAACTCCATTGAAGTTTGAAAACGATTGCTTCGGGCGAAGTTGCAGCGAAACAGTTCTTGTTGTTTCATCGATAACTCGTAGTTGTGCCTTACGCGTGCAGCTTCCTTGCTCCTATTTTTCTTTTCCTTCTTTCACGTGAAAAGCAATATGAGATTGTCGAGCAAGTTGTTTTGTGACGAATTACGATTTTTATGCTTGATATCTCCCTAATATGGTTTCTCCTATTTCTAAAGTTACTAACACCAGTACTATCGAATTTTTTAAACTGACAGGTTCAGAAACTATCTTTTGAGATTAATAGGAATATTTATTCTATGGGTGTTCTCGACAAAAATTAATGTTAACTTAGAATTAAAATCTGCGGTTCTATATACCTATTTTATTTTCACCGTACAATTCTAATTATGATTAATTAATTATATGTATTAAAATATTCGAATATTTATAGCAAATAAGAAAAGTACTAAGTGTTCAATGAAAAATACAGAAAGACATGTGTTTGGTATAATTACCGAGTACAAAATTAACATTTAAGTACGAAATAAGAAGAGACTTTAATGAGTAAATATATTTTTGCGTGTTGAATTTTTGTAGAATATCTGATATTGCAAAATATAACCGCAAGGAGGGAAACACGAAGAAATAATTGAAAATAGTCAGGATCTGATATCTTGCAAAAGAATATAGCGATTTAGAGACAGAAATTCAACATTGAATATCAATATTTTCTCATTGCACGATTAGGTATCACCGAACATCCTCGCCAAAATGCAGAACTGCTCATTGCTAAAACAATACATTTTCATGTATGTGGCCGTCGTTTCGGAGAAAGATTGGCTTGCCTTGTATGTTCATCGCGGCAAGTCCTGCTGTGCCATGTCGAAAATTGAGAAATCATCGTCATACGATCCTAGAGCTAGCGAGGTCAAGGTTGCATTCGACAAATCACGTTTAACATACTTGATATTTCGAGACGTGCATCTCATATGTGGTCAACGATGACGCGTTCACCTCGATTTCACAAAATTTCCGGACTTGATACACCAAACAGAAATATTATATTGTCTTCGGTTCTGTATAAATTGCAAGAATTTGAGATTACAGTTGAATGGAAATATCTTGACACTATAATTCTCTACATAATATATTTATAATTTTACCTAATATATAATATATTCATAATCTAAATAAAAATGTCATGCTTCAAATATTTGGCTAGGAAATTTAGTATCTAAAATGGTTATAAAAAGTACCGGTACACCATTGTAATTACTGTACCATTTACGTGCTAACTAATTAGGACCAATCATATGTTTGGTAACATTTAGTACTCTCGTGTAATTACAAAAATTGAATACTATGCAAATGAAACATATAGAACCGTGTCATGTGGTAGAAAAAATTAACAAATATGAGAATGAAGCGTAGCACCTAATTAAAAAACGCTCTCTCTCTCTCTCTTTCTCTGCATATATATTTGTTACAGACGCTTTATTTTTCTCCTCTTTTCAAAAAGCTTCTCAATTACTAAATCTCAAACCCAACATGTATCCCACTCGTAACATATTCATTTTCACCGAACTATATACATTCTCATCAATTTTATCTCCTCCTATTACAGTATATCACGGTGAATTACTTTCATCCAGCGATCGTAAGAACGGCAAACGATACAAGTGCCATAATGGCTACTAACGGCATGCCGGAATCGCCGTCAACTCGAGAACTTTCGAAGAAGCACGGCGAGGCTGCGGTGTGCGAGCTGGCATTGAATCATTTTTACGTCGGAAAGTTGGAAAAAGTGGCGAGCAGAACGCGTAAGTTCTGGGCGTTTTCGAACGGCTGACGACGCCATCGTGCAACTTCGCAACAACTTTAATTTCCATGCGAAATTTACAGGATGCAGGTCGAGTCTCCGAACGATCGTCGCGTTCCCGCTGTGTATCGAACACCGCCACGCTTTCGTGCGGACGAATGGTCGACGATATTATAGTAAAATAGGGTGAGCTTATTGTCCTTTGTGGTCCCATAAATCTTCGGAAACAAGAACCGCGCAAGATATTGCGGAACATAATATTGAAAATAACCGGTGGCGTTAAGGCTCGATTCATAAGATGCAAGGAAAGAGATTTTGATATTGATGTGGAAAAGATGTCGCATGCCTTTATTTTCAGTTTCCTCTTGGTTTTAGTGGAGTTAAAATATAGTGTGGATATATGTAGGATTCATATTATTTGTATCTTATGTTGTTATTATTATTGCTATTACCATTAGCATGTGTAATTTTATTTTTGTATAGAATTAATAAGCAGAAATAGGTGACTGATGTGTTTCGAGATTAGGAAATTGGAAAAAATTAGCTTTTTGATTTTTTCTAGATAATAGAAGAATTTTTGAGCGATTCTATTTTCGTATTGGTACATATAAATTGGTAAAATATTAGGTTGTTCGAAAAGTGTCTTTCTTTCGCAAACGTGAAAGGTCTGTGAAATGTCACGGTGTTTATTTCAACAGAAAAAAATGGATTGTACGTAATTCGACAAAATCATGTAAAACAAAAAACGTTGTGCGTCTATTATTTCCTCATAAAACGAAAGAAAATTTTCAGACAACCTAATATATAAAATCGTGTTAGTTAAAGTTATATATACAAATGAACCATAGTATATCTGCAATTTAATTAGTTAACGCAATATTAGATATATTAAATACATTTCAGATTAGAAATGGGTGATTTTTAAAGAGGATGAAAGAAACTTGGAACATTTTTATTTTTATACTGGTAGTATTTAATGTTGAAATATTACGTAACTTCCTGTGAACCTGCCGTAATTTTATATAACGTGCATTAAGGAAATTTTTAGGGAAGGGTGAGTGGTGATTTAAAAAGAAGTTAATGAAACGTAAGATAACGAAAGAATGATTATTAAGAAGGCATCCCCATTAAACTGCCTCTGGTAATTAATCATGATTTATGAAATATCGGCTCAGAGTTCTCTGTCAAAGAAAGAGATCTCTGAAAAAAACAGTTTCATTACGAAGGTGAATGTAAAGGTCATTAATTATCACTTGACTGCTCAAACCATTGCGCAACGAAACGATTCTATTGATAATGTGACGTGAAGTTGTAACTAGTTGACTGTTTCTTAATATATCAAAACGAATATCGTATTTAGTTGAAGTATATATTCTACGTACCTTTTTAAAATAGGAAATAATCAAATAAATAATACTAAAATTTCATGTCGCAAAAATATTAACAATGTCCGAATATTAATGCGAATCACTGATTTTAATCTTTCTAGGCTTTGTCATAAGATGTCAAACACTTTGAAAGTCAGAATTGGAAAAATGAGAAACTCGACTGAAAGATGTCGCAAATGCGAGCGCTATTTCCCTCGCGAAACGAGGGCAACGTCTGCGGCATTTCCTATCTTCGCCTTCGCCCAAAAGTATGATATATGGGGAAAGTTAGCCAAAGTGCAAGGAATTACAACGCTCTTTCGCGTATTATGCAAATCACGATGTAAGGCGTTATCGTTACGGACAAAAGTCGTTCGAGACTCCAATACTGGCGTAAATCAGAATCTCAAAGAAAACAGAAACACGCCGTGGATCGTGGAAAGAGGCAAGAAGGGTGAACTGAAAAAAAATAATGGCCCTCGAACAAATGGCACCGCAAAACGTCGCGCAGCTCGTCGAAACTCGAGAGCCCATTGTTCCTCTCAACCGGCGTTTTGCCTCTCTGCGGGTCGAAAGTGAAGGAGGGTGGAAAAGCCCGCGTTTCTTTCACGAAGCGACCTTGCTCCAAGGCTACGACGATCAAGCGATCCCTATTTTAGGCAAAACTAAGCTCTGAAATCTCTGAAAGTCGACTCGGACTCGTGCTCCGGAATTTTCAGTGTTCTGCGATTTTATGGGTTAAAGAGAATGTTTGAGATTGGATAAGTTATTGGATAATTGAAACAAATAACGGATAGTGAATGAAGAAAATGAAACTCGCGATGGGGAGGTGTAGTAAACTCTGTGTTGGCAATTACTGGACTGTAAATGTTTGTACAAATTTAGACTTTTATCAACATATCTAGAGAAATGAAAGTTAAATAGGAATTTGTTTCAATATGAAGAGGAGACGTTTGTTGATTTTCTGATTTTAATTTCGCTTTACCATTAAGTACGAAGGTTTTAATATGACATAATTAAAGATAAAAGCAATCTGTTAAGTCCAAAGAAGTAATTCTTTTAAAAATAACTGATAAATCTAATGAAAGCAAAAAGTATAATTATCTGTATATCTGCTAATTTCAAGATACTTAACTGTATATTAATTCCACATAGGTACTATATAAACGTCGAATACAAATTATAATAATAAAATACGTTTAATTTAATAACTTCCCAAACTTTCGGCTATCACCTACGAGAGAACGATACCAATAAAAAGTTCAAACGAATAACAGTCCGTACTACGTGTTGCGATCACAAGCTATTATCAGAATAAATGATGTAACACTCGATATCGATATAACTCTATCGACAAACTTTGCATGCTAAAATATACTTGACATAGTTGGCTTTTATAAAAAGAAAGATCTGTGTGTTCAATGATTACTCATTCAACGCTTGTAGACGTCGTTGTGACGATACCTGTATTTAATTGCCCAATACGGATACTTAGATAATACGTCAAACATTTACACGAGAAACAATACGCTTGTTTCCAAGAAATTCTTGCGTGAACAGTCGCATGCGAACACGTGCGTGTTGCTGATAACGCCTGATCTCGAATATCTTGTTCTGGTTCTAGTTGGTTCCCTAAATCCGCTTAGAAGCTGGTTTCAACCACCGCGACGCTAATATGTCAATTACTGAGAAGACCAATTCGAATTTACTCGCTAATATCTCGCGGTAACAGCGCTAACGCCGCCGTTGCCGGTGGACAGCTGATATTTGAACGTACCTGTTAAATGGAGACAGCATTTTTAAGGATCTCCACTTAGTCTGACGCTACTTTGCTTTTATAGGACTCGTGACAGGAGTTTAGGTTGTGTGTGGTCAGACATAGTAATTATCAGAATGAGTAATTCAGGGCTCTCTCGTACGATTCAATTAATAATTAGTTACGAGTTATCAACATTAATAAATTCTCCTGTATACCAACAGCAAACTGATAATAGATTAATTTATGTTATAGAATATGAATTTCACAAATTACAAACCAATTGGTTATTCTGTTGGGTGTAGAGTTGTACCATTACAAAGAAGAAGTTTAGTAGTTATAACCTGCAACTTTTATTTATTGAATGATATTATTTACTTTTGCGAAAGTGGATCTAGATATCCAAAAAATAGTAATGTAAGATTATATGAATATTAGGTGTTGTTACGTTGATTGTTGAAATGTACAGTCGCAGACAAACGAACATTTTTAATTAGTATTCCTGTATATGAATACTAATTTGTATATTTATGCCAGTAATTGAAATATTTATAAATCCACGAAATTCATTATTTCCATTCTACACACTACTATCCTTCACACAATAGCCTTAACCTCCTTCCAGTTAGAAAATAGATCCCTAAAATAACCTACTATCTGTAGATTTATGAATGTCATTTAGAAATTTCTAGCCCCGTCACATCTTCCATCTACCTATCTGCAATTTCACTCAACGACGAATACATCCAAAACTACATGTAGAATCCCGTCAAAAGTTGTCAGAGCACCGCGTTCACCCTTCGAAACGCTGTTCTGCCCTTTCTTGGTAAGGATGGGTGCCCGGAGACTCGTACGAGACTGGCTACGGTCCCCTGTTTTCTTCTGGAAGAAAGTCACCGTCAGCTGTAGATGCAAGGAAAAGACGCTGCGTACTGATATCGTAGCTTTTCTCGAGATTGCCCTCGACGAAACAACGTCACAGAGATATAAAAGCCCCTTGGTAAGTGGCTCGGTCCTTCGGGGAAGCCCGTTCGCCGTCTTATCGGCAGACGAACCACGGTAACCCGCTCGAGATCGTGCACGAAGAAGAATAATTCGATGTCGATAAGATTGCGCGCGCGGCTCAAGAGAGAAGCGTTTGGAATTACGCAGCGAGACCCTTTCCCACTTTCGCTCTCCCCGTCGTGAATATTCAGCACGCAGGTTTTGTGTTTCGCAACGTTGAATTTTGAGTATCATAGAGATCTTTGTGTGTCTTTGACGGTGTTTTGTTCTGATTTCTACCTTTTTGTAGTTTCTTAGCTTCGACGATTCTTGGAAATATATCATCACTGTTATCACATCTGAATATTTTCAATAAAAATTTCCAATAAAAATACAATATGGAATTTGTATCATAACAGTGGTTAGTTGGAACGAAATTTTAGTTAGAGCGATTCAATGAAATTCAACCGATTAAATTCTCTTATATAAATGCATGAGAAATCGTAGATATGTAGGTAACAAAAGAATTCTAGTTATATAACTGACTGTACATGAACGCTCCACAAATGGAGCATATAAATATCTTTTCGAAATTCAAGGAATTTAGTGTTCTATTCCATTAATGGAGTTCTACTATAATCTTAGAATTTGAATATGCGAGAAGAGTGTTCACAAATTGAGAAAAAGCGTGGAAGATCAATATTAAGTTTAGAAAGCTTTAGAAAGGCGAGAGATAGAATTAAGTGTTTGAGAATATGGCGTGAACGAAAAGTAGTATTTAAGTGTATGTGCCTGGAAGTCGCTACATCGAATAAAAAAGATGGGAAATAAAGACTGTGCGCGTGCAAGGTTAATGGATTATAATAGCGTATAAAAAGGTAAAGGCATAAATACATGCGTGGAAAATTGAAATTGGTCAATCGAGGAGAAATGCATCTCTTTCCAAAATACACTCATAATCCAGTAAATCCATCTCGCAAACTACCTCGGAACCCGCATAAATTCAGTGTGCCAGTTTCTCGTCAGAGAACAATTGATACGCGAACAATTTTCTCGGTGGATGCCGATCGATCTGGTGTCGTACCTTCCTGCGGGATGTCTTAAAGGGATTCCCAGTTGATCCATTAACCATTAGACGTGTCACGAGAGAAGGAAGCGATTTGTGACCATCGATAGACATACCCTCAGGGAACACATAGAGACAGAGATAGAATGGATGTCCGTATATGTGTGACGGATCATCGCCTGCAGCGCAACCAGAACAGCTCTCAACCATCCCTTTTCTAACCTCTGGACTAAAGAAACAACTATCACCCTGCCCCTTACCAAAGCATTTTATTTTCCCTCTTTTCCTCAACAGAAAGAACAGTGAATTTATCGATGAAGATAATACATTCAATTCGATCGTTTGCATCGGCTGTTTGGACGTCCCTTGATCCCTCACGCTACGTACCAAGAAAATACATAGTACACATGATGGATCCGTGAAATCTGGGGCACCTCCAGGGACGCGTTCGTGAAAATAAAGAAGTGGAAACCGGTGTTTTTCACGTAGTAGTGCATCAGCTCCCAAGGGACGAAACGAGCATACTCACGACTCAGTCGCGGAAAACGATTTCCGTCGATCGACCTGGAATTCACTCTCTTCCACAATCCTGACGAAATTTTCCTGTTGACCGGCCTTTGGTAATGAACTGTTAACCCTTGGTCGAATAAGATTCCATGGGATTTCTCGAGGGTCAGGTAGTCGAGACCGTTTGAGCTTTCTGGAGAATTGTTTCGTCGTTGTAGCGCTTGCGGGGGTTATAGTAGTTTGGGGGTAGTTTAAGGACGTGTAGTTTTATCAGGTTCTGTGATTTAGACTTGAAATGAAATTGGATGGAGATAGTGGAGGTGTGACTAGACTCGATTAGTGAATATATGTATTGCAATATAAAAATGTTGTTGGTATTAAATGAAAATACTTTAGAATAGCTTCGTAAGTAATTATGTGTAAAAATGTAAAAATGAGAAGATGTATGAAAATAAATTATCAAAGTAACAAGAGCAATGAGACAACAGTTTGATAAGATCAGTTTTTACAGAAATATAAAGTATTGCGAAATATTTTAGCTTGCGTCTGACCAAAGCCACTCCAAACTGTTAATCGTTGCAGAACTTTAAAGAGCTTTCAATAATTATCTTAGTGATAAAAATGGAACTGGACAACAGACCGATAGAATTACTCCCAACAGGTATTTAGGGTCTTGCACGACGAGTTATGAATGCTATCGCACCGCCCTTCCGGGGCCCGTGCAGTTTAATTATAATTGCGGAAGTTCGCAAGTCTCGGTCTGCGACGGTGGGGCATTCATCAGCCCCTTTATCTTCCATGGAACTCGTGCCAGGCTGTTAGGAACGAAAGAAGAATATTCCAACTTTCCAATGCCTCCTGGCAACTTTCTCTCCTTCTCTTTGTCTGCCCACCCCTTCCCTCTCGCTCTACGTAGTTGGTTGCTCATTGAAATCGACAAAAAGAATTCTCCGGCATAAAAGAGAGACGAGAGACGGCGTGGTGACGGAGGATCTTAAAGGTCGCGAGGTGACTTCGAAAGTGGGTAATAAAAGTTGTAGAAGAAGTCGGTGCAAAAAGGCACGGAAGACTAAGAAGAAGAAGGGGATGGTTTGTAACGGTGATAAATCATACATGACGCAGCCTTGTTTTTTCATCCCCTTCGGACCGAGCTGAAATTTTTCTTTGCGGATCCTCGTATCGACGCGACACTCGGATATCGGCGGAAGTTAGGGTCGCGAATACGTATCTGCCGCGACGCGGAATATTTTATGGCGGCGCGTGACGGTGTTAAAAGATCGCCGGTATAAGAGGCACGACGATTTCCCAACGAGGGACACCCAGACGATAAATCTTTGGATCGTTGGTTATTGACTATAAAATGAGAATAACAAGATTTGGCGAATGGACCAATCGAATGTTGTTAGAGAATATATATCCTATATGTATAACTTCCTATATATTCTATGTATATACGGAATCTATTCGGAAAGTATCCATATACTCATATATAATATTGAATTGGAAATTAGATTCGAAAATATCGTTCTTTGAATTTTAAATAGTTATCTCAATGTTTTTTTAAATTCAAACTTCAAACGAACTTTGAAATCTCTTTTTGAAGGCCACACAATACAATTATAATTATTACGTTAAATAAAAATTATAATATTGTTTTTAATCAATGTCCATCAAATTTTAAAGTCGTTCAAATAAATCGTGGCCAGATTACGGATTTTTATGCTGTTGAAGATAAAAGGAAATGCATAGAACGAATATAATATGCAGATACAAATAAAATATTCAAAGTATAGTCCACTCTGTAACATTCAATAGGCAAAATAATTTTTTATCTAGCTTCCATCGTTTTAAATATCTTCCATAAATATGTGTACGTGAGTAAAAATTTTCATGTCGCAAGCATTTCGTCCTTTTGATACTAACGTGAATAAATTTCTTCTATCCTGCTGTAAAATTCACGCAATGTTCGAACAACCGAGTGACTTCTAAAAGCTAACTATCGTTCGTATCGATATCGAAGCTGAACGAACCCAGGGCTGGTGATTGCATCGAAATTCCGATGGAACGCGTCGCGATTATCGTTCGATATCGCAATCACATCGACGCGGCTGGCATACGATGCACGATACGAAATTTTCAGTTGCTCGCTCGCGAAACATTTCACCGTTTCGATTCGTCGGGATTTCTGTAAGATTATCGGGCGAATAACGTGCGCTGCAGACTGCACGAAAATACTGGATGCAATCGCGAAACAGCTACCAAGATTCCCAGTGTCATAAGCTGTTGCGCTCCAATTGCTGATCCGTAAAATCAATGGCTACGACTATTCGCGTTCTACAGCGCAAAATTTTCCTTTACGACATGCTGAATGTCGGGTAATAGTTATCGTTAAATTCATATTTTATGTGCTCCACAAGGAAAAAGTTTATGTTCCTGTCGTTTAAGGGATTACAGATCATCTGATTGTCTGTGAAGATAATAACGAGGATGTTAAGATTTGTTAACGTTCGGTGTATTAAATCCTTATCTGAAAATAGCGAGATTAATTTTTATATTTATATTGTATCTTGTTACTTTGACCCTCCTGTATTGGAATTTTTATTTCTGAATTTCGGTCTTGCTTTGTTAAATAAGAAGACTTTTAGTGTTTTAATAAAATCTTTAGCATAAATGCATGTAAATAATACAATATTTTAACTGTTTTGGTATAATATTTGTATTAGGTTATTCGAAAAGTGTCTTTCTTTTACAAACATGTCTTTTACAACGACGCATCTTTACACAAACACGAAACCTAATCTGTCGAACGTTGTGATCTTTATCTTGATAAAACGAAATGGATCATACGTAATTCGATAAAATAATCTAACACGAAAAATGTTGTGTATTTATTATTTCCTTATAAAACGAAAGAAACTTTTCGAACGACCTAATATTATGAGTTAATATTTCTTTTGTTATACCTTATTATTGCATTCGTTTCAACTGATGAGGCGAAGATTTCCAAGTTTTTTCTCAGATTTCTAAAATTCGTTTGTTGAGGGGGAAACGTAGGATAAATGAGGATGAATTGTTCCGCGTGGTCAGATGGAGAAATTATAATTTAATTTATGCAGTTTGTGAAGGGGTTAATTTTCGGCGTGCATTATATGTCGGGGTGCGCTAGTTAAACTGCATTTCACGTGTCTACCATTGTAATTAACTAAATTTACAGTACTTTGTAATAGTTTGCTAAATGTACGATGGTACAGTTTTGTGCGATTTTCGCGCAATTAATCCCATCCTATTAACAATTCACGGCCTCGCGATAATTTAGTATTTTGCAGGTATCCAATTTCTTCGAAGATATCCATGTGGTTGTTAATTTCATATAATCTTCCACAAGAAAATATAGTCAGGTAGGGTTATTTAAGCTTAAACATCTTAAAATTCAATTTCAAAATTTGCATAGAATAATCAAACTTGTTATATATTATGAGGTGTCATTAGCATACAACTGCGGTTTAATGATTATCATCGACGAATATAATGGTGAAATATAGCGAAATATATCGTGTACTTACATTGACAGCTTGAAGACTATAGTTTCCTATAAGAATATAACATCTACTCATAGAAAGGAAAATTTGTTCAACTAATGTTAATATTCTCTGTTACAATTATCCTAATTCAATAGCATGTGCATATTACTTTATTTCTGGAAGTTATTTTATCGCTAGTTTCATTAATGTCTATATAAGTCCTTCTCTCTGACTCAAATAACTCTACCCTAGATTTCTTCGAATTATTCTCTCGTTCTTAACATTTTCTCTTGCTGCATTTAAAATACACGACATTTTCTCATTGTTCCCTCGTTATATTAAAATATAAAGTTGCAGGTTGAATTTTAAAACGTTGAAACTTCGGTAACTGAAATAACCCTACGTTACTACATTCTTTCCATCGCCTCGTTTACCTCGCGAGTTTCTCCGCATGTCCACCCGGTGTGATCCTTGTAAGGCGGTAGCCGATTTTCATGAGGAATCGTAACGACGCGAGATAAATTGCCGCCGCTCTTCTGGGAGCTCAGAGCTTGTCTTCCTTCATACGTCACGCCAAATCGAGCGAGCCTCTCAAAGCAGGTTTACGGGTCTCTCGTGAAAAATCTCGAGAGCCGGCGAAAACCGCTATAAAGGGATCGATTTTTCCAGGTCGTGCGCGCGGATTCGTTGGAAGGAGAACCTATTAAAATATTGCGCGCCCGGGGAAAGTACGCGGCAAGTCGAGATATTGGAAAATATGTACATATTTTCGAGAGAGTGAACGAACGTGGAAGAGCGTTTCGAGGATAAGTATAAACGTAAATGTTGCAAATTTAAATGGTTTCGTGTATACGCTTAACGTTATTGAAGAGTGTTATTGAAGAGTGTTGGAGGATGGCGAGGATGTAGATGTGCTTGACAGGTGAGTGCAAAGTGTGGGTATTGGAAATTTAATAGGTTTTTTAGCTTAACCTTTTTGCGCAATTTTTTGCGCTGCTTCATGGTTCTGAAGATCGATATAAGGAAGACTGAGTGGATGGAAAAAGTTAACTTGAAATCTGTCTTCCACTACTTTTCTCAACCAATTTTCTTCCCAGGCATTTATAGGTTAATCGTTTTCAAAGGTATTTATTCCTCATGTTACTATAACTTTCCTTAACTGCCTCTATCTCTTCCACTTTTCTCATTTGTTTTCTTTTCGCTGTTCTAAGTCAATTCTCGTTTAACAGAAGCTTTTAAGTTAAAAATTCCCAACGATTAATATTTATTATAGCCGTGACATTTTGAATTCGCATAAATATCCGCACTCTAACAAAAAGTCTACAAAATCTACCTCCTCATATAAATTCTTTATTTCTAATTTACCTTTACACGTAAAACCATCCCTTAACCAATTATAAATTATTAATCACCACATGGTGAATGACTATCTTTTTTTAATTCAATTTCCCCCAAGAATTACCGTCTCCCGAATAAATTCCATTCTATATTTTGAATTTACCTTCGCATGTGAAATCGTCGCTTTAATTATCACAACTACTCATTCCGCAACACCCTACATATCCAACAAAAAACATCGTTTACATCGTATTCTTCGGACGTGGTTGAAAAATAAATGGAGGAACACAAGGAGCAAGGCAAACACTCGGTCAGGGTTAAAATGGCGTGGCTTTCTACAAAACGACCGACACCGTGGCACGAGGTCGTCGCGGTGTTTTACGGCGTTGTTTTCATAAGCGGCAGACGACGATATAATTTTCGTGTCTGTTCCCGCGGGAGTAAACGGGCCAGAGGCCGCGTTGATATCGACCGGGACTCCGCCCTGTTCCCTGCACGCGTCTCCACTTGCTTTTTGGCCTATGTTTGTCCCCTCGAAAACACAGGAAGTCACATCTTTTTTCTCTCTTTCCTCGGAGATATTTCGAGGAATAAGTTGATTTGATCAAATTCTGTGACAAACAGGATCACTATCCCGATGGTTATCCGGGATTTTAGCATTTACTAGACCATATGGGATTCGGTTAGTTGGATTTGGACCCGAGATTGCCACGCGTGATCGTTTGCTTGTTTAGGTGTCATCGGTCCTCTACTACGAAGGTTGCTTAACTTGAGAAATAATTTATTACTTAAAATTATGTCGAAAAATGCAAATAATTAAAATGATAATAGAATCCTGCTGTTTTCTTTGTCAAATTTACTATAGCAGTATGAAAAAAAGATAACATTCCAGGACCATAAAATTTACATATTAAAGGAATTCTGGAAGAAATTCTTCCAGATTATTTTTTTAAAATTCTATCTTTGCTAATTTAACTCTAAGCGTCCTCTAACAGCGAATAAATGATTGAGAAATCGATATGGAAAGAAGGAACGACGTTCGTTAAGTAAACATGTCATCTCATTCTGCGAACCGAAAAAGTCAGCTTAAAATCCCTAAAGGGTATGGATACTGAGACGCATTAAGACTGAAATAACAATCATTAAACAAAGATGAACAAAACCTTTGAGAAAGAAAGTTACCCCCATTACCGCGGAAATAGCCCGACAACTCTAATCCGGCAGGCAAGAAACGTTCTCGTTTTCTCAAAGACAGAAACTTCGAGAGGAAGAGCGTCGTTGTAACTCGATCTTTCGCGTCAAAGCGGAATAGCCAACAGCGGAAAACGTATTTTCAAATTCCTCACAGGAATGTAATTATCAGTCGTAGCTGTTTGTTTTCGCTGTGACGTATACCACCAGCGATGGGAATAACTTTAACGCGTGATCGCTATTCGAGAATTTCGCAACATTTATATGCAACAGATGTAAATTCGTATAAATACATTCGCTCTTTAAAACTTGCGGTTATTATTGTGCAAAAAAGTTGGTAACATATCAAAAACTATTTTAACGGTAAGAAGTATTAACATCTACATTTTATTACAGAATTTAGTAATAATTAAAGAAGATAGTGATAATATAATATTAGAAACAATACTATTTTGGTATTAAAAATTTAATATCGAAATATTACTACGTTAATTTGATATTATAGACAAATTTTAGTATTAACATAATGAAAATAATAATAATAAAAAAAAAAAACGATTGGAAGAATGCTGGAAGGGGAAGATAGTGATTCAAAAGTATAGCTATATATTTCAAATAATATAGGCACGTTAAACACGTAAATGCACTAACAATAACTTCAGTTTTGAAAATAAAATTTATTACCTCATAATCCGTAGTTTATGGTCATGTATTTAAAATTATCTTTATTCGAAAATTTGCTCAAGCTATCATAAATCACAAAATAAATAAAAGTTCTAATTTTCAACAGAGACGTGTTTCAACGATATTTTCGATCCTATTGCTGAGCTCGAACGGGACAGACGAGAATAAAACTTAACATGTACCTTGGTTCGCTCTCCAGAGTATTTCTGGCGTGTGACCCTTGACTCGTGAGCAACGTCATGTCTTGCACTTGTTTACGCAATTTCAAGGGTTTTCTTGCGAAAATCACGTCATCATCTTGTTGAATCAGCCACAGGGCTCCGGGGAAATCGCGACAACGTGGAACAAAATTGAAAGGCACAGTTTGCGTTTTCCGGGCGTAGAATTGGATCGAAAAGCGAAATTGAAAGCTTCGTAAGAATTCGAAGTAAATGCGTTACATGTAGCTGAGAGAAGCTGACACAATGCCTGCACGTTCAATTCTCGAGAATGTTACTTCAATAGAACTACAAATTGTTACCAAGTATTATGCAACTACGACAAAGAATTATACATTTATGAAACTGTGCAACAGTTTGGAATAAAATTGGAATTCATGAAAACTTTAGGTCGAACACATAAATTTTCTGTACATTCGACTAAATCGAATCCCATACTCTCAAATTTCAATACTTGCAATTAGTCAAAGTGGAAAGCGATTACACAAAAGAAATCAAATTATAAGGAAAAGATAGCTATCTTTGAAATAACGAGATATTTATTCAAACTATTCCAAACACCGACTTTAGTTACAAAAATAAAATAGAAAAATCAACTTTATTGTTTTCTCTACTTGTATTATTGCTTTTCGTCTCGAGAACAGATTATTATTTTATAGGACGCTCAATATTTACAAAATGAAATCTACACAGGAACAATGTCTTTCTGACATTCCCATATTTCGTTACAAAGCCCGAAAATTGGTTGGAATTCTTGTCAGCTCTCTCTCTCTCTCTTTCTCTTTCTCTTTCTCTCTCTTTCTGTTCTATCCATGAACGTCACTTCTCGAGAAAAGCAGGCATAGGTATAAACAACATTGATATTTCTCGCAAACTCGATTTAACTGAAGTCCATAGGAGGCTGAGAGGCGATCTATCATCGAAGAAGGATGCGGCCAAAGTGCCGTGAGAAATGCAATTCCACGACGTAAAGGAAGGATCAACAGGCTTCGATGCGAATCATCCCTTAAATGGCCGCCTTGCCATCCTCGAACAATTCGCTCGAACGATCGAACCGATGAAAAATTCAATCGGCGAAATTATCTCGGCTCGATTCCCCCGAATAATTCTGCGGGGAATCGAATCGTTGGATAATTCTCCGCGGTGGTGGTTCCTTCGATCGAGAGGAGCTCTTCAGAATGGAAAGCGAGCCGACCGATTTCAGGGTAACTTTATTTCAGCCCTCGTTCTGTCTAGCCTCGTCTCTTTGCCTTCAACCTCCTTCAATCAAGATTTTTGGGGCGGGGGGCTCGAATTGAAATAATTTTTTGATTTCTCGTTCGATTGAACGAAGTCAAGTGGAGACGTGGTTTGGTACATTTTTGATATGTGAATCGACATGTAGACTTGCATTCATAAATTTTTAGAACGTAGACAGTTTTGCAGTATTATTACAATTATGTGAAATATAGATTCTAGTCAATAAATTAGAATCTCTCAACATTTCTTCATATATTTTATTATTTCGTCTTAATGCATTTGAGAAGCATAAGTGAATTGTATGTGTATACAGAATGATTCATGTAACTCGCGCGCCTTAAATAGCCTTTAAATTATGCGTCTGATTAAACAATTTTTGTATAAGAAAATTTCATGGTTTCACGGATCACGAATATCGACTTTTCCTTTCTCAATGTCAACTTTGTTTCTTTCAAATGAAATTGTATATTTCTTATATCATAGTTCGAAGAAATATCAGACTTCAGGTAAAATAATATTAACCAATTATGGTCTTAAATCTAATATGCATAACGAGATATTTTATACTGTTTCTCAGAAATTTGCCTCAGCGATGAAGATTTCATAGTATCGTCAGAAGATTCGCTAAGTCGTTTTACTTAGATTCTTTTTGCTTTTAAATTCGATGCTTGAAATAATAGTCTATTAACATTGACAATTACGTATAATGGTAATGTTAATTAACATTAACAATTAGATGTTAATTATTTGTATTTCATCTTCTTGTGTTGATTATTGCTCATACTCATCCTGGTATTTTTCAATATGCACAGTATAATTATTATACTTCGTTCTTCATTCAAAGCTTCTATATTTTTAGGAAAAAGTTAATAAATTCCCTTTAATAAAGGCAAATAGCAGAGCGTTGATAACATCGAACGATTCTCTCTGGCCTACTTTTCTTTTTCGCCGAGAGAAATAAATTACCCTACTCCGTGGTATTACTTTAACATTGCGTTTTTCCTTCTTTTAAAAATATGATCACTTTTTAGTGATACAAATAACGTTCTAGAGGTTCTTTCTGCGTTTTCCACCATGGCTGAAGAAAGGATTGCAGATTCAAATATTGACAGCGAGAAAGCTTGGTTAAATATATTATGTCGTAACTTCACGTTGATAAAACGCGTCTTTTCCGCAAGAATTACCTTTACCACAAATTTTTACTCCCTCTTTATCGATTGTCTTATAGCCTAATAACCGCCGTCTACCTCTAATAACATTTTTATACGATATTTCATTATTTTCTTTCTTTTTGCATAATACATTATGCAAAATACATAATAAATTAGAATAGATAATAATAAAAGCATTAAGTAAGTATAACGTCCAATCGATTATTTTCTTTCGTGTGACCTGAAAATCAACAGACCTAAAAAATATCTCCACCTTGGGTCAACAGAAACCATACGTGTACGCCTCATGATTCAAAGGAAAGAACCCTTCTTTTAGCCCGAATCGTCGGCCATTTTTCTCGCCGGTACCTTTTACGAACCTTTGATACCGTATATCAAAGCCCATTACATCATTTCGGCCAGTTATTATTTCGTGATACGTTCGGATACTGAAAAATAAACCGACGAGAAACGTCTCTCGCAGCTGCACGAATTCGCCGTGTCGACTTCATCTTTCTTACTAGCTCTTTTATCGAGCTCGTAAATTTCGTTTCGGTAATTGTTTATGGCGAAACGAAAAGGAAACGCAGCCATCACGTCATTATTACGCTTTTATTGGACGGATTCGAGTAGCAGTAAGTATCGTTTTACGATCATATGGACGGCCGCTGAATTATCGTAGCCCATCGATACTTAACCAATCGCCTCGTCTACGTTCTACCGTTGTTTCTCCAAGAAATCGAATTTTCTGGCTATTCGCGCGAAGGTTTGTTTGGGATTGAGATTCAACGAGGCACGAGTCAGTAAGTGAGTGGATCTGGAGGGTGAAAATAGTGATCGATTTTTATCCTTTTCTATGTGAAATTCTGTATTCCTCTCTTTATCGGAAATAACACGTAAAATTAGTTTTTGTTGAATTTGTAGGGGGAAGTGTTTATGGAAGGTACGCCTTAGTATTATATCAAAAATATTTTCAAACATGTAACACACATAGAGATAAATTTTGTTCTTAATCTACGATGATTATCGCACAGTTTGTTTAACGCTAGAACTGTCCACATTTATTATCTAACTCAATGTGTTATACATAGTAAATTAAAGAATTAAAGTGATATAACGAAAGTATATCAATATATGTAATTATGTTCCTAGGCCAGTAAAAATAAACTTTAATATTACCAAAAACATTTGCATGTTCTTAGTAATGGCAAAAACAAAAAATCTGATTCCAAACCTTTTGACTGGTTTAGTAGGTCTATTGTTTAAATATTCATTTCTTTGACCGATTCAGAATTTTAATAGAGTGCAAATAGAGTGAACTCATATGAAATCCACAAGGGGAAAGTAGAAATTTCGTTTTAATATTTATTTGCAGAGCAACGTTAAAATTCCTTTGAAACTGTATTTTTATTTAATTTTGTGATTAAATACGTATTTTGCAATCTCTGAAGGATATATTGAAACCACGAAGCATACACAATTTTGTACTATCATTCTGCTGAACCTATTCCAATTCCCTTGCGCTCATACATATATTTTAGAAGCGCGCTGGGCTGGCAATAGTCGTAAACAAGAAGAAAACAGCAGGAAGACGCAGGCTGTGATCACCGAACGATCAATGTTCTTTATTTAACGACCTTAAGTCCCGATATCACAATAAGCCAATAAAAGCACTAGCAATTTCATTTCCTAATACCCCAATCAAATTAATTTTCCCCAATCGACTATACTCGCGTACAATTTCTCAATATTCTCTTAACACAATTAATTCTAACAAGGGGTGCATACAAAATATTAAACTGTGATGCTGCAAACAACCCTTTAACATAAATGTGCAAACAAAGGGAGCAGAGAGAACATTAAAACGAAATTCAACTCACTATTCAATTTAATTGCTGTCTTACATTAATTAGAACTGATATAGTGTTCACAAAAAACGATATAATATTGGAAGAATTGATTTTGAAATTTATGTTGACTATTTTTTACTCTTCTTAGTGAATAATAATGGATATGAAATCTTAAACCCTTTTTTTTAAATATTTGCCATACACTTACGGACTTATTTACGGACGCTACTTAATTAAAAATTTTATGACGTATGTACTTTGATACAAAAATATTATTTGAATGTTTATCGCATATATGTTTCAAAAAATAAAGCATCCCATACAAAGTATTGCAATAACATCAAAAGTATCAAAATTGTACGCTCCATATTTAAATAAAACGTGAAAATAAGCAAATTTTTCATATGTCCTGAAGCATGTACGCACCCGTCTGAAGTTTATCATTTCAAATGAGATTCTTTTCGTGACCCACTGTAGTCTCAGATAGGAGAAATTCCTTCCGCTATATTTTAATTTAAACTGCAGACATGTAACACATCTGATAAATATTCAAATAGCGTCTTTGTACCAAAGTACACAACTTATGCAATTTTTAATTAAGTAGTGTCTACTCGTATATAAGTATAATATGTACATATCTTCATTAAGGCTTTTTAAAAAAAGCTGCTCAATTTTCTTCGATCAAAAGTCACCCCTTCCTAGATAAATTTTCAAACAAAGGGTGCGTAGGGAACATCAGAACGATACAAAATTCAGTCCAGAACCCAATTCCCTAATGTCATACCCTAATTTCTCTCCAGTGTACTACGTGCACGTACAACGTCCAAATATTCCTGTGTAACATAAATATTCGAACAAAGGGTGCATAGAGAATCTAGGGGGCGATCGAAGAAGCCATCGCGAGCGGACGAAAGGGAAGAAATACTCGCCCTTCCACGTTGGAAAGGAAAGGTGGAGCTGCGTAGGACGCTGGGTCATAGGGATGGTTAAAGGATGGTGGGTTGGTGGGCCAGTCGGTGTGCCAAGGGTGGGTCGAATTGAATCGAGGGCTGGTCTGTGTGTTGTCGGATGTCTCGCTGATCGATAACCTAACCTATTAACCCAGTGAGACAGCGCGCGTGCGTGGCCGCCACGTAGGCGTCACGGCTACTCCCGTGACGTCACGGGACTCGTCGCAATATCGATTGAAAAATCCGGGAAATGTCCCAGGACGTCGGTAACGCGTTGTTCTGGGATTCTGGGCCGGGCCAGCGGGAGATTCAGCCCCAGCACACCCGTGCCACGGCCTCGATACGCCTTTTTCGTGCCTCTGGCCCGCTTTTTCATCTACTCGTCCTCTCTGTTTCTTTCTCTCTCCTTCTCTGTACACGGATCTTCGCTGTTAAAGCGGATGCCACTGTAGAAAGTGACGATGAGCAAAATTTCCGAAGAATTAGGATTTTTTGAAAAGTAATTCCACTCATAAGCTGTTTTGTAGTTTTTTTAAAAGGTACGTTTGAGAGTAAAGCGAGAGGATGATTCGTCGTGAAGTTTCTTTTGGAATGAAATAATTTAATCGTTTTGGAAGATTAATTCAAAATAAGGTATAAGATATATTTCAGTTACCATAGCGTGATCGAATAAACCAATACGGAATGAGATATGACTGAAACTAGCTTAAAAAATTGAATAAAGTAAAAGCTTATTTAATAGTTTTAATAACAATTATCTTTTGCTTCCTTTTACCCAATAATTATTATACAAAAAGTATCTTGTCCAAATCATAAAATTTAAACAGCTTTTTAGTTGCGTATATTACATACAATCCCTCCAGATACTCGTCAAAGGAGAGTCATTACATCAGTCATTTAATGTCGTCCGAATGTCCAAAATCCATTTCTCCAAATGTCCAACCGTGAGTCTCTAAAGTACCATTTAACATGGCTCGTGCTATCATTTCCCAAACCTCATGCAGTATTGCCCCGAAGCGAAGTTTTGAAATCGCTTTGAAAACGGACGAAGAGGAAAGCACGTGCACAAATTCGGCATATTTCCACTAACACATCCCCTATCGGTAACGTGTAAAGCAACTCTGATTGCCTTTTGGCTATCTTGAGCAATCGACGTTGGTAAACCGGTCTCCCGATTCTTGACCGAGCTCGTGATTTCGCCGCAATTTCTTCCGGCTTCTCGGCAATTTCCTGCGAAATTCCGTCGTGAGACCCTCGATATCCGTTACGATATTGTTTACCTCCATTTCTCTCAACGCTGTACACAAGCCACGCTCACAATTCACGTAACCATAGAGATGCATGCGCATCTTTTTCACGTGGATTTTATGCATCGCATGACCCCGCCCCGGCTTGCTGATTATTCGCCACACAATCGTACCATGAATTATGGATCGATGCCCGCTACGTCTATTCGCGTTTGCACGTGTCCGAACATTCAGAATCTTCCTCGTTCCCTCGTTCCGCCCCCTTTCGTGTAACCTATTTTTCTGATCCCTTTGATTTCTTCCTATCTTCAACAGATTCTTCCTTTTTCCTTTTTCACTATTCTATCTTCTATTTCTGTTTTGTCCGTTCTTTTCTAATTTTGTTTTCTGCTTCTCGTTTCTTTGTATTATTTTCTATTTTTCTTTTCTTTTTAATCGATTCGATCTCTTTGGTATTCTTTCTTGATTTTTTGAATCCTTGTTTGCTTTCCTTTTTTCATATCAGTTCTAACTCCTATGATACTATGTTTCTCTATTAATTTTTTTACTACATCTTGTACTTTTACTTTCTTTTTTATTTATCTATTTCACTTTTCCGCTGCACTTTTCTTCTCGTTTTTCGACATTGCTTTGACTCTTGTATTTCTTCTGCATCTTTTTACTATTTTCTATTTTTTACACTGTCTACTTATAGTGTATTGTGCGGGTTTCTATACTTCTTGGTATTTCATAACGGCAGATATCATCACACTGCGCGTAATGCAATCAATCCGCATCCCTAGACGTCGAAAGCCAAGTAACCGTTGGTTTTATTAACCGTGAGTGCGTGTTTCGAAGCAGCCCCGATGCGGATCGATTTTCATAGTCCATTAAGTAATTGCGCTGCTGGACGACCGTGATCGTGCGCCCCAACCAGGATCGTTTCCTGGGTGCGCTTTCCACGCCGATTTCCGCTCGTCTATAGTTTATGACATGACGACGTTGGTCCCCACGATTAATCGTTCGCCTGAATTAATCGATGCCAGAACGAATTAGTATCTTCTAACGATTTCTGAGCATCTCTGGAAATTACAAGACCAATGAATTAATTCTGATCGAACTGAATTTAATTTACAAATCTGTTATTTGGTTATGATTTACCAGTTAAATAAAACTTGATATAAAACTATATATTACAAATTTCTTCACACAATTTTTGCTCGAAGTAGCTGACTAAACTAATTTACATTCAACGATCGCTAGTTATCTAAATTAAAATATCTATTAATTTTTCACAATTAATATTTTCATTTTTGATTAGCATCTATAGATGAATAATTTTCTAATAATTCGATTCTCAATTTTTTAATGTACCTATAGAGAATGTAGGCTACACTAATAAACCAATTCTATACTTTTCGGTATACTATACTAATAATCCAATTCTGTATATTTCAGTATACGGAGACTACAGACTATTCTATACAAACTATACGTCTAAATCTACCACGACGTAGGTCCATAAATATTTAAGGACTTTCAAAATGACGCCCATACGATTCCATCTTACTACAACAATGAGCCATTGAGAAACAGTCATACATCACCCCGTTTGCCATTGACAAGACGAAGCTCTTCCAGCAATTACATTCAAAAGGTCGTCCATTCGTAATGCAATTCCCTGGCGACGAAGCATCGTTGTGCACTGTTGAGAGGCCTCGGGCGATTTTCTATCGTTCGAACGCATCTTTGTCGAAGAAGGCGGCTCGCTTTCCCCCTCGTTCTATTCTTCAGGCCACACGCGAACATAGGATTCATAAGTAACCGGGGCCGTCGTGACACGAAGATCGCCGATAATGTTCTGCCACTTGGTCACGAGTGACCCCCACGACTTTCCACCGGAAACAACGCTTATTGTTCCGGCTGTTGTCGGTTTTTATCTAGAACAGAATAATGGGGACGAGTTTCTTCGTCGTGAGTGAATATAGTCAATCGTAACGTTGTTATTGTCTTTGGACAAACGTCGTGTTATCGGTCGAGCCCTGTTTGCTTGCATGTCCCAGATAGTGAAAAATGATAATCCGGCAAGAAAACATAGGTGTGATGGGTTCAATGATGTTGAAAAGTTGTGATAAATACGAAGGATTCTTTGAATTTTGATGGATAGTTACTGTGCGATTTTGTAGGTAATAATTTCATAGATAAGTACATTGTAGGCCATAAGCATTAGGACACTTGTTGTGTATTAATTTAAACATTGGAATATATTTAATACACATTGAAACTCTTTCACTGCTCTTAGTTTCTATTTTATTGTAGAACTACTGTAGAGATTTTACTTATAATAAAATTTATTTCATTTTTGTTAATCTAATGAGTAATAATATATATGGTTGGTAGTATCGAAGCTGGCAGTATAAAGGAGGCTTAATTATTCAAATTAATCATGATACAAGCTATTCTAAGTTAACTTCCTAATAAATATTACTATCAAATTGAAACAAACATATTTGGATGATATTTTACGACTCTTTTCACTTTCTGCCCTCTCAAAATTCTTACAAATTCCATCCCTAAAATGTTCTACTAATTGATATTCCAATAATCGACCACTCTCTTCATCGATGCTCTGTGTGATGATTCTAATTATCCTTAAAGGTAATCGAATCTTTTAGAAACGATAAGATCTTGGTCATATGACAAAACTAAAAATTACGAGGCATCCTAAACACTCTTCCCATAACCGGCGTTACTCAAATTTACCGAACAAACAAAACTTGCCAAAGCGCCGATTTCCGGCCTCTTCATAACAGGTTGCGTCGAGAAACGCGCAAAGTGAGCATATAAAATGCGATCCTTGGCAATGCAGGACTGGCCGGGGGCCAGAATTATTCGCCACGGTTGGCCCGAACCATTTGTGTTCGACGATGCTTCGAGCGAGAATCGGAAATTCTGCGGCGGCGCTCGCTTACCGAAAGGATTAATTTGATAATGTTACACTAGCTCGACGGTTAAGCTCCTTACGGCACACGGAGAGGCGCGCTTAGCCAACGGTGAACACTGGGAAATCGATCGGCACAATTACCGAAGTCGCTGTATCGATTCGCCCCCGAGACTGGACCCAAATGTTGTAAATCGCAGTTTAAGCTGAGGGTAAATACACTAACCGCCGAGAATTACACCGATACACCGTCCCGCTGGTAATTGGTCAACGATAGCTTTCCTTTGGTCTTACGCTTTTTCACAGGATTTTTCCCCTCTCTCCCTTTCTTTCTCCTTCCTTGGTCCGTAGAAATTAGAAATGTGGATTACTGGTTTTAGAAGCTTGTTTGGAGATCAAAGAATTTAATTTCAAGCGGTACAAAATAGATTTCTGTAGTTTATGACGCGTTTTAAGCCAGTATTTTAATTTGGCTTCATTAAGTTTGAGGTAAAGTTAGTAGTTGAGTTAGTGGTAAAGTTTCAGGTAAGTTAAATTTAGGAGTCGTACATAAAAGGGAATAAGATTCTGTCGTTTATTTGTTTTATTTGTTTTGACTTTGGGACTTGTTTGATTCAAAATAATAGCCTTTACGGAAATTTGAGAGTTTTATTTCGAATAATTCCTATTAATAGATAATTTATTTTATTTTAGCAAAGTGTACCCTGCTTTGATTACAGAAATTTGTTTCAGCTAAAGAATACGGGTCATCGAGATTCGAGGATTTACTTTCAAGTAACAGAAGGGTAAAATATTTTAAGAGCAGCTTTTCCGCTTTCAGAAAATATATCGATACAATATCTGCGAATCAATTATTTTATCAATAATTTATGGTAGAATTTAAACAGATCTGATTATGAGATAAATACATTAAATTAATAAACGTATATTCTTTGGTATTTAAAATTAATCTTTAGCGAATATATTATATATTGATACGATGTGTTTGAATTGTGATTTAATAGTTTCGATAATGTATCGTTTAGCCACTGATACCATTTGATGTGAAAGAGATAAACGATATGAAGGTAGTTCATTTTTTAAATTAAACAACGGTACAGGGAAGACAAATGATCGTATCGAGGTAGAACAGAGCAAACCATGTTCATTAATATTGTTGGCAAATGCTTATTCGCGTGTCAGGTTATAATGGTTCGACGATTAACTTAGTCCTCATCCGGTTGGCATGGTTTCACGTCTCGCGTATCTCGGAGCTTTACGACGTCGCCTAATAAAACTGACCGATTCCAGGCCCTTCGCGATCGATAATGCAATTTGATTTGATGGCCGCCACTTCATCCTGATACGATGGAGCCAGATAAAAGGACGTCGCTTCCACGTAATGAAAAAAGACTTTCATTACGCCGATGATCCGATCGGAACGATTACGTCGTATTAAACAGTGTACGAGAGCTTGATTTGTTTACGTGGAAATCGGGCCTTGATGGCAGCACAGATTACAATCATAAGCTCTTATCGACGTGCATTGTCGCGCTCAAATGGAAAATAGGTCGATCTGATTTGGAATATAGAACTTGCAGGTATTTATAGATTATGTTGGTTATCGCGCGATTGCATCGAAGGACATCAACTTTGATTAGTTTTTATCATATTGCGGAATAAAATAAAGTGGATATGATTTCGTAAATATTGAGACACACGATGATTTTGTATGGAACGCGACACTATTACTATCAAGAAAGGGTTCATCGATCAATATCGTAGATCCGCGCGAGAAAATATAGATTAAAATGTAATGGAAATTGTTGGATGAAATTGTAGAAACGTAATAAATTGAATAACTTCAAGTTAACCCCGTAATATCTTAATTCGTCTTTTTGAAAATATTTTGAGTGAATTCGATAGAAAAGTGCGACTAAAATCTGAGTCTAATTTATAGAATCATTTATAAAATTCATGGAATCTTATGGAAACTGATGAGGAAATTAAATACCAATATTAAGTGAAACAGTTTGATACAAGCGAAATGAAGTTGAATGATTTATACGAAATACTACTACGTAACACGAAACTTGCTATACTTGGATCTGATTAATCAATACGCGAATGCTATAATACATATGATATGCAAATATCTTTTATAATTGCTATATATTTGGTACAATGTATTCCAATTAATTATTTTAGAATTTATAACAAAGTTTAAAGGGACTTGGGAATTTCTTTCAAAATGCTATCAACAAAAAAAGAGCTTTAATTACTCCTCTAAACAGACTATACAATTTCAACATCGAAACACGTGAAAATTGCAAAATTTCGACGTGATGGAGCACCGTTAGCAGAGAATCAGTGCGAGAGAAGACGATGCAGAAGCGGTTTCCCGTACTCAGTCTCGGAAGATTAATTCAATTAAATGGTAACGGAGATGCATGCGCGAGAATGGGCGGCCACATTGCGGCCGTGGAACGGCGATTTTGCACACTCTAATGTGGTCGCGAGAATGCACGCGCTCGCTAATAATTACTATAACGACCAGGGATTCGACGATTGTGCGCGCTTAATGGCGTCTGGACGGTTCTTGTCGCGCGAGTCTCCGTGCGTTTCATCGCAAGGACCAGCCGGATCCGCGATATTACCACGCCTCTGCGAGAATCAGACCAACGGGAAATAATTTCTTGCACGCTGCAGGCGTATTGGTGTGTAAAGCAGAAAGTACGAGTAGTTCGTGAGGTCTTTGTACAATAATTTGGTGAACCCGCGATCCTTTGTGACCCTCTTGCGTAACTGAAGTAATGTCATTAGTACAATTTTATGAGCCACAAGTTACAAGCTATTATGCATAAATTCTATTTTATAATAGTAATACGTTTAGCAAGGAATGAAATTAAATTTTATAATGAATTCTGCAAGTTATCATACAAGGCATGTGATTATCTTTGATAAGAGGATTATAAAATGATAAAAGTGGAGCTTATAACCAATAAATTGTATCCTGTTAATCTATTAATACTGTTAGTGGTTGTCAAGTATCTTCAGAGGTAGTGTATTTAGCACAAAGTCTCAGTTTGGTTGAAATTAGGTACACACTGACTGAATCTCATCTCTGATTCTAGTGATGATTTCATGTACCAAACTGACAAGTGACAAACTTGGCAGAAGTCCTAAGTGTTTATTGATCTCTTGCATCATATTCAGTGCCGTACAGTTGAACATTCATCTGCGTAAATTATTATCTTCGCCGGTATAAAACGATATTTCTGTAAATCTAGCTAACGTCGTACAAATTTTCAAACTTTATCGAATCTTTTTATCTTTGAATTTTATTTTTAAAGAGTCTTAAGAACGATTTTTAATTTGGATCACTATTATTTCATTTTCGTTCGTCCGTATGAAATAAAAGTGTTCGCGAATGTGGTCGGAACGTTGAATGCAGTAATTTGAATAAAACGTTGCTGCACGAGTACTACTTAGCTCAAAACTGAACGTATCCCATGTGGCAGCATTCAGCGCGTTGCCACGAGCGTGGAAATTGATTCCGAAAGCTTCATTAATTCTCAACGCATCCATTAATACGGCAATTAATCATTCCGAATCCCATCAACATCCCATGCGTCGTCAAAACACGTTCAACGTCGCATTCCACCGTAACGATCCTTTCAGTTGTTCCCAAACTGAATGGAAGACATCTTCGTATCTGCTTGATGTTCGAAGATATTAACGTACAATCGTAAATTATATACCGATTACCGTTTGTATCAAACGTTTTCAAGTAAAAAGTGTAAAGAACGTAGATAACATTTGAATCTTTTGCCAACTCCCCTCTGCAAAAGCTAATAATAATATCAATCCTTTAATTCGATAATTTCTAAACATTCATTTCTAAATGGAGATGTCAGGTCGTTGGGTAGATTTCCTGGGAGTTTAACATTCTATGTGAATCTTATAATACAAGAATATTTGTTAACGTATTTCCAAGTAACCATTTCTCTCATACATTGTCAAACCAAAGTAATCGAAATTCTTTATTAGGGAATTGTCATCAAGGAATATGTATACGTAGAATATCCTTAATCCAATTTTCAAACACTCATTCGAAACAAAGTGATTTACATTCCTTATTTAAAGAATTTGTATCAAACAATACTCAACAATGGAACGTTCTTAACACAATTTCTCAAAACCTTAAACTACCTATACTTATATAAAATATTTATTAAACAAGATATTATAATACCTTCCCATTTAATCCACAGTGATACAAATCTCTTATCTGGAAAATTTATATTAAACAATACTCGACATTAGAATAGACCTTAAGCCAGTTTACAAAAATTTAAACCCCAAATTCCTTCTATGCAAAATGCATATTTCTTAAACAAGGTTTAATGCTTTTAAATGTAAACTCAATTGCCACTCAATCCACCGCATACCATTCACCATGAACTCCACGAAACTAATTCTTGTAACCTGAAACCTTTCACAATCGTTTCCTTATCAACCGAAGAATACTCGAAACGTGCTTCCAAAAGACAACATCAATAACCAATGAAGCAATAGAATGACGCGTTTCCCTAACGAGCCTACGACGTTGCTGAGGGCCCGGACGTTTCCAAATTTATACTCGATGATAAATAGCGCGAGCATATCGTTTGTCGTGTCTCTGCGGCTATTTTTGGCGACGAGAGACGAAAAGGCAAGGGCACGTCGTCGAACGGCCTTGCCAAAAGCTCGATGACGATCGACTTAAGAGGAATTGTCGCGCTGTGATTGGCAACGAGTCACTCGGAAGCCTGGTATTCCGGAACGAGGCTTCGCTTTGCGACGATCGGCCAGCGACTTGGCATCGGATAACGCGAACCATGACCGACTCGTGAATCGAGCGGATAGACCTTCGATCGATGGGCCTGCTTTCGCCTCGACCAATGCCAACTGGGCTAATGTACAAACGTGAAGAGCTATCGTAAACTAAGAAAATATTGGCGGCGTGATGTAATATTGGTAGGTGTGAGTTCGACTTTCAGCGAGATTTCTGTATTCTTTATGAAACAGTCACGTATAGAATGAGAATGTTATATATAAAAAGAGGCAAGGAAGAGAAATAGTTTCAAGGAAAGTATTTGATGAGATGATGAATCTTCTCTCCGAGAAGATAGACAGTGTAGTGAATAAAGCGAACGTAAATAATCAAATAGTAAGGTATTAATTTTTAAAACGAATTACTTTAAAGAGTTTTTAAATTAATTTTTAAAATGAATTTTTCAGATAATGTAATAAGTTTGTTGTTTCCATATAAGGAAAATTGTTTATTTTGGACTATGTAACAAATATTAATATTAAATACAAAAACAAAAACTTTTGCATCAAAATGTGATAATTTTTTATAGTTTCTTTCTTTGTTATTTAATCTGTACTATACGGAACCGATCCCCGATCGATTTACTTAATCGATGATGTGACATTTGTTGTATTGAATATTATAAGCAATAACGTCTAGAGATATGTTCGTGCTAATGAATAGTGTACAACGAAAGAATGTAACTTGTTACAGTGAAACTTGTAATTATGCAACCAATGAAATTTCTTGTCCAATCTGTTAGAATGACGATTAAATTCTGATAATCAGGGTATAAATAAATACATAAAACACTCGTTCATAGTAATCAAGGGATTGAACTAATCGGTAAAAGAATTAATTGTACTTTAGAATAAATAAAGAAACACAGCGTAAATAGACCTAATACAACCAAGGATTAATATAATTCTAGCTACTAATGCTTCTCAAATATTAGGTAGTCCGAAATGTTTCTTTCATTTTATAAGGAAATAATAGACGCACAATGTTTTTTGTTTTATATTAGATTATTGAATTATGCACGAACATAGTAATAGAAATAGAACGAAATGGATCACACCTATATCAATAAAATAATATAAAACAGAAATTGTTGTTCATCTATTATCACCTTATAAAACGAAAGAAACTTATCGGACGACCTAATACATTACTTATTGCAAGACAGTCAATCCTGTAACTGACTATCCCAACTTTCAAAATATCACCTTTAAACCACTAAACCAGATATCACTGTAATCGCTATAAAAGAAACATTATAAAGACAAATTGAACGGTCAATAAAAGACGAACCTAGTAATTCTTCTTCGCCATCGAAATTACTGCGGGCAAATGATTCTCTGGGAAATCGTTCAGCGACGCAATATTCCTGGCTTATAAATCAGTCTCCCGTATCCAATGAGCCTACCGAGCAACAGTGTCTATTAAAATACAATTTACAGAGTTTACGGGGGCGGTGTTTCGCGGTTGTCGAAGCGATATTCCCGGTCGACGTGACGCGTCGGAATTATTGCGTCCGAAGGGTCGAACGCGGCAAGGCAAAGATTAAAGGACTGCCACGGGAGCGTTTTATTCGCTCCACGCGGTGGATTATTAACTCGCGAAGAAGCCGTGTGATAAAGTGGCGAGCGAAGCATGCTCGCGTCGGATCGTTGCTCGAAGCCTGACCGTAATTGGTTATTTCATCCTCGAGGATTTAGACGAATCGCGAAACAATGATTCCATGGTACAACGAACAGGATCATGTGGCATTTTATGGATTTTACGATTGCAAAAAGAACGTTTGTGCATCGTGCCATTTTATAATTTCGTTCATTTGATACGCGTGTGCAACGAAAATCTGGCTGTTTCCAGTTCTTCCCTAAGGTATTTTTATTGCTCTGCTACTTGCTGCTAATGGTACAATGGTTAGAGATAAACGAGGGATTTAAAGATACAACAAAGGATAAGCGTAAGTTTAAAATATAGCTAATACGAAAGGACATTATAATTCTACAAAACGGAAAAATGGTTCGAAAGCTGAACGCTAGTCTTACAAAATAAAAAGAAGGTTGTAAGATGAACGAATACGGTAATTAGTAAGATAATGAATAAGATTATGAATGAAAATAAGGACACAGATCGTTGCAAAGAATAAGACACTTACGAAACGAAAAGAGGATTTTAAAGGTACGAAAATGAAGGCAAATAATTATGCAACGGGACTTTGTTCGAGCAGAAGACTTTATTTTCTCAGAATTTTGAATTTTCTGCTTCAACTAGAAGAAATTCTTCATTTTTTAAAGACGTTCACTTACTAGTTCACTGCTGTTATTAATTGTTAAATCACCACGCTGTGAAAATGAAATTCGTCTCATTTCATTAAGTCGAATAAGAAAAAACAGGAAATTAAATTTAACAAGAAATTCTAAAAAAAACCATTTCTTAAACGGAATATATTGTATACCTACAATCTGCAAATTACATATACACTCGATCGAGCATAACGTAACTCCTCGTTTTATCGATATTGCCAATTTTAATGACGAAGAGTTCAGCAAGTTCGCATCTTAAACGGGTTCGCGTGAAACGAGAACGAAACACGATGGCAATAACGCGCGGCGTAATTGGCGTGAAGCGCATCTGCTCTCGCGAATACGTGTGTATGCTCGTGATGCGGAATATTAATGAGTGGGATGGACGGGCGCGGATCCATCGGTCGTTCGTGCGCGAATTATAATGCGACGATGCGGGCACGGTGTTTGCGTGTATTTCACCGAGTGAATAGCAAGCAGCCAGATTGTGAAAAGTTCAAGCGACGTTTCGGCCTCCGCAACGATTTTGACTGGGTTGCGTAACCGTTCGCGGAAAATTCAGACATCGTTCAACGACGAGGTAATTTTATTTCGATATGGTTGTCTATAGACTAAAATGTCTATCTTATTAATGTTGTAATATGAATTTCATAAGAATTTCTTTGTTATTGGCGAAGAAATTGCTTGCAGAGCGAGAAGTGTTTCCGATTAGAGAAAAAATGTTCTATTTGCAATTTTCTTACGAAGGAATTGAGAGAGTTGGTGTAAATTTTAAGGTAGAATTATATATTCTATGAATTTTAGGTTCTAATAAACTCGATACTTTATCTTCCATTAATTTAAATGTAACATTCATTTTATGTCATTAAATAATTTAAAAAATTATAAAAATACATAAATATTTCATAGAAGGACTTTGAAACGATCAAGTAAACACTTAATCGATTGAACTTTTTAATTCACATGCGAAAGATAATACAACAAAACGATACATAATATTGCTGATTATATCGATCTCGCACAAATAAATTTATTACGCAATCTAATATCATTTCACAAGCTCGCCATTCCGATTCCATCGAGATCGACTGATAATTCCGCGACCAAGCAATACTCGATCCATTGTTTGCGTACACTTTTCCGATCAAATAGCGTATCGTCACCTGCGATTCGCGCAAACAAGATCAATACCCAAAAACATTAGCAAACGGTCCGTAGGGCTAATAAGCGATGGAACATCAGTATCAGCGTGACGCTATTTACTGCAACAACGACATTAAACGATATTCACGTATCTGTGGACTTAGCACGACATTATTGATAGCGCCCAACGTTGGCAAACAATGCAGGTATTAACGTATAACTCGGAGAACGTTATTAATACTCCATCAAGTTTGCGAATATAGACTTATTTACCTTTAGGTGCGAAGTTTATTTTATTCTAATTGGGTGGAAATTCATTTAAGATTGAATTTTAGAACAGAAATATTTGTTTAGAAAAAGAAAAAAGATATTTGTACAAGAAACATATACGTACGAGAAAGTCGTGGAGGATTTTCAAAATAGGGGATCATGACCTATAATATAAATTAATAGATTTATACTTGTAAAATGAAGAACGTTATAGATTAAGGAAGCTTTTAATTTTTTACCATCGAATTATTTTCTCTAATTCTTTAGACTTTATTATTCAAGTCTAAAGCAATGGTACGGAATGAAAAATATAACAAACGTTCGAAAAAAACATTTCTATATCGGTTTAAAAAGTAGATAGAGAAAGATAAGGTAAAATATTTGCATATTACGCAATAGATAATAATTTCTGAAAAGTAATAAGAATAATCAGAAATAAATAAAAAGCAATACTTAATAATGAAATAATTATTTCTAACAGTTCCACTAATCTAACTGATGAAAATATGCACTTATAAAAATATTCACGGTATAATCATATTATTTTGAAGAAATAAATATTGGAAAAAATCGTGGATTTACAAATCGACAGATTGAAGGATCGAATTAAGGTAAAATCATCCGCTAATGAAAATGTCGACATCGCATTCCGATGGTGATGTCGTGGGACTCCGCTTTCGTTGACACTGATCGAGGCAAATCTAGTGAAAAGGTCAAATTATTTTACGAGTTGTCGCCGTACTGGGCTCGACCAGCACCACGGCTATTATGCAGACTGCAATTTCACCTCCAGCGTGCTCTGAAAAACGCCGAATTGTAAATCTCGATCGTGCCCGGCTCGTAATAACTTTATCGCGTTGCAACACTGGATTCGCCAAGTGAATCGCTTTCCAGTGACGAAATTTTTAGTGACATAGGGCTGTTTGTAATCAGACACTTGGTGATGCCGGTTAATCACTTTATCGTTGCTTCATGGTTTATGCTGTAAAGGGATATATAGGTTGAACCGTGACATGTATGCGGTATGATTTTTAACGCCGAGAGTTTTCCACACGGATTCATTTTCACGTTCACTTGGCGTTTAAAACCGAGTACAAAAGGATTCTATGACAGTTTAAGCGTTTATATTTGATCAGTTTGAGCGTTTATAACGCGATTGTTAATAGTACGCATAATTAAATACATTTACATTTCTTTAATTTATTCCATTTCGTTGTAATTTTCTGGAATTTCAAACAAAATGAAAGCCTTGATCTTTGTATTCTTGTGTCACTCTGCGAACTTTAAACTTTCTATTTCATGAAAATACATTCGCATACCTGAAGCAAATTACAAATTCCTATATGGTGGATAAATTCTGAAAGCATCAAAGAATCTGGACGAACCTAGCCAATCTTAAAAGTGTCGACCTAATTACGATCAGGATTAACATCAACCACAGAATATATTACTATTTAAAAAACAGTGGGCAAATTAAGAACTCCACTTTCTCCTATCTTGTTTCGTCGATATTACGTATCATAGTAATTCAATTTAAGAAACGATGCGAATAGAACGCAATTTCTTCGATCTACAAACGTGTATGTTCGTCGTTGAAAAAAAATCGAGATACGAGTCAATGGGCACTAGTCAGTTACAAATAGCTCTATTGACGGCGTTGTTAATGACTGATAACAGTGATTTGCCGTCGTCGTTTCCCGTTTGTTCGTCGAACGTCACGACTTAACGATAGAAGCGTTCCGCGAACGATTCGGATGAACTCGGTCGGCCATTTAATCCCGTTGCTCAGTTGTGTTTCCTGCTTCGTTCTTCATGGCGAATTATCAATGTCACGTAGTGCTTCCTCAGCAAATCCATTTACCACGCATTGCTTGTTACATGACGTTCTTCGTTCGTCAACCCCTCGCCCTCCTACCCTAAAGAATTTGCAAGATAAATGGTCGGTTCGCTTCCGGATTCCATGGACCACCCGTGTAGGAAAGCGATGAACATGATCTTTATTCAAAGTACTCCTTTTATGAAAGAAACCAGCTGCTCCTAGTTGTTTTGTTTAAATAAAAAGCGATTTAAAATGCAGAGTAACGAGGACGAGAGATGCGAGAGTAATAGAAAATGGATGTTCTACAGTAGCTTTTGGAGAAGAAAAATTATTATAAGATGCTGTGAACAAGGTTTTAAGGAATTTAAGATATTGAATTATTTGTTCAAGATTTAATAGAAATTTGACTGGATACGAAAAATTGCTGAACTTAATTGATACCAAAATATACATAAGTTACTTCAATAATTTTCATCTCGTTAATACTACACATTTCTTCAGTAGTTACAATCCTTGGATTTTCATATTTCAATCGTGCTCTCATTTTAACAAACAAAAGATATTTGTAATGCTTCGAGAGGATGTTTGACATAAAATCGATATCAGGAAAGTTAAGTATACCAATAACAATTTTATCATGTTTCGTTTGGACTGCGAAAATATTTGTTAATGTTCGAAAAATATTCTTCGGTCTTAAATAAACCGAAGGGCTGTAGCAGGGTTAATATTTGAATACTGTAAGCATAAAGAATTAAAAATTTTGAAAATGCCAAAAAAGAACAAAAAGAAAAGATGAACGAACAAGTCAAGTTAGAAGATTTCTGCTTTGGGCAAAGTACTAAAGAGTGTCATCGAGAACGATGGTTGGAAAGTAGATGCGAAAGATGGATGAGATTTCACGAAGCGGCGAGATATTGCGACAAGTGAGTCGGTCCAATAGTTCAACGGCTTTCGCGAAATCAACTCGCTCTCGCCAACGTTACCACACCCGCCGCATTATCGCTGCTGCTGTGAACAACAATCATTGCAGTTGTCAACGGCCGTCGTCGTTGGCTCTCTCGTCGGGCTTCTCTCTGCGTCGACGATGACAACACCTCGTCGCGAGTCGACACGCGGGTTTTATCCATTCCGCGGCGCGCACCGTTACAAAACGCTCTCGCGTCCCAAAGAATCTGTTTGTAATCGCGGCGAAAGTCGACTCCGTAATTCCTTCGCAGCAAATGTAACGTTGTCGATCGCATGGGAAAACGATAATACGACCATTTCTGGTTGGAATGGAGGTTCCTTTTTCGCTGAGATTTTATTGATCGTCTTGAGAATCAATTAAAAGGAAACCGACCGCATTTTGTGGCAGGTTGGATAGATAAGAAAAAAAAGGGTATTTAAGATTTAAGACTCAACTTTCAAATATATGAAGAATTCATAACTATTATACTATTATTGGAGATAATTTACTTTCTCATTCTCGATGAGGCGTACGTGTACAGTGCAGTGTAAAGATTTTTCGGCCAGAATAAATTGTTAACTTTATATTCGTGAAGCGGCATGTAAAGGAATTTTAAGTAATATAGAATTTAAAGGTACGGTAAATAAAAGCGAATAGTATAATACACAAATATTGTTACATGTATAATTGTATAATATTATTTGAAATTCTTTTCCGCTTTCGTAATATAAAGTGAAAGATCTACCTAGCCAGAAGCTTTCTCACGTCATCCTGTATGAAGATCACAGGAAAAGGCTAAAATTTCATCTAAAATTTTCTCTATAAGAATAATTACGTTTTTCGTTTTCTATAGACAAGCAGTTTTTAAATCAAACACTTTGACGACTATTCTTGAATTGCTACGAGTAGTTTTGTCAAACGTGTTATATGTATGCTCCTCTTGGAAAGAGTTTGAAACCTTTTTCAAACAAAGTCATCGTTTAAACGAAAAAGGAGCACAAAGTAATTTTTACGGAATTCTAAAGCATGCACTACCTTATCACCTTGAAAACTTTTAATTAACACAAGAGCAGCAAAACCATGGCGACAAAAAGAAAAAGTTCATCGTGGCTAGAGTCAATCTGTGAGGAGAAGTAAAAAACTGTAACTGGAACGGTGGATTCAATCAGCCATTTTTTCGCACAACGAAAACGAGCTTCGTTTAATCCCGGTGGACCAGTTTTCTCCAGAGACAATTAACGTAACCTCGCCGCCGGAAATTGAAAGCGACGAACACGGAAGCGAACTCACAAGGCGAGGTTGTTGCAAGGTTTCGTTATGTGGCTTACCGCGGTTATCAGTAATTCGGTTAGTTTCTGTATTTTATTTTTCATCGTGAGTTTCGTCGTGTAGTTACGCGAAACGTCACGGTAATTAAAAGTGCCACGAAAATACTCGAGAAACATACAAATTTTTAAGTAGATATTACAAACTAATTTTTAAATAGACATATTACAGGTATTACAGATAATACCTGAACTCACTGATATTATTAGCGAAAGTTTACAAGTCACAAGTTACAAGTTGTTAGTTCCAATAAATTAACAAATATAACACTAGAACTAGTCTATCTGTAATACGTATTTAAATATTCTATACATAAATCGTTATGATTATGTTTCTATCGAAAATCGATATTAGTTTTAGCAAAATATCTGTGTTTTCAGTAATTGTAAGAGAAGAACATCTGACATCGGTTATTTTGGTAAGTTTGGTAGTTTTGGTGTTAATAACGAAATAAATGAAATTTTAGAAGTAAATTTTATACTACTTATTATTGTTATTATTATTATTATGAAATATAATTAAATACATCCAGCTTAAAACCTAAAATTATCTAATTATTCTATTTGCAAGTGTAAAATTGCAAAATTATAAAAAAGGACTTTATAACGCAGTTGAATTCTGTAAACACATGTTGTAACCACTGCATTCGCTTGTAATATCTGCATTTCTATGAACGAACGATTATCATCACTGCTATAAACAAACGTCGAGTAGAAAGCAGAAGTACCTAGCGAAGATAAAATCCGGAAATTGCGTAATCTTACCTGATAAAAATAGCGACTATAAAATCGTTGCCAGGCCCGAAGAAATTAATTACTTAATCGAAATCCCCCATGACTCCAACGTCGAGACGATTCCTCCTGAGCCTTGTGTCACGTTGTGTAAAAAGGTGAAAGAAAAAAAGAAACGAAAATAGACGAGACAGTTGCATTGGAGAAGTAATGTTAAATAATTTAACGAGCTATCGCGATGTTTCTCTGATATTACGTCGGTACCGCACATAAATAAAATACTCGACCCTGAGTGGATATTATGCAACCGTTTTGCGGTATTCCCCTTTAGACGGATCCTATTCCTTTCTTGTTTCTTACATTTTTACTATTTGTCTTGTCTTGATAGAGTGTTAGGCGCTCGACGGGACAATGGAAGGTGATTTCACGCGATTTAGCGAAGGTTTACAGAGATATTTCTAACATTTTCGTTGCATAGTAATAAAAGAACCCATCAAGTAATTTCACGAGTTCCTTTTTCTAGCTTATTAGTTTTTCAATTCTCAAGCATCATAGATTCTGTGATCGTCTTCTTTTTTTATATGGTGTTCGCCTCGAATCCTAAGAATTCCTATATATGTATAGAGCTCTTACATATATACTGTTGGCTCGCAAATGTATTCGTTCACCTACCATAGACAATTTTTAAGTGCATATTGTGAGTATTCTATAAAACATTTTGATATTTCACTATCATTATAATGAGACGCGAAATTATGAATTAAATATTTTACAACTTGTGTATACATTTCCAGAATCGTTAACAATTTTCCCAACATAATCATGATAATAGCGTGTCACTACTATATATAATCGATACTAATGAAATTTCCTCGTGTTTCGTATAGCACACGTATATGCCCACAAGGGGTGTCGACAAGGGGTACGAATACTTTCGCTAGCCACTGTGCGTGCAAAGTATCATTTGACTCCTTTCATTTCATCGATCTATGAAAACTATCAACAAGAAATACAAAAATTTACAGTAATTTTTACATTGATAATAGGAAGGGGATCATAAGACGAAATTCAAAATCCACAAAAAACTCAACAACGTTACTTAAGATTATTTCACGTTCAGACAATATAGCTTAATAATAGCTTCCTTGCAAAAAAAGAATTCTCCTTTTGCTTGTATCACCTTTACATTTACGACAACGACGATTGTTCGGAAGAAGAAAATGTCGAACAACAAAACCTTTACATGCATTCGTGTCGATCGATCCGTTCCGTAGAATGCAAGGAATTGTCGGCACGCAAAGTGCACTGTATCGCGAATGAAAAGGAATCCGCATGAACGATTGCAACGTTGTTCCACGTTGAATAATTGCTTAGGCACGGATACGCTGGCAAATACTTGAATACAACAGCTAATATATATTACACCATACAAATTACCGAATAAATTTCGTACTAGAATAGACGCCGCAAACAAATGAATCCGTGTTTCGCAAGATAACAGGCAGCATCATTGTTCATTTCAATTTAACTCGTATATAATTTCTCGTTGATTGAATATTATTCCCTTCGAGTATTCGCGTTTTGAATCAGCTAACTGGTAATCTAATAATTTATTTGTTATAAATATATAAATAAAAAGTGTAGAGGAAATTCTCATAAATCGAAAGTTAATTTCCTGCATCTTGTGTACTTTAAATCATCTAACTCTTTAGCTTTTGGGCTGTGTGAATCTTCAATTTTTAAATAGAAATTATAGAAATAATGGTGCAGAAAATATTTGGAAAGAAGATAAGAAAATAAATTGAAAATTACTTTTTTCAAGTACCTGTGATCATCGTTGTAGATCATCCAGTGAATGATTCAATGTATAAGTAACTTGAAATGGAAATCATAGAAATAATCGTCACAGAAAATGTCAAGAAAGAAGACATAAGTTCGAAGATAGAAGACTTCCATAGAAGGTACATGTGTACACATATATTATAAGAGAGAAATCATATTTGTTCGAACTGTCTGTGAGTTATCGATCGAGAAAGAATCCTAGCTACTCGATAACAGGTGAATCACGTATGAGGCGAGGTCGTGCAAATTGATCGTAGTCGTAACAGAACGTCATGTTCCCATTGCTTGCGTCCTGTCTGTAAAATGGAACGCGGAACCTTGACACCGCGTTGACAGAACTCATTTAAAAAAGACAAGGCACCAATAAGGAAAAATAACAGAACTCCTTGTTCTACTTCTCTTCGCCTTGTTCCGATACTATAAGCTTCTCATAAAAAAGGAACAAATCATTATTACGACAGTTATGGCATTTTTGTTGCAGCTAATTAAAATAATTTAAGAAACTAAAAGAAAAAATATCTAGATCACGAGATTATCGTTTAAATCTTATTTACAATATTTTTCTTTTATTATTTATTTCTTCTTCTACTAAGAACGTGATTGCTATCAATATTTGTCGATACATTGACTCGTTAAATTTTATCAAAGCTACCAGTTATAAAAGAAGTAATTAAAGTTGTCCATAAAATTTAAATGTTCTATTTCTATTCATTAATTAGTTATTTCTTTTGCCTCAAATACAAATGTAAATATCTGTTAATCAAATTGATATGTGAGTGTTGTATAACACCTGTCAAAATTCTGTCACTCGAGAAGAGAAAACTATAAAGATTTACGATAAACAGTTGCATGTTTCAATGATTTCACTCAAATGAAATTCTACTTTAATTACGTACATAATTTATATTTGTGGCGAAAGTTTCATTAATTTCCTATTGTAAAGCACATTGCATACTTTAATGTCGCGACTTTATGGCTCATAAAAGGCACCTAATATCGTAGGAACGTTGAAAACATCATGTTCACACATAGTCTAAGGTTTTTATATATAATACTTTCTATTTACCAATGCGTCTATTGTAACAATTTTGGCAATGACAGGAATAGAAAGTTGAATAATAACAAGGCACTTAAACATCTGTACGATGGATTACAAGATTCACAGGATTCTCGAGGATCATTATCGCGTAGGTCGGAGTTTGTGCATCGAGGAGCAACAGTGGCTTTAATGAGACGGTGAAGACGATACTGCAATCCATTATATAGTTGGTATTCAGTTCTTGATACATAATGTATAAACATTACGAAATATTTCCTCCGATCTTGTTATATATTCAGCACTCCCTTTGAATCAGATGCCATTTAGAAAATAAGCTGCTTCCTACGATAAAATCGGAAAATCCAGTGCGCCCAAAGAGACCACGAAGATTCCTTTTATTTACGACAAGTACCACTTGCACTTGAGAAAGAATAAGGAGAAAGAAGTAAATACGTTTCTAGCTTGCTTTTCTTTCCTGAATTTTACTCCCTTTTATCCTCTTCTAACAGACTTTCTTATGTGTTCCACTTTTATATGTTATATATCATGTAAAAATAATTTTTAAATTTCTTGAAAAGATGTTTCTAAGGGATTAAATAAATTTTGTTATTTTATATATCAATAAATAGATGCAGTGTTGTTATATGGAAAATTGATCGTCTCGAACGATACTGGAATATTGGTAGGGTCATTGATCGACGCGTTTTATCGATCGTGCAAATATTATGCTCGATAATAGTTGCGGGAATATGTGTGTATGCGATGACAGAACGTGTGTGCTCACCTTGACATACTGGTGTGCCGATTTGTAGCATAGTCATGCGCGTCCCGGACTCCAGACAACAGTCAGCCGATAATAAAAATTGAGGCTAGCTGGTCTAATTACGGCATTTGCGTTACGCGTGCTGAAAGATACCGAAGTTGCGAAATAATTCCGCGAAACGCTTCGTGTTGTCCCGAGGACGATACTCGAGCTTCAATGACTCTCGTGAAATTTCGCTTAATACTCCATACTTATAAAAGTTTACTTCCTTCATAGGTAGTTCGAAAATATCATATCGTACGAAAGATTTGTAGCGAACGTTTATTAAATCCTTATAGAATTGGATTTTTTTGCCATTTATAATTTGACGACTCTTCTCCAAAAATTGTTTCTCTTTTTCAGCGATGAATTTCTTTACACAGTTTTTGCAACGGTAATTTAAACTCCTGGAGTATTTAAATTCTTGTCTGTGTCGTTTGAAAAGTTTCACAAATACATAATGAGACTGATATATTCGCTGAGTAAAACAGATAGAGTTAAACCTTATTAAGTACATTCTATATCAAAGTAGCAACATTTTGTCCGTTTAATATTTCAGTCGTATGCTTGAAATTAGTCTAACTACAGACTAAGAAAAACTACAAACTCTCACATAAAACTAATGAGAAGTGATTCTCAAAGTTAAAGTTTCTTTGACCAGCAAACCAGACGACCAACACGCTCCCCCCCCTCCAACCCTGTAGGGAAAACGGAAGTCGGAACACGTACACGACGAGCCAATAAATCTCGGTAACGGAACGAGAGGTCCCGTTCGCAAAACACGGGACGAAATTAACCCGCGATTTCCCGCTACGTAAATCAAAGCGGCGACGAGCACGAAGGGAGCCCCGAAGGCGCGTAAAACCAAGCGGAGTTTTCCGGAAGAAGTTGGAGAACCGTTTCGAGACTCGTTGCCAGGCCCGCAGGTGCAATTGCAATTAACCAAAGACGTCTTGGAAATTGAATTCGCGCGAAAGGTAAAGAAACAAGCGCGTTCCCTCACTTCTCACCCCTTGTCTACCACAATCCACCACCTTTTATACTTTTCTCTCTTTAATACTTTCGTCTTGTATATACTCTCTCTTCTTTGCGCTTTTAGCTTGTTCACCGAGGCAGAGCGTCGTCCAGAAATCAATCTGGCGAGTGTAATACAGGGTGTCATAAAGGAAGTATTACTATTTTGTTTATAAATCAATTTCTAGCGAAGCAGCATAGATCTACGTTTAGGTTTGTTAACATGTGTATCACTCAGAATAATAGCGATGTATCTACAATTTTATTACAATAAAAACAAAACCATACAGCATACGTATTCGAGACAATCCTAAAGTATCAGTATGACGAAGATGAATTATCTGCATATATACTATTTTTATTGTACTAGAAGAGATGATATACGTTTACTAGATTGCCAATATTCAACATTCCATAAAAGCTTACTTTTCTCGAGCAATCAATAATGGAAGTTACATCACTGTAATTCTGAACCACTCATATAATATACAGCAACGAGCAAAAGAAAGTTTTAATTTAATTTATTTGTGTACATAGATATATTGGCAACTTTTGTATTACATATTTTTCACCATATTGCCTGTAGTCGCCTATCGTGGAATATGTGCTATGCGATATCTATTCGCTTCTCATTTCATATAAAATTCTGTTTTGTACGATTATCGTATTTCTTGTGTCACTTATATTCAAACTTTCTTTAGTCTGCTACTGTAAATAATTTGCATTGTATTTGTTCAACTTTCGTGGCGATTATTATCATTCAACTGGTCAACCACGGTTGACTTACCTACAGAAACATTCCGTTTTTAAACAACCTCTAAGACAAAAGACCAGATCCGTTAAATCAGACGAAGGAATAGTTCTAACGATCGATTTTGATAATAACATTTTGCTGCTGTAACACGCTGTTGCGACGTCAAACGTTCCATGATAAAATTGGATGGTTCACACTATATGACTGTTATCACGAAGTTGCTATAATATCAAGAGAAAAAAAATGATGAAACAGAAAGGTAACACTTCTTTTATGGCACCCTGTAGAAAACCCACGCGAAGGAAAGGTGAGGAGGACAAAGAGGAAGCGACAGAAACGGAAGAACAAGATAGACAGAAAGAAGAGGAGAAGAGCTTTCAGGTTGTTGGAAATGCGATATCAAACGGTCGGAGAATGGTCGAGGGATATTACCAGCGGGGCTAAAACAAAATACCAGCCATGCAGCTACACTTGAATCAGAAGGTTCGAGCGAAGCTTGAGATTTCAATTCAATTTCCAAGCTCGGTCAACGTAAACGCGTGACTCGACCGCGTGCAATCGAGGGAGAGATTCTCGTTTCTGAAAATTTTATGAAACGAGGTTGAGCGGGATTAAGTGTTCATGCCGGTACGCAAGGGATGCTCGCGGTTACCTGGGAAACTTTGAACCTTGCCTACTCAAACATCTGTTTGTTTTTGTCTTCGCCGGTGTTGGGAAATGGAAATCGAATAAACGTTCGATTATTCCACGGGAATGTGTTCGGCGTTTGCATTTCGCAGAGATTCGATTCGGGAAAGTGGCGATAGGCGTGGTTACGTTTTATGACTGTTTTCACGCTTCAGGTGGCTAGAAAGTTAGAACAAAATTGGAGGTTCGTTTCTGCCTCTAATTGGAATACGTATTTGCGGAATGGTACGTGGAATATTCGATTAGACGTCGAATTTTAGATGCAGATATCTTGCAATAGCTATATCACTATAATTTCAAAAAAGTGTTTGAAAGGATATTTATTAATATTTGTAGCTGCGAAACAGACGAAGTTTTAGAAGTCATACGTCATAGTTTGATATTTGAACCTAATATTGTACTATATTCCCTCACAAATCATTGTTTCATTGACACGTTAGCCTTTATGAGGGGTGAACTGTGCACTACGTGTTTCGCCAGTGACAGCCCTTATTTCGACTCTACGAAGGACATCATAAACAATGTTACTCTTAAACGCAATATTTATTACTTTATTACTATACGCTGTTAAGAGACATAATAATCATCATCGTCTATAAAAACTAAATATCAATCATCAAATTCCATAGAAACAAAATTTCATATGCACCAATCTAATACAAAAATTCCAAGACTTAAATTTAAAGTAAAGCACTTAGGAATCCCTGAACGAAATTTATATTCTGCTACACTTCGCGCAAGTGGCACATTTTCACGCAGTCGTAGCTAATAGTTTGCCAATTTCTTTGAAGGACGAGTGAAGGAAATTGAAGCGTGTTAACGCATCGTGCTAAGCGTGTAAGTATAAGTAAGGTGTAAGTACTTACTCGCTCGCGATAATTCTGGTCGCACGCAATTCGCGGCCATGCAAAGAAGAACGTAAGTAACGTGCGATCAGTAGGATCATGTTGACAGGTTGTTTTTCGTGACATTTGTGGCGTGTATTCGCGAATTAGCGCACGAGCCTTGGCTCAATTTTTTAGTCGGTGTCGCCGTCGTGCAAATATTTGCGAGAGCAACAGAACTGCTATTTCTTCTTCCTTCTTTTTCCCCCTTTTCACTCATTTTTCTCTTTTCAAACTCGCCACACTGCTACATCCTCGTTTTCGATTCTCTTTTGGTGCACAGTTGCAGCTTTGACTCCCATCCTTTTTGAATTTTTTCGACGCGGTTTGCCTTTGCCAGCAACCACGTTTAGGCTCAGATTTTTTGATATGCAGTTCTATGATTGATTTTGTGTATGTGAGGATTTAATAATTGCGATGAATGATATTTCGTGTATTTAGTTTTCTTTGATATATTATCTTCCAAATGATTTATTAATTTATCAAGTGTATCATATATTTTTATTTGAATTGCAGGATCGTAGATAATACAGAGTTTAATTCAGCAAATTGAAGTTTCATATGCGCGGATTTTTTTATTTCTGTAGCTACAATTCGTATATAAATATTTACATTCGAATTGGTAAAATTATTCTTTGAGGTATAACTTTTACCAAATAAACAGCCATAGCAACATAACAGCTTCATTGTAGCTAACGAATTCAAAATTGCTTAATGTAAAACGAACTGATAAAAGGATTGACTAATGAACGTAATCTTCTCTATATTTTTCTCTGAATATGCCAATATACGCAGTAAAGGTATTTTGCTCTGAATGCAAAATAACTTCGAGTATTTTGAATTATAGAGAACAAATTTTTTCATACATGGAAACTTGCTGTTACGAAATTTCAAAATAGAAGCTTCGTCGTGACCGCAAATGAGTTCTTCTCAACTATGGAATTTGTTATCGCCGCAAATATGTCTCTACTTCCGCGAAAACATAACGGCCAGCTTCAAAGCCCACTAACGAGTTTGCACCCGATGCGATAATTGCCTACCGGCCTCGCTGTTGTTGCGTTTCCGCTATTGTTGCTCTCGATAGACGTTTAAAACGCCAGAACAATTACGCCACAATGTAATGAGGAGAATCTGACTTCGACAGTCACATCATGTCTGTATTATTTTATTTTCCTTTTCTTTTGTACAGAGTTGGTTGCTTTATAGAACGAATAACTATAGAACTTAATTTAACGTGTTGGTCAACTTACAAAAATGAATTATTTAAATTTTCTTCAAATTGGATATTTCCCTGTTCTATTTCTCTAGATTTAAATTATTAATTTTAGTCACACTATTTGTTTGCAATTATTTATTGTCGTTAATATTGTTGCAATATTATAAAACAACAGTTAGTCGTAATTTATGACTGTCGTCGCGTGTAACTTAAAAATGTCAAATATAACAATCAACTGACTTGTAAGTTAAATGACTTGCAAGTTTCTTTGTCTTATTAGACATATGGTGCGAGAACATCTATTAATATCGTAACTCGTCAAATTTCACAAGGCGTTGCTACAGATTTTCATGTTATCATACTTTCTCCTTAAAAAGACCAGCAACCATATAGCAGAACCTTCAGTCGCTCAAAACACAAATGCTTTTATCACATCAAAAAGCGCCTCTCCTAATAAATACCTATTTTGCACAAACGTGGCACAAATTCCGTCACAACACGTGCAAGCCATCTTAACAAGCAGTCCGATCCATCGCTTTAATCTCTTTGACGTTTCCTAGGCACGGTATACTCATCGAAGATAGGATTACCTCCCGTAGAAAGGGAACAGATGAAAACGTGAATCATAACTGAAGAAAGAAGAAGAAGAAGAAGAAGAAGAAGAAGAAGAAGAAGAGGAAGAGGAATAGGAAGAAGAAGAAAAAGAAGATGAGGATAAGGATAGAGAGAGACATCACAGAGATGGATACAGAGTTGGTAACCAACATATTTACAGGCAGTGGGCGTATTTATGGTGCGTTACGGTTCTGCAGCCGTTTACACGGGTAATTATGTTTGGCTTGAATTAATGCGCCGTCCCATCTTTCACGATGTTGCTCGTCGTTGGCCCCCACTGAAAGAAGCTATCGGCCCGGGCGCACGCAAACAGGTTCTTAACCGGCCTCACCAGGCGGAAGGCGGTCGACCACGGTTCGTTAATCTACGTACACACCGGGTTCCCCGTCGTTCCATTCAGTAATCGAGAGTGAACGTTCTGAAAGGTCTCATAGTCCACCTGGTCCGCGTTTATTCGCGGTACCGTTCGTCGTGAACAAACCACGGTCGACTTGCTTGCTCGACGATGACGAAGATGATGATGCTAGTTCTCCACGATGGGAATAAAAAGTAATGCAGGAGAAATAAAATTGCGAGGACGGTGTGGTCACAGCTTTATGATTTTTCCGGCTCTCCTTGCGAGGAAATATTAAGAAAAGAGATTGATCGGTACATTCATTTTATTTCTTATAATATAATATAGTATTATAATATATTTATAATATATTTCTTTTTAAACAGATTGGGGTTAAGATTTCTATATTTTTTGAATTATTCATGATAACGATGAAGATGATGATGCTGATTCCTTATACTGGATATAACACGTGGAGTAGAAGGAAAAGGAATTTTGAAGAACGGTTTCTGATATTTCTATGGTTTCTATGGTTGCAGTTTTATGCAACTCATGAATATAAAGTAGAATCTATTTATTATAGACGTTAAGAAGGGAGATTGATCGGTTCATTGGTAGATACATTATGATTTTCAAGAAAATCGTTTCTGTATTTTTTAAATTATTTATAATGGCAAAGATGATGATGCTAGCTCTTCATAATGGAAATTAAAAGTGGTAGAGGAGGAAAAGATATTGTTGACCGAGAAACCTTTTTCGTCGACCAAAGCTGAAAAATTTTAATTGATTCCCGATATTAATCAAGAGTAATTAAAGGCGTCATTTGGTCGATGGACATAGCAGAGACTTTTGGCAACAGAAGGGAGGAGGATAATCTAACGGGAGATGCGCGCAGACCTTATTAACGCTCGCGATTAGCACGTGGACCTGAATTGAAACGGTCGTCGTGAAAATTCCGCGGCTCGTTAACGCTTGTTATCAGCGCGTAATTACGCGTCCGTGTGACGCGAGATTTATGTAAGAATCTACAAAGAGTCGTTTATCTAACCTTGCAACGAAGTCAAGATACTAACTAATCCAAACGAATCGAAACGGATTCAATCGTGGCCAAATTTTGTGTATACTGTTGGCTATCGCACACTTTGTAACTTGGAAATTCCATATGTTTTTTCAGATTGTGGACGAAATTTTAGAATATGCATATGTTTCGAAAGATCACCTAGGAGTTTTAATTTTAATTTAACCTAATTGTTATGTGTAAGACTAATCTTTTTATTTTAGACAGCAATTATTATTTTAAACACTTATTTAAATTCATTGACAAATGCCCACTAAGAAATAGAAAATTTATCAACGTATGTCCACCAAGAGATATGTCTGTACGATAGAAAAATTTTAATAGCTTTAATTTTTATACTGATTCTGGTCTTTATTGTTTGAAGAAATTTTCAAAGAAGCTTTTACTTGATATTGATACTTCATATCTAATTCATATTGATAGACAATATCTTACCACTGAAAATTCAGCTTACACTCAACTCGGTTTCTCAAACTCGTCCGGTCGATGAGCTCAGAATCATTCGGTTCCACGAGTATTTCGACTATAAATCTTTCCGTAGAAATAATTAGGCACAGGCAATAAAAAGGATAAATAAACGCGACTCCGAAGGACGGAGGCGGTGAATTGTATGAAACGTAATTGCAGGGAGAATTCACGAAGATTGCGATGATTGTTATGCAACGTGCCAACAGTAATAATAATTTGGGAAGCTGTTTCTGGCACGTATTCGTGCATATTTTAGACACGCGTAAATTTATATTTGCCCCGTACAAACGCTACGATAAAATACTAAACATTTTCAACCGGCGATTGGTATGAATTATTCATTATAATAAACATACTTTTGAAATGTATAATTCTGCACGATTAAATGATCATTTATTAATCGACTAAATATGTAATTATACACGATTGAATCAAGATCGTGAGAGATTTCGAAGAAATTGACCTAAAATTAATATCAAAATTTACGACATGATTAATTCTCTTGTGCTAGAGAATCTCCTAAAACAAACTTTTCTTCAACAAATAAAGAGTCTTTTCCAAATTAATTAAACAAAGATAGAAGATATTTATACTATTTTGTATACTAATTTGTCTTTACGTGCACTGTTTTCTATCATTTCATTTCCAACGAAAAAGTTCATCAATTAAGAAATCTATATATTTGTACATTTAAAAAAATTGATAAACAAAATACAAAATTTGATTTCTCCACAGGTGAACAAACGAATATTAAATTAGCAATAAGAACAGTGAAAGGACTACACAAATTACTCCAAATTTATATAAATGATCTGTGGAATGTGTTTTCTTCACGATACAAATTATCCACTATCAGTAGAAAAATACGATCGATCAAACCAAAAATAATCGTTGCTTCTTAAACTTCTGCAAGTAATCGAAAATTGAACGAATAAATTATCGAGACGACAATCGATTTCCTGTTTGCTGGACTTTAAAAATACACACGGCGATCATAGAAGGGGAAGGGAAGAGTAACACGGTAGAAGAGGCCCACGTAAGCAAAACAGAACATCATCCGCGTTCTAATGAGGGTCGGGTGGTCGGTGGCAGGGGTGGCATTTGTTACTTTTATCGTCGGGCTTCCGACACGAGCCCGAAATAATTAGCATTTTAATGTATGTATCTGCTTATCTAGGCGACGGCTAGTTGCCTGGCTCGTAGTTTTGCATGTTAATCTCTATGGGAAATTACATGCACCATTGCACCATCCGGCGACAACACCCGAAACTACTTCGACGACGTTCTATTTTGTTCGTCGGGCATTAAACGAGATCCCGATTCCCCAACGTGATTCAACCGGCAACGCTTCTTTTCGAAAGTACGTAAAGCAGTTACCGAAAGTTCCCTCGCCTGCCTGTGAAATGCAGTTAAACGAGTTTATCTGGATTTACCGTGAAAAGTATGCCGTGAAACGATGTTTCGCCTCACGGTGAACGGGAAAGGGGATGAAGCATTCGTGTGAAACAGAAATAAGAAACGTTGTTAAAGAATTGTGTACCTTTTTTACACTTTTTCTCATCTGAGTATCCTTTTACGCACCAATTCTGCGTTTTTAGGATAGTACATTGATCGATAGGGGATCTTGGTTTTTTGATCGTGAGTGTGAATTTTGGATTAATTCATAAATCCAGTGTTAGAAAGTTAGACATGGGCACATTCTAAATTACAATATGATAAGTTTGCCTTATAAAGAATGTTACAGCGATTAACGTCACGTTTTAACGACGTATTAGAAGTATTTTATAGACATTTTTACAGTCACCTTTGACAGGTCTTGGTTTTAATAAAGCATCTAGGGTTTATCCTTTCCCGGGATCTAACGGCGTCTACTGCTACGCGGATTCTCACGTGTAAACTAGCGATAATCAGCGTGCAACGTGTCAATGTTATAAAGTGGAATTCTTGGACGACCATACACTACATTTATCTGGACGTTAAAGAAATCAAATGTCTGTGAACTTTCGACTCCGAAGAATTCTATAATTATACTTAAACGGGGAAAAATGGAAACTTATGCACGAATATTCATGTGATACTTGGCCATGGCACAAATTCCTTAAATTAATTTGTCTATGTTAAACAATCAATTTTTGCTTGCAACTTTACTTTCGAAATTTCCACTAAGAAAGAATAAATTAATCATCCTATAATATCCTGTAACATCTTATAATATTCAATCCATTACTACACATTTTCTATCGCATTATTAATCGAGACCATTTAATAAGATAATTTTCACAATTTTATTTTTATATATTTTAATATATTCATAATAACAACGAATAATATGTAAAAGAACTAATTAATTAAAATACATTGATTCAATATTGTCCTTATCAAAGGACAGAAGGCAAGAAAATTTCCTAACCAATCTAATGGAAAGTAACTAAATGAAAGATATATGATTCGTTGATGATCGAAGAACTTGAGAGAATTGCCAAGAAATTGTTATCGAGCCGTAACTGCGGTAACTTGAAGCTGCTTTTCGAGAAATCCTGCAATTAATAGTTTTAGACGGTGCTTGCCTAATGATAGCTACGGATGGTGACGTTGATTACAGAGTTCGACGAAGTAACGTAGTAACTAACTTGCTACAGGGTTGATTAGAGAGGCACGTCGGTGTGCCAGCACGATAATAACGTGACTACTAATGACGATCGTTCCACTTGTCCCGCGCAAGTCATCGCGATTTCTGACTGCAACTTCTCAAATGTACGTACGATCGACAAAAAAATCGACGAAAATCGATTTCAAGGATTATTCTATGCTCTGACCTTCATCGATTGATTTTTTAGATTTGTGAGTTATAAAATAGAAACGCGATTCTTTAGTAAAAGTAGGAAGAACATCGGAGAAAATGTCGTCATTTCTATAAATAGAGTAAAAATGAGAAGAGCAAGGAAAATTTTCATGTCGTTGTTACTTTCCTATAATAGAATACTCTAGGATGGTATCCTGATTTTAGATAGAACTGACTGTAATTTAATAATAACTGAATAATCAAAGAAGAACATTTTAAGGAACTGCAAGAAATAAGTGTGTTCGTTAAAAATGTAAGACTCGATGATGCCTCGTGAACCAGATCTCCTTAATTGCAATTCTCGAAGTCAGACACGTCTCGAGCCAGAAACAAACTAAACCTGACTACTTAGAATATTTAACACGATTTTAAATAGAAGTGATAACCTGTTCGATAACGTTGGTCCAAGAATTTCCTCTAATCACTTTAAAACTTAAAATCATCAGACACTCGGTTGAATCTAACGAATTTGAAAAAAACAAAAACCATTGTATCGATAAGAAAAGTGCTTCGTAAAACGCATAAGGGTAAAGCAAAGACATTTAATCGAGAAAATATCGAACAGTAAATAAAAATAGTTGAAACTACAGTTAAATCAGGAGATCAGCAATTTTCTATATCAGGCATAATCACGTTCCTCGATCGTTGCGCTGTAAATCAACAACGAGCATCGACAAGTTCGCCTCTCGGGGATAAATCATCATAACGAAATGGGGTTACGTAAATGTTATCGCGTCCATCCGCTAAAACGTTCCTCGTGGTGTTTGTCTAAGCTTGTTGCACGCGATCGAGCTAATCAGAACGAGAGGCCGAGCCATCGAGTACCATGGGGAGTCGATATACCCCGGGAAAAACCATCGGGGTACCATCGAAACGTGACGTTGAAAGAAATACAGTCGGTATAAATGTAGGTATATATATATATTGGTTACGCAGCGATAAATCAACGTCGAAACAGCTATAGATCGTTTCTGTCCCCGCGATTATTGGCCAAAGTATATCGGTGATATTTCATTGCTGCTCGACAACCACTTACCACCCCCTCCCCCTTGATTTCTTTCCAGTTTTTCTTTTTTTTTCTGGCAAGTGTCGGACTCGTGAATGTACAAAACGATGTTCAAAGATTGGTTTGAGCTTCCTTTCAATTACATATATATATATGTAAACTCCCTAGAGTTCATGTAGGATAGGGATTCTTTTTGTTTTACGGGTAGCACGACAGGCTGTGTTTCACGGACAGAGCGATCTTCCTTTGTTTTACGGACGACCATTTGAAGAAGCACGTTTTTCCCAAACGGACGGACAGAGAGTTACATTAGAGACAGACAAGGTTACAGAATAGTTATTTAAGATTTTAAAGATGATACTGAAGATTTAAGATTTAAAGACTGAAGAAGAAAGATCGGTAGCTCAGGTCGTTGAAAATCGATTCTCGATTTTCAGGTAAACATTGTACCAAAGACTTGTTATTTCCCGTTTAGATAATTATCGTTATTTATTGTTATAGACGCATATTAATTGTTGTTTATTTTTGTATTTTTAATTACTTCATAATAAAAAACTCGATTTTCAGACTTCAGAATCGATCCCTGAATTATCCAATTATTGAACCTTATATATATATATATATATACACATATATATGTTTAATGCTACTTCAACAGGGGAGCTTATTAGCAATGCAGCACAGTTAACAGGCTATAATTTCAGATAGAATTTTATAGATCTCAGGAATTGAAGAACGTTCAGCAGATTTTGGCTCGAATTCAACAATTCGATCATACACGTTCGCGAATGAATTGGGTGTCGATGGAGTAGTTTCGAATGTGATTATTTGGATGTTGGTTTTGGATACTGCAGTTTAAGATGGTTAGATGGTAATTAGAAGAAGATAACTCAGAGGAAAATAAAGAAACAGGAAATAATTCGACGTTTCGAATTGAAAGAACATTGCGAAATGCAATGTCTTAGAAAAAAGTCCCACGCTCGAATTTCATGAACGAAAGTTCCCAATTCCCAGACAAAAATCAAGTGCTTTTTCCTGTAATTTATTCAGCAGCAATTTAACATACACGAAACTAACGTATTTAAAAATATCATCTCCGATTGTAAAAAAAGCATAACCCAGTTTCGTCCAATTAAGACGGACGAAATTCACAAATTCACGGCGTCCAACTAATTTTGTCCGTTCAGCCGTTGTCCGCATATTACTCGCAATTGTTCCGACACGCGTTCATTCCCGGCTGAATGTTTTCGCGCAACGGCCGTGCTTTTGCGTCAGCGAGCCGAATATGGCACGACTAGGATTAATGACGAACCGTTGCTAATTACGTCGAACGATGGGATGCGGCGCGTGCACAGTAACTTTCGCGATGTAACTGCATCGAAATGTGACGACAGCTACTATAAACAACCGGTTAAATGGCACACCGTATCGGCGATATAACGCGCCATCGTTGATACTTCTCTCTCGTACAAGCGTATTAAATACGCATCGCGCTTTCCTCACGCACGATTATCCTGAAAGAAGAACAAGGTTATTAATCATTGGCGTCCGTTTGACGTCGAATCGTATTTGATGACTGTGTTTCGTTGGTAATTATCCGTTTTTAATTATACCTTATGCGTAACAAAATTTATTGGAACCGAGTGTTTCCTATTTAATGAGACTGCCTGTCAGCATATTGGAAAGAAAGTAGAAAAATCCAAGTAGAAAATGCTTTCATTTATCAAGTATTATAATAAGTATTATACTTTGAACATCCTATATTAGATTATGGTTACGATAAGTGTGCATTCAAACAAATTCGTGTTCTGATGAACGCAGTATGCCAAAGTTAATCGAACATGCATGTAAATTTGTATGAGCTGCGTATTACAGTCTTCGGATGTTTCATTCATTAGTATGTCATGCCAGTTCGATCGAATACGCATTCACTGTAACCATGACTTAATTCTTTATATTCTATAGCTTACATATGTGTGTGACATATACATCCATATATATATTTTTTATATATGCATTGCTACGCGTTCGAATCTTTTTAGAAACGCATAAAAATTCGCAGTTTGTTAATAATTTTCCTAACAAATTTCCCGAATTGAGGAAAATCAAACAACTGCCTGGTTATCACACGGAGTCAGACAACTCTATAACAATAGCCAACGGCACAATGCAACCCCCATGATCTCCATTTTGCTTACTCTTCCATGTTTCGACGCCTATCCTAGCACCAATGAAAGGCAAAAGTGGTCGATCAAGCCACGCTCCCTTTGCTGGATCTATTTAATCGACATCGAGGGGGTCGAGCCACGATGAAATTGGGTTATGGCGGTGCCGGACCCGCGTGTTCCCGCGCGGACACTCATTATCCGCCGCGAGCGAGCCTGTCGTCGACCGCGTGCACACCTACGCATGCAACTCGACGACCGTGGAAATGCCCTGCGTCTGACACAATGACAGATTATGCAGCCGACTGTCTCTCCCACGAACGCCGCGACACCGTAATTTATTTAATCGGACGGCCTCGCTTTGACCGTCGAATTTCGCCAAATTCCGAACGACACGTGTTACTGAATTCTTTCGAGTAGGAAAATAATTGACATTTCATATTTAAGGATTTTTGATACTCCGGTGGAAATATCTGGTGGAAATCGCTCCATTTATTTTGTAAAATTCTACTCGCTTCTCAAATTTCATGGGCTAGATTAGTATTGCGTGATAATATTTTGCATCGATAGAATTTTCAATTTCTTCGGAAATTTTCGTTTCCCTTTTTATTACCCATTAAAATGACATTAATTAATGAATCTAAATTAGTTAAATCAGCTCACAGCTCTATATAGAAGAGTAGAAAAATCCTCTGTGGGTAGAGAGTCCATTCATGATAATATATCGATTAACCAGTCAACAAGGTGTGGTATTTTAAGAATATTTTTCCCGCGAAACGCCTCGAAGGGACTCGGCGGAAGCTTCGTAGCAAAGAGAAGTGAAAGCATAAAGATGCGAGTTAAAAAGAACGATAGACATCAAACAAGAGATTGCAAAGACGCAATGCATCATAACTGTGGCAAACGAACATCGGCTGGCTTCCCCGATTTTGTTCCCGGTAGCTTGACGAACTGAAAGTTTCCGCATATAGAGAGGAGGAAGACAGAGATGAACATAACTCCATAGCCGAATACATTGACTCCCACGTTTGTTTGATAACTTTATGACGCATGGATCTCCCGTTGTCGAGCTGGCAAATGACCACAATGGAGTTGCCGCGACATCAAAAGCGGTGCCATCCAATTTGCTGACCGAATCGTGAATGACTTGTCTCGTTAACCCAGTTACACGTGGTGACGGAGAAGCGAGGGATCAAAGGAAGGGATTGTTAAACATTCTATTGTCTCTTCTCTAGTCTTGTCTCTGTTTTACTTGATTTCTTCCATTATTTAGTTTCGTGGGAAGAAACATTTTTACATGTTCGTCCGTTCCATTAGCTTTTGATAATCAGTTGGGTATGCAGGTAATTTTGTTTTACAAGTATAATATATTATGTACATATGTATGATCATACTAAATTAGTTTCTCATTTAATAGAAATGTAATTTATAACTCTATATGCTCGTGCATTTCTTTTGAATGTACTAGATTAATTTCTTATGATGTTAGATATTTTAAGAGGTGATACAATAATAATAAATCATGCAAATTAATTGAATTTGTGATTGAAGTATTTATATAACATTTGCAAATATCATTATTAATTTCACGTAACACAAATATTTTACTCAAAAGCAACTAATTAAAATATCGTAGAGAGAGGACTTAATGATTTAGAAATAAAACGAATTACGTTCATTTATTTAGCTACTTAATGTGGTGAAGTCTCAAATGTGGACCTCTTGACGTTTGCTCGGCAACTGACTGAAACCGATCATCAACGATTCGATGTGGGAGAATGTTTCGATTATCGGCGTTCGGTCAGCCGTGAACACCGATGACCGACATAGGTCCTCGAGCGAGGTTTCCACATTTTACAATATCTTTTCCACGCATACAATATTTACAAATTTTATGAATCAATAATAGAAATATATTTTCTTCTAACTTAATTTTCCACCACCCAAACATGAAACAATAAAAATACCAAAGATTTCTATCCACGAAATTCGGATCTCGGACCAATGTACATCTTAAACTCACGAAATTCACCTTTCATTTGCCTCCACCATCGTTCTTCTTCTTAGGAATATTAGAAATTCCTGTAGAACATTAAAATGTTCTGCGAAGATGCACGGAGTATGTTGGAACAACGGCATAATGGCTGCCGTCTCGTTAGAACACATTAGAAAACGGTGTGTTTTCACAGTTCGTTAATCCAGGCTATTTCCAGTAACACGAATAAAATTTCGCCGGCGGAAATCGAGGATAAAAAAGTGAAGGTTGCCGGCTGTAGACAGTTCCCGGTGAGTTGGTCGATGTTACACGAGAATACGGTTAGAACTCTCGACGTTAATGCGGCCTTCGTACGCGATTCTTTCCTCTTGCCTGGTAAATAACTGCGATTCCATACGCGGCTCGCAACCACGGATGGACTTCCGTCGTTGGCCCGGTTCCAACTTCCGGGTCAGCAACTTCGACATCTGGGATATCCACCATCTGCCATCCTGATACTTTTAACCCTCTTGCGGCGCTCGTGAACCTTCTTCACCCAAACGAGATATCCTGCTTTCTACTGAATGTTACGTATTTTCGTTTTATATTTCCTACTACTTTTTATGGTAGTGCGGAGATCAAACGTTGGACTCGTTGCTATTCAAGATAACGATGATGTTAATCAATAAGTCGAGGATTATTTGTCATTTAGCATACCATAATTTATTTATCATATTCGAATTGAATTTTTCATACATATTTATATTTATATTAACGTTTAAGCGTATATAGTTGCTAGATATATAAGTAAAATAGCAAATTGATAAATTACGTCGCATTGATAACTGTAAATGCGTTACAGCTATCGTTATATTGTAACGATGAAAACAAAAATCGGTTTACTAATAAAAAAGATATCTTTCCCGTTTTTTTAAATATTATAATGAGTATTTCATTTTCAATATTTTGTCTGCTTATATATATTACAATTATTATATGCATTATATTATTATTATATATCATATATTATATATTATATGTATTATATGTATTATATGTATGTATTCTGCAAATTTTTTCACTGTCAAATCTGCCATAGATGCACAAAAATCCTCGGTTCATTTATTACACTTTCTTTCAATTTTGAAACCGAAATGTCCAATTTTCGCGCAAAACTGGCGCGTTTTTCATGGCCACAAGCGAACAGAGAAAGGAAAAGAGATAATGGCGTGGGTGGTAGCAGTTGATTTATGCTCGGTTACGACGTTACCAGTGTGACGTAAAGTCGTACGCGACTCTAGTGAAGAAATTCTTCTTCTTCTACGCGGCCCGATCCAAAAAAACGTCATCTCGTCTCTTCTTCTCTTTTTCCTCGAGATAAGAGATGCCGGGAGATACGATGAAATATCCATTCTCGTCAGTGCTATTCTGGTATCGATGAATGGGTTCCATCTCGCGACGCGGATGCGAAGATTCCTTTCCCGCATATGGAAAATGGCCTACGAGATTTCTGATAAAGCTTCGTCCTGGATACATTTATCGATAGACAGCACGAGTTCCTTCGAAGTCAGCAGAAGAGCAATACGAAATAAAATAGTTTTGTATAAAAATCAAATTTCTCTTTTTCAGAAAAAATCTATCACTTAGATAGTAAATAATGGATTTGGTAAAATGGTACCTCTGTGAAATTAGGTACTTTACACGCGTTAAAGTTCCTATTATTGATGCAAAGTTGAATGCTTTAGAATATTTGAAGATTTTTCATTTTAACATGGACTATTATTGCAAATTTCACAAATAAGATCTTGCACGCAACTCTAAAGCAGCATAAACGAAAGATTTAACAGATAATCTTAATATTCACGATACATAACTATCGACGGATGTGTATAATAGGATATTAAGTATTAAAACTTCGATCTGGAAAGTATTTTGTCACGCAAAAGCCTAGAAATACAGCCGACTATAACGGCCAAATATGGAAACTTTGACATTAAAAACCTCAAGAACGTCATCTAACCTGCGATTTCCATCTTATATAATACTCAATAATACGCATCCCGTAAGTATATTCAACCGCGAAATATGAAAATTCTATTTTCAGAAAATCCTTTTACTCACAGTTGACCCCTGAACCCACCGTAGAATCGAATCTACACGCAAACAAATCGTAACCGGCTCTTTCACCGAGTATGTAACCCACCTTCCACGTTTCCACGGTTTTTCAGATATTCATTTCTAAAACTTGGTCGCAGACTCGCGGAGCAAAGTGTGTACACACGTATTCCGTTGCGAAGGCATAACGCGATGTTAGCGTGGAACGATATTACGCGCTCGGTGAAACGACGCCGCTATTTCTGGAATTATGGTAATCAGGGAAACGCTGGCTTATCGTTGGTTGATACGGTCGGCTGCAATTCGAACGTTCCGCGTAGGGAGATGATCCAGTTTGATAGGATTTCGAGATTTCGAATACGTCCCGCGGAAAAATTGCCCGGGCCGGCATACACCGAGCTCGATATTGCGCGGGATTTCTCGAATTTCCTGCGCTCGTACCACTTCCTATTTTTCCCTTCTATCGCGTTTCATCCGATGAAACCGAGCAAAGGCATCCTTTTCCAAATTACCTTCGGGCTATGATGTTCAAAAACATTGGCTGCGTTGAGGTTCCAGCGTGCGATGCTCGTCTGTTTCACTTACAGCTCCGAATATATATCATCGTTTCGACGGCATCTGCCCAGGAAATATTGTTAGAAGGTTGTATAGCGAAGGGTTGAACCTTTCTTGGGGTTGATCTTTTTGAAAATTGCGTCACGTTTTATCGTCATTTCTAGGATTTTGTGAGTAGGTTGCCAAGCGGAGAGAATTACTTTAGAGATGCTTTTCGTTAGTCGCAATTGTATTTTTATTCCTCTGATTTACGTATCATTAGTGTTCATCGTTTTTTGTTACTTTGAGGAATTTATTTATTTCTATATTCCTGCATGGACTTAATTAAATTATTACTTATTTTCTTACATATTCAATTTCCTTTTTGTTTCTGGCATATATATATATATAGTTATCAAACAAGTTAGACTGGTATATAGTAGGATATGTAGGTACATTTTTTATGGAGCTAGCGAACAATATTTGCCAGAATTTTCATCTTCTTTAATGCAGCCACAATCATAAGAACTATCTAATTTACACTTTTCTTAATATTTTAAAGTGCCCTACCCAAAACTAATTTACCACTAATTTACTCGTTATTCGGTTACGCCATTTAATTTTAGCATTAGGATACACCACAAATGTTTATCTTTTCAGAAGCTGAATAATGATTACTCAGCTGACGAAGTAGATTAATGAGATTTCTATATTTAATATGGCTGCGACCAGTTTCTTAGCTATTTCAAATATTTTTAATATTTTCTAATTCTAATTATTTAGCACATTTTCTTTCTTTCCTCTGTCAACAGTGAAGTTTAGAAAATTCAAACAAAGATCACGGTACAGTGAAATTCCTCAGCGCTGATCCAGCGAAGAACTGAAGGGGATATTTCGTAATTAATAATTGACAAACTGCGAGTTGAAACAAAGTCGCCCGTTTCCTCTATCCATTTCCAGATGTTACTGCAACGTTTCCCATTGCAGTTTCGCAATTTATTTCTTAACAGCCGAGTCTTACCGCTAAATTCGATCTTGCTCCTCGGGAAACCTAATCGCGGCACGGAAAGAACGGCGTGGGAATCGATTCGCGACCAGACACGCCGGCCCGCTTAATCGCTCCACGACGGCAGCCGCGAACTATGGCTAAACGTTTCGCGTTCTAAGCTGCCCGATTAAGAGGATTACACGCTGGCCGAATGAACGTCGGTGATGTTAATTGTCGAGGTGGCTGGTAATTTCAGTTATTTATGAGGCCGTTTCACGTTGATGGCTCTTTTCAGAAATCGACAATTGAAGGTTCTGTACGGAGGTCTATTGCGAGGAAGAAATTGGATGCACCAGGGTGCTATTACGTCTCGCGTTTCTAGTATTTTCTTTAGATTTTGTAAGATGTTTAATACGTTAAGAACGAAGCATTGAAGCAAAGCATGAACCATGACGTTACTGAATAATGTGAAAATGTAAATAAATTATTGTATCAGAAAGATAGTAAAGAAAGATGCTTAATGCATTATGGACTAATCATTGAAATAGAGCACAAAGCATGATGTTATCGAATAATGTTAAAGCGTGAATGAATTAATATATATTGTTAGACATCGTGTTGAAATAATATTACACTAATAATTAATAATTTAATAAATGTATTAAAATAATAGATAATTTAAAGAAGCGTATTATACGATTCAGTGATGGACAATTTTCATGATGCGGTGAACATAGTTTATCATAGTACCATAAATAGGCATTTTAATTTCTTTGTAATTTGTAAGATTATAGGATCTATGTGAAAGAAGAAAAGTTATAATAAAAATTGAACAAATCCTTGGAAATCCTTCTCATTATCACAATGTTAAGAAATAGAGTTTGACAATGTAAATTGACTGAAAAAAGTTGCGAATAAAATGTTATTATTAAAAATGCCATAACCATAGCATTAACCTTTAATGAGTTAAATGAAATTATACATTAGGTTCGAATATTGTCAAAATTAAAATAGTTGGAATCATCGTAGACCATTGATACAGATTTGTATTTATGAATATAAAATATAATTGAACTAAGAACAATGAGATACCACGATTAGACGTATGTAAAATGTGATTATAACATAATTAATTCAATTAGACTGAATTCTCTGAACTTGAATTTAATAAGGAATTGGATTCAATCGAATTAAAAGAAATAAGATTTAAGAGGTACTGTGTAATTTCCACGTGCAAAAGTGTTTCAATTAGAACACCATTCAAATTTTTAAATTCACAAAGGAAGATGAAAGAAATATTGAATTCGTATAAATTTCTTTGTACTTCTGTCAGGAATCATTGTTTCATGCAACCTGTTTCGCGAATAGACAACGACGAGCAGTCGGACGTGAACAACGGACGCAACGGTACGAGAACGAGAGTTCGTTTGCCAGCATTTTTTCGCGAGTCGGCAAACGACAAACGAGGAACGAATCGTCCCATCAATTGGATGGACGCCGCGGAATGCAATTGTCGTCCCTTTCGTTTCGAAACGTGCGGATTGCCGCACGAAGGAAAGCCTGCGCTTTAAACAATTACAGATCATTGAAACGCGAATTCCAAACGAATCGCTATTACTTCTTATGATCGTAAGCAAATAATTGTCTCGTTTGTGGTACGTTTGTGGTTTTGTTTTCTATTTCGATTAGAAATTTTTTTCTCCAATCTGAGAATTTTATATAATTCACAAACTCTTTCTTTCGAACAACTCGCAGAAAATAAATATACATATTGCGGCTCATGAGAAAATATTTGAATATTTACAGCGGAAATTTTTTATGATAAATTACGTAAAATACTTGGAAATTTCATTGCAAGTATAATGAGATGTGTCTGTCATGGTTATATTGGTGAAATTTGAAAGCAATGTAGAAATGTGTATGTTACAATGGAGAGTTACAAGATATTTACTGCAAAAATATACTTCATAAAAAATGATTATGCCAACATACAACATGTATGTTTGTAATAAATATCTTCTGATTTCAATATGCATTTTTAAACTTGCTTCAGGCTGTGCCGATATAATGAAATAATCGTATCTCGGTACAATGCTGGTGAAATTATAAAAAGTTGTATATAGCTAATAAGTATAATATGTTCATAAAAATTGTCTAAAAGTTCAAGCACTTTCACGAGTACTTGTCACTGTTAATTTTCATATCAGTAAATAACATTTAAAATGAATTTTATTTTCCTTCATACTACGTGAATTCTGAAACCTCTTAAAACAGCTCATAAAATGTCTCGTATCTCATCCTTCAAACTTAATTATATTAATTTTTCCTTTTCATAGTAATCGTTCGAACCATCTGTAACTTTCATAAGAAGATTTCATAATGCTAGAAACCCATTCCCCCTGAGAATTCGCCTTGCGATCCAAGGATCCCACTCTTGATAAATAACGACGATTGTTTTAATAACAATCTAACGGCGATCGTTTCTCATGAATAGGACAGAAACGAGCACCTTTCACCCGTCGGTCAACCAACTGTCGGCCATGGCGTCGGGTTGCGTCACTCGACACCAACGTGCACTGTCGCTTAGGTCCGTTCATTTGCATTTCCTCTCTTTCGTTACTCCTCAAATGTTTTCTTAATTTTTCCTGACAGGTCGACGTCTATCCCTTCATACAGGAAAGAAAATGTCGTTGCAGATTCATTTTGTATGCTACATGAAAATTATAGAAGTTTTCTGCCACATCTTTAAACATCTCTTTCTCCTGTCAGTTTAATGTCTATCAATATCTGTCATCTGTCAGTTATGTCTATCAACAATGTACCAAAGCGTGGCTATACATAGGAACTAGGGATCCTGTGCATGTGTCAGCACATATTATTGAACGATTTACACTTGTTAACGTAGCGTCAGACTGAAACGGTCTGTAGGTTTTCAAAATCATCTTTAAGTAAGTTTCTCTATTTCATTTGAAGCGTTTCGGGAAACGTCATAGAGCATGGCAATGTTTCGCGGTTTCAATTCGCCATGGCAGAGCTTGCGGGGAAATATACGAGGAAACCACACGCTCGTTTCTTCGACCGTATCGTTCGCATCATTAATGCAAACGGGACGGAATCACGCGATCGTTCGTATTTTCCTGACGAGCGTTCCTCGCGTACAACACGTCGTCAGTGGGAACAGGAAAACTGGTAACCAGCTGCTTGACAAAATACTCGTGTCGCTCTTGACTTCTTACGATCAGATGTTCCTTTGTTTATAGGAAAAGAAATTTTAATTGGTTTCAGTAGTTCATTTCTGTGGCAGAAAGAGAAATTGTTACAGATGGAATAATTTGTTTGCAGGGTAATGATACAATGATAGAACACAGTAACAGAGTAAACTTTATAAAACATGGATACGTAATATTTGTTACAGTATTGGGGAGAATTAATTTCATTTATACTGAGTTTACCTGTCTTTGTGGTTGGTTAATTGGAAAGAGAGAAATATTATTTATAAAAATAATTATTATAAAAATACAAAAATGCAGGCTTCAGAATATTTAAATAATAAAAATAGAAAGTTTCGTACATACGCTACCGTGCATAAGTACACGTTTGGTGCAATTCAATCGAAACATTTATATTTTTATTATATTTTTATTGTATTTTCAACATTATGATACGTAACAAAATATTTCTCTATTGTCAATTTTCTACTTTCTGCCCTAAGTGAAATCAAATGTCCTGCTAAATTGAAACTGAAACATAAAATATACCTGAATCGATCAAGTTCTATATTTATATCTACTAAATAGGCGACACTTCGTAAAATCTATATATAAACTTCTAAAACATATCTGGAAATTATCATTCCAGTCATTGTAACATCTCAACAATCTTGATCAGATACACTTAAAGTCACTTAACTTAGGTTCGTAGATCAAAGCATTTTTATTTATACCAATCGATATCAGTCTTTGTCTATATCTATTAATTGTTTATGGCTGTCAGAGACAAAATAAGAAGCGAAAGAAACATCATTTGAAGTATACTTTATATATTCGCAACACTTTTGAAGTGTCCAAATACTTAGTCAGGGTATTGTATAAATTTATATTTTATGGACATTTATCGAAAAACGCTTATGAATACCTAATAACAAATATCATATTAAACTAATAAATTGATTCTTTCTTCTTCGCGTGAAATAAATCAAATGGATTTCTTTTCAAGCAACGACGCGAACCAGAGGGAAGGAAGCAAGGGAGGGAAGCTCCCAAGGACAGGACCAAAATTGTTGGCCGATTAATTATGTTTTCGGGGCATTGTCCCTTTCGCGGAGAGAGAATTGATCGTGTCCGCACGCAGTCGCATGCGAACTCGCTCTTTGTGAATCGCGTTAACGATTCCCGCAAGCGTGGAACATTAATTGTTCCCTGGAGCACAATGGAGCCGCGAATAGAGGCGAGTTCCGCGACTGACCAGAGAGACCACACCGAAAATTAAAAGAACCGAGCGCCCAGAAGAGGATGAAAAAAGGCTGCGGAGCGATCGTTTGTCTAATTGAGTCGCGGAAATAACGGGCACGATGAAATTTTCGATTTTTCCTTTGCCGCGATAATTCTTTATCTACGGGCGATCTTTTTCCAACAAAAGTTGTATTTTACGATGAATTTTAACCTCTTTGGATATCATCTCTGATACATCGGTTTCATTCTAAGCATTCTCCGTATACATTTGCATGGAATTTGGATGTTTAATAGCATATTTGAGAATTTAATGCGAACCATTTGAATAATTGGAACGATCGAAGTTGATACGTGAATTTAACATCTTTTTATTTGCAATTAATGATATACCAGTGATGGAAATTGGTTTATCGTAATTGAGATACCGCACGACATCACAGAGATGATCAGCATTAAAATCATGGTGTCGAGCAGGAGAAGGCGCCCGTAACGTAATTATTTGTCGACGAAACAGTGACACCCTGGCGTTTGGCGAGTCACGGTATGAGGATTTTAATTATAAGATACGCGAAAACCCGTAATTAGACCACAATATATCTTGATCTGGCTTCGAATTCGTTTCTTGCTTGCTATGTTATCAAGGGAGAAGAAGATCTTCGAATTTTAAATGAACAGTGGCTCACGAACGTATTTAAATAAAACATTTTGAAATTTCATTATCGTTGTAATGAAACACGGTCGTCATGAATATATTTGTAAAATAAGAAACCAGTTTGGAAATGTATGCAAGCTTCCAAGATATTTACACTGGAAGTTTGTAATTAGAAAAAAAGTAGTAGAGCATTAACAACCATTTTAAACATTAAATACAGCTCCATTGAATATTCTTGTAATTTTTATGAAATATCTACTTGCATTAAATACCTTGTTGCTTCCACGTATTTTTTCAGTCTTTCAATCTTTACCAATACAATGATAATAGTCTCATACAATACATAATAATTACATGATAATTTCATACAATACACACAATTCACACATACATACATAATTACGAGAAGCTTTTACAAATATACCGATATTTTTGGAAATCACTGTCTGCGAAAAAGTGGAAAGAAATGTGAGGCGCGTTATGCTTCTTGAATTTCTCGAAAATAAGACAAAGGTTTTATTATGCAGATTGGGAAATGTTTATCTTGAACACTATCCTGAAAGAGATTTCCAACACTGGAAACCGCTAGGTATTTTCTTCGGGAAGAAAATATTTTTCACGGTATTTGTACTCTATGTTTGCCTGGAAAGCGAAACTTTTCGTTCCCAGTAAACATCGGTATTGTACACGATATTGTATACCACTGGTGTTATTTACTGCAATTTATTTCTCGCAGAGATATTGAAAATTATATAACCTGTGTAAAATGTCTTGCAAGATATTTCAACCTCGTGATCACAATTAATTATTGACATAAATATCCAGCGTCATGGTTTAATAAGGAAGTATAACCTTTCAACAATATTATCTACGTAATTTTCATAGTTATATTTATTCAGTCATCGCTTTAAATTGATGAATCTTATTTTTATGTAGGGTTCTAAATCGTAGAAGGAAACGACAGGAGAAGTTTTTAACTGGGACTACACGAACCCAAGTTTACTGCCACTTGAGTTCATCCAATTGAATAGGATACTTAATGCAATTTTAACGCCTTGACGACCGCTGTCACGTAAACGTGATTTCGCTCAGCCATCTATTGTCAGCCGCAGTCACGTTTACGTGACTTCAGTTCTTTTTCTTTTTTTATTTAATCGCCACTTACGCGTGAGACAAATGATTCCTGGCCTTTGATAGCGTCCTATCGAAACGAAACGATTTACAAATGCGCTGAAAAGACCGGCAATTTCTGAGCTTAATGATCCAGTGAAAGTTAATGGTTGGAAGATGATTATAATCTCGATTTCTGTAACTGCACGGAACAATCAGGAAATAAATAAAAAATTCATATAATACGTTAACGTACGAAATAAATTAAAATAATATGAAAAAACTGGATAATAATAACGAATTCAATGCGATTTTCTCAAAAAGTGCATCATAATTATAAAATAATAGACAAAAGTCAAAAATAAATGCGATTGACAGTGAAGATCTATAGCTGACAGAGTGTTAATGTCGCTTAATAAAAGTTTCTATTTTCAGTATGCTATGTATCTCGCAACACTGCTTAAATTCATAGCGAATCTAGTTATTGCAACAAACACCCTTTCAAAAGCTACCATCTCTTCTTTCGAAACTAAATGTACTCCATCAGCTGCCTGAGCAATCGAAAATGTGAAAAAGACGACAAATATCATTGTTATTAAAATAACATTTCCCTAATGAACGAAAGCTAAAGATCTTGCAGAACTTCAACGGAACTGATCAGACAGATGGATCGAGAGAGTCGAGCAATTTATTACCGTCAGTCAACGCGAGATGATGTTCGAGCGTCGCGTCCTTACGCAATTTTTTCCGCTCGTGGAAGGAGTTCGTTTGTGATACGTTTGCCGTGGTTGAATTAGCGGTGCTTGAAACTCGCGAAACGAAGAGCCACAGCAACGGGGATGAGAAAGAATCAACGTGAAAGCTGCTCGACGAGAGGAGGTTCTCGGGCGAGCGAGCTGCGTGAAAAGGATCGATTCTTTCAAACAAATAAATCCTCGGCGAGGATGAAAGCGCGATGCAAGTGGGCAGGCGCGTGTTCCGCGATGGTGTTTCGTTCAGCCAGCGCAGAGAAATGGCGAAGACAAAGGGTGGCCCCGGAAACGAAAGTGGCGAAACGCCAGATTATAGACGCGGTTGTCTACTCGTCACTAATTTCAGATTATTCGATTCTGATCTGGTGAAAAGAATTTTGTTTACTACCCTAAAGTGATTCTATGTAATCGTGGAATTTTTGGTCGGTTGTTTTAGTATCGTTTTGCGTATAAATCTTTCAGGAACCAAACTTATCGCTTCTACCTTTTATTAATTTCTTCGTTTCCTAACTATATATGTTCAATATTCAGTGTTTTCAAGAAACAAACGATTTACTTCCATAAGTTCGTTCATTGGAAAAGGATGACACAGATAATGACCAGTTCTAAGATAAATTGAAAAAAAAGAAACAGTGTTTATAAAATAATCACTTTTCCATACTAAAACGCTAAGTGATCATATAAAATGATTATATGTCCTAAATTGTATTTTTGCTTCTTCGTTAGAGATACAGATAGAGAGAATTTGTAGAATCAGCTGATACGATCACGAGATACTGGAACCTTTCAGCGTGTTGCCGACGTTCGGATCGATTTGACGTGTCACTAAAGAAATATTTAAGTACATGTTGCAGGAAGAAACGAAAATGCGTCTCGTAACAGGACTTGTTCGGCATCGTTTCCCAGTGAATCCTTACAAATCGCGAGATGCCTGCGGCGTCTTCGTGTCTCAAGCTCATTAAATCGTCACGAAAGGAAACTAAGAAAGAGGAAAAGGCGTAAAGATGGAGCCTCGTACAATGGGAAAAAGATCGCGGCTCTTTTGTCGGAACACGCCTCTTTCCGCGATTGGTTGCTCACAAACGGGGGAAAAATACGTCGATGGTTGGATAACAACCCTAGAACTGCTTCCGGTATCTTCCACTCGTACAAAGGTAGACGTCCACCTGAAATACTTTCATCGATGTTCGCTTATGTATGAGCAGTTATACATTTAAAGAAGCATTTCAAGTTATAAAGATTTTGCCAAGCATAATGAATTATTAATGAAATAGAATTATACGAAAATAGCGTTATTTGTATCCTTTCGTAGTTTCTTTTATCAGAATCCTTTGATTTTTATCAAATAATAATGCAACGACCAACTCTTGGAATATCTTCGAGTTATCCATTCAGATGATTATTTCAATTGATTATATCTACGAATTTATTTATGGATCTAAGTAATTGTTTAATTTTGAGAAGTTTAAAAATAGAAAATATAATACAAAGCATAAAAGAAGAATATCCTGCTTCTCTGAAAGAATGTATTAAGTTTCGATCGTATAATTCGCCACGGGTCTGTTTTTAAAATGAGATACACAATGCGATCCTTGTTGAAAGCCGTCGCTTAGAAACAAAAGAAAGAAATTCATCTTAGGAGCAAGTAGAGTCAAACTGTTGCAGATTAGTATCCAGTCTCTTCTGTGGTTAAATTTCCATAGTTTGTGGTTGTCTTCTATATCATCTGATACCAGCTCGAATTATCCACCTTCAACTTCAGTTACGTCGTCTTTTTTGTAGACGAATCTTTTTTTAGTCGTCGGTTTCGAAGGTCATGGTCAATCTCGAATCGCAAGTTTGATAATTCGTGACTCAAAATTTGTTTAGTTACATCAAGAACAATAAAAGATTTTCATACAGGATTTCTAAACGTAGTAGTATCTTCAAATGCTTAAAAATTTTGTAAATAGCACATATTTTTAACCAACTGGAACATGGAAATTGTTATTAAAAAATGTATCTTCTGTATAGAAGATGATCAAATTTTATCGCTCGTTTAAAAAGCTTCATTTAAAGAAACACAAATATTTAGAATCGACGGCCTCAGACTAATCGCGTACCTGATCGCTACCGCAGAATGTAGTGCTCGCTTCTATTTACGTGCACTAATTCAACCACCATGAAAACAACTTCCGCCCTGTAACATCTATAATCTACTTTTCGCACGATAGTGAATGATCACTTGCAAATAAACAATTTTTAAAAAAGAAAATTGCAGTATCTTTACACTTGAGCAATAGAAACAGGAAAACCAGCGATCGTTACACTTGTCAATTGACCGACTCGATGGTCGACAGATAAGACATAATTCAGTTAACTGATGCTAGAACCAAGTCGATCTTGAAACACAGCTCGTGCTACAAATGCACACGTAATCTCTGGATCTCGACACTTATGTTCGACGATCTTCATTCACAAAGAACCCAAAGGGGTTAATTAGCGTGAGTTTAGTCTCGTAGCGATGTATCTGGCTTCCAGGATCCGCTATGCTACCGGGCTCAGGCAAATTGTCGTGCTTCGACGATCTTCCACCGACAGTAAGCGCAAACACGTAACGCGTGTCATAATTACAGGATTTATTTTATTTATATGTAATTAATGCACCGCACAGTGCCACGTGAACTGTTACATTCAGCTCCGATGGGTCAGATGTGATCTTTATCGCGAGATTAACATGAGTTTATTGCAACAAGTTAGGGTAAAATAAAATAATTGGAAGTATAAAAAAATCTCTTTAACTTTATGATGTTATTGTTATTGGTATATAGTTATATTATAAGAAATCTTTTTCTTTATATTTTTCGTGGATTATTATAGGTAACCTTTTTCGGGATTTATTCGAGTCTCGTGATACTGTAGTTATTTTTAATACAATTTTTGATACATGCTTCATCAGGAGAATAAGAAAATTTGCAAACCTAAAGAAATTTTAATACAAGGAAATTACGGAGGAAAAATATCGATATAAGAGATTTATCATCAAAATAATAAAAAATTTTAATGGATAAAGACAAAATTAAACTGGAAATAGGTTAAGAATAAATAGAGAATAAATAGAAAAATTGTTAACTATCATTGCAACATTGCTACCATCCCTCCGATTATCAAAAGAATATTCTACTTGAACCAATCACGCTCGCACAGAACCCAATACATGAAAAATGAAACAAAACGAAAGTTGCAACTCTGAAAGTCGTCAGCACCCCACGGTATCGAACGCTTTCCGATTACTCGACGAGTGGCCCGACACAATGTCGTCCAGACTAATTAAACTCGCGTCAACAGGCGGGAAATTCACACGTCGCAGAGTTCCAGGCTCTGAAATCGAAGAAGCAAAGAAAAAAGAAAAGCTGTTCGCTTCCGGCAAGAGGTCCTCTCGACTCGATCCGAGTACCAAAGGAACCAGTGCCGTGGTAGTCGAATAATTTTGCCAATATTCGATCGGACACGGCAAACATCAATTTGCACCAAGAGTCTCTTCAACGCTGATGGAGTATCCTGGTAGCAATCTCGGCTTTCGCGGTTCCGAATTCTCCGGATAACTCCGTGAACCTTGCGGACTTGGCCTGCTCCTCCTACATTCGCCTTAAAGGGAAGCCGTGTAAAGGCGAAGGACACAGTTTCCTCGGCTTCCAACAGTCAATTTGATCGTCTCGTGGCCGAGAGGTTCCATGATCTGTGACTCCTTTGTGTCATGCCACCACCGCGAAATACGACAGTGGAGATATGCGAAGATTTAAGACACGCTACGAAACCAGAAACGAGATCCTTATGGTTTTTAGGGGAACTTCGTGGTTTATCTGATAGAGGTTTCTAATTAGATGGGGTCGTTTGATTGTACACGAAGGGGAACTAATTGGGGTGTTTGGATTGTAGATGGCTTGCTGATGTCTGAGGCTCGTTTTTCGTCTGGGTTAGGCTTAAGAGTAGTAATTGGTGCAGAGGGTTTTTGTGGCTGAATTTTCTTGATTGATGTTGCTGTAACGATAATAGCATGTGGAGTGTGATTTTTAGATTTTAGTAGATTTCTAGTTAAAGAAGAACGTCTCATGATGCAGAAGAAATACAGACGAATGGATTTTTGTCGATAAATTTTTGTAATTATTATAGTTGTGACAAGATGAATAATTTTTAGATTTTGAAGTTTCAAGTGGGAAAGAACTTAGAGTAGCTACCTTTAAGTAAGAATTTTATCAGTCAGACTTTCGTCAGACTATAATGCTACTTTCTACGTACTGCTTGTTAGATTTCTTCTGACGTAGTAGTCTGAATTTCCTTATCGATAACGTGGATCCGCGTGATCTTCGACGGAATCCGTGTTCATGAACAGTTATCGATTTCGTGGATAATTCGAGGCGACAACGGAGGCGTCAGTTGCAGCTGTAGCCGGCGACGTAGTTGCCACTCGCAGTCAAAGATGCACCGCCGCGCTTCCGTGATCCGATTAGGATTTATTATTCGAGCGGGTGCGTGCACACCTGTGCCTTTCCACCGATTGGCCAGGATATATAAAGCGCGAATCCCACGCGTCCTCATGCGCGGGCGTCTTCTCCTCGATCCTTGATCTTCTTGCGAAATCTACCAACCCTCGGCTGAAAACCTTCTTTATCTTTTCTATAGGAATCTAGACTCCTTTTTTTTTAAAAATAATTTCCTTCTTTCGAGAGAAAAGACCGAAAGAGTAAAAAAACTATATGATTTCATGGTTTATTTTCTATTCTTCATCGAGAGGAATTTATCTTGGAAAAATGATCTTTTGTCAGATTCCTATGAATATAATTAAAGGGATAATTAAAGGCATAGATTCGTAAATTATTAAATAGTAATAATCAGTGATTGAATATAATGGTTAGAGTGTACTTTGATGGGAATTTTGATAGAGATTTACGATAGACGTGTGATCATTTATATTAAAGTTTCAGACATTTGTACTATTTCAGAAAGAAAAGTGGAGAAGTTTTTAGAAGATTTTGAATTTTCGGACAATAAACAATAAATACGTACAATACAAAGTCGCTATACTTTCTTCAAGACACACACAATAAAATTTAATATAATCACAGCACAACTAAGAATCCAAAAGTTCTTTCAAACTTTTTCCAGCAACTTTAACCGTCTCCTCCCCTTGATTACTCCCCAACAATCAAGATAACCGAGAGCAAGTACGATCTAATCGGAAAATCGAAGTTTCAAGATCTAAACAATGCTTCCAAAACCTGAATCAACTTCAAAGAGTAAGAAGCGCACGGCTTATCAGTGACACAACCAATCGTAGAAGGAGTAATTGGTCGCGTGACACGTCAGAAATTTCTCTTCTTCCGCGTAGTTTCGCTATCCGCGACGTGTAATATGAATGAAACTCGTCTTTGTTCGCCGCGAGCAAGCGTGTTTTCCTCGTGTCACGTTCGCCATATAAATTCGAGGAGGAAAGGGAAGACCAAGAGAAGAAGATACAAGCGGCTGTTGGGTGGATGAAAAATCTGAAGATGGACGGGGTCAGTCACGTTGAAGCAGCTGACTGAAACGGCTGTCCGGCTGAAAGGAGATTCAGACAAGAAACGATGTTATCGAGATGACGGGAGGCTCGGCCCGGTTCCAGGATAATTGAAAGTTATGACCACGGTCGAGAGATCCTGCAGGACGTTCCGTATCGTGGTGATATTTCAGCGGCAGCCCTTTGCCCATCGAGAACGAAAGGTCTAACGCTAATCTGATGCTAATGGAAACAGGTTCGCGCTACTTCCGTGAATGTAGTTATGGGTATTAGGGTCGGAGTTTAAAGCGTTCTTTTATCGCCTTTCGGAGCGACTTGCGTTGTAAGTGAGGATATCTTGAGGATTTGATGGTTCTCGACATGAACTTTATATTGTTGAAATTCAGAAGTTTTGAAGAATTGTAGATACTGGATTTATTGAACTTTAATACAGTCTCAGGGAAATATATTTTATTTAAAACAAGATTCCCGATTTTTCCAGATTATGAGATCTAGACTTTTCTGAAGATATATCTTGGATAGGCTGAGGATGACAGTTCGTTGATTCATTGAATTTTGAAAATGATTTCACCTTCTGAACTCTCAATTTATCACATAACTTATTCCGAAATATATTATAATAATATTATATTAAAATATATTATATCCGAATTATATTAGGTTATCCTAAAAGTTTCTTTCGTTTTATAAGAAAATAATAGATGCACAACATTTCTTGTTTTATATTATTTTATTGAATTATGTATTTTGTTCTACTGGAACAGCTATTATTTCCTTATAAAATGAAAGAAATTTTTGGGACAACCTAATAAATTGTTAAATTTAAAGTTAAATAGATTGTATAAATAATGAACGTCAGGTCAATTTTGCAACTGGCTGAAATGACTATAAAGCAATACGGCGAATAATGTGGAATATATCGTTGATGAATTTAAACAAAGGACAGAAATAAGAAGTTAACAGTATGCTCTTGAAATAATGTTATCTAGAATGTAATAAAAATATAATCGATTATTATTTCATATAATAAATAACAAATTTTCATTTCACTTGCAAATCCAATTTGGAATTCAATTCGTATAAGGAAAACACAAACTCCCACTTTATTTCCAAGGAAATTTTCATTTCCTTTTTAAGAAACTCCATCAAGAATTTATAATTTCAGAACAACATTTAAAGCTACGTCGTTGAATATTCAATAACCTCATCCTTGATGACGTTTCTCTTCAACGTCAACGACCTCCATAACTTAGCGCTAACTTGGACAACAATAGCGCGACGACGACAGAGGAATATACGGAATCGCGTATTTTTCAAACGATACGATGACGTTTGAACTCCCACGCGTAAACATTTTCACGTGTATCGAGTCGTAAGCTCGTTTTTCTCTGCTGGAAAGAACAACGATGCAGCTGCTAGAAGTAATTTCCGATTAGTGGCTCTGAGAAACGAGCTGAATCTGCGTCGCGAGTAGGAGAATTAAATTAACCTGTCTCTTGGTCACGCGATTGCTCTCGGGCACCGATCTCGTGTTAGTCACGAGTTACTTTATCACGATTTTTGTTCTTGTGAATAGAGGCTCGGTGACGCGTTGTTTTCAAATGTGAGATTCCGTTTCAAATTTAACACAGTAATTGAAACACGTCGGTTAGACTCAACTATGGTGATTCCTTTCATTTTATATTTGACGTTAATTCGAATCATCCAGAATTGAATTGCATAATAAAAACTGACGACTCTACATCCTAAGGCCAATAAGGGATGACGATTTGATTGTAAAATTAAAAAGTAAAAGAGTAAAATAAAGTAGTAAAAATAATTTTCCTGTATCTTCAGTAACAAATACTAAAATAACTAAAATGAATTGAATTATAATTGACAGTAAAACCTGACTGTTCCGCCTCCAAAGACCAACGACGATAATACAACGATAATTCAAATGCAATTTAGTTTTAACTACATTGATGATCTTTCTACATTTGCAATAACAAATGTCGAAGTAATAGTCAAATTTTCAAAATAAAATCGACAAGATTTCCAATCGAACCTAATATAAAAGAAGCGATAGAATGACGAGAAGAAAGATCTTTACGACGGGGTAAAAGACGAAAGTGATCGTCACGAAATAAATCTGATTTATTCAAGCTCACAAAGACGGGCATTCCTGTCTGATTCGATTGTCGAACTAATCAGAACGGAAAGTTATTATGCGGGTGCGTCAGACTCACGGAAATGACAAGCCAACGCCCGATTCGATTATTTATCGCGGCGATCATGTAGCAATTTATCGACGTCGTCCGACAGATTCCAAGCTAAACGAGGTCAGACGACATCGATGTCAATTTCCTCGGTGTTCCCACTGCATATTCGATCGACGATTTGCCGTCCATGTCACGATAAAGCCCCGCTGATAAAGGCTACGCGAATGAAATTCACGGATGTATCGCCCTGTACAAGCGATTCGTGAGCAACCAACGACAACACGCAGCCGTACTAGCAGCTTCCATTCGATTCTTCCTATCATTTTCCCATCCCATTCTAAAAAAGCTAATGATTTGGTATTTTTTAATTCGATTAAATTTATAATTATATGATTTAATAATGTCGAATACTTACACTCACTTACGAAAGACTTTGTACACTCTATAAGAAAGCTATCTTTATTGAAATAAAATTTTATCGTCCACCATATAATTAGTATGTTCTGTAGCAAGAAGACGAAGAGGTGATTCAGATAAAAATTTATAGAATATTAATATACGTTAATGACGAAATCTCAAGATTATGAGATGAATATATTAAATCATTTTTCTTGTTTAATGTCTTATAAATTCGTAACGTCAAGATATTTTATCCTATTCAGGAAGATCATGCTTATATAAAAGGCTTAATCATTCTCTCTTATCTGTTTTATTATATATATTTATATAATTATTCGGCTGAAGACATTTTAGATAGTTATAAGAAATGATCGTCGAGTCGTTAAAAATACTTGATGCTCGGCAGGTCTCTACATTTCCTCGGCGGAATTTTATGATTTTTGTTTACGACGATCGTTAAATTCCACTGACACGTCATAAAAATTAGTATCTATCCTGCCCGAGGTTTATGTGCCATACGATACGAGAATGCAAATGCATTTACGGGTGCTATGGATTTATGTATGAAGATAGAAGTGGATTTCGGTTCAAGGAAAGCTTTACGTTCGAATATATCGTCGTTTTTCTAAGGATATTTATGATTGTTTATCGATATTTCAACGAGATAATACTTCTTTTTATGGCTACTAAATGTTTCTATAATATATTTAAAAATTGTAAATGTAAGCAACTTAGTAAATAATTTATTGAACCACTCGTATACTTCAATGTTTGCGGTTATAATACATAAAAGATAAAACTGTATAATTATATTTTAAATGAACGCTACTTAAAAATAATTAATCAAATGATTTCTCAAATGACGATAGAGAAATGAATTTATGTTTTTCTAACCACATTAGTTATTTTAAATTAGTTAAAAATAAAATACTCATAAAAGTCAGTCGGTCAAATTATACTGACCAATTCAATTTCTTATATATCAATAACGTTATTAATGGACTGCGGATTTTTCTGCAAATTGTCATATCAAATTATCATACCTTCGAGAACGTAAAAAAGAAAAGTAGAACCTCGATAAAAGGTTATTTTACCTACTATGTATCTTAGGAAGCATTATACTTTGAATATTTTACACATTTCTTCATATCATATGAATTCTGTGCAATTTTGCACTTTCAAATTTCTTATAAATGTATAAGACTCCGCAGTCTGGTCATCAACTTTCAAGCAACGAACTATCCAGACAACTTAAAAAATTCTTTCCATCGGCATTAACCAAGATAAAAAAAAAAATCTCATCCGAAGCGTTTCTTCGACGTGGTCCCGCCCTCTAGGACGTTTAATTTACTCATTTGAACGTGAAGCTAAATAATAAATCCCCGTGGCCGGCAACGTGCCTGGTCTCGCTGGCAAAAGCTGATTACCCTTCGCGATAATCCGTGAGAGCAGCTCTGTTGCCGCCTGCAACTCGTCTGCCTTCGTCACTTCCGACGAGACACTCTTCTATAGGGGTTAACGAGGTCGGCCGCGAAACAACCCAGTCACCCTCGTCTTGCCTGTCGATCTCGTTTCCCCTCTGCTTTCTCTCTTTTTTTTTTTTTACCTCCGTGTGTCCCTCATGCATATTTAAATTGGTCGACCCGTGGAAATTTGTAGCCGGCTCGTATCGTTCCAACATGACTCCTGTATCCGTCGAATCTCTCGATTGGACAAGGGTTGCCTGATTTCGTCCAACCGATTCGATCGAATGATCTTTGTTTCCGCGATCGTTTATTGATTTCGATTGCACGAAGGAAACTTATTGATTTATTATGCAAATTTTGTGGTTGGTTTTTTAAATTTTTCTTTCATCTGCTGGTAGCGTAAAGTGATTTTGAGTTATAGGTGAACTGGACCACGGTCGGAAATTATATTGATATTATATCGATCAATTATATCAAATAATTTGGAATATACAGATCGATAAATTGGTTTGCCGATGCCAACGGAAGGTTCACTGAATCTGGTATAGCAGGAGAGATTAAGGAAGAAAGTAGAATATTTTACTTTGGATTAGTATTCATTCAAAATTGTTTTGTTGAAAATATCTTCTTGAATATGTTGAATATATGACCACTAATATCTCGAAGGTATGTCCTACTGATCGTGGGACTTAGTTATCAATGAGTGAATGAAACATTTTCTTATTCTCAAAATGATTTCGCTGTTCCATATTAAAATTTTAAAAATTGATAACTTTTAAATAATGTATGCGGTGCGTCTATTCACAATAAACTTTAGCTTCGGTCAACAGCAACTAACGTAAGTCCACTAATTTCAAAATCAACAAATTATGGCTATTCAAACAAAGTAATCCTATATAACATATGGAACCTGTATTTTCTTTGAAACGTGGCTCACTTCCCTTCCGGCAATAACATGGAAGAAGGTAGAAAACTTATCTCAATCCTCTTGCTCGAAGTTCGACGTCTAATTTTTGTTTCTTTCTAGTTTCCTGAAGGCGTCGATGCGCCTAGGAAAGTATCGATACACCATCGATACGACGAGGATTGAGTAACCTCTTTCTCGTCAAAGTCGTTGCGTACGCTCCAGCTTCGACTCTCGTTGATCCGGATGGAATTTCATTTTCTACGGATTTGCCTGGCCCTTGCCAACTGTTAATTCGAAATTCAATTCCTCGAATTACGCATTCGGCTGCACTTTTACGCTGGCACGCCTGGGAATCGCGTCAGGACAAATCTCGTTAGCTCGGAACACGATGCTCCTGTGCTGCTTTCCCGATCGAATTATTCACTCGTTCGACGAGTTTTTATTTCACGAACCCTCCTCTGCCTAGAGTCTATGCAGGTATCATGGATACTGGCTAAAAACATGGAGATTTTTGGCTGTTCTTGATGTTCTGTTCTTTACATTCGTTATTGTACATAGACCGTGAAGCACTGAAATTTTTATGACGGGATCATTTCACGTGGATACTGTTTGTACAGAGTTATGAGTAAACGTAACAGAAATTGTGAAATATAGTTTCATTTTCTGAGAATTGTTGGGTATTCTTGAAATATTAGTACGTTAATAATAATTCCAGTTAGTATATATTTAATGTATTAATAATACTTAATAATAACCAGTATGTTTAATGATGTATAAATATTTAGCATAATAAGTAGAATATTGTTAATGGATACGTATGGCAGTAATTTATTATAGTGGAATATCGGCTATTCTTAGAAGGCAGTTGAAAACAAATTACGATATTTGGCTTGTGAAATGTTACTTCTCACAACAAGTGTTCTTGATTGTTCCAATAATTAATTGCATTAGAAAATGCAGAAAATTATAATTTCTAGTAGAACATATTAACATTGGATATTGTATTAGATATCTATAATTTAAGAGACCAAAAATGGATACATCAGGTCGTCCGAAAAGTTTCTTTCGTTTTGTTCACGATTCATTTTGTTCTTTCAAATTAAAGATCACAACGTTCGACAGATTAGGTTTCATGTTTGTATAAAGATGAGTTGTTGTAAAAGACGGGTCTGTAAAAGAAAATCACTTTTCGGACAACCTAGTATTTCTTTAGATGAGGCAAAAGATGAAAAGTTAAGTTTGGTAAAGTTAAATTTGAAATGAAGTTTGATTAAAGCGGCGCGACATAGGTGTTTGCCTAATTATTTCTGTTCGACGTTCCCCTCCTTTATCCAAAGATCCGTCTGCCAACTCCCGGTCAACAAAATGAAGGATTCCGTTTGTATGTCTCGCGTTTTCGGCAACTCTAAAATCCTTACGACGTTCGTTTACAAATCCTCCTTATATTTGCTCGATTCCCGCACTTTCTCTCCGCTTGCCGACGAATAATTTATCTTCGTTAGTAAATGTCTGGACCAGAAAACGTGCAACTTTGAAACTCTACGAAACGCGAAATTCGCGTCAACGTAGTTCTGTTCACCAAAAAGATAATTCGTTTTTTAATAATTTATCATTAATAATCTTTTTCTATTTCTATGACAATCCTTTCATTAACTTATGAACACTAAATTTACTTTTCATATACGTCCTTATTATTTCAATGTATGTATACTATCATAAATAAAATATCTCTTATATTGAGGCCAAATATTCAAATTACTTATTATTAAATAAAGAATAAATTTAATATAAACTAAATAGTTGATTTTGTAATATCGTTTTAAGCTTGTAATTGTAGTGTCTGTAATAATCAAGAATCTATAGGAACATTATGTTCGCATATTTGCATAATGCACCAAATACATCAACTGTAATCAATCTTAAAATCTCATACTTGAGACTATTGTCCACCAACTCGAAATTTGTCACGAAATGTCATAAGAGATAGATCTACAGCTGAGTGAAAGATCCAAAGGTTTAGAACCCCTAAAAAGCACGTGTCTTATCCGTCACTAAACCTGCAGTTCTACCACCTAAAGCGTCAAACTATAAACGGAAGAGAAAATGAAGAAAGAGAAAGACAGGATGTAAAAGTTGTGTAGTTTCAAAAGCCGCTCGCCAAGTTGGGTCGTTTTCTTGGAGAATTGCTAGCTGAAGAGGCAAACTGTTGGTCTGCAGCTGGTCAGGATGACGAAACGGAAACGTTTGAAATCAGTTGGTGCAACGGAGATTCGTGGAAACCGACCGAACAACGAAAAGCAACGCCGCGAAGAGGAGATTAAACGGCGTCCCCTGCGAAAAGCTTTAATTCCGTTTCTTTCGAGATTTTAATCAACGATCAGTTCTCTCGCGTAATCCTAGCAGAGGGTAGGGGCGTGTCTCTGCCAAAAACTATCCGATCGGATCCGTTCCACTGGTCCGACGAGAAAAAAGGAAGAAGAAGAAGATACGAGGAGAAAGGGACACGAATAACCGAGCTGGTAATCCGAGTTGAAATGTTTTCTTCGACTCCTCGCTTTACCCATCCCCAGACCGTCGAGTTTCGAGCGAGAAAAAACAGACGACCAGCAGACTCCAGATCCTTTATTGAGAGATCTTATTGATGCTGGGATGTGTTTTTCCTGGATTTTTCGCAAGATGATGGATATCGAAGGACGAACCTCTGTTTTTCGAGCAAGAGTTTTCTCTCGATTTTATGATTTTGATAGGAGTTTAAATGGCACAGTTGGAAAATGTAACGAAGAGCTATCTTAATATGAAAGTACTGTTGCACGTGCAGAGGAAGCACGTTGTTTGTTAAGATTGAAATAATATAGAAAGAAAGAAAACTGATAGAATAATTGCAATTTTAGTGGAGATTTTGGTTGGAGCTTGCAATGTATAAATGCAGTAGATGAGTTTCATAGGACTTTAAGGTGGTGCCAAAAAACATTTGGAGAACGCATATCTTAATTCGAAGACGTTGTTGTATGTGTGGACCAAGAATGAGAAGGTTTATTGAAATTGAAATAGTGTGGGAAGAAAGATAAGCGAAAGAATAATTGCAATTTTAGTAGAGATTTTGGTTTATAATGTATAATTGTAGTGGGTGATTTCGATAAGAGTCTTGAGTGGGAGATTTTAAAGATTTGGAGAACAAATATCATTATCCGAAGATATTATCATATCCTTTTAAGGAGGATAACAACATTTCTTAAGTTTGAAGTAACATAGAGAGAAAGAAAAAGTGGTAGAATAATTGGTATTTTAGAAGAGTTGAAAGTTCATTGAATGTCATACTCTCAGTTGAATTATACATGTTACAGATAACCACAATTATTTGGGCTACAGGTTCCTTAATTTCAGAATATCCGATCTTATCTGGTATTCCATATTTTATACGATAAATTTTATTAATAGTCCTCGTATACTTTAAATGAAATTCGATGAAGATTAAAATTAAGTAATCCAACTTAACTCTAACCCAAATTGTGGTTACCCATGACCCAAGAATATCAGTCAGGGGTTGAAAGCTTTTAAGGTTATAGTGCTGTGGGAAATGAATTTTCACAAAATGTAAATCAGTTTACATATATACATTTTTAGATGTATAATAAATTTGTGATTATCTTCAAATACGCATACACGATATAAAATTAGAAAAAAATTCTATAAAAATTTACAAAATTATGCGACACTAATTTGTGCGACACACGTATAAGAAAATTGTAATGTAAAATTTTAATCGTGTATAAAATTTTATACTCTTATGTAAAATACTGATTCCATTAATTAATTCAAATTGCAAGGGCTTGAAAGTTTAAGAGGGAAGAAAACTTGAAGATGAAATTCATTTCTCTTGGGTAGGATATCGGGAAAAAACGATACTTTTGAAGAAAGATGTCTCGAACTTGGCTAATAAAACTCCAGGATTTTTAGGATTTTTTATCTACTGTTCGCGAGGTGCATCTCGAACACAATTATTCGCCAGCTACAGACCACCACTTGCTCCTTTATTCTGATGTATGCTTGCTACGCCAAACTTTTACGAAACGAAGGATAAAATGCGAGTTTTGCACTTTCAGCGCTTCTTTCGCGTCTCGACCAAGCAACTTTTGATCAATATTTTCTACGCTTCTATCTATTATCTTGCAGAAGAACCAGCAACAACATCGACTTACTTAGACGTTACAAGATTATTTACATCGTGTATTGTATAATATTAATCAAAAGATCAATAGGAATTAATTCCTAATCTTCATTCCTTAATAGCTACTTCCTTAATAGCTAAAAATTTTAAGGGAGTGTCCTGAATTAGAATGTTCTACAACGGTGTTTTTTTTGTGATTTTTTTAGACGGGAAAGAAAGAAATGAAGTTATTGAATTTCGAGGTATGGTTTTATATATATTTAATGAGTAGAAAAAGTTTTTTTTTAAGTAAAAAAGAAATTATAACAGATTTCTAAGCCTATTTCATGGACGTCTTGTCGCTGCAATCTTCAATTGGCGAGAAAAATCCATCTCGTAATTCTTGATGGAAACAAAAAACCACAAAAGGATTAAATTTTTTTTTCTGGGTGAACTAAACAACGGCAGAAAAAATGTGAAATTAAAAATGTTAGCGGATTTAGAAAAAAAGTGATCTTTAAAAAGAAAAATAAACTTTAAGGTACTACAACAATTATTTAAATAAACTTTTTTTCTGCCGTTGTTTAGTTCACCCAGAAGAAAAATATATAATAATTTGATCCTCTTTTATTGTTTTGTTTCTGTCAAGAAGTACGGGGTAGATCTTTCCCGCCCTGCGGCGACAAGACACCCTTGAAATAGGCTTAGAAATCTGTTATAATTTTTTTTACTTTAAAAAAATTTTTTTCCATTCTTTAAATATATATAAAACCATACCTCAAAATTCAATAACTTCATTTCTTTCTTTCCCTTCTAAAAAAATATCACAAAGAAAATGATGTCTTAGAACATTCTAATTCAGGACACCCCCTTAATCAGAAACTTCCTAGCCTTGAATTTTACAGCCTCGAAATTAAATATGATAAATATCATATCAGTATTATTAATGTTATATGACTAACGTTGAAAAAAAGTACGAAACTACATGCTCAAACGGAGTTAATTATATGTGTCACATCAATAGATCGCTCCTGTAATTTCCAAAATCCTAAAAAGCTCTGCTGATCGAGAGTCGATCATGTTCTGCTATGTAATTAAGTTGGTCGTAGCGAGTTCTTCGAAAAGGAACGACCCTTTTCTGTCACACGACGGATATAATTATTGACTAGGTTTCATCTAACGTGACACGAGGCTAGATTTTTCGATGGAAATCAGGTTACGTCTATCAAAAGATGCGAGAGACACAGCAACGGGACAGATAATTAACGACTGGTGGCTTCGAACATGCAGAAATGGAACGTCAAGTCAGGAAACGTTTCGAGAAAATACGTTTCTCTCGTGTCGAATTTGTTTAAACAAATATGGACTTTCGATCGTTTGCTCTTGGCAGTGGTTCCATTCGTTATATCGTGTCGAGCTCGCTTGTTGACTGACGCTCTCAATTCAATCTTTTGTTTTGTTTATTACAACGTACCATGCGGAAAAACACAGCAAATATGCAATGGGATTGCTTAAAAATGTTCCAGTGAGATTTTGGAATTGTTTCAAGAAATTTTTCAATTCGAATGATAAAGTTGCAATTGTTGAATTTATAAGCTGAGTTTAATTCCTTTAGAAGTACAACGTATAAGATGAAATAATGTATGCTCTAGGTAACAAAATATAAAATAAACGACGAAGAGAAACAAGAATATTTTTAATGAACAGGAAGAATGGTTTAAATTAAAATTGGATTATTTTTTTTATTATGGAACAATGGTAGTAAGTTTCTTCTGATCTGAACGTACCATGTATGTCGATTAAAATTTAGAATCAGTGGTAATAATTAGATAAAGAAAGGTAACAATATAAAATAATAATTTATTTATCCAAAAATCTCTCTTAATTATTTCATTTGAATTAAGAATATATCGTTTCACATTTATGTTACTAAGGACTAAAATCAGAATAGCTACAATTAATTTGCCTTCGTCAATTTCCAACTCTATATCCAAAGGAGTTTCTGATTAAGGAACGTCCCAGTTAAAAGGTTAATATTCAAGGGACCTGCCATTCTCATTAAAATGGATTTCGTTCGCGCTGAGATTTGTTCTTCATTTCGAAAACGATTACGCCTGTTCTTCTGGTTCTCATTTCCATGTAATCTTGGAAGTTACTGCTGCTTGTATTAACAAAAAGTCTATCGAAGTAGTTCAAAAACCTCCAAGCGCATTAAAAATTCTTCTAACATTTATATTCCTTTATAAATCCAAAACGTGTAAATAATTTTATTTTCCAATGAAAATAATTTCTACTGTTTCAATAATGAGCTGATATAAAAATTTCACTGATCTTTCTCAAAATAATCTTAAACTATAAGTTTATGAAAATTGTTGGAATATAATGATAGATACATACATACAGATACGTGCAGTCACACACATGCAACAGCGCGAAAGATATTAAGACTCTTCAGGATACAAAAACGACTATAGCTCTTTGTTATTCTCGCTGTTTGTTTGTTACTTACACGTGGAAGTTCTGTTCTGTTGATATTCTGTTTCGATAAACATTTTTAAAGAAAAATTTGACAAAAATTCATCAGGATAAACCGAGTCAAAGTAGCGTTTTTCGTGGATTTCTCGCGTGAAAATTTCGTCATGGCGGTCATCGACCCCGACGCATCGTTGAAACACGGTTTCTTCAAGTTCGACCGCGTAAAATCGCTGCCAGTTAAACCAAAAAATTTACGCGCGAAGGCTGTCGCGTCGAAGCTCGTACACTCGTCGAGTTACTGGTGATGCGGAACGGAAATGAGAAAATTCCTTTCTTCGTCGTCTAACGTGTGCGTCATTGTGCTTTGCTGTTTTCCCAAATTAATTTACGATAATCTTCGCGCGAGAAACAACCACTTGAATGATAATGGCCATTGCCGGACATCGGATCGAGGACCTCGCGGAAATCTGAGAACATGCAAGATGGTTTCTTTCGAAAAACACGAGAATGTTTGTGATGGTGTAACAACAAAGAATGGAATAACGAGTAGACGTTGGAAGAATTCATTAGCTTTTTTAATCACTGAGAGAAATTAGACTTTTAAACAGTTTAAAAATTTATTTGATCACTTAATCCTTTAACTGTATGTTGTGTGTGTAAATATTCGTGTTTCTCATAATATCATGCTATGAAATATAAAAAAAAACTAATAGAATACCAGAGATTGATATAACAAACAACTCTCCATATATCTATGAGATATTTAAAAGAAGAGAAACAAAGGAATAAGCAGCTTCATTCTTTGTTCAGATTCTCCCTTTTGAAACATCATCTCTTGCTCTCATAACAAGCTGTAGTGTTGATATCCCCAAATCTATTTCCGTATAATCAAACGTATTCTAAGCACCAAACGTATAATCAATCAGTTCATCAGGACCATGTTACAGAAATTCCGACAAAGATACATGACTCATACTAACATTATAGTAAGCAGGTTCAAAGGAGAGTGATATATTTAAGAAATTTCTAAAACGACCCATGACGAATCAGCGAAATTTCAAGCACAAGACAGCAATTGATTGGTGACTTGTTACACTAATAAGATAGAACGACAGAAGGGAGTCTACATCCACCCTGCTCGATAGCCTAAATGCGATTGGCGAAGGGAAGGCCCTTGAATCGGTGTAATCATCGTGACGTGGATGAATTTAAAATGGATCTCTTCATATTAAGGCACACCCCTGACGATCCTTCCATTTCTTCGGTAACAGACCCCTGTCGCGCCGATTTTATTCTCCTGTCATTGTTGCTCATTCGAGGGTGAGCTACCCTTGAAGATTTAGAGGGATCTACCGTAAGATTCTCTCATAGTGAGCGTTAGTGAATTGCGGAATTTTTATGTAAGAAGAATTGAATAACACGAAATCGTCTTTATATTAGTGTTATAATATCTTAGAATAAATTAAGCTAATGATTAGACTGCTGATTTTTATGCAAATTCATATTTTCCACAGTATAATTAAGAAGTCTACCCACTAACTATTGAACTTAAGAGGCACTATATTTTGAATACTTTATATATTTTTTCATATTACGTGCATTTCGCAATTTGCAATTTGCTAATGGTATATAAAACTGATAAAATAATTCTAAGCGTCAATTTGAGACTGATTAACCTCTTAGGTACGGTGCACCACTATAGTAACTTTCGCGGATGTAACCTTATATTACGACGCGCCACTATAGTGCCTCGCACACCGTTTGAACTACATAATCTTTTTCATTTGTCTTACTTCACACTTTTCTTGTCCTCGCAACGTTTTATAACAGTGTTAACAATATACAGGCAGAATATATAGTCTTTGTTTTCGATACGCCAGTGTCAAATATCAATTGTTGTTTTCCGTTAAAATAGATATACCTTTATTAGATGCTCTTCTTAACATGCCGATCCGTATCCATTCTCATTTTTTAGAATCTTTAACCTCAAAATGTCTGTTCAAAATAGAAAACGAAGAGCTATTTGAAAAACACCATCGCGCTATGCGTATGAAATTTGTGCCGTGGGTCCATGCGACATGCTTTAAAATATATCACACTCAATTGTATCATTAATTATTAAAGTACATTATTAAAGCTAAAGTATATGCATCATATCATTAAGAAAAATTATAATTTAATTATCAAAAAACTTCAGTCCAATGTGCTTGCGTAGAGAATATCATTATCTGTCACACATTGCAGTGTTGTATCGTCTACGCGTAATTCGCGTCAAACTCTGTCGTACAGAGAAACAGCCCCGCACAAAATTCAATTCTACCTAAGAGGTTAATGAGAAATTAATAAGAAATTTATGAAGATGATAATTAATTAAGAAAATTAATGTGAAATTAATTGTGTAAACAATGACTTGGCGTTGTTACGATTACTTTAATTTAGAACTATCAAGAAATTTCACTCTCTTTCCCAACATCAATTTCTTACTTATCTTCCTTTTTTTAGTTTACTCGCTATATCAAGAATTTTTCTACAAATTCTAGTATATCGTGGAAAACGCCGTTAAAACAAACATCAATATCTATATGATAAAGTATGCCTCTGTTATCTAATCTGAAACATCGTATCGTTTGAAGGCATCAGGCATAAATCAAATAACGTCAAACTAAAGGGAATAATTTTTATGAATGGCGTAACAGGTTCGGATAAAAGACGTTCATGCGATAGATATTGAAACTCGCTGCAACGATTCTCGAACGTTCCTGGCCACGCTTAACCGTGTATTGAAAAATATATCGCGGCGCGAAATCACGACTGGCAGAATAGAAGTTTCAACATTGGAAACCGGTCGACCATGCGGATCGAATGTCCCCTCCGATGGACGTGCGTAATTGAACGATGCTCTACGGCTGATCGAGGTGACACGCAGAAAACGCCCGCGTCCGCTTAAAATTCATACCCTGCGTTCGGCTGATCCTGCGATTTCAATAAACACGCTCTGCCATCCCTCTGCGTCGTCTTCTAAAATATTGAACAGCCCTTCTCCTCTTTTTTTCTTCCTCTTGATTATATCTTTTACTTTTGAATCATGGATATGGAGAAATTGAGAATTCAAAGTCCAGACAGACCGATAAATTTCTATTTGAAGATGACTCTTTCATTCTAATCGAATTTTGATAATTTTTTGATTTTTGACAATTAATTCAGTAATAGTAATTAGTTATTGGCGGTAATAGTAATAGTTGCTAGAAACTTTCGGTATTCGTTTCTGTTTGGTATTTGATCGTTGATTAGTTAACTAAATAATATCGTCTAAAAATTGTTATAATCTTAGCTGAAACATAGATAGAAAGGAAACTCGTATTGTCTGACCCAAAGAATAGACGAATTTATACTTAAATATTTCTTCTAAAATAGTTTCTTTCACAATTCTAGTTTCTATTTCGGATTCTGTCTAAAATCTACGATGAATACGATTCTACGATGAATATTTTATTTTATCTACTCAGCAGTAGTTCCTAAAATATCATTTTTCACTGTACTTTATTTTCAACTTATTGGAACAGCACTGCGATGATAAATATTTGTCAAACATTCATTTCCTTCAGACTTTCTTTCCACTGCTTTATTTCGATAAAGTATACTAAATACTTAATCCGGCTAGATACTTTTATGGTTAATTATACATAATACAATGATTCGTATGTAGAACATTCTGCAGATAATAATTATAATATTCGCAGTATATTTATAAATACATGTTTTAGAACTACCAACATATTGTTAAATATATTGCAACACTACCAATTTCAGAAATTTTTACATGCTCTAAAGAAAGTAGAATTTGATAAAGGGAGAATGAACGACACCCTCGTAAAACACAAATAACTAGGCGACAGTAGGTCGTTTGATTCATTGTTTTCGCGAGATGCGCACCTGAAGCGGCCTGAAGATAATTGGCCGCGTATCTATTCCTGTCAGTCTCGATCCATCTTCTTTACGAGGTCGTTCGTCACTGGCCATTCATTGGCGGCGCTTCGTTTCCCTGTGAGAGACCATCTCGAAACGTGAACCCTGCTTGACGATGAATAAAGTGGATGTCAGAGGAAGACGATTTGCGCGATGAACTCGCTTGCGTAATCCTTATACGTCTCCGACTTTATACTGTCGAATACGCAAACTACGTTTATAAGTATTCAAACATGCTGCATAATTTTTAGTAAAAGTGAATAAATGCCATTATTATACTTCACGGAGTTTTATGTAAATTTATAGTTTCATGGATACAAGCAAAGGACCTAGATAAAAATATGATTTATTTTTTAAATATTATAAAATCCGCTGTACTTTATATGTTTCCACGTTTTTGCATATCACGTGCATTCTGTATATTTTTGTATCTTTAACTTTCTCAGAATTGTACAAAGATCCGCAATTTAGTTATTATATAGACTAGTGGCAAGTTAACGAATAAAAGAAATATTTATCATTCTCCTACAAAATGAATAGATCATGTGGTTAAATTTTATTTTAAGAAATTTATCGATAGTATAATATGCTGAAATCAAATAAATGAGATGAGGATATATTTATTAATTTTAGTAGAATTTTAGTAGAATTTTTTCATTATTTTAACTATGTACATATATAATGTAATAATATATAATATAATATTTAATATAATAATATTATAATAAATTTTGTTCAAAATAATTGAAACCATAACTAAGCGTTTTATCTTCAAGCAACAGAATTGTTTATTCCTTGTATGGAAGATAATTGAGTTCAGTGGAATTAAAGTTGAACAGATTTCCGAAATACATAGGTTCCTATTATCGGATGTCGCGGTATTGTAAATTCTCGATAAGTGATCGAAGAAACTTGGAAGCTCCGAGTTTCAAAGTTAAATTGAACTTCGATGTATGAGGCTGGAACCTATTGGATAGCATTGTTTGCTCTCTGCCAGAGCTTCGATTTAGACTTGATGGTTTAGAGGAGATTCCTGATGTCGATATTGCGTTTCATCGGTATTTATGATAATGAAAAACAAGCATACTATTGTCGATAAGAATAATCTGAAACAACAGTTATATACTTGAAAAGCATTTTGGTTTCTCGTCTTCATTAAAAATTCATGTTATAAACATAAATAGTTTCGACTTCAAGCTACATATTAAACTCTGGCTTCCACTTCTAACAACAAAATTTATCGACGAAATTCAAAATTTAACAACTTGAAGAAACACCACTGATATGTCTAATACATTTTACATGCAAGACATTTTCTGCGCATTGTTAGAAGCCACGAATAGCCTAACAAAATTTTCTCTATGTATTTCGTTCCATGATACAACCGGCAACCAACGTTCGAAAGAAAAGTCAGCTCTGTAAAAATCGGGAAAAACGACAGGTAACACGGAAGGCTAGCGGGGTGAGTGGTTAATGGACCACCCTTTGGTGGTCAAGAGCTGGCTCCAATCAAACGGCCGTGAAAAAGGGGGTAGGCTAGACGCGAGAACGGGGTGAGTGGGTGCAGCGCAAAAGTTAATCGTTCGCGAGGTGACATTTGAAGAGGAAAACGGTGCGCGAAAGCGAAGGGAAAATAGACGTGGCGTAGAGGGCGAATCACGTAAAATGGAAGTGCGAGCTCGAGGAGGTGAGAGACGTGTGTACAAAAGAGAAAGAGAGAAAGAGAAAAAGAGATAGAGTGAGAGGAGAAACGGGAACGGAGGGTGTCGCGAAGGGTGACGAGAGAAGCAGCTGGCTGGTTGCGAGAAAGAGAAGGAAAGAGGGGGTGAAAGCTGCATTGCAGTACCCGACCCTGGCTAACAGAAGCGCCATCCATTGGTCTGTCCGTGTGATTCCGGGATCGTTCGGCAAGTAATTGGCTCTCTTTGAGCACGAAAGAAACGCCAAGGCAACTGGTTCACGCTCTGTCACACCTTGGCCTCTTCTCGTTGCTTGCGGCTACCAGGAGAACCAGCTGTCTGGTTCAAACAGTTGTAATTATCCTTAAAAATTGCGTAAACATTTTTGAAACACATAAATAAAGTAGCTTACAGACAAAGACCACGTAAGAAATGTATGATAAATAGATTTTTATTGATTTTCTGATTTAATTCCAATTTAAGGTCAAACTGAAGGATTGCAATATCGCATTATCGAAAATGAAAAGGACCTGTTAGATTAACAAATACGTGTGTTTTAACTTCGAAAAATGCCACGTTCCTTGCAAATGTATCTGCAAAAGTCCGTGATCTAGTGGCTGGAAATAAAATTTAGTAATGATTGAAATTCCAATTGTTTGAAAGATGTTGCAGATTAAATGTCATGTGAATGCAACCTTTCATCTCTTGATAGGTTAACAGGCCGACTCTCATTTGGGATGGGATCGACGATAAGTAGAATTGAAAAGGAGTAAATGGTTAGTTGGAAATTTTCATGTATGATAATAGTATGTAAATAATTTGTTATATGATGGATGGATCGGTGATTTACCTGCAGCAGAGGGTGAATATATCATTTGGGATTGCTGGTAGTATGAAGGCACTTGCCGTGATTTACACTGAAAATTGTACATATATTCGATATGGGAATATTTGTACTATATGTTAATCATGCAATCAATGGCTGGTGAGTTATCGACTAGTACGTGTTGATTTTAGCTAATTCGTAGCGTTTCCAATAAATCTTCTGGGTATATTCATAAACGAAATTGAAATTTAGTATTAGATGGCTTGGTGAAAGATATTATTGATGGTACTCCTGATACCTCATGATCGATGAACGTTCAGTTTCTATTCGTCATATCTTAATCTTCGTCACAAATTATAAAATCCTATTTTAGGATTTGGTGAATCAAAATAGCAAGACTCGTATCAATTCGGGATAAGATCAATATTCTTTTTAATTTTAGCTTCCTGGTTGATACGATAAGCCAAATAATTAATAATTAGGCAACGAACACATTCGAATTCTTATGACATTTTTTACAAAAGCATAAAAGAATGTCCTTTTTTATTATCAATTCTTAATATAATTATTAATTTCGAAAGAATTAAACAAAGCTAATATAATTAAATAAAACGAGAAATGTCTTACTTACGAAAACGTTTGAAAAAGTGTTTTTATCATTAATAACTTAATAAGAAAAGTTTCCCCGCTATCCAAAAAGCATTCTATTGCGAAGGATTTAAACAAGGATCACAGGAAACTAGAAGAAAATTCTGTAACATTTCTAACATCATCTAATTCCACGGTAATTGCATCGCTATCTATTTAAATTTCAACTACCGATTCTAACCAAGCTCCTGCCAATATCCCAACGCCTTGAGAAGATTCCATCAGCGGAGTCGTGCGTCAACGAGTCCCGCAATTGCTTGCAATTTCCAGCCTCGAATCGCAGGGATGAGTGTTCTCGGTGAAAAGTGGAGGGTGCATCGTGTCGCAGGTTCACTGTGCTCGTTACTTTTTCAGGCAAATTTATTCATTGCCGCGGAGAGGTAGAGACACGTAACGCAGGGTAACCTTCCACGGGTCGGATGAGAACGATTCTAATTTTCTGAAAGACACAGCCAAGGGCAACGAGAAACTTTCTTGTCGTGCTTCTTCTTTTTTCTCTTCGAAAGAAAAATTCGACGCGAGCCTATAGAACATCTTATCGCGAACAATCTCACGGAACTCGAATGCGACTGCAAGAATAATTTGTATTCCCGACGTCCTTTTCTCTGTCGAATTAACTCAAATCTTCCGCCATGAAATATTAAATTCCTCCGAGAAGGATCCCTATCTATTCGCTGTTCGGTACGTATTCATATCCAGTGAGATCGTGCGAGAACGTCTATCTCTCGAGTCCTTGATTCTACGAAGTCAATATCGATTTGATAAGACAAATAATCGATTCGTTAAATTTGTTTTCGCAAATTCTTAATAATAGAAACGTATTTCTTTTCGTGTTTCGAGATTTTGCGTCAATTTGATCAAAGAGAAATACGTTTATTACTCACAATGACTCACGAAAGTATTCGAACATTCTTAGAACCTTGTTATGAACATACGTTATGTATATATTATACGTACAACGTTTATTAAAATTTATTGCAATAAAAATACTATCGAAACGTTTTGAAACCTCATTAGCAGTGACGAGACAAATATATCGTGATTATAATAGTAAAACTTGGAACGGATCTGAAGATGTATACAGAAGTTACAGCATATTTATTGGAAACATAAACTTTATAAAAATCAACAAAGTATTTGAACAATTGATTATTCATTATATTAGTAAGGAAAAATATGTAGTCTCTGTATCTCTGGCACTAACTGTATATTTATGACTGCTATTCATGCTGTACACTAATCTTTCACTAAGTGTATGTTTGCGATAAACGTCTTGTAACTTCTACATACATTTTCGGATTGGTGTCAAATTGTACTATTATAACTACGATAGTACAGTGTTAATGAAATTTCAAAAAGTTTCCTATAAATACACATAATATAAAAGCGTTTGAATATTTTCATTAGTCACTGGAATTAGTTAAAGATTAATAAAACAAAACTTAGCAGGAGATTCAGCATTGAGGCAATGAAAAAAGTGATCAAAAATGTTCGGTCGATAATGTACATTTATGTCCTTCGAAAAACTATACTAATCTGAAAATTGGTATATCTCAGCTATTGCCATTTAATTTCCAAGCTCGCTTAAATCATCTTGTCAAGCAAATGATTGAAAGAACTGAAACGCAAGAACCGAGGAATTCTCGAAAAATAAAGAGAACGAAAATCATTACTCATTTTCTTTCGTTTCACGCGATCGTACAGTTAACAAAACGTTCCAGCAGCAGAACGCGTAAAACGGTTCTTTGGCCTGCTCGCGGAAAACCTATTAAATTTCCTCAATGAGTTTTTCCGCGTCCGTAACTACAAAGTAAGTACGTGTCCTTTCTGAACGTGGCGAGGTCTTCGCGAGATCGCGAGAGTCGCGGCAGAGCAACGGTTTGCCATTAATCAAAAGAATTCGTCGTTCTGTGAAATTACTTCGCTGGAAAATTTCATTTATACCGGCGCGGCGTCGTAATAATGTCGGGAGCAGTTCGACGCCGTTCGCCGCGCGTTTTTATTCCGATCCGGTTTGCTAATCTCACCGTCGGCGGCCATTAATTCGGACGTCGAAGGAGAAATGTATTATACTTCCCCGTCGCTATAGAACGCTTTCCTCATACAATTCGAATTTTAATTGACGCTTTGTTGCCGCAAAAACAGAGGATAATCGGGAATTTAGGTTCATAAAGAGATACGTGAGTTAATGAATAAATTATTAGTTGGATGTGACAATCGTAGAAATGTTTTCAACTGTAAAAGTTAATTAATAATTGAAAATAATAATTATTGCTACATAATTATATAGATTTAACCTCGTGTACAGATTAATATATTTTTTATGGTACGATATCGTTCTGAAAAAACATAGATCTATGATACTAAAAGCAATTCCAAACTCAGAACTCCAATTTTCACAAGCACCAACAGATCCTACCTTCTATTTATTCTACTTACAATACGAACAAATTGTGCGTTCCGTGTTTGATTCTCGTTTATTTTTCAAATGTTTTCCGTTTTTTTTTTTTTTTTTTTTTTTTTTGGTAAAATGTAACATTCTTTCATCAAAATCCTAAAGAAAAATATTTCACATACACCTATTTCGAAACCATGTTATTTCATATAAATAGAAATAAATATTGGCAAATTTCTCATATTGCATTATAATCTGAGCTCCGGTAATCGAAGGATTAAGTTACCTAAAAACCACATCTTCAAATCAGAATCAAATAGGATTATTGAAAGAAATTTCATCATGTAACGCGATCGTTCCAATATTGAGATCGCAATGAAATTTCCTTTCAAAAGTATTCCCTCGTTTCCAATTCGCAAATGGCAAATACAATTGTGCCAAGACACCAAACTCCATCTTCGTAGGTCCTGCGACGCTGGGTTCGAATTACGTGCACGGTTTTATATTCAAATTTTGCGGACAAAGGGTGTCCCCGATATAGGTACGTGGACGTAAATTTAATTTGCCCTGAGCACGGTTATCGGTTAGTACGGTGCCGCACAAGAAGTTCGACGCGGCGGAAACGTAGTCTCGAAATCGAGCGGTCCGCAGCTTCCGCTTAATCGGCAGAAACCCGAATCGACGCCACGCTATCGACCACCGTAGAAATACATCGCGAGAACGGCCTGAATGGAACTCACAATTTAATCGAACGAAGGCTGGTCGAGTTTAAATCGAAACCTGTCGTATCTCGTTCCCCCTATAGTTATTGCCTTTTCCACCTTCTAGCTTTTATACCTTTCTTCGTAGTACTATATAACGAAATCTCCTTCTGTCCCTCGGTACCTTTTCTTTTCTTTTTTCTCATCTTTGAAAAGTTTTATATATTTTAAGATATCGTGTTTTAAGAGACTACAATTTCTACAATAATATTCCATTCTTTGTTTATTGCTTCTTTTTTCTATTAATCTTTCGCATTAGATTATTCATAACAGCATACAGATTAATCGACGTTAACAATTTTCGTTATGAAAATTATAATTCTATATGTGAATGAATCTCATTTCGATATAAAATACGCTCAAATAAATTAATAACAAATAGTTCTCTATACAGATATAATGAAACATTTCACAGAATCATATAAATTCGAACGAATTAAATAAATTTGAGAAGAATTGTATAAATTTAAATGGAGTTGCAAGCGTAAACTTGGAATAAATTCTCCTCTTTTCAAATTTCCAAATTACTTCGGTTAAAACTCCTTTCGATGCCAATAAATTTTCGCTTTTCTTCTGATTAATCCACCACCTACGTTCTACACAGATCATTTTTCTTCGTGCTTAATTGCCAATCGAATATTAATTCAATTTTACTGAATTCTAAAATTCCCTCTTCCAGGTGTACCACATTTATCCGTGTTATTTGCTCAAAAATTCCGTAACAAAGCGATCGATATTTGTCTATTTTTTCACCGGTTCTTTTTGTTCCTCGGTGAATCATCTACCTTTTCAGCCGTTCGTCTCCCGTTCCCTCGTTTCTAGAAGTGCCTGCTCGTTAGAGATTCATCCGAAAGTGCCCTTCTCCTCCCTCTAACCAGGGATGAGACCGAGATTCAATTTATTATTCGCAGGGATCATCCTCTGCGAATAAGGTCGAGAAAACTGAGAATGGAGATTTGGTGTTTGTAGCCTGCTACGATGGCTTGGAAAAGCTAGCGGAAGAATTGCAGCAGATAAAGGGTGATAATTAAAAAAGGGGTAGGCAACAACATGGCGAACGGTACGACGTCGAGTTAGGTGGTCTTCGTCGATCGCTTTCTCTTTAATTAAGCTAATCCCTTGTCTCTTTTTTTCTCAATAATTCTCTTCGTTCGTCGGAGATTATACGAGCTTAGTTTTCGTTTATTTGTGCGCGAACTGACCGGCTTATAAATCTTGTAGTTTATGAAACTTTTGTTATTAGTAATTTCGAAAAAATGTTCAAAATACTAAAAAGTCAAGTAAAATGAGAGAATCGTATATATATGTTACTTTTAAATTGAAACGAAAGATAATTATCCTAGATCGTAATATGTCAATATCTTATTTTATCTTGTCGATAAAAATTAATATTGGAATAATATAAATTCTTGACAATGAGTTGAAATTAACGCTCCATCTGAATACTGGGTCGTCATCGACCAATAATTTTAAATAATTTTTAATTTTTCTTATATTTTTGTTTCAATTTTGCTTTGCTTGAGAAAATTACGGTAACGCGTAGCACTAAATACCATAGCATGATATTCTAGAAACGTGGAAGAATATTCAAGAATTTTTCAAGATTTTTTGGAATACAGAAACCTAAGGAAAACTGCATGGTCATAAACGAGCCAGTATGCAGATGGTGTTATTAGAAAGGTTGCAGACGACGGTTTAATCTCTAAGCTAATTATTTCAATTTTAGAAGATTAAATATGTACTAATTATACATCATCGTAAGAAGATTAAGAAATCTTCCGAAAGTAATGAATGAGTTTGAAGTAATATAGCATTACATTTATACAGCGATTAGAAAGCAAAATTCATTTTCTTTCAAAATCCTTTAACACTCAACTGGTATTTTTAGGTTAAGACATTTAACTGTAGAGTATACAATTTTATAATCAACTAGTAAAATCTCTTTTTAATAATCTTCAACCGTTTATTCTGAATTATTCGACATTTTGTTGCGCTGTCAAAGTGCTAAACGAAGAGACACTTACGCTAAAGAATTTCAAAGATGATCCTCAGGATCTCGAAAGCCATCGACCCGCGAGGAATTCCTTAAGCTTGCAACCACGAATTTAGGGGCGCGTACAAACTCTGCCGCAAAGATATTTCGGTCCTACAGGCCAGGAAATAAAGAATGTGGGTTAGTGGTGGATATCGTTAATCCGTGGCTAGCTGAACGGTGATTAACGCCGACGTTTGCCGGCCAATTCGCATGCGAACTGGTTGCACGGATTTTCGAAGTTTCGCCACGGGGATTCCCTTGTGGCCGTTGTTGAATTATGCCCCCGTTCCGGATATGGCCGACGGGGCCAGATCGATGCAGCCCCTCTGTTTATGCACGCCTCTAACCACTCGCCAGCAATACACCAGTGAGGATCAAGCCGGAGAAAGACTAGAATTTTTCCAGGCTTGTCCGTTTTATCAGTAAATTATTCATTTCTCTGAAGAATTTACACTTTATCAATTCTTGTTATATTAATTGATGTAATATAAAAAGAAGAGAATTTGAATATTTGATATTGGATAAATGAAAACGAAGATGTAACATTTATTAAATAAATGTTGGATGTGTGACCGAATTTCTTGAGAAGAAAAGGGAGCATCGTAATTTCAAACACATTATTCTTCTCAAGAAATAAATCATCTTCAGATTCCCCCATTTCCTCGCCAATAGCCTTCTAAAGTAACACCGACCTCCTAATTAATTAAACTTCTAGCCATTCAATTCTTCTACCTCTACAAATCTCCGCGAATTTATTCCACCCTGAATCATCCGACCTCAAAGGAGCCCAGCCTCGTCGATAAATTACAACTTAAGCAATTTCAATTGCAAGCCTGAAATTTTCAACACTGTCTGATATACGTTACTCCACGTTACGAATAAGATAACGTACCGAGTCAAATAATATTTAACGAACAAAGGTAACTTACTTAAAATAAAGAAATATACATATATATGTTGATAAAAATATATCTTGCCAATTTTTATTAATATCTTATCATTGAAAGTATACTTTATCGGAATAAAAATAAAGTAAAAAAACCATAAATAAATATCTTTAAATACGTATCAGTAGCGTGTACAAAAAAGAATCTGTTTCAATGATACAAAAATCGCTCGTTAATTTGGAAAAGCGGGCTCGTTTTTCGCGCGAAGAAGGGCAGCGAACGCATCGCGTACGCCTCGTAATTTCTACCGCGATATCGGCCACGGCAAGAACTCGGAAAACGCGGGTGGATCGGCGAGAAAGTCGCGAACAATGCGGCGCGAGCACGCGAGCCTGCTTCGAGAATAGGGTCGACCGACGTCCCGGACGAAAGTAATGCCTGTAACGTGGTTTCCATGCCGGGTACACGCCGAAACCAACGTCTCAAATAACTGGCGAAGCGATCGTGCTACTGGAATAGGGAACGAGGGCTCCGATCGCTCTCACGACGACGAGTTTCCTTTCCTCGCCAAGTGTTATCGCGCGATCTTTTTAGAACTTGTAGGAATCCCCTTTTCGTTCCTCTTTTTACGTTCCTACCTGCTGCTACATGGAAAAAGAGAACCAGGGATGAGATTCTTTCGAAATTGTTGATGGAAGAATTTTATTAAAATGATCAGGTGAGAAATGTAGATGATATTTTGCAGTGTAGGATGTAAATTTATGCTTTTTAAAAATGCTTTAATAATTCTTTAACAATTGATCGGTGAATTAATTTCTGTTACCTGCTTCTTTGAGTATCTTGTTTCTTCTTTGTCATTCATAGGTATGCAAAGTCGAAAAATGACATTTGAATTTGAACGTTCGACTAACATTGTAAGAATTTCAATCGGAGTTCGAACCCTCGCCAGAATCTTCCAGAAATCTCAGACAACACTGACAAAAAGAATCTCGAATATTATAACCGACATGTATAGGTTGTAAGAAAAGAAAAGCTGGAAAATCCCAGGATAAGATCTCAAAGACCTTAAACGCAACCTTCCAGCATCAAGATTCGCTTCTCTCAGATATCTGCTCGAAATTCTGAACCTCGATACCAGTCGTATTCGATCGTACCTTGAACCTTCGCAACTAATTTATCTTCCAATTTCCTTCATCAACAATCTCTCTAATCCCTGTCTCCGCTTTTTTTCTCCTCTTAAGCCACGCAGTTTAACTCAATCGAGAAGCATCGCGACTCGCAATTTCGATCGGTTGGTAACCCTGGCTGTGGAATTACGACGCAGGCTGGAGGACAGTTAGGTCAGGTATGACGAAGGAGAAGGACGACGAAGAGGAAGAGGCGGGGACCCCTTTGAGAGCAACTCGATTCGAAGTAATTTAGCGGCCTGGTCCTAACTTGCTGAGTGGCAGAGCCTGGAAGTTTCCAGCATTGACGAGGATGAAAGCTACTCCCTTCCTCGCTATAGCCGCGAGAGGCGACATTAATCTATTCCGCATTGGCGATGATGAATTTCTCGGAGCCCCAGCCGGAAAACGGCTCCTCGCCGCCATAAGCTGTTTCGCGTGAGCGAGATTGCCTTTGAACGTGGCTAAAAATTAATTACCCCTCTGGCGAACGCCTCTTTTCATCGCAGAGGCCCGATTGTTCCGCGGCGATTGGACAAGTTCAGTTCGAGATGTCTTCTTGTATTTAACTTGAAATGGAAGTTGCGATTTTTCTTTTTCGTTGTTGGTCCTGAAGGAAATGTAAAGATGCCGAGGTTTGATTCATAACGTACTTTACGCTCCAAATAGCATCTGATATTTAATTTTATCTAGTTCACAGTCAATGAACTTTTAAAAGCTATTTCGAATTTCGATATACTCTTATATTTTTCCGATTAATAATGTATCTACGTTGATGTATTTTCATTAAATTAACGTATAGTACGGATGAAATATCGAAATCGAAAAAAATTAATCGAAATAAAATATCGAATCGACGTAGATTAATCATTCGTTATATTCAACAAGTATTCTTGAAAGCAGCAAAGTACGAGGATTCGTACGACGTACGTTCGACGGAAATAAGAGTAATAACAAACGACAAGAAAGAAATACCAAAACCAAGAAGAACTAAAAAGTAATACTAGAATGACCAAAATTAAAGAACTACTTTTCAAATGTTAAAAAAATCCCCAGAAAACTGAAATTATATCATTATCTTTAACGTGACTTTACTTCTGAAAGCAAGACAAACAAATTTAATAATCCTTCCTCGAGTTGTCACATCCTCGACACATCACGTAGTAACCTTCTTTCTCCTTTCTCCCAACGAAACAGACATGATAAATCTCTTTGTTCGTCGACAGTCAAATCGTATTTCCTCTTTCCGGAACGTCGTTTCACGTGACTTTGATTTTAATTAAACTTCTCCCGGAAACTCGTCGAAGACTCTACCGGACGTGATCAGGTAGGAATACTTTCGCGACCGCCGCGACACTATAACAAATACCGTTCACGCGGCACGGGAAAAAGAGAAGGCTGATCGAGTGAGAAAGAGAAAAGGAATTGCAGCTGTAGCTGGTGACAAGTTCGCTCGCAATAAGTCCGCTTCGGCAAAGAGAATAAACTTTCCGACGACGCGACGACGCGACACGGAATTCGCTTGTACGCCTCGCTTCGTTTGCAGCCACGTGTTCGACAGCTCTTCGATCTTGTATTGCTGGAAATTCGTGTCCAACTAGATCTTCGTCCGAGCAATTCTCGCGTTTTTCCTAGTCGTGGCGTCGACGTAGTGTAAATTCTCGTACGGATCGATGAAAAACCTATCTCTGTGATAGAATATTTAATTTTTCTGGAAAGTAGGATTATAGTTGGATGACGTTGAATTTTTTTAAACAATTGTACCGAACGAAGCTGGAAGAATTTTGTAAATGAAATAATCAAAATTTAGTGACAAATTATTATTATCAGGTTGCAGATTTTTATACGCGTATTGAAAATTTGAAAGCGCAAAATTGCAGAACTTGCATGTACATGGCGTATAAAATGAATAAAATGATCAAAGTATAGTATTTTCTATGATGCTTTGGTATCTAGTAGAGAATATTCTACCAAGATCCTGTTTTTTAAATAATATTTTCAAAAATATAGATGTACGTAAAAATCCGCAGCTTGGTAATTATGTTAAATGAAAGAGGAAAAATTCAGTAAAAAATTGAGTTTCTTTTTAACGAAAATGTAGGAAATAACGATAGCTACTCGAAATTGTGAACGAGAGTGGCCACGAATAAGAATATTATCTTCATCTGAAATAAAACTTCGAAATGCAAAAATCTGTGAATCTATATTGGAAAATGATAAGGTAAAATTGTGCACTAGAATAGAGCAGTTTTTGTTCTATGCTCTTTTAGCTGATAACATACTGACTCAGTAATCCCAAATGGAATTTTCTGGTCAGAGCTGCTGGCTACTTTCGTTTGCCTTGAGCAAACGAACCTGCGTGATAGAGATAGTTTTTACAGATGAATTTTGGGACTTCCTTCTTTGAACTGGAAATTCGTTAGAATTTAATTAGAAGAAACTGCAACTGAGATGGGAATGAGATTTATTTTCTATCGATTTTCGAGACGAAAGTCAACAAGTTACACGGGAATTTAGGTATCAATTGACAAGTTTGGATCTACTGTTATTGAACTATTAAATATTAAATTAAATTAATCGAATCAAATTATATCAAAGTATCCTTCAATGCAATAAAGCAATCGGTTGATCGAAACGGATAAACTTTATTTTAATTTATTATTAATTCGATTTGGATGTGTTGAGGTTATTCAGTATATAAAGAGAGAAAAACGCGTGGATGAAGTGTAAGATACAAAGTATATATTTGACTTAATAATGAAATACAGGAATACAATTTGAGCTGGTCCAGATCCGCACGCTAGCAGTGTTACTTTATGACTGAAAACCCCGAAGCCAACGTCGCCTGTCTACAGTTTATGGTCTGCCTCCCTGCTATTCTTTTGTCTATGTGCTGTCGATGGCTTCAGCGCTTGAGAAAGCTAAAAAGACCAGATGTGGAGTTTTCCTAGAAGTGGTGACCACTTCAACACCCTCCCTAAAACTCTACATCCCAACAAACAATTATATCTGTATATTTTCTAACTCTCGTCGTAAATATCTGAACCTTGATTTTGTCAATGTCTTCACAAATACATTTGCCAGCTGCCTTTCTCTTTTCCATTCAAATTAATTTATTACTAAAAAAAACTACGAGAAGACTAAACAGATCATGTAGAGTTTTTTTTTTTTTTTTTTTTTTTTTTTTTATATATTAGAAGTGATAGTCACTTCGACACCCTCCCTAAAAACTCTACATCTCTATAAGCAATTACCTCTTAACATCCTTTTTATTTTTCAAACCTAGCTTTTGTCTTAAATATTCAAATCTTGGTTTTTCCACAAGAATCCACGTCTTATTTTCATAGTGCGATTTCATTTCATCATTCATAGCCTTTTCCCATAACTCTCTCTTTTCGGATCTCATCGCTTCGTTAAAATCCACTGGTAATTTTTCCGCTACGTACGTTACTGGGTTACCATAAAAATCGGTTCGCTTGATCTTATCTCTATCTCTCAATTGTCTCACATTCTCGCTAGTTATAAAAGGTTGTTTTTCAGTTTCACTCTCTGCACTTTCATGCGTACATACTCTATCGCTCTGTGCACGCACATCTTCGCGCTTGACAATTTTCGGTAAACTTAAATTAACGAATTTTTCAGTTTCTAATTCGGGCTTAAATATTACGTCACGGCTTAATATTACATTTCTTACGGTCGGCACGTACACTCGATACCCTCGTCCGTCATCTAGATAGCCTACCAAATATCCTTTGTTAGCCTTTCTGTCCAATTTCCTTCTCTTTTCCGCAGGTATGTGTGCAAAGCACTCAGTACCAAAAACTCTAAACTTTTCTACATCTGGCGATTTCCCGTACCACAGTTCATATGGTGTTTTCTTGTCTTGTCTTGTCGGCCCGGTCTTATTTATGACATGCACTGCGGTGTTCATGGCTTCGGCCCATAAAAACAGCGGTAGATTAGATTTCGAATATAACATCGACCTTCCTGCTTCTACTATTGTTCTATTTTCTCTTTCTGCGACGCCATACTGTTCAGGAGTGTATGGGACGTTAATCGTATGCTTAATTCCCTGACTTCTTAAAAATTCTTTAACTTCTTTATTTTTGAATTCTTTCCCTCCATCGCTATGAATTTCTTTAATCTTATCATTGAATTGATTTTCGACTTCTAGGCAAAAAGTTTTTAACTTTTCGATTACTTCTGACTTATGTCGTAAGAAGTAAATCTTTGTGAATTTGGAAAAATCATCTTTAAACGCAAGAAAATACAATTTTTTGCCTAATGACTCGACTTCCATGGGTCCACATACATCCGTATAAATAATTTCGCGAGGTTTAGTCGCACGCTTGGTTTTCTGGTGGAAACTCGATCTATGGTGTTTCCCGTACGCGCAACCTTCACAGAAAAAGTTACTATCCTCTACAACTTTTATATTCGAATTCTTTAAAAATTCCTTAACGTGTCTGATGTTTTGATGACATAGCCGTTCGTGCCATAACTGCAGTGTGTCCGCGTTTGACTCCGCTCTATTGCTAAGATTACAAACTGACGGTATGATAACTCGCATGTCGACCTTATATAAATTTCCAATAACAGAACCCCTTGCTATTATTTTCTGATTTTGTAGAAACATGCAGTTTTTCCTTTCCCTTAGAATACAGAAATCTATACCTCTTCTTGCAACAGATCTAATGGAAAATAGATTTCTTTTCATACCTGGTACATACAAGACATCGTTCATTGTACATGCTACCCATTTGCCGTCCACAAAAGTCTCTACCTTGATTTTTCCTTTGCCGTACGCATCCATGAACGTACCATCGCCGATTTCTATCTTTACCGTGTTATCGAATTTTTCGAAGACGCTGAACCATTCTTGTCGTCCTGTCATGTGATTCGTAGCTCCTGAGTCGATTATCCAAGCATCATGGTTTGCCACTTGTATCGTTGAGGTGCTTCCTAATAGACCAATTCCGCTGTGATCTCGATTTTCATTTCTGGGTTCCTGGTTGTCTCTGCTGTTGTTTCCTTTCTTATTTTTGAAGCAATTTTTGCTGGTGTGGCCTTTCCTTTTGCATGTAAAGCATCTAAAGCAATCTTTCTTTAGATGGCCAACTTTTCCACAGTTGAAACAGCTTGGTCCTTGTTTCTCGTATTCAGGTTTGCTTGACTGCTTCTGCTGTTCCCTTTTATAATTGTTACCTTTTGTTACCAGCGCCACCGATGTTTCCTGGTCGTCTTTCTTCCATCTGATTTCTTCCGCCATCAGCCTGGTACTAAGCCTGTCTAAGGTCTTCTTTTCTTCTTCCACCGAATCCCACGCACTGTGAAAATGGTCAAATTTGTTCGGTAACACCGATAAAATGCGTGTTATCAGCATTTTCTCGCCAATTTCACTCCCAAGAGTTTTCATCTTCGCCGCTATCAATTCCAACTTTGATAAGTTGTAAGATACATTTTCAGATTCTTCCCATTTAAAATTGAAGAACTGCTTCTGGACCATACTTAGATTCTCATCCGACTTCATGTCATATACTGTATTCAACTTTTTCCACATTTCATGTGCTGTTGTGCAACATAAAAGAAGATCCAACGGTTTCTTTCCTACTGAGGTCACAATTAATTTTCTCGCTAGCCGATCTGCCTTCAAAAATCTTTTACGGGCGATTTCTTTCTCCGCACTGTTACCTGGATGACACAGATTCCCTTCACACACGTCGATCAGGTCGTCATCTTCCTCCAAAAGTGTACGCATGACAAAACGCCACTGGAGCCAGTTTTCTTCGCCACGTAACATCTCGATCTTCGCACTTGCAGATTCCATTTTGGCACTATCACTTACTTTACTAAGCACAATACTTTGACAATTTATTCACTTCGCGTTGCTATCTTACACTTTACAGCCCTGGGCCCATAACCTGTTGAGGTTATTCAGTATATAAAGAGAGAAAAACGCGTGGATGAAGTGTAAGATACAAAGTATATATTTGACTTAATAATGAAATACAGGAATACAATTTGAGCTGGTCCAGATCCGCACGCTAGCAGTGTTACTTTATGACTGAAAACCCCGAAGCCAACGTCGCCTGTCTACAGTTTATGGTCTGCCTCCCTGCTATTCTTTTGTCTATGTGCTGTCGATGGCTTCAGCGCTTGAGAAAGCTAAAAAGACCAGATGTGGAGTTTTCCTAGAAGTGGTGACCACTTCAACAGGATGTAGTTGTAAAATTATCATCTTTATAAATTTCCGACTTCAATTATACAAATTCCTTATCTTCCACATTACCACAAGCCATCGCCAAATTCCTATAAACATCCTCACCATTTACAACGCTAAAAACATATTCTATATAGAAGTATACTCAGCTATATATATAGGTACATTTTTAAAACGCCCATTTCCATTAAATTACCACATCTATAAAACCAGGGAACCATCATCAAACGTCAGTAAAAATCCTCTCTAGGAACAACATAAAAAACATCAAGCCATCGGCACAATAAGACAACAACAAATCTCCGAAGAAAAATCCCAAAGAGAATTTTGAAGTCGATAAAAGGAAGTCGACGAACCAGCATCCTTATCGTTTCCAAAACTTTCAGCGCGATTCTGTCGAGTTCACTAAACCGACGAAGGGCGAGGGAGCGCAGCGTATAACCTCGGTTCGCGGCCGGTCGATTATTTAAGGGTTGTTTTAATTACAAGCAGACAAACAGCGACGAAAGGAGCGAGGAGTCGGCAGGAGAAGAGGCTGCCAGTATCTCGATGGCGGATTAAGAGGTCCCCGCGCGTTAATCCGCGCGGGAGTCGTTTGCCAGGCGTGCCTCGAGTGAAACCTCGAGGCGAACTTGCCGATATCCAGTGGCAAGGATCGGCTAAGAACTTAAGCCAACTTCCATTTAAGCGGCAAACTCCACTCGTCAGCCGTCCCGATACCGGATCTGCTCTAACGGCACGTTGTTGCGGTACCCTCGCGATTACTGTAATAAGCGGCCATGTAACGATCACCTCGATTATCGACTAGTCAATTACATCACCAGTTTCTTGATTGTCGTCGGAGATGGTGGTTATATGGCGTTATGTATGTAGATTGGATATTTTTATGCAGTTTTATATCTTTATGGATGCAGCTAAAAAAGTGAAATTTATATTTTATTTCACCTACTGAATATTCTAACGAGCACTTTATTTTGGATATTTTATGTATATTTTTCCATATCATGTGCATTCTCTATATTTACACGCTTTTATAGTTTTCATAAAAGTATCGATAGTCTAGTTGTATGTTCGTGTTCTAAAAACGTTTCCTTTACAAAGTATGTACAGTTGGGAAAAAATAAGCAGACAGGCAGTGAAAATATTGGGTACGAATAACAGTGTTAAATGTTAAAATATTAGTTTCAATTATTTATTAATTGTAAGTAAACTACACATGTATCATAAGGATATATAATTAATAAAACTTAAGTGACAGTTATTATTAATTTCATTGACACCTATTTCCATTATTTGTCCATTTATTCTTGTCTATATACTTGCCTAAATTCGTTCCCTGAATTCGTGATACATCAAAATCAAAAGACTGTACTTCGAAATAAAACGAAGATCAAGAATAACATAATCACATTGCAGTTGCCATTCGTTAACAATATAAATTTTGAGGGTTTCTGAAATTCTTTGTATTTAGGAAAAGAATCACATGAATCTAACATTTAATTATTATACAATCTTTTCGTTTATCGAAATATTTGAAGTACATCGAAATCACGCCGAATAATCTTGCATTGTATCAAATTCCAAAATCCTCGAACTGTGTGACAAGCACAAATTCGCGAGCCCCGTGTAAAATTAGTCGAAAGCCACAGAATGTCCAAATCCAATACGGTGAACCTGACTGGAACTACAAAACCCATAGAGGATTACCTCAGGGTATAGGATACCAAATTTCGTAAGACTTCCATTAATCTTTCAAATGCTCAAGGACCTTCGATTCAATCACTCTAAAGATCAGACCACAAGAGATCTCTAAAGATCAGACCCCAAACCGCCACCATGTTTCTAGTGCCACAGCCAAAACCTTGCATTTAACGTTCTAGACTCATGATTATATACACCTTCGTAAAAAAGGACAGTTGGGAAAAAATAAGCAGACAGGCAGTGAAAATATTAGGTACGAATGGAGTTTCGTTGAACAGGATTCATTTACATAAAAGTGTTAAGTGTTAAAATATTAATTTCAATTATTTATTAATTGTAAGTAAACTACACGTGTATCATAAGGATATAGAATTAATAAAACTTAAGTGACAGTTATTATTAATTTCATTGATACCTATTTCCACTATTTGTTCACTTATTCTTGTCGTGTCTATATACTTTTCTGAATTCGTTCCCTGAATTCGTGTAGGAATTCTTCGTGGAGATTCTTAGATTTTTAAATTAATAATATCATGGATTTAACTGGATACTTTAGAATTTGACGATCTATGAATTCGATCGACTCCTTACTATTCGTAGGATTTAGTGTTTGGACTCCCAAAGTTTAAGGTGATCCAGAATGGATTCTGCAACTCCTGGATCTTGAAGTTGTGAGTTAGATGGTCTTGGAATAGTCCAACGTGGTTTCCACAACTCCTGAGTCTTGCAGTTCGATATTGCCAGCACACGGTTTCATCCAAGCCACGTGCTATGCCTCGGGCTAAAGCACGATATATCCTTGTTCATTGGATTGACTGCTGTTCCGATTTTCATATTTTCCCAGCACGGGGTCTATGAGTAGGAGATTTCTCGAGTAATACAAATATCATTACTTTTTGAATTGGATTAATCATTGTAGGACCAAGATGATTTTAGAAAGAAATTTGTGTTTGTCATATTTCTTCAGTGACGAGAGTTTCAGGCCAATTTTGTCAAAACTAAATATGTTTATAATTTAATTAATAATTATAATAATTAATATAATAGTTAATAATTTGTAAAGATGTTAAACAACCGTCATTCTACGCGTATAATTTAGGACATAAATCTGTCTCTTCAGACGACATTAATTTTACAAATTTTACAGAGTAAGGATTGTAACGAAATCCGTATGTTTCATAATCTACGCATATAAACGATTCCTCAATTATTTTTGGTTCAATAGTAACCTGCGGAAAATCCTTTTACGACTGCTCTTTCCTTTAACAAAATGTACACGGTGATTCTTTAACGTGGTTTTACTACCTGTCTGATCTTTCTAGCTGACTTTGCGTGGTTTAGCAAAAACGCCACACGAGTCACGTACGGTTATCACAAGCGAATCGGCTACACGCCGCTCCGCTCGTCTCGACGCGGATCTCCGCTTAAATAGAGCGTAACACGTTGGATATTTCAACAGAGAAAAGAGACAAATATAGTCGACGAAAAGGGGTGGAAAAGCGGTGAGTTTGGACTTAAATAACGAGCAAAAATGGCATTGCCGCGCCGTAGCTACACTTTCCGTTTCTTTCGTCATAACGAAGTTTGAGCATAGTCCAGTTTCTTGTAATTTTATTAGCAGAACGATAAAAATTTTGATTTTTTCGAAAGCCAAATATAATAAAAATTAAATTGAACCTAAGCTTTGTTCCATTGGTGATGACGAATTCAGTTTCGAAGTTGATAGCATATCTGCATTAAGAAATATATCTAGAAGTATTATCAAATGACAATGCATATTATGCGTTTGAAGATTAAATTATTGGAAAAATTTGATGCTTGTATTTTGGAGAGGGAGAATTGTTATATAAAGATATCTTGGATTAAAGTTTAATTGTATCCAAATTTGGATGCGATATATGGATGAACAAATAATATATATTGATAGAATGAAAATATAAAAGAATTCAAAAACAACAATCGATATAACCATGTGTATAAAAATTGTTTAATTCAATGCTGAAACTTATTTCGTTCGCAAAGAGCGAACATTCTCTCCAACGAAATAGTATGCAATCGAAAGTACAAACTTGGAAAGTGCAAATATTTATCCTAACGAGAGCATGAGCTTTCTTCCGACAGTTGAAACGCTTTCCATCGCTGTGTGAAATTTTAGGTAAGAAAACATTAGGAAATTTGTTACGGAAACACGTCGTTCTATAATTCCCCTTTCCGACTTTGAAACGCGATATCGATGTTTCATCCATTCTGACGACGCTACCCTTTCGCGATAACTTTAGAAACACCATCAACTCGTTCGATGATACTTGCAAAAGTTCGAACATCGTTCCGGTGGATCTAGGTTAAACTGAAATTAGACTCGCATTAGATATCTTGGATATACAGACCTCAAACCTATCTTCAATTTATATTAAATACACGTTACTAAGTTTCAACTATGCAATAAATCCGTCTTATACTTAGTATACGTCAGTTTAGCATTAATTCTACGTGTTCCAGGCCTCGAACTTAATAGACCGACCTTCTAATCAGTTTTAAACAGCAATTTAGGTTGCAAGAAAATTTCTATTCAACTTGCAGGACCAAATTTAACAAAAATATATGCGATTTTGACCAAACAGATAATGAAAGGTGATCATAGTACTAGGGATGAAATAAAACTAAAGAAGAACGAATTGGCGTACTAATACATTTTAAACACCAATTTATACCCATTTATGTAAAAAGTTAAATGCTTCTGTTCATTATATGTATATATATCATGAGTAATAAATTCATTAGAGAAAACTATTTCGCAAATGAGAAAAACTCCAAAAATTGATTGCACGAACAGATGGTGGCCACCAAACTAGAACTCAAACAGAATTAAACAGGGACAAACCGATGTTGTAATCAACCCTAAACATCAACTTAAGTCTAACTAAAATTTGTCTAAATATTCCTACTTTGTATGCATCATACAAGATGAAATTCGATCAGATAGTCTCTTACTGAGAAAAAATCGATCCTAGGAACGGATAATGACCACAAAACTCAGAATTAAATAGAGCTAAAGAATTAAGGAGAAAAAAAAGACATAGGAACAAACGTACGGTTGCGACTTTCCGGCTTTTCTCTTCCGGTTTCTCGCGTAAAGAACCCGCCGCCTTTTAACAAAACGACCGACTCGCTCTTCTATTTTTCCATTTGCATAGCTTAAGCGATTTGCCCCGCCATTTTTCCATTTACATAGCTTAAACGACCTGTCCCTCTATTTTTCTCCATCCTTCTCACCAACTTCCTCGCAACGAAATTCGATTCTCGTCCTTTTTCTTTCCCTTCTTCTTCTTCTTCTTCTTCTCCTTCTTCTACTTCTTCTTTTCCAACTTCTCGTAGGCGACGATCTATCGGAAAGTAAAATGGCAGGAAACGCGACGGCCGCGAAGAATGTGACGCGCGGAAGCGAACGTGGGAAAGAGAAAAAAGAAAAGCTACGGAAAACGCGAAGATCAATACGTCTGAACCACGCGGAAACTATTTCCGCAGGCTTTCGTGCCCCGACAAATAACCCCACTTTCCAGGAGACCGGCATTGTGACCGGGATATATCGTAACTCCGTTTCCAACTGGGACAGTGCCACCCTCCTCCCCATGAAAGCACGTCGTAGGGAATTCGTCCTGTAAGGCCGGCAGATAACCGGTTTTGCGATAAAACACGTTTTATTAACGGCAGGGTGAACGAACCTTCTGTGTCCTGAGGGTCGAAAAATTTAAAGATAACTGCTAGAGAAAGAAGGGTAGAAGGCTGGTTTTCCTCGTTGATATTTTCAAGGAGTGAAGTTTCATGTTGGGTTTGGGTAAGGACGCTTTTAGGATGATTTCGTTGTTAAAGGGTGAATTTGATGGGAGGATTGTCTATAGAGAGTTGCCTTTATGAGCAATCTTCAGGGGTGCGAATCTTATTGTATTACTTAACATGTAAAATAATACCAAGGGATGGTCTCTAAGTATCGAAGTTTGTATCAAAGGATATTCTATTTTTTGCAGCTACAGTGGATGATATTAGAACGACAATAATAGTAGATTTTTATATATGAATAATGAATGCGGGTATGGTTAGATTTTCAATATAAAAGGAACAGTTTTTTTAAGCATCTTTATAAATAGAATTGATATGTTAGCATTAAATATGTATTTTAATATTTTTTGACGTATAAAAGAATTCTTTCAGAACACTCAATGAAGAAATATGAAGATTTTAATCGTAGCAAATATACAAAAAAAGTGAAATTGTTCCGAGAATGCTCACGAATCAACAGATTAATTTTGTTATATCATTGCTATCATCTTTTCCTTCTCCTCCTTTGATTAAATCCTTCTTTGAAGATCTAAAATAACAAAGTAAGAGATCTCTTATTATTGCTCAGCCACAAAATGAAACAATGAAATTTCATTATAGGTGAAAATAGATCAAATTTCCTAAATAATTTACACATTCCTAAAGATAGGGAGTTTCAGATAATAGGAGCAGGAGTCGGTCTAAACACACACTGCTAGTTTAAGAGTTAATCAAGCCCAGAGATCGACATAAATTTTGTATTCGATGAAATACTATATAGCCACGATGGCTCGTTTAAAAATGCATCAACTTTGATTACCTGCTAAGAAATTCGTATTACAGGAACTGTGTGCTTCACTTCAGCCTACATTTTCCGCTGAATAATTCTCGAAGAAACCCTCTTCAAGAAACGAAGTTTGTATTTTCTAAGGGAAAGGTGTTTGCCTTTTCTTTAACAAAGGATTTCGAGAGACGTTGGACAACGTTTACCAGAGTTTCGCAAAGGACTGTGTGCTATAGATACACGTTGAGTGGTTGGAAGTACAACCCCTGGACGAAGGGTTGTTTGCACGCTAAAACACAAGGGTTAGCGATTTTTAACTGCTTACGCGGTTCTTTACATTCTGCCGTTAATCGTCCCATGTGCTTTTCCAAAGGTGTATAATCGTGACGTTTGCTCCAGAGATACAAATTTGTGCGTTTTAGAGCGAAAGAAATTTTATTTCCAACTTACAATTTTTTAGTCACTGGACTCAAATTGAATTTCTAAATTTGCTAGATATTTATCGCAAATGTATATATATATAAAAAAAAAGAATTGTGATAAGAAAAAATAAGTGTTAAATATTACATAACATGTGTTAAGTATAATATAATATATCAAATATATTACGATCTCACCGAGTATCGAGATTTATTAATATAATAAATAATTCACAATTTCGATACTTTTGTAATCTGTGTGAAGTATAGCTATGCTTGTACTAAATGTTTCGAAAATTCTATATACATTTTCAGATTGTTTCAAACTTTATCGATGTAACTATGATAATCGTGTCTTATAAGATGCTAATGAAATGTCAAAATGTTTCGTACAACGTACATAATTTACTCGTAAAAGGTGTCTCTAACTATAACAATATATTCATAAAGATGTTCCAATACTATTATGAGTTAGTGTAGTATTTTGTATTGGTAGTATGCGTATTAGAAGAATCAATCTCAGGGCCGCTGAAGAAATGATGTACATGGGTTGGTGAGTAGCGGTCCGTTCAAGGCCGCTCGATCGAATCGTCCGTCGTAATTCCGACGCTCGTAACCGGTCGCAGCTGGTCGTCTTTGTCGAACGAGTGTCAGAGAGAGACGAGTGTCGGGACGAGGAGCGTCGGGACGCGCAGTTACCGAATACAGGTCACAGCGCCTCGTCAATAACGGCGCAGCTACGTCGACGCGGCATCGTCGTCGACAATAGACCAGCTCCCCGAGAAAACCCGTAAGAACAAGCCGGTTATGAGAGATAGCGCCACGCCGCGACAATGAAACCACTGACACCGTTCCAGAACGCACGCGATCAACCCTTTCAAACCCTTTCGTTTTGACATTCTGCGTGTGTTTGCTTAAATAGAATTTTCCTCTTGATGAAGGGCCAAGGAGAATCGAATTTCCGAGGTTCTGAGTTTTTAGGGATCAATTTATGAATATTTTGAAATTTCGTGTGTGCGTATGCGTCGTAAAGAAATTAAATTTGATGTTTTTTTTCAGTATACAAAAAATAGTTGATTTACATTCAAAGTTTACTTATTAGAAATATATCAACAAAGATTGCCTAACTTTTACATTGATAGGGACTTTTATTCTCGATCAGAGCGATAAAAGAAGTTTCCAGAATTTTTCAGAATAGATGTCGAAGTAATATTTGTTATATCTGGTTGGATTATTATTTGAACAACCCTTCATTTTCGTTAAACTACTATTTTCTATTAGTCAGATTTCTAAAGATTGATAAACAATACTGCATACTATGCACTTTAAAAAGTTAGGAAATCTTTATACCTTCACTTTATTCCAAATTTGATATTTATTTCTCTCATATATTTTCTTCTTTTTCTTAATAATAAAAATAATGATAAAGAATCCTCCTCCCTTCGAATATAAAATAAAGAATATCATTCGAAACGAAAATGTATATTCGCGTCGTGATAATGAAATGATTAAAATCGACTCAGAACTTACCAACCCTTTGGCCAAGCCTTAATTTCATTTGGATCCCCATCATTGCCACCCTTATGGCCGTGACAGTGGATCGACGAATTTATTTACGGGTCATTAACGTCGGTGCCTTTCGCGAACCAACCTCTTAATGGCTCGTTACCGTTTACTAGCAGAATTATTGATTCACGACAGGATCTTACAGCTTGGAATACTCTCGTTTGGGATCTTTGTGGTCGCAGATGTGATTCGTTCTCCCGAAGAGGGTTGTTTCAGGACCATTTCATTGTCTGCCGAAAGTGGGTCGCTTCTCGACCGAACGATTTTTGAACAGAGGACGAATTGAATTGTATCGGATGAATTCAAACGGATTGCAGAGTCCTGATATTATTCGAAGTCTATTTCCCGATGGATTATTACGAGGTATTTTGTTAAAAAATCGACAATTTCGAGAAGATGATGTAGGGACGTTTGATTCTTAGATTATTCGCAAAGTTCTGCATTATATTCGGAAGAGAATTATTTATTCTAAATTTTTGCCAAATATTTAAATGTTCTGTTTAAGGCAATTGTTACTCGTCCGAAAAAGAAACCTGAATTGATTAATTAAAAATTGATCAATTTTCCATGCTGCAACAAAATGACGTTGGGCAATAATTGATATTATTGTTAATTTCTGAATTTCAAACTTTCCGTGATCTATTAAATATGCACCACTCGTACCGCTTATTTCCACAAGAAATCATCCAAACAAATTCACCCTCAAAGCCTCAATCCATCAAGAAACGAGTCATTAAAACAGAGCAATGTATCAATGCCATAAACACAATACTCTCCCATACGCTGAACCACAGCTCCAACCCCTTCGCCACAACAGAACACCCCTAACTGACCGCTACAACCTACCTACCCCTACGATCACCCCATTCCAAACTCACCTCAGAATTTACCGAATCTACCTCATTACCAACCATCATCCGCAAGAACGAGTATCCCCGTTCGAAAAATCGCAATCTTGTCTCGAAATCAATCCAAGGGTACATCGTTTTGCCATTAAACGAAGTCACGTCGGCGGTGCATTGGGGGTTGGAGGAGAAGGGTGAGGCCGAGGGAAGGCGAGAAAGTGGCGCCAGTGTTTTCCCTCTTATGCAAAGCTGGCCACTTCTTGCCCCTCGTTGTCGATCCGTGCAACGAGGCTGACGCAGCTAGCCGCCGGAAAGGGGATGAAAAAGCGGTAGTGGTGGCTGCAGGATCACGTGGGCGTGCACTCGCTACGTATCGTCAGCCATCTTGCCGGTTTTAAAGGCTTCCCGGGGGCTCCGGGTAAAGATAACCGGAACTGGCCGCCTCGTTAAATCCGCGTTAAAAAAGGGCGTTTGATGCGGAAAGGTAGAAAAAGGAGTCACAGGGTGGATACTGTGTTGCACACAGGCTTCCCATCCTGTCTCCACCGTAAAATTTTTGTTTACGACCGAAGGTTTCTGAAACGGGACACTGACGATGTAAGGTTAAAGAATGTTGTTCAGCCAACTTGCACAGTGTTTTGTTACTGAAAGAAAGCGTACAACAAAGAGTAGAAAATTGGGAGATGATAATGAGTTACGTTGGAGGTACGGCGGTAACGAGATTGGATATAGAGGTGAGCATCGAACTACTTTTGGCTGGGTGTTAATGGGTTGTGCATTTTGATTGATGTGGTTTTGCAAAGATAGAGTCTGCGGTTGTTTCAGTAGGTGGTTGTAAATTCTATTGTTGTTGCAGGATTTAATGGGGGTGATTAAGTGGTAAATAGTTGTGTGTGGTAATTGGAAATTTGATTGAAGTTTTGGTTCGTTGGTTGACACAGCCGTGTCAAATTTCTGTATTATGCTTAAATTAATTGATGCGGAAAATTACGTAGTTAGTATTTATTGCATCATCTATTTTATCTATCACGGGGATAACGCGCTTTGTAAACTGCACTGAGGTGTAATTCCCGAATAAATCACAATCTCAAATAATTTGACGAGGTACATATTATTTATTTTATCCATATATAGTTTGAAATACGTTCGTTTAAAAATGTACGAAAATAAAAAAATTACATATTTCATTAATAAATTCTACGATTATCTTGAGATTATCGTGATAAATTTTTTAATACTGAAACTTCTAACGAAGTGCCGTCGGAAGATAAATAAACTTTAAAGTTCCTGAGGAACCTTTAAAAAATCAAACGAAAAATTTTGAAATATAATATCATATCGATGAAATTGATTCCAACTTTCCTGGAATTTCATTCCCCAATCATCGTAAATGAATCTCAAATAAAAAGGCTGGAATCACAAAATACCGAGTATCGCGTAGCTCCTTCCTTTCGTTAAGTAAACGCCTCGCAAGGATCGCGTCTCGAATCGTTGAATTATGAATGAGGATAAATTGAACGAATCCTGCCGTGTGCTTTCTGCTACGAAAGAAAGCGGACTTCGTTGTCTGCTTTACGAAAACACGACTTTCCAACGAGAAGACCAGCGATCACGTAACTCTATTTCTGTTCATGTGCATTCTACATTCATTATTCCTAAATTACATTTCCAATATGCCGTATCTCTGAATAAAAATTTTAATAACAAAAAGATGAAGAAAGAGCCTGCACAGTTTATATTTAAAAATACTTTTTGTTCAGTTAGAAAGAAATCCTACCATCAGTCTCACCCTTTACTAGAACTACTTTCTTAATAAGTTAAATAACTTACTTTCGTAATAAGAACCTTAAAAAGAGAACTACTTGTAACAAGAACAAACATGGTCGAGAGACAAGAAACTTATTGTTAATAGACTTACGGTACAACTTTCTTATATTATCTTCATCGATTCGAACCAACTCTACCATTTATACCATTTTATACTAACCATTCGTTCAATATACTGTCATTAACATTCGAGACAAGAACGACAAATGAGGAAGACCTAAGAATAAAAAAGAGAAAAATTAAAACATTCATCGCCAGATATAATCGAAAGAAGTAATCTTGGCACGATCAATCGCGAACTGCAACCCTGCGCGACGTGCCTTTCGCAAACAAGGTGCCCAAACGAAGTTGCTCGCGACATTTTGCTCTCGCGACACAAACGAGCCCGCGGGATGCTCAACAGCCGCGGTATTTTCTTCCCCTGTGTCTTCTTGGCGTCTTCCTCTACTTTTCTCGCTGCAGAAATGCCCCTGTTGGATGTAGAACAGGGGGCTGAAGGGTGGCGTTGAGGATTCGCTGCATGGGTTGAGCGACGCTCGTTGCAGTCTCATATTTTACGACTGTTTAAAGTGTTCTGCAAGCCATAACTTTGCATTTGCCGGCTCTAACTCACGTTGCCCTCTCCTGACGTCTGCGAACTTCCACGGAAGCCGCTTCCGGTCCGTGATTTCTTTCGCGGTTCTTTGAACTCGCACGCCTTGGATTTCGAAACACTTGCGGTTGTTTATTTTCTCGGTTAAACTCGCAGCTACCATTTTTTGTTCCTGCTGGTGACTTTCTCAAATGCTTGAAGTCTAAATATCATTTTAGACCATTTTCAAAGTTTCACGTACACTGGTTTAGGAAAGTATTCGCAGGATTAGTATGGAAAATATTTATATCTATATTGTGTGTATTATCCATATGAAACATTTTGAAATTTCATCACTACTATAATGAGGTACGATTGTCATATTAGTTAAATTCAAAATCAATCTGGAAATGTATATAGAAATTACAGGATCAAATGAAATTCAACATGCATCAGTTTCATATGACAACCAAATTGCGAATCCACCCCATTACGATATCCACTATAAGTAATAATCTAAAAACACATTAATTTTTAACAATACCCTTAAAAAATACACTATCAACAACTAAATATAAACCAATCCAACATCCGTCAATTTTGATATCATTCCCCGAACACCCATTAACTCCACTAAACCTACCAGACTAGAAACCATACCAACTCCCAATCGTATCAGCAAAGATAACAAACAACAAAAAATATCACGTATTTTCCTTTATTCCCCAAACACATCAGAAAGAAAAAATGCCTCAAAGGGATTTTCCAAACCGATCGATATCATACGAACGACTTTGTTCATCACGACGTTTTCAGTAGCGTGTCCCGCGTGCCCACGCAGTTTCATCCCCCGTTTTCTCGGCGGACCTTCGTAGCCCGACAGATTCGAGGTTCGGTCGTGCAGGAAATAGCCCGGCCTTGACCTTTAACCGTCATCTCACGTTCTGGCTCTTAAGGGTGTCCGGAGGTGGTAGAAACGAGGGGAACGAAAGGGTGGAAGGACAAGGGGCGAGGATGCAACCCCATTTATCGATTCGGGCACAGCGTAAAGCTGGCTCTTCTCTCCTGGAACTGTCGAGCAGCCGATTTTTAAACGTATTTCGAAAGGGTGGCAAGGTCGTCGTCGACCATCGTACCACAGCGGGAAAATACGAACCGCTATGCCCTTCGACTCGGGATTTAACCCCTCGAGCCGAATGTAATCTAACGCGACGTGAAATATTCATCCCCGTTGAGACGGTAATTTCCAGCCCCTTGGAATTTTAACTTTTACCCCGCGGAGAGGAAAGGCTTGCAGGCAGGAAGATTGCTCGACGGTCAATTGGTCTCCTTGACCAAGGTTAGACACTTTCACTTGCACGTTTTAAAGAATTGCCAAGGACGAGGCCTTTCGTATTTTTAGGCGGAATGTTTACAAAATGCGAATGAGTTTCGCAAGGATTTATATATAGCTTGACTTCTGTGTCACATTATGAACGATCATCGTTTTTCATATAATTAATACAAACAAATCTTTCAAGTCTAATGTCGATTACCAAACTCCTTCGAAACTACCCCAAAGAAATATTTCAGTATTATTTACTATTATTAACTGTTATTAGAAATTGCATATTCACCTTATTACTCATAAAGCTTATTAGCAACTGTATTATTGTATTACTACACTGATATTAAATAGTAAAATTACACCAACTTGATTCCTATTATGCAAATTAAAATAAAACGTTATATTTGATTATATGTATAGCGACTCCTTTATTTTAGAAGCAAAGAAAATTATGCGTATAGATCGCCAACAATATCTAGAAACTAACAAAACTTCCTTAACTCTAACAGAAGATTTGTCGGCAAAAACTTCAAACTACAATGCTCGCCACCTCAGGATTTCTTCTCCTCTCTCATCCTCAAACTGTGCGAATAAATTAAAACCATCCTCCAAACCAAACATCCTCGAATAAATTAAAACCATTAATTCTACTGACAAGCAACAACGGATGAATAATCGATAAAATGAAACTCAGTACGAAGAAAGAAATCTGGAATAGTGGTGTAGGATAACGAGGGCGGAATTTTCCATATTTTATTCGAACGAACGAGCGTGGGTGGTCGAATAGTCGCCGCTTCATTTGCACGCAGAAACTGCGCCGGTGTGCATCCGTTATGCGCATAACTAAACCGGTCGCACTTGGTGCCGCGGGTTGGAAGCGCCATACCGGAAGTTTGCCAATTAATCTACAGGCGACTCGTTCAAACGCGGCCGCTGCACGATCACCGATAACATTATTCGCTGGCGATACACGCGCTCGTTTTATCGCGCGTTTATTTACTTTCGAGCAGCGATGCGATCGCCTCGATTGTTGAATCCAATCGACAACCGACCGGTATCGCCCCCGCTCCCCTTGGTGTATTCGTTCGATCTCTCTTGTGAAAAATTGTACGAATTTCCTTTTTCTCCCTTGCTTTATTTTTTTTCCCCGTGTTTGGTTTGTTGCCATTTCTTTTATTTGGTTTCGTTCTGTTTTACGCGACGCGATACGGGCAGAAGGGGGTGGCTTCGCTGGAAATTCGCCTGCGTTTGATGGAAAAGTAATGGAAAAATAAATTTATTAAAAAAGTACATGTTGAATGATTCTGATTGTATTCTAGTGGAGATTGTCGGTGTATTTAAAATGTTATATTATAACAAATGAAAGATTCTTTTCATAAATGAAACTGGGAATCATGGGAAAGTTCCTAATAGCTAGACTGCGAATTTCTATACATTTATGAATAATTTGAAGTTGCAAAAATGCATACAATATAAATAAATACACACACACACGCATATATATATATATATATATATATATATATATAACAATATAAATATGCAGGAATAAGTAAAATATCCAAAATAAAGTATTTATTACGTTTGATAGGTAAGATAAATTTCTATTTAAATTTCATTCCTTTAGTTGCGTTCATCCGCAGTTTATCAATAACAAAATTTAAAGAAATTAGAGAAACGTCATGTCTGTTAGTTTTACACTGCATAAATTACATATGCATATTGCGTTATTATCAATTTTCATTTTAAATGCAACGACGAAAAAGTATTCATTGCCGAGCAATACGTATAATTGCACAATATTATGCAACATTATTGATCAAGATTAAATATTATTGGATGCAACGTAATTAAGCCAGTAATATTACATCGTTTAATATTTTGCAAATTTGATAGTATGGTTGACATTATTGTTTCACACCTAACGTCGTTACAGTTCTCACGTGCAATCCCAATACGTACGATATAAAATAATAATTAGCAAAATATTTCATCTCGTTATAAGGCACAATATTAGAATATTTAATATGCACATATATTGGACAATTTATTACGGCCAATAACATTTAACAATTTCATATCAATACTGCTATTGAAGCTTAATATCCCCTATAATCTTCATAGACACTTCAAACTGATAAACTTTATAGGTATTTTACGAATAATTCATCACATAATATCATTTTATCGATTAATTTTGTACAAAACATCTACATGTTCTTAGTGTTAGATTTACTCAAACCTGGAGAATTATATTAATCAAGCGTTCCACTTATACCATGTTTCATTCGAATATTCTTAAAGAAATGGAAACTTTCTACTAAAGTTAAAAATTTTTCAAACACGTCCTAAGTCACAATTCATACAAACTAATATGGTCAAAGATCCATTCTACAACGAACCTAATTACATCTAACAAGCGAGAAACGCTTGTGTATCGTTCACCCTAATCCGCGCAGCTTTCTTCAAAAATTATCTCTGTAATAAAGTCTTAATCGCCATCCACCCCAAAAATCCTTATCGTATAACCCTTACAACGAACCACTAAAATCAAAACCAGGGGTCCGCGAATCATCCACGAGGAACAAATCCAGATCATTGTCTTGTGGAAAGAAAACGTCTTGATGGGAGGACCGAAGACAAAGTCCGCCAGGAAAAGAGCATTCTGGAGGGGTTCAACGATTATCCAGCGGCTGAAAAGGGGGAGCTAAAGCCATGAATACTAAAGGCACGTTATTAATACCATCTGGCAAAGTCACCGCGATATTAGGAGGGCAGCTTATAGCGGCGTTTTAGCGTGGCCGGTTTATTACAGGGATCGTTTCTAGAGAAAAGAAAGCGGACGCGGACTGGGTGAGAAAACGCAGAGGAAGAAGAAGAAGGGGCCTAATGGTGGAAACCAGGAACGCGCCTGGCTATCCTGGTAATGGAGCCCACCGGTCGCCATTATAATAATCGTAAATGCGAAACTACGGCAGCGTGTCGCTCCTCCTCTCGAAGAGCAGCCTACGAGTTTCTTTAAGGTAATAAGAACGACGATATTGGCCTTTTGCCTGGTTATCCCCTCTTTCAATTCGTAAACTGGCGAGTAAAGCACGTTTGGATATTGTTATTTATATGTAAATGTTATAAGGTGATTTGCTATGTTGTTAGAATATGAGAATCATCTGGTGTATAAACATATTTGATTACAGACGTGCATTCAGCTATTGACATGTAAGTGTTGTAGTTATTGGAGTGTCGAGTAAGTTGGATTTTTGAGTCTTGTCTGATAAACACGAATGGATGAATGAATGAATGATCGACAGATTTGAATGTAGCTATTGTAGATATGTGAGTTTCATAGTAGATGCACATTGGAGATATTGAATTAATTAGAAGGTATAGATTTTTGAGTTTGGTAAGATCGTTAAGGTTGAATGGATGAATGATTACAAAAATTGAGGGCGTGAGTGATTAGGTATTTGATACTGTACATCGTTAGAAAGTTAGCTAGTGAGACGATGCAAGGGCAAGAAATATGCTCTAAATACCTCTCGTCTGATCTGTAGATGCAGATTCGTAGATACGTACGTACTAATTTACGTTAAACTCGTATGTCTCATTTTGAAGATTACGTCGCGAAATGCTTCTATTAATCCACATTTTAACCAGCAAAAGTACGTACGACACAACAATTATTTCGATAATGGCAATTTCAAATGTTTCTATAAAGTCGAATTTAAGTTAGAATTATATGCATTATAATGATATTAAAGATATGATATTAAATGTTCACAATTATAATTTAACGTCTCGCGATTCATTTAAAAAATTGCCTTTTTTAATTACCACTGTCATAGCAAGGTTAGAACATTTTTCACTGAAACACCAACTTCTGACCTCGAAATCTCTCGAGCACGATATTTCAATATGGGGAGAAAGAAAAGGCAAAGCACCTACTACAAGAACTAAGAGTCGTTAAAACAAAAACACGTATTACAATGCTTATACGTTAAAGATACGCCTGGGAACAAGCGAAATTTCAGTTTTTTTTTTCTTTTTACGCTGCAATTGTAAAGGAGGGCTGACTTTAAATAAGCAGCATCTCGACAAAGACAAAAAAATTTCGTTCTCTGGACGAACGCTGATGAGCTGCTCCAACATTGCCGCCTTTGTCGCATTTTATACTTTTCATTCGCTTTTCAGCCACCTTTCCATTCGCCCTCGTTCACATCTTCCGTCAGCTTCTTTCACACACGTTCACGGTGCCTACGTTTTCAGCATTACGGAGTTTCTAGACCAATCTAGCAATCTATTGTAGTCTACTTACGTTTCGTTGCACACGTAGCGTTCGGACTTAGTTCACGGTTTACCTCCACGTTCTTGTTCGAATGCTGCTTGCGTTCGTTTCTGTCGCGTGTCGCGTGATTTCTTTCAATACTCATTGAGGTCTCCAGCGTTGACAGTCGTCTATCATTCTATATGAAAATGCTAATGGAACTGTTACGAATTTGATTGCAAAGAAGATTGATGCGTAACTGACAGTATTTAAAGATCACATAAATAGATAATCTTGCGACAATTTTATTGTGTTCACAGTCACGTACAATATAAAAGGGTAGATTTAAGAATAGACTAAAAAGATATCGTTTCTGTGAACATTGAACTTTGTTCATCTTTACCGTTGCATTAGAAAGATATGCAGAGAAAATATATTTAATTACCAACTGCTTTATGTTCTCTCTCCCAGATCTGCTTGCTTTTAATTAACGTTTAAGAATAATAATTTAAGTTCTTCTTAAAGATTACTATGATATTTCTATGATGTTTAAGTTACAAAAATTTTGGTAGCATTTACAATGTTTTTGACAGTATTTTGTAAAATGTTTACTATTTTTGTAGACTTTTCGTGTCTTAATAAAATACTAGATAAATTACCTTCTAATAATGTCACATTCGTACAACTTCTTCATTATTTCATCGTTCGTTTTTTGGTGAGCCAAACAAGTTTATAACTTCAAATTTTTAAAGCAATAATAGCAGATTATGACTAATTTGGAACAGACCCACGTATTACTGGCATATGGCCAATTTCATTCCCTTGTCCTACGCTATTATTCGTTGTTCGAAACAAATAAATTTCAAACAGTTATCACTGTTATTCGTTACAGAGTACTCGAAGTAATTACTTCCAACACCATAGCGAAGAATACAACCAGCGCCAACTGCTCCTCCATAAAGTAACCTGCAAAAAAATAGGAAGAAGAATTCTTCCACCTTCTGCCTTACTCGGTAGCCAGCCAGAGATAAATGAAAACGTTTAACATAACGTTCTCATTCCAGGTGAAATTCTTCTTGTCGACTTTTATTAGTTCATCCCCCGTTCAGAGCCGACGTGGCTTCTCAACCCGGTTACGCCTATGCCAAGACTATCGAGACGATTCTCTTCCGTCAGCTCGTCTCTAAACTAAGTGATACGCGACCATAAAGCTGCTCTAGCGGGAACACGCAAAATAAACGTGCTCCGGGTCTCGTGACGCAAATTGCACCATCTTCCCTCGGGAGAAATGATCCATTCAGGATAGAGAATCGATATTCCTGGTCGTTCCAACGCAACGTCGATATTATGACATAGTAAAAGACGAAGATTCGAAAGCTCGGATTCCGGCCGATTCGTCTAGATCTTTTACGAGCCTTACTACCGCGAAATCATGACCAGACCATCTTACTCTGAATCGACACACATACGCGTTGCAAGGAAGTCACGCAATCTTGCAGAAGTTTCTCTGAATCCGTTGCATCGCCTTTCATTCTGAACTCGATTGGCCGAGCGAATTTTTCGTTTGCTTTATCGTCACGCAAACATACTTCGGGGAAATGCTTCTCTTGACCTGAATCCGGCTCTTGAAAAACATCGAATTTTCGGATGATTCTCGAATAATCGAGGCGGGAATCGATTTGGTGGAAGAAGCTTTGAGCTGGATGCGAATTTTACTTTGCATTTCAATCATTGGTTGAATGGTTTAAAATAGAATGTGTTGGGACAAAGCGATGAAAAATGTGTCAAATAGAGTATTGTAATAGAGGAAGAATAAATATGTTTATGCAAATTCATACTCTTATAAGCATAATTAAAGAAATAGAATTTGGGCAGAGGTCTGTCCAACATTCTAAAGTGTAACTTGTATTTATTTTATATTAATCTCCTACGTTTACGATTCAAACTCGTTCTCATTTCGGCAAGTAAAAAGACTTTGAATGATTTGAAGAAGACTTTAACGTGAAATTGAAATGAAAACTCACAATGAATCAGGGAACATGTTACTGTGAAATTCAAACGATGAGGTTGCGTTGCAGATGATTCCAAACATAAAGCCATCCATTTGTTTATATCATTGGTTTTATAAGGAGTAATGTCAGGAACGATTGACATTTAAACAAATTTAGCGGCAACTGAAACATTTAACGTTAATTATAGCAGACTTTGTAACCTCGAGAGTACATCTTCAACGGAGTGTTCAACTAATTAAACTCGAACAGCGTACTATACCTGGGGGATTAGTACAAATTCGACACTCGAAACGAAAAGGTCACTTGAATCACAACACGGGGGAAGCAAACGATCCTAAAAAAGCATAAAAAAATATATGAATGTCATCTGTGATTGCTTGTATAGGTGGGCGTTTATGTTCCATTTTAGCGAATGGCTGGCGAATGGCCACTCTTATCAGTAAATATAAAAAGACTATGAACGGCAGGTAAATAAAATGCGCGTCACAAAAAGGACCGCCCACTTTTATTGGCATATTTACGATGTACAAAATTGCCATAAGAATATAATGAAAAGCAAATAGTTATTTGGTTTCATCGGCGCACTCGTGAAAGATATCGCAACGCGATTAAAAAATGATAAAACGAGGCGAAACAAAGCCCGAGTTTATCCTACTTTTATATTTATCACCTCGCAGGCAAACTGCGTCGACTCCGTTAAAAACTGATAAAACCGAAAATGTATCACGGAAAACGTTGCACTAGCGTCACGCTTGTTCTTTTTACCAAAAATCTAATAACTTCATCAAACAAAGCGGTAAAACGCAAATACTGGAATTTAGAATAGTGTTTTCAGCGTTAAAAATACAATACCAGCTCAGTAGGTAAACGGTATGCAGAATACTATAGTATGTATAGTAACAACATTTCGCTCATTGAAAATACAGCATTAATTAATTTAACATAGTATCGAGTGGCAGAAATACGAGTAACAATATCGCTCGCGATATTAGAAACAAAATACCACGAAATACAATATAGAATATATTACAGTACACTATTAAGTACTAACATTTCAAATGATAATTATGTAACATATTCCTCTCCGTTATACGTTATAAATAATAATAATAACTTGCTTACCTAACACAACTTCCTAAGTCTCACTAGCAAAGTCTCAAACATATAAGTCTAAAACGTATAACCCTCCGTATAACAATTCTGGAAAACTACCATACACAGCAAGCGAACCACAAACAACCCTCCTTACAAACTCCTGCCGCAATGGTTTTCCTAACTCAAAGAAAATATCCTTACACCTATTCGAAAGCACGAACGACTGTAACAAAACGAATCGGAACAACATCAAAATAATAAAGGTGAAAAGAAACAAAACGAGAAAAGAATAAAAACAGAGGGAATGGAGAACGAGAAGTAACGAGTCCTTCTCTTTAACAAAGGCAGGTCGTCTCCACGCTTGTTTACTACCACCCTCGCCGGCGACCTGGCAAAAGTCGAGCTCGTGGGACAATCGCGATCGATGTACGCCACCCCCGCCATCCCTCGTCATTCTCGTAGCCCGTTGGTATTTTTCTCCGCGTGCCCCGCAGCTGGCTCGTGACCTAATTCGTGGTAGTAGGCGAGCGTGCTTTCTACGTATCACGCGAACGCCACCCCTATATCCCCTTCTCAGCCCTCCCTCGTCGTCGTTGTTAGGGGGTGCGCGCAGCGGCAACTCAACGGGGCGTTTTCATCATCCCTCCGAGCGAGATCCAACTGGAAAGAAACGGCGGAGAAGAACCGTGATGGACCAACGGAAGAAGTTGCATTACCGGGATAATCCTTTCTGCGAAAGGGTTGAACCCGCTGCTGGCATGGATTAATAATATCCGAAAGGAGAAGATCCTGCTCGTCGATTCACGTCCGCGTGTTCTTTTCACGATCACATCGGCAACCTTCGACGGGCCTCTTTCTGAAGCTTTTTCTTTTGACGAATGAAGGTCTTAGGCAGGGATTCCAGAGGGATGCGATCTCGCGTAAAAGAGATGGCGAGTTGATGGGGAAGGATGAAAATATGATTTTGATTTTCGGAGCTTTATGGGGCCATCGTATGGAAACCCTGGTAATTACGCGTGAAATTGGAATTATTCACTGTAAGAATCGTATAATTTTCTAAAATTGTGTTATTTTCTAAAATTATACAATTTTCTAGCGGTTACAAATTACAGGGTTTATTACAGAGGTCCTCAATGACAGTTCTTAAAGAACGATTAGAATTGGTTAATATTTGTTTCCGGTTTTTGGGAATATTATTGGGAATATAGTTCTTGTTTCGATTCGTCAGAAATATTTGTTATTCTCAATAAAATTCCTAAGAAACGATTTAAATTGATAACTCGTTGGTCCCATCTTTTATTACTGGTATAATAGAAATTTTTGCTTCTAGATTTCGAAAATTCTATAGTTCTCGTTAAGGTTGATTACAATCGACACTAAAGGAATCAATAGTGAAACTGTACTGCAGCATTCATTATAACAATTACATGTACGGTTGTTTTGAATACATTGAGTTCCAAACTCCAAGCTCCGCACTGCAATGCCAAAAGAGAAAGTCAAATATCTTCAAAGATCTTTGAAAACCCCCGAGGCTATCGAAACAGCTTGAAAACTACTCTCCCATTGAAATTGCGAGCCACTCGCTTAAGTCTGAGCTATGATAACGAAAAACAAACAAGACCTAAGCGAAAAGTTCAAAAAATACCATTTTACCGATTTACCGTGAAAGAGTTGGAGAAAGACGATGAAAAATCGAAGAAAATAGTGATACCGCGAAGCGTTAAACTTCGCTAAACCATTCAGCCCGCTCTCTGTTCCCGTTTCCTCCTGCCCCTTCCTGCCTCCTCCCTATCTTCGACTGAAAAAGGGGTATAATCCGACGTCGGTTGCGTGAATCGTCCGCTACAGTGTGCGCGTACAAACGCCGAGTCTCCATCGTAGCTTTCGGGAAGGGAGAAAAGCTGCAGAGATTAAGCTCTTGTTACCGTTGGGCGAGGGTAGCACGGTGAGGGCGGGGGGTGGCAATTCTTTTTCATACTCACGAATGTGCCGTGTCCCGCCAGGCAGAAAGAGTATCGTTTGTTCGCGAACGCTGCGTCCGGAACGGTCGGGGGGTTGGGACAACGAGGGGGTGGATAAGCTGAAATGGTCTGGTGCGTCGGCTCTTGCGATAAACAAAGCGACCTGTCGCCAGGACAGGGCTTACACTTGTTTCAGACGAATAAGGAGCGGTGTGATTTTCATTGAAAATTGATTGTTGCTCCATCTTTTCTTCGGCCTCTTTGTTAATGCATTATTTAGGATGCAGGCTGACTGTTGTTGGGATCTTTTGTCATGAATAATTGAGGAATCGTGGAATAGGGGCTCGTAAGATAGGATTGTGAATTGGGAAATTATTCGATACATGAAGTTTCTGGAATTTATTCTGTTTTTACTCGCGGAGTTACTGCGATTGTTACCAGCAAAAGAGCGAAATAAGTGAACAAGGAGGATTATTCCGACCCTGCCATCCGCGACATGAAATTTTATTTTAACGTACGATACTGTTACAATTTAATTTAGGTTGTATCTATTTATTTCATTCACTATAGCCACTTACGTGCAATTATCGCAAATATCAGTGGAACAGTAAGTTTTTACTCGATATATCATTTATACGCTTGTCGTAATTAGAAGGAATAGTTACTAAAAAATAAATATGTGAAAATGCGTGCGTGTGTTCGCTTTTTTATCACAAATGATTAAGAAAATTTTACAGAATTCGTTTTATTATTGAATTTTGCATCTCCTTTGTTGGAAGATCGGCGCGTGCTTGGCCGATTGCAGAGAACAGAATTCCTTTATCCAACGATTTAATAATAGAGAACGTGGACTATGGAATCGTTATTCGGGTCGAAAGAAGTACTAGCTCACCGTCCACACTTCGCCGCCGTTTAAACCTTTCAGCACATTAAACTCTACTTTACTTAACTATCTCACGGTTCGCCGATTCATCCTAATATAATAAAGTTCCGAGGGACTTTAAGCGATGCAACGCCGTCGGTCCCTTCGTCGCCTAACGATTTCCAAGTAATTAGCATCTGGGAAGTTCCCTTTTATTACTTTCCGATCGCACGGTTCATCTGCCGTGCGAGAAATTATTTATTCCGGAGATAAAGGAATGCAGAAGCGTGGAAACGATTAATCGCATCTACAGGCTAATGAAGCTTTGTAACCTGATTTTGATGTTAAAGTATTTCATGCAGATACAATACAGCAACGGTGGATATTATTTGAAATTAGTCATGGAATAGGTAATGAAATTCTGATTAAATTTTTGAGAAAGAGTAGCGAGAGTCGAATTATGAGAAACTGGAATATTTCTATAATAATATACTGCAATAATTTACAAATTTAAATACTTTCAATGTACTGCAATTTTATCAGTCGTTGCGTATATTAATATTTGAAATATCAGCGATCGTGCCAATTACATGCCAATTAAAACACGCATTTATTAATAGAAGAAAGATAAGTAGAAAATTTAACTAATAAAATAATATAGTATGAACCATATACTATAATTTTTAATTTCACCTTCTAACTGCAAACTTATTTTTACTGGCGTTTCCTGCATACTTGGTCGTTTAAGTCTATGCAGTTCTTTCTTAGGCTTCTGGGGTTTAGAATCCTCCAAAATTCTCGAATACTCTTCCAAGTTTCTAGAATATCATCCGATAGTTTTTACTGTAACATGCTACCTCGGTCTTTTTAAGTGAAGCAAAATTCAACCAAAAATATGGGAAGAATAGGAAACTACTTAAAATTACTGTTTGAAAACGACCCAGCATGCAAATGGCGGATTAGGTGAATTTTTATCTGTGGTATCGATTCAGATTTAAAATTAAAACTCAGCTCTTTTCCTTAAATTAATAATGAGGAATTTTAATAATATTCATAAAATATACATGTTTCATATTCATGATAAGAATATTGTTCCAGTCACGTTGAACTTCAGCTGGGGAAATTTTGTAATGAAATATTGTTAAGTGTATGCTCGACGTCTTAACAATCGTTGTATGAAAATGACGTAAATAATTGAGAAGCTTTGAGTCACGGACTAATGGTCGTTATTACACCGGTTCGCGATAATTAATTCATTAATTAAATGGGTTTGCTACGCGGGAACGAGTCCGTTTGATGTGGCTACGGAAACGGCAATTCCTGGATTAAATCTGGCCGAAGGAGGCTCGACGAATTTTGGTTTCCCGGTTGCCAATTATAGCTTGTTTGAAATATAGGGTAATCTGTCTCTGCTCATGTTTAAATATAAATTCGTGTAATCTGTATACCACGTATAAATGAAACCTACGTGACTGCAGATATAAATCTCCAATAATAAATAACAGTTTATTAACAATAAACTATCGACGAGCTGAAAATTTCATGTCAACAGATTGAAAAAAATTATTTCACGAATTAGATGTAATTTAAACAAAATTGGAAAGAGAACTAAACTGGCTTATATGAGACCATCGTGTGACTTCATGACTTGAACAATCATTTATAAAGGGCGGAATCAGAGAAAAACAAATTTAATGCAAAAAGAACACGAATGCCAAAATATTTGCAAAAATATAATAAATATATACATATGCATGTATACATAAATAATTAAGTCGATAATTAAGAAACAGGTGTAGAGCAGAAAGAAGGAAACAAGAAAAATTCTATTATTTATCAGAATTTACGAATGTTTCTTAGCCCAAGGCTATACACCAAACAATAATATCGGAGGTTTTAATAAATTCCTAAGGATTTCCCAGATTTAGGTAATTTTAGTGTCAAAGAATTTGAAAAATACTAAAAAAAACGAACAAAGCGTTCTATTTTTCTCAATGAATTTCATAACAAGAATGATTTATGGAAGGTGTACGTTGAAGAACTGAAAGACTCATGGAACGAGATGTCCCGAATTTCAGAAATGATGACGCTCGAGAAACCACAAAGTTGAACAACATGCCCGTAGCAAAATCACGAATCTTTGCTGATCCACAGAACACGACGCTCCACTTTTCCTGAACAAAGAGAACATTCCGTACGAAACAATCTCTGCTACCCTAAAGAACAGAAGCTGCTCTCTGATCAGCGTACTCAGCAAAGAATACTGTTGTTAGACGCATATACGTTTTGAAAAGAAGCCCCATAAATGAAGGTATCTCGTTAAGGATCATATTTGTTTCACGTACCTTCTACAATTCAGTTCGTATGTATTCTGTTTAATCAAGTGGCAGAAAGTTATATTATTTTGTATGATAATAGCCTCGATCCAATGATATTTATCTACTCTATTACATTACTGTATACTACTGCATTTGTTCATATACTACATTCAGTTTATATAACCAAGTTACAGACAATAGAAAATTATATTATTCTGTATAATAATAGTTTTGATCGAGTTTCAGTCTAATATATCAATATATTAAATAAAGAAAAAGTAAAACCACCACTAAAACCATAATTGTAACTTACAGAAAACGACATGACGTAGTCGAGGATCTCGTGTTTCTGGTGACATTTGCTGATAAAATATTTTGTATACATTTATATACATTTTCCTTCACATGTGAAAATATATTCGAAATATATTCGAAATTCAAAGTTATATTGTTAATATAACACAGTTAATATAACTGACATACTTCTTTAAAAAAAGGACCATGACTTACAATTCCAAAATCTGTCATTTGTTCTTTATATTTTCATAAGAATCGAACATTAACAAATACCTATTGAATCGAAAGACGATGAATTTGATGTACAGTTTCTTCTAGAAATAGGACTCTTCCATGATGGTAGACGATATTCAATCGGCGTTTAATATCTTTGGTGGATTCGAACGTTTGCTTAAATACCGATATGGGATGGAAAGTTTTTGAAGAGACTGCTGAACTTTCAATTCGACTTCCCTCAATTGCATATTCTATTAAAGGAAAATAAGAAACAAAAATTATGAAAACATTCAAATCAAATAAGACTTGATTCTGTAACAAAAATCATGTATACGTAAAATTCCTCGACGTTCTAATATTGTCAGTTACAAATTATAACAAATAGTACATTTCGAATAAGAGAACCACTTGAAAAGGAAGAAATTTGCAATCGCAGATTCAAATTCATAAAATCAACTTACGCGTTCATTGTCGAAAAACAGCATATTATTTCTAATCCACCCCACTGCCATTTTTAATTAACAATTATTACCAAAACGAACAAGTAAAAATAAACCCAAAAATCGAAAGACCGAGAACGAAAAACCAATCTTCTAACGCATTTTCCCACAAATGATATGTCAACCGTCTGTGATCTCCTTAATATACTCGACTGGATCTAAATTCCCCCACTTCCGGAATAAGACGAATACTAAAGGTGGATTTTTATTTCCAGGTAGAGTTGTTTGCAGTTTCTAGAAATCCTCAAAAGATGCTCAGAGATCCCGTTTGATTATGGAGGAAAATCCTTTACCAAGCAGTGTCCTGAAAAGAAACTAGACATGACGTAGTCTATACGTCTACATATGATATATCTGATACCTCACTTTGCAATAAAAATCGTTTCGAAGAAGGTCTAGAGATTGAAGAAATTAAAGAATTTTCATGAAACTTTTTCTCTGGTGCTATAATCTAATAACAAAATGTAGAACGTATTTTGCGATCCAAATAAATTCCAGGACTTCGCAGAGGACGAGTTACTCATGGTTCCCTGTTCTCCAGCTCGTTTTCTCGTTCTTTTAATCGCCTGATTTATTCACCGCGGTGAAGGCACAATTAAGCATTCCCGTATGCGTGATTTAACAGGTGGCCCCGCAATAATTTACTGGAGAATTGGGTTACGTAAATGGCCGGGATAATTAAATGTGACAGGAGGGAAAAGGGTTGAAGTCGAAGGGGTCGCGAACACGGCGACATTTTATGATCTGACGTGTGTCATGTTTCCACGGGAACGATTTGCACCAATTTGAATAAAATTGCCGTTCGCTCCGAATGAGTATCGAACAATGGTCGACGGTTTTGACGTCATTCACGGATTAAAATAACGAGTCGATTCTATCTGAGGTGTGTAAGGATAGAGGATGGAATTCCAGCAGGAATCTGAATAAAATGTTGTTGTGAATTAATCGTGCTTGATGTGAGATTAATTTAAAATTGAGCGAAAAAACATGTGAAAATGAAATATCGTTTTATCTGAGCATGATTTTTTATTTACATGAATTTTTGTCGTTAAAACATTTTTATCCTTGTGACTTTTATCATATTTTCTCTGTTATTTTTTTACGATATTATCACACCAATATTTTTCAATTTTACTACAAAGTTTCACTACGAACCACTCAAAAGTTAAACTGATTCACTTCTGGTAAAGTTCTTAATTTTAATTATACTATTATGATATGGATATGATTTGTATTTAATCTTTCATAAACCAAATAATTACTATTGATAGAATTGACATTATTTGGCTTTTTTACATGGTTCCCATGTATTTGTTAGACAATTTTAACATTATATTTTCATTCTAAATTTCATGATGATATATAATATGATGTTAAATAATATACGTGACAAATACGTATGAGCCACGAAATAAATTACCAGTACGACATAATACTTTGCTATTATCTTAGAACTGACACAAATTTTAGAACCGACGTTCGGCAAAAACCATCAGTGTCGAACAGGAGCCAAAGCCAAAGAGAATGAAAATCGCTTTAGTGAAATTGAAACTTTATTTCGAGTTTCATTCACGCGTACGAAAAACTGTTTGACCAGAATTTCAGACAAACGAAATTTATACGTTCACGTTTATTTCCTGTCTACTAAAAGAAGCACGCGTCGCCGATATCATGTACCATTGAACGAAAGGTGGATCCGAATTCGAATGGCAAAAGCAAAAAATGTGGTTTTCAATCTGCAATTCGGAGAAGGGAAAAGGCCACAAAGCGTTTTCTACGAAGCGTCGATGTCGAACGAGTGAAATTAATTTCGGGGGCACAGTAAATTGTTCGTGCTCGCGGCTGCACCCGCTCGTAGCCTCGGGATTAATTGCCGCCACGGGGACTATGGAACCCGCTAATCTGCCGTTATGAAATATCTCGTTAGTATGTACGCGTGTACAACGACCAACATACGATCATGTGCCTCTCGCTATGCTCGATGATATGGTCTTTGCCCAATAGACTCTTTCTGGCGATTTATAATCTGAAAAAGCTTTTTTGTTCTTGGTGATCATAATTCACCGATATGAAAGAAGGACATCTTATGTGGTATTTAAATTGAAAGATCTTATTGGCTTCACTTATTTTGTAATTTTTAATCTTTCTGTTTTCTCGCTCTTTTTCTTTCCTTTTTTTTTAATTTCTGTGGAAACAAACTGTGAAATTTCTTTCCGAAACTAGAACTAGGTCGTAATTTAAAAAATTGGGGCATGTCACACAAGATTAACCCATTTTCAATGATAAAAGAGATACTTTATCGTGTAAAATAGACGTTACTGGTTTTTTAAATAATTTCATCACCAACTGTAGATTCTATCTATTCGTGACAAACCTGACAATTCATCGAAGTTATGATTGTCCGATTTTAAGCTCTATTCATTCGTAAGTAAATCAAAAATAAATTGTCACAGGAACGTTGATTCCACGGAATTAACAGGTATAAAAATTGTTTTAACCTACATTTTAAAATAAAGAAAGAGAAAATTACTTTGCACCTCATAAATACTTCAAGCCACCGCAAACAATACAATTATAATCCAATCCAACACACATTCGGAAATATTTGTATAATATAAAATCTCTCGACTATTTAAAAATAGTACTTCCATATCTCTTTTATCAAATATCAGATTTTATTCACTAGTGATAAACGTGACAAACTATTCATCAAAGATATGACACCTTAACAACGTAAACTCGGTTGGCTTCAAACAAGCTTCAATTTCACCGACACGGAAAAGCGAATTATTTTGCAACAACGGACGGATCTGCATTTCAGCTCGTCGACGTCCTGGAAATCCCAGCTGGATACGCTGCACTGTTTCTGGATACCTCGAAACGTGGACCTGACACGCGCTTTGACCTCCATTATCATGCGTATAATACAAAAAGGGAACGTAAATCGCGATCGAATAGGAAATTATTATCGATTATTAACCAAAGCGGATTTATCAAATTTTAATAGACGAAAACGAATTAACCGGTCAATCACATTTTCAATTTCTTAAAGACAATACTGATGAACCTCGATAACTCTAACTTCTAAGGTTACATCGATTACGTATTCCGACGAATTGATGTTCTAACGAGCTCAATACGTCAATGTAATCAAATCTGAAATAGATTTTTGTGAATATATGAACTGCAGTCTTCAAACTTTTCGTCATGTTTCGTTCATCGGAGCACCAGTTTCTTCGAATACGTGTCTACTACAACGAAGATCAAACTCAAAAATGTTTCTGCATCTTACACATTTCACGCACAGTGGCAGACAGAAGAAAGTTCGTAAAGTGAAAAGTAGATAATAATAGAGAAGGCGCGATAATTTTACGAAATGGATTTATTTTAAGCAGGAGCAACGAATAAATATAATATATCGAACAGAATACACGATTGTTATGGAAATGGCAAAAAGCGCGTCGATTTTTAATTATTTTCTATCCGCAGCTATAAAATTATAATAATCCACAGTGTAACGATCATCTATAAACCGACGATATCAACTACGAATTAAAGTAATTTATAAAATTCAAAATATAACAGATCCGAATCACAAACTGCTAAATCTATTTTCTCCAAACTACGATGCAACTCAAAGGGAAGAATGTTCAAGAAAAAAATAATACAATGGAAAATCAGAGAGAAACAGCGAGGAGAGTTGAAAGTTAGCAGGAACTTGGCGAGTACGTTTATTTTCCATCTAGTGGCCGGACCCGCATAATCGTCCGGAGGGAGGAGGAGGCGCATCGACGAACGCCAATACGATTGCTTTCGAATGTGCACTCTTCGCCGTGACCGGGATGAGTTTCGAAACTCTGGACGCTTATCGTGGCCCCGTAGAGGAGTCCCGATGGATCCTAAACTGCAGAGGGAAACAAGGGGTCAGGAAATCGAGCAGCAAGGGATGGGTGCTGGCTCCGGAAGCATGCGGCTCGAGAGGCAGCTTATATCTGCCTGCTGGGATCGTGTGCCAGGATGCTGAACGCGTGGTTGTATTTCGCCTGTGTGCACGCCAATTTCGCCTGGTCACGGTGAGCCGTTTGGTAAAGGAGATAAGGAGCTTTCGATTATTTGATCTCGGGCTCTGGGTTTTCAGTTTAGATGAGTTGGCTTCAACTGGGTAATGAAACAAGCGTGAAACGTCGAAGGGGAGAAGTGAACGACTGTGAACCAGAGGAAAGGAGGTGGCATAATATGGAAATAGTGTTTGGTTTGGAGGGTTGAAAAGGCGGAGAGCAATGGGATGATCGGTACGATGGAGACTGTTTGGACAGGAGAAATAGCTTTGGAATTTATGTGGACCGTGTCACACGTGCATGGGATTTTACGTTTCCTTCTGTCTAATTTTTTTGAAATATATTATTGAGGACTTTGAAAGAATATATTACTTCTTTTGCGTTATGAAATATTAAAAAATATACTGCTTAGTATTAATATGTTATTTTAATGTGTAAAGATGTTTCAAAAAAGGATAGACAATGCGTCTTTTTGACTTATCGAAACCAGAAAAATTTTCGAATTCGCTTGCTCGTTACGGGGATGTTTAATTGCAACAAATTCAGATAATGCTGGAGCAATTAACTACATATTAATATAATACAAACAAATATTAATACAACAGAAGATGGTTTTATTATAATCTACAGTTTCTCATTACACCTTCGTAGTTCTATGAACCTATGTAACTAACTTTGATACTTCGATGTACATGCACACGAGCTTTCAAAGGGGATTACGATCATTCGAGGTAACATTGGTACGTAACGAGAATGAAACCCAATTTCTCACTCTAATTCTCAGAATTTATGCAACTATGTGCTATCTTAATAGAACAAAACCCATTGTATGTCTCTCTTATGTAAAGCTCGTATCTCCAACTAAAGTTAATATTTTGTTTCAATATCATGAACCTTACTTAACTCTCATCTATTCTTTATGTCAACGAAACACATTACTATAAATGTAAAAATTCTTATTTATGAACAATACAAACAATCTTATACCCAAATATATAAAGATTCACTTTCTTAATATTTATTTCTATTTTCAATAGAAGAATTTTTCATCATTATGTTAATTTAACCTTGTTGCGTTCTTCGTTTTCTCGGCTCAACTATATCTTTCTGTTAGTAAAAAATTTCTTAAGTTTAGAAATAAAATTGCTATTAACATACTAAATGCACAAGTACAACAGATATATTAAATGCGCTTAAGTTTGAAAATGAAATTCTTATCGATATAAAAATGTTATTTCATTTGTTAACACGAGATTAAGATTGAAGCACGACAATTCGAGAAACGCAACAGAATTAACAGCAAAGAAAGATAAGGGAAGAATAAGAAGTAATGCAGCGAAGCTCACTAACAATAAGTTTTACTAAACTAAGTTTCCTTCAAATTTATTAAAATTTATTGCTCAATACACTGCAAAGTTTCCAGTTTGAAACTCCTCTAAATTACCAGTAACCTGATACTACGACACTTCGTTGAAAATGCCACGTTTCTTCGCCAACAGTACAAGGCTGATTTTTTCTTTTTCCTCGTGATCCGTCGAGTAGATTTAACGTAATAGAAACTCCCTTTTCAACGAAACCTACGGAAACTGGATATGGGTCAACCGAAAAGCGACCATGCATTATCGCTAACGGTGCTGCTCGCAAGGTCGCACTTTTCCCCAGAATAATTGCATGGCCGAAATTCCCAGTACACGTGTTCTGCACCGTTGATCGATCAAGTTCGCCGAGAGGAAATTTCGAGATTAACCTGGACCCGTCTGAGCGAACGATTTACACGCGGTCAGGTATTGAATACAGGACGACCGTGATAAGAAGTTTATTCGCAGGCGATTAATATTCAACGGATGTTTTAGTAGTTTGCGAACCATCGATAGTGCAAATTATTTGTTTCTCCTTTGAAGTAATTTTCCTGTTTGAAAAAATGTTGAGCTACATATTAGTTCATCAGAGTTTGACTCATTTTTCATTATTAGCCCCCATTTGAGGATTTAGATATTTAGTAAATGAATAAACGAAGCATCATATTCTAATGGTACTCTCTTTTGTAGTAATTTTAATTTCAATTTTTTAAGCTATGGCGTTCTTTATAGTAGCGTCCTTTATAATAATTTTAATCACATAGAACATATAGATTTGCGTACTTCATTTTAATTTTGTCTCAATAAAGCAGTCGTGTATATAATGGATTTATTGCAAGATGAAAGAAATGGGAGAAAGTGCAAGAAAAAAGAGAGAATATTGATAAAAAAAGCTCCTCTAAATGTAAAAGAAATTTCGATCAGTCCATTAATTGGAGAATAATTGAAGGTCATCACGTATCATATAGTGTACAAAAGTGGCTGGATACGATCGTCTTTAACCATTTATGCTACACCTCTTCTAATATATACATTTCTTTGAATCAGCTTTTTAGTGACTAAATACTATAATTGTTTAGATTAAAATAACAAATAGGACAGTTTAAAATATGAAACCTATTACTCATATTTAATAATCTTTCATTTTATTACCGTCAATTTATTCAGATAGTTTATAGCGTCGCGTTGCATTATTAAGAATCATTAAATTCTGCTGTATATTTGAGGGAGAATTATTCTGCATACCTGCCAAATAATTAAATATGGAATTTAGATAAATACTGCTCCTAGTTGCATAGTAAATGCAACAAGATAGAATTAGAAAGCAGTATCCGGAAGTAGTCGATAGAAACAGTATTACGTTATTATACAAACTAGTATTTCGTGTATCGATGAGAAATAGGTGAAAATTGTTAAACTTTCATGCATTCATTCGTCGAATAATAACATAGATTCATTATCATTTATATTCTAATAACGGGCAATTGAATACCTTAAAACTACTTTAAAAATGCATAGTTTAGATGTGAAAAGTTAAAAGTTAAAGGTGAAGATACCTGATATTGAAAGGTCAGCAAAATAAACAGTATCATACATTATTCAGTGGAATGTTAGTTCTACGTATACATACTACGCTATATTCTACCAAACAATCCATACTTCAATTTCACTCTGAAATTATGCTAGAAATTGAACTTGATCGTGAATGCAACTGCTATTTATCACACGAGACAAAAGTTCAACAAAAGAATGGTTCAAGAAATTCCCGCTTAAATTACTTCACACTAACGTTGGAACGTAACACATGTGATATTCTAAACCGACAAGCTTTTTTCATCGCGGTAACCAACAGTCTAGCAAATCACAAGCAACGGGCTGTTTAGCATACAATCAACAATCAACAGCGTACAAGGAACACCGTGAATTTTCACGCACGTTAACCGCACCGTTTCTAGTCGTTCCGTTATTCACGCGAATAGCTCGCGAGAGGCACGCACGCCGACCAACGTTAATCGTATGCATATGAACAGAGCGTGTTTCAATTAAATTGCACGTTCCATCGGCGACGCTCTCTTCGCGTATTCGTGAACATGCACACCGATGTCACGCAAGTGTCGTACGCCGCTGCGACATGCGTTGCTTATAACAAATACTACGCGAACTATTGTAAACCATACGATATTTTCAGAATTCCTCTTCGAAAATCTCGATGAATTTTGAAAATTCAATGCATCAATGCTTTCCAATGAGGCGTTTTATAAATAATGATTTTGACAATCGATTTAAGCCTTGTTCCATTTCAAATGTTACTTAATAAGGAAGAATATAAAGCGTATCTCAGTCTGTGTTAGGTTATCTTTGAATAATAACATTTTCCTGTGAAGGAAATTCTAAGCCTTTTGTAATTTGAAAAGAGATTTATTATGAAACTCTAATTACTATGAATATATAAATGAAAGGTTGTCCTGGAAGTATTATGTTAAGAATTATTTCTTCCTGACCAGGAAAGCACGAATGTTTGACTTACAGCATAGAAAATGTCAAATTGTATATTTTACCAAAAGAGTTGAATGTTTTTGTAAATTCGTAAATTCTCACCTAAAACAGAAAAGTGTGCCTGTTACAAACATTGAAAATAGGAGATAATTGACAGATTTAAAAAGTAGTACATAGAGAATAATGATTAGATTGCTTTTACAAATATCCACTAAAAGTATGCAAATGTTTCTGACAAAATTAATCTTGATTTTCATTTGGGTACAAACACTGATCAATTATATTTCCTAAGGATTTCTCAATTTTAATATTTTAATATCAAATGTTATGATTATAATGTTTAATTCGTACTATAGATTTCTATTATGTATAATTCCTAGTAATTCCTTCCTATATGTATGTTATATGTTCATCGTACTCTACTACAGCTCGGTAATTATACAGGATGTATTCGAATAACATGTACGAGAGAGCATAAGGCGATCCTTTATGGAAAAAGTAAGAAGATGTAGAATAAAATTTCTTCATATAATTCTTCGTTTTCAAGAAAATCAAATTTAAAAACTTGTCAAGTATGCTTAAACTTGGCTAATTACCGACTGGATATGAGTAAACAATCAATAAAAGGTTATCCTTAAAATAAATAAAAAATGTGAAAAGAAATTTATCCGTTTGAAGTTTCATTTTTAAGAAAATAGAGTGTGAGCATGTTTGGTCAGAAATTTGTCTAATACACGTGTATAGGAAAAATTTCAGATTTATTCTTCTCGTAGACAAAGCGTTTTATAAATAAACTTTATCCTACATTTTCGATTATTTACTTCTGTTCAATCCAGAATTAGCCACGTTCGAGCGTATTTGATAAATTTTCATATTCGATTTTCTCAAAAACTAAATCGGAAATAAAAAGATTCTATCCTATATTTTTTCTCATTTTTTTTCATAAAAAATTGCTTCACACTCGTATAGAAGAAAGAATCGTTACATGTGCCACTTGTACATGTTATTCCGCCGCATACTGCATATAGTGTTACTTTGCATTACTTGGTTTCTCTCTATGCGATAATTATGTCGTACATTTACCTATATATATTATCGAATATTGTTTATACGTCGAATATTTATGGCAGTATATTAAAGACCAATAAATAAAAGACAAACAAATTTTTATACTTTCAAAACCTGACATTTGGAACTTCCAAGAAACATATCAATAATAACTTCACTCGAATTTATCTAGAAGAAAATAAGTACACAAGCAGACGAATTTTTTGTAACGTGATAGCATCGGCTAATTCAACGGAGTATCAAGCAATGCCCTTCTCAATCTTCATCACATCTTGGTTTACCGACAAAGCCGCTAAATCAGAAACCAAGTCCACTCTACGTTGGTTGATCGATCAAATGAGTAGAAAGCAACGTTCTCCTGTTGAGCAACGAAACTTCGCTTATCAGCAAAGGCAGGTAAACTTGGAGCTAAAGCACAAGTGGACAGCCCACTTTCGCTACGTTCGTTCGAAGTTCTCTAATTAACGCGCGAGCCTAATTATAGAATTACAAACGGCGACGATTGGACGTCGTCTGCCAATAGACGGAAACTCAGAATCAACCCGATTCAGCGAACGACGGGGATCACCTTGAGAAGGGTGGACAAAGGCGTTCGAGTGTGACAGTATCGCAGCCTTGACCCAAAACCATCCACGTTTCTCCCTAGTTCGACTCGGCTTAACGGTTATTCCATCCGGAAACTTTGTCGCCAAAAACAGCGAGAATCTCTGTCTTCGATCAACCGAGAATCCATCGTTGTTAACTGCTTCCGTCTTTATTACCAATTACGTTTTATGATTCCGGAACTTGGCCGTCTTCCGTGGTACAGTATCTCACTGAGAACACTGTTTACCATCGAACCATGTTCTAAGTTATTGGCAGAACTTAGAGTTTGCAGTTTAAGCTGGCGACAGTTTGGTGGAATACGATTATATTGTGGATGTTTATTTATGACAAGTGTAAATATATAAAATTGTACAAGGATGTGCACGAGTGCAAAAATCAGTAAAATATCAAAAGTAGAGTACATATTGACACATTTGGAAAATACATTAGAAAAATGCATTAAAAATATTAAAAAGTACTTGTAACGTAGTGTCATCACGTTCCTCTACTATTCATTGTATGTATAGTCTTAATTAGTATGGCTTCTAATTGGTGGAACTATACGCTACAATCCGAGACTTTGGAATCAGTAAATCTACTATAGGCACGAAGAACGTAAACAAAGGAGTTAACTCAGACTGCGGTTCCCTTAGAAAATTTTGTCACAAAACTCTACTGAAACAAAGAAAATTATTGTTGATACTTTTAATACGAACTTCGATTTAATAACAAAATTAACAGAAGATTCGCTATATCCTTAACTCAGAAGTATAGTACTTGTATTATGCCTAGCCTCGAGAAATGAGCACATAAAGATGTATCATACACCAGCCGCTCTTCATCAGCAAGCTTTACGAGGTCATTCAAAAATATTTATTACAATATTTCGTATGTATCAGTGGGATCAACCTCGACCTTCGCATGGTTAAAGAACAACCCTTGCGTCTCCATCACTACGATCTAAATCTCCGTACAAAACGAAACTGCCAACGCTCTAGCGGAGTACATGCAACCGCTTTCGCCGGGCTCTATCAAATGTCAAAGTTCAGTACACCAGTTCAGCTGATCAATATTGCTGGGTGTTCATTCGGCTGCCATTGGCGCACTTTGAAACGCGATTGTCTTTCACAGTGAGAATAGACGAGCGGACGGACATCGTTTGACCTTCGACAGGCATCTTCCGCGGGATTTCAACCGCAAGGATTCCTCGCCACGCCCAGGCACGCGTAGGCTGAACCCTGAGCACCGTTGAAAGGGTAAAGGGCGCGTGCAGCCTGGAATTCCAGCGACCACCGGCAGGAAATCAATTACGGGCCTTTAAATCCCACGACGACCGGCTTCCTATCGATCTTCGCCTCCCACGGAAGTATCCGCGAATGCTTTGCATCTGCTTATGGAAATCTCGCTACCGAACGATTATCGGCCACAGTATCAATCGGCCGCCGCTAATTTTTTTATTTCGGTTTGATAGATGGAGCTTTGGTGTTATGGCTTCTAAATGATCCATGATACAATTAAGTAAGTCGATGTAATCTAAAAATCACTACAACGTTCATTAATGGGATTCTTGGATCACGTCGACTTATTTAATTGAAAGAAAGTTACGTATGAAAGCGTTAAATGACTTACTTCTTCTAATTTATCTAATCTATTAAAATATAAAAACCATCTTGTTTCACAAAACAGAATTTCCAAAAATCTCATATACGAAATAATTTGCCTAATTCATTGACTCACGATACATTATGCATCATCGGCTTACAACAGGCCGCACGTCCGTTAAGCGGTTGGTCGTGAAGCGTGACCCGCCGGAATCGTCGACGAAGCGAGCCCGGCCACAAAGCCGTGGACCACGAAAGGGTCAACGCATTCCATGCCGCGGAAGCGTATCGTTTCAAAGAAACCGCGCGCGGCGAACGAGCGAGCGAGCGAGCAAGCGAACTAGGAGAAACGAGCAAACGGACACGAGGCAACGTAACGGCCCCGATCTTGGCTGGCTGGCAAGGACGAGGTCGCGAGCGCGGCCTAATCGTGTTCGTGCTCGTAGATGTACTCTCTCGTAGTTGGCACAGAGATCTGCAAAAGGGGGTTGTATGCAGCTGCAGAGTGCAGGCGCACCCCCGGGCCGCTCGCGTTATATAGATAATACACGGACGCGCGAGGCGTCGCACGGCAAAGAGGGAGAGGCGAGGAAGAGCGGAACGGAGCGCGGAGAAAGACGAAGCGGAGAGACACGAGAGGGAAGAAAGAGAAGAACGAGCGTGGAAAATACATACTGGGAGCGTGAGAGAACCGACAGAGCGACCGAGAGGAAAATAGAAAAGAGTGGGTGGTTACTGGTGCCGGGTCGCGAAACGGGCCGCACGGAGAGGCAGGGAGGGTAGCGAGGATTCGCTTCCGTGTCCCAGTAGCACTAATGACCGTCATCCTCCCCTCCTTCCGTTTACTGCTCCCCACTACCGCGCCCTTGCACTCTCACCCCTCCATGGTGCGCTCCCCACTTCTTCTCAGCGCCACCGTTGTTTCCCCGCCGTCTCCCCTCCACCCGTGGCACGTACATCCAGGATGACTCGAGTTACGTCATAGCGCCTAGAGCGTGCGCTTTCCCCCCAAACCCCTCCGTGCTTTGCTCCACGCCGCTCTAACTCGTTCGCGCTCTCCCTCCCCCTCGAATGGATCTCGCTCCTTCCACCAAACCATCGTACTCCCCGACCGTCACGATCGACCCCTCCACCTTATCCGCGTTGAGAATCCAGCAGCGCGGAGCGTATACACACGCTACGAGTACGCTATATATCTTTCCACTATAGCGGCCAGCACTTGGCGAAACCGTGGGGGACCCGGCAGTCTCCTCTGGTACACCGAGCTGTGTGTTACCGTTCCTCGCTTGTTGTATCACGTTCTCGCCGTAATCAGCGTCGACGCGCGTCCGATCTGACAGACCTGTAGTCGCGGCGGCACGTCGTCGTCTACACACGCGCGTACCCTGTATACATATATATATACACACACACAAAACTTACGTATATGTGTATATATACGTAGAGGCAGAGAAAGAGAGGGAGAGATATACACAGGTGACCCAGCAACATACACGCACACGCGAAGGTATACGAAGTCCGTGCACACATCATCCGCCGGCACACGCACCTTTGCGCGCACACGGACCACCGACCAACAGAAGATCGTAAAGGAAGGATATAAGGAGGAAAAATCCGACGCGGGTGTTCGAGCAGTGCGAAGACCAAAGCAATCGCTTGTCACGTTTAATCGGACACGCGCGATCGCGGCTCTTAAGTGAAAAAGGATACGGGACGCACTGGAGAGATACACGGTGTGGCCAGGTGCAAACGGTCCTTCCGGTTAGTCGTCCGTACCTCGGCCTCCATCATCGAGGAGTAACACGTGCAGGTGTGTATCCGAACGCGCGCACGTGTACGACGTACGCTCGTCACGCTACATACTCGTGCATACATACGTATCACACTGTGTGTGCGTACGTGTGTTTATGTGCTGGGCTGATTTAGGCGATCGGAGCAGGGGAAGAATCTAGCACGACACAGACAGGTAGGCATAGGCGAGTTCCTTGCAACGTGAGATTTCTCTGCTGAGAAATCAAAGGAACCGAGTTTCAAATTGAAGTTTCAGACGGTTAGGCCAAAATATTTTCGATTTGTGTACGATCATGTATAATGTATCGCGTCGTGGAAGTTCGAAAGTGTTTTTGTTCCTTCAATGTCGGTTTCCAATTGGTGAGCCAATTTTACGGTGGTGTCTTGCTGTTTTTTTGGACGTTTGAGGATAATCAACCGTGGCGAGTGAGTGTGCCTCTTTAAAGACGTGAGTTGCACGCTTCTCCCGCGAGTACACGCTGAAAGAGATCGTTGCGTAAGCATTGGGGGTGAACACGTAGTGAAATCGGAAGCGGTTGTTCGAGGCCGTTTCGAGCTCCAGAACCAGGGATTGTTCGAGGAAAACCTAGTGAAAATGTAATTAGAGTGGATAAACGACGAATCGAGTTTGATTACACATAGTGGATCTCATGGTTCCGTTGTCCTTTTGTTTTGGATGCATTGACATGGATCAGAACGAAGATCTTATATTTCTTCTTTCGATGGAATGTTGTTTTGTCTAGTTCAGATGCAATTTATAATAGTTTTTTTTTCGTATTTCGATCGATTTATTCCATATAAGCCATAGATTGTTTAGTTCCCATTTTTACCATTCATCATCGCTAGACGATCACGTGAAATTTATCTAATTAGAAGTCGGAAAAAGCATGTTCTAAATACTATCAAACTGTTAAATATAAACTGGTAACTCGCATATTTTCAATAAAGCGATTTGTATATTAATACATATATATTGCGTCATTGAAGGTTGAATTATGCATATGATACACATATATAGCTCGTATGATGTTTGAATACTTTTCCATGCACATGTGACAATTGGAATATTTTTAAAATTTAATTCACAATAAAATCATTCAGTTTTCATATTGTCAAAATGGAAATTAGTGTATCATTGTCATTTAACAGGAATTGAAGTAGGGGTAGTTGATGTTTCATCTCATAGAATACAATTTCAAGTTGTCTATACTTGTTCGTCAAACACATTCGCTGCTATTCAAATTCTACTCGAATTCCTTGTATTCTCGTTTCATCAGAAATGTTTTTGTCTTAGATAACAATGTCACTGTTCAGTGTTCTGCTTACTTCCCTATGTTATTTCATGATCATACACAAAAACCAAAATGCAGTAGTTGTGTCGTTGGAATAATGAAATAATTGAATCAGCGCTCCATGTGCGTCAGTAGCAGTAAATACATGGAAAAATTCCACTGTCTGAAGATTTCAGTAAGTACTTAATGAAAATCATATAAAATATTAGGGAGATCTGTCAAGAACGATTATTTATCTACGAAAGAATTCAGCGTTAGAGGGCAATAAAAGCAAGGGGAATTTCCCATCCTCGTACACGCCTCGCCCTTTCACATTAAACGGTTCGTAAATATTGACTTACAGTCGAGTAGGCGTGAAGATCGGTTCGTCATTTGTGCTCCACGAGTGGCTTCGTTGACAGCTGTAATTTGTATCGTCTGCAGTTTACATTGTTCGCGAGTAAACCGTTTCTCGGTGCCAGCATAACCGTACAGTCTTAAATCAATGTATGCCACGTAACGTTATTGATAAAAGGGGTACGTACGTATGTATCATGTTGCACGACAGTTATATATGCATGAGCCCGTGTTTTCCTCTTTTTCGTACATATATCTCCGATTCGTGAAACACAGAATGGATAGTTTAAGAGCTTGTGTATTAGGAAATAAATATCTTCGATCACACGTGCACTTTGATACCATTACGCTGCATGACATCTTTACTGAGACGAGATAAGGCCGTTTGTCAATCTGACACAATCTTCTGATTATGAATTTTATAACACCCGAGGATGGATTTCACAAATCCATGGGAATCTGAATCTATCTAAACATCCTCTCTAAATTATATTACGTTAAACAAAAACAAAATTCTATTTATCCCTTCTACTATAACCTTTTTATTCACAAATTCGCTTTACCACAACTCCTATACCCCAGAAACAAATAGTTTCAAAATACCCACTTAGTAGAACCCTCTCCGCCGACTTACGAAACAATCGGCAACGGAGCGGAGCCTCTGATGAACCTAGCACAATGCGCGCGGCTAAGTATCGTAATCATCCATCACCGGATTCAAGCCAAACTCGTTGGCTTTCAACGCTAATTGTGTTATCGTTGATCTGATCCCTCGACGACCATTTATTAGTACGCGACCGTGTCTCAGAACTCAAGCAGAATCCTGCTTCTCATTTAAGAACGTTTCGCGATCGTGTTTACGACGCAAAATTTGGCATAGGAGCTAAACGACAACGATTCAGCGTGGACTACGCTGCGACAGGTGTTGTAACTGGCCCAGATTCCGGTTCGTTTACCAATAGACAGTCTCGCTTAAATATATCAGCAGCTGCGCGGTCGCTTTCGCAACGGTAGGGTCCGCGGAATCCTTGCGAATCGATATCGCGATCGGTCAAATCGATAGCCGAATCGAGCCAAGCCAGCACAGCCAGCCCCCGTTGCGAAACGAAAAGGAAAGTCGATCTACGTTTGCATCTTTCGGCAGCAGAATGCAATCTACCGACATGGATCTGCGGCTGAGGACCGCCAATTAAGTTTGCAAAACGCCTCGCGTGTATTCCGCTGTTTTCTTTGATTGCGTTTGTGAAAGGACCAGGAAGTTTGTCCGTAGGACTTTTTTGTGAAAGGACTCTGTAGGGGTCCAAGAGTTGAATCTACCATTCGTGTTAATTATTCATCTTTTGGGATTTGTGGCTGGATGTTTTTACGGTGTATCTCGCGTGTTATCTCCGTTGCTAGTTTCCGGAGCTACGCGCTTAACGAAGTGCGTAATTCGAAACTGAAACAATGAGCGATGAAAATTGTTGATACTTGGGCTAGGGTTGTTCTTACGAGTATTGAGATGAAGGTCCACAAATGTCAGCGGCGTTCTTTTCATATACGACATTGATAGGTCGCGAAAAATTCAATGTCTTTGACTGGATCTTTTGTAGTCCTGATGCTGCTTTTTTTTAGGATAGTGGATATATCGTGAATATATCATTTGAGTGAGTTGTTTTGGGTTTTATAAGTGGCGAAATCGAGGTCTTCAGGGACGATGCGTAAGTAAAGCGAATCTGTAATTCTTTCTTTGTTCAAGAAATTTTATGCGGATCTAAGAAAGTAATAATTGAACGACGTAAAACCAAGAGTATATAAAGGACGATTTGTTATTTCTCACTGATCGTTAAGAGATACCATCAATAGAATCTTATTAACAAATAATTCAATACATCGCCGTTTTCTGGTTTACGTTTGAACAATTAAAATAATCTTAGTTGAATTACATAGAAAGTGAGGAAATGCTTTAAAATGTCTTGAATGTTCAAGAAAAATGTAATGAACAAACGTTTTCTTCACCTTAATAGCAATGTGTACGTGGTGTAGAATTTCTAGTAATATCAGTAATGTTTTCAATTATAAATTCTGGATATTTCTTTCTGTCCTTTTCTGTAGATGTTTGGTCCGTAGGGACGAAGAAATGGCGGAAGGTTGTTCCTTGAAAATGCAGAATTCTTCTCGAGGCATTAGTAACCGTGGCAACCACTTAATTTCCGTAATTTTCTGTTTATTACTCGCTGAGTTATTGCGTTATCAAGGCAGGAATACGGCACGCTATTTTTGACATGTCCACGTGCAGCATTTAAATGCTTGCCTTGTTTTGGAAGCTCGGTCGTTTCAAGCACTCTGATCATGATGCGAGTTGTAAAAGATAGTATGAAATTTGATTAAATTGAAGTAGATATATATATATACGTTTAAATGTGGCGTGTGTATAATTTATGTAACACGTAATGGTCAAGATAACGATAATGATGATGGTAATTTTGTAAGAGACAGATTAATTAAGTTAAAAATTATGGATCCTCGGAAGGGATTAAATTTATCAAAAAATACTTGCTTGAGTACCTTTTTATAAATTTATAGATATCTATTACTTGAATATATAGTAATAAAAACTCCTCAATTATTAATATACATAAATATCTTTCTCCGTAGAATTAATTATCGATAAATATCAATTAACATTCAATATCACTGACAAAGCGAGCGATTTAGTAACTAAAATTCCCATATAATCATAAATATCGTCATATAAATATCATAAGATTCATATAAATATGTATAAAATGTATCGAATAAGAATTTTTACCTCTTAATAATGCACAATGAAAAAAATTCAAAATTGAAAAAATAAATTTCCATCAAAATCAATTAGAGGTTTCAAACATCTCGTAAATCATAGCGGACGCACAATGCCGCGAAATTAATTAATAACCACTAGCAATTAATTACCTGTACCGAATAAAACAGAAGAAAGTTGGCGGCGGTTGGTGGGTCTCGAACAAAAGGGAGGCGTCGCGACGTCGTCGTTAATCGTCTTCGGGATAATTACGCGATTCAACCATTGGATTTTTGCGCGGAAACGCCGTGCTGCCCGAAAGCTCGTTGTTGCCGCAGCGTAATTTCAATTCGCCGCCAAGCCTCTTTGCTCTTCTATATTTTTTTTATTTCTCTCTCTCTCTCTCTCTCTCTCTCTCTCTCTCTGTCTGTCTGTCTATCGCCACGAGCTCAAGCTTTTGTACGGTTCTCGCTGCCTGATTTTTGCATACCAAAAGCCAGGGAATGTCGCTGCGCGAACGTTTGAACCCGCCTCGACCAATTACGTTCCGTGACGCATCGCTTACAGAAATGTCGTTTTTGATTTTCGCGACGATGTCTCGTGATTCTGAAACGAATCCACCAGCCATGTTTCACAGGTTAGCGTTTTAGAGTTTTAGAGACTTTAGATTCTGTGTGTAATCGCAGACGAATTGTTTGATAAGAGGATTTTGTGATAAATGAGAAACCTATTTTTCTTCTCTTAAATGCTCCAGAGCGCATTTAGTTGTGGCTTTTTTTGAAAATCAGTGCCTTCCTATGTCCTTTTTTATAAACTACTGTGTTAAGAATTTTAATGTTCCAGCATGTTATTTTCAGATAATTGGTGATTGCGAAGAAATCGACGACGAAATGACATTTAAGCGTAGCAAGGTCAAACGTGTTTAATTTCAAAGTTAATTGCGTAGATAGGTGACAAGTGATATCAAAATGACTTTGAAATCGGTTCTTTCATTATCAGCATAATTACTGTCAAAGCCGCTCGTGCTACATTAATATTACAACTCACTTTCAGTTACTTTCCTCATCTTCACTTAAAGATGCAACAAAATTCTATGTCATTCTCCCGATTTCATTGCATTCGTGATGATTTATTACACAAGTTGTGCATGAAATATTAACCGGACCATATACGAAAATATACATATATATCAAAATATTATTCGGAAATAGAAATAAATTATGAAAATTCACAAATTATGCAAAAACCATAAACGTAACGTAAAAGAACAAAATTTAGCATACAATTTGCTGCTTCTATATTTAATTCACGTACATATATCCTGACGAAGATACTCGAATTTTTATGATTCAATGTCACTTTTGTTTCAACAAGCAAACAAATATTTAAAATAGCATAAAATTGATGTACCTATTAAAAAAATAATATACAATTATTAAGCTATACTTACTAACGTAAAAATATTATCAAATGAATACGCTAAGAAAAATTCTACACTAACAAAATTTTTAATGTATTATGAAATTTAACAATAAAATAGGAACGTAAAACTCAGGTATATGAACATCAATTCTTTCACATAATATTTTCCTATCAAACTGAAAGAATTATTTAATGATATAAAGAAGATACAATTGGATAGTAAATGATCGAAAGAAGGAAAGAACTTCCGACTTTAGATCTATGATTTCTTTACTGAGGTTCTTGATAAGCTAACAGTAGTCGTCATTTGTACAGCAACTGTTTCTCCTTCGAGCAAGGATGACACGCGTCGAAAAGCAACAAACACTTTTAGCGCTTGTTGCGTCTTCAACCATACACAGTTTACGTAATATTACAGATACTACTGATACATTATCGCAGCGTCATTACTGCGTTGCTCGTAAACTTGGTCGTCAGTAAATCGAATACCATCTGCGTCATCTAGCGCATTGCTCTTCTGTCGCGATGATTATGAACCGTGTGATAATCAACAAGAAAGTTGCTGCATAAAAACTGCTTTGTGTTAGCAAGTGCCTGACATTTTATAATACTCGTTATCTCTCGTAATGCGTCATTGCCAGGTAATTAACGGTTCGAGCTTTGATTCGAGGTCGTACTTTGATAAATCTATTTGCAATATACGATCTGTGATATTAAGGGGATTTTGATATATCTAAACTCCATCTTTCACATTTTTAATTTAACAAGATTTTTTCATTTATAAATTTTCAATTTGTGTTTGGAGTATAGCACGGGAATATTTAAAAGTTTGCTAAAATCAACGTTGTATTCGTTCGTATTCCTAATTCATTTAAGTATGAATTTTTTATTAAATTTGTGTTTAGAATAATACTAATATTTAACACTTTGGTAGAATCGACAATTAATTTATTAGAATTTATAGGCGTGATAATTGAGAAGTTGTGCATATTGAAGCTTTTATTAGTTTTAACATTGTAAGACAGAATAGTTTAGAAAATTCTATATGACAGATTGTGAGGTTCTTTTCTAGGTATTATAAAGATTGATAAAATCCATGTATAAAGGTAGATGACATAAAAATGATATAAGCAGGAAATCAATCAGTATCGTTTCCTTATCAGTTATCGAAATATACAGCGAAAGAAATTATCAGATACAAGTAAGTCGTTGAACAATATTTCGATTATGTGCTGATGAAATTGAATGAAATGAAATAATTGATTTCAATGGAAAATAACATAGAAAGGAAAATAAAAGCTTCTTTTAATCACACTATAATCAATAGCATAACTGAATCACAGTTCTGTGTTTCAAAAAATCTCATACCACAAAGCAGAAACTTTTTCGATATTCTTCACTGATATTATTATTATTATTATTATTATTATAAGAACAAACATTTATACTCTAAAAAAATAGTTCAAAATCCAAGCTGATATTGCACAAACTCTCCCTTAATAATTTCTAAATAAATTTAAATAGCTCTTCAAATATCTAAATATTAAATCTGTCACCTAAATTCTAAATAAATAACTAAATGTTTTAAATACGAATTAATTTTCACTTATTGTTAGAAAATGACATCGTTCATACACAGAAGTCAGTCGCATGTTTCTCGTTACTAAATTATTCTAAGAATAAATGCCAACATGTACTATAGAATCTATTTTTGTTAGTATATTTTATTTCCAAAATTCGAATAATCGTCTGTATTTATATTTATAAAGAACATAACACGAAAAAGAGAAAGCGAAAGGACACATCTTTGCAGATCACGCGTTTCTCTTCTCACGGTCGCGGGCAGATCCAATTTCGCAATCCTGTTATTTCGGATATTATTATCGTTGAGGAAACAGTCGCAAAAGTCGTGCAACGGAGGTGCTGCGATTAACACGTTCCACCTAAAATTTGCACGCGTTCCTCTAACGTTTTTCCCTTAGAATAGAGATAATAATAGCCATTAGCGGCGTTAATTATCGGGCTTATCACGAAATTTATCTCTTCAAGGTTGCCCACATCGGTATGCATTACCGGAATAGGTATTATCATAAGTGACCTGCACTGCACTTTACCCCTCGTCTCGCTCGTTTGTGAATCAGGATAGCAACTAATCGCTCGTTCTTTTCCCAGTCAATGTCCTAATTTACGCATACCTGTCTTCAAACACGCTTGACACCCACTTCACTCGATTCATAAAGTTTGTTTTAACGAGTGGAGAAGAATGATGTTGCAAATAATTTCTCAAATTGGCTAGTACCAAGGTGATGCATAAGCTCGTACGATTTTTAAATATACTCCTTTGTATTATTTTTTCGAACGACTAAAGTTATTTGATTTATACGTGGAAAAATATACTATTTTCTTCGTCGCTCCTGCTTTGAAGTTCTGCCAGTAATGAAACAGAAGTATACGATCTTTCAATTTTTCCATATTTCTTTCCGAGCAAATAATGATGAAATACAATGAATTAATCGAACGAGATATACGACACCAAGAAACCAAGACCGACATGGCATTAACATATAAAACAAATAACTTTATTCGCTCTAAAAAATAGTAGAAGGAAATATATCAAGAAAATGCACGAGCTTATTTACCATCCTAGTATCTTCACCATTTTATCAAACAAATTATGCAACACAATTGCATCAATTTCTATATATAAATTGAAACTTTCGCAATTCTGCCGCAGCTATTTTATGCAACAAGTAAAATCAATTCACCGACGAAAAAGCGATAACTACTCTTAAAAGTGAAAATTCCATCCTCTGGTGTATAATTTCGCAAGATAATAAATAATCCATTTCAATTTGTCTGGACTGTGTTCGTTAAATAAATAACGCTACCATTAATACGTCTCTGACATTTTTCGAAAAGTTGATCTCCGGTTTGCTCAATTACAGAGCGCCGTGCGCTGTATTTTTCACCATGAATTCGTAATGCTTCCCTGTTCGTCCGACAACGATAGCTCTCCGCGCGTTCAAGTACGCGGCAATGGATCGAAAACACCTCGTTTCCTATAATTGCACGGCAAACAGTGGTTAATTACCTCCTCGACTGGCTTTTAAAACATGGTTACATAATGCAAACGTGCCGGAGAGTTCGGTACCGTTATTCGTCCGGCCATCACTCGTGCAATCTCATATTTTTGATGAAAAAGCAGGAAAGAAAAATACGAGTATGTAAATAGCAAAGAGCGTATCCATCAGAGAAATCAGTCTGCTGCATTATTCCGAATAAATCTTCAATTACATTTCTTTCATTGTCGCTGTTAGAATCGTTTTTATTGTTCGAGGCTTTTCAACGCAGATAATTTCAACTTGTACAAATATTGTAATTAAATTTACCGAGAATATCTGCTAGCATTTATAATTACCGCGTATAATCACGGATTCGGTTGAGTGATTTATCACAGAGATATCAATGTTGAATTTATTTCACGTTTGATTTGGCGTGTTTGATTTTCAGCTGTTGGATTTTTCTGGGCTGTACGTGTTATTTGAACGTCTTGCCATTCCGGCACACTCGATTTCATGATAAAAAAATGATAATTATTTACTAAGATAATTCATTTTGTCATTTAATTATACCCTTGACGTAAGTTTCTTTTAATTGGAATATGACGTCTGTTCATTGTTTGCAATATTCTCGTCGATCGCATAACTGCTTCATGCAACAAATTACTCGGTTAGTGTATTAAAACAGGTAATTCCTGAAGTTGACTGAAGACATGTTAATGAGTTGCTCAAACGCGTCGGGGAATAATTGGAAAGAATACTTCCAAGCAACTGGTTAAAGACCAATTAACAGTCGATAACAGAGAATATTATGTACACATAGCGTATATTATAGGTTTATAAAAAACGAAGAACGCTAATTGTTCACCTGTTCAAGGCTCGAAAATTTCCTGTCTAGACTCTGTGGCGGTAAACTTTCCATGCACAAACAATGAACTTTATCTGGTATCTGGCTGAATCTCTTGTTCCACTAAAAGCAATTTAAAGATACAAAAGTACATGAATACACTCACAAGAATATTTACAGAATATTTACAGAATATTAATATAATTAGAATATTTACAGAAAAGCAATTAATCCGGGAAGATATTTAGAAACTGTGGAAACTTTCAGGATTATTATTTCGTTTGAAGAATCTCGTAAATTATAAACGATTAATATCTTACTTATAATATTACAAATCTTATAATATTTCGCGTTCTTTGATCCCACATAACACATTTAGAATTTTCCGAAGTTCTCTACTTTATTTAAATTCTTTTCGACGAGGTCTAAGATTTAAATCAAAGAATGTCTAACTCTCAATTGATTATTTTCCCGTAATGGTAGCAAATAATTTTTACAAATCTTCGTTGCGTGTTCTATATCAAACTTACTTCGGTTTTATCTCATTAATTGCGAACCAATTATAGTCGATCTGTAACTGATATGGCTGATCATTTCGTCGTATCGGTAATATGTTCAGAAATCTAAAAATATGAGATTAAAAAATAAAGATGTATTCTGTGTTATATATATTACATTATTTTATTCCATATTAAACGTAGTAAATTATTTAAACATTATTAGATTATATGCACATCTATAGATTATTAGATATTGATACACACAACACTTTACGATCGATATTTATTAAATTACCATGAAAGTAAAAGTTATTGAAGTCTGATAGACTTCGTCCTTATGAGTTAATAATCGGTACAGAGATTGCCAAAAGTTAACCACCGACTAATAAAAGGAATACCTAATGTACGGAAAATGGGGAGAAGAGAAGAGAGGAAGGAATCACGGACAACGTGGAAAGTGGAGCAATAGTGGAGAGTTTCCGGGACGCGCGCGGAGTGGTCCGCGCGATAATCGATCGCCGGTCTAATCGATTCGATACACCCACGCCCGTTCCAATCAGTGGTCGCACGACTTACACAAGACCGCAGCGATTGGTCGATGCACGCCAGTGCGCTTCGTTTTCGTTTCGGCATCATCCATCGCGTTTTCCGGCAAGCCATAATTTTTGGCCACGATCACACTGATATCCGCGCGAATTTATGGCCTATACATATTTTGCATCGGTCGCGTGCACCATATGCTCCATGTTTCCCTTTCCGCTATTCGATTTTTTGGAAATTTTCGAAGCCTGTTCTTTATTAGCATAATGTGTACTTTCTCGGTCCTTAATTATTAAACGTTTGCAATAAAACTTGAACTGTTGGATCACACATTCTATGCTTTATGATTTATCGTTGTGTCCATCCGATTCAAAGGGGTACGAGACAAATGAATCGCATTTTTAATTTGCGGAATGGCAAAGTAAATGACAATTTGAAAACACTTCGTTACACAATTATAATTATAAATCAAAAGATAATTCATATAATTATACAACTGTAGAATAAACGCTATACTTCTGAGCTGTTTTAGCTGTATGATGGTTTTGGTAACTATTGGGTTGGCAACTAAGTGATTGCGAATTTTGTCAATACATGGTAATTTGTCATTACAATAGTTCTTCGTTATTCGTTGGAACCTTTCCTTGGAATCTCGAATTACATTTTAAATGGTTTACATATCGGTAATATTATACCGTTAACGTATCACACCTCTAAACTATTGTATTCTCCTATTTGTACGTGATAATTTCCAACTCGAAAGTCGAGCAAAGAAAAGAATTGGCGTTCACAGGGATAACGGAACGAACAGTAGATATACGATAATAGGTCGATACAACGCGGTAATAGCGGTATTAATGAGCGATAGCAGGAAAAAGGTAACGGTACCGATAACACACGGTGACAGATGCAGCTGGTGTAATTTGAGGCTGGAATGACACACGGTTATTAATTACACGCGTGTCATAGGATCGTGAATTTTCATGTCGATTCGACACTTTAACGGGACTCGTATTTGACTGGATTGGATTGGGAATATTGCAAGTAACTTGGAAACCGGATAAGGCAACTGACACGATGATCGACAAGATGACTTCTATTAGAAGGATGAATTATGCGTTCATGAAGAATTGTGGTCATAATATGCGTTATAGATTTTTAAGAATTTATATTATTTACTAAGAAGTATATAAAATAGTTCGATCAGTATAGATTTTAGAATCTCTACTTTCAGTGTGAAATTTAATTTCATGTGTCTTTGTAGAAATATTTAATGAATTTCATTCATTCATCTATAATGAATAATGTGCTATATTTGTAATACACGTACATAGTTGTTTGCCCTGTACATGTTTCATCTACAAACATTATATTACAGCAGGTGGAAGATACGTTAATTGAACACCTTTATTAAATGGCGAAAGAAAGCTTTCGTTGATACTCATTACGATACAGTGATAATCATTAATTCTGATGAAACATTTGTTTCTTAGATATTTTTATTTGTGAATCAGTATATCTATTATCGTTTGAAAGAAAATTGATCCTAGATTCAACGCTGACTAAATTTCTTCTATCCTCTTACTGAATACTCTAACTATTGAATACTCCTAAAATTCCATGCACTTGTTTTTAAACATTCTATGTATCCATTACCGAAGAATAAGTTAGACTTAATTTAGCAGCTTATAATAAAGATAACGATGACAATCGAGAAGGTGGATTATTTTGAAAGATAAATATCTTGCGAGAGAAATAATATTTTGAAGAAAAATCGTATTTCTGTCATATTTTATTTTCTACAATATTTTTAGATTATGGCAAAAGCGTAACAATTACAATAAAGAATTAACTAGAACTACGTTCAACGAGTACCATTCCCAAAACTTACAGCTACCTATAGCCACCTAACTCTCAACAAATTAATAAAACAAAAGATAAAAAACGTTAATCTGGTGTTAATAATACCACAGTGCTTCCTACGTCTAAGTTCTACTCTAAATTATATTAATCTTCAATATTTTCCAAATAACCATAAGATCCATTAAGCTCAGTATCAAATCTACGACCAAACTTGCTTCAATCGTCAACAAACAATTAAGTAGCTAAATTACTCGTCTCTTATATCAGAAACGCTGACAATCGATCGTTCAAACGAATCTAAAACACGAAGAGTTGCTTTCAACCGCATCATCGATCCTCACGCAGCGTCGCTGTTATTGAAGCCATACTTCTTCGCTGCGCCTCATGCTAATGAGGTTAGTATATCATAACGTCTAGAGAACGAGTGCAGGTCGCAGATAAGTCCTTTATTTATACAAGGAATTAGTATGGCCTCCGTGTGCGCGCGAGCGTACACGGCCGCAACACGCGGGTAATGCGCTATTATTCAATGGAGTTGCACGTATATGTGTGTTTGCTGGCAATAAATTGCATCCAGGTAATGCGTATACCCTGCCGTCGGAAGTAAATCTTCGAAGAGGTTACGCCCCCTTTCCAGCCGCATCGAGAACCTTTTCTCGAAACTCGACCGGTTCTACCGAGAAATCGAGAGTCACTCCAAACGTTTCGCTCTGTTTTATAGGTTTTGTAAGGGCTGCGTCTGCCAAGATTCGCTTTTCGATCATTTAAGGTTTGCGGTAGGCGAGGAATCGTGAGTTTTGTAAAAATTGCTCTTGGATGGATTTACGTTACCTAAGACTCGAGTCGCGAGCGATTTTCATATTTTTCTGTACGATCTCGCGAACAAAATACGTATCTTGTATAGATTTATCATTAGGAGACTTTCAATGCAGCAAGGAAAAAGAATGAAAAAAAAGGAAGAAGAGGGAAATATTCTTTTTTGTATTAACTTGCAACATACAAATGGCGTGGCCTGATGAAATTAGCAGAATACGTCTAATAGAAGGCGATTTCAACGTCGTTCGTGACTGGATGGTTAAGTTGCAAAATTAAATCATTCATTTCAGCGTGCAATATTTCAAATACAATCGTTGGCATGCGTCGTATTACGATCATAACCTTAAGCATATATAGAAAGTTGCCGAGGAAATATAACACACGAAATAAATTGGCTTCATTCGATCAATTCTTCGGTATAATCGTAATAGACTTTCATCTGAAAGAGCTAACTCGATTGCTCTATGCAATAATTCCTATGTAATATTGTTTCATTAAAAATTGATTGACTCGCGAGTCGTGACGTTATTATTGGATTTTTGGATTTCATGTTTTATTCAATGAAAAACGAGCTTCCTTAATTACCTCATTAGTGGAATTATAATTAAACGATTTCAACTAGTTCGTTTCGAAGGAGCACCGTTTCGTCGAAAACCATTTATTTTTAGTAATTACACACGTGTCGCCACTGCGCGAGACAGAACACGGTGACAGAACAGCGTTCATTAGAAATACAGTAAGATCGATAATGGAACCTGCGAACCTTGACCCAGCCATAGTTACGTCAATGACAGTGTTTCAATAGCACAATAGAATCCGGAAGACGTGGCTGAGAAATTCATTCGATTTCCAGGCAACGATGATTTTCATCTTTGCTTTCGTCTCGATGAGGAAATCGATGGTAGTTGACGATAAGGCAGTGTAGTTTGTAGGCAGAAAGCGTCCTTTTCGAGCATTCGAGTGAAAGTCGGTCAAGGGATTGGTGAAAATTGGAACAAGGCGTTGACTTCAAAAAGACAAAAAGCGAAGTTGAAGAATATATAGCAACTTGCGAATATATTTCAAGAGTTTCATGAATATCTGCTGTTCAAAAAACACCTATTAGAGCATTGTTTCTCGTATTTTTTATTTTTACGCATAACGTGTGTCTGCGCATTCTTTTTTTTTCAATGTTCATACAAATCTTTTTGGTTTCTTCCATTTTTTTTTCTTTGCTAGTATTTCACAGCTTTTTTACGAACAAGTAGCTGTTTTAATGCTCTCGCTTACGTGAGTGATAATTATCTTCATCCACGCAGAGCGCCTTGTTTTCTTCCAATTTATTCTGCACTATTTTACACCTGTTTTCTATCGACGTAAATTTCGAGAAATTATTAAGATTCAGTACACAGTTTTTATCATTGTAAGAATTACTATACTACGTAAGAAATAAGAATGAAATGAGAAAGAGTTCCACGCATTGCCATAATCTTCGTTAAGTCTGGTCCCTTGTTTTCTTCATGTTTTTTCCCATAGCAATTCGTACATCTGTTATCTATTGTATAAATAATTGTGTAAAAAGTCGACGTGTTTTTGCTGTGTTTGGTCTTCCTTGAGTACGCTCGAATGAAAGTGTGCCCATGCGAGTTTCATTTCAAACGAGTGAACTTGATACGCGTTGTCTGGCCGCAACCGGTATAATCCACTTTGAGTGTATTCTTTGCTCTACAAGCTTCTTATTGCGTAAACTACAAACATTTTTTTGCGAATGGAGATTGTTAATGATTCCATTATTACTCATGGTTATAAATATTAACTATGTTTATTTATTTTTGTCTATTTCGAATTGATTATTACTTAGCTCGAATTTTAATCGAAGGTATTAGAGTTTTCCAAAGAGAATAATTTCCAGATTAACTGCTATCAATATTTTATGCATGATGAATATCTAATTGGAATATGATACGTCTTTAAGCGATACGGTCATGCATCAATAATGTTCTAATGAAAGTACAATTGATATTCCCATCTGTCACATTCTGTATGCTAATGAGCTTATACGGTGTCTTCGTATATCATTAATTCACGTTGATATCACTTTGTGTTTCATTTCTACCTTTCATACTACAATTTCCAGAGGGAGTCAAAGCAATACGTATAAAAAATTTAAATATCGTAGTTGCACGACAGTATCGATCGATCCAAGCGGAAACCTAGCATCTTCATTATATACGTAATATACAAATATCGTTGTTATAATATTACACACGTATTAATATAACGCACATATTGTTAATCAAGCTTCGTGCGACGCAAAAAACTATACAACTTCAAGGACCAAATAGAATTAATCGAAGCCCTACGAGGATTAGAAAGAGATCCTGGCAAAAATGCTGTTACTTGCAAAAATATCCAACGTTAGAACTGCTAATAATTGAAGTATAAAACTTGCGTTCAGCAAATAAAAATAAAAGTTGCATGAAGAAGACGTGCGGTGTAAGAAGAAAAAGAATCTTCCGTCTATATATTTTACAAAAAGAGTTACTCAAGTATCCACAAATGTGGCAAATTTATAAAAATTTCCATGGAAAATTACTAATTGTCCAATTTTAGTCATTGGTCATTGTACTACTCTGACGCTTCTAATATCAACCTTTTCTGAATCTTTCCATTTTTATGTTTCAAGGCTCATATTTAAACAAACAGAAGGAATTTTTATTTTGATATTTCGCAAATAATCTCAACCATACCAAAAATTGGAAAACAATACATAATTCTATGCTGCATAAAATTTAAAAGACTTTGGGGAAATAAATGAAGAAGACCGGATCGAGAAAGATCCAAAGAACCAGTATAGTAGAGTTTAGAAAAGAATAATAATAGAAAAGAATGATAATTGTTTTGTAGAAGAGAATAATAATTGCTCGAGAAAATAAAATGAATGAAATGAAAAGGGGCTCCGAAAAAGGTAAATAATCCACGTGCTTAATGGAGAAATCGAGGGAAAATAGCGGCAGAAGGGGAAACGTAGAGAGTGTCCTAATCTACCGCACGCGGAATTAATGTTAGGTCTATTCTAATAGTAATCCTCCACGTCTTCCTCCGCATCGCGTATGTTGCCTTGATGTGCACGCGGAACTTTCCTCGTGCAAATAAGGAGCTGGAGCGTAAGTTGCCACCCATTACGCGATACACACTGGCGCATGAAACTATATTGTTACGACCTTTCCTGATGAACCTTTTTGTTCTGGAAAGGAAGTTGGTATTTGGGGCGGTAGTACCACAATAAAATTGATTAGGACGCGAAGAAAATATAGCTGATTAATTGTGACAGTTCTATCCCTATATTTTATAGTCTTCTAATTATTTGTGGGTTTTAAACGAATTGAGAAAATAAAATGGTAAATATAGATTTTAGAAATAAATATTGTCAATAAATACAAGAAATGCATTCTTGTTACATGAAAACTATGGACTTTTGGTGTTTACCATGTTTGGAATTAATTAAATTGACTTATTTCTCTGTACATCATACTCTTAATATTATAATATTGCAATAATATTATTCGTGCAATAAAATTGATCACCTATCAATTGGCTAATATTATTTGATAGTAAATAATTGCGTAGAAAGACTCAGAAAGCAAAAATTATTAGCAAGAAATTCCATGAAAGAAACGCGAAAACAATGAGAGTATTGCATAACTAGTAATAATCTTTATTATCTTATCTATTCGATAAGAAAACAAAAGCTTATATTTCACAGACTTAATATACTTTCTAGATCAAGGATAATTTCATATGTCTTTATATTATTCTTCAATAAAGCCTGCAACCCCTTTATTTCCAATTCATTATAATTGCTATCCACGCAATTAACGCCCACATCAATCGTTTCCGTTACGCGCTTCCTCGATTCACACAGATCCCGCTCATCGTCCTTCGTCTGACCAGACACTTACTCATTCTACTAACAAACGATCTGAAGCCAACCCACGCAGTTCTATTCTCAATTTCAATCTTCAAAACAACTTCACCGTACTTTTTCCATTTATGTACGATTCCTGCAAAAGGAACTTACAAGCACATTTTAATTGCCAGCTTCATCCATTTATCGTAAATAAAATAAACTATTCCCTCTTCTTCGCTAAAATAAATTACTCTCTCTTTCCCCGACAAAGAACAGTAAAAGATTCTCATTCTTCTGTCACTTAAAACAAATGCACCTCCGATAAAAAAAAAAAAAAAAAAAAAAGAGAAAGAAAACTACAGTCCGAAGAATAGATAATTATATTTTAGCAGTAACGAATGTGCTAACGAGAATTCCCTTTCATGGGAATTAAAAGCGTGCCAGGAACTCTGGATGAGAATTAACCAAATTGCAGCGTTGGTGATGGGAGACTTCAACAAACTCTGCGACGAAATTAAGACGTTGAGGGAACCCGTTGAATTACTCCACCTAGACGTAGATCGTCGAATATTTCGCTTTTATATGTACGTGTGTTTACATGTGTAAGGCTTTGTGTAAAGAAATGATGTTTCGGATGGCGCCACCGGCAGCGCGGCACCTACGGGCGGGTCCACACTAGGTCACGGGTCGATTTTCACCACGTAACGTTCCAATTCGCGCTTGATATTGATCTGAGCTTTTCCGCCCACGTTACAAACCGCCTTCCGGGCTGGCGTGGCTCCGCGTGCTCGCGCGAGAGGGTTGAAAGCGTTCTCGCCGGCCGCGCGGCCCCAAAGGCTTCCGGGGAATTCGAGAGTGGTCAGAAATCGAGATCCGCCAGCTTTTAGGGCGTCGTGGCTCTCTTTGATGCATCCTTAGCCGCGTGTAATGGAGCGAAACTCGGGATACGAGAGAAATTCCGAGTATCTTCATTTATTTCTGCCGTTTCTTTTTCTTCCGAGCTTTTTTCATTCTTCCTTTCCTTTTTTCGATTGTTCAGGGAAGAAGTTTCGAGAGTTTTTGTTTCGAAAGAGGTTAGTGTTAAACAATAAAATTATCTTTTTATCGCTTACAGATAATTTGACGAATGATACGGAAGATATAAAATAAAGTGAAAAATATACACTTCCGTCGATAAGTCATTAGTCTAGTTTGTGCAAGACGATTTTGTTAGAATTAAATATTGTTTACAGATAATTTGACGAATGATATGGAAGACATAAAATAAAGTGAAAAATATAAACTTCCGTCGATAAGTCATTAGCCTAGTTTGTGCAAGATATGTTAGTATTAAATATTTGTATAAAAAATTCCTTTCACGTTGCTTCGTCCATTATTTTGAGATTTGTGCCGGTGATTATGAAAGTGGCCTAAGTCACAGATTTTTCGTCTCGAGATATTTAAAAGTATTGCGTTTGACGTATGAACTGAATTCTGTTTAACGATGCAACAACCAATTTGCTCCAGCAAATGAATTTTTACAAAAGAACTTTGCAAAGATGATTTCAGATTATTATAATGCAAATAGACGCGAAGTTTGCACCTGCACATTTAACGTAAGTGTCAACTTTATTTCATAATACAAGTTATTTGGTGGCATAAAAACTTGCAAGTGTTCGGTAAATAATCCAAAAGATCATGCGTACAGTCTAACAATCATTTTGCTCAATACAAGCAAGCGTACGACAGGATTGTACGTGATATGATTAGTGAAGGCAATTTAATTATTTGATTTCGATCTTATATTTACTTTATCTTCTTATCTTCTATTATCTTATATTTACTTTATCTCTTTCTGATTCTCTTTGCGAATTTTAATTCTTTTTCCATTATTTTCCTTTATCGTTGAGAGGAAAATTTTGGTAGTTTCTGTCGTAAAAATAGCCTCAGTATTTAAATTTCAATAATATGTTGTTTTATGACATAAAATATAATTTTATGAATGAAAATAAAGAAAAGATCGATAAAAATGGATCTCATTTTCACGATCTCTGTTGTATGAAATTGTATAACACAGTGTTATTATGTTGCGAAGATTCTCGAATGGCTTGTGACACTGGTTTCTGGGAAAAGACTTTGAGCGTGTAGTTCTAATTTTAAAGTACTCGTAACCTTAAATTGTAGAAGACTTGCTTGATTTTATGTGATCGCGTATTATGTATATACGGAACAAGAGAAAGTGGAAATTCCATGAAATATCATCCACGAGCAACTTATATGATATATCTGTATGTTCCATATTTTTATTTTTTTACTCTTCTTCGCTTTTGGTGTATTTATATATTCCATACATATAAATACAAAAAAATATTAACTTTTTTTAATTATCTTATCATATTATGATCCAAATTATCTCGAGATATAATTCCAATGCCGAAATATAGTTTGTATTGAAATTCACATATCTAAAAACGCTAATTTTCGAGAAACATGAAGAAAGTTAAGATGATAAACTACATAAACTACATTAACGCTACAAGTCCACAACATTCAAGGAACAAATGCCATAAGTATCGGAACGAATACAAATGTGTTTTTTCTTCCCATTCAAAATCTCCATTCTTTGCATTTGCATGACTTACCGCTTCCATTGTTCGATGCTTAAGACGTTAAAACCGCTCATTAAGGCCCATTTTTCTATCCACGAGCCTAATTCAAACCTTAACAAAAAATGATCGACGTTATCGTGGGAATCACGCGTCCTGGATGCAAAACAGGGAAGTTCAAGTTGGAAATTTCAGTGGGGGTCCGCGCTAGATAAATCCTCGAGATACGGGGCCCACACTCCCATCGGGTGGTCGATCAATCGGCCGCGCGAAGTAGAAGTTCGCCATGGTGGTTGAAGTTACCCTCTTGCGGAGTCAGTCACGCCCCGAGTTCGACGACCTCGCGTGGCCGCGCGGTGCCAAATCACCAAGGATGGGAGGCAGCACGAAATACTTCTCTGTGTTCCGTCACATCGGTCGACACGCCGTCGTTAATTCGAGTCGATCGATCGTCCAGGGTCGCCTGTTAAAATAGCACCCCTCCCCCTTTTCCACGACGTCACTGACGTGTCCTTGAGAGAATTCAACCCCCTTGCTCCGATAGGCTAAATACGAGCATCCTTTGTAGCTTGTGTGGAAAAAGGATCGTACCTTGGTATGGGTTTCGCTGATGGTTTGCGAGGGTTTATTAAGCGTGTATTGGTGTGTTGGTGTGAGGTGCTTGAGGATTGAGCGATTGACTTTGTTTAGATTTGAAATTTGGGAAATGGTGGACGTAGGGGGTGGATCGAGAGTTCTGTACTAGTTGGTCTGGAGTGGCTGTTAATAGAACTTTTGTAATTTGACATTTAGATGGAAAATGTGGTTAGCAAGTTTAGGAAGAAAAGCAAATGTTTGTTTCATAATCTGATTAAAAGTGGTACAGGTTTGATCAAGAATATATTAAAGTATACAATGATCAAAACCAATTTAACTAACTGAAACTCGTATTATTGTCAATATGGAATTATTATAACTCGAAAGGGAAGATAAACGAAATAAAAGAAATTAATTAAATTACGGCGAATTGATATTTTCATGATGATCCTTGTCAATCAGAAAGGGTTGTGGATAATATAATTTTTATAGTTTGGTAAGAAGCATGCACAAGATAAACATTGAATTAAGATGAACTAAAAGTTCCATTAGATTGTTGTCAATTAACAAAATTTATGTGGTTTTAAAGGACAGATGAACAGAACAGATAAGAAATTAAGTGGGCTAAGAGACGAACAAAATAAAAGATAAATTATGACATAATAATTGAGAGCGTCCCTTTTTTAAAATTTCCTGATATTCTAATATTTGTTTCTGTCAACGTCCGGGGCACAAATTGGTTTCACTCGATGTACAAACACAGTCTCATCTCCATTGTCGAGATTAAAGACTTTTATACCCCAGTAGCTCGATGCTTGATACAATTATGCATGGAGAGGGAAACTTTAACTCTTCCCTGTGCACGCCTTTTAATAGAGATTGACGTATCGTAAATCCACAGTAACGCGGAGCTTTAAACAGATTCCACGAGTTAGGGGTCATTTAATCGAGTCAAGGGTGTGTACAGCATCCCTTCGTTACACATCATGCAAGTTTGCGTACATTGTATGCAAAATACAGCCGCAACTTTGAAAAACCTTCACCGCAGCAATTTTCAAGAATATTATTCAAAAGAAACTTTATGATTGAATCGTAAGTTTACATTTAAATTTACGCCTTGGATAAGGCTGTTATTAAAACTAACAAAGATTAAACTGTCAGACTGAATCTTGATTAAAATTGAACAATCAGACTTGTATTAATTAAATGATTAGATAATTTTATTTAATATATATATATATATATATGTGTGTGTATAATCATTGGATTATGATAGAATTTATAAGAGCGATTAAAGATAGATTTAAAAAATTAAAATTCTTATCAGAAGATTAAAATTCGTTTCCAATCCTACTGCTTGTATATCTCCAACTTCCTATTCGCACGTCACGTGTCTGGCTTCAAATATTACAGGAAAAAAGTTTGAAGTGGACACAGACGATCGATCTAAGCTTGGACGGTAAAAGAAAACTCTCTAAATGCGTAGTTGTTACGATGAGAATATAAACGTAGCTGAAACGCCTATAACTGTTAAATCGTTATCTCTATTATAGCAGTATCTTTCGTAAAGCGGATAACGCGGCACCCCTTAACAGGTTAGCAACCCTCTTTTTTTTTTCGGTGGATTTTTTGTGAAGCATGTATGCAAAAATCGAGCCACGTTATCCGGCCGTTTTCTTGTTTTCCTTGTTCCGTCTCGTGGAAAAAAGTCGGTCGTCGAGAGGGAATGTTTTCCGGCGACCGATCAATACCACAACCTCTCGGTTTCTTCTCACCCTCCGAGATTCCCTCCGCCGCTCCCTTTCGCACTCCTTTTCGAAGAATCGCGACGAAATCACGTCGACTTCTCTCCCTCGTTGTCGTTCGACCGGATCCCTTCGAAACTTTCGAATCGCTTCACGCTATTATTCGAAATTAGGCATTCTCGAGGACAACGAGGTATTTCGAACGAGCCGATTGTCTTGGAACTTTCGAGATCCTGGCGAGAGTCCATAAGGAATGCCAAAGCGTCTTGAGTGGTGGCTGTTCGAACGATTCAATGGACTAGGAAAATTACGCTATCGCTGCAGCTTTCGCGATTTTATGGAACAGTAGTTGGGAATTTTCCTTCCTTTAGGGAAATACCGCGGCATTCCAAGTTTGGCTATGGTATGGGTAGTTCGTGTGATTGAGTGTCGAAGATCGTAAAGAAAGAAATTTCGGTGATTTTGGTTCGCAGTTAGGTTGGAGTAAACAGTTTTATTCTCGTGAACGATGACGCATAGGTGGACTAATGGAGTTTCGAAGAAGCCTCCGTTGCGTGACCTGTATTTTTGTCGCTGCTCCTTGAATATTTCCGTGCATTTCTTTCTTACGTAGATTTCTATTTTTCCCCAATATTTTCCATAAATTATACAAGCAACCGTCGATAATCTATTAACATGATTAAAAACAATCTTTCGAACAACAAAAGAATGTAACCGAAATTAATCCTTTTCGAGAGATATAAAGTTCAAAGATTTCAACCAAATCGCTAATACTGCAGCATACAGTTGATAAGTCCATAGACGATCCACGAAAGAAACAAATTCTTCGAACAACGAAGGTACTTGATCCAAAACAAGCTTCTCTGAGAATGACAAAACTCCACCTAAAATATCAAGTGATTCGCCAACAATTGATTATAGTAGTTAATAGAAGCAGAAATAGCCAATTAAAAAATCGAATTCTTCAAACTAAGAAAGACCAGGAAGACACTTTCCACCGGAAAAGGATTAACATATCAAAGACGAAAAGAGAAATCGTAGGAATGATGGATTCATCAACGAAGCAGCTTGAATTGCGAAACGAGGATTGTCAAGCTGGTTCGATGATGCAAAAGCAGCAAGGTTCACGAGAATCCCTCGTTATCGTGCCGATCAGCTCTTTCCTCGGAACGAGTACGAGAGCCACGATGGAATTTCACTTGGAAGTCGTGGCTGGACTCGTTGCCCATTGTTCGATCGTTTTGTTGTCGTCCAGCGACGATTGTGTCGAGTCTGAGTGACAATGGAAACAATGGAGAACGCTCGGTGTCATCGTGCCGCGAGCCGACTTTCCCTGTCTTTTCTTATTCAAATCTCGACTTCTGGAACGTCATGGTGCGTCGAATGATTTCGTCGAACGGTTATGACCGCCTTCCACGGTATAAACGGTCGTTTCGGCGAAGACTTTGCACCGATTTTCCAATAAACCTCGAAAACGCGCGTTTACCGTAATGACGTCGCGATCGATGTTTAATAAAGCTCCGCTTCCTACGGAGTACGCGTCGGAAAATGAAATTTCTGATACGCGCTTGGGTTTATTGAACGTAAAATTTATAAACTACTTACGACGTTTCCCGCAGTGATGGAAAGCGTAAGTTGTTAGAAGGAATAGAATTCATTTCTAGTTAACCCACTAAGTGAAATAATTCGTGAAAGTTGCTCAAACGCGATATTATTGAGAAATGTATATAAAGTAGTTTGTATATTGTTTTGTTACGATGAAACAATGTAAAAGAATAATAGGTACATTATAAAAGGTCCCTTTATATAAGTCAGAAACACAATGACTTAACGTGCTTATTGTGAAACTGCTTACTGTGAAATACAATGGTGTGTTAATTAATTTCACTTATTTTCCAGTAAATAATAATATTTCTACATTTACACAATAAGTATTTTCAAATAAATGAACGAAGTTATACAGCCCGCTGTTTATTAAACATTTCAACAGAAACGGAAAAGGAAAGACAAATTTTGGAAATTTGCAAAAATCGTTCAGATAGATTTTAAGCAATTTTAATACAAAAAACATATACACATTTCAATTTTAATATATATTCTTACTTTTATATCCTATAATTCTATTTTCTAAAATTTCCATTACACATTTCTCAAAAGTAGACAATTACTTCCAGAATAGTTTTGGTGAAAATCCAGAATGATAAAGTTCTGAGGATTCTTCCAAATTCAGTTTCGCCCCAAAGCACCCTAGTATTCTAAGCTTGCCGACTCTCCAAACATACTTTTCAACAGCCGATCCTCCACCATGATTCGTTCCACGATTTACATCCACATGCATGTTACATTCCACGTAATACGATCCCAGCAATTACTTCCAATATTTCGGTGCACGGCATCGAGTCTCATACAACTCCATAATTGGTGACAGCCGACGAGTTCGCACGTCTTCCGAGAACTTTTATTACCGCGCCGGCTATTTCTGATGCTCGGCCGCGTGCGATCGCATCCCGACGTCGATGCACGCATTCGTTGCACTCGATTTTTTCGCGCTTACACCCCCTCCATCGCTTTTTCAGCTGGTTTAAAAATTGAACCAGGTCGGTCTGGCTGAGTCATTTGTCTAGCGAGGTTTCGCGACAACGAATGGAAGTGGCTCGCCTTCCAACGTTCTTCCTGATGAATATTCTTGGTAGCATGGTGAATGTTTGTATGGTTGTTCAACGGAGATGCGTTGCAGAGGTATTAAGTTGGTTTTGATATATTTTTGGAAGTGGTTTGAATGTTCGAGAAAGAGGTAATGCAGTTTTCATATTTGTACAGGTTCCATATTTATTAGGTTTTTACGTTTAACAGGCTTTTTAATCTGTGGAACGATACGAGGGTCAATCAAGTTGAGATGGTTTGTCGAAAGAGCTTGAACGTTTGAGTATTGGGCGGTTAATTACAATGCTTAGTTACAGGAGACAGGCTTCTACGGAGCATTCTGAATTAATCGGATGGAAATTATTCATTTCTTTTGTATTTAGTTTATACCTATAACTTTGCAATAATAAGTAGATGGATTAATCGAATGAAACGCGGTTGTTTGAAAGCAAGTTCTTTAAAGAGAATCGAAGAATCATAGGAGTTATCTCACAACAATGAAGACTTGAGGTGAACAAGGAGGGTTGTTTAATGAATTCTCTAAAACAATCTAAACGAAAGCAATTACTTTCTTTCTTGTATTTTATTTGCACCTAGAATTTTATAATACATAACAGTTAAGAAAAATTTCAAGCACAATAAACATGAATTGATCACAATGGTATTATTAAAATTAATCCATCTTTAAAAGAATGATCAACAGTAAATTTCAATATAAATAGTTTAGTTAATAGCTCGTATTTATAAATGTAGCAACATTTGTGGAAGTAATATGAGGGAAATATACGTTGATTGGTGGAAAGCGACCTATATATTGGGGTCAATTGTTCCGTGGCCAAGCGACATAGGTATAAACATTCATGACCGACATACACGAAACTCACGCATAGTCGTTCGAACTTTGACCCGTGAACTTGAGTAATAACGCGTAACGCCCGGCTTCGTTAGTTCACGGTCAGCATCACTACGTACATCCGTCGTTTTTCTTTCAGTTAATTCAATCAAATGTTACATAACGTTTAGAAGCAATGGACTATACGATGATCGGGTACGGAAAATTATTGTTAAATTATTATTCCCTGTGTAATTAATTTCTTTTTAATTTCTATGATTTTATATATTTATAATATCTTTATTTCCTATTTACATAATATTTAATATTGTTAAATATATTACTCAAAAAGATTTAAAATTCAAACTGTCAGTAATTCTTATACCTTTTTTCGTATGTCCTGTAACAGTACCATTAAAACAAAATTGATGTTTATTAAATTAATAAGATAAATTAAGGATAAACCGAAACAAGAGAATAGACTTTCGTTTGCGAAGTTCAACTATGGTTGACATAGTTTAATGCATAGTTTCTACTTTCCAAATGAATCATGGTAGAATACTATTTGCTTGTCGTTCATGCTTGTTATCACACGAATTGTGAAAGTGAAGAAACTATTGTAAAAAGCTATTGTCGTTTTACATGACAGCGTACGTTAATTAGTAGTGTATTTACCGATCCATCGTTACAAATCGGTTAGCGGTTCTTTTAATGTAAAACAAGAGTCGTCGGTCGCCTGTAACTGTGTCGAGATTTCGCGCTTCTACGATCGCTATTGTCATTTTTCTATCTATTGTGGCATCCAGTGAAAGTATTCTTCGAACGTAGCGATATTAAATCGCCGATACGATCGAAACGTTTCTTTTCATAGAGTTTCAATCGGTTCCAATTATGGTCACAACATTCAATTTGCGTTTAGATACTTTTACTGAAATAAGTAATAGTCTATGAACATTAATTCTTTTACAATGTAGTACGAGAGACGCTTCAGTGAATTGGTATTAGAAATTATATGTTTTTAATGCTTCTGTATGCAACGTAATTATTAAAATGTATTGACTCGAAGAAGCAGAAAACGCGTCAGAAAACGTGACGATAAAAAATAATTATTCAGTAAGTTATTCTGTAAGCTCATTCTGAATTCTTTTCCTTTTGTTATCCATTAAATCGGTCAACGGTATTTCGTTTTCAAATTTTTAATGTTGAACATTCTTAAGAATTTTTGGTTGATTTGTTAATCTTAATTCTTGGACAATGACATGAAGCATACAAAATACATACTTTCAACATTTTATAGGCGATAAATATTAATAATGGTATTACGTATGGTGAAATTTAAGACGTGAGATTTATAATCCCACATTGAACAACTTGACTAAGTCTCTCTTGTACTGAACTGAGAGAGGAGTAATCTTATTAAGTAATATCTCCAACACTTGTGTGATTTTCCTCGTGAGAAAGACTTAAGAAACTCACAGTACGTTATAAGATGGAACAATAAAATTTATTTTAAATATGCTAATAAAATCGTCTGGTCGTTGAACAGCACGATCGAACGAGAATTTCAATGTTAATTTTCTTCGACACTTTTATAAAGCTTCTCTCACCTGGCTCCAAAAAATGTCCAATTTATTTGTACTATCCATCGACTGTCTGCGATCATCATATTTTTTATACAGAAGTGTTTCTTATTTTTACTCATTTTGATAAATCAACTTGGGTCGTATATATTCTTAAAAAATCGCTATCATTTGCATTTTCGCGAAAGTTGCGTGAAAACGGCTTAACCTGTTCTCGCCCGACGAACAAAACGATCGACCTAACAAACTGCGTTTCTTCTGTTTGCAGATCGTACGATTCGAGGCGGTGACCGAGCACGGCAAAACCACGCAAGGTAACACTGCTTTCACTTTATTTATCGTACCGTTTAAGCAATCGCAAAACACTGAAAAATCGCTGAATTATCCAACGATGCACGGGAAACGTTTCGCTAACGTAACGAAGCGGAAAAGAATCATGGATCCTGACATAGAAGAGAAACATTCGGGTCAGTTCGATGAGAAGAGAAAAAGCTGAAACTATTTTCGATTTCGGCCCGTGTTACATCATAATCGCGTAGAGTAATATCGTATAACGTTGACTCACTTCCGGCCGCTTTAGTTTAATATTCCGGCTGTGACGCACGCCCTTCCTCCGTTCATCCACGTCCCATCAGTGATGCGTTCGGTAAATATTCGAAGGTCGAGAAAGTAATTCATCAAAGTTAATTTATCAAACGAACCAACCAACCAATAAATCGTCAGACGGCCACCCATCGAGGACTACCGCGAAGAAGTTCAGTTCCATAGTTTCTATCGACGATGAAAATTTCCTACATCGAGGATTTTCAACCTTTTCATAGCATCAAGTCTAAGATTGAAGAATCTAGCAAATGAAACCAATTAGAACGAGTAAAAAGTAAAATCAAGCAAATGGCACTACCGACAAAAATACACAAGATGTCTTGTACACAGAAATTTTATAATACTATACGCTAACTCACTAGAATCCTTAATAGCTATCATCAAAGGAAATCGTTGATACTATTATCATGTGTGAAGTTCTACGTTATTTTACTTTATTTACGAATGAAATAAAATAAATGTAATTAAATGTTTTGATATTATACAATATTAGATACAAAGTAGAAAATAAAAAAAAAAAAAAAAATAGAAAGTGAAATTTCACCTATGGCAACCCTTAGGAATTAATTAAGTGACAAAAGTAACTTGAATTTGAATATATTATTTGAACTTTGTGTCCATACAAGTTGAAGTTACTTGAATTCAAATTGTTCCGATGCGAAAGCAACTTGAATTCAAGAAATGTGACTCAATGCTCACGTTACGTGAGAACATGTTTCTGAATGGTGTGAAAAAACCTGTAAGTACAATTCAAAGCAATGAAACACATGGTAATCGATAAAATAGCTAGGCTTTCATAAGTAACATTTCGAGTCATTCTCGTTCGAAGGTGATAGGTTAACGTAAATTTATGTATATTTCGTAGAATGATGGAATGCAAATGTCGTCCTGAGTTCGACGATTTTTGGTATTCAGCCGAATGGAGGTCGACGATTAATCAATGAAGAAAGTTTCGTGTGGAAATTGTTGGCAACAAGGATTTATTTTTCACGAGACCCGAATGGTAGTGTTTAGTGATATTTCTGGACCACTGTCAAGTTAATTGCATGGTTTTGAAATATGCCAGCTTGCGAACGACAATGGCATTCAGTATTATACTTAACCGATGTTTACGTAAAGTCTGGCTTTTCAACGCTGTTCCTTTGTACATATTAACGCTAAGACGTATTAGTGTAACAAACAATAACAATGAAAGTCGACTACTTTACTACGTTGAATGAACGCCAGGTCCATTAATCATCATCATTTTCTTGAATTTTGTGTGAAAAAATAAGCAAATACATTGTAGGAATCATCGTTGAATTGCCCCATGAGTCATGAGAACTTTAGCATTGGTTAAATATTAAACAATTGAACACACAGAATTGTCCCATAGAATGGATGACGATGAATGATTAATTGGAAGGGCGTCGAAATATGATTCCCAAACGTTTAATGCAGTTGATGTATCGTATTCCCAAATCGTTCAAAATATTCATACAAAATGAATCTGTATCATCAAATTTAGTTTCAGAAACAAATAATAATTTATACAAGGCAGCGTCACTGAACTTCCATCATACGAAACAAAGGTTGATATTCAAATTAGAATGAAATTCAAACTTTTTAACTAAAATTTTAAAGAAGATTCAAATTCACATACAAGTCGAAGTTCTAGTTCCAAGTTCAAGTTTTCAAATCCAAATAAAGATTTTAATCAATCATCCTTGATTTTAATTGAATCAATCATTCAATTAAATCAAACGAATCATCCTTTAAAAAAAACTTCTACGAGCGCAAGAAATCCAAACAATGCAAATCTTAAACCGTTTATTAATAACTTCTTTCAATACCATTAAAAATTTTAATGTCCAAATTAAGTGCCAAAAATTGCCTGTGCCAAAATAGATCCAAAACTCTTGGAACGAGACCAAGGAAAATTCCAATTCGATTTCAAATTTAAATAAAAATGCATGTCAACAGCAAGTCATTCCTAAAGACTACCACAAGTATGACAAACCCAAAATACGCAAACCTCAAGCACCTCGACGCGCCACATAATGTAAGCTCACAGCACATTACGTGTCTGCGCGCCAAACAACGTTCATCTTCCGCGTGTTTCCGCAGTGGCCGTGTTTCACAGCGATTTCGGCCGCGTCGCGTGTTCCTCAGAATTTTCATATTCCCTCTGTCTGCTTGTAATAAAAGACAATGAGAGTCAGCTTGGTCGCGCGTCCTGACAAAGCTCGTGAAGCTGATTTATCGACGCGTCACGAGGACACGTTAGGCCGTCTGTCGACGTTCCTCGAGTTTCGAGCAACGGAACGTGTCGTAACGAGCCGGCATTCATGGTACAGCGAGAAGAACGGCCTTGCTACATTATTAGACACCGCGCGGCATTAGGCGTGCAACAAAAGCGGCGTGCACACGCTTCGATCGTGCCACGGATCTTTACACGCGTTGCTGTCGTTCAAATATCGATCTCAGTCGATTGTGGATTTTATTTATTTTTAACCTTCTATCGAGCTGTAACGAATAATTTTTGATGGTCTTTGTTGATTGTATATTTGGAGGAAATTTATTGCATACTTGCAGCAACAGTAACGATCGATTTGTTGCGTAACCTGCACGTCGAAGATGTTTCGTCCCGACATCGAGGCCTTGGAATTAGAATTCATACAATACATATGCATAATGCAGTGACTCGCGAAAGTATTTGAACAATTACCATAGGCAATTTTTACGAATATATGTTATGTGTGATATACGACATTTTTTTAAACTTCGTTTGCATTGTACAAGACAGGACTATCGCTATTATAATAATAAAATTTTATACCAATCCGGAAATACGTGTAGGAGTCGCAAAGCGTTCATTGGAAATATACACTTGTAAAATTAGCGTACAGCATGAATGCTGATCTTAAACATACAATTTGTGCTAAAGATAGTCTCGCCAAATATTCTGGCTTATTAATATAGTAAATAATTCATAATTAATAAAACGTAGATAATTGTTCAGGTAGTAGGTAAAGTATATGCTTCCAATAAATATCTAATTACATCTATATACATCTTCGGATGCGTTTCAAATTTTTATCAAGATAATATTACCAATATAATACGTAGCCGTGTCTCGGTTGCTGTGTTAATAAGATTTCAAAATGTTCAACATGCGGTTTCAGTAAGCAGTTCCTACGAGTATTGGAATATTTCCGTAAGCCACTATACATTCATAAGAGGTGTCATGCAAGTGTTAGAATGCTTTCGTCAGTCTATGTATACTTGCACTAAATAGTAGCTCTTGTGTACATACATTTTTAATTGTGTTTAAACCTCTAATGTAGTTGTAATAGTTGTTTGTCGATATAGTAAGGCTGTTCCTATGAACGACACTGTACGTAACCAACCATACTAATATTAGCACCGTTTGACTCACCACGGTGATTTTCCTGTACCAATACAACTTTTCATATGTTTCACCACGCTCATGAATTTTTGCTCTTGCGGCCTCTAGATGGAAGTGAAAAATACCATCTGGAGCCAGGCCAATCGGACTATTCGCAGAGCAAGTGGCATAAATAGCTTTGTTGTCCGGTGAACGAGACGGTGCGTTAAGTATCTTGTCCGCGGAACGGCAGCTCGTTTTCCGCGTGAAGAGTAAATTACGTCAACGGTTGTAATAACGTTTTGATATCCGAGAATGACGTTTTAATGATTTTCTTTTGAATTCCTAAAATTTTATGTGAATTCTTTGGAACGATATTTAACACGACAAAATTAGCAATAATCAATATCACAACTTTACATTTCAAATATGTTTCGATTTTACAAGATTATAAAAGAAACATTAGAAAGTTTCCAATCTACGAGAATAAGATTGACCTCGTCGTAATATTTAGTAAATAAAACGATTATTTATCTAGGTACCACATTTTAAATATGAATTCGCATAAATATTTGCCTTCTATTGATCAATGACCATCGCCGTTCCCAATTCTCTTCAAATAATTTTAACACGTCAAAAAAAAAAAAAAAAAAAAAAAAAGAAATTTTACCCTAGGAGCTGTAATACATTGCAATATACTACATTAAGTTTAATTTTTCCAAAATATTGTTTGAAGATACAATTTTAATAAATATCTTCATCCCTCTTTTTAACACTGCTATCTGAGTTATTAACATTGTGGACAATTTTTTAGTCCACAAAATTTATCTTCTTTTAATCACTTCAAAATATCTAGTAACATTCAACGTATTAACTAAGAACTTCCATCGAAAGAACCATACAGATTTCATTCTGAAAGGATAGCTTAGCTATCCACTAAATGACCATCGTCTCTATTCACGACCACGACCAACGGTAAACAACAGGCGCACGGTAAGACGCATTCATGCTACTTTTGCTTGTGTTGCCATTTGTTACTAAATGATCGACGTTAATCGTCTTTATCCACGTCGTAAAACTTACCCTTGGGAGAGTTCACAAGTTGCTAGGAGTACGCGCGTGAAAACGGTTTACGAGCGGTTTTTCACGCGAGGAACCGGTCGTTTCCCGTTTCGCAGAGACGACGGCCCATTCACAGCGACGCGGTCGGTCACTCGGTCGAGCGTGGTATTCCTGGGGTGACACACACCACGCCGTCACCCCGACGGAGACGAGGCCTTCTCTATTTATAAATGTGGGTCGACGTGGCTGCGCAGCCGGCTCGTTTCGTCATTATTACGAGTCCGCGCGGAAACCGACTATTCTCCTCTTTCTTTCTACCGCTCTATCTAACTCGCGGGCTTCGATGCATACCGCAGCAGAATGACGATTAATTGGCTCGACGCCTGGAATACGGCGATTGTTAATCGTCTCGAGATTATCGCTTCTTCATTTTGTTTGAGGAAAGCAGAAACGTTGGGAATTTTTATAAACTCGATGAATTTCGATGAATTTTGATCGAAGGAAGGAAGATTTGTTATAATTTGATTGTGAATATGTTTATGCAAATTCGCATCCCTTTTTTAAATAGGACGATTTATGGTCACCTCGCAACTACCGTTTCTCGATTTCGTTTGAGAAGGGGAAAAATATTGGGCATTTTTGTAAATTCGATGAATCTTGGTGAATTCTGATTATGGAAGAAAGATTTGTTATAATCAGGCTGTAGGTATTTCTGAAAATGTATTTCTTTGTTGAGCAGGCCGATCGTTGATCGTTTCGCAAATATTGTTTCTCGATTTCGTTTGAAAAAAGGAGAAATATTAGGAATTTTCGTATGTTTGATGGATGAATTCTGACACGAGTAAAACGTATTTGTGAATAAATTATGATGTTATTATAAATTTGTGCTTTCGACTTTCTAAATGTTGCTCTTTGTTACCACAAATAGATGAAGTGAAAGTGTCACCTTTATCGTAGGTTTTTCTGATCTTTGCGGGATATTTATCATCTATTATCGGAATATTATTCGCGATATTGTCGTTCAGCATTTAAAACTTCCAAGATGTAGTTTATAGAATATCTCTTCTATCATACCTGTCACGTTGCCTTTTTGTTGCCATTATAAACAAATGATAGAAAATCCTTTACTGTTACATAAAACAAACTTGTATCCTAACTACAAAAAGATACAGGAACTCCGCTTCAAAGGACAAGATATTTCTTGCCGCAGACAACCTCGATCGATCCGACTCTTTTACGCCGTATACGTGTCATGCTACTTCGAACTTCTCCTTCAACACTAACATCGAACATATCGCCTCGTTTGTGCACCATACGTAAATATGAATCATATTTACGAGGTATATAGAAATTTTATGAAATCCGCCATCGAATCTGTCTAGACGCGAGACAAGTATAATAAAGAAGTAAGTTACCGATTGAAATTTTTCCAATTCAGCATATTCGATTTACCGTTTTCTGTCAAAAAAACACATAGCAACCATTGCACAATTCAACAGTATTCTTCGAATAATGACTCTCCGTGAAATTTTTTTGACACGTTGAATGCGAATGTTGAACGAATTTTATAAATGTTGCCCTAAAAGCTGCAATACATTGAGACATACAGTGCACTATAAATTTCAATTTTTACAAAATAGTCACTGTTATTTAAACAATTCACATTGTTGGACATTTCTCAATCCATGACATTTATCTCATTTTAATCATTGTAAAAAATTTAGTATAAAGTATACATTTCTAATAAAGAGAGCCCTGATGATCATCATAGCTGTCAACTGTTAAATGTTTCTTAAACATCGATTTCTCTGTTGCTGGATTATCAATTCTTAGGCAATTTCGACTTACATGTAGAAATTTAAGAAAGACACGAAAGGAAAGTTTCTCATTAGATTGAAATGTTTCAATCATCAGTATTCATTATTATAGACACAGCTAATTCGACCATTAGGATGTAATCGTTCCATTCCATTTGAAATCACAACAGAGGGCTCGCAAATACGATTAAACTGGGTTGGCGCGGAATTCGCGCATAGATCGCAAGGTCGATTTCTTGAATGGCTTGACATTATAGAGGAGAGACATCCGTTGTTCCGTTCCGTTCGTTAAGCTCGTAGAAGCTTGATTAGAACGGCGAGAATGTATGTATATATATCAATCGGTTAGCGCAGCCTTGGTCGTGGAACGGTCTTTTATTTTTAGAAAATTATTGGTCCGCCCTGTAAACAAGAAACTGATACTCTGTTTATCTCTACAGTGAGCAACCGCGTTCCCTCGCCTAGTTCTGTTCATACTAGATTCTTTAGCGACCTATTAGATTATTTCAGAATCGATTGAACCCTTTACTATCCGAAACTACCATGATACAATCAATCGACAACACTGTCACGCTTTTGCAGGCAAGTTTTTTAAATTAAAGATTTTTGAGTAAAAGAAACGTTATACATTTCTATGAAATATATTATAACTACATATAATGCGATACTTTTCTTTCTTCCTCTCTTTTCTTTTCTTGTTATCCGTGAAAATAATAATAAAGTGTTAACACTTTTTTGATGTTTAATTTTTCGAATTATTGGATTAATTGGTATGCGAAGAAAAATAAGTTTGCGCATATTGTTATATAAATTCCAAAAATTAATATTCTATTTTAGTATTTCTTTAGTAAAAAAAAAGCGATTCTTTTAGTAAGAATGTTCTTTCTTCTTGTCAAGCATAATAAAAAATTATAAACTTAATTTTAAGCATTCAAAAAAATTGCGTGGGGTCGATAGAAGATGACAGAAGTTGACAAAGCTTAAAGAAAGGAATGCCAAACTTTCCAGCCATTGTTTCAGCATTTTTGCTTGCTTTGTCTGGACAGAAAGATGCTTGTTGATCCTCGAGTACGTGGCAGTGTTTAGATCTTATTTTTGGAGGCACGTTCCAGTATGACACCGAAAGAGAATAACAAAACTGTAAAACATCAGGGTCGTTCTCTGCATCTCTCTAGAACCAGTCTAAGCAGCGTCATACCGAATGCGAAAGAAACCATCAAATGTTACCAAACTATAACTTCTTCGGCTTTATCTCTCTTATAAATAACATGCACGTCTCTAGAGAAACGAAAAAAACTACGAAATGTCTGATTTCACATTTTCTCATAATATCACTAATGATTAAAACCAATCACAATAACGTTCATGTTCTTACATATTAACACAGTTCGTTACAAAAATTTTATTTATCGTACTGTTTCAAGGTAGCTTGCATAATATTGTTTCCAAAGGTTTCGAAAGTGACTCATCGACCGAGATTCGTCGAAAAACGAGGAAAACGCCGCGTGTTTTCAGTTCGACGTCGAGACGGCACAGAATGGAATGTGTATTCGTGACATTTGAAGGGGTGTCTTAAATTAAAACGATGGCAGGGCGGTCTGGGCTGGCAGCGGCTACGAAAGAACACGGCGATTGCCACATCGACTTTTTGGCAGTGGCCATTCTCGAGCTCTCGTTCGCCTTCTTTTTTCTCTGCTCTTGTTTGACACCCAACCTTTACGATGTATATACGATATGTATACAATATAAATACACAATATACATGTGTAACCTACGTATATATATAACATAGAATTTAACATATGTGTATACATAAATACGACTCAGCCGTCGTTTAGCGGTCGAATGTTGCTTTTTTCCCCAAAAACTACTATATTTTGAACGCAGCGCGTTTATTCGCGGTCTTGAGCGTTTCCAGTGACGCGAAATCGTTGCGTCGTTCGCTCGAGTTTTTACGAGCCAGCCTGTTATATTTCGCTCGAGACGCGGACAATATGCTTCTTATCTTTAGCACGAATTTGCTTTAAACGAACTAGACTTTGGAGGAAAAAGAGAATATGCCGCTTAAAAAAAAAAAAACAATTTTGTCTGAACTTTTGAGAAGGAAAAATGCGGTGCCGTTGCGAATTGGTTTTCACGGATGGAGAACGAGATACGATAACTTTGGACTGTTGACGATAATTGGTTACTGTGTTCATGTTAATCTTTGTGTATTTGCTAATTTTAACGCATTGAGTATACACGAACGAAATCAGGTCTTGCAAATTTGTATTTCGGCGAAGTTTTTACAGAAGGACAAATTTACCGAATTGGTTTCGTTTGTATTTGCAATTCTATAGAATTAAAGTAGTACCTGTGTCTAATTAATTTTTCGCTCAAATTTTCTTAAGAGTACACCTATAAAATTTGGCATTTTTCTTTGCTTCATATCTTTTTGTTGCTGAATTTGTCGTTTCTTCCTCTTTACCACCTTCCATCAAAAATATTTGTTACTTCGGAGCGACGTAAGTCAAACTTTATCGACAATTTTCTACCATAATAGCTACTTTTGTGACAAACATTGCCTATCCTAGATGAAGAATATATGTAATAAACAATAATGGGATCAGAAATCAAATTTTTATTAATAAATCCATGTTCCATTCCATTAAAGCTTAAATCTGACTGACAAATTACTACGATTTTGTTATTTTCTAACTTATTAAAATTCATACTTTACTCGACTACTGTTGGGTCTCAATTCAGAATCGCTATTTTTATCCCATAATGAAGCTAACGGAAGCTTGCCAACGAGCGAAGCATCGATCTTTCAAGATAGCAACACGAGGAAAACTCTCATTTTATCGCGGGAGATGATTATTGTCGGATTAATCAAATGAAAATATCGAAGTGTCAGTCGTGCAATCGAATTCATTAGACGCCCGGAAAAAGAAATTCAAGGACGTGGATAGAACGGCAGAGGGGACAGGTTATAACGTAACCTTGTAAATTACGCTGTCGTTACGTCGACGATGATTATGCCGTCGCGTTAAATAATCGTCGGCCCACCACGGACACGCTCGGTTTCAAGGTTACTGAAACACGAGTTCCTGAACCCTTCCATAATCGGAAATTAGGAGGTGGACTGATTATAGACATTGTTACGGGTCAAAGCACCGTATTCAGTTACGTCTCGACGATCGATCCTCTCGCGATATCTGACCTCGTCGATCGAGACCAGCGTACATAATCGTTTCTATTTTATTGTTAATAGATCGTCAAGGATTAATAGATTATGAAGACTGTTTCAGTTATTTGCCATGTGTCGTTCATAAAGCGATAATAAAAATTAGATAAAAGGGGTATAAATTGGACGCTATAAAACTAGAAACATTTAATGAAATACTATAAAGATATAAGACTATAAATGTAAAAGAATATAAGAAATTCTGTTAAAGTACCTCATGTTATTTGTGATTTTTATCTCAACGACATAATAAAATTACACTTCTACTGGAAGCTTCTGACAAATATTGTATATCATCTTACCAATGTTTAATACGTTTATCGTAAATTTTAAATTATCTCATAATTCAGGTTAGATAACGTCTAAGACACTCCATATTTTCCAGAAACTATAGAAAACCACAAGACATCTCGTCTTCGAGAAATATTACTACAACAGGCTGGAAATTTATTGTATAACTTGTCGTTCATTTTTCGTTTACGATTGTCACTTGCCGTCAAACTATTTTACGTAATTACGATTCCTCAGTTTGAGTATAATATTCAGTAGATATAACATTGAATACAAGGAGAAAAATTTCCATTCGAATATAAATGTTCACACAATTGGAAGATGAAACCTTGCAAACATAGCCAAGGAAAAACGTACGAGGCTATCTATGACTATGAGGTACGAGAAGTCACGAGAGTTTAATCTATTTGGCGCGCGAAATAAATCGTTTTTTCGCGATGATAACGAAGCGAGCCCGATTACTGCTTTTCAATAAGAATTCGCTAATCAATTCCATGCTCGTTGACGGCTCGAAAAATCATATCCAGTTAATTTTAGCGATCGAATCTACCGCTCTCTTTTCCTATATTCCTTTCCTCGTTCGTCATTCTCTTTATCGACTGTGGACCGAGATTGACTAAAAATATATCTCGATATTTCCGAGTATTTTCCGACAGAATGCAGAAAAATGATAAATTATTTATTGAAATATTATTTCGATTTTAATGAAAATACCTGTTTATTCATTTTCAATTAATTACTAGTAATTTAATATTACAAATATTAAACTCGCGGTCGATTCAGTTTAATATATCGATATTTATAATCCAGAATTTTACGAATCTCTTCTTTAAAAAACTTCCATAAAAGTGTCATTTCTTTGAATAAAAATTAATATCACAACCCTATTTGCTCGTATTCAGATACGAAGAAACGGTTCAAGCTGATGAGAAGCCGAAATGTCGTGAACTGGAAAACTGGAAGCGGGTCGTAGGAAAATCGAAGCAAACGAAACGGTCATCCGTATTTGATCGACCAAAACAGTTTCACCGGTGCCAACTGATCCACTAATAATAAGAGCTCGGGCTGACACGAGTATGTCGCGCTCAATGTTTCATCGCTCGAAGGCCGATCAATCGTCGATCGATTATTGCTAGGATTATACCGACAATAGGCGGTCGCTAAAGAGGAAAACACAGGGAACAGAAATCGATTAGAAACTAGACGAACGGCTTCGTTTGAACAGAACCGTGTCGAATTTTACAGTTTCCCCTTGTTAACCAGAGAAACAAGCCGAACGATGCCTCCATTGTTCCAACGTCGCGTTCCTCCGATTCGTTAACAACGATAATCGCGATCGAACCTTTGCTCGTCTCGAATCGTCAGTTACTTTGTTCCTCTACCATCGAATAAAGTCCATTTTTCCCCGGAACAATTAAACTCGTTGTTCTAAGAAACGCGTTAAGCCTGGGTGATTGATCGTTAATCGAGGATCGAAATATTTATGACCATCGTTGAGGTGTCAACCATGATAGATCTCGATTATCTCATCCTTTGTTTCCATGAATCTCGCCTTCCACGACGTTTATCAGTGAATGAATATGTTACAAAGGCTAAAAATATATAATCGTCCCTTATGCAGTACGATGTTTACTTTGTTGCAAAGTTATTCGTGTCGGTAGCGAAAGGAGGAAGAGATAATAATAGGAATGTACAGGGTGTTATACAGTGGCATGTATTTTTTCTTTGTGCCTTTCTTTATCTTTCATACGTTAAGCTTTATAAAGTTGAAGTTAGGACATCTTTTAAACCAAACACCTTTGGACACAAGTACCTGAATGCTTTTATATTTGTAGTAATATTTCTGTATTAATTAAGACCGTATATTTTTTTTCCTTTCTTCTAAAAGAAGCTAGAAGAAATTTTATAGTAAAGAAAGAAATGAGATCTTCCATAATATTTTTATAACATACCCAACACATTTCTTTTTCATTTTCTTGTAAAGAACATATTTTTGTTTTTGTGTATTAATTATCGTATTTAAGTAAAATGTCCGTATAATCAGTCATTAAAAAATCCGACGATTTATAAGGAATTATAATTGAATGTTTCCAACCAAGTCTTAATTATGTCTAAAGATTATTTATAATGTATTGACTAGATAGATCGTCTAAAGCCTTAATCACTTGAATATTTATTAACTGCAATGTCGAATATTGAAAGTTGAAAGATTGGACGATCAAAGTTTCTGTTGTCCGTTATTTATTACGTCTTAATGGTATAAACCATAAATTCTCGTCAAAATGCGTTTCAATAAAGAACATCGAACGAAACAGAACGACTCTAACATAGGTATCGCTGAATTATTCAAAATCACAGCTAATATTACGTAATAGCAGTGTAATAGGTTTCGCTGCGATCGTACGCTTCTTCGAGCGTGGGTTGCTTTCTGATAATCTACGTGCCAATCGATAGTCGCATTCCTATAGTTCACTGCTCGATCGAATGTGTAACTGTTTGTTACACTCGTTTCACACCTTCAATAAACTTTAAATTAGCGTTGTAAAAGAAAGCAAAGATGAAAATTTCATCGAATCGAAATATTCGAAATATTATTAAGGATGGAAAAGCTTACAAAGATTTTTTACTCGATTTCGCTTTTTTTTATTTAAAAAAAAAAAAAAAAACAATAAAGCTTTCCTTAAATGAATCACTTGCTTGATATAAAGTTTTGTGTGCATCGGAAATAATAATGCTATAGTTAATACCGATTTTATTTTTTGTAGTAGTAATAATTGGAACGCGATTTTTGTGCAAATTCATATTTTTGGCTTAAATATAATTAAGAAAATGGCACCTCGGTAGATCATCATTTTTCCTGGTAGCTATTATAGAAAGCACTATAATTTGAATATTTTACATATTTTTTCATATCATGTACATCCTGTGCAATTTTGCATTTTCAAATCTCCTATAAATGTATAAAAGTCCGTAGGCTAATAATAATATATGATTTTCTCGGAACGTTAGCTATTCACGTGATAGAAGAATTGGGATATTATACTCAATTTGCAACACATTAACCCAGCATCCTGGGTTCCGAAGAGGTCAGGTGCTAGCACGTGACGAAAGGAATCACGTCAAAACAGCGAGCAAACGTACAATTCCACGGTCACGTTAACGGAACTGACGCAAACGCGAGCGATGATTACGAATTCAATTAGAGTCCACGCTTTTTTTTTTTCTCTCGTCGAACAACGGAAACTTTTTATCCACGACGCATTTGCGTGTCTCTCCTCGATGTTCGAGGTTCGGTCATAACCAGACTGTCGGTCTTGTTAGGCTTCCATCATTTCGTTAAGCAATCTCGATGATTGGATGACTCGATAGGTCATGATTAACGAAATCTTTTTTGTAATTTATAGTCCTCGTCTCGTTGCCGAAGACGGATCACTTCTTTTAATTTATTCATATCGTGAGAAGACGCGCTAAGTGAAAGTTATCTCATATTGAGAGGAAAAAAGAGAAAAACAAAAAGAAAGAGAAGAAATTATTCTTTGCAAAAAGTATTATGGAATTATAATTTGCACTAAAATTCATTTACATATTTCTTCTATTACATGGGTATTCTTTAGTGAGAAAGCTATTTAAATGCAAAAAGCAGATATTGTAAAAGGTTAAACCGCGAAAATGCTTCTTTCGTTTATAGAAACAGATAATTAATTTTGCGTTATACAATGGCCAGTGTTTTAACAGGCAAATGCTTACATGTGTAAATTCAACTAATTATATTACGAAAAGTTTTATTTCTATTTTTTTTTTATAGACAATTTATCAAATGTTCTTGTATAGACAAATTGTAAAGTATCCAGGAAAAGAAAATAATATTTTTTTCTATGGTGTAATGTTTAAAAATATAATTTTTTTACTTTTAGGTATTATGAATATAGAATGAGTTGCAGATTTTTAATTGAATCGTAAGCTGAATTAAATTGAATTTGGTATTTCCCTATTTATGTAGTCGACACTGTATGTATAATATTGTTTTAAGTTTACGATAACTGTTGCTGCATAGTTTACTGCTCCGTTGCACGCTGACTGATTTATTTTGAATACCTCTGAACTTCCGAGCATGACTTAAACGCACGAAACCAGGAACGGAGATTGACCTTTTATCTGAATCGTACTGACACAGATTGACCTTTGAATATTATAAAATCTCATAGCATATAATAGTGAAACAAGATTTAGTCATACATTGACAGATAGATAAAAAGTTTGCTTTCAGATTTCATGTGTTCTTTAATTTGTTAGAGATAACTCGACGAAATAAAGTGATCGTTTTTGTTTAATACATTTAATGAACTGATTTTGAGAATCTTTATCTTCCGTATTGCATAAGAAATACAAGCTTATTCATTTTGAAACCCTGACCATCTGTAAATATGTCGAATGTTTTTATTGTTTCAATTTTACGTAATGATACCCTTGTTAAAAGACAAACAGGATGTCCTTCCTCCCAGCAACGAGCAATTTATTTTCTTTTTAAAAATAAACTGTACAAGATCTTTTTAAGACACCCATTTATTTGAAGAATATGTTAAAAAATAAATAAAGTATATAAAATAGTTTATCGTTAAAAATTCATTGGTATATTATATATTAATTATATGGCATATTTGTCAATCTTTCCTTAAAAATCGAAAAATGATTAAAAAGAACGTCTTCATATCGCGATAGATATTTATAAGTGAATCAAAAACGTGTTCCATTCATGGTTTGCTTTCAACATTTCTGTGATACGAAGTGTAACACTTTATCGATCGACTACAATGCCAGTCAAATAAAAGAAAATACATATACAAGAGTTACAAAATATTCCTATCAGCTTTTTTGTAAAGTCGTAACTCTGTTACGTATGCGTATAAATTTCCTGAGATTTAATGAGCAGATTCGAAACGAACATTGCAATTTGCGTGACACAAGGAAACGCAATTAATTGTCGTTCGCTTCTGTCGAATGTTGTTCGTATCGTTTCGGAGTATTAGCCGATTGTTACCTAACCATCACGCAACCGGAAAACGAAGAGTAAAATTATATAACACAATTACAAAAAGGAAGGCGAAATCGTGACTTAACATATCAACATCTGCCGATGTCCCTTTGTAAACAACTGCAAAACGAATGACATCGCTCGTTGTGCTCCAAACAGTAAACCAAAGATAAAAATTACTCGTATAACTAAAAATCAATAAATATATCAATTAGTGCAAAGTATACGAAAAGGAGGAAATAAAACGCTGGTTTAACAAACATAAAGATTTTACAATGAGTTACCAAAATTAAACGAATTTAAACTTCTTGAACGAGTTTAAATGTCTTTGGTGAAATTCAAATATATGAAAATAATATATATACAAAATAAAATACAAAAATTATTTCATGTTCATTTTTCTAAAAAAAAAAAAAAAAAAAAAAAAAAAATAATAATAATAATAGATAAACGTAAAATAATTATAATCGCGTACAAATGTCTGCGAATATTTACGACTACAAATTTCCACGCTGACTAATCAACCCGATAAACAGCTTTCTTTAACCTTCGGCAAAAGTCCGTCGATAAAAGGTCAAGACCTTTTCCATGGCAAATTGCTGAACGAGCAGTGGAATCTTCTAAGATTAGAAATAGACTTTGAGAGGAAATTTCGAGTCTGATCTTATGGTTAATGAATGACAAGACATGAATCCCACTTGAAATACGATTCAGTGGCAGTGTGTACGGTTGTCACGCACGTGCGTGGCCTGCTATCAAGGCAGCGCGCGTCTACGCTGCAACGTAGGCATTGCATTTAACGTCGCATCGTGGCATTGTGCTGTACTTGGCCCGGCCATGCAATCGCCGCGTTATGTAATTCCTAGGGATGGAAACAACAGACAACACACACAATATTGCAGGTCATACAGCCGATATGACTGCATTTTACACGATGATCCGTCATGTATACGATTTATCGAATTGATTCGTGGTATTTTAACCAAAGCAGAGATTGATAATTAAAGGATAATCTTCGAATTATCGTTGGACAGACAAACGTTTGGAAATTTAGTAACTTCTTGAGTTTAATGTCACGTCGGTAAAGGAATACAAAAGAGTAGTGATTTCTAGGTTCTTCATAGCAGTGACGTACAATTGTACTTGTATAAAACACGACTGAGATGACGAAGAACTTGTGCAATTTGGCTCGTGTAAAGTGGAGGATGTCTCGAAGACTGACACACTGGAATTAATCGAGAAAAACCGCTTTTTCTTGTTTACGAGCATCATATGATCTATAGATTAAACTGTATAATTATTTACATTTATTCGCTTCCTAAAAATCTGTAAAGGTAGCTGGGTTTACAACATTCAAATAATAGATGACATGGATGGTACAATTAAGATAAATGTACATTTTATTTCAATTAAAATCCCTCACTTCTGGAAACGTTCAAAGTTCGTCGCACCAACTTTGTACAGGGAAAAGATTTAATTTCATCGTTCCCTTTGGTAAAGAGGAAGTCACACAAGGTCGCCGGTGACACGAATACTTGGTAAATGCTGTTGATCGACGGTGGTAAATATGGCCGTGAAAATAACCGAGGGAATGATATGCACATTTTCCGCGATAATTGTAAGCCAGTTACGAAAGCCTCTATATCAGCGTGAGCGTATTTCGTGCGCCGCGTTGGTGACATTTCAAGAAGTTCAAGATCGCGTGAAATAAAAAAGTCTTCTTTCATAGGCGGTGCTCATGCAGCTACAGTACTACGCAAAACTCTTGGACTTTCCTTGGGCTCTGCAAAAATTCATGTACCTTAGTAATCTCATAATGGCAACGATTATCTTTTTTAAGAAGTTTGTTATACAGAAACGAATCTTTAGATATCTTTTTTATGGTGTTAATTCTTCATGACTTTTCCTGGGGTCTAACAAACTTTTCCAGAAATATTTCGATAAATAGTCAATAGTGTTTTAAGTTTTCCAAATATAATGACAACATATGACACAACTTATCTTTGACAGAAATTAAATAATATACTAACAACAAGCTTAGTGTAATATCAGTTACCTTCATATTTCTTTATAGAAAGAGAATATCTCCATTTAGTCGGGGGCCAAAAACTTTTGCACAGTACTGTATGTCGAACAGCATGAGGTATGCGTGTGTTATGTAAATCGCGATTCTCTAACGAGCGGAGGACATTGAAAGAATTCTGGTTTTGCAACACTGTTGCTCGCACGATGTAGAAATACCTGTCGATGTGCTTCTGTCCACCCGCCTGGAATGCTATCCGATACTTTTTTAAACACATCCATATTGTTCAATGGACTGATGGCGAGGTATGGCATGTTTCTTCGAATCATCGTCTGATATTCCCGCCAGTAATACTCGTAATGTTACGAAATAACTCACTGATGTTAGGAGAAGAAGGATGTTGCTGGAGTTTACAAGGTTGCATTTGTTGGGTGAAAGCTAATTGATCTTAGTGTCTAATGACTAACGACTATATTGTGGTTGTTTATGTGTTTGTAGGAAAGAATATTTAAAGATGCAAACATGTACAAAATGTATGCAAATCGCTATTTAGGTTCTTTATCTTTAGTTACATTTATAAAAATATAAATTTACACAAACATCCATAATCTATTAATACCACTATACATCAAATTAGAATTTCTGTTTCGAAATTCTTCCGAACAAACATCATAAAAATAAGAAACTGCTGATTACTAGAAACTGCTAATTCCGAATCTGCATATCAATCAGATTTCTTCCAATCAAAATTCATGTATCGTGTTTCAGATAAACAAAAACAAAATATCTTTCGATTCTATGAAACTAACAAAATTTTACGAAATATTCAGCGAATAAATTCATACATCTTGTAAGTAGTATAAATAGTAAGTAGTATAAATATACCGATAATTGTTTATATAGATAATTAAAATGTCTAGTAAACAAATTACCATTCAATGCGAGACAAAACCTTTTCAACAATATGATTAGAAGTAACTGTTTAAAAATGCATTCCTGTCACGCATTAATCTTTCTTTAAAACGGAGTCAATTAGCTTTTAGAAATCGACAAACATTTTACCTCGAAGAATCGAACGTCGAACGAACTAACGAATACGGAAATGAGACGAGCCGGAGAACGTCCGTCGTTCTGTGCATTGAAAGCCGGGGAACTCCGAAGCTAGAGGAGATATTAATGAGAAAGAAATACCGTTTCCCGTGATGTAATTAGCAATGTAAAGGCAGTGGCGACAAGACACGCACAAGGGAGGGAAAGAGGCAACAAAAACGAAAGAGAAGAATAACCAATTGGCTTCTGTTTCTTTCCATGCGCAATCGTCGATAAACTTATCGCGTCCTGTTCTAGGAAATTCGACATTTGCAATTTAAACGGGTTTAGTACGTTTCGACTTTCGCGAGTAGTATATTATCTGATAGAGGACTTTCCTGAATACGTTCCACGTCACGTAAATGATCACGTTAAAATTACCATTAAATGAACAGAATAAAGTTTTATATATATAAATTATATATCATACAGAATATATTAAAAGTGAAATAAAGAAGATTAATTGGCAAAGAAGAATGAATGTTGTGCAACGAAGGTCTCATGATGATCATGGTCGAGCAAACGAACGCTCACTTGTGTATCCACTCGATTCGCTTTGAAATTTTAAATCTTGGAAACGGCTAGGTAAATCTGAAACTATCGTTTCTAAAAACTCAGACACTGCCTCGAAGGTCTTCTTATTCATAGAAATTGATTATTCATCGTTTGTGTGTACATTTTTATGGGTCTTCTTTTTTTTAAGGAAAATTTTATAATTCAGATTATAATGCGAAATTTCTAAATATATTTTTTATCTTTCATCTGAAGATATTATTTAGCAAGTCAGATTTCAATTTGAATGACACTTTTCTCAAACTGCTTTCAACATATTTGCATCACAATAGTCGCATCGTGGACTTTTGAGTTCTACGTTCGAGGACGAAATATCGAAGAGATTAGCGATTCATGACCATGCTAGAAAACGAACGAAGGGGAAGTCTCATGCATTTAACGTGCAAGAACGTTATTCGTCATGTTAAGCGGCCGCGACATGTTTCCTTGTAGCAAATAATCGTTTCTCTGACGTGTGCCATGTTTACAATACGAAATACCATTTCACGCTTGTACGATTTGTTACGAAATGAACTGTTAAAGAAAAAGAATATCTGAAGCGGCATGTAGCGTCAGCGCGACTTTTCGACCATCGATTATGCATAATGTTCTCGTGGTATATGAAAACAATTTAGAAGACGTTTACGTAAAGAGGTGGAAAAAATGCAGATTATGGTATAAGAATTCCTTGCAAATTTTACGCGCAGCAATCATATGCGATGACTAATTCGTGATTTTTTTATTTAGAGAAGAGAAAGAGGATAGATTTTATGCAGTGCGGTGTTTTATTGGGAAATTAATAAATGAAGAACTATCACGGTAATAAAATTAAACGGAAGAAATGAAATGATAAGGAAGTATAATAGAGAAAATTAACATTGACTTACAAGCGAAATAAAACATGAGCCGTCTACAATCAGAATTATCAGAGTATCTAAAATGTATCATTTCCTGGGAATGACATTATCTTGCAATAAGATCTCTCGAATGTACTAGATCATAATAATTAAATCCATGATAGGATGAAATTTAATTTAGCATTAAAATCATCTAAGGCTATAATTAAATTAACAGAAGAGAAATTGAAATAAGAGGTACATGAATAATATACATATAATACAATAGCTTATACTTTACAGAATATACTTATACTTTACAAAAATTTAAATCGCCACATATGCATTAAAATAAATCCTACGTGTAAAATTTCTATGAATAATTACGAATTGACCAGTTTGATTGGTAGTTCTAATATTAACCGATGAATAATATCCGAGCAATATTAAAATTGAAATTATTTATACATTTATAATAATATTTTAATATAATTGTAACAATTAAATTATATTTAATTTCATCGGTTAAAATAACATTTTCTATCCACATCATCCTCCAGCATTCCATTATTCGATAGGTACATACTCATTCTTTTGGCTTAGCTCCGAACAGCTTTTTGTATGGCGTTAGAGCGTCGCGACGACGTGCATTCCCGAGGGCGTTCTTTCGCGCGGTTTTAGCCCGCGAGCCGTAGAAAGCGGAGAAATAGGAAGTCCACGCACGAGAACAGCCTTCCACGATAGATTTATGTAACGCATGACAGCCGTGTCACGAAGAAAACAGCCTCGGAAGCGTTTTATGTAACGGTAAAAATATCGATTATGACACCGATAAATTTGCAGTGGCAGCGTCACGTTGTTGATCTATCGTGCAGTTGCGTTCCACCGGACTTTTCTCAAAGGTTCGATTTATTGTCCCAGGATAACGCTATCGCCCATAAGTACTTTGACACTTCCAAGTCATTTTAGATATAGATATAAAATACATTTCAAGAATGAAACATTTCCATTTAATTTGAACCTCTGATCCTATCTCAAACGAACAGCGTAGAATTAATAAATATTGACAAAAACAGTAATTAATACTAATTAGTATAAATAAAAAAGTAATAGGTGGATGAACATTGATCCTGCGCTAAGTGCATTTCTAAGTTAAGTGACTTTAAGTGTGTCCGTTCAATGTTGACATTTTAGAACGATCGAAAACTGTACTTTCAGTCGTACTGTAAGCGTTTATATAAATTTTACGAAATGTCATTCATTATAGATAACATGGAATTAGAATTATGCAAATATATTTCGTATTTCAGTGAAATTTAACAGAGTGTTCGATCTCACGTGTACCAAGAGGTAAAAAACTAGTGGTAGAGAAACTTTTTTTAACCTTAATTTTGAGGATATAACAAAAATTATCGATCTTCTAATCGAATTATGTACATCAGCTGTTTAAATACTTATAAATGACAATGCACCTGACATCGTAGTCCTTTCAATGAATGTAGCACGTAACTCAAGATCGTGACGTGTATTCAATAAGATTGCTGATTTCGACATTGCCGCGTGTGATCGTTTGTTTATGAAGCTTCGTGATCCGGAAATTGAGATCCGAATTTGCGTTTTGTAGATGTGTGTGATGGATTCTTATCGTTGGTAAATCCTTTAACTGACTACATTGTAAATAAAGAATATTTTAACATATCATTCGATCGAGATTGTGCAAAATTCGACGAAGGTAGGCGAGGCCTCGTTTAAAGTAATTGATCAGGAACCAAGATACGAAGCAAAATGACGTTCATTCATAACAGGCAGCTTTCCATTTGTAACGGGAGCATTTCTAGATGATGTTGACAATCGTCCAAAAATTGGTACACGCAGATAAAGACGTTGGGAAAGATTCGTTCGAATCAGGAAGTTATCAATTTGAAGAAGATGATAATAGAATTGGCTTCTTTCTCTAAATAGAGTTATTTTCGATTTTTGTTATAATTCTGATTTCCTTTTGAACTTCATTGGCTACGAGAGTATAAGCAATTATTATTCTTTAATTAGTGTTTTATTTTTCATCGGCTTTAATTTTATTATGCTATGTACAAAGCATTAACGTTATAAATAATAATTTCTAATTTGCTATTTATTCGAATATCGAATAATGAATTGTAAGTACATAAATTACGAAGTTACATAAATTTAAATTGAACTGTTGTGCTACGGTAGTCTATAACAAGTGGTAATTATCGCTAATAACTAAGATAGTCGGTACGACATTAAAACAATAATTAACAGTTTAACGCGTATATACTTTCCAAAATAGAAAACTGAGCAGGCTTTTCGCTTCCTATACGTACATTATCAGTAGTTTATTATTATAGCTTATTATGATATGTTCTATAATATATATACTATTTCAGTATTGTATTCAAAAATTCAAGAAAATCGAAGAAAATATTCGGTAACGTAAAAGTGGTATCTAATATGTGCAATAGATCTTTAATTCATAACAAATATTTTATCAAAATCCACATGAATCACACAAAAGCTAAAATGATCAACTTATCTAAATAAATCGTTAAGCACTGATACTAATAAATTAAGAAATTATGAGTTGTAGAGTATATATTTCTACTGTGTAAATAATATTACAATTTTAAATCGAATAAGGAAATTAACTGACTTATGGACTGTTACTTGGTTTAGAACCTGTTTATCATAGTCAGTTTATCAATTATTATTACACGAACAAACTTGTTATTTATTTGAGACGTATAAATGCGAAGTAAATATTTAAAAATGTTCAAGAGTAGATATAGACGAAAAAATATATAAAATCAAGCGTGAAACATACATTATGTTCAGGAAATATTTCATTTAACTTCAGTTTCTTCTCAGTATCTAGAAAAATATATATTTGCTTAATCATTCTCAGTCTAAAATTAGACTATAAATATTCATAACCTATTTATACAGCTCAGGTTAATGATATCTAAACCTTTTCTAACTTTCTACTTTTTAATAAGAAAATTGCATAAAATATTATTAACAATATTCTACTAATGTGTCAATTGTGCAAAAGGACACACATACTAAAATTGAAAAATTAATCAAAAGTCGACTCGCTAGACTTTTAAGTGCCTTCTATAAAGTCGAAAGGAATCACGAAAGCATTAGAAAGAAGAAAGACATCTTCTTCAGTTCCTTCGAATCTGTGCGTTCTAACGGAACAGCATCGCGTCATGTCTGACTTTCACACGCCTCGTACCACTTTCCGTGTCAGCAACAGCAAGTAGAAACGGAGAAATGGCAAAGACTAGCCAGCAGCTGCAGCAGTAGAAACAGCGACTGCAGTACGAGACGGGGTAGGCGAAAGCTCGGCTCTCGAGTACGAAACCCGAGACCTTGAGTGCGTGCACTCGTGCATCGGTACGTCCCTGAGCCGCAAACAGGAACACAACGATTATCCGGCAAATGAATGAAATCGAGTGAACTGGTTCACCGGCGTACATACGCGCGCTACTGCCACCGCTTCGGATCGCTGCGGATCCACCTTAAACCAGAACCACTTCTTCGTGAATGACTATGCACGGCATGGTAGGCTCGTGCTCCGCACCGAATTACGCAACGGAGTTAACCGGCTGTCGTACGATCATTAATCTGGCTGATCACGTGTCGTCGGCCGCGTCATATTAGTTTTGATGCGACGCGTGGTGGCTTTCGAATGAAAAATTGCTGCTTCATCGCTCGAAGTCGGATCATATAAGGTCATAGGACTCGGTGTCAGTGGAAAATTTCTGAATAAATTTCCTCGCGTGAGATTTTAAAGAATTCTTTTTTCTTCAAAGAATTAATATTTCTAGTTTTGGTTTGTTTTTGAGTATTGTCTAAAGTTGTGGCTTGTTTTCAGGGTTGTAGGTTAGATTATCATAACCGAAAAAGAATCGACATTTCTAAGTTGTGGCTTGTTTTCAGGGTTGTAGTTAAGATTAGATGGTACTGAATTATGTGAACTTTTATATATAGAAAATGTCCAAATGGGCGATTTTGATGGATTTTTAAGACAGTATATGAACTTTGGCTTTTTCTTTCGTTTCGCTACTTGGTATTTTTTCAGCTTCTGGTAGATATTTTGTCCGGTCAATTTTCCATCTAAGCTAAACTGTGAATTTGACATTAAACGAAAGTATCTCAGTGTTTGTAATGCGTGTTAATTATAATTCCATCGAGGATTAATTAATCCCATTGTGTAAACATCTCGATTAACCTGCATTTGGATTAACCCGAGCGAATTGAATAATAGAGTATTGACTAATTACTTCGTCTTGAGAGGATGAGGTCACGATTCATTCCTCGTCGAATGACCGAGAAATAACGTTGCTGTTGGTGTGGCAATAGTATCTTATAGTACGTCACGCTTTTATTTAGCTCGATACTGTCAATGAAATTTCCCAAAATCGATCTTGTCATATTACGGTTGCGGTATGAAATCAACAGCGTAAATAACAGAGTTCACAACCTTTTCTATCAACATCCATTACATCACTGACCATAGGTATTAAGAATGACTTATGAACTTGTGATAGAAAATTTCGTGTGTATTTTATCATAAAGTAAACATTAGTCACACATTAATAATTAGAAGCAGTGCTTATTACCGCATATTGTAGGTTCCCCGTTTTTCTAGAACATTGCATTATCTGCCAACGTGCATACTATAATTTGCAGTCGTAAAAGCAGTATATTAGGCAGATCAAGGAAACCAACAGATATTTTACCCGAGTGATTATTTTAAACAATAGTCATTCATTTCTTAAAAAAGATATTGCAGAAAATCTAACTTAGCTTACCTAACACAACCATAATGATAAAAAACATATAGAAAATTCGAATCAAAATCTCGTCCCAATATTATATCGTGTAACGTTAGAACGTCATTTTCGTGATGTGAACCGACATTCATGTTTGATTCCCAATGTTCCGTGTCATGACCAATTCATGTGTTTGTTACGCAGCGTTTAAATCATAATTAATTATATAGCAATTCGATAAATAAGCAGCACATAGCTCACGGGTATTTGTCGGCGTTTGCTCGTTGAATTCGTAATTAGTTGCAATTACAACATACATAGTGCAGTATTTCCCAATCGATAAGCGAAATCAGGGGCCACGAAGGAACTGGGAAAAATGGAAATTGTTTTTCAACGGGGGAAAACCGGAACTGGTGGACTTTTTGACGCGAGCGCGCGCACGTTATGGCTTTGTTCGTGATGTGCAATTTCACGGCCGTGACTGGTCTGTGTAGGTCGCTGATAAAAGCTTTGCGCTATCGCCAGCGGTCTTCGCGTCGCTTATCGCCGTGAAAAAGCCCGAACGGCTGACGAATGACTGAATTCTGCATTCGCGAGAATTTTTGCACTCCTGTCGTTTCAAGTTTCCATTTCGACAAATTCATGCTGCTGGAATGCTACGCGAACGTCGTAACTTATACCATCGAATGGAAATTTGGAGTCGCATATCTATGTTTGGAAAAGTTAGTTCTATTTCGTTCAAACTTGTAATTTCAGTTTCATATTTGGAAAATTTAAATGGCTTTTCAATTTCAAAAAACCACAGTTTATCATTTGGAAAATTTCGATTTACATCTATAATACAATAAAATAGTTCATATTAGTAATTCCCTTGTGGCTTTAATTTCCACTATGTTGTGGATGTACGTACCTACACCTTTTCATTTTTATTTAAGCACTAAATATTCAATAATAAAGAAATGATTAAAAAATGTCAGTCCGAGATATGATATACGAGATACAGTTTTCAATTACGCCATTGTTCGACGATGTATAGGAAATTCTATAGAAGAGACGTCAATCGAATTAGATCGTTCGAATCGATACAGTGAAACGAGTTCTTCAGATAAGATACGCGTATCGATCAACAATGTTAGAGTTTGTGCTGTACACTTGTGCTTCGATAGAATTTACCCGCAATACCATGTGGAAACGTTCCCTCGTGGAAGTGTTTACTTTTATAATAACACTATCGATCTTTTTACGCGATGTCAAACAATATTGATCATACGTGAACATAGAAACAAAAAAGGTATTATAGATATTGTTCCATAGAGGCTCAGTAATGACACTCGCTAAAAGACCTAATCTTATCATGAAATCAAAGAAAGATTCGAAAACTTGATCGAAACGTCAATCAAACGACAAATTTTTAAAAAAATGTTGGATAATATTTATGATATCTGTAAATATGCTTACAATATTGAGCTTTTGGAACTAGCTAATAAAATTTCAAAATATTTATAATACACACAACGTATTCACAGAAAATTTACATAAGCTTTCGAGCACTTTCGTGATATTATGTGCACATACATATGTATGCATACAAGATATAAAACTATTGATTGGCTGGTGTAAATCCTATTTAAATACATTTCCTATTATTAGAAACATTGGAATATCCTGTTAATATTATACTTGAAAGAGAATTGTGAACAGGGAAAGTCTATTGAAATTTATTTGTGCTAATTATTATTTGAATTGGATGCAGTAAATTGAGATTTCTTCCGTATAATACTGACGTCTTTAAATAAAAAAAAAAAAGAAATAAATAATTGCTTATAAAATAAGGTTCGGTCGTCACTATTCTCGTTTCCTGGCAAACTATGAATATGCATACACGTGGAAATACGATGTTCGCACGCGCGAACTCACGTTATCGCATTCGCCTGAGCTCGCGCACATCTCGCGCAAATATTTGACTTCGCTCGATCGGAATGTCTTTCCCGTCGTTTCTTGCCACGAATTTTCACAAAACCGTATTTTTATCGCAAGCACGCCAAGATCTGAGAAGGACACGTACGTTTCATCAAATTCCTCGGCAACGAAAGAGAGTGAATGGAACGTGGATTTTTCCTCGACACACTGGAACGAATCGCGATATTCAGGAATTGTTTGTCCTTCGTGAAAACGATCGCAGCTCGAACGGCGAACTTCGATATCGATTGTTGTAACATCAATTTGAAATGAATGTGAACTAAGAAAAGACGTTCCTGTTTTTTTTTTTTTTTTTTTTTTAAATATTGAGAAGATCGGAAAAATTTATTCAAATATTAGATCAGATAATATAAGCAAGTATATTTATAATATTAAATTTGCGTATGTTAGAATAATAAAACAAAAATTAGCATGTACAGTGGCCAGCATATAAATAGGAGCATTTTGTTTTACCAATTTACTAAAATATGTATTGTTTTTATGTAAACTGATATTGTCGTATTTTGGAACAAAATATTATGACTTAAATATTCAATGAATACACTGCATTAACAATAATTAACAATAGTTAACAATACGTCTGAAATATACGAAGAAGAAATAATTTCAGTTCGTTTGTCAGAATTACTTGCACCTATTTTATTGTCTAATTATATACATTTTAATATTATACATTATATATTATTATATTGTTATATGGATATTATTTATAATATCCAGATTTCCGTATTTTTATTGATCTAGCCAGCACGATATTGTAAATGAATGAAGAGACTTCTACAAAACATTTCCCATTATTTTTGATTTCTTTGAAGGAACAGAAATATCTCTCTTCAAGAAATATTTCATTTCACGAATCTAGAAAACCTCGCAAATAAGACTTTGCTAAGGAAAACTGGTCACAAATCATCGCCGCGGATTATCATACAATTCTGTATTACTTCTCCTGTAATCGTATTTCACAAAATAAAATTATAATATGTAATAAATGAACTGCTTCGATAAGTCCATTAATCTCGATTAAGCCAGATAACCGTATGTAGAAAACGGAAATTAAGATGGAAAATAGAATTCGTATCGCTTGGTAGGAAGTTTTACGGCTCGATCGCAATATCTCACTATATAGTTCAATTCTGTTCATACACGTGCCACGAGGTCAGTCGTAAAACGGTGCTGGAAGAACGTTAGCTTGTTACGCAAAATAACGACGAACGAGCGAACAAGCGAGCGAATACTAATACGAGTATTTTCAACTGGTTGGCCGTGACCACGAAAAGCTTACCTCTGGAAAATAGAAACTGGCTAGCAGCCTGGCGCCTTCGTATAAAAGACAAACACGATTATCGGCCCGGTTATCGGTGGCTATTAATCAAGTCACGATTCACCGGCGTACTGAAGTTGCATAAATTTTTACGCGAACGATTACATACGTCCAAGAACGATTAATTTCCTCTAACTTTAGTTACGTGGAAGCGTACAACTGTTCTTCCTGCTTCTTGTCTTTTTCTATCTTTTCTGTGTTTTTCTTTCTTTCCTCCTTCTTTAACACTGTCAATTAATTCGTTAATTATTTTCTCTCCTTTTTATGACGAGTGACGAGAATAGTTGACTTGTCATTTACGATCAACTTATGTCATCAAATTACATTTCTGAATTAACATTCCACCTTAATTCGTTTTTTAATATCGTGGCTATGGAAAATAATTCGAAGGATTAATTTTGTTATTCCCCCATTATCAATTATACAATTATATGAAACCTCAAGAAATTATGATAAACTATAGCTTGATTATGATGCTTAATAGTTATCTCGTTCGTATTTATTCATCAGTGGATCGATTTCTACGTGATCACAAGTTAAGTGCTTGTAACGCTCGCAGATTAATTGCTGGACGTGTTCAAGGTGAAAATAATCGTGGCAATCGGAGAACGAATTATTTCCGTTTCTTTCACGCACAACGCGGTTGCATCAAGGAAACGAACTTTTCCGTTGCTCGTCTCGCAACCAGCTAATGTTTGCTCAGATCGTATCGCGATGCTATACGTTACTCAAACCGGTGGTCCGCAGTTACATCTGTAGGAAATGCAATTATGTATGTTATTTGCAATTAATTCATTTACAATCGTAATCGACTAATCTCGTTATTCAATCATTTTATTACAACTGATTGGCAAACCGAAGGGATTTTATTCAAAACTGTTGAAGTTATTTTCCTCCAAACATCCTGCTAAATATGTATATTCTACACCGATGTAAATTAAAATTCGTACGAATATTTATAAAATTGTATGAATATCTCCTTGCTGAAAATGCTTTTATCGTTGCAGTTTATAATAAGAAAGTAAATATACGAATCTTTTTCTTATTTGCTTAAATTATCCGCAGTATACTAACGAATAATACCAAATTATTTACACATACACAATACCAGTAGGCTGGTCAAAAATTTGACAAAACATCCGATAATTCCAAAAATTGTTCCAAAGTCGAATTCGTTGAGAAAAAACGAGCCTCTAATTCTTGAAACACTATACATTTCTTGTTACCAGGAGGCCAAGTCCTGAGGACTGCACCCTGTTAATCTGTCACCATGGGTAGTATCAGCGTAAGACTGTACGGTTGGTTTCCTGTTCGCGGCACGTATTATTGGATTATTGCGTTCGCGGGCTGTAACGTAAAAGTTCATACCGGTAATCCTTGGCATACTTAGACCGGACAGAGTCGCGAGCTACATGCTCGCTCTTAATCTCGGTCGAAAAACCTGCTCGAACAATATGCGCGACGGGTACATGTGTATTGTACGCCGGTGCACGCTAGAGCGTGTAGTACGTACAATGTTGCACATCTAAAGCAACTGCTCGCCTTCTTTCCTCCTGCTATACATTCTTATACCAGTGCTTCTCTCACGTTCCTGCTTCCTGCGTCAGAAAAATTGGCTAACCTGTTTACTGATGCAACAAAGGAAAGGAAAACCGAGCGAGAGCGTCCCGAGCGTGGAAACTGCCATAGAAACCGGAAGGAAGGCACACAGGGAAGGGGGAGTATGCCCGAGGAAAGGTTAAAATATGAAGCTATAAAAAACAACCTGGCTGTCGTATATTTAACTACGTCCGCTTGGGGAATGGCGGATCAATTTTGATGGTGGTTGAACCACTGGTTTACCTCATAAAAGAAAATCGGTGAGAATTATCTCCTAATGCAGGGGTTAGTGATTAAGGGGCAGGGATATTCAAGTTTCTGTGAGTCGATATGCAACTGGTACAAGGCAGATTATCTAATTAACATCTTATCTAATACTGTTCTTCTCTCTTCTTTTTGACCATTTCTGTACAATGGATCTTTGTGGTTAATGTTTAAGGGATTCATTCAATCAAAGGTAAAAGTAAGTAATTAGCGATAAATGTATGGAGAGGAAATATTTTTTCAAGCGGACCTGAAAAAGTTAATCGTTCTGAAATCACTGTTTCAAGTGGAAAATGATGATAGACTAAAATTCATGTCTGATATGTTAACAATTGGATACTTTAATCGCTTGTGTAAATCTTCCTCTGCTATTTTCATTCTAAACTAAAATTGATGGATTATACGAACACTGTTTTTGATAAGCCATCACCAAGCTCTACCAATGACGCGTCCACAATAATATTATTCTTTTGGCGATGCTTTTGATTAAGAAGTACGTCCGTATAACTTATCCCAATAACTAACAATACTACATATGTAACATATATAGTACCTTAGCCTTTATATACGAATTATTCGTCGGAAAAGCTACAAATGAAATCCTCCATTCCCAAAATTATAAACCGTGTTTTACTACACTGGCTCTGACATTGAAACTGAAAAAGCATTCTCTCCAATACGGTTCTCACCTTCTCGATCTTTCAAAAACTAGCAAATAAAACGAATCTTGTAGCGAAGGAAGAAACATGGAAGGAGAGTGATTTAGAGGATACCGGTGATTCGCACCAGATACTTGGCAAGGCAGGGATCGCAAACACGGTGAGAGTGGTTGCAAATAAAATTATATCGAGCAGCGGGAGAAACAAGTAAGGGATCCGTAAATACAGCTAAAAGGAAAGTCAACAGGGGCTAGGACCGTACGGATGTGCAAACGAGGGTGTAACTGGATCGAGCGGGGGTGCCTTTCGCAGTCAGCGGTACGCCGGATGGAAGAAGGGGTTTCTAGAGAAAAATTGATAAGAGAAACGGGATAAACGATAAGAAAAAAGAACAAATATGCGGCACCGATCGATAGTGCCGGAGAAGAAACTAAATCGAATTCAATGGAGCACGGAACTGAGAAAGGGTGGTTGAGGGGTAACCTGGTAGAAGAAAGAGGAAGATATAAGGGGTGGCTAGCTGATGGGCGGGCGAGAAGGCAGTAGAAACCGCAGATAACGCCGCAGATAGCCGTGGAGAGTCCTTAAACGCTGCAGAAACGAGTCGACGAACAGTGCAATGTGCCCTGGCCTTTATTTACTGAGCGCGTGCTGCTTTCCATGGGACCTTTAAAAGGCACGCGTGAAAGGAAAAGTGAAATGGAGAGATGAAGGGTGTGTGTGTGGTGTGCGTTTCTGATGTTTCCTTCCTGTTGAACTTTCCACGTGCCCGAGCCTTGTACGAAGGGTGCGCTCGTGCGTGCTCCTTCTATCATCCCTGTTCGTGTATGCGTGACACATTTTATTCTATACCACGAATGGCAAATACAAAGGGAGCATTCTTTAAAAACGTTACACTGGGCTTTTGATATAAATACACGCTGCGAGTAGCAAACATCTTCTTGTCGTTCAGAATGTTCAAATTTGACGCTGGCGAAAGTAAATTATCAGATTTCGGGATTACGTAGAACTTCACTGATGAATCTTTGTGTATCATTTTGTTGCAATAATTTGTCACAATTTGAAATGTGAAACATTTTGAGGTATAAGTGATGCGAAATAGTATTTAAATAGAGAGTAGAGTTTCTAGAAGATTCTGAAGAATGAGTCAAATATCCTTAGTTGTAGGGGTCACCGTTTTTGTGAGTCAAGTATGATTCATTCAATGGAGTAACCAAATTGTGTGTCCTGTTTCTGAAGGAGATTAGCTACTTTTACTGTTACATATTACCAACTACCGGTTTTATGAATGTTTCTGGAAACTCACAAAACCACTTTTCTTTTTCGCTACCTTAACACGCAACTTTGATATTTTTATTGCAAACTTATGTAACCTATTCTACCATTACTCTCTTGAATTTATTCATTATGTAACCTGTTTCTTTGATTTCAAATATTGTTCTCTGACCCACATATCGAATGTCTATCGCCTCAATACCTTTACGATCGACCGATTGTAATCTCCAGAATATTGTAACTAAATAATCTAGACTCCACTTGTCTTAAATCTAACCGTTAATCAATTCAATAACATCTGTACATAAAAAACGACGCAGTTGTCGCAAACAACGGATACTGATTTGAGATAATTAATTCAAAATACTATTTACTCGCTATCGAACATTCCATCAGATAACTGTAATAAAGTGTAAAATTAAAATGAATAAAAGTTCAAACACGCGCAACAATGACCATGCAAGCGAACGTGTCAAATCGAGAAGCGATTGTCCAATCCTTATGAGTGATTTACAATAACTTGCATCGCAATCATCCGGCGAAACTTCTCTTCTGCGTTACGCGGAGAGAAAAATGGATTCCTCCCCGAGCCATGGCCGACTACCGACACGACTTTATAATCGCGATTACGTCTCGCCGGTCTTACCTCATCGCGGAAGTTGCGATACAAATCTACCTTGCGATTTGTCGCGATTGTCTTTAGATAGCGGGCTTCCTGCACGTTCGGTTTGTCGGTTCGTGCTTACGCGTAAGTGAATCAAGGTCTTCCTATCTAGACACGATTAAATGATACTCCCAGATCGAAGTATTCCTTCGTGAACATCTCTCTTTGGCCGAGCGATATATTTAATATCTCATATACATGAGGAAATTTGGAAGATTTAGGTCCCTTATCTTCACGAAGAGTTTAGTGAAAATAAATTGGTTAAATGACATTAACCTCTTAAATCTTTCGTGATCCCGTGCATCGTTAATGACAGATAAGTAAACTAGGTTCGTTTAGAGCTCGTGTAATAGATTTATGGATATCGACGAGATTACGAAAAGGTTTAAGTACGAAAGACAGTAGCGATAATTAAAAATTGCTATTAATTTATATTTACGAGTAGATAACAGAAAAGCTAATTTTCATCTAATAGTAGACATTATACATAGGTATTACTCTATTTTGCTAGATACATTTCAACAACGGATAGAAAACGTGGCTCTAAATATAGTTAACCAGCTCCAAAAGGAACAAGCTCTCACCTTACTTCTTTTACTATCTTTAGCGTTTGCAATAATTTTCGTATACGTTTGCACAGATCAGAAACGCGCCCCAAATGGGACAACCTCCTTTCTTTTTTTCGGTTATCCAATTTCAGGCGGCACCCGATAACTTCCCTTATCAATGTGATCGGGAGGAAAGCAAGCATGAGTGTAGGAAAAAAGTAGTACGTCGAGCGACCGCGACATGTCGAGGTCTCGCGTCCTTGCCAGTTACCCCACTCGTTGTTCGAGGAGTGGGATCGTCTCCCACCACTCGTCTCGTTCGTTGGTGGCTCCCCCTACTCCCCTCCCCGACTCCCCCTTCGTCTACAGCGGTATGTAAGAGGCCGCACATGTTTCCCCGCGTTCCAGTCTCGCAGCGGCACTCGCGAGTGACTGTTCGTGTGGAATCGCGGAACGATAACTGCTCTGATCGAAGAAAAGAAGGAAAAGAAAAACGGAACGAAGGACATTACAGGGGCACGCGTGTTGTCTATAATATCTATATCTATCTCTATATACATATATGTATATAGATATACGCGCGTACAGTAACGCGCGCGCGCAAAGGACGAGTTCTTTCCTCAGTGCTGCGTTCGAGAACTGACACGACACACACCGCGAACGTCGTTGCAGCGAGTAACACGACCGAATATCGATAGAAAAGATAGTGAAGAAAGGAGAAGCAGTACGGTAACATCGTTACTGCTCCGATCGTTTTCCTTTCTTCCCATAATCTCCGTGTCTTTCTTTTTTTTACTTTTATACGTAACCCGTGTAGCGATACGAAACGGTCGTGTACCATAACCTTATTTCCCAACGTAACATCGTTTCACCAAAAGTGAGAATCAATTGCGCGAGTGACAGCTTGTTCTATCTTTTGGAGCTACACGATCTGTAAAGCAGTGTGACAGCAAGCAATATTTCGTGATCGTACCTTGTAGGAGAACGCAGGAGCACAGTGAGGAGAGGACTGTGGATACGCAACGAGGAGGATATTCCGAGGGTATTACGGAACTAGTGATCTTCCACTGACGTCATTTCGTACTTTCGTGCTTCATTCGAGGGACGAGAATAGTGTTCGCTGACCCGACAAAGACACGTGAGTATCAAACTCTTCTTCATTCGAGACAACTCTAGACGTTTCTTGATCATGATCGCGAAACGGAACCGTAACTCGCGTGAGCTCGCCACTCTGCTTCTTTTTTCTTTTTTCCACTCTCTGTGTACACACGCGTCACACGGTCAGATAATTTATGCGCGGAACCCGTCACGGTGCGAATTCCGTAATGTGTCACGCGATCGGAGCACGATTCCACTTCGTAACGGTTCAAGAGCATTTCTGCCGCGTCTGTGGCGCAGTAATCGCGCCTTTGATCCTTCGATTATCGCAACCGCCACAACGCTCGATATATCGAACTAACTACTTTGACCAATCACCGTCTAAGATGACACTAAAATATATGTATGTTTAGCTTCGATTTTACGATCTTTATTTCTCAGTCTTTATTTCTTTATTTCTTAAATTAATAAAAAAGGTGACAGTGATGTGTAGTGTCTTAGAAAAGCCTGCTTACACTCTTTAATTAGGAGGTTAGTTCTAAAAATCTTTTTGTACCATATTTTATATTAATCGGACTTAGAGACTTTGTTATATGTTACATGAGCCGTTCAAAAGACATTGATGAACTTACAAACATTGCTTTTTAAATTTATCTCAACTTACGAAAATTAGCCATTTGTTTCTCAAAAATTGTATATTAATCGTGTATTTATGTAATGAAATTAAAGAAATAAGAACGAGTTGATCGATTTGACATTTAAGGAGCTCATATAGACTATACGTACAGTGATACATGAAAATATTCAAAACACAAAAAATATTAACAAAACAAATTTTGATGAATATACTACATGCGTCATACTAAACTTTCTAAAGTTTTATCAACATTATAATAAGACATGACTATCATGATTCTATTTGTAAAATTTGAAACGAATCTAGAAGTGCATATAAAAGTTGCAAAATATTTGCTGTAAATATATATTTAGTTAAAAACGTACTGTGCAACATGCATAACAGTCTTCAGTATATGATTAGTGCCAAGAGCGATCTCAGTAAATATTTTTTAGTTTACTAGTATAATAAATAACTGACCGTTCAAATGCTATGGTTATATTCTTCTATGTATACGTACGTATATTTCCCATTTGTTTCAAATTTTATTAATATAATAAACGTGTTCCATTATACATAATGCTACTGAAATCTTAAAATGTTTTATATAAGACGCATAATATGCACTAGTAAAACATTTCTGTAAGTGTCCAAATACGTTTCTAATTTCTTTCGGTAAATAATACGTGTACAAAGAATTCATTAAATATAAGTGTATAGACTTCTATAACTGACTGTAAAATCGTTTTAAAAATGTCATTCATATACGATTGGAGAGTAGGATATTTAGTTCATTGGTACATTAACAAATAAGATTATCGATCGAGTAGATACCAAAGTTGTGCTTCTACGCTAAAAGTAGAGTTATAGTGTGAGAATATCGTGACGACAACCCGAATTGTCCGTTGCAATGCAACTTCCTTTAAAAGGTAAATAATAACATTGGTTCGACAAATCGATCTAGAAATTGTATTCGTTGCCAGCCGATGCGAGGCGTTTCGCTTTTCTTCAAGGTCGCTCGCGATCTGGAACGATCGTAATGACTCAGTCTCTTGGTATTACATCAAACAAACATGCCTATTACGACAAATTACGTTGAGGTCGTAACGCTGTCTGGAACATGCTTTTCCTACTGCGGAAATGGCGATTTCCATTCGCGCTTAGGAGTCGTATATGTGTATGTGTGTCAAACAAATTAGCAGATTAGGTGCGTTAATTAATTAATGGGCGAAAATGCGATATAGGGGTATTTACGCATTTATTTACGTCAGATTTGCCCGAGCTGCTTATGAAAATAGTGTGACAATAATAGCAAGGTCGCCGCTGGCTATACGAGATGGCGTATCGCGTCAGCGACTCGCGTTTGACGAATTAATTGATTGAAATTGCCTGTTGGATTATAATAAAACGTAAAAGCAGAAAGCTTTTGTTTTCGTTTAAGCGATGGTTTCTATTACTCATTTTTAGTTATTTATTATAATAGAAGGTGTAATTAAAGTAATAATCCAGTAATTTATAAGTACATTATAATCGTTTTTTAAATTTTTACTGCTCATAGTATTTGTAAGGTTGATACTCAAAATGATTAAATCATTGAATACAATTTGTAAATTAGAATATATATAATTCTCATTATTATTAGTAGTATTATTCTCATATAATGAAATTAATACTTTGAATGATCCATGAATGAAGAATTGAATATATTAATTTCGTGAGAGTGACAACATCGTTTGGGTATAGGTGATCTTTCGCTTCTTTCTTTACGCAAGGGAAACATTGCAAAATAATTTCTAGTTCTTGGAGACACTGTTTAATAATTAAAGAATCGCCAACTTAAACATCTTTATTCGCTCGTAAAATACGCTGCGAAATGTTTTATACATTATGCAAATGAAGCAACCAGTTTGAGGATGTTATGTAGCTCATACAAATGACTGTTTTTAACTTAACAACGCTGTTTTACATGTTACATTTTGCTATATGTAATGTAATTCTAGTATTATATCCATCGTTTAACATCGTTCATTACATATTTCTCCTTTAGAATCATGTTTTTATACAGTACCTATGATCGTATATCAGTTTCCCCACAAACACAATTTCTCTATTTTCCCAACTATCGCGACTAAGTAAATCCCCAAGTTAAGATAATCGGAAGACCCAATAAGAAGTAACTAATAAAAATCGCAACGACGAAACTATTCGATCGAAGAATTTTATCCTCGAACTATTTCATGGAATGTAAAGTCATTTCGAACGATCGCGAAGCGCTTTTCCTCTCTACGCAGTTCGAATTTTTTCGCGATTCGAGTCACGCGAGTCGAGGAAAACGGAATTCAATAGTTCCATCGATAACAGAGATAGAAATACAGAAAAGCAGGATGGAGACGAAGATAGAACACACTCATTTTTCTCCTCTTTTTCTATTTCTCTACCTCTCTTTCTCTATCCCTCTATCTCTCTTTCTCTCTTTCACTACCTCCCTATCTCTCTTTCTCTATTTGGAGTGGCACGAGGCAAACGAATTATCCAACTCGTGCCGTCCATCGAAATCGGATTATCGTCGATTCCTCTGCACCCAAACCCTACCCGCTACACCCTGCCCTCACTGTGTGTATCGATTTTCCACGCTCTGTATACCAGCAACTTATTTCCCCTGAGCCGTAAACATTCGGCCCTAAGCATTCGTCGCGCGGATTAATCACGGTTTAATTGGAAAATCTCGCTCGGCAAATAAAGCTTTCGAGGTCTGCGCAAAAACATGTTAGTCAGACCTGGTCACCGGAACTCTCATCTCATCCCTGTCTCTATCTCCCCTCCCTTCTCTCGTTTGTATCCACGAAAAAACAAAAGCTCGTTCGAATATTGTTGTCACCCTTTCGAGAAAAACTTTTCGTTAAAGGTTAAAAGTCAAGTTTATTTCTTGTTGACTCTATATACGTAACATTGTACTCTAGTAAATTATTCATCAACTAAACGGTAAATACACCTATCGATCTTTGATAAAACTGGTTTGAAATTTTAGTACATTATGTTTTTCTTAGTAATTCGTAAAAAAGATAATTTTTCTTGTAGGTTAAAAGCAGTTCGTTTCTGAAAGCATCAATGGCTTCGTGATACTTGAATTTTGCACTTTCAATCTTATCGTCGCTGAAAGCATCGTTGTTAACGCGCACGATCTCCTTTTTTAAATTTTATGATAAATTTTTCTTTAAAAAGTTAAGTGTTTCTATGTATTGAGAGAAGAGCGAGATTGGAACATACAAGTTCTAGGACTACAACGAGGTCGAACGAAATATCGATCGTTTGACATATTATTTTTAAGTACGTATAATTAGCGTAAACCATTTATCTAATGAGAATTTTGCGTGGATCATCACAATATTTCTAAAATTCTTACAGTACTTCACATCGTTATGTCGGCATGAATTTCTGCAGGTCTTAACCTCGAGACGATTAAAAATCGGCTAATAATTAACAAAGCGATCGAACGTCTCTCGTGCGCCAGCCGAAAATTAATATGCTGATATTGAAGGCTGAGAATTCGTACTGGCAATAAATTCCGGTAGCTACGTTTCTCTACGACGGGAAAAGACGAGATTAAACGTCGCCATGATGAAAAAAGGAGATTGGTCAGGTGCGCACACGGAGCGTAGATGAGTTTAGTTGAGTATAAAATCAATCGTGCTTGTCCTCGGAATTAGTGTCCTCTGCCAATTATTACGTGACGATTCGTCGTCTCTTCATTACCACAGTGTTGAAACAACGATTATTGAAAATTAATGCGTTTTGTTCTGATTAATCGCGATATGTACAATAGTATTACTTTGACAATTTTTTTAATAACTGATGGACTAGGTGTTCGAAGTAGAAGTTTATATAGGTATATATAATATATTATTGTATGCATGTATAATTATATATAAGATTTTGAGATTTGAATATGACAGGATTCTGAGAAAATATAGAAGCGATGAATTAGGACTTGAATTGTGGAATGTTAAGTTTCAGATTTAGAGATTCAGTATTTCAACCTTAGTCCCTTTTATTCCATTGATTCACGCGTTCTCATTCCCGTACCAATTAACAGAAATAAATTGCAACATTTATGAAGCACTTTCAGGGAAATTGCATTTTACGCTTTCGACCGATCTCCACTATAATGCGAATTCAATCTCGACGAGCTCTTTTTGCACTATAGAGGCCACGCGTGTATACATATATATTCATCGGGAAATTCGCGGAAAAACGAACGCGGAGAAAGCTGGAAACGTGGAACACAAATTCTACAGGCAGAGAAGGGAGTAACACGAGACGAGTTCTCGCTGACGCTACAATTCATCCACCCTCGTGATCGAAATAAATTTTCCTGACACATTCGGCCTTTACTAGGCCATCAAGCAATGCGTGTAGACACGTTTTACCAGGGAGTGAGAGAAAAGTCGAATTTTCATCGCTTCCACTTCTTTCGCATTCTCTCTTGAACGAAATAGGGTGAGAAACAGCGTGTCTATCGTCCCTTAAAAGGGTCTCGGACCTCCGCTTTGTTTTACAGACTTCGCTAGACGCGATAAACGCTATTGGCCTTGTAAATCAGCGTCTGCTTTTAGTCCAAGCTGAGAATCGGCTACTATTTGCACGCTCCGGTGCAATTTCTCACGTTTTTTGCTCCATGTAAAAAGCCTGGATCCCTGTAAGGAGGAAACTGATTTTCTATGTTGAATCCACAAGCGAAAGTCTGATAATTATTCCTGCATTCTTTCTTTTTTTGTTTCGAGGAACGGAGTGAAAAAGTCTTAAGAAAACAATGTGATGGATAGAAGAAACGAGTAAAGTTATTTTCTGTTGTAATGTGTTTTTCTGTAAAGTTAGTTAGGTGTATATAGATATAATAGAATGTAATAGGTTATTTGTATTTTGCGAATAATGTAGAAATTAAGGGCTATTTCAAATTGTTCTTTTTAATTTTGCTTTGCTAAATTCAAACAAGTGATACGACTTGATAAGTATACTGTCATGTAATACATGGTAATATAAAATGTTCGTAGGCATTTATAATATAATGTAGATACCTAGTTATTGTATATTATACCTTGCCTATTTTGTTATTTTTTCGATGCTATTTCTACATATGAAAAAGGACGTTATACAATGTAAATGTATTTCTTTTATCCGTCATAGTGCGAAGGAGAACTCGCAAGGAAAATCTCATGAGAAAAATTTCAGAAGGAAAAATTAATGATTTTTAATTAACATAATTTATGTATGCAATACGTCGCAACTAGAATAGTAACGTGATATTAAATCTCCAGTTTATTCTAAACGAATAATTTATAGTCATTTATATGTCATGTCGTTTTCATTAATAATTTTCAAGAAAAACGACTGAAATAATCTCAATTTCTAAGATGATAATAAAGAAAGAAAAAGAGATTTCTCGACAATTTATCCGACTCGTCGGTATACTTTTCTTCGGCGCGTTAAAATTAGAAACCATGTGATTCTCTGTTTAATAAAATCAAACAAAAAATAGTAAACGATTTTCCACGACGTCCCAGCAAGAAAAAAGAGAAAGCTCGAGCTTTTCGAGCCGTTAATCTGATCTACAAGCTTGGATTTGTTAATTCACGAAGAGTTCTGGCAATCACTCCTTTCCAGCCGCGATACGTCTTGCTTTGAACGTCGAAGGAGAACGAAGTTCGCGGAAGCACGATCGCTTTTCGCGCGTCACCAACCGATCCATCAACTTCAGGATCGCCTCCCGGGTTGGCCAAGAATAGCGCTGAAAGTCGAATGCGAGACGCGCCATTGTTGGTCGTTGTTCCATTCCGAACGCGTAACGCCGTTCTGCTAATAAATCGCTTTTCGGTTGGTCCATGAAGGCCTCGTTGGTTTCCGTTTTTATGAAAAAAACCGAAACGTGAATGGACTCTGAATAGGAAATTAGACGTAGGTAAACATCTCTGGAAATATGTTTCGTAGATTCTGCCAGTTTTGGGTAACTTTGCTCTTCCTTTTAGGCAAAACTAACTGCATGAAAGGATTACGAATGACAAATTGCAAGTACTTACGTAAACATCTTTTGAGTTTCTTTGAAAAATTCTGTGATTGTTAGTAGTTTCTGAGAATTTTAGAAAGAATGGAAATTAAGGAAGTAAATACACGTAAAGATTTAGAAACTTTAGATCTTTAACCCCGGGAAAATATTTATAGTGTACTGCGTTACTCTTTATTTCGATTGAGATGGGTAGCGCTTTGTTGTTTACGAGATTCCTGGTAAATTTCTGGCATGGAAACATCGTTTAAATTTCGCCTTTAATTCGTTTATATACCATTAAATTATTAGAATACACGAATAAGATATAAAATAGAATGTAAAAATATAGATAAAAAAAAATATAGATACACGTGTACATAATTTCCAAGTCACACGATGTTAGAGATTGTATGTAGTTGTAGAATTTTAATTCTTAAGGTGATATAATAAAAGTAATGATCTTTTTGTAGGTAATGTAAGGAAAATGGTAAGAGGGAAAGTCATTATTCATCGTATCATTAAGTATGATTATAAAGCTGACGGTGAAAGCAGTGACATTTAACAAGTGTTCTCTTTTTAGTGATCATCCGTGAACTCTGTTTGACATATCGTTTTTCTCAGCTTTGCTTCCTCACGACGAAAGGTTGCAATCCTTAAATATTGCCGGTGGCTCGTTGTGAACTTTGTTCACAGTTGAAATTTCCTGATGTCATACAGGAGCAGAGATTTAATTTTTGCCATGGTAATCACCGTTTAATTCTTCATCGATGGGATAACAGTTCAAATTATTTTACAAACACTTGTTTATTTCATGGAAGCTTCAACGTTTTCGCACGAAATCAACAAATATTATTCCTATGACGGGAATGACTGAACAAATTCAACCAAACGTCTGAAACAACACGTGTTTTAAAAATAGAAAGTTGTGTTTACGCGTTGCTTTCTCGTCGATTCTCCTAATAAGAAAACTTCATCGTTAAGGAAAATAAGAAAATTTCCGGATAATTATAAATAATTTCAAAAAAAGACGTTTCCTAAGAAATGCCTTACAGTTTAAAACATAAAACAGTCGAAAATTGCAAATTTTTATTTAATACATCATTGACCTTTCTTAGTTACACTATCTACACTAATACATTTTAAACATAGCTATAATACGATAAAAGTTATTTTGTTTCCAATATGAGTAAACATTTTGTTCGTTATTTAGTAACAAGTACGATATGTATTATCTTAATTTACACGTGCATCATTATTCGTTTTAACGAGTGGCATTTCTACCTACTGTTATTAGCAACTTATACACAACGAGCGCTATTCTCTTAGAAACATTTCAGAATATACTTAAAATATTTTGTTCAATGCAATACCCAAATTTGATAGAAAGAAGCACGATGATGGAAGAATTACAATTTCCATTATTAATACCTGAATTCTGTGTGAAAAACAAATAAAGGCAAAGCATTCTTTACAGCGTGCGGAATCAACAAACGAATCGAAGATTTCTCTGTTCTGTGCAGAAGCGTTGAAACACGCGTTGCAAGCTCGTTGCATTAGGATCAGCATGGTCGTGACGCAAGCGAGGTTTATTGATTCGCAGAATCCAATATAACGAAGCCAAACGCGGGGGAGAGAGGTATCTGCTGTGGTTTTATAGGCCGCTCGTATTGTTGGCAAAAATCGTCTGAGCTCGCTTTTAACGATCGATTTCAAGCGTACCTGAGATTCGACAGCTTCCACGGACTTCGTCGACCCATTTCTTCTCGAGCCTTCCACGGACACGAAATATTCCCTGCAAAAACGGAACCATAACTGTTCGTCGTTGCTTTACGTAATCGATTATGAAACGAAGAAAACTGCCTCTTAATGCGTTATGAAGTGCTTCGGTAGAACCAGAAGTACCACGGTGTCGCGTAACGCTCGGTCTGATCAGTGGCGGTAGTTTTCTACTTGAAACTTGGGACAGTTGATAATCAGTGAATAGGTCGAGCTATGAGGGGCTGTTAGTTGGATTTATTGATTTATCGTTGGCTGTCATGTTGATTTTACTATGCGTAGAATTGTAACAAGGATAAATTGTACTATATATTGTTTAAAAAATTGATAATGGTTAGTTGTCGTTTCGGTATTGAGTTGGGTAAGGTAGAATTTTAAGGAACACAATGTTGATTAATGTAGAATATATTGTAATAGTTGTGATCGTTAGTTGATTTATTATCTTGAATATTGGAAATGGGAAAAGGATTATATCGCTATTATTATCATTCTTTCTATGCAATCTAGAATATTGGTAGATAGTAACAGGGTTTATACGTTATTGATTACAATACATCAATTCTGTGGTCATACCACTGTATCTAATATTCCAAAAACACATAAGCTTCCCATTCAATCCAAATCTAATAAATCCCTTAATTGTACAAATAGTATAAAAAGAAACCTAACGTAATGAGACTTAAAGAAACATCTAAATGAATCCTGAAGAGGAAATCTGTATGGAAAGAGTTTGAAAAGGTTTTCAAGAGAAATTTACTTCTTGTCTTTTCCCAGCGGGAGCAAAGAAGTACGAAAGGGCAAGCAGGGCAATTATTTGAAACGCGTTTTACTGCGCGATCGCGATGAGCAACGGGGCCTCGGGATGCGTCCGTGTTTACCGTAATAAATTTCCATGCGACGTTATTGCTTGTTCCGAGCTCGTTACCGAGTGTAACAGCTTTTATTTCACCTTGGCTCGAGAAGAGGGGTTGCTTTTTTTCGAGGGTGACAGGGATGAAGAGGAAGGTAGGGCCGGGACTCGTTAAGGGCTCTCGAGGAAAATGACAGGGTTGCCAAACGAATCTCGAGCCTGACCTGTAGTCAGAGCGTAATTTTAACCCTCAGCTAGGTGGTACGCGCGTATGTCGACCGACTGTGTGTGTTTGCTTTGGCAATTTCGCCCTGTTTTATCGCCGTAGCTTGTGCGATCAAAATTATGAGACTTCGCGACGTTTCGTGCTTAAAACAGTCTTGCATATATATATGTACGTCGTGTATACATACATACAGTGGAACATTTTCGTTGTGGTTACGTGACGAGCGTCTTTATTTTCGCTTTCATGCGACACGAAACGCTTTCCAACGATATTGGTAAATATGCAGTCCGATTAAGTTTATAGCCGCCTATTTAGGAAGCTAGTCGCATTTCGAATTGGAACATTTATGGAGATTGATCGGTGTACTGAGCTTTTAGCTTTGTGGGTCAGGTAAGTCTCACCATATGCCACAACGATAAGATTGTAAGAATGTTCATGTTCGAATGTTTATTGACTAAGAATGGGATCAAGTACAGTGGGTACAAAAAGTTTTTGCGTATGCCCTTATTTTCCAACGAAGCCTCTTTTTATCAGCTTCTATATTTCATGTTCATGATATCAAATTTGTTCGCTTATACGAAAGTATTACTAAATAATTCGAAATTTAATTATGTAATCTTAGAGCTAGATGAGGTAAGATTTTACATGTTTGTAAGTACTTCGATAATTACACATATGAAACACTTTCGCAAGTAGTCTTCGTCTGATATATTTTTTAAATACTTTAATCAGAGGCTTAAGATAGATTTCTGTTTACGGTATTGAATTGTAGCGAACATAGTTCATATCGTATAGTATGATATATCTGTGGTATAGTTTCTAATCTTTCAAGGTTCCAGTACTACTTTTATGAGCTTCGATTTTTTCAAATGTCAAAGTTCTCATAAGTATATTTTTGAACTTTACAATCACTCATCTTGAGGTTCGAAACCAACTCTTATAAACTAACTGCTTTATGAATACAAACAATGAAACGTAACATTCGCACGAAATGGAAGCTTTTTATTGGAAACGATTTGAATTCGTCAGTAGATGTTAACATAGTTTCCGCTCGTATTGTTAACTATAGCGTAACGTTGAATTATCTTTCGCTTGCCGAGTGAGGAATTAAAATTTTAGATAAAATTTAAATGAGTTTTTAACGAACGTGAGAATTTCTGATGTAATCGATCTTCAAATTTACAACACAATATGTTATCAGGTAATATCTTCTCTCCCTCTCTCTCTCTCTCTCGGCTTACATATTAACTTTATGTTTCACGAAGTTTATCCTCGCAAATACATGATAAGATACCCGAAAAATAAGCTTACAGGGATGTCGAAAGAAAAAGATCCCGTTCCCAGTATTCGTTTTAAAAATAAAAATTTCATATACACATGTCATGCAAGTACCATTAAATCCTGAATCATCAACGTCGCCAGATATCGAGTGTAAACGCGAACGAAACGATGGCGGCGCCATCGAACCGCCAGCTATAAACGTAAAAGTAAAAGTGGATAAACAAAGGAAATTTCTACGGTATGTTGAACGTGTATCGTGGAATGTAACGGACGAAAGTAGGGTGACCTACTAGCCCGTTTTCCATGCGATTTACACGACCCTCCAAGTTCAAAGTGGTTGAAGCAAGTCGTGCATAAGCATTATCGACTATAACCAACCAGGTGCTTCGCGTCGAGTTTAAAACGAAGCCTTTCGCTGCCCTGACAGCCTCGTCACGGGCTTGGACAACTTACAAAGAAGATCGTTAAAAAAGTTTCGATAATTACGGATTTACGTTCCACGTAAACGCGTTAAGATTTTCGTTGGCACGAATTTTTGCGGAGCACGTGTGTTATTTTAGGAATTCGTTTGCTACCTTGAGGTAAAATATTTTGTGAGTCTACCTAACAGAGTGAAAGCCGAAAAAAAACTGTCTAGAAAGTTAAAATTTCCTTTGCAACTGGTTGGAAATTATTTGAAAATTTCATATAATAATTTCTAGAGTAGATATTTGTTTTGGTATTAAGGATCTAGATTTTTGTTAATAAATGTACAAGTCATCCTTCTTTCATATACTTGTTCAAGTACTGTTCAGATTGGGATTTTAGATTTCAGAATTAAATATCGTAAGACATGTGCCATTTGTCTGGGAAATATCTCGTGATGTAAATATCTCGAAAACAAAAATGCTTGAAACAAATGTACGATGTCCAAGGAGACATATCGTACCGATATTTAATTTATCAAACAATGACTTTGAAAAGTCCTATAAATTTCACGTTTATATTTTTAAATGGGGACTATATCTTTTTTTCCTGTGTTCTTGCAGTCAACACTGGAACATTTTAAAAATGCTTTACTTGTACTTTTCGCATAAACCACTATCGAGATATTAATTCTTAAGAAGGGTAAAAAGTCATATTATTTTATTGTAAATACGTAGAAAAGAAGCGACTAACTGTTTTAAGGATAGTATTTAGTACACATACAATGGATATACACACAATCGGCTCTTTTTAGAACCATTATGATGCACAAAGTTTGTCAAAGCAACTTTCTCGTGATATACATTGGATGACGCCAATGCCGGATCATATCAAAGTTGAAATTTAATATCTCGATAGTAGTCTATGTGAAAGATATAGTTTTCATCTAAAAATATAGCTTTCATAGAGCTTTCCAATATAAAATAAATATTGGTATGGCATGTACATCGCGTAACATTTGTTTGGAACATTTTTCCGTATCGCTCATAATGCACAAAATATTTGTGCGTTTTCAGATGAATCGACACATATATAATATATTATTGTGCAAATCTTAAAAAATACACATTAGTAGGAAATATAACATTGTAAAATAAAGTTAAAGAATATATAGAACATTCTTTAGCCAAATGTATTTTGAGCACCGAAAAAAGATAGTCGTCTTTTATATAGTAGACATTATATAGGTACTCTCTCTCACAGTTGACATTTTGGAAAAGTGTTTTGTCAGTTCGCCAAGATAATAGCCAGATCTGGCAGTTGGTGATATAAAAATCCACTGTATCATATATCTCTATATTCTATCTACAAATTCCACTAATGTTGTCAAAAATACTTTGAACAAATATCTCCAGATTAAAAATTCCGCAAGAATAAAATACATACAGTCTTATCGAATTTTCATCGGCTATTTCATAAAATTTCGCAATTCGTTCGAATATCTCATCAGTTCGATTAGCATTTCGTCATACATAGTTCCCCCTCCCTTCCTTTTCACCAATTGGTTTACCAAAAAACTTTATCAAGAACAGCCGAATCTTATCGTTCGTATCTTTTTACTGAGGACGCGCATCACGATAGCAACTTGCAAGCTGAATGAGCGTCGTTCGTTTCGCGGAGCAAAAGCGAGTTACGGCCGAGGATGAAATTAAAACGGTCGTAAAAAGGGAAGCGGACGGATATTAAACGCGAAGAGCATTATCACCGGGTCTCGGGAAACGCGGCGAATTGCGCAGTTGGTAAATTTATTGATGGAATTTCGTGGATTCGCATTATCATTGCAGCGCTGCGTAATCCTCCGCGAACCGTCCGTCTGATTCGCTCGTAGATAATAGGAGGCGACATTAAAGTTAAACGACGTAAAAGTTAATAGGTCTGTTTCATCGGTTTGCTAGAATAGTGACACATTTGAGAAATCGTTACTACCGACGTGTCTACAAAAATTATCTCTAAAATTGCCATTTTGTGTGATAGCATGTCAGAATTTTACAATACAATGAGTACAAGGTTATATCAACCTTTTTTATTGCTGAAAGAAAAATTTACAATTTTGATATATGTTTGTAAAAACTAATTCTAAATGTGAGCCATTTAATGGGGTCAAGACAATGGTCATTTAATGATATTATACTAGAAGGAATGTTTGAGGAATTTGAAGTAAACAAAGTATGGAAATCTATAGCTTTCGAATTCCTTTTCTTTTCCGACTATATGTCTTTCATAATTTTATTATGACTCATTCAATAATGATTCAGAGTACTTTCATACTTCTTCAAAAATCCATTTGTTGAAATACCTCAAAATAACTGTTTGCTATAAACGATATTTTATTGACTTTCTATCGAATCTGAGCGAAAGTCCGAAAATCCAAAAGCTTAATTCAATTGTAAAACAAACGAAATTTGTTCTTATTAAATAGTTGAATATTTCATTTTCTACTTCATGAAAGAAATGTACTTTTGCACCTGTATCACCACTCCAGGAAACCGACGCGACGAGATCCGTTGTTTTCCGTAAGCGTCGTTTTATGGTCGCGATCGAAGGAACGAGTGTCGTAAAGGAACCGTAATGAAACGCGAACAATGTGCCGAGATTACGCCTAGGATAAGTGGAATGTATGCGATGCACTTTGAGAGTCGCGGCTTGGAAATTCAGTGATTTCTTAGCGTTTCTCTAGTACTTTAGAGTTTTACAAATTTGATGCGTATCAGTTAGAGCTTTTCTCGTTTCAACGTATTCTTAGTGCTTTGAATTTCGTACTTTCAGGTTGTGCAAAACTCGCGTCTTAATCGAGTCTATACGAAAAAGTTTCTTAAATCTGCTACTCGAATATTTTATAATGAAGTCTTTGATGGTGAACAAAAATTCTTATTTTCTAGTACAGAAAATTTCGACAAGCAGTAACTGTCCATCGTTATCGAGTTTTGCGTTTAAGTTAAATTAATCTCGTAGAATTATCAAAAAGATTATGACGATCTTACGTGATAATAATTAACAACAGTTTGATAATTTCTTCAAGTATAATATACATATGTATATGTATCTTGTTGATAATATTTTCGAAACGTGCAAAATTAGATTTCTGTTCTTACTACGCTGCTTATCTGTACTATTCGACGAAATATCGTCGATTAATTTTATTGGAATGCATCATGTATTAGCGATAATCAACTTTTATTTTCTTCTGAACACGATGGATAAAAATACCTATATTTTATTCCATCTACCTCGTGCTTGTAGATAAACGAGGATATAATACAATTGCTCGATTTATTAATGCTGATAACGTCGCAATATTTTTCCTTTCTTTTCTGGTTTACGTTCGTACGATAACTGACGTATCGATTTTCTTGTTATCTTTATTCGAATCAATGCTACAATTAACAACGACTCGATGTTTATTACATAATTGTCGCTTTTGTTACGATTCACATTAATAAAATTAAGGTCTACTCCGACAAATTACATTGTCTGTTCGCGTAACGTATTCGGTATAATCTCATTATGATTAAATAATTGTAAATATTCAATTTGATATATTCATTGAATTTAAATTCAACGTGCTATGTTTGTGGTCCACTTAAAAGACCATTAATTAGTCGCGATGTAACAACGAAAAGGCGGAAATTCTGAGTAATGTTCAAACCTTTAAATTCCCAATATATCGAATAACCAAAAGTCTTTCTCTGGCTCTTCCAAAATTTGATATTAGTTAACCAAAGAAATTTTTCTTTCTGAAATTTTTCAAATTTGAATCTTTTTCGTTCAATTAAGAAGCTTTCAACATGAAACAACCTTCATCAAGCTTCAAATCATTCAACTTTGCTAGATCTACAAACTTTTTACAAGCTAATCGTAAATCGAATTCCATCGGAACATTTTTCTTATTACAAAAAATACTTTTAAGTTTGAAAGAAAACGAATCTTCGCTTTCTTGACTCTTTTTCTTCCCACAAAAATGCAGACGAGTCTGTTCCCTAGAAAATGAAGAAAATTTATTTTCTCTCTTCTACGAAGTTAGACAAATTTTCAAAAATTTGTTCTCCGTTAAAATCAAGGATGCTTTGTATCAGCCACGAAACAGAATCGAGTCAAGAATGACTCGATGCTCGTGGAACACGATCCGTATCAAATAATCTTTTGAAATCCAGCCGTAAATGAAAAAGTACTCAATTACCAAATATCAGTGATGTTTCCACGCGAGAACGTAATCCACAATCTGGTTGGGCTCATGGAAACGATTTGGTCGAGCGTACGCTTATCAGAAGTACTTTGCGCGCGTGCACGCACCGGTTATCGCGATGTAACGGCTCCATCGCGATGAACGTGGTCGCGCGATATTACGTAGCCCGAGATCCGCCGCGTCGGAGAAGGACGAACTCATACTGATATCATAATGAGGAAGAGGGGCGGCGAAACGTTATCATGGAGACGGTATCGCGCACCCACGATCCCAATTTCGTGATAACATCGATCGTGAATCGCAACCCTTAACCCGCGGGGGTTATCTCCCTCGGTTGAGTATGCCGTGTTCCTTCTCTTGCGATTTCGTCGAAAGTTCACATGCCACGATCGAACGACTCCCTTCTTCCGCGAGTACCCTTCGCCTGTTTTTTTTTTCTTTATTATCGTTCTTCTCTCTCTTTTCTTTTTGGAGATGAATTTCGAATAGCGTTTCGTTGTGATATGTAGAGTAATTTATGATGATATTAGAACGATACTGTACTATGGAATTATGTAATAGTTCGTAACAGAATTTACGAACGTGAATAGATCATATGTATACAGAGGAATTAAAAAATTAATTTTTGTTTCATTCTTCTTAGTGCCGTGAGTGAAGGGAGAATGTTACTCGTTTATGAGTAACATTTTATTTACTCCATTTTCAGCGTGCAAACGAAGCACTGTACAGCGAGATAATTAATTTTTTTGGCCAGCTTGTCTCTCCTTTTACGGCGTCGCGACGCGTTCAACACCACGGAGGCGGATTAAAATTTTAGAAGCAATCACGAATCACCGTGAGAAAAAGTTTTAGTATCCTGGAGAGTACTGCAATTTCTATAGTATAAACCTCGAAGTCGTAAAACCTGATGTTGGATGAGAGATGTTAAATTTGCTCGTTAGGTATACTTTACCACAAGTAACTTCGAAGATATTCTCATATAAGGATAGCATCTGCTTTCTAGTATGAATTATTATAGTTAGTGATTTATAATGCATCGTAAAATGATTGACGAAATTTATAAAATTTAATTTTATTATACGACAATTGAATATTATTTTTAACTTTGTTAATTGATACTTAGATATACATTAGCCACGTTAAAATTTTATTAAAACAGTAGTAAAACAACGTTACGTAACGTCTAATATGTTTCTGTTAAAACGCGACGCGTTCATATTTTATTAAAGAGAATTAAGTTTGTCAGATGTGTTTAATTCATACACATCTAGGAATTAATTGAAACAAGGGAACAAAAATGTGGAGCGAGGGAGCGGAATAATTGTTGTTCCTGTTAGCGTCGTTATCGACAAAACTCACGCCATCGTGGAAATTGACATCTGTCGCAACTTGTCTCCTCTCTGCTCGTTGGGCGTTATCACGCAGACTGCCAGTAATATTTAAAACTGCACGATTTCCATCGAGCTTCATACAGATTAACTTTGAACCTCGCTATGGAACCCCTGAATTTTTATTTATATTTTCTAGATTGCTATTTGGAGAGAATATAACTTTTAAATATGAAAATATGGGGAAAAAATTGATTCTTGAAGCAATCATTTGAAAAAAAAGAAAAAAATGTCTTTATTCCTTTCTCTTTTCAGTAATTCTATCCTTCATATTTATTTCCTTTTCTAATCTCTTTCTTTCGAATAATTTTTATCTTCATAAAACTTCAATAGCTTTTTTGTTTCGTAAAATTTCGTTAAAACTACGTCAAAAGTTTGATATAACAGAAATATTTCAAAACCTTAGTGACTACAAATCTTTCTGTTGTTTCGTAAGCACTGTGCAATTTTTCAAGCTAATCTCCTGTCACTGCAACGGTGCTACGCAACGTATAGTAAATTTCGAATCTTACTCACGAACCTTATCTTCTCTAAAATGCACGAAATACGCGTGTTAACAATTTTTCCCGACTGTCTGTCTTGCACGAAACTATTACACTTTGGTCACGCTGATAGTTCCGCTTTAGAACATCTGAGATCATTGAGTAACTGCAGCAACTGTTTTTCGCTAACATCTAAAGTACAAATACGTGTGCCAAATTGTTTTCTGCAGACACGCGTTGTGCAATTGATAATTTATTGCGAATAATTACACGTGGATGACGTGCGTATTGCATCAGTGCATTTGCATACGAAAAGGCGTATGTAAGTGCATCAATTATGTAGGAAATACCGTCCCTAGTGGAATAAAGTTCAGTTTCAATAGCGATTTTATGAAAAGTCTAAAGTCAAAATTCACTATACTTTAACTCAAATTACGCTTAACTCTGTGTAATACAAGGTATACATACCATACCAAAAATCAAATCAGAGTAAAAATTACAGATTAACTTTAATGCGTCCTTTCTCGATCCGCGCGCAATCTTGTTTTTCTATTCTTAATATATTGTTGAAGTTTAACAAAAATACGGTAGATTAATCATCGATAGGCATAATTTCTCATTTCAATATCGCACTGGTATTATATTTTGAACCATTAGACGTTCTTACTTGAAATTCTTCTTGAAATTAAAGTGAAATTGGAACGTAAAAATTTGCGGATTGCAAAAATTACAAATAAAAATTCTCATTATCGATATAACAAAAGAAGAACCAATAATTACTATCACATGAATGAACTATCCTGTAGACGATACAATGGCACAATGATAAGCCTACAGAAACAAAGCTCTAAAAATATAGAGACACAGGTAGCTTCCAATTCACAAGGAGTTGTAATAGTCCAAAGGAACGATAGTCTACCCTATCGACTCCCTCGAGCTCTAATTTAGGCCTCGTTCTCATCTCTGTCCCATCTATCGATTCCCGACCCGCTGACCTAGATCATGGGACTTGATATCAACGTCGAGCGCATAAAACGCCAGCTTGGATGAACTCTATCGAACTCGGGCCAACGTGTGTCGTCGACGGGCCAACGCGAAGACCTCTCGTGTCTCAGGCATTCCGCGTTCTCGTCCGGCAAACAAAGCAGAACAAACACGCGAAGCCAAGGATCTTCGATCGATAGACGATCGTTGAACCTTCGACTATAAGCGAACACGCTTCCGTTTGTCGAAGGTCTTGAATCTCTCATGAAACAATCCTTTTGCTTTTCTCTTCAGACATTCCAAAGCCACGTGTATGTAAAATCTATGTAACTATATGTGGATGTATGTAAAGGTATCCATTTGATACTTATTAAGATAATGATGGTAGTAAGCACAATTAGAATCGAAGATCATAGAACGAGAGAATATAATAACAATGTTGATGAATTTAAAAATTCGATAATGAGTTCCATATTAAATGTTCTTTTGTTTGATCGTGGGATTAAATATGAATTTTTCCATCGAATTGAGTACTTCAAAAATACCGATTGTTGTAACATTAAGTATATCCTTGATTGTTCGCGGAATTTTATAGATTTATCGTCTATTTGTATCTTTGAATCTAACAAGTTGTGCTTTTTCCTACTATCTTATCAAGTAATAGAAAATTACCTTGTAATCCAAATTTCTCATTGTCATAGTATAAGAATTCATATTTCAGTTTTGGTAATCCTGTTTGCGAACAATGATTATGACGGCTGAAATATATATATATATATATATATATATATATTTCTTTTTTTTTGTTACTGGTTAGCAATATTGGTGATGGAAATTGTCTTATGTTACTATCGATAGCTGTTATCTATGAAAAAACATTTCATTAATTACCAATAGCAGTTATCGATGACGAAACATTTTCTTGGTTACTTTCCTTCGTCATAAATTTTAATCAACAATGTTCGTTATCTATAAAATGGAAATATTTGTACTTTTTATTAGTCTTTTTTTAAGGTAGCTTGGTAAAAAACTTAAATATGAACCATCGGCTGTCAGTGAACTCTTCCACGAGTCGAAGATCCTGGATCGCTCGTGAAATGATCCTGTTTCTCATCTCTCTCGTCAGAAATTCCCAAGCATCGTGTGTGTAACGTCGCGATAACCGATCGTATCGATCATTCAACGTCGAACACGAAGCGTAACCCTCGAACGAAGCAACCGCGGTTCAACGTGGCTGCATGCCACGTAATTATTTTCCACGTTGGACACGCTGATATATGGTCGAGCGTAATTCCTGCCAGGATTTTTGCGAACGTTGCAAAGGTCGGCTTACGAGCATGCTCGACTCTCTTGAAACCGCGGCCACGCAGCGTCTGACGATCGTTAATTAACGAAGCGAGCAGCGATTTTGCGATCAGTTTTTACAGAAGAGACTACGGTGTCGAGCGAGTTTCGTTGGCAAAGTGTTGCACGTTATCGCGCCGTGCTTGATAAAAATTCGTCGCTCAGCGATAACAAGGAAAGACGTTTTCCAACGTGACATTCCGCGTTACTTGGAAACATTATCCAACCTCGATAAGTGCCCTCCTTTTTTTTCTTTTTTCTTTTCGAACGCTGCGTTATGAGAAAACGATCGTTATCGCGCAATTTCTTTCACGTTCGATGTTACCTTATTTCTTGGTTTTGGGAAAAAACGTGCTGATGCAGTGGATGTTTGAAATCGGGGCATTCTTGAGAACGATTTTAATTATATATTAGAAGTTCTTTATAATATTGACAAATGGAGATGAAGATTTACATTATAACGCTATAATAGCGTTTTAATCTTTTTTAAGCTCAATCAGCAATTCTTTTACGTGTAGATATGGCTGATGCGGGCGACAGTGCTATCGGAAACTTCTTATTGGAATTTCTTATAGTCTTGCTTGTTATAAAGTTTAGGAGAGGTATAACAGTCTTCACTCGTTTTACAATTCAGTTTTTTAAATGTGATTGATATTAGAGGATGTTATCGATTTATTTTTCGCGGAGTCGTTCGAGGGGTGCGTTGCATCGACTGTGGTCGCCTAAAAGCCTGAGCAGTGGCCAAGCAAGTCGATTGCCAAGTAAATCGCGCCGCAATTACGAGGGAATAAAGAACCTGAGCTTACAGAAAGTCTGGCCAAAATTCGTGCAATCGATAGCACGACGATTACTTAGCTCTATATTAGGTAAACGTTCTCGAATTCTCTAAACATAGTCGGCCTCGACCGGAATAGATCTCGGTCTTGCTGTCTGTTAACATTAATCTCGCGGCATAAAATCTTTCTCGTCGTGACATCACGCGTTTCTGATATCTCGGAATGCATGTCATGGAAAATTCGATTCTGAATGGAAATGCAAGAGATCATTCTTTCTTTCTCAATTCGTTTCTCTAATTTCATTGAATTATTCAGAAGTTAGAAATCTCGATATCTGATATCATGGGGTGTTGATATTTTTTGAGATATAAATCGCGCCATTCGAAAATGACATTTTTCTAATATTATACCAATGTATTCGATCCTCATTAAAAATGTCCAAAATATTTCATCTGAAAATAGACATTAACGAAGAAACGGGGCAATAACTCGAAACGTATTTTTGGCAAATGTTTATTATTCCAGACTGTACTGTCAACGCGATGGTTTGGAAATAAAATAGAATGACTAACGAGAAATTGTATATTAATCATCGTATACAGAATATTTAGCCAACTAGATATTTCTATGACTTTTATAAATTCTAAAACAATTTTTTTATTCTGCAATGAATAGTTTCGTATTCTTCCCAACTGCTTGAAGAAATGTTTTTCAAACGTCTCTCTTATTAATCCAATAACGATATCTAGTCGACTATCAGTTTAACAAGCAGCATAATTAAATAATTCAAATTCCATCAGAAGTCGAATGAAACGTTTGAATTCTTGGTACAGCATGGATTTTCCAATTTATTCGAAAAATGTAGGTCATCCACGAAGCTCCCTCGCAATTTAAAGTGCGCATTCGCCAGCAGGAACAGGGAAAAAGCAATTTATTGCACCGGTTAATTGGCGTGCCAAAGAGACGTTATTACGACTAAGATCCCGCCTGATAAATTTTACAGCGTGTCGCGTCATGAAAATGCTTTATTGCCGTGGCTAATCGACGTATACATAGAGATGCACGACGTACCTCGTCTCCAGCAAGAATTCGCTGTGTTTTATGGCGTACATCACGTCTCTCTCTTTCTCTCTTTTTCTCAATGTTTGCACATTCAAGGGTTCGATTCACTTCCGTGTTGACCGACGACACGAGGATGCGACATGCAAGAAACTTCTTGCTTAAACTTCTACGTGCACAGCTTCTGGCTCATTAGCATCGTTACATTTCTTTGAACATTACGAAATCGAGAGAAGATTTCTTTAAACTTACAACTGGCTGCATCTAAATGCATAGATTGGTAAGATCGACTGTAACAATATAGGAAATTGGTTATATTGGTTTTAAGACATCTTTTGATAAAATTATGTAATAGATCAATTTATAAATAATTCCAAACATAGGAGATTTTAAATATTCTTATTAATTTTATTTTCTCAAAGGTGATCAATTTGTAAATATCTTTTAACTCCATCCGACTATTACTGACCTTAAGACGAATTTTGGTAAAATTACATTATGGGTAAAGTTATAAATCGTTTCGAAGATGCAAGGTCGTAAAGGTCTTGAAAATTCATTTCCTCGAGGTTAATCGATTCCCAAGAAATATTGCATCCAATATTTACTCCCATAATTTAATGCAATTTTCCATTGGACAGAATATTTTGTTCCTGACTTTGATTTCATTATTTAGAAGCTAGGTTATCCTGTTACAGAAGTTACAAGATTCTACTCTAGTTTATTAACGCGTGAGATTTTAAATACCACGTCGAAGTGATTAATGTTTATGCGATGTCTGGCTCCTCGGGTGTTAATTACTCGGTTATTGCAGTTCTATGTCGCTTCGACACGGTGACCCTTGGTTGGTATTAGCTGGTACTCGAACGATGACTAAGAGGTCGGCACGCTCGTTCGTCATTATTAATTGCTACATCGAATTCGTGTTACTGGCTCGTATTTGTCAGCTACGTGCACCTATTATATATAGCACGACCGCGAGCATTCTATTTTCACGGGCCGATAAATAATTGCATTTGGATGCGTAACAGCCGCTGTGTCTTGCCAAGTGCTGTGGCAGGAGCTATCGATGACGATAACGTTATCGATGAACGCCGATAAATCACCTGAGTTCTTGTTCATTTAACGATAGATATATTAAATTCGAGGTAAAAGGATGTAGGGCGTAAATTCTTCCAATATATTTCTATTAAATTAATTTCTCCAATATCAAAATACCGTTGGATCGCAAAAAGCAATTTATGCTATAAATTCGTTTTAAGAACGAACATTTATAATATAAATTTCCTTTTCAAAAGATGTTCAATTGCGCTGATATATTTCTGATTAAATTAAATTCTTCAGATATCGAAATAACATTGAATCACGAACGACGCTTTGTAGTATAAATTTATTAGAAGATTATATTAAAGAGCGAGAATTTATATGTTTCAAATATGTTTTTACGCAGACAACAACGGTCAATTGGAATTGTATCAGCAGATGGGCTCGTTGTTCGTCCATTTCCCTCTACTTTCACACAGTAAATCCCCGGTAGCTCGTTGTCGCCGTTTCCATTCCGGATCCGGAGCTTTCGAAAGCTTCCCTCGCGGTGGGCATTAATCCTGTCTCTACCGCCAAACTTTACCCTCGTTCTTTTGTTTCACCGATCCTGTTACAAAAGGGAAAGGAAGCTTAAGGCCGAAAGCGCGATCAGAAGCCATAGAAAAACGACAATTCTGTTATTTCCACGGTTTCCGTGCAGTCGGCCCGCGATTTTCATGACTTCCGTCCTGACATTTTCCACGAAAGTTCCGTATGTTCTGATTTAAAATTGTTCGCTCGGGATCGCCTCGAGTATCCTACATGAATATGCGTGCAAACTTTCGTTCGAAAATTACACATAGAAAAGTTGAAATACCTATTTATTTTGTTCACTTACTTGTTACTCTATTACATTTTTAACCTTATTTTTGGATTATACTTGCGAAGCATTTTAAATGATACTGACATTTAAGAGAATTTCATTTTTCCATTTATACGGGCAGTAAATTTACGGAGAACTATTTGATACGATTTTTACTAAATGAATGTAACTAGATGTAAAATGAACTTAATGAATTTAATGTGAATTTTAATGTAAAATAGAAAACTGGAGTAAAAAGCTTGCAACCAAAGAAAGAAAGATTAATTAAAATTTAAAAAATAATCAGCATAATCGTAATGCGTTGGGCAGGGACAAACATAACTCACTAATTAAAAAATGACGTTACCGATAAAATATGAATACATTTTATTTTCTAGAATGAACAGAACACTCCGACTAAATATAATTTTGCGAACACTTCGAGTCTGATTTAAACTGAAGCAACTCAGTCGCCCAAAGAATATTTTCTACCACCAAGCACATTAACAATACACTTCACTAGCAAAAAGTCAGAAAAGTTCGCATCTGTAATCCAAAAAATTTTCATTAAACGACACGATACAGAAGCTTTACTCGTAACCTAGTACGATTATTCGCGATATAGTGACGGGTATCCGGGTTAGAGGAGCCGGCGTTAACACACAAGAATTAGAAGAGGCCGCGAGCAACGCGGTGGTGGCGATTGTTAGAGCTCCACTTGGCAATGGTGCCGGAGTTTTTGCTCCGAATATAAAATTAGGTCTGTTCGAACCGCGGGCGCTGGGATCTCGAAGAGCAAGGGACGTAAATAGATCACCGTTAGAATGCGGCATGTCTTATTCACACTTACGTAAACAGGTCTTGTGAGCGCGTCGCGTTTTAGGTGAGCCTCGTCTCTTGTGTGGTTACGCTAGGAAAAGGTTGCGCGACTCGTACCGTCCCTTCTTAGAATCGAACGTTCGATTTGGTCGCGGATGCCTCGAAGAGGGAATTCGTGAGGGGGTGAATTGGGATTGACGAGTCACCTTTCATTTCTATTATCGTATCAAAGGCGCTTATTAATAGGCGGATCGTTCATGAAATGTTTGTTTATAGTGACATATACATATAATACAACTTATATGTACAGGTCGATCCGTAGCATTCTAAAAACGATCTTAAAAATGCGTCTTGAAAGAGACAATTTTTACAACAGCTATTTTTATTAAAACTACATCGTTCGTATAAATCAAGCACGCGCGTTACGAAATTACCTTGCGCTAATTTTCTTACAATAGCAAATTCAAAGCTACGTCGAACAGCCAAAGTCCAAAATCCGAATGCAAACGAATGTACCAACCTTTACAACAAATATCTTTATTAAAACTACACTGTTTGTATAAATGAAACACACGTTTTACAAAATTACTTCGTATGAAATATTTTAAACGATAATAAAATTCGAAGTTACAACTAAGAGTTAACGTCCGAGGCAATTTATCCGAAATTAGAATCCTCGAAGTCAAACCGTCAAAAATTATCCAGTCGCAAGGTACAGTGAACTTAAACAGGAAGCAGTCTCTTCGAGGCGCATCAACGCAGCCTGCAAAAATTCGTCGTACGATCAGACAGTTTTTATGACAGGAAACTGCTGGTATGTGCCATCCGTCGACGACAGGATAGCCGACGGATGGCGGAAGCTTTTAAGGAACGAGACTCGCGCCGCGCCTCGCCAATAGGAAATTTTAATACGTTTGGTATATCGCGAAGGAACATGGAACAGGTCAAAAGCTGGCTACGGTGTTCGCTTCGACTATCGTCGATGCAGGGCTGCGTTCGTTGCACGGGAAGAAGCTATCGATCGGTCCGTGTCTTGGAAACGTTTTATTTTTCGCTGCCGTTCTCGTTCGCGATCGACTCGTGTGCCATTCCCCGTGCTGGCTGGCTGGAGAGTCCAGGATTAATTCCCCGACTATTACTTGTTTCTTATTCCATTTTTATCTAGAGTTAAAACTCCGTAGTCGACGGTTTATTTCTCTGGAGTATCGTGCCGCGGAGGGACTCGCGTATTCCCTATGGTTTAGCGAGCGAAAGTAGCGAGAATATTTAGCAACGATTTTTTAAATTATTCCTCTACCACGCTAAGAATAAATTTTTGAACAGAGATTGGCAAAATCGGACTCTAGAAGAATGACACAGTTAGAAACGGTGATCTGTTCTACGAAATCGACTTGAAATATAATAAAAAGTTTAAAATAGGTAGTTATTATTCATTTGAACTTTCGTAATGGACAGATTTCCTGTTTTTACGCTGTAGGTAATAGCCTCTGGGCTCTGACTACCTTTAATAAAATATTGTTTATATATTTCTTAGCCTCGGGAGCGATGTTAAAATAACTTTTGGTTTATGACATTCTTCTCGTTAAATGCGCTAAATTTCTTAAGTAAAAAACTGACACTTCTAGGAAATATATAATTCATTTTTGAATTTAATTTTTCTAAATATTTTTAAATCGGTACTTTCCCGTAGGTGTCACTTTTCTAACAACCTGACAGTGTGTATAACCTTTCGATTACTGATTGACGATTACTCATATTCTTTAATATTGTTTCATATTATGGATATATGAAATAAGTAAAGGATATAATAATTAAAACGAAAATCGAATCTCTTATACATCTGTGAGATTGTAGAAATCAGAAATTATCGTTATTATAAGTAACAATAAAAGTGTTGAAAGCATACTGTGAGTCGAATTAATTTCCTTAGTTTGCTTAATTAAAATAATTTCGATTTCGTGACAGGTTAAGGTCCTCGTTATTTCTTTCCTCTGACCTGAACGGTTTTTTAGAGCCTCAGTCAATGAACTTTTGGCTGAAATATTTCTACGAAAGTAATCGGGGTTAGTGCAGCCTGGTGTCAGAGTTATTGCGTCCTGCTAGCCACAAATCTCGATTTACGAGCTCAGGATCTAGGTATCGGTGAAATATCCACCACATCCGAATCTCCCTGCCCTTTCCGTAGCTTTTCGTTTCCGTTTAATGATAACCTATATTTTTTCGATAACTCGTAACACCCTGTCTGGTGAGGGTGGCGAAGAAAAAATTTGTTTTCTAAAAAATAAATCGAGGATTTATAGTAGCGATAGTAAATAGTTTTATATCTAAACTCCAGAATTACCTAAAAGTATAGGAGAATATTTCTTATCTTTAATAACAAAATTACAGTTTTCTTCCTTATTTCTTCGTTAATTCAACAAATTTGCATAAACATCCTGGGCTGCTTACCACGTAATATGGTTTAACTCTTCATCATTCCATCGAGCTTTCTTTCTCGCAAATTCCTCGAAACCTAACAAAGAATCCCTGATGCACAGGTCCGAAAGGTCACCGATTTCGAGTCGTACATTCGGTACGCAGCGCGGCAGTTATCGATTTCCGAAGCGTAATAAAGCCGTTTCGAAGGCATACCGAGTGGCGTGCGCGAAGAATCTACCTCGAAGGCGTTCTAAAACTCGCGACTAACCCTCGAGCGTTCCACGTGGAACAGGATCGTCGCTTTTTTCGTCCGCAAATCACTTTTTCGCCTCTATTCTCGGTCTATCTAGTAGAAGTTTGTCCCGGGAAAGTTCCGTAAGCCTTCAGCGAAGAGAAAAGCCCTTTCTCGTTTTCTCGATCGACCCTGGTGGTCGTTGGAGTGCCGCGGGCGCGGCTTCCGATCGATCATCCCGCCCACATCCTTTTCCTTCCGCTTTTCGCGATGGAAATCGCGGCCAATCCAAAAAGGACTGCCTCCTTTGATTGGATACACCGATCAAAGCAGCCAGTTTTCGTGGAAAACCCGCGGAAAACTGTCGACCCCGCACCAACAACCCTTTGACCGGCTTTCATCGTCCAGGCCAAGCCTCGTTAGGGGTGGCCTTTTCTTTTATGCAGTCCGTGTCAGCTACTTGAGAGGAACTCTGCGGCTCCCTTTAACGTGGTAATTGAAATTACACTGGGCGCTTCTGCTTTTACTCTTTATTCTTCTCTTTTCTTTCTTCTTTTTTGTCCCTCCTTCTTTCGCTGTCTTCTTTCGATTGGTTTGTTTTTGGCGGTCGGTCGTCGCTGCTCGTTTAAAGCGACGAGGGCTCTTTTCTGTCTACCAGTGGTGAAGGTGAATTATGTTGCAGGTTTTAAGTAATTTGAAGGTGGATTTTAAAACTTTTTTAGACACTGTAAATTAGTGCAATTCTGTTTTCTTTTTTTCTTTTTTAGTAGACCTGTGCAGAGGATGTAGGTTTCCCGGAGATAGAAAAAATATAAAAATATAATGCTGTTTGAAAAAGGAAATCTCTTGAATAATTCTCTTGATAACCACTGAATCTTCAATAAAATCATATCACTTTAATGTTACTGCGAATTTTCTAATTCTCAAACGATGTTCCAAAACGGTTCGTCCAAAATATCAATCTCTCTCTCTCTCTCTCTCTCTTAATCAACACGAGTGATTCAAATAACTTATCAACTTCTTCTTAATTTTCCTGCAATCGGACGAAATGAAAATGTTTCAACAGAGTTCGATGAGAAAGGTGTGACTCGTTTACCGTGGAGATACGCATGCGTTCGAGATGATTGTCGAAACAACGGCAGTATCCGAAACCACGATACGGAAGAGCAAACACCGATAGGATTTCCGTGAACGCGCGGTTTCCGCACGGATGAACGAAGAATTTCTCTGTTCCCTGGCAAGGAGCTACCTTTGCTTTCGAGCTCGTCTCGAAAATCCTGCGAGACGCGCCGTTCCACCGCTAAGACGACGCGGTTCGACGCTTTCGTCGATCGTTCCGGCGTAGGATCGCGAGAAACGGTCGTGAACAAGATTTCACCTCGCGAACCGTGGAAAATCACGTTCACGGGAATTTCGTCGAGCTGCAACTCGTTTACTGGTTTCTTTCGGAATTCGGCATACGATTGTTTTAGATATAAACCAAAATCAGTTGCGACAATTCACGAAGAGTATTCCCTTGTTTTCCATTTTGTAAAATATTTCTGAGGAATATTCTACTCTTGTTTATATTTCATTTTTGTAAGATATTCACAGAGAATTTTCTACCTTTATATAAAGTTAAGTAGAATCAGCAAAATGATCTTTCGGGAAATATTTCATACTTTTTAGTACAGCGGATATTTATTGTCCAAGAATTTATACTATAAATACCGTTTCTTTCTTGTAACTTTGTATTGTAATCTTTTTATCGATACGTTGTATAGCGACTTGCTGTCATGCGATAATGCACAAGTGTTTTTCTGACGTACGTGTCTACCAATAATTAATCTTCCAAGTATTCCAGAAGCATTTGAAGTATGAAGAAATTGAACTGGAAGAAGATTGAAATGTTAGACTGAACGTTCTTTCTTCCTACATGCCTTCAGGTATGGAAACATTCTGTTCCTTCTCTACTCTCTTTCCACATAGATCAAAGAGTTTAAAAACTTTTTACTATAGCCTCGAGAAGATACTCATTAATTATTTCTAGCCGACCTCTTTTTCTCTAATCGGTTTCACAAAACAAATTCCAATAAATTCCTCTCTCAATTACTGGAACGTAAATGGAAAACATTTCACAGAACTCTTTTTTTCCATATTTCCTTGAACGCTTCTCGAAAGAAAAATCCAACATCTCAGTTGAGTGATCGCGAAGCGATGTCAATCGGCGACTGGAAGCCTTTAATCAAGATTCCGTGAACGGACATTCTCTCAGACCGGTTGGTGACTAATTGCGAATTAACAAAGATGAAACGTTTTTGTCTCGTTCATGATCAACACGGATCAATAAGAGTGTATCTATTGACGTAAAGTGCAAAGGATAATGTTAGAAAGACTGCGTTAAGATCATAATTTAAAGGCAGAAACCGGATTTCCATTAATATCAATAATGTATCTTTTTTTTATACGTATACACATGTTCTTTTCTCGAATATATATTCTTTGAATCATTTTCTACATTATCGTATCTCATTGTAGTTTTAATAGTAGTTGTGCTATTTGTTTTTATATGTAAATAAGTATTATTAACTTGTACGCTTTAAGAGATTATTCTCGTAAACGAGAAACGATTATAAGAGTAAGCAAACAAAATAATCAATTTATAATTTCTCATAGAAAGTTCCTACATTTGTAGCTTATAACAGTTAGCATTTTTTAGAATTTTAATGATTTTTCATTAAATTTTCATTTGATAAATCATATTTGATAGGAATTTTATTTCAGGAGCAGGATTCTTCTAAATCTCTCAATTTGATTAAACAAAATTTTTAATAAACATATACTGACAAATTTCATTTTAATTAACAATAAAATTTCAATCTATTTGAACAGTATTATAAACATAACGATCGACGTCTGAAAATTTGCTCTTCATTTTAGAATTCTAACTTGTTAACCAGCTCATCTCTCCAACTTCCGTAATTAAAACTTAACGAAGATAGATTCATTTCGATTAGGTTAACGAAATTGAAATAACAGATAAAGAAATAATGGAGTCCTAAATATTGTTTACACCTGTCAATATGATTTACCATAGAATTCGATTTATTGGAACAAAATCTTAGCCGATGACCATCCTGCCGATTAAATTCGATATGAGATCAGATAAGCGAAATTTTACTGCGATTCATCTTGAATGAAGATAAAACGGTGTATGAAAAAATGAAGGATCCTTAAATAAAGATATCATTACGCGCAAGAGATTGAAAGTGCAATAGCGACGAGTTAATTCGTCTAACTCGTTTAATCGGTTAATACGCCTTCTTTTCCGATATTCTCCGTAATTTCGCGAATCCGCATAACGAGAAGCGATCTTTCCATCGCAGCAGACGAGGCCTACCCTAAAATATTATCAATTAAGCCAGAGAGCATTATCATCCTTTGAAACTGCCCCGCGAAACGAGGAACAGAGCGACCGCAATCGGGAGAACAGTGCAGAGACAGGACACTTGGGAAATCCCGGGGAGAATTGCTTCATCTTATCGTTCCTGGTTATTGCAGGAAGTAGTTGGGAAACGGCGCCGTTCGCTCGATAATTGTCAGATAACATTGAGGCGAAACAATTGATTTTCGTGGAACGGAAAGAAGAGAATATCAGGCACCGATCGAAGAATCTTGTAAGCTGTGCTTCGAACGCTAAAACTACCGAAGACTAAAGGGTACCATTTCTTTCAGAGTATCATATATCAGTGGTTATCATATCTTAGATATTAGATATTAGGTATACCGCTAGATTTTTTCAGAAAATTTATGAATCTGGCGTTCATTGCTAGAAGGTTTATATCTTTGAACCGAATAGGTTGTTGCTCTTTTTAATTGTGTTACATTGATACGCTCTCTTAGCCACTGAGAAGCCAACAGTTTAATGATATCAGCTAATTCGAGATACAAAGATTTTCCAATTATAATCCCCATCAGAGCACGAAACTAAAATCAAAAGGAAAACCAGTTCCCTAAATACTTTGCAAAACCAATCATGTAGAAGAAAACCAGCCCTCTAAATATTTCTTAATTCATCGATCATCTTCTTATAAATTCATTGCCGATTCCTTTCCAGCAACGCAAACTTGCCATAAATAACTCCATAGACCCGTTCATCTGTCGAATATCGGCACAATATTTATCCACGCCGACGAGAACATTTTCATTACCCTCGATTCATCGTTCCGCACCAAGAAACGCGCGCAAACCGGCGCGAATTTCGTCGATGAACAGAGAAAACAGACGACCGGCGAAAAGTTTAACGCACCATGTGTCGAAAGATCAATAGGTAGGGAAAGCAACTCTTTCACGATCGTTGGATCGTCGTTCCTTTTCGATCGTTTAGAAAATCTAGGATCGTCCGTGAAATCGTGCAAGCGCGGACAGTACGAAATAACAGGCGAATCTTGGATCGTCTGGAGCCGAGTCCTGAAGATGACAACCGGCCGTATTTTCTAGGGATAATGGCCTTGCCTTTCTTCTTCGTCTTTCCTCCTTTATTCCCAAGGACCGATACTCTCTTTTTAGCTATTAAGTTTGCAGCCAGCGATTCAAACGTTCGCTGCAGACGACCAAATTATCGAGCGACCATCGCGTCGTCGTTGCTTTTGCTTCCGCGTCCGTCAACGAGACTCGATGATCTTTCAAGGACTCGACCTTTTACTCGTTTTTCCTACAAGCTTTTTTTTCCAGCAGATTTTAGTCAGTTCTAGCGTTGATTGGTCGTTAAACGTGAAGGATGATGTTTTGTGATTGCCAGGTTTTTTTGGGTTCAGTTTGTTGGTTGTTTTGTGGAATTGAATAATTCAGGCTATGTGCAGAATTCGGAGTAAAAGAAATAGGTTCTTTGTCGGTTATCGTAATAATCGACTATTTCTACATCTTTTTACGAAGATTAATTTCTTTCAATGATGAAAGGACTTGATTGTTGAAATTATAATTAAGCTTAAAACTAGAACTGAATATTGACTGTTTCAATCCATATGTGTTGGATTTTAAAAATCGTAGGTTCATTATTAATCATAATAAATGTCACAATATTATGACTATTTTATATTTACTTAAGAACATTAATATTCTTTTAATGAAAGAAGATGTTGATTACTAATACAGCGTTGAATATCTTAATTTCAGCCTCCATGTAATAAAACAGTTATTATTAAAATGTATTTATAATTCTGCTTCGCTGCCCAATTTTAAACAGTTTTTATGCGTTTACTTTTATCTTCCGGGATCAGATTAGTTTATTGTTTAAATTGGAAGGTCTGGGTTGATAGATTGTATACTTAAGGCTACCACTGTTTCTTTTAACTTTTTCACTACGTTAAATCGATCTTCCTTGATCTAAACCAGAAAGTCTTAGTTGAAGGTAGCTATCCGGTCTCTGTGTGCTGCATAAGAAAGTTCATCTTACTTAATCATTTAAATGAAGAAACGAATTATAAATGCATAAATTATAACATATTTCCAATAAAAAGACACCTTAATGCAATATTCTGTCTCGAACAGAAAATCAACTTTCCCATACTATCAATAATCAACAACAGCTTATTAATAGTAACGTAATATGAAATACTTAATTCCGAACGATCACTGAATCCTAACAGGGATTTATATATGCGAATATTAAACAATTGAAATGATACATTGAAAGAGAAAATGTCCAATATTATCAATGACTAACGCTAAATTACTAATATTATAACTTATGAAATACATAATCCTAAACGATCTATCTATACCTCACTGAATTCTAGCAGAGGCGACTTTATGTATCTGAATATTAAAAAATGTTGATCATATATAGAATATAATAGAAGGTTCTCGATTAAATTCAGATTAAAACGATATAGCACGATAAGCATGAGATGATAAAAGAGAAGAAGATTTCGAAAACCCATAGACCGAAATTATATTCAGTCGCAATCTAATACCATCTGTAAACTCCAACCAATCCCAAAGAATGCGAGCTCCATTTTTCCACCAACTCCATGCGATCATTTTCCACCGCGCAAACACTATGTATAAAATCCAGGCTCTCGCGAAAAAAGGGAACGCGTTCCAGCTCGTCGATATTCAATCCGCAAACGGAATCCCCATCGCATCGGTGGCACAGTAATTTCCGGAAGAGGCCGAAGTCGAACGGATTGACCCAGGTCGGGTCTGTTCCTTCGTTTCGAGGGCTTTTCTCCGCCCTCTGCCCCTCTCTGTATCTCACGAGAGGGCGTCCTCCCTGTCGGATTTAGGGCGCTATTTAAGTAGAGGCTTATAGGGCAGCTTCTGTTTCTCTTCCTCTCTCTCTCTCTCTCTCTCTCTCTCTCTCTCCTCTCTCTCTCTCTCTCACTCTCTCTCTCTCTCTCTCTCTCTCTCTCTCTCTCTCTCTCTCTCTCTCTCTCTCTCTCTCTCTCTCTCTCTCTCTCTCTCTCTCTCTCTCTCTCTCTCTTGCGTTCTCAGTGACTTTATTTCTTTTACTCTGTCTCTCTTTCGCCTCTTGTTATCTGGAGCAGCAGCGACCGTGTCTGCGGAGGCTGTGTCGTATTGATCTGTCGCTCGGTCGGCCGCTCGGCAGCGCGGAGAAAGAGAGGGAAAAGCGGAGAGTCTCGGTAATTTATCGCGAGCCAACGGCAGCGAGATGATTCGAGCGCGACGCCTCCGCGAACAGATCCGATCGAAGACGCGCAGTGACGCCTGCCTCTCTTTCTCTCTCTTTCTCCCTCCCTCTCTCTGTGTCTCTCATCCTCTCTCTTTCCCTCCCTTTGGAACCGATAATTCGGTCACGCGCGATCGATCCGACTGAAAAGCTCGACTGACGATTAATTGGAGGCGCGAGATGAAACGCCATACCAAAGCTCCAGCTTTCTCTCTGTACATATATATGAATATCTATATTCTTCTCTGTTGGCCAGATTTTGCGTTTAGTATGTATTTTGCAGTGGTTCGGATTCTCATAACTGAGATATTGTTCATGGATTTTTGATATGCAGGTTGGAACTTTTCTATGAATTAAGTATGCCTTTGGCTGCAACTTTCTCTTTCATTATCTGATGGAAAATATGTTGCATTTAGCATTGTAGTATCTCCGAGTGACGATGATGACTAGAATTTATATTATGGGTTCTGGTTACAGGAATAGGAAGTGTTTAGCTTCAGCTCTAGTTTTCCCTTCTTCTCCCATTGTATATCGAGCTATAGTTCTCTTCTATTAGCAACAGTTTAGAATTTTGATGTTGTACTTTGCAATGATGTGAACGTTCATGATGTAGCTTATGGGTTCTAATTGTAAAAGTAGGCATTCTTTTACAAACAACAGCAAATGCAGTTTAATAGCGTTCGTTTTGTAGAGTAATTTATTTATATTTATTATATTTATTTATAACATCGAGACGAAGAAGGAGAGATAATAACAAATATCATTGATTTAAGATGTTACAATAGCAAGATCATTTCGTATATACATATGATGTACATATTTTGTTAAATTATTTCGTTTGAGAGGTAATATTTTTACAGAAGCTATATATGGCTTTGATTTAAGGTATACCAGAAATTTCTTGTCACTTTAATATTCTTCACATTAAAACGGTACATAAAGTAGTTAAAATATACGCACGTCATAATAAATCCTAAATACAACCAGACCCATAACGAATAATTCCACGATTTCGTCATCGATGATCGATTCCATTTCGTTCGGTTCACCGTCCTCCGTTCGAACTCATCAAAATTCAAGGGCGACGCGATTGTAACGATTGAGCAAGTCTCGATCCGGCTACAATGTGGTAAGTAAATAATGCGTCGATGAATTCCGAGAGGGTTCGTATAGCGACTCTTCAAATGGGTAGTTTATATTATTCACCATGCTCGAACATATGCTACCAAATTGGTAAAACGATTTAACGCGACAGAATCGAAAGACTTTGTGATTGTAATAATAAACGTAGACAAGCTGATAAAGTAAACGTTAACGAGCAAAAATGTGGACGTCGACGAGTTTTCGGTCGCGCGACACGTCGTGTCACGTGCGTCGCGTCGTCGAGGCACGCGCGCAGAAATTATTAATTACGTGGCGCATTCAGCAACCGACGAAGGAGTCGTCGACTCGTTTTCCAAAAGTGGACTGAAATACTGAAAACGAGATTGTCGGGACGCGCCACGACGTCATGCGACTCGTTTCGCACGCGTCTCTCATCTAATGTCAGAGTTGACGCGAGGAATGTTGATCGTGATGCGTCAAAGCGTACTCTTAGTTGGATAAGACAGTAATTATGTAAAGTACAGATATAGCTACATTTTTACAAGAATTTTTGTTTTTAATATGTCTTTGGTCGTTGTATTCTATAGTATTATATTATATAATATTGTATATTTAATTTATTATTTATTATATAGTATAGTATTATATAGTAAAATGCAAGAGAAATGAAATTATTCGTAATGTAAAGAATAACAAATACGAAAATTCGTGACTACTTTAATATTATTTTATCTTATATATAATATCTTGAATATTATCCTTGCTTCTAAGGTAAATTTACTTCTATTTATTCTATTTATATTTATTCTATTCAAAATTTATTCCATTCGAACTGGAAATAAAATAAACAATCAAAAAGTAAGTATGGGTGTGAAAATTTACGTTTAATTTAGTATTATCTTACTTTGTCGTGCTTTTGAAACAGAATTATGTCAATTCTCGTTGGATTCACGGCAAATATAACAGAAACAGAATTATTTACGAAATGAAGGATAACAAATGTAAGAATTCGCATCTAAAGTAAAAAAACCTTCCACGTTAAGGTAGCAAAGAAACAAAGGTACAAAAAATTGCTTTACATATTCTACAATATTCCATTGGTCGTAAAGTTGGTTTGACGATTCTTTGCGGCCATAAAATCATAGAGTAAACTACAGTATATATCTCTTCCTATTATTATTGTTACCGAAGAAACAGGTTTCTATTAAGAAGAAGTAACTAACAGAGTTGACGTTCGCATCTATGTACAAATTTGTCGAAGGATTTTAAAGGAATCACGCTTGCACAGCAAAAAAGATTTCCCTCGGCGAGACAAACGCAAGAAACTTCATTCTGAAAATAGTATTCTACGCTTTAGAGTATTCTCTGAAAAGTAACCACTATCCAAAAGATTTTATCGATAGATGTCAAGGTTCCGTAATTGCACGAAGCTTTGCTGAAAGGTTTCATTTCCTTGAACAAACCTCTGGTAACTGGATCGGTAAATCCTCTTAACATAAGAAAACAAGAAAATTAAAACGTTTTACCAACTATCGACATCGTATCAAACACGATATTATAATTATTATTTGTTATTACACAGTAACGTTTTTTTTATGGAAAATAGGAAAAACAAAGTAATCTGACGCTTTACATTCGATTAATTTTCTACATTATATTCATCATTTCTTTTAGTCCGATTACTGTTTTCCTCGAAGTGACGTCTTTCCAATTCTGCAATGGCTAAAAGGAAAACTAAAAGGAATCTGTCGTTTCATATTCAATTAATTTTCTACGTGTAGCACAAATTAATTCTATCAATCATTTTATTTATTCATTCCTATCCAAATACAAACTTTTAAACGCGATTTCCTCGAAAACAAACTGACGTGTGGATAGTCTGCGGATTGCTATCCATTTGTAGGAAATTTGAATGTGTAAAATTCCACAAAATGCGTACAATATGGAAAGATATATAAATATCCAAAGTATAGTGCTTTCTATAATACTTATTTTTAGTAGGTAAATCAATATTTTATCAGTATTTTATTTTTTTAATAATATTCCTATAGAAATCCGCAGTCTATATGTGAAACAATTTTATTTTATATTTTTCTTAGTTTATATTAAAATACAACAATCACACAGTATTGTTTTAAACTGAAAAATATACCTTAAGCTTTATTTAAGTCAACAGTTCGTGTTTAAGCATAATCCATTTTGTTACACAATTTTAACGTAAATGATAACATATTAAAACAAATAAACGGTACTTAATCTTGGAATGTTTCAACTTTAAATTCTCTCTCACGTGTTCAACGATTAGAACTGAGCAGGAAGTTAAGCGTCAAGTAAGCGGTCTATCAACCTATGTGACTATCAAACGAACTAATTGTCGTATGATAACACAAACCACCATCGAAAACGTCTGTGCCTGTTACCAGATACAAATGTGATATCTACAACAATTCTCAACTTACTTTTTCACGTAGAATCGCTCTCTCGCCTAATATCACGATCACTAGGACATTTGTATGAAACATTTCTCCTACAAACGCGATAAAATGTTCGCTTATTCCATCAATTTGCAAAGTGCAAGAACATGCGAGATACGAGAGGCGATCGATCGATCCGCTGCAAAATCGGGTGGCGCAGACCAGGCGTCTGGATGCGTCAAAGGGTGGCATAAGGTCGTCGTGGCAGCGGAGTCCGCGAATCGATATTTGCCTACCGGCAAGTACCTGATGCGATTTGTTTATGCGACGTCAGGACGACCTTTAAAATATCGCCATGACGGCTGGTTCGCGCACGTGAGCGCAGCGATTCGTTGTATAACCGTTTGTTACGTAACGTCGATTCCGCACGGTTTCCTCCCGTCCGCCATCTATTCATTGTCAGAATAGAGTAATCGGAGAGTTGCCAGTGGCAGCCGAGAGAGAACATGCCACGTCGTCTCTCTATTCAACAATTGTCCTTCACGAACGAGCTTCGGCTCGATGAATCGACCCTCGAAGATCCCGTCATTAGGTTGCCAGCCTTGAATTTTCCGAAAGACGAGCAGCAAGACGACAGGCCAAACTGCAACTTCGTAAACTGGTGTGCAGCAACTCGGGCAGGAGTCGGATCTCCTTCCAGCACCTAATTTTAACTTGTTGTGTCATGTTGTTCACCTCGTGGTGAAATACACCACGTTTTAGGGGGATAGTTTCGGGGTATTTTGGGGTTGTTGCAGAGATACGAGGAACAGGATGAGGCGAATACAGTCGGGATTAATTTAGCGAAGAATTCGAAGTTCTAGGTGACATTATGAGACTCGTAGTTTTATTGGATTGTGCATGCTGTTGGGATTTTTCTTGGGAATTTTTATTATAGGATTTATGATATTAGTATATAGCATTCCATCAGGGATTCTAAATCCTTGGTGTGTAGCTCAATTGAATTGCAGATATTAGTGGGAATTTGGATAGGAATTTTGATGATTCGTGAATTGGTGACTGGTAGATAGTATTTCATTGGTGATACTAAATTCTTGGTAACTTTGTGAGGTGCATAGTTTTACTGATAAAGGGAATTTATAATAGTTAGGGAGTTTTATTGTAGAATTTATGATACCGGTAAATATCATTTCGTCGATAATTTTCTAATTGCAGTAATTTTTTAATCGTGATAATTTAAAGTAGGATGTTGATGTTTCCCTGGATCTTTGATATTCTTTCGCATCAGCTAATTTCAAAATTCAATTTTCTATGTTCGTTTAAAAAATTATTTGATTATTTGATTACGACTATTCGAGTTTTTTCACGGGTTGTGCCTTTGACTACGGTGGTATTTTTACGAGAACTGTTAGTTTCCTCGTTTGACGAGGAAGCAATTTAAACACCTTTCCACTCGAGCTACAGAAGGCAGGGGCGACCAGGTCGGGTCGAGCACCCGTGTCTTGACCCTATTTAGGTCGAGCTGTAATTAAATCCACTTTCCACCGCTTCCCGGCTGCATACTTCTCTCTTCATTCGACGAATACTTTTCCCTCGGAATTTGTAACCTTCCCTTTCGTGCCCTCTGCGTTGGTGGAAAAAAATGCGCGAAAGAATTGTCATCGTTAGTATCTCGTGATAATTACAGTTAAGATATTCATTAAATCCTTCTCCAAGTTACAAATCAAATTACTCGCAATAAATGGAAAAAGAATTATGTCAACAATTTCATTTCCACTTTTCTTGTAAACTTGTATCTTCCGTGAATAACATCTTTAACGAAGAAAGCAAAGTTTTGTTTTTAAACAAATATAGCAACTTGAATATTTTCTCGTATATATATTCGATATAGAAGAATAATCAGAAAATTGCCAAAAATGGATTTCTACAGAACTCGTATCTTTGATCTTAACACGATCCTTGTATTTTGAAACTCTTCCTTCTGAACCACTAAATGACATCAGCATAAAAGATCACCAAAAATCAACCTCTCGTATTTAATTATAACCACAATTTCAAAGCGATATATTGGAAAAAAACATAAATATCTACCAGTTATGCTGCGGAGAAATGAACGAACGAAGCAATACGAAAAACGGAGCCTCGCCTTCCCAAAATCGATTCTATCGCTGGCAATCTCCACGTGGAGCGCTCAGCACAGTTCCCCCATGCACGGATGCGCAATTACGCGTCGTTCATCGAAACGACGCCACCAAGCTCTCGATCGAAGCGAGCACTCAACGCGCGACGTATCAAGTGACATAATTATCGTCAGACTTCTTGGTCTCTTGCATTCGTCCCTCTGTAACGTTGTAAGAAGACGGAGAAACGAAAAAAGAAAAAAAAAAAAAGATACGGAAAACAAGCTAAGGAAAGGAATGATACAGTCGGATGGATCTGTGCTCCATTGACTTGATTCGCTGAAGAACACTTCTCTGGCCCACATTCAGTGCCCCTTGAGCCACGTGGCCTCCATTCAGCAGACGGGAAAGGGCGTACTCGTAGGTCTTTACGCGCACCTGCAACCAACCCCGGAGTTCTCACCCCCCAAGGTTTCATGAAGGCCGGAAAAAAGGCTGTCCTTTGAATCACGTCACCCTTCAACGTGGCTTCTGCAGTCGGCTAGTTGACAGATGGGGAACGCGTCCATAGGGTTGCGTGTAATAATCGACACCTGTTTTGTTTGAATTGTTTCTGCAAAGTCAAGAGCTCTTGAGAGTAAATTCTTGGGGATGTAATAGTTAAATCTTCGCGTCTAAATATTACGATGGGATACTTGAAGAAAATGAGCATGTTATCTTAATATAAACAAAATCATCAAAATGACGAACTTTTCCTTTTTCACTTGCTAAAAATATACAGATGCTTTTGACTTTAGTGTTGATGTTTTGTTAGATAGTTTATTGGAAGATAATTAACTATTTTCTCGCGTTGTGATATTTGAATTATAATCACGTATATATTATACAAAATATTTAGTATTATTCGATATTAAATGTTCGAAATGTAAGGTTTAAAGGAATAATTCTATTCAAACTTGGAAATTAAGGATTGCTATTTCTTCTTTTCAAGCAATTCGTAGATCGCTTTGAATTAAAAGATCTACTCGTCCCAAAGTTCAACGAGTGCCCTCGTCGCGCGGAAGAAATAATTAAAATCTCGCTCCCAATTTTTAGACGCTTCCTGATTATCATTGGCATCATTGGCCTACTTCGGCCTTCCTTTCGATTCGAATCGACACGACCCACTTCGAGTCCTCTTTGGGCCTTTCAGCCAACTTCTACCCTACTTGCATCTTATTTTCAACTTACTCTCGCAGCTCTCGTGCTCGCATCAGGCCTAGTTCGAACCTACTTTGGATCTAGCCCAGTTCCATTTCGTTCCGTTTACTCTATGTACCTTTCTGTACATCGAACTTTTCTTAGAAACAATTTGCTACTACCTAAATCCAATAGCAGAGGTTATCAACGCCGTGAAACATGCACAAGCAGCATAACCTCTTTTCCTTCCTTCGTATTTTAAATGTACAACCTTTTTATTACGAAGTGATTTGAAAATTTTTTGTATTCGTAGTATCGTGACCAAATCCTAACCTCTTCCAAATCATTTTCTACCACGTAAACCCACTAACAAAAGCTATGAACGTCATCCAACATACGCGAACATCGCCAATCTCTTTCTTCCGGCTTCTTTCTCCTCAAAATATAAAACTCTTCTAAAAGTGTCTCGAAAATTTTCTGGATTTATAACTCTAGGATCGAATCCAAACCTAACCTAAATCATTTACTATAACCTAAATCCTCTGACAGAGATCATCAACGCCCTTCTAACATACTCAAACATCATAACACTTTTCCCTTCTGTTATAAAAATAGTTTGCGAATCCAAACCTAACCAGAATCATTTACCATCGCCTAAACCTTCTCATAAAGACCATCGACGCTCTTCAAGCCTCTTCTCTACCCACAAATTCCTTCCAAAAGTGGCTGTAAAATTATCCACGTCGCTTTCAGAAGTCACATTTCACACGTCCACGGTAGCTCGTCTCTGCGATTCGTTTTTAATTACAGCCAGTCGAGGTGGACCCAAGTGCCTTGCCTCTTAATTAGTAGTTACTCTGTGGTGCAGTTGTTTGATAGTTGTTAAGACCGCGTCGTAAAGCGTTCGAGGTCGGCTGAACTTGGTCCACCGCGATCTTGCCTCCGTGATAATTATCGGCTACCCTTAATCGTCCCAAACCTTCAACGCGCCCTCTCTCACCCCTTGTACCTCCATCGGGGAAGGAGAAAAATATCCAACGACGAAAGGGAGCCCACGAAAACGCCTGGTAGCCGCACGACTCGCAAGGCCGTGTATTTTTAACTTGAGAACCTTCCGGCAACCCTGGTCGGGATCAATACCACCGGCAACCCTGTCGTCGTGTAGTACTACTGGAGGCAGAAAGGGTGCAGCGGGGTTAACCTACATATCCAGCCACTGGCTGCCAGAGGAGCTGGCTGAAACGAAAACATTTTCCCTTCGGACGGTGACTCGGCCGCGGTGGGGGTTGGAAACGAGAGGGGAAATTCCGTAAGGGGAGAGAAGGTGTATAGGTAGAAGCGTTTCAGACTCCACTTCCGTTTCTTGGCAAGTATCGACGGCTCTTGAGGAATGAGCTCTGTCGCGTTTCGAAAGATACGCGCCGCGAGAAAGATGGGGGCTACTTGCCGGAGATGGTTTTGGTAATTTTGTTGCGCACTCGCCTGGAAGAGAGCTGATGGTGAAAGAGTTGAAAATTGTACAACGCAGAGTTGTAACGAGCGATGTAGCTGTTTCAAGTGGCTGATTTTAGAATGTCTTTGCACTTTCGGTGTTCTATTTTTGGAAGAAAAATTAGATTGTCACGAATTATTACAGAAGTGTGTATTTAGTTTGTTGTCAATACTGAACGAGTTAGGAGATCAGAAAGATCGATGTAGTGCTTTAAAGTGGTCGTCTTTCAAATATCTTTATACTTTTGATGTTTTAGTTTTGAAAGAAAAGTCAGTTTATTATGAAATTATTTGATTGTTTGTATACATATTAAAGGAAAATATTATATTGTATAGTAGCGTAGGAAAATTGATGTAGTGTTTTGAAGTGGATGGTATTTAATATTTTTGTATATTGAATTTTTTAGTATCGAAACCAAAATTGTACATTTACATGAAAATTGATGAAACATTTCGAAGCCTTTGTTTCTTCTTTTTTTTAGTATTTCAATGTTTTATATATTTCAGTTGCAAAGTAAAAATTTATGATAGAATTATACGATTGTTTGTTACGTTGAATAGAAAGAAAGCATCGATGGAAATTAAAAGTAACGTGCATGAGAACGGAAACAAACATGGTCCAGCGCATTGTGAACGAGTTACATAAATCAAACCGGCTAATTTGTGCAAGTAGTCGTGTGTAAAGGTTGCACAAACCCTAAATTGTAACGTCAATGCCAAACGAGAATGAAGTGTATGTGTTCAATTCATTCACATCCTATTCAACTTTGATTCGTCCGCATACTGATCCACGCGCTATTAATCCTCTATAGAGCAGAATATAGACTTGAAAATTGCATACACGTTTCTTATTCCTTATAAGCAATTAAATTAAATACATATATCAATTTATCGCAGAAATTCATACTTGAATAAAATTATTTTGAAAACGTGTTGGTTTATGATATATTATAGAAATTACCAAGCAAAAGTAGTGTCAAACTGCAATTTTATTATGTAGTTGGAACAAAAAATTTCCTGAGGTAAAAATCCACCGTACAAGTATATAGCATGTAGTGCATTATATAAAATATAATATTGTAAAAACTTTGCAGGATAAATTTTATTAATATATTTATAACTTATGCTGAAATACGACTACAATTTGGCTGGAAATTTTAACATCGTCCATCCATTGTAGATGGAAAACAACGACGAAAAAGGATATAAATTAAATTATTGAAATTCTCTTTTACAGTTTTAAAAGCTAAAATTTATCGTGTTAATGCGAAATTCGCCTTTGATAGATGAAGAAATTTGTCTGCTCTTGAACATTTTCATTCCCCTCACCGCAACGCGAGTGTTCGCGACTTCCGGCGGAAAATTTAAACAGCGCCGGTTATTTATTCGCTGATAAAACGCCCGTGGTGGCTGGGTATTTTTTCACGCTTAGACCGCAAACAGGGGGTGCGAACTAGCCGCGCACTAACCACAAAGACGGTCTGTAGTCGCGTAATTGAAAAAATACCCATGGACCCGGGTTGTCTGCAGCTGCGTTTCGGCTAGGAGGGACAAAATTCGCCCCTGCACCTCTCTGGTGCTGTTATGAGAGGGGAAAAACGAAGTAAAAAAAATCAGTTTATCCTTTCATCCTTGAATTACATTTTATAGACATAAACACTCCCTGGTAATATTACTGTAATATACTAAGCGAATACATCGAAGCAAATAAGAATTCACGCTTATAAATTTCGATTTTCCAACGTTGAGAAAAGCTTTTACGTTTAGAAACGCGTACGGTGCGTTGGAAAAAGTTTCGATGGTGATCGACAGACGTACGAAGATCAGGATAAAAATAATATGTATTGTTTCAGTTTTTAACGAGAGTAACATACCGCTTCGCGATTAATTAAAAAAAGAGAGAACTATAATTCTACGATCAGTTTCTATGCAAAGTATCTACTATACCTATGCTTCACGATTCTGAATCCGGAAAGAGCTGAAAAAGAATAAAAAGAAAAAGAGAAAGGAGGAAAACGTAAAAGTACCAATGCTACGAACGTTTCGTCGTCCACCGTAACAAAATGGCTGCCGGTCCAGTGAATTCCTTAGAAACTCCTGCTTGCTCTCTTCCTTTCTTTCTTATATCATGAAAGAAGGAGGAACATCGGAATCGAGTTTCTAGAGACAGACCCGAAAGACATACCGTAGAAGATGGTCGTCCAGCGATTCTCGAGAAGCGAATAGGAGCGCGACTCCTAGACGATGCTCGTGATGAAACGGTGAAGAGTAGAGTGAAGAAAGAACAGACTGACTTATAACGGGAAACAAAGGGAGCGGAATGGATACAAAGGGTGGAAAGAGGGGAAAGAAACGCAGGAAGTGGCTAGAAGTGAGGGAAAAGGAGGACAAAGAGGGCAGGCAGCAAAAGGAAAGGCTTTCCCTCTCGATGTCGTTCAGGTTCAGAGAGCAACTTCCGCAATTGCGACGAGATGCTACCGTGGAAGATGTCCACTCGGCCACGGCAGTAAGGGCAACCCTTTTTATCGGCGTTCGTTTCACGGTAATCGGGCGGCCAAGCTGAATATTCCTCTCGATACGATGTCGAGCGTTCACGAGAGTTGCAGGAGAGTGGACGCGTTTCGAATCGGTCTCTCGAAGGGACAGTTTGGCTCTTCTTCGCGTCTTGGCGAGTTTCTCGGACGACTTTTAGCCTGACAGTCCGAGCGGAAATGAGGATCTTGAGGAAGTTACGCTGTCTGAGTGTCTCTGTTCTCGAGCATTTTTGTCGGATGTAGACACGGAACTGATTGTGACTAGACGGAACTTCGCCGAGTGGATGGGTTTTTGGTGGATACGTTCAATGTCGTAGATAGATGTTGGCAGGGGAAATCTAAGATAGTCGAAAGCGAAGTTTTAAGGTAATGAATCGGTGCTGAGTGGGCGGAATGTACGTGTGTTCGTTTAGTTACCGTTAGATAGCTCTTGGAAATTCATTTTGAGAAGATCCGTTTCAATTGGCGAGTATTGGAACTAGTGCTACCGCCTTAGATATTTTACATATTTTCTCATTTTAGATATATGCATTATGTGAATTTCGCACTTTCAAGTTTCCCATAAATGCATAAATATCTTGAATCTTTGCAACACCATCTGCGAATTTCTAACTTATCATCGTCTTCGATCAAACTAGTTAAAATTCTTCAAAATCACTCACGGGAAAGACGTTTCTACTTTAGCCAAGCCAATCATTAAGATTCTCTTGGCACGTAAACGAGTTCCAAATTACCGAGCAGATAAAGCGAGAAAGGGTAAGAATTCAGATAAAAGAGGACTTTGTCGCGAAGCGCAGAGAGCCTGGAAGGGCATTATGCGAATACGGGAACGATTGGCTCTCGTTCGACGTTCTGTTGAGAGGATGAAAGAGCGGGCCGAGTAACCGGAAGCGGCGTTCCGTATCAATGCGCGATCGTGAAAAGGAGCCGATAACGCAGGCCCAGCCGTGGTAAAAGCGACCACCTTTCGAAGATACTCGTCCCGGCACTCTTTTAATTTGATTTTGCACTTATTGAAAATCACTCGAACGCTCGATAGAAAGAGCTCCTTTGTGCGTGAGTCGTGAATTTTTATACGTGACTTTTTCTTCCTGAAAGCTCGTTACAGGCTGTTACGCTTTTGGAACTGTTTGCGATGCTGTCACAGATTATAGGTCGCAGTACGATGTATAATTATTGGGATATTTGTTTAGAAACAAGTTCAACAATTTAGGATATGATTGATAAGATTGATAAACGTATTAAATTATTATACAGGAAACGAGATGTTTTGTTTCTGGCAGAAATCACTAGAATTTTAATTTATTTTGTTGTAAATTATCTCGTATCATCAACTGCTTCGTAACTATAAAAATTATTAAAAAACGTTCCCAAAGATATTTTATCTCCAAGCTTAACTTCTGTCTTTACAAATTAGCGTCTCAGCTTCTTTACGAACCATTATTATCAAATATTTTTGAACATCATTGTTACTGTCGAAAAACGACGTGTCCCATCGATTGAAAGAATTAAAATCTTAAAATCAAAGTTAATAATACAAAAGTTCTTTTCTTGTGATATATAGAAAATTTTTTAAAAAAGGAAACATTTCTCTTTACAGTCTCGTGAATCCGAGAGAATCGTCGAACGATCATCCAACACCAGATCTAAATCTTCAACGCCACTGTCGACGTTGCTGTCGTCCAGTGGCGCATCATCAAGGAGTCGCGAGGCGTCGGCGGCAAAACGGCCGATCGTGCGGACGTGCTGAGTACTATTCCGCGGCTGCGAGTACCAGCAACAGCCCGAAGATTCTCCCAGCAAAGGGCAAGATGCACATGGAGGTGCAGGTGGCGCTCAACTTCGTGATATCGTACCTCTACAATAAACTGCCGCGAAGGCGAGTCAATATCTTCGGCGAGGAGCTGGAGAAGGCGCTGAAGGACAAGTTCAAGGGTCACTGGTACCCGGAGAAACCGTTCAAGGGATCCGCTTTCAGATGCCTGAAGACTGGCGACCCAGTGGATCCGGTTCTGGAACGGGCAGCCAAGGAGAGCGGCGTGCCTATTCAGGATATCCTGGAGAACCTACCAGCCGAGCTGGCCATCTGGGTCGATCCCGGAGAAGTGAGCTATCGAATTGGCGAAATGAACGCGGTGAAGATCCTCTACTCTGAAACCGGAGATCCACACGACGAGAGCTCGGCCGATCGAGAAGTTACCAAGACCTTCAATCCCGAGGCTCAGTGCTTCAGGCCTATCGAAGCCGTAGGCACTTCCTTGGGTGGGCTCAGTCTCAGCCCCAAGTCCACGTCGCCCTTCCCAAGCTCGCTCGGAAGCAATGCGAGCAATGGATCGTCAAATAATCAGCAAAGTGGTCATGGGTCCGGTTCCTCATCGGCACCTTCGCCGACGCCTATCACCAACTCGTTCAAGGGTTCGCCTAGTCCCGTCCCAGCTTTCATCCCACGAACTACCGCACCGCTCACATTCACCACCGCCACATTTGCGCAGACCAAGTTTGGTAGCACCAAACTGAAAACCAGCAGCAAACGGGCGAACAGGTTGGTTGATTACTGTTGTATCTTTTTGGGGATTGAGTTAGATGTTGTAGATGTTGAGGTGAACTTGACATTCTATTTGACTCCCTTTTTAACTTTAAATTTTAACATATATGATGAGAATTCACAGTCACAGTCTCAGTGTCTCCGTGTATCGTTCAACCTAAAGATCAACATCCCGACAGCAACCCTAGCCACAATCCGCGTAACCAACCTACCGATCGTACAACTGAACTATGTGTAATCGTATAATTTCAGAATGTCCCCCACCGAGTTCTCGAATTACATCAAGCAACGTGCCATGCAGCAACAGATCCATCATCATCATCATCACCAACAGCACCAACAGCAACAGCAACAACAGCAACAACAACAGCAACAACAGCAGCAGGCTGCTACTGGTGGCTTGCCAGTGTCGCAGAGCTCTCCTCGGAGTCGCAGCCTGTCACCAGGAAGCTTAGTGACTGGTGCCGGTCAACAACACGCAGATCCAAGCGCGTATTTCTTCCAGCACGGTCCAGCCGCGTATCATCCTCAGTTTCCTCATCGCAACATCTTCGATTCGTCCAGCCACGGTGGTTACCTCTCCGCTGATCTATACACAGGCGTGAACTTCCCGTCATCTTACCTCGATCCAACGACGATCGCTGGCCACCAGTTCTACGGTGGCAGCGTGAACGGAACCAGCAACGCTGCAGGCAGCAATGGGAACTCGCAGAGCGCCGGCAATCTCGGCCCGGTTGGCTCAGCCGCGACGAATAGCAACGTGAACGGTTCTGGCCAGCAACAGGATAAAACAGCGCTTGTCGAGGGTCTGAACAACTTTGGCCTCGGCTCCGTGGCGCCGTATCCGGCCAGCCAATACCAGCATCTCCTCGTAGCTAACTAATACCCCGCGCGAGTGAAGACCGAGCGACTGGCGCGATTCGATTCGCGCCTGCTCCTCTGTTGCTTCGCCGGACAGGCAGGAGGACAGCCGGAGGATCGTCTGAGAGACCGGGTCGATTGTAACCGTTCCTGGTCATCATGACAACGTTCCAGTCTCTCCCTCATGCGTCGAGACGTCGTCCAGAATCTAGGTTCCGTAACCCTAACACACATATACAAACCCGATTTCGCTTGCACCATCTGATTGGAAGGCTTCTCGCGCACGCAGCGGACGATGCCGTCGAGATTCCTGCTCACCCACTAAATAGTTCCCACTCTGTCTCTCTCTGGCAAAAGGAGCATCCGACCGGAAGCCGCCATGTTACCTCTACATAGCCAAATCCTTAACGGATTGGTCTTCTTAAACATCTTCGTCGTGATACTCTGACGGTGATGAATTTTTCATCAAGGAAGCATCCAAAACTCATCGACTCCAGTTTTCTCATTCGATCCTATTCCGGATGGCCGAGAGAGGATTCTTAAGTGATACTCTCTCGTACGATGGACAGCCAATAGTATATGTATGAACAACGTGTAGATTAAGGCAGGGAGACAGGGAGCGGAAGAAAAGAGATACCTTCGGCAGAAAGGACGCAATCAGCACTGCGGAAGAGGCACCGGGTCGACGCGCGCGCGGGTCAAGGCGACGAGACTATTCGCGTGATAGAGGGATAATGAGAACGAGAGAACGAAAGCGGGAGAGTGCGAAAGAGAGAGAAAGAGAGAGAGAAAGGAAAGAGAGAACGTGTGAGAGAGTGAGAGTGAGATTATATAGAGCGTGTATAGAGGGATTCGAATTCGGTGCGCCTGTGTGCTGAGGCGTGCGTGCAAGACGTTCATAGGAGAAGAATGGTGAAGGAACGAAGAGGAGGAGGGACTGTTCGAAGCGATGGGACTCGCGAACGCGAACTTCGCAACCGATTAACGTAATAGAAAACCGCGTGTATCTAATATTCTGTAACTGTAAAACAACAATACAGACACCATGGACCCCGATTGAGATGGCGCTGGGCGCCCGTTCGATGAATGGCTGCTCCCTGTGTGTCTCGTTTAATCTACTGGGCAGGCCATTTTGAAAGAAGCTGGAAAAATAAAATTGTCGAGAACAGAATGTACACGTAACTCTATATAGATCACACAGAGAGACCAATTCGTGATTTTTGTTCGGGGTTTCAGAGAGGTAGAGAAAAAGAAAGAGAAAAATATAAAATGTCGAACGATGCGCCAAGCGTCCACACCTGGGACAGCGAAAGAGCCAAGAGACACACACACACATACACAGAAACGTGCAACAGCGTGCGTAAAATTTCACACGGGCCAGATTCACACGCAATGGACACACTCAATCCCGAAACATTTTACCTGGCGATCTACACACTTACACAACACATAACGTCTACATTCAACCACACGGAACGCCCCGCCTGGCTGGTGGCGTGCTGGCGACACTCACGATCGCATACACACATATTACACAGAGACACAGAATACACACACGCGTGCATCACGCGTCCGTGCAAAAGACACAGGAGGGCGGGGTGTGCGGACACTTAATATCGCGCACGACTTCACCAACACGTACACACAGATATTACCAACGTGTAATAATTTATTTTTTCACTGGTATAGTCGGAGAATTGATATTGAATATATCTGTAGAGCCTATGTATTATATTCAAAATATGCACTCACTTCGCGGGTTGTCGCGAAACGGTATAGGGATGGCCTGTATCCGCTCTGTCGAACTATCGACGAACGAACACCCTCGGTCGTAGTCGTACACGCATTTCCCGTTTATTCCTCTTGTTCGATCCGAAGAACGATCGAACAGAAAATATACGCGAACGAGCAAATAGAGAAAAAGAAGAAGGACAAAAGGAAGACGAAGAGGAAAGTTGTTAGAAGCGGTTTAAAATGCGACGAAGAACGCGAAGACGGCTGCCGTGGGATTCTTTCTCGATCGAGACGCAGATGGTGCTCGCAGTTCCAATACCGTTCGGAGAACTCGTCCTCGGTACGATTTTACATTTTATTTTTATAATAAATGCAGTAGAGCGTAGGAGAAGAAAAAAAAGTGAAAAAAGCAAAAGAAAGAGAAGAGAGCGGAAGAGGTAGAAAGGGAAAAAGAGATAGAGAGTGGCGGCGTGTTCGCACGAACGGGAATATGGCCGCGTTGCGTCGCTGCCCCGCTTATGAAACCGTACCGCTTCCGGTCCCGAGTTTAATCTCTCCGGGCGCGATTTCCTTTCAACGTGACGTCCTCTCCCCCATCCTATGCAACTATGACTTTCAACCGGACATCGCTGAGATTCTCGAAACGGAACAACATCATCCGATCGTGGGCAAACTTCGCGATACATCAGCAAACGTCTGTAAACTTTCGTAAACTTTCTTAATTCCACTGCTATCGAGCTTCTGGCTCTCCTTCGATTCATATGATATATATATATATATACCTTATATCGATCCTACTGGCGGAGGCAAAACGATTATTCAAACTTCCGTTAGTCGCCTCCGGTTTGACGATGTTGGAAGATCGAGGACAAAGGACGCATCGGAAGGGAAACAAAGCCACGGCGGTGAAGGGGTTGGAGCAGCGAGCAACCAGCCGGTTCGCGTTCGCGAGATTAATTAGGTGATTACGTTATTAAAGGCCACTGTTACTGTCCTCGACGGCCGTGCCACGACCGTGCTCGTGACCCCGAACACACCTCAGGCGTTCATACGCTTGCGGACTCTTTGCGATGAGCGTTATACGGGACAAGTTCAATTTTCGAGGATAGTCACTGTTTTCATCGATGTATGATAGATTTCGCACCTTTTTAAATCGCTATATTGTCTGTTTGACGAATAAGTTTACCGAGAAAAGTTGATCAAATCTAGCGATTGAGGAAGCATGGCTAGACTGTTTTGTACGTTTATCTTTAAGAGATCGATCATGTATGAAATTATTTCAATTCTGTTTTTGGATATCTAAATGTAGAAGGCAAATTGATTATTCGATTCAAAGAAAATTAATAATACTTTTAGCTGGCTGAACAGCATAATGAATAAGTAGAAGTACTTACTACAAACCAATCTGAGATATGCAAAGACGCACAGTATAAGGCAAATCGATTATTCCATATTCAACAAGCAAATAATATCTCGAAATCACTGCTCTATTTCTACAAGCCATTTGAAATATCGAAAAGCGTCCAGCATAAGACAAGTTGATTAATCGACCTTCTACTCTTACAAACCATCTGAGATAACTAAAAACGTCCAGTAGAAGATAAGTTGATTACTCAATAAAAACCATATTTATGGCACTGTGAAATCATCATTCCACTTGTATAAATAATCTAAAATATTTAAAAACGGACAGTGACAGTATCAAATCATTTGATCGGTAAGACACCTAAAATCATACAGTATAAAACAAGTCTAGCGAAGAAGTTTCAAAAAATGTCCAATAGCTTAACGCAAGACCGCAAACTACAGACCCAAAAGTCAGCGTTCGAGATTAACCTGATGAATCATAATTTCTTCTTATTCGATCGCTTGTCAGATCGGGTCATGGTCGTTCTCGTCCGTCGAGCAGCGTAGAAAAAGCACGACAGCAACGATGGCGGAGGTGTCGCGAGCCGCGGGCCGGGCACTAGGTGCTAAAAGTATTAAAAAGTGTTTAATCTTGTCGTCGTGGGACAAACGTACGGAATACGCGCGGCCAGAGATTGTCGACTAGCTCGTGTGCTGTTTTTTACTCTTTCTTTTTTTTTCTTAACAGCATAAAACGATGGAGGATAGATGACGTTTGCGTTGGTCGATCAGCTCGGTCCAACCGAGTCCTCTCTTAGACTAGTTTCGAAACCTTAGCGTGACTTTGTATCGTGTAAGTGTATAAGTAGCATAATTTTTAGGCGTAACTTTCATCGTTCTTTCGTACGAATTTTTATATAGCCAGTTTTGTATGACCGACGCTAAGCAGCAGCTTCCTGTACCGCGGTCGTTCCGTCTTGGACCGAATATCGTAGCGATCGACCGGCTCTGAAAACGAATCGATGCCTTCGTTCACCTTCATCCGATGCTCTAACACTCGAGTCGCGTGTTACATCGAGAATCACACAAGATTTCCCAAGAGCGAAAAAGAATTCTTCGATAGATAACGTGTGTCATCGAAGAGTCGTGGTTCTTTCTCAGTAACACGTCACTCTGAAGATCTAGGAAAGATGTACAAAAAAGGATCGATGACAAGATCGAAGCTAAATTGAAGCTTCGCGTTAGGAACAATTGGAAATTTTGGGATTTGAGGAAATATCGAACGAAAGATGGAAATGGCGAGCGAGTCGGCAGGTTTCCGGCCACGCGAGGGGTGCTAAAAACAAGTTTTTAACCGCGGAACTAACAAGGGTAAAGAGGGGGCGAGAAAGCGCGGGGAACAGAGGCGTGAGAGGATAAGGCGGGAGATCAGTACCCTTTAGTAATATCTAAACTTAATTGTAACTATTAACGATACGTACGACTGTGGTAGCTATGCTAGTACCTGCTATTGTTAAAGAGAGAAAGATTGGAGAGAGCAAGAGAGAACGAGCGAGAGAAATCAATTGAAAGAATGAAGAGGTGGAAGAGAAGTGGAGAATCGCCATTTTCGAGGTTTGGTTCGTTGCGGAAGACGCAAGTCATCTTCGTATTCGGATCTAATTGTAGGTCCGATTACTATGTGGATCGTTGATTTTCCGCGGAGAGAAACAACTTTGATGGAACGTGAGGATCGATGGATCGACGATTTAGCCTCGAGACGCGCAGAGATAACCGCAGAGAGCTTCTCGCGCCGATTATTTTTCTAATCTTTGTAATCGAACGAATTGGGTTCACCATGAAACCCGCGAGAATATCCTCGATTCGACCGAAGAAAGGAGATCCCAGAGAGACAAATTCGTCGCGCTTTTTGGTCGTCGATCTTTGCGTCTCGGGGCGTCGCGATCCCTTTTCAACGATCAAAAGAAGGAGAGTGGAATGGCGAGAAGGATTTAAAAGGGTAGGAAAGGCGTTGAAGCAAGCGTTGCAATAAGTTGCGAATCAAATGCGGATCTCGGCTTGAGACGAGAGGCTCAGCTCAGCGAAGAATCAAACACACGTACACGATGTATACTCTTCTAGTAAAACCAAAAAAAAAAAAAGGAAAAAAGAACGAATCGGAAGGGAGTGAGAAAGAGAGAGAGAGAGAGAGAGAGATACTGAATCGAAACGGCGGACGAATGGAGAGATGGAACGGTTAATGTGACGCGCGATATGTGAAAGAAAATGAGTAGAGAGGGAGGAGGAAGAGAAGGGCAGAGAAAAGAACGGGATATTGATATAGAGCATACATTGAGATACACAAAAGATAAACATATAGTATTATACGATTACAATACGATTGTAATGAAACACTTTGTAAGCAAGGAAACAAAAAAAAAAAAATTATGCATAGTTTTCCATAATCTGTAATGGATGTATTCGTTAACAAAAAAAAAAGAAAAAAAAAATAATGACGACGAGTGGTTAAGGTTAAAAATACGTACATACACACATACACACACGCACACAGACACGTAACATACACACGTACACACACAGGACACAGCTGAATAACCGTTCGAAGCAACTCGGGTACACGACACACAAGAAGTAAACGAAAAAGAATAAAAAAAAGTAAACTATTAATTAATAACACGAAGTAACGAGAGAGAGCGAGAGAGCGAGCGCGAGCGAGAGAGACGTAACAAACGGTAAATCTGTCTCTTTAAAGTATCATGTGTCTATAAACTATAGCGATTGATATTGTCTTTTTAACCGTAAATGGAGAAACAAGTAATCGTGGTAACGTAACTAATGTCATAGCGATAACCGAACACTGCAATATTAGATATAATATATATTCATACATTTATAGAGTGGAGAAGCGATGGAAGGTTGGCTAGAGGAGACACGGAAGGAGAGAAAGAAAATAGGAAAATTGTGCGTGGCTCTGACACGCGTAATTAAAAAAAAAAAGGATCACTCAAAAAAAAAAAGAGAAAAATAGAAAAAAGTGGAACAGAAAAAAATTCAAAGCAACTCGAAACGGTATATCATCGATTCGTTCTGACTTTTCTTCTCTGTCGAAAGCTAGATATAAAAAAGAGAAAAAAGGAAAAAGTAACAAAAGGAGAATAATAACACACACAGCGAGAGAGAACGATGTGAACAGCAGTGGCGCCTAGCACACGCGTGTCAGTGCGGAAGTGAGCAAACGTGGTACGATCTCCAGACACAGTTGAAAAGAGAAAGCCGTTTCATGCTAAAACAGCGAGAGTAGAGCAAAACGAAAAGCTGAATGGAAGAAAACAATATTAAATATGCGTTTTGTGTATCGGACACACTCGAAGCTACAACACGCGCACACGCACATACACACACACACACACATACACACATGAACATACACATACACATACACCCACGAGCATATACACAGAAACACAGACCCACACTTACACACACATGCACACAGAGTAACACAAAGAAAGACCCAAAAAAAAAAAAACCTATCGATTATTCTACCAAGTAATGAATTAACAAGAGGATGATCATTAGATTTGTAATTAATTACATATATATTTTTCAATACTTTAACTACTTGCTGAATGTAAACTATATACATATAATTATATATTATATATATTATATATATATTATATATACACACACATACCGCGTAGAGCTGTACCTCGATTACAGCGTGGCGAAGAGGGCTGACCCGTCGATTACCGGTTCTGCACGGGGTCGCACCTGACCCGGTAACGAAAACATACCTATACCTACCAAACACGAGAGCTAAACAAGGAAGTAAGACTCAATCGATGTAGAAGAAAATATCGTTTGGACATTCGTGGAGAACCGGAAATGGACGGATCAACCCTCGATTGCGGGACCGGAGGGCGACGCGCCATGTTGACTCTAAAGCTACGCCCTCCGGGCAGGAAGAGATTTACGAGGAACGAGAGAATGGAAGAAACCTTTTTGTACCCCACCCAAGTCACACTCTCGGTGTCGAAACGGTAAAGAAAAACCAAAAAAACAAGCAACTATGTTACTCGTGTAAGTGCATCCTAAATGTAACTGTTACGAAATGCCCCTTCTCCGAAGCCCCACCCCAGGCCCCGGTCTTCATCGTTTCGTACGTAGCAAGAGAGGGATGAAACAAGCGGCAGAGAGGCCGGATAAAATGAAAAAAAAAAAAAGAAACAAGAAGAAAGAGGAGATAATAGTGTGAGAATAATGACAGATGAGAGCGTGAAATGAGAGAAAGATAGAATACACATGTGTATGCGTCGTGTGCGAATAAAAGGATGCGAATCGCGTGAATTTTCGATGAATTTAGTCGCGAACGGTGCATCGACGATCGTTCGAAGCACCGCATAACCAGAGTATGCGAAGAAACGAAAGATCAACGCGGTGAAACGAAATTTCCGGTGGCTGAGGACCACGCGAGAAAATTTCTCGGTTCTCGGTTCAGGTGCAGATCCCTTGTTTCTCAACCCCTTGCGTAACGCGACGCGTTTTCCTTTTCGTTCTGTTCGCTGGCGGTTTACATATGTGCGCGCCTATGTTCTTTCCATCGTATCGTCGTTTTACCACTTTTTTATGGACGTGTTACACTTGTTATCACTCGTATCGAATGGAAGAACGAGAGACGATTTAATGATATGTGTACGTACGAATGTGCATGAAAATGTATGCGTGTGAGAGAGAGAGAGAGAAACAGAGAGAAAGAATAAATGGTGCAAGTGGGTGAACACGAGGATGTCTGCAAGCGAGACAAACAGCGAGACACTGTGCGCCTATATATGTATATCTGTATATAGGTACCTTTTTCAACCGCTACCGCTGTTTCCTTTATACTACTTCTTATCCTTTTTTTATTACTATTATTATTATTATTATTATTATTAATATTGATTATATATAGAATTATTGTAATTGAGATGTATTTTCTGTTGGCTTTAGATTTTGTTCCTTTATTTTTGTACGAAAACCGTTTTACCTTTACTACGTGTGCATTATGTAAGCTATAAATATGTATATATATAAATATATATATATATAAATATATGTATATATGTATTTATATATATATATATATTTATATACATGAACACTTTTTTTCTTACCGTTGCATCGATTTAAAGATCTATCTATGGTGGATCTATCGATCGCGCGCACGATGCTGATCGTTGACAAAGGTCGTTTGTTAGAACAATGATATTGTTCAACGATTTCGCGAAACGATCGGCGACGTCCGCGAATATTCTTAGTTTTTAAGGTGACTCTTTTCACGAATCACTTTCTTTTTTTCTTTTTGTTCTCTTATCGTTTATTTTAATCTTTTATTTTTCTTTTTGATAGTTTGTTATTGTTGTTTCTTTTTGTCCTTTTTTTTGTATGATATATTTGATTATACCAGCGTGCTTCGCTCCTCCAAATAATATATTACATACTGCTATATATATACATATATATATTTTTGTTAATAATACAGTGGTTTGATACAACTACGATAATTTATTCTGTTGTAACAGATTTGTTTTCTATATCTCTTTACGAATCCCACAAATGCGTTATTAATATACAAATACATATATATATACATATATATATGTAGATATATATATGTATACAAATAGAGGACACGTGCATATATATAAAAGTATAAATATATATGTATAGAGCATTATACATACTTATATGAGAAAATATCGATTATATATACATATATATATTATATACATATACATACACTGCTACATTATATTTTGTTTAACGAGGAGATAAACCAAAAGAGCAAAATAAAAAAACGAAAAATCTAAGAAAAAAAAATGGGAACGAGATAAAAGAGAGAGAGAGAGAGAGAGAGAGAGAAGAAGAGAATCAGAGTTTTCGGCGTGTTGCTTGTTCTGAATTAAACATCAGGTTGAGAAGGATGAAATGGATGCGTGAGAGAGAAAGAATTGACAGAAGCGTTTCTCGAAATTTTTCGAGCGTTTTCGAACCGTTCTTTCAGAAGGAAGAGAGAAAAAGTTAGTGACTTTCGGAACAAAATACAGGAGGAAAGAAGAGAGGGATGAAAGTACACGTTACACATACTAACATACACGTACATACACGTACACATACGCATAGAAGACACGAACTATCGACAAGTAACACACCGGCTGAAATCTAGGGACGTGATCGAACGAAGGTGGGAAGGGAAAACCAAAAAATAGACAAGTGTGAGATAAAAATGAAACTCGCGTGTAATATACTTATAATATCATTTTGTAAATTATTTTTTGTATTTTTATATATATATATATATACATATATATAAATATCGAAGCATACGACACAAAAAGCGGAACAGTGTTTGTGCGTACGAAGAGAAAGAGAGAAAGGACGAATGGAAGAACAGGTGGAAAGGGAAAGGGAATAAAATTGTGGGCAGAACAATTCTGAGTGATTGCTTGAAATGTTTGGAAAGCAAACGAAATGGAAGAGTGTCATGTAGGAAACACGGTGAAAGCGTGAGAGAGAGAGAGAGAGAGAGAGAGAGAGAGAAAGAGAGAGAGAGAGAGGGAGAGTATGTGTAAAAGAGAGAAAGAATACGAAAAAGCTCGTGACGCATTGATAAAACACTGACGATATTTAAATCGATCGTTGATAAAAAAAAAAGTAGGAAAAATCGTCCTTTCGTTGATCGAGAGGGACGCCAGGAAAGATGCTGTTCGTTTAAAACGTTAAGAGAAAAAGCGTAAAAGACGCGTGCGTTGATACAATGCGCCTGTATGCAGCCTGTTCGTGAACACAGACACACAGACATACACACAATCTCACAAAATACATATTGTTTATGTTAATTTCGTGACACGACCAATGTCCCGAGAATAATGATAATGGATTTTTGTTCCCTATTATTTGTACCTTTGTATTGTATTCTGCAGCTTGTCAAATGCTTTGTTTATTACTACTATTACTACTACTATTATCTCGTTATTCTTATTACTCTTATATAAAAATGATTATTCTTATTAATATTATTGCTACTCTACTGCTATCAATTTTTTAGATATTGTACCGCATTCGTCGACCTTGTTTCCGTATAAATGCCACTCTTTTGTCGCACGTCCATCGAAACACCGGCGCGCAGCCACGTGTTTCTTTTCTTTAAAACAAAAGAAAAGAAAAAGACATTTTTAAGAAAATAACAAAGAAACGAGAAAGACGTAGCGCGATCGCTTCCAAAGAGAACTTATGCGACTTATGCGACAGCAGTGGAAACCTCGCAACAACCAGTTTAGTCGTATTTAGTAAAGCCCAGAGAAGCAGCGGCGTGCTGTTCATTTTATTAATTAAGGACATCGCGCGCTAGAGCCGCTTGGCGAACGGAAGCGACATGCGCTTCCGGCCGAGACACGAATTCGTGGAGCACGAACAGCGGTCGAGGGTGGTGAACGCTTCGAAAGAAAATCAGCAAAGGATCGAGGAGGTGAAACGAACGAAAAAATGATGAAAACGGATCCAGATGTTTTATAATTTTATAGAAAAAAATACACCGTCGATTCCGGGCAAGCTCGATGTTCATGGAATCCTAGAAAAAAAAAACGAGAAATTAGATCGCAGATTCTTTTACGAAAGCTTCGATCGAGCTTCACACGCGTTTAAAAGTCGCCAAAAATTATACATTACATTACAAATGGCGACTTTTCGCAGGAAAACGATCACCCTCCTCGATCAATGTAGATCGATCAACGTGTGTCATTATTTATCGATTCGAACGATCGAAGGTGCGCTGTTAATTTCGCGATGTTGTTTCGTGTCTCCATCGTTCAGTGGCTTTCCTTGTACTTGGCTGCGGAGATCCGTCGTGAAAAGTTTCAAGAAAATTTCGTTTCACGCGTACAAGAACGAGCGAATGGGTTTAATAAGGCGAAGAGGAAATGGCGGAAAGAATAAGAGAGAACGTTTCCTGATTGTTTGCCTGCATGAGCGTATATGCGAGCGTGCATGCGGTAATGGAGGAAACTTTTCGTTTTCCGCGAGAGAGTGTTCTTTCTTACATATAGTTTCTCGTGCAAATACGGCGGACGAGGGTGGTGCCGATCAATCTCGCTTCCTGGATCGAATCCCCGCCCATGTCGCTCGGACCTCCATTAATCGATTTGAATTGCAGCTCGTGCCGCGACTCTCTCTCTCTCTCTCTCTCTCTCTCTCTCTCTCTCTCTCTCTCTCTCTCTCGCCAATTTTGGGCAGAGTCCAATCCTCTGGTGAACTTTAGTTTTGGAATAAAATAAAATATCTCTGCACTTTTAGAATCTCTGGATATTGTTTCGTTATAAAAAGCATTGCTGACTTGATTTATCAAGCTATTTTTCTCAGTAAAACAGCGACACTACAGATTTTTATGACAATTTTAAGAAGAGTGAACTTCGTGCAGAAACTTGCAAATTTGATATTAGATCCATAGATACATTTTGCTGAAATTTATTTTAGATTTTCAATAAGATTTCATGATATTCCATATTCCACTATCTTACGATGTTCAATGCAAGAATATTCGCTCAAGGACGTTTCAGTTATTGACTTCGATAGAATATTAAAATATTATTAAGTTAAAGTTTGTTACTGTTTTATAAAGTTTAATAGGAAGAGGTTCAGTCGACAATATTTTAATTATCGATTGGAATGGACGACAGAAACAATTGGTACTCTGCCCAGGAATAAATAGACAATTAACCCGACCGAGAGGGGGCAGTTTCGTGGCAGATCTCTTTATTATAAAAAGAAAAAAAAAATAAAAAACGATCGAAGGGAGAAGATCCAGGATGGCGTCGATGAGGTCAAGGGGAGGGCGCCTGGTATTAGTACACATTAGTTTCTTCGATAGGAGGCGCCCAATTAGTTGTTGGAATTTTGTAGTCTAGGCGATAATTCTCGATATAGTTCAATGTTGTCGAGTTTCTATTAGTTGAGCGAGCGAACGCGCACGATTGTCGTCGGAAACCGGAACGAGCCAGGGGATTTCGACAGTGCTTCCGGTCAGTCACGTGTTCAAAACGATCTATGACAACGACGTGCTTCGAGTCGACGTATCGCTTGATAATCGAGTGTGCGTTTTTTCTCGCGAATTAAGCCGATGTTTGTTCCTAATATTCGTTTGAAAAATCGATGACGATAACGAAAGATGATCGTATTTTGCTGTAACACGCTTTAAGATCGATCTTTAGCTCAATGGTTTTTCGAATAAAAGCATTACGTTCTATGAAGAAAAAAAAAATACCAAGCCAGTTTTCTATTCTTGAGAGACAAAGACGAGAAAATGTAAGATTTTAGTGAAGTATATTTTGAGATAATTAGTTGAAGCATTACGAGCTTTCTAGAACAAAGCAAAACCACGGCAACATACGCAAATGATCATCGAACGATTGACCGAAGCCAATTCGTTGATAGTGTCTTCTAATTTTGATCGACATTTTTGGAGAAGATAATGCGTTCGATGGATTTACGTAAACGTAGCCTCGTCCTCTGTTCTGGGGAAACCGAGACACGTGTTTTATCATCGTACGTCTTGCAGAACGCGTTTGTTTCTCTAAAACCGAGCTTGAAAATTGCACGAGTCGATTCTATATGGTAGCAGAAATTCAAAGTTCTTCTTATATTTTTTTAAAAAAGAGAGAAAATAACCAAATTTCGGTGAGGTTTGCTTCTCATCGAATGAAACCGAATTGATGAATTAATTCTCGTCGAATTTAATTTCGTTTTACGATCAATGTAAATAGCAGGGAATGGGTGAAAAAAAGAAGCTAGGAATTTTCAATGGCAGGATCTATACGACTTTAGTATCCGATTCGACGAGAGGATCGTGAAATATATGAGGACGCTTGAAATACCAGTTGGAAGGACTTTATTCGTTGATATTGATTTTGATACAACAACGCAGAATAGATTTGCCGATTTAGACTAGTTTTCCTCGACTTTTATAGAAATTTTATACACACCTCGATACAGTATCAGTATCCTCCAACTACTTAGCGATCCAAGCGATACGAAAACCTTGCGGACCTTGAAAGTTTAGAGGAAGTTTGGGAAAATTCTTTTGTTATCTCGTTGCGAGTTTCGTCCATCTCCATCAACATGTTCCGAATCATTACAAATGAACAGTCCAAAAGCATCTTCCTCGAAAAAGAAGAAGAAGAACAAAGAAGGAGTTCCCTAGCAAAAAAAAAAAAAAAAAAAGAAATAAGCAAACAAAACTGACGAAATTTTCGCAACGTTTAAGGTTAAGAAGCTATTTTCGTATTTCTATTGAATAGGCAAGGGAGGAATGAAACGAATCTTGAATTAATAACCGAATAACGAAATTAAATTCAAGAGTTGAATAGAAAATGCTTGTCGGAGAGACAAAGAAAAGTGATAGGAAAAAATGAATCGAACCTTGAAGAAACGACCGAGCAGATCCTGTTCTCCGGTCCGATTTCCGGTTTCCTTCGAGACCCAGCGACTCGTCTCCGCGAATCGATGTATGGTTAAGTCGCGACGAATATCCAGTCATTAGGTCCGTTCGAAGTGTCGCGACGAGTCAAGAGGAAATTTCTTGACTGGGACGGACACTTCCGTGCAGCGCCTCCTTCGACACGCGACCATCAATCTTAAACCCGCGAATCAACGGACTTCCGGTTGTCTGCCTTCCCCGTATTTCCTTAACAATAGTTGTTTTTTTTTCTGTTCATCTATTTTCAGTTGGAAAGAGGGATGAGAAGAATGGATTGTTTAAAAAGAGACTGTTAAGCAAAAGAGAAGTGTAAAATGTTTATCGAAACGTTCATTACTGGGTCACGATATTGTTACGAGATACGGGACATTTATAACAACTGATCAATTCCGCTGTTTGAAAATTCCTTTGTTTTAGTATTACAGAGCGTGAACTACATTGGTGGACTGTGGATTTTTATGCATTTGTTCATGATTATTCCACTAGATAATTCATTTTTATTCTCATTTGCTCGTATAACTTAAAAATACGCGTTGACCTGGCGCATAGCCAAACATGTTAAAGATCGAAGGTCAGAGAAATTTTGCGCAAAGTGAAGTCCTTGGAGTTGCGGATTTGACGATTGGAAATGGAAGGGAGGAGATAGAGACGCGTCTCTGTTGCACGGTCGCTAATCCACGACGTGTGAACGTTAGATGAAACCTTTATCTATATATTTGCCACGATATTCAATACGTGAATGAGTATATCTATTAAAATAATATTGATATAAATACATAGAGACAGCGAGAGAGAGAAAGCGTGGAAGAATGAAAGGGAGAGAGCGAGAGAGAGCTCGTAGAGAGAGCGTGTAAGGGAGAGTGTGCGAGCGCGAACGACGAAGAGAGAGAAAGTATGGTAATATCATGAAATTATTATTCTTTGTTACTTCTTTATAATTAAAACAATAAAAAAGCTGCTGAATAAAAAGATGAGCGATGTTTTTTTTATTTTCAGTTGATAGAAAAATGCTAATTCACTAACAGAATCGGACGAATATGATATTTGGAATCCGAATGGTTAATTTAAATATAATCCAATTGCTCGGGATGATTGGAGTGGGCGGTCGAAAATAAATAATTCATTTATGTTCGATTTAAGTAACTTCAAGAGAGTCGAGATAGTGTTTAAATGCAAAACTGAAGCTAATTTCAGGCTCAAATTCAAAACCCTTGGAGCTTGAAATTTTCATAAAAGTTGCAAGTTTACAAATTTAAATTGTAATCGAAATTTAAATTGTGAACTTCGAATTCTCCGAGTGTTCACATATAAGTTAAATTCTTCTGCTCGTTCTAATCGATAGATGGTTACTGTCTTAATCCTCCTTTGAAACTTTGATTAAGACTATCATACACTGATTAACACGCAGCTATCATTTTTATAAGTTGAGTAATAAAATCATTAATTCTAAAATGGCCTCGATCAAAATCTAAATAAGAAACCAAACATGCAACAGCTCTTAAAAATGAGACGGAAATTAACACTTCAACGTTTCATCTACCATCTGTTCTACACTTCGATAAAATTCCTATGATTTTGGAATTCCTCCTCGAACTGCCTCCTACGTTTTCCAAGCCTTAAATTCATCGCGGTCTCTCGTTGTCGTCCTAGAAACTTTCGTTTTCACAATGGACAAAATTGCGAATACGACGGTTATTCGACGAACGAATCGGCGTTTTGATCAGAGCCAGCGGAAAACGTATCGAGAAATTTATTTGCATTCGTTTTGAAATTCTCGCGATGCGATATCGTACGGTCGCGAGTTGGCATACTTGTCGCATTAATTCAGCGGAGATCGCCGTGTGATACGTTTGCAAAATGATATTTCGTTAGAACACGACTGTTCGACCGTGATACATGTACGTTCGTCGAAATATTTCCCGTTCGCTGTTTACTCGTTGTTGTCTGGCTGTGAAAAGTGGAATTTCATACGAAACGCGTGGAAACGGGCAGGAAAAAATATTTATTTTCCACCGTATCGAGATGAAATGCGTTCGATTTCGCTGGTCGATCGATATGCCTTTCTTTTTTCCTTTTCACTTCGATACCTCGCTATGGTTTATTAATGGCAGCGATTCCGTTTTGTTTTGGCTTTTACTCTTTTTCAATGCGAGAGAATAATTTATCTTCGTTACTTTGCCTTCCTGTTGAATTATTTATTAAATGGGTAACAAGAGGAAAATTGTTTATTGTCTGGATTTCATGAAAATAGACGTTACATTTTATTTGTTAATTCAGTGACGTTATGCTTGCTGAGGCGTATTTAAGGTCTCTTTGGCATCACTGAGGTGTATTCGAATAGAGGTTGAAAATAAATGTTAATATTACAAGCTTTATTTAGGAAATACGTATACGGTCGGTCTCGAAAATATTCGCACGCCAGCATAACTTTGACTTCTATCTTCTATATCTGAAATAAATACATATAAAATAGCAAAGATGTTTTGTAGTATACTAGAGTATAGTACATAGATGTCAGAAAGTAAGAAACTTTGTTTGTTTGAAACGTTGTTTAGATATTAAAAGAAACGTAATATAGTTAATCTTCGTGTTTCGAAAATATTCGGACTGGCAATAAAAGAATAGAACCGAAAAAAAATGAATTTAGAATTTACGAGAATACTCCGATACGTTATAAATTTCAGTTATCAAACTGAAACAACGAGTTGTTTGCGGAAGTAGAAACGTAAATTAGTGTTTAGGAACTGAACCGTAAAGGTAGTAAAAGATAACAATAGGAAAACGTAAAAAAAATTGGTAAAAAGATGATGAACAGTAAAACGTGTTACGGAACAAAAAAGGCATCGGAAAAAAAATTAAACTTTTGGAAAAAAGTTACCATTTTAGATTTAAAACCATTTAGATATACAAAACAATATTTCTTTTCATATTTAAACAACTGTTTGCTTTAAATCAACAGTTATTTACTTCCTGACATCTATATATTAGGTTGTCCGAAAAGTGTTTTTCTTTTACAGACCCGTCTTTTACAACAACGCATCTTTATACCAACATGAAACCTAATCTGTCGAACGTTGTGATCTTTAGTTTGATGGAACAAGATGGATCATACGTAATTCGATAAAATAATATAAAACGGAAAATATTGTGCATCCATTATTTCCTTATAAAACGAAAGAAATTTTTCGGACGACCTAATACTATACTTCAATATACTGCGAAACATCTTTGTTATTTTATCTATATTTATTTCATAGGAGTCAAAGTTATGCTAGTGTCCGAATATTTTCGTTGGAAGTTTTAATTAAATTTCAATTTTCCAGCCTATTCGTGACAACTTTTTCTTCTTACAATCTTACCAAGTTTCGATTTCGTGTACGTTAGTCTCTATATGCCACCTTTCTTTATAATTAACTGTCTTATAAAGCGGTGTTATATAATAACAGCAAATAAATTTCTTACTATATCCTGCATGACATCGACACCATTCCTTACAATTCTCTTGAAATGTTTCGAATTTCACGAATCTGCATTTGTCTCAAAACTATAAAAGCTCATTAGCGAAAGGTAAAAATACAAAGAAACCGTAGAAATTATTCAGCGTTTTACAAGATCCGAATACGTTCTGCCGTAAATTAAGCAACATATCGACGTGCATAACAGCACTGATAACAATAATAAGTAATGTTGTGTGTCAACGATACAGTCATCGATTTACGAGGGCCATTTGAAAATTTCGCAACCAGATAATGCGTGCAATATTAGTCAAATATTCGAGATACAATATATACACTAAATATTCGATATGACGCAAAATTGTCAATTGAGAAGGAGAAAAATAAATTCGCCGCACTCGGATAGTTTGAAAATTATAAATCAAGGAAACATATTTTATGAAACAAATACGAAATACACAGCCAGTTGTATAATTCTTTGATCAACCTCGATATATAAACGCATATTAAATAAAATACAATGTAATTGTGTGAATTTAAAGTTCACAGTTAACACACAAGTAGGCGGTATATTTTCAAAATCGTTAGATATAAATGCATTTTGCAAAATCATGCCTTTTTATACTTCTTATTTTATAAGCTTTCTTTTACCCGCCACCTGGCATAATTGCTTCTTTATTTTGAATATTTCGATGATTGCCTTTAATAACAATATACACACCTAATTGATTTTTCTGTTTTGCATCCTGTATCCTACATCCTCAATAATTATAAAACAAATCGTGAAATAGAATCGGTACAAAAATGATATATCAATATTATTATATTAATATTAATCTACACGTAACATAAGCTAAGTTAAGTTAATATCGATCTACGATAATGTTAATCTGTAAGTTTGTAATCCGTAAGCTTTTCAAATGGTCCTCGCGTTGTCGCCTATTCGTAACGCAAATGACAGCCTCGCCTCGTCGAATTGAGTATCGCGATTCTCGAACAATTCGCGTCCTCCGAGATTCTGCGGCCTCTGCATCGCGTAAACTCTTTTATGTAACGCGTACGCACGGCCTTGAAATTGGAGAACCGACCAGATGCGAACGAGCGAACGCTGCTACTCGTCGATGGTCGCGTATATGGTTTCGCGTGATCGCCGCGTTACGTAAATCCGATTCCGTCGCAATTGGATTCTTGTGACCGGTTTGTGGATGCCCTCAAAGTTTGGTACGCCGAGGATAATCTTTAAGATTGTCTTCTTTACCGCATTTTTTCCTTTCTTCGATGTTTGGAAAGCTTCTCAAGGATCTCTGTCATGGTTCAATTCAAATCATTTTTCTGGATCAGATGGCTGATGGTTCGCAAGTATTCGTACGCTTGTCGATACCTTTGATGAATATCTTACGTGTGTCAGGCGAAACATATCAAAATTTCGTTAACGTTGTGATGACACCCAATTATCAAGATCGTATTTATAAGATTTGAAACGATTCTGAAAATGTATATAGAAGCCGCAGGATTTTTGCAACGAATATATCAATGGCTTGCTGTGCATATACTGTATGTCCATTCTTTGTGAAATTTATGCTTTCGTATGCAACAAACAGTTGTTGACTATTTCCTTATGTTATGTAAAAATCACATTCAATCTAAATTTATCAAATAAATCTAAATTTGTTTGAAATGTTTATCGTATCTGGTGTAAGATATTTTTAAGGACTATAATCCATCTAAATCCATCCTTAAAGGGATCGATGCACAGTTTAAAATCAATTTTATAACAGCATTGATAAATATAACAGCAAAGATAAGTACAATACACAAAGTTTCATTATAAGGTTTAGTTCAAGTTTAACTATAACTTAAAGTCAAGCTTCATTTTAAATTATCTTCTAATTTTTAAAACTGTTCTTTTTTTTTGAACGCTAAGAGTAGACACACAGTATTTATACAGTGGACCATCGAAATAATATTTTGCAGAGATTACAAGAATATCTAAACAGCTAATTACCACACAATATCAATAAGTCTCGGTATTCAGCGGTGCTACCTTTAAGGTGACACTCACACTTTAATTGTAATTCAAAGTCAAGCTTCATTTTAAATTATCTTCTAATTTTTAAAACTGTTCTTTCTTTGAACGCTAAGAGTAGACACACAGTATTTATACAGTGGACCATCGAAATAATATTTTGCAGAGATTACAAGAATACCTAAACAGCTAATTACCACACAATATCAATAAGTCTCGGTATACAGCGGTGCTACCTTTAAGGTGACACTCACACTTTAATTGTAACTCAAAGTCAAACTTCATTTTAAATTATCTTCTAATTTTTAAAACTGTTCTTTCTTTGAACGCTAAGAGTAGGCACACAGTATTTATACAGTGGACCATCGAAATAATATTTTGCAGAGATTACAAGAATATCTAAACAGCTAATTATCACACATTATCAATAAGTCTCGGTATTCAGCGGCACTACCTTTAAGGTGACGTTCACACTGCAGGTATATTAGCATTTTTACTGAATACAAGTTTGCAGCAAACATGTTGCAACTTTTATATATATTTTCAAATTTGAGTTCAAATCTTACGAATATATATAATCATGGTCGCGTTTCATTATGGTGCTAATGAAATATCAAAATATTTCGTACGATACGTACAAAAGAGTTTGTAGACGTTTTTTACGGTAAGTATAGGAATACTTTCGCTAGCAACTGTAGACGTTACCTACAATCGCAAATTTACCTACTTCATAAACACTATGTTGCGAAACATTACAGAAATCAGTGGCACGTAGATATCGTAAAGTGATATTAGGTGCAGCGTCTCGCTTTACAGCCCCTTCGATCGTTTTCGACCGGTGGATTAACGATTTCGAAAAGAGAACGCGAGACGTAGGCCACACGTGCTCGACATTTTCATCAACTATATCGATTTACCATACTTGCCTTAAACATTCACCACGTATGAACTTTTAAAGAAACGTTGAACAATTTTGAATAACTTGAGGCTTCAGACTCGTTCTATTTATAATCTATAAAGCAGAAGAGTCGTTTTGAAAAATTCGACGAATATTTTGAGAATGACGTCTGTGAATAATCTTCGGTGTGCAGAAAAAAGCGAGAGTGTTATTTTTGTGAGAAAAATGTCAGAGTAATGTAATGTAAAAATAAAAGAACAGGTCGTCGATAGAAACGATCAACGGGAATAATAGTACACCATAAATCGAGTACGCCGCAACGACCAATGGGAAATGATCATGCAATTGCCAGGAGACTGAAGTGCATGTGCATCACGCGGTGATGCATTGAGAGCGAGGTCGTTGAAGTGTCGATCAACAGACACGAAACTGGCTCAACGTGAGCCGTTTTAATGGCTCACTTTTTATCTTCTTGCCCGTTTGTTAGAAAAATCGACAATCGAAGAAGCGACAATTGAATTGTACACGATCTCGACAAAATTCGAATGATTTGGTACAAACAACATGCAGCAATGTGCGTGTAACTGAACTTTCTAAATGCGTATGTTAAAGATTTTTAAAAGAGACTGTAACAGTTTCATTCCAACAAACGTTTAACTTTCAGAACGTGTAGATTATTTTAAAAGAATCTAACAAAAATATTTTATTTTAAAACCGATAGTTCTTATTCACCTGAAATAATAAAACTATTCTGTCATTGGAAGAATAGGCTAGATCGAATAATGTGGAAATTACTTTGATTAAACGTATCATGTTCTAGAGAACCTACATGAATTAGAAAGATGATATAAAAATTATTTATTATGTGAAACTGTGAAGATTCAATGACACGTATGTCATTTTGAAAAATCTATGTTCAATTAAAATTTTGTTAGAAGAAAGCGACATTTCGTATGCATTGACCTAATACATATTACATACAGAACGACAAGCTTCACGTGACAGCTCCAAACTTCCTCGTTTGCTCATAAAATTGAATAATATGATAAACCTATTATTACCAATACTGATCTCAAGAAATAGCTGGTATTCTAAATACCGTGCCAACAAGATCAACGACACGTCATGAATAACAAATCCGCCTATTCATTTCCTTCGGGGAAGGAAACGCCTCGCAATAGAATAGGAATGTAGTGTACAGCTACGTCCGAAGGAAATCGAGAACGCTCTTCCATCCGTTGCTCACGGCTCAATGTCAGCTCGACAGAAAATAGTTGAGGAAGCGATATATATATATTACGATCGATTTCCAAGCTGGAACGAAGATAATTCGATTAGAAGCTGTGTCGACCGTGACCAGGTTTACCGGGTGTGTTATAATTGCCGATCGCATTATCGAGTGTCAGAAAATCTACGAGTGGCGGTGATTCGCATGTCTCGGCAGAGACGCTAACTCGATTTGCTTCGAGGACGAATCACATTGTAATTACCATGGAGAAAAGCTGATTTGGAGCAGCTTTCTTTGCATGCGGAGGATAATCGAATTTCGTTCGGTTCGAGCCTCTTTGCAATAGTGAGAAAGTGTTGTAGTGGCGAATTCATAATAACAGTGGTAATTGAAGATAACATACTTGTGATACTTTGAGTTTCGCGAAATTTCAATTAAATTGTTCATTTTTTGTCTTGATGGAAAAAGGACGAGAAGGAAATTTTAATATGGCATCATACTCCTATAGATCTAATTCTATATCTATAGATTCCTATATTCTTATATTCCATAGATATGAATCCTATGGATTCAATAGATTCTAAGGTGTCATAAGAGTGCAATCACTTTTGGCAAATGTGATGGGAAAGTTGTAAAAAATGTAGATGAACTGACAGTATCCCGAAAGGCGAAGCTTGGAGCTTCGTGACTTCGAACGATGATAACTTGAAACTGAAAGCGTGGAATGCAGAAATTCAAACGCTATTTTGTAAAGAATAGCCTTAATATATATATATAGTATGTAAAACATATTGCTCAAATTGTGAATTAATAACGGTAACACGAAACAAATTGAGGTAAGATATCACAATGCAAATATCGTATGGAATGCGTTTGTTATTACTTATTTCTAAAACAAGATGATATGTATCGAATGTATTGTTGTTATATCTCACCCTCTTCCTCTTCAGATGACAGCTTTTCAATAAAACGCTCGTCAACGACAAAGTATACAATGTATGGTGTCTTGTCAGAATTTCAGCTGCCTAATTTAGCACTTATCGATCATCACCCTCTCTTCGGGTCTGCCTTGAACAAATGAACTACATAACTCAAAACCCAAAGAGTCTCAAATATGATCATCTGATAGATGTGAATCTATCATCTAATTATCCTGAAAGTTTAAAACCTAAAATTATTAATTAAAGATGTTTCTGTTCGATATATCTCATTGCGCTTATGCTGTTCCAGCATTTCGCAAACAATTTCCAAATATTTCTACGTCCGTTGCCATAATAACTTCTCCAAGCTACCAAACCAATCTCCAGACACCTCCAATTTAATTTTTCCCCCAGCAGTCGCCATCGCTCTCCAATTCTCTAAGGGTCGCAGTTGCTGATCCACGAGGGTCCAGGACATTCGTGATCGATTAATTAAACGGCGAGGCAACGGCGTGTCACTCGAGGGTGCCTAATTAATCGAGCAGTCTCGAACAGCGCAACTACACCATCTTACCGAGTAAAGTACCGAGCATTGTACCACAGGCAACGGTTAAGGCTAGCCAACAAACGAACGCTTCGTGTCGGTCCAGTCACGGTAGATCCGTGTCAAAGCATGACGTTGATCGATGGATCATCGATCGAGTGACGCCCCGTTTCCATTCAGCCTCGGCTGGATACGATCGACGGTGACGTAATCGCGGTGAACGAGCGGTCAACGTTTCCCGAATCGAGGAACGCGCGTTTCAAACGCGGTTGATCTCGATTTCGATCGAACTGGCGTCAAGGAATGCCTTCGATCGCAATTTCAACGTCCGTTTGTCATTCGGTGTCGAATCATGGTCACTGAATAATTACTCGTTATTTCGGATCTACGGTTCGGAATCAAGGATATGGTAGTTGTAGGGGTTGGTTCACGTCAATTTGCTCTGTCTTGAGGCTTTTGGAGGAGAAAGGAATGGGATTTGAATGAAACTACTGGAGCGAATCGTAGAAAGTCCTTACAGTACGGTTTCAAAGTACGTAATTAGGCTTTTGGTAATTTCTGTTTTCTTTTTTTTTTTTTTTTACAAATCTTTAATTTTCATTAGGAAATGATATCTAGTATGGATTGTATTGAATTTTGTCCTTTGTAATCGAGAAGTTTTCTAGGAAAAGGATTGCAAGGCAAAATGGAAGTTTTAATTTTAGTTTTTTAATATTAGGTGTGTTTGAATTGATGAATGACAAATGGCTCTTAAAAAACTTTGTTCTTTTCACATTTTTAAATAATTAGAGATTGGTTCGTATCGTCGGCTTCAAAAATTACTGCAATTATAACATTTGTTAAATTATCTTTCGTAGATCTCATCTAGCAGCGGAAAACTTGTTGCAGTACAAGATGAATAATTTGTCAGCCATAAGTGTTAAAGATTACTGGTTACATTTAACTGGAAACGATATAACATCTCAGATTACACGGCACATATGTTGCGACTAAAAAGACTGATTGATAGTAGATTAGTTAGAAAATTTAATTTATAGTGAATATCAGTAGATGTCTTAATATTTATGACCGCTAGTATATATACATAGCGTCACACGTTACATAAGTTAGATGCCAATTAAACGAGCTACAATCGAGAAACAGAATCAATCCTTATAAAATCTTCGTCTCATTAAATAGTCGAATCGCATAATTGACCCCAACCACTGAAAGTATGTTTATAATTGATTCGTACGAGGATACAAAAGTAGGGACTAGCGACGATACTATGGAGTTTAGTAGCACTTACAACTTTGATAGATCAGATTTATAGAGGCGTTTCCATCGTGAAACGGTCAGGGTCAAATTGTTCGAACAACCCAATGCGTGTCAATGCCTCGTCTGCAACATTATCACGATCAAATCAGTGTGTTAGAACTTCAATCTTTTATGGGACGCCTGCGTTCCAGTTGTGAATCAGTCTAATTCAACATCCACATGGAACGTGGATCATTGAATTCCAAGTTCCTATAACTAACTATACATATATATATATATATATATAATACTTCGACAATCTTTTGTTGCCTGAACATGATGATAGTGGTTTTACAACCTTCTCTTCAAGGTTCTTCATAGGTAAGACTTTGGCGTTCCACTTTTTTTCTCATTCTGTCAGATATCTGCGTTAATTTAAAAAATTTTAAAAATACGGGTAAATATGTGTGCGTGCAAAATATCGATGAAGAAATTTGTATAATTTGCATAGTAGTCAAACACATGTTCGACGCAAGTATATCTCTTGGAATCGAACACTCGCTTATCATAATGACTGATGATAATTTGTACAATGAATTGAAAAGATGCCTCCTGTAAAGTAAACTAAAACAAAGTTCAATTTTATCCATGGATTAAACGAAACGAAATTCGTTTTATTTATAAATCGCACGATACATCGTACTTGATAGTTGAAACAATGTTCAATATTTTCTACAATTGCATGGAATATCGAATTCAATCGTGAAAGGGGATATTATGACGGTTTGAATTCGATGAATTCACGTTGTACGTGTTTTCTGCTTCTTCGACTATATTGAAATACGTGGTCATGTGAACCAAGTTGTAGAGAACGAAATAAGTAAAAATTAGTTGGAATCAAGTTTGGAGAATACGCTGGGTGTGGCAATACCTTTTAACCAAGGTTAAAAAGATTCCTTCCTTTCTAACCTTTTCGACATGAGACCGTGGGTCGACGTGAAGCAATTTTCATTTCCTTTCCTGTACACGGTTTTCTGCATTTCTACTCGTCGTTTAAAATACCAAGCTGTTATTTGAAACGATCAGAACGCAAATGGATAAATTTAAATGCGCGGAATAAATTTTCGCGTTTAAGATATTCCTGTCGAAATCAAAGGAAGATTAATTCCTACAATCGTTATTTAACATGCAAGAACACTATTATTGTGAAAGGGAGAAATATTCTGGCGAATAATTTATTATTTTATACTAAATAAACTAACTATGAGGCGTTATAGATTAAAATAGAGAATAGAATGTTTATTTGTATTTTAGATTCACAGCTATTACAAAGGAGATTATTGATATCCACTAAATATATCGTACATATGTATAAACGTTCATACATACAACCAATACACGCATATACACATTGCGATATATTAACTTATTTTATAACACCACAACGTATTATGAAATAATAGTATTTTATAGATAAATATTATATACAATTGAAGAGTGCTTGTAGAAAACACATTATTAATAATTATTTAGGAAGATAAATTGCACTTTAATTCCATATCACGGTATTCTTATTGCTATGTAGAACATTTCGCAATGAAAAATCAGAATCTTTCAATTTTTGTATTTACAGTGTTTTCTGCGAACACTCTCCAATTACTTTAAGCATACGAAAGAAAGTTTCGTATTTGCAAAATACATAGAAAATTTCAATATTTCATATATATATAATTGTTTTTAAAACTCGCATAAAAGCCACTTTTAACAGAAAAGCGGTCATTCCAATATTTACAGGAAAATATGTATTTACTTCAGTAGATAGATCCACTAAAAAGGAAACCATAATCCCTATAACGCGATGGACGAGACACGTTAGAACGCGATTAGAAACTTGACGTGTATACGACGAGCCAGCTAGTTAAAAATCTAATCGATAAACACCCGGTGACCTAACTTTCGCGCACTGAATAATTAACAGCGTTACAGATACCAGTGTCTTTGATTAAAAAAATCTAAGTCAGCCATGTATAGCGTCACTGTGAACAACGCAGTCAAAGTAAAGGACACTTGGCGACACGATTTATCGTCAAACAAAAAGTTATAATTATAAAGTTATAATCACGCGTATAATATTTCTGTAGAATATCTGGTCGTAATACCTTCGAACTATAACGTTTGTTAAAGACCAACGCAAAGTTTATGACAAAATTCCGTTTATTTCAGAAAAAACGAACGAAGAAGATTTCATTTAAACGCGAATCTGAAACTCTTTTAATTTCTATAGAATTAATTGAAGAAATATTTCGATATTTTATTGGAAAAGTATTAGATTCTAACAATATCTATATAACACTTGATAAGGAAATTAGTTTTATAACTTAAACAAACGACTCTAAGCTAATCTATCACGAAGAATAAAGTTTAAAATGATAAAAGAAGACGTAGGATTGCTTCTAAAAGATCGAATATGAAACTGTGCTTAAATGCTTCAATTCTAAAGATTTCTAAGAGACAACGACTGTAAAGGCAAAAATAATTAACAAAAATCTTTGGTCTAATCTGCGTTACGTATCTAACACGTGTCTTGCGCCATCGTGAGACTATTAAACAACTCGTGTATGTTTAGGCTCGAAACGTGTGCGTGATTATGTTGCAAGACTGAAATGGAGCAGCCCACGTGACCTTCTAGTCTGCTTCGATGTCATTCATTTCTACTTAGCGACCTAATTTCTCATTCAGCCGCAACGCAGGAAATTTCATCACAAAACCCGACCAAGATAAATAATAAAATCGTCGAATTTTCATTTAGCACACGATTTAATATCTCAAAAATACTCCACGCTATGAACAGAGTAACAAGTTCTTATATAGACATCTAAACAATGTAAACCTTCGAATCGGCTAGAGATGACGAGATTATGGCATTCGACATGTGGACTTCTGGAGTAATCAATATCGTGTCATATGGCGTAACACACTTAATTTGATATGCAATACGCATTAATTTTACGCTCCTAGGGTTCGATATTCCAATCTAATATGAGCTACTTTACTAATTAAAAGAACCCATCCAAATAGTTAAAATTGATTTTGCTTAGATACTGAGATACTAAAAGATCTCTGTTCTTTTACTTCGCCTAACATTAACTTTAATATTGACATAAAAGTATGCATAACGACGTATAAAATATATTGGTTAAATAAAGTTCTTGCGCTTCTTCCAAAGTTGAACACTATTGTACCTTTAAATACGATGGATCTAGATTTAAAACTATAATTAAATATCTTTGTAATTTTACATCTATGATATTTTAAAGGAAAATATCATTTTACCATTACCTGATATTTTGGAAGAAGAACATTATTGTAAAACTAAAACGTTTTGGATAATGTCTGTTATCCATGTTGGTCTAATTTCATACAAATAGCAATTCCAATTTCGAAAATGTAAGACATTCAATCAACGCATCCTCTTTCAAAATGTACATTGTATGTGCAGGTGGTCTGTGCAAAAAGTCTTGCAACAATTTAAAGGCACTGGCTGCACATGTGCATTCAGTGACCACACGTGCATAGCTTCTTTCGACGTGGATGGCTGCGTTCAAAGCCACATAAGGAACGCACATAACATACTCGATCCACATGGTATGTAATTTAGCGGCTATTCGCTCGTCTAAGATACCATAAGTGCCGCTGTACGCGAAACATTGCAACTAAAATATAGTTCTGCGGCTGGTACCATTGTCAACGATTATCGATAACGTAACAAGTTCGTGAACGTGAACGTGAAAATAGGACAAACAATAAGGCACCTCCAACCTCGACATAGATGCAATTTTGATTCAATATCTTCCATCTTTACATTTTATCGTTGCTATATACTGCATCTTATAACTAAAAAACCATTTGAAAATTTTCGATTTTTCATCCAAAGTAATTTCAAAAATATTCCTTTCCGAAGTAGAAATAATATTTTCATTTTGTATTTGTGAGATCTGATTTCTTAAAAATTCTTAAATTTAATACGTAACTACGTGCTTCGTAGAAGTTTCTCGCTTAGCATTCCATTATTAAGAAAAAATATGTATGACAAAGAAACAGATAAAGCAAGAGAGCTAACTATACTAATGTAATATACATACATTTATTTATTCATAATCATCTGCCAGAAGTTAAAATGCAACATATATGTATCTGCATATATACATGTATATAATATTTTAGATTTTCACATTACTATCAATTAAACATTCAAATGTTTACATTGTCTCATCTATTTCAGCTAGTGAAATACGTTTCGTGCAATCGTGCAATTAAAAGGAGAAAATAACGAATATTTTTCAGCACGTTGTGGCACCTCTAAAACCTGAATCGCTTAAGAATATTCGATAAAATATTCTTATTTTCTCAGTCTTTTCTTTTCAAAATGCACATAAAAAGACACTATATAAAAACATTCCATGTACAGAAATATAGATTCTATATATCCTCATTATAGATAAATGATTACGAATATACAATTACGTCTGAGAAGTTCGGAACTATTGTAGTTACGTAGAACGATAACTACGAGAGTGTAATCATCGTCTCGAACATCTGCTGTAAGAAACTTAACGTAGATGGAATGGTTGAACCTGCAGATTTCTCCGAATAGCACTTCAATTTCCCTCATTTAGTTTCTCTAATTACAAAACGGTTAAAGATAAAATTCACATTTAACACCTATCCACGCGTGTAGATACTGCTCAGAACAGTTACGAAGTTTGCCTGCTCAGATAGCCTTATCACTAACCAAGACTTCGAATATAACTTAACCAACGATCAAAGAGTTTAGTAAACCAGACAAATCATTATGTACATCTCCTATATTTACTGATGATCTTATCAAAGGAGCTACTTAATGAACACGTGTCGTGGATACGCTAGAACAGGAGATCTATATCAGTCTGATCTAAAATCAGTCCAAGGAGTCAAATCCCTCTCCCGTTTTAGTACAAATAGAAGAATCAAATTGCTGAACCATGATTCTAAATCGGATTGTTCTCATCCGCAAGTTGTCTGTTCTAACCGATCGAGCTGTCCACGTTTGGTCATTGTCCGCTCAGACTCTTCCTCTTTAGGTCTACTGTTTAAGATGGCTGCCATCGGCAGTACCATAAGACAAAGGTTATAGCTAACTATATATAAGAATATACCTAACCGATATGACAACTCCTAGAACCACATATTGATAAAGGCTTTGGTCATTCGATAATGTAAGATATTTCATCTGTAAATCTAACTGATCGATAATCCATATGGAAGAACTAGAGGTTAAAAACTTATAGGATCATGAGCGATGGTAGCCCTCTGATGGCCATCACGAGAACTATCATCACAGACACGAGGTAAATTGCTCAGAAACATGATCGCCTAATTATTACGAGCAGTTTAAAAACAGAAAATAACGATGTAAGAACTTGTACAATACTATCCTTGCGACGTTAGTCCATGAACAAGAACAACGTCAAGTGATTCTTGGAAAATCGAGGATCTGTGCTTATTACTTCTCCCTTTATTTGTTCACTATATGCAAAAACGCTACAGCTTATACAATACAAGTATGCGTATTAATAATAAAATCTAGAACAACATTTTAAAAATCGCTTTCCATTTTAGCGTTCAGAAAACAGCACTTCTGATAAATTAATGTGCAAAACCTGACCTCGTTTGTCGATCATATCCCTTCACTGTTGATCATACCCTTTATGTAACCGCACCGTTAGAGTATGTCAATCCTTCATTTACATTAGAGTCCAACATTTAGGAATGCACTGTTTTCCACTAGTCAAGTGAACGCGTTCAGCCAGATTGTAATGAAAAGAATAGCTGTTGTTCCATAACAAAAAGAAAAATAAGACAGAAAAAAGATAAGATATATTGTTGTAAATGTACCTCGTACAATAGAGGTCTCGCAGGGTATTTCATTCTTTTCTGAATAAACACATTCAAGTTGACACGTTCCAATTCGACAAATAAAGTTATACCTCAACGAACCAAAAAATTTCTTGAAATATTCAATAATCAGTAATAGATTCATCAAGAGTTCGAATCAATCAAGCTCAATTATCTTTTAGACACGTCGATCGCTTAATTTTCTACGAAGTCTGACCAGTTGATTCGACACGTGTCAATAAGTGCTATTTTTATTTTAGCGATGTCTTTTGAGTGATTAGCGCTCGCCGAAAAATAACTAACATTGCGATCAATACAGAAATAGACCTGAAAACTGTAACTCAGGGAATAACATTAAATGAAGAAATATATAGACTCTCTCTCTCTCTCTCTCCCCTTCCCCCCCCCCCCTCTTTCTCTCACTCTCTCCCTCTCTCTCGCGTAGTATCTTCATTCTTCTACAATAATATGTAGTGCTTTATTTACAAAGCTCGTGAAAGATCAGGCTATTGTGCCCTAATCCTGATTAGGGAACAAGTCATCTTCCGCGATAGCCAAAGAGAAACAAAACCAGCCACAGTATATTTCAACCATCTACTCTAAAATAAAAGAACGTCAGGAGGTATTACGTGCCCTTTGAACTCTTATGAACGTTATCATCAATGTATCAGACAATTAGTTGTGAATCGAGGATTTGGTAAAAAAATGTGTGTAAGGCAGCATTTAGTCAACTCGAAGAGTTTTTCCGCCCGTAGGACCAAGTACTTGTCACATTCGATTCTTCTTAACCACCTATATGTTTCGTTGGTATTTTTGCAAATTATTTCAGACATGGAAAAATACACGATTCTACTGGTTTGTACCCTCGTGGAACTTGAAGTAGTGAATCTTCATAGCCCTATTATTGGGATACTTGATCTTGCATTGAGGACAAGTCGCGTCTACTGCACCCTCCACCACATATTTGGTCAAATCCATCTCTCTGTGGAAGTTCTTGCTGTTCTCAGCATTGTAGATAGTGTTGTGTGTCGTCAGCAAGTGATCTGACATTGCTGTCTTGTTGAACACATGCCTATCGCATAAGGTGCAACTGTAGATAATGCTGTTGTGCGACAATTCATGGTTCTTTACGATTGTCGGCGTTGGGAATGTGAGCTTGCAACCGTCTACAGAACAAGCAAATTTGGGAGGAGCATTTTTATGTTTTATGGTAAAATGCTGGCGCAGATTCGACACACCAGAAAACTTTTTGTAGCAAATGTTGCAAAGGACTTTACCATCATTGCTGGGTAATGGTATACATTCTATATTATATGACTTGGCTAGATTCTGTAACAGATTCATGTGAGTCTTATTGTGCACCAATTGTTTGTGCTTGTACAATACGCTCATGTTTGCAAAGAATTTCCTACAGACATGGCACATAACTGACTTCCTGCCTGCGCTCATGGCATCCATGGGGAGAGGTGCTTTTTTATCCTCCTCTTCTAATTTTATTTTCTTGGATCTTGGTTCTTCTTGAGATAGTCCTCTCGCGTTGTTGTATACATGTTCGGGTTGTTGATTAAATACATTAGCATGTAGGTTGAGCCTGTGACGATGAAGCGACCGAGTACTATTGAACACTTTGTGACAGAGGGTGCATACAAGTGGACTACTTGCTAAGTTCTTGCCAGCTGATTGTAGCTTTGCAGCAGCTACGACTGTGGATTTGTGAAGCTTTTTATGTCTTGACAGTATCTTTTTGGAGCTGTATAGTTTTCCACAAATGTCACAAATGTGATCAGATTTCTTTACGTCATCAAGAATGGGTTGAGCTTTGTGCCATTGCGTATGCATATCTAATGTCTCCTTATCAGGGAAAACATTTGTGCAAAGCTCACATTGAAACTCGTCACCTGAAAAGCTCTTCTCAGTTTTATTACGAGCACAGTGCACATCCCATAAGTGTGTCCTCAATTCTGTTACATCATTGAATTTGTCACTGCAAACTTGGCATTGGAAATTACCATTTGGCTTTGTTGGAGGTAAATTTGGGTAAGATTTTCGTGCTCTAGCTGGTCGGGTCATACTGGAATTGAAGGATTCCTCTTGTTTAGTCTGGGTCAATGGCTTTTGGACATCTTTCTTCATAAATCGTAAACTCAATCTAGAGTTTGCTCGATTGTGCCAGCTCCTGTGTATCTTTAGAGATGATTCTTCCATGAAAATCTTACCGCAAATGTCACATCCGTGACCACCTAATTCCTGAGCATGGGCAGTTTCAAAGTGAAGGTTTAGGTTAGCTCTGAAGAAGAAAGTCTTTCGACATTTAGAACACTGATGTATGGATTTCGCAATCTTTGGGTGATCAATTACTAAATGTCGGTCATGCGACTCTTTACTCTTGAACGTTCGCCGACAGTGGGCGCAGATGATGTTGCCTCTGATAACATTGTGAATATTTCTGATATGCCTCTTAAGATTAGCGCTATTCGAGAATACCTTGCCGCAAAGGTCGCACTCGTTTTTTTTATCGCCAGGATCCGAGGTGGCGCTGACATTTGCTGAATTTGAGTCCTGTGAATCTTCTTGTACTGCACCATACTCCACACAGGAGATGTTTGCATTTCTTTCATTCGGATCTTCTATACCATGATCTTTCATGTGAATTTCCAAAGCACCTGCGCTGCTGAACATACTACGACAGATGACACAAGAATAAATTTTCACTTTCAGATGAAGATTTCTGTGTTCCATTAGTTCAGCTCTAGTAGTGAATTCCAAATTACAGAGGGCACAGCTATACTGATTACTGTCTGATAGTTTACCAGCATTCACTTCAGCTTCAAACGTATCCCAATCCTTGATGGGCTTTGAAATGTTCTGTGTAGCCTTTACTATATCGTTTTTCAATTCAGAAGTTGCTTCCTTGTTAAGATCATTAGAGTGCTCTTTGTGATGCTCTAAATAATCACTAGGAGATTTGAATTTGCTGCCGCATTCAGAACATATGAAATCACTCTTTTTATGGTCCAGTGTTAGATGAGAATGAAACTTTTTGAACACCAAATATGTCATGCCACAATGGACACATCTATAGGATGTTCTGGCGTCGGATGATAAACGTTGACACAAGTCTCTATGCTTCAGCATGTTTGGCTTGTACCTGTAAATCATACCACATAGATCGCATACATGATTGTGTGCAGGATCACCATTTTTGTAAGGGCTGGGTATGTTCAGAGTACGATTTCCTTTAAACGATTTTTTTGGTGACTCCTGTCTCAAAGATGGCAGAGGAGTTACTGGTTTTAATTTAGGAGGAGATCGTGTTGGAGATACCAGTTCCTCGTACTGTTTGTCTGAATGTTTTGATAGATGAGTAAGCAACTGCTTTCTGTCTGGCAGAGAACGTAGGCACATGTTACATGTGAAGCATTTCTGCAAGCCTTGTTTCGGTATAACGAGAGCAATCTTCATTGCACACTCGAACGATGCTCTACAATGTACTTTATACATCGATCGATCCGGAAACTCCGTCAAACACGCGATACACGTATGCGGTCTTAGATCGGGCATGTGCTGACGAATGTGGAAAAGAGTACTTCTACGATCGCTAAAACTTTGTTCACAAGAGTAACATGAATATGTCTTCAATTGACTTATAATATTTTGCTGCACTTGTGTCAATGGAGCATCCTTCTCCATGCTCATTAATTCATCTTCCAAATCTTCAACAAGTTCTTCCTCATCTTCCAATTCCAAGTGATTAACACTACCATTCTGTTTGTCACTGTGAAATCTTTCCATATGCTTTGCATAAGAATATTTAGAATGCAAATTAATTTGACAATGTACACATTTCTGTTTAAAAACACGTGCACCCCTAAAATGGGTGTGTGGGCCTCTTCTAACTTTTTTCTTGTTTGCTGATGTGGATGCGTTGGATTTCTGAGTGGAATCAGCTTCCATAATCCTATCCTCTGAGCTTGAAAGGGGATTCAAAACAAGTTCACTACCAGTAACAGATTCAATTTCTATAGTACAATCTGTGTCATAATCATCTTGTGGTTCAGATTTTATACAAATATCCATATCTTTCGTTAAAGCTGGTTGATCTCTCTCTAAAGCTACTTCATCATCAGGTAATTGCTGATCTTGATCATTATTTTCTAAAGGATTATTTTCCTCAAGATTAGTGGCTTCCTACAAAATAAACCAATTTTAATGTAGCTTTATTTTTTTACAGTTTGTTTCGATGCATATTATACTTACCAAATCTGAATCATTTGTAGATTCAGAAATAACCTCGACATTGTCCTCACAAAAGTCCAAATCAACAGGTTCATTCTTAATAGTTACAACCTATGACACATGACAATAATACATTGATTACAAGTCCATATATTATATTATATTCACAAAATTACTAGAACACGTATATTTACCACTGGATTTGGTTGCATGTGTTGTTCCAACCATCGATGCAATTTGTCTTGTGAACGCAAACATGTTTCCTTGTAATTATGCCACTCATTCACATTTTTAATACATTGTGCACATATTTTCGTTGATAATCTATCCGTTATTAAAATCTAAAAAGTACATAAACCCAATAAAAATATAAGCATGCACCAAGCTTTGAACAAAAGTTAGGTTTCTCTAAAGATAATATTACTATAGAAACACGTTTCATTTGATATTTGCCTATCTAACCTTTACCAATAAGAATAAACACCAATGAAATACCCATAATCACCATTGCCAATGCTCCCATCTCAAACATGATCCGTATAGACCTAACCTCAATGTACTCGTTTCAACGCAGTAACGAAACGCGAAGCGTATAAGAGTACGCGAAGAGAAACAAACATTCAGGAAGATGACGGACACAAAAGTATTAAATAACAGTATTTTACGCACGCACCTGAATCGATAGACAAGCTTGTATCTTGCTGGCTAAGGACTCCGGAGAGTCACCCGTTTCGAACACCGACAATTTTGGCTCATCGGTGGACAGGCAGAGTCTACACACATCTTCCATATTCTGCAACTCCACCACCTCGTCCATCGTGGACGTAGATGTTCGTGGCTCTTCTTCACTGAATATCAGGCAGGTGTTCTGCCTGCCAATAATGCGTGCTCCTCAGAAGCAGGTTAGGGACGCAGCGTTTTGTTTGTACGTCGACATTTGAAACTGAGCCCGAGCGGTCCATTTCGATACGTTCCTGGCGTTCAAAGGAAAAATAGACAACGAGCACGCGCTAGGTAAAAGCACGCTGCTTTTTAACGCGATATTTATTTATCGGCCGAATATTACCACGTTTCGCGTGACAATGTATAGTGACAAATATGTGGAATATATATTCAGCGATAAAAACCAAATATTTTGATCTGGATTATGAATGTATGATGTCAAATAGTTTCAAAAGTTTTTACAAAAATGATGACGTTACTAAAATAGGAAAACAGAGGTAGTAGTGGTCAGTTACAAAGCAATGGTTATATAGTTGGTCGAGTGGTCGTTTATTTTATATATATTATTTGTTAATATACATTTGACATGTAACTGTTTGTCGTTTGTACACGCTGATAAGATACATTGTACATATACTACAGGTAACGTACACGGTTACATTTCGTTTCATTTACCTTTATCATTCACAACGAATCACTCGGTAACCGCGAATTAACGAAATCAAATATTTTAACATTTTTTTTTTTTTTCAATTTCGAAGTATCAGTAGCAAATTATCATCATGCGGTTATAAAAGTAATACAGTATATAAAATCCAAAAATTCACAATACAAATTGGGCTGATCGAAAATATCCTATCGCATATAGGATTATTACATACAAAAGGTTAGAAATCAGATATGGTCACGTAACTAATGCAACCGTTATCACAAACTACACGATTATACACACACGAGCTTTATTTAATTGCAAAACGAATCGATACAGGATAAAGTTTGAAAACAAAATACAATTATGCAAAACTTTCTAAAGAGTTTCATCAATCTAAATGATTATAAAGATTAAAAGACTTATGAATATGTTTCTACATACACATGTAGCATCGATCGAAAAGCTTCAATCACTCGTACCTGAAAACTATGAGAATACGCTTTCGAACAAAATATTATTGAGCGTTCTTTTCTAAAACGTGTTGTATATATGGCAGCTATGGTATATTTTCGAAAAGCTCTTCTACACGGCGGCCACTCTAAAACCGCAAATCTACTTGGTACATGGTGAGCTTCCACGTGAACATCTCGTTAATTTATCGATACCACGTTTTGAATACAATTTCATTTTAAATATTTTTTTCTTTTTCTTCCCCCTCCTTTTATTAATAGCGTAACGATCATATACAGTGCACAAATTAGAACCATCAAGAGATTCCCTAAATCTATGTATCTCGCGGACCTTTGTCCCGAATCAGCTATTCACATTAATGTACAGTATAGGATTAACCATCGATAAATAAATTTCTATACACGTATCATTAACAAGAGTTTCCTATTCGGTCTCTTTGAAAAATATCAGCTTTCTATCCATCTACATTTTTTTCGTTTATGCCTCGATAAAGGTACTCTTCTGGTGGAACAGAAACGTTGTTTCGACATTTTTTGAAATCTCTTTTCAGTAAAAATAAAAAATTATATTTTCGATCTCTTTAGTGCGTTTTCTTTCGATTTCTTTCAATTTTGTTCGATCTCGTTTGAGAGTCAATTCGTTCGAACAACAAGCTCTCGTGAACGAATTGTGCAATGTTACGAAAATTCGTCTCATTTTATGAATGACATCTGCAACGAGGTAACGTTTCAATGATTATCTGTTATGAATCATAAAGGACGAATCGTTGAACGCCCACGATAGTTTCGCGCCATTCTTATGGCCAACCAATTCCGGTCCATGTTCCACCATTCGTCTGAATCTATCGCAGGGAAGTGTGTGCGCAGGATTACTGCGCAATTCAGGTAGTCAGGCAATTGGAATTGAAACAGGAATTCCGTTGTGACTGCTGGCGGACGTAGTCTTGTACGTTGAATTTCGTGTCGTCCGGGTCGTTGCTTTTCCTCGCCTTCAAGTCTCTGAAATCAAATAGAATTTCGCTTTTTATCTTATCAGGTCTTCTCCAGCCGCTTAAGTCTGATGAAAACCAATCACTTGAGTTTGTTGCGATTTCGCAACGTTCATGCTTCCAATGCAATGGTAGGATTAAACACTCATGAGGATTGCATGTAGAGACGGGATGAATTTCAATATATTTCCACGAATCTAAATCAATTCCAATAAGTTTCACTTTATGGGATTTATCTAGTATTTATAAGAAATGATGATCTTTTGATATTTGCAAAGTATATTGTAGCGTTACTTGGATCATTGTGAAAGCCTAGTCTAAACTGGCAGATGATTGTCCGCAGTCAATTCGTATACATTTTCCAGGGAAAAATCCGCAGAAAAATATATGTAGATTGTAGACTACCGTCTACAGTTATCTGTCAGTGTAGACTAGGCTTTACTGAGCTCGGAACCGGGATATTACAATAGAGTTTTACTAAAGTGTTTGAACTCATGTTATATAGGTTCGAATGTACTTCAAAATATGTTTTTCGCTCTCTCTTCTCGATATACTCATGTGTTGAAGTGGTCATCACTTCTAAGAAAACTCTACATTTGGTCTTTTTAGTATGGACCCACCATAAACATAAACTGTTGGTTTATTGGCCTTGTAAGTGTTATTGGTTTATGGATGGTCCTTGGAACAATCCTTAAGACTATTAAGGGTATGCAATAAGGATGAGTAGACATTTAGATGCAATCTTGCCCTCGATGCATGACCTGGTCTCTGTGACATTGGCTTCGAAGAATTCAGTTATAGGGTTAGCACTGCTAGCGTGCGGATCTGGACCAGCTCAAACTGTATTTATACTTGTAACTTCACTTCTCTATTAAATATATATTTTTCTACCTTACAATTTATCCTTACAATTAATTAGGTCCGAATTTATTTGCAATATCGTGTTATGATTGCATCACTAAAAACGTTCGTTTTCATTATGGCTTGGTATTTGTACAGTACTGCCTTAAAATTTAATCTGTTTAAGATTAACAGATGATAGGTTGGTGATGATTAACCCCTTAACCTACAACTACGGGCATAGTACGATTATCGGGCCAAAAGTAAATATTACGGGCATAGTCTGTAGTACGATGATCGGGCCAAACGTAAATATTACGGGCATAGTCCGTAGTACGATGATCGGGCCAAACGTAAATATTATGGGTATAGATGATCGTTTTCGGCCCAGAATTCTCGTAGGTTAAGGAGTTAATAGAAATACCTAGCAACGGCCAAGAAGGCCAATTCGACGTTCAGGCCAGTTTTAGCTGAGGTTTCCATAAAGGGAACTTTGTACTCTTGCGCCAATCGTTCTCCGTCTTCCCTCTTCACTACTCGTTCCGTTCCACAGTCAGACTTGTTGCCTAAAATTATTTATTTTAATTTATTAGACTTGGTGAAGTGAACATAATGTTTAATAAGTGGAAATGTTTGTTTAACGTGAGCTAGCCTGATGGAGTGGAATTAATAAGTTGACATTGATAGTGATTTTATCTATGTCTAGTTTAGATTTATGTTTACATCTCGTTAAAAGTAAATCTGCACGCAATCAAACATATCATTTGCTGCAAAGTTGATGTCCTGATCTGACTATAAAATCTATCATGTTCTACTTATCTTATTTTAGAAAAATAAGCTGGTAATCGGTGCTTTTTCATAAATCACTTCTTGGAGCTATCGTTTCAATTAGAAGTTTCAGTTGAGATCCATAGTTAGAATACATGTTCCTTATAGAGGTATAGAGCTAGTTTTATTCCCTTGTGATAAAGTTCATGAAAAGCTACCAAATAGATCATTGAAACGTTATTTAACTCTTTTGCATTAAAATTTATGTACTTATTAATAATAACTGCAGCATTTTGGTTCTCTATATAAGAGTTACTTGTACTTGAGTACTTGGAAAGTATTTCAGCTACTACTACTGATAGTACTAAAAGTACTATATTCCTACTAATCAGCAGAAAGCAAAAAGTGTTAAAACAAATATAGAGATAGGTACCTGTTTGCCCACACCAAGATTACGGCAAATAATTAAGTAGCCATAAATCTCCTTACTCAATACTAAAACATTCTCGACCGAACTATTTCAATATAAGTGGTCTTAAGACGAATATTCCATTCATAAAAATTGAATAACTATTTACAATTTTGAAAAGGAACAATTGAAATTTATTAAAAATTGTTATAAATATTTGACATTCTTCCATTCAATGTTTTACGACTTATAATATTCATATTCAGATATTGATCATCTGTCAAGACACAATTAATCAATCATCCAATCAAGCTAACGAACAGTTCTTGATTTTAATAATTCTCTCAATCAACATTCTGCTCTTCCTAGAACGTCTTCCTCGACTTTCTACGAAAGTAAGAAACCTCTCGAAACTATGCAAAAACCAGCTAACGTATCGATCATCTTGACAACTTTCTCGCAAACGAGACGACAAAGAAAGCAATCGCGGCTCTTTTCCTTTTCTCTGTTTTCCTTCTTTAGTCTCCTTAGACGAATGCAAATAAAGACTAGAGATAAGAGATATGTTCATTTCAATTTTTGTTGATTTTCTTTCTTTTTTTATGTTATACTTTTGTTAAAAGGATAGTTATAATAACTAAAACATAGTAAATATGGCACAGTTGAAAAGAAGAATAATTCGTTATATTTAAAAATATGCACTCTTTATCAGGTCAGGTTTAATGATTTATAAGATCAGGTTTAATGACAATAAAATTTGTCCATCTTTTCTTTTTCAATTTTAAAGCAAATATAATAACTTAGTGGGATCATATGTGGATGTGGACATAAAAAACAAACAAGCAAGGTTGTTGTTGTTGTTAAACAAGCTTGTTGGATAGTATGATGAAAACATGCTTGCTTACAGAGGGTTAATAAGACAAGATTATTTGACAGTACATTAAATTTTAAAGTTGTTTCGCTATAAAAAACGAAGGACTTGATTTATGAAGTTTTGTACTGTGATCTTCAAATAATAATCGAAACTCACCCAACAGCATGATGACCACGTCCTCGTTCGCGTGTTCCCGGATTTCGCTCAGCCAGGCTCTGATGTTGTCGTAACTCGTCTTGTTCGTCACGTCGTACAGCAATAAAAGAGCTGAAACCAATAATGATCGTTGTGCAACCGGCCGTGATCCAAGTAATTGATAGACACACGCGGAAACAAAAGTTTCCACGTGACGCTGTCCATGTTATTACGTGTCCGTAAAATGCTACAGCTCGTTTGTTCTCCCTTTTTTCATTGGCCAGAAAAATTTACACGCGTCTGTTTCGTCGTTCTTTTATAAACATCGCGTTGTGTCAAACGACGTTTTCACGGCCTGGCAAATTGAGATGCGAGAAAATGAAGTGTGTTTTTATGCGCAAGAAAATGAAGTGCGCCTTTGTACTCGAGTCTCTCTGGGAATATTATTCGGTTGGAAGTTTCTGAAACGGTTGCTTTGTTATATGCGATATACGTGCTTTGTTCAATATGATTTTTTCAGAAAAATATCCTTTCGAACGTGCATCTCTTCTTCTTGTGTCTTGGCATTTTAAATATTTATTAAGATAATTTTACTAAAGAATTACAATTTTGCTACAGCACTTGTTTATTTGTACGCTCCTTCAAAAACTTTTCAAACAAAATTACACATTTCGAGATGCTACCGTAAAAACTAAATATGGTTCGAGCGTATCCAATTAATCGAATACTAAAACTAGCCAATACGCTTACGGATAAGATTAATTTCTTTTTTGTAGCTCTGCTAATTGTTTCAAGGAATCTTTATACGGAGCTATACGCACTGTTTAGATTATGTTTTAACCGCGGGTTCTTGTAATTCCGTTTAGATTTAATTTTATAATTTTATGTAGCCATTGCTGTTCTTCTTGCCCATTTTATTTTTGTTTATTTCTTTCCTTATATATAATTGTATGTATATATTGGGTTTATACTAGTTCTGCTAACCAGTAGATAAATCAATAAATAAATAACTCTCATGCTCGTCCTACTTTGAATTTTCATCAATTATTTACGCAAGAACTGAAAGTGTTTTTCCATTCGAAAGCTTGTTTTCTCACCAGTATACCACGATGGGTTAAAGCTCACAGAAGGAAAGCTCCGTTCTAGTAATATCTGACGATGGAGACACTATTGTCGAAGTGTCTCCGAGGCGTAATTGTTACCCACGCCTTTGAAACGTCCAACCATTGTCGCGTCTCTGCTGAAAGAGGGTTTCTCCGTGCAAACAATGGTCGACCCCCGACGGCGGACAACGCGTTTCCTCCTCCGCTCCTTTACCCTCGAATTCGCTTAAGTAGCTTCCCAAAATTAACGCTCTCCTTGAATTTTGAAACGTTTCATGGCTTGTTTTAACACCGCTATACCCGCTAAACCGTTATTGCTCGAAAACGCGTTCAACGAACTTCGTTTTACTTGACCAATAGTGAAATAGTTCGTTGTTAAAATGTTATTGGTGCTTACAGAATAATCTGTATTTTTTGTTGTTTTTTTTTTTTATCATTGTTAGATCATAAAAGTTTTATTAAAAATAAGAGGCGTCATAAAAGACTTGTGAACAGGATGATAGAGTAGCGAACAGAGTTATAAGTACTTGTTAAATTAAAACAGAACGCTTTACAGAGAAATCAGAGGCGGACTTTCATCTCGTATTTTCCAGTAAAGAAACCATATTTCTACATACTTGGAATGCAGTTATATGTAATGTCACATTGTATAACGCAATTTACATAATATCCAGTCAGTTCAGAGTTCTCGGCGTTTTGGCCTTCTACTTAGCCGGTTACGTGAAAAACTTCATCAGCATTTCGATTATCTGGGACACGATCTTTTTCTCAGCGGTCGTTGGTTTAGCACAAATTGGCGACTGGCAATTGGCGACAATTCATCGAGAGAAATAAGTCAGCTATTTTTTTTTTTTTTTTTTTTTTTTTTTTTTTTTTTTTTTTTAAGAGTGAGAAAATTAATGTAAATTTACTAGAAACGTTATACTAATAAATATTCATAATATCATTACAAACTTATTCTAGAATTAACTCTAACAAAACTACTCTTTTAGTAAACTAATACAGGAATATAATTAAATTTGATTGGTAGTATTTGATTAAAATCATTCTCATAGTATACGTAGTTAAAATTGAAGTTTCAATAGAGACACCAGCCAAGCATTATTATTGTAATGAAATCATAAACACAGCAGAGAAACTGCTAATTTATGCCTTGCGATGAATTGTCAGTTATTGTCCTTTATTCTTGTCTCAAACAAGTCTGTCCAACTAGTACCTAATTATGCTATCGCCTTGTGTCATGATTACTGAATGCGATGCTGTTTGTAAATGGAAGACTGATTGCACGCTGGTAACGAAAACTTCTCTATCATGAATTATTTGAAACGTGTCCTTTAACATATGTAATTGTGTCACAAACATTTTTTTAGCTGTCTTTTTTTTTAGCTGCAATTAGAAGCTATATACAGACGAAGAAAATACATATTAATGGACTGCGCACGTTTATGCATTTATGAGAAATTTAAAGGTGTATAAATGAAACATGTAGAACGTGTATAACGCGTAAAAAGACGTAGAAATTATTAAAAGTAAAATATATGAACAGATCTTTATTTAATTTTCATTGTTTTAACTATGTTTCGGATGAAATTGCAAGAAAGCTGCTCTTTCGCATACTAAATTTAACATTTCAAACATTTAGTCTAGATTTATGATATATATTACTTAAGATGATTCTAATTATAATTAGGGAGTGTAAGTAGTACATAAATTAGAGGATTTTATATGTAACGAATAATATATGTTAAAATTAATTATACAAAATTTAAGATAAATCGACCAAGTAATTAAACTATCACACTTTAGTTCCTATTTCTTTAGAAATTTGTATAATATTACAATATTTTCTTTTTTATTATTTAATTGGTACTTGACAATTTGCCCAGCTGGACATTTGGTAAATTTTTCCAGCTATATATTAGAATATTCATATATTTGTCCTTGAAAGTTTCATTATCAAATGAGGTTCGCAGACCATTTTTACTTTTCTTACGATAAATAATCAACAACTTTATTAACTTCGTGTGCAAATCTGCGATAAGGGTATAATTACCATGAGCGTCTCTGTAATAAGCATGCGTCACGCTTCGAAATCTTTCTTGTCCGGCCGTGTCCCATATTTGAAGCTTGATAGACGTATCGTCGACGACAACTACTTTATTCTGAAACACAGAAAGCATTTATATATTCCGTTTGATAAATGATTCTCTCACCTACATTAACATAGTAACAGTCACTTGGTTTTTCTTAGTAAATTGTTTCTTCGTATTTTAAAATGAATTCATTTTTGTTTGTGGCACTTCTAGGAAGAATTTAGAATATCTCACCCTAAAATCAATGCCCACGGTGGTTATATAGTTGCCAGACAGGAATCTGCCATCTCTAAATCGTGTTAGGAGGCAGGTTTTCCCGACACCACTGTCACCAAGTAGCATCACCTATGTTACGTGAAAATTTTCTGTGAAAATATCCTAGAAGGAAACTCTTTGCAAAATATTCGAAAGCTATTCTACGTTCACAGTATTTAAAAGTACAGGAGTTGTACTTTTAAAACCTAGAATTATATAAAAATCTATTTGAAAAAGAAAAAAAAAATAGGAGAGATCTATTATTAAAAAAAATCGGAAATAAAACTTCTTTGCAATACATTTAATTGAGTTTACGGGTAATTCCACGATTTATACGTTTACCGCTGATATTCTGTAATAGAAAAGAAAAAACAGAAGAACGAAATAGTTTACCTAATCCTCTCAATTAATTTTAAATATCATATTCATATTTATTTCTTTATGATAAACGGAAATATAGCAGAAGATAAAAAAAAGAAGGTATTTTTAGTTTCCAATGAAACTTTTATTCTATTTAACGAAAACCAGTTAATCAGATCGAAGTGTATCACGCAACGAGTCCGTGTCCAAACGCATTCACATAGTTATCTTATTTGTAGAAAACTCAGTAAACGTAGAAATGTGTAATTAACTAGATTCCAGCGATATCATGGTCGACAGATTGAGATTGATCTACGATTGAACCAAACGCAAAGTATTCTGAACATACCGATGAACCGTCTAACAGAGATTAATAACCGCAAATCATCGTTCCCTATCAGCCGTAAATTACGCTGGAAAAATGTGTACTATTTGCGTTATGCCTCAATTAGCGTGTAAAAGGTCATGTGATAAGAAGTGGTAAAATTAGTAGTAGCCACGAACAAATATTAGAAATGGGGTTGGTTCGTCATGAATTTTAGAACATGGCTACTAGCCGCTGTCAAAGTAATCCTGAAATTAAGTTTCCTTTTAAAGAGAAACTAAAATTGCAAGCTTGAAATTAGGAGATTGCTCTTTCGGAAAATTACGCTGCTAAAAAGATAATGATTGCGAAAGGTTCTATTCTGAATGTAAAAGTTAGAAGCACAACTCTGATTGGAAAAGTTCGTTTTTGCTGATCGAATTACTGTGGTTTTTAGTCTTTCTATAGTTTGTTGATGCGTTTGGAAACGGAGAAATTTGATTATTGCTTTATTATTGATCGAAAACTAATTGAAAGACCGTTTGTAAATTATCAAAATCTCCGAGTCTCGCTAATTCTCTATAGAAGTATATCAATTAAATAAGACAATTAAACAGTCTCTTTGTAAGGTATTTCTTTACATCCCGATGCAATATTGGATTTATTATTTATTATTGCGTATATGTATTCTAGATTCTACGATTTCGTAAGACAGCAAATTTGCAATAATATTTAAATGAAGATAACAATGCATCAATTAATTTTAGTTTTTCGGTCTTCTTAAGCAACATTTCATAATGTCAAATACTACTAACAAAATTCAATTTTGCGACACCAAAGACCGTGTTTTAACGTGTACGATAACTTTCTGTCCATGAAAGCTGTATATTTATAACATTGTAATAAATTATACATATATTGCATGTATCTGAAATTCCTCCCTCATAAGGCTGTGATTGCAGTGGACGTAAATTCACTTTGGCGAATTGGCCCTCTGACTAACTCTGACAATTGTTCGTAAACTAATTTACAACAGTCGAACATTTTCGCAGCATTCTTAAGGCACTCGAATGTTCGATTTTTGATTCGGCGAGCAATCGCCAAACGGCGAACGAATGTTCTCTTGTATTTTCATTTTACTAAATTTTACAAAAGCCAGCATTCGCTTGCTTGGTCTAAACACGCTAAAGCGAACCTTCAAAATACGCATCCACTATAATCATAGTCTAAGCCCTAAGGTCTAAAGACTAAACCGTCAACAGCTTAAAGCGTCCATGCCCAAGTTCGATCGGACCGCAAAAGGCAACCCTGTTCCATCGATTGTCTCTTTCTCGTAGAAGAACCGGTTCGCTATAGTATCAGGAGAGAGGGCAGGACCTTGAAAAGGAGCTCGCCGTGTTCGGGTGGGGCCTGTTGGCCGGTCGAGTCGATGCTGTCGCGCGAGGACTGCCGCCTGGTCGGACCCGTCGTCTCCTGGGGCCGGTTGAAAGTAGAACCGCCAGCCTGAGAGGTGGAAGGAGTAGCTGGGGCCGGGCCCCTGGCTCCACCAGCGGACCCAGAGCTGGTCGACCAATCGGAGGCAACTGGCCCCGTTCCACGCGGACCGTGTCTGCTGGCACGTTTCGTCACGCTACGCAGCTTCTCCTCCATGGTGTTCATGGGCCCCTGCTACCGGGAGCACCAATTTGCTCTTCTTCTTCTCGGCCACTCCTCGTCGCGCTCGTCGTCGTCGTGGTTGTCGTCGTCGTCGTCGACTCGCTCCTTCCTTCACTTCGCGCGGATCGTGGCCTATCTCCTGTCTTTCGTTATCGAGGTCAGTCAACCCGGGACCAGAGACGAAGAGGGACACAGGGGACGATGTTTCACCTTGCGTCTCTTCTGCCTTCCGCTTTGCCCGCTCGTTCGGCCGCCGCTGATCAACGAACGCTGAGTGAAAGTCCGCTCGGCGAGAAGAGCCGCGCGACCGATTGGATCGAGAGGCCGATCAGTGACGCGCTAGGCTCGCGAGAGCTGGCCGTACGCTGCGCGCGGTTCTTAAGAGACACCTGGATTAAAGGAACCTCATAAGTACTATTGATGAGGCTGCTTTTTCAGGGATGATTCAAGGTATTTGGAAATGGTTGAGTTTAGAAAGAACGTGTCTTATTGCACACACTGTTTGCTTGGTCTAATGGATTGGCAGATGCTAATGCATAAAGTTTGTAGGGGTCGATCCATGTAATATTTCAAGTTATCTGTGAACATGGTTAGGTAGGCTGTGAGCACATGAAGAGTGGTAAGCGATAGAGCGGCAAAGCAGCACAAAATAGATACAACTTATAAATTTGAATAGAATAGACTGTACAGCAACTACAATACTGTTAATACCAATGTTAATGCTTCATCGCTTTATCTCTATCGCTTACCTATAGCCTTAGAAGAACCTAGCGAATGTTGCCAAGTCTGCTTTTCCGGAGAAAGATTCAGGAAGAATGACTTTTAGACGTAGTTCAGTTCAAGAAGGATTACCTTCAGACATGGTGCAATTCAAGAAGTATAACTTTCAGACATGACTCAAGAAAGAAAGTTTGGAAAGTTTGGTTTAGTAAGGTTTAGTTCAGATTTAATTTCAGGGATTCGTTCATTTAACATTTCTGGCTATGGATATAATTATAAATTAGGGGATGAATACTATTGCTGTGTCTGCTTTTTAAAGAAGATTTCGGAAGAATGACTTTTATATTGTACATGGTTCAAGAGGAGAAGTTTCAGGAAAGTAGTTTATGATGATTCTTGTGTAATGTTTCGGATTGGGTATATCAATCCCATTGCTAACATTTGCTATACCTATATTGTCATATGTAATGAAGAGGCTTTACGTTTGAAGTTTCGAAACAGCACAGTACAACGTTGTACACACAGTAGAAGATGTCAGATTACATTGTAAACAGATATTCTGCATGGTTTGCTAATCAATATCCCATTGAAAGCTTGCAACCTAATAAATGTATCTACAATCGTACGAATTACCGGGATCTTGTAATCTGGCCAGAACTCGACAGAACAAGCAGCAATCAATCTATGTATACAGATAGCAGAATATTCGAAACACGCTTTTCGTCATGAATATCGAATAAACGGTTAATATTAGCAACAAGCATTTCACAGATGCAAAATCTACACTGCCATATGTATCGATACACCAGCTGGTTAAATTTACTAAAAAAAAAACAGTAAATTTTGCTTTATCTATACTAAATCGACTGTTTAAATATACTTTTATTCTCCGTGAAATAATATTTACATTGTATTATATTTTCCGATTTGTTTCAAACACTTCAGCAACATGATCATAATACTCGACTCTCGTATCAATATTAATAAAATTGCAAAATGTTTCATGTAACATGCATAATAATATATTCATTAAAGCTGTCTGTTAGTGTCTATCGTGTAACTTTTCAACGTTGAAGACGTGCCACGATTGAAGCAACGGGAAAATGAAGGTTGGCATCGCGTGTCGGAGGATCATTGTTCCTCGTTCGAGGCCGGATAATCGATAAACCCGGGAAAACGGGCTGGTTCCATCAACAACGCGTACATGGAACGACGGACGGGCATAATTCGCGGCAACTTGAAAGCTTCGTAATTGCTTGGCTTGTTACGCGATGGATTATATAACGGGTCGACACCTATGTTGATTTCAGTGCTCGCGCGTTACGCGTCCGCTTACATAAACAGCGGCCGGGTGTTTCAATTAATCCGCGAAACATCGATCCCCATCGTTATATCGTTCAAATTTAACGACCCCTCCTTAATATTTAGCAGAGTAAATTCCGACTATTGGGTGTTTTGTTTCGATGGCTAATTGGGCTACGGTTAGTTGCGCGGATAATCGACGCAAATATTGGCGCTGGGAAGAGACGAACGCGAATTAAATTAGATTTTGACAAATCTACTTGATACTTTGGTTGCTTGTCAGTCTTATTGCGTTCGTTATTTTAGTGAATTATTTTATTGGATTTTTCTAATAACTAATCGTTGCCGAAGTGAATGGCAGGATGTTTTGGCTAATTTTGTATCCGCCGTGTTGCTATCTTAACCCTTTGATCACAGTACTGTAGTTCCATATACTGTAATAAATTATTAATTAACTAAACATGTTTTTATAATATTATTAATTAACTAAAGAATAATACTTCTCAGAAATGTTCAATAAAATTCGCGATGCATCGAAATAATTTAACGAACTCGCAGTCAAATTTCTCGTTTCCCATTCCCGCTAAAAATCGTAACTCGATCATTTTGACTAGCTTGATGGTGTCAATATCAAAAGTAGTTCCGTCTCGAATATCCACGATTTCGTCGAATTACCACAAGCTGGTTCCCTCCCTTGATATTTTTCGACGTGCGTTCATGAAACGACGCTGTTGAAACGCGTCCCTATTACGTCCCGTTTCGTTGGGCGTGGAAGATTGAAAGGGAAGTTGAAATTGTACCGCTTCGAACGCCGCTCTTTTTCTGTTTGATGTTCGGCTCGACTCAATCACGGTAGTTAGAGATTGATTACTGGTGGTGCTGAAGAAAAAAGAATTGCGAAAGGGAGGATGTTGCAGCTTTTCGTTGATTATTGTTCGTTATTGTTTTTCTACAGCCGCTTCAAGTTTCATTCTTTGTTCTTATGCTCAACTTTCCCAAGTTTTCCTTTCTATTAATCGATGAAAATAATTGCGACAGTAACAGGTTGAAGTTAATCTTGTTTTTAGTTCTTCAAATTGGAACTAATGCGAGTAAGCTAAATCTATCTCATAGTAAATAACAATCTTATATTTATTTGTTTGTCCTCGTTTATTGCACAAAATGCGATTAAGAAAGAAAACCATTCGATTGGAAATTTGAAATTAAATGGAGATCGATCGAATTAACGAGTTGGAAGTGGAGTCTGTCGGGGATTCCCGGGGCGATTTCGTTACAAAAAACCGAATCCTGATGCAGATACGAGGCTGGCTGGTCCAGCCTACCGCTTTGGGCCCACCCACGCCGTACCTAGCGTCAAAAAAACCCTCGAGGTTACAACGGAACAGGCCCTGTTGCCGGCGGACTCTACCCGACTGGTGGCGCCCTTTCTTATACTTTATACGATCCGAAGAGTTCGAAGTAGCAGAAGCATTCCATTACAGGAGCACCTAATCAAATAAAAATTTCAAGAATATTTTATGATTAAGCTACAATAGACAGGCTTATTATACATTGAAAAGAACAATTGCAAGATAATTTTATTTTGCCACTTCTAATAGAATTATTTCTGTTTAATACTATTCTTTCGTTTCGATAGTTAAAATTAATAAAGATAGTAAATTGGCGCTAATACTTCGAATGACTAAATTTGTATCAAGGAAATGCAATGAGTCATTGAAATTCCCAAAAGCGTAAAATCCACCGTGAAATTTTGCCATTTTTATATCTTTTCCATATTCGAAGAATATTGTTTGTTTTTTTTTTTATTATTATCGTGAGTTATTTTTAAATTGATTTTTCGACATATTCTTAGCATAGCTTTGAAGGTTTTCGGCAACTTGAATGTCGACAGCTTTTAAAAGGTCTTTTATTAGATCTTTAATAGTCCTTTTATATAGATTCCTTCTATTTTTAAATCTATCGATCCTTTCTTCGACATTTCCATTTACCAAGGTCTCCATTTCGTTGTTGCAATTCGCTAATTGCAAAATCTAGATACAACGGTATTCAATCAAGGCGCGCAATCGTAATCTCTTTAATGAAAATGTGTCCTGAATAACCGTTTCCAAGCACTAATCATTCATTAACACCTGCATTTCATCTGGATAATTCACTTTCTCTGATTAAAAGTCTTCGTTATCAGCGACCAACTGTTACCAATAATTAAGTTCTTATTACCGACAATTAGTATTTTCATTTCAATTGCACAGTGCCTTTAAATTTTTATGAAATTTTATATCTTCATTGCAATCTTTCTAAATGTATCAGACTTACACCCATACGAGATAAACTCCAACTTAAATCACAATGGACACGATTCACATACAACTCCAACATCTTTGCATTGAATCAAGTAATTTTACGATTTAATCGCCGCTTTCATATCGTTTCCATAGGACACAAATCAATCAAGATTTTTCTTATAATCGTCGTAGATGAATAGACCAATTTAACCAAATTCATACGAACAATAACTCAGAAATTTTTACATTGAATTAAGAAATTTTACGATTTATTCACTTCGTAGAACACAGTCTCAAAGGGTCTTCCCATGCAATTGTCATAAACGAGTACATCAACTTAACGAAATTCACGTTCTGCAAAATTGTTGCATTAAATCAAGAAATTTTACGACTTCGATCACTTTTTTCCCGCCTTCATAGAACACAAACCAAACGAGATTTCTCCTATAATCGTTATAAGCGATTAGATCAATTTGACCAAACTGACAAACGACAGGCACGATCCATTGCTTCGTATTAAATCCAAAATTACGATTCAATCGTTTTCCCCGGTTTTATATCGTTTTTATAGTACACAAATCTAAAGAGACTCTTCTCCCTCGCAATGATTTCGGTTCCACGTTTATACCATTTTAAGAACGGCGGTTGTTTTAATGGAATATAAAGTCGAGGAAAGAGAGCGTGTTTCATAGGCGTTTCCACCGATGGTAACACGGTCTCGTTTCTCCGTGGATTCTGACTATTGTGCAAACGCCCTTGGCTTTGCGCTCGGACATTATCTTCTGTCGAGACACGGATGACCTGTCCCCGTTGCGTCATCGCGTCACACGCCAGCGATTTCCTTCTTTCGCATCGGTTACCTCCGAAGGAGTCCTTTTTCCATGTCACTGCCGATGTTTCAGCCTCTCTCTTCTCCAAGCCAGCTTTATTTTCACCCTTCGTTCCTTCGGTGTCGTTGACGGCTGCCCTACATGAACGCGCGACGCTCCTTTAAAATGCCTCGGCGAAACGAACGCAGCGCGGAATATCGTGTGTTCAGATTCCTCTGTGCTTGTTATCTAAGCCATCTGAGATCTTCGCGTGCGGTAATATTTCGAACGAAGGTTTTGCCTGACGTGGTAAAAATGTAGGTTTTTCGCCGGCACCGTACGACTAATAATTAAAGCCGAATAATTAAACGAATCGTTTAGCTTAGCTTCAGTTCAGTTCTCAGTCGGTTTTACGGATTAATTTGACATTCAGTTTTAGGTATTTTTGTCTTACGGATTTTTATATGACGAGCATTAAGCGTCGAATATTTACCAAATTGCACACGAAAGGTTGTACATTCTAACTATCTAAGGCAAAATATTGTTACGAAATTTAGAAAATTGACGAGGAGAACTTAGATTGGTATTCTTTAGCTTCGTTTTTTTTTCAAATTCGTCGCCTTTTTCACATTCATCTAGATCTTCTTTTAAATACATCTTCTCTGTTTTCTTCTCCTGGTTTCCACTGACGTTCGCAAATCGTTGAATGATCGCTAATTTTGAAGAGAGAACGAATTGAAATAAACCTTGTTGGACAACATCCAATCCATATTGGATAGTTCGATAATGCGAACTATTACTTTTAGATTCACGCAGTGATCAAAATCGTTTCATTTTTTAAAGGTAATTTTAAATCTGAAAAATGGCAACGCTAGCAAACTTCGTCTCATATTCGTTCTATAGTAAACGTAACCAAAGTAAAGAAAATCAGAAATATATATTCTTATTTCGAGAAGTTTCCTCTAATCGACGTATTCTATTTCGAAAGATTCAAATTACATTGACAGGAAACAAGAAAAGAACGGAAACAAAGCGAGATTTCATCTCTCAAATAACACACACAGCAGTGCCATTCGACGATGCCACTCGTTTTGTATTGTCTTATTGTCTGTTATTACTGCAGCTATCTGAACTGACGGAGACGTCGAATACCAGCACGCAAACCTGTACGCGAGATTAATTATTGATCGGACCCGTACGTTCGATCGATCGTTAATTCGGGGATGCGTAATTAATTAATGCATCGGATGCATCGGACACATCGGATGCATCGGACGCATCGGACGCTTAGAACATTCGACAAAAGGAGGTATCACGGTGTTGCACTTAAAAGCACACAATGAATCCTTACAGATATGCGGCTGGTTTGCAATTAATCAATTCGACGAATTCGTGACGAAGCTCACACGTGACGTTGTTGACGACAATGTCGCAGCTGTTGGACGTTTATGATCACGAGAAGTCGCGTGCTTGTTGTTCAAAATGATAAATTAAAAAATTAAATACATTGAATTTCATATATCGTAGCGATGTAGTAAAAGATTTATTTCATTTGAATCGAAGAATCTATTTTTCGGTCAACTTCAACTAGGTTTTATTGCTCTGTTTTTTCCCTATATTTCGGATATGTGTAGTTTTAAATAGTTTCCAGCGATAACCAATTCAATAGATTTGTATTTAATAAGTCAGTATAAAATGTAGTCATTTAATTAGTATAATATTTTCAGTTAGTCAGGTCGAAAGTTTAATTTACGCAGGTAAAAACATATATGAAATTCATATGAATTTAAATTTAAAATAAAGAATATTTGAACGAGAGAGAATTTAAATTACAAGTAACATTTTAACTAACGTTAATTTTCCATTGGGCGATGTTCAATTAAGAGATAATCTGAAAATCCATATTGTAGGTAGTCCATCTATTTGGTTTTAACTTATTAACTTCGATATGCTAATAAACTTGTAAAATATTCCAAAGTTATTGCAAACTTAGTTCCTAGAATATAAATTGATACGTTAATTGTTATAAAAGTTAAATGATAATTGTATGAACGTGTAACTTTCTCTGTATCGCTCGTACAGAAAATAATTGCACAAGAATATTTCGCGAATGAAATTAATTTTCTGTTTACCTCTATAAGATTATTCTATATTCGATTATTTCTATATTATATCTGATTTTCCAATAACGTTCCCATCTAACATCTGCTAGACGAACGTGCACGTGCCGAAAAGAACGTGTAAATCGCTCGTAGTCGAAAGGATTACGCTGCTCAACCAAAATCGGTTGAGTTGAACGTCCTTCTTTCACCTGCGCAAGAGGTTTTTGTCCCGATTACATAAAGACATCCGGTTGCACGGGCTCGATTTTTTCTTACATGCGTAGGATAGAGGATCAAGGATCAAGTAACTCGAACGGTTCCGAATGTCAGATTCAGACTAGCGAATTCACTATTCGCACATTTTGTCACATTAAAAGACAATTCTTGTTCCTCGAATAATTCGTGTGATAATTTCGAAAAGGTTCGTGATCAAACTTTGGAATTTATGGAAAATTCGAGGACACAAAAATCCATAGAATAGGCATGAGACGCAAAATAATATAAATAGTTATAGGAACGAAAAATTAGGCGTTAGGGAATTAGCGTTACCGTGAATGTTCATGCATTTGTGAGAAATTTGAAAATTCGAAGTTGCACGATGCACAAAATACACTCCTCTATCAAGGGTTTACTCTTTTAATTAAATTGTCGAGAACACGAATTTGCGTAAAGATCAGCAATCTATTTACAAGCGATTATCCTGCTAATTTTCAGTCCTCCGTAAGAGAAAAATATCTTCTTCTGAGTTACTATCTCCCACTTTGTTTCAAGTTACTTTAAAACCTGTATCAAGGCAATTTGTTTCACGCGAAGCTGTCAGAACCGAGTTAATACGAGAAATAATACGCTGGATAAAAAGTTGCGGAGCTCGCGGTAGAACGGAGAGAAAAATTCCAGGAGCTTTGAAAAAAGGAGCCATAAATCCAAGTATGAGCGCAACGATTTCCTTTTTTCTTCCTCCTATTTACAGTCGATCATTCGAAGCGTAACCACAGTTGTGGCACGCTCCAGAAAAAGAGACTTAGGCGAAGGGAATCGTGGAGAGTATCAGAGTTGCGAAACGAAAATTGGAAGAAGGAAATGGAGGCAAGGTGAAGAGGTAACCTTGTTGTCACAAAAGGAACTCCGCCCTTGTTACTTCCTTTTGATTCCGCGTTTTCAAGCTGTTAGCCGACGAAATATCATTCGACCATCGTGCTTCGAACCTAACGAGGTTAATAAAGCCTGGCATACTTTCGAACGGGTTGTCGGTTGTTTTTTCCAGACGTACACTACCGTCCATAAGTATTCCGACACTTTGGAAGTTTTTTCATATCGGCATGAATTTTATCAAATGTACAAATTAATGTAAAAATTAATAACTAGTATGTATAGTTCAACTCCAGAATCTTAGGACGTCTATTTTTAACACACAGAGGATGTTTAATGCAGATTATGAATTTTAAATTACATACATCTTTTAGTAAAGTTGTTGATACATTAATAATGTATACTTTCTCTATCGTGTAGAGTAAATTAAATAAAAATTATCAAAAATATATCAAATTAAGTAAAATGTTGCAACATAGTTCGTTCATGATTTGCTTCAATTCTGAGGTAATTATGATAATAACTCTTCCAAGACTTTCGAACGGGGATCTATTTAGAGATCAGTGCACGAATACATTAAAAAGGTACGAGCGAATAGATAAATATTTTTTATTCTCTAATGTATGGTTTTCAAGAAGATAACAAAAATATAAAAGATTATATCTTCTACGGTACGTTGCTTCGATAATTTAGTTGCGCGTGTTTGTTCTGAATTTAATTTTCAGTTTCTCTGTATTTGTAATTTGCAAATTGAGTTACAATAATTATACTTTCCCTGTGTTCGATGTGTTCAATGTCTCCGTTCAAGTGCTGGAGAAATTTTCTGAGCTCCGGTAAAATAATTTCTACGAAGGTCTTATAATATTAATTCTGCACCTATCCATTTCCACGATCTCGTGAATTATATTTTGAAAAAGCTTTTGGACAAATTAGTACATAATAGTAATACATCGTAATAATAAAATAATAAAGAATGAAATAAAAAGATGATAAACAGAATATAGATATTATTTGTGATATTGCAATTAAATTACATTCTATGAAAAATAAACGAGTCTCCCGGTACATTTAAACTGGTAGTGTATGTGAAATTTGTTCTAGAGGTAACGAGTTATTTGCCGTATTTTAATTAATTTCTCTGAAATTCCAATATTTATCAAATTACAAAGATGTTATGTACGTGTTGAGTAAATTCTTTCGTCAAAGCCGAAGGAGATTTTCAAAATTTTCCACTCGCATTTTTTCCTCATTTTTCTGTCTCCCTTAAAATATTACGGATTCATGCTTTTGATGTTGAAGATGAGAAAGTGCCTGTTAAGTTCCAGCAGCCATTATGAAAACTAATCACGCCCTTTTGGTAACGTGCTATTGGATATTATAAGCGTATTGGTTGTCGACGACGTGATGAAAACGGCTGGTTAATGTGTTTTCCTGGTAGCTCGAAGAGGAGAAAGGAATAGCCTGGTAAGGTCAGCAAAGAGGCGTTGACTGACAGAACATTCTGATGCTGTTCACTAATTAACATAGTAATTAACGTGGTGATTGCTGGCTGACCGCGGACCGACCTATTTCCGGGATTATGCGTAACCACCCCTTTCCTTCATTCATATAACGAGTTTCGAATTTTAGAGACACATCGTCTGTTCCGTGATATTTCAAATAACACGTTAAATATTGCATAAACAGGCATTGTATATGGTACGAAACATTGCCAGTATCGTGAAAAAAATGATCGAGAAGAAATAATGTCAAATTTAACGTATGTTCCAATGTTTTTGTTAGTAATTATTAATTAGTAATTTTGTAAAATTACATGCAGGAAAAATTCGTAGAAGCTTCAAATCCTAACAATTCTTTTCCATTAGCAATATTATGTAAACTAACATAATATGAAATTTACGTTTTATTAATACGATTTTATAAAATTGAAGTGAACTGGTTCGTGATTGATGAAATATTACAATGAAAATTTCATAATTTGGCTATTTTTCATAATCAATAGCTCATTTCCATCAACTTAAGCTCGCACGCGAAACAGTGTGTTTGATATCATAAATAATATTTGCGAATGGAAGCGGGGAATAGAATGAAAAGCCAAATACAGCTCGATGTTGGATTCGATAAAGATTTTATGAAAATATTGAAAAAGAAAGTTCACACTCAGAGTAACTATGACTTCGTTTACAAACTCACTGCCCTGCTCGAGATCCACAGAAATTCCGAGGTTCAATCGAACAAGACTCAATAGTAAACTGTTGGATATCATCACCGCGTGAACAAACTTCACTTTGTTAACATAATACAAGTTTTGTTTACCATAAAAAACTCCATTTGACGTTAACGGGATTCGAACCCACTATCATAGCGTTAAAGTAATTTTAACGTCTAAGACGATAGCCACTTCGCCAACATAATCTTCGCAAAAGTGGTTCTTCTATTCTTTAGATATCAATAAAATATTGTAATATTTGTTTATTATATATTTTCATATCAATTTAGCGTATTTGATATACTAACTATATCATATTTGAGTTATATTTAGTAACAGTATACGTATATAGAGAGCAGAGAATAACTCGATTAGTTAATTCAAGCACTATCAGATGGCACTGTGAGGCTCTCACAAAGGAAAATTCCTCTCTTACGACTTTGAGGCTTACGACGCGACGCAATTAGTATGCACTACATAAGATAATAGCGCAGTTATGTTATATTATATTATAATGTTACAACATTATAATACATGTAATAACACGATAAATCGTTATTATAAAAATTTTAATTGATCATTTAAACGACAACTTGGGCCGCTCTATAATTGAACTACATTTTTGGAAGCTAAAATTACAAAGTACAAACAGCAAATACACTAAAATTAAATAATAGAAATACAAATACTTATTTAGTTAAATAAAGCACGAGTGTAAAATGAAAGAAATCGAAAGAAGAATCAACATATCATCGTTATAACAATTTTAACTGGACATTAAATAAACATCGTTCTTATATTAGAACACTAACTGACCTGCTTACTTAACACTTCTTGAAAACTTGAAGCACTAAGCACTTTTATTAATTAATTAAATATAGTTTAATAAAGTTTAATAAAGCGATTAATAAAAACATAGATTGTTATTTAATCAAACAAACCGCAAGAACAAAACGAAAGAAATTAAAAACAGCAGCAATTTTTCATCGTTCGAAGTATCTATTACAAATGATTGATAACGATCCGCTGCGAAAGCAATTAGTATTTTATTTCGATTACTTTTACATTGATACTCATAGCGGAACAAAGTTTTCATTTCCGTCGAAGCTGCGCGTATTCTATCGAATTAAAAAGGCAGCGAAATTAATCGAAGTAAACACGGCTGCCGCTTCCACTGATTTCCGTCATTTTTTATTACGCTTTTTTTCATTGCGTATTGATATTGGGAACAGCGTTTGATTAAATTTCCACTGGCTCACTCGCGTATCGCCACCGTATACTGACGCATCGTTCAATTATGTAGCTCTCCTTTTTTTACGTCTTCCGTATATAATTAACCAAAGCTTCTTATGCAGGAGAAAGCGTACGACGAGAAATTACGGACAATTAATCCTTCTGTACGAACAGTTTGCTTTAATAGTTATCATTACTTTCGCGTTACCTTAACGTTCACGTCTGAGATTTTTTAAGGCCGCTTGAAGCTAAAAAGATTGAAGATTATTATTTTAAAATATATTGTGGTAATAACAATTCCGAACTATATCTAAGACTTCAGTGATCGTCGCTATTAGAATCGAAAAGATATTTCATCAAAAGTCAAGCAAATTCATAATTAAACGCGACAGAATTTCACGCTTTTGATATAACGAACTTTGCATCAGTGATTTTAATCACACGCAGAAATACTGATCACCAACAAATTCGAAAACGCAATAATCGACTTGTTATAGTAACTCCGAGATTAGTTTTCAACGTGTTATTTTATCAATTTATCAATCGATCCATCAACGTTTCGGTACCGATGAAATTGCATTTCGTGATCGATGTTAACCATTAATATACCTGGAAAATATAAATATCTTTTGCACATAAATCTCTCTCTAAATAATATTTTTTCTCGTTATTTCTCAACTATCTGTATTTTGCCAAAATAATATCAGTGTACACCTATCGATTAAATTTCAACAAACTACGCTGATAATAAAATTTTCTTTATCGCACATACTTGAAGATTGAGGATCGCAACCACAGTCACTAAAATCCATCAAAATCTATAGACTATATGCGGATATATTTTCTTATTTATAGAATAAATTATTAGAAGTTATAGAATAAATAAATGGCAACTACGAGTATGTATGGGAATCGGAGAATTAAAGAATTAATCGCAGTAAACGATATTTTCAATAGAAAACGATTTTCAATGAAAGAAATGCCATTTGAAGCGCGAAATAATTATTATAAATTTTCTTTGAGCACCGGAGTAGGTGCGTTACATTCGCCTGTGTTAAACGTTGAGTTTGATGGGAAATTTTCACGGCTGATGTATTACCGGAACGTTATTAAAGAGGAAATCGGGAAATGCGAAAGCAGCGACGCGTTTACAGAGAGAGGACACAACGGCGATATTTCAAACGAGGCAGTTTATATCCCACGGCTGTAAATATTTTAAAACGAGTAACATTCGATGTGCTAGAATTATCTGCTTTGTGACAAAGGATATTAACATTCTTTTAGCAATTGACGTTGATTTACGTAAGAGAAGTTGCGTTGGATTCATACTATTGGAACAAGATAGAAAGGAGGATTGTTAAAACAAAGGATCGCTTGTTCAATCGTGTCAAATACAATTAAAAACGATCCAGCTTTTTAACGAACAGTCACGAGTTTCAAGCGGATACAAATTAGATTCTTACGAAATGTCTATGTCGTTGTCGTTCGAGCAATGAATGGAATTGTTACAAACAGATCAACATTCGCATTTTTGTTCCGTCAAAATGGCGAGTGAAACTTCACGAATAAGAGTTTACATACGAGAAAAATACATTTGTTGATCTGTGGCTTTGACGCACCTAGAATTGCTTGGTGAAAATTAATTGGGTTGTAGATTTATATCACTGTAATTTTTTTTAGCAACTAGAAACGTAGCGTTTTTCAGCAGTGCATTTTGTTTTTTTTTTTTCACTTTTGAAATCTTTCTCGTTGTAGAAAAGTGGAAAGCTGACCGATTCGGGTGTTTATTTCCACGTAAAATGTGAGCCGAACCGGTCTGTTTTGCCCATTCGAATGAAATATCGTCGACATCACTCTGCTCGCATACAGTAGCAAATAAACAGTTGGATTTTTCGTTGAAATGCAAGAGAATGTATTCACAATATACAAAGTTGTCGAAAATCCTTGTTTGGAATTTGTGGAATTGTCGGGTATTCCTAGATGGAAAGTTTATCATTTGATTCCTTTTTAGGGAGCTCACTTGACCTGTGTCGTTTGGTAGAGAGAATTGATGATTTTACAATTTAACACTTACATGCACAACAGATACAGGTATAACATTTACTGTGTCGCATAATGTGTGTTCAACATTAGCATATTTATAGAAATAATTATAATATAAATAATTATCTATTTGATAAACAATGCTATTTATTATTATTCTTAATAAAACGAACACAAAGGAAAAATGAGATGTAATTTTTAAATTACATTTCTATAATTCTGTATAACCCTGAATAAACATTTAAATGAATATGGACGAAAATTGAAAATTTTCTTTTCATTTCTTTTTTGTGAAAATTCCTAGATAGATGGTGGTCGATGTTTCTTAAAACTGAATTTTACGTATAACAAATTTTATATTATGTTGTTAATTTAATACTCGAAATATGTTTCAATTAAAGTTAATTTCATGCATGATCATGAATTTCGCTCGTAATACATCGATCGGACATGTTTAAATAATGAAAACTATTGGATCGTACTAAAACTCAACTTATGATCGGATCAGAGCATATCTTCTGTTTTTCTCTCTTTGAACATAACAACAAATAACGAATTAATTTCGAACATGGAAACCCTTTCACCTCGATATTCAGATAAATATGCACATTTAAAATGAAACCCTGCTATGAATATTCACACAAAAATAATCCATTCGACTGAAATTTCGTCTTGAAAACTTGCATAATTCATGAACCTTTCCGATCTTCTCAAAATTGCACTTTATCGAGCATTAGCAAAGCAATTAAAATCGCGTTTTAACTCGGCATATCGAAGAGTCCTTTTTCTTATTGCCATTGTACATTTTGAATCTCTAAAAATTCAGGCAGTAATTATAGAAATTTATAATTAATGATGATATACATTATGATTACATTAATAATATAATTACCCAATAGAAATATATGTCTACAAAGAATAGATATAATTGGAAAACATTAAGTTATAGTGACGTGTAAAATTTTCCGGTTTCACGATAAATATTTAACTTCATATTTGAAAGCTGATGTTTAAAAGAATTTTAAATAATACCGGGCTAAAGAGTATGATAAACAAAAACAGTGTAATACACAAGAATTCTCATATAATTGTATAATATTACTTAAAATTCTCTTAAATACTGCTTTTGAAATATAAAGTAAAAGATATATTTGGCAGGAAACTTTTGTACGCCATTATACATCGTATATTATATATTTTTATTTATTTCGATCAGTCAAAAATGCACTAAAGAGCAGCAAATTTATTAATAAACGACCACAATATAATAATCTAGCAGTTTGCACCAAAATCTTAACAGATCTTCAAGGAAGAGATAGAGAAACCGAAATACTGGACTTCATTCGAAAAACGTGTCTCCCAATTAAGTCACTAGAAATCCCGGCGGGATATTCAATGGGCGACTGGAGCGACATAATCGTCGCCATAAATCATTATTAATACGTCCATTAGGTCGGCTCGATCGTAAGGCCACATTTGGAGTCGGTTCACGAGGACTGGTTGGATACTTTTTTTGCGATTCCTCGATCTCTCCGCTCGTTTCCTCACTCGTTTTATATTCTTTACTTCGCGAGATTATCTTCGTCCGTGAAACAGTAGCGACTCGTAGCTGCATATTTTCAACGATAACGCGACCATTTGCTGGTGAATATCGACCGATTAAATTCCACGAATTCCCCGTTTTAATCGCGAGATCGCGCGAATGTAAATCGCTCGCGAGGCGAACGGAACGTTGTTATCGCGAATACTTGGTGTCGGTTTTGCATTCACTCGAACGAATAGATACTTACATACGACATTTTCTTGCTTGATTGGATTTTTATTTAGTTGCAATATATCTTCATTTTTGTTGATTTTATAATTGTTAATTTATAATTAAGGAGATATATTTTAATACAAAGTAGATAAACACGAGCAGAACCCGTTAGGTTCAACCAAAAATATAATTGTTAAAACAAATAATATTTTGATATAGTGTACACTTTAATTGAAACTTCAAGAGATCTTTTCGCCGGAGTCTTCGATTTTCAATTAGTTTCTCTGTTTTATGAATTGACTTATTCTGTAACAGTAGAACTGACAGGTGATTAACGCAAGGGGAAAGATCTAATCGTTACTTTCTTCGATTACTTTTCCATATTTTCTCTTGTTGCATCTAAAGTGCACGATATTCTCTCATTCTTTTATAACGACGTCTCATGATACGCAAGTACAATTGTTGTGTGCGATACCCAAGATTGCATTTTAAAATATTGAAGCTTAGGTAACTCGAATGATACAAACCTTGCTGCAAACATTTATGTACTTAAATCATCGTGCACCAACGAAAAGTAGAATAAAATAGCGTTGGAAAGACACGATCCGAGTTTCATGTAGCGTATCGTGTCGCGAAATCCAGGCAAGTCGTTGCTCGATGAATATTCAGGGATTCCGTTACATTATGCTAATTCGACGTGAAACGAACAGTCAGAGATCCATAAGTAGCTTGTTGAACCGTTGTTCTACTGACGTAGGAACACGAAAACACGTGGCCCGATAGAAGCAATTCCTAATCGAAACTTTGCTCCGCCGCTAATTTATGGAATACATTACACGCATCGAGCCAGGGCAAACGTTATTTCTGCGAATTGTTCTTTCTATCTGAGTTACAGTTATCGGCTCAGTTGTAGTTTAATAGAATGTATAACGAAGGCCTGAACGAGAGGTGGATTGAATTATCGACAGGTCATTGACGGATTCGTTTTTCCATCCAGCTCGATCGGTCTTGTAAATCTTGTTCAGTCGACCGTTCAATAGGGTGTTTCTCGTTTTTTTGTAACGCGAATGTCGAAGGGTGATCAGCTCGGCAATCTTATTTTTAGGGGTTTGAAGAAGTGGAGTGATCGAATTAATGGCGGAGAGTTCAAGTTACGTTTTATTATACCGAGAGAAGAAATTGCCAAAAGTGGATAAATTCATTATTTCTGAACATCAGAAAGAACGAATTATGCGAATCTATCGCATTCAAGAGATTGAATAAAAACGTATAGTAAATTCATAGTTTCCTAAGCAATTGCTCGGGATTTTTAATTTGTTTTTATTAAATCATTGTATGAGTAACGTGGTTCTTAAAACAGTTTGGAAACCTACATTGCAACATGTAGTAATTTTATGTGGAATAATCGTGCAGAATTCTTAAAATTTTCTTTGCGTTTCTATTAAAAATCTTCGCAAAAAAATACTTTATATTAAACCATTAACTCGAAGTTAGTAATTCATAAAACTGTCGCTGGATAACTATTCGAACAACATCCCATAATCGGTGCAAATGTTTTGAATAATTGAAATTTTAGACACGTGCAACTTCGAACTATTGATACACATTCAAAACAGTATTCATTGTCCTAATAAGGGATTCTAACTCTGTTAACTATAGCAAAGAACTCTTATTTAGCTCTTATAGTAGAAATGATGTAAAGGATAAAAGTCTACCGTTCAAATAATTATCATTACTCTACATGAAATTGACTGTAGTTTATAATTTGATTAATAAATCGCTTTCCATTTAAAGGCGTATAGTTCTAATTTGAAAAAGTGTCCGTGATTATTTCAGCGATTTGAGCGGCGGCGAACCGTGAGAAAGGAAGCAAAGTCGTTGGCCGCGAACGAGCAGAATAGGAAAACTCGTTTAAGACTGACGAGATCCAACGTTTAAAACCGTCGATCGGCAACTGTCAATTAACGAAAGCTTCCGCCGCACGAATCGATCGCTAGCTTAGGGGTAGCTTCGCAGTGAGTCAGGATTAGGTTGATGTTAAGCTACGTAGAAATTTATGGTTGAAATCTTTGGCGTGTTTAAGTAGGCTGAGTTGTAGATAGATTTAGAATACCACGTAAACGTTCTAAGATTAACTACGTTAGATTAAAAAGGTTTGGACGTGTTTTATAAAATGGAATCTACGTAGCTACACAGATATTTCCTACATGCGCGTGTGCATGTTTCTTGGTAATCTTTCGTGGTCTATGTTTGTCAAAACTTTTCAAATCAGTAGAAATCAAGAATTCTATTAAAAAATTACCTTGAAATCAAAACATATGGAAAGAAGTTATCGGCGTAGAAAGAGCAAAATGACGCAAAATATATTAATTATTTTAAATTTACGAGGTAATTATCTTGAAATAATTCTTGGATTAAATATTTCTTAAAAAATAATCATATTGTTAGAATAATACTAAGTAGTAGTTTTACCTTTGAATGGCGTCTACATTGAGTTTCAAATGTATTCAAAAGTTATATTAGATTCTATGTAATGTAAATACTAACAAAGTGAAATGTAAACTCAGGTCGAATCTCAAGCAAGCTCACGTTAAGTCACAATAAATTTACCTTCGTTAAACTTTACTTGGATTGACGTAAGGTACCGAAACCTTCTACCGCGATTTCCTAAAGCAGACACACATTGAATCGCGGATATCGCGTACTTCCACGCACAATAGGTCGTGCATCTAATTGCGCAACAAAGTCGGCTTCACGATAACGAAGCCACGACTTCACGATGCTAGCAACATGCCGTGGAAAGAGAAAATCGCCGGTAATTCACGTATTGGGTAATTCACGAGAAACGTGGAAAGTAATTGGCTACCCGTTACCTGAGATCGTTACGAAGAAATTGCGCTGAAATGCAATTGCGCTAGTCGAGGCTCGAAATTTATGGATTTTCGATCATTTATGCGATTCCTAGGAAAAATATTTGTTAATGTTATTTGCGAATAACGTTGATAGAAAACAATATTCAGAGTTTGAATTAGAGATTCAATAATCTAATTATTAATTGAAATAAATGGTAATATGTATTTATCATTGGTATATAAATTGTGTATATTGCTGTATATTCATATTATATATATTCTCTTCCATCTTTGTGGAGTCCAAATATAAATCGATCAAGAATTTATTATGAAATTACTTTTTATTAAATTAAGAGTTGAAGTTAGAAAATGAATAGCTCGAGAGAGCGAGGAAGGATAAATTAAAACTCTATAGGAACATTTTAGATAAATTGCTTTTAGATTGATGACAATGCAACACGAGAATCTTCGATCGATCTTTGTCCTGCAACCATTGCTATTAAATTCTTAACCTAAATATCGTACCTCGTACCTCATCCGAAAACATTCCCTTGCACTTTCTACTTCAAATTTTTAATAAAAAAAATAATATTTCATCATCTTTCACAGTTGCCTGTTAATTTACTAATTTACAAAGAATAACGTAATTATAAATAATATTCAAAGTTTAAACTCGAAAATTATTAATGATCCAATCATCGACTAAAACGTACAGACTTTTAAAAGATAGTAACATTAAACGCAGAAGGAAAAACGATAATTTCTTTCAACATCAGTCCACGATGGTTTCTCATAAGAACCACACAATGTATTATACATAAAACTTCTTCAACTTTTCGTTCAAATTTCCAATATATTTTTACGAGTCTCTTTCAAAAATTATGGTAAGCAAATTGTTTGAGTCAGATCTAAAAACTTACTCTTCGAATGTCGATCACGAGGGTTTATGTTTTCTTTATTACACGCACGTAACTACGGTTTAGCAATGAGACCGACATACAGACCGAAAATGGAACCCAAGGGACCCTTTGACTCTTTTTTTTTTACGACGCTCAGGGATCCCCGGTGTTTGTCACATAAATGGCCACATCATCGAAGCGCGACACTTGTTCAAACGCGGCGCACGTGTAAGAAGAATAAAAGCTCGTGGTCGTTCATCTAACAGCATAAGTCGGCTGCAATAATTTATTTAGCAGTTCGAGCATCGTCGTTGCCACCTCGAAATAACAAATCATGCGGCTCGCTTAATGGCGATTTTTATGTTTGTACCTTTGTGTAATGCTCTTAGGCGATGTTAATGCTCTTTAGAGTTGATCATTATTAATTACACGATATCAAAGAGAAGCTCAGAAAGAAAGAATTGCCTTCACAATGCATTATTAATTGAATTTGAAGCTCAAACTTCTTTAGCGAGAAATTATACAATACGTGGTGTCGTTAATCCATTTGTTATTACTGTTGCCCTATTGCATATCGTTGCAAATTATCGGTGCGACTCACGATAGTGTTGAATATTTTGTAGCAAATGTGTGACCACGAAATTAAATTACAAAATTGTTACTTTTGTCTCTTAATTATTGTATTAATTTTTGAGATGAATAGAGTGCCGATTGTCATACACTTATGTCAAATCGAAAGATGCAAAAATGCAAAGAATGCGCATGTATACGAAATATTCAAAGTAGAATACTAGTTATTATTTCTGAGTGATAAAACGAACCTCTGTCTAAGTTGTGTTGCCCAATTTGTGTGCACAAAAATATAAACTTGCACAAAAGACCATATAAAATCACAAAGATATTCTTCTCTATTTGTAACTTTCCCGTAGTCATTAACAGTTTAACTTTTTCATAAATCCTCTAACCTCATTTCTAATTTTCATAAACTCAAATTCACATTCCGCATCAAATCGGCTTGCAAATCAGTAAATTCGTAGTAACGAAATACGTATATGGATCAAATTAACTCGCGTCGAATTGCAGTTTCCAATTACGAACCGGCGTATTGTTCAATCTTTTTTACACATTGAAAATGGTAACATATGAACATCAACGACATGGAACATCGCCATGGTATTCGACTAATTAGAAAATTGGACGGTTTCATTGCGGAAGCGAACAGTGGGATGAAAGACGTGCAAAAGTTTGGTGCGTTATCGCAAAACGCCCTATCTCGATACGATATTGTCAGAAGTCGAACGATAATTCATCCTCTCTTTGGTTGTTTTCCCGTGAGTTCACCTAAACAAGGCGGCCACGGCGAACATTATCCTCGAGAGGAAGGTTACTGGCTGCTTTTACGACCAATTACACGTTGCACGGCCGTATCATCGTTGAAGCTGAACTATTCGAGTGCGAGCGAGCGTCGTTGTTATCGTCGTTCAGGTTGAATCGCGTGACGTTTTTCATCTCGCGCCCGTAGATGTCGACTGGATTTTAAATTATCGGAAGGATAGCCACGTTTCCAACGTTTTTCCGTTGGGGCACCGTAAATGTACCGGGTGGCTCTTATTGTTAGAAACTTCTGGAGATGTCAAAGGATAAAAGGGTGAGAGGATGAGAAAAGTATCCCGTTAGCCTAAGTTGAGTAAGCTTGATTTCTTTGGCTGTTACGTTATTGCAAATTAGAGGAGATGTTAGCGATGTTCGAAATTGTTTGGCGTTGTTATGTCCTGGCTATATGTTGGATGCATATACATTTGTTTATGAAATTTGTTGGAGTCATATTTTGCATAAATGTAAGAAGATTTTAGAAGCAGATTTAAAAAAATATCTATTGCCTCTGTTCTGTGTTTTTTCAATTTGTTATTCAATTTTAAAAAGGTTTTATTGGTTAAGTTAATAATTTGTTAAAGGAAATACATCCTGTTTGTTGTTCATTTTGTTTTCCTTTCACGTTAGTTAATTGTATTGGGTTTTACTAATGCAAAATCGAAATCATATTTAATTAAAATATGATATTGATTTTATCGTGTTCTTTCACTTTGCTGAAATTTAATAAACAATATTTGAGCAGGCTACATTCGTACAATATCTTGCTTGATTTTAATTCTACCTTCTTCTGCTGAATTTTTTGGTACGCGTTTAAAAAGTACTCCAATATCAACCGTAGAATTAAATGTCGTAGAAATATTCGTCTGCAGCTGCTTTTTTATTCATGCATCGGAAAGGAAACTTCAACGGTGACGACAGTATACTACGAAGTTGGACGATATAAAATATCATCCATTTTTACGCTTTTTCATTCGAACTTGCTGAAACAAAGGCAGTGGAAGGGAATAATAAAATAACTCGCCGTCGATGGTTCCATTTTTACGACAGAAGAACATGGATTTAATATTTTCCCATTTTCTCTGTGTTTGCCTGAGAAATTTGATCGAAACGTGTGACAATTAATTGATCACAATTTTATATTCGTGCGAAATAACGATTCAAAATGTGTAATACAATTTAGCAGAAACTGTTCGCAAGATTTATAAAAAAAATATTGAATTAACTATTATGTATCAATAGTTTCCTTATTTACAGTTTAAAAAAAGGTAGAAATGAAATTAGAATAATTAGTAAACAAGAATAAATAGAACAGGTAAGTTAATAATACGGATGTTGAAATCTATTAAAACGACGTGTTACGCAATGAATATATATAGGTAGAGATGAGGTAAAAATTTAATTTAATCATGTATAATTAATAAGGTGATTATCGCAATATTTAACAAAAGAATTTTCTTTAGAATTTAACATTTCAAATGAAATAGCAATTCTTAATGATTTGAATAATTTAATAAAATTTTCTATCATCTATAATATAAATAGGAGTGTACACATGTAAAAAATTACAGAACTAAGTAGCAGAAAACCAGTAAGCAATATGAATTAATTATTCATCACACTCAATTTTCATCGTGAAGCTATTAATATTTTTCCAAAAAATCATATAGCGAAAATAAAATATAATGTCTCGATATTTTTATGCTTTGTTAATATTAATCATTTATTTAATAAGATTTATAAAAATACAATTATATAATTAATTTGATATACGTATGTGGATACTGTTAATGGTACCATACTATAATAGTACCATGATGCCATTATACAGATACTGTTGGGTCAAGAGGAAGGAAATAAGAGAAGCAGCAATTAAAGGGTTGATGGATTAGAGTATAACTCTCAGCGACGTTAACCACGTTAGTCAGATCTTGACAAAGAGGTTCGCGATTCAACAATAATGGTTTCATTTCGTCCGAATCGAGCTAGTTTCACCTGATGCTATTGATTTCCTGTTTAGCATTGCACTTGCTAATTTCTGTGAATTCTCTGATAGGAATTTAATTCCAGTCTGATAAGAGTCCTACGGAAGAGGAATTTTCTTTATTCGTAAATCTGTACCGAGAATTTTCGATTTTCGATAGATGAGCCTCTGTATCGCAGAATTTTAATATTAATAACCTTTCCAATCATCGAGTCACGTTCGATCTAATAGAATTTGAATATTAATATAAACCTTGAGTCTCATAAAATTGAACGAGTAACTGGAAATATCATTATGATTTGAAAATTTGACAATTTAAATTCTGTTTTTTAACACGTAAAATTTTCTGATAGATTTCAATAGAATTTAATGGGAATAAACAATTTTAGAGATTATCAACATATGGGAATTTTGTAATTTAAAATTTAAAAGATTTATCGATAACGACTCAACAAATTGTTCTACCCCTTTCTTCTTAACATTTTCTTCTAAATCTGATCACAATAAAAAGTTTCGCTACTTTCTTCTTTATAAATTTTCCTACATTTAGAATTACATTTACTACTACAATTTCTACTACATTTTAAATTGATACAGTATGAATCCTAGTAACTTTTGTACTAAACATTTTTGACAATATTGATAACAGTTACCTCTTTTTCCCAGAAGTACTATACTTATTTATTCGTTGCTTTTGTTAGGTATAAATTCATCTTGTAAAATTATAGCGTCTTCCTATACTTTTTAGTTTATAAATTTTTTCTTGTCCGTTACTCTATATCCTATATCTATTTTTTGCAGCATTTCTTCTTTTTATTACATACATACGTGCTCGTACACCTTTACAAAAAAAAAACTATCCCATATTGATGACCGTACCATTATCATTAATCATCCAACCACCCTCTAAATAATGCCACCATTTACAAACATCCCTCAAAATGAAAGGTGAATTTCAAAAGCTGAAAATCGCGCGATATTACTCAACCGAGTGATCAAATCGGAGCTTCAGTTTCCAGTGGTGATTAGTATCCCAGCTTTTTCTCTTCTCTCCAGATAAACAGGTTTATCGGTGCACGGTTCGCTTCAATAAATTCGAGTCGGCTTGCTCTTTATCGTTGGATGACTATCGCGAGCTCTGATAGCAACTTCCTTCTCCATATTGCGCCGCTGTTCTCCATATTGCATATATGTAACTGTGTACAGGGCAAAATTAACGACGCAACCACCCTTCGACCACATAGGGAGAGATATCGTACGAATTTCAGAGCGTCCGATCTGATTGCTAGTTTCCACAAGTCTTTTCACGACGAATATGAAAAGAAACGTATTCGTTTATTCGTAATCTTAAAATGCTTCTGTACTAGAATTTCCATAATAATGTAGTACGAAGAATGCGTATGTTGCTATAAAGTTGGACAATTTGTGATTATGATTACGATTATGATTATGGTTATGGTTATGAACGAACTGTTGTGAATTACGATTATGTCTACGAGTAAATTACCTCATGCACGTTATTATTGTAATTATAAATATGAATGTGTTGTTATTAATTGTGAGTGCGATTATGTAGTTGACCTTCTTTTTTGTAAATTCTTATTATGGCTAGATCAGGTTGAGGGTGATTAAGGCTGTGTTAAAAAATGGTGAAATATTATATTCATAGTGGAACTTTCTTACGATAAAAAATAAATATATTCGATATTTTTAAAATATTATAATTATAGGATTAACTTATGGTTTCATGGTAAATAAACTTTACATATATACTATATATTTCTCTGCTGGTATGTATACCGGTACAGTAGGATTAAATTTTCTATTTCAGCGGGCAAAATAAAAATTTTAGTGGGTAAAATTCTGTTGCACGAAAGTGCGTTTTTATTTGAAACATTCGCGTTACTGTTCAGAATATCGATTGTTAACTATTGTCATAAAGGTATAGCCGTAGAGATAGAAACAAGGATTTGTTGAACCGTAACTGGACGCAGGAGCAAACTTTCGTACTCGTACAAACGAGGCGATGAGGTACAAAGGACTGTAATTAACGGAGCGAACGATCTCTCGAAAGACAAAAAGTGGAAAACACTGAGGGGTAGATTTCATTTTGACTTCGTTTACGGTCCCTTACTATACTTTTTGCGTCTGTCAGAGGTAAAAGTCACGTATATACGTTAACGGTAACCAGCTAAAAAGAGGTTTTGCTCCGAACCCTTTTTGCTTGTAAAAAGTATATTTTACGAATCTTCTATTGTACACCGTGTGTACTATACTTTGGAGAAAAAGTCATGAACGTTTAGATCGAATTAGAGAAAATCAAGCTAGACTCTGAGTAAAACGTAAAAATAATATTGTGTTCAAATAACCGAATTTCCAGTACAAAAGACGAAATAGAAATATCCCGAGAGAGATCTTAAAATAAAAAGTCGAAAATATTTAGAGTATATAATCAATTAATTAAATAAGTAAATAATCAATTAATTAATTAATATATGTAAACTCCCTAGAGTTCATGTGGAATAGGGATTCTTTTTGTTTTACGGATAACACGATAGGCTTTGTTTCACGGACAGAGCGATCTTCTTTTATTTTACGGACAACCATTTTTGAGAGGCACGCATTTTCCCAAACGTACGGACAGAGAGTTACATTAGAGATAGACAAGGTTACAGAATAGTTATTTAAGATTTTAAAGACTGAAGAAGAAAGATCGGTAGCTCAGGACGTTGAAAATCGATTCTCGATTTTCAGGTAAACATTGTTCAAAACTTGTTATTTCTCATTCATATAATTATTGTTATTTATTGTTATAGACGGATATTAATTGTTGTTTATTTTTGTATTTTATCTAATTACTTTATAATTAAAAAAACTCGATTTTCAGACTACAGAATCGATCCCTGAATTATCCTAAGATTTACGATCTTACATATATATAAGAGTAAATTTCAAGATTTTAAAAAACTTCTGTAAAAAGATTTTTAAATCATTTTTTCTAACTTTCGAACTTATGAAGCTGATCAAGGTGATTCTTTAACAGCTTCATTATAAAAGAAAGGTTAATTAACGTGAATAATAATAAGATCAATCTAATTTTTGATAATATCTTATAATACCTGTTATAATAGAAATGTCAGTAGTCATAGTATAATGTATGTTAATATATATTAATATTTATTCTGATCTTAATAATATTTAATATTATATTCTAATGTGTAAGTATATAACATATATTTATAGATATGTTATTTAATATTTATTGCAAAAAAGAGTTCGTTTAGTTATTATTATGTGCTGAAAAATATATTAAATATGAAATATATATTATGTATTGAAAATATATGAAATTATTGGGAATATATTAAATTTCCATTCAGAGAATATTCTTGAGAATTTAACTTTCATTTCACAAATTATATTTCACAAAGAGCACAACATAGTAGTTTCAAAAATGCCATTAGTTACAATAGTTTGCTAATAAACTATTGGGAAATAGTTTCCCAATTTACACTTCCTAACCGAGCTCTAGTATTCTGCTAAAACGATTAAACGAACAAGCACCAGTCATTAAATCGAATATATTTATTTCCATGAGCATTAAAATTTCACGACTCTATACATTTAAAACACTTAACTCGATGAGACGAACCGGGCATGAGTTATTACGTAACAAGAGGTGCAGGTTGTCTATTAATTATAAATCGTATAATATCGAGCAACGCCTCTGCACGTAGCGGTCGAGGCTTGACATTAATGACGCAAACACCCTTCGGTGTAGTTGCTTAGGGGTGGAAACCGTTTTGATTCCATTTACGCCACATTAGTGTTCGCTTTGTCCCGTTCGACGAAGGGTCGCGAGACAGGAAAGACAGTCCGACACTTTCCACCGACGATTCTTATATGCTTGTTAAAGATATATGTACGTAACCTACATTAGCAACAATGATTGGGGTCATCACGTATTGCACAAAATTAAAGTGAATTTAATTCCTTCAGGACCGAATTCATTATCATTATTAACTAACAGAATGTTACATTTAGATTAATAGAAAAACGTAATTTTAAAATTTACTCTATTTTTAAATATTCTGAATGATTTGATCGGTTGTTAGCTTTTGCAGAATTATATTCGGTTCAATTTTTGGAACTCACCCTTTATATCCGACTTCCTCTTCTGATCTCTTCGCGGTAACTCTATACCTATATTTTTAATTACACTAACTAATTTGTTAACTATTATTTGTTCAGTTATTTACTGTATTATAATAAATTCTTTCACTTAGCACATTCTCGCGCAATTTTCTTCCGCTTTCTCGTATTTCCTTGCCATTGTATCTATAGAACTCGGAACCAATGACGAACCAATGCAGAAACGATTTCTCTATCGTCGTCCCGCTGCCGATCAGAATTCTATCAGCACACGTGGTGCTGACCAGTGCGTTAACAAATCTCGATTACTCGCCGGTATCTATCGCGAATTCGAGGAAACGACGACGATACCAGACTTGGTTTGCACGCATGCTCGGTCACCACGGTTATAAATCATCATTTTGTCATGGCAGAATGATCTTGTGGATCTTTAAGCTCATGTTAGATGCGCAAGAACTTGCAACTTGGAATTTCAGATCGCGATTTCTTGTCAATCTCCTGTGAGGTCGATCGCGCGATAAATCATAGGCTATTGCTTGTAAGGCTCGTTACAAAGTTTCGAAGCACCCAGTTTAGTGTACATGTAGGTGGTTAGTTTCAAGCATGTGGCTAGCATATTGGCATGATCGTGGTGTAGGATGGTTTATGTTCGCGAAGAATGATCGAACGCGACCTGGTAATTAAAACGACGCGTCACGAATGGCTGCAGAGGGATATTGCATCGTTTCTGGTGATCGAAGACGAACGGTGGATCGACGATGGATGCTAGCGAATTGTATGCTGGCAATCAGAAAAAATCACGTTTTAGCGTTTTTAGAATTTTAATAATAAAATGATTTACCAAAGTATTTCCCTTTCAAAAACAAAAATTAATATAGAAGAAGCGTCGTTTTAGAAAATGTAGGGGGTGTGTACGAAAACTTTCTTCGGGATTGATAAGATTGATAAATTAGTTTAATAGAAACTGGTTGGAAGCATCTACATAGATACGTAGTTTAAGATTTTTCACTAGAATTAACAAAGACTCTGTTTCTTATATTCAAGTTATAATTATTTTATCCGGTTGCGTATTTTTTGGGTGTGAAAATGTTACGTGTTAAAGATATTTTGAATTGTTGACTCTGAACTGTAAAGAGTCACAAAGCTCTATGAACCACGTGAGAATCATAAATTTCTGAAGACTGGCGTGACCCACATATGGTCGAAAGATAGTGTTAATGATTTTTATATCGCTCACTAATATCTACTTTTCCTGTGTAGAAATAGAACAACCACCTTTCAGAAATAATTAATTGTAAAGCTACTGTAGTAGAAACTTTAGTGTAACTCTTTTTTTCTAACTTATTGAACCACTTAAACAATTTCTATAATAATAAAAAGGTTATATCTGTGCGTATACGAGAGAAATAAGCAATTAGAAAATTATCTTTTATATGAAAAAATGAACAATTTTCGAAGAAAACAGATTACAATACTTAGAACTTACTGAGTTATAGATGTCAATCGATAACATAATTTATGAAACGGAAGGATATTGCTTTTAGATATGACTCATATTTTCAATATGAGTTACAATATAACTTTTATCATTTCTCGGAATTGTCTGAATTTAGCAAAATTTGATATTCAAAAAATAAAAGAATAGAAAAATGATGTAGGTATATTCTTGTCAAACTCGAATTAAATTCGATCATAATTGCAATTCCCTGTAGAATTAATTTTATGCAACGTTACACAAACCATTTATTTTTCCTTTTAGAGTATCTCGACTTCCAGTTTTTTTCATGAAAGCAGCTTTAATTAACTTTCTATTTAACCACAGCTGTAAAAATCTCTCAAAACACAATCACACCCCATTTTACCCTCGACAACGTCATACAATTACGTATTTTTATATCTACATATATTTGAAGTATTTTATCGTGAAGTTATCGTTATATTTGTTAATTTAAATTTCTCTACTTGGAATGAAAAGTTATAATCGATAGTATAATATGTTGCGAACAAAGAAAACCATGGAGAATTAAACTCTTCTTCTGTCAAAGAAATTTTTGTGTAACCTACATTTTTAATTATTTTACAAATATAACCCCGATCAACATATCTTCCTTAATTGCACTATAATCGTCAGGCTTTTTCCTACCACAATTATACTCTATCTGAAATATTCATACTGCATATCATAGATCACTTCTTCTTTAACCAAACTTTCCCATTATCTATCTTCACCTATGTCAAAAACACAGCCCCAATCAACACGTCTCCCTTCAACTGAGCTTTTTGACACATTACATTTTATCTCAAACAATACAATATATTATACGGCATTTTTTCACAGATTCAAAGTTCACCACCACTTATACGTTCAATTATTCCACAAACACCCAGTAAACACATTTTCCTTCATTCAACTCCAATTACCACGATCAAACGTCACCTTAAATCTACCTACCCCTCACAGTTTTCCAAACAAACTTTCCCACCACCTTGATCTCCAACTTCGACGAAACAATAAAAAAAGCACAATCTCGATGAACTTCGTCCCCTAAAACCAACAACACCAGAACACACCACACTCTCCCTCACTTTTAAACAACCCTGATCCTCGCTTATATACCGGAGCAATAAATCCGCAATTAGCGCGCGCCGATAAGGTCCGTTCTCTTTCCTCGATACGGAAAACTGTTGCTAAACGAACGGTCCGTGGTTTTCCACGAATCGGCCGGAAGCACGTGTCGCGATAACGCGTCGGCGGGACGCGAGGACGAACCGAGCGGCACTCGGTAGCTTGATAATCGCGCGGAACACACGGAGCACAGGGAATCGCTTTGTGGCGACTATTTCCAGAGGCAGCGAGGAGGTTGGATGCCGCGGGAGAAAGGGAAACCGGCGGCAAGCAGAGCAGAGCAGAGAGAGGGGTGGCGCACAGGGTGGCGTGCGCGTTTCAAAAAGGGCGAGGGAAAAAGCGTATCGGCTTGGAAAATATGTTGCTCGCAGAACAACGCGTGTACTTCGTTCTACCTTTTTTCTTCTCCTTTATTCTCTCTCTCTCTCTCTTTCTCTTAATTTCCTCTTTTCTCCTCTCTTTTTTCTCTTTCTGACTTTTTTTATTATCCCTCCCTTTACCGCGTCTCGGATTTCGTTTGTTCTTTCTTTTTCCCCGATTCATTTGCTCCTCTACAATTTTTCACTTTTGTTCCTGTTCCTCAGCCTTTGCTTCTGCCAATTTTATTTGTATTACGATTTGACGAGTACTTTGCCTCTTTTTGGCATTTGATTACAATTTGTTTGGAACGGGCTAAAAGCGAGGATGAAAACCTTTGGTGAGTGGGCTGTTTGGAAAACCATTGGGAGATCGAAAGTGGCTGCTATATGTCACTCCGGATGAGTGTAGAATAGATGAGTACTAGTGAGCGTGTGTAGCACTTGGCTCATGAATGGATCAGTCGAACGGTGCGAACAAGGGTTGAAGAGTAGAAATCGAGCTGATGGACTGTTTGATATTTTAACATTTGGGAAAGATGTTCGATGTAATACGTGTATAAAATATAATTGTGTAACGCGGTTTATTATTTTTTATTTGTTAGTCCGAATGTAAAAAGTTGATAACAAGGAAAATGGATAAGATAAATGAAAATAGTTATTGAAAATAATTTTGAACGCTATTTGGGTTCAAGATCTAATTCAAGAAGTAATTTGTACACTCTTAACATAATATTGTAATAAAGAGGATGGTTTTTAATTATATTTATGTCGTTCCTAACGATTCGATTAATCTTTGAAAGAGTTATTTTATGGCTTGTTTTATTGATGTGTATGAAAATTATATGACGATAGTTTACACGAATCATTTTGGATCGTTAATAAATGTAAAGGTATTGACCTTCTACGTTGATAGTATTTAACGTTACGGACAATTATTATACCTATTGAATAATGTAACTTACGTATTAATGTATTGCAGCAATAAATCGTAGATGTTAAAGCCATGAAACAGATTTTACATAATATCGCCCATAAATATTTGTCGCGTATAAAGGACACCTTTATCGCTCTAATACAGGGATTCATAACCTTTTGTTTATTACGGACCTTCTTTAAATAATGTTTTATTGTCGTGGAAGCCGAATATTTAACTCAAAATTTGAATCCGTAAGGTGCCAAATATGCAGATTATATTTAAAACACTCGTCAACTGTTCATCAACAGACATCACATTTGTAGAGAAGAAATTATAAATAAATAAATAAATACACGTACCAAATATTTTTTATTCTAATAATACAATAATGACTTATATGTGTTGAGTATTTCCTGGACTACAGAAATCCGCGAAACACACATTAAGAACCGCTACTCTAATAACACAATATAAGGCAAATATTTTATTTAAGATCATGGCAAATTTATTGTCATATGTGTTCGAAAAATCTTCCTTCGAATTCTCCGAACTTTCAGCAAAATTAGAACAAATGCAGTGAATTACAAAGGTTCTCGTCTCCTTTCAATTTATCAGTTTTGAGCGATTAATACTTCTTTTCAATGGAAGTTTCAAGATTCTTATCAATAGTAATATATCGAATAATTTAAGGAAAAAGTACTGTAAGAAAATATCGATCATTCAAATTCGCCAATTGAGACAGCTACGAATATTTCGGTGGCTCGCTATACATGCGAGGAAGTTGCAATTTCATCATAGAAATATATTCTCTTTTCAAGTCGCAAAAATTCAAACAAACTGACATATTCTAGAGGTTCTACTCGGGTGACATAAAAACGAAATTCATTAGCCACAGCTATGTGTGCACAGCCTATCAGTGAAACAAAGGAATACAAAATGAGGCAAGGGAAAAGGCGAGTAAAATGGGCGGCAGATTCAATGGTTCGGCTGTGTGTAAAAACGGACAAAAATATCAGAAAAACGCGATAACGAGAGCCCGCACAGTCAATGTATTCTTACAGAGATCCGTTTCATTTTCGTGCCAACGTATAAACCACGCTTAACGTTGTTCACTATTTGCTCCTTTTTCCATCGTGTTTTTGCGCGTTACTTGAAGCAAACGGAAGTGCCAATGCGATGGGACTCGTGCTGTTTTCCGTTCTGACGCACACGAATTATTCGAAACAAATTCACCGACATTTCGTCGAATATTTGTCTACTGGTTGTAAAGAAAATGACATCGATTCGTTGATCCTTCTGGTGTATATTATGCGACTCGATTTGATCTTTAAATACGTTTAGAAAACGTCAATTTTTGTGCCATAAATGTGTAAAGATATGATGTTAAAAATTTCGTGTGACATGAAAATATCATACGAAATGTGGTTTTGAAGGTCTTGTCTTCTTTCTATATATTTTTTTATTTCGCAGAGAAATTGATGGTTAAATGAATATAAGAGGTTTTTCATGTTAAAGAAGAGTTAATGAAATAATCCAATTAGGTAGGTTATCTACGTGTATTTCTCAAAAGTTGGGGAAGTATTTTTAATAGGATTCTTTCATCAAATATTCTACTGAATTATAATGAAAATTACAATACTTCGTATGAATAATCAACATCGTAGAGACCAGAATAATTTAATGTTCGAGTGGAGCTAAAATCGCAGCTACTACAAAAGATCATGGACATTACATACTGTAGTGGCGCGTAATCCAGAAAGCATAATTTCGACTGTATATAACGCGAGGAATATAATTTTTAATTAAACGTAATTTCGACCAACAAGTACGAATCAAGCTTCCAGAAGCACATGTATGTCGAAATATATAATTTCCGCTAAGAGTGTAAGCTTCGATCAGCCGATTAAACTCGAGAGATTTAAATACTAATAGGTTGTTGCATATGAAATGGTCGATTTCATAAACGTTTAAAATCGTTCAGAATTTATTGACTAAAAGTAATAAGTAGAAAAGACCGAAAAACAAGGTCGACAATGATTAATTGAAAATTTTAATTAGAGTTTACAGAAAAGTATATATTACATAGTTGAAAAGTTGGGATAATATGTCGTAAGCAAAAACAGTAAAGGTTTAGGAATCGAATAAATTGAATAAATTCATGAGATGTTATTAATTTACTTACTATTATTTTAATTCCTTTTTTTTTTAAAAAACATACCTTGTAAGTTTTATAAAGATTTATCTGTAACACACTAATATTTCGAAACATCTTGCATACCTGAATTAGGAGAGAACGCAGATGATGAATGGCACACCTGGGAAATAACAGTAAGTGCACAGCTATCGGCTTCAGATAAATTTAGTGATTCATGATAGAAAGGATAGCCATTCAATGGGATATTTCACGTTTAACAACGATTATATTGATGCAATCGAACAGGAATTCGCTGCTGTTTCGTATCGTAATGTTTACATAAAACATCGACTGCGATTTGTGTAAAAGTGTAGAGACGTGCAAACATCACGACATACGGCTACTGACGAATAGCTATGAATATTACATATGAGGATTTAGTGACGAATACGTTTTGATTTTTAAATCTATCAAGCGATAAATATAGAAAAACAAACTTTTTGCGTCGATTGTTACACATTTGATTTTCGTATGATATCCAATCGGTTGTAAAAATAATATAAACTAAAAGAAACGAAAGCATTTTACAAGGCGTCTGTATACAATTTAAATAAAACAATATTATAATCTTTTCTACATACAAACAAGAATAAAGTAAATAATAATAAAAATAATAAAACATTTTTCAGTGAAACGAGATTCTATAAATCATGTGTCTATATACCACTTAAATAAAATAATGCTATAATCTTTCTATTATATAAAGAAAAATAAACAGAATAAGAAAGAAAATATTTTTAGTTCGAGTATATCTTCCATGATTTTCATTTACATTCATAAAATGATAGTCAAATTATCTTCTATACGAACACGAAGAAAACGCAATCGAATCGTAATTAGACAAATGAATCGTATACTTCTGAAAAAAGTAAAATTGGTCAAAGGGTAAACGAGCGAGTTAAATTCGAGGCAGGCCAGAATCCTGTGTATCCAGCGTTAATAAACGCGGAAAAAAGCTGGCTCCCTTAGAAGCGTTTTCAACGCAACGAAATTAACGCCGTCGGCGGTTACATCCCTTTTTTTTTTTTTCATTTTTCTTCGGTTGGATTTTCTACATTTAATTCGTTTGTCGGGGATGGACATGTAAGGGAAGGTTAATTAACCAGATAAAAGACGGAGAACAAGGCTGCAACTGAAGGCTAGATAAAAACGAATTAACATCCTTTAATAACGAATTTCTGTCGTACGGAAAGTTCATAGCAATTTCCTGCGTGAACATTTGTAACAGCTTGGGTTAATTAGAGGCTGTATCTCAAACTTTTTGCGTTATAGTATGCGGCAGAAATTTAAGAACGAGAAATGAAGTTAACTAAGAGCAGGAGTTATTTTTGTTTCGGTGGTTTTTCTTCTTGTTTGCTCGTCTTTTTTTATTTTATTCCTTCGTCTTTGTTTCTTTCTTTATTTTTTAATTTAAAAGGTTTGCTATGTTTATTTCAAGTTTGCACTCTTTTGTTGTAGTGTTGAAGAGATGAGAAGAAGATAAATGATCGTTGAAATACGTTCTTACGAGTGAGAAAATTTTACACTCGTCGAAAATGAACAAATCTTGAGATACCTTTCATTTTTAACAAAATATCTATATATCGCTGTTTGACATTAACAGCGGCATAACTAAAAAAGCCGTAAATTTTAGAGGAGCGGTTTTTTGAAATTTACAAGGAAATCTTCGTGAATCATTTCAACGACGTTACAAGGTTGACTTAACTCAAGAGATATGTCATTATTCGCGAAAGCAGCGCAACCTTCCATTTGTAGCGTTACAAAACAATCGAAGATGAGCCAAGTGTTGTCATAAAAATAAGATCAGGTTAGTAGCGACGTAGATAATAATTTTTCCCCTTGACGCAAAACTAACGAAATTATAAATATACATTATATCATATATAATACGTTTTACACGATGAAAATAGAAACACAAAGTAGAACTTCTATTCGGTAAAAACAAATTTGAAATTTTCGAGTTGCCAAGCATCAGCGATATGATACAGATTATGAATTTGAAATTACATACGTGCATTTTATAGTACACTTCTTAAGATATTAGAATTGCATACATTAACTCTAGAAATATCAACCTGTCATGCATATCTACATAAATATGTTAAATATGCTAATGTACAATTAAATATAATTAAAATATGATAAAAATAAATGCATATGTATAATGTCTTAATAAAAGTTATTATATATTATATATCATATATTATATACATTACATCATTATATATTATATATTATATTTGTTAAATATCAACCTGTCATACATACCCACATAAATATGTTAATGTACAAATAATTATAATTAAAATATGATAAAAATAAATGCATATGTATAATGTCTTAATAAAAGTTATTATATATTATATATCATATATTATATACATTACATCATTATATATTATATATTATATTTGTTAAATATCAACCTGTCATACATACCCACATAAATATGTTAATGTACAAATAATTATAATTACAATACGACAAAAATAAATGCATACGTATATCTTAATAAAAGTTAATATATATTATATATTATATATTATTTTATATATTATTATTATATATTATATATTATATGTTAACTGTTATTAAGACATTATACGCATGCATTTATTTTTGTCATATTGTAATTATAATTATTTGTACATTAAGGGTGAGACAGGTTGATACTTCTAGAGTTAATGTGTGCAATTCTAATATTTTAAGAAGTGTGCTTCTTCCATAAACTGTTCTATGTAATACGTAGAATATGGGCATACAAATTTTCTATAGCAAATTTTCAAACATTTTCGCGAATCAACGAATGTAGATGTTTTCGAATCTGTTCGATCAGGCTGCCACGTCAGGATATTCTAGATACTTGAATTATGGTCCTGTTTTCGGTTTGCGGGCGCGGGAACCATTCTGTTAGTCGCGTCGAGGGAACAACGTCACGTTCCAGTTGGAAATTTCGGGTTGGCTGGACGATCCGCGCGACGTCCTCATAATTTAATAGCCGGCACGCGTTTCACGGAGAGGTCGTTAATTAATTGCAGACCGCGTAATCACGTCCGAGGGCAATCGCGTAATCGAGCCACTGCCTCGTGAACGTTGATGATGCTTGTGCACTTCGACGCCTTCTGCGTCGCGATGATAATTAAGATTTTCGGTAAACCCAATAGATAAAAGTAAAAAATTGTTGTTGTAAATAAAAGTAGATAAAAATGAGAAAAGTAGGAGTTGTGATAAAGTAGTTGAATTGGAAATAATTGATTGAACAATGTATTATGAGATTGTTTGGTTTATTTGTAAGAAGTTTCACGTTGGAATATGTTCTAATGTATTACACTGTATAATGTAAATACAGTGTATTGTATATTGTACATTGAAAGTGATATTGAAGATGACAAGATAAAATATTAAACTACAAGATTCAAACTAAAATATAACATCAATGAAAAGTAGAGTATTTAAAGAAAAGAAATGAGCTACATAAATTACTTTAGTTATTAGTACTTATTAATTATTAATAAACTACCTTTATTCTCGTTCACAGATCAAGTTTATCGAGCTTTTCGAATTGCTTGTTCAAAAGTTTCACAGGAAAATTTTGCTCCGTTTTAATTAATTATAAACCGAAATTTCCTTGTAACGAAGAAAACACAATGGTCCTATGTAAGTTATAAAAGTATACGTTTGAAGCTTAAAAATTCTTTCTCACGAAAGCCGCCGATAAAACACATCTTATCAAATATTCGAGTGTTCCAAACCAAGCGAAACCAGATTCCCTGCATTACCATAATCGCAAACTTCTAACGACAGTTCCTTGCTCCATGGCAAGCGTGTTCAGCGCTTTCGCAACAGCTCATCTTCAACCCTATAATTTCTGATCAACTCTGAAATTGAAACGATCCTTTGGCTGGTATCGCACTTCTGCCAGGAAGAAGCGTGGAAATTTCTCGAGAGATGCCTTAATAGTTGAAAACCCACTGTTGTAGATTCGATCCTAACTGTTTGAGGTGCGCGTAATTTCCGATTCCCGGCGAGCATATGCGATCTCATCGAGATACGATTGTTTCATTCGCGAAGGAACGGCCAAATTCGTGGCGGAATTTAGGTCGCGTCTATACAGATTCGAGATCTAATAAGAGAAGAAATGCTTCGCGATCGTTTTACATACACTTTCCAAGAAGTTAATTCGGAGCGAAGCGAACCTCCAACGGTGCCAAAACATTCTGCTGGAATTCGTATTGGAAATGATGATTTAAGCTCGCTCTATTAAATCATGAGCTATAAAGCTTTGAAGGAAGCAATGTTTCCAGTAATTGTACGATCGAGGTGCACGTGGATTTGGTTTCAGTAAAAATATTAGAGCGTAAATGATAGAACGATAAACGACTATGGACTATAATGTGCATTGCTGTTTTGAGATATTAATAAACCTTTTGTTTGTGTACAAGTATTATATTATGTTATATAATGTCATAATTGTATAATATTGTAATATTGAAAAGTTTTCCGCATAATAATTTAGCAATTGATAGTAGCGAATTAACAGGTTACAGGTTGTAGATTAGAGGCTTCTCCTTTACAGTTTTAGAACTTTACGTTAAATGGATGATATCTATTGACCGCTGTTCACATTACAAGAAACATAGCGGATGTTTGTAGAAACTATTTGCAAGAATTACAAGAAAATAATGAATGAAACTTTGTTGATTTAGATTTCAGTGGAAAGAGTTCAGGGTTAGATATGTAAAATTCAAAAATTGATATATTTTATGGTTATGATATATAATTACAAACATATAAATATTATAATAATATTTCGTTTTAACTCATAGAAGATATCCTGCTGTACATTTTTAAACCGTTAAGATATTTATAAATAACTATGATATGAATTCAAAGAACACGTAGAGCTTTAGGCAAAAATATATTCGAGATGCGTGAACAACAAGTAATTTCAGTTAAATTGTCAGAAGTAAATATTTCTATAAATGGGATAAATATCACATTTCATATAAATTATTTACGACTGTACAATGGAACCATTTTAAACCCGCATAACGTTGAACACCAGAATTTAAACCTCGTGCAAAAACTCTTCCTAAACTCGTCACAGTAATCTTTATCAATCTTTAATCTTTACTCAAGTGAAAAAGCATCAAACACGGCTCTTTATCATTTTCGACAGTTTCATTTATGTTTAAATACTCCGCTCTATCCACAAAATCAACTCTGTTCCCAGTATTTACCGCTTCGACCACGGTCAGAGTAATCGGAAACTTTCTGCTGACTTCTCCGCAAGAATCTGCTTCTCTCGAACACAATTCTGCACCAGACACCCCTCGTAAATGTCAACTACCTCCGCATAGACGTTGTCAGCTACTTTGTCTCGTCGGTCGACGACTCGTTTTACGAAAGAACGGAGCGTCCACGTTTTCGTGGCGCTTGGAATTCCAAATTTTATCATCGATTCCAATCTGATCGTGTTTACAGGCTGTCGCCATGGTGTCTGCACTGAAAGTGGCCTTTAAATTCTACAGACCGAGTGGATTTCGAAGCCACGCGCACAGTCATGTTTCGTGTACTTCGAATTTGTTAGAATTTGAGTTGTTCGCTTAGAAAATTAAAAAAGGGAATTTCACTTGGGCCACGATCAGATTCTTTGAGAAATTTACCTGCTGCAGACAAATTGACGAATCTTTATCTTCATTGAAGCAAGTTTTAAATACTCGTCGAGAAATTGAAAGGTAAAAAAGATTCACTAAACACGCGGAAATACAGCGACTATACAGGAAATACAGGCAAATACCTGCACAAATGTACATATCATTATTTTCCATTGAAGCGTTTTCTTATCAATTCCCACATTTCACTTTCGTAGTATTAAACTCTCGTTATTTGAAAGCACTGACGAATGGTATGAAACTTAACATACTTGATAGAAACTTAATAGAATACTATGGAAATGCTATAATATGTATTATATACAATGGTGTACAAATACTTCCTGTAACCATTGCGTATAAAATATCCAATGTAAATACAGAACTTGTTATAACATCTAATTATAAATATAAAAATAAGCGAAGCAAATTCCTATCAAGTTGTTGCCATGAAGAATAAACTTTCATAAACGTCCATGGTCTACAATAAACAGCTCAGAATCTTCTTGATTTCTATTAAAATCAATATGGAACAATAACCAATAAAATTCCGCATAGAAGAATAAAAAAAGCGTAATCTAAGAAAAATGAAAATTATGGCTCTTCGAGCGTGAAAATTTAGATTCAACGATACCTACTTAATAAAAAGTAGACTGAATTATAAAATGCATGTCTGTCGATGGTCGATGGTCTAACAAACAACAAGGTCGACGACACGGCACCCTTGCTCTCGCACCCTTAGGAGCTCAACGAGTGGAAGCAAGATCGAAGCGCTTTCATCTTGCGAAGCAAGGGCTGCGCGGAAGTTGATCCCTGCATCGCTGATCGCGTACAGGGGTTGCATGATAATGTCCATGTAAACGTATAGATATCAGCTTTTTTCCCTTGTATTTCATGATTTTCCTTTGTGAAGAAACCCTTGTGGGATGACACTGATCGAAGTGACACGATGTGGTTTCTGTTGTGGGACGATGTTTGTAGAGGTTTGTTGTTGTTTGTGTAATGGTAAACGAATATATAAATGATATATAGTATAGCAAAGGGTTGAGTTTGTTGGGAAGTAAATGTAATAAACTAAGGTGGACTCAGGTGGCTGTAGAATGTTAATATTGGCTTTCAAAGAAAAGTAGGGGAAAGTTCTGTGTGCCACTAAACGTGTTGTTTATTAGTTAGTAATCCCAGATTAGAGTAAGAAGAATATTAATGGTGGAAAGTTGAAGCGAGAAATTGCGCTACTTCAGAGTCTATAAAACAGCACAATAATTTAAAGTTCATGATATATTTTGTTCGTAAATAAGTATCCTTCAGAGAACGCATTTGCATTTATCTTTATTCTACCTTTTTCATGTAAACTTCCGCCGCGACAAACATGTTTGCGACAGCTTCGTTAACTGTAGAAAGCACTAACGAAATTGCTTTTCGAAAAACTGCTTCGAGTGCAATCGCTTAATTCACTGCTCATTGCTTCAAGTTTTTAAACATCATGTCGAAACGATTATTTAGAACCTTCTACAAAGTATCCACTGTACTTTTAGTGTTTGTTATTAATTATTATATAATATTAATGTAATATTAGAGATTTGAAAATTCAGGGGCATGAAAATTAACAAATTAAAAAGTTAAGAAATTCGAAAGTTTAGAAATAGGAGAATTTTGAGATTAAAATATTCGGATCCTTTGAAACTTTTATAATTTCAAGTTTTCAAGATTCGTTAGGAAAACTATCTATCCATAAAATAATATAATTTTCTATGTTTCAAACTTTCATCCACTTTAACATACCTGTGGAAAATTTAAAACATGTAATAATAATAAACCGGCGATCGTCCCGAATCGTACGCATGGAATAAGCACAAATAACGTGGCACTTGCCCAGCGTTTCGCGGAACTTTTTCCAACTGTTAAATAATATTCGAGTGCGACGCATTGAAGAGCGGTGGATCGAAGCACACAATGGTCGTATAAAATTAAAACTTGCATATTAAATGTCTCGCATAAATGCACCGATAAAATAGCGCTCTTGACTACGGGTCAAGAGGTTGCGTAGCAAGATAACACATGCTCCACCCGTTTAAAAATTGTAAATTTTTAGGAAAACTCAAAATTGTGTAAATTATCATTGAAACATATACGAGCATTTATTCGTATAAATACAAAACACGATAAATAAAATAAAATGAAATAGATCTAGAGCATAGAATATGTATCGTTAGTTCTTTAATTAATTAAAAAAGAAATTAGTGGAATACATAAAGAAGTGTAATATTTCTCCAAACGAAATTTTAGTCGTCTTTCTCCTTCTTATTCAGAAAGCAATACTGTTGCACGATTGTAGTTTGCTCAAACGATTAAACAACTTTCTCATCAAATCGCAATGTGACGAAACAAACCAAGTTCTCGATACAGGATAACGTTAGCCGACCATAGAGAAACATTTCTCTCTTATTTCTGGAAAACGATACGGATCAGCTTCGCGACCGGGGAAGATCGTAAGTTGTTTTATCGGCAGAGTAATTCACTGCGTAAATGTTAGCAGCTGGTTCGCTTCGAGTTATTTTCTGACACCGTAGCCAGGTAGCTTGCGCCCAGCCAAACTTCCGGAAATTCCAACAAAGTTCCCGCGATTTTACTTTATCTTCCAGTTTCTTTCGACTATGCTTGAAAATTTATGAACTTTGTCTTAGAAATTTTTGATTAACATGTAGCAGCAGAGTATAGAATTTTTTATCTGCTTTTAAATTTTATTTATTTTATCACATCTCCTATTACCTAGTAACCGAGTATCAGTGTTTGTTTTATTAAGAAACAAATATAAAAATAGCTATAGAAATTCTAAGGAATATAAATCACCCTTTCGTGAAGCGATCATAGCTTCCAACAGGAAGGAAGCTTTTAATTTATTAGCTTTTAAATAAGGATAATGGGCGAAATAATTACGGGAAAGTTAATCTTCGATGGGAAACGGTTGCCTAGTTCGTCGTTTTACCAGCTCGCCGTTCATACTGTAGAGAACGTGTCTGATGAACGATTCACTGGTCTGTCGCGTGATACGCGGCGTTTTCTCTCTTGTGACAGAGCACAAAAGAAGGATAAGAGTGTATCCGACTGTGCATAGTTCTATGCCCGTACCGTTTCCTCGACTGTATGCAGGAATAAAGCTTTGTGCACAGTGGAATCAGAATTGAAACCAGAATTACAATCAGGTTCGCAATAATTGAATGAAATGAATATCGAAGATTACTTGAAGTATTAAATTAAGAAACGAACGAACGTGGTGGTTAGGTTGAATTGAAAACTTTCAACATTTTCTTTCCATTTCTTTGCTAGAACCGAAAGACAATGAAAATAAAAAAAAAATCGTTATTTTAACCCAAATTTATTCTAACAAATAACAGTAATAAGAAAAACAGGTAATATTTAATTTTCCAAACGGAATCATAATAATCAAATTGAAAATGTATCTAGAATTTTTTTCGAGAATTGTATAATAATGGCTGTCAAATAAAGTAATAAAATTGTTTATTGAATTTTTCTATGTAATCGAATGACAAGTTAAATATATTGAGATTTAACGAGAAGTTCGAGTTCTCAATGGTTTAATTTTTTTCCAAAGAATGAAGCTTGAAACGAAGCTTAAAAGGTTGCTTTTTACACGTGGTCTGTACAAAAGGACCCATTGAAGAGTCGGATTTGAGAGATCGATCTTGTATCATCGTTCTATTCATCCGTCTGAAGTTGTATTCGAAGTAAAGTGAATAAACATTTTAAGAAAAGTATCCTTTTGATAATTCCTGAAAATAGGAATGTTTGATGAATTCGATGGACGAAGGAAACTTGCATATCTTGCGTGACTCTGTTCACTTGCGTTAAATTGTTCCACAAGTAAGCTGGAAGATATTAGGTCTATGAACAGCATTCCTTTGATGCTTTGTTGCTTTGAAATTGAAATTCTTGACAATTCGAACGATTTCTAGTAAAAAATCTCGTGTCTGTACCAAAGAGAAATTCTACAAATTGCATAAGAATATTTATTTTAAATTAAATCTCAGGAATTCGTTGATAAAAGCAACCTGACGCTAGAACTACCACTCTGTAATGTGAAATGACTGTAATAAAGTATAATAAAATGATTATTATAAAGTAGCATAACTTAGACATAAATATATGTAACATTTAAAAAATAATATTCAACGATTAACAGAAACAGTAGTTCTAGCGTTAAAATGGCTCGAATCTGAAATCTATTAAATCCAAAATATGGTAGGAACAAAGTAGGGGAATATCTGAGAAAATTTCAATAGAAAGCTTTGATGGGTTCTCATGATAGGAAATAGTTATTGATGGCTCATGAAACAAATATCCGTTTTATGGCTTTCTATTCATTCGTCGTCTACCCTTTACCACAATTTTACCTAACTTTGCACATCCAACGTCTCTTTGAAAGATCCTTGATGAGTATCGAATGACCACTTCAACCATATTGCAGGACTTTCATTAAAGTTCTCGGCAAATTCCCTAGTTCAGAATCTCATCAGTGAGAACAAAATATCTTGCAATAAAATGATGGCTACTTTGTGATATAATTCTATAGAATTTATGTGAATTCCTGAATAATATGTAGATTCATTTACATGAAATACACGCTGCAAAATTTTACGTAAAATTTTTCAGTTCGATTTTTACATTCATCCTTTTACCTAATAACTAACGCAATTGCATAACAGTTTTCAGTAAAACGTATTTATTATTAACGTATGGTATAAAATTCTTCAACAAGTCTGTTGCCACTCGTCATTTTCAATATCAATTATAATTTTCCCCGAAATTCCCCTCCGTATTGTTAATTTAACATTCTCAAACTACCTAAAGTTGCATGTAAACTATTTCACGACTTTCTCTACATCTAACATTCTTGCCGTTGTTCGCATTACTCGTACATTTCACTACAGCAAACATAAGCATTAAATTTATAACATTTTAATCCTTTCCTCGTTTCTTATGTCCTTTCGTGTTAAATCTAAAACACACAATATCTTTCGATTCTTCTATTGTTATATCAAAAACTGAACATAAACAGTGTCTTATATTGCGCAACAGATTGGACTATTTTGTGTGAAGTTGAAGGTTCGATTCTAAGATGTTGAAGCATAGTTTACTGAAATAATCCTATCTAATAATACCGAAAGGGGAACTTGTTACGTAATCTGATATTTTACAATCAACTCGCGCCTCCAAAGATACGTCGTTTCTCAAGAAATCCTAGAAACACTGATCAGAACATACTCGCGAAAATCTCTGCTTTTATGATTTATGGTTGTTATTTTCCGTTTGTATGCCCGGAAACGATATATCAAAAGGGAAAAGTCATCATTTCCCAACAAACCATCTACGATCTCTGGTTTTAGTTTAGTCTAGTTTATTGTTTTCCTTCGGTCTACAAAGTTTATGTACGTTGCCAAATGATGACGTTATTCAAAAGCTACGTAGCTTTCATTTTGCCATATGGGATCTCTGGTTTTAGTTACTTCAGTTTATCTTCTCCTCCGATGTACAAAATCGCAATTCTCGCCCAAGGATGGCAACCATGGTATCCGTCGAAAGGCAATTTCGCCTCGTCTCTATATTCAGGCAATTGTGAACGACTCTTTAAGTCTCAAGCAATCAGGCAACGGGAAGTTCTTGCGATAAGGGTTCCAAGGCGACTCCTTTTCCACGTTCCGCTCTGATTTCATGGCCCGGATACGTCTAGCAAAGAGTGCAGGTCGTAGCATAGCGCGAGACACGCGTTTGCTATCGGCATAGTTAATTAAAGGCCGATTAAAAGCGACGCCTTGACGTGCCGACCTATCGCTAGAACTATCTCGCTACGTAAACACACGATCAACTTTGCATAAATTAGGTCTTGTCCGGAGCTACTTAATTGGACGTGTCGGCCAAATCGTACTATGGTTATTTTAAACTTGGAAAAGCAAACTGAAGCGACGTACTAACATAACAGGTGACTGCAAACGTACGTTACATGATTTAATATTGTATTTTAAAGGGAGCAGATTCGTTTTCATGGTATTTTTAATTTTTATGGAAATGAGCTGCGAAACATTAATGTACGTATTTCATGATGTTTATTTTTTATGGAAAACAATGGAAGTAGGTACACTGTGTTACTTTGAATATTGAATAATTAAAACATACTGCTTTATATGTGAATTTTACATGTGAAATTTCGTTCTATAAATATTAATACATTTCACAACAGGATAATAGAATACCTCTGGGTTTTCAATAGATGTATCAATAAATTTAATAGAACATATCGGTGCACGTTTCAAAATTAAATTTCCAACGCGTGAGAATTGTTGTGGTCCTGGACTTTTACACGAAATTTCTGGTAGATCGAATATTCGTGAAACGAATGAAAATTTATAATAACGACTCACGATATCGATTCCTTAAATTAAGTATTTTGCTTTCATAAAATATCCAAAATATAAAACTCGTTGGAGAATTTAATGGCAGAAACTTTCTTTCATTGTGTCCATAAAAACACGAATTTGCGTAAACATCCAATTTACAAACGACTTGGCAATTTTCAGCGATAACCGATCAACAGTCGAAATAGCCCATTTAAAATCAATGGATTAGAAAGCTCGCCTCGTTGGAAACGCGTACAAATAATTAAATATCGCTCATTAAGGCGATTAAATAGCGAATCGTGTCGTTGGTACACGAAACGATTACGGCACTCGAATCGACAGGTACATCGATTACTTTCACGAAAAAGTAAACGAGCTACAAGCCGATTCGCGTGCAGTAACCACAGTCGCGTGTGTTACACGCGTTCAAACGCTACTCGTAACACGGATGCTTGTAACAAGCCCGATTCCGCGGTAATTAGTTGAAATAATTATCGTCCTGTAGCCTTCGTTCGTGGTTTGCCTAGCTATTGAAAATTTATTGCAATGGATTGAAATTGGTTAAAATTTGTCGAAAGACAATTTGCGATGCTGTTTTAGGCAAAAGTTGGATGGAACAGCGTGATTATGGTTATGTTTAAGTTAAGAACTGTATATTTATATGGGAAGATTGAATCGAGAATTGTAGTACATCTGTAATTCTAGGAAATTTAAATAAAATTTTAGTTGTTGTTAGTGGTCAAACGAAATTTTAATTAAGCTTGATTTTCTAAATTTAAGCTCGTGTAATAAAATCATAGGATTATTCTAATTATACATGACTAGACTGTGGATTCTTATGCATTTGTACGATGTTTCAAAGTGCAAAATTGCACAGACTGTATGTTATATGAACGTATAAAAGCATATGAAATATTCAAAGTATTAATACTTTCTGCAATACTTAACGTAAATAAAACAAATTTCCACCGTGGTTCTATTTTGTTAAATTATATTCTCGAATATATGAATTTGCATAGAAATACGCAGCTTGCTCTTAACTATCAATAATTTATTTGATTTAGTATTTTGACTATCGATAATCTCGTTAATTGTTAATATTTTCGAAGTATTGATATTTATAGTATTGAATATGTGACTTGTAAAAAAAATGTTGTGTCCTGTGATGTGATTGACAATCGACGATAGAATAAAATTTGATAATATCAAGTTTCATAGGAATATTTCACCATTTCGGTCGTTCGAAAAGTTTCTTTCGTTTTATAAGGAAATAATGTATACACAACATTTTTCGTTTCATATTATTTTATCGATTTACGTATGATCCATTTTGTTTTATCAAGATAAAAATCACAACGTTTGACAGATTAGGTTTCATGTTTGTATAAAGATCCGTCGTTGTAAAAGACGTGTCTGTAAAAGAAAGACACTTTTCGGACAACCTAATAATAGTAATCTGATCTAATCCAACAAACAAGAAATTCAAAGCCATTTCACGTATGATTTCAAATATACCTAAATGAGAGCAACACTACTCTCGGGCAACTAACCAGTAAAAAAAGACTAAACATAAAAACGATATAAAAGCTCATAAAAACAAAGATAAGAATGGTACGTACGGTTTTTACGTAAATCCAGAAAGAATTAACGCGAAGCAAACTCGACTATAAATTTCATTCCAATATCATATATTTTCACTTTATCAGAAAATAGAACCCAATACTCTGTGAATACTGCAACAATACCATCGAATATCTACTTCGGTACTGTACCAAATGCGAAGAGACGAGGCGCAGCTTAAAGATATCTAACAATGTACAATCATTTCCAACTGATACAACACAATATAAAAAATCTCTGTTTTCTAAAAAGAATTGAACTTTCTGCACCACTTATAGAAACATACAAACCGTACCAACTTGCTAAGCAACTGATTAATTACCTGCTAACTAACGATACTAAATAAGGCAACTGTGACAAACTAAGCATGTATTTAATAAAATAATTTAACTGTGACCTCACTAACTTTATCGAAGGATGTGAGGATAAACGATTAATTTAAAAAAAGTAATAAATTGAAAATAATTCTAGAAATCAAATTACAAACTAGCTACACGGATAGTTACCGAGACATAAACTACGATAGATTAGGAATCTAATCGAAATTTCTTGGCATTAGTTTCATCGACAAGTTGGTACAAATACAGCGTTAAGCCGGCGGGAAACGTGAAAACTCGACTTTCCAGGGGTAGACGAGATGTGTATCTCGTACAACACGATCTCAATTACATGGAGAGCGATAATCCGGGCCTTCTGAACCAACTCTCAATAAGCAAGCTTCCTCTTTCGGAGCCCACGCTGCTTCTATCCGGTCACGCGGATCGCATTCATTCCGTTCGACTAATTAAGCCTCTAATCAAATGGTAATTGCACGAAAGTCGAATCTGTCTGTCGGCTCTTGGTCATTACGAACGACCGTGTTTCGTCAATCGTTTTCGAGTTAATTAATTATCAAGCCGAACCACCGACGAAATCACGTTGCCGTGAAAATTCTATTGTTTCAAGCGTCGTTTCGCGTCAAACTATTGGAAATTTCGATGATTTTGGATTGGCTGGACGATTGGAAGGTGTCCGATTTTGGACGTAATTATTTGTTAAGTTTGTAGGTATTAACGGATAAATAATTTTACAAGATAACGAGACCTAATTTTGCGTTATTGGAAAGCTATACGTTATCGATGAATCTGTATGTGATTATTTGGTGGAATCGTGAAAATTTATGGAAATCAGTGGATAGATAATCTTGGAAAATGATGAAACGTGATATTGTGTCACTGATTGTCAAAGATGTTACATTATCGATGAATCTATATATGATTATTTGATGGAATTATAGAAATTTGTGGGAACTGGATAAACGGTTTTGAAAGATAATGAGACGTGATTAATTGAAAAGTATTAGATTTTCGACGAGGTTATTTGCAAGAATTAATGGACATTGATAGAAATGTAAGAAAATGCTATAACAGCCGTTTAAAAGATGAGCTTGGCGTCCTGTTACACGAAGAAAGAAATATTCGATATGAGTTTGATTCGACTTCATCGAGGGGATATTACACAATAAATTGCAGTCTTCGAAAGGTAATTATTGGGACGCAGAAGGGTTAATTAATTCACCACTCTGCCACAAAATTAATTCTCGATCAGTAATCATGCTTTACCATAATAATACGGCAACATGTTTGGTTTCCAGTTAGATAGGAACAAACAGAGTAATGCGCATTAAGTTTATGCAGAAGCGCCACAAAGCGATTAAAACATCACTAAACTAGCTACCCAAAATAATTACAGAAATTTTATTCCTCTATTATATATTATATATTATATATTATATAATACTGTCTCCGAACGATTATTTCCTCTCAATTTTATCAAAAAAAACTAACGCTCAGTAAAAAGAAGAAGATTTCATTGCCTCGCATAAATCACTTTCGATATTTATCAAAAATTGTATTTCATTGAAATAATTCCATTTGCTTTCTCACCACTCAAATTAATCTGCCCTTTTGTCATTCTTATTATTCTATCCTACTGATCGAACGAAATAAAGATAATCTGAAATCAAAAGAAGAAAATTCCATTCTTCCTTAGAAATCTATCTTTTCCTGAAACGACGTATCCTTCCTCTTTCTCTGTTTCGTTTTTCAAATCGAAGCTCGGCCAATCCTTCGACAAATTTTATTGGTCGAACATCGGAGTCGTCAGCGCTTAATTAATCATGTGCCAGCGAGCCAGGCTGACCTCGACGTCACACGTCGAACTTATATCGGATAATCGATACATTGTGTCTGTGAACTAGAAAGAATTGGGTCCGGGTTGCACTTGCGGCCGAAAACAGGGGCGTGCACACCACTGCACGGCCAGGGAGTTGCTTCAACCCTTTTGTGGTCTTCTGTCGGGGTAAATTCATGGCTGATTTCACGCTGGACGTGATTCGGTTCTCCGATAGGGAAAGTTGCAACGTTGATAGAGTGACGATGTCGTCTGGTTAACGATACAACTGAGATATCAGGGATATCCTTGAGAGCACTTGGGCCAACTTTTGAAGCTGACGACGTTGATCGATAACATGAAATCTTTGCGCAAAGAAATCGTTTTATCTGTATCTACATCTAATGTATTTACAGTATACGAATGTATTACGTATTAATGTATAGAATATTACAATATACTAATGTATTGTGTATATTGTTATTAGTACCGTGAACTTTATACAAATTCATGTTTTTATAAATAAAGTAGTTCAAAGAGTAGAAATTAAGAACAACTTTGTCTAGAAATCTCTAAATGTTCTAAAGAGTATTTCTCTTTGGATATTTTCTACATTCTTCAATATTACAATATACATCCTGGATAAATATCTTCAGTGTACTAATTAATATATTGAAATCAGCAGCAATTTTTCACTACATAATAATTTCCAAAAATTGATCTGGAAGGAATTATGTATATACAACAGAATCATCTACGGTGTACTAAAAATTTGTTACCGAGTTCTAATGAATAATTTTCTCTTCAAATTTTGAGTCTGCTCTCTCCTTTCACCTAATATATTATGTCTTTTGTTCTCTCAACATCCTACTGAGTAGGTGCTTTCCTTTGAACATTTTTTCATATTATAATATACATTATGTATGAGCATCTATAAAGTACTAATTAATAATTTGAGATTAATAATAGTTTTGCACGGTATAATAATCTCCAAAGGTAAATGTAAAAGGAATTATTTCCAGACTTATCTACACCAAATTCTTGCTCACCGTGCTAAATGTTGTTTTGATAAAAAACCAGAAAAAAATTCTTTTTTAAATCGGCGACATAGAAAATATTTGAAATAAAAATTCATATGGTAAAAAGTTGCTTCCCACGTGTATTACGTTCGGTACAACGACTCTCTTTTCTTAGGAAGTGACTTTTTTTTATAAAATAGCCGCTTACAAAGCTGGAATATTTTTCATTCTTTTCAACGCGTCACTTTTTACAACGAGAAAACCCGCCCTGGAAAATAAACGTCCGAACAAGAACGTTCCCTTGCCAAGGGCTATAATAGCAAAATGATTAAAACACGAATGCAGCTCGTGCGACAGAAGCGTAATTCCGTCTCATTATCGCGATTGTTTCATTTTACAAACGATTCGTTCAAACAGCTCGATTGTTAAATATGACGTGAAATATTTCGAAGTATTCTTACATATATTTTATTTAATCAGATAATTAATTAATTTCACAGAAATGAGTTAAAAACAGGTATGCATTATTGGACAAGAGTTTGAAATCATTTGTTTAATTCTGATTACGCCATTGTGAAATCTTCTGTTAATTTTCTTATCGATTTGAAATATCTGTACATATTGTACGCGCTATATGTACAATAGATACTGCTTCTTTTCAGAAGCTTTCTCATCAAAGAGTGCTTGAAGCTAAATTGAAGTTGTTAAAGTAGCTCTTTTTCAGCACTTTTTCTGTTTCTTTGAGTACGTAGATCTCTTACATTTTTTATCGTTTTCTCGTATTAAAAGTTATCTCAGAGTAAGATGATTTCTCATAAAAGTAATTCCAAACAGAAATATGTCGATTTTTGACGAAAAAGAATTTGAAACATGTCAATTAGGAACTTTTTATTAAATAAAAATCCCAATCTCCAAATCCTGCCATCCGGCAATAAAATGCCATAATTAACTAAAATGACCCTAAATGTTTTTTTTTCTTAACACCAACTTGAAACTCCCTACTTGAAAATCTTTTAATTCCCAAATATTCTCATTCTGAAGTCGAAGATCCTTCCACATTTATTTTCTCATTCTGCTACCTCTTGATTTAACTATTCTTTTCTCCTTCTTTCTTACTCTAAATTTCCACTTTCTCATAGAATACAAAAGACCCCGAAGTGGTTTCCTTCATAAATAATAAAAATCAACTGACAATCGGCTTAAACGAGCCAGCTACGTTCGCGAATTATTAAACCGAAGAATGTGCCGTCTCCTATGAAGATTCATCTTATCTTCTCGCTTTCACTTCTCACCATTTTCCCATCTGACAGTGAAAAAACTCACTCGTCGACAGTTTATTCGGCGTATAAGTTAGTTCATTTTCACCTAATTCATCTGTGGCACCGTCTTGGAGTCGTCAACGTGACCTTAATCGACGGAAACGAACGAATTGTTGGTTGATTTACATTCACGAGAAGAATTATTTGCGAGCATACCTTCGCACTAATCTATCACGGTGAGCAAGTTTTCCAGGAAAATATCTTCGATCGTTACCGCGATGAAAACAGGGCTGTTTTCCTCCTCGATCCGATAAAGTGGGGAAAAACGTTCGAAGGGACTGCGGATAAGCGTTTTATGAAAAACCGAACTCGTTACCGGTGCAGGATAGGGTCTAAATTTTCGCGATTCCACATCATCATTCCTTTAGACAAGCGAAAAAGTTCTCGTGATTTCCGGAAAAATTCTCTTCTCCGAAACATGTTCACTTTTTCATAGGAAAAATGATGAGAAATAAAACCCTTGTTAAGGCTTTCGACGGAAAATAATAATAAACAGCGCTAAAAACGAAATAATTATAGGAAACGATATATGACATCTGTAATTTTTTAGGAGATTCTATTATAAATTCATTTTAGAGGGTTTTATTGATATTAACTTCAGAAACTTCTATTGTATAAGCGTGGAATTGAAAATTGACAGAGGCAACTTTTTTATAATTTTAGTTAGGTCGATTCTAACTAATTCTACTGATAAATAAATAAATAAATAATAATAAAAAAGTAAAGAATGCTTTTAAAATAGGCAGAAAGAAATACAATTTCTTTTGTTGAAATAAAAGTTGTAATTTACTCGTATGCAAAGCTTCGTGGAAAGGTTCTCAGCTTTTCTATATTGTTTTGAAAAAGTCTGAAAAATTGGTATTAAATTTATTCCAAGTATTTTAAATATAATGGAAAAATGATGTAATGTAAATTCAGAAACAGTAAAAGTCAATCAATCGAATTCTGTTTGTTCTTCGTCCATTTAAATGTTATAAAAAATACCAAACACTCGACTACAATTGAAAAACCCTGGCAAATGAAATGAAAGTGTAGCACTAAGTGTGACTAAAAGGTACTTTGTGTTTGTGATACCCTGTATGAATAAAAATTGGAAGAACGCTGTAACGAATACTTTTCTACGACGATAACATCGAATGTTCATCGTGGAAAATTTATTAAATAGTATTTCATGCTTGAAAAATTCTTCAAGAATTTTCGTGAAGTAAACAACAAACACCAGTCACAAGCGTCTCGTAATTACACAAGCTCGCAACATGAACGTACACTAACGATTAAGAATTTGTGACACATACGTCCAAAGGCCACCCTCATGCAGTACTTTTTCAGTCAAATGACGAGTTACGTCAAAGCGAAGCAACATCAAAAGCAAACGTACAATACACGAACTGAAAATTATCAAAATATTCGCGAAAATCATGGGCACCTAAATCGGACTCGCAGGTAGTTGAGCGTAAATACGCAAAAGAAATTCACAAAACGTCATCGTAACAGAGATTCATTTCTTCGTAGAGTCCAATCGACAAAATTACAAGGGAAACGATTCATTTTTTCTCTTTTTCAGAATTTAATCTGAAAACACGGCGGGAAGCATTTTTTAAAAGCATCGTTAGCGGCGAAATTTTAAGTTGATGAATCTAAAAATATTTGCAGGAACATCGAGCTGTTTTATTTAGAAAGAAAAAAAAGCTTTCACATATGATATCCTTATATTGAAAGATTATTAAATTAGGAAGCTATAAATATTTCATACAGAATAGAAATAATTACGTAAATTTCTCTAGGTAATTATTTATTAACTATAATTATTATAATTCGTCAAGAATTTTGAATTATTTCAGTTGAAGATAAAAGTTTTCCGTAACTTCGCGTAGAAAAATGTTACAGTGTTAAAAGGAGGAGACATACAAATTTCTATGTGACGATTATCAGTTAATGACAGTGAAATTGTTCTAAATAAATTTCGTAAGAAATTTTCGAAATTCTTTTATCGAAAGAGTATGTTGCTAATTAAGGTAATTCTTTCTTTCAATTTTTCATGGCTTGGGGTGTATTTTACTTACTTCTCCTGCAATTTAATGAAAAACACAAATATCCTATCAAAGTATAAAACCATAAATTTCGAACTACCAATCAATCACAATCTAAAAACGAAATCTTTCCAAGAATCGTCCCTCGAAAATGTCGAAGAAAATCGCGTTAACTCTTCAGTCTATGCTTTGTAATTCATTTAAAATGAATAAAACAGCCCTGGCAAACAATAATATTTCCAACGATAAAGACACAACGTCTCTTTCGATCAATTAAAGCACATGCTCGTGACGTATACAATTTATAGAGAATTGATTTTCATTAATTAAGTTAAGATATTTTACGTAAAAATATTTCATTTCTATACCAATGTTTCATTTTATAATATAGTAAATTATCGTACTAAATACGAGCACACTTATGTGCGTGAAAATCGTAATGTAACGAAAGATAACTCTAATTGAGTTCACAAATACACATTAAAAAGGGAAACATCAAGGGCACACTGTCTTACGATGAAAAATATATCTTACGACTATTTGCACTATCCATTTTCTTCTCTTACTTTGCATCTATTACTTTTTCATCATCAGACTCCAATATCTTTCTTAATAACAGAATTCATTCATCTTCATTGATAAAGCTTAAAAAAAAAACTCGTGCATAAAGAGGTTAAAACATCGATGAAACGATAAAAAAATGACTACCATACAGACACTTCTACCCCAACTTTCTTGCCATAGAACTTATATTTCATAAAAAAATCCCAAGTAAATTAATCTCAAGACCCGTGAATACACAAAAGCACCAAGGAAAAAACGTGATATTTGTAACGATACATGTAATATTTCCACACTAATAATTACACCTTGATAGAACCATCTCTAAAACTCACAGTCAGTGAAAGGAAAAATAGAAATCCGCGCGGAATTGGACCGCGAGCGCGAGGATCGCAGCCGACTCGGACAGTTCGGGGAAACTGTCGGCACTGTGACGCTTGTCGAGGGGTTTTCTACCCCCTAGTGCCGCCACCTGAAGCCGCAGGGGGTCCTTCGGGGCGCGGGTAGTTCTATGTGTGTGTGCGCAAGTATCGAGTGTGCACGAGACCGACTCATACGCTCGCAAGAGGCTGTCAGGAGCCTTCGCCGTTTCCATGGCGATCGGCGCGCGCGTGTTGCTCGTCCGCGCGCCGGTGCATGCGCGTGCCCTCCAGCGAACCGCTGGCAACAGGTTTTGGCCCTCGCCAACCCCGGAACCAACAAACGCAGATAGCTGCTCCGGGCATTCCCGGATAAGGACGATCGAGATCGATCCTTGCTACCAGCAACGTACTCTTGCTGGCTCGTGGGCGCGCACAATGTCCCAAAGCGACTTGTTTAACAACGAAACAGTCTACTATTTTAGCTAATATATTTGTTTCTTTCGTGTAGAATTTCCATTGTATAGAACAGCGAGGTGAAATTATTGGAATCACGTAAGCTTCAACATCTTACAGTTCAATCTCCAAGTTTGTACAGTGTTTAACCCTTTGATTCTAGATCGCTTAAGTATCGTTCACAAGTTGTTGAATTGCGAGACAAGCCTGGCTTGCCTGGCTCAACCATTACAATAGCAACAGCAACGTTATAAACAACCGCTAAACGCTATTAATTTTCCTACATGGACTCGTCTTTATATAATTCACAATATTCCAAAACCGAATAACTATAGAAGGAGTCTACCATTTGAGTTATTTTATTTATGTTTCTCGTGTAGTATCTGCATTAGATTAAATCATTCAAGCTGTAACATCTTAAAACGCAATCTTGAAGTTTGCTTAGTCATTAACCCTTTAACCCTGGACCGCTTAAAAATTGTTCATAGCCGAATTTCACGAATTACAAAGCAAGCTACTTAGTCTGACTCAAATAACCTTGCATATTGTATTATTTATTTTCTAATATAGAATTATCCTTATATAACATACAGATTGTTCGAGGATGTAGTATTGCATGATAACTGGAATAGTTAAATGAATAATTCAATAAATAGTTGAATGACAGGGGATGTTAGTGCACAGGGTGTTCGCGGAGAATCCACTAACTTCAAAATTGAATTGCAAAAAGGTTACAGAATATATCGCTTGATTTTTAGGCAAGCGAATTAATTCCGAATTACAAGATAGAAATGAAATTTTGACCAATTCGTACCAATCCAGAGAATTATACCTGAATAAAGTTATATATGATAGCAAACATCGTGCGCTACTAGATACTATCCCTCGACTTTCGATTCGAGGTCTCGCGTTACTTTGTTGGAGTTGCTGAAGGATGATGGCCTGTCTACTTGACGAAACGACAGAGAAGAGTGTATAATTTCAGTTTCCGTTGTTAGATTTGTTTGTTTGTTGTTTCATGGATTATGATGGTTTTTGGTTCAGATGATTCTGGTTTGAGAGTGATGGATCTGGAAAGTTTTGTGAAGTTTACTTTTGTGACGTGATATGTATAACTCAACGGTGGAAATAGCGATGATTGAAATGTCAAATTTATATGAATGAAGTTCAACGAAATCAAAGTGAAAAGTATAAATAATGCAAAAGAAAAAGCAACATTTTTTCGTATATTCACTTTAATGAAACTCGTTCACCTGTTTAAAAATGCTAGAAATAATTATTGTAGCTCTTTTATCGTTTTGGGATAAGTCCAAATAGATTTAGGTGAATTTTTCACAGTTGACTGTCTTTTTACAATTTTCGCGAAAGCTGTCAGATTTTCTATTGTACGAATTTTTTTCCAATAAGAAGTTTTCCTGATTTCATCGATTACAATTAATGCTATGATTTATCCTGTCATCTAGGTAATTTCATTATGAAAGATGTTAGGGGTATGTACATATTTCATCTCAAAAGTCTTCTCAGAATTCCGTTATTTTTAATTCGCGTCTCACATCACATCGCATAGGTATCGTAAAGCAGACATGTGCCGACTTAAACTCGAGTCGCGTGCGCTGAACGAGTTAACGCAGCTTGAGGAATATTTGCCAACGTAGTTATTGTACTCGTGAAAAAATTTTATTGCATTGTAAAGTTCGAAAATATCGTGCTATGACTTGGATAATTATCCAAAAGGCGCCTTATATCCTGCGGCTTATCTTTAGCAATATGAACCGTTTAAGTCCCAAACAGCGCGCTGTATAGATTTTCTGTTGTAAAGATCCAGTATATTTGAACGCTACGGACGTCCGATTTTTCGTATTTTGTATTTCATTTTTATCTTCTCAATAATGTTTATTGAACAAAATTTGAAATATTTATAAACTAATAATATATATAATAATATATAATTATTATATATAATTTATATATGATTATAAATGTATATATATATATATAATTATATATAATAATTATAAAATAATTGTATATAATTAAATTATATATAATTATTATCATATACAGTAATATACAATTATTATATATAATAGCATATATAATACTATAGATGTATAAATAAGACGCTTGTTTCTCTTCGCAATCAACACTTTGACTGCCACGTTGGTCATATACCACGATTTCTTCTGTGACGCCACGGTGGTCATTGGTGACCTGAGCGTTTGAACTTCTTACAATTGTAAAAATTGAATGAAAATTGACAGTTAAGATATTTTGAATATAACCAATAAACGAAAGATACTTTGAAATAAAAAGTGTCCCATTGAACAATTAAACATTTTTATTACAATACCAATAAGAAAAAAAAGAAAAAAATGGGAACAAATCTTGCATCTAACGATGCACTGTGTTTGCATCTGATTTTGGCGTGGCAGTCAAAGTGTTAAGACAAGCGCTATCGCGCTGTTCAGGATTTTTCCACCCTGTTTTTCAAACACCCCTGCGACTCAAACGGTTAATTTAATTGTGCAAGAGATCTCTAGTGCCTATAAATCCTAATTCACGACTCACAAACTTTCATCAACGATATTAACTGTAACATGCAAGAATCGCCGAATAACATGTAGCTTATGAAATTTCGCTAACGGTATTAGTTCAATTGTCCGAAAGATGTCTGGTAACTCGTAACTTCTGACTCATAAAATTTCACTAATAACATCGATTCAAATATGTGAAACGTTGTAAGATGCTTCATAATGCACGGTAGCGTATGCAACGCGGAACAACAGGCGTTCCCTTTCACCGTCGCCGTACAAACGACGAGACCGTCTTCGTGACCGTGTCCGCGTACAATAAACGAGGTCGAGAGACTCGACGAGATCGACCTTCGCGCCATGAGAGGTCGCGTTCGCCTTCTTTTATAGCCAAACACTCGACACGGAGATGCCGATTCCTGGCTAGCCTTGTCACTTATCGTCAGTCTCGATCGAGACTTCGACCTCGTTATCAAGCCGTTTCACGAGTTCATCTTCGTGCACGCGCGTCGCCCCATTGATCGCGAAGAATAGCCGCGTTACGTAAGAACCAAGCGGTGGAAGAACCTTTGTCGATAAGCTGTGAATCGTTCTTGCTTTTGTCTGCATACAACAGCCGTGTCTATTTCTGAATAGATTCACTAAAGTACGATAGAAGAATGTTTTGCTTGTGCGTAGATACTGTTCTGGCGGGGAACGGGGAGGAGGGAGGGGATGGGGGCGAGCATTTAACAGCACGGCAATATTTTCTGGTTTTCACTGTAAGAGGGTATTGAGAGCGGAAAGATTTGAGAAAGGGAGAAAGGATTTTTGACCGATGGAGATAAGAAATTGAATGTTTGAAAAATGCGCCACTGATTGTATTTGTGTTATTCGACTGAATTTTGTAATTCGAAGAGAACATGGGACAATTTATTATTTAATGGACTAACTTATACATGACACGCTATTGATTAAACTGTCGTTTATTTGAATTTCATGAAATTTATGTTGTTTGACTGAATTTTTGTGATTTGAGAAAGAAATGGATAAATTCGTTGTTTAATGATACAACTTATGTACGATATAGCAATAGATTATTATGTTCGTACGCTATTATATCATTTTAGTGGAATAACTCATTGTATAATTATATATATAGGGGAATAAGGGAAATGATGCGCCCAGCTTTTGATTAGAAGCGGATTAACCAGATCCGTGGATAAAGTTTCGGGTCCACTGTAAACCTGCAATCACTTTATCTTGCGGATGTGCACGAAATAGGGCATGAAACGTTCGAGTATTCGACAACTTTGGACGGTATAAGGTTAGCTGTTTACAGGTGTCGTAAAAATAAAACGGTTTTTATTGCAACGTGTTGAGTTATTGCTTGAAGTGTGTTTTACAGAACGGTACGCTTTGAGAACGTGAATCGAATGGAACTCACTTTTCCTCAACTACACATACATATGTTCGAAACAAACAAAGAATACACTATTGTTCTGATACTAAAATAGTTGGTTAGTTATTAAAGTGTATGTAAATTCAACATTGCGTAATATCTTCTTATAAATACATATTGTTGTTTTTTTATGGAATTTATTATTCATTTTTTTTTTTTTTATTATTTATTTCCAAAAAGAATCAAAGAGAATCAACCAAAATTTGTTAATAAAATAGATTTCTTTCTTTTTTTTAGAGAGAGATAGTATTGAAAAGTATTTTAAATTGAATTTTTAACTCTGTTCGCTTCACTCAGCAAATATAATACAATTTCATTGTTTATTATAATCTTTACAAAATTCATTCGAGGAACATAGGCAAGAAATAAAATACTTTACAAGTTCGTAAAAGATGCGAGAAACGTATTACGAAAATGGCAAACAAATTTTTGACAAAGGACAAATGAAATTATGGAAATGATGAAAATTGAAAAGTGTTGTACAAGACATTTCAAAGAACTAAACGGAGTTGTAATATACTATTCTCTCTCTAATATATCTATATATGTAATATTTAAATTTCTACTGGATAATTACTTACTCATAAATTAGACGTTATGTCATCGAGAAGAACCAGCTGTTAGTACTACTTCTTTGTTCCTTTAATGAGAATTTCTTCACTGACAATCACGTGATATCGACTCCGACCAACTCGCACAGCGGTAACAAAGTTTCGAAAAGAGGGCGGAAATACAAAATTGAATTTCCATCGAATACGCCCGGCAGCAATTTCACAAAGGCACTGCTCGAACATGCGGCGGCCATCGCAATTTGCTTGGCAATTATTATTCGCGAAGCATTCCGCACGAGGAACCGGAAGAAAGAAATCTGACCGCGAACTTTCGAGTAAGACAGCGCGCGATACGCCAGCCTCGAATTTCCATAAAAATGAAATATACCCGGCATTCGCACTTTTCACCCATCGCCGCGTAAAATAACGAGCAACGCTCGCGGCACGAACTGCAACGCGCAATTGTGACGAGCGGAAGTTCTATGCGTGATTAAGACCCATTTTTAGCTTTCACACTTCAACTTGAGTAACTTCGTTGCACATATGTTCATGCAGGTAATCGAACACCTGTAGACACATTTTATGAACTGAATTTATGTAGACACATTTTATAACATGCGTGCATTTTATAACATGCGAAACATTTTGAAATTAACGCTACTATAAAAATAGGTTGTTATGATCAGGTTATTAAAGCTCAAAATCAATCTGGAAATGTACAGGAAGTGGCTGGCGAAAATATTTGTAGAGATTGTTTAGTCATGTTCAACTGCTGTCGGGGTCACCAATTTGTGGTGAATTGTATGAGGATCAATAATATAGAATAACAAGAGCTGTTGCAACCCGTCAAATATATTTGGAATAAATTAAATAAATATAAGTATAAATACTGTCGAAAGACGCTAGTTGATTGTATTCGCAACGATAGTGTATGATCACTCGCAGATAACCAGTACACTCCATTAATCACGTATGATAGCTCGTACAATATAAAACTCGTATGACAACTCAGATACTAATTCGAATAATAACTCGGATAATCTGACTCGCTTGCGATCGCGTCCGTTTATTTATACTGGTCGGGGGAGAGTCGGAAAATTCAAATTCGTCTTTATTCGACGGTTGCATGTAGCGGTGACATTGTTTTGGCCGGAGTTTATTTATCATTACGTTTCATACGTCAAGGCTGTGTCAATGTCCCGCAGTAAAACAACAACATGTGTCTCTCTCGATTCGCGATGTCCTTTGACTCCTGTGCCGCTACATATTCGAACAATCTGAGAAACTTTTTATGTACATACTGCACAAAACATTTTGTTATATTAGTATTGTAATGAGATACAGTTATCGAGATTATATTGGTAATTATTATTTATCTTTTTAAATATTGTTTATTATTATTATTAATTAATTAAGCATACACTTTGTAAAGATCAACAAAGTATTTAAACAGTCAGTTATTCGCTATATCGGTAAAAGTAAAGTACAATATAATAATAAGACTATTCTTAGCACTAATTGTACGTTCAAGATTATTGTTCGTACTGTATATTAATATTTTACTAAGCAACTTCTTGTAACTTTTATTTCCACTTTTGGATTGGTTTCAAATTTTACTGTTATAATTACGGTAGTCGCATTTCGTTACAGTACTAACGAGGTTCCAAAAGGTTTCATATAATTCACACGATATATTCGTAAAAAAATTCTAGGATAGCACTTTCGAATATTTTCGTGAGCTGCTGTGTGTATATTTCAAAGTAACGTCACCCTGTACGTATATAATTTAATGTTACAACAAATTAGATAGAAATCTAACAATGTCGATGATCAAGCTATTGCTCTCTTTTAATATTTCCAATTTCTACAATAACTCTTTAACAACGTTTTAAACCTTTTTCTCATTCATACTGACAAAACACATTGAAGAGTTTTATTAATGAAGATTAAGACACCTTGTACACACATATTGTATATATATACTTAACGTTATATAAAAGTCAAAAGGGTACACCACAAAGCAAAGAATAATTAACACAAAGTATAAAACCCGTCGCTCCATTACCTTAGATAGAAATCTAACAATGTCGATGATCAACGTACTGCTCTCTTTTAATATTTCCAATTTCTACAATAACTCTTTAACAACGTTTTAAACCTTTTTCTCATTCATACTGACAAAACACATTGAAGAGTTTTATTAAAGAAGATTAAGTCACCTTGTACACATATACTTTATATATATATATATACTTAACGTTATATAAAAGTCAAAAGAGTACACCACAAAGCAAAGAATAATTAACATAAAATATAAAACCCGTCACTCCATTACCTCGTTTTCCAGCCACTGATTGGTTCGCGCGATTTTAATAGCCAAAGAAATGGGATTATGCGTTATGAGGGGCTGGAAGTCGAGAGACAAACAAGAAAATCGATAAAGCCAGAAGAAACGAGAGGAAGGAAAATCCGGTACTTTCACGCGACAAGCAAATTGACGAATTGCCTAGAACCCTTGGTGGAAATTGTGCAATCGTGCTAGCCTGCTCAAGAATGAAGAAACCGACCACTTTTTCGCCGCGACACGGCTACGATTTATACGATCGTCGAAGTTGCAGCTTATCTGGAGCTGGAGGGAAAAAAGGTCATGAATTTCCAGGCAAACGGTCGCTTTTTCTCTCGGGAGAATTTGCGTTTCGATATTTCCGGACGAACGATCGCGGTCATTTTGATACCGCGGCTACAACACGAGAAATTGTTCCTCGTGTCGGAGCAACGAAAGTCGATGAAAAATGACGAGCTATTTGAACCTGTCCAAGTTTACCGGTGATCAGAGCAAGTTACATTTCTCAGAAGAGACAAACTGTCGCGGATACTTATGCAACAAGCGGAAAACAGATGCCTGGAAACGGCACACGTCACAAATTTTAAATGAACGAAATCGACATGGAAGCTGCTCAATGTTTTCGATAAAGCTTACGTGTAGTAATTTTTATTGGAATACAACGACCATCATATAGATACATACATACAGTTACATGCAGTTACGTACAGATAGCGAGGGAGGTATTGGACCTTTGACCTGGAGGTTTTTGCCAAGACCCGAAAAATCAGTCCGAGCAGAGCTTTAGCAGAGCCAATAGACCAGGTAAACGATCATAAGACACGCGACATGTATGAAGACATTTGCAAAAGCTTCTACAGTTTAATTCTAATGTGGCTATATAGCTCATTTTTTCCTCTTACTTCTTATCTGTGACTTGTATGCGAAAATTCCATTGTATCGATACTACGTTTCGATAAACGTTGTATGTTACATTGTTATTTTTTTTTTTTTTTTTTTAAAGAAAAATCCAAGAATTTTGATTGTGAGATTCGTTGGATAAATAAATGTACTTTTACGATTTATTTATATTCGACATTAAATAAACGAATGTGATAGATTAGAAAGATAGTGTTGCTTTCAATTAATTTGATGACGCGTTAGGATGATTAATGATATGAGAAAGTATTTCGAATAAAAATGTTGGAGAATCTTAAGAACTTGTTATAGCGTTTGGAAAACATATAGGAATTTATTTTTACTGTAATAATGATTGAGTTATTAAATACTTGAACATTTTTGTAATTTCTTTATGAAATCCATTCTCGCGCCATTTCAGCTTTACAATAAAAATCACCATGCCGTAGGGAAGATTCTAGGAATTCTCGAGGCTCGCGGATTTTCCAAAATTTCCGCGAAATAATTCACGGCGCGTTTTGCATACCTCGAGTCGAGCCGTTTCATGCATACGACGCGCGCACGCGACTTTAAATTGCGTTTAATATGTCATTTGCAATTAATACGTCGCGTATAAATTTACAATCACGTCGTTTTAGTCGGCAAGTCGGAAATTTCGAGCAAGTGAATTTTTAAGTTGGAACGCGTGAATTTTTTTAATTAAATTGCAAATACGTTGACAGTTCTGTTTCTGTACTCGTAGAATCGTAGATGGCGAGAAAATAAGGGCAAAAGTTACTGGTTTGATAATCATAATGAGGTGCTTACGATAATAAAATATAATCGCACAATGCAAAATAGCGAGTGTATAAGTACGAAGAAAGTAAGGTGTTAACAAAATACAAATTTCAAATTATTATCTATAATTGCTATACTTTTCATACTTTTGCATTGCTGATAACCCATGCAAACTAAGGATCGTGCACAAAGTACTACTCGTTTACATATAAAAGACACATAAAACGATGCAATGTACTTGTAGAAGGTCACCTAGTTTCATTCGTGCATCGACATAAGTCATACAAAATTTTGTGTTTCGATATTTAATATCGTCGTTGTATCGCACATTCGAAATAGCGATGCGAAGCTTTTACGTTTTTCAAACGCTGAAAAATTCTTCCAAAAGAATTCGCCACTGAATTGCAGCAGTTAACGGTAATAGAATTCAATAGGTTCGAAGAAACTGTACGTGATCGTGAGCATTGAGGCTGGCCGTCTCTCATTACAGAGAAGCTCAGCAACGTGGCTGCAATTTCATTGCAAATGATATTCATTGCAACTTTTTGCAGAACTTAAAGAGACGCCTGGTCGATAACGCTTCGTAAAAACGATGATTTAAAGGACTGCGTAAGACGATGATTATGTGAAGTGTCGCTGGAACCGTATGACGTAGATATACAAAAACTCGTATAACGTTACGATAAACGTTCAAATAGGGCTGGTGGTTGTATCGAAAAATAACTCGGTATATATAACAAAGTTACAAATCAAGAAATCTTTTTTAAATGCATTTGTATCGTTGTTATTTCAAAACAGGTGTTACTTTCTGCACGACCATATAAACGATGAGATTACAGTGACTCGCAAAACTGTTCTTACACCTACCATGGAAAAGTTTTATGCGTGCATTGTGCGTGTTATATAAAACATTTTGAAATTTTCTTAGTACCGTAATGAGACCGTCTGTGATTATGTAAACCGGCAAGCTTTGGACGAAATCTAAACTTCTCCTGTATACATTTCAGGAGCTATTTAAAATTTAATATAATCGCGATAGTTGGATGTAATTACAGTGATAACGAAATTACAGAATACACTAATGCGCTCGTAAAATATATAAACAAGTTTATAAACACTTCCGCGAGTCAATGTATCTATGTATAGATAATAGAAAATGAAAATGGAATCGAAAATTTACATTCCGGTTTTCCTTTAAAGCAACGAAAGAACGGTGGAAAAAATATTCTTTCGAATTAATTAAAACTAATCGAACCGCTTGGCTTGAAATATCCCTAGAGGAACAGCGTCTTTTTACTGGAAATGTTGTTCTGAAAGTTCATCGCGTAGAGAGCAACGGAAGAAATTTCATTCAATCAGCAACTTCTGGCGGAAGATGAAATCATGTATCAGAAAACGTGGGTGAAACTTTCGTTATTAAAACTTGTTATTATTTTTATTATTAAATTATAAATCGCGCGAATCGATCGAGTACAATTTAGTTTGGAGATAATATTTGAATGCAACTGCAAATGAATCGACGTTCTACGACTTATGAATATTCTACGGTTCAACCGATATCTCCATTTGATCCGATGGTTAGCTACCTCCATTATTCAGTCGCTTCCGCACAAAACAGTCTCCGAATAATACAAGGCGTGTGCGAAATTGACCACATGTCGGTCTGAACCTTTCCAAAGGGGGACGCAGATTGAGAATCGCACGATAAAGCGAACTTCGCGATCATACTCCAGCTGATTCGAAAGATTATGATTTCTGATTGGCTAGAATATTTATTAGCTTGTGTGTCTTTCTTTCGCAAACGTGTTTTTTATAACAGTGAACCTTCATACAAACGTGAAAGCAAGTGTGTGAAATGTCGCGGTGTTCATCCCAACAGAACAAAATGGATCGTATGTAATTCGACAAAATAATATAAACCAAAAAACGTTGGGCGTCTATTATTTCCTCATAAAACGAAAGAAACTTTTCGGACAACTTAATATTATACTATTGCAATTACGAATTTCATTTTTACAAATATCTTCTTGCTTCTACTTTTATTCTGACAAGAACTTTCTAGCCTGATTTTCTTTCTTAATGTAAGAAAAAATGAATCCATCAAACGTTCACGCAACGTTCCATCTCCACTAAATAAATCTTATTAGTGGTATCAGCGTGAGAAGGTTTTCTTTTCTTCAAATAATGCCATTTATTATATTTTTTACAACGAACAATAAGTACTCGTATTCATTCGAGAAAATAATCATTTTTAATATTAATTATTCAGAAATTGTCGTTTCAAGTGCAGCAAAAGTAATAGCACCAATCATCTCATTAATTTCCCTTAAAGCTCGGACGTACGTTCTTCTCTTACAATCTACAATATTACCTTTAAATTCTCATTTAAATTTTAACAACCAATAAATTCTCGTCTTTAACAAACAATAATTGTATTTAAACAGAAATTACACCTGATGAAAAATAAGCAAAGAATCGCTGTCTGGCGTATGAAAACACAGAACGATAATTACTTGTGAACGTAAGAATCATGGGTTAGACGTGTACGAAGAGGAATTATTTTCGATCGCAGAGAACCAGTACTATGGCGTGTCGTATTCGAATTACGTTTTCTCTTTGTTGCCAGTTATTTGGCTGCGCGTTTATCGTTCGGCGCACTCGGAACGTCAAAGTTTCAGCAGGTACGATATTAATTGCCATCTGCACGATGGAATTTCGAATTCGTTAGGCGTTTCGTTTAGCCCGTGTTTTCGCGTCGCAAATTGCTTCACGTTGGCAATGTTCTTTGCTAACGAATTCCCACAAAGTTAAAAATATCTGAACTCGAACTTCTAACCGTAACGTAAGGCTTAAATTCAAAGGCAAAAATTGAAATCGGAGCTTCAGCTTTTTAATCTAAAATCGAAGATAATGCTCGAATTCGAATGACAAATTAAACATTTTAATCTGCATCTGAAATTCTATATTTAAATTCATAGTCAGAGTTCAGACAGAAACTTTAAATTCCAGATTTGTATTCATATCCACGTTTAAATGCAACCTGCAACTTCAAAGTTTTAATTTAAACTTAAACACCAGAACTGGTTGAAAAATAGCTTACAAATTGTTCCTGATAAGACTACTCTAAAAAGTAGCAAGAATTATTCTAAAGCTTTTCGTCATTCGCTTTTATCGCAACTTTCATCAGCTCAATTTCGAGTGAAACGTCTCAATGGGAATTTAAATAAGAGAACTCGTGACCGAATAATTTACGGACGGATGTTTAACGAAACTACCCCCAAAACTAACATTGCAAACCCTCTCGTCGATTGCAAAACGTTTCTCGATGATCATCTTTTATTTAAATCTCCTCTGTTACACTAGCTTGCATCGCATTTTGCACTGCCGTGCACGTTACCAACGTCTGCGAACAGCCACTATCAGAAGAACGATCGCGAAATTCGCGTTGCAAACAGGTTGTTGGTGAATTTTTACGAAATGAGAGTCATCCCTGAATACAAAACACACGTTTCAACGGCTAAGTGCCGGTCTGCGTGGCGAACGCCCTTTGCTATCGCCATCCTCGCTGTAAAATTGCGTTCCACTTCCGACAGCGTGGCTGGCGTAATATAAATTCTGCTGATTTTCCGGTTATCGTATCGCCTTTATCATTCTGTTTCGTCGAAACCGGCAGATTCCCGTCATTTCCCCTTCGTTTCCACCCATTGTGAACGTCTTTATCTTTACCTTGTCCCTTTCCACGCTTCTTGCCTGCCTTTCTACCGTCCTTTAACCGTTCCTCTCTTTCTACTATGCTAAGAATGTATATCATCGTCTTTGTTAAAACGTCACGTTCGTTGCACGGTGTAGATTCCTTTCGTTGCTCGCGTGTACGAATTATATCCACACAGAGGGAGGACAGAGTGGCTAAAGGCTGCTATCGGGCGTCCCACTGCGAGCGAGCCCCGGGGGCCGGAGTTTATTAGCTCAACCCCCGTGTAGCGATAGGTACGACACTGCAGCGAGTACAAAACAGCGAACAAAGTTTTTAAATTAGGTATAACAGCAATTTGGTCCTTAATATGGCATACCTTGATATGCTACTAACGAAACAATACATCACGATCTTAAGATACCTACAGTTGAAGAAGAAATATTCAAATTCAGTAATAGATATAACATAAGAATTAACAACCATCAAAACCTACTAGTTACTCAATTACTTGATACGATGGATCAGATCCGCAGGCTAAAAGGACATCTAGATTTAAACGTTAGATTCAGCTAGAACCAAACATAATCATTTTGTTATTTACGTTATAGAATCACGGCAGAATAATTTACTTATGTTGAGGTTATTAGATGTATAAAGAGAGAAAACGCGTGGATAAAGTGTAAGGTAGAAAATATATATTTAATAGAGAAGTGTAATAATAAGTAGGAATACAATTTGAGCTGGTCCTCCAGATCCGCACGCTAGTAGTGTTACCTTATAACTGAAAAACACCGAAGCCAACGTCGCCTGTCTATTGTTTATGGTCTGCCTTCATGCCAGTCTTTTGTCTATATGCTGTCGATGGCTTCAGCGCTTGAGAAAACTAAAAAGACCAGATGTAGAGATTTCGTAGAAGTGGTGACCACTTCAACAACTTATAATTCTCAATGAGAATTGATTGTAAACTATTTCCAAATTAAAAAAAAAGTACAGCAGTACGCAAATTGTTTTATATGGCGTTCGAAGCAATTCGATTTTTATTCTTTCACGAGCTATATATATTAGATAAAATAATATTTGAAGGGCTTGGAGATACTTTTCCGAAGAATGAGACGAGTACAAACAAGGATATAATTTGTAAATTATAAACCGTGTATTTATCCGAAGCAATGTTATTCCATGCTTCCCAATGTTTTCGAGGTTTTCACGGTACATGTAAATCAATTACTAAAATTTTACGTCGCGTTAAAAAATATATTTGACCCAAGACAGTGAACTCATGCCGAGTAGCTTTTATTCTTTCGGTCGATGCTATTTCCTTATCTGACAATCGAGGGGAAACGAGGTCGCTGCTTCTACTAAATAAGCTAGGCATTGCGTGTTTTGGAAATTTTGGCCGCAGATTGGTTGAAAATTGCCGACGTAGAAGATTCGTCCGGTGTTTAAATGAAAAATGATAAACGAGAGAAGTTAGTTAACCCTCGTTATATGAACTCGATAATTTTTAGGAATAGGATTTCTACTATATTTGCAGAAATTAGTTAAATTTACAAAAACATTACTATTTTAGCTCTTCAAATAGAAAAAAGCAAAATAAAAAAGATTCAAATGAAATGTGCCATGTTTTGCTAAAAGACAATTCCGCTAAAGACGATACAGCAAACTTCATGAAGGTGCCAAACTGCCGATTAAAATACACATCGCAGTATCCACTGTAGCCGCTGTTGATTAAATTACAAACCGAACTCAAGAAACAGAAAGAAATAGGAATGTTTTGAGAAGCCAACTGCGAAACAAATTTCTGCTTAGATCCTGTCTTGTTAGTTGCGATTGCACAACGATTGCACAAAGGTTCACGTTCCACTGTTGTAAGTTATCGTCTCACGCGCGCGTTTCCAAGCTTTCGCTAGGCTACTTTTCGAACCTCCACCCTAAGGCGCCACGGTTTCCCTGGCGGAACTTGCAGGAGGCACGATAGAGAGAAAACACGCAGGGACGGGTTTCTCTTGGGTCGTGAAGTGTGTGCAGGCCGCTCTGCCATTACAAACGAGACGAGGCCGGGGTGCACAGGCAAAAACGAACGGATGGAACGGAGGAGAAAAGAGGAAGGAAGAGGAAGAGCTTATTTGCAGTACGCGAGCGGTCAGATGACTCGATTCTTGAGCCACCCTCGACCCCGTCGACAGATGTTGGATGTTCCCCTGACACGGGTCCGTCTATGGGCCTCCCACTTGCTTCTGGCCTCTTCTTTTCAAAATGGCAGAGGTAGCACACGTTCAAGGACAGAAGCTGCAACGGTAACGATGTCTTCTTCCGTTGAAAAGCGTTGGAGAAACTGAGAGAAACGTCGTTGGAGAACCGAAAGCGAAGGATGAACCATGACGAAAGCACGGAATCAATGGTGGACTTTGTATGTTTTTAGTTGCGTCTGCAACAACAAGGAATTGTCTGTCGTTGTTGTTTCCAGTTTTCTTGGAAAAGTCGCTCGTCGTTGCCGAATTTCTCTTCGTGTTTCTTCGCGTTGCCAGTTGCCAGTTGCAAATCTCGCCGCTTGTCGCCTGTTTCGCACTCGCAGCGGTAAAGAAAAATTAGGAAACATGGGATTTATGTATGAACAATTTGTTGATAGCAACAAATGCAGCCTTGAAGACGAAACAACGCACAAATGTTCCTCGGATTACGTTGCTTCGGTGTGGACAAAACATTGCAACATGCAGCAACAAGAAGCGTTAGAAAGTTGTTGCTTCGATGAAGACGCAGCACAGGGAGAACGTTTGAGTTCGATATTTGAATCGGTTTTTCAACGAAATATTACGGAAATTATTGCGGAATAAGGAAGGAGACGCAAAGACCGAGTCGTATAGTTTCTGAAAAGTTAAATAGTAATTATGTTATAATAACAAAAATGAAGACATTTTCAAGAGATCGAGTTAACCAGTTTGGTTTTCTCTTAAATGTTTTGTTTCAGCCATTTTGAATTGATAAAACATTCGACAATTGCTTCCGTCTGGAATTATTTGCTTTGGTGATTCGACGTTAAAATTCATAGTACTATATAAATGTAAAATCGCAATTCACTTTGATCAATTGATATTACAGAACTTCTAGAATGTCTCATACGAAATTGAGATCAAAGAACTTATAGAATGATAGAACGGTGCAGCTGATACTTATTTTAGTTAAAAGTTTTCGTTTCAATAAAAATTATGCTTATTAATAGACACATGTTGTTTTCAAAGCGACAGCAGAGTGGAAACTCTTCTTTTGATAAAACGTTTTTTAAGGAAATAAGAACGTCGACATAAGATATTTTCTTAAGCGTACGAAGCTCGTACGACGATAAAATTATGACTTTTCACGTAATCATACGTTGCGTTGAAACTGTATAACGGTGTACAATTAGCAGTTACGTAAAGTATAATCAGAGGTGCTTGAGAACTAGGGGAAAAAAGGCAAACACACGACTCGATAAAAAAAGTTGTGCAAATTAAGATTTTAAATCTATTCATCGTGCATATACAAATGCCGCTTTATTTCAATTGTTCCCTTGCGATTTTCCATAATTTAATTTGCTTCACGAGAAATTCAAAAACAGGCTTCGTGATTGCTAAGAAACGGCAAAGTATTAGAAAATCTGCCAAGTAAAGTTTAGCTCTATAAAGATTATGTTAAAAATAGCGGGCAATTCGCGATCCAATGGATGCAACGATCTTCCTTAAGAAATTGAACGTTACATGGTTCAATAGAAAATTGTGAAACTTCGCAAGACTGAACGTGTATAAAAATAAATCTTTTATTCTTGTTGAATGCATTACGATATATATTTATTTTATGAATAATTTAAGAAATTAATTTTTTTGTATATTTCAACGTGAACGATGAAACGTGCCGTTGATTCTTTTGATATTCCTTTTATTCGATTAACGTTCAAACAAAACGTCAAGGATATTCGTTAGATGATATTTTTCGATAAGTCCAATTAAAGGAAGAAGGGAACCTACGAAATTATCCAACTCTGTGATTATCTCGCGTGGATGCAAATGTTCCTATTAAAACTTTCCACTTCACTAATTTGAAAAAATTCTATCAAAATCCAAAGGAAAGGAATCCACAAATTATTTCTAGTCCTACAATCAGCTCTTACGGACAAGAAAATCTCTACGAAAGTTTTCCATTTCACCGATATTAAAAAAAAAACTACCAAAATCAAATTTGGAAGAAATAAAACGTTCGCGAAATTATTTACATAATTTACACAAAAAATCCCTACAACAACTTTCCAATTCACCAATATTAACAAAACGTCCTATCAAAACGCGATTTAAAAAAAAGGAAGTAACAGAAACTCATAAAATAATTTCTATTCTAGTGTAGAGAAAATTTCTTCAAAATCTGTGTATTTCAACAATATTAAAAGATTCTAACAAAAAAGTCAATTTAAAAACATAAGAAACCTACGAAATAATTTCTAACCTAACAATTAGCCCTTAGGGGGGTGGAAAATTGCTGGAACGATCATCCATTTCACTAATATTCAAAAATTCATCGAGCAAAAAGCGTCGTGAATCGCAAAAGTCTGTCGCCTCGCGAAAGAATTAACGTGTCGCGGTTAATGCACTCGCGGTGCACGCGTGGCCGCACTTCCTCGAATTTCCAATGTAAATCCAACGCGGCGGGGGCTTACGTAAATTCCCGGTGTAAATCCTACGGGGGGGCTATTACATAAATCCTAGCGGAGCCTCATCGAAACGCCTCGGTTACGAGGAAAAAATTATGTAACATCGATTCGCGCGCTGGAAAGTCCGCGTATATGTGCTCTTTTGTTTCATTATACACGTTTCTACGATGTATCCAGAGCTTTTCTGAATGAATCCCATCGGTGATACATATTTTTCTGTAACAATGGGAGATGTTTAACATGACCCATTTCTGCGGTAGAATTTCGTTATTGTTATAAACGATCAAGGATTATTTTTTGCACGACCTTTTTGTGTATTTTAACGTGAATGCGAGTGGAAGATAGATTCGCGTCGCTTTGGTTGATGAAGGTTCCAGCGAAATGTCAGAGATATTTTCTATGTAGTATTCTTCAACGATTATTTCATTTTGAAAGATTAAAAACGTCCTTTCGCAGAACTCTTTTCAGTGATATATTTTATTTGTATTTTTGCATTTGTTTCTCGGGTAAGTTTAATTATCTCACGCTTCTGTCAGATCTTCAATCGGAATCGTTAGTTAATTCTTTAAATAGAGACACATAAATTATTACCTCGAAACGCGAAAAAATGAAAAGTTGAATGGAACATGATTATCGATATGCGTAACACACGTCAATGAATGAAATTTTACGCTGACGTACAAATATAAATATTTATTTCGTGGAAAAACGTGCAGAATAAAATTGTAATACTTTATTGAAACTTCAATATGTCGCTCGTTGACGACAGCCATGATTCATGAAATTTTCGATTCATTGTCTATCGACGATGGTGGAACTTAAAGAATTAAGAATATTAATTGATTCGTTCGTTCTTTAATTAATATCATCGATAGTGTGGATGATTTCGCACGGACGATTATATAAAGTCATCGTGTGCCTCACTTTCCAATGTAATTTGGTCGGGTAACGTGCTATCCAGCTGTTACGTAAAGTAAATGGCATGTTTCGGTATTTGAAAGGGATAAACTTTAATTGAAACAGATCTTTCACGTCGTTAATTCATATTGATTATACGTTATTTCATCTAACGCTACGGCTAATGAATAGTTATTAATTTTGTAATTGTTCCTTCTAAACCGGCGGTTTCCGAGCAGGAAGTGTTTGCGCTGAATAGCATGAAAATTTCATGAATTTAAAGTTACACGCAATCTTGTAATGTACACTGATGGAAGACGTATTCAATTTAAGATAAGTTACACGGTGTGAAAAGATCGGTTATGAAGTTATCATAGATAAACACCGAGAATAAGAATCAGATACACGCTTATGAATGTTTCATAAATGTTCGTAAATGTTTGTTTATTTACTTACAATGCTTTTCAAGAGTTCATTAATCTTTCGTTGTTACTAATTATTTGGCTTATGAATTATGCAGAATTTTCACTATGATATGTTATAGGTGACTTTAATATATCACTTAATATGATATATGACTTAATGTAAATATTGTACAAATGAATAATTATATTTACTACATATTTTCATCTTTGTAACATTCTAATGGAAGGATTAAAATACGGTGTTCAAGTGTTCGAGAAACAGTTTCTGTTCCATATTTCCATTAATACGATTGTCGAAATGTCTGGTATTAGAATTTAACAAACTTCGTAGAATAGTTTTACTAAAAGAAATATGAATTTAGGATATTGATTGATGGGCAATGTAGAATATATTAGCACAATAATCATACTATTATGGATTGTCATTTTATTCGTATCAGTATCGTTTCGCAATTGGTCAGTTGTAAATAAACAGATCTTCTAATCTTCTATCTTTTATCTATTTTCTACTGCTATATCTTTCAATCTAATGATAGAAATATTTCTTTGGAAATAATTGCACCTTCGTAAAACATATGTGGTAGAGTTCTACTGGAAAATTTGAAGGTATGTTTACAATGACGTTCAACAGCCAGAAAATGCAAATCTGTGGACCATATGCTGTTGCAGTGCAACTCAAGGAGATGCCACTCAAAGGTAGGCATCTGTCCTATCCAAATCCTTAAATCAAACATCGTATAATCCTCTACCTGAGTGTATTTACACTCACAGTACATTCCTCAATGAAAAAACAAAAATACCAAATGTTAATTTTCCATATGATGAATTTCCATAATAGGTACATTGCTTTGAATATTTTATACTTTTTTGTGTATCATATGCTTTCTGTTTATTCTTGCATCTTACAATTTCCTATAGAGTTTATTCATCTATTTAAATAGTTGTAGTTGTCTATTTAAATAGTAGAGTTAAATCATCTATTTAAATATCGAACAAATTTTTAATAAATTATACATTAATAATAAATAAATAATAAACTGAATAAATAATATAAATATATATGAAATATCCAATATATACTATGGTGAAGTGTCAGTATTATATTTTACGGTACAAAGTATAGTATGTTATACTACGTTAAAGAGTCATATTATTAAAATTATATTACAAAGTGTACAGTATTCTATATTTTGTAAGCGAGAAAATTTTCTACCGCGATTCCACTTTTTTTAACTATATTCCCCAAAATACGAGCTCGCATGAAAATCCGCTAGTTTATTTATAAAAAATATTTTGTAACAATATCGTCAAGCGCTCTCGTTCATTGTAAAATCGACGCGATTTCGTTCGTTCGTTCGGTGCCGTTTAATTCGCGCAGCGTAGAAAGAGCCACTTCGCGTATAAACGTAATTCGAATTTATCGAGGCCGAATGTAACGAGCGTTCCGTCCACCGCGACGCGTCGCCGAGATCATCAGGAGACTCGTTACGTAAATCAGTGCGACGATATCGAGTGGCGAACGCGACGAACACGCGAGACCGACGTTGTTGCGTCTCCCCGATGAAATATTCATGGAACTTTTTATAACGCGTAATGCTACGCGCGTTACAGGCAATTAGGAGCAATCCGCGAACCGGAAACGGCCTGTTTCTGATAACGAGATGTTTGTTCTTACGGACGTTCTGCTTTGACGCTTTCCAATTTTACCTTTATCTTACCGCTTTACCTTTTTCCACTGAACTAATCGTAGTCTTTTTCTCTTTGTTTTTCGTCGATCTTAATCAATATTTCAATTGTCCTTTAGAATTTGAACACTTGTTAGGAGTATATCGCAAATTTTTATACATTTACGCGAAATTTAAAGATACCAAGATATTACAAAATGCGCATAATCTTTGTATATACAAAGATATATAAAATACGCAAAGTAAGGTATCGGTTATAATTTTTGATAAGTAGAAATCTTCACGTAAGTCTTTTTATTGTGTCCATGAAAGTATGAATTTGCATGAAAGTCCTTAGTTCGAGTAAACAGTATATAAATCGAACAATTGGATAATTGTGATTCTAAAAAAGACTATTGTGAGAGTTTCGTATTTCTATTCGCCCCAATTATAATTTTTTAAATAGCTTGGATAATTGAATTTTCTCATAGTTCTTTAATATCTTCAAATTAATAAGAAAATTCTTCGTCTTGAACTACTAAGCAACTTCTAATTAACTGGAAACTAATTTCTAATTGGGTAAATTCTTGCCAATTCCATTTGTCACCAAACCTATTAGCCGAAGCTGTAACTAATAGACAATTGTTGAACCGTCCAACTGGTGTTTCTCATTTAGATCAATTCCACTGAATTACGTTCTCGAATTGTCTGTGATACAATACAGTTGGTCGAATTCCAGCAAATCCACATCCTCGAATTTCCCACAATACAAAGCGGTTCCTCGAGTCGCAGCTACTACCGACGGTTCACCAGGCGACGTTTGAGAATTGTGGTCGAGGTTGCGGTTTCTGCGGCCGATTCGAGACGGCCCCAGAGTGTTGCTTGAATCTCTTTCGGGCCTTTTTGCTCGTGCATGCACCGCAGCACGAGGCCCGGTCGTTATTCTGGTCACGAACTCGGACTCCTTTTCTCTTTCTTCTTCGTTCCTCTTTTCTTCTGTCCTGTTTCTTCGTTCCAACCCGTCCGGTTATCAATATTTATGTCGATTTGCTTTCGTCGGGGCACCGTCCCGTGGAACAATCGCAAAAAAGATTGCCATCCCCTCGTCAACCTCCCTTGTTCACCAATGTGCGAACTTATTGCGCGAATTTATTTCCTTCGAGTTGAAATGTTGACAAAATGGACTTGTATGTGTACAAAAGTGTGTGAAAAATTCAAAATTCGACTAATTTTCCTAATTTTATTCCCCCCCCCCTTTATCCTTTAACAAACACTCGAAACCAAAAATCACAAAGCATAAACAATCAAACGGGATAAAAGACACTAAAACGAAGAAGCTAAACGATCCGCCATGAAGTTAAAAATTCGATTGATCGCGATCTTTTACAAGTACTACGCTACATCGACGCATCGTGATTCAACGATTGGAAAGAACGAAGTAAAAACTGGCCACCGAGTCGATCGTTATTCTTCGCGGAATCTGGTATCAGATTTTTCCGTGATAACGATCGAACACGGCCCAGAGGTTAGCAGAGGGGCAAAATTGCCGGTCGATTATTCCCTCGGTCCTTTGAGACATCGTCAGAGAAAGGAGACAGAGTCGGCAATCCAAGAAAGGGAGATCCGATATGAGACAGACGATAACGAGTTTAAGCTCGCATCGACCAAGAAGGCATTCGCTCTCGGTACTCGAGAAATTCAGAACGGGCCTTCTGCTCCAGCTCGTTAGCGTCTACCATCGCTCGAAACGATTCGTTTCATGCTCTTCTCTTATTGTTCTCTATTTTTGCATCTCGATAGATTTCAATTTTCTCAGCTTATTCGATCCTTCCTAGTGTATCGTGTTAGAAAGCTCGTTGCAAGCTTTATACTTCGACGAATAAATCAAGCTTTTCGTCGTCGAAGAAGCGATAAACATCGAAACTTTATCGCTGTTTATGTGCTGTTTCGAGAATTTCTCCAACTCTTTCGAAAGAGTTGTGAATTTTCAGAGAGAATTCTGCATTTCAATCGTCAAATTGAACGGTAAAATGTTCCTCGATCTATCAATTTTATTTGCGCTAGGATTTATAACGTTTATATAGAATTCAATTTTATTTTCATACATCGAAATTTACGATTTTTAAACTTACGGATTCAAACATACACAGCGGTTTTGTAACTGTACTATGGAGTTTAATCGCGCAACTTCTTCATTTTTATTTTCCTAATAGGAAAATTGAAAAGTTTCCAAGCGTAGTTCCGAGTCGACCTTGTACTAAACTTACAACTCTTGAGATAAAAGCACAAATATAAAATGATAAAGTATATAAGTGTAGGACAAACGTAGCTACAATTATTGTTTCCATCGGTATTGAAAAACTTTAGAGAAGAACTACGAATATGAAGAATAAAATACCTTTTCGTAAAATAAAACCACAGAAAATTGATATTGATAAAATACAAAAAATTGTTCCCTGATGTAATTTTAACCGCACTGTCAGTGGTTCGACGATCGATATAAAGTAAAACGGATTTTTTCTTTAACAAAAAGGGACGGAGAACAGGATGCTCTAATGCGATGTAACCAGCCTATCGAGGGTTGACGACGAAAGGGGCAGAGAGCAATAAATCAGCCAAATTGACAGCGCCAAGTGGGGTTGAACCGCATGACGAGGCGCTTGCGACTTTTCTTCTTCCCTTATCCTTTTTTTATTTCGATCCCGGACGCATCCTTTTTTCCCATCCATGTGCCGATAATTACAAAATTCTCACATTTAATCTCATAGTGTTAGCACGTGATAGTATAACATACTTTGGTAATAATTGAAAATATACTGTGTTAACTGCAGAACACATTTTATTATGCATATTAAAGCCCAGTTGATTTTCTTAAAAAAATTTATCATTTGCCAAGAAACAATGATCGGTTAAAACTTCTCCTAACGACAAAATCATGTAGAATTATAAAGTCACTTCTGGACTAAGATTTTTAATCATTCCTTGACTAAGAATTTCAAACTTCTCCATCGACTCTGCAATCGAATCAAATTTTATCCATAAACCACAAACATGAAAGAAGAAACTCGTACGATCGAAAAGTGGGTCATGACAGTTTTCCTCCAGTATTCTAAATTCAGCAAGGATTGCAGGTCGATATTTCCGCTACGATAGTCAACTAGTGAAACAGAAGCGGATGATAAGAAGGATAAACAGGTGTACAATCTGGTTCGACAATTCCATTTCGGCGGAGACAGTTCGACTATATCCGATCATACACCGTTTTATTCTATTGGACCATTTTTAGAAAAACATTTAAGCTTTTTGTGCGTGTGCTGAAGAATAAATTTTACATAATCCAATAGCATACATATAATACAGTTAAAATGAAATGGTTTTGATAAAATAATCTGACAACTATATCATTATATTATCAATAGTAAAATGTGAAAAATTTCCAAATTTCGTAATCGAGCTAATTAATCTAAAAGAAAAATAAACTGAACGTTGTTTGTTAAAACGCTAACTAAAATGTAAAATAATGTAATTGTAAAATGTATTTGTAAAAATTAAATGTAAATGTAATTGCAAAATTGTAAAATGTAAATGTAAAATACGTGTAATTTTATAAAATAAATTCCGAGAATATAATGAACACGCAGAATGGAAAAGGAACTATGTAAAGATCTTCAACTTGAAATTCTTCTGGAAATAAATAACTATAACAAAACTGATAATAATCGATCTATTATTATACAGGAATATTCTATTACGAAATTAATATGGTTAAAGAGGATTCCTTGCCATATATATAGTAATAAAGTCCGCATCGATTCTCGCAGCCTCGCTGCAACAAGGGATACAGCACTCGCGTGTCCCTCGGCAAATATTTACCCTGTAGAAAATGCACAAAGGGTGAATCAGATCAGCGACTCTCGTGTACCATCTCTACAAACCGAGACCGTGTTCAAACCGTGTCTGAAATACTCTTCAACGTGTTTGCATCCAAAGAAACACGCGGTTCGTTTCAGCCAACAAGGCGAACCGTGTTTCTACTTGCGTACGTATTAGTACGTACAATGATAACAGTTATGTTTTATTCAAAACATCGTTTAGGTCGTTTTAGACGATGTGCATAAGCTGTAGAAGTGTTCTTGTTCCTTGTGAAATTATCATCCGTGACTATTACTTTATTTTGAATGTTAACGTAACATATCCATAAGTTGTGAACGCTTAGGTAAATTTACTACAATACAATCCCATGGATACACACAAAGGAATCTGTTTCACCCTTGAAAAATTCTAACCAGTGCTTTGCTCTGGATACTTCGTATCTTTTCGTATAATTTTGTTATATGAAATTGATATTAGCTTTCTAAATGTTTAATATGAATCTTCTCTTACAAGCGAATCGAAAAATGTGTACATTCATTTTCTGAATCTTAAATATTTGTAAAATTCGAAATTAATATTTAAAGTATCTAAGATACTGAGATCCAAGTGAGAAGTTACTCTAAGCATTTCTTAGAAAAATGTTGGTGAGTAAAAATTAACTTTCGTTCAAGTGGAAGCCAGTTATCAACAAGTCTCAAGAAAGTTTCTCAGAACATGACACGATTAAAGATATTTTTAACTATTCCGATTGCGAATAAGCCGAATGTGGTCAGAGGAAATGTCTGTCGTCGATAATGATCACTGGTAATCAAAAAAGAATTCCGGTCATTTATATCGATTACTCGTAGTCGAAATTACGTTTCCGTCGTCGATAATGGTTATTCACGACCAAAACGAAATTAATAATGATTGATAATGATTGGCGATCATTACTATCATTGATAATAATTACCAATAATAAAAGAAATGTTTACCATTTATAACAGTTATTCGTAACAAAAATTTATTAATTAAAGATGTTAACATTTATACCAGCACCTTTAAAATTCCTCTTATAACAGTTATGATATCTGCTAAAATATCTAAACTATCTAAAAGTATCTTAAAATATCACACAATGATACTTTCAACGCACAAACGCGTAACTACAGAAATTTAGAAACAGAAGCTTCAATCTACCATACAATCAATACAACTCGTCTCACCCATACAATCCTATACCCATAATCACACCATTATACAGTTTCTTTCCATTTAACCGCAACCATACACCTCCGTATCTCAATTTCCCACACCTAACAATTCCCAATGATCCCCACATCAATTTCTATTAATCGATGGAACATTTCGTTCGCTGGCTTCACAATCATTCCATTAACTTGTTCAAGCTGAGAAAGTGTTAATTAATCGCAGAATAGTCTTCCCGGAACCCTCATCGTCCGATCGATTAATGGCCTGTCTCCTTCCCGTTTGAAATTCTTCCTCGTCTTCGCTTCTTGCTCTCTTCCCCCTTTACCTTTTTTTCGCTTGCCCGTGTTCCCTGATTATGGCCGTTCCTCCACGAAATTCACTTCGTCCCGTATGCCATCGAGACGATTGATCGAGAGCTTGGTTAATAGCCCGGCACAGGTGCTACCTGGAATTACCTAATAATGGCCGGTCTGCCAATCAAGTTTTGCAAGTTTGTAATTTGCGGGCCGCTCGTGCCACCGCTTCTGAAACGCGGAACTATGGCAGCTCGACACGAAACCAGCCGGACCGTCTGTGAACTGGTTAAATAAGCGAGTCTTATTAACCCTGATCCGTTTAATTCAGCCTGGATCAGTGACTTGAGAGCAACAGTAACAGCAGTAACTGAGACGCTTTCTTGTATCTATATTTGGAAGATGTTCTTAATGCAGGAAAATTTGGCGAATTTCAATTTCATAGAAATATTACAACGATAGAGAATAGATGAAATTATTTTAACATACTGTTAACGATATACCGTGAAGATCAATTTTACGTACACACGCTTTTTATGTATCGATTCGAATAAAATGGCAAACAACAATTCACGCTTCTCGCCCGCAACGACGTGTTAGTTTGCCGTGGTTTTCGTTAAATTTATTTCACGTATCTGCTAGTGGATCTTTTTTTTTAGTGTTTTATATTTTCCTTTACAATTTCACGATTTTTAAGTGTCTTTTGTTATAAAATTAATAGGACAAATTAATAGTATCAAAGCTCGGTTGATCATTGCCTCGTCAAAATCGACACAAACTTGTTGGATTTGTATAAATTTCTAAATTTTATCGATTATTTATTTTCTTCGTTTTGATGTTGAATTAGAGAAGTATCAAGGTAGAAATGCATTCTTTTCATTCGTATTTCACTAAGGGTTATTCCGCAGATACACAGATCTATATCCATTAATTTATAAAACATGATGTTATTAAAGTTTCCAGAGGAAGGATTATACTCGTACATAATTTAAACCGAAATAGGAATTCAGATTACTGAAAACTTTCAGCAATCACGACAAATACACAAAACAATGGTATTCGTATTTATTTAAAGGATCTCCTTATAAATCTCCACGCGCTGAAAGCAGTATAATACATCTGGCAGTAATACATGCAAATTTTTCTATTACAGTTTCGTTGCTTTCATCCCCAATTTTCTCAGATTAAAAGTTTCGTCACTCGACTTTTTCCTTCGACACTTCGTTCATCTTTTTTTCTCTCCAATTCCATCCATCTTCTCAACATTCCTTTCTTTTCGATTTCTACCTCTGAAAATTCTAATAGCTTATAAGTGGTATATTTAATTGAATAAACAAAATATTCTTTGGCCACGTCTGTGTTTTATTATATATTTATACGATATACCGAAGCTTTCATCCTACCATATGCACGTCTAATAATACCCGGAAGAGAAACGGAAACGAACAATCCAACCGTTCGAGCGTATAGTCGCATTAACGTTTGGCCGATCGCACCAGGAATAAAAATAATCGAACAGTTATTAACGTGTATTACTGTTACCGATTCAACGGCCAGCCAAGAGTATCCGAGTGTAAATGCGATACTTTAAAATAGAGCAGAGGTCGATCAAGTGTAAGAGCATCGTGCTCCACTGGGCGACCAAGTATCGCGTCAAAAATCGACCATCAAGTTCAATAAGAAAGATTAATCATCGTTATTCAAAAAAGAAAAACTTGCTATTTTATCGTATTGCGTATTCGATAAATTGTTAGACAATTATGGCGACGAGAGGAAAATTGTCGTGGACCAAGCCACATTCCTTTTACCTGTAATTTTATAGCGTTAATTTATTTCGATAAATCATAAATCATCATAAATCATTATAAATCATATAAAAGTAGAGGAATTCGTTTTTTCCAAATCCTTGAAACCTTTTCTAAGAAAAGGTTGCACGAGATAAAACGGTGAATTGGATAAATCGCATTAAGAATTTTCGTCTTGGTTTTGTGATATTAGCTAATTTTCAATTGATAATTATAGTAGCTTAAAAAAAAACTTTGTTCTTTTCATATTTAGGAAGTAAATAAAAATTCAATAGAAAATAAATGTACAGAGTCTTTTTTCCCAATAAAACCTTCAGTTTAATAAAAAATAATTTTTCTCGCAAACTAAAAAAAAAAATGTGCACTACGAATTATCGGTTTGACTTAACTGTATTTAACGCTCTTCTACGAGCTTTCTTTCTCCACTTTCACGATCTCAGAATCGAGTTCTGACGTAAATATTCGACGTGCTGCACGTACGGAGCGGAAGTGAGGGTACACCATTACGCAATTGCTTGTGCGGTGCTTATCTGTTTGCCTCGCTTGATCTGAATCTCATTGACTCGATAATTATGTAATTCGTTAGAACGTCACGTCCTGCTGACTGGGAATTGCGTCGAAGAAGCGAAAGCTTCGTGAATCGCAAACTTGCCTTCGACCCTGTTCTCAAACTGTCGTTGTCGTTTTGTCATAAGCCTTAAGAAAGTTTCGTAAGTTTATTCCTTTTTTTCTTAATTTTTTTTTTTTAATTACAGAAGATAAAGCACATAGGATTCTTTTCATTTTTCCTTTCTCTTCTAATTTGTCCAGTTTTCATCTTCAACCTACTACCGAGCTAATTAAATCAATAATGGAATGAAATAATTTTTCATAAAATACATGAGAAATTCTACGAAAAGTTAATTAACCCAGATATGCATCGATTTCTTTTTTACCATGCTTTTCCTACATATGTAATGTTGTTTGTTTTCCATTCTGAACAAGCGGAATGTTTCGATGACATTTTTTCATTATTGTTCAAGATTAATCCATTATTTCGGCTGTACAAAAAAGAACATGAAATATAGTTAATGTTGAACATGTGACGAAGAATCACAACAGAGGTAACAAAATTAATAATATTGATATAGGTCAAAAAATATAGACGATCATTTACATAAGAGGATAATTCTAACATCTGAATTTTAATATCTTGTAGGTAAAAGAAATTTTACTTTCTTCTGTTTTGTAAACTCTTCTGCATAACTTCATTAGTTCATTTCCAAGAAATCAAATAACAATGAAATACGTACATGATGATTTAATAATAATTACTAAAAAAAAAAAAAAATAAAAAATAAAAGGAGAAGCAAGAGTATCTAGAGAAGGTGTAAATGGGATAAAGTGATTTAAATGCAATACACGTAAGAAAGCATTTGTGGTGGGAGTGGAAGGACGAGTGAAAGATAAGATTTAACATAATCCACACCTTTGCCCTAAAAAATGGAATTAACAATAAATTAACTAATTAATAATTACTGGATACGTTATTTCTGTCGACGATATAAAAATAAAAAAAGAAAGAAACTATAATCTGCATTTTACAAATATCTTTATCTCGATCAATCGACCGGTACAAGATTAATAGTTAGAGCTATAGATGGCAACACGCTCATCAGCCTACGTCTTTTCTTCCTCTAATTATGCAGCTACAAACAGCAACGCGACGTTGTCGTTGGACCCAAGTTAAATTAATTAACTCCGGCCAACGTGAAATCTGCGTAAGGTTTTAATTAGGGCTAAACTCGTACTGTTCGATCCAGTGCACGGTGATTAACTGTAACGGATTTGAACTGTAAGTTCATGCTAATTAATTAGCTTTTACCGACGTTTGCCCGCCGGTGCGCCGCCTCGTTCCGCGTACGCGTAAAACTACAACCGGCGATTACAGGAAAACACGAGGCTTGTTTCGGCCTCGTTCGTGACAACAGGCCATCGTGCTTTAAGTATAACGTGGAAATACTATGTAGAGACCTTTCTTAGCCTTCTTTATCATTTTATCATTTTCGTACATCTTGCACGCACTTCTTGTTAAAGGCGGGTTAATGGTGATCGTTAACTTGTGACCGTTTTAATTGAAAATAATAACGTTAGAAAGTTCTCAGATGGTGAGAAGTATAATAATGCAGCGCATAATGGATTTATATTAGATTCTTGTAATAATTTAAATATAGCCCACACAAATGTTATATAATCTTTCTTCTTTCTTCCTACAATTTTGCATTTTCATACTTTTCCACGAACTTCTTGTTAGCGTTCAGTTAATCGCGATTGAAAGTTTGTAGCCGTTTTAATTGAAAACGTTAACGTCCAGGTGGAAATTGAACTTGTGTAAAGCGAAACTAAAATTAGCTCCGCGTTGTGTAAGTTTCACAATTTCGTTTACACTGAATTTCTCAAAAAACGAATCGCCTGTTTCAATAAATATATCGTTCGTAAGAAGATAGCACGAACGATCATACGTTTCAACGTACATTTTAAAACACGATATTTCTAATATCGTTGCTTTTCTTTGCTTTCCGATTCACGATTCAATTGGAGCTGTAATTTGCAAACATTGAAACTAACAGATACGACATAAACGCTGAAACGTTAGAATACAAACTATCTAGAAATAACTTTGTGAAATAATTAACAAACGATAAGTTTATATATAGTATAATTAATATTTCGTATAATGGAAGAATCGGGCTCGATCGAGATCCTGTATGGACGCGAGATACTCGTAACGAGACGAAAGTTTCGCGGGAAAGCCGTGAGACGAAACACGGCCATCACGAGATAGACACGTGTTACGAGAGAAATCTGCGAGTGGAACGGCTGTTTGATAGAGCAATTTCAACTTTCTCGACGATACGGTGCACCGCTGCCTGGATAGCTGTCCGTCCGCCACGACTTGAAAGTGTACGTATAAACCAGAGGAATACCGATTTCCATCTGGAAGTTCTCTCGGTTTCTATTAAATTTCGATACGTGCAACCGAGACGTCCGAATCAGAATTCGAATTTCAGGTCTTTTGTGCGAGGAAATGAAGTATCCATTTCTTAAAGTAGAAGTTTGGTCAATTTGCAAAGGTTGACGTTTTTTTTTTTTTTTTTAATCCAGTTCGTAGATTTTTGAAAAATCTGTTTAATAGTTGAAGAATACAGAATTTGACAGAACGAATAGAAAATTGATAGAGTCAAAGTTTCAATAATCCTAATTCTATATTACGTTAGGTACTTACTTATTTTATTCACAGACGTGACTCGATGAAATCCTTCGTTTCTCCTTAATCATAGTTAGGCGAAGCAGAAATACAAATGGGAAAACCATTAACGGTTCGTACCACGTCAGCTCGTCCCACGAAACGAGACAAGTGAAAAGCGTCTGGACGATGATAATTAGAGAAAATTCCCTCGATCAATCTCTGTGCCCTTCTCGCTCAATGAATATTTATGACATCCCTGGGTAGTTTTCATTCGCAAGAAATTCAATTCTCCACTAATAACTTCAACCTAAAGCTTTCGATATCAAAGAAGCCAGTTAACTGCTTCCAAGTGATAAATTTAAAAGAAAGAACATATATCGATCACGATTAATCCTGAAATTTAATCTTGAAATTTAAAATCTCGAAAGATAATATGGTATGTATACTTAATTATCCTAAAATAGTCAAGTAACCAAAAACGTTTCGTCGCATTTTTTACAATAAAAAACATAGAAAAGGAACGCTATATTTGTTACGTAATTACCTTTACACGTAGTTAATGAAAAAGTTTTAATTGGCCAATTTTATTTCATTGTTCAAGAAGTACGAACTAATGAAAGTAGACCATAAGCTTTCTTCGCGCATAAATATCATTTATCATTATATTGTATATCATTTACGCACAAGTTGCTAGCTTAGATAATTCATAAATTTTGATCGTTAAAACATCGAACAGATCGATGAGATTTTTACGAAATTAAGATTGAGAATTACCACGCTCTTTTAAAACCAAGCTTCCAAATAATATGATCACGGGAAAATTTAAAATTTTCAAAGGATACTATTCGTGATTAAAAATAATCGATGACTGAATTTCATCTGGCCGGCGATGCTTGTTTATTCGATTATTGTATGCACATTGTACACGATACAACAAAAGCCATCAGCAGTGTGTTTATCGCGATTGTAATTTATGTCGACTCACGTGTTCATTAACTAGACGATATTGAATATTACTTCATGTATCACGAATAAACGACTGCTATTCCCTGTTGCGATTCGATACGTTAATTATAGCGATGGATGATGGACCAAAGTAAAATAAACTTTTCCGCGTATATCGCACATATCATATAATCATGCGATATTGTTTAATGTAAAAGGTTATAAATTCTGTATTGGTAAAATCGTGTTTTACCTTAGGCAATTGTTCCTGATTAATGTTGTTAATTCTGTGTGAAAATTTCACGTTCGTGAATGCAGTGCAGAATGAGAATTCGTGCAGAGTTTGAAACTGTAGAATTTTACATTTGAAAGTATTATGTTAGAATATTTATTAAAATTATTTAGAATATTTTGCATTATTTTAATATTATACAATATTAATGTAAATGTATTTTTATTAGCATCGAGTTGATATATTCAGAAGCTCGTTCAATTCTTTAATCGATGTGAGACATTTTTCTTACGAATCGAACTGTATTAGTAGAAAGTATTAAAAATTGTGATAAAATTGCAAGTCAGCCTATCTGACGAGCTGATGTTTTTGTAATTGCTTTTATATTGTTGTTTTATGAAGTTGCTTTCTCGCATTACTCGCAATTTTACATTCCTCGTTCGCTTTATTACAATTTACTACAATAGGAATTATAAGAATTGACATAGATGGCTCACTGTACATGTATTGTACCTGTACTTTGAAATTTGAATCTTTATATGCAACAAATAGTTCTCGACCGTTTCCTTCTGCTGTATAAAAACTACATTTACATGTGCTTCATAAATTTATCAAAAATAATATTTTTGTTTATTGTATTTGATGTACATATTTTTAAGAACCACGATCCACTTTCTTACTCCTTCTTACATCATTTTATCCTCCTAAAAAGGATCAACGTACAATTTCCAAGCAAATGAACAATATCATTGATAAAGATGAATACAATGCAAAGATTAGATATCAATTTAATGATAAACTGACATTGAATTCTGAAACTATTTTTCTCCAAAAGCGCTACAAATGGATATTTCTGCAGTACTTGTAACAAGTCATCGACATATTCTATTGTCAAATAATTAATTTCTCTATTATCAACAAATTAATGCATTAATACGTTCTATTGTATCGGTGGTAAAACATCGCGAAACTTTAGTCACCGACATATTCTATTATCAAATAATTAATCTCTCTATTATCAACAAATTCATTCATTAATACGTTCTATTGTATCGGTGATAAAACATCGCGAAACTTTAGTCATCGACATATTCTATTGTCAAATAATTAATTTCTCTATTATCAACAAATTAATGCATTGATACGTTCTATTGTATCGATGATAAAACTTTAGAAACTGACAGAGCTCACACGTACGTCACATCGTAATCTGAATTACTTGTAGAAATTGAAGGGTTAAAAGGGTTAAAAAAAATATTCTCTCCTTCTCTTTTTGAAATATGAAGCGTACAAAAAGATGGAAATACTTGGAGGATTCAAGACGTAAGAATGACAAATACATAGCCGAGGAATGATCGTAAATTTGGTGGGCGCGCGCGTGCAAGTAAACGTCCGCGAGGCAGCGCGTAAAAGCGTCGCGCGCGCCTTTCAGCCTCATGCATAAATGCATCGTTCGCATTGGTAGACGCTGATACACGCAAATGTGACGCGCGACCCTGCGTCGCAATGGGCTGTCACCGCGACGCCTGTAAACGCAAGAAATTGCGCCTGTAAAACGCGCGACGTTTTCTTAATGTTTCTCTGCATCAAATTTCGTTCGTTTGCAATCCCGTTAACAAAGGGAAATGACACTTTATAATTCATTTAAGATTCGCGTCAGAAGAGGATATTTCACCGTAGAAACCGTAATTTGCGATTCTATTGATTTAAAAATACATTTATCGCGTACACCATTAAAAAAGGGATTATAGCGTAAAATATATGAATAATGTACTGTATTATTATATTACTCCGTATGATTATATATAAATATATAATATTCTGCAATCTTGTAGGAAAGTTATAGCAAGATGAAAGTATATTTTCATGGATACACGTATTCTGAGGTTTTGCTGAAAAACGTAATTTACAGTAAACGCATGTTATATGAATATTCTGAACTTTTCCATTATATATGAACTTCTCGGTTGTGTGATTAGTATTCTGAAACTTTGTAGGAAAATTATTGTACGATGAACATATATGACAGGAATTCTAAGATTTTGTCGAATATATTATATCAGTAGCCAACGCATTGGAATTAAAAATTTCTTTCTTCTCTTTTATTTTTAATAAAACTAATGCGAGATAGATACTCCATAACACAGATGTATAATGATAATATTAATTGTTGATCTTCGATTTAAATGCGAATGTTCTGAGTTCTGAAAATTTGACATAATTCAGTTATTTTGAGGTATGTCCAAGTATAGGTTTCGTACGAAAAGTATTCTTACGACGCGACTTCCAATGGAACGAACTCAAATATTGTTGGTAGATGTTCCGTTTACCGTGATAGCTACTTTTTAAAAAGTATTATTCGTCGGATAATACGTTATGCGATTGTTTCAACAGAATAAACGAATTAATTGGAAGACTGTCAGGCAGCTGATGGAAATAGAAAGCAAGTTCAAGTTAAAAAATAAATGAAACCAAATAATTGGGGAAAATTAAGAATGGTAGGTATAATGAAAGCAGGTAAGTAAAGTAAAGAAAGTAGAAGAAAATCGAGTACGGAATAAAATTAATTGGCGAAGCGAACTCTAGAAGGAGAATTTTATTTCAGCCAACGATCGAGTATTTCTTCGTTGCAATTAAGAATAATATCCATAAAACGCTCTCAACAAAGCTTCAACGTTATTCGAGAATCAACTTCTTTTTATTCACTTAACGGAGTACATCTTAAGGAAACGTGGAAATAAAGACTAATCGATGTTATCTTTTTGTGCGATGAAAAATTCAAAAACCAAGTCACTGTTATTCTCATGAAAATCAATAAATCAATACTTACGCTGAATCGTATCTGCTCATGATAGATACTTCATGATCATTTTATTAGATTAACCCCTTAAGATACATTTTTGCCATATGTATCGCGAAAGGTAGACAATTTTGTAATAATAATTACAAGACTTAGCTGGGAAATTATTTTTGATATCATTTTGAGGACATTTATTTAATAAAGCAATGCAACTGAAGACATGTGTTTTATTGATACTATTTTCTTAATATTTAGCGATCTCTCAAGGGGTTGAAAGAACGAAAGCCAATGATGCGGACAACTGACTTGTAAAATTTGTATCGATAATCCTATTCCAAACGCAAAATTTCAAATCTCAATTTTGCTCATCGATCCTGTTCTAAATACTTTCAATTCTTCTCATTAATCCGATCCATATTAACGTACAATATCAAAGCTCTTTTCCAAACACAAACTTCTAATCTTCTCACAGGATGATATTCAAAGAGTAAAAAAATTAAATAAATATTTTACAAAATTCCAACCTGATTTCTTGTTATATTCATCGAATCGTGCTCTTTGCACAAAATATGCATTCAGATTGCAAGTCAAATGCTTCCACTGGCTTTCGTCTAAACAAACAAATAAATATTGAATATTGATGTGGCACGTACCGTGAAGCCGATGCCAACAGTTGCTGCGAAGTTTCCTGGTTGAAATCTTCCGGTATCGAACTGGACCAGCAGAGATGTCTTACCGACACCGCTGTCGCCCAGGAGGATTGTCTGCGATCAAAAAAAGAAAGAGAAGTCGTAAGTCCTCGATCACTATCGTTTTCTTATCAAGCGCACGTCAATCAAACCAAAGTATCTCTTTATTGAACACCGTTTATGTGGACTTTACGATATCGTTCTTCGAATGAATATCCCGTGCAGAACATTGACAGCTTCCGGGATCAATTTTAAAGTGGCCACTTTTATCTTAATCGAAGATTTATTTGCAACAAAGTAGGATTTAAATTGACGATCGACGAGAATATAGATTTATATTACTAATTGGAGGATTAAGAATCATAGTGTTATAAGTCCATTGTCATTCTTGCGTTACATTTTACGTTTATTGTTCTAAACAACTCATTATATTTCCTCAAATTATAAAAGAAGCTATACCGTAGCATAGAATAAATTTATTTAATTACAAAATTAAATGGATGCTACTTGGAATCTGGTGCGTGATGAAAGTTACGATTTGCGATTAAATTGTGAAAATCTTGACTTATGCTACTACGATTGTCAGTTCCCCAATCGATAGTAATTCTTTTTTAATTTCCATCTTCTTTATTGCACAAAGTTGGATGTATTGTTAGAACGTAATTTATCCGTAACTTTTGCAAGTTGGAAAAAATTATAACAACTGACCTAAATCTTCGAATTACAATAATTGTCCTGAAAAATAGATTAAAGAGCGCAAGTGATTTCAAGTAGGTATGTAGATTATATATAGACGAACAATTTTTTCCAAATATCCTGAAATCGTCCAATCAGTCACCAATCAATTTCCAATCATTTTCAAAACGAACCTATAACCTTCGAACTTCCTGTCGAAATCCTAGTTCCCCTCGGCCAATACCGCTTCAATTAGAGGCAACCCTGTAATTACAAGCGAGCAGGAGCATCCTTTACGATTTTTCTTGGCCCGGTGGTAGCTTCTCAAATTACGCGTAACGCATGGTTCGATTTCTCTCCCATGAACCGTGGCGCGCTGTGTGGTCCCATAAAGGCTGCGGTCGGCAGTCAACTTTGTTGCACTTTGACTGTGGCCGTTCCTCGATAGCAACACCTGTAGCCGACAATAGCCGTTTGACCTGCTGGATTATTACATTACGAGCCAGGATGGCACCTGCTTCGCCATGGGTACAAGTTCGGCCATGCGTATAATTTTATAGAAGAAAAGTAGAACTCAAACTACATCCGCCTATTTTTGTTTTCTGATCCTTTACTATGGGCATTCGTATTTTTTATGGAACATTTAATGGAACAGATAGGTACCATTTTATATTCTGACAGTACTTCAAAATACTATGACATATAGTGCCAAAAAACTATAAAAATACCATAAATTATGCAATTTTTTATTGACTAATTATTGCCAATATTCTGATATTATTAGTATTATTGTTATTAATATTACTGTACTACATATTAGTATTATTACTAGTGTATATGCTTATTATTAATTGCTTTAGTTATTTATTATCTTAGAAAATATTTGCTACATCAGGTCATGAAATATCTCTTTTTGTTTTACTTGTCTGAAAACAGTAAAAGTATTACAGAATAAAAGATTATTAATTAATTAATTGTAACCAAATGATATTATTAATATTAATAACAATAATATCATTGATATTAATGATACTAGCAAATAACTATTTGCTTCTAATAACACTAATCATAGAATACTAATAATATTCAATATAGTAATTATTTCATAAAATAATAAATACATAAATAAATATTAATACATGCTTATATAATAATGATAGCAATAATATTAGTAATATTAGCTAATAATTATTTACTTCTAATGATACTAATTATTATTATTATATATGATTATAATAATATTTATTCAAGTATTTATTATTTCAAGAAATGGTTATCACATTGAAGCCTAAAATATCGCTATAAAATATTTTCTTATTATTGCACAAAAAATTACACACGCCACTAATACCATCGCCTATAGAAATATATTCGCGTTTCCGTAAACGTGTATTCAAACACATACTCACGAAAGCACACTGCGTAAATGTTGGTTTATGCAGTCGTAGGCACCACAGTGCGAAAGGCACGGGTGCCATTATCGGTTGGTTAAGGGAGATGAATTACAACGACGCTACGATGAATTTTTCTTACGGAATACCGTAGGAATGTTCAAGTGGAATGTTTCAGGCGATGTTGATGTTCGATGTGGATGTTAAAACGAGTCGTTTCTAATTTTTGTAACAGTTGCGCGGGCTGTAGTCGGGTGTATTCGTTGTTTGAACATACTGACAAACGAAGAATGTGGTAAAATATTGTAAATTAGATGTTAATGGCTAATTTGTTTCTACGATTAATTTCGTTATTACGGCTTTACATTCCTTACGACTTTCTTGATAATAAATATCCCATTTCTCTCTGCCCGAGAGGAATTTCCTGATAAACATAAAATGCTTCTATAATAGTTGCCAGATAGAACATTTCTGATTAATTAATGTACGTTAATAAATAATCTGTATTCGAAAAATCGAAACGCAAGTTGTATGGAAAAATACCTAACAGCAGAAAGATAATTACCCACACATATATTTTATGAATTTTTGAACAATTGATCTATTTGCTCATTTTCAGAGAATTGGTTATTTTGATCACTCTGCTGATTCTAAACGATATCAGATATCCTCACGTAGCAGCTGACAAACTCGTCGCTTCTGAACATCCCGAACTCGTAAACAGGTGATCGATAAAAGATTGCACGATTTGCTGCGATACGAAGGTAATCATTTTGGAGAAACATTTAAATAGACGAGCAGTTACACACAAACATGATTATTAAATATACGTTCGAACAATATACGTATTGCTATGAAAATAAATAAATATCTTATAGTGTATAATTTTCCATACATGTAATAATAAAATGTGATACAACCTCGGTGACGACGTAATGAAAATTTCATTGAAATTTCAATAGAATTTTCAATAACTAGATTTTTCCTGATATGATCGGTAATAGTTATTCCTTAAACAATTTATTATTTGAAACTTCAGAGATATAGATTAGATTATTATTTAGATATACGTGTACAATATGTAAATATGTCACACGCGAATGGCTATAACGGCAAGGCCTGAATCGTACTTTGAATGTCAAGTATCATAACACGTGTCAATGTATCGAATAGGTTCGCCAATTGATGGAACACCTGGATAATTTCAGCTCGTAAAGAGATCGATGATTAGGTTCGAACAGGTTGCGTCGAAATTGAAAGGTAGTCATTTCGAGTGCTAGATGCGAAGATAAGAGTTCAGTTCGGGCATAGAAATGGCTATTCGGTTTATTATCTTGTTAAGAATATCCTCTTTCGGTTCAGAAACTCCATAAAATCGCAAGAGACATTAATTACGATGGAAAGTAACGATAATCGTTAGGATAACGTATAAAGTACAAAAGAAATGATATTTAGTTTAAATTCGTTCGATCGCTGTCTTATTTTATCTTCATTTGTCGATAATAGAGATATGCTGCTTATTACCTTGTCTATGAAAATATTTCATCGCATTAAGTATGCTTTTTATTACTGGAACTGGTATCAACGACTAAGATATCGAACTTGTTTAGAATATTAAATAAGATTCGAATTAATTCATACCGAAATACGGTAGCGTTACGTGAAGCTTGTAATAACAAAGTCAGAATGGAAAGTAGCTATGTGAAGAGATATAAAGTGGCTCACGAAAGTGTACGAACATTCGCCATAGAAGATTTTTATGAATGTATTATATACGTTGTACGAAACATCTTGAAACTTCGTTAGCGTTACAGTGAGACACGACTATCGTAATTACGATAATAATATTTGAAAACGATCGAAAATTGTATGTAGAAGTTACATTTATTACAAACGTATATTTGGTGAGCAGTTAGTATACGATGTGAATAGTAATCTTGAACATAGAATTAGTGCTACAGAAGTTGCACTCGGAATTTTATTTCAATTTCGTTATCAGCAGCTCCTGACGCTTTTAAGTGTTTTATTTGAAATGTACTTTAACTAAAAAATAAGACAATTTAAATAAATAAAAGAAGAAACAAATTCACTTAAATACCAGTTTTGTTCACACTATTGTTGTATTTTATAATTTCTAAGTGTATGATATATCTTAAAATAATTTCCAGGATGCAATCCTGGTTTTCTTTCGCACGTTTCACAAAAAAAGGTGGGTCTGAAAGAATGTCGAGCGGGACTCGACAAAGGAGCTCCTGAGATAAAAACTGAGTGGAAGGGGTTAATATAATACACAATCGATCGTTCAAATATCTCGGTGATATTTTCAAAATATTCCAATAAAAATCTTCTAACTTCCAAATACATTTTAAAATTCGTTTCAAACTCGTCCAATACACCTACGATAACCGTATCATGATTTTCATTATATCGTTAATGAAATTTCAAAATGTTTCAAAATGAAACATGTATCTGAAAAATTACCAGGGGTGGTCCTATGATATTTTCAGTAGCCACCGTGTAACACGAAGGTTAGGAAGGCAAAACGAAGAGAAATGCAGAGCAAGAGAAAAACAGGAAAGAAGAGGGAAAAATAAGCGGAGAACATAAAACAGAGAGAAAGGATGGAAGATAAGGAAACGAAAGGATCATAAACTAACTGGAGAATTCTCAACGAAAGCAGGCAAACGTGAAATGATGATCGTCGCGTCGTCCGGTCTTATCCGCGAAGCTCGTAAAAGTAACAGAATTAGTCAGTCAGACTTTTACTACCTCGTCATAAATTTGTGGCCATCGGTAGATGGGCCCGAAATTATTCGCGACGTTTCCTCGTCATTTTTTATTTCTCTCTCATTTTCTGTTCGTTCACGACACACCTGTGAACAGAGTCCACTGCGAACGGAACTCGACGTTTGACCCAGGCCACGGGCAAATTATTACATTACGACCAACCGCTTCCACCTGCATTACCCTTAGGGATACGCAGCTGGGACTCTTTGCTGAACATGTAATTTCTCCGCCTTACGAACCTTCGTATCGTCGCTGCTCTACTCTTTCTTTTTCATTTCTGAAGGATTTTTATAATTCACTTAACACGTTCACTGCGTACGACGCGCACTCGAGTTGGCTGATACTGCGGTCACTCCAGTTCTTAACTGTTCTATGTCCATTGGTTTGCAAAATGAGAAAACCGTGTTTAAAGTTTGCAAAGTTTATCTTATCAAAGAATATCTGTTGCTTTTTAAGTAGAATTTTCATCGTGTTGTCATAAAGTTACCCTTATTAGCAATATTATTACCAATGAGACATATGAGGATTGGTTAATTACATTTGCTTTCCTTTCCTTTTTTTCTTTTTGAAAAATGGAGTAAAAACATGGACATGTTATTTTAGAATATTCCTGGTGTCGACTTGGATGACATCTGAAATAAAAGTCTTGAAATTGTGAAAATGTATTTCACGATATAAAGACAGGGTATCGTACGAAGATTTGTTCTCAGCTTATAGCACAGTACGAAATGAAAATCGGAGCTGGAGCGATCGTGTTAATCGAATTCGTAGGGTCTCAGTTAAGAATCAACTGGTATTGTATGATCGTGTAACAAATTAATTGGTTTGTTTGATTTAATTCCTCTTTCCTCCGTTTTACGAAGCTCTAGTCCAGTCACGGATACTTGAGGTATTTATGTTTGTTTCTTTAATTTCGAATTTACTTTGTACGTTCAATGAATCAACCACTGAAACGAACTAAGTAAATCAATAGGATTTCAATTAAGTCTCAATTATTACGTATCATGGACTCGTTGTATTCATTCGTTTATTTAGTTTATTTGATATCGAAGTAGCTACTTCTTTTTCTTATCCAGCCCAAATTGCACAACTCATTTGTTCCTCGAGCGATGGAACAAATGGAACAAATGGTAGTCGTTTCTTCCTGACGAGGAAAAAGCTGTCGATTAGATGGGATCGGATGTGAGAAGCTGTAAAAGCGAAACGAGAAGCTTTGTCGCAAAAGGTAGGATCGTTCTTTCGCGCAAAACAGGCCATCGGAAGTTTCGTTTCGTCGATCGACGTTGTCCTTTTTTCGTTCATGCTGTATTGGCTCTTTCGCATGATCGCTTTTAATTCACGCTGATAGAGCAGTTTTCGCCCGAAATTTCGAGTGTAGCTCGAAATTCGAGATCGAAGAACAAGCGTCGAATTAATTTCGCCCTCTTCTAGTCGAATATTGTAGGACGATCAAAAAATTGCCACTTGTATAACGCGATTTGAAAGATGGAAATGAAAGAGAAAAACTTCTTAAGGAAATAACAAACATTCGCGAGGGAATAAAAAGGAACATTTGCGAATAAAGAACAGAGAAATTTCGAAGAGGAAGAAAATTCAACTTACGAAGAAACTGTCACAGCACCTGAAAGCACGGTGGAACTTAATTTTAAACAATTCCGACAGTTTTCTGTTTAAAATTAGAGTTACGACTATCCTTTTAAAATGCCATAACGAGCAATGGACAGTGTGCTGAAGCAAACAGAGCCATTATCAAGTACTCCAAATATAGACATTTCTGATGAGAAAAATTCTGTAAGTTCAGAGACTGGACAGTCGTGGGCACAAATTTTCTAACATTTTTACAAAGAAGAAGCAACACACTGAAATCGGAGATCAATTTTTCGAATAAACAAATATATTTATTGTTCAATTGCTTGATGATTTATTAAAGTATAATTTCTCGTATAAGATAACGTGGACGTGAGCAAAGGCTACAACAATCAAAGGAAGAACGACTTTCTAATTATTCTTCTATCTTTCTTCTTTTACAAAGTACCTTTCACAAAGAATTAGAGACACGCAGTGGAATATAGAGTAGCGCTGATAATAATAAAAAAATTAATTATCAAAATTACCACTTTTCAAAGGTGCGAGTATGAAATTCTCTCGCTATTTTTTTGCAATTCGTTTGAGACTCGAGGGTGAGCTTTACTTGAGTTCTGGCTGAGCCCAGAGATATGGAAGAGAGAAAGGAAAGGAAAGAAAGAAAGAAAGAGAGAGAGAGAGTAGAACGGCGAAGGATAAAGGCCGAGAAGGAAGGAGAGGAAGAGGAGGGAGGGCAGTGAATTAAGTTTCTCCGCCCCTGAGGCCGACACATTCGCCGACACTCGTCACGACCACCCCCTGGGGGTCCTGCGAATCTTTCAATGGAAATTCTGCATGAAGGGGACGCCGCGCCGCCTCGAGGCTCGCCGCGGCGCCGATACCAACAACACGTTACAAACTTCCTTTCTGATTTCTTTGATTTGAAAAAGGAAGCACTTCCCTTTGACAAAAAAATCTCAGGAACGATTTCGTATGGTGCATTTCACCTCTTATTGAGTTTATTATACGAATCATCGTCTTTGTGTGCTACGTTTTGCTTGGCACAATGATAGGATTTCTATAAAATATCTTTCTATAGAAAAAACGTAGGATACAAGGAATTGTAAGAATGCAACCCCCTCAGAATATTTAGAATATTTAGTACATGGCATGCACCATAAGTACGGTTAAACATTCGAAAGGTTAACTGGCATTTCCTTGTATTCATAGAAAGACAAATTCAGAGAGAAATTTAACAGAAACTTAGGGGAAATCCAGTGGCTAGAAAAAGTTGCTGCATTGTATCTATTAGATTGTCCCGAAAGTGTCTTTCGTTCGCAAACGTGTTTTTTACAACAGTGAACCTTCATACAAACGTGAAAGCAAGTGTGTGAAATGTCGTGGTGTTTATCTCAACAGAACAAAATGGATCGTAATTCGACAAAATAATATAAAACAAAAAAACCTTGTACGACTATTATTTGCTCATAAAACGAAAGAAACTTTTCGGACAACCTAATATTCTAACGTTTACATAGATTGATTAATTAGGACTAGGTATATCGAATTTCGTATTGTGCATGACCGTAAATATTTCTGCTTAAATACATTTCGTGGTGACGATATAACTAAAGCAAAAGGTTCCACCTGCTATTGAAAGTTTCTATGAAAATTGGTAAAATAAATCTCGCAGGACATCGGAAGAAATGGCGATAAAATTCGAAGCTTCTACCCTACTAAGAGACCATTTGGACCTGAACGAGGACGCAAAAGTGTACCAAGCAAAACATACGACAGTATGTGGAATACAAACTGGAGAAAAACGCTGCGAAAGTCTGGAGAAGTCCGAACTTTGTGGCGGTTGTCGAAGTCGAAAGTCGTAAAATTTATGGTTGGCCGAAGACGCGGTGCAAAAGGAAAGCGAGCGCCACGTTCGACGTGACAATGCCGGACGTGCACTTATACGGGCTGCATTGTAATTTGCATTGCGCGCTCGCGCACGAAAACGCAAGAGATATCGCGTTACATGCGCCACTCTGTGAGACGGTGCAGGCGCACGTACGCGTCGAATTCGGAACATGTGCAAATGTGCAAGCTGGAACGAAGAGAAGGTCCGCCGGGGAAGGTTGTCGCGTTGTTCACTCACTTTCCTTCGAATACACAGCGTTGAATTTAAATGAATAACTTGTTAAATGTTTTAGACGAATAACTCATTGTGCAAATACATATTTGGTTATTTGAATTTTCACCATTTCAATACTTTGCTATCGAAACATCCTAACGTTTGAATTTTTTCCTTTTTATCCGATCTAACAAATTTCGAATATTTTAATTGTTTTGTGCCATTGTGCAAATACTTCATCATCAGAATACTTTGATATTTGTACTTTCTGATCGCGCTACTTTTATTCAAATACGAACATTTAAATACGAAGATTTCATTATTGCAGTATTTCTTATCCGAATTTCTACTCGAATATTCGTCTCTCCGCTTAGTTTGAACTGTAATCATCGATATCAATAACACTTCACTATAATAATATTTCACAACACTTTCTGATACTTAATTGCAACCTTATTAAAATGTTCTATTATCCGATAGGATGTTATTTAATAAAAATATATACAAACTGCGAGTGAGAAATCGCAAATCATAAAGTACTGATTCATCAATTCTCAATCTCATCTGCTTTCTAATTCCATGAATCTACGCAACCTACGCAATTTTATTTATACATGTACGAGCTACGAATTACAGATTCTACAGGGCACTGATTATTAATTCTAAATCTGATGTACTCGCTAATCTCTAGAAATCTACACAACCTGCACAATGTTACTAAAAGCATACATAAATTATCAATCATAAATGCTGCAACGTACTAGTTCATAAATTCTCACTCCAATTTATTTACTAATTCCACGAATCTACGCAACCTGCATAATTCTATTTACGGGAAGTACGTATACATATAGAAACTACGAAACACAGATTGTACAAAGTATTGATTAATAAATTCCAAATCTGATCTACCCACTGATCTACAAATCTACACAACCTGCACAATATTATCTACTAGAGGTATACGTAAATTACGAATCATAAATCTTACAACCTACCGATTCATAAATTCTCCATCTAATCTACTTGCTAATTTACGAATCCACACAAGCTTTTAAATTTCCACATACATCGCGAGCCCATCTCTCATACTTATCCAAACGTTGTCGATACGCGGTCACGTACGATCGTTTCTCCGAAGGAACTATTGGAAAGACATAAAGATACGTATAGCATACTCGACGGAAGAGACAGAAGAAAGTTGCGGCTCGTTTCATTCGAACGAGAGTAAATTTATTACGGGCGATCCGGTGCAACGTGCCGCTGGCAGACGTTTATTCGATGCCTGGAAAGATAAATAGTCCGGGATAAAGCGAGCCACGGACGTTGCAAAATTTTCAAGATACGCAAGCGACAAGTTTCACTGTTCATTAGGCGAGGATTATTACGCTGCGCGTCGGTGTTACGGGAAAATTTGCCAGAATCGTGAAAAAGCTTGTCAATCGCGTATTTTGTCGGTTACGTTTACGTTTGCAACCGTGGAAACGCTTGATAATTTTATATAGAATTTTGCATGTTATTTATCCAAACATCTGTTTTTTAAATATTAGGTGTATCAATATGCGTATGCAGGTAAGCATATAGGAACCGTGGACTTTCGGAAGAAGAAATTAAAGGAGGTAGCTACCATTGGTTGTTCAAATTAATTATTTTTTGAATGATATACAATTGCATATAGAATAATATAGAATATATCGATTGTTCCAATATTTGGAAATTTTGTTAACAAGTGACCATCGAATAATTGAAAGAACGTAAAAGCACAGTTTGTGTAAAATTGAATGTGTAAATGATGACAGAAGAAAATAATTTTCCATAAAATACGTACGAGCTATTGCTCAACATGACGTTAGATTAATGTGCGTGAAATGTTGAATTTTGAATAATAAATTTAGACGTTGGAACATGCGAGTTTGCTAGGAAAATAAATAGACAAACCCAGAAAATTTTCCTACAAATCTTCAACAATCCAAATTCCTTTATACATTTTCAAGGATTAAGACAAATATTTCTGCATATCCTGTACAATGCTTCTTTTCTTGTCGACATCCAATAGCGCGGCAAGGCCGTGTGCATTCGTATGCTAATCATCTTGAAATGGAACAGAAGAGGAAAGGAGAAGAGAGAGGCAGAGAGGAAGACTTTGAACGATACCAGCGACCACCGACCGATAAACGCGAACGAGGATAACGAGATTCTGCAAAAATGTGTCCGCTGCGCTAAATATAGCCGGTTAATTGGCACTAATTGCGAACATGGCCGTGTGCCACGACTCCGAGCGTGTTGTGATCAAATTTGGAAGCGGAGAATGTCGGTTCCGACGTTTTAATAGGTGGAGGGTGCGGTTGCTGTGTAAAAAATGGCGCCCCACGTGCCGTTTCTAGGTTTTGTTCTCGCCAGGCTGATTTTACCAGAATGTTTCAAGAAATTACTTTTGTTAGTTCGTTTAAGGTACGTACTAGTTTGGCAGCAATGAGAATATTTTTCTTTTTTCTTTAAAAAGAGTGAATATTATTTATAATAAGGTAATTTCGTTGTTTCATATCTGAGTAATAATATATACGTAAAGGATGTGTTTTTTTTTTTAAATCTCATTGTATAAATTAGAAAAGATTGTCAAGAGAGAGATAAAAATTTTGACAGAAAAACGAAACACCGTTGTACAACAAGAAAATTAATTGATTTAAATATTTCAGCTAAATAACAAACAGCCGGAATACTATTAAATAACGCAAGATCAGAGAAATTTGTTAATTAGCCAATATTCTTTTATTTCTCTTTGTTTCTCTCATCATTCGGATATAAAACATTATAACAGGATATAAAAATGGAAGTCAATGTTGGAAATATGATTGCAAAGTTCTTGCATATTTCACTCGAACAAAAGGTATAATCGTACAATCGTCCATTGTGTGAAATTTGAACGCGGGAATAACAAGCTTTAATTAGAAATTTCATAATACGCACATGTGGAGCGTTGCATTTTGCTTTAATGGCATAATCGTAATTCCATTACCAGTTGCGAAAAATGAATACGAGACGGTTTAACGTTACATTCTGTCTATTGGCTTCCAAATTTCCTCGAAATTAGACACCGGGGATGTTATTAATTTAATAATAAGGTTCATGCGGTAACAAGGAACAAACGCAATTTGAGAGTTAGTTAATTGAATATGCGTCGAGCTTGGTATCGGGGCTAAACAAAATGGCAGAGAATCTGCAATACGCGGCATGTGGAACTTTCATTGCCTGATATCATTACCAACTTTTACCATTATATCCTCTGCTTCATAAATGTAGCTCTCCTTTCAAAAATTGATTACATACACGGAAATTCTATTTTACGAATTGTAGAAGAAACTATTATTATTTATAATCTGATGCTCAATGTCACGTTGTTTATAGTCTGTAATTTATATCCTTTCTATTTACGAATAGTTCCATACTTACTAATCCCTTACATGATTATGCATACTTCATTATTATGCATAATCTAACATTTAACATGCTGTAATATACATTAGTATACATAGTATATATTTATAATCCATAAATTATATCAGTGCCATTTTTTGCCTGGCCTTCGATACACCCCAGTACACGCTACTTACAATCTGCTTATGACTATGATTTAGACTCTTTAAATTACTCGTTATTTAACACCTTAATACTATTTCTACCAATTTACGCATCCAATACTATTTGTAACATAAAATTCCTTCATTTCTCTCTCTGATACAGTAAATTCCATATCCATTTCCAATCGTTTCATGCAACGTATATGTGAAAGTAATAATATATAACGTTTTATTAAATACAAAATTTATATACAACAGGATAATTATTTTATATGTAACATAATAACTTGAAGTATTAACGAACACCGTTCTATTCTCTTTTACATCTCAAACAGAAAAGATTTGATTTTATTGCACATTCATTCATTCAATATTTACGTGATGCGTTCGTCTCATAGCGTTTACCTTTTGTCTTGCTTTCTTTCATTCCTCGCTTGTACCAACAGATGTACACACATCTATTTTCTAACAGTATAATCTAAAGTTGCTTTACATCGGTCCACGTTCTAGTAGATTCTAATTTAAAGCTCGATAAAGAAAAAAGCGCGAGCGGATATCGCGTGCTGGCGAACGGCAAAAAGCCGGAAAGGAGAGCGTCGGCCAGATCGAACGCTCGCAGAATATATTAGCGAAAAACTCAATTACGAGCGAACAATAAGAAGGATTCCGCCGCTGCAACCCCCTTTTTGCGGTGGCCGATAGTCGAACGAAATTATTACTCGACCGCCGCGTTTCTTCGCCCATTACCGGGGCAAACTAACTTCGTAACCGTTCGGAATTGCAAATCCCAGCCGACAGCCTCTTTATGTATTATGGATCCGAGGACGTCGGATGGCCAGCGCCCGATTCGCGAATGAAATCTAATTGATTCACCCTGGTAACACAAAAATCTCGCTGGTTACTTTGACGAAGAGCTACAGTCACCCACACAATCGCGATAAATTGCACGATCCTGTAATACGTGTACTACCGGGCGCAAGTATTTGGGCGCTTGGTACAATTCAATTAACAGATCGATATTTTTATTATATTGGGTCAATCACTTAGTTGCCAATCCAATATTTTCAACATTACGATGGAGCAAGGTTTCTCTATCGTTGATTTTTTGTTTCTAGCCATAAGTGGGATCAAAATGTTAGGCTAAATTGGAAGTGAAACAGGAAAATGTCGAGTCGAGTTTCATACGTATCTCCGATAAATAGGCGATATTTCATAAAATCTATAAAAACTGTTAGAATGCGGTTGGAAACATGTTCTAAGCATTCTACGATTAAATCATTTATCTTAAGTGTCTCTATAATTTCTCTATATTTTCAAAGCTACCTTCGACAATTGCCTTTTCATTCATATTAATTAACGTCGACTATTATTTTTATCGATATCTACTAATTATATGTTGTTACCTGAGATAAGATCAGACGTAAAAATTAATACGCACTTAATATGTACGATAGCTAACAAAAATATTCCAACAATTCTAAAAGATTTCTATCTACGTATATATTATACAGAACACCTTGAAATTTCATTAGCAGTGGAACGAGCCACGACAATCGTGGTTATATTAGTCGAATTTAAAACGAATCTGAAAATGTACGTAGAAGTTACAAAATATTTACTGAAAGTATACACTTGACAAAGCTCACCGAAATATTTTTTTTATTATTTAATTTGCACATTTATAATTTGTCCAGCTGGACATACGATAAATTTTTCTAGCTCACCGAAATAGTTTTTTTATTATTTAATTTGTACATTACAATTTGTTCAGCTGGACATACGATAAATTTTTCTAGCTCACCGAAATATTTTTTTTATTATTTAATTTGCACTGTACAATTTGTCCAGCTGGGCATCGATAAATTTTTCTAGCTCAAATATTTGAATACTCAATTACACACTACGTTAATAAATCACAAAATGTAACAACGGCCATCTGTAGCATTCTAATTCTACCTTCAAAACTACTACTCACGTTCTATGCTAATTTTTCGCCAAATCTACGTTCGCAATAAACGTCTGGTAACTTGTACATACGCTTTCAGATTGGTATGAAATTTTACTATTATTCTCACGATAATCGTATCGCATTACAGTCCTAACGAACTTTCAAAAAGTTTCCTATGTTTTCTAAAAGTTGTCGAATACTTTCGTGAGCCGCTACATCTACAATTTCCATTATACATAATCTGAAAAAACATTCGTTCGAAGCGACGATAATGTCCCTAAAAATGGCAAACGTCCCTGCGGTTACTTAGCCCTTCTTGTAGCCACGTTTCACCTGTCATTGCCCGATCGAAAAGGTTGATTCTCCTTTTATCGTGAATCCGAGCAACCGGCTGCTTCCAGACGAACCCGACGATTCAAGCCGCGTTTTTCGCGTCCGCGATCCATTGGTATTCCATGCACCGCCTCCCCGAACTGGGAATTGTAAATTGATAAACGCTCTTCGATAAAGAACTGACCAGAGTCTAACCTATCTGTCATAAGGTGTACAAACGTTTTTCCGCTGAAATTCCTCGATGGTTTTTCGCGTTGATAGCAATTCGCGGAGAAGTGAAGAAATATTTCAATGGATGTCGTACTTACTTTTGGTTCTACGTGTATACGTACATCAAAATGGTATAGCGTAGGCATAGTGTTAGATTGATCGAGAAGTTCGTAAGTGCTTTTATTGAAAATTTCTATAAAGTAACAAAACGTTGGAACAAATGTTGCTTTTAATTGGACACTAAAGTGAGTCTACAAAAAACATCGAAAATCCGATAATAAAAGCAGGTTGCAGATTTTAGCGAGACAACGTTGAAGCTCGTAATATCCAAGAAATTTGTAGCTCGGATGTTCGTTTCTATTCGTCTCATTCATCGAGTACGATATCATCTTGCCGTTCTTTATCGAGGTCTTTACGAGACTTATTTTAAAGATGTGAGCAAGAAATAAAATAATTTAGAGGTCTGTGAAAGTTATTCGAAGGAATCCTCTAACGAAATAGAGGAACAATTTCTCAAGAGAAGATTTGTGAAATTATACACATCGAAAAGTTTGATTCTAGTTAAATCTCTTAACTATCGCCACGAATTTTTCGAACAAGCCAGTAGTTCTTGGTATATTTTACGATGAACGTTGGAGATTTCGTGCTTTGTGCTTTTCGTAGTTGTTTTACAGCTCGTGTAGCATAGAAATACGATATGTACGTATTTGGCAGCCACAGTGGGAAACGTCAGAACCTACGTTTATCATGGCAGAAAATTCAGAAGGCGATCGGTCATTTTCAGGAATTGGCAAATTGACCATGCAAAGACTAGCAAACGTATCGGCTCAAAATTTAGTAGCTGACGAAATGACTAGTAGTATTTATCACAGGCCTTCGATATTGTATGACAATTTTAACCAAGAAAGTAGACTTTTTCACACTTTTTACTAATCTGCTGCCTTTTAATTAAACACTTCTCATTTCACAGGTAATTTTACTACAATTTTCTATGTGAACCTTTTCACGTACGTCGAGTAGTCTTTAAAATATAAAGCGAAACGTAAGAAAAACTCGCGTGTCTTTCGTTTAATCGCAGTTCTATTTACGAAGCACAGGAGAAAAATTGTTTCAAAATCGGCTATTTTCTGCTGAATATAAATAATAATTATGAAAGAAAAGCATCAGCGTTCGTGCAACAGTATATACTTTTATTTTTCGCAGCTGGCCCAGTAGGTCAAATCAGCTGAAAATTCCAAACTATACGGATAACAGAAAACTGCTTCTCGAGCCACTGAATCCATCTAGAATTCTAAAGCTACGAAATCGAAAAGAAAAAGAGTATTACGCGAGAATAAGACAAGAAACGCTAACGTGCCCACCGGAATGAAAATAATGTTTAAAAGGAAGAAAAGTAAAAAATAATCAGATTGAAGATACGAGTAATCCTGCGGTTTCCTTGGAGCGTACACTCGTTCGCTGTTCTCTCTTGTCCTCTCGTACATTCGTCGGCTTGTTCTCGTCTTCCTTCATTACCACGAGGCCGCTAACTCAATTTGTATGCAACTGCGCGAGCCCGCCAAATGCACAGCCGTTTAAGGTCAGCGCAGTTCCTAGCCGAGTTCCAGGCTGGTGCACGCGGAAAAAATCCGCTTGATCTCCAGCTTCTTTTTCCTTTTCTTTTTTCCTCCTTCCCATCTCCGGCTGGCGGGTTTCCTCCCGATGCTGGCAAATAACGAACGAGTCGAGGCACTTTGTCGCTTTATCGTTTCGTGACGATCGCAGGTAAAGCGATTTTTTAGTTCAAGCAACGTTACCTCCGTTTCTGACGGTATTGGCGTTTGAAATTGGTTGTTTGTTTTAACGTGAGATTAGGTGAATTTATGGTTATATGGTTGATACAAATTCGTGGTGATAGCGGGTAAAGCGATTGCCTGTTTAAGAAACATGCTTCTGATGATCGTATTGGCCTTTGAAATTGGTAAATTTGATTCAGCGTGAGATCAGGCGAAGATACGAAGAAACGTGATCAGGATTGGTTGATTCAGTTTCGTGGGCGTAGGAGCTTGGTTTTTAACGGTTGTATCAACAATGATTTAGTTCGATTTAGAGAATAAATAAGATTGGTGATTTCAGATTTCAGATTTCCACTTTAAGAGAACTTGATTTTTTTCTTAGTGCTAGCATTGATATTTCAAATTAGATACTTTGATTTAGAATGCATTTTGGTTGATGTGTATCATAGGATAGATCAATACTGGACTGTATCAGCCATTTGATCCTATTATAGGAGAAGTAAGAAGATTACAGAGGATCATAGACGAAATTTAGATAATATTAATTTAAAAAAGAAAGAGAATATTCTACAGTTATGTCAGACATACAGAGGTATGGAATTCTAAATCTAAATTTCCATTAGTTCCCAGTATTTTGAAAATTAGTATGACACAATATGCATCAATAATGACATGATCGGCATACAAATGACATATCAAGGAAAAATTAAATCGGATAATTAAGTTAAATTACAGAGAAGAAAAATTAAATTACGAAAATAAGGACAATTGGAATGAGCGTGAAACATATCGTATCATCCGAAGACAAATTTCAAAACGAAACCATCTCTCCTACAATATCCTGTTCGAGATAAATCCATTAAGTATATAAATTAGATACTCGTCAAGTTTAGAATTAATATTTGCTAATACCGAAGATCAACAAACTTGCTGTAAGTTCTGGCCGTGGCCGTTTGAAATTCAGTGTTCGATATACAGAGACGCGATCGATGCGTACGATGCAACCGGAAACACGTAATTTCCCCATGAATGGTCAAAAGCAGCCGGATTCGACGTTAATGCCACGACGACGCAACGTATCGAGCAACGACTTAATCATATTCTAGTAGTAGCGCCGTTCGGCTCAAACACTCGACCATAGCCAATTGTGCTCTTAATCCACCCACACAGTCTCGTTACCTCTCTACTGCGTCGAGTGCTGTGAATCAGCCTATTGATCGAACCTGGAGAACCATGAACACTTGGAATAACATATACACTTGATCGAAGATCATTCGTTGGTCCACGCTGTTTGCTCTTTAATTTCATGTTCCTCTTAATGGTTTATAGGTCTGAATTAGGTTAATCGTCTATAGCCTTCTATGGCGGTCACTTCAGGCGATGGATTTTCTTTAACGGGAATCTCTTACCTATCTGATTGCGTGAGAAGAAAAAATAATTATCTTTTAATTCTTTGTGGAAAATACACTTACATATAGAATATTATTTATTTTGGAAGTGATGTAAGTCAATTTACAGCCAATAAAATATATATCATTTTAATTAAATTCGTCTGAAAGAAATTGATGAATTAGTAGAAACATTGCCAGACTTGACAGAATTATTTTATATTTTTCAATTGATTAATATGCCAATATAATTTTCTCGAAACAATAAAAAATGGACTTGCACCACTTTCAAAATAAATGGTCCATACATGGCCATCGAGCGTTGAACTTGGTCATTCGCAAAAAGAATCTCGTATACCCAGGAATATTTTTATTCAAAAAATGTTTCTCCTATCTTTTAGAATTATACCTGAATTATACTTGATTTATATTGTACTGTGCGTATGGATACTTATTGCACAAATGAATATTGTAATTACAAAATGGACTCGATATCGATCATCATACGTATCATAAGAAAAACTAAATCACGCTACGGTTCGAAAATTTCAAAGTTACAGTTGCTCTACGTTTGAGATTAGTAAATTTCAGAAAAGTTTCAGATTTAAGAGGCTCGAGAATATATGAGTATTAGACAATTGCACATCAGAGAATCCATCGATTAGTAGAAGCAATGAATTCGTTTGACACTGCCATAGACTGCGAATTTAGATACATTTAAATATGAAAATGCAAAAATGTACAGAATGCACGTAATACACAGAATATATAGAAAATATGCAAAGCTTCATAATATTTAGATAAAGCAATTTTCTACCTGGGCTCCATCTTTTCAATTGTCCGCTTCATCGAAGTATTTACGAATTTGTATAAATATCCACAATCCAGTCATGACGATGACGAACCACATAGTATCCGAAAGATACTTGATAGTAAATTGAACAAAAGGAACGTGGTTTCTCGAATCGATTGTAAAGTGCACCAGCCTCCCTTCTTGCCGAAAGATTTGCAACAGTACAGCCGGTTGCAGCGCACCCAGCTCTTCAATTATCCCTTATAGGAGTGAATACTCGCTGGAAGAAAATGCGAGGCAAGAACCGGCTCGGGACCGTGGACCCCCTACCGGTTTTACTTCGCCCTGCCGATCACTGGAGCAGTTCTGGCTCCTTCCCTCGAATCAGACCCCGAGGATTCCCTCGTTAATTGCCGTGACATCCTGAAAACGCTTCGCGAATCATGCACCTCCAACGATGCTCTTTCCTTTGTTATCGTGGTGGAGACTTTTTCACAATTTTCGGCACAGCGATTGTTTGATGAAGATTTGATATTTATTAGATACTTTATATATTTATTACATAATTTAGAGCATCATGAAGGTATTCATTAGATGTTATGCTAATTATTTTTCAGAAGAATTTAAAAATCTGTAGAATTTGCACTGTATGAATATGATTAAGTACTTTACATTGTATCAGGTCGATGAATAATGTTCAATTAATATAAACATAATGTTGACGGTACGTTGAATGTAAATAAAAGGATTGATTAGGAAATATATGGACGGCAGAGATAAAGGAAATTATCGGTAATTACCGCTATCAGCAAAGATTCGTGGATAATATTACTGGAGCGAATAATATAATTAGACTAATTAGTAGAAATATAACACGTTCTTATGCCTTTTGTAGTTGGACTGGTATGTACAAAATGAGATAAAAAGTCAAGATGGTGAGAGAAAATTGAAGGTAATGTTAGAAATTATAAATAATCCTTTTCGTAATATCGACATCTTCTCTGAATATATCATTTGATGCAATTTAATCATAGTTGGTACCCTCCGTCTTTAAAATATGTCATAGGAGGAATAGATTCTATTGATATTACTAGCTATAAACCTAAACAAGATAACCAAACGACAGATGTATTTATTTAGCTCTTTCATAATATGATTTATTTCCCAATAATTCGTATTCCATAATTAATTAAATTTACATTATTTACGCTATGTACAGATACATATAACGAAAGAGAAAGCATAATAGGATAACAGGTGATTTTCGTATAAAATCTATTTCCCTACTTTATCATAGAACGTTACGATCTATTGGAGTTTTGTACAGGAGTTACTATAATAGAATCTTTCAAAACTACTTGAATCTTACTTTACATTCCCTCGTAATATTATATAGATGATACATTATATGCCCTATAATATTATATATATATTGGAGAAGTAGCCCAGTCGAATCCTATCGTTATACATCTACCTCTTATCATAATCGCATACACCGCCGATCGTAAGTATTAGCACACTTATTCGAAACTTCGAACGAATGTTACTTCGTTTAATAAGTACGCTACGTCATAAAACATATTTAATGCGAATGGAACAACACATCTGTAGTAAAATAACTGGGAAATGGAAGCGATAAAAGGCATCCAATTTGTACTAGATATCAGCAGATGCCCTGATGACTATAACCGATAGCGTATATCCGAATTTGCTATACTAAGAACATACTAAATTCTATTCATATACCATTACTACGAATCGACGAAAACATGCAGATACTCATTCGCGATACTACGCGTCCATCGACCGAGCTTCAGAAATAGATTCTAAAATTCAATCGACGCCGTAGGAACGGCCGCGTAAAACCGTAGATCGGCCCTGCTATCGATACGAGGTTGCAGAGAACCGCGGTCGATCCCGAGCCCGATAAACGCGGGTTTCGTTCGAAACGTGAAACCAGTTCGACGCGAAAGCGTGCAAGAATCGGCCGTGCACGAGCCAGCCCTGACTAACGATCTCTACCGCGGAACGATATCTCGCGACTCACAAGAAAACGAGATCTCCTTCGAGAGACGCGGCATCGGGGCAGTAACCGTTCCGCACCGTCTGATCGTAAAACGCCGGACACATTGTAATCGCAGGCAAATCGGAATATCGCTTCCGGTCGATCGTAAAATCCCTATCTGCTTTTATTTTCTATTCCTTTCGAATCGGCCAGGAAAGCTTCCACACGATTCCAGGCATTAGAAATGAGATTTATATGATAGCGTTGTGGTAGAACGGTTGTTACAATTGATTCTTTTGGCTTTCTTTTTACTTAGAAATGTTACGGAGCAAATTGTATCCTAGTCCTTTGGAACTGTCCACGAAAAGATCGAGTCAGCATTGCGAGCATTAGAAATGAGATTTATATAGTGGCGTTGTGGGAGAATGGCTGTTAGAACTGATTTTTCTTTCCCCTTTTTGTCTTTTTCCTTTATTAGAAATGGAAGAGGGTAAATTGTATCCTAGTCCTTTGGAACTGTCCACGAAAGGATCGAGACAGGATTGCGAGCATTAGAAATGAGATTTATATAGTGGCGTTGTGGGAGAATGGCTGTTAGAACTGATTTTTCTTTCCTTTTTTTTTTTTTTGTCTTTTTCCTTCATTAGAAATGCAAGAGGGGAAATTGTATCGTATTCTCGTTGGACTGTTCACGAAAGGATCGAGACAATTGCAAGCGTTAGAATTGAGATTCATGTAGAAATGGTCTGAGAGTATGGTTGTTAGAACTGGTTTTTTTGTTTTATTTTCATGAGAAATAGGAGAGAGGAAATTGTATCCTAGTCCTTTTGGAACGTGCAGGAAACGATCGTGGTGATTCCAAACGTTAGAAATGAGATTTATATAGTAGCGCTCTATGGATGATTGCTAGCGGATGATTGTTAGGCTGCCTTTTTCTTTTTTGTTATTAGCAATGGCAGAGGAAATTGTATCGTGTTCTGTTTGGAATGTCCACGAAAGGATCGAGGCAACTGCGAGCATTAGGTTCGAGATTTATGTAGCAGTGTTCTGAGAGAATGCTTGTTAGAACTGATTTTTCTGTTTTCTTTTTTAAAGGAAGGAGAGGGAAAATTGCATCCTATTCCTTTTTCAAGAGAATGATCGAAACGATTGCAAGTATTAGGAATTGGATTTATATAGTTGTGCTTTATAGATGGTTGGTAGTTTACTTTTTTTCTCTTTTATTTATAATATAAGAGAGAAGAAATTGTACCTTATTTCTTTGGGAATATCCAGAAAAAGATCGAGACAGTTCCAGGCATTAGAAATGAGAATTATATAGTAATACGTACTTTGTGTGAATGGTTATTAAAAGTGAAGATCTGTGTCTTTTTATTCCTTTTTTTTTTCATTTGAGACGCAAGAGAGAATTGTAGAATGATAGACAAATAGTAATGGAACTACCGTCCTAAAGTTTTATAATCTTATCTTCAATAAAGCTGCAATATTCGATGTAGATTATGAACTTTAAATTACATGTAACTTTCAGCATACTTGTATATTAACAAGCTTCATCTATGCCATAATTTAAACCATCGTTTTATAAATACAAATTTCTAACATAGTCGCGATTCAATTACAATCTACTCAACTATAATAAATAAAATAGCACCTGTTTCCGAATAAATAAGACCCACCAAACGCAAATTCCTCGATCGAAGCTTATACTTGTCTTTTTACGATTCTCATCCCCTTAAATCCCTTTAAATATGAAAAAAAAATGGTATAAAACACACAAAGTCGTCTACAACAACAAAACGATGTAACCGGAAGAAAAAATGAAATTGGTGTGAAAAGCCAAGCATAAAGGCAGAAGGCAAGACAAGCAAAACACGTACACGCAGATAGATAGGATATTCATAAAAGGGATAGAAGAATGGTTAAAGAAAACGTTGAGAAGAAAGAGGCGGTGAACGGGGTCGTGGTTCGACGAAGAAGAACGAGACGAATCGAGGATGGAAGAGGGATAGGCACGGGTCTCCCTGTCGAGAGCAGAGCCGAAAAGAAAAGGAAGAAGCCGAAGGAAGGACGTAGTGGATCGTGTTGGGGGCCGTACCAGCGATCCTCGGGCATTCCCGATCATTATTCCACAGGCTTGCCACGGGGAGGAGGCCAGCTTGACCTTGGTACGAAGGCATGACTGACCTTGTTGCTGCTACATCCGAGAAACGCTGTGTCCCATCCATCATGCAAATGAGCCGGTAATGAATATCAAACGACGTTCTTGCGGTGAATATTTTTTTCCTCGGTTGGATACATGCCGGGAATACTCGGAATATCCACGCGAGAGCTAACGTGTACTTAACGTTGGATGTTGCATCGGCGGGTAATGGCGAGACGTCGGGCAAATAGATTTTGAAAGAAACAGAGTGTGCAGGATGTGAGCTGGCTACGGATGTACATGACACAGGTTTTAGGGAAGAAGATTTAAAGTAAAAGTCGGCGATGGTAAGGATATCGGAGGATCAGGGTGTTAGACGTGTTTTAGGAGAGTTGTATGTTCGTGGATATTGAGTGCAGAAGAGGCGAAATAGGACCTAAGGATTTATGAGATAAGTCGGTTATTTCGCGAATGGATTTTCGCGAAGTCGTCGTTGATTCTTTATTCTCACCGATGTTGTAATATCATGAAAACGAAGGTGCTGTATATGTATAGTGGCACATGAAAGTATTTAAATACTAATTATAGAAAAGTCTCATAGACGCAGTAGAGGACAAATATTTGTGTGCTGCTTTAACAGTAATCTTATTGTAGTAATTGCAACAATTGTTGCCATGTCATAATATTGTTATTTATAATTTAATTGTTCTTATTAATTATAACTCTCTTTTTCTAAAATTGCGCTGTTTTTGGTACCGTTTATCCTTTGCACTTTCTTTTCCACTTCATGGTATATTATGCGTGTTACATACAATTTTTTGAAATCTATTTTATTGACAAATTTTGTATCTGTGGCGAAGAAGAAGAAAATTGTGGTTGAAACTTCGTTCGTCAAATAAAACATACATTCAAGCAATTATTCGCAGGTTGAAATTTCGCCGGATTATGAGAATATATCAGGATTTTAGAAACCTTATCGAGTTCCAATTACGTCGTAATATAATTCAATTTCTATGAAACTTTATCGTAATACGTAGTATTACTGAAACTTTGAAACCTTTAAAAGAAACCATCTCAAAACAACTTCGAATCTCCATCACGAAATCCTTTCAAATGTCTCATCTTTCGATCCAGTCATACCATTTTAATCATAAGGTCTCCAAATTTCCAACGCATTCAAACGATCCTAAAGCGAATTCTATAAATCCATTTTCATCGAATCCATTCGCCACATAATATCGGAGAAGGTTCGCGTTTCTATACAACTCGATCCGGATTTAAACTCCATTTTCCTCGCGCATATCCTCTCAGAAAGTAAACATATAGGATGTGAAAAAATATACCAGAAAAATATATCGATAATTTTTAGAAATTACTTTAAAAATCACGAATTATTCTATAATCCCGGCTAGTTATTGAAAAAGTGTGCAGAACTCACCTTGTGCGCCATTCCGGAATCTTCTTCTTTGGTCCTTTTCAGGCTGCTCCTCATACTATCGTAGTCTCTGGACGAGTAGCCATAGTTATCGTCTAATACTTCCGCTGGAGGCTTGTAGTCTCGATATCCGGTCGGCGAAGGGGTCATGGTCAAAGGTTGGCCCATAGACCTCGGTGTTAAACCGCTGGAAGCCGCCATGGAGACATCGTCTTCCACCTCGAACACGTCGTCGCTCATGCTGTCGTCGCCCATCATGATCTGCGGATGAAACATCGACCGGAAACGTGAATACGCGATGAGTTATGGCACCATTGATATAGTTCTTCTTTTTGGAGCGGTTCTTGTCTTTGATTGATAATAAAAATATTGTGGCAATGATACAGAGATATCTGATATTTAATAACAGATTATTAATAATTCATCGTAGTAGTAATTTTATTGTATGGTAGAAAAGGAAATTCGTTATGTAAATTATAGTATTCTTCGAAAATTAGATTCGAGCTCTGTCATTTAAACGAGTAAATGTGATTTTTATGGAATATTGGAAATTTGTATGATAACTACGTTGCATTGACAGTAACCTGATTGTAGTAATTGTAACATGTTGTTGAAGGTGACCATCTATATAATATCGTTATTCATAATTTAATTGTTTTTGCCAATTATAACTCTTTTTCTATAATTGCGCTGTTTTTCGTACTTGTTATCCTTTGCACTTTCTTTTGCCCTCCATGGTATACTATGTGTGTGACATAAAATTTTTTTAAATAAATAAAAAGATCGTTGATATGATGTAGAGATATTTGCTTTATAATAACAGATGTTTTATCGTAGTATTAATTTTATTCGATGGTAGTAAAAGCAATTCATTGTACAAATATTATAGCGCTCTATGAAAATTCTATCTATCAGTTTTGTTATTTAGATGTGAAAATCTGATGTTTTTCTGCGCTATTGCAAGTTAGTAAGTCAATCGTTTCGCATAATTTTTTAACGGCATTGCATATTTATAGTAGGCTTTGAAAGTGAATAAGAATTAGATATAATGAAATGAATATTCATTTCTTCGCGGAGTAGATAAAATTGCATTAAAATGCAAAAATAATCGAACGTGGTACTTGTTATTAGTACGCCGATGATATCCATAAATGAATGTGTTAATTACAAAACGAAGTTGATAATTACCGCGTGTATTATAACGTTACGAAAGTTTAATTATATCGCATTACAGGGGATTTTTTAACAAGTCTATTTCATCGAATCTTGTGTTTCAAATGAATTCAAAAATTCTCTACTTTCAGGTACAAGAGCACCTTAAATCTACATTACTCACGCAATGTCCATCAATCTTGAAATTATTCAAACAATTACTCTAAATTGAATTACAATCGACCAAAAAATTTTAATTCATCGAACCAATAGATACTTTATCGATTCAATATCTTTAAACGAAGAAGAAATCCTCGATGAAATTTATACAATTGTCCGAACAATAATACTAATGATTCGGAAGATGATAGAAGCAAAAAAAAAAAAAAAAAAAAAGAAAAATCAAACAGAAACAACACAGTGATTGACTGTAACGCTGAAGCTGAAAATAATACTCAGGTTGCTGAAGAATGATCATCACTTTGCACATTTGAACTTTCCCACATGAGAAACATTTCGCGAAAACTAAAAGACGCTGCCCACAGGCGTTAGTTTCCGCGTAATCTGTCCGGTTAACGATGTTTTAACTCAAATCTCACGGCCAGCCAGCTATCAGACTGGGAATATCGACCACCTACACAGATCTCACCCCAGCCCTCGCCATAGGTATAGTAAATTCACGAGCAATTCACGAGCACGTCGCTTCTCGATCGAAAGACGGACTCCCCGCACCGGTGATCCTGGTCGCTTAATATTTTATTATAATCCGAAGGACGCGGCCAGTGCCGGGGCGGCGTATATGGCGAAGAAACGCTCGTGGTACAGAGAGGGCCGCGATAATTCTCAGCAAAACGAGGCACGGCTGTCGCATTATCAAAGCTACCGAGAAAACCAGTTCGTAGAAGCACGCACGCAACCACGTTGCTGTGTCTGGCCGTTGAAATAACTGTCCTTCGATCGGTCGACATCTCCATCGGTACGCGACGCGGCCTTGCGATCTCTTCAGATGCCAATTAGCGAAACGCCAAGCGATAGTGGTACTCGCTACGATCGCTAATGATGACCGCTGATGAAACCGAAGCTGCGAGAATGAGGTGAAGAAACGAAGTCGACATTTGAATGGAATTTTGCACGATTAATGGATTAACAGATGGACGTGGATTTTTATGCGTTTATGGGAAATTAGGAAGGTCAAATTTACGCACGGCGCGCATGGTATGCTAAAAATAATAAAAAATTAATCCAGGAACTTCTTGAAATATCTAGTAGGTACAACAATTCTATTTTTTTAATTAATGAAACACACGAATCTGCATAAAAATCTACAGTCCAGTCCAGTGATTAATGAGACTACGAATCTTTATGCAAGTTCGTATTTTCGAGAATGCAGTTTAAAAGGCAGCACCTTGGTGGAAAATTGTTCTACTTGCCAAGTACCATAGAAAATACTATGCTGAGAGACATTTCATATTACTTTCTCATATTCTCTGCATTTTGTGCAATTTTGCACTTTCAAAATTCCTATAAATGCAGAAAAATCCGAGGTCTATCGATGATTAGCTACTTATGAATGAACGAGTTCTGGTAAATTGTTGTTTGGAGATTTTGAACGTTTTATTTCGTACGTCAATCTGTACAAGATTTTTTAAGCGACAAACTTTTGAATCTTATTTTATCGTTAGTATTTATTAACTGCTATAAACGTTAAATATTAATATTTTGTATAGACATTATACAGACCCTTTTACAGCTGAAACTTTAAAATTCCTCTTTTCCTAGGAAAATGGACACTGAGTCAGTGAATTTCATTATTCATTAGAGAGAATAATTAGGAAGGTGCTGCTGAGAAAAGCACAGCTGGGACCATCACTTTATCATATTTTATAACGAATAAAAAATGTTGCATTAATAGCAAGACAAAAATTTACCCAATAATCAATTATCACGACGAAGGACTAAAACTTTCGTTTAATAAACTATCTTCCAGAAATTTATATAATAATTATTTATAAAGTGTTTTAAACGTTTTGACTTGAACGGTGGGTATAACATTTTAATTTTCAGTGAAACAAAACGAGTAATATGAAAGCTCGAATGGATTGAAACAACTTTAAGGACAAAGGAGACTTTTGATGATTAAAAATTGTATACCTAAGGATCGAGGAATCGCATCAAATGTATAAAACTATAATTGTAACGACGAATAGAAAATGATTTAGAAAGAAGGAAAAATTACACGGATTCCGTAAATAAATGTTAAAGAAATAAGTAGAGGGTGAAAAATGGCGAATGAAGCATTTATATTGAAACACGTTCGAGCTTAGTTTGCTCGTTCGTCGAAGAAACTCGGAAAGAAAGTGAACAACGTCTCTGAAAGATTCATACGCGACTTTCAAGCTCGTTCAGCGCGAAAGAGAGATTACATCGGATTTCTTCGACGCCTCTCCCTGGTAACCAGAACACTTCCATAAATCATACATGACTCTCTGTCCTCTGCTATAGAAACGTATCGATTCTACGTTCAGAACATCGTGGCGAACAATAAAACAACACGTGTTTAGTTCCATTTTATAATCATTTGCAACTGTGAATACGAGATAACATAATTTAATTGTATAATAATATGCAATTGAGAATATTATTATTAAATAAATATTACTGGCAAGCTATGTAATAGAGTATCTGATATTTAAAATTACTAATTTTATTATTTTCAATAACACTATTTAATAACACTTCAATAACACTTTTACTATACACTATTATTAAGTAGACAGTAATGCTAAGCTATAGATATATAATAGTATGTTCAATACTCAAAATTGATCGATTCTATTACAAATTACTATTATTCTCAATAATTATTAAAGCAAAAGAATAATAAAATGAAATTTTATAATACATTAGAATTTTTTATTATTATTATATTCATCAACTTATATACTTCTATTTCTTACACTTCAGTTTCTATGCAACGCTACTATCTTTTACTTTTATAGTTTGTTTTATAATCATTAGAACGCTATTATTAACTTCAATCACTCGTTTATACGTGCTACAATTTTATTCGGTTCTTATGCAGCATTATTTCTATATACTATCAAATATATGTTTAACTCGCAGTAATAGTAATATTTAGGAGTTATCATTATTTCTCCTCGATACTACAATTTACGCTATTTTATATTCTGTATGAATACTATATTATCGCTGCTCTTAGTTGCCACTACTACGCGTTCCAACCGAAACTACTGGTTTTACACTAATATCAAACTTCACACTTGCGTGTTTAAACATTTCGATGCAAAAACGTTCGCATAGTTGCTATCAGTAAACCAGTTTGCTTAGTTATTGGTTATACGAACGTTCGTTAGTTGTCGATAAATCTCAATCGAATAGATACGATCGCACAGAGACGATTTTCCGAGAACTTGCTTACTTTGCGACAAGTTTTTCATTCGTCGTCCGTCGATCTGCTTGCGGAAAATTTAATTTCCGTGGCGCGGTCGAGAAACGAAATCTTGTCGGATACGTGTCTCCACGAATCGTCATTTCTCGACGATACATCTTGTTGTTTCCACAATCGTATTTCGAGATTTTACTTATCAAAACGTCACAGTGTGTGGAACGAGGTGGAATAGAATGAAATAAATCGGTACGGTGTTGATTAACGCGGTAATTGGTCGAATGAACGTGCAATAAATAATATTGTTTCGATTAAATGGACTCGTTTATTAACCCATGGCTTGCGATATCGAAATTATGATTTTAATTCCATAAAGTTGTACCTTAATTTCAGCTTCGACGTTAGCTTCGATGAGTTATCGCTAAATACAAATTACACGATAGCAGAAACTAGAGCGAGAATTCTAACAAATAAAAAATTCTATGTCCTTTACACGGAATATTTATATCACAATTTTATGATAATCTAATTTTAAGAGAAGGAAACTTTATAACATTGAAAAATTATTTTACTTGCTGTGCGTTAAAATTACTATACCTATCTACTACTATTAATACTAGAAGCGTGAAAACCATGAGAATATCCAATTCCTAATTTCTCACAGAAATTCTACTATACACATTTATAACAGTGCGAAAAGTCCTTAAAATGCAAGAACCAAAGGTTGTCTTCCGCCTTTTCCTCACTTTGATTTTCTTGACACTTAACTTTTATCTTTTAATTATTTTATATAGTTCAAAAAAATGTCCAATTAGCCTGGTTGTAACAAATAAACCAGCACTTGAAACGTGTAAGTTTGTAGCAGAAAGAAATCTTTTAGAAGAATATCGAACAGCATAAAAGCAAGTTTAGAGACAAGATTAAAATTGATTTTAATCAATTCATCGTCCCAAGGAGAGCGGTAGTGATCAATCACGCTGGAGGCTGCAATAATTTAATCCAATCGTGGCGCTTCCGTTCCTAAACGCTTGGCGCGTCACGATTCTACTCGGTTCTCCCTCGAGAATGCTAATTTCTCGCTTTATACGGCCTACCTAATCGGTAGCTGGCTTCTATCAGGAGCAACATGATAAATTCATGGGGCACGAACATTGTGAGTCGTAGTTAGGGGTGGGACTACCCCTAAGTCCCGACACGGCTCGACACAGGGCGGTCTGCTGGCCGAAAAGAAATGGAGGGCGAAGAATTACGAACTCACGTGTCGGTGCTCGTACTTCAATGTCAAACCAAGTGCTTCTGTTAATGAATTTTTACTAAGTTTGCAGCAAGTAAATAGCCGATAGCTGTTCGCGTTTTTTAAATCGTCATGGCTCGTTTATTCTGTCATACTTTGCCTTTTCTTTTCTTTCTTTTTCTAGGTGGCAAAAATGATAAAATTCTTGTTCATAATTCAGCGGATACTTGCTCGGTTCGAGCTAAACGATCGTTAGAATGTACATAACGACTTCCTGCTTTGATTCTATTGCTTACCTGTAAGATACTTAGTCAAATTAAAATATACGTTTTACACTATGAAATATCATCTATGAATATACGCTGTGTATTATGAAATGAAGTTAGCATTCACGTTAAATGTTAAAATTACATAATGTCAAACGTATTGCACGTGTTAATAGTCATTTCGCGCAAAATAGACTAGCGTTCAGTGACCTATAGACAGTTACGTCGATATAACAAAATATATGAGATAAACATAGGTATCTATGTATAAAAATATATAACATGAAATTTATTAGGTCGTCCGAAAAGTTTCTTTCGTTTTATAAGGAAATAACAGATGCACAACATTTTACGTTTTATATTATTTTGTCGAATTACGTATGATCCATTTTGTTCTATCAAAATAAAGAATCACGACGTTCGACAGATTAGGTTTCATGTTTGTATAAAGATGCGTCGTTGTAAAAGACGTGTCTGTAAAAGAAAGACGTTTTTCGGGCAATCTAATGGTAGCTACATGTATACAAAAATATATGAGATGAAAGTAATGTCTACATACATATACAGAAGTATATGCTACATGTAAGTATTCGGTGATTTTAATCGATTTATAGTAACAATATGCAAATTTTACCAAATTGTACGAATGATTGGTAAATTAATAACTGAAAGCAACACTTGCTGCCTTTTTATGCAATCACCAAGATATAGATATGTATTGCCTACGTATTAAAAAACATAGAAATAATTTGTTTTAGTGTTTACTATATATAATGGTATATAAATTTACCATTTAAATATCGCTAGTTGTATTAACATCAGGTATCTTTCTAGCTATATAGGATATCCTTCTTAATCTGAATTAAATTGACAAAGTAATTCTGTAAGGTAGAACAATTACGAACATCAGTTCTATTGTCGCTTACTGACTTCCGAAAATGAATTTAATCGAATTATGATACAGATACTATATATTGTACTATAATAGAAGCAAATTATTGCAGTTTGATTTGACAGTAGTTTTCTAATTGAAATATATCTTATCAGAAATGAACAAGTAGCTGAATACTTTTGAACGATGGTATACAAGATAAAAGTAACATCTATACATACACAAATGTGTAACATATGCAAAGTATAGTATGCTTCACAATATTTGGCAACTGAAAGTGATTTTATATTCAGGTTCCAGCTTTTCCCTTATGTCGGTAAAAATATGAATTTGCGTAAACATTCGTAGTCCATTAACGCATTGTTGACAGTTACTCTGAAAAATATTTTATTCCAGTTCTGACAAATTTTTGCCGATACCTGCACTGCAGCCATAAATATTAAAACGTCTGCTCGTTATATCTATTGAAAAATTCTAACAAATCTTGCGTTATTTGACATTTTACGTTATAAGAGGCGAATAGTACAAATGAAACTACTGACTTACAATAAAAGACAAAAACAGTGAAAAGCATACAACTTGTATTAAATAACAGTTGACGTCCTAATACTTACGTACGTCGGTGTATGTCAAAATGTCAACGTTTTCAGCGCGAGAAACGTCTCTCGACCTCAACGTTAAAGATTAAAAACGTCGACTCCGTTGATAACACGTTAACAGCTCCATTATTGTAAAAAATGCACATTTGAAATTCCATCCTACTATTTCCAAATCCTCGCTTCATCGTTAATCCCAACGAAAAATAATCTCGAAAACATTTTCCATCGCGATGTCTGCGAGGATGTTCCAATCTTCTTAAGAATCCAAAAAGAAGGAAAAGGGGGACGCAGTTCGTGTCATCGAAAAGCAAAAAGGGGAAAAGGAGCATGTTCCTTCCATTCGGATGAAACCCTCGTTATCGCGCGGGCTATCCACGATCGAATCGATCGTCCGTTCGATCCAGAGAGGATCGATGGAGGCCTACGTACACGACTGTCGAGCGGAATACTTGCAGCACCGGTTTTCGCGTTGCTCAACGACGGCCCGGTTCCGCGGTGACGATAAACTCGCCCGCGGTAATTGGCTTACGAAATCATCCCGCGGGAAACGGGCTCGCGACACTTTGAAAAATCCTCCAGGGATTTGGTCGTCTCGTGATGGCAAGACATTACGCAGATTGTGTATTACCAAGGTGGATGATGGCTAAGGTGTACTTATAAGGAGCTGTCGAAGAGAAACTTTGATCCTTTTGAAGTTTGCTTTTTATAGGAGACGCGTGTCTGGACATCAAGATGATCAAGGTGGAGTGGTATCTTTATTTTTCTGGCTTTCGTAATTTTTTAAGACAGTTATTTGAAAAGTAACGACCCACATTTCCGATAATATTAGGTCGTCCGAAAAATTTCTTTCGTTTTATAGGGAAATAATGAATGCACATCATTTTCTGTTTCGTATTATTTTATCGAATTACGCATGATCCATTTTGGTCTATCAAAATAAAGATCACAACATTAGACAGATTAGGTTTCATGTTTATATAAAGATGCATCGTTGTAAAAGAAAAGAAAGACACTTTCCGGACAACCTAATATTAATCATACGTATATCGATTATTTTATGTATGGCGTCCTTGTACACATTAGAACCACACCGCCACGCGGCGGTCGTAATTCGTGTAACTATGTGATTAACCATGCGACTATAGTGATTCTGATTAAACGTATACCGAGCAACTTCTTTCCTATTGTCCATAATTATCAGGATCCATCATGAGTTTCTAGAATTGATCGAGTAGATAAATATTTCTTTGTCTTTTTGTGTATGTACATCAGGCACCGCGTAAAATTGTATTATCTTGATAAATTTACAAGAAATTTGTTTATTAAATCTCGTTAGTTTGAAATTCATGTTACAAGCAGCAGTAAGAATTTTCTTTACTTCTATAGATTTTTTATGAAATAGTGTTGTAAGGCAAAGAAATTCTAAGTTGACATCCTTTCAAATTCTTAGGTTCTGTGAAACAGATATTAATTCCAAGCTTTTAATTAGTAGGGAAAAATGCACGGTATACTCACGTTAAGAGACGCGGAGGCGGGGACGGTGACCATGGGAGGGACGTCACCACTGCCACCCCTCATTTTGCCCCTTTACACGGCCCACCAGATTGTGCAACGACGTCACATCAGATCTCTGTTAAGAGAGAAAGCACCGTTAGTCAATGAATGGGAGCAGATTTGTAAGCTCGTAATTCGATTCGAGGGAATTCGCGAGGGGCTGAATACTTGATAAACGAATACGCAACATCCCTTGTCGATTATGACATTCGTAAAGAGTTTCGCCATTTATGAGGACAAATTATAGCAATATGGCTTCAGTATGGGGTGAGGTGACGAAGGGTTGTTTTGCTTACTGAAATAAGCTTTTTTAGGGCGAGGGTTCACTGTTTCAGTCCGTAAAGCATAAAGGGATGAATTTTTCCTTTTATACGTTTACTTGGACCTTAACTCTTTTAACTAGGCGCAGAGGTTAAGGAATATTTCTAACATTAATTCAATGTTGAAAATTTTGTATTTCTTTACGTTTCGTATTTTATGTATTACATTTCGAAGAACGCAAAAGAAGACAATAGGTTTATTATTTGTTCAAAAATACGCGAAGGTTAAGAAATATCTTTAACATTGATTCAATTTTTTCTTTTTTTAAATTTCGTATTTTACATTTTGAACGGTTCAAGAAGAAAATAGGCTTAATATTTTTGTTTTTTATTTTTGACATTAATTCCACGTTGAGTATTTTCTTTTCTACCTTTCGTATTTTACATTTTACGTTTCAAACAGTACAAGAAGAAAATAGCTCCATTATTTTTCAAAAATACTCTATTATCCGAATAGGTACTTTGTTATTTGAACGTTCTGTTATCCAAACAAAGTGTCCGTTAAGACGGCTACGGCCGGGTCGACTAAATCCGTCGACTAAAATTGATCAAGTAGACTAGTCGATGGTCGACGAAACTAGCCGACCAAATGTTTGCGTTCATACAAAGCGATTCACTACAAGTTCTCGTGAATCGACCGTTCAGCCGATCAGTTTGTTTGTAGCCGCCAATTGTACTCCGATGCTTTTTCTTCTTCCTATTATCATGTGTATTATCGTATTATGATCGTATCCTTCTATATTTACCAAAAGAAAAAGGTACGATAGAAGATACAAGATTGTGCTAAACATTTTTGAAAAAGTCACGAATCTTGCGACTGGTTAAAATAATATAGTCATCGAGAAACGTGGTAAATACCTACAAATGCTAAAAAAAATTAACTTTTGTTTATACATTATTATTATGGCAAATATTACTATGATACTGACATTAGAACCATCAAACTCGTCAGACAAATTTCAGATTTCCTTTTCATGCAATTATACCGACAACATACATATCATTATTTAGAAAATCACAATTTTATAGGTTTATTTATTTTAATTAATATCATTTGAAATATAAATATAAATATATATATATATTGATTTATATATGGAACATTTGAGTACATATTGCAGGCAGGTTCTAGTGTTAAATATATCAGTTATTTATAATTCAAGATCTCCAACGAAATAGTAATTTATAATATAATGCTCATTGAAATTTATCAGATTTTTATAAATGTCTTAATCTTCGCAACATTGTAATATTTCTTCGTACAAGTAATGTTAAGAAGTATTGTTTGTTTGTTAATGGTATGTGTCTTACAGTGAGCGTAGAATTGATACGAAACGATAAAGACGACAGAAACACTTGTAGAAATTAACGAGATCGTTCGGTAATACATTTACGTGGCAATTTGCAGTCGTCTGAAGTCACGGTTGCGTAAACAGATCGGATTTAGCCCCGAGGGAGCCGAACAATCTTCAACGTGCGCGCCGTCACTTTTGCATAAATGAAACCACGTTAAGCGGATTGAAAAGCGCGGCATCGCGACGCGAGTTTCCTAAACGAAAGTTCGTTAGTTCGAGGAAAATACCAGGACGCGAATCTAGACGAGCAAACATCGTTAAAAATTGCACGTCGGCTCGCAGAAACATGCTCCGTCAGCGGAAACATGCGATATTTTTACTACCAGAAGCGCGCTGAAACTGACGAAAGTTTAAACGAATTTCTCTATTGTTTCATAAATTATAGATTCGATGGAGTATTGAAAAAGTGGCAAAGAGCCTCCTTAATTGATTCTTTTCTTACCTAATCATGTAATTATAATGTTGCTCGCAAAGGACGTAAAAAATTTCCAAAAGCTTAGAGTTACGCTTGTCTACCCAAATCAAAGTTTTCTTAATTTTTTTTAGCGAAGATTTATCCCTTTCTTAAGTTTCAGCGACGATAAATAAAGCTCCCTTAATTGATTCTTTTATTGCCTAATCATTCGACCGTGTTGCTCGCAAAGATCATAAGATTTTCAATTAAAATTAAAAGCAATTAGTAGAAATAAAATTATAACCAAGAGACTTAATGTGTAATTAAAAATTAAAATTGGACTGCAAAATATTCAAAGCAACGTTTGCGAAAAGTTGAAACTTCGCACGCAATGCTAGCATAATGACACACTAATAATTCATGGAATGAAATTATGTATCTATATCTTTAAGCAGAATGAAGATAAATTCCCTGATATTAATTTTCATTAATAAACTAACAAGGAACGTTCGCGAACGATCCGATTTGGATAAAACTTTGTAGGTTTAAAGAACAGCCAAAGATAGTAGATACATATTTTTTAGCTGCGGAAACTCAAGTTTAAGAGGATAAAATCAGCCTTCAAAGTCCGATTCCTTTTATCCCTTTTCTTATATCCCTTAAGAGGCAACTCAAAAATGATTACAGGTGGAAGAAAATGTTGTTAACAAAAATTGAATGCTCTCTAACGTGTTAGAAGAAAATGCTAGTCAACGAAGAATTTTAAAAAATGCATAAAAATGATGCTCTATCAGTCATTCTCATTCGAAAAAACAACTGTACATAAAATAAAATCGATCGTTACATCCAAATCGGAGCCGGATCGTTCACGATTTTTTTAGACTAACGATCCTCGTTATCTCAGTCGAGACAGAAATTTGAAAAACGGATTTACAAGTTTGCAAAACAGACGCGAGTTACGAAAATTGTTCATTAAGCTAACGACTATTAACATGGTTTAACTCCATTTCATTAAGTTGGTTAAAATTGGGCCGGTTTCTTTGGCCGGATGCCTGCGTCACGTCGTCGCCATTATCCCGGGCCAATTTGCACACTCGCATCTCCCCATTGGCAAATACAATCGTGGGAAAATTATCCAGTTAATTTTTGTAATTGACGTCTCCGTACAATTACCTTGAAAGGACTAGGTAATATCATTTGCAAAAAGATACCAAACCTGTTTAACTCATAGTATGGAATATGCGCAAGTACTACACGACTCTTCGAATAACTCTTCGCTTAAACTTCAAAATTAAAGAATGAGAAATAATTCGAAGGAAGAGTCGGGGAGCTTACATTGTAATTTTTATAGTTTATTTTATCAAATTATGCGTTGCTAAATATTCGGAGATATTTTTTTATCTTTATTAACCCTTTCTCCAGGTGAAGGTTATAATAGCAATTTTATTTAATCTACGTACATGTAGCGCAGTTACCTATATATTAACCTCCGCGTGACCCCACTCTTTAACCTTTAGCTTTATGACATTTCCACAAGTACCTACTTAAGTAGTACGTAGGCACTTTAATATTGTGTGAAGTAAAACATTGAGATATTGCACGCGATTTGTATCAAGCAATCTACAATCTCGTAATTTGGAGATAAAGTCAGGATTAAAATTAAAGTTTGATAAAAGTAGAACCCGTTCAACCTTACCACGCTCAATTCATAATCCTTATTTTGAGTATTTTGGGGCGATATTTACGAGTACGAATCAAGTACTTTGGTATGATTTATCTAAGAAAGAAAACAATCTGTTAGGGTCAAAAGGAGTAAGTCTTTTAAAAACAATTGGTAAATTGACGAAGTTTTGTAGAAACTAGAGGTATAATCATTAAGGCAAGCAATATTTTGTCATTTTTGAAGAGTACGAAGAAACGAATTAGCAGCTCCAGCAAGAAATGAAAGATCAACTTTGATAACATGGGATTGATGGACAGCACCCTGAATTTTAAAATCGTTTCTCTGTAAAGAATAGATTTAACTTGCGTTCTTCTACTGTAGATTTCATACGAAGCAACGACAGAATATCCCCATCTTTTTCTCTCCCACGAACTCGCAGCCAATACATACTCGACACTACCGTGCCCAGTACCCTGTACACTACCGTGGTATCTACTATCTTCCATCCTCGTCCTCATCACGTTCATAATATCTTCATTCTCATGTTCCATACGTTCCACTCAAAGTTCCAGTCTCTGTCAAACAATCTGCCACCCATATCGACTATCTTTCTCTCAATGATACTCTTCCCTATCCAGTAGCATATAACTCTCTTTTCTTCGTTCCACTAGTCGCTCTTTATATGCTCCATCTCCCTTTATTTCATACTAGACGGTCTCTTTTTTTCTTCAATTCATGTTCTCTGTTCCATTCAAACGCTAGTCGCTCCCTTTCTTTGTCGCTCTAACATGCTACTTGTAACACTATCCTCGTCTAATCGTCTCTCCTTGTTCAATATATACATCGCTCCTCCTCCGACAGGCTTGCGTGCACAGTTTTTTCTCCGCTTTCGTCGTTCCCTCACAGCATCGTATATCGCTATCTCTATCTTTCTTCTTCTTCTTTCACATTGTATACCTGTCCCTCTTTGGTTCCATGGAACAACTCTGTTCCCCCTATCTCTGTCGTTCTTGACTCGTGTCACGCACATTTTTTTGCAGCCCCGGCGCTCTCCCGCTCCATCTATCTTCTATCTTTATCTGTCCTTTGACGCTTCCACGTATGTTTATCCTTCTCTCGCTCTCCCGCTCCGAATATCTTCTATCTTTATCCGTCCTCTAATGCTTCTGTGTTTGTCCTTTTCTCGCTCTCCCGCTCCGAATATCTTCTATCCTCGTTTCTTGTTCGTTCTATACATATGTCTATCCTTGTCTCACTTTCTGCAATAAGTCTTCCCCTTTTTCTTACGTATTCTCTCTTCGTTCGACGAATCGATTCAGTGATGTTGGTGCTTGTTTAATGGATTCGTTCTCAGTCTGGGTTTGTCTTTGTCGGCTTCACGAGCCAGTGCACACGAGGATAGAGGAGAAACGGGTTCCGTTGGCGGTCTCTGTCGCACGCTCGCTGCCTGGCCCACCCACCGCAATAAGTTCCACCCGCCCACGTTACCTCTCACGCACTTCTGCCGCGCGATCATCCGTTGCGAATTGGAAAGCAGGCGCGTCGCTTATCTCGCTCCGGCATCTCCCTCCGCGCGCAGCGACGGCAGTGCAAGGGAGAAACGTTGCGTCTCTGCTCTCGAGTTTTCGTTTCTTTATAGTTGAGATACAAGGAGGAGGAAGAAGCTAGCGGGCGAGTTTTCATTTTGCGGGAAAATTGGACGACGCGATGTAATCTACGACGAGCATAGATCGTTAAACGATGTGTAAATTATTAAGGGACGAGCGATAGTTTATCGTAATTAAACCGCGGAGTTTTACATGTTTCTGGATAATTTGAAGATAAAAATGTGCAACATACACGTAATGTGACATGTACAGAGTGTAATGTTTGTTATGGTATTTGGTAGAACATATTTCCGTCTACGCCAGGTTTTTGAAATTGTATTCTGAAAATATGAACTTATATGGATATCCGAACTTTAATCGCGATGTTATAAATATAATATATCAATTTCTTTAAATTGCACAGCTTTGTTACGGCTAAATTGTTAAAAATACAGATATCGATAATGTAAATTGATTGAAAGGAACTGGAAAATGAAATGCTGCGGTCAAGATGCATAATTATATCGTCATTAGCGTGAAATTTCACAATTTAAACGAATTTTCCGCGTTAAAACACGGCATTGCGTTTGATACGTCGTATTCACTTACGTTCGCCAATTATTCACCGCGTAATTGATAGATCCGTTTATATTACAGGTTGGTCGACAAATTAATTACTAGACACCCATATGAGCGATGAGAAATGTCATTTTCAAATTCATTACAAATGATTAATCCTCATACATTCCCGTATAATATTTCATACTCTTGAAATACTTTTGGAACTCTAGGAATTTCTAGAAAACGATCTTCTTCTCGATAACATTCCGTTATTAAGTATTTAATAACCGGCATATCGATATATATCGTCATCGTTTAAAACGTAGTTTATCACATTATCACGTAACACAAAAGAATCAACAGTTTCAAAGATGCAAATGACTAGACTGTGGATTCTTATGCAAATCTATATTTGTCAGAAAATATGTACAATCGAAAAAGACAGACACGATAGAAAATTGTTTCACCATCCACGTGTTATAAAAACATTATACTTATCTTGAATATGTTACACACCTTTTCACATTATTCGCATTCCATATAATGTTGCACTCTGAAACTTCCTATAAAAACCCGTAGTCTACAAATGAACCTTCAAAGACGCCAAGTCTCTCTCCAGTCTCGATCTCCGCCATTGGAGACGAAAGGGATTTCGGAGTTGCTATTCTTTAGGACGTTTTTCAATAAGAAGGAGGATCCATTTGCAAGAGAAACTCCTTTGCTGTCCTTGAACTCTCCGCTTAGTGTACTTCCTCGGCCGTTGTTTCCTCGTCTTCTACCGCCAGTCAAGCGAATCGTACTCATGGTCGGAAGCTTTATTGTGATCCGTAAGCGGACAAAGACTGCTCTCATCGGTCGTCCGTGAACCTTGACGAACGATGACGTTGACGTTCGTCTAGCCACCATTCCAATTAAATTAAGACAAGCTTCTGTTTCGTATTCGAGACAGACAGCTCTGATACAAGCGATGTTCTTGTCTATTTTCCATTTCTTCGACAAATTTTTCTCCAACGAACGAACGAAGCGTTGAAGCAGACACAGTCTGTTTTTGTTTTGATCGTAGCTTCTAAGAGCGAGAAGCGAGTTGTAGCTCGTATAATCAGGATGATTGTAGTTTTAGATCCTTTGTTCGTGTAAATTTAATAATAAGTTTCTGGAATAAATTTCTAGAAGAACCGAAAATAAAGAACAAACTAAAACTACAAGTTTCTATATCCACTACCCTAATCACGGAACTGATCGATATCCATTGAAACAAACGATACAATTCGTGTTTCACGCTCGCATAATTCGGAAGCTGATTCAAGCTTGAATAATTTATAAATACGCAATGAAGTATTGAGATAGTCGAACTTCGATAGAGTTTGAAAAAGTTGAAAAACCTACGATCTTTCGAAAAGTACGCTGCCACGCTGAATTATAAAGATCGATTAGAAGAACGTAAACCTAACCGTATAAAACCTAATACAAATGTAAATAGAGCTGTATACATATAATTCTCAAGCGTAGTAAATTTCTAAGAGAAGCAAAGCTAAAGAAACAAAACCTGACAAACTAAAGCCCGCAATTTTACAATTTTATAAAACCCGTGTCTGAACGTACACACTTTACAGGTACGTTAAGATCTAATAAATATCTGCTTATTTATTTAAAACCATTCAATTAATAACTCAGAACCTACGTTAGGCTTAAATAAAGAAACAATTTCAGAAACGAAAAACTGCAAAAAATCAAACGAGACGAAAGGCACGCTCTTCCACTCGACAAATTTTTCCCTAAATCGAGCGTTTCTCCATGACCATGGTTTCTACACGATTTCACGAATGTTGGGTTGGCGAAATCATGGCGATCCGTTCGATAACGTGACGCTGCCCTAATGAGAGAGGCGCACGGTCGGATCGGATAAAGGGCATCGGGGTTCGTGGATCGTCCGTGGATCCCAGAGGCACGACCGCACGCCATAAAAGCGCTCTCTATATTTAGCCACGGTTCCCCATATGTTCCCCACCTACGTGGTCGGCACCGCGAACCACGCTCGCACGTGTTTTACGACTCTGCACGCCGGTGATCCCGAGCACCCGCCACGATTCGCGTTCCTCGCCCGGTTCCAACCCTCTGCGACCCTTTTGCCACTCGAGCACTATCGCTCCATTTCCTCTCAAAGCGATACCATGTTAATTCGTTGTTTACCATGCTGATGATTCTCCGTTTTTCAATCGGTCAGTTGTTTTCCTTCAATATCGATAGCTTGCGGCACCGATATAGTACGTCCACTTTTAGCGTTTTCGAGGAAAACAATTTTAAAAATTCGATGATACTTCGTAGTTGAGTAAATACTGTTTGCGTCTGATATCTATTTTTAGCCATGCTGTTATAAAATTGGTTATAAATTGTGCATTGAACCTTTTAAGGAAAATAAGACGACAAAGATGGATCATGGTTCTTGAAGATATCTCTAATTATTTTTATACTAGTTATTTTTGACAAATTTGTGAAGTAGACTTTATACGTGACTATAAACGTGACTTTTATAAAGCATAAACAAACGGTCGAGGGGCGAACGATATTTGTGCAGGAAGCACAATAAAGATTTAGACCTTTTTTTTAAAAAAGAAGGAATTTTTGTTTGAACCGTATCTTTATCGCATGTCGTACGAACGAAAAATGAATCTGTCAAGCCTATTTCATCATTTTTATTATTTCATTACTGCAGCAAAATCCTTCATATTTTATCCGGCTTTTAATTCTCTCGGACAATGTATTTTATACGCTAAACGCAAATTTGATATAAAATTCAGCTCAAGATAGAAGAGAACGTTATCTGACATTTCCTATATGTACAATCCTTTATGCGTTAATCTAAAAATAATGAATTCTAATGCCAATTCAATGCCAAAAGATTCATCCGAGAACACCATCGCGCGAAAAATTCGTAAAGTAAATCGTGATCCTTCGTCGTGCCTCGGATCTTTCGGATCGCGTGCAAATGCGTGCAGCTGAAACCATAAATTCGCATGGCCGATGGCGCGCCGCAAAATAAGCAAAGACATGATGAAGCTTCGGCCGTCATTAATCGCTCTCGATCGAAAGCTCAAGGAGCAGCGGTTGGCGCGGCGTGAATAATCGCGTTAACGACTCGACACGTTGATTGACACGGTCCATTAATCGCGGCCGAGCAAACATTATACCGTTGCAACGATTTATTAATTCAACGATCAATCGATCGTCAAATGGACACCCGGACTGTTTAATAAAGATCGATCTTTTAATCGGCGCGAATCCTCGTTGCGATTCGAACTTTCGTCATTTATCGTTCCGCCCAAACGTTTCAATCTTACCTCTCTTTCGGTTCTTTTGCTTCGTTCGTTTTATTTATTCTGCTACATGCTTCGCGTGCACGATCGAACGACTTAATGGTAAAGCAGATGGATATCGAGATCGAGATAGGAATCGAAATTCGTATTACGCATATATGCCAATGCCGAGAAATATTCAGACACTTGCATCTCTTCGACAGAATGGAATTTAATTACAAATTTTAAGGACAGACAGATTTGCGATTATACAGGCTGAATGAGAATGTCGATCGAGAAAGTTCACAAGCATATGGCCTTGTTTTCCAGTAACAGATTGTTTTATGTTGCAACTGTTGTTTTACCTACCTCCAGAGAAATTGCCCCGAGTGACCAGGTGCAGTTTCGATAAAATGTTTCGTGAATGTATCGCGTCATAAATTGTCCAACTTGCTCGAACAACTTACACGGATTTGTCAACAACTTTGACCGTCGCGTCACGAAGAATGTCAACGCTGTCGACTGACATCTCATAAACAAGAGACTCTAAACGCCCTTATAACTAATAATCGAATGGTTTTAGGTCCGGAGGACGAGCTGGTGAGGAAACGAGGCCAACAGGATCTTTGCATTTGCCATCGTTTGAAACGGTTGATCTAAGTGACGTCCAACAGCACAAAATAGACTGCACCTCAAAAACAAGGTCGTATCGGACATATGTTTACAGGTATGAACTTTGCTTCTTATTTTAGTGTGCTGAATCAGCCGTACTTTACACATGTTCTGACTCACCCTGTATAATAAGTACCTCCTTATATGTATATGATAATTAGTGCTGTTATATGTGCAGTAAGTTTCAAAAATAAATTTCACGTTACAGCATTCTACTATATATAGGGTGACTCGCGAAACTATTCCAATATTGCTATTAGAAACTTTCTATCTGTATAATACACGGATCGTTTTGAAATCTCATTAGTTCCATTACGAGACATGGCTATCACGATTGTCGATGATAAAATCTCAGACGAATGTGAAAATATAGGAGTTACAAGATATTTATTGGAACATGCACATCGCAACAATCAGCAAAGTATTTGATCATCCGCTATATTAATAACCCACGATATTTAATGAGACTATCTTGAGCATTAATTGTATGTTTAAGACTACTAATTCACGCAGTATACTAATTTTTCCATTAAGAGTACGCTTGCAATAAATATCTTGTGATTAGACTTGTAGCGGAACATGAGTCAACAAAAGATTCAAATCGGGAGAGACTCGTATTGTTGCGCCTTGGAGTGGCAACGTTATTTTGGTTTGCTAGGTCCAAAGGTAAACAAATTCCGGACAAAATATTATCGTCGTTATTTGTAATCGTCAACCGGAGTTGCAGTTGAACTTTTTAAAATACCACCGGTCGATACAAATAGACGAACGTGCTCTCTACGACAGTCATTGTAGCAAATGTTTACAGCGAGTCAGACATTCGAATAGCAAAGTAGCAGAGTTGAACAGTAGCATTGAGGCATACGCTATCTCTGTACTTAAAGTGATTTTAATATACACTGACTGTTACAATTTTATCATTCGTCTCTTAAATAAACCAACACGTATAATAATATACATCTGAGACTGTTTAATTTTTTTCAATTACAAGTCACACGAAGAAGATTCTCCTTCTAGCGACATGAAGATCATGGAAATTATTTTGAAACTGTAAGTGATACCGTAACGATCGGTTGATTGCAAATGGCAACGGATATAGAGAAATGAATAAAACGGAGAATAGACGTTTTATGGGGAATTTGCAGTCGTTATCGAGTGATCGATAAAATTAACGACATTGAGGAGTCGCGTGCGACGACGCCGTGACGCCGCGCGCCGAGACGGTGTATCGAGAAGCCACTTTCGCTATTGTTGCCGTGGAAACGTCGCGTACACGAGTCCCTGATATGTGATCCTGACTTTCTTCTAATCACTTGATAACATTTCTAGTCACAGCATTCGAATCGATAGTTTTTTTAATTCACAAATTGTACGGAAGTTTCCATTTGATGTTGTTTTCTAGTTTCTGACATCTCGTTTTCCATTTACTTATTTTCCAGTGTGAAAAATTGTCAGCAAGTTTCGATTTGTCGTTAGATATGGCAATTACACGTGATTGCTTTAAAATTCGTCGTTGAGTATAAATTGTCAATAGAATGATTCATTTTTTAGGAAGTAGCGACGTTTCCAGTTTAAATATGAAAGGAGAATTTTTATAATTTCGATTAATCTTAATCGATGTTCAGCTCTTAATAATAAATGTATCTGTTAAGACGTTTAGGTTTATTTTAAACATATGCGAAGATTTTTCCTATATATCTAAAATTTTTCATCGACTTTCTTCGATTGAAAAATTCGGAATTATTCGTTGAGCGACGTTAGGAACTTTGATTAAGGTAATACAAATTTTAATATAGAAATTTTATTTTATTTCCTACTTTGTTTCAATAAGTTTATATATCTTAAGTTTGTGGTTAAGACTGATAGAAATAATTCATAGAAGCCTAATTAGGTTAGTGTACATTACATAGAACTGTACAATGCTCTGAAATAAAAATGAGCGTTAACAAGCGTCCGTTAAATCGGCTTAATTAAAGCCGGAATTACTTAACATTTAATAAATATCAAACGATAGAAGGTGAAGCAGCAATCACGCGACGTGAAACATGTGAAAAGCGGGATGTAAGCAAAGATAAAAGCGATATACGTCACGTTTCTCTAGGTTATGATTAAAAATAACATCCGGATGCGTCGTTTGCCGGAACAATGGCAAAGATGATAATATCGTTAACGATAATAACGCGGGAACACGCGAACAAAATGAACATCGTGTCCGATTCGGACTTTATCTTGTATTTAAAACTAATATTTTCTTCTGTTAACTACGATGCGAACGATTTTGTGATTCATTGTATACTTTATTAATGTAGTAACGCATATTTTTAATAGCAAGTGAATTAATAAAGAAATCAATGTGGGAATGATGTATATTATGAATCGTTAAAATTATCGTCTCTAGAACATTGTAATATTTGTATAATCATCCAAGTTGCAGTTGTAAATTTTTTAAACGGAGATTAATATTTGTACCATTTGTTCTTCAATTCTTATTCTAAATCGAAATTCTGTGTCGCGAAATAATAACAATTTTCTAAATACTCCAAATTCCACGTCTTTCTTCATACTTCCAATATTTTTCCTCGATTTTTTAATCGTGCAATTTTCATAGCAGAAACCATCACAATACATGAAACTGTATATAAAACTAAAACTATAACTAAAAACTTCATCGATATTCCTAATTCTAAATTTCCATTAAAAGAGTATCAGTGAAACTATCCACGTATTATCCATATTATTAAAATATAAATAAATAAATAAAACACAAATGTGACGAATTTTCTACGGAAGAAAGTTCTAATCTTGATTTATCAATCAGATGGTTATCAGTTATCGCGTATGATAATTTTAGATATTTTTACGATCGACGCGATAATCGCAAACGTAGAAATCGGCAAAATGTTAACGCGTTACGTTTAATCTCTGAACCAGCCGTAATTACACGCAGTAACCGGTATACCAGTTTCGTCGCGGTTATTTTCTCCACGCGTTTCTGCAATTGTTGTCCCTGACGGACGTTTCTCTGCATCGTGGAACTGGGTCAAAAACGTAATTCGCGATCTCTTATGCAAAGGTGAACGACATTTCCAATGTAACCGACTTATTACGACACTCAAGTCCTCTTTTGTGATAAATAGCCACAATTTCTCCAACGATTTAATCTTTTACGATCAGGAATTTATTTACCTAAAAGAGGGAAAATTGCAATCGATTTCCAGACTGCGGATTTTTACGTTTATGGAAAATCTTAAGGCGCCAAGGTTTACGGAATGAACGCGTTACGATCGATACAGAAAATATCCAAAGTAAAGTGGTCGTTAGAATCTTTACCAGAAGAAACAACGTTGTTTACGTTTCTTTCCAATATTTACAATCAAATATCATCCTGATTACTTTGGAAAACTTGGTATGCCAAATTGTCACTAAATTCTACTATAAATTTTTTTGGTAATTTTGATACAACTCTAAATCCATGCAAAGTATTACAGCTTTCTGTATAATTATTTTCAAATTTATTTCAGATCGTAATGATTGCATATGTCGTTAATTTGCATCATATTTACATATTTACATATATACATATTTCGTAAAGACACGAATTTGCATAAATATCCACAGTCTCTCGATTACAGCTTTTCGAATTGAAAAATATAAAACAATATTTGCTTGCGTTTGTCCTTTTTGTTCTTCCGTTTGGTTGGAATAAAACGCTTGATACGCTCAATTTAAACCTCAAAAGAGGGAAAATTAGATTATTTTGAAAAGCATCGTAGAAACAAATGTTCAGCCGTTTCTCGTCTAAATTACACCGCATAATACAGGATTATCCACTGGCCGATCGAACGATATGTGACTTATTGCTCGTTCCTAGAAAATAGACACATTAATACGTAAATGAATGAGCATAGGCCACGAGCGAGTAGCATAATATCTCACGGTTCTCATCGTTGATTTTAGAGAAAATTGGTAGGAAAGTTTGTTTCGAGTTGAGCCGTGGCGTCGCGTTGGTTATTTAGTAGATAGGAATGCACAGGCCACGACTTTGAAACCACGGTTCGATATCGATTAAATGCCACGCCGAAAGGTTAGACCGACCTCCATCTTGAAACTCCGGATGCGGCTTAACTTCTAATATCAAGGTCAGGTTTCGATGACTATTTGCATGAAAAATTCACGACTAAGTATAGATTCGAGATTCGACACTTTTGGTTGCAAATTGAGTCCAAGAACGTTGGAAATTTTAACGTTAAATTCGACGATCTAACGCAATTTTTAGAAACATACAAATCTTACTTCGATTTACTTAACGAAATTCTATCGACTATGTTGAACTATGTTTTCGAAGTAATTAAATCGCGATTAACTTTAATGCAACATGCTCTTTGTTTAGAGAATAGTGATATTTTGAAAAAGTTAGTGTAATCTATATGCGAATTGAAGTTTTGGATGCTTTACAAGCAAAAACCTGTCAGCCGGTTTCTAGAGAGAAATATCGATTAAATGCAGGGGAAAGAACGTAGAAGAAATAAAGAGAATAAAGGACAAAAGAGGAGAAATATAGGCACGTAACAGTACTTGAACTTTTGAATACACCACCGAGGCATTCGACTTGATAAAAGTTTTTTCTACCAACTTGTATCGCGACGTGAACTTTCAATCCACTCGATCTCACCTTCAACAACTTAACCCTGCTGCGGTGTCTGAATCTTTTATGTTTCAATCTCGCTATAGTTTCAAGGACTTGTCAGGTTTTAAAACGACCATCAACAATTGAAACGAAAAATCGCGCGTATCAATAACGATAATAAAATTTGAAATCAATCTGAGATATATAGAAATTACAGGATATTTATTGCAAATGTATATTTAATAAAAAAAATTGGTATACAACATATAACGATTGATTGTATTGAGATCTATCATTATATTGGATAATTGACTACTGAAATAGTTTTCTGATTTATCCAGAACATAGGTATACTTGTACTCTTATAATTTCTATTTTCAGAGTTATTTCAAACTTTACCGATGTCTTATTAGCTAACCAAAGCTTCTTATCAAACTTGATCATAGTACTCGCGTCTCGTTGCAGTGCCAATGAAATTTTAATTCTACTCGGTGTATTCATAAAAAGTATCCGCAAGTGTTCGAATACCTTCATTAACCTATATAAATCCGAGGAAAGTAGCAGGGTTAAAATACTTGGCATTACCCACGTTCCAACAAAACCAAAGGAAAACCTCGAAAAGAGGAGAAAAAATTCATTTAATTCCATTTTCATCCACGTCGGCACTCGAAGCGCCCCAAGCATTATCCACCCTTCGAAAGATTGAACCAGGCAGCGCCCGAGGCGTCGACCACTGACCCACATACCGAACCAGCCTCAAAAACATCAACATTCATCCCCGTTTGCATCACTTTCCTCCAATCCATTCGCCGATTCACGCGATTGTAATTTGACAAAAATCCACATCTGCCCCCCACCACCGCCCCATCGAATCCACGTTGTACCCCCGTTCGAAAGCATAGCAACGCGCATCCCCGAACGATCATCGTTACAGTCTGTCGAACCCCATGCGCCAAACCCCGTGCGCGCGTGTGTGTCTCGGCTCGCAGGTGGTTCATCCTGTTCATGGTGTATCTGCAGCGTTTCTCACCTTGGCGACGACCCCCTTAGTCCGTTTGGTGCGCTATCGATCACACGCTCCACCCACGAAAACCCCTGCAAGCGGCGTGGAGAGCGGCGTCGTGCCGCGTACAGCCTCCAAGTCTCTGCTCCTCTGCTTGCGATAGGTCGCGGTCTCGGTCGTCACGTGACGCACAGGGTGCACCGACTGACACGGTTCCTTTCACAGTGTCCTCGACGTCGCTATCGTTCACAACCGGCCGTATCTACCGAAGATTCGTGGGTTCAGTGTTATCGGACGATCGTTGCTCCAGGAGAACTTTTGAAAGACAGAGACAGACAGACAGACAGAGAGCAAAAGGAAAAACCGAAATACACGAATGATACGCGTTTGGCTCGCGACCGGGGAAAAGTCTGACGCGGTCTCGCCCGGTGTGCACGGAAAGCGTGTATCGGAAGGAAAGGAGGGCGCACGCAAGCGCAACCGACCGTCGTCCTAACCTCCACTCGATAAAACGTCCTCGGTTCTGTCGGTTTCTCGTTACGTCAGCGTACGTGTTGCGTCAGCGGGGACGCGTGCGCGCACGTGGTGGCTCACCATGGGCATAACCATCGGATACGCTGGTTTTGCGTGCACGCACAAAGCTGTTTGCTAGTATTTCGAACAGAAGAGGGATGGAAGATGGTGTGTTGGGGATGAGGGTGGAGAAGGAAAGGGGTGGTCGACGGTGGTGCCGGGAATCTGCGGTGCGTTCGGCCGGTCTATGGGAGATGGAACGGTCGCGCTGCGTGCACCTCTCTCGCGGGGGTGGAAGGGGCTGTTCGTACGTTCTGCTTTCGTTTTCGTTCGGAATTTTCGCGAGCTGTGGCTGTGTTCGCTTCGACGTATCCCTTCGACCAACTTTCTCTGCATCCCTTTCTCTTTGTTCCAAGGAACAGTGAGAACAACGGTGAATTTAGGCAATTTGGCAGTTTGTTGGTCGCTGACGAGTCAAGATGATCGTTGCGTTTGGAATTGTCCACATTGGATTTTGTGATTAGTTACGGTGGTTGGGCTTTGTGAATCGAGTTTGGCGGTTTGATAATGGCGTGAGTGAACTGCTGTTTGGCAGCCTGGCAGGATCGAAGGGTGGAATGGGGTTAGTGGAAGGGTGCCAGAGACGTGGCAACGATTTTACGAAAGGATCGTTCGTCATGCGATAGAAATTGTGTTCTAATCTTATCTTAAGATAAAAAAGTGTCTTTGTATCTTGTTTTGTCAGTTTTTCCTTTCTTGTATTTGTGGATAGTAGCTCGAGAATCGTTCAAGTGATGTGGATAATAGTAAGCGAATTTGTACAGGTGTTATCGTTATAGAAATCTCGTAAGAATGGCCGATGAACAATGGTATTACATTGTGCCAGGAGGTTAAACAAATGATTTAATACGCAATTATTTAATACGCCAGCTACGTCGGCGAAACGTCTCGTCCGCACAATCGATTAAACCTTTCGTTTGGCGTCAGAATTCCTAACAACCACGAAATACACATAACAGCAAGTCGGCGAAGGTTGCCAGGAAAGGTTCAAACAATCGATGAATGGTGCTACGTATTTCACTGTCTATGTAGTAGTTAGAACAAACTTTCAATATTCGTAATAATAAAAATATAAAAAGATGAAAATAAAATTCGAGAAATTGATTAGAAAATAGTATGATTGAATTTGATAGATTTTTGAAAGGATTCAGATGATTTAATGAGAAATAGATTGGAAGAATTAAAATTGATACTTCGAACATCAACATCGAGAAGATTTATTGTAAAATAGCGTGATTTAAACTGTGATTAAACATTTGAAATGGTATTTCTAAAAACGACAATTCAGATTGTTATGTGCTGATTAAGAATGGATTCAAAGAGTTAGACGTAGATGTAACAGAAGTGAATAATTCATCGTAAAACGATTATACATTATTCAAAAGTAGTTTGCTTCATAAAGGACGGGAAATGATCCAGTGAAAGGGAAAGAGCCTAAATATGCAACGCGGACAAGCCACCCTCGGTTGAAAGAGAGTCCGCTGTATGTCGGTCGAACTTGCGCAGAATGTTCGAGAATTTTATGAATGAAAGCTCGCGCTAACGATTGACCAAACTCCGGATTCTGATTCAGAAAATTACCGCATAATTTATTCCTTGGCATTTATTCCAAGCCTGCTTTGAGAATTAACGATTCTTTCTCTTAATCGTATTCTTTACTTCTCACTTCCCTTTACATTTATCACTTTTATTTGGAAATTAGTTAGTTGAAAAGTAGACACGTATTTGAAAATTGTTAGATATCAATGTAGGAAACTGTTTATTTAACAATGGATCTACCAAATCCGTCAGAATGACGGATTTCAAATTTTATTTCCTCACAGCTGGAACATACAGTTGTTTTTGCAAAAATTAATATTGCCTTTAATCTAGACACAGACATGAGTATATAGATTTATTTACTTAATTAATATCATTTGAATTACACTGATTAATATATACAACATCTAAGTCGATAGACTTAGTGCTGAATTTTATCTTTTACACGAAACCAGTTCTAATTGTTAATGATTTATTCATAGAGAAGGGTTGAGCATAGTTAACAATAAATATCTTGAGATATTTAAAAATCGAAAAAGTTTACTGACAAAATGAAAAAGCCACAAATATTTTGAATACGGTTACAAGAAAAAGATTCTTCTATCTATCGTCTAAACAAATCATCAACGTAACCTTCCAGGAAATATGAATCGTATCAACAGATTTACACGTAAATGTTTGGTGTACTCGATTGTACAAGTGCAACGTTTCAATCGAAGAAGCTCCAAAACACACGATTAATTGGTAAGGATATGACAAACCTGAAGAAACAACGAGGATTCTCTACCTACGATACCGGGTGGTTGAAATGTCGCGCAAACTGTATTGAAACGACTATTAGGATACGGATTGCGTGACTTTTCGACCACCCAGTGTGTGAAACGCACCCCGAGGACCAAGAGGGATGTACCACGTGTTTGCGATCGATCGTCGTGGCTGATATGGAAATGACGATCGAATCCATACGAGAGAAGTTTCTACGAACGGATACCGGAAGTGGGGGGAAGAGCGCCGTTTGAGACGACGGAAGTACGCTCGGCGTGCTGGAGATTGCTTTCGGTGATTGCACGACCAAGTTTTATGCAGATAGACTGCTGAAAGACTTTGGGATGAATTATAATCGAAGAGAAATTACGTTTACTTATGAGTTGTTTTATTAGCGTATGTTACGATGACGATATAAGTGTGATGGAACACACACGCGTGAAAGGATTAATTCGTGATATGAGTTGGTTGGGTCTGAGAATGATAACATATTTAACGATAAAACGTTATATTATTAAATAATAGTTATTTATTCAAAAATTGGTTAAGATAATATAATCTCGTGTGGAATGATTTTGAGTTTCAGGTGATGATGAAAAGTATAATGATTGAATGAAGAGTGAAAGTGAATTTAGGTATAATTGAAACAAATCATGTATATTGTATATACTACCTATGTATATATATTCTTTTAGTGAACAAACAAATAAAACATTTAATAACCTTGCTAATTCTGCATCTGAATTTTTTAAAATACAAATTAGAAACTCGCAGATTCGAGATCGAATGAGGATTTTCAAATCTACAACTCAAATTTTAAATTCAAACTTGGACTGCCAAATTCACAATTTATATTCAAGTAGTCAAATTCACAATTCAAATTTTGTAATTCAAATTTAGACTGTCAAATTCACAATTTAAGTTCAGATAAGCAAATTCACAATTCAAATTTTTAAATTCAAACTTAGAGTGCCAAATTCACAATTTAAATTCAAATAGTCAAATTCACAGTTCAAACCATTAATTCAAATTCAAGACTGTCAAATTCGCAATTCAAATTTTTAAATTCAAACTTAGACTGCCAAATTCGCAATTTAAATTCAAATAGTCAAATTCATAATTCAAATCTTTTTATTCAAATTCAAACTGTCAAATTCACAATTTAAGTTCAGATAGCCAATTTCACAATTCAAATTCAAATAGTCAAAATCACAGTTCAAGTCTATTAATTCAAATTCAGACTGTCAAATTCGCAATATAAATTTTTAAATTCAAACTTAAACTAGAAAATTCACAATTTAAATTCAAATAGCGAAATTCATAATTCAACTTTTTAAATTTCAAATTCAAACTATATGAAATCGAATCTCAGTCTTATTCCCAAATTCATCCTCAAATCTTTTCATCCTTCAATGCATTAAATTCCTCAACAGCCAAATTACCTCACCATTACAATATCGTAGTATTCACCCTTCGAAGCCAATTCTCTCAACTTCTTTTACACGCATCACAAGACACCCCATCTTTCAAGATCTAATACTGTAACTTCTCGCAGCCACCCTATAGCAACAATTCAAACCAACCTAACCTTTCGTCAAAACCACCTCTTCTCGTGTTCGCAAGCAGAGCCCTCGCTTTCCGCCGCGAGATTTACTTCAACCCCCTCGAATAATTTCTCCCTGTCGATAAAATCGCAGCTCCACATTCCCAAAATTACAGTAATTTCATCCCCTGAATCATCACCGATTCGTTTCGAATCGTATTTTTCTATCGCTCGAACGTTTATCGTTTCGATCACATACGATAATCATATTTTTCGTTTCAAATGCTTACTGATACCAAAAAATAGATCAGGCCACGGATATTTATCAATTTATAGGAAATTGAAGAATACGAAAATACACATAATAGGTAAGCACATATAAAATATTTGAAATATAACATACTCGTTACAATATTTAATAAGAGAATCGAATCTCTACTTAGGTTCTATCGCTCTAATCGTATTCGCATGTGTAATTTTCTCGAAAAGTTAAAAGCCCCTTTCTCAGCTAAAACTAAAGCGAAATTCCGATAAAATAATTAAGAACCGCGGCAGTGTTAAATTCCAACGAATCCACATCGTCCGTGTTCCACCGATAACTCAATAGTCAAATTATCAAGATATTCGAACAATTCAAAATCCTATCTAGCTATGTTCACGAAGAATATAAAATTCCATACGCATGCGCACTTTACCTACGAAAATACGATATAATTGTAACTATGTGTAAACATAGAATAAATACAAATAAGACAAGTAACGCAAAATCAAGGAGTGAAAGGGTTAAACGATCACTGCTGTACCAACCCTGTATCGCAATGCTCCCAGAGAACCTAACCTAACTTGAACCTAACTTGATCCAAGGGTGAACGTGTTCGAAAAGGGGTGGCTGGTCGCGCGCGCGAACTGATTTGCGCGGAACGCGTGCGTGCAAAGCATCCAGCCGAGCTTCGAAAGCTCGCCGCAGGATGGCGACGCTTCTTGAGGAAACGGACGATGTTCGACCCCTGCGACAGCCAAGGGCGAATCGGCCAATCGGGGAAGCAGCCAGAACGCAGTTTCAGCAATTCGATGCGTGTCGACCGCCATTTTCGGCCGGCCCTCTATTGCTCGCTTCACTGTCCGCGGATGATTAATGACCCAAACCTTGCCTGCCTTTGATCACTCTTCGTCGCGAGATCGCGAGACGATCGTTGTAGGGGGTTGATGAAGGGAGCAGTAAAGAGTGGTTCGTCCGAGATGGGAGACTTTTTGGGGGAGATTCATTGATTGTTGGCGCGGTTCGTTTCGGGGATACGATGTGGGTAGTCGATGTAGGTTCTGTGGTTCTGGGGCTTGGCTCGTTGATGACGTTTCAATGGGTGGTTTTGGTAAGATCGTTTTAGAAATAAGATGTGTGTGCTTAATATTTTTCACGCCAGACGAGACTCGCCGTTTTTCATTTTTCCAACGTTGAGAATGACCGAGCGTTATTGTATGATTGCATTGTTATTGTGTCCATTGTTTGTCGTGAAAATTAAGGGTAAAATGTTTGTAATATATTTATACCCCGACAAACATATTTACATTGTTTTCTTGCATATGTCATGTACACTCCATCCGTAGGTCATCGGATACTTGCTTGTTTTCCGTATTGATACCTTATCGTTTTATTTGCCATTTTATTGTTTATGTTACTCAGGCGAATTATAATGTGCACGATTTTATACTATGAAGTAATCTGTATCGTGAAATAAGGTTGATATTAACATCAAATATTGAAATTACGCAATGTCAAAAGTACGTAATTCTAATAATTATTCCAATTAAAGTAGACAAGTCTCGGAGATTTATGGACGGGAATACACATATTTTGCAGAAATGTGGGAAGACTGAGACCCGATCAATTTCACAGTATACCGTCAACAATATGTTAAAAAGGTACATGATCTGACGTAGATTCTATAGATTCTTTGAATTATATTCATGGTTGGAATAGTTGTCAATGATTAGAAGAATTCGGTTTGAAAAATTGTGGTACGATATCCTTCGAAATTGTGCAGGTACCATTTTCCTTTTTCTAAGAAATTCGTTCAATAACTAGGTGAATTTTTCCAAGATAATATCTGGATGCTCGATATAGTGTAAGTTGTATGTTTTACCGTTTGAACACTTGTTTGTATATTCAGTTTAATAATCTCGTGGTTTACTACGATCAATTACCTTTCTCAATTGTTTATTGCCGACTAAATACATTTATTAGAAATGTAATTTGGAAATTTGATAAATGCCCTATCTTTCTGAATTCGAGAGAAAAAATTGACAATATTCGTAGACTCGGTTTAATTCATAGATAAGTAGAATTTAATTTGAACATGCGACTAGATATATTTTCGTAAAAAGAAGGAAGGAACTCATTGATAAAAGTAAATGAAAAATGAAAACCTTCAATTTTGTGTAATTGAATAATACGACATGAAAATAATAACATGCGATTATGGAAAGTATTTCCTTATGAAATAAAACTCTTCTGTTTAAAATCATCTTGCCTCATCAGTTTTACAGGCTCTGGAAATTGAAGTCTTCAAGCCATCGGATCATCTTTCCAATCATAGCCTGTCGTCGAGACAATCTTCCCCGAAATTCGTCTCGTCGAAAATTTCTGTTATACAATCTCACCATCCTGTTCGTTTCATTCGAAGCACACACCTCGTCGACACTTCCTCAATTTGCCTTTCACCGAACGCACCATCGCATCCACCTTTCATCGAAAAGTCGAATTACCGCGGAATCACCGGTATTACAGCACCTGTACGCAACATTTCGACAACGTTTTCGTCGTAAAATTTCCTCGAACACGCAACATTCCCCATCAATTTCTCCGCTCGTTCGACAAAAATTCTACAGTGTTAGGCAGTGTCCTTAAAATTTGTATATAATTAATCACTGGAAGAGCCTGATGCGGTGCAACGCGTAGCAGCTTAATATATTCGTCGTGCGCTTATGGTTAATTGATATGTTATACGATAAGCAACCTTACAAGAACCAGTGTAATTTAAAACATTTACTTCCTGAATCTGCAGCGTTCGAAGTTCAATGCTGTTACCTAAATGCTGAAATATAAAGAGCGTTTGCAATATTACCGATCAAAATGCAGAACAGCGATCAACAAGTGGAAATAGGCTTCACTTCCTGAATTTTTAAATAAAATAAATACGATCGACTTTTCGTATTCTACGATGCAAATCCTTCGCCAAGTCTGTGTTTCGCTCTGCGTTCAATATTTGTTTACAGCTTTATAGTAAAGGTGTGAATAACTAAAAAATAACTAAAATATTAGGTTATCCGAAAAGTGTCTTTCTTTTACAGATTATTCTTTTGCAACAATGCGTCTTTATACAAACATGAAACCTAATCTGTCGAACGTTGGGATCTTTACTTTGATAGAACAAAATGGAACATACGTAATTCGATAAAATAATATAGAACGGAAAATATTGTGCGTTCATTATTTCCTTGTAAAACGAAAGGAACTTTTCGGACGACCTAATATAAAGCTATAATAAAGTTTGCGGTAAAATTTTATATAACATTTTCTCTTATCCTCGTTTAAGATAGATTATGCAATTTGTGTAAAAATATTGAAAATATTCTGTATGTATGTGGACTGATACAATTATCTTCGTTCGCGTAAACGAAAACGACAGAGGAAGATAAAGATAAAGATAATATATTACATGAAATTCCGTAAAAGTTAAATTATAGCGATAATTGGAATTTATGTACACATTTCTTTAGATACCGAGAAACGAATGGAGGCCGAATTCGCATTCGACAAAACATGAATCGCCAGCAAATCAGCTTTGCAGTTGCGCTAATCCGTTCCCTTAATCACGCGACGATTCAGCTGCAACGAACAATCAGCGATATCAGCGCTGCGTCATTATCATCAGCGATAACACGCCGCTTTATACATCCACTCGATGTTTTTAACTAACGCTCTTTTAGACCCAGCGAATAGAACCTTCCGAATCTATGAAAACTACTAAATCGCAGTATAACGCCGTAAAAGTATTGCAAAATCATCATCAACGGAACAACTGGATATTTAAAAATTCTACGTTTCTTTGTGAATATCTCGAGTCATACGTCCCAGTCACGCCGAATAAACTCCTCGAATTATCAAAGTAAATCTTCGCAAACCTCTTCTCTGTTCTTCTCATCAAAAATATTAAATCGTAATGAAAACTAAACCACTAAAGAGTCATCGTCTCAGAAGCTAAACGATACTCAAGAAGTTTCCGACATTCCCTACAAATATCCACGCCGAACTCGCAACTGCAAACTCGATCCTTCCGAATTCACCAAAGGCTCAATATCTGAACAAAAGTCGAAAGAATTGACAAAAATATCCAAAAAGATCCAAATTCCCATTCACATTAGGTGAACTTAAACCTAATTCGAACTAACAGTTTTCATAAGTAAGTAAATAGATTATTCGTCGGTGACATTATCAATCGGACACGACATTGCTAGACAATGTGCGATAGAGAGCTGAAAATATGATCGTCGAAATAAACGCGGGGCTGATTGGTTGTTTCTGTTAGGTCCAACGCAATCATAAAGATAAGCATGCATATTAGCCAAAAATGTGACGTATACAAACAAAGCTATATAGGAATGCAGTACTTTCAGTGCCATTGTGCTGTCCCGCTAATTATTTTTCCAGCTGTGTTAGTACATACATCCATAGCTTTTTCACGGACAACGTATGCCGATTGGCTGTGGACAATTGTCTGTCGGTATGAACTAAGCTTCAGCGAACCCAGCAAAAGCTCGACTCGATCTGCCGACCACAATCTCTCGACTCTCCACAACCCATAACAATTGCCGGGTATGCGATCCTGTTTCCACGGCGGCAGCGGGCGACGACGGCGTCTGCGTGGCGTCAGCTGGGCGTGCCATCTTGCACGTCTGCGTCCGTCTGCCCATGGTATCAGGGTGCCACGCTAGCTAAGAAGCTACTTAACTCCCTCTAACGAACCAAGAGACAAGCCAACAAAACCCGATAAGTAACAGGAGTTTCGCAGTTGGATGAACACAGGCCGAACATTCACGACCGAAGAAGCCAAACAAGGAACGTGAAACGACGAAGGAGGTGTTCTCTGTTCAGGAACAAGAAAGGAGGTATGCTGGAACGTCCAATAAAGATGAAGATATTAAGCAGAGAGAGAAAGGTCAGTCTCTCGTTCTCCTAATCACGAATATTCACAGGCGACGAACGAAGGGGTAAGCGGACAGAGAATGAGTCGAGGGGAGTGATGATTTGGTGGAACCAAACCGGTGCTGCCAGTGCTGTCGCAACGAGGAGAGTGTCACGCTCTCTCTGCTGTGCGTGGAAGAAACGAGGAGAGGGTCGCGCTTCGAGCAAGGCGACAGGAACGCCAGGAAGTAACACGCTTGCTATTGTGAGCAACCAGTACCACTTTGGCGGCTCTTTTTGCCTTGATGCTGGGATTATTAGGAGAAACGCGAGTCTGTCTCGTTGTTCGGCAATAGGAGGTGGCGTTGGAGAGTCTGGATCGAAGCGAAGGTGGTGGAGGTTAGTGTAGTTGCAAGGATGAGGATCATATTGAGTTGAAGTTGTGATGGTAATCTTTTAAATGTGTTGGTTTTTGCAGGATTAAAAGTATACTGGGAAGACTGGAAAGGGATTTTCTGAGAGGTTTTCGGCAAGTTTTACAATTACATTTCGATTACTATAAACGAACAGCATACAGGATATTGTGATTCAAAATTACTACAGATTATCTCCTTTGGACCTTCAAATATCAATATTTCCATATGAACATCTCTCGTGAACTCACATGAAAATTATGATATCGTAAGTAGGTAGTGGTAAATTCCACGATAAATTTAAAAAGAAATAACATTTGCATTAAGTATCTTTCTTTCACTTTTCCATTTATGAAATTGATCAGTCATAACTTCTGACTAATTCTTATACCGTTTACCAGATTTATTTAGACGTACCGAACTTATATTCGTCTAACAATCTATTTTTTTTTCTGGCATTTCACTGAAATCTGGAATTTTATAAGGATATATTTTAGACTTCTATCTATGTTAAAATATCTTAGAGAAAATATGTATATTGTTCGATGGACACGAGTTTACACGTTCCGCTCGTTCGTCCAAAACTGCATTAAACGCGGCTGGTGGAATGTGGGTCGATGCAACGTTATAAAAGCGAGTACATCGCGTTGTTTGCTGTTGCAGGAAGAGGTTTTATGAAATTGCGCTGACCCAGTTTCCCTTGCTTTCCTTGTACACGATTGGATTGAATGGCGTCTCGTGGATTGATCCTAGTTTAATGGGGACAGGTACTATCGTCGCAAGAATCTATGGTTTGTCTTTCACTCCTTCAGATATTCTAATTTTATCTCACCTTATTATCGATAATTGACGATGAAGAAAACGATAATTCTAAGGATTCCAACTTCAATGCTACTGTTAGGTTCGTGACATGAAACGGAGAAAGTTTGTGTTTCAAATAAGATGGAACTTATTACGCTCCATCATTCAGTTATTTAAGAAGAACCGATAGTTTGTGAACTGAAAATAAGTTCCTTGGAAATATTTCCTTCGTGTATCACACACAATTAAACATTTTCGAAATTAAGAAGCCAAATTAGACGATTCCACTTTTTGAAAAATCCTTAGTTTTATCTGTTACCAATCATGTTTGAACATAAAGTTGTTATATTACGTTCTCCTATATGAAAACACTGGAAACAACAAACTTGACAAATAACTTGAAACGACACTACATGAAACAACAAAGTAAAAACACTTCATTATGTTCAATTAACAGCACAATCGATTCTTGTTATTCGATATTTTTATTTTAATTATAATTATAAGAATTATTATATTTTAATTATAAGAATTATAGATATCAGCAATGATCATTTTCCACCACTTCTAAACGTAAAACTATTATGCTACACCTTTTCCGTCTAAAACACAGCTCTTAAAAATCGAAGCTAAAAAGAATTAAATTAAAGGAAAATCTTGCAGCTATTTTGCTTGTATACGTCTGTTAATTGTTGTTAATTAAATAATACCAAGCTTCACTCATTATTTTCAAAAATTTTGCACTTTTTTCACTATGATAATTGAACATTCATAGTTTTTCACAATCTAACATTTCTGACACATTAAGATGAATCCATGGAATGTTTCTTTACCAGGATAAATTATTTTCAGCGTGGCATTTGGGAAACGTGTGCCTCTGGACGCTTGGAACAGGTACCATACCTGTAGTATAGTTGTCATACTTCTTTAACGAAAAGATAGTCAAAAAACTTGTTAACCAAAAGCCAATAACATTTTACTTGGCTGACTTATTTGAATTAGTAAACTCAGTTTCGATGGGAAAATCAAAGGTATATTCTTTTATTTATTTTAACCGAAGAAAAGAAACATTTCATGTACATATGCATATTCATACGACCTAATGCTTACATATCTACTTTTCCGTTGATCAGTGGAAAATCGTGGCTAGGCGAAACTAAAAACGTAGCCGGTTCCATCGGAGACAGTGGCACGGTGTGTCAGTGACCCTGCGGTCGAGGCTGCTGCAGCAGGAAAACGCGAAACCGCCGCGCGGGTAGATATCGATTTGTCTGTGTTCGCTAGGAAAAAAGTTGGCCGGCCTTCTGACGTTCGCCGCTGATATTGCCCGCAGTTCACGCTGACGTGCCATTTACTCACTCGAACGACCTCCTCACGGCCGTTCGTTCTACCTCCTGCCGTTCCACCTCCTCATCAGCGTTCCACTATCGTTCGTTTTATCGAGGAAGCTCAGGATGAAAGATAATATCGAGACTGATTAAATATAGCAGAACGTTCCAGCAAGATTTTTGTCCTTTTAATGGGAATACAGGAATACGAGAAGAGAAATATTGGAATCTTCTGACTTAAGACGAAACTTAACTCTTTGGCGCATGCATGAGTATGATCTTTGTTTGAGAGAACAACGCTTGGATAGGAAAGGAAAAGGCGTAACTACAAGAATGTCTTCTTTTCTTAAACGCGGACAAAAATTGCCCATTGTGCGATAATTACGCTGATACATTGGAGTATGGCAATGACGTAATAATTGTAAATGCAATTCTCAAGAGTCCCACCATTTGTAAACACAAGATCGAAAAATAGTGAAGTCTCGTCTCCATCGAAGTAAAACGAGCAACCTGTTTGTTGCCTTTTCTACGACATTTCCAACAAGTTAGAAAAATTTACCAAATGTCCAGCTGGACGAATTGTAAAGTACAAATTAAATAAATAAAAAAAGGATTTCCAACAAACAGCAGCTTATAGAAACATTTTGTCCACACTGAAACAATGTAATCTGCAGCTGGATTCGCACTGAAGCGACAAGCGAGGAATTTTTTGTCGCTTTCTGTTGTTACGTGTTTCAGAACATTTCCAACGAACAGTAACTTACAGAAATAATTTCTGTACACTGGTGCAAGTTTTCAATAAACATGGAACAGCAAGAAGTTGCTTGATGTTGTTTCAATGAAAACGAGGCTTAACACGTTTGCTACCAACGATATGTATGTATGTATTTTTAATGCTTCGAAATTAGCGTAGATTTAATTTTAGTCACTTGGATTCAATCGATTTGAAGTCATCGCCAATGAGAACAAGCGTATGCTGAAACTTGGAAAGATATTTCAAGCCAAATAGCAAGTTTACACCGATAAAATGATTGTAATTTTAACTTGCTTGAATGTAAATAACAAAACGACCAGATAGTAGATTGAATTGTAGTAGATTAAGTTATCTGAATGAAGCTTTAGTCCACGCAATACAAATTGGCATTTAGTACTACAAAAAGTGTTGACCTTGAAGCAGATTCTTTTTTTATCAAGTTCTACATTTCATTTTTAAAGTATCGAATTTCTTTAGTCACATGCCAGTACTATCAAATGACATGAAATTTAATAAGCTTGGACCAAATTAATTAATACCTGTGTAGATGCTATAACAAATACAATGATGTGCCAAGACCTTTTCCAGCCACTGTATATTTATAATATCGATATGATCTGTCTATAAAATCCTAAACCTTTCCCAACATTTTTTATAATTTCACCTGCTAAACTATTCACAAAACCGTTCCCCATAACAACCACCTATCAACCATCACCAAAATCATCTCCAAATTCTCCCAAGAAAATGACATAAAATACATTCTAAAGTCATTACATGTTTATGTTCTACAATCTACTCACAAAATTATAAACCTTCTTCTACCACTCTTCCATATAACTTCGTCTTATAAACCACTCACAAATCCCTCCTCCATAACAACTACTATCAAGCATAATCAAAATCGTCCCTAAATTCTCCTAAGCTAATTAACAACAACAAGGTCTTCTCCCATTCACCTGACCATGCGGCACGTGGCACCCTGGGCGCAGGCTAGCAAAAACAGTTCCACCCTTTGCCTGGCTCTTTTCCGCTGGAAACCGTTCTCCCCCTTTTGTGTTTCCGGCATGTCCCATAAATCACCCGGGAGCCGCGGTGTAGCGAGTTGTGGGCGGCCAGGATAGGAGGAAGGGTTTCTCTGTCGGAAAGAGCATGCGGTTGGAGTGGGACCACGTGTGGGACGGCACCATAGTACCTGAGAAGGTAGTACGGGGGCCAACAGTTAGCGCCAGACGGTCAAAAACTCGCTGGACCGGCTGCCACCGAGGGCTCTTTTTACCTTTTTTTCCCTCTTTCCTTTTTTGTTGTTCTTTTTTCTTTTTTAGTTCTTTCGCAACGCTCTCGCGTCCACCTCTCATTCATTTCGACCCTTTCGACCAAGCAGCCGTGGGACGCTTGTGGGCGCTGCGATTTTGTATGTAAATATACGAACACTTGGTACTTTGTTTCATAGACCTGGTTGAAATTTTGGCAGATAGTTTTTAGAAATAACGGTACTTTTTATTTTATGTCGATTACAGGTTAAACGTATCGACAACAAAATTATAAGAATGGTCAGAGTGATGCATTTGTGACTTTTTGTACAAATTCGATAGACTCGGAACGCACTTTAGCGGATGCGAATGACTTAACATGATTTTGTAAAGTATGAGAATAAAAGCTTATTTTTCTCCTGGTGTTATGTAGATGTTCGCTTCCATTCTGATTTCTTTGGTAAAGCTTCGATTTATATATTACACGGCGGTAACTTCCAAATTAATTACATTTTTGCATACTATTTGTTAGTTGAAAAGAAATACTTTCAAGAGGACGATTATAACACAAACATGACTTTAATTTAAAAAATTCTGTCATTACGCATTTTGCATCAGTTTCATTCTTCTAAAAGTAGTCGCTACAATTAGTTTTCTAAATTGACGGTAATGTGATTACGTACGTAATCCGCATGTCTAGGATGAAGTATAAATTTGATGTAGTAAATAATTAGTTTTTAGAAAATTCCATCTTAGAGGTGCTATCCTCAGATCATGTTCAATTTAATGATATTTCTTTTTCTCCTAAATGTTTTTAAATATCTATTCAAATAGATATAGGAAATGGTAATTAATATATTATGTTTTCTTGTTTCAACCTTATAAAACATTTCTTTTTCTTAAATTTGGTAGTTATTTTCATAATCAAGATATTAATTTTTCAAACTGTCTATGTGACTCAGACTTAACTCAAATATATGATTATATAGGTACCATAAGTATGATATCTATATGTATATTATAGGTAATTGAATGTAAGCCAAGTCCATTTCTTGACCGCGAGGTCAAAAAGTACAAACTAATAAATACATATATAAATATAATATCGAATAATAGATATATATTATCCACTACATAGAGCCTGATAATTTGAATGGAACATTCAAATATTTTAAGGTGAACATTTCATAATACGAATAATTTTCACTAAATATATACTTCCTTCGGATATACCTAATAATTATCGAAGAATAAATTATGTCAATATAGAGCCTAATTAATGGAATAAAGCACTCAAATATTTTAAGATAAAAATCTCATAATACGAACAACTTTCGCTAAGTATCTACTTCCTTTAGATATAATAATTATCGAAGAATGAATTATGACCATATAGAGCCTGATGATTGCAATGAAACACTCAAATACTTTAAGATAAACATTTCATAACACGAATAATAATATTTCCATCGACGAATTTAGACGATCTCAAATTAATATCTAATTGTAACTTAAATTTCCCTCAAATTTCATTTCAATCTAAAAAAATCAACGAAACTCAACACCAGTCCGAATTTGAACCGAACAATCACCATTTAAAAAGAGAAATCTAGACACCCTAATGAAGATCCCGTAGGAAGCGGTTCCTCCGCGTTTCCATCATTCCCGTTTGTGCCGGCATCGAGTCGGCACGATTGAGATTTCTGCAAGCAGGTGGTCCCCCGTAATAAATCGTATTGTAAGCGATCCCCTCGGCTAGCCACCTGCGAATCGATATCTCGACCGGTCGGTCCAAGGCGGCTCACATGCAAATTCGCGGCTATCATGGGAGGAAAGGTTCTCTTCCTGTCGCTTCGCCTTCTCACCGTCCTTCCTGTTCTCTCGCGACCTCCTTTTTCGCCTGACAAACTCCTTCGCGCACCTGGAACGATAGATCGTTCCAATCGTTGATCGACAACTCGCGAAGAACATTCTCATTCGCGTGTTTTCGTAGCAAATTTGTTTTTCGAGCAAAATTTAAATATAGTTGAGTTAACGAGTATCTATTAAGGTTAGATCTGAAAATTTAATGTTCAACATCGAGGTGATCCAGGAACATTGCTTTCTTGTGATGGAAGTTCATTTATAGTTCACGTTATTTCATTACTCTCATTACTATGAAGAGACAGATGTATCTTGAAAGAGTGTGATTGAGTATTTGATTGAGAATTTGGCTAGAAGTTTCGTAAATTCTGATTTGATTTCATCCGTACTATAAGGTGATATTCGTGCAACGTTAGATAGACGTAGTTAACACGTCAAGCGCCAAGCCTGTTTTGTCTTCCTTTCCGTTTAGCTCGGGATATTCGATTTCATCGATCTGTTGGCGGTCAGAGATCTGTGCAAGGTTGCGTGTATATCTTCGGATATATTTCTTCTATGAATTTATCGCAATCTGTACTCTGCATTCTGTTAGAAATGCTTTCTCTTCGGTTAATTGTCTGTGGTTCGTGTCCCAGTGCAATTTATACGAAAATATAAGTTTTTAACTGTATGCCAACAGTGACTAACGCGGCCTGAACGAAGAGTATACCGTCAGTCACCGGCTACTGACATGGCGCTTAACGTTCAATGAATTGTTTAAACAATAAAGTGGCAAAGCTTTCTTTTTTATATAACCTTTTTGGTCGATGGAGGATACTTTAGATTGTAATTCCATTGCTATTCGCCAAAAGAAATCTGCAATCATTTTCTTCCAACACAAACACGCACTGTAGTTTTTGTTAAAATAATATCGCTGTGTAAAAATATATTTTTATCAATTTAACATTTCACATTTTCATTCTTCTATTTTACAAAAGTTGTTCACACGACTACGATCTCACCACGGCCTCATGATACGTTAACAAACCAGATGGGAAAAAAGGTATTCGCAGAAACGTGAATGCAATAGCTGCCAATGAATACGCCAAAATTAAAGGCACGTACAATAGTAGTGCCGCTCGTCCCGTTTCGATTCGATTCTCTTTGACGTTGTTCCACTTGTTGATATTAAGCTCTGTGCATACTTGGATTGATATGACCATATAACGATGTTTATTTGTCGCACTGTCATATTTTACTTGTTCCTTTACATCCTCTTATATGGAATATTACTTAACATTTCTTTAAATATCATCTTTAGGATATATAGTAAAGTATCTATACCTATCTATCCGATCAGGAAGATTTGTAAACTGTATAACATCTTTTTCTTCAAAATAAAACCTTTGATTTCAAGAAGTTTTATTTTGATTGTATCGATTGTATAGAAAAATGGCCGGAATAGGAAGGATTAAGAAAATCAAAGGATATTCAGAAAGTAAACGGTCGATGAATGGAACGAACACCCTATATGTATAGTAGTTTTAAACGCAGATAGCAATTTCTACCAATGTACATAATAATAATAATATCCTATAATAACGAATAATCTCTCAATTATATAATATTAATAATCGAGTAATATATATATATATAACAGCAAATCACCGGCGTATTATGTTATATAGTAAATTATATTGTAATAGAGATTACAGTATATTACCCATAATTTCAACACTAATTTCCTCACATAAGATGTACATAGTTATCCTAAATTGCGGTAATTGGTTACGTACAATGTAACCGCTAAATCGTTTAATTGTTTGTTACGAATATTTGCAATTGTCGTTTTACTATAAAATATCGTTTTAAAATCAGGATGCACGTTATGTATCGGAAGATACAATATATATTAATAGCGTGTACACATCATGTTGGTCAATTACATCCCACGGTGGCAAAGACGAAACGATGTCTTAACGCAGCAAGCGCATCGTTTCTGAATAGTTAATCGTAGGCATCAATCCGACCGGCTCTCCTCCAGTCGAGCATGCTCGATTAATTAGCAATAAACACGCCAGTACACGAGCTCGATCGCTCGATTACATATGCCAGCGGAAATTGATTTTCAACCATCGACCGATCAACTTTCAAACAGTTCAAGCTAATTTGTATGTTGTCCCAGGTAAATGACAATAATTGACGTTTAATAAGACTGAATTATTATAATAACGTACTATAATCTAAATTAAGCTAAAACGAGATGTTGTATGTTTCTTAGATATTATGCATACACGTAGATACAGGCTGTTACTAAACTGAAGTTAATTTCAATCTATTTATTTATTCAACAATTTTCTCTAACTTTATTACACTTTCGCTCCATTTTTGTGTATCATGTGTAGTTTAAATTTCATTGTTGACATTGAACTGTAGATTTTCACGTATTTGTAATAAATCTAAAGATGCAAAAATCCACAGAATGTTATATATGCTGAATATGTAAGATATTCAAAGCGGGACACGTGCTCGTTAGAATGAATTTTCGAATTTCGAATATTCGAAATTATTATTATTAGTACTAATTAATATTAATATTATTCCGTATATGAATTTGCACAGAAATCCACGGTCTATTAATTACAATGTAAGTTTCATACTTGCGTTTGCACACGCTAACATTGACAGAACTTCGCTTCAAATGAGTTTAATTTAATTTAAACTTAATTCCTTCTAACATTACGATAAAGGCAGAGAAAGTTTTGAACCTTATTTGTTAAAACCTGAATTCTAGTTTGTCGAATTACAATATCGAAATATAAACTATCGTCGATCAGTGCAAGGAAAAGAATTTCACGTATGAGCTGACGCAACAGGAGCTTCGTTGGTTTTGCTCGTCCCACGAGGCGTTAAAAGTCAAAGTCGCAGCCTGAAATATCGTTATTATGCTCGTAGCAGATATTACCGGGGCCGACTATTGATAGACCAGCCGCGAAAAGAATGCGCCTGTCGCGTTTAAAAATAACTCGTGACACGCGTTATCCGTGAACGCTATTTTAATCTCTTCGTTGCTTCTTTTGCTTGTTGTTCGAATCGTTGTTGATGTTGAATCACCGTGCTGGGATTGATTGGTTACGTTAAGGGAAATGATCGATACATATTGCGCAATTCTGTGTCCTGAGAAGTTGCGGCAGATGATGAAGCATCAAGGTTTTTTTAATTCTTCAAGGGTCACATTTTACAATATTTCACATTTTAATTCTTCCTCTCAGACGTCAGACTCATCAATTACGTCTTTCGTTCATCTGATAATTATACTTTAATATTTATTATACTTCAACTTTCATAAAGATGATTTTCCTCAATTTCCATATTATAGCAATTAATTCCTATTCAATTAAATCCTTTCGTCCTGATATTTTCTAAATCTTAATGTACCTACTACATACAACTCACGATATCGTTTAACGCAAGAAATACTAATTTCTGTCATTCGACTCAAAATAATCACGGAATACCTGAGCAAATGAAATTCTCAGTACTTTAGTACCCGAACATTTCTTTTCTGTATTAAACTTTAATATCTTAAGGGCCGTTAAATGATCTAATCGAGGTGCGAAAACGCGATTGGATGTTGACACATTGTCGCTCAAAAATATGTAGACTCTTGCACATAAAATCAATGCTTTCTCTTATACACGTTGATTCCAGATAAAAGATAGTAAACGTTGCTTTCGATTATTATTATAGCTTTCTGTGTGTTATTAGTACAAATCGACCGAAACTTTCGCAAGCATATTTATGAGCACAGCGCAAGTATGTAAGCTGGAAGTTGATGAGACGTGTGTATCGTGCGGCGACCGAAATAATTCTACGTCGCGATGGTTTCGGAGCATCGTCTCCGGCGACTGCTCAAATAATAAATTATTGAGCCGCATCGCATGCCACATCGTGGCCACGTCGATGCCTCTCCGGTGAAAATCGATTCATCGACTCGCCGTCCCGCCATTCAGAAGCTTATCCGACGTGAATCGCTGCGACGTGTAACGGACGTCGAAAAAAGTACGGGTTAGGTACATCCTCGATAACAGGACACACGGCCATGTGAAAGAACCTTTTTTCATGCCTTTGTTCGTTGCTTTTTTTCATAGGTATATGTCACGGTATTCCTGCTATTTTTCGATGCATACCTTTTACATTTTACTCGTAGGCATTCGATAAAAAATAGTGGAAAATATTTCGAATATTACTGTTCTCGTTCTTGTAATTCATATTAAACAAAATATGTTGTATTTTCCTGATCGTATTAGTGGATCGATTGGAAAGTTCTGTCATCACATCGTTTGTATATTTATAATTTTGTTTCAAGATTTTCACAAATGAAGATATACATATGTATGTTTGAAACGTCAAAACACATGCAATATTTAAGATAAGCTTTGAAATAGAACAATCTCTTCAATTTTTCAACAGATAATTTCTCCACCAATATGTTATACAACTCTTTTATACGTCATGTTTTGAGGATTGAAACATACATATGAATTAAAACTCGATTTATAGATGTCTGCGAGAAAGTAGAATATTTATATAAAATCATATAACTTAATCTAAAATAATATAAGTTACTTGCAATGTAACGATACCAATTGATCGTTTGTGGATATGCCTACTGATCGACAATTCATCAATAATACATTGATTTGTCGCAAGAATACCAACTTCTCGACGTTTCTACCGCCATTCAAGCCCGATAACATCGCATCGGATCTATTATAACATCGTTTAAAATCGTTAAACAATCCTACATAACAAGAGCAAAAAGTGCAGCTATTTCCACTCATTCACGTGACAATACAATACACATTGAACGCGTTAGATGGTCTCAATAGTATTGCGATCGTTTCTTCGCGGTGCCGCGAAATTATGCGCTCGATCATAGAATTATGGGATCCGACCGATCGATAAATCAATCCCATATGGGGAATGCACGTGGGCAACGGAGAACGAACGACCCTTCGCCGACTTTTGCGTTCAACTCGATCAGTTTTCACGCTCTACGAAAACATCGTTATCGTTTCTTTGTTCTCCTGCGTTTGTAACAATAAACACGTTACGTACAAGTAGATTACGGATTTTTATGTACTTACGTGCAATTTAATCATGCAAAAATGTATAGTATCGGGCAAAAATATATATAATATAGTCAAATATAGTATCTACTTGAGTAAATATTTAGTAGGTAGTACAATTTTCCATCTACGTCTCATTTCTTAATTTGTCTTCGTAAAGATATGTAAATAAGATGTAAAGATAAATAAATAAAACAGAGAATTTAAATGAAACCTTACGTGAAAATTAAAGTTTGATTCTATTAGAAAACAATAGTCGAGTAGAGCGAAGGTAATTTTGATTTTAATAGGTTGCATTTGAAGATTAGTTGAAACTAACAGCAAAGGGATTATTTTTACTTCAGTTTGAAAACTACTTTGAATTTGCATACCTTAAATTTGGCTTAAACTTTGAAAACGTGGGCTTAAAGCGAAAATATAGAATTGTTTAATATGAAATTGCAGAATATTTCCGAGAAAGCCGAAACTTTCTAATACAAGATTGCTAAAAAGAACTGGAATATTCTTGTCTTAGGCCGTCTTGAGAAAGCTACAACTTTCTTGTCCCAGGTTCTCTAAGAAAACTAGAATTCTGCGATCTAAAATGTAGAAGTCCAAGAAAACTGCATCTCTTGTATTATGTATGGCATGTATATATTCTCAGATTGTCTATGAATCTGATTTCCTAATAAGAGAACAATATCCTGTTATAAATTTTCAAAAATTCTATTTTCTAAAATTGTAGACACTCTAATCTTATATTCTCCAAAAATAATATCGGATACGCGTTTATTACTTTAAATTCATTCTGGAAGCAATCAACGCTGAGTTAATACCAGAAACTGATTATACTCGCTAAATTGATAACACAATTCTAATAATATTCTCTGCGACATTACATGATTTTAAGGAGGATTGTATATTTTTTAAATCCATGACAAATTATAAAGTATTCCATGGCAAAACTATAAAACGCCTTTGTGTAAAATTTCCATATACGAAATTTGATATAAAATTTTTTGTATTTTAATGTTAAATTAATTTCGAAAGAATATTCATATATTTTCTATATTCATGTATATTTTGTATTGCTCCACCCATATCGTATTTTTGTATATTCATTGTGTTGAAATCACCAATGGAATTCTATTTTTCCGGGATCGTTAAGTTCCCATTCTTCCAATATACGGACCGATAAAATGTTTCGTCCGTAGTATTTTCCATCTGTGATAAAAGAACCTCATGAATTGCGGTAGAATTTACGATTCAGTCTTCTTTTATTCGTTCGAATAAGCAGGAAATTACAGGGCCGATCGCAAAACACTGTGGCATTCAAAGCCTTTCGACCAATCGATAAATCAGTTCCATACGCGGAACGCGTGCGGTTAAAGGTGCATTTGCACTATGCGACAGGTACACGGGTAAATAGACTTGCCATATTAGCGCGTGAAACATCATACATGTGTGAAAAAACCAGTTTAATTGGAAGCTTTTAATTCAAGATATTAATTAAATTTTTCGACTATTTAGGATATCCTTAAATATATATATATATATATCAGAAGTTTATACTTCATAAATAATAAATACATACATTGTAACATGTACATATAAATAATGAATAATTGTAATGAAGAGTTATCCTCATTAATCAAGTTACTTCAAGTAATTTGAAAGCGTATACTAATATATTAACTTGAAATATCTTTTCACATTTCAAATAAAGTTGGTGGTCTCTTAATTATTTTTTAATTTGAAAGAAATAATGATTGTTAGCTGAAGTAATGTTATGTCTAATCCTATGATTACTGATATTGGTCTATTAATTGGTTCACTAACTTTATATATAGCAATCCATATTTTATTAGATATATACATATTATTAATATTATTTTTTGAAGCCAGATTATTTATATTCAAACAATTTCAATTCAGATAACCTATCTTTTTATGTATAAAAACTTGAAATCAAATTATATATCAAGTAACTTGACTAATGTAAGGTTTTAACCTATAATATCTACACTTAGATATAAATATTATATTGGCATTTTCCAGAAAAATAAAAAGCTAATTATTTGTTCTAGTCTTAACAAATTCATCTCTAAAAATGATTCATATAATCACACTACTGCAGATAGATAAGGAACTGATCATTTTCTTCCAATCTCAACAAATTCAACTTTAAAATGTTTAACCTAAACAATAAAAACAATTACCTTTCTTTACACCTTAAATCTTCATGAAGAATCAAAAGAAATATAAAAGAATCTTCCTTCGAATAATACCAGCAATTCAGAGACACCTTGCATTTATTCCTAATGAAGAAATAACAAAATATAGATTAATCCAAATAATAACAAGTATTACTTTTATACACGTTTAATACCTTCGTCCAGAATCAAAAAAAAAAAAAAAAAAATGAAAAACAATCCTCTTCTACATAATATCAGCAGTTCACTGACACCTTGTACATATTTATTTCACCTCTAATAAAACGAACGAAGCCAGGATACGCAATAGATCAGTTGGTAGCATCACGAGGGCACTTTAATTGGACTCGTTAGTCTCGATAATCGATGAGACTCGCAGCGCGGCGAGCGAGGTCTCGCGAACCGTGAACGGTAACGCGCGAAACGCTGTTAAGTCGTAGGCGCGTTTACACTTTCGCCGCTTAACAGGATTTAGCGGACCCTCGCGAAATAAATCTCGGTTATTTCGGTCGTGGATCGCCGCTGCTCTCCGGCCTCGTCGCACTCTGCTTAGGGAAACTCGCATAAATTCCCCCGTTAGCTCAATAGCCTGCGTTTCTCTTCCGAATTATAGGTTAGGTTATAGCCGTGAATCATATTCAACGTGACAAAATCGCGAACACGAATTGCATGCATACTGTTAGTCGATACGTTCGGTGAAATTTGTATAACAAGATGGATAGTGATTTTGAAGAATTTTGTGTATCGCAGAAAATTTGGTGAATTGAAGATTGCGTGAATGCTGTTATTATGATCGAGTGTGTGTTATTACAAGGTATTTGTTTGTTTGTAAGGTTAATGTAACATTTTATATTGGTAGAAGAGATTTTCGTATTAGGATTTTTAATTTTATTTATTATTATGAATGTTTTGGAATGTGCGAATGAATTATTTAATAGGTTTGCCAAGTATACGTATGTATATGATTAGGAAAATTAAGATTTGCGAAAACTTATCTTATTTTCATATAATCTATACGTGTATATATATAGAACAATTATTTCAATTTAAACTAATTCATTGCTGTAACCATTCGGTTCCTATTTGGATATTTTTTCCATATAACAGATAGTTTACGACTAATTCGCATTTATACTTCAGACTCGAGCACGCTATATATGAATACTTCTATTGTGTTCGAATGTGTATGATTTCAAGGTATTTTTATTTTTATTGACGTTCTTGCGTTGAATTTTAATGCTACCAGAAGTCTTGCATAGTTAAATGTCACGTAATAAATACTTTCCGCGCCAGGCATCGAAAACGAATAAAAATTGTATCCAACGGCTAAAAATTCATAGCTTTCGAATAAACAATACGTCAATTAATAAGTACCTATTAAAATAAAATAAAAAATAGTCATTTCTGTTATCCCAAAACTCTTCATTATACATCGCGTAAAAAGCAACATTTGCATACATCACATGTCAATTTGACACGTCAATCTCAACTAATTCTTACAATTAGATATCTTCAGAACATACATTCCCTTAATATATTACCAATTGTTCCCAAAGAGGCACTTCAAACCGGAATCTTGTCATTAAAACGGGGTCGCGGTATCCAAAGATGAGAAGAATCAGCGCTAGTCGCTTTCGATCGCAGTAATTAAGGATTTTCCGGTGGGAAGCGAAGCTAACGAGCTGCTAACGAGCAGCTACGCTCATCATAATCGAAGCCGGACTATCGCTCGCGAAGCACATCGATCCCAAAGAATCGTGAACCATCGTCAACCAGTCGAGAAAACTAGTCGAAGTGTGGTTAAGTCGATGGAAAGTGTCGCGAACGTCACTGATCTTAATCTAGGATTACCGAAGCCGGTTTATTCGCGACAACTTCTATCTTTCTCTCTTTGTTTCATCGAGGTTTCTCTTTTCGTTCCGGGTTGGCTCCTTTGCCGGCGATCTTTCGTGGTCCACCGACTGCACCCTTCACCTTGCCTGTTTTCTCTTGCTCCCTTCCTCTTTTTCTGTCTCTCATTTCCTCGAGGAAAAATCTGCCGGTGGTGCACGGTTTTAATGAGTCTCCTTGAAGCCGGCCGCTCTTCTGCCAGTGGCGTAACACTTCCGGTGGCCTTTCCGTGCTCGATTCGCACTTTATCAGCTTGTTGTCGAGCTCTCTTGAATGGTTTTGTAATTTTGAACAGAAATACGAATAATTGTTTATGGGATTTTGACTAACGAATGAAATATAGATTTTTGAGATGTGTGATGATTAGCCTATGGATTTAGATGAATTATGATGGTTGTTACGATCACAGTGCTTAAATCACGATGATTATTGCGGTAGATTATGACGATTAGATTACCGATTTATAAGGATTTATAGTTTTATGGACACGATTAAGGAAATGGAATATAAATAGAAATTTGTTTCGCCTTCTAAAGATTGTAACATGAGTACTTTATTTTAAACGTTTTGTATATTTGTTCACGTTTATATTTGCCATAAATACATAAATATTCACAGTGTTTGAGGTTTTTCTTTATTCCAATATATGGCGTTTACATTATATTTTGTATGAATGGCAAGAATTAATTAATTCATCACAGTTTAAAGAGATTAGAAATTCTTAGATACTAATTTAGATAGAACTGTCGAAGTATATTTCGAAAGATAGTTCAGACTTCACAGAAGATCGATTGACTCCAATATTGAAATTCGCAAATAACTGTTGAGGTAATAAAAAAAGAGGCTGATACAATTTAAAATAGTATTCCATATTTGATCGTAGCTGATTTCTATCGAGTCTTTCACCACATGCTACGACACTGTCGCGACTCTTGGTTACCTCTTCTCTGTTCCTCGCGTCTTTTTTCCATGATCCGCCTCCGCAGTCCGCTACAACCTTCTTGGGTCTTTCAATATTCACGTGGTTGCTCGAGAACCACTCTTTCGTAGAAACATCTACGCCATTCCACCATTTTTCTAGATCATATACCGTTTTCAACAAAGAGAAGCGGAAAGTGTACGGAAATAGTTTGAAGTATTTGAAATTTATAATTCATTGATATTCTAATGATAATTAAATTGTAAAACTCTCGACTTATATATCTATAGAATATAAGTTACAATTAAAATGATACACCGAAAATAATAACTCTATGCAGTTGTGTCTATATCTGAATAAAAGAATCGAGAAATAATTTTGTTAAAATATTTTCAGTAATTATAAAACAGGAAGATATTAAAAATGTGTTATTATTTGGTAGGTTTGTTGATTTTAAAATCTCATTGTAGAAATCGTCGTATATTATCTCTATTAGACATGTACGACTGTTCTATAGATAAGATAATGTTATCTAATAATTTCATTTATGTATTATGTATATATTTTTGTTATATGTAACTTGTTGATAAAACATTTACGAACCTAGGTATCGTACCCCATTTCTTTCAACTTTTATTATAGAATATGCCGATATCCATCATTTTCCTGATTCTTGCACAAATTCCAGTGTTTCCGAATTAACCTGCACGTTCAAGCAGTAATTTTCTTCTCAAGTTTGTACGAATTTGTTTGCATATTCGTAATTGTGATGGTCTTTAAAATGCAACTGTCTAAGTAATGTCGTAAAGTACAAAAGCATCTATAAAAGAAGAGCATTGTCTCAATGCAAAATTAAAAGGATACACGACCAGCGAAAGTTTGAGATCGCTGGGTATTTTATATTTTATGTAGTCCAAAAATTCGGGAAGAGATCAATTTAGAATTTCGCTATCTCAGACAACTTTTTAGTAAAAAATTGTATCGAAGTAAAGGATATTATCATTAACAGATTGCAAACTGTTGTAATTTTATATCTTTATGAATATTACTAGAGAAATGGAAGGTAAATCAAAATTTGTTTCACCTACTGGATATTACAATAAACTCTCTATTTTGGGTATTTTACATATTCTTGCACATCGCGTGTATTCTATAGATCTCTGTACATTGAAATTCTCCAGAAATACATAAGCTTCTGCAGTCTATCGATCGATATCTGTAGCATTAATTTCGAATTAATAATGAAACTAACACGTATATCAACGGAGATACAATTGGAAAAAAGATTGTAACCAACAAACAGTAAGATATGATCTAAATGTACTTTCGTACCATTGAAAAGATTAAATATTTCCATAAAATCCTAACCCATTTCTCAAATAATCACGTTAAATACAACGTTGAACGATTAGCTCGGCAAGCTTCGCGTATCATACTCGACAGAGTTCGAATTCAAGCATCCCAGAGCGGTCGAATTCCGTCGACGACGAAACGATGGGATTCCAGGCCGGCTGACAGCCTCGAAATCAATTTCCAAATGGACGCCGGGGATCCAGCGTTTCGGATCTCGTGGATCGAAGGCGTCCGCGGCATCCTACGATTCTGCTCCGCGAGTCGCCACACGAATTTGTCGAGCGGAAATACCGCCTTTTATCCCGGTTGCTCCTCTGTCTCTGTCTCTTTTTCTCCCTCGTTCGTTACTTGGAACGGCTCCAAAAGTGATTTGCATCTAACGAAGCCACTTTGTTCTCGCGCGACGTGGCTTTTCTTCCCCGACACCCGGCCATCCAAAACGAACTGCCACGTAAATATCCGAATGGAATAGCTTCATGGAGTAATATTGCCGTGAAAACGAAATAAAATTATTTGGAGAGTTGAGGCAGTTAATGATTTAAATGTCCGAAAAATTAGAAGTGATTTAATAGAAAGGAATGTAAATTCCATGTGAAATACAGCAGAAAATATTAGAATCATTGATGTGATTTATTTTAGCGTGATGTAAGTTGACGTAAGTTGATGTAAGTTCTTTGTTGAGAATGTTTGAGGGGAGGCTCGAGATTCGTTTTACTTTCCTGTGATCGAAAATCCTTCCTCGCCCGGAATCGATAGGTTCGTAAATCGACTGAGAAACTGAAGAATTATTCATGGAAAAGTAGCAGAAGACAATGTACTCACTAATGAAATTTAATATTTTAACCAACAGTTGTTTATATAAATATTCATCGAAATCGATAATTAAATTAACCAGGTGATAAATGATTTTCAATTAAAATTCTGTTCAGTTTTTTTTAAAACAGATACAATCTGCAACAATTACAAGATACTATTTCCAAACAAGCATCTATACAAAAATTGTGCAAGTCTTCCGAATAATCCTTCTATTAATAATTAATCTAAAACAGTGACACTGGTAATAAATAAATAAATATATAGTACCAGAAAGTAATAATAGTCTTTTCTGATTCATATTCACTAGCAGAAATTCGAAATCAACAATTTACCATTAAATCGGTATAGCTACCTGCCCAGAATACCAATTACATAGTTTCTGAACTCAAAATGAGTCAGTTTTGGGTCACTAATCACTATAGTGCGAAGGCATCGATCGTCGAATAACGTAACCGGGAGTTAGCCTCGCCGTGGTTGGTTAATAACGCGGTCTGCTTCACCGTGAATTCCTCGTGATCCAACCCCAAAGGCGGCTTGGCCCGTCAGTCCTGTTACGTTTTATGTCATTGGGCTTTACGGAGCTTTCATGCTAGCCAGGAGGGTGGTCCGACACTCTTCAACAGTGGTCCGAGCTCTCCTGTTTATCGACTGTTGCGAGTCGTTTGGCACCGGCGCTTATATCACCCTCGCACAACCTTTTTATCTCCTTTACACCCTTTTCATTCGCACGAGTTGTTGATTCTTCATACGAAATTTTAAGCCTCTTTTGATGTTGAATGGTTGAGACGCGTTGAGTTGAATTGTTTCAAAGTATTGGAAGATTTATACTTCAGAAGATTTGTTAAGGGATGATGCGGGCTGCTATTTGACGATGATTGGCATGAAATGATTTAATATGAAAAGGTGAAACTTGAATACACTGTGAGATGTAGAGTTCTGTTTTAGACTATTTTAGATCATAGATACTGCGAAAAATTCTTATACAAACTTTTTACGAATATATTATGTGTGTTTTACGAAATAATTTGAAATCTCATTGGTACTGTAATGAGATCTGACTATCATGATTTGATCAAATTAGAAAATAATCTGAAAATATGTACTTTTTTGAGCTACATGATATTCAGTGCAGGTATTTATATACGCTTTGCAGAGCTCACAAAAGTATTCAACCAGTCAATTAGTAAACCTTAACATTCGATGAGGCCATCTTCAACAGCTATTTACGTTATTAACCCTTTACTAAATATTTGTTATAAATATCTTGGAACTTCAGATTGGTTTTAAATCTGACTAACGCAACCTTGATTAAACCACAGATCTTCCTGCATTTATAGAAAATTTAAAAGTGCAAAATTGTACATGTAAAAGAATACCTAGACCATCCAAAGTATAGCGTTCTTCATAATGCTTGGTAGTTAAAACAATTACCTACCGAGATTCTACTTTTTAAATTATATTTTCAAAGATATTAATTGCACAAAAATCCACCGTAACAATCCAGTCGTAATAATCGTGTTACGTTACAATACTAACGAAATTTCTAATTACTTTATATAACACGCATGCTGTTATTATACATAAAATTGTCCTATAACAAATGCTCAAATATTTTCGTGTGCCATTGTATCGTTTCCACGTACGTATACATACAGCACGTAATACGAGGAAAATCGAGCAAGTCGGTGGAGCGCGAGTCAATATTTACCAGGAGACCAGAGACGTGGCAGATTTTCGTCCTTCCGCTGGTAAGATCCTTGTACAGCGAGTCGAAGGATCGCGATGGCTCCCATGGATAGGCAGGAGGATGGGGTGGGGACAGGATACGCCAGGTTTTCGGGACGAGAGCGCGAAGAACGCGTGGGAGTGGAGGCTCGTCAAGGACAATAGAAGGCCCGTGAAAGGATCAGAGGAACAGGACGCGGTGCTGGTCCACCGACGTGTGTGTCGGTGATTTGGTGCGCGGCGCTGATTGGTCGGCCGCCGGGTGGATCTTCGATTTACGATGCTGCTGTGCGTCGAATGACACGCGGCTTCCTTCCAGCGCCGATTTCGATTAACCCTTTCGCTATTCGCAGGTAGCTACTCGAAAACTGTGCTATATGGGACTGTCCTAACGCGTGGGAATGAGACTGTGAAGAGGAGAATTATATGTAAGAATTGGGTAAAAACGTATTGGTTGTATTAGGAATTTAAATATAGTACTCTTGTAGTAGAATTACTATACTACAGATAGTATAGTATATTTATTTATTTATTTTCATTTTATTTGGCTTATTACATATAATTGATATAAATTTGTTATATTACATATAAATTACATATAAATTACATGTAAAAAGCGGACAGATTATGTTAGAGTATTACGAATTTAGTATATCACAACGTATGTTGCTTAGTGGTATCCGAATTTCTTGATAAAAAGTATGTCATTTTCTTGTACAACCCTGCTTATAATTTTTAAGTTGACGCATTGAAAATAAATATTAAAAGACGAGAAGATGTTATGAATCATATTCACTCATAGACTTTTATAATACAGAAGCAATGCTCTGTCAAATTGTTGGGAAAGAAGAAAGGAAAGAAGGATATTATTTAGTAATTATTTTATAACTATATTATATTCGCTACCGCTATATGTACGTACAAATTTTGGTAAAAATATACTTAACATGCCGGTACATAGAATTCAATCAGATGACTACACAGGAAAGATTGAAGCGAAAGAAAGAATTGCGAAATTATTAAAGTTCTAACTGCTTGATTTTCTGAAAATGATACATATGCATTTCATGATTTGGTACAATTGGTACAACAATTGGTACTTTATGTCATAAATATCCACAAAGTTTAGTTACAGGATCCTTGTAGAATTTGGAGGTTATGTCTGTACTATAAACGCGTTAGAATTTGTAATTCAATTTTATACTACACTGCACACATTCGTTGACGGAAGCTTACAAATACGGTTTCAAAGGATATTAAAGATTATTTCATGATATATGAAAAAGAATTTTAATCTAATCTTTTATACATAAATCCATATCAATCTTTTATACATAAAAACCAATAGTGCATGTTATGAATTTCACGCGTTCAGATAAATATCTATCTCTACATTAAAAAAGGACACTGCACATATTTTACAATAGCGTTGTACTTTACTTCATTTAAGAAAAAAAATCACTAAAAAGAAACTAGGGAATTAATTGATCGTGATTAGTAGTTTCTTACAATTATTTTATATATACCGGAAGCGTCTTTATATTTACTTCATTAAATTTTAGCTATAAAAAGAAAATGAAAAATAAATGATTGATAAATAAATTTAAATAAATGCAAAATCCTGGACTATCTCTAGTGAACAGCCAACATCTGGTTTCCGTGGTGTAGTGGTTATCACATCCGCCTAACACGCGGAAGGTCCCCGGTTCGATCCCGGGCGGAAACATTTTTTTTATTTTTTTAGTATCTACGTACCTACGTTTAAAAATATCAGCTGATTGTAATGTAATTTTAAAATACGATCAACATCATTGTCTACTATATTTACCACGGCCGTCTAAAATTTTAGTTTAAATCACTATTTTATCGATATTTCTTCGTATTCATTTATTGCATTAAAAGTAATTTCAGTAAATATTTACCATTATTTGTTCATATCTGATTTTTAATATGATATTCATGCATATTCACTCACACGCTTTAAAAATTTGCAGCCTATATTTCATAGTATAATGTAGTTTTAATTATTAAATTAAGGTTAGAATCATATACGGTCAAGCAATAAAGAGATTTAAAAAATTTTTTAAATGAAAATTTAATATTCTCCTTAAGGGTGATGTTGAGAAATTGATGCACAAGCGCGTTTCCGTGGTGTAGTGGTTATCACATCCGCCTAACACGCGGAAGGTCCCCGGTTCGATCCCGGGCGGAAACAGATACTCCTTTTTTTGCATTAAATCTTTTGTAGAAAAATTTTGCACAGTGTACAAGTTACTTTTAATTGAAAATAGAAATAACAAAATTAAAGCGGAAGTATTTAAAAACAGTACCCGTGTAACGTAGTTTATCGTTGATGTGTGTCGTGAGATAATTGTGGTAAAATGAAATTTTTAAGAATCTTAATATGTTTAGAAATATTTCATTAACAAAATATCTACGAACTTCGATACTTTGGACATACAACCGCTATTCTCTAGACTTTTCGATATTTCTTGGGTTATTTTTTAGAATTTTCAGTATCAAAGCGATACAACTTAGAACTCCTCTCAGACTTTTTACAACATATAAGAAAATTTCCTCGACCTTAATTTATTACCCGTACGATGCTAATATATTGACGAATTTATTAAAAAGTTATAGCTTACACCAAATTCGAAAATTTCATTAAAAACAGCGAGGTGCAAAGGTAAAGCAGACAAAATACTTTCCAGCGTTTTAAAAACGCACGTCCATGCCTCATACTTCACATTAATGATGTTTCACCGGCGGCATATAAATCTGTAGCACTGAAAGCTTCATTTATCCATTTCGCCGGCACTTGTTCCAAATTTTCTGTGAAGAAGATTTTAATGTCCGACATATCGCGACGTGACTACGCGAAATTAAACCATTAAACCGTTCGTAACTACATAGAATCCGATGTTAAAGGGATTAGGTGTCCTATTTAATATTTTTCCTTGAACATTTACAGAAAAACAGTTTATTTTAAAAAATATTTTGGAGAAGAAAGTTCCGTTTAATGCAAACTCTTTCCGATTACTCGACGCATGAAGCTTTAAATTCAAAGAAATAATTCTGTGAGCTACTTAATCTCTTCCTTAATACATTTAGTATATTAACTATATTTTGCTAGCATTTATTAGTGCATTTAATTCATTTAATACCACTAATATTGGCATCATTTCTGAAAATAAATATATTTCTCCCTAACCTTTACTAACAGAAAATTATGTTTTATCGAAAACAACGAGTATCCTAATATCGACACGAGTATAAAACCAACTTAACAGTTTTGAACCGGTATAAAATCTATATAGAATCCTTATAGAAGTAGAACAGAACAGATATCAAATAACTGGTGAAACGAAAAATAAGAAATCAAAAATATGGCAATGGTCTGTCAACCATCTCTTTCTTAATACATTAGTCATAGCATGTATATTAAATTTTTACATTTACAAGTGATTTTTCATCCTCTTGGTCTCCTCTTAGATGCTATAATTAGTATTCACATATTTTTAATCGATATATTCTAGAATCATTTCAATATACTATAATTATTTCTTATCTTATAATTAGATCGAGCATATTTATGCAAACTCAGTTTGCCAAATTCCTATTTTGAAGAAATATCCTAGAACCCGAATAGACACTTGTTTCGTCTTTTAAATATTCCAATAGATACTTTACTTTAGTTGCTTTTGCTTATTATATGCATTCTGCATATTATTGTATTTTTAAATTTCTCATAAATGTATAAACATTCGCAGTTCATTCATAACCGTTTCAGCCAAAACTTTATTGACAATTAATATTGGAGCCTTTCCAACTCTTAAGGAAAATTCCTAACAACCAGCCTACGTCTTAAGAAGCGCTCGAAATCATCGACAAAATTCAAGCCCGCGAATTATTCAGAATAAAAGCATCGTCCCAGCGAACGTATAACGAAGAACAGCGCGGGGGTGGTTTTCGAGGGTGCAGCGGAAAGATATCGGAAGGAAAATCGGGCCATGAGCCAACCAGCGAATCTGGAGGCCGTTCAGCGTATCGAGGTCACGACACGTTATTTCGAGACCTCTTTCGCGTCGGTGCTGGCTACGATGAAAGAGCCCCGCGATGATTAACTGTGATCAAGGAAAATGCTGGTAAACCGGAAGCGAGTAATGAAGAGAAAGGTTGGAAACAAATCGACGTCACTTATCACAGTACTAGATAGACAAGTTGAAGAATGTGAAGGCATTAAATACTCTCGATTTATAGGAGAATTAAATTAAAAAAAAAAAAAAAGAAAAATGGAAATGAGTATCTATACGTAAAAGTATCTACAGTGGCTCGAAAAGTATTTGTTCACCTGTCATAGAAAACTTTTTCGTGCGTATTTTATTATTTTGTCATGTACGTTAATTAAGCAGATATTTCAAGAAAAGTTCTCGGTCTCCTCGAGCTGGTGGAAAATTTTTTCGAGTCCTTACGGTCCGGTCGTGTCGGTCCGAAGTGTGCGACTTTCTCAAAACCGAAAAGCGATTAAATAAACGTTACATTCGACTAGAATACGTTGAAATAGTACGATTCGTGCAAGAAATGCGTATCTTGTAACGTTAGTTAAAATATTCTGAACTTTGATTACCTATCACTATAATGGGACGCAACTACTATCATTATATAGGCAAAATTTGAATGCGATATAAAAATATTGTGCAGGAGTTTTTGTATTTATTGCAAGCTTGTATTTAATAAAAAATTAGTGTGCTAATAATTAATATTAGTATATACAGTAGGGATTTTCACCTTCAGCATATAACAGTTGTTTAAAGATGTTCCACTGAACAGACTGAGACTTATTAATATCGTGCATGATTGCCTGTTCAAATATTTTTACAATCTCTGCAAAATATATTTATGTTACGTGTACTAAACATCTTGTAACCTTTGCATATACTTTTAGAATCGTCAAACATTTTACCAATAAAGTCCTGATAATTGGATGTCAATACAGTGCTAATAACATTTCAAAATGTTTAGTATAATACAGATAACGTGTTCATAAAAGATGCAAACAAGTGTACGAATACTTTTGCCAGTTATTGCGCAATGATTAGATTGCGGATTTTCATGCATTTATAAATGGGTCGGGGAAATATCCACAATAAAGCACTGGTTTAATAAATAAATTTCACAACGAAAATGAAAAATTGAATAAAAATTATATTTTTCGGAAAATCGATTCGAGATTTAAAATCATTAATCTTTGGAAGCATTTTTATTTTTTTAACGTAGAGGCTCCAGATAAAGATATTGTTCACGCGAATGTTAAAAACAGTAGGAAGTAGAAAATCGACGATATGTAATCGAGTGAACGAATAAGAGAATGTGAATTGGTGAATTTACCTGAAACTGTTATTTAATGCGACAATTAGTTTCATTTTATTACTTCGGCGTTTCAATAATCGAAGAACAATCGTTTCATTTGTTGATTCGGACAAGAATTATTCATCGATATTACAGGATATTAATGCGGTAATTTGGTAAATTTGAACATTGAAAATAATTCGATATTATAATTCCAATAATTTATTCAGAAACTATCGGTTAGCATAAAACAGTCAAATGTTATTTCTGTATAATAACAATAAATATGGTAGCAAAACACGTAAGTATAATTGGTATAGTTCTATTCGTTAAGATTTTATTATTATGGAAAAACGCTTATAACATATATAGTACAGGTACTTATACATTATTTTCCCAAAATATTTCTCAATATTACCTGTCACGTTTAAATACAATAAAAAAAAGTAAGAAATATCTACCAAAAGAAAAAAAAATATAACAAAAGTACTGAAAAGAAATAGAAGAAAAATAAAAAGAAGAAAATATATATTATTCGAGCTTAATGAATTCATCCTTGAAGAATGATTACCATGACTGACACAAATTGAGCATCGAATGAAATTTAAGGCGTGGCATCAGCATGATAATTTGAGACGTTAAAAAGCGACATTTCGGCTGCATCAACTTCGTGTTATTATTAGAACTGGAAAGAAATTACGGCGTATCAGCCGGTTATCGATGATCACAGATTCACGACCTCGTGAAACGGTTCGCCAGCTTATCGGAAAGTAACGCGTTCGACGAGTCTTCGAGGCCTCGATTACGCCTCCTCGATCGCCTTGAGTCACCCCGTAAATATCGTACCGCGATCTTAATAAACCAGCCCGGGGAACCGTTCCTGCTTTTATCAATCGAACGACGCGCCCGGCGATTTGTGGAAGCCGATACGACGAAATACGTGAGCCCACGACGATTCATCGATTCATTTTTCCGCCTTGTTACGATAAAGCGGGAATTTACGAACTTGCGCCTCTACGCGAACCTCTCGATCGTGTTTCTTTTGCAGTTGTACGTGTAATGCAATTTCGAGGTACCGTTCTCCACTTTGTTACGTTTAATATGGTTGAAACATCCGAAAAAAAAGAAAAGAATTTAACATGGTACTATATCGGAATTTTAATTTATCCGAATTTATCGTAGAAGATAAATAGTATTCTTTATACTGGAATGAAGATTTGTTGAAATATTGAAAAGAAGCGAAAGCTGCGTTGTTCTCATAGTTGCAGAGAAACGATAGAATTTCTGGACTATAGTTGACAAATTAATGATTATAATTAGTAGACTGCGAATTTTCTTGCATTTTTACGAAACTTAAAGGCTCAGATACATTGAGAACGCGCACGATCTATAAAAATATATAAAGTCTGCGATATTCATCATACCTTTCCAAATATCTACACTGTATATCTAATATTTAACAGGTAAAGCTTCTTTCTACTCAGGTACCATCTTTTTTTAGTCATATTTATAAAAATACAAGTTTGCATAAATGTCCGCAGTCTAATAATTACTTAGTCACTTATGGCATTATATATTCTATCACAGAGACGTAATCGAATCTTTTCCAAGCTCATCCGTGATTCCATCGGCCGCAATATGGTGACCAGCCCTCAGCGACGCCAACAGGCATTGATTTCACGCGTGGGCCAGGATGTCGGGATATCGATCGCGCCCCCTGCAACGTTTCTCGCCTTCTTCACTTCGTCTCGATCCCCCTAAAACCGTTTCTCCCCGCGTATTTCATTTATTTTTTTTTCTTTTTTGCCGTGTGATTTTTAATCTCGAGTAATTGGAAGCGTGATCGATGAAACGAAGGTTGGTTACGTGTGCGAAGAGAACGATTTCACGCTTGTATTGGCAATAATTTTTCATGTGTTTGCTGCAAATTGAAACATTTTTGTAGGTATATACGTAGCGTGTGAATAAGTTTATGTTGGTTACAATTTCTGGTATTTCATGCGCAAATTTTGCAATTTTTATAACGATTTTTTGATTATAGTTCCGCATCCTCAATTTTAATTTTATTAGTATTATACTTGTGAAAAATCATTAGAAAATTATCGAAAAAAATTGTTATTTCATACGAACGAATTACATACGTTTGATATATTGAACTCATACGTTCAGTATCATATTCGCGATCTTTTGTTTTTCACGTCTATATCCGTTGCATCTTTCGATCACTGCTCTGATACTTGTGAAAAATCATTAGAAAGTTATCGAAAGAAATTGTTATTTCATACGAACGAATTACATACGTTTGATATATTGAACTCATACGTTCAATATCATATTCGCGATCTTTTGTTTTTCACGTCTATATCCGTTGCATCTTTCGATCACTGCTCCGGTTAATCTTAGTATTCATGCGAATATTGTATTTCGTTGTTGTAACGTTGTAACCGTCTTTCTAATTTAGATTCTCGGAATTGTTTATTTAATTCATCGCAAGTTTGTCAGTGGAATTTAAATAAGGAAACTGTATGAATATCGACATAGATATCATCAATTTATTATACTTCTGTAATTCCGGCAAGTAGATTCCACAAATTTTTGAAATCCTAATTTTAGATGAATATAAAATTCTGATGAATTAATCCTTTTCCTGATAATCTTGGTTAATTATTACATTTCGTATGAGGATCCTAAGTTATAATAACCGAACAGTTCCATGAACTGGAAATTTTAACAAGGAAAATTTATTCACACGTCGTAAGAGATTTTTAATGAAAAATTTACATACGCCAATTAACGTTTATATGCCTCAATTATATTTTGAAACTGATAGTTCCATAAAAATTGCAGTTGATCAGCTCGAATTCTAATTGTGAACGACTTATATATAAATTTGAAGAACATGTGATAATATCAGAGAATAATATAATTAATACAATGGAACCTCGATAATTCGAATCTCAAGGAAAGAATTGACATCTTCGAGTTATGGATTGCTTTCGACCTATCGAAGCTATTCGTATTCAAATTCAACTTACAGAGGCTTCATAGATAGATTAGGTTTCCCGGTCTATAAATATTCAAAGACGTAGAGGCGCGTAACAAATCAAACGATTACGCTTTTGACTCGACTGACAAAAGGCGATCGGTTTGATCAGCAGCAAGAGCAAAGACGCGACGAAAGACAATATGTACATAGTCTTCGTGCAAAAAAGGGGGGACATGGTACACGTTAATTTACAAAAGCTTGAGCTTCGCTAAATTCGACGAATAAAATAACGCATTTAAACGTGAAGAAAATAATTCGACATATAAAAAGTTTATATTTCGACCTAGAGAGCTTTGCTTCCAAGTCATAGAGGTTCGAGTTACCGATGTCCTACAGTAGATTTAATTTTTGTTAAGTTTCGATCTTTTATCGGTTATTTTATGACTGAAAAAATTCGGTCGTTCGTGTATGGTAATACAACGCGATGGATATTTATTGCAGTTACAGTGCGCGCGTTGCGCTCAATATTGTTCGCTCTCAGTGCGTGAAATATTAATGGTGCGTTGAATTTATTCGTTGCTACGGTGCGAAATATTTCATAAAATTTCACATGTGCAAGTTGAACGTTGAAAATGCGTTTATAACGGCGACAGAACTGGAAAGCTTCACAACTGTTTTATATTTTCAGATACGTAGGTTTTCACAGTTTATGCGAAACGTGTAAAAACTAAATTTCCATTTTATTGGCCACATAGATCAGGCACCTGGTTTTTCAAATATTTATCTCTCAAACTAAGCAATATATCTCTTAAAAATGCAATTTACCGATTCTCAGAGCGATAAATCGAACAACGTCGCATGATATATCTTCCGGAAAAATAATCTAATAATCGTAAGAATCGTAAAATTAATTTTCTAAAAACGAACACCAATTTCTTCTTCTTCAAAAAGTTGATCTATAATATATCTTCAAATCTGTATCACGAAGAGATTACACCTAAGAATACTTATTTAAATATAGAATATCCAATCTGTTAAGTATAAGAATTTACCTTGAAAACGCGTTCTAATTAAGGAAACGAAGATTCTCGATTTTGTTTAATATCGATCGTACGAAGAATCGAAGAATCAAGACGGAACTTCGCTAGATCACGTTCTACGCTCGCCATGTTGACGGAATGCGGTCGAGATTCCTGCATAAATTTCCAAACACCCTTTACTTTAGTGACCCACGAGGTTTCCATACAGACACTATAGCAATTAATAGCCGCCAGTTTTCTTAATGTTATCGTACCAAGTTACAATGAAAGAAAAAACATCAAAACTTTGGCTGTAATCTGTTTAGCGAATGAAGAAAACGTGTAAAGCAAGCAGCTTTCAATGTAGATATCTATACATACGTTGAAACGGATAGGTCTTGTAAAAGTGTGTTTGAAGCTGATTGGAATTATAACACGAGTTTTACGAGTGTTTCCCCGTAGCTTAGCTTTATCATCCTTTCTTGGAAAACTTTTTATACGTCTGACGAACTCGTGTTCTGAAATTTTGATAAGTTAATAAATATCTGTTATACGTAATCGTACCCGTAATCGCTAAGTTATTCGCGTACATCGTTATTTCACGTACTATCAATGAATAACGTAGCAAATAGATATTAAACAATGCCGAAGATACGAAAAATAAAAGAAATTTTTAGCGGTTAGCTAAGGGAACCCTGCTCGATCCCAAAACGTACTAGATGAATCGTTGAAGTCATTGGGATATTTTTTAATTTCTACAAGTTGCTTACAATTTCCGAAAGAAATATCTAAATTCTTAATTCTCAAATATTTCTTTCACTGCTGTTTCTTTTGAACAAATACGTATATATCTACCTCGGTGACGCAATTGACAAATTTTAGAAATTAAAATTTATACGTCGACTAACTTAACGCATACGGAAACATTAATCGTGCAAAGGTAATCAACGAACAAATATCGAAAAAAATACTATTTTGCTACTACCGTTCACTACTTTACAGCTTCAAAAGATCGAGGAAACCCGTCGGTATATTAAAAACAACACCGCGTTTCCTCAAATTAATGAGCAGACTACTTTTTTTCAGCTACGAGACAGGATATTTCTAAGAAAAGCAAGTAGAAATTCCAATACTCCTAGCGTTAATTATTCATCTGACGAGGTCGATAGTTCGCTGTCTCATTCACAATGATCAACTTTTCATCTTGCAAAGTCAATAACGATTAATCTTCATCATCAAGTTCCCGATAATCCGACTTCCGTAACCGGAGGAATGAAACGCATAAAGAGAGAAAAAAAGGGAAGGTAAGAAACAGGCGGAAGAAGGGAATAAAAGAGGAGGAATTAATATTCCTAGACGGGAGGAAGGCCGGAATCTCGAATCGGCGATATATTTCACGGCGTGGCTTGGACTTTCGAGGCGAGCCGCCGCCGGAACCGGTTTTTTTTACGCTCGACGCGCCGCTGCGGGACGCGCGTTGAAAATTCTCGAAGCAATGGCGCGTGTCGCGTGACGAGCCGGACAAATACGTCCGCAAGGACGCGCTTAATCGCGATTACGTAAAACGGCGGTCCGCTCGACTGCGAATCGCACTTGGACAACGTTTAACAGAACGCAAACGTCGCCTCGTCATATCGAAATATGTTTGGAAAACGAGCCCGGAATCTCTGTCGAACAACACGAAATTTATTCCAACAAATCGAACAATCAACTAGTATAAATTGTTTAATAAGCTTACGAGATTGTTGTTAGGTTGATAACAAGCGGATCGTATGGAAAAATTAACTTTTACCCACAACAAGTATAAATATTCTCTAAGATTTCTGAAGTTTCCTGAGAACATTAATTGTTCGTTAATGACAATTTTTCTTAAATTAAATTCCGTAAGATTGTACGTGAGAAATTATTGTTATCGGATAGAAATCTTAACCTTTGTGAAGTTTCGTTTTTTTCGAATTTTGTTTTGCTGAAAAGCAGGGATGGCATTGAACAATCAAATAGATGGCAGAGAATTATCGAACAGAATGGTGGATGTTTGGTTTAATCGTTGCCATTGCACGATGTCGGAATACAATTTATGCAATTTATACTGGAAATGGCTTAGGATCCATCCGATAATCCTATACTTCGTAATTTCGTAAGAAAGTGAAATCCGTTTGATGCTTTAATCGCTTGTCCATTTAGAAAAAAACCTGACTTTGATCATTCAGCTTTAAATTCAAAATCTTTCGTCTTTAATCCTTCTACGGTTCTTTGATTTTATCATGCTACAGTTTGATAGCTTTCCTCATGCTGTGACGCACGATACTAAAATATCAATTTCAATTTCCAATGGATCATTAATCATCTCTTTCCTGTACTCTTCAATTCGTTTCGACAATTCCTCCGGCAAAATCATACAGATTTATGTACTCATAAAACACGCGAAAACGAACTAACTCTAAAACGAACTTACCGGCACATCGATGATATTTATAACGAGAAATCGTTCGACGTGCAATTCAGTCGATGAAGTCTGAATTCCATCGGTATTGAGGACAGCTGAATAAATTCCGCGACGATGCAGCCGGTCGCACGCCCACTCTCGAGTACGACGCATCGAGTCGGCTGATTATCTTTTAGTAGCCGATAACAGTATCGACATGAGAACGAGGATCTACCGGGTGACCCACGCCACCCATGTGACGCGCATGAAACGCAATGAACCATCGTCTCGAGCGAAATAATGGCTCACGTGGCACAGCCAATGTTCTCTTACGCATTTATAGAACCATTTGGTTCACGCTTCGAGCGATGACGATTACCGAAGACGATCATGGAAAAAAAATACAACAGAGACCCGTTGGATTTATTTTATAATTTTTAGTTACTCACTACAATGTAATAGTATGTTTTTGCATCGCTTCTGCACGTAAATATCTCGCTGATATACCTGCTGATTTTTCTAAATTGCGTAAAAAGCTCGACTTCAAAGCATCGGTTGGTCGAGGCGTTTTTCAGGCCAAATCTAATTTTTCAAATACTTGGAGACGTGAGTGATTAGTCCAGAGAAACGAAGACTATAAAATGTTTCAGGTGTGAGTCCTCAGTCCCGTTGTTCCACACAATGTTACTCTTGCCAGACAGTGGGATGTGCCAATTTCGAAAAAACAGTTTACAAGGAGAATCTAGCAATTTGAAAACAGCATGTTCGGTTGAAAGATGTGCTCATACGTGCCGGCGAAACACAATGACTTGGACGACGCGACGTGTATAAAGATACATATCGTCACACATATTTTGAAACGCTGGTTAAACTGGTCGTTTACTGATTATTTGAAGAATAAGAGCAATCGAATATGCGTGGGAATTTTTAATCGATATTTGCAAATTACACAATGACAGATTCAACGTGACTTATCACAGTAAATTAGATTCGGAGTCGTACAATTCTCTGTCTGAAGACTCTTTGCCTAAAGAAAGAATGATTACGGCGGATGAGGAGGATAATGTTTGAGATGTTAATCGTTTAGCTAATTGCGATGACCCTGATATCACTGAAATTTGGAATATTATCAAATGGTTGTGTCCTGAAAGAAATACCAAGTATCTACATAAATAAGGTACGATTATACCATTTAAACGATGGGGCATTCTAGAAAATTAAAATTAATTAATTGGTTTCTAGAAAATTAAATCTTGTTTTATCCGTATCATAATATAAATTCCTAATATCTATTAACATTGAAACAGTTCCAAACCTCGCAAGTGTGCTTTATGAAGAAAGAAAAATCAAAAATTCGTAGGAAAACCTTCGAATCTTCCAAAAAGTCACCGGGAAGTTCCAAACGATGTAAAAAGAACAGGTAAACCTATGTACAAAAGAACGTTACACGCTTTTAGATATTAAGCAATCGTTTAAATCTATCGACGTTAAGTCGCTACAGTGGGATCCTTGCACGGAAAGACAGTTCGACGAGACGTTGAACAAGTTGTTAGAAACCTGTAACATCGCGGACAGTCTTCAACATACCGACATCAGTACCGACACCAGTGGCTACAGTGCGGTAGCGGCAGCTGTCACGACGAGTCCATGCTGTTTCCAGTCTACGCATCAAGCAGTTACGGAACTTGAATCAGTCGGCCACGGCTACTACTTCGCTGCTTCAGGTGGAGACAAGCACCGACACTGTCGACCTTTTGGTTCACGCGGTGTCGGAGCAAAGTCGCAAAGACGACAACGACGGCAGAAACGATTGCATTAGCGCGTTTTTCCACGCCGTTGCTAACATTCCATTGAAACGGCAATGTTCTTATCTTCGATCGTTTCTTCTATAGCTGACCGGTTAGGGGCAACCTCGACAATGGCGTCAGTCGCGAATTTGCAACCGTTAGATTAGATCCTGTATCGGTTGAAGCAGGATCAATCGTCCTTTTCGATGACGGAGACGGCGATGTCGGGCAAACTACGCGTAACTGATGGTTTTATCGGATCAGAAGTTATCGCAACCGGCGATCTTATCGGGTCATAAGCTTTCTTAAGTCACCGATATCAGCGCTTCGGGAAGTGCAAATAGCAGTTACAGCAGGTACCAGTGACACAGAATCAAGATACAGACAAGATGATTTTCTCGATTGCCGATGGAGAAGGTGGAGTTAGCGCAAGAAGTAGGATCGTTGAGACCAAAGTGGTGCCTGTTATCACGAAAAGCATCGAAACGGTTCATTGCAATCGATTCGATTCGCAAAACGCGTTGAGAAGAGCCGAAGAATCCGCCGCTTCGACGATACGATGGTGATGAATGTAATAACTCGCAATTGGCCAGAAGAAGCTGCCGCTGTCTCTGTCGCCGTAACTGATTCACACTGGTGAAGTACATCGGAGCTACCAAGCTCCAATGGCGGAGATGTTGGTAACGAGAGTATTTCGGATAGGATTAATACGATCCCTGGTGCTGGTGCCAGTGCTGTCGCAGCAGGAACCACAGGATACCGAAGAAGATACCGAAGAGAAGAACAATCTCGTTCGATCGCTAAGAGGAGGGAAAGATTGGGCACGTGGAGAACGTCGGGAGCGTTGCTTGGGAAACCTGGAAGATCGCCGAAGAAACAAAAACGACGATGCAGAACTTGCTAGCTCGCTGCTCCGATTTCCGAAGATTTTATCTGCAATGGAGAAAAGAAACGCGTGGAATTGATTCGGCTGCAAGGAAATTGGAAACGAATCGGAAGCTAGCTGTGTCTATAAATACCGGGAAGAATTATATGCAAGTAGGTGGTGGGAACGAGGAACCTAGCAGCGATGACGATGACGGCGGCAACAAGAAAAATGCAGCATGTCATCTACACCGTCTACGTCTACTCTTACTCGATCGAATATGGATCGCTGTCGGTTATGTTTGATAAAGAAGGATGAAGACAACAAGGAAAATATCGAGCTAGTCAAAGAGATGGACAGATCTCTCCATTTGATTATAATGGAGCCGGAAGAACAGGAATCGTTGAAACATTTAGACCCGACGATTTGCGAAATACGATCGTAGAAAAATTAAAATTCCTCCGTGGAAAAGACCAGATCATTCGACAGACTATCAGGCGTTTGGAAATCGACAGCAAAACGAAACGCGAGACGATTGCGCGAGGTCTGTTCCAGATTACCGATATCATCTGTTCGGTCGGCGGTTTTGTCGGTTTTCGATGGGATGGAACGAAATATGACTGTTTCTCCTGGTGATAATAATCGGAAGGTCAAGCTAGAGGCTGCTACTTCCGGTAGGGTTTTTATCTTCCTTTTAGAGACGTCTGATGCCGGTGCTATGGGAATTTTTAAAACGTTTATTTGCATTACTAATTGCATTGCTTAACTACTTGTATCTCGCATTTATTCAGGGGTACTGACCTCTTCTTTCTTAGATTTGTCAAATTAAAAAATTGGAACGATAATCGTCCGGTGTGAATGCCCTGTCTCGAACCAAATAAAAAATATATTCGTTGGTGGTGCGGAATCTTAGTAAATATTTTATTTGCAGTTTATATATTATTTTGATAGAATATTAGCAATAATTGGTTTAATTCCGTGGGATGAGAAAGACTGAAAATCATTGATCTATGGTATAATGGCGAGGAGAAATAATAAATTGGTGCGTTTTCTTTCGAAAGAAAGGACTAAAGAAATTTTACCTAACGTAGAGTATAAAGGCAGGTTTTGAAACCTGAATAAAATTTTACGTGATAAAGGAAACTGTGTACAGTTCATAAACAAAGTCAATTTTTAAAATTAACTAAATTTCATTAAACACAGATACAGAGGCGAAGTTACGTTTTAACGTACAAGTAATGATTAAAGAATATTTTATTTAACATATTTCCGTGACGAATGAACAAGAAACTTCAATCCATTGTTATTCATAATTACTTCGACTAACTCTAAGTAATTTTTGTATTATAACGTTCGAGCTAAACAAAGGCTAACAAACAAGAACTACGTAGACTGCAAGCTTCTATACGACAAGAGAGTAAATTTAAATAAACACTGCAATCTATCACGATATCATAACTTTAAGTGTATTAAGATAAAAGATAAGCACGATCTTGGTCTCAAGCTTGACACAAAAAAGTGCAACGATGCCCCGTAGAAGATCAAAAGGTTCTTCACGAAATCGCTAAAGGAGGCAATGCTCCCTATCGATCCTAATAAAATCAATATACTATTGCAATATTCTATTACAGTGTACAATACATTATTGTAATTTCTTTACTTTATAAACTTTGTATCACGTAGATATTATATTATAGTTTTGTACCAAATACATCTAGTTAATTAGCTACATTTAAATTGCATATCTTTATGCAAATTTATAGATAAATAGAGAGATAGTTAACTTTATTTTTCTGCCTATTCGGTCTTGAAAATGGGGTTGGCACATGGTTTCGCGTACAATATTAATGTACATAAACATCCTTGTTATATCTCATATACTTTGGATACTCTGTACTGTTTTCTTCTCTTATTTCTCTGTATTTTCCATTATACCTTCCTTTTACTATCCTCTCATATCGTGACTGTCATATCGTGTATTATGCAAATTTATTTTTTTACGAATACGACTTAAGGAATATGGATTTGCCTTTTTTTTCTTAGCCTAAATATTGTAACAAATAAATTCATTTATTTTATTTATGTATTCGTACACATTGTGTGCTTCTCACATACTTTTCCTTTTTTAAATTTCCCGTAAATATATCAATATTTTTACTTCATATCTTATAACAAAATGTTTGGTATTAAATACTAAGCTTAACTCTTTGTACAAAAGTTCTTTTTGATTTGGTCAAATTCTATCTATTAGTCTGGATAGCGTGTTCTCGTATCTGTTCATACTTGTTGAAGTAACTACTTCAAGAAAAAAACTCTACATCTTCATTTATGTATATCCCTGGTCTAGAAACTGCTATTACACAGAAATATTCTAAATAAGGAGAAGTGCATATTATTGTACCCTTGAACATACATTATGTTTTAGGTTGCAAGGTCTAGGAACAAAGCAACTAATAAAAAGATTTCTATTTATGTTCTATTTATGTAGCCTCTAACCAAAGCTATAAGGTTAACTCTTTTGGTAATGTTCTTTTGCTATAAATATATGAACCTGCTTCCTATCATTCCATTGTCTAGTAACACTAAGAGAGTAAAGATCTGAATCAGCATAAACTTATACTTGTACTTATACTTTTAATTATTTCAATATACTTTTCTATTACAAATTCATGCACTTGTTCCTCAATAAATCACACTCAACGTCAACAAGACTCTATGGCTTGAATGTTCTTAAATTACTCAGAATCAGAGCGTTTATGGTTCTCGAGTCGTTTCTTAAAATTTAAGAGAAGGACCATTTTCACGGCAGGAAACTCAGGGCTAATAATAACTTCCGTTTTCCTCTTGATGAATCGGCTTTCCAGCCGCCCTTTATGTTTGTATAACAACTAGGAGGGACTGGTCTCCCCGTTTTACGCGTATTTATTTGTCGCCATCGAGGTTTCCGTGAGGGATGCAGGGATTTATGACGCCACTTCGAGAGGTGCTTCTCGTTTGGGGCCATTAACGGTTGTTACGTGCAGACTAGATTATTACAACGATGATACGTTATCACATTATTATTTTAGTCGAGTTAGATTAATTATATCACGGATATACCGAATAAGAAAGTATATTTAGTATACTTAAAATTTAAAATTGACATTTGAGGTAAGAAAGTTGTGCTATTAAATTGATAAATTTAATAGACAAATATTTATATATACGTTAAAAATTCACGAATTATAAATTCACAAAATACTGAAGCAAACCGAACGAAAGAAATATAAATATAGAATTAACAAATTAAAAAGTGCATTCACCTTGTTTAATTCATGAAAAATATGATTAAAATTCCACGTGATTAACGATCCTATCGTGTTCAGATGTAAATATATATAATCAAGAGAAAAATGTCATATAAAATTACGTGTTTGTCGAAGGCTGTGTTAAAAGGTTGTAATAAAAGTAACAACCATAAGAATACCAAAGGAATACTTTAGTCCACGATATAGCCTGCAATTTCACGTCATCGAGCCTTTACGTTTGGATAAAATTAAAAGGGAAAGATATATCAAAGGGATATATATATCGAGTATTAGGTCGTTTCGTTCGGATACAACGAAATCAAAATGAGCTTCATAGAGTAACAAATTTCGCTGTTAGTATCACAGGAGCAGTGAACATTTTGAGACGTTTCGTAATTGCCTTTTCTTAAAATATCGTCCTTTATTTCTTTTTTGTTGTTCCTCTTGTATCTCATATTTTTATCGTAACTTTCTAACAAAGTCCTAAACGATCTATATTCGTGTTCGTAAACGTTTTTGTTTCATTATAGCTGTAAAGTGTACGCACAAAGTTTGGCTGTTAAACCGTGAAACAACCTGTATAATGAAATAACAAGTTTTTAATGGAAAAAAAATGGAAGAAAAAAAAAAAGAAGACAGGATCAAGTGAAGTTTCTTCCGCGTGAGAAACTGAGGGAATTGTCTTTAAACCCGTCCTGGGATGATTCGCAGATTCCCGCGTGAGTGACATGTGTCACAAGGTATGTCGAACCCTTATTTAGAAACGCATCAAAAGTTAGCCCACTTCCAGTCGCATACACGCACACAGTCACAACGCCTGGCCCCTCTCTTCATTGTCAGCCTAATACCACGATCGACTCTTTTTTCTCTTTCTCTTTTCTTTTCTTTCCTATTTTTTTTTTCTTCTTTCCTCTGCTTCTTTGACGTACAGAAGCGGGAACATAGAGGATTCCCGAACACAATGCGACGTAATTGGAAGTCACCGGATGCTGAGAATTGGTCGTTTCCCATGATTCGTGAATTTATCGAGCTTGACTCGCGAATCGTCAGAATTTCTTTACCGTTTCTAGTTAACTATAATTTTAAATCAGAATCTGTTACGATTACATTGCGGATTGTTTACGCAGATTCTTATCTTTGGGAAAAATGATTCAAAGAAGTAGAAAATTTGTCTCGCTGAAACGTCGAACAGTGTTCGCAGAAAACACTGCGAGTGCCAAGAGACGAGATTTCTACGAGGAGAAGAAAATTTATGCGTTAACGAAGTGCAAATTCATGGAAAAGGAAAATGTGTCCGTAAAAAAACCATGCGCGTGCCATGTTTTTTAATTGTAAACAAAACTCAATGTTGCGTTCATTTAGATAGACGGCACAGATAAGAGCGAAGAAACAATTGACTAACATTCATTGACGATTATATTTTTGTTTATACTGAAATTTTGCATTGTGCTTATTATTATTATTTATTCTCCAATAAAAGATGGGAAATTTTCGCAAATAACACACGAAGCATTTTGCTTTGGATATTTCACATACTTTTTCATATCACGTGCATTCTGCTGAATTTTGCACTTTCAAATTTCCTGTAAACGCATAAAAATCCGCAGTCTAGTTACGATATACGATTATTGACTTCCTCGTTAAATGCAATTTTCATTGGATTTTCCTATTTCGTTCGCCAAAGCTCGCGCTAATTATTCAATACAGTGGAACTGGATTTATTGGAGGGAAATTTTAGTGAATGCCCGATTAACTGAACTTTTGCTGGTTGAATTCACTGACCCACTAACCGAGCGCCAACTCCTATTACCTGTATGAACGAAAAATAATGGATAGCAGGGAGAAATTTAGCGAGCTCCTACTGTATACCAACTTCCATTATATCTACACCTAAACTGTTTGTTCCACTACAAATTCAGATAAACAGAGTTTTACCGTAGTTACGATAGTCTGTCTGTTTGATAAATCTCATAAATGATACATTCATCGATGCCTTCAAAAATACACAGAGAAATAAAGAAAGAAATTAAAAAAGCTTAGTCTGAGCGAAATTTGACGCAAGAAAGTTGCTTTAACACGAACACGCGAATCCATCAAAAATTTTCTATATATCCCCCCACCCTCCACCTCATCGTCCCCCCAACCATTATCGAAGAAGAAAGCTTGCTGGTCTGTGATTTAACTTCGTCCCACGCTGAACAATGAGACGTCCACGTCGAAAACGCGGTTCTTTAATACAGATATTTTTCATAAGTCGCATTGTGTGCAAATAATACTGGCGAAGTACATAAGTAAGTATATAGGCGAGCGGTGTGATGCGCGTGAACGCGCGCGACCGAGCTCCATCCGTAATTCGCAACGCGCGGCGTATCCCCGCGAGGCGCGACGCGTGTTAATAAATCTCGTGAGATCACGGCCGGCAGAGAAGAGAAAGAGGACGATGGAATGGGAAGAAGGGACGACGACGACGACGACGACGCCGCGAGAAAACGAGCAAAGAGGAGCCGGAGGAGAAAGAAACGAGCAGGACGGACCTCGCCGCACACGAAGGGCGCGAGAATTGTTCTTCCCTCGTTTGCGCTCGTTCTATGTCCGATTCAGAGTTTCTTTTTCTTTTTGTTTCGTTTTTTTTTGTTATTCATTTGTTGCTCGTATCTGTGAGAAACTATCACCGTTTTGTGTTTGTGATAATTGGCTAGATGAGAATTATGGCGATCATTTGTGAAATGGTTTTTTACATTTTTAGTAGTGAAATATAATTTTTATTTGCAGTAAAACTAAGGAGACCTGTAAGAGTTGAATTACGTAACTGAAATGAAATTTTCACAATAGTAACTTTTACATACCGTTAGGATTTTTCGCTCGGCAACTATCGATTTTCAGAGTTCGCTGATTTCAGGGATTTCGATAAGATCGAAGTTCGAAGCTTGTGACTTTTCAGGATCTTTTAGGAGTCGCAAGGAAGAAGAGGAAGATGAAAGGAAATGAACAAATTGAGAAGTGGCTTCTTATGTTTTTCCTAATATTTAGTTCTTTTTAATTTACAGGCATCGTTTTAATAGTACATCATTGAAATATCACGATGATATGACGCTACTAATTATGTAATTACCTGTGTAATTATATAATTACTAATAATTACTAATAATTACACGATTACCTGCAATAATTACACAATTAATAATAATTACATAATTTCATTTCTAAAAGCATGATTTGTACGTTACGATTAAATCGCCTAATTTCCTAGAGAACTTGTAATTTTTTCACAATACGTACACAATTTTCTAACAGAAAGTCACATCCTCCATATCGAAAGAAAAATCCTCTTACCCTACTTTTAATATTAATTATACTGTTAAAATACATCATCCTATTATTTACAGCTATTAATATTACTAATACTGATGCTAATATATCAAACCTATAACATTACATAATATCGCCAATGATTTACATAATTTCATTTCTATTGGCCAACCACAATAAAAACACCAGACACTTACGCATTGTTCTTCGACTGTTAAATTTCTTAATTAATCGCATCCACCCTGCCGAAAGAAAAATGCCCTTACCCTACTTTTAATATCAATTATACTGTTAAAATACATCATCCTATTATTTACAGCTATTAATATTACTAATACTGATGCTAATATTATCAAACCTATAACATTACATGATACCGCCAATGATTTACATAATTTCATTTCTATTGACAACTAAGTGATTGCGGATTTTGTCAATACCAATTAATGACAAAATCCGCAATCATTTAGTTGCCAACTACAATAAAAACATCATCCTATCATTAAAATACATCATCCTATTATTTACAGCTATTAATATTACTAATACTGATGCTAATATTATCAAACCTATAACATTACATGATATCGCCAATGATTTACATAATTTCATTTCTATTGGCAACTAAGTGATTGCGGATTTTGTCAATACCAACTAATGACAAAATCCGCAATCATTTAGTTGCCAACTACAATAAAAACACTAGACACTTACGCATTGCTTTTCAACTGTTAAATTTCTTGAAAAAATTATAATTTCTCGATAATCCATACGCTATATGGTAAGAGATAATCCCACGTACCATTTTCCCAGAGAAAAATTCCCTTACCATATCCGGAACATTGGCGAACAATTAGAAATTCTCACAATGAACAGGGGAAGATTGTCCCCCTGTTTCAAGGGAGAATCTCTGCTTCTCGCCTTCTATTCATCTTCCACGTCGATCCTCTTCCGATTTTCTCTGCAACGAGAACCGTGGCTTTTTCTTTGCTTTCTCGTCTTTATCCCTACGTTGGAGTAGCTGCTTCTTTTCACGGCGGACAGCATCGTCGAGTAAGAGAAAAGGAAAAGAGTCGTCGTCCGCGGTTGGTTCGACGTTAACGCGACGAGTGAGAGGGAAAAAGTGTGTATTTAGCGCGGTGAAACCTCAGACACCGTTAACGTGCTCGTCTTTGGCTTGCGAACGCGGTTCCGTTATGACTCCTTTTGTCACGGGTCTGCACATTTTTCTGACCGATAAACCATGGGCCACGAGCATCGTTACAGCCACGATGAAACGATTTATTTTACCATCTAACCCTTTTGTAGTGTAATAAAATAAGGTAGAATTTAAAATAAATCGTTCAGAAACTGCGCTCCACTATATGGAAAACTAGAATGCACAAACTGTGTTAGCTGCTTTATTTAAACATTTGCTTCGCCGATTTTTATGCATTACGATAGTACAAACATTTCTTCTTCACCTTCAATAATTGCTGCGTATGGCTGAGGTTTACTCGTTTATAGGAGATAAAAAATTGGAAAATGCACACGACAAGTGAAAATATAGAAAATAACGAAGATACAGTAGCTACTTATATAACATTGACATAACATCCTACCTACCATTAGATTGCGGATTTTTCATTGGGTCTATGAAAATATGAATTTCCATAAAACTACACAGACCTAACGTATACGCGAACGCCAGCAGATATATTAAAGGGCTATCGTTTTTTTCACTCTAATCCAATTAACAAAGAGAAGCAATAAAGACAGTAAATTAATTTCGCACGCTCGTTTCTTTTTCACCATGCTGCCGCTTCCAAAAAATCTCCGATTCACGTAGCCGTAAGAATGAAAGGAGCAAAAAGCGCGGCTACGAAGAAGCTGGATCCTGAAACGCGTTTCGAAATCACAAAGAAAGGAAACATTGAAAAACAGAGGAGTCGGGTTGAAAAATCGGAAAAAAACCAGGCTGTCTTTAACGGAGAGAAAAATAGAGCGTTATTTGCTGCAAAACCAAAAAGTCGCGGGCATCTTTTAACGTAATAATGAAAGGGTACACGGTGGCACCGACAAAGGAGACTCGGTCGCCGTCAATAAAACTCCTTTAGTTGAGCGGCACAGGCCGCTTTAATTAAGCGCATTCGTTTTAATTCGACTTAAAAGCGGCTGTTTAATTTGATTTTTCTGCGCCACGACAGAATCCCGGCCGATGCCTCGGCCCTCCTCGTCGCTCTTTCATTCGCTTGACCTTGATTTATTCAATAAACTGCTCTGGTCCTCTGCGAGTTTCAGCCCTGCAAATAAAAAGAAAAACATTTCTGTCATTCATGATAGTTTCTGTACCTAAACTAATCTTACAGAAGAACTTGTTTTATTAAAACAAATTATATCTTCGTATAACAGCATGATTATTTATCTATTTGCTATTCTACCAAGTAATTATATATAAATTACCAAAATAATAATAGGTACATATTATTAACATAATAATGGTAAAAGAAAGAGATATAGTGGTTCATGAAAATCCTGCTACATGATTTAACGTTATAAAAGAACCTGTTTCTATTGAAATAAATCATATCTTCCTATTATAATAAGATGTTTATTTATTTAGTAACATATGAGGTAATTATAGCAATTGGTATAATAGTAATTATAGGTAGAAAAAGTATACGATCACTTATGAAAGGTAGAATAATATATAAATACAGGTGGTAATATCTCGACGATATATCACTCTTTAATCATCCATTCAATTTATATTTAATATATTCAAAAACATGCCGATCTTTTAAAAGAAATTATAAGATACAAGACCTATAATTTAAACCGATTCTAACTTACTAATAATTTATTATCAGCGAATAACCTATTAACCCATATTGATTATCGGTGCAGGTGTAAAGAATCAATTAGAAAAAGGTAATTAACGACGTTTTTCTCGGTAAGGAAATTAGAAAAATCTCATACCTTATACAACAATTTTTATTCGATCTTCTATTTAACACTGCAAATCTCGGATATTTTATATGGAAAGAAATGTAACTAACGTTATCGGTAATCCTTCAGTCAGCGAATCGCAAGTTTTGCAAGATCGATATTGCATCGAGATGAAAGAATCGGAATATTCGCAACTATTTGCAACACGACGCACGAACGCTCGTAAATCCAGAATTAACGCGAGAAAGTAGAACGCGGCGAGATTACGAAGAAGAAGAAAAAAGTAGAGTAGAGCAAAATAGAACGTAGTAGGATAAAAAATTCGCTTCTCGAGGAAGTAGACGTATAAATGCAAAGCAGCCGTTCGCCATAGCCGGATCTTGCAACGTAGGAACAAAAAGACGCGTGAAAATGGACGTGAGAAAAATGGCCATCTAAAAAATGAAGGTCCATTTGGAAATTCCTGGTTAGTATGACGAGACCAAGAAATATCCGTGGAGAAATGTAAGAGAAATGAGAAGATAAGGGTGAGAGGGTGAAAGAGGCGTCCGGATGGCATGCAACAAGTTTGGACCATTTCCTTCAATTTTCTTCTCGTCATTCTCTCTTAGGACCTTAATTGTTCTATTATTGAGGATGATACAAATATACGTTACGAATATGATGGAATATTGAAAGTATTTTTCAATAGAACAGGAAAATAAGTATCGATAGAAATTTTAATATTAATTTTAGGAGAAAAATGGGAAGAAAGAAATGAAATATTGGGTAAATTCTCTGTTTAATCGTTCAACATCTGGCACATTAAATCCAAATTGTGTAAAAGATGTAATATTTATTTATATATTATACATAGGTGTTTTGTTATTTTCAGATCAAAGATTTATTAGAAATATTAATCCGATCTGTAAATTATTCGCTGTTTTGCCAGTGGAGCCTGACCAAGAAAGATTAAGTACATTAATCAGGGACAAAGTTTGACGAATTTTGAAAAGTAGCGTTTTTTTGAAATTGATCAAAAGTGATTTTGAAAAGCAGTGCAACATTCGGTGTTAAATGGTTAGACAGTCAACACCTTCTCTTACACACCTACAGACTGGTAAAACTGAACTAGTAAAAAGTAATATAAATAATAATTAGCACTAAAACTATCAACGATAATTCTATACTTGAATATCAATGCCAATCGTTTTCTGTAGACTTCACAACTTCAACGTTTACAGTATCCTGAAGAAAATAAGATGGTTACTGGAGATGAAGACAACGTAAGATCAAATTGCAAGTGTACTAATTAAAAGAGCAGATAAAAGGTAAAAAGGATAAAAAGAAGAAAGGGTGAAAGTGAAAAGAGGAGCAGGGAAGCACAGAAAAAGAAGAAAAGAACTAAAGTATTAGAAACAGAGATTGGGAAAGGGGTTAAAGGAAAGAGAGCGTTTGGAGAAAGCATGAAAAAGGAAAAGAGAGGAAAAGGGTGTCGCTAGAAAAGAGAAGGGTGACAGGGGGAGGGAGAAAGAACGAAGGTACGAGAGAAATCACGTTCTCTCCTACTTTAACGCGCGGTTCTTATGAATCGAGCGGAGGGCGTAACCCAGATTACTGTTCACCGAACTATAATATTACGCGAACAGATCGGTCTGCCTGTATAACGGGTGATCGTTGCGAAATTATCGCGCAACTGTTCCTCTTTAACCTCCACGTGATTTTTATTTATTTACGGTATACAGGCTACAATGGTACAATAAAAAATACATTTAGTTGGTTGAAAACGATTATTCTTAATAAAATTATTTAATTCTTTTTTTCATATTCGATAGCAATGCTTTTCATCAGGTTCGAGAATTTTCAAGAAACTTTAGTACCAAGAAATATTTTTCCTTTTTATCGCAGTATTTTTCTAATAAAAAATTATCGAAACATAATTAATAATTATTGTAAGAAATATCGCTACGTTTATTTAATCAATTCTGAAGATGTTTTAAACAATATAGGAACTCTTTCCGTTTCTGGAATTATTTAGAAAAAAGATTTCGAATTCTTAATCGCTTGTTCATTAATTTTCTACTAGGGACTCGTTCAGCCGTTATTTTGAAAAAACGAGTGGCTATTTCGCATTAAGAGAAGCTTTTTCCTACTTCACGAAGAACTTCCCTTTCCTGTTAGTTCAACGTAAATATTAGCTACCTCTAGGAAGATCGCGAGTCAGCCAGTTTCATCATCGCCCAGTCAATTATCACTCCAACTACGTACTTCATCCACTTGGAAAAGGAACTTCAATCCTTTCCCGGCATTTCTGTTCATCAAAAGATTCTTCTTCCTTCCTGAATTATCTTCCTACCGATGAAAAAAGGCCTGGTTTACGGCTCTTGCTGACAATTCCATCGGGGAATTTTTTACGGTTACAGAAATTCATTCGTAACGTTTCAATCATTGATTCAATCAAATATCGAAAGAACATTGTTAAAATTCCCTTAAGGACGAAATAAATATTCTTCGTAGCTTTTTACAAAATTTTATACAAAACTGAAACAAATTTTGTTCATTTTTCGCGAAATTATATAAATCGACATAGGAAGATATAATTTGAAATTTATAATTTGGCAAATACTAATACAGAGTCTAATGATTTAAAAACGAATCGAAGTTTATAATGAAAAATTATATTCTCAAACTATATTCCCTGCTCACGAAGTATAATATATTTTATCGATTATGTTACGTGTTTCATATTCTTTTATCATTAAGCTTAGCCAATCTTATTATTAGGCTTCTATTACTATCCATTTCGCAACTCATAATCTTGCAAATGTATGTAATGACGTATTGTACAATCTCGACACGTTCATCGTACGCCAGTTATAAACGGAAATGACGTATAAACGAAACGACGTGTAAGTATACGTCAAACAACGATGCACGTCATGAAACGCAACGATATGAAGTAAACGAAAACGATTTTGCGACGAACATTGTTATATAATAATAAGGTACAGAATAATTGTTACGTAATAGAAAAACACGTTAAGGGTTAACAGCATTGAAACCAGTCATTTATAAACTAATTTATAATTAATACTTTACTATTATATTATTTGTAATATTTTATACCGATCTCAGTCGAGACGCTATCGATTATTTCGATCGTCACTTAGAAGAGCATGATCACAACTTTTTGCTGGTTCCCATACTAATTGGTATATTTTTCAAATGAATAAAACAAAATGTTTATTAGATATGTACTGAGAATATTTATAAACAATTAAGCAATATTAAAATTATTGATCCGATTTAATATTAACTATCGGAAAATTGAATGGAACATAATGAATTATATTGTTCCTTGTATAATTTCCAATGGTACTTTAGCTTGCAGCGTACGTACTTTAATAATCATGTAGTATTTTAATAACTAATCTGATTAAATAAAATTTGATAAAATTCGTAGTTTAAAAAATTATACACACATTTATAATATAAACGTACGGAATATTGCGGTAACTTTTAAATAAAATAGAAATTTTCACAACGCAGAAACCGATTTCACGCAATAATTCATAATCCTTCGTTTGCAACCTTATTTTTACTGGCGTCGACTGCATACTGAGTCCTTTACATCCATGCGATCCATCCTTTTTTTAAAAAAATCGCCCAAAATTCTTGAAAATTCTTCCAAGTTTCTAGAATATCGTCCAACAGCTTTCATTGCAACGCGTTACCTTAATCTTTCTAAGCAAAGTTAGATTTAAACGAAAATATAAAAAAGATGAAAGATAACTTAAAATCGTTGGTCGATAAGCCACACACAGTATGCAAATACAATAGAAGGATAACTGTAAAAATCATCAATATTATTTACACATAGAATTTCAGAATAATTGGTAAATAAAATGCGTAAAAATCAGTGTTACTAATTTTACAAAAGAAAATACCCTCTAGATTAAATCCTTAGTTTCTACTAGAACCAACAATATAAAACTATTATAATCCATGTCATTGTATCACGCCAAACTAAGTTACTGAAAATTCTCAACGAGAATTGATTGTAAATATTCTAATAAATAAAAAAAAAAAAAAAAACTAATTTTACAGGAAAATTATTACCATGATAACGTATGGCTCGTAAAAATCGGATTAGGAGGGAACGTGTCAAATTTCCCCTGTTAAACAGGTTTGCGAACCAACCCGATGCATGGAATCCTGTGGGTTCACCCGGTACGTATTCCCGAAGGATACGCTTCGGAAAGGAAACGAGACGGAGTGGCCCTTCTCTATCTGCCTCCCACTCTTTTCTCTGTTGTTCTCCATCTTCGTCTAGCAGCAGTCGGTCGTCCAGGTAGTAGTGTCAGAATTCTAGTGCAATACGAAGGGGTGGGAACCCTTGGCAGTCGGAATTCCCAACCCCGACACGACCTTGCGCTTGCACATGCCCGCACGCACCAGCGGAACCCGCTCTTGACTGTTCTCTCTCTCTCTTTCTCTCTTTCTCTCTTTCTCTTTAGCTCTGACAGCACTCGGAGTGTCTCTGACGCGTACATGCAGTTACTCGTAAGTATTAGGTTGTCCGAAAAGTTTCTTTCGTTTTATAAGGAAATAATAGACGCACAATGTTTTTTGTTTTATATTAGTTTATTGAATTATGCACGAACATAATAATAGGAATAGAAGGAAATGGATTACACCTAATTCAATAAAATAATATAAAACAGAAATTGTTGTTCATCTATTATCACCTTATGAAACGAAAGAAACTTTTCGGACAACCTAATATCTACAGATTTGACCAATTTGTAAAATATATAAATGGATTTACAGATTGTAAGTTAGATTGTTAATCGGGTTACCGAAGGTCTTTAGAAATTTGGAAAAATATTAATAAATCAATGTGAGATTTATAATATTAGAAAATAGGGATTCACGGGCGAAGAAATTGTTACGTTTCAGAAATTGGCAATCTAACAATTTTCACATTGTGGCCTGTCGAGATAAAGGTTACCGTAATTTTAATAATAACGATTAAATAACAAAATCATTGTAATATTTTTATAACAACAATGTGGATCAGATTCTCAGTGAAAAACCTTACTTTACGATATCCAATTGATTTTCTCCACCCCTTTCTCTATTGTATCTCCAATTTAGAGGCGTCCTGTACTACGATCGTCGCAGCTATTCTTTTCTAGAACTCACGTTATATTTCCTCTATCAAACCTAAACGATGTTACTTGGCGCGTTTAACTAACCTTCTAAGCCCTATGTGACATTTTTCGCTTTAAAAACACTCTGCAACATATACAACGTACATGAACAACGAATAAATAACAAGATAGTTGCATGATTGCTCGTAGCCGAGATTCAAGTCACATTATCTCAAACTTAAGACGAGATCTCACATCTTCCACTCGTTCTTGCACAATTTCTTAAATTACATCTCCAATTCAGAGACGACATATGCGTATACCTATATACATACAACCATAACGTAACAACGACAAAATAATAAAAATCAGCTGCTGCTACCTACCCACGATTTTACATCACATTCTGTCAAACGTAACCAAGCGTCCGTATACTTTTGAGAGACAGTGTATGCGCATACAGGATCGCGTGACCGAGTGTATGCGTGTGCGGCGCGTATGCACCGCTAAGTATGCACCGCTGCTACGTCGGGCATTCCGGTGTGCACTTATGCGCACGTTCGTGCCGGATACGCTCAGCTTGTGCGCCTCGTCTGCCAGACGGCTGGAACTCGAGGCTGCGTTATGGTTACGACGCCTTATTCGCCACAGCCAAGGGTTTCGAGTTTAGGTTCTTCTCCGACTACGTTTCCGGCTTTCAGGTTTATTAGAACTGTTCTCCAGTTATTTTACAAGAGTAGAATTTTTATCAACGGCAAAAGAATTCTACGTCTTCTGCGTATCTATGGGATCATCTTAAATTTAGATATCGTGGAGGATAAAAAAATGTTAATGCAGCTTAGTCGCGACAGCAGAAGGTTCTCCTTCAACTACAACCGGGTTTCTGGCTTTCAGGTTTATTAAAACCATTTCCTAGCTACTTTCAAGAGCAGACTTTTCATCGAAGATACGACAAAACTCTGTGCCTTCTGTTTCGTATATTTGCAACGGGGTTGCCTTAAAATCGAAGCCCAATGGCGGATAAAAGAAATATCGAAATTTTAATATGCCTCAACCGCGACAGCGAAGAGTTCGAACTCTTCTCCAACTTGGCTTTCAGGTTTATTAGCATTAAATAACGTACAACAATGAGATACAATTTAAGAACTTGACAGGATAAATGTGATAATTTTGAAGGTTACAGAAAAGAAACATAAGGAGGAATTGAAAAATTCAATGATCGATTGCATATTATCAAAGTTATCCTTTTATTTGCTTACCCACTGCCAATGTTTCTACGTTTATGAGAAATTCGAATGCGCATTGCACGTGATCTGGAAAAATATACAAAATATCCAAGGCGTGTACAGTATTCGTTACAGCATTTCAAGGATGAAACAAATCTCTATTTATGTTGCACGTTACTTCATATTTATACTATTCTATTTCCAAGGGTATAAAATAATGATTATACAAAAACCTGAATTTCCCTAAACATTCGCAATCCGCCAATACGAAAATATTTCCTTTTGCATTCACTTTCCTCGGAACATGTAAACTCGATTCACCTAAACAACTCGTCTCGTCCAACCAGAATCTATCCAACGTTTCCGTTCCATTTACCCAGAAACCGCACAACCATGAACAACCGCGGCAATTGACAACAGCATTAAGAACAAAACTACCTGAATAGACGCCATAAAGTTTGTACTGTCGAGCGACTTCGTAGCAACTTGCACGTAGCTACGTCTATTAGCATAGTTAGTAGATCGATCGTACAGTTCTGTATAGATCAGGATCGCAGTAGAAGACGTCGCGTGACGATATTTCGCGCGATACGATGGCCGATGATACGACAAACGGCGGCGAAATCTAGAGCGGGCTGTTTCAATCGCGTTTCGCTTCGCGCGACGACGCGACGCTGCGCGCATATCTGGGTCAGCCGTGCGACCTAACTTGCACCCATGTGTGTACGTTCCCACTTATACGCGACGAATAATGCGGGAATGAGCGCGTGCATACCCGCGTTTCGATCGGCGCCACTCTATGGTCGGTCAGGTGTGCGTTGGTGATCGTAAATCGATCGATTCGGCCGATTCGATGCGATTCAAGAGCCGATTCGACTCGCTGCAACACCTCTAGCCGCGTTTAGAACGAACCAGCAAGAATATAGAACGAGAGCAGCAGCGTTTTACTGCTCGTTTTCTGTAAGCCACCATCGACCGATAGCTTCGTAAACTCATTTACAATTTTGTGTACGAACGTTTGTAGAGATTAGACCGAGCATCTGGAATGCTCGATAGTTATTTCCAGTTTGATCTTCGATTAGACTCGTGGCAACCATAACCAACGAAGAAATGAAGATTTTTCAAACGTTCTTAGGATCTTTCATAACGTTCCATTTTTTTATTTCACGAACAATCGTCGAACGCTCGTTTACGCTATCGATTTTTCGCTCTAATTACGTTTAATGGTGCGTTTAGCTCTTTTATCGCTCTGGTAAAATTTCGTGAAATGGAAGCGCAAACGAGCATTCGATCGGCTGTGCTCTCACGCTGAACGAAATTTAAACAATTTACAGTTAACCAGAAGTGTACAGAAACGCGAAGAAAGTGAGATCATTCTTTGTCCGATCGATGGACGAATGCTCGATTGCGATATCATCTTTTAATTTTACCGAGCGGACAACGAATATACTCTCCGTTGGTCTAAACCCACCACGAAGCGGCGCAAGAGCAAGCTCGCTTCGCGTAAACGCACCTTCATGACGCTCTGTGTACGTAAGAAAATACATATCAGTGCATAAGTATTAGAATATTTAACAGGGAACGAGATAAACCCGAGAAATGATTAGGAGCTTGTTAAAAGCTTCTTTTGGGAGCCGTGAATTACAATCTATAGAAATATTTTATGTTATCAAATAAAAATTTCATAAACAATAAATATTTAGTGGACAGTTTTTATTCGTTCATTGTCTTAACCAATCTGCAATATTTCGATTACTAAATTTTTTATTGTATTTGTTACTCTATAGTTCATTGCGCTCTACGAATGATTCTATTAAACGAGATGCAAGTTTTTATAGAATCATTCAATTTTTCAAATTAGTGTTTATAATGCGAATAAAAAAGAAGAAATGTCTCGCGAATTTGCTTATCACGTAGAAATTTTATGTGAAGGAACGTTAAAATATTTACTAAAAGGAAATAGTTATCAATACACTCTTTCTTCTACGATATTCATATATCTACGAAATTCCCAATTACCAAAAAGCATTTACACACCATTGCATTTATCGCGTCATATACATAGCAATTAATTAGTACATTCAGGTACATTGAATTTCGTGTCATCGATAGTACGATCGATACCGTGAAAATGAAATGGATCTGCTACAAAGAAAAAATACGCTTCAATAGAAAGCAAGAGTATGTACAAATATTTGTTCCAGCCATTGTATTAGGTTGTCCGAAAAGTTTCTTTCGTTTCATAAGGTGATAATAGATGAACAAGAATTTCCGTTTTATATTATTTTATTGAATTACGTGTGATCCATTTCGTTCTATTTCTATTATTATGTTCGTGCATAATCCGATAAACTAATATAAAAGAAACAACATTGTGCGTCTATTATTTTCTTATAAAACGAAAGAAACTTTTCGGACAATCTAATACATATCTCAAAAAGCAGCTCCATTGCGATTTCATCTTGACCACAAGACATTTACTCGCATTCAAGTAAGTTAAAACGCAAATACTTAACAGTAGAACTACCGATTGTTAACACAAAGCTATTTCTACCAAAACCAGTCAAAATGAGCGGTGTTTAAAAAATACGTAATAATAGAATAATTTTATATTTATTAATTTATTACTTTCTTACAGAAGCAATTCCATGTTATGTAGTACACTTTTGGTATTATTAATTCACCATGATCCCTAAACGGGGGTTAACACATTTATAAAATTGTAGAACCAGTCATTTTGACTGCTGTGGTATTTCTAGTGTTGACATCTAGCGATCAGGAATTTTCCTGATAACTGATATCATCATATCGAATGACACGCGGTAAAAATTTTAAAAACGTGTGGGAAGTTGTACAAAATGAGGAAATTAGTTAATTGGGGTTTGATAAACAGATTGCAGAACCCTTTTACATTTTGACTGGTATTGTATAAGTAGCCTTGATACAAAATTATTTTCAGTTTGAATACATAAAAAACAAAATAAAATTCATTATATTATTCCTTTAATTACCGTTACAAAAGAGTCATTACATCATTGCACGAAAAAATATAACACAAAGTAAGAATTTTAAAGCAAAATTGTAAAACCAGTCAATTTGACTGGTGTGGTAGTTCTAGTATTAATCAAACTGAAATTCATTGCAATCGTGTGGTTTGCCGCTTCCCCGTAGCAGATCTTCTAAAAACACCATCGATACCTTCCCCAATATTATTTCACGGCACAAATAACGTACGGGTGGCCTGTTTGGCATTACAGAAATAATCGCACGCTAATTAGACTGTCACGTGTCGAAGGTACGGAAGGTCGGGAGCGACGTTTAATCGAATTAGTAAGGCACTCGAGCGTGGCCGAGGGTGCTCAAATAGAAACCCGCCCCAAGCGTGGATGGTGTTTCGATCTGTTTTGTCTCTGCTTTGTCCCCGACCCTCCATACGTTCCGCTTAGTAATCAATCTTGTCTTCCGTTCGACTTCGACCTCGTTCCGTTCCCTCTTCTCTCTTTCTCTATCCTCTTTTCTTTTTCTCCGCGCCTCTCGATATTTTTTAATCGACCGTCGCTGACCGACGCGCTTGTCCACCAACATGGACAAAACGCGTCTCTAATCCCAGTGACAGGGAAATTTTCGTGGAAAAATCACGTGCAAAGCCTGTCAGGTAGAACGCTCGATGGAAATGAGTGTGCGAGGATTTTTAGTTTTATTATTAGCCTAGGACACAGCACAGGTCAAAAGTTTGAGATCGGTTCTAGTATCTGATATCGGGTAATTTGTGAAAGAAAAGGAATTGAAGATATAATACGGTTTTTTGGCTGTTTCGTAATAAATCGAAGGTTCCTGTTGGCTTTGTATCTTATTCTTCTGAGTAACAATTTTTCATTGGTTTTCTTTCTATTGAATACGTAATTATTATTAAATACCTAAATATGTAAATGGTGAAACTTCCGAGCAATGGACAGCATGAACTTGAATCTTTTTAATATATCTCGAAAATAATATCATTTCCTCCAAAATTAAATCGGATATATTAATTAAGTTTTCGCGTTATCGTTTATTTATTTAGAAATTGTTCGAATCGAATATTTAAAGAAACGCGAGATCGAGCAAGCTCGAATTAATTGATTTAAATAATTCAAACGAGACGCAGAAAAGAAAGAAACGCACGAAACGTGTGGATTTTAAACGAGCAGACTTGTGACAATCAAACATGGAAAAGTTTTCGCACACGATGCATCCGTGCGTCATGTGCACTGCACCAAGGACGCTGCATGACGCACTGGCGCATTATAACCACTTTACCAGTTAACCCTGTATAACCCGGTGTAACTCCCAGGTAATGTTTCACGCGTCCGTATTTCGTCTGCGTTCCAGTTTAAACGCTCCGAATCAGTTTTTATTCCAACACGTACACGTATTCCGTATAACCGTTAAAACGAATCTCAATCTGTTTTCTTCAATTTAGGCAATTCAAGGGTAATGAAAAATGAAAGAAGATTTATTCGATTTTTATTATTGAAATAATTATTCAATTAATTAATTCAATATTTTTCGAAATATCCATATACGTTGGAACTTGTATGGCGCGCACATTCTGAAGATTAAATTAACGCGCAACGAAGAAACTATAAATGCAGTTTACGATTATCAAGCAACTGAAAACATAGAATGGAAGAAATTTTTACTCTTGGAATAGTTGGAAAATTATTTAGATCGTACACAGAATATCGCGAATAAAATTATCTATATTACGTAATTGAGATCGCTCTCGATCAAACGATCGAACGATTGAAACAGTTTAAAAGCGATCGAAGTAAAACCGAGGAAAAGGCTATGGTTTTAACGTTTACCAGTTTCAGGAGAACAAACGGCAAAAAGTTTCGTTGAATTACTTCAATTTGTGTGATTATACTTAAGAATATTTAACCACAGACTATTTAACACTTAGAAAGCAACAGCTCCGTAATAGAACTACTGTGAAACAAGTTTATCTAACGTTTGTAACATTTCTCATTGGAATTCATCTTTTGCTAACAAAGTCGTGCGAAACACATCTTACGATCTGACGATAAGAAGAAACCGGAAAAACGAGCAAGTTAATAGATAGACAATACGTAGCTTCTAATTAACGTGGCGTATAAATGCCGCATGCAAATAGGGATAACGCGGTTAATCGTCGACGCGTGTTTCGAGTCGATGGATCGGTCAAGCTGTTGCGCAACGATATGGCAGCGCGTGCCTCTGAACAGACGTTCCTCTGTTCTCTCGTTCTCTCAGCTCCGTTTCTCCCTTCCTTCTCGATTCGCGCGCTTACAGGCCTCTGGCCTCGTTCGTCACTGCACTCTTTGTGCTTCTCTTTGTTTGCTTCGAAAAATTGGAAATTTTCAGTTTAAACAGAGACACCGTAGATTGCCAAAGTTTCCCGCAAGATCTATTTTTTCACGAACTTATAGCAACTTTCAAATAGAATTTTTTAATATTTTAAACGCTATCTTTCTCGCTATCTTTTTTATTATTATTGTTACCGTTAATGCGTATGAATGTATTTTTATGCGATAATTTATATAATATAGATTATACAAGTAATCAGAATTTAAATAAGAGGGGGAATTTTAGCAAAATTTAGATAAGTAGAATTTTTTAATATTATTTTAATAATAATTATTTTCCATTATTATTAATGTTAATGTACATGTAATACTTATTTTTATATTAGAATTTACATAATGTGTATCGCAGAGCGAATTATAATTCGAGTAAATGGAGCAGACTTTTTAAAAAATTTAGCCTTTTGATAGTGGAATTTAAATAGAATTTTGTAATATCTCTGTTTTAAATGTTTTAATTGTATGGTCGATTTAGAGCTTCCGTTATTTATTTCGTCTATTTGTTTAACACGTTACTAGTTGTTTTTATCCGCAGACGTGGTTGTAATTTAAACGGTGGAAGAAATTTTAGAAAAATTTCAATCGCAGAATGTATCGAAGAGATAAAGTACGATTTACCTGTACCAATCTCGTAAATGTAGGTTAAATTTAATAGTTTATTTCCCGGGTTGCGGCAATATGAAATACAAAATCGTATCGCTTCGCAGAAAATTGAAAATCCTCGTTTCATAAAGGTAAGAAAAATATCGAACGAAGGGCTCCGTAAACAAAGTTGTTTCGAGCGAATAATGAAATTGAATCTGTTAAAAAGCGCTAAATTAAAAACGTGATTCCTGGCTAGCAATGATACACCGCAGGTGTATTCGATTTTATTAAAATCTTTGCCTCTTTCGAAATTGTTCAATTCATTTATTACACTACATTTGAAAATTCATTTACAAACATTTCCATATATATTTAACCACACAGAAATCTAATCAGGTTTAGCGAATAAACCTTTAGCTTCTGTATCTTTATATTCATATTTTTATATTTTCATGTTTATTGTTATTATTTCAGCAGACAAAAATGATTTGTAGAATTCTAACAAAACGTATCACGTAAAATTGAAGCGGGAAATCATCTGTATCCTCAAGGATTTGCTGGACATTTATTTTCAATGTTAGAGAAAGCATATTTGAGTCGGAAAAGACCGAAATGAAGCAGTAGATTTATTATATTTCGGTATATTAAAATTATAACAGTTTCAGAAAATGGACTGGATTAGTATGATTTTTGAGTGGTTTACGCGTAGTAATGGTAATGGCTAACCAAAGCAATTTCTCTTTCATTCGTGTTCCACAAGTTTATCGTTTTCATCCAACGAAATCTGCATACGATCAACGTTAAAAAACGTAGACAGTACAGTCTTGTAAAAGTTTCTTTCGATGCATTTCAGCTTCAAATATTTCATTGTAAGGATGAACTCGTTCTACGATCAGAATAAAGACGCTAGCGAGATCTGAAAATTAGCACAGTTTCTCGAATAGACAGATATTTTCTACATCGAAGAGACGAACGAAGCGGTGATCTAAAGAAAGACGAAACTGTAAAACAATGATGAAACCGGAATAAAATATAATTTTAAAGAGACTAAGTTGTAAAATAGTCGTAAAGTGATATAGGAAATAATGGTAATATAGAAAAATATCAGACGTGGTATTAAATGAACATTTCTAATTTATTTACTACTATTTGTTAAAAATATTGAATTATGCAATACTTTGTTCTCGCATCATCAAAATCAAATGTTCAGTCTATGAAGTTTTATACATAATCCAAATATTACGAATGGTTCGTTCGATATTCACCGTGAAATTCCACAAAACCAGGACTTCGCATTCCGAGTATTCAGATGACAGCGTTCGATTGACAGAAGTTCATCGAACCAGACGTGAATTAACTCCCTCGTTGTCGATTAAACTGGCGATGTGCTGCAAACAGAAATGTTGCACTATTTAGAAAAAACGTTTTTTTATGTAGATTTTTGATGTACATAACTATTTCTATTTTGCTTATTCTCAGACAACAACAAACTTTTAATAGAACACTAATTGAACTTTTGATAGGACAAAATAAGAATTGCTGACGGTATAATACTTATTTATTTTAACTCATAGCCAGCTTTCTTCTTCCTAACTAATTAACTCACCTTTTTCACCTAATTCTTTAACTGGGAAATTTTTCTCAGTTTTTATCAATTTATTAAGACAGTAAATATGTTTTTCTGAGTAAAATTTACCAAACGTATATATATACTTTCCTATATATTAATGTAAATTAATATTTTCTATATATTAATGAACGTGAAAGTACATGTACACGGTGCCTCTGAAATTATGGTACAAACGGTCGGCTGATGATTCCAGATGGAAAAATAAGTGGAGAAGAGGAAAGAAAAAGTTTACAAGAAAAATTAGTTTGAAAATCCATCAGGTAGCCGTCTGTCGCCTGGTAGTTTCGAATTATGAAACTGTTGTTTCTGCTCGTGTCTGTATTTTGTTAAACGTGGACAGTGTCTGTTGTTATTTCTGTATTTAGAGGTAGGATCACAATAGCTATTATTTTATTCTTTGGATAAATCTATCACACCATTCTGAGCCGAAAAAACTTTATTGAATTTTCTTACATGGACTAGGGACAAAAAACAAAAGAATATCTTAAGGGGGTGTCCTGAATTAGAATGTTCTAAAACCGCGTCTTTTTGTGATTTTTTTTAGAAGGGAAAGAAAGAAATGAAGTTATTGAATTTTGAGGTATGGTTTTATATATATTTAACGAATACAAAAAAATTTTTTTAATGTAAAAAAATAAAATTATAACAGATTTCTAAGCCTATTTCATGGACTGCAGTTTTCAATCGGCGTGAAAGATCCAGCTCGTAATTCTTGATTGAAACGAAAAATCAAAAAAGGATTAAATTATCATATATTTTTCTTCTCGATGAAATGAAAAAAAGGCGGAAAATAGTATGAAATTAAAAATTTTTAAGGTGCTATAACAATTATTGAAATAAACTTTTTGATGAACTGTTTTAGTTCATCGAGAAGAAAAATATATGATAATTTAATCCTTTTTTGGTTTTTCGTTTTAGTCAAGAATTACGAGCTGGATCTTTCACGCCGATTGAAAACTGCAGTCCATGAAATAGGCTTAGAAATCTGTTATAATTTTATTTTTTTACATTAAAAAAATTTTTTTGTATTCGTTAAATATATATAAAACCATACCTCAAAATTCAATAACTTCATTTCTTTTTTTCCCTTCTAAAAAAAATCACAAAAAGATGCTGTTTTAGAACATTCTAATTCAGGACACCTTCTTAAACCTATCGATTAAATCTATCGATTATATCTAAAACTATCTTCTAGTTACTATTTTACTGTAACTAGCGCATTTGCATATGAATGACGATCAGTCATTTTCAACAGTGTCGCTATTTGCTTCCTGATTAATAAAACGATCGTTAAAAAGTACTAGCCTTATCCTTGATTATGAAACCATTGAAATTAAACAGAGAGCAAAGAAAGTAATAATAATCAGTAACAATAGTAAAGAAACGAAAGTTTCATAATTTACATTTACGTACGCGGCTACCTGCTGGGTTTCCAAACTCGTTTCTCTCGAAAACGAAGCCTTGAACGAAGAAACGTTGCTCTCCTCTTTCGATTTATTTCCACGCGTAGAATCATCAGCCAACTCGTACCGTGATTTCGCAGACGCCCTGTTTATACGCGTTTAGCAATCAAACGGTTAACATACGCTTCTCACGCGGTAGATAAAATATAAAATACGTAATTACTCGTAATTGTCCTTGTAACGACACGAGTCTTAACACATTGTTGACCAATCACGAGTTAACTCGTGTTTCCATGGTCAATCGTTGCCACGAGTAAACTCGCGGTGCGCTTTTATTCGCAAAAGAAATATTAAAAGTTGAATAATAAATAAAATTTATTAAAGTTTATTCTTATTGCTCTATTTCCACATCCAATTACGAAATAATAGCCGGTGACATGAGATAAATTCTCAGTAAAATTGCCGGTCAACAATGTGTTAACAGTGTAATTCGTCTGGCAATTCGTCTTCTATTACAATGTGCGCACTGCACGGACAAAGAGTTTTAAAAATCTCGTGAATTTCAAATAAATGAAATCGCAACTGTAGCATATTTTGTTGCCATTGTAGGGACACTGAAAGGTTCGAGCAGCTGTTTTCTGTAGAAAACCCGTCTCGTGCAACACAGAGAGGACCGTGGCAGAGCAGAGTTGGGCCGCGTTTATGAGTTGGCCACGTACAAATGGCCGCTACGCTGGCTGGCCGCTGAGCACGCCATTTTGCTCGGCAATAATTATTTAGCCTGCAGCGGCGTTCGTTTATTTGTTGCACGCGACCGAGTTAAATTTGTACTGTCGTTAATTCAACGGCTGCCACCCTCACAGGACAAGCTGAATTTACCGCGACGAAACGGCACGTGGTTGGAATTCGCGTGAGACGCGGAAAAATCGTATGGAAACTTGAAAGCCAGCTGCTCATGTAGATACGCACGAAAGAGTTAATTGTCACGAGAATGGTGTTTCTTCATTTTTCTAATTCCTTTTCCTAAGTTATATCTTTCGTATGTTTTTAACACTAGAAATATCGATAGTTAACACAAAGCTATTTCTATCAAAACCGGTCAAAATGACTGCTCTTTCAAAAATAATAATAGAATGAAAGAATAAAATATAAAAGTAATAATAGAATATTTTTATATTTATTGATTTATTACTTTTTTACAGAAGGAATTCCATGTTATGTAGTACATTTTTGGTATTATTAATCCACCATGATCCCTAAACGAGGATTGACACATTGATAAAATTGTAGAACCAGTCATTTTGACTGCTGTGGTATTTCTAGCGTTGGTATCTAGCGATCTAGCGATGGATCCGGAATTTTCCTGATAACTGATATCGTCATATCGAATGATACGCAGTAAAAATTTGAAAAACGTGTGGCAAGTTGTGCAAAACGAGGAAACTGGTTAATTGGGGTTCGATAAACAGATTGCAGGACTCTTTTACACTTCGATAAGTACCAGTTATTTTGGCTGGTATTGGTATAAGTAGCCTTGATATAAAGTTATTTTCATTTTGAATACATAAAAACAAAATAAAATTCATTATATTATTTTTTTAGTTATCGTTGCGAAAGTCATTACATCATTGCGGAAAAAATATGAAATAGGAATTTTACAATAAAATTGTAAAACCAGTCAATTTGATTTTTGCTAGTTCTAGCGTTAATATCCATTTTAACAAACCACGCAATAATTATGATACAATCTCGCTATGCTGCTGTCTCGATTTCATTTAATATTTATGGTATAACGATGTTGGTGCAAGAATAGTAACGAAGATATTTTGATCGCGTTGCGCAACATTAAATTAGCAATTCAACTTGTCAAGCTTTAGATAACCTGTTCACGTCGCTGAATATTTTCCCATTAAAAATTTGTTTCTTGGTTTAAAGTTTCTTTAGCCTCAGTGTATCTACAAATTTTTTATAGCGTAGAAAGTTCCAGGTTTTCGTTTTTCTACCTCTTCGCCTCTAATATTCGTATCCTCCGTATCAAAAAGCGCAATTTATCTTGTTTTTCTCTTCGTTCATTGTTAACCCCATCTTTCTTTTAAAAATTCCAATTAATTCACGTCTCACGTACGTGCACGTTCATTTCTTTACCTTTAAGATCCGTTTCCCTGTTTATTCATATTGGAAACCGCGAAGTATAGATCGATTTAATTACACGTGACCATCTTTGCGGAATTTCCACTCAACAATTCAGATCTTTTTCTTTGTCGTACACGCATGTAAAATTTAAAGTCACAGACGATCGTCACACAGACTTACACGCGTCTCGAGAAACAACGGATCGTATTATAATGCAAACAAAGCTTCGAAACTTGAACGATTTTCTCGGTGTTCTCACATTTATACCAACGATCCAATTCCAAAATTCACGTCCCTCTTCAAACTATTGCAATTAATTTTTTTCCAAAATACATACCTTAAATCCCATTCTGTTTACGACAAACTGTATTCCAACCGCGGCAAATTGATTTTCTATCGCAGATTCGTCGATCAAAAGGCTTCTGAGAGGCACATAAATTAGTTTCCTTATCGCATAAAGTGGCAAATTAAATTACATTCATTCGTAAGCTTCGAGCATCTTGCACTTTTAAAGCAAACACAATAATCGTCCTAAGAATTGCAAGATTTTCGAGCGAAAATCTACCTACACGTTGTCGCTCTGTTCCTTAACAGTTCGAAGTCTATTTTTCAAAAAAATGTAATTGTTCGATTCACATACGTCTCGTTGGTACAAAGAATGCAAGTTCGTGATAATCTGATGAAAATTCTACTTGGTAGGAGACAGATATTCAGTCCTTTTCAAGTCCTATTTCCCGGCGATAAGGTTTCTCTCAGTTAACAAACTCGGTGGAGATGGAACATTTAAGTTGCCAGACTTATCAGGTCTGCAAATATGAAACCGGAATTTGCCTATAAATGGCCCTAGCTGATAATGTAGTTATCACTAAACTGCGTCATTGATGCCAAAAGTCTTTGTTGACATCTCACAAACATTTTCGACTCAGAACAATACAACTTTTATACAACAGCATAGTTTGTAATAGCGTTGAACATGTCGAATTTTGTGCCTGGAAACTACGATTTGCGGACAGCATTGATTTTCTGTTACCATTTGAAGAAAACCGCTGCAGAAGCGCATCGAATGCTTGTCGAAGCTTACGGTGAGCATGCTCTTGGTAAATCACAGTGCTTTGAGTGGTTTAAAAAATTCAGAAGTGGCAATTTTGACGTGAGGAACGAAGAACGTGGAACGTGGAACGTGATCTATTATGAGCTGTTAAAACCTGGCGAAACCGTTAATACTGAGCGCCACCGACAACAAATGATCGATTTGAATCAAGCTTTGCGTGAAAAACGACCAGAATATCAAAAAACGCAACACAAAGTAATTTTGCTTTATGATAATGCACCATCACATACAGCAAAACCGGTCAAGGAAACGATTGAAGCGTTCAGTTGGGAAATACTTTCGCACGCGGTTTACTCACCAGATTTGGCTCCGTCCGATTACTATTTATTTGCATCGATGGGACACGCACTTTCTGACCAGCACTTCACTTCTTACGAAAATCTACGAAAATGCCTCGATGACTGGTTTGCCTCAAAAGAGCGACAGTCTTTTTGGCGTGGCATCCACCAATTGCCAGAAAGATAGGAAAAATGTATAGCTAGCGATGGGCAATACTTCGAATAAAATATTTTTAATCATTTTCATACAATAAACGTGTATTTTCTATACAAAAATTCCGGTTTCATATTTACATACCTGGTAGATTTGAGCAAAGAAACGTGTGCGATACAATCTCGGAATATAATTCATGATTACAGATTACAGATATTTGTGCATTTATGGAAAATCTATGAAAAAGTATACAAACTTTGACGATTATTATAATAATATTTGATGGGAAATGCAAATACCTGCTTAGGTCCCATTCTTTCGTTTATCTTCACGAAAGTATGGATTCGCATAAGTATTCGTACATCCATTCACGTATCATATTAATTAACAATTCAAATGTTAAGAACTATTGGGTTGGAAACTAGGTGATTGCGGATTTTGTCATTAGGTGGTATTAACAAAATCCGCAATCACTTAGTTGCCAATCCAATGCTTCTTAACATTTGAGTTGTTAGTTGAGACTCGAGTTGGGAGGAGTCGTAAACTGAGAGTCGAGTTGTGAGGAGCTGAGAGTTGAGTTGCCAAGTTGTTATGAGTTGTAAACTATTAGTTGTGAGTTGCGAATTATCTATTTAGTTGCTTAGTTATAGCACATTACTGTATTTAATTTAATCCATTGTTTAATCAATTATAAATAGATCCATCTATCAATAAATCATTGGAAACCCCAATTTCTAATATTTCTGAATAAATAAATCTTATAATTCTGAGAATAAGTGTACACTTACACCGAAAGAGTATAAGTTAAATTTCGATTAACAAACAAACTTTGATAAGCGCGTTAATATTTTTTACAATGCTATCTGTCGCTTATGTCGTTTTAACAATACAATTTCACTCGATTATTTTTAATTAATAATCATTTTTAATTATTCGATTTCTCTTTCTTCTTTTTCCGCGCTTTTACATGACCATTCTATTAGTATAAATCGGAATGCTTCTCTGCAAAGTTAATCATTCCGATTTATACTCTGACTTCTATGATAATGACTTCTGCCCGCCCACCAGCGAATTCAAATCGAACCAGCGGATAAAACGAAAACACATGGCCACGAAACGTTCATAAACTTCGATCAGAGTGAGAGCGCAGGTTTCCCTTTGAAGGCTCCTCGAACACGAGTTGTAGATACGCGGGCCCGACGATCGTGTTTCCCGTCAGGAGCTTAAAAAGCTTCGGGGTCGTGCCACAAAGAGGATAAATGCGACTGACAGGCTACGAAATTCAGTGGATGGAGGAATAGGACGAAAAGAAGGGGAGGGGAAAAAATAAAAAGAGAAAAAAGAAGAAGAGGAGGAGCAGGCGTATTCAGGAGCCTCGGTGGTAAATAGGTTAAACGGCAGGTCGAGAGGGCAGCCAATTTAAATCACCGCCAATTCCGTGCAGTCCGATTCGATCCACCCGGCATCGCTTTGAATCCTCCGCTTCCGCTTTTTCTCTCTTGTTTTTTTCAAGCCGAGTCTCCACCTTCCTTCAAGTTTACTCCAACTTCTATTGCTACTTGAAAATTACTATTTAATCAAATTCTAGTTGTTTTAAAGCGTTGCACAGGAGGATAATTTTGACTTTTAAAGAAATTGTTAAGGATCGTAATTTTGAAAATGTTTGGAATCGTCGGTGTAAATTTTAGAGACGAGAGTTGGGAGTTTTGCTACTGGAAAATTAGTCGATTGAACGTATCCGATTGAAGCTTCGATTCAGCGAATTGTTTCAAAGCGTTTTGAAGTAGATTTTGGGTTTTAAAGAAGTCGTTAAGAAACGTAGCGTTGAAACCGTTTGCAACTGATCGTCTAAATCTTAGAGACGAGAGTTGGAATTTTTGCTACTTGAAGATTAATCGATTAAAGTTTAATTGCTTTGCGCAATTACAAAGACAGACAGTTTTGAGTTTTAAAAAAATTTGTCGACTATTGTAATGTTAAAATTGTTTGGGATTGTTGATCAGAGTCTTGATATCGAGAGTTTAATACAATTGTTGGTTTTGATATTTGAATTGCTACGATAGAAAGTATAATATGTAGATTAAATAATGGATTTTAGTTTTTGTAAATTTACGTGAGATTTTACCAGCTACTAACGAGTCTACGTAAATACTTGTCTTCGTCACAGTACGCTGTTTACATTATTCCTTCAATTATTACAACTGTTTGTAATCAAACGTGTGACAAAAAATTATTATTCGCTTTATATGCTAATTTGCTCGATTATATCTGTCTTCTTTTACAAAACTAAATAATTTCTAGAATTAATTTACAATCAATCATTGAGATAATAGTTCTAATTTCTTCTCTCAAAGAGCTTCAACAATTACTCCAATTAGCACAGATTTTGCTATCTGTAATTTCTTATTCAAAGATCTTAACTCACATGTTCTCGAACTTTACTCCAAAACGATGTTCAAGATCTTTAGAAAGTTATATTCACGATTTTAATTAAATATATTAAATTCTTATATTATACACGCAATGTGTATTATGTTAAATTATTAGTATGTTAAATATTATTTATTTATTATTTATTTATTATCTGTATTTTCTTATTCGAGGACCTTAACTCACATGTTCCCGAACTTTACTCCAAAACGATGTTCAAGATCTTTAGAAAGTTATATTCACGATTTTAATTAAATATATTAAATTCTTATATTATACACGCAATGTTTATTATGTTAAATTATTAGTATGTTAAATATTATGTTAAATAACACTACCAAAAATATACACAAGATAAATATACAAATTATCTCGCTGTCGTCCATACTTCTAGAAGCGTAACAATCGTAACCACATAATGTAATAATTAAATTCGCTTCACTTTGTAAATCGTGAAAAATATCTAGGTGCCTAGAAACTTACAATTAATAAAAGAAAATCACTGAAAATTGCGAGGAAAAATAAGAGAGAAAAAGAGAACGCCAGTTCAGCCAAAACGAGCTCTTGCAACTTCTCGATATCGACTCCGAAAAAAAAAAAAAAAAGGAAAAAGCGGAAAAGAAGTGAACGAACAGAGGGTTGGTAGAGGATGGACGTTGAATACGGACGAAGAGGAAGAGGATGAAGAGGCTGAGCCCTGCGAGATCTCTCTTTGGCACCGAGCCAGCTACCGTCCGCATCGTCATCGTGTACTTTCCTCGTGCACGCGTAATAAAGATCGTCTTGCCGCTCGAAATCGCTATCTCGATTCCGGATTTCTAGACCAGACTGTCGAGCCGCGAACTAAATAGTCGTGACTGGAGTTCGTGCTGATACCAGCCGCAATTTTGAGTTAGGATTATGCGCATGAAAGTTCGTTTCATCGAACAGTGTATACGTAATTGAAATTCCGTTCGAATACGTAAAACTCTATCGCATTTTCCTTCTTTTATAAAGGTGAACGAACTTCATGAACTAGTGGCAAATTTGATGAAAGATATTGATACTGTATGTGTGTATATATATATATTCTTTTTTAAATAATTCAGTAGGTCGACATTAATCGAATAATTAACGAATTCTAATTTATTGTAGTTTATTGCGATATTACAAATTTGATAAAGTAAATGTAATAAATATTTTCGTGCGTGGTTTGAATATGGAGCAAGCTTTATGAAAGTACAAACATAATGGAAATGCCAATCTTTTGTACAATTTCAAATATGGTAAACGTGATAATAATTTTATTTATAGCTTGATCGTGGAAAATGTTTGACGAAATGAAAAAATAGATTTTTCTATAGAGAATCTGTTATTAATAGGAAATGCCGACAGTTTATGCGACTCTGAAATGAATTTCTGACGAATATTGGGAATTGTAGTGCTTATTGAAATCGTTACTATTTAAATACATTACAAATTGAACAGCTTATTCGTACATTTCAATTTGAAACTAATAAAAGAGGCAAAACGAATGTCTCTACCAGGGAGAATCGTTTATAACGTGATATAATAATAATATTTTTTACCGTTCCCATGAAGAGATTCTGTGGTAAAATCGAGCTACGTAAACAAATTATATTCCGGAATATTTAAAAACAAAAAAACCGTTTACCAATAACCAGAAAATACAAACGTGAAATTTTCAATAAAGTTGCGACGATGAAAAAAAAAAAGTAGATGCACGGCCTCCTTTCTGACAAACGAACCCTTTGTGGAAGATGAAATTTTCGATATAGCGATCGATCCACCGCAACGAAAATTCCAATCACCGGTATGGCGACGTATTTTCAATTTCTCCGCAAACATGTCGAGCGGACCGCAAAATCGGGTCATCGAACGACGAGAACGATCAACGGAGTCAACATCATTCCCTGTGCAACGGAGAGTAGGATTTAGAAGCGCCCGGAGAGAATTAAAGAGCATGATGACCGGATAATTGTATCCTCGTCGAATGTATCCGCGTTCATTTGCGCGAATGAACGCAGAAAATCGCTTTAAACGGGACTATCTTTGTTCCGCGTGGTATAATGCCAAGTGAATGATTGCGAGAAATTACTGACCAGCGTAATGCGATAGTAAGCGTGGGGTAAATCACAGACGTACGTAAGTTACTTTTTCTGTCCTTTTTTCTTCTTTTTTTCTCCCCGTGGAACGTGTAAAATGAGAAGTGGATTTTTTCGAATTTCTGGGATTATCGAAGCCTTCGTAGCCGTGGAATTTTTCAAGAATTTTATGATCTTTCGATATTATCGGAATTTTCTATTATCTCGCTATTTCTGATATATTTATCGTGAGATTTTTGAAACTTTCGAAATTTATCTTTAATTATTGGAATTTTTCGAATATTTGCTCATGTCTGATATATGTAACGTAAATTCCTGAAATTCGAAGATTTGGGGGATTTTTTTTTTTTTTTTTTTTGAACTTTTGGAATAATCGAAATTTTTCCAATTTTTAACGTTTCTTTATACTTAGATTTATCGCGAACTCCCCGAATTTTTAAAACTTGAAAAATAATTAGAATTTTCGGATTTTTTAAAAGTTTAACAATTGAAACTTTTTATATTTTCCATATATCGAAACTTATTTTTGCTTACTGTATCCGTGTGGTTACAACTGTTTGTTCTAAGAGTATCTCACAGATTACAGTGTATAATCGTTGAAGTACAACCTAGAGGAGGCTTACTTGCTATGCGAGTAGAAACTGTTATACCTTCGGGAATCTAAGAGAGCTTCGTCTGCATTGCAGTTAGCTTCATTAGGGATCCGATGACGCACTGATACCACATATGGTACTAACCTAACCCAGATCCCTGATGAGACAGGCTGCAATACCGAAACGTATAAGCATCCTTCTGAAAGGATCCGTTTCATATTCAGATGTTTCAAAGAAAATTAGTTTCAGAAATCTTGAAACTACGACTTTGTCAAACAGCTATTAACAAAATACTCGTTGCAAAATATTTACGTGAAATTTGAAAAGATCCTTGATAATTTATCAAAGAGTAATATTCTTCGGTTCTAACAACTTTGTTTCTCTCCTACACACACTCTGCAATTCGTGAAATTGTTCAATTCAGTCACTTCTTGGTCTGACATCAAACGAGAACAAATCTAAATTTCTACTTGAAGACAATTAGGTGTTTCGAATTTTCTATAAGAAATTTCAAATTTACACGTATTAATTCTTTTAATCCCTTCACGACTATAAATTTATAGATTTGGTTTGAAAGATGTCTATGTCGTTTTGCGAACTGTTCAAAATTACACCCTTCGATAGAACTTAATTAAATGTTTTTGTTAATAGGTAATTGCACAACCTAGACAGTAATAATCGTCGTTGTAATGGATTATGGTTGAACTTTGTGCAACAAGATATTGCGATTATAATTACTTTGACTATTGCGATATATTGTAAATCAATTTCTTTGACAATTTGAAATTCACAATATTCTATATAATAAATTATACAGCCGCGTGACAAATTATGAATCGTAGACCTAATTTATTAATAATATACCGAGGCTGTGAATGTTTATGCAAATCCATATTTTTATGAAGAACATTCGAAAAATGAAACGTGCATAGTAAATGAGACTCGCTAGATATTATAATGAACACTTTGCTTTGAATATCTTATACACATTTGCATATTATATCCATGATTACACGTTTGGATTTTCCACAAATGCATAAATATCTGCGGCTTAACAATAAATTATCAGTCTCGCAATTACTCGACGTGGTATCATGTTTTTTCAAAAGTGATATAAATAATATATAAGTACCATGTTCAATGTTTACAATATCTAATTTACTATTTATATTCGTCCAATTTTACTAAGAAATATATGTAGACACAACTATAATAATATACCTGCTCAATATTTATATCTCGTGAATTTTACTTTCACCAAGATTCGAAACAGGTAATTTGCAAATTTTTAATAATAGTAAAAATGAATGACACTAATGTACTCGTTATTTACATCATTTTACTAATTTTACTTTTGTCAAGGTTCAAAGCACACACACACCTACTATTTCCAAATTTGTAAATAATAAAGATAAGAAGCGTAACTCCTACGTCCAATATTTAACTCACTTTACCAATTCTACTGATCTTACTTTTGCCACCATACGAAGCATACGATCTCCGAATGTAATTGGTACATAAGAAAAAGAAGTATAATATCACCACGCGGTATATTTACAACATTTTATCAGTTTCACTTATCGAGATATATGTAATTTTGTGTACTACACCGAATCACCGTAAATATGTGTGTAAGTATGTGCGTATGCTCGTGCACAGCGTCTCGTAGAACAAAAGAATGTCACTGCTCCGTACGCAAGGTAAAAGTGAGACACGTGTAATGGGTATCCATGAACATCTTGTAAATCGCATATTAAATAAATACAAAACCATTTTATCATCATTCCTACATGTAATGAAAATGTTACTACATATTTATTTCGGCGATTACGATCCACAATTTTCAACATTACTAACCTTACTTTTATCAAAATTCAAAGCATACAATTTCTAGACTTTAAAATATAACGAAGCGAAACGTCGCTGCCACGTCCGATATTTCGAATATTTGGTCAATTTTTTATTTCTCTAAAAGTCTCACCAAACGATGTAGTTTTCAAATTTCGATACACCAAGAGAAAAGATGTAAGAAGATAGGGGTAACGAGGTCAAGTGAAGAACCTTCTTCGGCATCGAATGCATGCGGTATTAGTATACAGTATACAGTATACAGTACGGCCGCGAATGGGTTAAATGGGTCGTCCGCGTTCACTGCAACACCGGACCGTGTCGCATGCGCAGATTCGCGTGTCGTAGCCGCGAGTACGTCGGCCAACAATCTGCTTCACGGACATCCGCATAACCGACTCGTTATCGCGACAAAAGTGCTTCTAATGCCGGTATTTAGCCTTCCTGGAACGATCGCTGCCAGTTCCAGTTGATGGAAATTAGTTACCAAAGAATTAATTTTCTAATTAACCACTCTTATTTAGCCAAAATTCTAAGACTTCACGATCCACAGCATATTGATTAACTTTCCAATTAATTAATTAATTCCTCATCGTGGAATCATCGGTTCTGAGAAACAAAATTATAGTTGGTCGTTTAAAATACGTTCACATTTTCCGAATTCAAGTCCTTAGTTGAACTGAACTTGATTTCATTAAATGTGCATTAAGAGATTCGAAGAATTATCGAAGTATTCTCGATTTATTTAAATGTCAAATACATATGTAAGTACTTGGATGAAATAATGAATTTCTAAATATGTATGTATAATTTCGAAATAATGGAAATAATGAATTTTAGTCATTTTGAGGATATATCGATGATTTTACGATTGATCAATTATGGGATGTTTTTTTTTTGTATTGAAAAAGATTTGATTGAAATTAGAAAGTTTCGAGAGATTCCATTCTCCTGTAGCATGTTAGTCAGTTTTTCAAGTAATCTTAAAACTAATTTCCTACCTGTTAGGTAAGTGACTTCATCTGTCCACTCATGTTTATCAATCACTCTACAAATATAATTGTTAAAAATTCATGATAAAATCCTTGGAATATTAATCAACTTATCGATTTAGCTAACATCGATATCCAATTTTCCTCGACATCAATCTCTCCATGAAACAAGATTATTAAAAATGTTTCTCCAAAGAATCTACTAGTAGTCTCGCGATATTAATCAATTTCCCAATTAATCAATCTCTCATTTAATGCCTTGTATATTCCTCCATCTACATGTGTCAGTCATTTTGCAAAAACAAATATGAAGAATTCCAAGCACAGGAAATTTATCAGTTCTCCAACTAATCGTTTCTACATTTCCAAAATTCCAAACAAATTATACAAAATATCAGTTAATTTCCCGATTCATCGATCTCTCGTCGTCCAATCACCAACTCACAAAAAAAAGAACACTTACCAAAAAAATGGTATTCTCAGAATATTAGCCAATTTTCACATTAATCGCGTCTGCCATAAAATATTTCATGCATCCACTCGTGCACATCAATTATGAAGCTGGCAATTGGCCAAAAAATTCCAGCCTTAGAAAGTCAATCAATTTCCCGGATAATCAATTATCTTTCTAATACCACGCCATGTAACAGAAGATATCATGACGGTGGGCTCGATTATATTTAAAGACACGGCATTCGTTCGTTATCGAGCATATCGTTTTATTGGCCCCGAGCAAACTCATTTCATCGGTCGATTGTAAATCGCGAGGTAACGACACGCGCGATCACGAATACCTACTTCCGGTCGTGGTTTATCGAAGAAAACACGCATTGTACCGTGGTCGCTCGTACGCCGCAAATTACTTTCCATCGTTAACGAACACAGGATCTCGGTACGCAGGTGAGATCGGTTGGAGAATGAAAGGGAAGATTCATCATCGAGCTGCTCGTAATCTGCGTCGGGTGTCGTCTAAATTTATCTTTCTTTCTGCTTATACAGTGTCTCTTGAAAAAATGTGGTTAATGAAATATTATAGTATCTGCCTCGTTAAGGATGCAAATTTTTAACCATCGAATGGATGGTCTTGGTGCTTGATTATGGGAATCTTCGATGTAAGTGTAAGCTTAATTTGTGAATTGGTCGAGTCTGACTGAATGATAAAAATATGTATATATACGATGACAATAATAAATACGCTGTTAATTAACTTGGGTATATGGCTGAATGTACTGGAAAGGGGGCAGATGTCGAGGAAAATTTCAACTTTGTAAATCGATAATCTATAGGAAGCCAGGCTGAAGGTTCCAAACTTGATGGGATCCATCCAAAGGATGGATGGTCTTGCTGCTTGATTATGGGAATTTTCGATGCAAGTGTAAGCTTAATTTGTGAACTGGTCGAGTCTGACTGAATGATAAAAATATGTATATATACGATGACAATAATAAATACGCTGTTAATTAACTTGGGTATATGGCTGAATGTACTGGGAAGGTGGCAGATGTCGAGGAAAATTTCAACTTCGTAAATCGATAATCTGCAGGAAGCCAGGCTGAAAGTTCCAAACTTGCAAATAGAAACTGTTTTCTAAAATTCCCTGTAAAACCTATGTAATGTTTATATGAGAAAGAATATAAATTACGAGACTCGGAAGGGCAAAAAATAAATCAGGCGAAAATAAGAGGAGAAAACGATGAACGAAGAATATCCAAACTTTAATCCAATGAAACCAATGAAAATTTCAAAATTGCAATTAGAAACTATGTTTCAAAATTTCCAATAAAACCTACATAATATTCACACCAGCTTTGAATTAAATAGCAGCAATCGCGACACTGCAAATGATAGAAATCACATGAAAATAGAAGACAAACGAGGAATATCGAACAAGAAACGCATTTCTCCAGTGACTTTTCCTCTGTTTTCGCCTGCGTATCACGCCAGTCCAGTATTCGAGATCGTGGCCTGTGTATATGTATGTACAGTACCGGACGAAAGTATTCGTACGCCTTTGAAAAGAGAACAACTTTTTGAAATCGCTTAAGCTTTTGCGACAAGTTAAAAGCATTAGTTTATTAAACAACGCGTACAAAAAATTGAGAAAGAATTGCAATCGGTCGGAAATGCGACGAAAAAAGTAAAGCTCGCTTTTTACTATCTTCTTTTTATCTGTAATGAAAATTTAAAAGATCGAAACTTTCATCGAGATCGGTTAATGTCACTACAAGCTACGAGCGCTGAAAAATGACAAAAATCGCATTGGCGTTAGTTTTAGGATCAACCGATTTCGATGAAATTATCAACGTGTATATAATAACCGACATATCAGTTCAAACTGTTTTGTTTCAATTATAATTACCAGACAAAAATGTTATAAGAAGCGACCTTTACCTTCTTCTCCTCGGTTCCAACCAATTGTAATTTTTTCGACATATTTTTTTTTTCAACGCATCATCCAACAAACTAATACACGTAATTTCTCATAAAAGCTCGAGCCGGTTTGGTCGAGTTTGAGAAAGATTATTCCGTTTTCAAAGGTGTACGAATACTTTCGTCGGGTACCGTATACCGTAGAATCGTGTAGAAGGCTGTCCAAGGGAAAGAGAGAAAGCAATAAAGAGAGGAGAGGAGAGGAGAGACCGGAGCAGAGAATTATACTTGCATGAGGCCAGGCCTCCCTCTGGCCCTCCGGCTTGAATGGTAATTAAACCGTGCGAGACTTTCTTACGACGCTCTTAATTCCCGGCAGCGATGGGGAAGCTCGCCGATTCGTCCACGAATTCGCGATCCACGCTTCTGCAATGGTAGAAAACGAGAAAAACGAACGATGTACGTTTTATATTACGACCGCTGCACACCACACCAATGCCACAGCTACGTATCAACGTAGGATGTACGTACGTGTGCGAAGAAAGGTGTAAGTTGGTTGAGTCTATACGATTTTTCGTCTGGACGATACCCGGCGTGCGGTGAGTTGGTTGGTAATTGGATGTTTAGAGAAGGTTTTTCTTGCTTCGGCTGGGTTTGGAAATGTTTGGCGAAGTGTGCGTAGTATTTAGGAATTTCAGAAGCTAAACATTTAGATTTACGAAATGGAGAAGGTTTAAAGTTTCGAAGTTGCAGAGTCCCGGGCTTCCGAAGTTTCGGAGTTCGAGAATTTCGAAGGTTCTTCGAAAGTTGCGAAAGTTGGAAATTTCAAACGTGAAGAATTAAGAAGTTAGTAAATTGGAAAGTTGGAAACTTTCGAAGCTTGCAGCTGCGGAATTTGAAAACTCCGGAATTTCACAGCTTCGGGAATTTTCAAGCTTTAAGGCTGGAGAATTTGAAAGTTTTGGAAAATCTAAAAATTGCACACTTCGATACTGGAAATTTAACTTCGAAATTCGTACATTCAAATTCTGTGATTCGCGGATATTTGAAAACTGTAGCGAGTCCGTGGTCCTGAGTTTTTCTCACGATATTTCGAACGAATGTAACTTAAACTAAAATAAATTTTCCCAGATAGAACCTTCCACTTTCTTTCGATACGACTCTACTCGATTTCAACTTCAGACTCGTTTCGCGACGCTTCTTCCCGGCTTCCCATTTACGTATTTCGGCGATGTATACAAGCAATCCGATGATCAGAGACGTATTTGCATAATAATCGTCCAATTAGCGCAACGAATCGTATGTCGAAAAGGGAAAGGGACGAAGCTCTCGTTTGAACCGGTCCTACTACGGCCGGAAGCTTCGAATATGTTTTTGTTTCCGGTGTGTTACAAAGTCGGTACAGCCACGATCAACAGGTGACCAGTTGAACATCAGTGGAAACGACGTTTCGACGAGCTATGCAGAGAAACAATAATAGTAGAATGTGAAACACGAATCGAGAACGTGAATTCGATAGATTGGTCGATGAATCTTAAACCTTTACGCGTTTATGTCGAATTGCATCCAATGTTCCATTTCAATTAGATTTTTGAAATTTATGAAACACATTAAATCATAATAGGATTTGAAAACATGTTATCATTAAAAAATTGTTTCCAACTAAAAGGATAATCGTTGTTTTCATATTTTTCATTTGATTATTAATGTCTGGTGATTTTATACTTTGCTATCTATTTACGAAAATATTTTTGGAAATATTTATTCAACATATTATTCAATATAATGTATATAACAAAATATACATGATAATAATCATCGTATACTAATCATATAATTCGTTCGATATATCAAATATTAGGTCGTCCGAAAAGTTTCTTTCGTTTTATAAGGAAATCGATCCATTTTGTTCTATCAAAATAAAGATCATAACGTTCAACAGATTAGGTTTCATGTTTGTATAAAAATGCATCGTTGTAAAAGACGTGTCTGTATAGGAAAGACACTTTTCCAACAACCTAATATTATTCATATCGCTTTAAAAATTGTTCTGATTATTTTGAAGATATTGTTCTATGAATGAGGAGAAGTATTCGATGTTATTATAAAGCAGATGGTAGAACGTTTCACTTTTTCACTTGAGATATTCCCAACGTTTCAACCGTAATGTGTTTCATACTGTGACGAAGGTTGGGTTAAGTTAGATACGTTTAACAGCTTTCACAGTAGAACACAGAACGATTGTTACCAGTAATTACCAGCAGTTAGAGAGGCAGTAGCGAGTAATCAGTAGTAGCCTTTAACTGGCTACAACCGCATGTATCTTTGCAGTTCAATTTACTCGTTCGATCGATATCAAAAAGTTCATTACATACACAACGTGTTTATCGTTCTCTAAAGGATAGCGAATTAAATCCTCTAGGATTTCTGATTATTTTCATCTTTAAATACGATTTCAAGTAAAACTACTCACTTTGTAATCTTTGCAAGAATCAGCGATATACATATACATACATAGGTAGAAAGTCTGATTCATCTTTTTCAATTTTCGCGACAAAAATGTCTAATTACTCCCTCAGATAATTCAGACAAATTTTCATACAATTAATATCGATCTTCAATCTAAAACGTTTCCTCAAACGAAAAAATCGCGATCATCGGATTTCTTACGTCTTACGACTTAACGTCGTGTATTTCAAATACGATGAAAACTAAGTTTTACGATCAACCCTTCTACGACACTGCCACGTTATCTCGGATCATCGTTACATATATATTCTTACCTACTTTCAAATAAGATAAAATCACCTAAACGCAACATGAAAAAATTTATTGAACCGTTATCAAGTTCGGAACATTGGGCAAGAATCGGCGGAACAATGGATCCTCGCCTCATCAGTCTGTCACGACTGAAAATCGCTAGAACCATAATCGTCTTACGAACAATCGAATGATCGCAGCATTACAAGCCACAGTCTCCAGCACATACGCCTCGAGCCATCGACACCAAGCAAACCGTAACGCGAAGCTTTACACGGCACTCACCGAAAACATCTGTCAGCGCGATAAACGGTCAGAGTAGGAGGAAGAAAGCGTCGAGAATCGGTTCGTTACGTCGACGTATTCCGGTCGATCGACTTCCCTTCGTCGAGATCGTCCACGGTCGCCGGCAGCAGAATTCCAAAGGAACCCGGAGCCGTCTACGAGATAAATCACCAGTCGGCTGCCTCCCTTTTCAGCTCTCTTTCAGCCATCGTTTCTGTCCACGTGTCCGCGCGTGTACACGCGTGCAACGCGAGTCTGACAGACCCGCGAACAGCCTAGCGTATACTTGTTGATTTATCGACTGCTACACCCGCGACAGCCGGCTTACACCGCCACGCGGAAATAACGGGACAACGAGGTGCGTGTGCCTCGTCCAGTTTCGGATTCTTCTTGCGGACTTCACGAGGAAGAAGACACATGCAGAGTGGGAGCAAGTTTTATATGATCATCACGCTTTAGCACGGACAGTGTTATTTGATTGATATACGAGCCATTCAGAAGCCACATTGATCAAAATAATACAGTGAGAATCAGGAGAAAGCGACGTTGTTGCGAAGACTATATGTTAAATGTGCTTTAGAATTTATTATTATTTATGTCAATTTCTTGGCATGAAGAAACTGATGGAAGGAAGTCAATCGTTTCGTAAGAATTGAACATTGATCGTATGTTGATATACGAGCCATTCAAAAGTCACACTGATCAACTCTATACATTTTCAATTATCTTGAAATTTAATAATATTTATATCAACTTCTTGGCATAACGCAACTGATGTTTTAGCACGGACAGTGTTATCTGATTGATATACAGGCCATTCAGAAGCCACATTGATCAACTTAATACAGTGAGAATCAGGAGAAAGCGACGATGTTGCAAAGACTATATGTTAAATGTGCCTTAGTATTTATTAGTATTTATGTCAACTTCTTGGCATAAAGGAACTGATGGAAGTAAATCAATCGTTTCGTAAGAATGAAAAACATTGATCGTATATCGATATACGAGCCATTCAAGAGTCATACTGATCAACTCTATACATTTTCAATTATCTTGAAATTTAATAATATTTATATCAACTTCTTGGCATAATGCAACTGATGTTTTAGCACGGACAGTGTTATCTGATTGATATACGAGCCATTCAGAAGCCACATTGATCAACTTAATACAGTGAGAATCAGGAGAAAGCGACGTTGTTGCAAAGACTATATGTTAAATGTGCCTTAGTATTTATTAGTATTTATGTCAACTTCTTGGCATAAAGGAACTGATGGATGTAAGTCAATCATTTCGTAAGAATTGAACATTGATCGTATGTTGATATACGAGCCATTCAAAAACTACGTTGATCAACTTTATACAACGAGAATCGGGAGACCGTGGTGATACTACAAAAACTATTTTGAAATTTACTTTAAAATTTATTATTATTTGTGTCATCTTCTCGGGGTAAATGAACCGCTACAAGTAAGCCAGTTGATTCATTAATCGATGTGTAATAAAACTGAAAATTCTGTATGATGAAAAATAGAGTTGAACAATTTCATTTCTAAGAAACTCATATTTGCAATGAAGAATTTTTCGGATTAAATGGCTTGTTGAGGAGTTGCATCGATCGATCATATAAGACGAAAGATCGAAACGATGTTAGTACTAAAAACGTGTATACTACTTTTTTGAGTTTATATAATGTATCTTGGGATTTGCTGTTGTTTATTTTAAAATTTAATTTATGAAAATACAAACCTTTTTATAAATTTCTTCTTCTATCAGGTAAAGCAAAGAAGTGAGAGTAACAAATTCGAAGAGCATAGCACGGTTGAAAATAGTTGGAAAATATAATTTTGACAAGAAATTTGGAAGTAATGGAACTGAATTCGGGAAGAATAAAATCAATCGCATAATTCCTCGACAAACGCGATCGCCTCTCACCATCCACGCAACCACTCCTCGGCCGCTCACCGCGATTACATAACCACAGTGTGGATTGGACATACCTTAGCTCGACTCGTGTTCTAATTAATCCAAATTCACTATAGCCCTAATTAGACGCGCGAGCAACCAATAATCTAACCTATACGCTTCACCAGAGATCAATTAAATATCAGAAGTTCATTACGGCTTAGTTCACAATTTCAATTTCAATCGTCTGTCCAATAACAGTCGACGTAAAATTCCTTTTTAATCGTTAAACTGCACGTCTGTCTTGACACTTTGTTAATTGCAATTACGTAAAGAGAATATGATAAGATTAAGGAAACGCTGGCCAAGAAGCTTGAAGAATCGATTTTTAATAAAAATGTCATATTTTGTATATTTTAAAATTAAACAAAATTTGCAGAATTTTCTATAGTAAAATTTAAACATTTTACTACAATTTTTCATTATTCTATAATAATTTTCTATAGTAAGATTACAACAATTTTGTTGCAATTATTTGCTATTTTATAGCTATCTACTATAGAAAACTATATTGGATCGTATTGAAATGTATCGAATGGTACTGAAAACTTTTATAGGAGAATTATAGCAGATCCGTACTCCATTCATCGTGAATGAAATTTCATTCGACATTCGATTTACTGAACCGCTGCGGAGCTCCTATTATTTAAGCTACTATCTGGCGCCACTCCACTTATTCGAATGCTTCCAATAGCTCGAACGCAAACAGTAAAAGGAAAAGCAAATATACACCGTCGTTCACAAATACATATTTCTCTATCCAATCTTCTTACTCTATTCAAAAATATAGTCAAAAGTAATATTTCATTCCAATAAGTAAATCTCTATTATATCTACTTAAATCTTCCAAAAAATCAAAATAACAAGGACACCCGAATTTTGCGACGTAAATCGCTTCTAAATGTCGACTGTAGTTGTTCGAAACCTATCATTTGTCGATGCATAAATATCTTTTAGTAGCCTACAGATATTTGTGCAAAATTTTACAATTTTAACAAAATTGAACTTGCATTAAAAATTGTATTATATATTTTAAACATCGTAAAGAATCGATATTATACTCTGAATATACCTTCCCATATTATGTGTATTTTTCGCGCTTTCGCGTGTCCAAATTGCTTCTAAAAGATCCAAAAAAATCCGCAGTTTAATTATTAGTTACTAAAAATCATTATGCAAAAGAGTTCGATGAAAGAATCGCTTTCGCGATTCTAGAGTGGCCCATATGAGCTATAAACGCTGAAAGGGCTAAAATTGGCTGTAGAAAGTTCCAATCGAGGACAAAAACGAGCGGGTACTGGTGTTCAAAAATTCTGCTCCGTCTCTCCTCATCGTTCCCCGGTGGTTGCGGTTGCCGTACGTGCGAGCCTCGCGATCCTAGAACCCGATAAGGATCCCCTGGCCCCTCTTCCAGGCCCCTCCCGAGCTGAACGATCCCTCACGCGCTCGTCGTGCCTCCTTCTCGACCTCACCGCACACCCATAAAACGCTCCGACCTCCGTTTCCATCCTACTCTCGTCTTTTACCTTCTCGCTTCATCCAACAACATCGTCCGCCACCTCCGTTTCGCGCTTGAGTTCCAACCTCGAGTTCCACTCTATCTGTCTTTCTCTTTCTTGTTCACCTTTCGCTTTCTTTCTCTCGCACGTAACGTCGAATAAGACAGCGCTGTCCGAGCCTTCCTTACGAGTAAAATTCCCTTCCCCCACTTTTAAGATGTCGTTGTTGAATTATTGAATTAATCGAATTTTAATGTATTCCTTGAATATGTTACACCGGCTCTATCCGAAGCTACGGTGAAGTGAGTTGATCGAAAGGGATGCTTTTCGCAGTAATTTGACAGTTTTCTTTTTTTTTTTTTTTTTTTAGAAAAAATTCTACGCGTATCTTCCTTCATTTTCCAATAAATACGACTTAGATATTTGAAGTATGTTATTACTGCAAATCTTTCGATCATCGTGAAGGAAATCTTAGATTGCCAGCGCGACGTTTGAAAAAGCGTGACCCCGTTTCTAGCTTTATGGCAGAACGTTAAACATTTAAAGGGATAAGATAGGAGAAGGAAAAGAGGGGAAAGTTGTAATAGAACCGTAGAACCAGAAGTGAGTGTAAAGTAAGGGATCCCATTCGTAGATTAGTCCATTGGCATAAAAGAACTGATAACTCTCGCATATTTGGAATAACGAAATCAATTGATTATGTGCGAACTACACTGATTAAGTACAACGGAACCCCGCGTTACGCGGGCTATTCATTTCGCGTTATAGGAAACAGCTGTGTCATATACACTGTGTACGATAATATACGAACCTCCTGTATGTATTCTATATCGGCTGTGAATGTGACGTTATACACATTAAATCCGCGTTATAGGGGAACGCATTGTACGAGGGTCCACTGCGCATAATCTTTGGAAGAAACTATGCGATTAAATTTCATCTGATGGATACGTTCCACATGCACCGACTTAATAAAGAGATAAAGGTACATAAATAAATAAATAAATAAATATACATTTATACTGTGCCCTAACAAATAATTAACACTTACATTACAGTACTACTGTATTTTTGCCAATCATCATAAACTTCAAACAGAAAATAGAACACGCCAATAGAACCAATTCTCTGTACTACCAAGCAAAGCTCCGCGCCAAGATATAGTATCTATTCGTCTATCCTCTTCCATTAGCAAATTTCTTCTCTCTCCAACATCTCCACGACACCCTCGTGGAACCGCTCTATCCTCGTTCCAGCGTGCTCGTTCGGGAACGAGGGTCGTACCCGTGGTGTTCCACTCCCGTCCAGCCGGTTCCCTCCTTTCGAAGAGATCCGAGATACTAGCTCCGTCCTTCTTCAACCATAATCCCGAGTAGCACTGTCTCTAGACGAGGCTCGCGAGTATATCTGTCCTCGTCATACACACAGCCAACTACATCGCGAGGTTCGCTCGTTTTTTGCTACCTTTTTTCACGACTCGTTCGCGTTTCCTCGCGGGTCTATGAAAGTGTTCCTGGTCTTTTTTTTCAACCGTGTCTTCTTGCTCCTTTGCCTCGCGAGCATGTACACGAGGTTCGACGCGGTTTTTGTCGGTTACATCCCTTGGTAGTACTACCTTTTCGCCTGCTTTTTTGCGATGAAATAGGCTGCCTTGTTTGCACCAATGAAATGGGATGCAGTGTTCTTTTTCCCTTTCTTTTTTTTCTTTTTTTTTTTTTGTAGCAAGTTTTTTTCACCGATGTGCGTACGATGAGGTTTGCGGTGTCGGAGGTAGCGACTGTGAGGAAATGGACGCATGAATGAATAAACTTTGCAGGTCTCGCTACTTTTCTCTGGCATTGTTCCCTTGAGAAATTGTAATTAGATCATGGTAGGTACGAATGAGTGAATTTTGAAGATTCGTTCGTTGCCGAGCATTTCATTTTAAGAGATGAGTTACTTATATAGTGCCGAAGCGAACATCAGGAGTAAACGAATGAATTTTGAACACTTTGCTCCCTTTCTATTTTATCGTTTTTCAGAGGAATTACAGTTGAACAAAGTTATGTTATAGTACTGTGATAAATGCAGATATAAATTGCTATTTTTCACTTTTATTGCTTTTTTTGAAGAATTATGCGTAGTTAAATATCGCATGGTAAATATCGGCTAGAATTATTTATAACATCTATTTATTCGTAACGTGTAGTATTTATAACAACTACGTAAAACGTCAAACAAAAACAGTTTCTCCAATTGACGGTCGCTCAAAGAGTTAATCCAAACTTTCGCATTTACCGAGTCGTATTAATCAATTATGTCATAATTCATCAATTATCACCATTCGTACTTTTTCACCTCGATCGATCATACCATAAACTACCAATTAATATCGCATTTCGTATGCGCATTGCACATGCACTTATCTCATTTTCCATCTGAAAGGCATACTTACAGTAGCTGGCAAAAAGTATTCGCACACTTCTTACCACAGAAAATGTTTACCTGGATATCGTGCGTGTTATATAAAACATTTTAATACTTCATTAACACTGTAACGAGACGCTGACAAAATTTCAATCTAATCTAATTAATATAGAAACACATATAGAAATTGCACGGCTCCAAAGGAAGAGACGATAGCAGTAGAATAAGATAGATTTAAGATAATTATAATTAACAATTAGATAAATGAATGATAGATAGAAATAAATATCGTGAAGACTGACTGAATAGTCGGCCTTACAAAAATTTGTAAGCTCGATAACCGGAAGTCACTGAAAACCGAAAGACAAAAATTAAATAAATATCAACGAATCGTATAGAAGTTGCAAAATATTTACTGCAAACTTATATTTCCTAGTATATCACTATATACAGTACGAATACTCATCTTGTGCATATACATAATAGGTACATATTAAATATGGTCCCACTAAACATTGAAACTTATCAACCAGTTAGCTGTTTCTGACGAGTATACTCGTCATGAAGAAATGACAATATTTTGCGTTACGACGAGACCTGTCAGTAATAAAAATAAAAAACAAAACAGTCATTACATCGCAACTTAATTCTACATTATAACAGCCACACACACTCTGCATTTGACGAGTATACTCGTTCTTTTTTCTTTTTCCAACATATTTTTTTAAGTACACATTTTTCAGAATTTTTGCAACAATTAACTGGCTAATATCGTAGACAATGGCCTGTTTAAATATCTCGCAACATTTTTTAAACATCTCGTACATATTTCCAGAATCGTTCGAAGTTTTATCAATATAACCGTGATAGTTGAATGTCGTTAGCGTATCAACGAATCTTGAAAACGTTTAGAGTAACACACGTAACATGTACATAAAAAAATGTCGACGACGACAAGTGTGCGAATACTTTCGCCAGCCACTGTACGTATTGCAATTGAACACCGTTGTCCCGTTTGTGCACGCGAGCACGCACGCGTGTCTCCACGAGCAATGCTCGCGATCACCTCGACAGTGTATGGACGCGTGTACGTGACGATAGCCGACTCGTACACCGAGTCGAAAATGTTCTCTCACCGGCGGGACCCGATGGGTTTATGAATAATAAAAAGCGCGGCCGACTCGTATTTTCGGGACGCGCGCTTTCGCCGCCGCGACCCCAAACCTGCTTGCGAATATTGCGGAAAGTACGTATTTTAATGTGGAGGAGAGTAATTTCACAGCTTTGAAGAAAGCAGAACTTTTGTTTCGTCGGAAATGTTCATTTTAAAAGGAGTAATTTTAAGGATTAATTGGGAAAACAGTAGGATTTTTTGAGAATTGCTCTTCTATTTTATCAATTTGCAGGATAGTGCTTTAACGATGATAAGAATAATCTTAGAATTTCGCGGGTAAAAAGTTTCTTCTGAATTAGAAAAGTGAGGAGAAGTAATTAGTTAGAGATTTTAGGCGAATCAAAGATGTAATTTTCGAAGGATTTTTATGTATAAGAGAAATTTTGCGGCTTTTGGAAATTTATCTGCCGGTGAATATCGGAGAAAAGATCTTAGCGTTGAAAAGAGCAATTTTAGAATTTCGCGGGTAAAAAGTTTCTTTTGAATTAGAAAAGTGAAGAGAAGTAATTAGTTAGAGATTTTAGGCGAATCACAGAAGTAATTTTCGAAGGATTTTTACGATGTATAAATTGCGGCTTTTGGAAATTTATCTGCCGGTGAATATCAGAGAAAAGATCTTAGCGTTGAAAAGAGCAATTTTAGAATTTCGTCGACGGTAGAGAAATTTATTTAATTTGCAAGTCTTAACTTCGAAAGAACTAATTTCTGCGATCTTTACCATGTAAGTTCGTCTGCTTGTAAATACCGTAGAAAGGATTTTACTGTTCGAATGAATGTTCAGAAGTTCGTGGTAAGTAGACAAATTTAAGGGAAGTTTGGTGGTTTTTGAAAGTTGATCTGCTTATAAATACTACAGAAAGAATTTTAGCGCTGAAAGAACTATTTTCAAAAGTTTACGGAAACTAGAAAGATTTACTTAGATTGGAGATATTAACTTCGAAAGAACTAATTTTTATGCTGTGAGAGAAGTTTAATGGTTTTCGGAAGTTTATCTGCTTGCAAGTACCGTAGAAAGAATTTTATCGTTGAAAGGTTTAATTCGAAAAGTTCGTGGACGATAGAAGAATCTATTTAAATTAGAAATTTTAATTTTGCAAGATAGAATTTTATGAAATTGTACGATCGGTACTGTCCGCGAACAAAATTCCCAGAGCGTGTCAATTGCACTAGAATCGTGTTCTCGTGTACGAAGTCATGTGGTTCGAACGCACGATTTCGCAGCCCGCCACGTCGAGTCGATGACACTGAATTCGCGACGCACGGATCGATCGAAGTACCGTTTCTAGAACCGATAGTTCGTTCGACACGCTCGGGGATTGTGATTTATCGTCTGCAAACTGTTGCTTGCCATGCTGTCGCCGACACTTGCTCTCTCGCGAGAACCACATTCTACGGGACAAGCATGACCATTCTGCTTGTTAGTCATGAGATAGAGGCGTACGGGACGACCGTACGAGAAAAATGAATAGCGAAAATCGCGAATGAAATATCCTTAATGTCCACGTCCGAAATTATTATGTACGTCACGTACTAACTTCAAATTTTATTTTCATAGCGTTACATAAGCTAACACGCGTGCCTGAATTTTATATCTTCAATCGTTTCTTACGTATAGAACAAGAATAGAGCAGACATAGAAGTATCGCCCGAAGAACTTCATTTTACTTTCAGTCTCGGTCTATGACAACGTCTATTTTCCCAAAATTTAATCCGCTTCTAACTGACTGAATAATCTAGCAATACCAATCAATGATTAAATCATGTATCACAGTAATCAAGTACAATGACAAGCGTATAAATAGGAAAGTTACTTATACGAAGTTCGAGTTTGCTTAATTTCCAACTATTGTTCGATGTGAAGATTTCCAATTGCACGGTTATGGTACTTGACAAAATGCGAACAATACAAAATTAGTCGAACCTGTTTATACGCTCGTCTCTATGTATACAGCGATTCTTCTTAAAATCTGTCTAAAGATCGCAATTATTCTAAAAAATTCGTTAGTTTGGTCGAACCTACAATGAAAAAAGTTTGCACGCTTCGAGAATTACCCGGCGACTACCATAGCGCACGTACAACGAACGATTTAAAAGTGAGCACAGCGAAAGGCTGGAGTTAAAAATTTCTGCAATCGCGTAAGAATGCACGTGCATGCAAAATGTTAGCTGGTTACCGTAGCCAGCCGTTTTGTTCACGAAAGATTCCAGATAAGAGGATGAACAGCGCGCCGCATGTTCCAGCACGTGAAACATCTTCGTGCGCGCGCGCACTCGTGCGAATCGGCCTGATAGTGTCATCTAAACGCACGAACAAGGGATAGGTATGCATCCCTCGCGAAGAGCTTTGCCAGGATTTTTCTGCCAACTTGCATCGAACGAGAGAATTTATCAAGGAGAATCGAATGGAACGGTTAAGTTACTTGTGCGACTATTATACGAGTTAATTAGAGGTCCATTCTTGTCTCGTTATTGGTAACAAGCAAAAGGTTATATCTTTTAACCGTTAGTTCCTGTCCGGAGAAAGTATTTCGTGTGTTCTTTCAACGTCGAAGAAGTTTCATGGAAACGCGAATGTAGTTTAAAGATCGAGCATTATTTTGTTCGATGTTTTTCGGGAGAGATCGATGTGACATTTTATATTCTTAGGAAGAAATTAATGTTTTTCCTGCTATAAAATTCTTCTGGAACGAGTGTTCCTATTTTAAAATTAATATTTTAGGAGATTGAAACCTACCAAGTCTGAAATTTCAATACAGAAAACTATCTAGTTAAACGTAATCGTTTAGGATTTCCAGATTACAAGATTATTTGTTCCTTTTTGAACATTTGTATTCGTAAATATGTATCTCTATCGAATTTAGCAGATTCTACTTGTAGAAATGTTTAGAAGACATTCGCTTTACAAAAATAAGTCGCGTATAAGAGAAGCCATACTATGTTTGCTGGAGAATATGAACACATTAAGACCATGATACTTCATTAATACGTATTACCAATCTTCAATAAGTATATCGATATTTCCTACAACTTTCAGCTTGAAATGACCGAAGGAAAATTTCAAACTGAAAAACTATTGATTTTCCAATCGATATCGACGTCGATATCGAAGCTGTTAACGAAGTGTTCGAAGACGTCAAGCGTAAAAGTAGAACAAGGCTAGCGTATAGTAATTTTCAAGAATTCGTTCTCTAAACATCGTCCGTAATAAAACCTGCTTGAACATCGATATCATCGATGTATGCGTGTAGTATTCCCAAGAAATTGCTTGGAAACAGCGTGAAGCCGACTTCCCTGCTCGTGATGGAAGAGGGCAACACCCAAAGGGGTTAAAGACTCGTAAAGTCGAGCGAGGAAAGGGTCAACATGGCGGGGAACATAAATCTCTGCTAGTCTTTCTCGGTGGCCACTACAGCCAAGTCGAAGGGCAACTTAAGAACCGACGAAGATGAAAGATGAGCGAGAAGCGGTAGGAAAAAGATAAAAGAGGAGGTGGTGCTAGCGAACGAGAAGGTAGTAAGGCCACGAGTCACGAGCAACCTTTCCATTGCACGGTCCCTTTGCTGTCATAATTAGAGTCGGGGGTTGAGTAATCATGGACTTCGTAGCGACTCTTCTTTTTCTTCTTCTTCTTCTTCTTCTTCTTCTTTTCTTTCTTTAGAAATACCGCGACAACAGCTTTTCGAGAAAATTTCAGTTTATTTAGGCATACGTACTACGAATGGAATTTTCGAACAGATAATAGCACAGCGTCGTAGTGTCGGTTATCCGAGACCCGTTTAACCGAAGTTTCGTATCATCCGAGACGCTTTCAACTTTTTCCTTCGAAATTTCAACACCACGAGTACGAAAGCAACAGGAAAGTTAATCAAACTTCCGACCGATCAAATAATTAATTAAACCTTCTCTACGATTTTATTCTACGATTTAAGGACACCGATACAACTTTCCGTATTATTCGAAGTGGATCCGGTCCGGTCACCACATCGGATAATCGAGGTTCTATATGTATTTTTCGTATTAATTACAGTTGTATGACGACTACGATTAAACAATTTGAAAACCTTCAACTTTTACAATGTGTACAATTCACAATACGATTAAAATGAACTTCGAATAAATCGATAATGCAAAACTGTAAATAGGTGCACGCAGCCACTAATTGCTGTTAATTTCGATGATGTAGTCTGGCCTCGACCCTCGATCTACCTGCGCGAAGGGCCACGACCTTCCATTGAAATAGATGCCATTTAAAAGGCATGCTACGACAATTCGCTTTTCTCTTTTACAAAGCCAGTCCACGTTTCCGTAAGACTTTATGTACGTTATTCTGACGTACGGAACCAACCAATTCTGATAATGGCGAGGAAAAGAAAGCTAAAACCTATGGAAATGTATGAATTTCATAGTATGAGCGTACAATGGACCTACGTATAACGTGGAGGGTACATTCCGTGCTATAAGAAACAGCGTCGTGTACGTTGTGTACGATAATATACGTTACCAATCACACGTATGCATTACACGGTGCCGTGAATAGTTATAAAAACAATCCTAATTTTAGATAATGAATTTCTATATTTTAATAATAATTCTAATTTTAGAATAAAGAGATTTTAGATAAATTTAGATAATATTAATAAAACAAAAATTGAGAATATAACTTGTATCATTTCATATTATAATACGAAACAAGACTGAAGATGCGACAAATTTTCTTCTTTGAAATTAACTTGTTAGGTATACTGTACCCTAACTTATTTAAAGTTTCATTGTAAATATCCGCCCACGATTTTATTTATCTTCGAAGTTTAATAATATTTTCTACAGGTGGCTCCTGGCGATCGTAAACTTCGCTCGCTGAAACTTTCCACACGTTCTCGATCGGGTTCGTATCGATACTGGCCATGGTAATAATTCTACTACGAAATCTTGAACCCATTTTTTCATAGCGGCGGCTGTACGAACAGCAGCATTGTCGTCAGCGAACGTCAGGTATTCTATAGCGTTCGATTTGTCTTTTACGATCGGAATTTCGTTGAACACGTTCAAATACGATCAGTGGTTTCTCGCAAGTATCGAAGAAATAATACAGGAAATGTGTTCGAGTCTCTAATTTACATCGCAGTGCTGTATCTTATACTACACAGTATAAGTATCTACTGTAGCTACTATCTCAAGTAACTACTAAAGTATCACGCGTACTAAAGATACTTCAGAAAAATCAGACTTCGCAGAGAACGACAGCAAAACTGTCCGAAAGACAAAACAGAAAGAAACGAAATAAGAAGAGAAAGTCGACAACGAGTAGATGTAAATTGCGCGAAAAGAGAATTAGAAAGAGCCGCAACCCTAAATTCCTCCCTTGCCGGGGTGCAAACGATTTCAAGGGTCGTTACCGGCCCCTCAAAGTCCGCGACGAAAGCCAAACGGCCCGAAGGACACCGCGGGCCCCGTGCCTCCGTCTTTCTCGGCTCGTTATTCCGGTCAGGGACCACCTCCTGGCGTGGCGGCGGTCCTCATTGTAGGACAAGTAGTCGACGACTCTCTTTCGCCTCGAAGGGTCGGGAAAAGCAACACCGACAACGCTCGAAGGTCGTTATGAAGCGAAACGACCAGGCGCCTACCGATCCTTCTTTTTCTCTCTCTCTCCCTCTCTCTCGCTTTCATTTCTCTTCTTCCTTTTCATCCTCTCGCTCGTCCACCGATTGTCCAGTGGATCCTCACGCTGAGATACCTTCGGCTTCCTACGCGTCCATTTCACCTAATCTCTGTCTCGACTCGTGTTCGGGTTTGTAACCATTGCGACTCGCAGTCTGCCGCGAGAATTTCGTTCTGTCCTAGAGCGACCTTCTTGGTCTGGAATTTCCAAACTTTTTGGACAGATATGGGCGTTAAAGAGAACGAGGAACTCGAGAAGGAAACATGTTCTTCGCGAAAGACACGCGTTCCATTTTGTTGGCTTGAAAAATTACGACGATGTAATATTTGCCTATTTTTACAAAATTTCTTGCAACATAACGACTCGCCGTTTTCCGCAAGGATTTTACTCCGTCTTGCGCTATACTCCTTGTTCTGCAATTCTCATTTTCATACGTCGTATAGATAGATCAGTTAGAGGATACCTTTGCCGAGTTCGACAGTCTGCGATTTTCACCATTCGCGTGTTCATTTTCCATTCGCAGAATCAAACATACGATAATCATTTATTATTCGTGTTGTAGTACCACGCCAGAATAATTTACTTATAATTCTCAACGAGAATTGATTGTAAACTACTTTCAAATGAAAAAAAAAAATTGTCCATTCGCGTTATTCTCAAAAATTACGAAGATATAATATTCGCCTATTTGCAGAACGTTGCCTACGAGATAACAAGATGGAATTTTACTCTGCGTCAGAGTGTCCTTTTTCTTTCGCAATTCTCAATCTGTCGATGATGTTGTAGGCGAATGGTAACGGATCCGAAAATGTTCAACGTTATAACGAACGTTGTCGTTCGTAAAGAATTCTATTTTTATAAGCGATATTAAAAAGACAGAGCAAAGGCAGAAATTTATTTCACTTACTAGATATCACAACGAATACTTTACGTCGGATGTTTGATTTACTTTCGCACATCGCGCGCATTCTCTGCGTTTTTACGCTTTTAATTTTCCCACAAAACACGCTGTCTGATAGTAAGAGACGATCGTACCGGGAAACGAGAACCGCCTCCTTTTCGTTTTTCTCGACATTCCCGCATCGGCATGCGCACGAGTCACACCATAGCTTGCAAGACGATTAACAAAGGGACTTACGCGTAATTAAACACTGCAATTTCCTTATCTACGCAACGATGGGAATCGAGTAATTAATTCTGGTGGTTCGTACGAGTAACTACAGAAGTTAGCGTTATTTAACAGTGGAATTAAAAAATTCCTTAACGCAATGTGTCTTAGATTTTTGTCCCCGTAATTTGTTCGAGAATTTCCAATGTTTTTTTCAACCGTAAACGAGAATCCAGCGATTAGTTGGGATTCTAGGTGAGTTTTCGCTTTGGTTTCTCCAACTATGAACGTAAAATCTTCGACTTTCACAACTATCCAATTATAGCAAAAAGCTGTTTAATAGCGGAATTAAACAATCTGCTAGGATAATCCGTTTGAAATTTTCATTTCTGTAATTTGTCCCGCAATGTTTCATCTTTCGCGAACGATTAGAAACCAACAAACGCTTCATGCCCAATCCAAAATCGACCAGCGAAATTCGAATATCTATTCGACTACTAAAAATGCCATTGTAGGTTGATATCTAATAGGATCCTAGAGATTCGTTCAGATCACAAAGAGTTAAAAATCATGGAATTCACACAACGTTTCAAGAAATTCTAACCATTAGTCGCTTCACCAGAGATCAATTAAATATCAGAAGTTCATTACGGCTTAGTCCACAATTTCAATTTTAATCGTCTGTCCAATAATAGTCGAAAAAATTCCTTTTTAATCGTTAAATTACACGTCTGTCTTGACACTTTGTTAATTGCAATTACACAAAGAGAATATGATAAGATTAAGGAAACGCTGGCCAAAGTTTGAGCTTAAAGAGTCGATTTTTAATAAAAATATCATATTTTGTATATTTTAATTAAAAAAAATTTGTAGAATTTTCTATAGTAAAGTTTAGATATTTTAATACAATTTTTCATTATTCTATAATAATTTTCTATAGTAAAATTACAATAATTTTGCTGCAATTCGTTGCTATTTTATACCAATTTACTATACACAAAGAGTTAAAAACCAGCGAATTCACACAACGTTTCAGGAAATTCTAATCGTTAGTCGATCACGTACTAGCAACATGATTATAACTCGGTATCTATATGATTCTGTGGTGAATGGTGAGACGTGTTGTTGGTTAAATTAATAACGAGACGAGTTAATTTCGTTAACTCTATTTACAGATATTTTAAAATGTAGAATAGAAAGTTACAAATATTTTAAAATGTAGAATACAATGTTACAAATATTTAAAAATGTAGAATACAAAGTTACAGATATTTTGAAATGTAGAATATAAAGTTACAGATATTTAAAATGTAAAATACAAAATCACAGATATTTTAAAATATAGAATACAAAATCACAGATATTTTAAAATGTAGAATACAAAGTTACAGATATTTTGAAATGTAGAATATAAAGTTACAGATATTTAAAATGTAAAACACAAAATCACAGATATTTTAAAATATAGAATACAAAATCACAGATATTTTAAAATGTAGAATACAAAGTTACAGATATTTTAAAATGTAGAATACAAAATTACAGATATTTTAAGATGTAGAATACAAAGTTACAGATATTTTAAAATGTAGAATATAAAGTTACAGATATTTTAAAATGTAAAATACAAAGTTACAGATATTTTAAAATGTAGAATACAAAGTTACAAATATTTTAAAATGTAGAACACAAAGTTACAAATATTTTAAAATGTAGAATACAAAGTTACAAATATTTTAAAATGTAGAATACAAAGTTACAGATATTTTAAAATGTAGAATACAAAGTTACAGATATTTTAAAATGTAGAATACAAAATTAATCGCAAGCGTTGCTCGCTCTATGATATTCGTTATAAGATTGCGCGCTACTGCGCTACTGATACTAATTGTTATGCTGATTCGCTAGACTGATTCGTTATACTTATTCGTTCGACTGATGATCTCGATGATTCGATACTGATATTAATTCGCGCAACTGACTATGTCTGGAGAACATGATCGTCTATTTATACTGATCGAGGGGAGTACCGAAAGGTTTGAACTTGTCGCCGGTTGTTGGTTGCACGTAGCAGCGAAATTGCTTTGTCCAGAGTTTGTTCGTTACATTATGTTCGTCGTACAGTGTTAATCCTTTGCGGCAAAACAATTACGTGAGATACAATTCTAATATCTTGATTATGCAGCGGTGAAGATAATAAAAAGGATAATAAAAAACACGGATCATGATAGTCCTCGATGGAAGATCTCGCTATATAGTTAGCCCTTAACGCTCCAAATTTGCCTCTCAAGCACCACCGATTTTCACGAAATTGTACTATTGAAGAAATTTTAAAATAGATTATACGAATAATATGGATAGTGTAGATAAAGCCAATCAATATGCATCAACATATTGTTCCCTGAGGAAATCGTTGAAATGATGGCGGAAATTGTTCTTTTGGGGATTAGAAACAAGCGTAATAAATGCTTATATACTTTAGAAGATTTCTCAGAAAAGGAAAGAAGAAAGCGTTTTGTCACACTATAAGTTTGTTAAATTATTAGTAAGTCAGCTCGTAAGTAACTTTCGGAATAACAATGTGTATGACAAGCCATCCGCAACAGATAAGAAAGAATGTTTAGATGGGAAACTGCATATAATAAATCAGTTGCCGAAAGGGAAAAAGAAAAAGTGTCTTGTTCACCAAAAGGAAGTAATGCGATAAAAACACAGTTTTCTACTGTTTGTACCGGGTTTGTATCCCAATGAATTTTTTAAAAAATTCCATGCATTACTCAATTATAATTAATATAAATATTGTAATCAAAATTATATTACTTCTGAGATGAATAAAAATTGTTTTGAATGACTTTAACACTGAAGCTACCACACCAGTCAAATTGACTGGTTTACAATTTTATTTTTAAATTCCTACTTCACGTTATATTTTTTTCCGCAATGATGTAATGACTTTCGCAACGATAACTAAAAGAATAATATAATGAATTTTATTTTGTTTTTATGTATTCAAAATGAAAATAACTTTGTATCAAGACTACTTATACCAATATCAGTCAAAATGACTGGTACCTATCAAATTGTAAAAGGCTGCTGCAGTCTGTTTATCGAACCTCAATTAACCAGTTTCCTCGTTTTGTACAACTTCGCACACGTTTTTCAAATTTTTACTGCCTATCATTCGATATGATGATATCAGTTATCAGGAAAATTCCGGATCGATCGCTAGATCGCTAGATGCCAACACTAGAAATACCACAGCAGTCAAAACGACTGGTTCTACAATTCTATAAATGTGTCAACCCCCGTTTAGGAATCATGGTAGATTAATAATACCAAAAATGTACTACATAACATGGAATTCCTTCTGTAAGAATGTAATGAATCAATAAATATAAAAATATTCTATTGTTAGGTATTTTTTAAAGACCACTCACTTTGACTGGTTTTGGTAGAAATAGCTTCGTGTTAACTATCGGTAGTTCTAGCGTTAATATTACTATTTACACATCATTGTAACATTTAAAATCTGACACTTAAAAACTTGCAAGTCGAAGTATGATGAGAATAAATTGCAGTTGCCGGTCGATATTCACAATTAAAAGTCGCGGCGCTAAGAGTTAGATCGCTATGGAAACACAGCACGAGCGTGCAGTCGTGTCCCCGTTCACGCGGCTCACGATATTTCCACGACGGCGGTGTGGCAGCGACGCTTAACGTTCCCGCGAAATTGTAACGACGGACCATGCGAATTTACGGGCAGAGACCGGTGCAATGTCGGTTTCGTCGTCGGCTGTTATCTCGTGAAACAAGTTGTTCGACCACGCGTAATTTCATAGGCCATAGCCACGTTTATTCTTTCTCTGTTCGCCTCACAACGCTATGGGACTCGCGCGATCGCTCGAATAATCGAATCTCGAGTATTTAGACGCCAGATAAACGAGTCATCAGGTGGTAAAGCTGCTGGTTCAATAACAAATCGCTTCCACGTTTAGTCAGCGACGATTGTTCTACGAATTTCTATGCAAATTTACGTTTTTACGAATACAAATATATACAGGATACTCGTGCAGTTTGGTGTACGGTTATTCTACACGTAAAAATAGAACTGAAATGTCATGTAGCAAAAAGACCATAACCGTATCGTGACAAAGTTATAACAAAAATATATGTACGTCGATATTCTTTGTCTTAGTTTAACACAGGATAAGACAGGATACGTAACGTTCGTGGTACGCGTTGATAGGAAACGAAGGGTCCACGGGAAAAGGAGGAAGGACAAGTTTTAGTATTTTTCAGAAAAGAAAATTTGCTTTTCGCCAATGTCACAACTTGGTATTTTCTCATGGATCAAAATAGAAGATCATTTGAAATCTTCATTTTATTCCGTATCATTTTCAATTTTTGCGAGCCCCGAGATATTCCCGTTTCTTGTATCCTTTGTTCTCCTTTGACATTGCTCGTTTTTTCGTTGTACAATCTAATTTCTTATTGCTTTTTAATTGCGTTGGTTTATCATCTGTGTCATAGCCACTGTGAAACTGAGAAAATTTTAATTCGCAATTTAGTTCCACTGAATTCGTTAAAATTGACTTTTGTTGACATGAGAAATTGACACGTTCGTATGTTTAGTATCTGTTTGCATGATTCTACTGTACTACGGTTTTGTTTCGATTTCGTTCTGGTTTCTAAGTTAGTCGCAAGAATCAGAATGAAAATCGCCGTGAAATTCCGTCTGATAAATTCAATGGCATATCGATATCAAATTTGCATTGATAAGGGCGAACGATAAGTATGTTTAACTTTGCGTCTTCATACGTTTGTTGTAACTATTTGACAAAACATTTATGGACATTTTATCTATAAAAATTGGCGATGATGTTTCGTCAACACTTTCACATCAACCTACTCTTTCTTAAAATCAGTTTACTATCAATTTCAAAGAAACACTGTGATTCATTCAAGATACAACGTAAAGATACGAATCCTCCAACGTTGGAAAGCGAATCTTGCCGAACTTACAGTTCGAAAAGTGGACAGAAGCAGCGATCCAAAAATGTTGAGTTTAATTTCTGGGATAATGAGTGGCATAGAATGGTAAAGAAGAATAATAATCCATGAAAATGGCGAGAAAGAAAGCGTACGTAAATACGTTCGAAAAAGACCTTTCGTGCTATAAATCCGTGGTCCTCCTGACCTTGTTAAAGTCGTATCTCGGGAAGATCTTCAGCACGTACGGCAGGTTTCAAGAGCATACTTGCCACCTGGCGGCCAAGCATCTTCGCCTTCCTCCCCTTTCCTTCCTCCATCATTCCTGCTGCTGTTGCTTGCTTCCTTTCGCAGTTACGCGACAAAAACTAGTCGCATGCTTAGCTAAATGCTCTCCCGTTGGCTCCTTGTCCTTGGCCCTCGTCCTTTTAGAAAGAAGCCGATGCCGTCAGTTTCTTCCTCGCGATGGCCACCACGTTCCCTCTCTGTCTTCGCGTTCCATTCGAGATCGACGCATGAAAACGATCGGGGCAAAGGGAAGGAGTAAGAACGATTCTCGAAGAACGTCTTTCTTTCCATTTAACACATCGACCATAGTTTTTGCGCAAATCCTACGATAATTAATGTTAGCATCGAATCAACTTTCGCTTGGAACCGTTACACTTCTCTAAGGATTTTTTCCAAGGACCAAGGTATTGGTTAAGATTTTCAGTTCAGGCAATTGGGTTTTATCAAACGCCAAGCGATTAATTTTACTTGGTGGTTTTAACTTGATCGATTTATTATTAACGCGAGCCAACTGCTTCTTCTGCTCGTCGTAGCGCGGTTAAGTTACAAAAAAATACAGAGTAAAAAATGCAAAATTATTTAAAAATACAGAGGATAAGAATTTAGGATTGTTCGCGATCAAACGACGAGCAAAGGCGATCGAGTTTTTAAGAATAGAAGGTGATCGACTCCAATGCGGAAATTTAATTTCGTTAAATGTTATTAACGTGAAACAACGCGTTGTTCTTATTCTGTGTATTTCTTTTACACGTTGTTACAATACAGTCGAATTATACAGAGAAATAACTGTAGAAATTCTATAAAATGAGAAAATTGGAAAGTAAGCAGTCAAATGGCATCTCGAAACAAATTACTTCAGCTTCGAACGTTTAGAAGATTAATATCATTTTAATTGGTTCACATTTTTAATAGCAATTTCGTAGAATATCGGGTTTTACTATAACGAACGTTAATGTTAACAATGAAAAACAGAACAGAGTGAGAAGTATAAATGCAAATCAAGCGAAGGCATCGCATCGAACTTTTACGAACGTGCTACGCGAACGTTTTAAATTTCCTGAAACGCTTGACGGAAGTCAAGCCGTTCACAATATTGCACGTGTTCTTCCACTCGTAGCGCCATTAACCTCGACAATTGCAGCCAGTAACCCGATGTAAGTGTCCTACGTGTCTCTCGTACACTGCGCCATTTACATAGGTACTGCCATGAATTCCGAACTTCTGATTTTATGACCACGAATCGCCGTACCACTTTTACAACGGCTGTAACGCATACGTTTGTTCACAAAATGAAAAAGGAAAAAAAAACACGTGCTCCATTTCGTTATTCTTAAAAGTTAGAAAGATATAACGTTCGGCAATTTTTACGGAATTTTCTATTCGTTTCGTACGTAGATCTATTTGGTTGGCAACCAAGTGATTGCGGATTTTGTCATTAGCTGGTAATGACGTAAGGACAAAATTTTTTCTTATTAAATAGGAGAAACAATTAATGAATTTACAAGTCCCTAATAATTAAACAAATCGAAGTAATTATTCGTATTATTATATGTTAAATAGCTTCTGATTCTTCACTAATTTAACGACAACTGTGATTAATCAACAAATATTGGGTTGGCAACTAAGTGATTGCAGATTTTGTCATTAGTTGTTAATGTTAATTAAATCAACAAATATTGGGTTGGCAACTAAGTGATTGCGGATTTTGTCATTAGCTGTTAATGTTGATTAATCACAGTCGTCGTTAAATTAGTGAAGAATCAGAAGCTATTTAAGATATAATAATACGAATAATTACTTCGATTTGTTTAATTATTAGAAACTTGTAAATTCATTAATTGTTTCTCCTATTTAGTAATAAAACATTTTGTTCTTACGTATTTGCCTATCTTTTTACTCTCTGAAGAAAGAAATTTCGAAAAAGATATAATACAAAGATCGAAGAAGATATAACATACGATGATTTAATTTGTCATCCTTTGATAACGAAGAAACTTTCTTCGACAGTGTCTAATGGAGAACGAAATTTCCTTCTCTGATCCTACTACCTTTCCTTCATTTGTCCAAGAAAACAATCGGTAAAGGCGTGCTACAAGACGCGAAGAACCACAAAGCAACTTAGGTAGCGTCAGAAAAATCATTTTCTCCTGCGCCAAACACAACGATCCCGTTGCCTGCTTCCTGTTATACACAGCTCTTACCTTGTTCACTGACTACAGTTAACCAAACAAATCACTTTTCCAGGTACTCGAACAACCCGATTATCTGCATCGTCACTTGTAGGAAATTCGCCTAAAGCAAACGTAAGCAACGTACACTACACTGCTGCAACTCTAAAACGAGTATTCTCGATCGAACGACAAATTCGGTTCGCCACGGTTCGTCTTCTCGCAGTCAAATTCGTCGAGACAAATTCGTGCAACATGGAGTATCTTTCAAAAGATGATCTTCTCGAAGACGTTCACTTTTTGAATTTTTCTTTGAAGCGCAGAAGCTCGGCTCATCTTCTACTTCGATTCATTTCGCTTAACTCGGGTAATTTAGAAAATGGGATATGAATATATATAACACGTTTACTGTCACGGTGGTCGTTGGTAACGAGCCACGTTATTAAATTTTTCAGGCAGGTTAAAAGCAAGATAAATTTCATGGACTAGCAGAAACCTTCCACGACGCGGATGATTTCGATAACATTGTCGGAATAAAGTGGATATTTTGCGACAAGGAAGTGTTAGGAAGTGTTAGGAATATTTATGCGATATTTATACCTGTTGATATTTTTACATTGTTAGAAGAAACGAAATATAAGCAGAAATTTGTTTCATTTCATATCGAGTACTCTACTCTTGGCAGACAGTTTATGGACGCCTGCGCGTTTCTGCATCTACAAATGTGACATAAATGCGTAAAAAAAGAGCGAAAGATGCAGAAAATTCAGCCAACAACTCGTTGACAATTACGAATTAATTAATAAATGCAAAGTCTTGTAAAATCTTAAGCGCGTCCCAACGAGGCACATAGTCTAATCATCCAGAAGAATTATATCGATGAGGAATTATATATAAACCGTTTCTATAGCGTTTCAGACGTATTATCCGGCCAAGTTGGAAAGAACCGAAGAAGAAATTTCGGAGAAGAAGGAAGGAAATGACGGCAAAAAAGAGAAAATGGCGAGAAGTGCGAGAACGAGGAAACGGGAACGCTGAACCGTTATATTCCATCTGCAGAGGCGAACTGCACGGAACATAGATCGCACGACGCCTGCAGTCGCGACTAGGATCGTGACGTCATTTCGTCACGCGCCATCAAGCGTCTTCGTTGACTTCGTCGTCATCGTCGATCAACCTTCCTTCTTCGTCGGCTGCTGTGCACCGGTTGAAACGTGACGGACGAACACGGTCGAGGCGCGACCAAAACGCGTTGAAGACGCCGCTGAATCCTTGAAGATCCGCTGTCGCCATCAGATCGCATGATATGGCTGCTCGTCTCATGAAAATCGATTATAACGCGTTTATTACGTGTGTCTTCGTTTGTAAGACGAGACACGTAGCTCCATAGCAAGGCAAAGTTCAATTATTCACGAGAAGTAATCATCGATAGAGATCAGCAGGACGATGGAATTTTTTTCCATTTTATGTTGTATGTTTTTTAAACACGTAGATAACGTTCTGTTCTATGGCAGCAGAATTCGATAAAATATTTGGTTAGAGAATCTTCTGTAATTTTTTTTCCAGCGAAATCTACGTATAATTAAGATTACAAGGTAAATGAGCCGGGAAAACTCAATCGACCCTGCTGCGTTCTTTTGGTTATTATCGACCCAGTTCTATTTTTATATTGTTAGAACGTGTCTGGAGTTCGAGTTTGAGGAAAATAATTGACGAAATTACATGTAAATAGTAGCGAATAAAAGAAATGTTATTGTGTGTTTAAATAAATTTAATTAAAATAAATGTGATTAAATTCTGTGTTAAATAATAATAAATCCTTAGGACATTAGAAAATCTTCCTCTGTTTACTGAATTAAATGCAAAATCCGAATATCAAAATTCAAGAATCGTAGTAGAATTGAAGTTAAACATTGCTTCCGAGTATCTCCTTTTTATTAGACGACCATCGATACTGATTGAACATTTTTTGCCAATAACGAGAAATTTGCATATGCTTCAACGCGAACGTTTTACTTAGAAACACTTTGTAATTTAAATTACAAGAATATTCGTTTGCTTCGATCAATGGAAATTTCGACGATGATGGAAATTGCATAATCACCTACTTCGAAATGAGATGCAAGTTGCTTTGCTGTATCCTGACCAGACGATCGACACACCGATAATCAAAATCAAACGATATCGAAATTAAGCAACAGTGTTTTCTTTTTCCTCCTCTTATCTGTATACAAACGTGGACGAAAACGTAAAACACAGATTTGAAGCAATTAGACTTCAATGAATTGCGCAATTCACTAATTTTGAAAATAGTATGCTAGTCCATTCATCACCCTGAGAAAAGATATCGGTCTGCTTAATTCTAAAATAATTCGGTGTAACGAATTTGCATCTACTTAAACACACACAGAGACGTGGACAAACTAAGCAAACCTTGGCAGGATTATTATTGGCAGGAAACGCGATCACTTGGATATCTTGAACGAAAGAAAGGACTCACACTACCTTCAAAACGTCATTAGATTCAGCTAGAATCAAACATACGATAATCATTTATTATTCGAGTTATAGTACCACGCCAGAATAATTTACTTATAATTCACAATGAGAATTCATTATAAACAGCTCTCAAATAAAAAAAATATATCTACGATGTATCTCGTCATTCTCCTTTCGCTCATTTCTTCTTTCTTTTCTTCTTTATAAAACAATAAAATCAAAAGTCTCCCGTTTAACAGAATATAAAGAACGGCGAGAGCAAAATGTATAAAAATTCGCTTTTTTCATTCAAAGTTAATCCCACACTTGCTGCGAATATCTTCCTTCAAACGACGAAACGAAAATTCCTAATTGCATATTTTTTTACCAACAGCGTGCTCTGTACATGCATCGACTCAAATAAGAGATGAGACAGACATTCTCGTTTCTATCTTTCTATCTTTTTTTGTTAACCGAATACAGCCGCGTCATCGCGTTGTCGTTCTCATAGTTGACAATGGACGGGCGTGTGTCTAATTAGCGGTTGCCAGCGGCACTCGCGATGGAAATCTATCTAAGGGAGAAGAAAGGGCGAGAGACAGAGACAGAAAGAGAAAGAGAGAGAGAGAGAGAGAGAGAGAATGCAAGCTGGTAGTTGCTCGGTGGCGGAAAAGCTCCTTCGATCGAGATTAAGAATCCGAACCGGGTGAAATCGTTTTGTGCTACGTCATCGGGGCCATTGTGCCTGGCCCTGGTCTTATCGCTTTTCCGAGCGTGTCGCGGCAAAACCGACCTCGACGATACGTGCTTCTCTATCCCTTTCTCTTCCTCTCTCTTTCATAGACGACCGCTCATCCGTGCATTGTTATTCAGAGAGCAGAATGTGAGCATCGTTGCTTTATTTCGTTTGACGGTACGCACCTTGCAATCGAATTACACGACAGCCGTGCAATGGGAATTATTCAGACGCGTGAAACCATCTTTCCAGTTTCTTCTGATTTATTCGATCGTTTTGTTCAATTGTTGGCGAGCCAGCTTCAAAATATGTATATCGATTGAAACAACTATCGAACAGGTTACGTCTGAGAAGTCGTAGTATTTGAGATTGGAATTCGAATTACGTACAGACGTCGTGTTCGATTCTTTTGTTCGAATTGATTTTGGAGCAGGTAAGACTTGTTAGCGGGTCGTTGGTGAAGTTTCATTGGAAGGATGAAAGTGTTTTCGTTGTGCAACTTACTGAACAACTAACTTGAGAGTAAACTAACAAGACTAAAGTTAAGGAATTATTTAAATAAATCGTTTCATTCGCTTCTTTCTTTTTTCTTTACGACTGGATCGATTTTGCAGGATTTAGTCGTCGCTTGATAAATTTGTATTATCCAAAGGAGATTTCTAATTGCGAAAGTTCATAGGTTAAATTGAAAGAATTATCAAGTGGATTATTTTATTCGATTTTTTAATTCCATTCATTTTAGAAGAATCTCATCGTTGTGTTGTACGAAGAATGAGGAAAACATTTCTTTCAGGATATTTCGATGACAAGTTGATTTTATTAGAATTATATTAACGATCCTTGCAATTGCAAAAATAAATCATGACGTATAATCCACAGATCGAGAGATAAACATTTCTGTAAGCGACCAAGGCACATAAAATTCTACAAATCGTTAAAACATTAACATAAAAGAAATTTACTTCGTATCGATTCATCGCTCTCTACTGCTTCTTAAAAAATAATTCAAATTGTTATACTTTATCTAAAACTGTAATATTATAATTTAATACCGGCTATTATATGGCTAATATAAAAAATAGTGAGTTTGAAGTTTCTGTTCGTTGGTCGAGCAGAAACTCTGGAAGAAGGGGGTGACGGTTCCACCCCAGATGAGCGGATAAGGGGATCGAGGCTTCTCGATTCCGTGCTGCATGGATGGTCAGTGATTCATTCAGGTGTATCGATGTGCCTCTTCAAGGTGTGCCATAGTCCCAACGCAAACGCTTACGAGCCACATCAAGTTGCCCCGTAATATTCTCAATAGTACAGTCCAAAATATATAAGCTGTGGAATAAAATTATTTTTCAGATTTTTACTCAAGTTCTTCAGGTACGTAAATTTCGAGGAAAAAGTGGCGCGTTCGCAATGCAAACGTTTACGAGCCACGTCAAGTTGCTCCGCAATTTTCAATAATTCCGTTTAAAAAATATAAGCTATGGAATAAAATTATTTTTTAGATTTTTAGTCAAGTTCTTCAGGTACGTAAATTTCGAGGAAAAAGTGGCGCGTTCGCAATGCAATGTTAGAGCACGTGGCTGCGCAATATTCTCAATAGTAAAGTGCGAGATAAATAAGGCGTTGAATAAGATCATTTTTCAGATTTTTCATCAAGTTCTTCAGGTACGTAAATTTCGAGGAAAAAGTGGCGCATTCGCAATGCGAACGTTTACGAGCCACGTCAAGTTGCCCCGTAATATTCTCAATAATACAATCTAAAATATAAAAGTTATGGAATAAAATTATTTTTCAGATTTTTAGTCAAGTTCTTCAGGTACGTAAATTTCGAAGAAAAAGTGGCGCTTTCGCAATGCAAATGTTAGAGCACGTGGCTGCGCAATATTATCAATAGCACAATCCGAGATAAATAAGGCGTTGAATAAGATGATTTTTCAGATTTTTCATCAAGTTCTTCATATAGGCAGGTAAATTGGCGAGAAAGTTTTTAATTGTTCTATCGTACTCATCAGAACGTTATACATCATATTTGCATATTTTCCTCATCGGTGTAAAGAGTATAAAATTTATTTACGTATTTTTAGATGGGTTTATGGAAGTAGGTAATTATAGATAAGAGAAGAAATCGGTTTTCAGGTATTTTTAAAATAGAAGGTTATAAAAATATATAGGTAAAATATCTGAAAGGATAGGAAGTTATATTAAAAATGAGGAAGTGATTTTTCTTGTGTCATAATTTCTATTTTTTTTTTTTCTTTTCTATTTTCACTTGAAATAGAATTATAAAATTAGCTTTCCCTTCTCTTATATTTGTTTCATATTTTTATTCTGCTGTATTTATGTTAAATTATACAGATTAAGAACAAAACGGTTTAAAAATATACTTTGTCAGATCTATGTTCTCAGACTATACGCAGAAATAAAAGAATCGATTGTTTCAAAGATACATCCCATCTTGAAAATCTCCCAATTTTAACGTCAGGTACGTAATTTATCGATCGAATTCATCCTTTGCTTATTCTGAAACCGGACGATTAACCTCGATGAAGATACTTGATTTGGCTTCTATATCGTTTACACGATAACCACTTTAATCCACTTTCATCATAAAACCTTCTAAATAACGTAATTTATATTTAATATAATTTCGAGTACAGTAATTTATACAACAAAAAGTTTACATTTTAAGGTAAAATCTGAGCACGATACAAAGATTTTAATCAGAAACCAACAGATGAAGATTCTTCGATCTTTCGAACGATCGAACGATCGGTTTACCCAAAAGAGAAATCTAACACAATCGGAAAATTCTGATCAAAAAGTACAGTGAAATCGCAAAAGACACATCTTTTCCATTTATTCTACGAAATTTGAGCCAATCTACGCTTTATTCAATCAATTTATTGAATTTCAAAATATTAAAAAATATTAAAAAATTCAAACAGCAACCCTCGAAAATTTTCGTTTCTTCGATCCTTCGATATGTTCTATAAAATTGAACCGAACCTGTTACATATTATTCACTTGGTATACTTCCAAATAAAAAAGTGTAAAAAGAACTAGTTCATAACATTTCTTCGATCTACTCTAAATAATCCAAAATTTGATCAAATCGTCTACGTATTGTCGATTTATCAAATTTCAAAGTACCCATAATCGAAAATAAAGGCGATCAAAAAATTGGAACAAAGTTATACTTATTATATTTAATATAATATTATTATATAATATTTAATAATTTTATAATAATATTTAAGAATTATTATATTTCCAAAGAAAAGGAACCCGATAAAAACCAGTTCCCGAAGAAAAAACATTTCTTCAATCCATTTTACAAAATTTAACCAACCAGAGTATATACGGCCAATTTATTAAATTTCAAAGTACCATAATTCAAAGAAGATTAAAAAATTCTAACGAAAGCCCAAAACAGACCACAATTGTTTATTCAATATTTGCCACAAAACTTAAGCGAACGTGACGCGTATTATCCACTCACTATATTTCCAAATTGGAAAGAAACCGATAAAAACCAGATCGATAAACAAATGAAAGGAGCACTGACCTATACCTACTATTAAAACGACCTATCTTTTTGCAAACGTTGCCAGGCGTAAATTCTCGAATGACCGCAAATCGTCAGTTCCTAAGCAAAATACCGTCCCTCGACCAATTAGCTACCAATTAAGGATACCTGCCTGTTTCTTTGTGGAAGAAGCGTGGCGAACGTGGTTCGCACCTGTCCTCGTAATCGATTCAGTATCGCCTGGCGCAAATGACTCGGGTCGAGGAACGCGATAACGATAATAAGAGGGGGATTACCGAACGATAATGAACGATAATGAAAATGAAGTGACACCAAAGGTATCGAACCTGTAATTCTTCAACACCGTGGTAACGTTGTATCGTTAAAAGTCTGCACGTAAATTTCTGCCTACCTGATGTATGTCCCCCTACAACCTGTTTGCCTTCCGCGAGAACTTCGACTACGATGCAGATACGAAACTTTACGTGCCTTTTCCACGATGACGTTATCTTGCAGGAAAATTGAATGTTGATCATTCAGGAGAATGACGTACGAGATCGTGAGATTGTTGCGGGTATTGGCGCATGATTTCTCTCCTTTTCGCGTTTTTCTTTAACGAGGATTGCGCAGGTTAAGTGGCGTACGATGATCCTTTACAATTTTGGAATTTTAGGTATTTCAGAAACTATGTATATCTTAAATGGTTCAGACGTTTTACAAATCTTAGAAACTTCAAGACTACTTTTAGGTAGTTCAGGTGCTTTAAAAATCTTAGAAACTGTGGGTATTTTAAATAGTTCAGGTGTTTTAAAAATTTTAGCAATTTTAGGTATTTTAAATAGTTCAAGTGTTTTAAACATCGTAGAAACTTTGAGCATTTTAGATAGTTCAGGTGTTTTAAACATCTTAGAAACTTTGAGCATTTTAGATAGTTCAGGTGTTTTAAACATCTTAGAAACTTTGAGCATTTTAGATAGTTCAGGTGTTTTAAAAATCTTAGAAACTTTGAGCAGGTGTTTTAAAAATTTTCGCAATTTTAGGTATTTTAAATAATTCAAGTGTTTTAAACATCGTAGAAACTTTGGACATTTTAGATAGTTCAGGTGTTTTAAACATCTTAGAAACTTTGAGCATTTTAGATAGTTCAGGTGTTTTAGAAATCTTAGAAACTTTAGGCATTTTAAATAGTTCAGGTGTTTTAAAAATCTTAGAAACTTTGGGCATTTTAAATAGTTCAAGTGTTTTAAAAATCGTAGAAACTTTGGACATTTTAGATAGTTCAGGTGTTTTAAAAATTTTCGCAATTTTAGGTATTTTAAATAGTTCAAGTGTTTTAAACATCGTAGAAACTTTGGACATTTTAGATAGTTCAGGTGTTTTAAAAATTTTCGCAATTTTAGGTATTTTAAATAGTTCAAGTGTTTTAAACATCGTAGAAACTTTGGACATTTTAGATAGTTCAGGTGTTTTAAAAATTTTAGCAATTTTAGGCATTTTAAATAGTTCGTGTTTTAAAAATTTTAGCAACTTTAGGTATCTTAGATAATTCAGGTGTCTTAAAAATCTTAGAAACTTTAACCATTTTAGATGGCTCGAGTGTTTTAAAAATCTCAAGTACCTTAAATATCATGATATAAATTCAAACGTCTCAAATATTTCGAATATTTTACAGATTCTACGTATTCAGCACAGGTATTTTGAATATTTTACATACCTTGGATGTTTCGCGTACCTTTAATATTCCACGAAACTTTTTTCAATCTCCTCTTTCAATTTCTACGATTTTTTTCAATATCTACTTCATTATTAAAACTTACCTATCTTACATATTTCAAATATTTTCGAAACTTGAAATATTCTTCATAGCTGGAATATTTCAAAAAATGTCGATCCATATAAGCATTCCCGTTTCTTAATCCCTCGCTCGCATACCTGTATAGAAAAAGAACACGAGAACACGATGATATAACAAGAAGCATTGTAACTGGCCTATCCACGTGCCTATCCGCATCAGCCTTCGCTTTTCACCTAACCCGTGCTCGCTCGGTTTCACGGCATAGGGTCGGCGTACTCTCGGGTCTCTCTATAATTTGACCATTTCGGGCCATTATACGCGATATATCCGGCCCAAGCCACCCTCCTGAGCAACCGTTTTCCCTCCTTTTTCCTTTCACAAGAGGCAGACAGCTGGTTCTCGCGAGCGACACGCGCCGATGCTGCAGCTTGTTCTTCGTGTCTTTCCTTCGTCCAATTTCTACGCGATATTTTAGGTATAACGCGTGTACGTATTGGGCCTGTCAGGATAACAACAGTGGCACGCGTACGTTATTTTGACGTGGATGTTGCACGGTAGAGGGATTAGCTTCGAGGGAACTGGACGTCGATGGTTCGGCTTTCACGTCGAAACCTTGAATGGATTTTTAGATTTAGGCGAATAACGAGGTGCGACGAAAATTCCAGTTTTCAGCCATAGCTTACTAATTTCTAATAAATATATAATACATATAATAATATATAATAATAATAATAAATATAAATTATAAACAAGCAGTTGCGGAGTATGTGCATGGTGGGGCTAAGACAAAAGATATGAAACTAAGACAAAAGACAAGGAGTTGCTAAGGTACGATAAACGAATTAACAGCACTATGAGTTAAGAAGCCAGAGAGTGCGAATTGCATTGTCGAGATAGTGTTGCTAGCGTTGTCGAAAGAATCCGTGATGACGAGAGTTGCAAATTAATTATCTAGTTGTCTTAATTATAATACGTTATTGTGATTAGTTCACGTTAAACAACCATCGTTTCCTGTTTGGTCAACATCTGTTTAATTCATTTATTGAAAATAAACCAATTGTAGTATAAGATACTGCAATACTAAATTTATAACAAATATAATAATACTAGAAATAGGTAAATCGAGCCGCGGTTAAATCGAATTTTAAACAGAATTCACAAGCATCTCTCTGCGATGTTTTTCTTCTCGTAATTATCTTGGCCCGCAATCGCCGTCGTTTCATTACGCTTTCTTCTTACGGTTCGTTCCATTTCTAGAGCTAGTCCTTGTTAGAACTTCACTAATCTCGAGAAATCTCTTATAATCTCGTCTAGCCTGCGGGATAGCCGATAAAAGTGTGGCGGACATCGACGAGAAAGTTACATCGTTTGAAAATAAATTCGTAGACGTGGCAAATTTCGTACATTTTTGCACCTCGACGCCGAGGTTGAACCGAACCTTCGATCCGCTGTATCTGCGAATTTTCTATTTCTACTTGCGCGTTTATTTACGTGTTCGATCGACGATCTCGATACTCCTCCAATGAAGATTTTAGAGAGACCTCGATTAGGTTGGATAAAATAAAAAATGGTAACTTCTCGCGAGAAGTTGCATCAGTGACGGTATTACATTTGCAGAATCAAAAGGATGATTGATATCGGGGAAAAAGAGAGTGAAAAAGGACGAAGCGTGCGTAGCGGCGGAGAACGAGGGGAAATAAAAAGGGACACGATCGAGAGAGTTGAAATCGAGCGGAAACTGCATGCCGCGTAAATTTAGACTGGAGAAAGAGTCCGATTTCTAAGTAGCCTGGTAAAAATGGCCGCCGTTTAAGAGCCAATAATAGGTGGCCAGATTAAAAATAACGCGATATTTGCGTTTCCACGCAGCCACGGCAAACCTTTAAAAAGCGTAAAACGATTGACGCGAGCGGATTGCCTTGCACGACAAACTCCAAGGATTTAAAATTAAAATCTATCGATCGAAAGCGCGCGTTCGTTTCAAATCGATTGAATCGGCCTTTGTAAAAATAATTTGTCGTTTTAAAGCGGCTTTTAAAGTAAAAGGGACAATCGACGCGTTCCAACGAAACTTAACGCGGTATTAATCGATAATGGCATGTTTTTTGTTATTATTTTGACAACGATCTACGTCAGCAAGAAATATCTATTTTATTACGAATTTCGTGGAGAATAGTATCGAGTTGGCAACTAAGTCATTGCGGATTTTGCCATTGGGTGGTATCGACAAATCCGCAATCACTTAGTTGCCAACACAATAGATTTTGAGTTTTTCCATCCTTCGTCCTACGATCCTAAGGATAACGTTGATAGTAGAATTTGTAGTAATCACAGAATGTATCATGAATGTTGATGTATTAGGTTGTCCGATAAGTTTCTTTCGTTTTATAAGGAAATAATGGACGCGCAATGTTTTTTGTTTTATATTAGTTTATCGTATTATGCAAGAACATAATAATAGAAATAGAAGGATATGGATCACACGTAATTCAATAAAATAATATAAAACAAAAATTGTTGTTCATTTATTATCGCCTTATGAAACGAAAGAAATTTTTCGGACAATTTAATATATTCCGCTGTAGAGTCTGCTCTTTCCACATTTCCAAAATCCAAATTTTTGGCTCGCTGCGCTGTTCCAACTGACAATCGAAGCGACGAGGATACTAAATCTCGGAAACTGCTATCGAAACCCAGGAAAAACCATTTAAACCGAGAAAAAACCCTTCGGATGTTTCTCCGCTCCCGAAGAATCCTCTGATCGGCACCAAAAAAAAAAAAGAAGAAAAAAGAAACAACAGCATCAAAACGCTTATTATACGCGAGCGCAATTATCGCGTTTTTCCAGGCAGCCTGGTCATCCTGGAGCGTGCACGGTTAGACGAGAATTATCGAGAAGAAGATAAAAAAAGACCAGAGAGAGAGAAAGAGAGAGGCGAAGAGAGTAGTAAAAAGGAAAAGAAACGCGGAGAAAGAGCTAGGAGAGTCAGAGCTGAAGGAAAAGAAGAAGGAAAGAAAGAGACAGAAGGCAATTCAATGAAGACTCAAAGGATGCTTCGCACGAGAGGATCCGATCTCGAGATCTACGTCGAATCAATGACCGGCTGAGAGGCTTGTCTCAGGAAGAGGGTCTGAAGAAAGAGAAGAAGAGGGTTACTGAAGCGACGAGTTGCGCAAAAACCGACCGAATGAATCCACCGGCCCGCTTCTCGACCGGCGGAAAGAAAGAAAGAGAGAACGAGACAGAGAAATCCCTTTCGTTCTTTCTTTCTGTTCGCGATCCGCGCGTCAGAGAAAAATAAGGAAAGCAGAAGAAACAGAGAGAGAGATGCCTCGTTGCTGGGTGCCTGGGTGCCGTAAATAATTGTTCCAGCCGGCCGTTTCGTTTCGTGGAAGTCGAAATGTTTCGCGTTGTTCCATGAGAAACGACGAAAATGCCGTGTTCCGATCGAGCTTAACCTTCTGCCACAGATACGTGGCATAGAACGGGTTTTAATCGAACTTGGGAAAAACCGTGGATCTTACGATCGGTTAGCGTTGTATATCATTGGACGTATAATATCGATCATACAGACACTTCATTGGTTCCGAGCTGTTTTCTAGGCAATCATAAGTATTAATCGGTAAAATTGTATCAATTACATCGGTAGATAGTATATTGACTCGCCGTTCGGAAGTTAATTACGCCGTTGGAGTATCATGGGAGCACCGTTGGGAAAAGCACGTTAATGCGGGCGAAATGAGGGCAGTTCGAGTTGAAATTTCCAGGGTTTTTAAGGAAATAGGCTTCGTTCGAATTTATTTTACGCTGCCCTTATTTGCACAGCGTTTGATTGATATTTGCCAGTGGTAGGTGTACTCTTTACCGTTCGAAGAACAGAGAAAGTGAAAGATTTGTTTCCAAGTATTCAGAAAATATTCAAAAACTCGGACAAGAATCTGAAGAAAATTACAAATCCGCGGGTCGATCTCTGTAACAGGTATACGTCGAAATCGCGAGAGGCAAACTGGCGCGCTAAAGACAACCGCTGATTAATCGTCGAAACGAAAGTTTGAAGTTAGAAAATTGGACGCGCCACGCGTGAGCAAGCACATAGAAAATCTCGTATCTCTTCGCAATTTCTCGATTCCTTAAATTATCTACCTACCTAACGTTACTAATGGAAAGTTGACGAATGACAAGCAAAGATCGATGTTTAAAGTGGCGCACTAGTATAATAGCATATACGTTAAGGTATATGAAAATATAGCGAGGTAAAGTAGCCACTGCTTGTGCTACCGGTCAAGCGACATTATGCTGGCTAGATGTGTCCGAGGATAGGATTACTCAGCGACACCGGAGACTCGTGAAAACCGAGCATAAGGCCTTTAAATCCGGTATCAGAAGAACCGTGACGATTGCGTGTCTCTCCGTGTTCGCTGAATTGCGCCGCACATCGTAGCCAGAATAAACAGCCTCTGCCTGAGGTCGCAGTGAATTTTCTATGCGGCGACGGAATTCCAAAAGTCACCAGCTACTTCCAAATGCAAATAACACCGGTTATAATCCTTTTATTATAAATCACCGTTGATCGTGACTTTTGTAAATTCGTAGTGAGCGAAAAAGCGTTTGTCTCGTTACGGTTCTTGTTACGAAAGTTCCATTACGGTTTGTATCATAAACGTCCTGTTACGGATATAACGTTAAGCGTCTAATTACGAACACGGCTTTAACCACGTTGTTATGAGCATAATTTTGAATATTAAATATTTTAGACGGCTTACTGTTCGATTGCGGATTTTTATATCTTTAAAATGCAAAATTTAGAAATACAAAAATGCAACGCGCAAGGATATACGAAACATGGAACGTGGACTACTTGTTTGCATTTTTAACAGATAAAGGGAATGTTCAATTAAGTTTATGTTTGTTTAGTCGCGTTCATAAGGATATAAATTTCAAATAAAATGTAAAGATCCGTGGTCTCTTTATCGTAGACGTAATCTCTTAAATATCTTCTTACAAGCATAAGTTTAAATGTCTTCGTTTAAAGGGAACTACTTGGCTTTTAGCGTTTTAGCTTTATCATAAACATACCTGTGATTGTATTACGATAAACATAATTTTAAACGTCTTCTTATAAACGCAATCTTAAATGTCTCGTTATAAACGCAACTTGAAACGTCTCCATTTGGCCAGAACTAGCCGTATTTTAGCTTTTTAGTCTTGCTATAAACGTAACAGTATCTGCGCTACTATGGACATTATTTAAAGCTTGTCTTGTTTTAACAAACATAATCTTAAACGACTTGTTACAAGCAGAATTTTAGATGTCGTCGCCCGAACGAAACTACGTCTTCCAGTCTTTTAGTCTTAGCACAAACATAACTATAATTGCGTTATTAAAATTACAATTTTAAATGCCTTATTATGAACATAATCTTATTTTGAATGTCGTCGACCGAACGAAACTACGTCTTTCGGTCTTTCAGTTTTGTTCTAAACGTAACTGTATCTACGTTATTATGGACATAATTTTAAGTTTCCTATTATAACGTGATCTTAAACGTCATATTACAAACATAACTTGAAACGTCTTCATCCGAGGAGAATCATTCCCGTGGAAAAGAGCACGCAGTACGAACGAACCTTTATTTCTGCGAGTTGCTCGCAAAGTCTCGCATTCGTCGACTTTTCGCTCGACTCTTTCCACCTCGTCCTCTGCCGCATTCCGTGGCGAGAGAATATCAGGGCCCGTAAGAGCCCCGTCTATTTAGTAAGCTGTAAATCAACGCGAGTCGCCTCTTTGACTAACAGCCGTGGCCGTATCGTGGCTTACCAACCTCTGCTTCTTTCTTCTCTGTCTCGCTGTCTTTTAACTGTACGCGATCTTTCTTCCGCTTCTGTCCCGCTCGAGCTGCTCCTTTGCGCGCCGTTCCTCTCTTCGACTAGGAGATACGTTGCGAACTGCCTCGAGGAATCTGACCGATTCAACGCGTCGATACCCGTGGTTGGGTCCGTGCTAGTCCATCCACGACTATGAACGAACACCACGACACGACGAGAATGATACGGAAATGCCGAGACTTCTGGCTATTTAAATTTCACTGTGCAAGTTTCATAAATTTCAGCGCGCAAAACGAAGATTCTTGCGAATGACGAGTCACTGGTAATCGAAAAAAATGTTTCGCAGGAAAATTTGAAGAAATTTTTCTAAGCACGTCGACGGTTATTTGGGTATTTCGATTCGAATTTAAAAGAAATTTTGGGAATTGTATTTATCGCCGAAATGGCAATTTTCGTGGAATATGACGATTAAAAATTGAGTGACATTTTGCTCAATTGCAATGTGTATTATATTAGCAATCATATGAAAATAGAGAAACGTAGATTTGGGGATTTTCGGAGCAAATTTTGGAAATTGCATCATCGTTAGAATGTGAATACACGTGGAACGAGATGGTCAAGAATTGAGCGATCTTAAGCAACGATACGTCGAAAACGATATCAAAGTATAGAAACGTAAGTTTTGCGATCTTCGGAGCAAACTTTGGAAATCGTATCGTAGGTAGGAAAATGTTTACGATCAGAGACTTAGACTTGAACATTTAGATTTGAATTTAAAGGAAATTATGGAAATTGGATTATTAAATTGAAAATCCGCGTGGAAAATGATAGTTAAGAATTGAGCAGTATCAAGCAATATATTGGGTTGGCAACTAAGTGATTGCGGATTTTGTCAATAACACCTAATGACAAAATCCGCAATCTCTTAGTTGCCACTCCAATACAAATAACAGGTACATTTAAAAACATATGACAATGAACCATAGGTCCCCGAATCTCAGGTTGAAAATTTTGGAAATTTTCTCGTCGAAACGAAACCGTTTTCCATAAAATACGTGGATTTAGATATTTACTTTTGAAATTTTCGAAAATTTCAAGCTATGAAAAAACATATATCGATATATAATTGTCGCGAATAGTGAACTTCATACAGTTTGCGAGTGATTCTAACGTAGAAGTTCCTTTACATAAATAGAGTATCGCCTCTTACTAAACCAGACCACATATCAATGCTCTGGCCGTCTTAACTGCAACAACCCTCTCCCGATTTTCTCTTCTAGGTATTCGATCGGTGAACCAGATGCCCATAAATTAACTATGCTCGTCTCATCCTTGTCTCTCTTGGATCTATCGTTTCATTCTAAGAAGATACGAGTGCGAGCAATACGCTGGAGCAAGGCAACGCTGGCTGGCGTGGTTACAGATACGATCGATCGGTTGTTGGAGAACCACAGGAACACCGGCAATTTACGCGAAGCTGCCTCGTATAGTATAGTAATGGTTTCCTGGAAAACTACGTCTACGATGTTGGCGGCCGAGGCCCGTGATTATTGGCCACGCGGTTAAAGCAGCGGATAATACCCTCCTTGCGAGCGATCATTATGCGCGATGACGCAACGATGCTCGATTGCGACACGTTTAAAAAAGAATACGGTCTGCTGGATTGCGACGATCACTTGGACGCGTGAATTTTGACGCTGAATCGATACGACACGGAATTTCACTTATATATCGATACGTTTGATTTTAAATTCATTAAATGGAACGATCGATTATCCAAATGCGAATATAAACGTGTAATATACAATGTAATGATACAATATGAAAATAAAAATTGAGATATTATATAATGGAAGATTCGTAGATGGTTCTATGCGAAGAAACATTGACAAAATGATAAAATTGCTTTTGTTTCATATTATGATATTTATGAAAAGGTTTGAAACGGATGGTCTTGCCTCGTGTGGAAACAAAGTTACTCGATTAGTCGGGAACGTGGTTAGTCTGATATATAATAATAATACTCTAAAGAAGAGATCGGATCGGAGAATTTGTTTGAGGAAACATTGACAAAATGAGAAAAAAGATCGATGAAAGTTGCTGGACTCTTATTCGAACGTTTTTGTTTCATATTATGATATTTATAAAATGGTTTGAAACAGATGGTCTTGCCTCGTGTGGAAACAAAGTTACTCGATTAGTCGGGAACGTAGTTAGTCTGATATATAATAATAATATTCTAAAGAAGAGATCGGATCGGAGAATTTGTTTGAGGAAACATTTAACGGCAGAACTTGTAGCTTGAAGGATGGATTAGATTAAGGCGGATTGGAATCGTTTTGAAGAAAATGCTTTGGAATATTTCAGAATGATTGATTAGCACGTAACACGAATAGTTTGGAAAATGATTAATAAGACGGATCCATAGAGTTGAGGATTTTAGTACGTTTAACAGATTTTAAGGTAGTTACACATTACTTGAAGCTAGTCAAAGATATTAGGACGATATTTTGATTCTGTTTACTGAGATAGATCGCGTGAATACAACGAACAGAAACTCCTGTACGATTTTCAACTATTGTAATTTTGTTTCGTCGTCTAATTCGCTTTACCAACAACATATATATATACATGTGAATTCTATAGAATTCAAACTATTTTTACTTTTGCTTTGTTTTACAGTCATTTGCTGAATAGAATAGATCACGAGAGAAGAACGGTAATTTAGTACTTGGAAAATCGATTCTCGATTTTCCCAGCTAAAATTTGTAGTAGATTTCTTATTGACTGTTATTGTATTTAATTTAATTATTCCTAAAATAAACTCGATTTTGCACAATCGATCGTTTGATTTACTCGAAGGATTTATGTTATTACATATATATAGCATATCTGTAAGTACAGTATTCAATATTACGATAAGTACATAATAATAAGCTATTGCTACATTCTGTATCTGTCAATGATCTACATTAATAAAAATATGTATACTATGATTTTACATATGATCTGTATACAGAATATAATAAACATAATACATAATATATATATGTAAATTCTATAGAATTCGAACTACTTGTCAACCAACATTTCTTAATTTTGTTTTGTTTTACCGGCAGTCATTTGCTGAATAGAATAGATCACGAGAGAAGAACGGTAATTTAGTACTTGGAAAATCGATTCTCGATTTTCTAGCTAAAATTTGCAGTAGATTTGTTATTAACTGTTATTGCATTTAATTTGTTATTTTACCTTTTTTATTTATTTATTTCATTATTTTATTATTATTTTATTTCTTTTAACTTTGACTGCCACGTTGGTCATATATGACCCGCCACAGTTTCTCCTGTGACGCCATGGTAATCATTGTAAAATTGAATGAAAATTGATAATGGGGCATTTTGAATATAACCGATAAATAGAAGATACTTTGAAATAAAAAGTGTCCCATTGATCAATTAATCATTTTTATTAGAACATCAATTAAAAAAAAAGAAGAGAACAAATCTTGCATCTAACGGTGCACTGTGTTAAAACACTGTGACGTCCTGAGCGAAACATGTGATTTCGGAGCGGCAGTCAAAGTGTTAATTATTCCCAAAATAAACTCAATTTTCCAGAATCGATCGTCTGATTTATCCTAGGAATTTACGTTATTACTTCTACGATAAACGTAACGATTTACGTATATCAGTGAAAATAATTTCAGTTCGCTCTTCAAATTATTACACCCTTTGAGAACCAATTGTATCCAACTGAAAGAATAATTCATTTATACCAATACAAGCATACAATACTACACAATACACATACAAACAACAGTAATAAGACATAATTTAAAAACTAGTAGCACAAGAAGAAACTAAAAGAAATACGTAAGACGATAAACGAAAACACCTGCACAATTTGCAAAAGCCAGTTACAACTAATATCGACCATAGATCGATGGATAAATTCTTCAAATATCATAGATAAATATTTACGAATTGAAATACACGAACGCTTCTAACATAAACCAATATAAACCAACATAAACCAGAGTAAAAGAAACGAAAGTGCAAGAACAGTGTGGAAGCAAAGCACGCGAAACGCGTGGAAATGGAAAGAGATCGCCTTCAGTGAGATACGGAGGAGTAACAGCGAGCAGGAAAAGGAAACGGGTGGTATCGAACGAGCGTTAGAAACGTAGAAGAGGAGGCCGAAGGTCGAGCCCGCCACCTGTTGCACAATCGACCAAAAGTCACGCATGAAAGGAGATTAAGGGAGGTCTCTCCTTTTCCCTGGTGCGCGCCGATTCGCGGTGTAATTGTTTCGTCCGCGGTCGAGATCGTCGGCCCGTGACTATCGCACGATTGTCCCCGCATGTTAATGGATTCGTGTCGCGACTTAATTGCTCGCCAAGTCTGCCTCTCTCTGTTTCTGTGTTCGCGACCACGGCACCAATTGCTGTACAGAAGCTGCTACCGTTTACTTACAGCGAGAAGGAGAAATATTCGTTCGGTTGAAATACAGAAATGAAAAGAGCAACACTTTCTACGCAATCCAGCGTATTTTAGAGAGAGAAATATCTTCTATTGTAATCTTCTATGTATTCTACGTACGTAATAATGTATTATTCATAGATATAGCGATAACAATCGTTCGCGTTTATTTCTGCATTTTTATTTCACGGTATTAACGAATTCTTTTTTTTTTTCATTTTATTATTATTTTATTATATGAATTATTGTTTAAAAGCACGAAAGAAAACGTGGTAAACGAGCCAGTATACCAGCGACGTCGATGAAAAGATGGTTACTATAACACCTTTGATGGTTAACCCTTTGCACTCTGAATTTTATTTCAATTTTCTTACCAGCAGCTGCCAACGTTTTTAAATGTTTTATTTGATATTTACTTTAAGTAAAGAATAAGACAATTTAAATAAATAAAGGAAGAGACAAATTCACTTAAATATTAAGTTGTCTGTGTCTTTCCTTCGCAAACGTGTTTTTTACAACAGCGCACCTTCATACAAATGTGAAAGCAAGATTGTGAAATATCGTGGTGTTTATCTCAACAGAACAAAATGGATCGTACGTAATTAGAAAAAAATAATATAAAACAAAAATCCTCGTGCGTCTATTATTTCCTCATAAAACGAAAGAAACTTTCCGGACAATCTAATACCGGTTTTATTCGCACTATAATTGTATTTTGTAATACAACCGTGTATTATATATCTTGAAACAATCCTCAGGGTGCAATCCAGCTTTTCTTTCGCACATTTCACAAAAAATGGTGGGACTCGACAAAGGAGCTCCTGAGATAAAAACTGATGTCGAGTCACACTCGACATAGGAGTGCAAAGGGTTAATATAATGAATAATTTACTGTTTAAATATTCTTCTCGTGAAATACATGGTATGGATAATCATACTGCTTGCACTTAGGTATCTTGTAATTTTTTATACACATTTTCAAATTGCCTCGAAACTTCAGCAACGATGAGCGAATCCCATGTGGGCGCTGATGAGATTTAAAAACGTTTCACGTAACGCACGTAATACGTTCGTTATGATAAAAACGACTTACAGCGAGAAGGAGAAATATTCGTTCGGTTGAAGTGCAGAAATGAAAAGAGCAACACTTTCTACGTATTTTAAAAAGAGAAATATCTTCTATTATAATCTTCTATGTATTCTACGTACGTAACAATATATTATTCATAGATATAATCGAAGTTTTCAAACGTTTCCTATGTACGTTACAACTTGATATATTCGCGATATATTCAAACGCTTAGAAATTATCGTAAAGATAAAAACGATTAAAAAGATGCGACGTCTGATCGACGGTAGAAGGGCCTTGTAGTTCTAAAAACAAAATATAATTTTAACATTTACGAACTGGCATGTAACAAAATATAATGGAAGAATTAAATATCATTTCGAGATTCTAAATCGATGAAGCCTGAGACTCGACCGAATGATCGGAGAATTTTCACATCCGCGAAGATTTCTAATAGAAATATCTGTCATGCTGTTGAAAATAATGCAACTTCTATCGCTCGAAACTCTCCTTCGGTCTAAGTTGATTAAATCGGTGAAAACAACCGGACGAAGATAATCGTTGCTCAAGAAGATGAAATATTCGAGGACGATAACAAGGAAGATATAAAGCGAACCGACTTCCGAATCCAATTACACTAAAAGTCCTATTTTATTAAAATAGAAACGTACCTACAATATTACATCGAGCGAAAACACAGTGGATATTAGCGAAGTATTGAAAGAAGAATAATTTTCTTGTTTCTCTTGAAGATGAAATCGATCTTTAAAATAAGCAGATGTACAGCTCACCCCTACTTCAATCCTGAGCTTCGGATAATCGTTTCTATGTCGTATCCGAAAGCTGACGTTGCAGTTGCGTGCCTGTTGGAAATAAGGCTATCCTCGAGAACTCTTGAAGCCAATTTCTAGGAACAGTAATTAGCGCAGAACGCGGTTAAAAGAAGCTGAGAGAAAGGTAGAGGTACGACTGTCGACTTTATCGTGTGCCAATTGATCGATCGGTTATTTACTTCAGAAAATTACATAATTAACGCGTATTATACAGAATATTCGATATTACTCGATTCTTATTTTTCTCTTTTAAATAGAAATTTTCGCTCTGTATTACAATATATTTAAAAAAACAAGGCCACTGCCATTGTATTTCATCTTTGGATTATTGTTAAATTTTCTCACGAGTTTACGTACTTTTATTATTCATTCGAGGCACTCTTTGCTTCCTTTAAATTTTCTATGTTGTTTAGCTCTTAAAATGAAGCTCCCCTTCGTCTTTTCCTTATCTCTAATACTCGTCTTTTGTAGACACTTTCGTACTACGAATTTCCATTTACAGAACGCAGTAGGAAAATTTCTACGAAAAGCAGTTTCAACTGTCTGCGCTATAATACAGTTTCTTATTGATTGGGATTAGCAAATGACAGGTGTAAAGTGCGAGAAGATGGTCGACGATCTTTATCAATTTATCTTCGACTTGAATCCACTGCAGAGGCAAAGGAATGCGGCCAGGAAATTCATCGAACGATCCATCATTATTTATCGCAACGGCGTACTATGATTTATTGCCGCGATTCACTAAGATACGATCGTCGCTCGAAATCCTCGTAGATTCGATGAATCGATGAAGACGTTATCGTTATCGACAACGAGGTCCAAAGGTGGTGAATCCATTATCGCAGGATTTATTTATCGATTATGAAAAATCAATTTGAATTCGATACGGCGACACCTGCGACCAATATCGAAGTGATCGAAAGTGAAATTTAAATGTATTGGCCTGGCAACTAAGTGATTACGGATTTTATCAATATCACCTAATGATCATAATCATGATCATAATGATTATGATGATATGATATGATTATGGTGATATTGACAAAATCCGCAATCATTTAGTTGCCAACCCAATCTATATCTATATTTTTTATTTTAATATTGGATTATCGTGAAGTGATATTATAATTATAGCGATTGTAGATATTCCAACTGGAAATATAAGTTTCCTTTTTTATAAATCAAAGTAGGCAAATATGAATTTCAATCTGTTCGTATTTAGATGCTCTATCGCAGTAGCTTAGCGATTCACAGAACATTGGAAACGTATTACCGAAATTTGGCAAAAATAATAGTTTTATCATCGCATTCCAAGATTGCAAATTACGCGGATAGGGTTTCCTAAGCTACAGCTGCAAAACTGGCGATCTCGTTATTAGGCGATCAAAATTGAGAACATACAGATCTACCATTAGATAATAACTTTAAATAGATTTCCACTTTTTCTCTTTTCATATACTATGCTTTCAATGACTCAGAAGTCCTCACAACCTCCAATTCTCATTAAGAAAAAAGAAGAAGAAAGAAAACATTACAAATTGCGTTTGATACACCGGGCAACAAGACGTTGCAAGTGTAAACGACAAAAGAATGTAAAACGATAAATTATCGTGTCAGGATCGAAAAAAAAGAAAAAAGAAAGACACGGAGCAAAGGGAGAAAAGAATTCTTACGTTCATAAGTCTTATCATTCATAATTCACCGTGAGTCGCAGCTATGAAACGATGGGACGTCAGTGACGTTTCGAAAGGACATCATAAGTTACTGACAATTCCAGCCGCGGTCAGACAAAATGTCTTTGCAGTGCCGCCATAAGTTACCGACAATTTTCTCTTATCCATCGACCGACCGTTCGGCCTTATCGCAACTCCGGAAAAGAGGTAGGAACAGGTAGAAAGTGAAAGGAGAGAAGGATGCGCCAGGAGAAAGGAACGCGTGTACAAATCCAGCGAAACGCTGAATAGGAAGGAACCTGGAGCAATGGAACCTGAGGAACCTCGACGAATCTACAATGAAACGGATTGTGATTTGTCGCAGGATCTTCTTCGCCATGGATTATCGCATAATAGTGAAATTTCGAATTTTTACTTAAAAAGAGAAAATTTTTGTAATTTTCACGATTATTAGTTGACCTTCGGGTGGTATTTTTTATTTTAATATCGGCTCCTAATTAGAAGGAAGAGATAAACGTGTAAGTGGATATCGTTGTTTTGGCATTGATAGTGGCGTAATTTTAAAAATGTACATTTTAGAGACGCTTTTAAAAATTGTTTAAACTAAAAAAAAACTGTCTGAAAAATACTAAATACGTGCCTTATTAATATAATTGCCCTCTGACGAAGAACTAATGGGATTATAATTACTATAAATATGCCGTTTTACGTAATCAAAATTGGAAATAATTTGCACTCTGCACTGAATAGTAGGAAATTTGTAATTTTTTCAATTGACCCACTATCACTACCAAGTAGCGATATGTGGATTCGCTGGAACGCTCAATAGGATTTCTTTGCCATGGATTATCATTATACGTATATCGTAGATTATATATCGCAAAATTCCGAGTTTTTCCTCAGGAAAAGATGTTTGTAATTATGGGTGACTTTAATTTGAATTTTACATTGTATTTTTAATTTCGATATTGGCTTGTAAATTAAGAGAAATGTGTACGTGTAGGAATTCAGTGGAACTCGGGGAACAGAACTCCTGTCTAATGGAACAGAATTTATATAATAATTTCTTTGCGATCATGTACTATACCGTGTGTTGCAGATTATACGATTCTATCTACACGTATATTCCACACTTATTCCATTTTACATTACACTGTTATACCATTTACACTATTATAACATCTACGTACTAATTAATTATATTCAAGTGTATTCAATTTTGTAGGTATATCATTTAGTACTATCTACTATCACGTTACTATAGAAAATACTATAGAAATTTCGTTACTGTCAGAATTTGTAGAATCCGGTGGTATTATAAATAAAATGTATGGAAGCTGATAAAGAAGAAAAAAGCGCTTGAAAATTAAAAATACGTGGCGATACTTGTTGTAGCCATTGCGTGATAATAATAAAATTTCGAACGTTTGCTTAAAGAAAGGATACTGATAAAGTCGAGTAAATAAAGAGACAAGAATTTTGTAAATCGTTCGTTCTGAATTCTTCGCCTCTTCGTTACACCGACGAACAATCAAACGTATGTTAAAAATTCTCACGGAACACCATATTTGCGCGACACTGTAAGCATAGTAGCAAGAACTGGTCTTATCAGTGACAAAATACGGGGCGATGGTGACACGAGTCCGCAGATAAGGTGCATGTCTTTCAAAATGGACGATCAGCCGGGTCATGTCCTCGCGAATGGATCACCGAAACAGCCGGTCGATACGTATCGCTTCTCTGCCATTACTGTACCATTGCTTCACTGCCCAGCCACAGCTGCTTTCCTTTCCTTTCCACGACAAATGTTTTTTTCATTATGCAACCGGTCGCGAGACAATTTTGGATATGCGACCAGAAAACAGGCGAGTTGAAAAATGGGTCAATACGAACTGGCGAGACGTGCTCGTTGCGGTATTTCATTTAAAAAAAGGTTCGTTAAAAGTCGCCTGTTTTCGTGTTTTTTTTTTTTTTCGTGTAAATGTGCTTTATTTGTGTTATTTATTGTTACGTCAACTAGGATATTTACCAAAGTTTGGATTGTTTGGAAGGCAAATGGAAAAACGATATGGGAATTCGTGCTTCCGTGCGTTTCCAGCATATTGCTGTTTGTCGATGTTTAACAGGGAATCATATCGTGAACGAAAAGTTTAAATTTGTCCGACTACATGGAAATTTATTGATTTTGTCAAATATCTTGCAATGGGAGTTATAGATGCTTCTACAACTAACAATGCTGAAACCTTAAATCGACCTGAGAATTGTCCTTTTCTTTTTACTTAAAAAGACATTTCGAAACTTGGAATGCAAACTTTTTTATAACCTAGCACATTGTGCGATGAAAAACAATATCAAGCAAACGATTGCGTGATACTCAGTGCAGCATAGATGGCCAAACATCTTCCAGAAGTATTTGCAGAATCTAAAGTAAAGTGTTCTGTCCTCGGCTTGTTACCCTTTCACAAATATTATTCTTAGGAAAATGATTGTCAATTATCAAGTCTCACCACGCCCAGGTGACTACGCAAGGGAGTTTCCACGATAACAGTTAGAATTAATGAATTAACAAACACCGTTACGAATACTGAAAGTTATCTCACTATTCGACGAACTTTAATTTTATTGAAATTCAAAAAAAATTATACCATCGAATATAAGGTCCTGCAGTACAAAGTGAAATCTCACTTTCTACGCGTGATCCTCTTTATCAGACATCGCTAACCACCATAAGGAACTACTTTTCATAAACATTTTACCTGCTACCGAGTTCAAAAAGCAATTGCAGTTGCGGCGTAACGTAATTTCCGCGTTTCGTCGATTTTCTCACAGCAGCTGCCAAGAACTGCATCTGAAGCTTTATTCGTAAAACGGAATGTAACAAAATTCTTGTTTTTACGAAGGCAGCTTTTGGACCACGAGATACCTACCATCGCCTTTACTTGCCTTTTTTCACTTATTCCGCAGTTCCTTTCCACGGTTGTCGTTTCCTCCCTTTTTCTTTTTCTTTTTCCGTGCCGTGTCGACTCTCGTCTGGCCGCTTAATGAAATTCGACAGCGACAGACCGTGTAATTACCGGCTTTCGCCACTTGTTTAACACTCAATTCATTAACCGGCGAATTCGTAATTAGCCGAAAAAAGAGAGTCGCTTCAGCTCGATCCAATTTATTTTCACTGTTTCGCCGACTTTCTTTGTGCCGCGTTTCACCTTTCGCGTTACGTTCGACCTGTTAACCGAGGGATACGAGTTAACTCTTTATTCGAGCCGCCAGTTTCGTGGATAGAATAATTTCTTTATTCAAAAGCAATTAAAAGCCTACCGTCTTCTTACGCGTCGTTTCGTTTCCGTTAAGAATAAACTGTATCGTACGTTTAATTCACTGAAATTCACCTGTCTCGATTAATTTACAGTTTGGTAATTATAGAAGATTTTCATCGAACAGCGAGCCGGTTAACAAGTTCCGGCCAACAAATTTGGAAAAATATTTTATATTATATTATTGTAGATTTGGAAGAATTGGTTTCTTCGCAGGAGAAACGTACCTTTGAGCGCGAAATTAAGCCATAAAATTTGTAGCGTCAGAATGAACCATTTTCTTCGTTGGAAGTTTCAAAGCTGTGTTCCTAAACCGTTGGTATACCCTGTTAAATTCGATTACCGAAGCAGAAAATATCGGGAAATTTCTTCGTAGAAGACTCTGTGTAAAAAATAATTCCGTATAAAATTCTTTATAACGGAAGCTTAATTACAGAAGGTGTTCAAACGCACTTTGAAACTTTTTATACGTATCTTATACAAAAGATGTTGAAATCTCATTAGCACGACACTATCGCGGTTATGTTAGTAAAATTTGAAAAACGCATCTGTACCACTAATTATATGTTTAAGATCGCTGTTTCTACCGTGTAGTCATTTTTCTCTAAATATAAGTTTGCAACAAATGTCTTGTAATTTCATGTATATGTTCCAGCTGGTTTAAAATTTCTCTATCATAATCGCGGTAATAATTGTGTCGTATCTCATTGGTCGGTGCTAACGAAATTTCGAAAAGTTTCGTACATATAGTGCACGTAGTATGTTCAGAGAAATAATTCCGTGGCTGTGTTCATAAATATGTGAACATTACGACGAACAACAGCCGACGTTCATAAATATGTGAACATTATGATCGATTTCTATTATCAACACCTGACTGTTATCGAGGATATACGAATTAATGGCAGACGAAGGATACGTAGCAAAAAGGCAATGTTTGGTATCTTCATGTGGAATTAGATGTTTGTAGAAATTTTATTACATGTTTAGTATCATTATTTATTATTAGATTTTATTGGACTTATTTTATTATTAGATGTTTCGTATGAAATTTAAATCGTTTCTTCAGAGTCTTAAATATTATTGTTGGAATCGATGTCATTCGTGACGGCCTTCCGGTCAATTTAGAAAATCCTTTCCTTTCTTAACTACACCTTAACAACCGAGTATAATGGCGAACTGAGTATAAAGAATTCCTTAAATAGAAGAACTGCCCCATAATACCGGACGCTTGTACCACTCGTTTCATTGCGTGTTGGCTTTTAAAGACCAATTTTACGTGCCGTGATATGCCACGAGAGCATCCTCATAAAGGATAAAATTGTCCTCTCTCCTTATTTGTAATCTACCAACTGATTTACATGCTGTTAAAAAATGTAAGTCTCCATATATATATATATATATATATATATATTAGGTCGTCCGAAAAGTTTCTTTCGTTTTATAAGGAAATCGATCCATTTTGTTCTATCAAAATAAAGATCACAACGTTCGACAGATTTTGTTTCATGTTTGTATAAAGATGCGTCGTTGTAAAAGACGTGTCTGTGAAAGAAAGACGCTTTTCCGACAACCTAATATATATATTTCTATTAATGTAGATTATTGACAGATACAGAATGTAGCAATAGCTTATTATTATGTACTTATTATACTATTGTATACTATACTTATACGTATTCTATATATATGTAATAACGTAAATCCTTCGAGTAAATCAGACTATCGATTGTGCAAAATCGAGTTTATTTTAGGAATAATTAAATTAAATACAATAACAGTCAATAAGAAATCTACTACAAATTTTAGCTGGGAAAATCGAGAATCGATTTTCCATGTACCAAATTACCGTTCTTCTCTCGTGATCTATTCTATTCAGCAAATAACTGCCGGTAAAACAAAACAAAATTTAAAAATGTCGATTAATAAGTAGTTTGAATTCTATAGAATTTACATATATATATTACGTATTATATTTATAATATACGTATACTATATATATGTAATAACGTAAATCCTTCGAGTAAATCAGACGATCGATTGTGCAAAATCGAGTTTATTTTGGGAACAATTAAATTAAATACAATAACAGTTAATAAGAAATCTACTACAAATTTTAGCTGGGAAAATCGATTCTCGATTTTCCAAGTACCAAATTACCGTTCTTCTCTCGTGATCTATTCTATTCAGCAAATGACTGCCGGTAAAACAAAACAAAATTAAAAAATATCGATTAACGAGTAGTTTGAATTCTATAGAATTTACATATATGTAGTATATATTATATTTATTATATTATATATGTAAAATCATAATATAAGTATATATGTACAAGTATATAAATATAAATTTCCTATATATTATACACATATTTCAGCAACAGCGTAGCTCTCTGTTCGTCATTTTTCCACGATCGTAAAGCGTCAGAAAACGCAAAACGAACGAAGCTAAATACACGAAAAAAGGCATCTCGTCGGGAAATATCGGGTGACGGAACGTCGGCGGTTGCAGTCCCTTTCTTCAATTCGGTAATCCGGCGATGTGGTTTCGTGCAGCTTCGGGAGACGTCGACGGGATGATCGCAGCTGCCGCAAGGATATATAGGAGCATCTGGCTGTTGCACGGTCGCAACATCGCCAACCTTGCGGGTTCGAACGCAGCGGCGAAGCAACTAGACCGTAAGGGAGAGAAAGGGAGAGAATCGAGGAGCGAGAAGAGCGCGAGAAGAGGAAGAGGAAGACGATGGAAGAAGGGAGAGCTTCACCGTGACGGCGAGGGAGAGGAACACGGTGGCCTCTCGAGTGGGCTGTTCTCCAAATAGCTCCACCTGCCCTCACGATGCCAACACGCTCTGCTTCTCTTGCTCATCCCCGAACTACCGATTATGCGGCCGCTTTTTGACCCGTGGTTCACGAGTAATGATCGCGACGTGATCGTCCAAAGGGCAAGCTAAAGCCACGCAGGGATTCTACCCGGGCCTCGCACCTGGCCCCGGAAGCGGATTATTCCTCAGACGCTGCTGGGTTAAGAAGGATGGACAAAGCGAAGGAGAAAGAGGAAAAGGATAAGAGTAGATTTGGTAATTTCGAAGCAATAAATCGATCATTTACTGTGCAAAGATCGTGTGTCCACTTTTAGCCAGTTTTCCAAACAGACAGCTTTTATGGATTCCATGGTAATTTACGACGAAGCGTACATCTTGCACACGTTGCGTTTATCTGTATCGATGATATTCTGAAATTGGTCGGAAATTGCACGTTGATTTTTGGAAACGTAAAAAGTGCGTGTCGCGGTTCTTGAAAATATCTATGCGCTAAGCATAAAGGAAAATATTATATCTGACGAATTTATGAAGCAGATGGAAATTTGATTTTTAGATCGTAAAGAAACGATCTATTTGAACTATCCTAATATATATTTGAGTCGGATTGTTAATTACCATGTTGACTGTCATGATGATCATCGGTGATCCGCGTTACTAAACCTTTTAGAAAGACTGAAATAAGATTTTGATGGATTAGGAAATTCTCAACAGTATGCACGACTCACGTACATAACATTGTCGAGAGAAAGTGAATGCGATATAATGTTTTGGGAAAAATTCAATGTTGCCATGTAGCATATTTCGATCTATCACAGCTACCAGGACAAAGTGTACAAAGAAAGCTGTACATATACATATACTTGTCTCCATAAGTAGTTAATTCTATGCGAGAATAATACCACTAGAATAATAATAGAAAGTATAATAAAATTGCATATATGCTAACAAAATACGTTTTCATGGCATTTAAATAGAATACACTTAACAAACTGAACTGTCATTCTCGAAAATCAAACACCACGAATAGCCAATATTTAGTTCCGTAATTCTGTAGTTGCAATAAGTAATTCCGCAACACAGGTAATTACAATCCTGTCATCAAACACTTTCAACGAATACGACACAGTTATCGACGAAAATCTTCGCACATTTCTTAAAAAGAGCATTTTGATGAAAATAAAATGGTACAGAATGGTATCAAGATAAGCAAGAATTGTTTCATTATTATTACCGCAATGTTAGAAAATGAATATGTTATTATGCATTAATATGACTGAGATTGATATGGAGCTCAAACTTGTCCAAGTAAGTTGAAACTTCGAGAACATCGGTTCAGCCATGTATTTGAACTTTCAAACGTACCGTTCCTTTAGTTTCATAATTAATGCAACCACGATACATTTGGAACCACGTAAACAACCTTTTACGTCGATAAACTCAGAACACTGTTTCACGAAAACCAACAGTGCTGCACTGACTTACATCATTAACCTCGGCATACGAAGCGAGATCATTGATTCACTGAGTTCTCTGGGGATCCCAATAGACAAGAAATTGCAGATGAATAAATGTTTTGCCAACGAGTAAAACTGAAGATTTTTGAAAAATAATATAACGCAAAGGAAAATGTATAAAATGTTAGATTGTCCGGAAAGTGTCTTTCTTTTACAGACATATCTTTTATACAAACACGAAACCTAATCTGTCGAACGTTGTGATCTTCATTTTGATAGAACAAAATGGATCATAGGTAATTCGATGCAATAATATAAAACGGAAAATATTGTGCGTCCATTATTTTCTTATAAAATGAAAGAAACTTTTCGGACGACCTAATAATAATATAATAATATAGAATAATATATATGATATATAAAACGATATAAATGGAATTAAAAGAAAGATAAAAGAACCGTGGGATCTTTTAGGGACTTCGCTTGACAAACTAAAGAAAGTCGATCGTTTTACCATGCTGTAATATCATTTTAATTTAATTCGCTATTAACCCTCTCGTTCCAAGAGCTCTTCATCTTGACAATCATTCCGTAATTCAAACTTCTCGTAGAAAAATTCGCGCAGCTTTAGATTTTCAGGGGTAACAAGCGTATCTGGAACAGGACCGGTCTTTTCACGATAGGAAAGCTAAAAGGTTGAAAATCCTGGTCGGTCGACACGTACTTACGTATCGTCGAGTTCATCGCGCTCCTCCGGCTTTTCTAGGACAGCCAGAATTACCCGTTTCATTGTGCCGCGTTTTCTTTTTTCATTATGCCTTCAATCCTACGTCGAGTTTCGCGATGAATTAATAAATCACGCCAAGCTCTCGTCGCAATCTCGTAATACCCAAGCAAGCTAGGATTCTCTCGACCGAGGACATCTTGATAATAAGCGTAATACGTTGCAAAACAACCAAAAATATGCTATTCGAATGATAGGACGAGGATGGATCGCACTGCGAATTCTACTCGGATAAAGTAGGTCGTATGAAATTCATGCAACTTCGTTCCAGTGACATCTTTTTACCGAAGAGATTCAATGTAAAATGTTCCGCAGGCTCGTGAAAGCATTCGACCGCTCGCAGGCATCTTTTATTATACAGCATATTACCGTGTCCTATAGGAAACATTTTGAAATTTCATTAGCTCTGTCGTACAAGACTCGACTACCACGACTACATCGATGAAGCTTCAAAGAAATCTGAAAATATACGTGAAAATTACAGGATATTTAGTACAAGATGGATCTTGTTGTTATTTCTATATTTAGAGATAGGATCACCATCATAGCTATTATTATATTCTTTGATAACTGTATTATCACGTAAGCGTTTATTATATATTCGATAAAGCACCTTTATAATATTCAACACTGAATCATCGATCACGCTTCTTTTTGTTTTTTTAAGTTATCTTCTGGGCTCCTCAATATTATTACTATTAATAATATTTCCAATAAAATGATAATTAATTATTGAACCTGGGCCCATAACCTGTTGTTATCTCTGTATTTAGAGGTAGGATCACAATAGCTATTATTTTATTCTTTGGATAAATCTATCACGCCGTTCTGAGCAGAAAGACCTTTATTGCACTTTCTTACATTGACTAGAGTATCTTAAATCGATTATGTCTAGAACTATCTTCTAGTTACTATTTATTGTAACTAGCACATCTGCAAATGGATGGCGAGCGCGAACTCACGTTGTCATTTTCAACAGATCTTTATCGATATCCCCCTATGGGGTTAGAAAGTTTCCTCTTGCTGTCTGTACATCTTCAACCCATTCGTCGTCATAAATAAAAACCAAATAAATAAAAAGCTATAAAAACTATACGATAAGAACAATACAGATATATACAATAGAATGTCATACCTTCTCAGACTATGCCAAAATCCATTCTATATATAAACATAAACTAAGACAACAATAATAATATTAATCATGCCTTACAAAATATAGACGATCTACGATAGATTACACAAAAGGTTACACAAAAACTATTTAGTTTATATATTATGCATATACATTGCAGAATCACGAAAGCATCTGAAAGGTCAATTACCCGTTATATTAATGAACCGGACATTAATTCCCATCAAGCCAGTATCGAATGCAGAGGAACCACGATCCTTGATCGATTAACATTAGGACTACCGATAGTTAACCGAAGCTATTTCTACCAAAGCCAGGCAAAATGACTGGTCTTTAAAAAGTACGTAATAATAGAATATTTTTATATTTATTAATTTACTACTTTCTTACATAAGGAATTCCATGTTATGTAGTACATTTTTGGTATTATTAATCTACCATGATCCCTAAACGAGGGTCGACACATTTATAAAATTGTAGAACCATTCATTTTGACTGCTGTGGTTTTTCTAGTGTTGGCATCTAGCGATCTAGCGATCGATCCGGAATTTTCCTGATAACTGATATCATCATATCGAATGATAGGCAGTAAAAATTTGAAGAACGTGTGGGAAGTTGTGCAAAACGAGGAAACTGGTTAATTGGGGTTCGATAAACAGACTGCAGCAGCCTTTTACACTTTGACAAGTACCAGTCATTTTGACTGGTATTGGTATAAATAGTCTTGATATAAAGTTATTTTCAGTTTGAATGCATATAAAACAAAATGAAATTCATTATATTATTCTTTTAGTTATCGTTGCGAAAGTCATTACATCATTGCGGAAAAAATATACCATGAAATAGGAATTTTAAAATAAAATTGTAAAACCGGACAATTTAACTGATGTGGTAGTTCTAGTGCTAAGTCTCCCTCTGTTACTGTATTAGGTTGCCCGAAAGATGTCTTTCTATCGCAAACGAGTTGTTTACAACAGTGCACCTTCATACAAATGTGAAAGCAAGTCTGTGAAATGTCACGGTGTTTATCTCCACAGAACAAAATGGATCGTGTGTAATTCGACAAAATAATATAAAACGAGAAACCTTGTGCGTTTATCATTTCCTCATAAAACGAAAGAAACTTTTCGGACAACCTAATACATACGTATAAACCCACTACCACTTTACGCTACACGGAATTTAGCCTTCCAATAGAACGAAGGAGTACGTGTCCGGTATCGTACGTGCGGATAACTGAGCCCGATAACGTTACATCACTCATGAACATACGCAACTGATACATCGGAACCTTGTTAGAAGCTTAGAAACTTATCCTGTTCCTGCTTGAGTAACCATAGCGCAGGTGTGTAAGCAAAAAAAGGAAACAGCAAGGAATAAAACAAAAACGATAAAAACAAATTATAAGCAGAAATTTCAAGCAGAATTACAAGCAGAAATCGCATAAATAAATAAGTAAATTAATCGGTACATAGTAGATAAATGACAAAGACACGTAGAGGTAAAAGGAAACAGCGATAGAAAAACGACATACACAGATGTGATAAGAATAAAATCGACGCATAATACAGACAAAAATAAAATGTACGAAACCTATGGATCGACATAACAACTGGAAAACGTTCACCGTGACACTAATTCGCGTTTGACCAGCCTCAAGCGCGAAAGAATGATGATCCTTGGCCGGTTAACAGTCCCGATTCTCCCTCTACTATATCCCCAACCCCCTGAACCACCCCCGCTCAGCCCCTCGATCCCTTCCATCCGCGACCTCTATTAAGCGTTATATTCCGCTATCCAGCAGCGATGGAGGATAGTTCCAGTGTATTGGCATGCTGAAATACGGGGCGCGTTCGAAGCGCCGGCAGCCGTCAGGGTATTGATTTACAATGCTTGCTCCTCTCCACAGCAACTCCCATAACTACAGACCCCTTCTCCGTCTCTCTCTAACCAACCTACACTCGTTCCTCTGCCATATTTTCTGTCTTTCTTCGTCCTTTACGTTGCGCGCAGCGAACTGTGTTCGTTGATCTCTGGCCGACGATCGTCCGCGATCTCGCCGATCTCGCTTTTCCTCGTTCGTCGAACGCTGGCCCCCCCGTGACCGATGAAACCGACACAATCGGTGACCTGGTTGCCTCCAAGATAAGCGGTTATACGAGAGACCTCGAGAACACGGCTGGCGCACGATTTTATTTTCATCCGGTCGTTTCCGACGATGTACAGGGTTGAGAGCGTACAACAGGGTGGTTACGGTGACCCGGTTGACGTTACAAGGCAAACATCATTTAGACGTTTCGCGTGGCTTCTTTGCGGGAAACTTGTTCCACAGTTTCTTAATACGGTGGTTCGTTGACGAGGCGTGAACAGTGTTCATTGCGATTCATTGCGATTTTCGCCAACTATTGGCTTCTACGTTTTTGCTTCGTACGACGAATATACGCAACCGTTTAAGGCTTTCAATGGGTTTGTTTCCTTTTTCAGGTATTTTTGGGTTCTTTTAACGTAGATATTGAGACACGAAGAGCGTCAACAAGGCTGGGATTTATGCAAAATATTAAGTTTTATGCTTTTGCTTCGTACGATGAGTATAATCGTTGAAGGTTGCGCACGGCTCCTTTTCGACAGGTTTTAGAGCCTTTTAACTATATCAGGTGTTTGAAGTGTGAAAATTGTACCTGGGATTTATGCAAACTATTATTCTTTAGTTTATTACTTTGTACGATGAATATGATTGTTGAAGGTTTTTAAGACACTTTAGGGTCTTTTAATGTGTATTTTGGTTCTGAAGTATGGAAGATGTTATTTCGACCGAGATTTTCTGCATATTGCTACCCGTAAGTTTATTCGTTTGCACGATAAATATTGGGATTTTTACTCTTTGCATGGGTTCATCGGGGTTTTTGTTTCTTCCAATGGACGTGTTGATTTCCGGAATACCGAGGTTTCAGTGTATAAAAAGCGCGTTATCGTACTTAGGATTTTACATACAATGTTTTAGATAAAATTTGAAAAATTCATTCAAGAATTAATTGAATAGCCTGGAAGCTGTTAAAGTGAAAAAAGTAAATAAAATCTTGTCGCGAATTAAAAAATAAAAGAACTAAATTTCTAGTTAAACGTTCTATATATCTATTCGATCATAACACGTTCAACATAATCTAAAAGCAAATCTAACTTTAGAGTTCTTGAAGTTATGCGCAACATATCGACGATATAGCTTCGTTTCTTTTAATTTCGATCAATTCTTCCACGAAAGATAGTCTGAAAGGTTCGTACCATCGAGATGATCAACCGAAAGCTTTCTTCCGATATTCAACCATACAAACAGCTCTGATTACAACAAAAAAAAAATTCTTCTGCTAAAATAAAACACACTGCACGTACGAAACTAATTATTGAAAAACTGATAAGCCATCTTCTAGCCGAATTATACAGCTGCGAAAACACCACGTACATTATTTTCTACCATCGATGGACCCCATACAACACACACTATCGACGTGGTCGCATTAATATGAATGAATAAAGAAAATATATGAATTTCCGATGAACACGGTGGCCCAGATTCCGCCGGTGACGGAATTTTATTTTCAAAGGGACGTCTCATACAGCGATTGTGCATCGAATCGCGCTTTCATCGAGCCGCCGCCGGCTCTCGCGAATATTGCGCGGATTTGCGTAATCGCGAGGCTCGCTAGGATCAGCGACGCCAAGGGAAAACGTCTGATACCAACGGAATCATCGGAAACAAATTCCTCTGAACGAACGCGAAATGAATATTTACGATGCATATGCCGTGTCTTTTTTTTCCTTTCGCTCTTCATTCCCTTTTTCTTCTTCTTCTTCTACTTCCACTCTCCTCCTTCGAGCATCGACGAGCTCGTTTGTTTGCGAAGCCGGCGCGCACAGTGACTGTATCGATGTTCCAGTTTACCTATTCGCCGTTGGAAAAAAGGCGAATAACGTGGAACCCGATGGAAATTGCGAAGGCAGCATGCAAATATTTGATGGATCGGGTAGTGGATTAGGAAGTTGGGATCGAGCGAAAGAGTAAATGGAAAAATTAGGGATAAATGAGAAACTTATAGTTGCGCATGGCGTACAAGTACGTGTATTTATTCCTAAATGGGTATTGCGCGCTATATTATCGCAATAAGCTGGTACTTGCATATGGAAAATACATATTCCCAGACTTGCATCGTACATTACGTTACCGCGTTATATGTGCGCGGCAAATACAGAGTCGCGGATTTCCAGCGTATTTTAAGTTCATGTCGTATCTGACACCTTTCTCTAAGCTTTTTTAACACTAGAACTACCGATAGTTAACGCGAAGCTATTTCTACCAAAAACAGCCAAAATGACTGGTCTTTAAAAAATACGTAATAATAGAATATTTTTATATTTATTGATTTATTACTTTCTTACAGAAGCAATTCCATGTTATGCAATATATTTTTGGTAGTATTAATCCACCATGATCCCTAAACGACGGTCGACACATTTATAAAATGGTAGAACCATTCATTTTGACTGCTGTGGTATTTCTAGTGTTGGCATCTAGCGATCTAGCGATCGGTCCGGAATTTTCCTGATAAGTGATATCATCATATTGAATGATACGCAGAAAAATTTGAAAAACGTGTGGGAAGTTGTACAAAACGAGGAAACTGGAAATTAGGGTTCGATCCTTTTACAATTTGACTGGTACCAGTCATTTTGACTGGTATTGGTATAAGTAGCCTTGATACAAAGTTATTTTCATTTTGAATACATAAAAACAAAATGAAATTCATTATATTATTCTTTTAGTTATCGTTGCAAAAGTCATTACATCATTGCGGAAAAAAATATAACATGAAGTAGGAATTTAAAAATAAATTTGTAAAACCAGTCAATTTGACTGGTGTGATAATTCCAGTGTTAAAATTCTCTTAAAACCCTTTAAGTGCTAAATACTCGCGGCCTATGCCGTCCGTACGGACGGCGCGCGTCTAGCGCTGACGATCGCTGTGGACGGAATACTTTTTCGTTAGACTGAACACTGTTGATTGACTATTGAAAGCGCAAATCGTAATAAGTTATAATAATTCTTTTGCACGAGATTAAATTATTCAAGAGCGTTATTATTTAGTTATTTTTAATTATTTATTATAAACATTGAAATTTACAGTTAACTAGAATTTGGGTAATAAACTAGAAAACAATAAACTAGAAAACTAAATTTAGTAAATATTAACACAAGTTAATAATTTAGCTGTGTGTGAAAAATTCAGTGCTTGAGAAAACTAAAAAAACCAGATGTAGAGTTTTCTTACAAGTGGTGACCACTTCAACAATAACGAACCACTATTGGCATTTGTTCACTGCCGTAAGGAATGCATTTATATTTATTTCACACAAACGTAATAGTATTACTTCTGCGTAGGTGTTGGGAAAAATTGATAAACCCATACATGCGTCCTTAGTCCATGCCGGGCACTTACAGAAAACGCATGTATATGTCCCCAGTCCACACCGATAGCTTTCGCCAGACACCTATATGCGCCCACAGCACTCAAAGGGTTAAATCCAGAGTTTCTCTTAAATCAGAATTTGATCGTTCGTTCCAACGTTCCTCAAGCTTTGCCAAATTTTCACACGAAGCGAATAACAAGTCTAAAATGAGGAAATTACGACCGAAATAATCATTCTGCTGATAATCTATATCAAAGTTTACTGAACTTTCGTGATCCGAAATCCACTTCCGGAAACAGTATATAATTCTTCAAGACCCGGGCGAACAGTACCGATTTGATTGATAAGCGATTTAAGATCGACCAGATACGAATCTGCGACCTAAGAGAAATTAGATACCCGGTAACTCTCGTCTTAACTTCGACTGAATCGAATTATTCATCCGACGATTCTCAATGATTAAAACACTGCTAACGGGCAAGTAAATTATACTCATTTAGTATTTAACGTGGCTTCCCCTCTGGATATCGATGATCTAAATCAGAGCTTCTTAAACTATGGGTCGCGACCCGATACGCGGTTAGAATCACGAGATCGTGAACATTTTTCCGACTATCGCGCACCTGTGAAATACAAGAAAAATATCAATCGTCTGCCATTAAACGATGACGAGGAATTCATCGAGTTAGCAATCGACAAAGGGAAGAGACGCCAGCTTCTTAAAAAATCTTTACATCGGTTTGTGCTTGGAATCAGGACATAATTTCCAGCAATCTCTAAAATGACCTTAAACACGCTTATGACGTTTCGTACTAGATTTTTATTGCAAAACGACATCTTCGTCATTGACGATCGTAAAGTGAAGATATCGGTTAACTGTGAAAAACGTTGAAGATGCTCTGTTATATCAAGTATTCAGAAGATTTGATTCTTCGTGCATAAATAAACAAGCATATTCGTCTGACGATAATAAGTCGTGAACATCAATTATGAATACAACAAAGAACCGTTTAAAACCGAACTTGTTCCATTTATTACCGATCAATGTTTTCTTTGCATATTTATTTGATATAACCGAGCATTCGCGTAAAATTTCACCCGAGGAGAATGGGATCGCGAATGAAAAAAGTTGAAAAAACTCTGACCCAGATCAAACATTGCGCTTCACACAGAAGAAAAAAAAGAGAACTAGGCCTGAATCCTAATACGCTGCTCATAGATTGCGAATTTGTATGCAAAGTTGCGGGTATATTATATAAAAAAATATGTAAAATATATAAAGCAGAGCGTTGCAACTTCTACTTCTTCAGTTGTGTCTATTAAAGTATGGATTTGCATAAAAATCTGCGGTCTACTTGCGAACTAGACTACGCTTAAATTCTATTTCTTTAGTTGTATCTATAAAAAGAAGGAATTTACATAAAAAACCTACAGTCTAGTTATGAACAAGGTTGCAAGGCACTTGTCGTTTAACTCGCATACTTCTAACGTAGAAAATCATCTTTTAAACAAGACCAGAACACCAACGATGAACGAATTACCTGTCCCTTCTTAGTCGTCCTCCGTGACGAACACGTATTATTCACCTGGCTATTATCGCGTATGTAAATATCTGCACCTATGACGCGCAGGTTAGGATGGCATTGTGAAAGAAACTAGCAGGGCAGTGCTTTCTAAAACGCCGTGCACGGTCCCGTTTTTCTTCGCCACGCGATTCCACTGGTCGTCGTCGTACGTAGAAAGCACAGCACAATAGACTTCTCGAATCGCTTCCGTTCGACCGCGGTTATTAGTTGCTTGTTCCTGTCTGGCTCGGAGCACACGGGGTGAATTCCAAGATGAATCGACGATAAGAAAAAAAATCGTGACAAGGAAATGCAGATGTATTTTTACCGCGACGTTCGCTGCAATTGCATAGCGTCTCGTAGGCTTTTCTTATGCCTTTTTACCTCGCCGGAAGTAAATCCAAAGGAGAAGGTAATCTCGAATGAAAGCTCGCGTTTATAAAGGCTTCGATTCAACAAAAATGCAAGAATACGTTTCGTACAGGTTTCCGAGAGTATTGTTGTTATTAAAGGATCGTAGGAAGATTTTGTATCAGGTATCAGGCATACGTAAAGATTAGGTATTTTTAGGTCATTTCTTATTGAGTATATTAATTATTTAAAACCGGTTATTAGCCACGTTACGGTAATTTTATCGTAACACGATTCATTATAAATATATTTAGAAATATTAATTTAAATAGAGTTCCATTGAATATTATAATTAAGTACGTTCAGATATACTAGCGTTCGAATGGAATTAATGGGCGCGCGAATGACATAGCGATTAAAGTGTTAACGTGATCTAACAATCAAGGTTATGAATGATAGTGTACTACTTATGGTAGCATTGTATTCAAATTGCAATATCCATTTGTGCATTGAAACGACAACTAAATATTGACTCGAATACCAGCAGTGGGATGATATTTCTTATCGATGTTTGCCATCGTTTCACCAACAGTGTGCCTTGCTTTTCATTTTCCATGGCGTCAACTACATCCACATGACAAAACAATTTCATACGTCGCATCGTTCTAGCAAATTCTTCGAATATCGCGCGCCTTTTCGCGACTTAACGATTCAAGTAAACAGAAGATTTAAGTAGATGATAGAAGAATTTGAGTTTCTATGGAATACCTGCATGGTTTGCGTCTATCATAAACCCAATTATCGTATATTTCGTCGTTGCATATTTTCATTGTTCGTGTTACGTAACACTCGTTGCCAATAAACGTTAAATATTATTAGCAAAAGAAATATTTCGTTTACTCTGATACTTAAAACCGCCCTGATATTTATCAACTTTTATATGATATCGTTAAGTCACAGATTTATATATAATATGAACATAATATTTTATATAATATATCGATAAAGGTCAATAATCGTTTCCGTCGTGCCAAATATCAGACATTCCTGTTTGGACCTATGGGACCCAACTATGGGGAACAGCGAGTAATTCCAACATAGAAATTCTTCAACGATTCCAATCAAAAACTCTACGATCCTTAAAAATGCATCTTGGTATGTTACCAACGATACAATACATCGTGATCTTAAGATACCTACAGTTAAAGAAGAAATATTCAAATTCAGTAATAGATATAACATAAGAATTAACAACCACCAAAACCCACTAGTTACTCAATTACTTGACACGACGGATCAGATCCGCAGGCTAAAAAGACATTACTCTCTAGATTTAAACATTAGATTCAGCTAGAACCAAAGATACGATAATCACTTATTATTCACGTTACAGTACCACGTCAGAATAATTTACTTATAATTCTCAATGAGAATCGATTGTAAAATACTTCCAAATATAAAAAAAAAATGTCAGACACACCGAACGAAATAAAATAGCCCAGAAAGAAATATTCGAATGCAACAACAGCAATTGAAATTAAAATGAAAACGGAAAAATGAACACGAAGCCTAGTCACTACACGTTCTTAGACGAGGTTTCAATGGACGTTCACCCATGGTCGTAGCTTTATGGCACTGCGTAAAATGAGTTACAGGCCGGATAATCGGGTAATAAACTTCCGGCCAAGACCCCCGTGTGGGCGGCCACGTGGGTCGGACCAAGTTGCGGTATTACGGCGACGACGTCGGTGTAAATATATTTATTATGACCACCCTTGTCGCCCCGGTTCACCCAGGTAAGAGGAACAGGCTCGTCTGGAAATCCTTTTGCTTCGATTGTCTCCCTTTTCTCCTCTATACGAACTCCGTTCGCCCTAAATCAGGACTGCCACGATAATTTATGGTGAAAGAACTTTCCTTCAACGATTTGTGCTCGTTCTACGTTCTGTGGGAAAGTTTTCTGCCTCCTCCGTTTTGTTTCTCTTTTTCATGCTTTTCCATCATTTAAACTTCGAAATCTTAGGTATGCGTGTCTTAGGTATTGATTTTTGACCAGATTCTTTTCGCGATGTACATGTAATCAAAAGACTTGCCTTGAAGGATTTCGACTCGTGAATTTTCTGCAGAGAAATTCTTCGCTTCTAGCGTTTCTTTCTTTCTTTAGGTTTCGGAATCTCAGATTTGCATCGATGCTTGAGAACGTTTATGATCGTTGCTTTTTCTAACGAAGGGTGCAATTGAACGTATCTAACGGAGAAGAAATCGGTTTCGATGGTATTCGCTCACGAATATCTATGAACGTTCGGTTGAGTTCGGTGAGAAGATAGGAAGTTCTGAGATAATAAGATAGCTAAGTTACTTTAAACACTTGCGGAAGATAACAAAAGAAGATAGAAGTATTTGAACATTTTCTATTTTTACTACCTACTTATTTACTCTTTATCACGATCGTTAACACAGCTAATACTACGTCACGTGTAGTTGTTACAGTAGTTGCAAAGCGCAGTGAAACATAGGTGAATCTCACCGGTTTCGAGAATGTGTGCGAGTTCTACTAGCCTCTAATAACTAGAGTGTGAATATCTACGAAGGGACGTAGCATGTGCAACAACTCGGCGACGAGTGAAACACGAAATTGCGAGTACCGCGGCGAACATCACTGGAAGGCGTCCAGCACGAATTCTTGCGCCTCGTTTATTAGGGGATGAACTATTTAATGGACGAAGCGTAACGTAAATATGGAGGCATTCTCAGAAAGCTAAATGGGTTTTACTTTGAAAGATCGTGGACACATTGCACATGGTATTTCCCTTTCGGATACCATTAAGAGTCTCACTTCGGTGCTATTTCACTTGAAAGTTACACAAACAGCTACCTATACGTCTGTATCTTCTAAATGTTATTCCGTTGGTGTTAACGTTACGCTAAATTCGAAGGCGATTGTTAAAAGTTTAATATCAGCTTGAGAAAATATTTTTCTTCATAAACGAACGGATTAATCAAATAAAGGGACTAATATAAGCTGTCTCGTTCTAAAACGTTACAAATATTCGTTTCGATCGATAAAAACAAAATTCTTCTTATCTAAATAAAACAACTAAACGAATACGCTTGCAATGGCAAGAGAAAATATTGGCACACCGTTTTATTTATTGTAACGTGTATATAGCAGTTTGTTAACTCGTTCGCTACCACGCGTCACGCATATGCCAGGCACTACGTATGGATTAGGTCGTCGGAAAAGTTTCTTTCGTTTCATAAGGTAATAATAGATGAACAACAATTTCTGTTTTATATTATTTTATTGAAGGTATGATTTTTAGGTATTTTATTTTTAGGTATGATCCATTTCGTTATATTTCCATTATTATGTTCGTGCATAATTCGATGAGCTAATGTAAAAGAAAAAACATTGTGCGTTTATTATTTCCTTATAAAACGAAAGGAACTTTTCGGACAACCTAATAGTTGCTTTCCAGAGCCAAGCGTCATACATACGTGAAACATATTGTGTTTCAATTTTCTTTAAGATAAATGCACGATATCTTATTTATTTTCACTGGAGATACTTTTAGATATTACGGACAACAGCAAATTATCACCAGTCTGGAATCGTAGCACATTGTCTTTGGTTGTTTTAACTTTTCGATTGAGAAAAATTCCACACGACTATCGTCTTCTAAACACGAAACGTGAATTACGTCAAACAGGTAACGTTACAATACGTCATACATGTGTGACGAATGATTCGCAGCAAAAAGCGATCTAGTCATAACACAGCGTCGCATATATCATACGCGACGCGTCCTAAAAGCCGCTTGCATCTTTCTACTTAACGTTTTGCATTATGATATACGCACGTAAAGATGTATGTCTTAATACATAGATATTCTGGAAGTTTGAAACTTGGACTATGAACAGCGACTGTTTCTTCAAACGGCGGTAGCAAAAGGATTGAATTAAAATATATTAAATTTCGTATCGGTAGTGTACTTTCATACGACTACAATTTGATACTTTGAAAATGAAATGTAAGACCTGATGAAAAAAAGGCTTCGTTGGAAAATAGATATTTTTTATTCGTTTAATTCGTACTTTACAATTTATCCAGCTGGACATTTGGTAAATTTGTCTAACTTTATTGCTAAATAACACGTGGATGGCTACCCCCAGCGCGAAATACCATCTTCCAGTTTGTTTATTTTATCTCTTTACTGGGGTCAGTGCGGTCAGTGTTTTCTTTTCGATCTTCTTATATCTACATACAGCCAGAGATTTTCGATCGACCGCGTAAAGCTGAAAATATCCTAGCAAAAACGTGTTTGTACACGCTTGTATTTCCCAAAGCAGTATGTCTCTTACTAGGTTCTATATTTCACTTTGATTATAGACAAATTTGTACAGTTATGTGAAAATAGCTATCTATTAGCGAATGATACGACGCTTAATTAATTAGTATCTAAATTCTGTAATAAATACAATGGTGTGTACAGATACATTTCCTAGCCATTGTATATTCCACCAGCTTCTACCTTTCACGCTCAATCTAACTATATGCAGCACGATGCAGTTGTATGTATGCACATAAATACATAGATGGTAAACCTGACGTAAAGGCGGACGATCGCGACGAACGTCGTCGCGAGGAGAAAAGATGATCCGAGCGGAACGTAAATTCACCGGTAGCGGGCACGTACCTGCGCTACTACCATGGACGGAAGCAATCAATAAGGCGGCTTAAATTACGGGAGGAATCGTCGTTGACGTGGAGAAACAGAGCCACGGGGCAAGCGCTAATAACCCAGATGCAAATTGATAGTGCTCATTATCATAGTAACAACGATCGTATACAGGCTCGTAAGAGCCACGCCGCGAAAGGGGCCGCGAGATTTATTTCGCTCGTTTAAATTCCCTGCTGCCGCTGGCGAAGCGACGAAAAACTTGTCACGAGTGGAAAATATCGCTGTTTTCACGACCGAAAGTGCTATCCATGGTTTTTGCGATTTCTCCATGTTCGCCTTTCGTTTTGCGATAATTTTGAACTACCAAACGCGTCAAAACGACGGGTTTCAGATTTCTTCTCTTTGGTTTTCTTCCATTTTTATTCTCCATTTTTATCGCACATTAATTACGTATTACGCGTTACATATTGGGACATGTTCCAGTCTCATACAAAACGCGACAATTAACACAGATTGTTAAAAGTGATTAAATTGTTATTTCATACGCATAGAAAATTCTGGTTGAACGATCAGGTATCCAAGAAACTTTTGCAGAAGTTATAACATATATAGAAAAAGAATGAATGAACAATTATACATTGACTTCTATCTATTGGTTTCAAAATATGTATCTATGTAAATTTAAGTTTGCCAAATTAGCGGTTAACGACTGTCGATCGAAGAAAGATGTAAAGACATATAGTTGCGTTAATGATTTAATAACGCGCTTTGTCTAAATCGTGGCTACGATAGGCTTTCAGAAATTACCTATAGTTATTAATTTCGGATGTTAAATTACATTCACAGTGTGCTCATTCAAAATGTATTTATGATATTCAATTCGAATTCATTAGCGATACGACTAGACGGATCTCAATCGTACGATCCTTCGTCGCTGATTAAGATCTTTATTCTTGCGACTCTATTATTTGCCGTGGTGCTGCATTGAATCAACCACGTGTTTGCACAGCTGCGAACAATATATTACTCTGCGAAATATACCGTTTCAACTAATCTGCAATAAATACTACATTATTGTATTATTATTAAGTTGCTAAACTCTACACGATCCAAGCTTCTTCAATTGTAACTTCGCTAGGGCATCGTCTCGATTTCACAGTAAGAGAGAAATTTAATTAGAAAAAGCATGGAATACAGGCAACGATTTAAGGTTGTAAAAGCAACAAATAAGTTGAACTTGTTTCGTTAGAATATTCGAAACACGAAAACTTCTAACGTCTCATTTTGAATGACGAAGAAATAATGTTGCAAAGAATCTCATCGAGAGAACAATCACAGTTAAAAGTTCCTCGACCTTTTACGTCGAACATCGATCGGTATAACGCGATTCCAGAGAAAAACGTGGAAATTCCAGAGCGTCTAGGCGCACGCTGGCGTCCCGACGAGGTGTCACCTGTTGAATCCAGCCGCAACGCGAAACACGGACCGCCTGTTTCCCTGGAAATTGCATGTTGTCAGAATGGAAAGAACGGACAGAGCATCGAAAGGGAAACCAATGGGTCGACAACAATGATCGCCAGCCTTTACAGCTCCTTAATGACAGTTTCGATCGGATGGAACGATTTCCATCAAACACCGCCGTACAAAATAACGATTTATAATTTTGCTAGTTATTCTTAGGAAACTACACAAAATAATTACTATAAGATGAAACGCTATTAATATTATCACATATATCACATGTGTAACTAATAAAGTACTAATAATAATGAGGACAAAAATAAGGAGAAAATAGCAAGAGAGTTTTAAAATTTATAACAATGAAAGAAACTTAATATTTTTTATGACAACAAAGAAGACAAAGATTAGCTATATAAAAAGTGATCAAGAAAATCGTAATATAGCTGTGTACTGGTATTAAGTTTATTCTATACAAAACCATCTATTTCGTTATTTTAAAGCACAAGGACCATGTCTAAATTACTTTTAAACACAGAATAACATTATAATCAATTTATATATATATAGAAGTTATAAACAAAGTCAGAAATTATTTACCTATAATATCTATAAAAATTAGGAAGACTTAGATTGCTAGATATTTTCATTTCGACAAAATCAAATTGCGTTCCATGCATAGGACGTCCAGCAACAAGTAGAAATCGATCGATGAACAAAAATAGAACGAGCAGTAAGCGGGACGCGTTGCGAATTATAGGTACATTTAGTGATTCATATCGTTGTTAATTTAAATTATCAGGTAATGGGTTATTAGCTGGCCGTTCACGGGGATGGTCGGGGAAATTTAATTAAATTCATTTGAGACTTATGAAGAGATATTCGTTTAACGAAGCGCTCCAATTTAACGATATCGCGCCACTGCATATGGAGCCGTATGTTTACTTCGTTTAAAGGAAATTTGTTGGCTCGAAAAAGTATGCTGAAAACGATCGCCGAAGTACGAGACGAAATTTGATTATCACGTGACGAATCCACTCACCGGGTTTTCAAGTTACCCAATAGAATACAGAAGATTCGAAAGTAATCCGAAGATGAGCCAAAGAACACATAGCCCGAAACAAGTATATACGAGAACGAAAAAATCTAACGCAAGTAATATAAGGACGAAAAGAAGTTTCCAAAAACGAGCTGAAATATCCCGGAGAATTTAAAGAGACTCGAACCTAACGTAACTCCATCATCGAAAGAAGCGGCACACCAAAATCTCAATGCAAACAGCAAGAATATAGCGGAACTCAATAGTGTACAGAAAGAACATTTACTGCAGAACTAAGGAAGGCCAACCTGAGGAAACCCAAACCTAACCTAAACCGATCGTGAAAATTAAAACCGCTCGTAAATCTTGGCGAAAATGTCAAAGATCGAGCGAAACTTTCCAAAGTCTATGAAAAGATCCTTGTTCCGAAATTATTTACAAAAGCCACAAAAATCAAGAGAAACTCGAAGAACCTAGTCACCGAACCAGAAACTCGGAAATCCGCGTAAGTCCAGCTGAACCTATTGGAAAGAGCAAACAACGATGAAAAAAACAACGAGGAAAAACGAGGAAGGAAAAGGGAAAGGAATAGTCACGTGAGAGGGTACGCGTGCACGCGCGTGTCCCGACATGTATACGCATCGTGAGGCACGCACGGCCGCGTATCCTCGCGCTCGCTACGTTCACGCTACGCTTCCTCCCCTCCCCTGCGTCCACTGCGCTACCCACCCCTCCCCTCTCCTCCCTCCACCGCAGCGTTCTTGTCGCCCCCTCTCTCTCTCCCCCGCCTGTGCATCGTCCGCCTGACGCCCCCCACCCCCGAGCCTAGCCGGTTACCCCCTCTTGTCTCCGCCTCCTCTCAGCTCACTCTCGTCTGGCTCGACGGTCCCGAAGGCAGCGGACAATTTATGCCCAATTACACCCTAATTACCGTAATGGCACGACTCCGGTACAGATGGTGCACGGAGTTAAGTAACTGTCACGGGCCACGGGAGCGAGGCCTCGGTTCTTCGATCGGTCGTTACGACGCCGCGCGGCGCGGCGCTTCTATGCCTATATAACGTTTTCGTTACGGCCGCGTTCTGCCGTGTCCCGTAAGTCGTAAGTTGCGCGATCATTGCGATGGAAATATATATATACTCGCATATAGCGTTAAGAGCTTAGGATAGATATCTTAGAGGGAAGATCTTTTGGTAATTAATTGGCTTACGACTATTTTCGACGATATTGACGTATGTATGAAGTAAAAGAAGCGCGATATTGTATTGGCGCGCAGAAAGTAAAAGAAACGTTAATTGTTGTATGCACGAAGTAAAAGAGGCCCTTCTATGCTTTGTCAGTGCATGTATCTGTACGTAAGATATAATATAATATCTTGGCTTGTGACTTTTCTAGCGATAATTGTTTGATCGTGTAGAGTACAAGTTCGTTCGAGGATGGGACGCTTCAATGCCTTTGTAATGTTTTCGTTATGTTCTCGTTTTTCCGCGCTTCGTAACGCGATGATTACCGATGTAAATATTACATACAGCGGTAAGAGGTTAGAACGAATGAAAAGATCTTTTGATAAGTAATATCTTGGCTTATGACTTTTCTAGCGATAATCGTAATTGCAGTACAAGCGCGCTTATTCGAAGACGAAGCGCTCTTTTATCTACGCGGCGTTCCGTTACGTTCGCTTTTTACTGCGTTCTGTAAATCACGCGATCATTGTGACATAAAGTTGTGAGGTTAGGATGAATGAAGAAATGGCAGTTGACGTTTAATGTCTTGACATATGGTTTTTTAGTGGTTCTTTTTCCAATTATAGAATAGCGTCTCGTTCTATTCGCGTTTAGCAACATCGCGCAAGTTGTGCGACTGCGGCGTAAATTACAGAATTGAGAGGTTAGGATCAATTATGATTTGAATCAAAATTATTTGATAGGTAATGTCTTGACCTCTGACTTCTTTGATGCTTATTACGTGTATAAACTAAAACTGTATTTATTCCAACATACAGCGCCTCTATCTGTAGCTCTTTTTCCATTCGCATTTAACAAATTTAGGCGATCCGATGATTGCGATGTATATACATACAGAGTTAAGAGGTTAGGATGTCACGATTTGGATCAAAGAATTATTCGATGGGCAATATCTTGGCTTATGACTTTTCTAATCGTAATTGTTGCATATATAATGTTGTTGCATAAGATTGTTTATTCGAAGATAAGACGCTTCGCTTCGCAACGTAGAATCCACAGACCTATGGATATTTCGCGCTTTATGTGCAGAGCAAAAGTTTATTTATTGGAACATGGGTTATTTCTAAGTTTAGCGTTTCGTTTGATTCGCGTTTGGCAGCGTCCTATAAGTCGCGCGATAATTGAGATAGGCATGCAGAGTTAGGTTAGGATAATTAGATAGGTGGATAATCATCCACCGCTGTGTATGAAGAGATCATCTGACAGTTAACTTCCTGGTTTATGACATTTCGACACGTTTTAAATATTTGATACACACGGTAGAACTTCTCGTTTGAAAATATTGCGCGTCGTCTCCTCAGTTCGATATTGAAAGGCGATAAAGAGTAGAATCGATGGACGTTTGTACAAATTATTCTTGGCTGTAAATGTTTCCTTAACCTACACACGGACACGCTGCAATTCATTAATTATAAACAAATTCTCGTCTTTCGTAACGCTGTTATTCTTTAACATTTTCCTCCTTCAATTTCAATATGAAATCGCGAAGTGAACGAATCCCGTGATGACCGAACAGACCTTGAACCTTCATCTCTATTTTCCAAGAAGATTAAAACCAATAAACACTTGTGCAGGAAAAATAAATTTCTCGATCGAGACTCGGTGAGTTTCCGGGAAGATTGTTGTAAAAATGGACGATTAAACAAACTGTTTAATGGTAAAACACGGGTGAAATCAAAGCCAAAGTAACGAGAGATAATACGTGAATTTACCGCATCTCTTTGCTGTACTCCGCATCCACAGCGAGAGAAATGAACTTTGCACATTGCAGGCTACGACATACTGAATCATAAAATCAATCAGGAATGTTCAATATGTAGTTATTTCTGGTTCAATCATCACTCAGATCCGTGACAACAACGCGTCTAAAAAGTTACGATTGAAAAGACTGCGTCACTTTGTAACAAAAAAATAAAACAGAGAAAGAGCATCTGCGAGCGGCAAATTCCCTGAACAGACGAAAATAGTACGATCTTAGAGAATTTTTAGACCTTTCGGATGTTCCATATTCGATTGAGCAATCGCCAAACTGCGAAAGAATGTTCGTTTAAAGGTACCTTGGTTAAATTTGCGAACATCATTACTCGACGATAAGTTTCCACTAAACGAGTAGATACAGGCGAATGATCTTACTCTCGTGCTATCTTCTCGCTCGTTTACTTTGATATTATATTCCATAATGAAGAAAACGAGTGTAACATAGAGAGTACAAGCAAGTAGTCGAGACGAAATTTCAACTCGCATTTCAACTTTAGTCGTTTCGACTATAGTGGTGTCAGGAGCAGATTGCCGGACAAGTTTCCAGCTTATCACCTTGGAAGCTAGACGATAAGGGACACGTCGTTCTCGCGATCCCCATTATCGAATTCCTGTTCGTCGTTGGAAAGCCTGGTGAGTTTCGCTTTCCGTACAAAGAGACGCGTTAATAAATGGTTCTATTTCGGAGAAACGGCCGCCTAATAGATGTGAAGCAACGAAGATGGAAAAACACAAGCGAACGGGTCGTCGCGTCGCGTCGGCGTAGCATGTGGGAAACACGTGCTCCGCAAACCTCACCTTAGAAATCGTGACTTTGGAGTGGCTGTCTGGCTGCTTCGTCGTCATTAAAATCGAACGACCTTCGGAAATGATGAAACACGAAGGTTAACGCTAGGACCACGTGCCAGCATTTAATATAATGAGACTAGGAACGTACATACATTTATTATAGGAAACTCAAAAACGCGAACATTTGCGAAATATTGGAAACTTTGAATCAGCAAGCCTTGTTTTGAAAATGGAATAACACAGCGGACTTAACACGGCTTCGATTTACATATCTGTGCCACGAAACGAGATACTTCGAGCTTGCAGTTAAAAAAAAAAATTGTATTTTTCATTCATTCTAACACAGAATGTACGTAATATGGGAAAAGATCTTTTAGAATGAAATACTCGTTATAATATTTAACCGGTGACACAAATATCTCTTCGTTCTATCAGAATTCTCGATCGTCGAATAGCATAGAAGCTTCCAAGTATCAACCGGATTAAAATAAAAAATCATTTTTCAAATAGCGTAAAGGAAATTCAAGACACACGAGTATAAGCTAAACAGGTGTCCCATGGAAGAAATTTTCTGGCGAGGCGGTTGAAAAGTGAAAATACGTCGAGGAAGTTGGCGAGGAACAAGTTGGTCAAAGATAAATCGTTTGGAGTTGTGTGTTTTTTTTTTTTTTTTTGTTCGGGCCAGGAGAGACAGAGAGAGAGGGAGAGAGGCAGCAGAGAACGAGGCGTGGCTTCGACCGCGACCCCATAGTATTTCACCATACCCCTTTAATTCGGCGTATAACGCGGCTCGATAACGACTGCCACTATGTACTCCCCCATGGGACTCGTTTTCACGGTTCCGCGTTTCCTTCCACGGCCAACGTGTTGAAAAGCCGCGCATTTCAATTTTCCTGACTTCTTCCAATGCCTCGACGTACATTAGATACAGAGACAATCTCGTCTCGAGCAAAGACACAACGATGTTTAACAGTTGACCTTGTGGTAGTTTTCAAGATCTGCTAGTAAGCAAATGGAAACTCTAGTTTGACAATAATATTAGGAATTGGTTTCAGTGCCAATGTTTTGACAGTTCTGGATATTGAGGATTAAGGGCTTGATAACAGTTGGAAATATTTCAGATCGAAGGATCTTGAAGTGGTTCTGAAGTTTCGCCGCTAAGTAGCTAGAAATCTTGCTTTGACGTTAATATTAGACGTCGGTTTCGGTTCGAACGTTTGGGCACCTTTGGCTACTGACACGCGTTTCATAAGACTTGGAAATGTTTCAGATCGAAAGTTTCGCTGGTCGGTAAGTAGAAATCTTAGTTTGAAATTAGAATTAGCGATAGTCTTCGATTCCTGTGTTTCGACAGGTTTGGATGTTAACGTTTATGGGGTTGACAAGGCTTAAGAATGCTTCAAAAGTAATTTTTGGTGTCGTTTTGGAGCCTTGTTGGTAAGCAGAAATCTTAGCTTGAAATTAGAATTAGCGATAGTCTTCGATTCCTGTGTTTCGACAGGTTTGGATGTTAACGTTTATGGGGTTGACAAGGCTTAAGAATGCTTCAAAAGTAATTTTTGGTGTCGTTTTGGAGCCTTGTTGGTAAGCAGAAATCTTAGCTTGAAATTAGAATTAGCGATAGTCTTCGATTCCTGTGTTTCGACAGGTTTGGATGTTAACGTTTATGGGGTTGACAACACTTAAGAAAGTAACTTTTGGTGTCGTTTTGGAGCCTTGTTGGTAAGCAGAAATCTTAGCTTGAAATTAGAATTAGCGATAGTCTTCGATTTCTGTGTTTCGACAGGTTTGGATGTTAACGTTTATGGGGTTGACAACACTTAAGAAAGTAACTTTTGATGTCGTTTTGGAGCCTTGTTGGTAAGCAGAAATCTTAGCTTGAAATTAGAATTAGCGATAGTCTTCGATTCCTGTGTTTCAACAGGTTTGGATATTAACGTTTATGGGGTTGATAAGACTTAAGAATGCTTCAAAAGTAATTTTCGGTGTCGTTTTGGAGCCTTGTTGGTAAGCAGAAATCCTAGTTTGAAATTAGAATTAGCGATAATTTTCAGTTGCAGTGTTTCGACAGGTTTGGATGTTGACGATGCTGGGTTTGATAAGATTTAAATTTTCATCAGTAAGTGAAAATCATGGTTTGAAATGAATATTAAAGACAGGTTTTTGTTCGAACGTTTTGGCGCTTCTCGATATTCATGATTATGTGTTTACCAAGATTTGCAAGTGTTTCATAAGAGAGGAAGCAGTTTTTGGGATCGTTTAAAAGTTTCGATGGCAAGTAAATGGAAATCTTTGTTTGAGAAGAAAATTAAAAGTTTCCAGCCTGTCCGTCGTTAAAGATCCTAACGAGGTTTACAAATGCAATGAAGATTTTTGGAATCTACATTTTTACGAGCACGCCTTAACCAAAATAAGCATAATCTTCCCTATTTTAAAACGACCAATGTACCTATCTATCGATCAACGTACAGAACATTATTCCACAAATTTAGAACATCCTATTAATAGCGAAATCTATTAGTTTCGCGACGAAAGAAAATCTCGGCAGGATTCACGGGAGCAAACTGAATTTTCCATCGGTTTGCTACGGTTTCCCCTTATCTTGATTGTCTCATTAAATATCGACGAGTGTCGAAGGGCGAATATCTTGGGGTCGCCGTTGGTGCTTGTCGTTTCAACCCCTCGTTCGTTTGACACTGATTTTCCTAAAATTTGATAATATTTCACCATTCAAGAATCGAGTTACCTCGATGATAAATTGGTCGCCTCTATAATAAATTCATCTTCCCAAAATACGAACGTTGAAGCGTAAAAGAACCTAATCTCAGATAACACACATGCAACTGCAAAGTCACTCAACTCAAAAAAGTATTTACGTTCCACAGAAAAAAAGCGAAAAATTACTTTTAGACATGGAATTTATAAACAGCTGGAGTAACGTTCGTGAAACAGGTTCGGCTATATTTTCCCCTCATTTCTAGTTTTCAATCCTGGAAAACTACCCTTCTTGGTCAAGACACAATTCACGATAAGTCGTATTTATAGAACACGGTACAGCGTTACACGAATGAGCAAGAGCGAGATAACTGTGCTTCGCGAGTCAATTTATAAAGATAAATGAGCGAGATTTTCATAATCGGTCAAGGCGGGTTTCCGCAACATTTTCATACTGATAACTTGAAAATCACGTCTTTTTTCCACGTCACTTTCGTCGCAAGCGTGCAACGATTATTTATCAAACACTCGCGCATGTTTGACACGATAAATCGTAAATTTAGAATACCGAAATCTATCTATACATCCAATGGCGCATAAATTCAACGACTGTAGAATCGCATACGGTGACAGGCGAAAATATTCCAACACTTACATGAAGAATCATTTTTATCAGTACGTTGTTATACACCGTGTACGAAATCTTTTGAAATTTCAGTAACACTTAAAAATGAAAGCAACCTGAAAATCTTTATAGAATCTACGAGACATTTTTGTAAAAAAAAGAAGTTAGCTTCGAAACGTTTAAAATGATGATACAGCTATGATCTTAGCGTCTCGTTCATTATGTATAGCCACTGCTTAAAATAAAGACGTTCTCGATATTTGTACGAGACTTAATATTCGAGTCTTGGAAATTATTCGATTGAATTGGAATTTTCGCGTTGATTGGAAATAACGCGAGGAAACGAATTATCATTAAGAAAGACTTCATCTACGTACGAGTGTTACGCGAAAACCTTTGTCACACGAAACAAGTTGATTTATCATTCACCGGATTCAGGGGATTAACTGTACTTAAACTCTTGTTGGCTACATTATCAGTTTCTCATGCAGCGTTAACGCGGTTGTATCCGCCGTTTTAGATTAAACTTTCTCGATACTCGGAACGCCACGGTTACACTCTGATAACTTCTAAGTTACCTACACCTAATCATAGAGTTATCGCATACGTACATTTGAAATTCGAAGTCCTGGTAATTTGCTTAATAATATGCGACGACTATTACACGAATGTAAATACCTTAAAAGATTGTACTTGATACTAAAATTATCCTGTTTGCTTAAACCAGAAAAAGGAACAGAAAGAAAACACTAAGACTAACAAGCGAATCCCGGCGACTGATACGCGCCGATTTGACGACACTTTGCACAGGTCTTCATTAGATGTATATAAGAATTTAGCCGGGTTTAACTTTAAGGAAGAATGAGAAAAGAAAGAAAAGGTTTCTATGTCAGTGCTTATAAATCGTAAACGACAAAAGATTTGAAAAAGTTAACATTAATTAATATTAATTATCATTTATTAATATTTGGTAATTAATATTAAAATTGAAATAAGAGTTATGCCGTGTTTTGAGTCCTATAAACCTGTGCGAAGAATTTGTTGAAAAAATTCATTTTGTTTTACAAAAATTATATAAGAAAATAATTTCGTCAAAAAAAAATATATAAAATAATATTTCTAACGTTTAAATACGAAATAAACGTTTCTAAGAATCTATAAATTTCATTATTCTAATGTATTCGTTCGGAAGATAGATCGCGAGAAAGTACAGTCATCGTAACATCCGAAAACTTCGACCGAACGAAAAAGAGGCAAAACGTCAAAAATCGTGGAAATACAAAGAAACACTGAACCATCGAGTAAATGGAGAAACTAGAACGGCGTGGATCTGTTTTTCCAGCAAGCACGACACGTTCCTCTGTAACGTTGATACGATCGATAGCCACGAAGAGGCCGGCGATTAAATACGATGGAGTCGTCATTAAGATGATTGAGATATAACTGCTTCCATTCGGGGCCCTTCATTAAGCGCGCGCTCAGCCGAACCGCAAAAGGGTGGAGAAAGAAAAGAATCGGACGAGAGAAGAAGAAGAAGAAGACGAAGAAAGAAAGGACGGCGGTGGGGATGGGAAATAAGAAAACAAGAAGTCAGTCGCTAAACGCAGTTTCGTTTTCTTATTAATCAAACCACGTCGGCAAGGCCTAAGATTGTAATTACATAATTACGCGAGTCGATGCGAGATAATGTTACGCTGCGAAAACACGTTCTGCCTTCTCGTTATTCGTCCGATCTTCGAGATCTGCGTCGGTCGAGTACACGCGCGCTTCAACGTACAGAAAAAGGAAATAAGAAAGAAAGAAATCGACGCGTCGCAACCTATTGTATCGTCGAATGCAGATGACGGAACAAAACGTAAAATTGTAATAAAAATACGATCGAAACTGGAAGAATCGCATGTGCGTTGCAGGGCGCGAGTATTGGGATGTCTATTGATATTTGAAGTATAAATTGAATAATTTTCTTCTATTACTGTTGTTTAGTTATTTTATTAATATATATGTACCAATACGATGTACATGTTTTACTGATGTATAGTGTATAGGATAATATTTGATTAATCCGTTAATTTAATCGCGTCATACGCGCGTGTTCTGTAATGTAAAATAGCAAATAAAATAAACTGTGTCGTGATTTTTCAGCAAGTGTAAGTTCAGAAAGCTTTCTAACGGTTATGGTTAACAGTATACGTCGTCTAGTGATCGTGAAAGTTGAAAAACTAGAAATTTTCAATTGAAAGGAAAAAATTGGAATTATCAATTTCGGTGACAATGCTTGGTATCAGTGGCTGCTACTCGTTGCCGGCCGTCTTGATAAAAAGATACTTTGCTAGTTTTCCCGGCAATCGTCCACTGGCGCGATGCCAAAAATACTTGGCCAGGTTTTAGGTTACGCTTGGTAGATAGAAGTATCTACGAAAGAATCGTCAATATCCATTAGAAGCATTAAACTTCCAAACAAACTCGATATTTTATGCAAATAAAACGTTTCTATTTTATTTCTGCATTTTTATTGTTACTGAGCATTTATTCATACAAATGTAACATGCAAGATCATGTCGGCTCAAATAAAAAATATTCTGATTTAGAAATAGCGATCGTATAATTTCATTGGATTTTATTTATCATCGTATTATTGTCCTATAGTCGTACAGCGTGTTACTGTAAATGAGTATAGTAATCGAAATATTACGACACGTGTTCGTTCCGTTTCCTCCATTTGACAGGGGAACATCTTTTCTTTCGATCCTTTATCACGCTCAATAATTTACGTGTCATTTTAAAAGTTACATTTCGGCGATCATTTGGACAAAAGCTTATCGTAATCGACGAGTCTTGGTACATTTCGAAGTTTCAAACACATCACAAAGTAAAAGAAATTTCCTTGGTACTATGTTTTCCTGCCAACGAATTCGCCAAAACGAACATTGAAACGCGATAAATGCACGTTAGGCGACGTAATAATTCAGAAAAAAGTGAAAATCAATTAGCGCGATTAATGAAAGGCTGTTTCAACCGTATAAAAGAAAATGTAAGAAAAAGCAACGATGTTATAAATCCTGAGAATGTTCTATTGCCATAAATGATCCTACTGAAACGAACGATGAATTTTTTTTTCGAAACTGAATATTAATCGTGTGGCTAGTTGCGTGAGAAAACGAAGAAATTGAACGAGGAGCGAAGTTGATCGGTTTGCCTTACGAGAGGCAGAGAAAGAGGCAAACTCTTTGTTCTTCGCGAACAAACAATAACGTCAATTATACGAAAGAGAATGAATCCGCGTTTTCTATCTGTGAAACATTACGAGAAAAAATTGTTTCTCATTGCACGATACATCCACTCGCCAGAGAGAACCCGATACGATTAAACCCGGCGACCTTCTTTTTTCTTTTCCTCCGGTTCCCTTCCCGTCCCTGTTGGTTAATATTAATTGGACGGCGCGTTTAACCAAGCGAGTAGTAGCACTCGTTCGCTTCGCCAGTGCATGGCCCAATGGCTAATGGATAAAGCAGACGAGTTATGCTAATAAGTGTGCAAAGGCTTCGCCAGAACGCATGCGCTCCGCTCATGAATATTCATCGCGCTATCTGATTACGTCACTGATTGCCGGTATTCGAAAGTGTTTGCTCGCCAAAGTCCAGTACCTGGGTATCGTGACGTCCGATCATCCGCGACTGATCATCCTTTGTCCCGCGGGAAATTGTTTCATTCGATGCGAACATCATTTCTGAGCTTCTCGGTTTTCGTTTAATGCGACTAATATTATTCTTCAGATTCTATGTTTACAGGATAACAAGTTTGGATTCGTCGATTAACTGTAAGGACTCTGTCCGTCTCATTTTTCACATTATGTAAATTTTCTCTTTTTTTTCACTGTACCATATATGCGAATATTAGTTGAAAATAATCGACGAACCATGAACCGTATAAATATTTCTATGTTAAATGTCGTTGATGTCGATCGTTTTACCTAAAATGCGGTGAAAATCCTAAAAATACCAACATTCTCGAAGCGAGAAAGCAACGATCGTCCGACATTCGTCTGAATCGATCTCAAAATTCCGGCAATTTCTAATAAAAAAAAAAAAGGCACTTTAAAAAAACCTGAGTTGGAAGATAGTTCGCCGTTGTCCGTTAACCAAGAAATTCGAGAAAGTGGAAAAAATCATCTACGTAAACCGATGGAGAAATAAGATCGGTCACGCAAACAGTGAGTAGCTGGAGTCGAAGGAACAACGAAATGCTTGACGGATAAATGATCGTCTCTCTCGTTGGCAGGGTGCGAAAATAGAAAATCCGATTGGCCGGTGCGAAAGAGAGCGGAACAAAAGCTTCATGCAGAATTCAGTGTCGGCCGCTCCTCTATAATCGGAGCGGAGTATCGATCGGTTAGCAGCGGATACACCTGCTCGTGTGCAAAGCTCGTGGCCTCCTCTCTCTCACTCTCTTCACTTCCCCTCTTCATCTCTTCCTTCAACACGCTCTCTTACTCTCTCTCATCCCATTCCACGTCTCCCTCTGTCGCTTTGGCAACGTCTGTCTCTCTCGTTCCCTTTCAGGAATTTCACCCAGGGCTACCTTGTTAATCTCGGCCGCCGACATCGCCATCTTTACGGCGCCAGCCGGCGAGATCGTGGTCGATAGCGGGAAACCCGCGATAATGCACTATCATCGGCGACACCTTGTTGTGGGCCCGAGATTAGGCTACGCGAACAAAATGACCAAATTTTGGGAGCCTTCCGATGTTCGTCGTTGCCAAATTTTTTCTCGAATAATTGCGATGACGGGGTACCATCGGCCACGCACCTCGTTGTGGCCTCGAGATTAGGCTACGCGAAGCAGATGAGGGAATTTTGCGAGCGTCTCGGCATTCCTTCTGACGAGATTTCTTCTCGTATTTCCGATAATGAGCTGTAGGATCGACGATACACCTCGTTGTGGGCTCGAGATTAGGCTTCGCTGAGAAGATGACGAAGTTCTGCGAGCGTTTCGGCATCCCTTGCTGGGAGATTTTCTTTCGCATTTGCGGTAACGCGCTATCATCGATAACACATCTCATTGTGGGCCCGAGATTAGGCTACGCGAACAAAATGACCAAATTTTGGGAGTGTTTCGACGTTCGTCGTTGCCAGATTTTTCTCGAATAATTGCGATGACGAGGTACCATCGGCCACGCACCTCGTTGTGCGCTCGAGATTAGGCTTCGCTGAGAAGATGACGAAGTTCTGCAAGCGTTTCGGCATTCCTTGCTGGGAGATTTTCTTTCGCATTTGCGGTAACGCGCTATCATCGATAACACACCTCGTTGTGGGCTCGAAATTAGGCCGCGTGAGAAACATGACGAAGCTTTGGCAGTCTTTTAGCATTCCTTGCTACCACATTCCTTTTCGTATACTTACGATAGTGCGTTATCAACGACCACGCTGCCTTGCGGCTTTCGAATTAGGATTATTCGAGAACTCGTTATTAGCAGATTCTTTCTTCATATTCGCGGCAATGCGTTGCCATCAACGACATTCCCGTGTGGATTTCAAATCGAAGCACCTTGGCACATGCGTGTGCCTATGGAACTATCGTTGATGAATTTTTTGAACGATCTGAAGGTTTGTTAGGAGGATATTTTGTGGGAAGATGGTTTTGAACGATGGCGTGGCTGGAGCAGGAGATGCGAAATTGGAAAATTGCGTATCACTTAGCGTATGCTAAATTGGTATGTATAAAATGATACGTTCGTTGCCAATCACTGTGATCTTTCACAGTGATTTGTGGTTTCTCGTGATCGCCTTTGATTGGCGCAGAGCATAGCTGTTCCTTGCACGCATCACACTTGTATATTTTATATTAACGATACCAAATGAATATTACAATTTTGGAAATCGACGAGTTTAAGATATCGGTGTAACATAGAGAAAAGAAAATTGATTTATTTTCTATCTTTAATATTAAAAAAAAGGAAATTTAAGTTACGCGCAGAGAACCTAACGTCGTTTTAAATTTCCCCCATCTTCGGATATCTTTCTGCGAGCTAGATTGAAGTATTTTATAAAAAATAATTCAATCAGCATCCAGAATTCGACTAATTCGACAGAATTCAAATCAGGATGCGACCAAGATGCGGCCTGTTTCATATGTGGCGATTGATCCTCGAACAACGAGCTCTCCACATTTAGATATTTATTTGCGATTTTCGAACGTATCTAGGATTTATCTAAAAAGTTATAAAAGTTCGTACAAACAAATGTAAAAAGTATATATGTAAAAGAACGCGTTTTTCACTTGTTGCAAAAGGTGTTCCTAACTTCGTCTTCGTCTTACTTTTAACGAGAAAACGTTTACATTATTCGTGCATGTTACATTATACATTTATATATGGTTTCGCGGTAAAACATATTTCAAGCACGTAAAAGGCGAATAGTATAATATAAACATCTTCTCGTTAAAAGTAAAGGGACTAAATTAGGAATATTGTTTTTAACGACTGAAAAACACGTCATTCTACATATATATTTTTTACTCTGTTTGTGCGAGCTTTTGCAACACTTTGATTACAGATCTTTGTTACCAGGCTTTCAACCTAACTATACAAATTTTTCCGGATTAAATAATTGATTTAAACGTTGAAAAAGAGCGACATTTGGACGCGTTACCTTATACAGCATATTGTATGAAATTGTAAAATTAAACGTGTTGCTCTAAGAAAGAGCGATCCTAACGAGGAAAGAAGAAGTAAATGAAGATAATTGCAGAATTAAACGTAGATAATATTCCACAAGACGATAATCTTGCGAGCTGAAGCGAGCAATATGTGTAATAGTTAAATTACGAATGAATCTATGAAAGAATACTCTGTTCTACGAAGGAACAATGTTGAACAGAGAAGAAGGAAATACAAGGAATTACGCGATCAATTCGATCTGAGATAGAATACGTTCAAGTTCGATACTCCACCAAGGAATAATCACGTGAACGATGAAAGAAGAAAGAATATAAGCTGTTGTAAAATTGGTCCCGTGCCAGCGTGATATTCTACGGGAGAAAACGATCCTGTACGATGATCGAAGGAAGATAGTAACTGCGTGGAATTCCTGACGTTTCCATCTTTTGATAAAAAATATCTTTATCCAATGAAAGTTCTACTTCTGTCGGTTAGCGCGTTAATGAACGATTAATGTGATCGCAACTGTGACTGAAAATTGTATTGAAAATAGAGTAACCGATAGTAGAATTCTATTAGGTTGTCGGAAAAGTGTCTTTCTCACATGTCTTTTACAACAACGTATATTTATACAAACATGAAACCTAATCTGTCGAATGTTGTTATTTTAAATATGATGATGATAAAATAATATAAAATGGAAAATTTTGTGCATCTATTATCTCCTTATAAAACGAAAAAGACTTTTCGGACAACCTAATACTTAGACAAACCCGTGACAGCAAAGTAGAAAACATAGGTATGGTGTTCGTAAAAAGGATTGGAATTGATCAATACAATTTGTTTGTATCTTTATACAAATATGAAACCTAATCTGTCGAACGTTGTTATTTTAAATATCATGATGATAAAATAATATAAAACGGAAAATGTTGTGCATCCATTATCTCCTTATAAAACGAAAAAGACTTTTCGGACGACCTAATACTTAGACAAACCCGTGACAGCAAAATAGAAAACATAGGTATGTGTTCGTAAAAAGGATTGGAATTGATCAATACAATTTGTTTGTATCTTTATACAAACATGAAACCTAATCTGTCGAACGTTATTATTTTAAATATGATGATGATAAAATAATATAAAACGGAAAATGTTGTGCATCCATTATCTCCTTATAAAACGAAAAAGACTTTTCGGACGACCTAATACTTAGACAAACCCGTGACAGCAAAGTAGAAAACATAGGTATGTGTTCGTAAAAAGGATTGGAATTGATCAATACAATTTGTTTGTATCTTTATACAAATATGAAACCTAATCTGTCGAACGTTGTTATTTTAAATATCATGATGATAAAATAATATAAAATGGAAAATGTTGTGCATCCATTATCTCCTTATAAAACGAAAAAGACTTTTCGGACGACCTAATACTTAGACAAACCCGTGACGGCAAAATAGAAAACATAGGTATGTGTTCGTAAAAAGGATTGGAATTGATCAATAAAATTGGCGGATCACTGGATAATTGAAATGGTAATTGAATTATCTGATACTTAGCGCGTGTATTTAGCGTAGCTAAACATAATAGAAATTGCCTGTTTTAATTCGGTAAAACACAAATCTAGTCTCTTCCACGTAGCTGCGTCATTGAACACGAAACGAAACCAAACGAAATAGCGACACCTCGTCAGGAAGATATAACGAGGCAAAATTAGAATACGACTGATAAATTCTCTTCCGCTATTTCCAGTAAACACAGATTTAGCATACTCGACATATTCTTCCTCTCGTTCCCTTCTTAATTACCGTGGAGAATTCAAAGAATTTAACTTGCAATTAAACATAGTTTGGAGCAGATTAAAATTCCCGCTGATTTAGGACAAATATTCCAAAAGACTGTGTATCTGAAGATTTGTTAGTAAATACACGCTGAGAATCGATGAGAAAAAACACGACCCATCCACAGTTTACAAATCTTCGAACGCTAGTCAAGTCATTTCCTTTTCTCAGACAAATACAGCTATCTCGGGCTTCAAACTCGAACAACAAACAGACAGGCAACTAACATCCAACGACTACGTGGAGAACAATGAAATTGCTCAGAGACTTCGATACGTATGGTAGAAAACTTAAACTTAATTCAAAACAGTGACAATTCCATCGCTAATGACCAAGAAGTCGATGCGGTCGGACGACGTAAGAAAGAAAGTAGCAATTCAATTTCTCTCGTAGCTTCCAACATTAACCTAGTTTTTCCCTAATTTGGAACAACTATCCTCGAAGCTATCCAAAGATTTCCCACGGTTAGTATGTAAACTCTTATTCTTAAGTCACCCGATATCCATCGACTTTCAGTTAAAATTCCAGCGAATTTAAATGATCGGTAGAATGTACACCTGTGATATTACACGCTAACTTTATTTCATAACATAGATTATTTTATAGCGTAAAATCGTGTATATTTCAATCGGTCTAAGTAGAGAGCAGGTCCATTTCTAACGATATAATTTTTCTTATAAATTCCTAACAATTATAGATATTTAAAACATAAGTATGTTTATTGGATTTCGATAAATATGTATGAAACACTCGTCGATAGTAATAAGAAGTAAGAAAATGTCAGAGTCTTAAGCAAGTGAACAATGTCTGTTTCACGCTAGATGGTTTCGAATTATACGTTACGAAGAGAACACGTTAATGAAAATAAAGTTATCAGGTGTTACGATTACAATCCTAAACCTTAATACTACGAAACGATAGAATCTATGACAAAACCAATTCTTCGTGGATGAATCATTAATATGATTCACTATCTTTAGAGAGTGTGACTTATCCTTAATACTTTAACAGCTTCTCTGATTATAAGGTAAATATTTTTACGAAACCCCTGCCTTACAAATTAAGTTTAACGTAGGAATATCCACGAGTGGTAAATATAAGAATATAAGAAATCTACGGGACATTTAAGTAACAAAATAATTCCCTACAGTTCCATTCAGAACTCGTCGCGTCGTCAATTCCAAACCACGAGCGAGCGTATTATAAAATAATCTAAAAACAATGGAAATAATCGATCAAGCTTGCCCGTTAAATATTCTCGCTCCAGTCGAATATAAGCACTTGCTGTGTAACATTTTAATTTTAACGCATTGATACTAACCGTAACACTTAGTATATAACGTTATCTCATAAAACGACACGGTAAAGCAAAGAAAATTTTACTTTTGCGTTCAAAGAAACAGATTATTATTGCTTTGGCAACTAAGTGATTCCCGAATTTGTCAATACCATCTAATGACAAAATCCGCAATCACTTAGTCGTCAAGCCAATAATATTTCATTGCGAGTGACAGTACGTGGGTACGTTCAGATCAAATGACAAGGCACCAGTGTGTTGCAGTGAACAGAAAGATAATCTGCACGCAATAATACGTTATAATACGTTTAAAATTTTGGCAACAGGATTCGTTCCATTCAAAAGCTGTCCCTTTCCTACCACATCTACCCTAACTCACGTGCGAACAGTGAAATCAATGCAGAAGATCGTACGTATATTCTAATTCAATCATTTCACCCAAAATAAGCAGCTGTCCGATGACTTACTGACGTGTACGAAAGTGTACTATAGTTACATACTTGAAAAATTCACGATCGTAGAGAAAAACACAATCGACGTATCGTTCACGAGGTTCCGTGGTACCAACGAAACAACGATCGCTGTAAATTGGCGTTCGGAGGGAAAACGGGTCGGCGATCAACATTACGTTCCTGTACGAGAATACTTTATTATTCTCGGAGGCGGTGCGTGTGGCGCGCGGAACGTGGCGTTCCCGAATTAGAGTCGGTTTTTTATCCGCCTGAACCCGACGCAGGCCTAAGCGGCGGGGAACCCGTTGCTGGCCGCACCTGGAGACGTTCCAAAAGACATTCGTTTGCGCGCCAAAATCGCCTGACGCTGTCAACGCCAAGGTTGAAATGAAAAAAATCGCGCAGCCAACGCTGCGAGCGTGGCGCGACCACCTTTTATTTGCTACTCCCTTAACGAATGCCCGAAACGAGTTCACCACACGTGAAATTGCGACCAGGAATGTCAGCAGCGTTCATTTTTACTTTTAATCTGATCGTGCAAACGTCACTTTTAGTTGCAAGCGTCGGCTGCCAGTCGATCAGCTTCACGAATTCAACCTAACTTTGCCACGGTCTCTCGAAACTTCTTCCCGATCGTAACGTTGCTCGAACGTTCAAACGCGAGAACATCGTACCCGTACGTAGGTACAATCTCTCGTATCAACTTGAATAATCTTGAACATCTTAAAACATTAGGCAATCGAGTTGCTTTCTGTTTGTCGCAGTGACAGCGGGATTGTAACATAAAAAGTGGCGGCTGGATCAAGAACAAGCCCCGTTTTACCTCGCAATCTGACGATCTCTAAAACCATGAAACAGCAGTTCTCTTCTTTCGAGAATTCTCTTCCCAAAGGTCAACATCTTTTAAACTAAAAATTGAATCGTTCGATATAAAACTGACTACGAGCAAAAGTAAGCGAAGTGGCAAAAGTTCAAAGTTTCATTAGATCGCTATTGTTAAGAAAAACAAAGGAGTGTTCTCATCGAATGATTGAATCCGACGATGTTCTACTTAGAAGAACAGGATGATCGCGAATGGTCATTACATGTTGGCTTTTTTACGGCGCATCTCGGTTAATTCTACGTCGATTGAGTCAGAAAGTTGACGACACGCTGACCGGAATGGTATTGGAGTGAAATCATCGTTTCTTCCAAAGTGGATGCCGATCGCTTAGCGTCACGACGATTCGAAATCGTCGATCTCGATCATCGTTTTCCATGGAAAAACGTCCGTGGAATGGACGGCTGTAATTTACCATGGAAACGCCTTGCTCGATTTTATGCTCGCGAATCACCTTCGCGATTCTAACTTTCTTGGAAGCGAGACAAAGCGTTCGTGTCACGAGATTAGATCTGAAATCCTTTGCGCAGCTGATGCGTGCTAATTGTTTCCAATTGATCGATGTACAGTTGCAACGAAAATTATTTGCACGCCATTGCGTATATTACGTATATAATATCATCATCGCTGACGGTTCACAGTCGAGAATCCACGTTCCAAATCACATCATCGAATAGAACTACTTTTCCTTAAAACACCGGTTGAAGAATGTTTGTAGTAGAAAAGACCGTAAGTGGTAAGAAACAAGTTTTGCAGGTGGGAAAGAGAACTTACGCGTTAATGTAGTCGAAACTCATGAAAAAGAAACGTGTATCTATGTAGAAAGGTGTGTACGTGGCAGCTCTTAGTTGTGAAGAAAACTGAATGTTGCATTCGTTTAGATGCAGCATAGATAAAAACTACGAAACAATTCAGTGATCTTCTACTTTCTACTAGACATCTTATTTATAGCGTTATTAATAATTATTTAGAAAGAGAAATTGGATTTAAATTCTGTATTGCGGTATTCTCGTCGATGCGTAGAAGAACGTTTCCCGATAAAAAGTCGAAATTTTCCAATTTGAACGCTTACAGTGTTTTCTAGAGACCTATATGTTATTCATTTGCATCGAAGCGTAGAAAATCAAATTGGCAATCATGACGTTGGTATCATTAGTCATTTAATCGTTAATCTGTCACTGCTATGGAATAAATTATCGTACTCGTTTGCTTGATATTTATAGATATACGCAATTTTATATGATAGATACGTAATATGCGATGTGGTTACGTACGTCTGGATGATTTCACTTAATGTATTATTATTTGTTATTTATTTATTTATTTATTAGTTACCACTACGCCATAAATATACCTGCCAATATTAATTCCAATTTCTTCCATCAAAATAAAGAGAAATACAGTTGATTCTAATTTCAAACGAAGAAAAGTCTATATAATGTGCAGAAGACTAGAAAGAAGGTCGAAAAATACCATCGAATTCTTTTATAATTCCTAGAAAACCATCTCCCGATATCTCTTTTGTTCCGTGAAGATGATTCCTTTACAGAAAGTAAATCTATTTCGTAATATCTATAAACCTCGCGCTCCAAATAAATCTCAATCGCTTTCATCGAACTAAGAACAAAATCTCAATTAATACACTTTACATTGCACTCGTATAAGCTATTAATTATCTGAACGATAAATCCATTATCATAAATATATTGTAGTATCGCGTATCGCGTGAAACTTGTTTTAAATTTTGATAAACCATGTCTACTTCGCGGAATAAAAGATGAAAGGCTAAGAACTAATTCGCTTGCGAAACGATTACTTATAATTTTCTCCCGATAAAACTAGGGAAATCTGCGTGTACAGTTAAAGGCCGATTAAAGAGGGAAAACATGAGACGATTGGTGGTTCGTTTGATCGGCTTTTTATTTCGGTCAGGTCTGGATAAAAGTGTCGGGCGTACTCGTCGAAGAAAACCCGGTCGTGGTAATTATTAATCGAACCGGCGCGCCGGCATTCGCGTACAAGTTATTTGTCCCCCCTCCTCTGCTGGCGAAAACGCCGCTTTTTAATTAACGCGCTGCTTGTCCTCACTATTTTTCCCGTAATTGCGGTTACCGATGCTTTGATCCGCTAACCACGAGTGTCGTCTAACAGAACGAGACAAAGGAGCTGGTGAAATCGTGTCAGAAACACAATTCCAGGGAGCCTTTAAATCTTTGTGACTCGAAACAAACGTTCCAGAGACATTCGAACTGTTGTGAAACGAACCAGCTAATGATTTTCCAAGTTAATAATGAGATATTAATAGTGAAAGTAATAGCAAAGTTAGGATTAAAGAATTAAAAGGGTAGGTTTCAGTAGATTTAAGGGACGAACAGGTCAAATAAATTTACAATTGAGTTAGGGTATAATCGTTGTAAATGTGAAAAGTATACTCGGTGAAACGAGTGTAAAGAATTGTAAGCCAAATCGATTCCTAAACCGTGCAGGTGGAAATAAAAATAAATTAGCACCGTTATTACTGAGACGTTGGCTGGTGTTTGAATGTTACCTGTAGCAGATAATGGTTGGTTGTAAGAAGTCGAATAGAATATTCTTGAAGTCTGTTCGACATCGTAATGGTGACACGAAACGTTTTAATTGTTCTTGCAGCATTATCTCGACGATGTCGTAACTGACATCCGTTGCCTATCACACACTTCCCATGCCTTCGATAAAGATAAACGCACGCTGCCTGCGTTGCAGAGGAAACCGCATTCCAGTCACCTCTGTTCAGTTTATTCAAGCTTCTTTGCGGTTTCTTTCGTCGAGGTAAATTTTCACACCAGGGAAATTGATATTTGCAATTCTGTCACTTTCCTTTTGTAAGGAATATAATAAATAAGTAAGGTTACTTAACTAGCTTGTACGCTACCGCCGTGTAAAGGCAAAGTCGCTGCTCACGATCCAAGTTTTACATTTTTAAGACTTTACACGATACGCTATGTGCTTCTGCATACGTAATAATAGAAAAGTGCTAAGTAAACGATCCAAGCGGCGTTTAGAGTACGTTACACGTGTGATCGCTTTTTGCTGCAGGTCGCGCATAATGCGATTTATTGTATCGTATCGTCGTCTATTCGACTTATAACGTTATCATAAGACTTTCGACGACGAAATCAACAAGAAGGAGAACGTCCACGTTTATATTTATTTCTTACGTCCGGATGATCTGCGAATGCGATGTTTTACCAACTTACTAAACGATGAATCGCATTGAGAAAAGGAGAGCGCATAGAATTGTTGATCAATCGAGAGGAAGGTTTTAAAATGTGTTACGATGCCAGATCAGTGACAATTTGTCGTTGCCTGTGGTGCATACTAGTATCTCTAATGAAGATAAATGAATTATCACGTGTTTATCCTAAGGAAAATTGAAACAAAATGTGCGTCACGCTTGTCTATGTAACGCGTGGTAGCGAAACAGTTAACGAAGTAAATAAATGATTTAAGATTCTCGATCGCAAACGAAAGATAACGTTCACGCGATTAAATAATAGTCGATCGACGATGGATAATAGCGCGAAAGACAGTCCTCGTCTGATTCAAGGCGATTTTCCCTTCTTTTTTATATATTAACCACAATTGTAGGAATTCACAAGAGACACTGTTTGTTCGATCAACGATGCAATCACGTACATTTTATTACAAAACTCGTAAAAATATTGAATATATTTTTCAGCGAAGAGAGAAGCTCTCCGCGTTTATTTACAAATATTTCAACAGATAAATTCACGGAAATTCCCGTCTGGCGGTTGTTGACCATTTTGCCATAAAAACAAGTGCAACACCTACGTTAATCCTGTCAATAAGAAGATACGGTGAAGCTACTATGTTTCAGTGGCAGCGGATGCGTTAAACACCTATAAACGGTGATAGTGCAACAGAGCAGATTTGATTCACTCGAGAACAGGTAGGACATTAACACATTAACGCATTACGGTTGGCTGATAAACCTGTACACGGGGATCGTACTGATTTATGAGACTGAACGAAGAAGTGTTTGAATGGAGATAGGATGAAACCTACAGAGCGTGTGTGAGTAAGCTGATTCAAAGAAGCTTTTCACGCGTCACTTTACCGCGTAAAACGGTAAATTCAGTTGCGTCAACGATCCGAATTAATCTGTCGTAAATCTTTATATCGTACCTTGTAATTATTATATACACACGATGATGGTGAAAATTGCAAAAGAAAAATTTCTAAAATCTTATCAGATTATACGTCGTGTTAATACGATAACTTTCTACGAAGATTAAAATTATTACCATCGTGTGACTCCAAAAATAATCCGCATTCAACACGACTAACAGTCTCCTCGTTTATTGTTATTATACTACAGTTCTATTCTAACTGTAACTGTAAATGCACAAATATTCTCTCGAATGAACAATAATCCTCGCTATTAGTATCGACCCTAGATGCACGGAATCCATTAACATCACTGCACTATACTGCAATATTTCCTTGGATGTGTAGTAATCTTCACTGTTTTCGTAACATAGATATATTTATGAATCAATATTTTTTTGAATGTACAGTACCTAATCCTCGAATCATTCTGCTATAATTCTCATCGATTCTATACGTTTAATAATCCTCAACACTCCTTTACTACAATATAATATCGTTCATTACTGTACCATGGTTCATATCGACTCTAAATGCACAGGATCCGCAAACCATCACTGCACTATACTACAATATTTCCTTGAAGTATAGTAATCTTCACTGTTCTTGTACCATAGATAGTTCGTATCAGCTGCTAATGCACAAAATCCTCTACAATATTTTTTAAATGTGGAATACCTATACGTTTGATAATCTCCAATATCTCCTCTACTATAATATCGTTCACTGCTGTACCATGGTTCACACCGACTCTAAATGCACAGAATCCGCAAACCATCACTGCATTATACTACGATATTTCCTTGAAGTATAATAATCTTCACTGTTTTCGTAACATAGATATATTTATGAATCAATATTTTTTTGAATGTACAGTACCTAATCCTCGAATCATTCTGCTATAATTCTCATCGATTCTATACATTTAATAATCTCCAACATCTCCTCTACTATAATATCGTTCACTGCTGTACCATGGTTCACATCGACTCTAAATGCAACAAGATCCGCAACGACGTTACTGCAATGTTCCCTGGAACGTATAGTAATCCGCACTATCGTTGTACTATAGATAATTCATATCAACACTAAAATTCTCGACAATATTCTCTTAGACGCGATTAAGTATTAATTGTATACCCGATACTCAAATTATTTTACCATACTCTAGATCAACTTTGTTATGTTATGATCTTCGATCTAATGATCTTCGACACTCCTATGCTACGATATCGTTGGCATCAACTCTCGGTGTACAACAATCGCCACGCCAGCCGTTACGATCAACCGATAACCGGATCAGGCCAACCAACCTCCCCAAACTGCCTGGCCCTCGGTCATTTAAACCATCATCCACGAACCATTCTTACAACCCCTATCATCAACGTAGCCAGAAAAACATGCTTGCGCCGGCAATATGTATGATACAATAAATACAAGGAACAGCCGACAAAGCCGGTAATTCGGCGCCGCGAGTTCGGCAAGCGTTCTCCTTTGTCCGCGAAAATTGTCATCCGGTGGTAGAGGAGGGCCCGTGGTAATTTTCATTCCCGTGTCACGAGCGTATTTTTTCGGCCATATCCTGTCAACGATACAGGCAGCAGGGCCGCATTAAACCTTTCGAGGCTTAAGACTATCGTGGGGGCCCCGTTTCATAGAAAAGTGAGGAGAGAAGCAAACAGAGTGAAAATGAGCGATGTTTAAGAATTTTTGCAACATGGTCTCTGATGATTCCAAGTCCGTGTAAAACTTTTGGTCACACGTGCCTCGTAACGTTCGAAAGATCATTGTCGCTCACTGTGCATGTACGCGCTGAGCCATCAGAGTACTGGCCGTCTTAGAGTGGCGAAAACAGAGATTGTTGCATCTTAGAGTACTTACTGATTATGCGAATAACACGATAACGTACACGCGTTGTTTAACCTAATCAGTCGCTAACAATCTTGCCATTGACGAGACTTTAAGCAACAACGATCAACGACAAAACATTTTCGACAAATCCGATTTTTAAAAATACAGTTTCTTATCTCTCATTTTTCATGGGAAAATTGACTGGTCGTATTCGTAAAATAAAATGTGTTTTTCTTCAAAGACAGCGTCCGCAACTGTATGCCCCTTCCCTTAATCAGCGCTTGCATGGGAGAAAAAGAGAAAACGCGGAGAATCCTGACGAGAGAGCACGGAACGACGAAAAGGCTCCGCGGAACGTACGAGAGCGCGAGACCGGAAGTTGGGAATGTGGGGCGGTGATGGGCCACTTCCGGTGGTCCCCGTACACGCCTCATATGCCAAGTCAGTCGGACTGTGATCACGGTGCACAGTCTCTCTTGTCTGTCGGCGAAACCGCAGACAGACCGTCTGTCTCATCATCTCATTAAACGGTCACCGTGCTCGCATGGGTGTCACGTCGGTACCGATACGTAGAGACCCAACACCCCCCGTGGGACGCAACGTGGTGATCGCGTTTAACTGGCTTTAATTAACGCGCGAAATCGATACGAACCGTGTGATCGGATTTTGGAGCTTTGGGATTAGGGTTTTTAGAAATTGATAAACGAGTGAAAATAACGCAACGATCGCTAGTATTAGCTTGCCTATATTTATGTATATTTTGTAGTTAAATAAATAATAATAAATAGTAATAATAATAATAAATTTAATAATAATAATAATAAAATTGTATACAAATGTGTTTTTGTACTTAATCGAGCATAATCAGCGCGTAGGGTCGCAGCGGATGGTGCGAGCGGATTTTTGGAATTTTTAATTTGGGATTCAGTTGCCTGAACAGTAGTAAACGAGTGAATTTATTCCAATGATTCCTAGCAGTGATGGGTCATGATTTTTTAACACACACGCATGTTATTCTTTATGTTTTTAAAGTTGAAGCTATTATTGTAGATTTAATCGAATATAATTAGCGCGTAGGGTCGCTGCGAATGGTGTGAGCGGATTTTTGGAATCTTTAATTTGCAGTCAGGTTCCCTGAAAAATGGTAAACGAATGAAAATACGTTTCGCAATGATTGCAAGCGGTGCTTCTTATACGATAAATGGGTCGAAATTTAACACGATTGCTTGTATCTGTAAAACTGGGGCTGTATTTTTACATTTAATTGAGGATAATTAGCGCGTGGGATTTCTACGCACTCCGGTACGTCTGCGTGATTTCTCGAATTCTTAACTTGGAATTAATAAGTATTTTTCATTTTTGATTATGGTAACTGTATGAAATCGAAAGGACGTAGAGAATTTCAGCAAACGTGTTTTCAATACCATCGCACGTTCCATAGCGTCTTTCTTTCGTCCCGAAAATACTTGAAACGTTTGTCAAGCGTTCGTGACATTTCTTAAGACCTTCGATCGTGAATACTCGGATAACTATCGATTTTCATGCAAAGAACGTTTAAACTCGGAGACACGTAAATGCAATTAATCGCGGCCAGCACAATAGAACGGCGATACGCGGCTCGTTTCTTATCGTAGCATAAATTTCAAGCTTTCGCTTATCCACAGTTCCCTCGAGTTATCTTTACGAGTTACACGATTATTCTGCATTGTATCATGCTCGTTTCAACTCGCATCGCACACGTGCATTCGCAAGAAACGCTGCAATGAAATGTATATTTCTTCCTAATGTCGAAGGTGCAGTACGTACGCCCTCCAAATAACCAAAACGCTGAAATATCACACGAAAATTGCATTCGGCAACTTGCAATCTTATGATTTCGTAGCAAAATCGGAATACAAATTGAACGTCGACGAGAGCAAAAATCGAGCTTTGGATAAATCCAGGTACGCGATCTATCTGTGGCGACTGTGATTCGACGATTACGAAACAGAAACATAGAAACTCAACAACATCCTCGGAGGAAATTTTGATGCGACGAAACCAATTGCAAGAGAAGTATAATGCGAAAAATGTTGAAGCACGTTTCCAAGTTACGCATGTTAGAGCTCCGCGTCTGATTGTACGAGGTAGTCACGTGAGCGTCGGGTCACTTAACTCCGGTTCTCTCGCGTGCGCACCTCGTTTCGGGTTTTCGGTATGCGACCAAGCGTTCTTGCTCGTTCTCTTTCTCTCTACGCTTCTCATCCGACCAACGACACATACGAACAACCTCCAAATTACGAAAAGAAAAGCCAAGTACGAGATCCGACGAGAAGAACGCTGTGTTGCAAAACAGAGGAATACGGAAAACCCATAAATCGTCATTGCGTGTCATTCGTTTCACAGCCGTAACACAAATCCGTGTGGCAATTTGTTGCATGAATTAATTGCGTTATAAACCTGCGCGTTAAGTTACGCGGTTTTTTTCAGCGAACAGGCTGACGATGAGCCGAACTGCGGTCAATTTTGTAATACGCGTGAACATATCTCGATACACGTATAATGCGTACGAATGCGTAGGTATGTATTTTTTATTCGAAAGAAATTCAACGTGTCAGAGAGTGTACAGTTAAAACTTTAACAACAAAATCCTAATATCTCGGTGAACAAGATGACCCAAAGACGACAGAGGCATTTGGCGAATCTCTGTTACTGGAATTTGTGCCCCTAATCTGTTTGAATAGACGAAATTCTATCGTCTACTTAAATCCTCGCCCATAAATCTTCCACGACTCGCTTATTTTGTGCAACATGAATTTTAGAACACAAATACCGGTTTAGACTTTCTTCTAATTTTATTCTATACCCATACGTTACTCAAACAACGGGTTCCAAAATACGTGCAACGTTGATCTTACTCGAGAGTAGGCAAACGTCCGATGATTTATGGAAACGTATATAAATGAAGAAGCAAGAAGAGTGTAGAACAAAAGAGTGAACAAGAACAATGTGCGAAATAGCCGGTGAACTAACCGAAGCAGGACAGAGCAGGTTGTTAAACGCTGAGCGAGGAAAGTACTCGAGGAGACGTTTATTAAAGGCGACGAGCGCAAAAAGGAAAAGAAATCAATGAGCCTGCGACCCAATGGAAGCAAGAGGACGGAACGGCGATAAAAGGAGATCGAAGAAAAGAGAAGAAGACACCAGGCTCCGGTCGCGTACACGAAAGGGTAATTATAATCGTGCCTGTTCGCGCTTCTTCTTCCTCTTCAAGTAACTCTTCCTTGTTCCGCTTGTATTGTATAGGTATAGTGGTGTCTCGGTCGAACTAATGGTTGGCTGATGGGGGCGCCACAAGCGGAAGAGAGAGACGCCGAGTGGCACTCATAGGAGCGTAACAATGGCTTTCCATGCCGGCTCAACCAACCAGACGACCGACTGACGATCATGACGAATCGTTCCCCGTGGGATTACCGGAAACCGGCCACTACCCTGGGGGTTGCTCGCTAGAGTTCTACCGTCCACGTCCATTGACCGAAAAGTTAACCGAATTGAGGATTAAGGCTAAACCTATCGCATACCGAAAGAGGAATTGCAGCCGTAAAATTTTTGCATCGACCATTACGTTTATTACTAAGCCCTTGGTTGATGATTTCATTCAGATTAACTCGTAGTTGTCGTATACTCTGTAAGAAATATTGCCGTAATTATCTTTCACGTACATCAAATACATCCGTGTCAATACATCACGTACATCGAATACACCTCGATCCCATTTGTAATCTTTCGGTACACTAGTTGTACATCTGTAGTAATACTTTTGGTACCTGTAGTAACAACTTTGGTACCTTTACATTATTTACGAATATTTAAATTCGCACGAATCTTGATACTTTAATTCGTACGGCCTTTTATGAGTATCCGAGGAAAGTGAAAGATTTACAATCTGCAAGAATAAACGATATTAACAAAGGGCTTGTACTATTTCGGTGTATGGAAATGTTGCAACAGTGTGGCAAATAACGACGCGTGTATTCAAATACGCTGGAAACAGTTCGTGTGTACCGAAAGATACACCGATCGAGCTACGAATATATACAGTGTTCGCTTCGGAAAGTAAGTTAATGACTTAAACTTTTAGCGCGAGCGCCGACTTACTTTCCCAAGCGACCGTATACAAATGTACGTACGAATGTCTCTTAAAATCCGCGTCTCATAGCGTAATCTCTGATAGTTTTCTACCGATCTTCGGAAGATCTACCGACATCCGTACGTACATTTGTACACGGTCGCTTGGGAAAGTAAGTCGGCGTTTGCGCTAAAAGTTTGAGTCATTAACTTAGTTTCCGAAGATCTACCGAAGATCGGTGGAAACTATCAGAGATTACGCTATGACACGCGGATTTTAACACTCGATCGAAGAGTTTGACGAATTGCAGATTAACGTTGAACAATCGCATAGACATTAAACTAGGAACCGTAGTTCGTCGTGTCGTTCATAACGCTAATTAACATTGTAGCGACACAGGAGTCAAAGGACGACGCGAGCCGAAAGCGACTCATGCTGTTGTTTTGCCGCAGAACATTGACTCAGCCTTGACGCAGAAATGTGACGATAAACAAACTCCGGGCAAAACAATGTCGCCGCTACATGCAACCGTCGAATGAAGACGAATTCAAATTTTCCGACTTCTCCCCGACCAGTATAAATAAACGGACGTAGTACATATCTAACAGAGTATCTCCGAGTATCTTACGAGTATTTATCGAGTTACGCGATGAGCATTAACCCCTTAACCTACAACTACGGGCATAGCCCGTAGTACGATGATCGGACCAAACGTAAATATTACGCGTAGTACGTACTACACAAGTCGTGCGAATGGCTCGAAGGTTGCGCGAGCTTGTTTACGTTTTCGGCCCAATATTCTCGAACGTAGGTAAATCGTAGGTTAAGGGGTTAACGAGTATTTATTCCGCGATTTTATTTTGCGATTTATACTTTGTATCAACGACTCACGTATACGGCTGTACATTAATTTATTTTTTTAAATATTTTCGACGGCTTCAACAACGAGCAGTCTCGTCCTTTAAACCTCGCGCACTAATTATCCCCTAAATCGTTAACATCTTGACGACCTAATTGAGATTGGCTCATCGTTGTATACATGCTTCGTACACGATGTTATTGCTGTTATTTGTATACGCTGTGAGTATTACAGTCAGATTCGTCGTTTGTGGTGTAAGAGTTTAACGTTAAATTGTCACGACGAGCGAGGCTATCAAGTTGTATGGGCAGAGATATTAATGATATTGATATTGGAAAAATCCAAAAGGGGTAAAAACAATAAATGATAAACGCGGAAAAGAGTACGAGTCAAATTTTAACACATCTAACACACAACTAAAACACCTTCTAAATTTATTTATTTTTCTTATATTTGTTTATTTAAGTTGGATCAATCGAACGAGTGATTACATAACGTGAAATACAAATGGTTAAGGGTTAGATTATATATCGATGCGAAATGTACCGATGCGTTCCGAAGGTTTCAATACGTTTGAACACGACTTTGCAATCCCAGTCGCTCCTTTAGGATTTTCGTTGATTAGCTACAATCTTCTTTCATGTTCGTATAACAGGCAAGATGTGATAATTCGTTCCATTGAGTTAATTATTGCCGCTTTTGTTTTTAATCGCGAGAAATCGACTTCACTCGTTTCCCGCTCTTCTACCTGAGATCGTAAAATAAAAATGATAATGTCCAAAATTGAACGGTTGATCTTGTATTACGCTTTAAATATACCTAAGTGCTTCTTCTTTGCGAAGCTAATTAACTCTGACTTATACTGCTGTGCCCGCCCACCAGGGAAATAAATAACCAACTTACGATATGCATTCTTATTAAAATACACAGCATAATAATTTCCCGCTCTTAAAACAGGTAATTGCAGGCCTGCACATACTAAATTCGTTGAACGTGCCATGGCGCTTTTCAATTATCTCAAACCAATAATCGATCGAAGCGAGACACTAATACTAATCCTTACGGCACACCAACTTAAATTCTAATCTGTAATTATCGACTACAAAACCAGTTTTACGCATCGCTCTAACATCCATTACGAATCACGGCGAATGAAAAATGAAAACGAACGAACGAAGGAAAAAGAAGCGAAACGACACACAGCGAGCAAATAATAAAGGGTTGAAGAGAAATATGAGCGGGTTGACGGTGAAAAATCGACGCTGAAAAATCCACTATGATACAATCGTTAATGGCAACTAGGCAGACGTTGTTGCTCGCGTTATAATGTCGTTACGAAGCTGTAACGTTCGATGTTTATCGCGCAACACGATGACTACATTTTAATCGCGCATCGAATATCATGGATACCGGTTGAAAGCAACGATACACATTAAAATAATCGACAAAGGAAGCAGAAAAATGAATAACAAGAGGCAGAAATGAAGGAGAACCGAGGAAAAAATGTGGCCGTGGAAGCCTCGCGACCAGATGCTCACCTTTCGCGAATGAAGCCACCTCGAACGAAAGAGGAAGCCGTATTTTACCTCGATAATAACGGCTGGTAATAGACAAATGTAATAAAGCAGCTACTTGATAAACGTAGCAAAGTTAATGGCGAATGGAACATGTCTTGTCCGATGAAATTAGCTGTAGCGAAGGAAAGAGAACGATTTCTTGAATGTTTTCAGTATATGGATGTTAATTGTTTGATGTTTCACATTGTGTACGTGCAACATTATAATTCGATGCATTATCAAGTACCAAAGTAAACGATGGATATACTTGTCTCTGCTGTTCCTACAAAGTGTGTTTCTATTATTAATAATCGATCAAGAGAAAATACTTGACGATATAGCGTAATTTACGTTATTAGCTAACTAAATGATGAATGTATTTGTTTTTGGTGAAATTGGTGCGTTGTCTCTTCCTTACAGACACGTGGAAAAATTCCTGTCTTTAAAAAGATCGTGCAAAATGTACCTCTATTAATAATTGCCACGATTTATTGTTAATAACCAGTTTTAAAGAACAATGTTTCTTATAATTTGTAGAAAATTCCCTTTTAAATAACGTTAATGTTCGACGTTCAACTTATAAAACAGAGGAGCAGAAATTCCAAAATTTGTAGATGCAAAATTTGGCGACTAATTGTTCCGATTTAACGTTCCTTCGTCCTTTCCCGTATTTTCAGCGAATTCTCTCGAGATGCCTAATCGATAGTTAGTTTGCTCGCTATTTGCCAATTTGTCAACCGTTTTCTGGGATCACGCGGACAATTAACGATTCGTCGTATAACAAGCGTAGCTACTATGGCAAACTGGATAAAACTGGAAATCACAGCTCTATAGAAATATTAGGGAATTTTTTCACGAATAGTAAAAGGAAAAAAGAATAAAAAAAAATAAAGGGAAAAGAAGAGATACGCGCGAACACTGGATTCGGCGGTACACGCGACAAGCCGCGCTTTAATTAACACGAAAATTCTGTGCGAAATTTCCTGAACGGATTAAACGATTTTCGTAGTCGTGTGCCTGCAGGATCTGCACACTTTGCCGCTTTGAAAATGTAATTGGAATTGAGAACGCGTTTTGCGCGTGACGTCCGCTCTTTCGATAGTAAATGCTCCCGTTTAATGGTATTCCGCGCCGAAATTACTTCGTTACATGTTCCACTTAGAAGATTTGATGCGATTATCGGTTCTAATGGATTCGAAATTAAACGATTAATCGTAGGTATCATTTAATTTATATACCCAGCGATTTCATTTTTCCAGACTAAATGACAAATTCAAACGTATAGATTCACCTGCATCGTACTTTATCGATAATTCCTGATAAAATTTAATTGCCACAGATTTTATTTTACGTTCACAAAAAGAAATTAGATTATCGATCAACTCACTCTTTAACCGGAATATATTTCGTTCTTAGAAAATTGCTCGTGATCAAGCATCGTTGAAATAAATACGGAAGAAGTTGCGCACGTTTTGCGCAATTGATACTGCGGTTAAAGTTTATGACGAGAAACTTTTTCGAGATAGATATTCCTTTGAAAATTCATCTAACGTCGTTCAAAGACGATTCGAAGAGCAACTCTTGCAAGCAGAATATGTACCTACAACTTTTAACGAACCCATTAGTTTTACCTGGAACATCAACGATTTCTGCGGGATCGTTAAAAAGAAGCTATTTAAAAGCCTCTAAGTCGATACGTTCGATACTTTCTCCTAAAAAAAAAAAGTCTAAAAGTCACCAATTTTACGGTCGATGAACCATCGTATCTAGTGTGTGTGAAATTGCGCAAGATAAAAGAAGATAAAATTAATCTGTCCTCTGGAAATATATTACAAATATGTTTGTAGAATTTCGTATTAGTATATATGTGTGGAATGAATCAATAGCAAATTCTGTAGATAATGAAACAATGCAAAGCGAAGAGCTTCGTCAACGAAGAAATAAAGAAACAAAATTACTTGGATACTTGGTATTCGTTAGTTGAAAAATCCATTTTCAAAATGAATTAGCCAAACACAAATCGCTTTGTACGAGGCTGTAAATTCATATTCTTGAAACGATTTACGCTCTAAAATGCGCACACCTTGTCGATTTCATTTTCGTTTCCTCATTTCCAACACGCGTATTTATATCACTAGCCCGGAGAATAAATTATCCGCGAGCTTCGTTACACTTCAAACGGTTAAAAACTCGAACGAACGATGCTCCGCTGATTAAAACACGATATTTACATGAGCCATCGTCGTTCTGACGATTTCCATTTTATTAGCATTCGGACAGCTGCTGTTCAAAGGCCTTTTACCCCCGTGCTGATCACAGCCCTTGTCACATCGACGAATATTATTAAAAAAACATCCGATATAAAGTTACTCGTTAACAACGACAACACGTTGCACCAGCAACCTATTCCACTCTCTTATCTCCAACTCCTTTAAATATGCAACGAGTCGGTGAAGAGAGACGTAAATAAAATGAAAAATCGCGAACTTGTCCGTAGTCGAAATTCAGCGGCGAGGTAATCGAGGTAAGATTATTGTTTGATTATCATTATTTATACAAATTTAAATTTTTATGCGGACAGCGAAGAAAATGGAAGTAGAGTATAGAGTATCGTATGGCTAGAGTATCGTTCTACCTGCTAAATATTATAACTATACTTTACTATATATATACATAATATGTATATGTATAGTAGTATGAAATATTTATTGAATTATATTTTTGGAATAGCAGTGTAAAATACTATAATACATTTGTTCATTGACATTTAGATATGATTTATTTTATTTAATTAAAATATCTTGAATATTTTTAATATTTGTAAAAAATTGTATTTAATTTTGTTGAAATATACAATTATTGTACTGTATTTTTGAGGGGTTGTACAGAATAATAATATTGTGATATGTTTTTGTATTAATTTAAAAGTATTTTATATTATATAAGAGGAATGTGTATAGTAGTATTAATTATTTATTGGATTATATTTTTGGAGTAGTAGTGTAGAATACTATAATACGTTTGTTTATTGATATTTAATTAAAATAGTTTGAATATTTTTAATATTCACATATATACTATACTTTGGATATTTTACTATTTTTTATATATATATATATACGTATTTACATGCACACTGTACATTTCTGTATCCTCGATAACTTCGATGAGTTCAATAAGAATTTCTCACAAATATGCAATTTCTTATAAATTGTTGAAATTATTAAGATATATGTTATCGTGAAAAAGAAGAGGAATACTTGAAAAACATAACAAAAATGTTTTTTGAAGATTGCGCCACTGAACTTCGTTTATGAAGCACTGTGAATCGAGGCGAAATTGAAAACGATGTTTTTTATTTTCCCCTCTTTTTGCAAGAATAACTGGTGGCTAAAAAGGGAGGAACAGCGGAGTAGTGGAAAATGGTTGGCCAAAAGCAGTGAAAAACATTCGATATGGCGATAGTCCCCTGGAAAAATTCGAGACGCGAGTGGAAAACGAGGGCGCAGTACATTTGGACGATCGCTTAAAAATGAAGGATTGTCGTTGACATTTGAAATTATTATTTTTCCATCCTATCTGCTTGAAATCTCGCTATTTCTTCGTTTCGTTTTAACTTTCGCTTTGAACATACACTTGCAATTGTTTTTATTTCATTCTTCCTTTTTCTAACGATAAAGGACTGCCGTTCGTGTGTGTTTAAAACGTACCCGTTGTTTTATATCTTCTCTGCTGACAATTTTGCCTCTCCTTTTCTTTCTCTTCAAGTTTCATCAGCAGTTAGGAATTTTCCTCGTTTAAGCCTCGATCGAATATATTTTCACAATTACCACTATCTCTAATTCGCATAATTCCAGATCAATAGAGCTACGCGAAGGAAGAACCGTTTGATCGAACTTTACCTTACGACATTTCGGGCAAACAAGAAATCCTCGAGAAATTGAAACAGAACTGAGGAAAAAATGCTTTCTAAATGAAGGAGATACAGTTGCATTGGCTTCATTTTGCGACTCGGCTAAACTACCAATTATAAATTAGAGCTACAGAATATGGGTATAGTAATCAGGGAAGTGGAAGCTCCGCCCAGCATTTCCCAACTATGCAATAGTATAATAAAGGTGGGCCTGTGCGTCATATAAAAGCTACGTTTCGCGTTATATCAGCGCACAGACAAACTTCCTAGAATCTAGAATCCTTGTTCTATTGCATCACCTCGAAATTTACATACTTATCTAGCACGCCGCATGCATAACCTATTGCATAGAAATCTCCAAACGTTACACCGAAACCTCAAAGAAAAATGTTAGAGAATCTCGAGTATACGTGCTAAATAATTGAACGAAAAAATATTTAACAAATTGCAATTTTTCTATTCGTATCCGACAATAAATTTGATAGAATTGTATTTTGAGATGTAAAAATAAATTCATGCGTTAACGGTATATGGAAATATGAAATTCATTAGCCGTGTTTTAACATTAAAGAATTAAATGAATTTATTCTATAAATGGTAGAGCCGCGTTCTAATACTTAAAAATACTTAAATTCCACTTTAACGTCTAGAAACTGACGGATAAAATCGCGTTCCAATATTGGAAAATTAATTCATCGACCAAGTGTCGGTTTATTTAGAATTATTTAGAAGCAAATCCTATTTATCTCTCAAAATTTAATTGCCAAACGTCTTTAGGTGTGTGGATACACGTCGATTCAAAGCTGAGAATTGAATTCATGTCAAATACGACATGATCGGCGTATCGTTCGTTTCATTATAATATACCAAATCGTCTATTAAAATCGTAGATCGGCATTCGCGTGATAATTACTTTCCTTAAATGAGTTTCAATTTGCTAGAAACTGCTGGTCACATCATCTTTGTTTTATTCTAAGCAACAATAGTCACGTTTCTATACGTAGATCAAGATTACCATTGATTTTTCTGGTTGAAATACAACAACATGAATAGTGACGGACGTTCAGAATATCTGGCTATGGGAATAACTTGAGCGATGATAAAGATAATTGCATGAAAACTACGCTGTATTTTCTCGAAATCTGACCTAACATTATGACAAATTTTAAGCCTCTTCGATCTATAATTATCTAATGATTTTTGCCTAAAAATGTCGCCCAGAACATCATCCATTCATTGTGTCGAAGATACTTTTTCTTGCGAATTGTTCACTAAATAATAACATAAAATTATGAGCCAAAGACGAAATACGCAATATCGTATCGTCGCCAAAAGTTGTCAATTTTACGGACTACGTTGGAGGAATATTGAATATTGTAAGAAATTTTCATGAAGAAACGCGGGCCTTCAAAATAAACCAACAAGTTATCGCAATGATCAACCGAAGATTGTAAATGTACTCAACGATTAGGATGCTATTTGAAGATGGTCGAATTGTACCGAATCTGGTGCGTGCTATTTCAATTATTTGCTTGTCGGATAAGTCTCTCGTATAACTTTTATTCCAATACCTTGCAGTAATACAATTAAAGCAAATGTTCATCATTCTGTTCGATAATCTTCAGTCATCCGTTGGATAATGTCATTATTTCATTCGTATGGGATTTCTGTCGTTTCTGAGCAAAAGTGTAACCTCGGAAGGATTGCGATTTACTCAGCCGACAGCTCGCTATTATTTTCAACGAAACTATAAATAGAGCGACAAAAATCTTAAAATCTGAAAAATTCATTCGCTTCGTTAAGAATCTTCCAACTCGTCTAATGAAAACCCTTAAAATGTTAAATATTCAGCCATTCCACCGCAACGGGTTAATATCGGTGCATCGATCTTGCTCGAGCACTTCAATTTCCTTTTACACAACCCCGTCAAACTACCACTTTACATATTCCCTACTTACGTACTACGAGCCAATCCCTTGGCAAAAAGATAGTCACCCGAAACAAAGCCCGTGGATGAACAAAATTTGCTGTGTCCTAAAGACCAACCGCTCAGCCCTCAAACTCAAAACAACTTCTCTAACTTCAAACATCGGGTACATTAACCGGTAAACTGAAATTCTGGACAAAAGAGAATACGTTAGTATATCCTTTTGCTCATGGTTCTCAGAATACAGGTCACCTCCACTTTGTCGCCAATCTTTTGCCTGAGATTCTAATACTCAAATCTAATACCTGATCTTACCTGGCGCTTATGTTGCAAATGCTTCTCCTCAAAGCTAATAATTCCGACGTACGTGCTCTTTTGCCCAGAGGATATATCGTCCCTTTTACGTCAAAACCATGGACGTACAAATTTCTCATGAAAAAAATTCTTTTTCTCGTTTCCAGCCTATACAGACTATACATACGTAGAGGACGAGTGTTAGAACAATTACAGGATTAACGACGTAACGATTGTATACTAAGGTTGGTTCATCGTCTTCCGAGTTATCTAACAGTTTTACACTCACACGCGAATTTCTATGATCCAGCGAATCGCGCATTCGCGACGTTGTCGTAAAAGAGACGATGGATACGCGAATCGCTGCAACGTACAATCTCTCGCTGTTTTTCCAAAACATCCTCTCACCCTTCCACCCTAAATTCGACTCGTTGTTACGTGCATACGTGCAATAATCACGTTGTTGCACGTCGGCGCCGTGGATCCCGCGGCGGAACGTCGATCGCCCGGTGAAAGCGACGGAGACGGGCTACGAGACGGTGTGTGCGCGTGACAAGAACAGACGGATACTTTATCACGGTCGGAGTAGCGTAAGTGCGACGAAGACGGGAACATCGAGACGCTCGCGCCAGAGTGAGACGCGCGTTACGATATGCTCGCGACGGTGCGTGTAACAAACAGAGATAGAACGAGCACTGAACAAACTGGTAGAGGCTGGAAGTGAAACGGAGGAGAGAAGGTAACGCGAGAGAGCCGCGAGGGCTGGCAAAAGAGCCGAAGGTCTCGCGCTCTCTCACCGTAGACGGATAATACGCTCGCGCACAGCGGCGCGTTCTCTTGCACGTGCACGCGCGCACCAGCGAACAGTGGTGGCGTATCCGCGGATGGCTTAGCGCTTCACAAAAAAAGAGAAACAGAGGATAAGAGGAAGAGAGATGAGAGAGAGAGAGAGGCAGAGTAGTAGAGTGTGGTTTGTTCTTTTTCCTGTTTTTGTAAAACAGCAGACGCGCGCACCGCGCCGCGATGCACCGACGAGTATATGCTACTCCGTTTCCTAAACTTTCTAGCGGCTCTCGGTACGCTGGAAACGATACGACCGGCTGGAAAACCGGACGACGCCGGTTACACGCGACCGGGATCTGGATCTAACGAACGGGACGATCCTCGTAGCCACGTTTCTCGATTTAAAGTGGGCAATTTTCAAACAGGGAAATTTGATAATAGGCAAATGACGGAATTCGATGGATTTTTAGATTAAGTCGTGGATTTTGGAAGATTTTTGATAATGTTGTATTATTTATATCTTTCGATTGGAAGGTCGATAGCTGGCAAATGGCTGTCTGATGGATTTTTAGACCAAATTATAAGTTCCGGAAGATTTTGCACAGTATAGTTTTTTATTTATATGTTTATTTAGTATGTTTAGTACTTTAATGCGTACGTAGGTTCGTTTCTTATATTTACGTAGGCTTTTTAAAGTTGCGTAAAGGATATTCTTTTTAATTTTATTATCCCATGGTATAGATAGATTCTTTCTCGCAAATAGTATCCACTTTAATGGATTTAGATTTTGTAAAGTGTAGGGTGGATGTGTAGGATACATTTTAACTGATTCGTTATTTTTTGACAGATCCAACAGAATCATAAAGATAAACGCGCCAAGGATTGTCCAAAAGTGTCACATATACAAGTAACACTACATAAACGTGATTATCAACCATTGTGCCGCGAGAATCTTTAAAACATGCAACACTCGACCATTCAGTGAAGGAAAGTAAGCTCTTTTCTTTCTTTGGATTGTCAAATAAAAATAATAGTTCGTCGTGAATGTACCATCTTGAAGCAAATACGATATATTTCTTTTTATATGCCGCAGAATTTTATTAATTGATTTACGTATAGTATGAAATGAAAAGCGCTAGCAATCGCTGGTATACAGCAACGTGTGACGGTCAGTGATAATGAGCAACGCTTCCCTTGCTCCTATATCGCTCCGCTAATAATCTTTTTAACTTTAGTATGTACACTATTGTGCATAAATATGGGCACTTGATACAATCTCATCGAAAGATTGATATTTGTATCGTATTCTCAAGATTACGATGGAAGAACGTCTCTCTGCTGTCGATTCTTTGCTTCTTGCCACAACTGGCTTCACAAAGCTTCTGCTAAATTGAAACTAACACAATACACACCTGCATCGATCAAGCTTGTCTCTAATAAATAGCTGAAGCTTCATAAAATTTGTACTAACTTTTAGAACGTGGTTGAAAACAAATATTCCACTCGTTCTAAGATTGGACTAAGATTGGAACTCTTTTGGTGTTCTCGTACAAACAATTTTCATCCACCTTCGGTTATTGCTCTTTTATTTATACCCATTAGTATCAACTATCGTTTTTATTACTATTTTTATCGTTAATATCATTATTCAACATCTACCACTGCTACTACTCCATATTTACCGTAGGTAGCTACATGCTTGCCTGAGATAAGACCAGAGTGGAGAATTAAATTAAACAGCTTTATTCGAAGTACAGTAGCCAGGAAACCTATTGCCACATAGCTAATACTCTTTTATCAAAGTTGTACGCTTCGTTTTCATGGTATCAAATTTTATACAAAACTTAATACACCTGGATTTAATCAATTAACATGCAAATGTTACAACGAATACAACCACGTGCTAATACTTTTCGTAGCCATTCTACTCGTATATTTTATATGTATCAGCGACAATTTGGAACTGTGAAAATACTTATGCACCGGTTAGTGTATCCACGCGTAAAATGTAACCGGTAGCGAGAATGGATACCTCCATATCCGGTCGAGCAGCGTGGAGAAACGAGCGTACGTATTAAAATGCCGCTACGCGAAGTAAAGATAGAAAGAGGAACGAAAAGAGAGTAATCAGTAGGGGGCACCAGCCAAGCAAACTCCAGCGGGGAGGAGGGCGATTAAGAGGTAGGGGTTAGATCTTGTTACGCGGCGGGTGATCCGGAGCTAAGCTACCGGTCGAAACGCGGTCGGTTCTCGAGGACACCTAATTCCCCGTGCCACGGCTACGAGACATCGATACACAGATTCTCGAGTAGTAGGTTCGATAGTTGGATATAGCGCGCGTCCACGAATTCCTTCGAGCCGCTGTTCTACGTGACTGGAACGGATAGGGCGGGAACCACGCGGGGCTGAAAATCCAAGGGAGATCCCATCGACGATGACAGTGCAACGCAGTCGAGAATTTTGATTCAGAATCTAACCAATGGAGAATTTTAATAGGCATTTTATTTGAACGATAATCATTTACAATATTTCAGTTGTTTCGTCCCTTTAACGTTATATTTAATACACGATCTATTATTGGTATAATTAGTAATTAGTATGGCCTTTGATATAGATACTATTTACACTGGTCAAACTAATTGGTAGACACTATGAGTGTATTCCTTATAGTAAATCGTTCTATATTTTCTTGCAGTACCCTTCTCCATAACTGAACAGTGTATTATTCGCGTGATACTATGATAAAGATCGATTTTAAGATGGCAATTAAAGAGGAAAATAATACGTAACAATAAATAAATACGTTTTTATATAGCCAAACATAACAATCTAAATGGACTTCGAAGCGATATAAATCTGATATAGCAATCGTAACCGAGACAGAATCCTTATAGGTAATAGTTACTGGTTACCTTTACAAAATAACGATTCTATATATAGATAACTGTCTTAAGAACAGAAATAAATATTAAAACTATTTTCAATGCTTGAAAGTTTCTGGAGACGCGTTTACATAGACTCCTTTTTAGAAAGAAACATATGCCAATATTTGTGTTTTTATTGTATATGATAATCTGTTTACGATATGCAATAACGTTGTATCCAAATAATATTACACTACAGTATTATTTTACTGCTTCACCTTGTCCATCTAATCGTACTAACGAGCAATAAACCGTAATCCCTTAGCTCATTTAGTTGGCGCGGACAGTTAAATCAAGCGCACCCCCGAATTTAACTAATCGGCGAACTCATAAAACTCAGGACATCGCTATCGTTCTCAGGTTCGAATGTCCACAAGTGTCTTTCGTGACTTTACAACATTAATTCCACGATATCGGTTTGCAAGAATTTTTTTAATTTATTATTACCTCTCCTCTTGCCTTCGAGACCTATCCTAAATAGAAGAACGCGGATAATTAAATGAAGTTGCAAGGATAAAATGAAAAATAGAAATCACATAACACGCAGGGAAAAGAGATCAAACGTTAGAAGCCATATAGCATCAGATAATTAACAATTAACGGGGGGGGGGCACATCGATTAGAATTGCAGGCAAAATAATCGCATTGCCGCGCGCCAAATAATGCGAGAAACAATCGAACGTAATACGCGATCGCAGCAAAATTAAAATTAAGAGCCTCGTCGATGCTTCGACTAATTTAACAAACGCGACTGTCGAACAAAACCTCGGTAGAGGTACCTCGATACGATGACGCAGAAAGAACAAATTACTGTGCCGAATAATATAGCTACCTACACGCGCACAACTTCCTTCGTTCTCTAATTAGTAACCCTTGCGTTACAGCAGTGCCTTCGCTAAAAATACACGCCGCCGTATAAGCCTGTGTCGCGTTCGATCGAACCAAAGTAACGCTCTGTTCGTAGTTCTATACATTGGCTCTCGTCTTCGAGAGGAGGATCGCGTGGATCTCTCGCGGCGAGAGATCGCGAGGTAGAACGCTCGGTTGCAAACGTCGAGGAAACACGGCCACAGAGAAAGAGAAAGAGAAAGAGAGAGAGAGAGAGATACAGAGAACGGGAGGGAGAAAGAGAGGCGATCTGTTGTCAGTAACACTCCCCGTAGAATACGTAGGACCTCGAACTCGTCTGCGGATCGATACGAGTTCCTGGTGGACTCGCGAAAGGGGGGCTTCAGGAGGGGGCTGGGGTGGTAGAAGAGGCAGCGGACGCGGGGAGGGACAGTCAGTGGTGTTTGTGGGGTGCGGGGGTGGACTGACACAGGGACGCCTCGGGGGTGTTTCCATGGTGACGGGAATTATCGTCCGGGGTGGGTGTAGGGTCTTCTCTCTCTCTGTTGCTCTCTAACCCTCTCTCTCTCTTTCTCTCTCTCTCGCCCTCTCTCTCACCCCCTCACTCTCTTCCTACGTACGTGCCCTTTTTCTCCTTCTTCCAGTCTGAACTTGTGATTTTCTAACGATGCCTCTTCTCTCTGCACGGAGCTGCTGCTCAAGGAGGTGGCAGAGAAGGAAGAGGCAGAGGAAGGTTGGAGTAACAGGTGAACAGGTGCACAGGATATTATTCCTCGTGGAATTTTGGAAAGGATGGGCTAGAATTTGGAAATTTGAATATATAATTTGGAGATAACGTGTATAGGTTTGTGTATGTATGTAGCGAAGTTTCGTGAAATACGGCTGGCACAAAAATATTAATTTGTATGTGGTTGTACGATAAGCGAAACTTAACTATGTAACACTGGCGTACAGTTCAATTAAATTTCATTCATATCCACTACACTGTCTACTTATTTCTGTACCCGATCGCGGTATCGAAAGCGATAGATCTTTGAGTAAACTTTGGACAGGATGCGAACATATTTAACGAGACCTTCAGATTAATGAGATTCATCGGCATCCGAGTCGTCTGGATAAATCGAGGTTCACTAGACAATCGAAACACAGGATAAATCGTGAAATTTCGATTGAAATTTATAATAGGTACATCGCTATCTTCTTCTTATTCCGCGCCTTTCGAACTCAACACAGAAACGAAACAAATATTAAAAATAACGAGACGATACTGTACCAACCACGAGTATTCTCGGAGAACGACGAACTACATCACTGAAAAAGGAAGGGTATAACGTACGATTTTTGCATCAGATAATCAGGGTCTGAATACCCAAGAGCCCGAATAATCAAGACTGCGGTTAATTGAAGCTCCACCGTGGTGTCTGCAAACGTTGAACACATTTCACTGCTTTTATATTTTGCGGTTACCTTATCATAAACCTGTTACCTCATATAGCGTAGGATTTATGGCGTAAAAATCGCTTTATAACGTAAAATACAATAGACCCTTGGTTTACAGATCGGAGAACATAGAGGTTCACCAGCCACTCTTACCTGTTTCCGTCATTAACCTATCATTGTAGAAGATACAAACAATTCTATATATCCGTATATACGTTGTATTGTACAACTTTCTCTGCTACGGTCCAAATATTCCTTCCTTCGCTCATTTCTAACATACTACGATACATTTACTATAATCCTTGTTAATGCTTCGTATCTCAGCTACCATACGATACAGTGCTGATAAATGAGATTCTACTGGAGCGAATAATAAAAAGTAAGTGTTCAAAGTTAGTCAGAGTCTTGTAATAAATATAGAGAATCGGTGGTTTACTTACTATACCGGCGGTATACGCATATGGTGGTAGCCATGGGTAGACGAAGAATACGAAAGGGTTTTTTGGAAGCGCGAATTCGGTGCTGGTAATTTGTTGGAAACAGGTTCTACCGTGGCACGACCAAAGAAACGACCACGACGGAATCATCGGCGGTCTCGTAAACGCATCCGCGAAACGGAAGAAAGAGAGAGGGGCAACGAGGATCGGGGCTTGATGTATCTTCCACTGGAAGCATTGCGCCGTGAAACACTCACGATGAACGTATAACATCTATGTGGTTACTGGCGAATACTCGATTTAGATCGCCAGTTTCTTTCTTTCGCTAAATATTCCAGGTGAAAGCAAAGATAGAAGCTGCCTTTCCTTTGACTCATTTTTTAAACGATCGTGTTTTTCCGACCTTATCTTTCACTGGATGCATCTAAATAGAAGACGCTGACTACGAACGCATAGCCGAATATCCTTCTTATATTTTCACTTAATCGCGTCTCTTTCGTTAAACATTCCAGGTGAAATGAAAGATCGTAGCTGCCTTTCGTTTCACTCATTTTCTAAACGATCGTGTTTTCGATCTTCCATCGGGTACATCGCACAATGAAACACCAGCTGCGAACGTACAACTGAAGATCCTCGTTAGGAGAAAATAAATTGTTACGTAAACGAAATATATAAGAAAGCTTGTATATTTGAATAAATGAAAATTACAAGATTCGGACCTGCTAACTAATGCAATTGTTAAAATATCTATAGAATCGTGTGTTGGTTCTGTAGCATTCTTTATTGCGTTGGACAGCGTTTACTACGATAAGTTATCTAAATCAATTCATTTAAGGGAACAGCTAGTGCCACGTGTTACTTCCTACATAAGATAAATCAACAATATGTTAGAATTACATAAAATGTACAAACCATGACTCATTAAACCAATATTTCACCGCAAATTCACATTTTTGCGAACGCAATTAATGAGAATCTAGCCGAACAATTGCTCACACGCTAAACGTTACAACGTGTAGATACTTAGGATATTTTACATAATTTTATATTATGCGTACTTTTGCATCTTCAGATTTCCCATGAATACACCAACATCACTATGTTACAAATATATTTAAGATAGTAATTATCAAAAATCGAGCTGATTTACCAAACCAAACCTAGAAACAGCCCTATTCGATATACGTAGCTATACAAAAGCTGTACAAAACCACCGATAAACCAATTAGCATACAGAGTAGCAGAGCAAAAAATGATCACATTATTTGAACAACGTCGATACGAAAGAATCAGTGTCTACGTATATCCATTTTAAAAGCTCCACTTCCCAAAGATTGAAATAAGTTGGAAACGCGAGAAAAAGGAGATTCGAAAAAGTAGCGCGATCGAGAAGAAAAAGGAGGATCGTGCAGTTCGGCCAATCGGCAATCGGCCCGACCAATCGAGTTCCCGGGAAAATAATCCGATCGAATTTGCGGACAACGGGTGGTCTGGAAACACGGTCGAAACCGATGATCTCACCTCGAGATATCGATACGGACGTCGAGGTCGTCGGGTCTCGTGCCGTGGAAAGTTCCACTTGGCTCGAGAGAGGCAGGAAACCTGCGCAGACGCGGTACGTGATTTCGTATGTCCGCGCGCACGCCGAAAACCTCTAATTTATATCTCGACTTGGGTACAACATATCGAGACGATTCTTTCGTCAGCATTCTCTAGACCATTTCGCCGTCTTATATTTCAAATTTCATCGAAATCCGTTGAAAATTCGAGGAGTTACAGCGATTTTCTGGAAAGCCGCTTTGATGTCCATTCTCCTAAGGGATATCGATATTTCGCGGAAAACATCGATTCCGACGTGTTCTGTGTAACTTTTTCGTCGTCGACAACATCGCGCGTTAAATATATTTGCAAGACTATAGATTCAGAATGAAAAGTTTGACATTAGGAAATCGATATTTCCTCCAGTTCCTCTGAATAGCCGCTCTCATGTCCATTCTCGTAAGAAACGTCGGTTCTTGCGCGTTCCACGTGTCTTTACAATTATTAGCGACAGCGTGCACTAAACGTATTTGCAGTAGCACCAATGGTATTAAGTTTCAGGAAGATAAACTGGAGATCAGACGGTGGATGTTTCTGCATTTCTAGGCAATTTCAAGATACTTTTCAAACTTGACGTCATCCCGTACGCGACTCCTAACTTTCAGTCGCCTGTAATTTACATTTTAAGATTATCTGCACAATACGAATTTTGTAAAATCAACGATGAAATACAAAGGCTGCCAAAAGCGTGTACATAGACAGATACTTAGTTCGGAAATCGAACGATCGGTCTTACGTGTAACGCGTAATCGCTTTGGTAACAATCCTTAATTTACGTACTGCGGGATATTGCGTTCAGATGTACTTGGTTTTATTACATTTTCTTCCCTGTGGTCTCTTAGATGAACGTGTCTAGGATCTTGTAATGTTTCATTACGCAATTTGCTTACAATTAGCAAGTACCGTTCTGGAATATGATTGGTCAGATGGAAAGTGAAACCTGACGAGATTCGATCGGTCGCTGGACGATTAACCATGTTTAACAAGAGCCTGTTTATATTTAAGGAGGATGTAAATCAAGGCGCAACGCGAATTCTGTCCGGGAACAAAAGGAGGGTGTGGCGGATTTACGCGAGTTTACGGCTCGAAATCGAAAATAGAACGGACCATAAAGACCGGCATGCTTCGTGCTAACTAGAATACGTGAAACCCGAAGACATAGAAAGTACAGGGGTTTGTCAATCACACGCGGTTCCACGCTTGGTGAAATTCTTCCACGTTTGCTCTCCTTTCCTCGCGTACAAGTGGCACGCTGCCTTAATTGAAACACTTATTTATCAACTTCGTTATCTCAACTTTTACGTGTCCCAAGAAAATAGAATAAATTCTAACGCAACGTTAATTCGTCTATCGCGTAACCGAAAGAAGGATCGCATAAAAAATGACCAAAATTCGAAATTTTCAGAAAAATCCAGACGGCAAGTGTAATTGATGATCCGACAAACGTTAACTTCGTCAAGGAAATACGACTGATTCCGATCGTTTCTCCTGTTTTCGGTTTAAAATCATCACTCGATCTACCATTGTCACAACTGCGCACGAAGCTAAGTTGAAAAGGCGATCTTTCGACCTGCTTCTCGCAAGTTTTAATCCGCAAAGCGAAAACAGCAAGAGCGAGTTTCAACATGTCCGAAGAAGGAAAAGGGAAAAGAGAGAAAGAGAGAAAATGGGGATAAAGGTTAGAGCATACAAGTTTTAATCCGCAAAACGAAAACGGCAAGAACGCGTTTCAACATGTCCGAAGAAGGAAAAGGGAAAAGAAAGAAAGAGAGAAAATGGGGGTGGAGGTTAGAGCATATTGTGACGATAGAGAAAGCAGCCTCGGCCGGACTACCGCATTCGTGCTGGGACGAGTTTCGAGGGAAGGCCCCGTAACCTGCCAGGCTAACAAAATGGTAGGACCCAACAGGCCTGGCTCAAAATCGAGCAACAAGTTGCTGGCCGCCTCTAACTCCTATAGGGTGTACTAAAAATAAACCGAGGGCGACCACGTTCCTATGAAACGAACGGGGAAGCCTTCTAACGAAATAGAATACACATGTACTAACATCTTTCTTGTCCGTTTCCATGGAATCTTTTATGTACCTTCGTTGTTCCTTCTGTCGAATATCGTTAAATGTGTGTATGTAGATTACATATCAAAATTACGAAGAGATTATGTACAATTGTTTGTTGAAGTTAAATTCAATTGCGGGAAATGCTATTGGAATTTTTCCAAAGAACAATTTCTTGCAGAAGATCGTTAGATATACGTAGTATCAGATCAGGTATAAAAATTATGAGATTTTGTACGATTCTTTTATGAAGTTAGATTAAACTGTACGAAATGCCATTGAAGATTCTGCGAAGGATAATTTCCCGCAGAAAATCATCGAATATAATATGTATCACATTAGCTACAGAAATTATGAAGAGATTATGTACAATTGTTTGTCGAAGTTAAATTTACTTACAGGAAATGGTATTGGAAGGATAATTTCTTGCAGAAAATGGTAAAATATATGTAATATCAGATCAGGTATACAAATTACGAGATTTTGTACGATTCTTTGTTAAAAGTAGATTAACTTGCAGAAAATGGTATCGGGGGTTTGGCAAAGGATAATTTTGATCTTTCCTTTGACATCCTGGAGATTTTAAAAAAGAAACCCGGCTCAAACTGAGTAGAAATTTGCTTTAACTTGCAGCGAAAACAATCTTCTATCGTTTGAATAAACTAACATTGATCGAAAAGCCAAATTGATAAATAAATGATGCATTTATCTAGGAAAGACGTGCAACTTCTACGCCTAATGTTAAACATACAAAGTAACTCGAAACTTCCTGGATGATCTAATACCTACGCACAGAAAGCATCGTGTTTCATACACGTAATAATCTTTCAAAATAACAGGTCCAATTACAGCCACGAAGATCACCGAAATCACGGCTTTCATTGATCAAATTAAATCGTTTGATCGAGTGAACAACTACGTACGTATACGCAGTATACCGGAGCGTATTGGATACAAAGTGGGTCGTCCAATTCGACTATCGCGACCAACCGTAACGTTTCGTCGTCTATCTAATTACCAACATCATCTGTCGATCGTACGTGAATAGAATTAATGGACGATATCGATGGAAAACACGTGGAAACAGTATCAGCTGGTGTTCGCCGTCGCGTGCGAAAATCTATTTCGTAATTGAATAATGATCGTGCCAATTAGCGGCACGCTCGCTGAATATACCGAAGCGCGATCACCGAGTCCCATATCCTTCCCATAAATATCGATATAATCAAATTTTTCCTGTTTTACGAGGACTACGAAACAGCGGAATTTTTTCTCTTATTAACCCCGCCGCGTTCTATCGTCATTTTCAACCCAACTCTACGTAGCCTTCTAATGATAAAGAGTATCTTGAGTTTGCACAAAGTACATGATTATCATCAGTATATATTTAAGTAGATGATTTTTCATTTCAATTCCATAGGAAAAATCTTCCTAAAACGTTATCCATTCTGTTTTCTAAAATCAATCGAAAACGATGTTTGATTGAGATGGATTTACATAAAATTCCGCGATTTGGTTCTACTTCGGATCGTTTGATATTTAACGAAAAGTAGCCGGTCGATAAAATGTTAAGAAAATCGATCGACGATTTGTTTTAGGTACATCGACGAAGGACGATCCGAGAAATTGTTTGATGTCTAAAGTCTAAAGTTTATCTTGGAGAATGCTACTCGATCTGGTCGGAGAAAGCGCGCGTGATAATCGAACGAGTGTCGAGGCTTCGATCGAGATACGATATCTATCGCGTGTCGCGCACATTGTCTCTATTTATCGTCGACCAACACGCGCCGCTGCTCGCGCGACAAAAAGGAACGTCCTCGGCGTCTTCCCACGCGTTATCGTGCGACGCTAGCAGCGAGCCAACGACCGTTTTCGACGCCGCGCCGCTGAATTTCGCTCGGAGCGCTGGTTGCCAAACGGAAACCATTTGGTAGCGCTTGCATAGTGACAAAAGCGGTTACAACCGATGCAGACGGCCGAACATAAACGTCGTCGTTGCGATCTCGTTGCTCGATTCTGACTCTCTACGACTCCGCCTTTATATTGTTTGATCTCGATCTTTGTATTACATGGATGCAAAATTTTAACTCAACGTTTCTGTGATATTATCCGTCGTTATTTTTGTTTAAATAAATTACAGTGCACTTAAATAGAAGCTAGTTGCGCGTAAATAGTAACTACAGACGATTCTTCTAAGTAAATCGTAGATGTAAATAGAAATTAGTATTATAACTGCGAACGATTTTCTTGAATAAATTATAAACGCAAAATAGGGAAACTGATTCTACGTTATAACTATGAATGATTTATTTCAGTAAAAAAGCCGCATTCTCGTTTATATTTCATTCTCCTAATTACAGTCTATATACGTCATTGCACGTTATGTTATCTATATACGACATTTCAGAAACACAGTACAAGCTCGCAAGAATATTTGTAGAAGATACGGTGATTAGTCTAGAAAATTTTAATATGAGAGAACATAGCAATCGCGATTTATTAGCATTCAAGCGGATACGTAGACGCATAGAAACTGGATAGAAACATTGCAAATATTTGTTATACTTTTATCGCGTCAGAACTTGATTGAACTTTCGCATCCATCTAGAATCTGCTATAGCGTGATCGTGCATCATATCGTTAAAAAGATAATCCTGTCGTGCCACGTTCATTACTGAAAACCTACAACCAAACGACGTCATAATACAACGAGTATTAAGATAACGAAATTAAAAACGGTATAGATATAGAATTTTAAATGAGATCCATTGAAAGTGCAAACTATTTACTACAGATTTTCTAATCATTTTTAGAGGTTTTCCGTACATATCGTTCTCCAAATTCACCCATTTCTTGCCGTAACCTAATATCATTAATCATATTTTATGAGCTTGAATATACATAATTATCTTTTACGCTGTGACATTCAACTACAGTCGAATAACCGTATAGCCATTCATTACGAGAATCGACTTTAGTCCAAGCGTCATTACAATTCATTCATCTCTATTACGAACATATTTAAATCAATAACGATAGATATATGTACATCTATATATATATATTAGTAAGAGGATATGAAGATTAAAGAATTAATTCCTTCTAAAACTAACAACGTTTCTCGAGAATACATAGTTGAAGAGATTAATAACACGGTGTAACGATTAAGACAATTAATCATGAAATTGATACGAGTCGTGTGTTCCAAAGATCAAATAAAGATATTGCGAACTTGGTATTCTTAATGAAATAACAAATTTCTTAATGTTTGGTCTGTGGTGAATATTAAACGTGTTGATTTAAATGACGAAACGAGTGAATACTTGTGATAGTCAGATATATCTGACGCTCGTATGATGATGTGCCGAAGAAACATATCGTAATGAAGGATTTAAAAGAAACAAAAATTCGTGCAAAGTAGGAAAATCAATGGATAAGTTTGATTTCTTCTAGGAATCCTTCGATTAGTTCTTTAGGAAAAGAATAACGATCGTAAGATGAAAGTTTGTAGGAAAATTAACTTTCAATTTACGCTAAATACAGAGCGGAGAAGTTGCGATTACGTTCGTTTGTTGTTTATTTATTTAAGGATGGAAAATCTTAGAGTGGAGAATTTTGATCTGTCTGTAACATCGATGCTATATAACGATGAACGAAGTTGTATATGCAGTTTATGCGCCATTATTGCCGGTATTGCGTAATTTCTGAGTGGCCAGCTTATCTTTATTACATCCTCGCGTTATTAGATGAAACGATACTGTAACGATCAGAGAAAAATAGCTTCCCGTTTAACCTTTTAGCCGCTCGATTCGGAATATTTCATACGCGCTATATCACTGGATCGTAAACCTTACAATATATCGGTAATTCAACTCAATACGTAACAAACCGACGAATCGGGTAACACAGGTGTTGAACTATGAATATTTCTATAAATTCGTATATTTATGGAAACAATTAAGAAAACGAAATCTACATAGAGTTGCATCTGTCACTCTATATCACTAAATATCTATACTAAGCTAATATCTAACCAATATAATTCACTCTATATCACTCTATATTTCACTAAATATAATAACAAATATCGTATATCTTGAATATTTTCTACATTCTTGCATAAATGCATAAAAATCCACGCTCTAGTAACAACTTCATTGTATCAGAAAATATTTTCTATCGAAATCACACTTGAATGAAACAAAGACTAAACATACATCCAGTGCGAATTTTCCCCAAACGGTTAATATTTCCATCACGCTCGTATCACTAATTTCTCTTCTAAAGCGTGAAAACGCGGAATTATATACCCGTGTAATTATATAGCCACAAAGACGTTATCAAACGCGTTCTTACATTTTATTGGAGTGAAACTTGGCCGGAAAATTCATCGATCTAACGTCGTAACAAACCAAATCTCATATAGTTCATCGTTATTGTGATCCTAATAATCCTCGTTATTTTCGCATATAAGGACCATTACCACAAATGTATTATTTATGAAGAATTTACATAATGTATTTAATGTATTATAATATCATTCAGCTACAGCGGAACAAAATATCGAAGTTGTCAATTATCAGAGACTACCTTATTGGTCCTCGATGTGTTCGGATTATAATTTTCAAAAGCTAAACGCCGATTCGGTGCGCTTACAAACTTTAGAAAAGATACACGAAAGATGGAAAGAAGGGATTTTCGCAGACGATCGAAACGAACGTACCGAGACTCGAACATCGTTCGTTTCCAGGCGAACGACCAAGCAAAAAAGATACTCGTTCGCCGTTACCTAATCAGCGGAGGCTCTCGAGCGTCGAGAGGTTTTTCACTGGTACTCGCGCGATTACGAGCGAGCGCGCGCGCGCGCGCGCATACACGTACACGTGGGAGTCGCGACGCTACTCGCAAGCCAACAGAACGCACTTAAGCGCCGTGAGACGAGTTCGCGCGATAACACGGCGCTGATAACAACACCACGACGTAGGTACATTCACGTTGCACGTTACGTCGTGTCGTGGCTATTCGCGATAGGATACATATACCTTGCTAACTGGCCGTTACTATCCCCATTCACTTTTCTTAAGGCGAACAACGAGATTCTGATATTATAAGATTAGTATAATATTACAGCTATTGTTGCTCACGAAAATTTGTCCAACGCTTGTAGAGGTACCTTCTATGAATATATCGTGTGTCTTGTGCGAAAGGTTTAAAAATTTTATTGACATCCCCAGAGGACTCAACTATCGCCAACGCATTGGCAAAATTTGACACGAATCTGAAAATGTATCTGTCTGAGTCGATTCGTTCACTTTCCTCGGTAATTGGCTATGTGAAGTACAAAGATACTGTGTACGCTATTACTCGCGAGTATCCGAATTCCTACTTTGTTACATTTGTGCTTGCTTTGATTTCTTAATTAGATGTAATCCATATATTTATAAAGAATATAAGAAATACGAAGGAACTGTTAACTATAATGTATAAAGCATTTCTGTAAAAGTAAAATGCCTATCGCGCGATACTCCTATAAGAAAAAGAAGAATGTTTATCGAATTTTGCAAGTTGATCAGAAATGCGAGGCACAAGAAATTATCCTATAGCCGATTGTGTACTTGATGAAAGAAATATAGCGAGATTGTAAAATCGATCAGAGGCTAAAGTTTGTAATGCTTGAGAATACTCGAGCGAATTAAGCAAAGAGGAAGAAAATAAGTATCTAAAACCGCAGTTGCAATTTCATTAAGTACTGTTTTGCTTTAGATCTAATAGTTTCCATTGAAAAACCTAGCTACAATATCACGTGTGATCCAGATTATGCTATTTATTTAATGTTCTAGTTCAGCAGCTCGCTATATTTCTTCCAGCGACATATTCCAACCACCATACTACCTATCTTCATTCAGTCTGTACACGGAAATCCCTTGGATAACACTTGAACTGCACGGAGGATCAAGTAACAAAGTCACCCAATTTATATCGTTCCCTTTACGATCCTAAGATTTGCAGGCGCTGTGAGCCATGAATCAGTTTAATAAGACTACCGCACTGTATGTAGGTATAAATATTACATTTAAATGACTTTTTCAAACAATTCTATCATACGTGTAATGAGTTTTCCTTTCACAAATGATTTCGAAGAAGACATGCTAGTATTTTTTATGTATTATATATGTAATTATTATATATATAGTAGTATATAATAGGTAATGAAATCAAATCAGAGTTGGAAAAAGGTCTTTTGGAAGGAATGCGGATGTGATTGGTCGTTTTTGACAGACTCAACACAATCGTAAAGTTAAGCACGAATATTGGCCGAAGGTGTCACATACACAGACAAAGCAATGTAGCAACGCGTGACACTGAGCAATGGAAGGCAGTACGTCCCTTGCCACTGTATCCTCCCACGAGACTTCTTTCCATCTTCATGTTATAGATTATAGATATACCTGCATATAATTCTATTTCATCGTTTTCTCAATGCCATAACATACTTACTTTTATTTAAATTCTACACTATTTTAATTTTCTATTAATTTTAAACATGTTATTTAAGACCTTTCGAGACCATAATCTACTCTGGATTATTATCTATAGTTTTTCTAACATCTCTGATGTCTACTAGAACCTAGAATTAGATTATACATATAAGTATGGGACCATATACATAACATACGTCTTTAAAATTTTTAACTATTACAGACCATGCTATTGTATCATGATCCAACTGCGCATTTATTTATAAGAAAATAAACTGATGGAAAATTTAGAAAAATGTGCAGAATGCTCATAATATAAAGAAATGTATAAAATATCCAAAGTACGGTATTATAATATTTATTATCGCATACTATATACCTATTGTAATATTTATCGTGTAAAACAAGTCTTTGCTTAGGTTCCATTAATTTGCATAAACATCCGCAGTCTAATGCTTGTCACCATTGTTGCAAGAAAAATCCACCTCGAAAGTGTTAAGGGATGTTCGCAAGCTCGTTGTCACGCTGTTAATACAACGCGTTATGCGTCGGTCCGTATAAAGAGCGGCACATTGCGCCAAGCCTATGCGCCGCGCGCTCCCGCCGCTGAATTAATAATCGAACTTACGTGGGTAGTTGCTCGTCTACCGGGTGTCTACAAGGCGAATGCATGCTTGACGAATCACCGACGATGGTAAGCGCCACTCGGCCATTAAAACACCGCCTAAAAATAGAAGAAAGCCGTGTTAACTTGATGGCGGCAGTGTTAAGCCTAGACGATGATGAATTGATCGTGATAAGAAACGAGGTAAAAACTGTATCGCTGGCACCTTTCTCAGGTACTTAGGTAGCCAAGGATGATAAGCAAGGGCTGATAAATTGACGCGTTATGTGCAGGTAATTGTGAAAGTCGCTTAAATAGCAAGTGTGGAAAAAGTGAATTTGTTATTCACTTTAATCTTACTCGTACTCTATTGTCTTGAATGAATAAGCAACAGCTGAAGCGTATAATATAGTTGGAAGTACCTATGTTTCTTACAGTACTAAATACTTATGTGTAATTTGAGTAATTAGTATGAACATTAAGCGACACATGCGAAAAATAGATCGTATCTTTTCTAGGAAAGAGTAAGAACGTCTTAGGTAGAAACTTAAATATGAATAAATTAGACACATTAGAATATCTAGTTCTAAAAGGATTGTACTCTACTGATATTGATAATTTAATTGATAATATAATTATAACATAATTGATCGAAATTTCTCAATTGAAATTGATATCGAACATCAAAAGACATTTCGCTAATATAAAGGAGCGAAATGAAATAATTCCTATATATCTAATACGAGTAGTAAACAATTCTAAATCATGCTATCAAATATACTATCTACGAATAAGAATAAGAAAACATCCTAACCAAATTCTAAATTAACAACATTTATACATGGATTATGTGTCGAAAATCTTGAAACCACGCTAATTGTCAAACAAGGATTGTCTGCTTCACGCGCGAACAGTAATAAAATTACTACGTATAAGTGACGCTTCTTCCATGACATGAATGGATATTAAGCACTCGAAGAACGCATAGTTTGTCTACAACTCACTGTTAAGATTCACGTTACAAATTCAGCCGGTTGATCCAGCGGGGCGGTAAAAGAGTACGATATCGGTCGAGAATACACGAGCAACGTGAAAAATTTACAAATCCGTAGTGTCGGTTACACGAATGGATTCCGAACAATACATATCAAACGCCATATCGTATGAAAGATTCATCGAGTTCTCGCTTTCGAACGACCCAAATGAAAATCAAATGGAGATAAATAAAAAAGACAGAAAAAAATAGTAGAGTCGATTTTCGAAAGGTCGAAAAGGAAACATATAGGTATGGATATTCCTTTCATACGTAATCGAGGCATCACTATTATATGCGATTGACACGCGATTAATCTTTTACGTACACAGGCATCTACTGCGCATTATAAAATGCATATACTGTCTTGGAAAACCGATAATTCATTTACATATAATTAATACATTTACACATAATGATATGTAAGTACATATACGAAAACATAGCACTCGTACAGAACGATATGATTCGTCAAGATTTACGAGTAGTTAATAGTTTGAATTCATTTCGCTTCTCGTTTCGTAATTGGTTAGGTTTAAAAATTGTGTTAGATTTCCACCAATAGAGTCTTAGAAGAGAATAATGGTAACAAAAATGGCGGATAATGAAGAAGAGGAATATAGTAAACGAGTTCCGAATCTCTGAAATGGACTTGAAAATGTCTCCAAGTACGCTAACCTAAAACATCGATTATTTAAAAAACTACTTATCGGATGAAGATGACCCTTATATAAATAAACATGACAAATGGTAGAGAATGTTACGTAGAAAACGTTACCTTGATATCATAATTCGATCCTGAGTTATTAAATGGTCACTTTTTCCACGAGACGACTGCTCGAACTCAGTTCTCCTGGTCTCTCTCGAGGGAACGCGCGCGCACGTCAAAACTACTCGAACGCATATTCTATTATAGCTTTATGTACAAGTAATTCACTACAAAATGTCACTTTTTACATTTCCCTTTATCACTTATCAATACCTATTAGTTATCTATCGATTAACTAAACCCAACTAGTCGTAATCTAGAAACTACACGATAAACTAGATCGAAAAAGTTAAGATGGCTATTGTATGATGCTCCTGTAAGTTACTCGATATTCGATTTCCCACTGCTATTAACTAGCAAAGGATGTAAAGTCGATGTGCGAGATGTATCGATTCTCGTATTCATGCAATACCATATGCAATACAGAGCGGCTTGCAACACTGATTGCTTTTGACAGATAGCTTATACGATATTGGAATAATAAAAAAGAATTGTCGTGAATATTGAATATTATTCGATCTTACGTGTGAAACAATACCAACAATTCCATGCAACGTTGTCAAGCTTATTGTTTCGTAGTTGCAGAATCCGGCGAGTTTCCATCGATTTTATAATATTCACGATCGATAATCTTCGATGTGATGTTTTCAGCAATAACATACGGTATGTATAACACCAAACGTTTCTCTTTATCTCTCTTTATGTTGTTTACTCGGCTACATTAGCCATTATTCCTGCATAAATACGTGTAAACTGTCTCTTAACCTATCCACCATTTCTTCGTAACCTCAAACATGATTTACGAGCAGAAAGGATGGTATAGATCATAAATATGATACAGCAATGATTCACTGAGTTGAATAAGGGAAGGTAAATTATTATAAGTATAATAAGGTATATTTTTAAACTGAGTTGATAAATTTAATGTAATTGTTTTTTAGCGACAATGTTGGTCAATCTAACTTAGTAGATACACTCAATTTTCTCATTTAACAAGTTAGTGTAACTTTCTATTTTTTAGTATCTCAAAATTCCAAATATTGTACGCTAGATTATTTTTCTCTAGATTTAGATCACGTGGTTTTATTTACAGTTTCCGGCTCGACTCGTTGGACAGAGAATAAACGCGTGACGTTTTTGTTAATCTTCAAAAGTGACTCATCATAGAAACGATTTCAACATTTGATAGAAGATTTTGAAGCGGATCCTGACGTACCATTAGATCCACGAAGAACGCGCCACGCCCTGCTTTCGACGTTGCCGTGTCCACGATGGACGGCCCGCATAATGAGAAACACGAATCAGTGGCCTCATCGTTCTCCCGTATCTTTAGTCGCGTGCGCTGCGACTCCGTGCGCGTTTGCCTTTGCTTATCGCTTTCTTGCGCAGCTTTAATTAGCTAGCCGCCATCTCTTGGTCGCTATGCTACTTCTACGTGCTTGCTTGTTCCTTTTATTTCTTTTGCAGTCATATATCTTCGCTCATAACCATAAAGATGGTACGGCGACGCTTCAAGGCATATATCAACAAAACACGTGCGAATTAGATGGACCATAGAATGTGCTTGTTAAGATACCAACGCAGTTAAAAGACATACACACAGGTTTCGTCATTTCGTAATACTGTTATTACACAATCAGTATCGGATTCTAAAATTAAATCAGCTCTCATCCCAGATTTGTCACGTGTAGATTGTCGTGTAAACCGAAGTAACAAAGTTAAATATGTCGCGTTTGAATCATTTGGAAATTTGAAATAACCAAAGATTACTTTAAACAAAATCCTGATGGCAGTGTTAAGGAGATTAAGGAGGTTACTTTAAAAGCGTGCACTACAGCAGCGACAACGACGACGAAGAACAAAGGAGAGCATTGCTTATGCAGGGGAAAGAAGGAAAAGGAGGGGACATGCCATAAGCTGCGTACCCGCGGCACGCCATCTACATCGGCTTTGTGTATTTCATGGTTGCGCAATAGCGCGCGACTCGAGAAAGCCGAGCGCGCGACGCACGCTGGCATTTTTGCTTTTGTACGTCGGTCATAGGGTTGCGCACAACACTTCGTCCAACAATTGATTGCGCTTCAAAGGGAGGCGAAACTCGAATCGGACGGCGAAAAGGAAGAAGGGGAAAAGTGAAGTCGTAAAAGAGGGTACGCAACACCCATCCCGCGACAAACCGTACCGAACAAGGGCACAGAAGGCAAGAGAGACGGATTACCAACATTACAGTCAGACGAAGAACAAAGGGGGAAGGGTGTAAAGAGAGAATGGAGGGAGGACGGAAGACGCAGACAAAGAGACGAAGAAAGAGGAAAGGTGCATGCGACGAGAAAGGGTGGGGAAGAGGAAAGGAAAGGAAGATCGGTCTCTTGGTGCAGAGCGTAGTGGTTATAAAGAGAAGCGGCATCGCTGCACGGCTACTTGGCTCTCCAGGGCCAGGATATTTCAATACCGACGGTGGTCGGCCACCGCCGACGTGGCTACGAAGAGGGGAAATGCTTGTGACGATGTGCGCTTGTACATATATATATAAATGTATATATGTAAATGGTGTATATATGTACTTCCCCTTGTGCCCCTCACCCACGTGCCCGCCCTACGCGACGGCACATACGCGGTATATACGGCTTTACACACCCGTGGGCGTTAAAGAGAAAGAGAGAGAGCGAGATATGACCGGTGGCACGGTAGCGCGCTCCGCTATTCGGGTTTCCTACACGAGGGGAAGAGTGTGATGGGGAGGGAGAGAATTTGCTGTCTCTGTTTGAACATACACAGAGGGGGAAAGTTGCGGCAAAACGGAAAGGCTGTTGTCGAAGGGGAATACAGGGACGCGCGCGGCACGGCGATGGGGACCTCGAACTGAACCGTCGACCGACGATCGTCCGTGAGCCCGCCTTCTCGACGAGTCGAGGGGAACGGACGTGGGCTGTGCCACTCGTCGATTGGTCGCCGTGCTCAGCGGGGTTAGAAGCGTTGGTAGCGCCTCGAGAATCCCACCAATCGAGCGCCACTGTCGTAGCTTTTTTATCCTGCTATTTGCGCCGAAGGACGGAGAAGAGCAGAGGTTCCCCCATCTGGCTCTCTCACTCCTTTTGTATCCCTCTCCTTTTCCTTTGCTGAACCGCTCTCCCTATGTGTTCGTCGGCACGGAGAGGACACTCTCGTTTCGGGATCCGTTGAGGTTGCACACGTTTTCACGAACAGTGCCGCCGGTTTTACTGCGACGCGCTCTATTCTACGTTGATCGTACTCGATACCGTGCGTTATCATTCCGGCGAGTTTCCGATTTTTACGAATAGTCCGTTCGAAAACGTCTGTTTATTATAAAAGCATCGTATGCGATGCCGTGCGGTAGTGTTATGTAGTGTGTGACAGTACGTCGCAAGAGGATACAGTGTTGCCAGATCGTAGGCGCGAATCGACACGGCAAAAGCGGTACCTTGATCGCTTGAAACATCGTGATTAAATCACGTGTGTGTTTCTAGAAGGACACATCGATCGACTCGTTTTGTTTGTGATAACAAGTGATAAACGTAACGACGGCATAGTCGATTCTCGAGTTGATCGGGTAATACGCCAGTGACATTTGGTGCGGTGCTATCGACGAAATAGAGTTGGCAACGTTGCATCGACTGGTCTCTCACACAAATATACGCATACACGTACCTAGAAGGGAACTTGGGGTGGCTGGCTAGCAGGCAGGCGGCAGGCAGGCAAGCAGGCAGGCAGCTTTCTTGTTCCGAGGACGGCGCTCCTGGTCGCGCCGTCTCTCTTTTCTACCTCCATTGCGCTTGCTCTTCTCTCCCTCTTCTCCCCACCCTTCTCGTCCTCGGTCACTCAATCACACTCTCCTTCTTTTGCTTTCTCTATCTTTCTCTCTCCGTTGTACGCGCGGCGCACGTACCGTTGAGAGTTTCTCCCTTCCCCTTCTGATACTCTTTCTCTACCGTTACCCCCTCCCCTCCTAACCTCGAGCGGGTCGGGCGAGTCCACTAAGCTTGCGAGGGGAGTTCGGCAGACCTCGGCTCTAGTCGGCCTCGATCCGCAGAATGTGCTAGACGCTGTGAGTCGATCGCTCCAGTTTTTACATATTCGTATATAGACAGACTCAACGCCGTTCACGAGGCTTTAAAACGTCCTACTGCACTTCGTACACGTATCCACGAGTTTCCAGTGCCTATATCGACGTTAGTTTTCACCATCAGTTTCGGACGCACTCGATCAGCGTATATCCGTACGACGGCCATGTTTGGTGTTTACGAGGTGAGGGGGAATTGCTGACGTCACGAACCCCGATCTTGCACGAAGGGAGTAGCAGCACCAGCAGAAGCAGAAAACGTGTGTTGCCGGCCAACACCAGGCACCACTATAAGTCTCGATACCAATTCGGAGACGAGACACACAAGTCGAGCGTACTCGTATTCCTCGACAAATATCGTACGCAGATTTATCCGTAAGGTGAACACACGTAGAAGAAACTCGCGGCGCGCAAACTGTGCCGCTTGAAATTCCCTTCCCGATGGGACGTGCGTGTACGCCGACTTCGCTCGTGTTCGCCGGTCTTGCCGCGACTACTGGCCTTTCAAAAAACATCGGTCGCATTGCCGCCTCGCTGCTGAAATAGCAGCCACTCTAATCACCAGTCGGTCGACTCAGTCCCAATCAGTGCGAAAAACATCGAGCAATGCCGAGTCTTCTCGTATACGAGACAACACGTGTTTATTGTGTTTACACGGTGTGTCATCTCGATTAAATTAGAGCATCGTGGTCAGATTACGGTATAGGTACATATGGTGTTACGTTACTCAGTGTGGTTTTTTAGTGACACCCTCCACTCTTTTATTGGATATATTAACAGCTTTTATTACGGATCTAACGAACAAGGATTAGAAACATGGATCTAGGTGACAGAGTTTACGCCGCGGAACGGATTATAAAGAAGAGGGAAAAGCGGGTAAGTAAGAGAAATGCGAACCGTCACCGGCAGATAGCGCCACTACATGGAATCTGTTTGTCTATGCGTCGTTGCCGGTTCCTCCTCCCCTCTTCGTGATCTTTCTCTTTCCCACCTCTATCGTTTCGACAATTCTGCCCCTCCCGTTGCGATTTCTATCATGTACGATGCTCTCGATATCTCTCATCGAACTCGAACAGACACGTTTTATTGGTACATTAACGTTTTATAGGAAATACTAAGTTTATTTATTTCGTTGCATTGTAAATATGCCTTTAAATATCTATGCATTACCGCGTGCCTTTTCGGGAAAAATAAATGTTATACTTCTTGACGCTGCAAATAGATAATTTTTAATTTCTTTTTAGTTTTTAATTTTCAAACTCATTATTCATTTAATTTATTCGAATTCTATTAATTGATACTTTTATTACAATTTACTACAATTTATTGAAACACTTAATGAAACTTTGTAATAAATGAAAGGATTACTAAATTTCTAGTCAATTTATGAAACTTATTGCTTGCTAATTAACCCAAACAATGTTTTCTTCTGAAAGATAAATGGGTTATAACTATATATATAACGTATAACACGTGATAGTAATTGGAAGTGTACAAATATACTTAGAATTCTGATTAACTTAATTTTACAAAAATTTTTTAATTTTTATTTGACAATCGTTTCATTTCCTTATATCACGACTTATGATGGCACAAACTAAAATATCAGAATTTCGTAACATTCAAAATTCGCGCCAGAGATATTATAACATGTTCGTAATCATATTCACACCATATGAAGGTGAATACACAACAGTCTATTATTCTCGTCCAAACTTACAAATTCAATATTTCAATTAAAGACGCGCTGACATTCATGTTTCAAGTGAAGAATCCTCCAAATGATCTCCCATTAAACTTACAATATTATTGATTGATTTATTATTGCACCATTATCTGTGATATGGTTGTTTGAAAACGGTCGCGATTTATGCAAGAATTTATGCGTTTTTACCGTGGCGGTGATCTTCGGAGTAACGACATGGTCTCGGCTGGCAACGTTGTAAATCGACATAAAACACGCGAGATTTCTCAGCTGCGAGCGGCTCATGCGCGATAAAGCAACGTGTCCTATACCTGCACAGTTATGTCATTGTTTTCCAACTGTCAGACTAGCTGCGCACCTAGAGCGGTCGGCATGCTTTCGTTCGTTGGCCGACGGCCAATAGGTGAGCCGTATCAGCGGTTCTCGTGGAAGTCAACGCCGCCCGTTTTATCGACCGTACGCTCCTACGGAGATGGATTCGAAAATCCGTCGTTCCGACGCAGACGCGCGAAACGGATCTTTGCAATCGGCCACATTCTGACATCGTGATCAACGATGACTGGCGCCAAGGGTCTTTTTATCGGTCGACGAATTCAAACAACCACTCATACATAATACATAACTATTATGTTTGTTATATAAAAATTCTATAAAAATAAGAAATTAAATTATGTATCAAATGTGTTTGTCATAAATTATGCCTGTATATAATAAAACAAAAAGGATAAAGTCGTAGTCATTGTAGATCTTTTATCGTTTTATGTGATATCGGAATTGTACAATTGTTAAAATTACGTAAAAATTAAAAATTTAATCATATATCAAATATCCTCTTGCAAAATGATATTTGCATATAGTGTATTAATCCATTAAGAATAAAGTAGCGAGATAATGTAGGAAAATTGCGTAAACACAATATTATTGAAAAAATAAGTTAAATAAATTATAAAGATTATCGTTTTATGAAAATATGATAAATATGGTGTTAACACTACGTTGATTTTTAATGAGTTAAAAGAAAGAGGATATAATTGGCTCTTATCGCGTATTGAAATTTTATGATTATTCTTATTAGAAAAATTGTGTATTAAATGCCCTCGTGACAAATTGTCATCTGCATATAGTACGTATGTTAATATGAAAAGGATAAAGTCATACATCGTAGTCATAGACTTATCTCGATTTCTCATTGCGTCTATGTCACAAATCTGCAAGATTTGGAAGAGTGCAATGTGCATTGCACAATTCAGTAGAGATTGTAAAAATCTTTTGGTTTCTATTAAAACGTTTCTCTCTTTTTTCTTTTGGTAAGAGCATCGTACCGGGAATGGAGGGACGATTTAAGGGATGATGTTTCGTTAGGCTACTTTTAGATGGAGAAACGATACAATTACCGCATTTTGGTTATCTTTCAATACATAATTCGTTGGGTTTATGAGTAATTATGAGTATGATATTGGGTATTTTGATCTGATTTAAGTACTTGTTATATTAATATCGTTCCTCTTGTATAAATAACATAAGTGATATATATTATAGTAATTCATTGAATGCAAACTAATCAGATAATTTTATAGATGATAAATCAAGTTTAGGATACTACTCTTTGTTACTCTACATTCACGATCTTAACATAAAGGGAGTAATAATTTGTGCATATTAGTACTCCTTGGAGTTTCTTATAAACATTTATTTTACAATAGTTAAATTTCCATTGTTTATACTTGCACATGTAATATAGCTACAAAATATTACACTAAAAATACTGATTTATTAGAAGTACTTCGACGTAGCATTGATATAGATGAGCTTCTAACAAATTTTAATTATTATTAAAAATATGACAAAAATAATAACACGCTAATAAAGATACTTCATTTTTGAACTGTATAAAATTATTTAGTAATTAAAAATATCGAATCTGTATCTTCGTGAGGTGTATAATTGTCGGATTCACTTCCATATTTTATTCTTATTGGTATGAATTATCTTTTATATGTGAATGATTTCTGTTTCCTGTAGGGCAAAGTAGAGTATTTCGTAAAATGGAAAGGATGGAGCAAAAAGTAAGTTAAAAGTACAATTGATAAAATTGTTTACAGGTTCATTAAAATAGATTATGAATGTAAGCATTTTCATTTTTTACAGACACAACACATGGGAACCCGAAGAAAACATTTTAGACGTCAGGTTAATTGAATTATACGAAGAAAGTCAAAAAGGTGGAGATGTGACTGCAAGGAGACCTAGGCGGAGGGATACTAGATATAGCGTAAATAATTTATTCATATTCGCAATTCATGTTCGCAAAATTATATATATGTAATATAATAATATATTATTGTGTACTGTAGTACATACTGCATATTTTCTAATTCAAATTTTCAAATTTAAATTATTGACATTACATTTAAATGTGTTTCTAATTAAATGTGTGGAAATGGAAATTATTAAAAATTAATCTTTCATTCAATTATATTGAAACCTTTTCCATTCTTAATAGTAAGATAATTATTGTATTTTTTTCTATAATTTTTAATGTAAAATTATATAAATATTTCAATAAACTAAACTATTTTTATAATTCACAGGAACACGTTCTGGCAAACTTGGTCGTCGAGGAAGAGCCCGGCGGAGACGAAAGAGTCGGAGAAGATAGTCAAGACGAATCAACTATCGGTAGCACCTCCGCGCCTCGCCTAAATCCCGTTGCACCTGACGAAGACACGCTTCCGAGTTCCGTCGATGGGCACGAATCGCCAACAGCCCCAGAATTATCTGCATCCGCGTTCAGTGTTGATTCAGATTGTTCCAATAGTAGTATAGACAGTCCTCTACTGCCTAGGAGAGAACCGACTGGCACGAAAAGAAAGGCCGAGGTTCTCAGCAAAGAATCAGGAAAAATTGGTGTTACCATTACTACGAGCAGTCCAAGCAGCGGTAGTGGAAGTCCTCCTCCAAACAAAATACCTCGGCTATTGCCCCTGAAGACTAACCCAACGTCTCCCTCTTATCACGTAAGTATTCATTCATTCCTCTTCTTCTCTTCGTCTTATAGAGTTTATCTATAGAGTTTAATCAGAGCTAATCTATATTTTGGATTTATAGATAATTAACAAAGTGATCAATTATATACAACGAATCTTAAAAGTGTCCATAATTTCGAAATCTATCAAAAATTTGTAGCACATATTATAATAAAGACAAAAAATAATAAACTAAATAAAGAATAAATTGAAATAAATTCTAAAATAACAAACATATAATTGTAAATATGTTGCAGAGTCACAAAGTAAACGGCAGGAGGCCGTCATCGTCAAGCGTGAAGTCGACACCGGAGGAACCGCTGCCAGCAGTGCCGACGACACCAGCTCCAGCGGTGCAAGAGAAAAAGCGTGCCGAAGCTGACGTGCCTCACGGTCCTCCACCCTCGCTGCCGCGTGCACCACCAGCACCTCTCTCCCCCCAGATAGACACGCCTCTGGAACAGCCTACCAAAAAGAGGCACTTGTCTGAACAAAAACAAGAGAAGTCGAACGGAGCTGTGACAGTAGACGCGAACGGTCACAAGTCACCTAGCCCTACTGATTCATATACAAACAACAACAGGTTACCAACCGTCGTCAATGGGCATCATAGTCATAACAATAGCAACAATCATAACAACAACAGTAATAGCAACAATAGCAATACATCGAGCGTGAAGCAGACGGAAATCTCGAAGTCCGACATGTATGTCCCTCTTTCAAGTCCTGGTACGGATTACTGGCACGCGCGGAATCCAGTTGCCGATCAGGTGTTCATTACAGACGTGACGGTAAATTTGAAGACCGTTACCATCAGGGAGTGCAAGACTGAAAAAGGATTCTTCCGGGAAAGGGATCCAAAGAGCGATATCTATTAACGATCTTTAAATAAGGACGCTTTAATGCGAATTTCTAATACTGAACCAGCTTGTAAATATAAATTATTTTCACACGTTGAAGTGTAGAGTCGAAAATGCTGAACATATATATATACACACACATATACGTATATATATATATGTATATACATACATACATTGATATGTATGTATTGACATCAAGCTATATATACATACATATATATATAAAGACTTTTTCTAAAAAAGTAAAACGGACTCTTTTTTGGTGATTGCGAAGAGGATGATCGAGGTTATGTGTAATTACAAAGAAATTGTTCAACTCACAGTTTGCTAGAACAAGATGTTACGTGAACCTAAAATTGAACGTGGATTTGATTGGGGACAAAAATTCGAACGGTCAGTTCCGACGTGTCGAATAGAAAATTATCGTGTAAGTCAGCGGATAAAAGATAATAAGACTATCGTTATGCGACAAGTAAACGCGAAAGAACAACGGTACATGAGTCGCTGTCACATCGTGATATACACTTGTACATTTTAAAGACGCTTGATAGACCGTAAACTCTCTGTACCAAAATCAGACAAAAAGAAAATGCAAAAAGATCTGAAAGAAACATTTTAGAGGATAAATAACATTTTCTCAATTGATTGCATTTCCGCTTGTATTAGAATTCTGCAGAAAAAAAAAAGATAAAGAATGGTGGAATACCATTGTAAATTAGTTAATTTCAAATTTTACTATGGTAAAATAGTACAGATCTGGAAAGAAATATTTTTCTAATTCATTTTTAGAATAATCAAAGCAGCTTCGTAGAAGCGTTTTAAGAAAATACTAAAAAAATGAATTTTCGAGTATATAGAAACAAAAATAACAAAAATGGAACTAATGTTATCTTGATGACGTATTTCTCAGCATTATGATATTATATTGTATTTAACTGATGAATATCACTCTCATTTTTTTCTCTTTTTCTTAGCGAGTAATATTTTGTCACAAAAAGAAAAGAAAAGAAAAGAGGTGTATTATTCGTTCGTAGATTTTAGATTTGTTTAGAGGCACGAACGCATTATTGATTTTTTTTTCAAGTTGTTATAGCATCACACTTACACAAACAGACCTACATACATACACATACAGTTCAATGCACAGTGACAAACAAGCTGAAAAAGGGAAGCAAAACGATGTACGTTATCAACAACATAGTACATGATAACTTTGTAATCTATATAACATGTTTTATATCGGTTGTCGGTGTTTTTGTTACGAATCGATTAAGTATTGTTTAAACGTGTTAGATGTTGCATTTTTTTTATATCTCCAAAGGTATCTTTTCTTTCATTTCCCTTTTTTTCCATTTGAATTTAAGGACTGACTGCGTATTATACGTTTTCATACACGCGACATTTAATTCCAACGATATATATATATACTTACGAATATGTATTTCGAGAAATATTTATGCATATCCTTGAGAGAGGGCCATTTTATTTTTTTAAGATGGGTTGTCGACGTGTATTCACCAAATAGGAATGTTCCTACCTCGAAAACGGTCATCTTGAACAGAGAATCGAGTACAACCAAATTCTAACGATCTTCTATCCAAACAATGTAATTAATTAATGTCGTTAAACTTCTTCAAAGATTGACTCTATTCTCTTCCTTTTATTTCATTTCATCTTTCTTTTTCTTTTTAACCTCCGCTGCACCGTACATCTGGCGCCGCGTGTCCACCAATTTCGGAACCAGTAAATTCGTGATACGGTTAATTGTATAAGCGTAAATCTTAAAAGGAAAAAAATACATATACGTTGCTTATTTATTGTAACTAATATAAAGAAAGAAAAGTTTTTTTGGTTTTTACATTCTTAGTATAGTATTAGAGACTAATACGCACAATACGTCCCATTTTATGAGAATAGAACGAGCCTCGTTCGAAAGACTTTCCTTCTCTGTCGTACATTACAATTGATTAACTATAATTTAAAATGATAAGTCGACGATACATTAGTAATAAATGTTTAATATTTCCTCCCTTTCTTTCTGATTGACTATGTACGATCTATTTCCAAGAGAAAAGCATAATTATAACGATTTATCTTTTTAAACGGGAAATGAAAATGGGACTATTTGTGTGTGGTTAGGTCGCGCGATTTCTTGTAATTCGCATTTGCAAGGAATTTTAAATACACGTTTATTAAATTGTTGTGTAATGTAAACCAATACACTCTGTATATTGAGAGAGAAATATTCTGTAAAAATTGTAAATAATTGAACACTTACAATTCTATGATAACAGAGCGATTTTAGAGCGAGAGAGAGAATGAAAGAGAGAGAGAGAGAGAGAACGCGTAGCTTTAGACCTTTCAGTTTATCATAATTGTAAATAGAGAAACGGAAAGCAAGAAACCCCTTTAAGTTGTAAATGTAAGAATCGCAGAACTGCAGATCTAGGAGAAAAATCCTTTTTAGCTTTAGAGACTTTGAGATAGACTGTGCGCGTACCTTCAATATTGTTTCTGTACTTATAGAAATATTCAGATTCTACTTATAACGATTTAAAAAAAAAAAAAGATGAAGTCAACACAGATACACATACACCGACACAAGGAGAGAGGAAAAAATGTGAAAAGATAACCCAGCGATTACGCAGGAATATACGATGCGAACCCCGGTAGTACCAAATTTAAACGGTAATTTTAGTTCTGTCTGGTACAGATTCCTTATATTTCAATAAAATCTTTATTTGAATTTTTGCTCGCGTGCAGTACTTGTTTTCCATCCACTCAAAGCTGATATTCATGCGCTTTATTCATTGAAGCAGCATTCAAAGCTTGATCAGTTTTTCTTTATCTAAGTTTCCACTTATGTTACTAGCCATAATGTGTAAAGTTAAGGGAGAATAAAGCAACAGTTACTCGAAAAAAGGTTTCGTCGAATAGAGTATGTTAAAGCATGAACGACATTATTGTGTTTAATGTTTTATCAATTTTCTTTCTTTTTATTAATATCACATATTCATTATTAATATTTAACGAATATACAGAATACAATAATATGAGTATGATCATTATAAAGATACAATTTTTTACAATAAGAAATTGAAACTTATCGGTAGAAGAAGTAATTCAATTTAAAACCGATTAATTCTATTATGTTAGTAGAATTAATAAATGCATAATTCATCTACCATTAATAAAGAAGATTCCCTATGGTTCGAATCTACTATGTCGACATAGGGTATTGTAGATTCCGATAAAAGAAATACTACAGTTATCGATGCATTTTATAACGTGCATAAAGTATTTCAGATGTCGCTAAACTACAATTTCAATTACTGTAGTGGGTGAATGTGTAGTATGTAAATTAATAATAAACTTGTAATGTATTTTATTATAGTTGATATTTTTATTTATGAATATTAAATATATAAATAATTAAATAAATCTTTTTACATTTGTTAAGATTATTACTAGCCGTTATTACGATTGTGAAAAAATACACTATGATTCTTCCAAATGAAGTTGTACCTAAGGATCTAGGTAGTTTTATCATTGCAGTTGCAGAAATGGTAAATGAAGTTTGTTTAAGTATTTGGATCTTTGGATACGAGAAGGCACCATGTGATAGGCATTTAGTTTGGTTAATTTATGTTTTACGTGTTTATAGTTATCAAAATATAATATTTTTACTGTATTTTGTATTTTATTGCGTCATTAATATATGGGGTATACAATACCGCGTTTAATTATTAGGAACATTAGTCTCTTAAGACATAATTGACAAAATGCAGATGAAATTGAATACACGACGCGATTCAACAAATATTGAAGTAATTGATGTAGACGATTTAGTTGTAACAAGAAAAGGCGGAGGAAGTATAATTGATCAACGGCCAGTTTTTTCACACGATGGAGAGTAAGTTTTAATTCAGCATATACAAAAATTATAATCTTTTTTGGCGTTTAACTATGAAATTTCTGGTTGTAAACATAATGGTACTAAACATGTACTTCTTTAATTTTGTTAATGGAATTATATGAGTAAATATCGTTATAAATGTTAGACTACGGTATTCAAGAAAAAAGTTATAGTTAATATTTCTATTAAGTAATACATATACGTTACAGAACATTATACATAGTATGGAAGCATGTTATAAGAGCTTACAGTACACAAACTGGAGATTTTGTTAAAGAATTAGAACCAGCAAATTACAAAATTGCAGGATTAATAATACATCCAGAAAATCCCAATCTGATCATTGCCTGTACAGAAAATGGAGAATTAAATTTTTGGAGTTGTCAAAGTGGCATTATCACAAAGAAATTGGTATAAACTTTAAATGTATTTTTTAGCAGTATAAAATCATGATTTTTGAGACTTTTATAAATCCATAATTGTTATACTTTTTACAGGAATTAAAATTTCAAGTAGAGCCAAAAATAAAAACATTTCACATTGTAAATTATAAAACTCATAATGGAAATGAGTTGCGTCAAGTGCTTGTGACATATATTTCCAAATGCAACACAAAAATTTATATAGTGTTATTTGATCTGGATAATGGAGTTTGTGCAAAGTCTACATGTATATCGTAAGAAAAATTTGCACTTCAACAATTATGGATGAAGCTCTTATTATGTATTATTTATGTGATGTATTATTTTTACATATTATTACAGGACAAAATCTTATGAATATTATGTTGATATAATTGGTAATCATGGTGAGAATTTAATAGCACTCCTTCATGATGTAGATTTGCATATATTGAATCCATCAAGAAATTTTGTTGATAAATTGTACGTTGATAAATTATACTTAAGAAAAATTATTTAACATTAAAGACAAACTGAAATTTTCAATAAAAAATACTTATAAATATCGCCATATTTCATGATCGCAGACATAAGACAGGTAAAACAGGTAGAATACCAACGTGCATTGCTGGACATCCAGAAGAAGAATGTGTTGCCACAGGAGATTCGACTGGTCGTGTCGTAGTCTGGAAGGGTTTGTTTCAAACAAGACCTTATACAGCAGTTTATCATTGGCATACATTACCTGTTACAGAAATAGTATTCAGTAAATCAGGTAAGATATATATTTCTTATATTTTTTTAAATTTCAACATGTACAATAACTGTATATACCATAAAAATTGTAGGTGGTCACATGTATACAGGAGGAGGAGAATGTGTTCTAGTGAAATGGGTTTTAGCAAATTCACATCAAAAATCTTTTCTTCCTCGATTACCTGCACCTATTAAACACCTTACTATTGCTCCTGATAATTTATATGTGGCTGTATCTACTTTAGATAATGGTATGAATATTTTTAGATATTTAAATCTTTAGATCTATTTTAGATAGATGAAATATATTTATAAAATATATCTATAATCATAGGTATCGTGGTTGTAAATCCACAAAGAAAATTGACATCAGTTATACAAAATTTTACATGGGGCGTGACCTTATCTTCTAAAGATTTATTTCCTGCTGGCCTTATTGTTGATCCACGTACGAATTGTTTAGTTCTAAATAGTCGTACCGGACATGTTCAATTTTATAATACTCATACAAAAAGTTTATTATATAATGTGAGTAACAGCGTAATATAAAACAGATAAAAAATTTACGCTATGTCGTTTATTAACTTGTTGATAAATTTTCAGATAAATATTACGGCACAAAATTTTTTAACGCAAGAGCGTAATGTACTTGTTATAAACACGGAAGTTACAAAAATAGCAATAAATCATGATGGTATGTGGATGGCGACTGTTGAAGAACGAAACGATAAAATGTCATGTATAGAAGTAAGGCTGAAATTTTGGATGTATGACGTTAAACAACAACAGTAAGTACAAGATATGCATTCTTGATGTGTAAATATTAAGATACTGTGTTGTCAACCTGTTAGGTTCGCGTTAAACACGTCAATCGAGCTTCCTCACGATGGTGGTGTGAATGCTTTGCACTTCCAACCGTGCATGTTATTCGGTGATGAGGGAGCACTGGCAGTTACAACAGGCAGAGATAGAAAATTCAAATTATGGCATCTCGTAGAACCTTCATCCTTACACAGTATGTAAAAGTTATGTTGTAATAAGAGAATTGTAGTATTAAATTTTAAAATTAAATTTGTTGTAGAAAAAAATAAATTTTGGCAGTGCCATAGTGTAGGAGATTACAGAAATCTGCCTGCAACGGATGCTGGTTTCTCGATTGATGGTTCATTAGTTGGTATTGGTTTCGATTCTAGTCTAACAATATGGACTCCTGATACTTGTACATTTAAATGTAGCCTTACACACTGTCAATATCAGTATCCAGTGACGTAAGTTTTATGAAAAATAGACCTTATAATAATCATAAGAACAGTATTGGGATTATTATATATGTTTTATTAGGCGAATTGAATTTGGAAAACAAGATGCTTGTCATCTTGTGGTAGCAGTTTCCACGCAGCATATTGCGGTGTGGAACATCCTGTCGCTCACGTTAATATGGAGCGTACCTCTAAAAATTGCAACTCTTACGGCAGATCCGAAATCAACGTACATGGCTGTTTTCACGACTGATAATTCACGTAAATATATAACTTGCTTTAAAAGATACCCAAATTTTTATTTTTGCATAGCAAGTAATCTATTAATTTTAGTGTTTGTATTCACACCCCACAAATCGACACCCGTCTACACAAGAAAAGATTTTATCGAAAATAATAGTTTCATTTTGGGAGCCACCTTTGTACCACATTTACAAGTGAAACGAGATTCATCGTACAGATTGTGGCAACGAAAATCGCAGCTTTTCTTTTTAGATTCTAATCAAGTACGTACACGGCAAATGTATGCAAAACGTATTGATACAAAATATCTGTACATTTATTGAATCATCCAATACAATGATTATATGTACTATATATATTTAATTGTTTTATAAATAGGAATTATTAACGTTAGAACCAGAATCCGAAGTGACTATTTCTCTTGAAATTTTATCTACGAATGCAATAGTTCCTGCGACCGCCTTTAGCAATTTAATAGCGAGCACGACTACCACAGACAAGGAAGTACCCGCTCCATTTATGCACGAACAACTGAGAACAGGAAAAGGAATGGTGAAAGAGGTAAGTAAAAAAAAATATACCTTTGCGATTTATGTTTTAATTATATATTTATGTTATAATTAGAAGATGCATGATCCGCCAGGTAGGTGATATTCATCTCAAAATAATTTCGTGATAGAAAAAATAATTTTATTCTAGAACATATTCTCATCTTACAATGAGATCAAAGAGCGTTTATATATACACAATTTCTCGTACAATATAGTATAAATAATTAAGTAGGAAATATAGAAGTACAAGTAATATTAATAACTTAATACAATATAGAGTAATATTTATCGAAGTTTTAATCTTAGGAAAATGGAAACTGTTAATCCCGTAAGATATTCTCATCTTTTTATCTATTTTCTTTCCTGTTTCTATTTTATACAAATTAAAAGATGAAGATAAATTTTGAAGTCTTGGAAATACAGTCTTGCAGTAAATAACGAGACGCGAAGAATTAAATTATAATCTATGCAAGTTGCATTTATCAACTAAGTTCATAAGTAATTCCAAAGTATTATTATGACGTGCCACATCTCATTTCATTTTTATATAAGTTTGAGTATTTGCAGCAGAACATTTAGAACAGCTGGTCGATGAAACTTGAAATATTGTGACTTATTCGTTGCGGTCGTCCATACGGGATTGCGATGAGTTTGTTTTTGTCAGTGTTTCCTTCCTAAACGGTAATTCCGACAGCGGCGTACGAGATCGAATTTTCTATAGCGTAAACAGTGCCACTGTGGGATCTGTCGCATATTCTCGATCGCCTGCAAGTTATACGTCTTAAAAAAATAATTGGTAACGTTTAATAAAACTCAAAGAACCGTGTGCACTATGAAACAAAGATATAAATAAATTGAACAATCTTTTCGATAAACGGAAGTCACAATTTAAAATGTTCCTTTCTTATGCAAATTTTATTTATAAATCACTTTTATCATTTCTATTTTGATAATTGTGACTTTTTTTATTTAATTTTAGAATTTAATTACAAAATTAAAACTATGATACATTTAAAGTAATTTAACATCATCCTTCCGTTTCTCAATTATATTACAATTTTAATATCGCTATGAAATATTAAAAAAATTCGTGATAAAAATATTTCTGAAATAGAATCTCGAGATTGTGACTTCAACTATAATCGAACGATTCGAATGGAATTTTCATGATTTCTGTTTACGGTACCACCTACAGTTCGGTTTGATTAGATATACCAATACAAGTAGAGAAAAGAGATTGATTTAATAAGTACCATTCGCGAGCAACGTCCACTCGTGCTTGCAATATTATCATATGCATCCCACGTGCTTATAAGAAGGGAAACACGGAATTCCATTTATTTCTATTGATTTCTCTGCACTCTGCGTAAAAGATTCCTCTTTATTTAAAAAAAAAAAAATATTTCACACAAACCAACAACTTATGAAACAGTCAACGTATGAAATTAATTGGAAATTCAATTATAGCTCTATATCTAATTGAGAAAGTCTTTGTTGTATCTATATGAATATCGATGACCGAATTATGTCATTTCAGGCGAAATTATCGTCATACACGTGTATTATGTGTTTCCCCCTTATCTATTTGCTCCATTTTGTCAATGCAAACTCGCGCGACCTAACGATAACATTTTCTGATTGCCAGAAAATCATGACTTGTTTGAAATTATCGTTTTCTTTTAAACGATAGAACGATTATTTCTTTCTTTCTTTTTGCGAAAACAAGAATTATAACGAAGATTATAACGAAGCAATGAAAAATTAATGCAATGAAGAAAGCTGCTTCATTTTCAGAGACTACACTTTGGTTTAATAGTTTCTGGATATTCACCGGACATCACCGGTTGCTGTGTAATAGGCTGACTCACGAACGTGTCTTCCTATACTTGTCCGCTTTATCGTTCTTTTCATCGCATTTACGTGCCTAATTCGCAGAGAGGAACGCGACTTTATGAGTCAAAGCCCCAAGCAGATGCCCACGCGCCACTTTCAGCACGTGGTTACGTTTCAAACAAGATTCATATCAAGAATTGATGTATTAAACCATCTACAAGAAAGTAAATGGAAAACGAGATGCAGAATATGATAAATGGACCACGATGGAACGCTGATGAACCACGTGTATCATTACGTTTAACAGATCAATGTAACACAATAAATGTATCATCTTTAACAAATTTAAATAATCAAAGATAGTTGAAGTAACTTGTCAGTGTTATTCAAGTGTTAGTTACACTATTTCATTAAAAGTATATGAAGAGAGGTACTCACTATCTCTGGATTGCCAGCAGGATATGCAGACGTGGCAACCATTAGGAAGAAGACAACTATCAGGATGCACACAGAATTCCACGCTGTTAACTTCATACCCGAAATTGTCGTAGACAGACGTCGGAAGCTACTTCTTCTACTCTCTCTTGATACACGAGATAATTTAGTTGAAGAACGTAGTCGCCAGCTTGATACTTCAGTATAATATTTGAAAAATTCTGCCAATTACAAATGCCTAAAAGTTACTTTCAATGAAGAATATCAAACAAATTGCAGAATATCAAGATCCCGATCTCCTCTGTTTAAATTTACCTTTTATTTTCTTCTTTTACTTTATACTTGATTGTATTGAGTAATAGACACTGTTCACAAGGATATCTTCACAATAAAGTAGAAGAAGAGATAATAACGTGTTGCTCGATAAAACGATGGAGAAAGAGTCACCGATGAAGAGTTTCTTGTCTGAGCGTTCAACGTAGAACTGACTTTGGGAAGTGGCCTCGCCATGATTTAATATAGGAGCTACTTCTCCGCACTCCCACCCTCTTACGGCGTTCCAGTTGTCCCTCTGACCTAGGGCATTGTCTTCGACGGAAAAACCTTCGGCACGCGTCACTCAAGGAATCGTCTCGATCTTCCCGGAAATCGTCCAAGTACGTGATAAAATTGCAGGCTGAATAATTCTTTCAAAAATCTCAACTTTAAACACCTAACACATAGAAGAATTCTTTCAAAGACCCGAAAACATTGAAAATCACAACGAACATATTGGTATCTTTTTGTGAAATAATTATAGAGGAGATAAAGGCGAAGAAAAGAAACAGAAATAATATTTGGTCTCACTCGTTCACTTCTCTTTCAGCATGATAAGAAATTTGTAATTAGCCAACAGGGTGGAGATAGAGGCGAAATTCAGAAATAAACTGACTGTTTGATAACACGCAAACATTCCAAAGAACAATGGAGATCGGTCTCAAGAAGGGATGTCCACGTGTACCGCTACAAAATCTCATCGCTTTAAGGCCAATGCAAAATCAATAGACCGAGTTTCCCTTATCGTGACCAAGCTGGTGCAACAAGTAGACGGGAGAGAAAGAGAGAGAGAGAAAGAGAGAGAAACTCGTTTGAACTGTCTCATATACGATGTCGGTCTGCGTGTGATCATTTAAATGAACGCGATAATATCAGCTTGTCTAAAAGTAAAATCTTGCCCCATTTGGAGAACGCCTTTAGTGTCTGGAGGCTAAGCAAATTAAGGATCATCACATGAGTTTCTACGGTCCTTAAGGCCGCATGATCCGCTAATGATGGCGTTATGGAGAACACGGACGCAACGGATAATTAATTCTACAAGATCGTTCAGAGACCTATACGCGTTATTTTCTTAACGTTTATTGAGAGAATCTATTACAAGATATCAATTTTTTTGCGGGGAACTAAACGTTTTTAATGACTGTTTTAAAGAGAAAAAACTATTTTCACTATTTATATAGTTTTAGCTATTTAAATTGTTCATATTTATGAGAGATATCTTTCTGTTTCATTTTTTCCAAATAATGTGTTAGGCATATTTTGTATATTTATCTAAATAATCATAAAGATATTTTGAAACGTGCTTGGGAGCGTTTTCAGTGTTGAAGACGTATAAAAGCGGACACAAAACATCTCGTCGCTATTGATTAATTAGGTAGGTCTACGTCGTTATTTAAGATTCACAGTACACGGATATCCGCTAGCTCACAGCTTTCTTGCATATTGCGTCAGTTCTGTGGAATAGTAGAGTTAATTGCTTATGAACCACCTGATGACTGTTCCTTATTTATGTTACGTTACGTTCTATATTTTTCTAGAAATGCATAACAAGAAATCAAACACGAACCCTAGTATTTTTCTAAATTGCAAAACAATGTCTTTCTTCGGTAACAATAATTTTATATTATTTCCTATCATTGCTATATATATTCTCACTTTCTTTGCTAATATCAACAATTTAATTTTAGACGTGCGAAATAATTTAATTTATCTATATTTATCTAAATCCATCCTAATGGATTATATTAATCTAATATTAAACATCCGCTGTTTATAACATTAAACAGTTTGGCATATCGTTACGTAAGTTTCATATTTCTATTTATTCCAATTTATTCATTCATTCGGTATCAATAATTTATCTTTAACTTTCTCTCAATGTCTCTCAGTCTGCGGCCACATTTGCTCTGGCAAAAATGATAGATCGCCGCGCGACCAGTCGGAGCGGAGCTTCAGATGTGCGTAATAAGTTTCCGATTCTTCGGAAAGATTAACGAACTGGAAACCAAAGTTGCAACAGTCGATGAAGAATCAAAACTTTCGACAGTACGAGCCTTTATTCATTCTCGTTACGGTGCACAATGGAGAACGATGGTTTTCAATGTCGCTTCGGAATTGTTTGCAAATGTTCCGGTAAAACCAGGTCAGGACGAACCTGTTGGCGAAGCTAGGAACAAAGTCTTATCTCCTGCGGGGGCTGTCCTGATATTGTTACGTTACCTATTAATAAAATCGTATTCTCCTCATGTGTAGGTGTATATCGAGACGGGCATTCTATCTAATCTTGTTAGATTGTTTTAAACTGGTCGCCATTCTCCCGTAAACTTGCACAGCGGCATTGTTTCTTGCCGGTGAATCTGCCGGTGTATGACGCCCTCGTGAATTTTGACGAGGTCTTTTTTAATTACCTTGTTGTAACGCCTATATAACGAGAAATCTAATAAAAACATGCGGTCCGATCCCAATGACCTTGGAAAAAATACAACGACGTTTATAGTTGAACCTCTCTTCGGGGCATCGCTGTTTAACATTTTTTTTCTATTTTCTAATGGTACTCGATGAACAAAAGTTTTGAGTTTAGGAACCCATTGGTTCAAAAGTTATCAATATGTGAATGGATTTGGCCTAAACGATACTACAACGATAACGCTGATAGTGCCGACAAAGCTCAACATTTAAAAATTTAAAGATCTATCTCCATTCCATAAGACGGAGTAAGCCGTATTGTTGACTAAGACGGTATTTTATTTTGTCAAGGTCATAGAGGTCCCGCTGCCTGTTTTTATTATTTTTCTCGTTATACGCGCGTCGCAACAAGGTAATTAAAAAAGGTTTCGTCAAAATCCACGAGGACGTCACACGTCGACAGATTGACCTTCTTACCAATTAAATGCACCTTTGATCCATTTACATGTTTCGATTTTAATTTCGTTAAGATAATAGTCCTGTCAATTTATATGCTTAATACATTTGTTGATATTTGCACATTCGGTGACGCGTACGTTGCATCGATGCGCAGCTATTTAAAAAGTGCTACTTATGCGTATATCTCGTGAGCTTAAAAACACTGGTAACTCTAAAGATAGGACATTACTTTAACAGTAACGTGTTAAGCTGTTCGTATTTGTAATATAATAAACGTTAATTATTTATCATTAATTTAGCTAACATTTTAATATTACAATTATTTAAAGAATTTTGTATATTATATGCACGGAATATCCCAGTAAGAGTTAATTAAAGGAAACTCTACGAAATAATATCATAGAAAATACTAAATGTCGTGCAACTATACTAGACATCTCAATGGTAATCGATGAAAAGGGAAACTCTATGAAGTACTGTTATACTCTGTTAAGATACTAAATATAGATAGTGTATGTTTCTCGGTATTATCGCTTGTGTTTTGCTTGATGAAACATGCGTCTTTTCTAGCAACTTTCTGGCGAAAACTGGTGTATACCGAGAAGAATATTCGTGTAGGTTGTAAGAGACGCGTCAACCTAGATCTGAAGTAGAAGATTGCAGGAATTGCAGAAATTTTCGTTCGGGGGTGTGCCTGCGTCAGCCTTAAGACTAATTAACTAATCGGATGTCGCGAGCGTCACAAGTATTACCGAAGAAGTAAACGCATGTCAAATATCATACGTATCTTTCCCAATTATAGTTAGCTCCTTACTTGAAATGTTTTATTTTTGTTTCTTTCTTTATCGTCTTTAATTCGTTGTTTATTTTTATCTAGGTAGACAAACATTTTTATTTAAAAGGAGTATTTTATTTATTTATTTCTTTTTTTCAAAAAGATATTAAGCACATTTTGAATGTATTAAAAATTGCGTGAATTTCTATATTTAAGATAATATTAATTATGCCTTTCAGCTTCTCAGCGTCTCAGCCCACACATTACCGCCCATGAAGATGCTTTGTGCATCATTCATCACATCTCTGCTCTCGTCATCTTTGTCAAAAACTCAATCACCTGACGATAGAATCGAGAGGTAATTTAATAAAATATTGTAATTAATAAATTATATGTATACTGTATGGATATGTTTACACATTTATTGTGAAATTTAAAAAAACAACAGTATAACAAAAGTATATAAAATTTTCAAAGTGAAGTATTCGTTATAATAATTAGTAAGTCAAATAAAACTCTATTAAGTTAACTATATTCATAGGAATGTAAAATAGCATTAAGATCCACAGTCTAATTATGAGAAATGTTTGGAAGTGAACTATTACAATTCAGAAATTAAAACTACTTAAAGCTTTAAGTAATAGATCTTCAAGTAATAGCCTTGAAATGATAACTTAGTGGTTAGTTGATTTTGGACAAATTACATGCTTTTCATTTTGATCTGCTTAGGGATGAAACAATGCAGAATGACGAAGAGTCAGAGGAAAGCGAAGAAGAACTATCGCGACCGGAAAATCGTGAATCCACACCTGTAGCTGAAATCGATAATGTCGATGAAACGAAAGTACAACTTGTCGATCACAATTGGTCTTTCCTTAGAACTATACTTCCAGATCGAGAGGAGATTGAACAACAATTGATAGATGACAATCTTGAACCAACTTTACCATCTGATAATATTTATAATATAGAGTAAAGATTTTTATTCCTACGATACACGAAAGAAAAATTGTTTATAAAATAGTTGGCAAAAAATAGCGATTATAGATTTTTTAATGAATTATTTAAACAAATACAGAAATAAGAAAGAACAACTTTTATTTCATAAATTCTATTTATGATATTACTTTCTTGTAAACAATGTCCATATATAAATAATGTACATACAGTGGAACACCGAATAACAATTAATTAATACAATGCGACTTGAATCTTAGAATAAAAAACTTGTCATAAAGTGTGAGTAAGAAAACTTGTTATTATGTAATAAGAAATTTCATAACGTTATGTCGGTTTTGGTAATTTATCTAATCGGAAACTGAACTCAACCAATTCAGTAACAATTTCTGATAATCGTTTTCTATATACCGGATCAATTTTCATTATTTTCAGCACTGTTTCGTTTCTATTTACAAATTCAAACTCATGATAACTGTCAGAATTATTCATAATTTCTGCAGCTACTTTTTCATCCAATAACACAGTCTGGAAATTTATAGCTGCAGTGATTAGAGCACATAGTCTCTGCTCTTCCATCCCTTCGACTAATTCTGACCAAGATGGAACTTTCACAGAAACTGATTTTGCTGAGGTCAATATTTCACACAACACACTATAATAATGCTTCAGCATAGCCTCTTCCCACTTTCCTCTAAAATCACGATCAGCACAAAGATACAACAATTGTACCACGTCGTGCGCCAGAGGAGAATATCTTATTAGCTGGAAATCTACCAAAAAACACTTGGGAGGTACTGTGTTACTGAACATCAGATTATTCCCCCATAAATCTCCATGACTAATAACATTTCTTTTTGTAGCTGACATTTCTAAGGCTGCGTATACTTCTTCGCAAGCTTTTGGTACCAAACTGGCATCCAGACCAAGGTGTTCAGCTACAGCAACTATGGCATTCACACTTACTTCAAACCACATTCTAGTCTTGCCAGTTTCAGAGAAAGCATTCTCAACGAAAGCATGTGGATATATTTTCTTCAAAGATTTTCCAAGACGTGCTTCCACTAACAGAGAGGATGCATGCATTCTGGCAATGGATGTTAAACTGGATACAATGAGCTCTTTGTCGAATAACATATTCCTCAACGAATAGCCTTTAACACCTAAATCTTCAAATACCAAGAGATTCTCCTTGACCAAGAAACAAGTTGCTGTCCATGGTTCATCTTTATACTCATGATACAGTTGAGGAAATATGTCACGATAGAAGATTTTCTCCTTTAGAAAGACACATTTATCAAGCACGTATTCAGCTTGACTGGGTACATCGTATGGCACGACTTTAACGAAGAAGGACAGGATATCTTTCCCATTTGCGGTTTTGACTTCCACACTGAGCTTCTGATGTGATCCCAAAAATCCGAGCTTCCCATCAGAATATGATCTCAAGAAGAATTTGTGCACCACTAGATCGCTGCCTGTTGCATGTTTCACTAAAGCTTGTACATCTTGAAGGGTGAATAAATTTCGATAAGCATCCACATTAGATAGATGTTCGCTGATCGAGTATTCTGGCGCGATTCGAACTTCCAGCTCTGATTTTGACATGGTTGAGGAAATAACTATCATAACGACTGATCCTCTTTATATAAGCAGCTTTCCTTTTTAGACCGTAGGTATCTATGATGAATTTACAACAAGGTACTTGTATCTGTTTTTTGGCGTGTATATTTACCGACAATCAGTGCTGAGATAAAGCGGCAACGAGACGAAAGATCTGTGCGCCACATGATTCGGATTACGCTACTATCGAGTACGTGTAAACATCGTAATGTTTGCTCTGTTTCTTCATTCTATTAAGCATGCTAAGCCTGTGCAACAGCTAACTTTAACGCTCAAAAAAAGCAATAACTGACACAGTCGCATAAATCGTTCTTTGTCCACGTTCTAATACTTTAATCCATGAAGATTTGGATTTTACGCTATTCTGTCTCGACGAACGAATAACCAATACGGTAACTCGAAGATGCTTAAGATACTGGCACCCATGAAGAGACCAACCGCACTTCCAACAGAAACTAAAAATAACAAACAATCAGATAACGTAACGTTGTAAGATAATATAGTACAAAATGTTTCAAACATTGACAAATTTTAGAAACATAATAATATTTGAAATATCAGGAAAGCTTATTACAAATATAAAGTCAAATTTGTTTGGTTATTGTAATATAATGGATACTAACTTCTCCATTCTAGCTTTATGTCCACACAAATATCAAAAATACAAATTTTCCTACATGGTAATCACAGTAGAGGAATTCCTTTTAAACAATTGATAATCAAGGAAAATAATAATGAGTAATTCAACATACTAATTATTTTACGGTCTGTATATATCTTTATCTCAAAGAGAAAATTTGTTACTTTATAAAATAAATTTTTCTTTTATTCTGACTATGGTTATAATCATATTGGTTGTAATGTTCCATTAATTTATGTAATTATGTTTTCCAAATTGCTTTATCAATGTCGGATGAACAACTTGTTTAATAGTTAATAAAAATAGCGCTGATAATGAAAAGATCTGTAAAAAAAATGCGCGAGAAATATTCTTCCTCTACCTCCATAATATTTTATTACAATTGACTAAATAATTGTTACTATTAATTACTATTGTTAATCGTTTACCTATAACATCTAAAAGATCGTTAACCACATATCGACGATAACGGACCGTTGGATGTGATAGCAAGGTAAAATGAAGTCGTGCATACATTTGACTCGGAGTATCATATTCAGAAGGTTCCAATCGATTTCTGCAATACGAAATACCACTTATACTTAAAGGCATTATAAATTAATTTGTAAACAAATACAGATTAACAGATATTTTGTGTCCAATATAGTGCTTAGAAGAGATAAAATAATTACTTTCAAAAGAGTGAGTGCTACATTGTACGATACAAGCGATCTTAGGATATTTTAATATTTTCAAGATATTCTACGTTAATTGTATTTCAATTAATGCCTTTCTCCAACTCCACAAGTGCGTTCAAACGTGTTCATACATAAAATAAAGGGAACTATACTATCTCGTGCAAAACCTTCGATGCGAGCATAATATTTTTATAGGATTCGTACACGAGCAACAAAGTCCCTTCGCAATCCGGAAGACATCCTTCGTCTCTGAGCGATTGCAAGTCGATATTCGTTTTATTGGCTATTATACAGATCGTCTCGGTGCCGTTGCAAGCTCTTGCCCCTTGGGGCACGAAATAATAAAAATTCACGCACCCGCAGAGCTTTATCATTCGTTCTATAATTACCTAGCGATAAATACCACTTAATTTATTAGTGCCGACATAAGACTATAAATCATGCTCCGTCGGCCAACAATGAGGAAGGATTATTGCATATTCGAAAACACATCGGTGTAGTTATGACGAAAAAGAAAGATTGACGTACTTCCAGATAGCACGAGTCGCTACTGTAAATGTTAAATAGATTGTTCGGTCGTATTTCGTCGCGAAACCGACAGCCCCTGTGCTCAGCAGCAATATTCTTCACGCCAACCTCGTTGAACGTGTCTTTCATTATGAACTCGACTCGGGTCGTTTTTCCGGCTTTTATACGTATCTCGTCCATCCCCACATTGTTAAGCATTGGTAACTTCAAATTATTCAAAAGATGTACCTGTGGGTGTATAATTTTTGTATCGAGTATTTCTTTCCTTTTTATTTTGAAACAGTATTATAGTAAAACCAATATAGTAATTTATAACAGGCTCTCTAGTTTGATTTATAAAGTAATACGTACCATTTTGTGTATTGAACTTATAATTAAAAACTACTTTTGAAGAAACATGTTTGATTAGTATTAAATTTTAAACGATGCATGCCTTTAACTAATTGTCTCGAGGATATAAGAAGGATCAAATTTTATCAATTTGTGTTTCTTTAAAGCTGCTTGATAATTCATTAATGGTGTATTGTATATCATATGAATGCGTCCTCAGATAATTGATGAAGCTATGCACATGGAACATTTTATCAAAAGATCAGACTATGTTTAGATACTTTAAATCATTGTTTACATATTTGCTTTGACTTAAAAAAAAAAACTTAATTACGCGCTGCCGTATTTCTTTAAGGATAACTGTAACTTCCTGACCAATACTTCCTTTTGGATCACCCAATACTGTTCCCTCTATTGTTTACTCTTCCAAAAACACGTGAGGAAGTGATTTGCTTGTTTAAGTATTAAAGTAATGACCGAATTATAGCTAAGATTTTTTAAATAAAATTAACATTAAATTAATTAACTCGTTAACCAACCTTTTAAGTAGGGCGAGTTAAACCGCCACTCAGATATTATTAGATATAACAATTTTTTATTTATAGATCTATTTTTAGTGCTGTTTTTATTAAAAATTAAGTATATCATGTTTATATCTACAAAGACTAAAATCGAGCCAACTAAAATTAATTTGTTTTCATTAAGTTCTAATTCTATAATTATACTAGTTTTTTTATTAAAAGATGATCCAGAAATATTGTTAAAAAAAACAAGTACGAACTGTGAATCCAGCGAAAAGATATCTCTTCATCTTTGCATCTAGTCGAATATCGACGATAAGATCGCCGTACTTCACGGTGCGATTCACGAAGAAACGTACAGCGGGTTTCAAATGGAACGTATTCATCGCGATGCAATATCCCACGCCAGTTTTCCTCAGTTCCTGAAATTCAGTGCAGCAATCGAATTTTACGTTGTTCCACGTGCATTCCGCCAAGAATTCTTCGCAAGGAACACGCATCTGCAATAAATAAAGGTTAAGAGATACATGTTTGCAGTATTTCAACTTTAGCGCTGGATAAGTGCGATATATCTAACTGCAAGAAAATTAATAATCATTTACCTCTTGATAAAGAGACAAAAGATCTTCCGTCGATGCACGGAGGAAATTCGGGTTGGAATAATTAGTGAACAATCCCGGGTTTCTTAAAAAAAGCACAGATATCATTTAGAAAATTACAAATTTTTTATATTTTAATTCGTAATATAAATAATTACTATTTCAAATATAATAATATTTTAAATTGCTTAATAGTAGTACAAATTCCCTGTAATTAAATTTTAATCATAATGTAAAATGAGAAAAAAAATTTCTTAAACTAAAATTTTAACGTACCTTTTGAAATATTTTTTAATGGCGGAAGTGGAAGTAATGCAAAAAGCAACCGTAGGAAAGGGTGTTTGCCAATCAACATATGTAGTCTCGGTAGTTAAAGCAACAGGATATTGAATGTAATTTCTCACTACATCCTTAATCATATTTGCACAACCGTACCAAGACAGTGCACAAAAAATTAGCCAAAATAATCTGTAAAGTTAGTTAGTTAAGTTAGTTAGTAAGTTAGTTAGTAAAGTAAAGTTAGTTGTAAAAATGTAAAGTTCCTTCGTCATTATTTAGTTAAAATTATTTCTATCCCACTATATTAATTGTATATTTCATATTATAAATTTTCAATCTACATGAAAAAAGAAGGGAAACTTAAAGCATTGCATCGGTACATATTAATAGTGTTAATTGTGATTTTTATAAATAATGATTTTTAAATAGACGCGTTTACCTTTCTATGTACGAAAGCTGATCGTTCACAAGATATTTAACACCGTGGATAGTACAATTTGTTAAATATTGTTTGATAATTTTCCACCACCAAACGAATTTTGCCTTCATTGTTGTGCTAAACTAACGTACTAGATTGAACTAATCGAATTAAATAGACTGCTTTCTTAATTATAAACGAATCGATTAAATATGGTACGAGTTATTTCATAAATTATACAAACATTTTGATTTAATCACTGGATGCATGCATAAGTTTATGATTATTTTATTACGCGAGCTGAGCTTGTTTCATGCATTATTTTATATCTTTAGGGATCAATTGAATAGAATATTTCACTTTTATGTTGTTTCATTTTTATTGCAGCAAGTATAGATCATTTAAACTAAATTGAATAAGTTAACAAAAAATTGATAATAATTCGATAAGAATGGACAAAAATAATTCGATAAAAAATAAATTTTGTAAAAAGAAATATCAATTTCCCTTCTCGTTATGTTCTTTCCTTTTACCAATATATATGTACATATATGGAAATATTAATGTATTTTCATAATAATAAATTATAACGAATAATAGTAGCAATAGTGAAAGTATTTGTTTCTCCATCCGTACATTAGTCAATGTTTCAGATATAATATTAGCCTGGTATAGTCCAACAAGTACATAAAATATACAAAAACTAAATTGTAACAAATATATGAATTAAAAATTTCTTAATAATAAATAATTATTAATGTATTTTTTTATATTACATTTATTTCATTTTTATTCTCTAAGTATACATTTTGCAGGCATGTAATAGGTATTTAAAAACATGTAACACCTGAACATGGTAGTGGAGTACCGGTAAATGTGTATACATGTGCGTATATTTTGAGGTTAGCTATTCGAAGATAAGCTGTATATCATAAATTTTACTAATTATTGTTCAATTTATACTAAGTAATTGAAAATACACGTTGCATTTGTTTTAAATTTAAAAAAATGACAAGATATTTTATTAAATTTTCATATCTTGGTACACTATACAGGTACAATTAATCATATCATTTATAATCATAATCATATATCTATTTTTAATAATTTATATTGAACTCACATTCATGTTTGAAATTACTTCTAAAAAATTATATTTTCTGTATTTCTATACAGATTACAGTAGATAAAGAATAAAATGTGAGATTTAAAAATGAAATTTTCTATAATACCAGTTTTTAAGATATTAGAATACAAATTATGTGTAAATACATATATATATTTTTTCTATAATATCAGTTTTTAAGATATTAGAATACAAATTATGTGTATATATATGTAAAATACGTATCCTTTATTACTTTTATTTTATTTGTATATTTAGTGGAATGCAAAAAAATATAGTTAAAAATACAAATATTCAGATATATGATATTGATACCATTCAAGGTGCTATAGAAAGTGCTTTTTCAACATTGATTCCAAAATGTGCAGTGTGGCCAAGATTAACTTGTTGTAGTAGGTAATGTTTCTACATATTGTCAATTTTATTTAATATTATATTGTAAGGTATTAATGATATACAGCTATGTGATTAATATTGGTGAAATAAATTTATAGAACAGATCATGGTGTACATGCGATACATAATTTAGCTCACATTGATGTACAAAATAAATATGGTTCTATTTACAATCCTAACGAGGCACTTAGATATGTTAATCGGTATCTTATTAAATGCGGTCACAATATAAGGTAATCGAATATTTAATAATTCCTATATTTTTTTGATCATTAAAAATTAATAATATATCGTTTTAAGGGTATTGGAAGCAATTCCAGTAAAGAATACATTTCATGTAAGAAGATGTGCAGATTCTAGAACTTATCTCTATAGAGTTCTGAGAGCTAAGAATAAAAATGATCACAAAGTTCCTATAATAGAAGTGGATCATTGTCTGCATCTTAAGTATAACTTATATCTATGGACAATGTTTAGTGTTTTATAAATTAAAAATTTGTTATCAATCTTATGAAGTATTTGTTATAGGTCAGATACTTTTGATCCTGAAAGAATAAAACGTGCAATACAACTTTTTATGGGAACAAAAGATTTCAGAACATTTTCTGCAAAAACTGTATCAAAGAAACCAATTAAGTATGTAAGGAATTTGTGCAGTTTAACTTTTGATAAAGGTTCTCCACTTATGCCATTTGATCCTCTCTCTGAAAATTTTGAATTTTGGGAATTTAAATTTTCAGCAAAATCTTTTGTATATAATCAGGTATAATTAACAAATTTTATTTTATATAAGAGAGAATGTATATAATGTACATTACAATAGATGTGTTAATAATATTAATACTTTTATTTGCAATATGTGTGCTTTTCTAATAAATTATTTTGTAGGTTAGGCGAATTGTAGGTACTTTACTTGCTTTAGGTACAGGTCGAATAACAGAAAAAGATATAGTTGTAATGCTACAAGTTCCTGGCCATCACAATTTTCTACCTATTTTACAGCCAGCCCCATCAAATGGTTTATACCTTTTGGATGTAGGATATAACCAAGAGTACTTAGATGAACATATTATAAAATATAAAATATCCGATAATGGAATAGTCATACCATTAGATGAAACCGAAGTATAATATACATCTAGGAATGTATACAAATATCACCAAATAATATTTTTTAGTCAATTCAATTATTTTTTTTTCTTTTTAAGTACTAGCAAAGTACATTGACAATGGACCTAAACAGTCTAGTAAGAAGTAAAAAATTACAATTAAAAAAATGCAAGACTATTGTAACCAACACACTTGGTCAAAAATATGTAGAGATTGATGGAATAAACACAGAATTGTCCTCTACTGCTACACCATTTGTCATAGATGATAGACCAGACTTACAGATTGCACATGTAATACAAGGACTATTCCTAAGTTCCCAAGATCCTGTTGTAAGCAAAGAAATCTTGCAAAAGCGTAAAATTCGTCATGTTTTAAGCATTGGTATTGATGCATCAGTAAAATTTGATGACATCAAATATTATTATTGTGACTTGTTAGATTTACCTGAGTCTGATTTACTCGTAGCAATTAAGAAATGCATTAAAATCATACACGAACATCGTGATGAAAATATTCTTGTACATTGTAATGCTGGTGTATCTCGCTCACCAGCAATTGTTATATCTTATATAATGGCTTATGAAAAAGTATCTTACGATGATGCGTATAATAAAGTAAAAAGTGTAAGAAGTTGTATTAAACCTAATGAAGGATTTGTACAGCAATTAAAAAAAGCACAACTTTCAAATATATTATAGTAGATAACTACAAATGTATTGTATTAAAATTTATAAAATTTAAAGTTATTACTGTAGAGAATAAAAGGAAAAAAATAACACTATTTTAACAATAGATTAATTATGTATATATATTGTTACAGTAGAATTCATGTATCATGACATAATGTGTACAGAGAATATTATTTCATAATTACAATTACTTTGTATTTATAATTCATTAGAAAAGGTACATTCATGCACAGCATCTATCAAATTTTTAGCCAAAACTAAGCATATTAAAATTGCTAATTCTGGCATTTTTGTATAAACCATGCATTGGAGATGACATAAGTCGTCGTACCAAGTTTTATAAAAATTACTGTAAATCTAAAAAATATAGATGAATTTCTGTATACACGATAGTATCTATTATTTTATTTGTGATAGTAGTATATTATTGTACCTGTAGTACAATAGCTATCATATTGATTATATATATATAATAATAATAATAATAATAATAATAATAATAATAATAATAATGTAATTATTATCAATATTTATATAGTGTATACATATATATATGTGTGTGTGTGTGTGTATATATATATATGTATATTTATATATAATTATGTATAATCTAATATTCACATTCCTCCAACAATTGAAATGAGCTGTCTTGAAGAAAATAGACAAGGCACTTGAACCGAATATCTTTTTCTTAGCTAGTTGGCCTCATAAATAGTAGAATGCAAAAATTTGCACATCATACAGCAAACAGTAAAATAGAAAGAATAAATAAAATTAGCTATTCAAAGAATGCGACGTATCGCTTGCATTATAAATATTCATGATTCTTTTCTTTTAATAACGCCAATGATCTCGTGTCTCGTCTTCGATGACTGCACAAGAGCAGTACAAAAATAGCAAGGCCTTCTAAAGATTATGTTCCCCAATGCACATTAAATCCAGCATTTAATAATATACATGATCATATTTATCTTTTGTTGGCAGATTCATTCGCCATATAGCGCAGTGAAATTTGACGAGTATAAAGCGATCTTATTAATTATACTAGCTATAAAAAAAAAAGCAGGAAATTATATCTAGGAACGTTTTCCTTAGAAAGACCTTAAAGTTTCACATTTCGCAAAAAATTTGTGTAGACTCTAATATCATTATAATGTGGTTCAAAAACAGTTCCACTTAAGTCCAACATAACAAAAAATGCAATTTATATGTACAAAAAATATAAATAAATTAACAAAACATGCTTGGTTAAACGCAAACGCATTTAACCACGCAATCCATACGGATAGAGACAATCTGAGATATATATAATATACATAAAAAATTAGTTCCTACGAAGCCACAGTCTTAAGTACAACATATCTGTACCTGAAAGGCATATCAGCAGCAATAAAAGTTATGAAGAAATCGGATGTTTCTTTAACAAATGAAATTACGCGCAATTTGCGTCTGACTGTATGTGTGAATATTTCTAACATGGCAATCAACCTAAAATCATGCGTTACAGTTACAGATACATAGGTAATTAGTATATGAACTGTAAATATAAACACCATCGTCAAACGTTATGTAGTAAACCAGTATCAGAGTCCAATAGAGTGGCCAGGTCGTATGCAGCAACATCAGTAATGGAACAGGGAACCACCTAGCACTAATGTATGTACCCTTCTGTATGGTTTGTCAGAGGAAAGTTACCATATAATGTTATCTTATATGTTTCATTGATTTTTACATTATTTAAGTATTAACGTTTCACACCCCAAGGACCATCAGGATTAGTTACAGGTACGTGAGAATATCCGGCAAATTGCGGAAATTCTTCAACGCTAGAGGTGTTCGGAGCACTTTGTTGTTGCTGTTCCCAAGGTCCTCCTTTCACTACAAACCCGGAATTTCCAGAATTTCTTTCGTCGCGTTGAGGTGAACGTAAATTTTCGCGGTACTCATTTTCTATAACATCTTGGATCTGAAATTTAATAAATACTATATAAAGAGAATCTTTTTTTATCATTATAAAAATTTGTATATATGTTTAGTAGTGAACTTACATATTCTTCTTCTAAATTCAATAAACGATCTTTTGCATCAGCTACATTTTCTTCCATACCCACAATTGTTACAATATTGGGATCAGAATCAGTTTTCCTTGGAAATTTAATATCAACTTTAAATTCATCCATTATTTTACGAATATTTCTTCCTTTCGAACCGATTAAACGCGAATGCACAGCAGCATTTATATGCACTTCTTCTTTCGTCAAGTCATTCTAAATTATACGAAAAAAGTAGTTTTCATTAATAATCATTATATACAAAAAGTGATATTTTAATAAAAAATATTGATTTAAAAAGAAAATGATATTTTAGACAAATAATATACTTACTAATTCGTTAACAATTTTCATGATATCGTCCCTTGCGGTGCAAGCATTTTTTTCATAACCAATGATTGTAATGATATGTTCTTCTGGATCACCTTTACGTGGAAAATTAATTTGAACATCATGATCACTACGTATTTTATTAATCACGGTCCCTTTTCGTCCTATTATCTTTGGATGATATTCTGGATCAACTTCAATCTAAAATAAAATGCGTTGTTTTATTTTAAAATGTTTATTTATAAATATAAATAAACGTACCTTTAATTCGAACGATTTTAAAGCTCTATCTTGACGTTCAGCTTCCAAAGCTTTACACTTATCGAGTATAGCTTGTTTTGCATTTTCAACACACGGTGGTGTTCCAGAAATCTAAATAGAATATAATATTAGTCTAACATTAAGCAGTACATTAATGTTACGCTTTGATATTAAACATTATATCGCATATACCTTAATATAATCAAGTTTTTCCTCCGCTGGAGATAACATGATATGAACATCATATGTATTCATTAGTTCCCGCACATCACGACCCTTTTGACCTATTATAGAGCGATGAAGATCAAACGGCACCTCCACCTAAAAATAATATTATAATTTATGCAACTTTTCGTCATTTGTCAAATTATTTGATATGTAAATTCATCAATAAAAGTACTAACTTCTATCGTAATCGGTACTAGATCAAGCAACGCTTGTTTAGCAGCAGCTACATTCTCTGGTTGCCCAGTAATGCGAATAACATCACACGCTGGAACAGTTTCGGGAACTTCACCATTCTCACCGTTCATTTGTTCTGCTACACGCTGTTCATCTAAAATATGAATATTCCAATCAAAAACTTGTAACTCTAAACTGGTAACATTCCTGTAACCCTTCTAAAGGAAATTATTTATACCAACCATATGTATCCCGATCAGGGAATTTAATTTGTACATCATACTCGGATGTAATCATCTGCACTTTACGTCCCTTTGCTCCCATAATTGTACGATGATGTTTTTGAGGTATTATGCATTCTTCTGTTACCATTGATTCCTAGGAAACAACACACATAATTTATGTATAAAATAATTACAAAATTAAAAGAAACAAGAAGACACAAAACTTACCAATTCTTGTACAATTTCACGCATTCGTTGCTTCGCTGCTTCTATACATTCATGTGATCCTTTTAAAATTACTCGATCACTATCGACGCCAGCTCTCGGAAATGAAATTTGTACTCCTCCATATTCATCTGCAATACGATGTAATACACCTCCTCTCCGAGCAACAAAATGTCTATGATGCTTCGGATCAATGCGAATTTCACCTTCAGTAATATTATCCTATAAAACAGATGAAACATAAACAATAATTTGATCCAGATAATGGAGAATAATTTTAAGTTAAAGCGAATTTTAACATAATTAAAGATATTACGATTTCGCTAATTGTAGCTTGTAGTACAGCTTTAGCTTTTTCAACAGCCTCTTTCTTTCCCATAATTGTAATTACTTCCTTATCCTGATCTGCTTCCGTTGGGAATATTATACGTGCCCCTGTGGATTCTCTTATCTAGAATAAATAAAGCCTGATAAATTATAATTAATATATAATTATGTAATATAAGATATGCAATAAGTTAGCTCACAAACCTTTTTAATATTGGCACCATTCTTTCCAATAAGGAATTTATGATGTTGTACTTTGGCACGTACTTCAACTGAATAACTAGACAATTGTTTTTCATTTGTAAGCTCAAGCAATTGTTGTTTTGCCTTTTCAACATCTTCTTTAGGCCCCCTAATAGTTACCTATAAAAACACAACTAGATTAATGTTGATAGTATTAGACAGTATTAGATTTAGTGTTGATAGTTTAAATTAAACTCTTTACCTTATCACTTCGACTCTCTGCTGTAGGAAATTTAATTGCCACACCACCACAATCTTCCATAATAGAGTGAACTAATTTTCCACCAGTACCAATAAGAGAATTGTAAAACTTTGGTGGGATTACTATCTCATCCATAATAATATTGGCCTAATGTAAAACATTTACTCAATGCAATCACACAATTAACAACTTAATATTTTTATAATATAACGATATAAACATTACCAATTCATTTTGTATTTTTTGAATCATTTCTTTAGCTTTTTCTACATTCTCTTTCTTGCCAGTGATGGTTATAACATCGCTTTTCTCACCTTCGGCAGGTAAATCGATTTTAGTATGTGTTTCTTCTCTGATCTAAATTATAAATACGGACAATTATTTTATTTATAATTTATGTTTTAAGGTAATAATTACGCATGAATAAGTAAGATAAGATATTTGAATACCAACTTTACGAATGTTGACTCCACCTTTTCCAATGACAAACTTATGGAACTGCTTGAAAATAGGTACCTCTAAGACATGATTACTTTCATTGAGTTCTTTTACTAATTTCATTAAATATTTATGGCACTTATCTACATCCTCTTTAGGCCCTCTAATTTTTACTATATCTCCTTTTTCACCTGTAAATAAACAATTTGTTTAATTATTTCTTTTAGGTCTTTCTACATTTTCTTTTTTATAAGTATAATGTAGTATCATGGATGAGGGGCCTGGGGGGTGTCGTGCGAATTATAAACAAGCGGTTGCTGAGCATGTGCGTGGTGGGGCTAAGACAAGAGATATGAGGCCAAGACAAAAGACAAGGGGTTGCTGAGGTACGATAAACGAATCAACAGAAGTATGAGTTGAGAAGCCAGAAAGTGCGGATTGCGTTGTCGAGATAGTGTTGTTAGCGTTGTTGAGAGAGAGAGTTGAATCTGTGTTGACGAGAGTTGTTAATTAATTATCTAATTGTCTTAATTATAATACGTTGTTACGATTAGTTCATGTTAAATAACCATTGTTTCCTGTTTAATTAACATCTAATCTATTTATTATTAATAAACTAATTATTATAGTTTACGATACTATAATAATATTACTACCCCTAAAATTATAGCTTTTATATAAAATATACAGATCTTGAAGATAGGATTCCTTTTACTATAACTTTTTAATAACTTTTAAGTTAGTGGTCTCATATTGAAAGCAACGAAAATATGCTACAATAGAAAATGATAAATATGACCTACACTCTAAATATGCATACTGAGCTCTTATTGGCTGAATGCCAACAAAAGCCGAGGTCTTTCAAATGTTTGTACCTGGCATAAATCCGAGTTCTAGTTATTGCATACATATATCACGCTACATACCTGGACCAGGAATAGTGATCTGTACTTGATTGAACTTATCTCTAATTTCTTTAATATTATCTCCCTTATTTCCAATAATACTACGGTAATAACGATGATCTATTATTACATCTTTCTCTTTTTCATTCTCCAACTTTTTCACCATTTCTACTAACTCCTGTAACAAATCGGAAATATTACAACACAAAAAATTTAATTTATGTGTTATTCATAGAGCATAAAAGAAGTATTACAAACCGTTTGAGCTTTGAGCACACCAGCAAGATTTCCTTCAATACGAATTACGTTACTACCATCATTCTCAGAAATATTAATTACAACACCTGTTCCTTCCTTTACTCGGTTTACTATAAAAAATGTATTTAAAAAATAGAAAAACATAACTAAAATTTTAATACAAAATATGTCACATAACATAAATTTCAAAGAACTTACCATTACATCCATTCTTTCCAATAATATGTTTATAAAATCTAGGATCAACATTTAATTCTGTAAAAGTGAGCTTAGATATAAGATCACTAGCCATCACTTGAAGTTCATTTTGTGCTTTTTCTACTTCTTCAGGAGGACCTTCGATTTTGATTTTATCTTCTTTTCCAGTGAACTCTACATTCACTTTTGGCATTTCTTGCGTAATACGTTTAATATTAACTCCTTTCCTTCCTATTATATATTTATGAATCCAAACGGGTGCTTTCACCACAGCTGTACGAACACTATTCGCTTTTTCATATACTTTATTTAATGCTATAATATTTGGTTAAGAAATGAATTAAAATAAAACAATATTATAATTATTTAAAAGATCATAAGTTCCAAATTACCTTGACCAAGCTTTTCCTGAGGTCCACGAAGAGTAATAGTTCCTGTAGGAGAATCTGATGCAGGCATTTCTACGCTCACACCAGTTACTTGCAATATCTCTGCTATTGTACTACCACGTGGACCAATGACGTATTTGTGCTGAGATTTTGGAACTTCAACTGATACTATTGCACATCTCTTTTCCTAAATCAGAAATGCGGGTTTAATTCTGAAATATATATAGACCAATTTCTGCTTAATAATAATTTTTATCTAATCATTCATACCATATCTCTATAAATGTCTTCAATTTTTTGTTTTGCTGCTAAAACACCTTCTTTTTCACCTGCAATGGTGATTTCATCTTCTTGAACAGAAGCAGGGGGAATATTAATTCGAGCACCAGTGTCTGCCATCATTGCAATGAGATTCTCATTATGTGCACCATGTATGAATGGATGATATATTTTTGGCACACATATTCTTTCAAATGCTTTTCTTGACTAATGAAAAAAACGATTGTTATATAAAATAATATAACCATATTATTTTTTCACTACAATTTAAATATAAAGTAATTAAAATATAGTACTCTTACCTGTTCATCTGAAATCACTCTAATTTCATGCTCAGCCTTTTCTATTCCTTCTTTAGTTCCTGTAATAGTTATTGTATCTGACTGATCTTGCACGGATGGAACATTTATCTTTGTTGCAGTTGTTTTTTCTAGATCTTTTAGACGCTGCCCCTGTTTTCCAAGAATCCAACGATGATGATCCTTAGGAATGCTAATCTGTTTGCTTGCCTGCAGCATTCAAGTAAAAATTTCAAGTTTTTACAAATTGCTATTCTAATTTTAATATTAAATTTATTTATAATATGTAACCTGCGTCTGAAATGTTGTTAAAATTCGACGCTTGGCTTCCAACACTTGATTTTGTTTACCAGTTATTAGGAATGTTAGAGACTGATCTTTTGATGTAGCTATTTCAATGATTGTATTTGTCTCTTTCATTATTGTTTTACATGTACGTATGGATTCACGTTCTCCAAATTTGTCACTATGATCAAATTTGCGTTCCTCCCCAGGTACACGAAACATCTAAACAACAAAATAGTAGCAATGAAATATACAACTATAAAGGAAGTATACATGTGTTAAAACTAAATAATTTGTACCTGTGTAATAGTTATACGTCCAAGTTGTAAATTATTATTTATAGAGAAAATATTTAATTTTCCTGAACTTGAACTGGCTGACTCAGGAAGAACTGGGAATGTCTCATCATAGGTAGGTGGCTCATAGGCCGTTCCCTCTTCCATTACTGACTGCTGCTGCATGTTGGGGTTGTCCTGTTTCGTGCCAAGTCCTTACAGTAGCACTGTAATCAATAATTATTAATATATTTCTTAGATTACACATAAAATAAAAGCAATTTATTGAATAATACTTTAATTTTTAAATCTGAAATACATAAATTAAATTGCATTCAATTCAAAACAAAAAACAGAAAATTACTTAATCTAATTCATTATCAAATTTATTTACAATATTTATTAACACTTACATTTATATTACATGAAATCACATACAATGGATTGGGAATCATAGTTGTGTAAATTAAGATTTTAAGAAATTGGATTCAGTAGTATATTTCAATTCTTAAAAATATAATAGTAATATAGCATAATTACTAAATGCAGAGTTTTTCATGACTTACACCATTATGATCCTCAGCTCTCCATATATGTATAATTTCATCACTTAAACTGATCATTTGATAACATTAAACAAATATATAAAGTGTAAATATAAATGAAAAAGAAAATGACGGAAGGAGTATGAAAAAAATATAACATATATATTATTACAGGAATTTGAACGTTGAAAAATTTCTTTATAAAATTCCCGTTTAATATCGTCTTCTAACATAGATTCTTACTTAATGATTTCGAGGCTGACAAATGTAGTAAGAATTGGCAGACAGCGATAGACATTCGTGACGATTAATATATTAAACGGGAAATGGGAAAACGGATTTAAGTTAAATGCCAGCATGTCAATGACCACGGAGTAGTTGAGCTAGTGACCACCATATGGAATGAAGTATTCACTTGACACGTCACAAGATCGCTAACCTTTTCGAAATGAATGCATGCACGTTACATAGATCAAAAATAATGTTTGCGTATTTCTACATCGAAATAAGAAATAAGTAATCTAAGGCTGTTGTTATATTCAGATAGAGGAAGACAGGAAGAGAAAAGAGATGAAAATACATAGACAGAAAATGAGAGAGAGAGAGAGACAGAGACAGAGAATTTCATATGGGCAGTCACGACCTATCACGAAATACATAATACTTACTCTACCGTAATAAAGAAATCCGGCCAAGTAATAAACGTGTATTACGAAGCCAGTTTATTAGTTATTGCCTGAAACATTTGGAAATTCACGGATATTAGACACCGAGATGACCACTTAATCTAATTTAATTATCATTGGGCAAGTAATTGTCCACTACTCTCACGAAACGTACGTCTTTCCTTACCGGTAACGCAAAGTGAAATGCGATAAATAGGTACTAGCTGGCTTGCAGAAAGTTACTATAATGCAGAGATGTCAAGCAGCATTCTCATTGCAAACCTTAGAATACAAATAACGCTAGTAAAGTTGTATTCCACAAAAAAATGTTTACACTTTTACACCTCTTTTTACGTAAAAACTACCTATCGATACTTAAAATAAATGAAAAAATTTACTTATTAGGAATTCTGAAGAATAAATACATTCGTGTTTTCATACACAATGCCAAATGTTTAATTTTTATAATGATGAAGTAAAAACTTTTTGTTTAATTATTGTATATGCAGTGGAATTAAAAATAAAAGAATGAGTAAGAATATATTGATAGGAAATGTAATCATTAACAATGATTGCATTTTAATACATATATACATATATTTTTTATACCAGCATTTTATATTTAAATTTTGTGAAAAAAATATGAATATTCATAATTTTTATATTATTCTATAGCTATTATATTATACGTATATTCCTATACATATTACATTTAAGTAAAAAGGAAAAAAAATGTGCCACATGGAGTCAATATATAAATTATTTCTCTCATATTTAACAAACTTACAAAATAAACGATATATTAAAATATTTCATTAATTTTTTTCTTTATTATTCACAGACTATAATGTTGTAAAAAATTAGTGTACTGTTTACTATAAAGTAGATTCGCAATGCGATCAATAAAGAAATATACGGTAAAGAAAATGAATAAGTAATTCGTTTAATTTTACTAGCAATGTACACTGTTATCGTTGATTAAGTTTTATATTTCGAACGTATCATTATGTAACATGATAGAATAAAGGTTAAACATAGGTCATTCTGCAAATATTATATATACTTAAATATTTTTCCCAATAACGAACTTCAAGTGAGAAAAAGAAGGAAGAATATGCCTGAAAACATCAATCGCACGGGTCCATTCATAGGAGCAATTGACGAAGGGACGAGTAGCGCTAGATTCTTAGTAAGTAAACTTCATTTGTGTTTAAATTCAAACAATAAAAACAACTGACAGCCAACTGAAATTTCTGAATGGTATTTGAACTCATACAGACTGTGTTCATGCGGTTGTTTTTCCACAATATTTACTTTCGTATTTAACAATATTCCACATTAGATTTTTATTTTAATTTCTGTTAGGTTTTTTTATGAATTTGTAAGTTAAAATTTATAAGTTGCTTTGATCGTTGTTTCATTAAATTTTTATTTATAATTATATAAAAGTTGTTGTAGCTTTATTTTATGATAAGTAGTAGAGTATATGTAGAAAAATGATGTATAATACAGAAAGCATAGTGCAATGTATTTTTTTTTAGGTGTTTGATGTCTTACGCAGGAAAGTAATAGCATCACACCAAATTGAAATTAAACAAAAATATCCACAAGAAGGATGGGTGGAACAAGATCCAAAAGAAATCTTAAAAGCTGTTATAGAATGTATCAAAAAGACTATAGAAAAATTAAAAGATATCGGCATGAGCGTGTCAGATATTAAAGCAATTGGGATTACCAATCAACGAGAAACTACTTTAATGTGGGATAAAAATACAGGAGAACCATTACACAATGCAATAGGTAAAGTATGTGGTTTATTATTAAGATATTTTTGTATTCATAGCATATATATTTAAACATATATTATACACATGTAAGAGTATTAAAATAAAATTAATATTATTTTTTATAGTATGGCTAGATATTAGAACTACCACAACTTTAGAAGGTATATTAGACAGTGTACCTAATAAAACAAGAAACAAAAATTATTTGAAACCTATTTGTGGCCTTCCAATGTCACCGTACTTTAGTGCTCTCAAAATACGTTGGCTTATTGATAATGTACCATCTGTTAAACATGCAGTTGATGAAGAAAGATGTGCTTTTGGAACAATTGATACATGGCTTATGTGGGTATGTTCATTTATTTATTTTTATTCATATATTATTACATAATATCACAATAATTGATTCACTCATAATTTATTTATCAACGAAATAAATTATATTTATATCATGTAGAATCTCACCAAAGGTCAGTTACATATAACTGATGTTTCAAATGCATCTCGCACAATGTTAATGAATATTGAATCATTAAAATGGGATCCCCTGTTATGTCAATTTTTTGGAATTCCACAACACATTCTGCCTGAAATACGATCTAGTGCTGAAGTATATGGAATAGTTTCTAATCCAGAAGTTCTTGCTGGTGTACCTATAGCAGGGGTAAATATTTAAAATAATATATCCAGATATTAATTTTGTTTCAAATTTGATTGATTAAATTAACATACTTTACCTTTACATGTAAGTGTGTAGGTGATCAACAAGGAGCACTTCTTGGTCAATTATGCTTAAGGCCTGGGCAAGCAAAGGCTACTTATGGAACTGGTTGTTTCTTACTTTACAATACTGGAAATGTTGTATGTATTTATTTCTGTCAATCCATATATTGTGTAGTATACGTTTTACTGAAAACTAATTCATTTTATCATTTTAGAAAGTAGATTCAACTCAGGGTCTTATAACAACTATTGCATATAAGATGGGTAAAGAACCAGCAATTTATGCATTGGAAGGCTCAGTAGCTATAGGTGGGGCAGCTTTAACATGGTTACGTGATAACATACAACTATTTGCTAATATTACACAGTCTCAAGACATGGCAGAAAGTGTGAGAAATTCTGGAGACGTATATTTTGTACCTGCATTTTCTGGTTTATACGCACCATATTGGCAACAAGATGCGCGAGGGTAAGTAGACCGTAATAATAATATTTCAGGAGATCGCTACTCCTATTTTTTGATATTGCAAATTACAAAATACGTACATTTTCTAGAGTGATTTGCGGCATCACTGAAGATACACAACAATATCATATCGTCCGAGCAGCATTAGAAGCTGTCTGTTTTCAGACGAGAGATATTTTAGAAGCGATGATTAAAGATTCCGGAACGAAACTAACAACTTTACAAGTTGATGGTGGAATGACAGTAAATAATTTGCTTATGCAACTACAAGCTGATCTAACAGGAATAAATGTTGGTATGTAACATTTTTCATTGATATCACCTTTACCTGCAATGAATATATATATTTCACTTATATTTTAATAATAACATTTTAATAATGTATATAGTGAGACCCAATATGGTAGAAACAACAGCATTAGGAGCAGCTATATTAGCTGGTATTGGAGTAGGTATTATTGATATCAGCGATGTAGACGCGTCGCAAGTTACAACATTTTCACCAGAAATTGGAGACGATGGTAATAATTCTTTTGAATAAAAGAATAGAATGCAAAAGAGAATAAGTTAATAATAATTTCATATATTTACATTTCAGAAAGAGATTTAAGGTATTCTAAGTGGAAAATGGCTGTCGAAAGATCTATGAAATGGGATTGTTCTACCACTTTAATAAACAATTAAGATAAAATAGTATCACTGTAAATAATAAAAAGGATAATACAAAATTTAATGATATTTAAATCAAAGAGTACATAAAAAGTAAATACTATCTTGTTCGAATCAGGATACATGTATATAGATTTGATTAAATATTGCGGAATGTTTAAATCTAATATGCTACATCGTTTAAATATGGACACAACAACCTGGAAGATAATAGAAATAGAGGGTCCAATATTAAAGCTATATATATCTTGTTCCAGATCCGAAATATATATATATATATATTGCATATGTAAAATAGCCAAAATTATACATAAGTTATGTATTCATCGATGAAGTATTATGTATATTTTGTTAATGAATATATTGGTTGAATGTATTATTATTATTTGTTATTGAAAAAACTTTTCTTTTGTGAATAATTGTTATGTGTTTATATATTTTTAACCATATCTGTAACTCTTACAAATAAAGTGTATACTTATACAACTTATATATCTGCATAATTTAACCACTACAAATTGATTAGTGATAAATTAACATACTTGTAATTATATTGAGAAAATACATTTTAAGCGATTACGAAAAAACATATTGTTGAAATTTGAAATTATACATTTTGTAATAATCCTATATGTAATAATAATATATATATATATGTAATAATAATATATGTATGTAATAATAATGTATATGTAATAATTCTAATGATAATATTATATAAAATTTTATTTTTTAGAAATTTTTCCAAGAGTTCCATATTGAAGATTTTTCGTAGTTCCATATTGCCGTAATCCAGTGCCACGAGTTTTAAATATTCTTTTTTTCACCATCGAATTATTTTTATCCTATTTATATAACATAATATCTTAATTTTATTAATCAGATATAAAATATATGGAGTTTCAAAGAAAACTTATCTGAAAATATTACTTCATTTTTTTTCTCCTGCTGTTTCTTTATTTTTATATTCGATTGCGTTATATTTTTATCTTGAGAGAAATTAGAATAGTTTTCTGTATATTCAACAATCTATAAAAATAGTATTATTTTTGCTTTATCTTGTATTATTAAAAAGAGTAATACTAAACAATAAATTTCACCTTTGTTGGAGAATTTAACTGGAATCGGAGTTTCCTATTTTGTGACAATACCTATAATTATATAAATTCAATATAAATTCATTTATACACACAAAGTTAACATGTTATATGTATAACTTACAGTTTGTGATTCATTGTTAACTTCTATATCACTAAAGTTATATATATCTTGTTCCAGATCCGACATTTCGTTTTTATCTTTAGATGTAGCTTTCGACCTATCTCCATTTTCTTGGTCTTGAAATTGTTGCTCTTTCATTTCACGAACTTGACTTGTTTGCGTTTGGCTTTCTATTTCTTTAATTCTTGTTTCAATTACATTATCGTTAGATTCTACTAGTGGTTGCATTCTTGCTCCCAAGTTTTCTAGCAGTTTGTTACGATTTGCTATTGTACATTGATCAGAATTTGTTTGTTTATTTTGATTATCTTTGTTTTTTTTGTTTAAAGCTTCATTTAATTTTAAAAAGGCACAATGTTGTGTAGTTACTGTTTTCGTCATTTCTGTTAATTTAACATCATATTTTTGTTTTAAGGATGTTATTTCTCCTTCGTGTTTCTCTTTTAATAAGTTATAAGCGTGCTCCAGTTCCTATATGCAAGAAATGAATTTGAGTGTCTATTTGTAAATGTACAACTTTTAATTATTTCTTAAAATTATACCTGTATTTTTGAATGCTTCTCTAAAATCATTCGTTCTTTTTCTCTTTCTAAGAATTCAATTTTTCTATTCAATTCTACTATCTTATGTTCATTATCACGTTTCATAATATGTAAAGACTGTTCAAGATTTAAATTACGAACTTGTGTCTCCTTTAATTCATTTTCTACATTTATGAAATCATTTTGCACGTTACGGTATTTATTGTCAATTATCTCAAGATCTTGAGCTAAACTAGATTCTAGTTCTTGTCTCGTATTTAAATTTTCTTGTAATTTCTCGACCTATTGTGGGGCGTAGAATGTATTTATTATATATAAAAGAACATTTAAAGGAAATCATAAAATCACTATACTTCTTCTGTTTTCAATTGCAATTGTTTTGATAGTTCTCCTTCCTTTCCGAATGATGTTTCATATTTTGAACTTAATTCTGTGTTGCGATAAAGCAAATCTCCGATTTTATTTCTGTCGCAAAACCAATAAAGTAATAGAGTTTAAAATATGTATTTAATTAATCTAAATTCACAAAACGTTTACTTGTATGTAGAGATCTCCTCCTGCAATTTTATAATTTTATCGTCTTTTTCAGCTAACGCGGTACTTAGGTCTTGTTTTTCTTCCGTAATCTTCTGTAATTGCACTTGCAGTTCTTGATTCATCGACGTGAGATTTTCTTGCTTCTGGAATCATAATCGCTTACAATATTTCACACGTTTATTACATCTATGATAACAATGGTGATAAAACAAGTAAAATATTTTCCTTCCTTCGGAGGAGTCAAGATTGTACACGTCTTTCTACTCAAAATAAGAAAATTAAAGTAAAAAGGAAGAAAACTGTAGAGATCAAAAATATTATATTTGTGACCTTCATTAATTCTACTTTTTCTTCTGCATGAACATTGTGCAAATAATTTTTTTCTGAAATTGATTTATCCTTCATATCTTCGAATTGTTTTTTCAATTCGGTCTCAGCAATCATCATTCCATGTATCCTAATAATGAATTAGACAGAAGTTGATCATTACTTGTATAATAAGTCACTGATAAATTTTTCCTAAGTACCTTTTCTCTTGATCCTTTAGTTTGTTTTCAATTGTACTAACAATATTTCTCTGTGCATCATCTATACAAAAATATATTAACCAAAATTAAAACAAATACATTTAAACAAAGGTTCTAGTGAAATTTACGTATCTATGTACCTTTCAATTTCATAGTACTTAATTCCTGTTGTAGCTTCTTCACCGTTGACTGTTGTGTAATAATGACGTCGTTATATAACTTTGATAAATTATCCTTGTGTTGCTGAAACCCCTTCAGGCTCTCCGATATTTCATCATAATAATTAGTAATTGATTCCCAATCGCTGTTCAATCTAAACATTAATACTTCTATAGTAATCATTCTTTAACTGCAAGAAATGTATAAATAATCTATGACAAATATATTACTGTTGCAAAATGTCCTCTTTAGCTCGCAGCTCGGCCTCGTGAGATGCAGAAAGTGAAGATATAGTTTCTTCAGCACTTTGCAGCTTCTTCTGCAACTTCTGAATCTTCCGTTCTTCAATTCCATACATTCGCCTCATTTCTTCTGTGATGGAATTTTCTTGTGTCTGTTTATTTAACATTTGTTCAATAATCAAACTTTATTCAATACTTTTCAATAATGACTTTTTAGTAAAATAAAAGACAATAGAACAATTTTGAAAGTAATATCGCCCGTTTAATAAATCTCCATTGTTTTATAATATTTTTAGATTATAAACTTGTTTTCTTTTTGAATTTTGTTGTTCCATTGTCTTTAAATGCTTGATATAGATGCATGAATAAAGAATGGACGATAGAACAAAAATTATAGTTACTACTGTTTGGGGCAATGCTGTTCGAACACCCGTAAGTTTGTACCACTGTCCTATTAAGGTATTGACGAATTTTCCGCTTGGAGATGTTTTCCGAATCTTTTCGAGGCTCTCCTTATGAGGAGACGGAATCTTTCGCTTTGTGCATTCTAAGTGCAATTTCACGTCTTTTCTAAAAGACCCTACGGTAAAACATTTCATACATTTAGTATTTAGCTAAAATGATTTATGTTACTTTTATATAATATTATGAATAGATCACGGATAATTGTGCAAATTTATATTTTTATAAATTAGGCTAAACGAATAGAGCTTAAACAAAGACTTGGTTCATCTATTAAAAATTACAACGAGTACTTTACTTTGGACATTTTACATATATTATGTATTCTATATATCTTCTGTATACCTTTATATTTCGTATAAATGCATGAAAGTCTAACTATAAATTTATTATAATGAAAATATTATACCGCTACTTTGGGGAGTTTTTGGATGTCTATTTGGACTATTTTGAGGAGTAGAGTGAATCCTACGTTTAACTTCCGACAGTATATCTTTCCTTTCAGATCCTATAAAACAATTACAACTTCATTTATTGTTCACAAATCGAAATATAGGTAGCTAGAGCTTACCAGCATCTCGTGGCGTTCTTTGTAAATTTTTTGGAGTTATGTTGCAAGATGCGAATTCAAATCTGCGACTCTCTTCCTCTTGCTGCATCTTTTGCATTTATTGCGATCGTGACTGAATTAGAACGTAAACAAAAATTAACCGACAATGTGACAAACTTTACGTATTAACAAAAGAATTCCTGTAATAATGATATTATATAAATATCATTAAATCAAAATAATTATATTATACAAAATTGTTTGTCTATATGGAGATAAATATTTCTATCAATAAAATTATTTTTCCACAAAGATTATTATTTGATTGTAAAAAATATGATAAATTTTTTCTAAAAATAGATATGAAACAACAAACGGTAGTAGAAACGGCCCTATAAGTAGGCTGATTAATTTCGGACCTTACTACGTAAGTAAGTACAAGCACTATCGATATCCTGTGCATTAAACTTTAATCGATATTACATGAAATACTAACATCTTCTAATAACAATAAAGTAAAACATTATATATATATACATGTAATTTGATCGTGTTTTCTAGGGGAAGACAAATTATTTAAGAACACACTTTTTAAAAATAATCTTTTCTCTATTTGTAGAGTTTAAATAGTAAACGTTGTAAATGCAAAAATTATTTTAACTTTTAGGTCTATGATAAAATATGTACTATTATATTCGCAAAAAAATGTTAATTTTTATATAATTGAACAATACAAAAATTAACATTCGTAATTTTATTAATTAATCTTATACATTTTTACCATTTATATGTTCTTCTAAATGCATAAAGCTAATAAATTCTGAAAATACACGAAATTCAAGTAATAGACAATTTAAATATCAAATCTAACAAATATGCATATACTGTTTCCTTATTCTTCATTTATACCGCTTATATCATTTATTTCAACATCTCAATAGTAAGTAAAATTTCCCCGTCTTTCTATTTTTATATTCATCATAATTCTGTTCAATTAGTTACTGAACGCACGTGTTACAGTCGGAACATATATCAATAAAAATTTTATGATATACGAGATTAATCATCGACCATTCGAATAGGTAACCATGCGTTAAATCGAATGCGCATTTTTATGGTCCATGTAACAATAGCCCCTTAATAATCGACTACGTGTCAGGACTAAACCTTGTCAATTAACAAAGGAGAGTCTATACTAGGAGTTCTTTAATAATGTATATCTAATATTGTAGTATTAGTGATTAACGTATTGGATAACAATAATTTTTCAACAACTTCTTGAAATTGGTTTTTTGAAATGAGTCTCTGAATTTAGCTATATGTAAAATGAATAGATATCAATAATAAATCATTCCTGTATATATATATATTTTTCATATTGTTTATTTTGACTAAATAATCTCTTTCTTGCTAAGTGATCACATTTGAAGTATAAGGAGAAAAGTGAGGAATGTCCATTTTTCGTGATTTTCCATTTTATAAGACATTTTTGTTTGTGAGAACTGGGACTGTGGAACTATCACATCATCAATGATTATAATGTTCAAAATATCTCTACAAGATAGCTCTTTAAAGATTTAATACATTTGTTAAAAAGAGGGAATATGCATTCTTTAGCGGAACAAAACATAAATAAAAATAAATATTAATCTTTCACTAATCATTTTTTTCATTCATTAATTTTTTTTTCAATAAAGATATTTTGCGATATTTCTTGTTTTCTCTCTTACTTCCCTTACTCTTCATTTCATCCTAACCTGTGGCAAACGATCAGGACAGTATTATAACTCGTATACGATACCTATCATTTAAAACATTCTTACTTATTTATACATATCATTAAACCAACAGATAAAGTTAAATTTCAAAACAGGTCCAATATATTATAAAATAACTGTTTTATAAATATACATAGCAGAAAAATATTGAGAACTAAAATATTGACTACTTACTCATTCATACGTATCATTACATCAATAGATAAAGTTAAATTTCAAGACATTTCTGATATATTATAAAATAATTTCTCATAAACGTAACGGAAAAATGTTTGAGGCTAAAATATTGAAAAAGAAATGTATGATAGCAGAGTGTTTGCTGAAACATATTGGCGCGGTAAATCAATGGCGCAGCTCCATAGCGCATGTGAGATTTCACGGAGTCTGAGGTACTGCTGGTTGGAAGGGGCTAAATATCTCTCCCTTCTCACGGGGATGCTCGCGAAAGGAAGTAGAGCCAGTATACGTGCCGCGGCAGCCTAATATACAAGCAGAGCGGTGACAGGTGAGTCAGGGGCACTTTTTGTCAAGCAAAAAAATCATAACGTCGAGATGAAGGAGCACGAGACAACGGGTGCTTGTCAGAAGAAACCGACGAAACTGCGTAACCTCATCTACAAAACCGAGGCTTTTGACTCCCTGCATGCTGGAAATGCGGAGGTACATATAACGAAAGAGACACTTTACAAGCATAAATAATTTTTATTTCTGCTTTCTCCTTTTAATTCCCTTCTGCTTCTTTAATTTTTTATTTGCGTGTTTTGTAGGTTACTTTCTTTAATGTATCTATATTGGGGAATTTTTTATTTGGAAATTTCGGGCTATATTTGACGTTGGAAATTGCACGGTAGCGAATAACATGAGAGTTCAAATAAGACTGCGAGTGTGGGCGAATTTGTAACAGAGCGAGTCAATACTATCGAAAAACGAGAGTTCGGTGGTCCACTAGTTGCGCGGATATATGTATACTTACATTCGTTCATAAGTATTAGAACACTTACAGGAGAATAAGGAAAACTGACAGATCATTAGTAATCTATTAATCCTCGTTTAGAACTTCGTTAGACCGTAACGAATTCATACTTTTTCGACTTCAAGTTTCATATAGTAAATTTAAATGTTATCTTTATTTATATTCATCATATGTCTTAGTTACTGTTTTAGTTACTATTTAGATGTTCATATTACTAGGTTTTCGATTATATTATAATTATATTAATAACGGTTATATGTAATATTATATATATATATATATATATATTTAGAATTATAGTTAATATTATTATAGTTAATATTATATACATATACAGTTGGAGATGATTTCATAAGTTATTTTTTTAGCTATTGAATTCATCAAAATTCTTTCTGTGTGTTTTAGAACAAAGAATTGTATAGATGGCAAAAATAAAATTTTTACGAATAGTTTTCTTCTACTATCTCTCTATAATTTTCTCTCTACAATCTTTTTATGTGTTTTAGATAATAATGTTATTTTATACAAATACAAAGTTCTAACCGATTAATTATTTTTCTAACAATCTAGATTAATCATTACAGTGTACAAAATTAGCAAATGTCCTAATATTTATGAACCGAAGTATATGTAATGTAATTATGCTGCTCAAAACAGTCGGGAGATCGAGTTTTGAAATAATTCAAATAAACGAAACATAATATTTTTCTCGAGGATCCAATTTATATGAAACTGGTAAATAACTGATTAGAGATTAAACTGATTTGAATATACGATGCGATTAGTGTAATAATAATAATAATAATCTGATTTAGACGTGAAGTTGTTATTTTTAATTAATAATATTCTTTTTTTACTACTTATAACGACCTAAGTAAACGATTAAAAAACTTCCAATTTTTAGAAAAAATTTAATACTTACTTAATTTTGTTACTTTCTTCAGAAAACATTATGCTCTGGTCAAGTGTGTCTCGGTAGCGTTATGCAACTACCGATTCATGGAACAGAAGCCCGTTCGAGAGAAGAGACTCTTGTGCATGCGAAAGATTTTCTCGAACAATATTTTTCTTCCATCAGAAGGTACAATGCATTCAAAACATATTTTATATTTCTATATTTTATAGCATATTTTATACGATGACATTTATGATATTCAAGTTGTTAAGTAATATTTTTCCTTTAAAAAATAGATTAAACAGCGAAGCACATCGTATTCGTTGGGAAAGCGTGCAAAAGGAAGTTATGGCTACTAGCACTTATCAATTAACTGAAACTGAATTAGTTTTCGGAGCGAAACTAGCGTGGCGTAATGCCACAAGATGCATCGGTCGTATTCAATGGTCTAAATTACAAGTACGTGACAATATGTGTCAATATGTCCTGATCAATCAAAACTTTTGTTTGAAGAATTAAAGATATAGTCAGTATAAGTTTAGGAAACTTCTTCTATCAAGTTCAAGATCGTTTCTACTAATACAAAGCTGAATATATAATAATTAACGATATAGAACCTGGGAGTAAATAGAGAATTACAACTAGACATCGGATTTTTATGTATTTATGAAAAATTTAAAGGTACAAAAATATACAGAATACGCATAATTTATAAAGTTAAAAATAAGCAAAGATATATTAAAATGCGTAAACTATCCAAAATATTTATATAGTTATAGTATTTAATGAATTAAATTCAGAATCCGCTTTTCAATTATATCCATAAAAATATGAATTTGCATCTTCTCTACATTATGCAATTTTTTTCAATTCACGTATAAAATTAATAACAGACTAGAATGACATTCCACGAATTCTCATACATATGTAGATATTCATTTATTATAGGTGTTTGATTGTCGTTACGTTACGACTACCAGCGGCATGTTTGAAGCTTTGTGCAATCACATTAAATACAGTACGAACAAAGGAAACATTAGGTAATTCAATTGAAAAAATTTTCCATGGAATGCGTACTATTTATTTTTATTATTTTTAGGTCTGCGATAACTATATTTCCGCAACGTACAGATGGAAAACACGATTATAGAGTGTGGAATCAACAACTAATAAGTTATGCGGGATATAAAAATCCAGACGGTACCATAATTGGTGATCCTGCGAACGTTGAGTTCACCGAAGTAAGCTGATTAATTCTAATTGTCTTTTCTATTTCTAATTTAAAATTATCAATCAACTTACTGTTTTTACAGCTATGCATGAAACTAGGTTGGAGAAGTGCACGCACTCGTTTTGACATATTGCCGTTGGTATTGTCGGCAAACGGCCATGATCCTGATTATTTCGATATTCCAAGCGAACTTGTTCTTGAAGTACCTCTTAGTCATCCAACGTAAATATTTTTATTTGTTATTAATGTATTTTTGTAAAATTTATTAATGTCAAATAATTTTTACTTGTTCTATTCTAGATACGATTGGTTTGAGAAATTAGAATTAAAATGGTTCGCAGTTCCTGCCGTATCTGGAATGGTATTCGATTGCGGAGGTCTGGAGTTTACAGCCGCACCATTCAATGGGTGGTACATGAGCACTGAAATTGGGTCGAGGGATTTATGCGATGTTCAACGATATAATTTACTAGAAGTAAATATTTTACGGAATTTTAATATTCATTCTTCTAGAGAAATGTGCTAAAATAAATTTTATTTTTAGACAATTGCAACTCATATGGGATTAGATACAAGAACATCCACTTCATTATGGAAAGACAAAGCCATGATAGAAGCTAATGTTGCTGTTTTGTATAGTTTTCAAGTATGTATATATAAATTATCGATAATAATATTCAACATTTTTTATAAAAATTAATAATAAATCTTTTAGATGAAAAATGTGACAATTGTGGATCACCATACCGCTTCGGAATCTTTCATGAAACATTACGAAAATGAGATGCGATTAAGAAATGGATGTCCAGCCGATTGGCTCTGGATCGTACCACCGATATCAGGATCAGCTACACCTGTGTTTCATCAGGAGATGGCCCTGTATTATTTGAAGCCATCGTATGATGCTCAGGTTTTTATTGAATAAGTTATTTACCACATCTCTATTGTATATTTATTATATTTCTTTACTGTAAAATAATAGGAACCTGCTTGGAAGACACATGTTTGGAAAAAGGGTCGGGATAAAAAATCAACATCTAAAAAGCCAAGGCGAAAGTTTCATTTTAAGCAAATTGCAAGAGCAGTAAAATTTACATCTAAATTATTTGGAAGAGCTTTATCTCGAAGAATAAAAGCTACAGTATTATTTGCTACGGAAACTGGCACCTCACAGATGTACGCTGAGAAACTTAGCGAATTATTAGGACATGCTTTTCACTCCCAGGTATTCATTATTTAATTAAATATCACAAAACTTTCAGTTTCAGTAAGTTCATTTTAAAGAAATAACGTCTGAAAAATACTTGAAGCTATCAATTTTAGGTACTCTGTATGTCGGATTATGATATCAGTAACATAGAACACGAAGCTTTATTACTGGTTATAACATCCACCTTTGGGAACGGTGATCCCCCAGAAAATGGCGAAGTAAATTTATATCTTTTGTATAAAAAAATTGAAACAAATTATGGTTTCATATATATTTTATCTTCTAGGCTTTCGCACAAAATTTGTACGCAATGAAAATGAATGAAACGTACATTAACAGTGGCAATAAGATAAGGTATTTATACACTTAAAATAATAAAATGAAATTCTTAAATTTAATCACAATGATTTATACCGTAATTTCAGCCTAGCGACCTCAAAATCATTCATTAAAGCAAATAGTCAGACAGAAGTAAGCAATTCGAAGAAACTGGATAGACTGGATTCACTTCGTGGTTCTACTACAGATTCTCAAACGGAAGACACTTTTGGTCCTTTGAGCAACGTCAGGTATAAATATTTATTTAAAATTAATTTATAAATGTGAAACGAAGCTTATATTCCCTTTCATAGATTTGCTGTTTTCGCATTGGGATCATCAGCATATCCAAACTTTTGCGCATTTGGTCGCTATGTGGATAACTTGTTAGGCGAATTAGGCGGAGAACGACTGTTGAAATTGGCACAAGGAGATGAAATGTGTGGACAGGAACAAACGTTTCGGAAATGGGCAGCCGATACTTTCGCTGTTTGTATCCTATTACTATAATCTTTTATACATTATTATGCAGTAACTTTTAAGCATTCCTCATAATAATTCCAGGTTGCGTGTGAAACTTTCTGCTTAGATGACGATGATACTTTACTTGAAGTTGCTTTATCTTTAGGCTCAGAAGCTTTGTCGGCAGCTACTGTTCGGTTTGTAGAAGCTGAACCACAACTAATTGGAAAAGGTATGTTATCCATAACTGTTTATAAATTATAAATTTTATAATTGTAATATTTCAGCTTTAAGCAAATGTCACAATAGAAACGTGACTACTTGTAATATGTTCCGAAAAACAAATTTAAGCGGTGATTCGTCGAGGTAATGATATATTTTAAATAATAATTTTATAATTATACAATGAGCTTTGACTTCACGATCTTGTTTTTTATAGTGGAACTACATTACTTCTGGAACTCGATGATATAGCAGGTATGGAAATACAATATAAACCTGGTGATCATTTGGGAGTTTTCGCATGTAATAGATCAGAATTGGTAGAAGCAATTTTGGAACGAGTACAAACTCCCTTTGATCCAAATACACCGATTGAATTGCAAATACAGAAGCAATCCCACACACCGAATGGTTAGCATTAACATTATTGAAAATATTAAGTCTCGTTATTGTTCAGTAGTAATAAATTTCTTTTTCTTTGTTACTTAGGAATCGTGAAAACATGGATGGCACATGATAGATATCTTCCTAATTCCTTGAGAATATTACTGAAAAGATTTTTAGATATCACAATACCACCAACCCCAAACCTTCTTAGATACTTTGCGTCGATTGCTACAAATCCAAAAGAACAAGCTCAACTCAACCTTTTAGCTTCTGTAAATATTATATTAATCTTCAATTTAAAAAAATTTAATTACCAAAAGCATGAAAAAATCTGGAAAATCTTTTCTTCTTTTTAAATATAGGATCCAGCAGCATATGAGGATTGGAGACATTGGAAGTTCCCCAATTTAGTAGAAGTATTAGATGAATTTCCATCCGTGAAACCTTTTGCGCCCTTATTATTACTCCATTTAACTCCTTTACAACCGAGATTTTATAGTATTTCTTCTTCTCCGGATGTACATCAAGGACAAATACATCTTACCGTCGCTGTTGTACAATATAAAACACAAGGTATCTAATTTTACATACAATTCCTGAATTATCTAGAGACCTTATTTTGCTTAAAAATATAATTATTTGTAAAAAATTAGGCGGTTCTGGGCCAGTTCATTATGGAGTTTGTTCTAATTATCTACGTGAAATATCAGATGGAGAACCTTTATATGTATTTGTACGTAGGTAAGTTCATATTTGTAAAATCAACTTTTATTAATATAATTTTAGCAGATGTAAAATATGATATATTTCTTTTTATATTTAGTGCACCTAACTTTTATATGCCAATCGAACCAAAAGCACCAATGATACTAGTCGGTCCGGGAACTGGAATTGCTCCCTTCCGTGGTTTCTGGCATCATCGCCTCGCACAAATGAAATATCAACCAGGTATCATAGTTTATGACATATTATAATATTCTTAAAATAAATATGGAATACAAAATTTGTAGATCTTGAGTACGGAAATGTCTGGTTATTTTTTGGTTGTCGTCAAAGAAGCTTAGATTTGTACAGACAAGAAAAGGAAGAAATGGTAAAGGTTGGCGTTTTAGATAAAGTTTTCTTAGCTCTTTCACGAGAACCTGGATTGAAAAAGGTTGCAATTTAAAATGTTTTTTAAACAATTTGTAACATTACTTTGTAGTATTTGAAATATTATAATTATATTAATTTTAACAGACATACGTACAAGATTTAATTCAAGCAGAAGCTTCACAAATTTATGATATGTTGGTGTACGAAGGAGGTCATTTTTATGTTTGTGGCGATTGTACAATGGCAGAAGATGTTTATCAAACTTTGAAACATATTATACAGACTCGTGGTGAAATGACTGATAAACAGGTCGAGGCGTATATGTTATCATTACGCGTAAGCCATATCACAATTTTATTACTAAATATTCGATTTCAATTACTTATATAATTGTTTTTTAGGATGAAAATCGTTATCACGAAGACATATTTGGTATTACTTTAAGAACAGCAGAAGTACATAATCGATCGAGGGAAACAGCAAGAAATAGAATGGCTGCAGAGCCTTAAATCTTATTGTGATGTACATGTAACCTTGAAAAATTTTCAACTATTTTGTAGATAGTTTTCAATTATGCATATCATGCATTCTTATGCAAAAACTAAATGGAAAAATATTGAGATGTCCTTATTCTCTAACATGTCGTACCGTTACATAATTTACGATAGTTTTATGATAATTATAAATATTATAATGTACAAGTTTCTAGTATTATATGCGTGTATATTTTTGATGGTACTACGAATTACTTAGATTTAAATTAAATAATAGCAAGATTAGTATATCTTTGTTTTTTAGTAAAAAAAGGAAAAAAAACATATCTAAATAACATCTTGCTCATTTTGAAATTAACCAATGTTTCAACAAATTCATATTAACAATAATGCGTTATTAGAAAGACATAAAACGTGCAATATAATGTACTGAATATATTCTATTGCATTCATTCAATGAGTTTCAATATATTATGTTTCACCTCCATATTTATATAAAAGTCAATAGTTGAAGTGCATACAAATAAAATCATTTATATCAGAAGGAATTTTTATTTACAGTAAACCACATTCGATGTTTATGAAAAATTTGACTTCAACTATATATTATTTTATTAAATAATTTAAATTAACTATGTTTATTCGTTTTCATTTAATCAAACATATTTTCATATTTAATTATAATGAACGAAAAGTACATATGATTGACTAATTTCATTTTCATTTTTCACTTATACAGCAGCATCAATGCCAGGTTTTTGTTTCTCACTAATATTGGCTAATAATTTCTTTATTTCTGCAATAGCTTTGCCAGGATTCAGACCCTTTAAAAAAAACATATTAATTTTACACTGAAGAATTATATTTTTTAGGTCATTTAAAATTACCTTTGGACAAGTACGAGTACAATTCATAATAGTGTGACAACGATATACTGAAAATGGGTCTCGCATTTTTTCGAGACGTTCCTTTGCTTTGGTATCACGCGAATCAATAATCCATCTGTAAGCCTGCATAAGCACAGCAGGTCCTAAGTACTTATCACCATTCCACCAATATGATGGGCAAGAGGTACTACAGCAAGCACATAAGATGCATTCATAGAGACCATCCTATATCACAAAAAATTATATTTTATTGCACTATTACTAATTACTACACATTATTGCATTAGAATAAAAAATATAAAATTCCATTAACAATTATAATATTTAATTACCAATTTTTTACGGTCTTCAACACTCTGCAAATATTGCTTTGAACCACTTTCCTGTCCATCACCATGTTGCAACCATGGTTGTATACTTTTATACTGGTTATAAAAGTTATTTAGATCTGGCACTAAGTCTTTTACGATATACATATGTGGTAGAGGATAAATCTTACTAGTTGAATTTGTATCGGTATCAATTTTGCTGAAATAACACCAATCAGGGTTTATATTTTAAATCTAACTTTGTGTTATTATTGAAAATTTTTCAATGAAGGTAATTAGCATATACCTTATACATGCCAATGTATTTGTACCACCAATGTTCATAGCACAAGAACCACAAATGCCTTCACGGCAAGAACGACGGAAAGTTAAAGTTGGGTCAATTTCATTTTTAATTTTAATTAATGCATCCAATATCATAGGGCCACAGCTATAACATAGTTTGAATTAAAATAATACTAATAATAATAATCATAAAAAAAATTTTTAAATAATCTTACGTGTTTAAATCCACTTTATATTCTTGCATATATGGCTTTTCATCTGGCTTATCTGGATTCCAACGATACACAGCAAAGGTTTTTAATTTGGCTGCAGCATTTTGATTTGCAGAAATATGAAATCTTCTAACCTAAATCAATGAAGACTAATATAATAGTGAATTTAAATAAAAACAGCTAGTTAATATGAATTAGTGTATAAAATAGTGTTATCGTTTTTGATTTAATTAGATAGATGTATTTAATCTTATACTATTGATTACGTGCCAATTACAGTTACGAAATTTTCTCACAAATATAATAATACATTTAACGGAATATTTATTTAATTGAATACGTTCTATTTGAATATTTGCCAATAAAGAATTTATCGACAATAAAAAATTATTTATTAATAAAGTAAGAAACTAGAATTATATACTGACAGTTTGTCCTATTATTACATTAAATTAAATAAAAAACAAAATAATGGGTCGGACAAAAGCATCGCGTAACATTATTTAATTAATTATTGTTCTCATTGTTGTGACATTGTTCTCAATGTTTAAGTATAAATGTCAAAATATATAAACGAAAAAAACAATGGAATTGACATCGGTGATGCGATAAAGTTAGGTTTTATTGTAGGTTTGCACAACACTTTGCAATATAAGAAGAAAAAGAATCTATAACTAAGGAAGTGTGATTATTTAATTATCAATATGAGTTTTATCGATACTTACTTGCCGAAGTGCATTTTTGCAAGCCTGCGGTGTAATACCAGCCATTTTTTAAAAATGAATTAGAATGAAGACGTTTGCGGTACCTGTGTTATGTAAGCTACGCACGTGAGGATGTACCAACCTTTCTATGATCGTTGCTTGAGTAGAAATCTGTTTTAACCCACTGTCAAATTTCATATCAATGTCAATGACACGCAAGGAGTTACTCAATAGAATTGCTTAAAATTAAAAAAATTTTATTTGTTGATAACATCTGCATTACACAACTCCCAAATATATTTTGTGTAATATAATTAATATACTAGATTAAAATATAGATTCATTTTATTATATTAACTAAATTTGTTATACATTATATACTACTCATTGACATTTAATTATAAATATCATCTATTATTTTTAGGTGTATCTATATGCTTCTTATCAGTTATTTATGTAATTTCACTTTGAATAATTCAAAAAATTTATTCGTACTTTTAAACATAGATAATATAAAATATATCTTAATTGGATGAAATGCTTAAAATTAGACAAAAACCAACGAAATGTATTTGTAAAAATTGATAACATTCGAAGTTTTTTCATGCATATAAAAATATGATGTATATATGTCTGTGTATATAAATTTTATTAATGTATGTTATATGCAGTGGAATTATCAACTTGTACCATCATGTATAGGTAACATATCTTTTGTATCTACTTATTTTAAATACTCCATTCAGTATAAACTGTATATTGCTCATTTATTTAGGTTATGTTTCATATGTGTATTCTATTTCCTAAATTACCATTATTAAGATAATTTTTTAAAATAATCGTAGATACTAAATTATATAGTACATATTAAATATAATAATCATAAAAAAAGGAAATTTATAATATGAAACAAATTATTATAATACATAACCTAACTAATATTTGTACATTTCACTTGCAAGCGTTCCTAAATATTTCGATAACTGTTATATTTTTAGAAACTTAAACAATAGTCATTATCATTTTATATATCGCATATATATTTTCTCATAATTTTAAAACTATTCTTTTAATAATAGTATGTAAGTAACAATGTGTTATAATTGTTAAAATAAAATATAAAATTTGTTTTTATGATTAAAGAATAATAAAATAATATTTTTTTCGGTGATTCATTTAAATGCATAATCAAGAAATTTTTTTAAATTTTCTAATTAATTTCTATGATAAAAGTATCAATATCATTTTCAGACCAATTTTATTGCTTGAAAATGCTGTTCTTCAAAATAAGCAAAAAATTAGCAAACAATATATAGGAAGAATATATACGATTGCGAGAACAAAAGAATATGAAGGTCGTAAATTAGTAGGGTGAGTTTCCTCAGTTTAAGAATTGTCAATTTTAAATTCATCGGTACCTCACGAAGGAACAAAAAATATTATGACGAAGTTCTTTATATATGCAGGTTCTCAATGGAACAAATATACGATGTCGTAGCTGACGTGCGAAATTATAAAGATTTTGTACCATTTTGTAAAAAGTCTGACGTTATATTCAAAAGTGATGATATGCTCAAAGCGAACTTAGTAATAGGATTTCCACCTATAAATGAAAGTTATACATCAAAAGTGACAACAAAGCGGCCGCGTTTCGTAAAAGCTGAATGCACAGATGGTAGATTATTTAATCATTTAAATACATTATGGCTTTTCAGTCCGGGATTAAAAAATAATGCACAAACTTGCGTCATTGATTTTTCTCTGTCATTTGAATTTAAATCACTAATTCATTCGCATTTGTCGAATCTATTTTTTAACGAAATTGTGAGACAAATGGAAAATGCCTTCCTTGATGAAGCTAAACGTAGATATGGAAGGCCATGTATTAAAACAGTGCGATTAGAAAGATGACGTAGAATAATATTAAACTAATAAATAATTAATGACAATATTGTATAATTTATAAATAAAAGCGCTCCTTAAACGTATTCCTTTTTCTGATTTGTAAATTTTTCTCAAGTCAAGACTGTATAAACTATAATATTATATATATAATATTCTTAAGAAGCTACTTACACTTGAAGTAATATATATTCTAATATACATATCTGGTATATGATAATATATATATTGCAAATATTTAACATCTAATTATAAAATTATTGCAAGTTGTTTTTTATATGTAATAATTTTTTTATATTACTACGGATGTTACAAAATTGAAAGATTAAATATTTGAAAAACAAAAATAAAGTATTATTAACTGATTAAGATAACTGAAACTTATCAATGATGTTTTTTCGATTTCATTTTTTGATGTTTAAGATATTATTAAATACGTGGTTTCACGATGACGTAAAATTGAGTCATTGCCAGTGTATCTATGTAACTCAAGATATGCGGACGTGTATGTATCTTTAAATGTTTAATAGCATAGTGTATCTTTATCATTACTAAACAAACACAATTATTGATTTTAGGTGTTAGTACTATACATGTCTTCGTAATCACGTAAATTTGATTTAAAATATCGTAAAGGGAAGGGAATATTCGTTTTCGTAAAGATGTGTACGGTGCTTGCAACTTTAACTAGTCAAACAGTATTTATCCCACGAGAAATTATGTATTTTAGTAGAAATATATCGCGATTTTATCACAGTCGTCAAAAATTGTGTTGCGTGGATAATTTTCTGTTAGGAAAGCATTCTTTATTTTCGTTTCTTGTTGATACGTGGAGTATACCGAGGACATGTTATAGCGCGGGAAGCAAAATAAATTTTCCTGAATCCTTAACGAAGGAAAAGGCGAAAGAAGTAGCCTCTAAGCTTACCTCGGAAGAACGAGATCTTTTTTTAAAAGTTCTTGAAGAATGTAAATCGGAAAAGGATAGAGCTGGATATCAAGGTAATTATTTTTTCTACAAATTATCATTAGACTGCGGATATTTATGTAAATTCATATTTCTATAAATATAATTAAGAAGGTAGGTAAACAATTGTTTTGCAAATGAAATATTATAGAAGTATTCTATTTCGGTTATTTTATATATTTTTACATATGATGTGCATTTTATGCACTTTTATATTTTTTAATTTTTCATAAATGCATAAAAATCTGCAGTTTATTTACCACCAAAATAGAATTATTTTTTATAAATCTGATGAATAGTGTATGAATGAATTTTGCTTATACAACATTTATGAGAATTATTCTTTTATTCCTTTAAGACCAATTAGCTGCTTTTCGATGGTGTAATAAACTTGGACGGCCTAGCAAAATATCATTAGGGGATATGGATCCTACAGGCACTTATTGTCCTGTACCAGAAGATTGGTTTATGCGCAAGTATGGTAGGGGCTTAAGAACATTATTTAATTTTTGTAATGATCAGTAATTAACAATTTATAATTTTAAAATGAAATATAATAGCTTTTGCATCACTGCTAAAGTAAATTGTAATAATAGAATTCTATATTACTAAGATTTAATTTTTTTTTATATTAATGATCTGAATTTCAAAGGTGAAAATATTTATTATTATCACATTATGATTCAGTGCAATTTTCATTATTCTTTAACAGTATAAAAAATTTTCTTCCATTGCATTCTACATGGACATCAATTTGTAAGTTTATTTTAATATGCACTAAACTAGTATTTTATATGCAACTATGTTTTAATTGTGTTTTAATTCTTTTACTTACTTCTTCTATTCTAACTGAACTTTCTGGATGTTTTAAAAAGACAACTACAGAGCCACACTTAGGTAATATATTACATTACATGTACATACTTACTATTGTTTTTAACACAATATACATAATGCTATATGGTAGCTTAAGGGCAATTAAAACTATTTAAGTTATGTTTTTATATTATACTCTTTTTAAACAATATATTATGATAAATATTTACAAATATTATAAAGAAACATTTCTTAACACAAATTTTCTTATACATTTCACATTTTTTTAAACAAATATATGCTATTTTTAAATAATAGCTCTCATAATTTCATTAAGTAACTTTGATACATTTATGATTTAAGATGTTGAACACTTTGAAAAAAGCATATTTTTTACAAGAACTTTATAATGAGTTTCATCCATTAATTCAACAATGAACATAATGAATGCAGCCAGATACCTGTATAAAAATAAGTTGAACATTTAGGTAAATAATTTTAGAAATTTTCATTATATAAAAAAAAATCATGTTAAAATATTTTTACAATTTAATTTTTGCTACTTCCACTAAATTTTGATGTGGAATGTTTCATGTTTTTGCATGCTAAATGTTCCTTTCATATTGTAGAACATATTCTAAAACAGAATACTTAATTTTACACAGAATACAGGTATATTTAGTATATATGTAGCAAACTTTAATGTAAGTACTTTTTAGATAAAAAAAAATGTACTTTTATTTGAATAAAATTTTGCTTTTCAGAATCTTGTGTACTTAATTAATTAATTACTTATCCTATAGATTTTCTTTTATTTGTTGTTAGATAATTAATAATTATAGTAAATATTCCTCATGTAAATTATATAATGTTATCATTTCATACTAATCTTTAATAACTTCCCTATTACTTATAAAGTTATTAAACAAAGAAATGAATGCATGAACCTTCTTTCATAGTTACTTATTAATTAGTTATTATTATATCATGTTATAAAAAGACACACATTTACATTTTTCGTTTTCCTCTTGCAGCTGAAATTGTTCCAGAACCAACTACAAAAGATCTAGTATTAGGTATGAATTTTAAATATTAACATTCAGCAAAATATATTTAAGAAACATAAAAATTCAATTTTAAGTATTTACTAAAATAATCTATGTAACAAAATATAATAATTTGTTGAACTTGTTATTGTGAAAGATGTTTAATTAATATTATATAATGATATATAACATTCTTACAGTTGCAATTTCAAATGCAATTCCATTTATTGGCTTTGGCTTTCTTGACAACTTCATCATGATTGTTGCTGTATGTATTACGGATGTATATTATGTATGTTCGAGTTTGTAATGTTGTCATTTCAGGGTGATCAAATTGAAATAATATTGAATAAAAAATTTCCAATATCGACTATGGCAGCTGCCGCGTTAGGAAATACGATATCTGATATAATAGGAATTGGGTCTGTACATTATGTAGAACGTTTTGCTCAAAGTGTTGGTTTTAAAGCACCAAAACTTACTCCCATGCAGTTAAATCTACATAGAACAAAAGCAGCCGCTAATTTGGTATGATACATTCTCTTTTACATTACGTTTCAATTAAGTATTTACAACAAATAAGAAAGTTATTTTTAATAATCCAGGGACGTGTTATTGGAGTTACAATTGGCTGCATTATCGGGATGACACCTATTCCTATTTTTTCCTACTTTCATAACGGTGGTTGATATTATAAATATTAAACGCTTAAAAACTTTTATCATTATTACAATATTTACTTTTTATAGTAAATTGACGTACAATAGTAGAGAAAAAGTTATCAACCTACGATATATTCAAGACCAAGTTTCGTAATTATTTGCAACATTAATTTATGACAATCATAGCATTTATGTAATATTGTGTAATTTCTGTACAATGAATGTATTTAATGTATAAAGAAATTGTAAATGTATTGTCAAAACCGTATAAATAGTAGTAGTAACAGATAGATTATCCTGTGTCTTATATTCTGACATTATTATTTTTCTTTTTATTATTTAGATCTGTTTGTAGAGCTTATATCCTAAAGGTTGTTATAATTAAGAAAAAACTAATGCCTCCATATTTTATATTCTTTATTGAAAAAATGATTTGTTAGTAAAGAAATTTTTTTTGTCAGTTACAGGTTAGTAAAAAAAATATATATATATATACTTTTTTTGAAATCTCTTCTAATATAGACAATATATCCTGTTCAATTTTTAAGATTTTGATATGTGATATTCAATGCTGATGATCGAGTGTCAATTTTGTAACGCAGTTCGCGTAATATCTCCAGTCGTGCAGAAGAATTTCCAAATCACTCCCTAATATTTGTTTCCAAAATTTTATAAAAGATTCATCTGACATAGTAATGTCGAATAAAAATTTTGTTGTCATTGACGTGTCTGCACATTCGGTTTTATCGTTTGCTGTACGCAATGTTTTTGTCGACTCTAAACTTGAATATTCCGATAGCCATATCATCATAGAATTCAACCACCATTTCCAATTTGCATCAGTAGCTTCATTTATTCTAATATATTCACAATTTTCTTGAGATCGATTGCAACTTAAGGATGTATATATAAAATCATCAATTAAAATATCTTCTGATAAAATACTTTCAATTTCAATTGGCGATGAGGTTATATCCATTACTGGATTAAAATCTGTTTTCATATCTGTAGAATTATTTATTTGCCTTGGACTAAGTACTGTCCCTGGAAGGTAGCTCGCAACTAAGGCAGAGCCTAAAAGAGTAATTACTCCTGCAGTATATGTTGCCAAACAAATGGTTGATATATTTACTACAGCTTGTGCTACTGCTATTAATTGCATTGAATTCATTAGACAAGTTAATTCTGTATATGAAAACCAGCCTCTTTTCTGTGCTTCTCTGTAAGCTACATCTTTCTCCAATTTCTGTAGTCTTTCCCAAAATTCTTGATTATGAACAAAAACAGTCCAATCCTGTATAATTGGTAAGATTTTTTATTAATAACATACATCAGAAATTCAGTAGTATATTTAATTTACTTACAATAGCTTTGAGAAAGTCTTTCTCTAACTGATTTATTTGTAATATAGTCAGATCACCTGATAGTGCCCACTCACTATTGAAAACTTCATCATCTTCTCCTTCGTCGTTTAAAAATTTACTAGCCACCATCTGTAGAATAAAAAACAATATATTTTATAATAATTCTCAACAGTTAATTTAATCTTATTTGAGACAAACATAATACCAAGGTAACAAGGAAGAGCTCTGAAGGTGCTACTTGTTGAAGATATTCTGGATTACAATCTTTCAATCTTTCCAAGTACAGTAATGCTAAAACAAGGGAACATGGCGAAACACATGCATTTCTAGATATTCTGCTAGCCTCTTCCACATCTAATCTTTCAAGTGTATAACCACCTTTTACTTCAGTAAACAACTCTGCTGCCAATTCTAAGAATAAAGTTTAATTATATAATCATTAATGATGAAAAATATTTAATCGTTTGTGTAATATTATTAAAATGTAGAAGTTTTGCTTAAGTATTACAACAATTTATAGATTTATGTCACATAGCTAAAATATAATAATATATAGCTTATCAGAAAATAATACATTATTTTTTACTTAAATAACTTATTAAGGCTATTATATTAGATTAATTAGAAATTATACAATTTAATTAATATAATTTAAGTAGACCGAACATGCCAATAAATATTTTTAAAATTATTGATACTAACCAGTAACAGGTAAACTGAGGCAATCAGTCACTGGTAATTTCGAATAGTAAAGTGATTTCGATATACGATTTAAAAATTCATCGTGATTACCAATGCTCTGTAAATAAAAATAAGGTTAGGAAATTTTTGTATTCCTATTCATTAAAAATGTGGTACGAAACTAGGGTTACCTTTAATTTCGATGGGGTTTTCTTTCTTCTTGACATAGTCAACATGTTAAATCACTAATGAAACTAAATGAATATTCTTTTAAATAATATATGTATATATGAAAAATGAAAACAACAATTTATAAATATCGTATTTTGAAGCTATGATACCTGGAACCTAATTTTGAGTATAGCAAGATGATTTATATTTCCTGTTCATAATGAATGGAGCTATAGGTAAAATATCATTCGTACCACTACAAATATTGAATTAGCTGATCTGAAAAACATTAAAGTATTAACTTATTGAACGATATGTATGTAAAATTATATTTGTGCGAGAACAAAGATTAAATAAACATATAGATAATAAATAAACATAAAGATAATTAAACATATATATGTTGATTATGTTTATAGGATAACTCTTATTATATTGTTGGTATAACTGAAAGGCAATGAACTTATAATTGAATTACCAAAATCGAACGAGTAGAATGAGTGAATAAGAAGCTTTAGTTTTGATATATAGAAATAAAGAAAAAGTCGGTGTTCTTATTCAGTTACAAGTAGAGTATATATATGTAGTCTTATGTTTAGAAGAGGTTCAAGCTCATGTTATCTTTGTTGATGTTCGTAAATTGTTTCGTAAACGTCTTATATACCGTTCTTATTAGTGATTCTTTTGTAGCTACTTTCATGCATTAAATAGGTTATTTGACATATGTCAGATTTCTTATTACCGAATTAGTGAATAATTGGTGGAATCAAGAAAGGGATGAACCAAATAAAGAGCGGTATCAAGCAATAAAATTACGTGAAAATGTGGTTGTAGTGATGCGTTTAAAAGGGAAAAATAATACAAAATCGTTTCAAAGCGTCTATAAGGTGCTTTCGCGTATATGTCGTAAGTATATACTATATATCATTTTTTAATTAATTGAATTGTTTAAGTCACTGTATTTCCTGAAGTAATATAATTAGTACGTAAATGTAATAACGAACCTATTCGATTAAAATCTAGTTGCCATTATGTGTCATATTTTTTATTTTCCTTATATTAGATTCTAGATGACTTAAATTTTTAATAATATTTAAAAACTAACAATCTCCTACTTTATAATAAATTAATTGTAAATCCAAAAAGTACATTGTAAAATTATATAAAATTAAGAAGAATTATTTTTATGAAATATTCAAATAAAAATTATGATCGCACAAAGGAGATAATTATTTTATTAGGAACTGCAGATAAAGGACAACTTGATAGTTTCATGGCGGATGGTGCAGTGCCACCAATAAAGAATGGCCATAACTGTAATAATATGGGTTTTGCAACACAACCAGTAAAACAAACTTCTGATGTTTCCAATACCGTTTATGCTGTGGGGGAATATGCTCCGAAGGTTTTAAGGAATTTAAATACTCAAAGACTAAAAAATCAGTTTAGTGATGTAGGCCTGGTCGCTGGTGGAAGCATTATTAGAGCACACAGATCGGTTTTAGCAGCAGGAAGTGCTTATTTTAATGCTATGTTCACTGGTGGTTTGGTGGAAGAACAACAGGAATTAGTAGAAATTCATTCAGTATCAGCTAATATACTTTCCCTCTTGGTGGATTTCATTTACTCTGGGAATGTTGATATTACCCAGGACAATGTTCAAGAATTATTTGCAGCTGCTGATATGCTAGAATTAGATGAAGTAGTGTTTGGTTGCATTACTTACTTGAAACAGCAACTGCATTATTCAAATGCCCTTGGGATTTATAGGTGAGATGAGTAAGACTAAGCAAAATATACATTTTTTAAATTGTAGGTTTGTCAGATATACCTAGATTATTATAAAGGACTATTTCCTAAAATATTTATATTAAATAGATTTGCAGAAGCTCATAACAGATTAGATCTTTTGGAAACTGCCCTACGCTTTATACAAGTCAATTTTCCTCAAGTATCTCAAGAGGAAGAATTTTTGGATCTGCCAAAAGAACATCTTGTTCATTTTCTCAGTAGTGATTATATTCATATTGATACTGAATTCCAGGTTTGTACTCTTATATAAACTGTTTTGGAACGGGTAGTACAACTGGGCATGGGAAGAGATTCTCTACAAAAGTCGAAAATATAAAAAAATGATTTTTTGTTTGTGGCCTCCTTTTCCAGAAAATTAAGTTATAAAATTTTTCGTGTACGCGGGTACTTGTAACGTTTTTGACTTAACTGATTGCATTATATGTTATTATTTTGACCATATTATGAAGGATATTGACTAATACTATGTTTATGTTTTTAAGACTTATATTAATAAAGAAATTATTGAAATTGTCGTTTATTTTACTATAAAAAAAATTGTTACTCTCCGAATCACGGAAACATAAACTAATGTCAATAAATTTAGAATCCATAGTTCAAATGCCTGTGTGGTCCAGTGATAATCCAGTGATGATCCAGTGATGATCTAGTGATGATCCAGTGATCTTGTAGGCCCAGTCACTATTCTACCAAAATCAAGCATGATATTGCTAATCTTTGCATGATTATAAGCACAGGAATGGAGCAATCTAAGTGTGGCAAGTGTTTCACGCACGCAAAGTATTTTCAAATTTAATTTTCACAGAAACTAAGTCTCAAACAAAGTATTATTATTCTATATTTTCGATTTGCTTCTCATAAGGAATCCATCCATGTCCGCTTGTACTATCCATTCCGAAACATCCTGTATATACTCTTGAAAATGTAAACTTAATAGTTCAAATAATAGTAAATATTATTTACATTATGATCTTTTGATATACTACTAGGTCTTCCAAGCAGCATATAATTGGATTGTTCATGATATACCAACAAGAAGATGTTACGTATTTGAGATATTAAGCCATATACGTTTACGGCTGTGTTCATTAGCGAGATTGGAACGAGTTATTTTGGAATGTAAAGACGCGAGTCTCATCGTTGCGTTAAGATCTATACAAAAGGATTTAGTATCAAATAAAGGATGTCTTGTGCCTCTTCACGCACAACCTAGACTTTGTGCTAAGAAAAACATTTTAGTGATTGGGGGATTACGGCGTGAACATTCAGCAGGTAGTTGGGGTAGAGCTGCTGAAAGTACTTATGAAACAATCGAAAAATATGATATATTTACCGGGTACATTTCCATCCATATATACTACTTAATATTAATTTGCAGATGTTAAATGATTAAACAATAAAATATTACATGTTAAATCATTAAATGATAATATCTTTTATAGTGAATGGAGTAAGGTAACACCTATTGGAATAGGACGAATATTACCAGGGGTCGCACTATTAGATGGTAAAGTTTACGTTGTTGGTGGAGAACTTGAATCATGTATTATTGCTAATTGTGAATGTTACGACCCACGTGATAATGTATGGACTTCGATCGCCTGTATGGAAGAACCTAGGTGTGAATTTGGACTTTGTGCCTTGGATAATAGCTTATATGCATTTGGTGGCTGGGTGGGTGAAGATATTGGTGGATCGATAGAGATATATGATCCAATAACTAATTCTTGGACACTTGATGGGCAACTTCCTAAACCGAGATTCAGCATGGGAGTAGTTGCTTATGAAGGTGAATGAATTTAATTATAGAAAGAATCCTTTGTTTTTGAATTAAGATATAGAATATGATCTTATATTTTAACATATTTAGGATTAATGTATGTAGTCGGTGGTTGTACGCATAATAACAGGCATAGTCAAGATTTAATGAGTTACAATCCAGTAACAAGAGAATGGACTCATTTAGCTCCAATGCTTACCGCGCGTTCACAAATGGGGATTACTATTCTTGATGGATATATTTACGTTGTCGGTGGTACTAATAAAAATCAAGAAGTTTTAACGGCCGTTGAACGATATTCCTTTGAAAAGGTGATTTATTTTTTTATATATTATAATGTTGTTATTTAAATCTTTTGTACGTTATAATATTATTCTTATTTCAGAACAAATGGAGTACCGTTGCGCCTATGAATATGGGTAGATCATACCCTGCAATTGCGGCAGCCGATAATAGGCTTTATGTTATAGGAGGTGAACAGTGTCAGGAAATCAATTTTTTTCGGACGCAAATTACGATTTCTACAGTTGAATGTTACGATCCCCATTTAAATAAATGGCATGAATGTGCTTCGTTGCCGACAAGTAGAGGTGAAGCATCGGCAATCGTTGCACCTTTTTGATTGAAATTTTTTTTTGATCATATCACTCTAATCACATGCGTTTCCTTTTGAATTTCATAACGATATTTCAACATCTATTAAAAACTTCTTAAACGTATATATGATATCAAGTGAGAAACATGTTTTTTGACTATCTTCGTTTACGTCGTATATACAAACGTGCAAAATCTAACATACATAATCTTCGATGTATTTTTTTATAGATTACAATTTTAACAGTTGAGACAGAATTTTTCCTAACGAACATAAGATGCAACAGGATTTGAAAAAAAAAAAAAAAAAAAAAAGAAATGTTCCATTATAATACTACAGTGCTATTTTCTGTACCCGCGATATTAAATTACGTATGCTGATTTTCAAAAAAGAATTTATTATATATATTTAATAATGAAAGTAGCTGAAACTGACTTCCATATATTTTAAAAATTCCTTAGCGTAATCAAAATCTTATTAATTGTAGAAGTGACTGAGAGAGAGAGACAGCCATCACATTCTATAGTCATTTACCAAAGTTATCAAGAATACGAGATATGATATTCTATTGTAAATTTTATCACACTACAACGAGAGATAAACGGAGAATATATTTCCATGTAGTATGTGTGAAATGAAACGTTCTTAGTCCAAAAGAATGCAAGTGAGATATATTTAATTTTCATCAAAAATTGTATGTTACAGTTACGCGTGCTTGAGATATTTATCGATTTTTTCTCTATAAATAATATTTTTCGTTATATTTCGTTACTTATTCATTTTTTACGGCATAAGAAAAGATAAATACTTAATACTTAATGATATGCTCTTAATTAATATTTTAAACAATTATTGAGAGGTATCTTATAAATTGCGAAGTCATGTTTTATAGAATCACATGTAATTTTTATAAGTTATGAAATTGCATCTTATGTTAATAAGTTTTATTAACAAACTTGATTGCAGATAGGTTTTTGTAAAGAGTGTCTCGTATTATATACAAATTAAAATTGGAAGCATCCGTTTAATGTGTCGTAAAATTCGTATAAACTTGAGATGATACAAAAAGAAAAAGAAAACTAACAAGGGGTTGCTTGTCACATTTATATATTGCTTTTTACAAATTCATGCATATGAATAAGTACTTAGCCTGAAATTTTTATAAAGTGTACATGTTGTATCAGTGTGATTCTATAATCAGCTCCTCTTAGCGTTTTCATCACAGAAACAGCTTCTGTTACATCAGTTAATAGTTCCATGTACTTCTTAAACCAAAGTTCTGTTTAACAAATGATTTATACAAGACGTTATTACGAAATAATTGATATAATAATAATTCGTATTAAGTTTTAATTTGTTATATTGTTTTAGTTGGTTGTTCTTCTTATATTAGTCTTCTATTGTGTTTATGGCTATATTTTAATAAATACAAAACATTAGACGCTTTGTCAAAAACTGTTTTGAAATAACGATATTCGTTGAAAAGAATTGTTTAAAATTCATTAAAATGAAGATTATTATCTTAATTTTATAAACGATATATACTTTTTAATGTATATTATGTGTTTCTCATAATCAATTATTTTTTTATAATGAAATATTGTAGAAAAAAGTCTAGTTTTACTTACTTTGTTACATTTATAAACGATATATTCATTCTTATTATACTGCTTTACGGATATATGTATACGTTATTGAAAGTGCTATTTGATAAAAAGATGGCCTTTATATATAATTTAACTATGTTAACGATATTAAGAGCTTAGCTTTTAAATTTTGCTTGATTTCCGATTTGAAAGTATATATAATAGTAATATGCATAAAATATATATTGCACCTTTGTCAGAACCGAACTTAAAGGAATTGTATTGAATTCATAAATAGTTGAGAAATATCATGAATACAGTGATGTATGCGTATGTATATGTATACATATATGCTTTATGCCAATTTAAAAAAAAATCTATTTGGAGGTACAGACATTTCACACGCAATTTTTATACAAAAAATATGATAAATGTTTCATAGATAAGAAGCAAATATTATGTAAAACAAACACGACTGTATTCGCTAATGATACTTAAAAATTGTAATATAAATACATAAGTTCAGTATGTGAATGTTTTACACAATATATACTATAAAATATTAAACTGTCTTAAAAATTACAAATAAATATTTAAAAATAAATTGCCACTAGTCTCATTTGGTAGTTTAACAAATTAAGTTTCAAAAATAAAATATTGAAAAAGAATCAAGTTAGTGTTTTCATTATGATATTGTTTTCATGAAGAATACAGTTCATTTTGTTTTATTTTTATGTAAATATACAATTATATGAACTTTTCTAATGAATTATATGAAGAAAATATATCTTACGTAAAATTAAAATAATTATATTTCTCTTTTACTACAATATAATAAAATTTAAGGGAACAACTAAATAAATATTGAAGCGAAATAATGCTTCGAAATAAATTCAATATCGTTTAGAATATGAAACATTTTATTTATATACGGACTGACAAATATCTCTTTTTATGCAAATTTGTAATCAGAATCAATTTCTAATTTAGAAGAATTTATATATAATTTGTTTAAAGAAGTCCAAGAAATAAATACTGTTGTCTATATCTTTTGCGTCACATTTAAGAACATACAATTATTTTAGCTGGTTTATAAACAATAATAAGCGAAAGATGCTAATTTCTACGAAGATTATATAAATGTATGATACAACATCTCTTACATATACTTTAAAATCATTACAAAACATAGTCCAATTCGTATCTAATATACTGATTCTTTGGATCATTCATAATTCGAGGATAACCAGCTACAAGAGCATCTTGTCCACCTATATAAAGAGAATTATAAATTTTCCAATATACATCTCGTACTTTTCGTGCTGGATGGAACAATCCCTGTAAAAACATGAAAATATCTATTATATTAATATCTTGAATACAATGTGTTGAATGATTTACCTGCAAAGTGTATTGTAGTATTTTAATTGGCCCAAGAGCAACACGTAAACCATCTACAGCGTCCATAAATGCTTGCACCAAGTGAGGTGAAGTTTCAAAAACATTGGGCCATACGTGATTCAATAAATGTATTAATGCGTCTTCACAACCAAATCCATAAACACCCAGTGCCATGTGTTTAATAGCAGCACATGCAGTTTGCCTGTGCACTAAATCTCTGTATAACGTTATATTAAACTGGATTATTATACAATTATTTCTAATTTAAAACATTAAGTTTTTGTATACTCTTTTTACCTGTCCATGAGCGCATCTTCTAGTAGTGGGCTAACAGCGTAAATGTAATCTTTTCCCATTTCTCCGATATATTCAAACAAAAAGGATAAAGACTTTAATACACCATTTTGTACGTTTAGTTCTGGTACTCTATATTCATTCATCAAAGCAGGAAGTACCGTAAATGGACTACAGGTTTCAGCTACAATAGCTATGGCTACTGTAGTGCATACACGATTTTGACGTTCCTGTACCTTTAAGTTATTCAAGAGGGTTGCTAATACATCATGAGGTCTGCACAAAAAAAGATAAAAAGTTCAAAATGATGTTAAAATGTAATATATTATAAATCTTCTATGTTTAGTTTATATTTACCCTATTGCTTTGGCAATATAACCAAATGTATTTACTGTAGCTCTTCGAATCGCTTTCTTGTGAGCTTTGAGCAATTCTAAAAGTTCGAAGCATATTCTCATCCATTCTCTGGCGGATACATACTCGGGTCCTCTGTCTGCGATTCTACCTACAAGATCAATACAATTTTCTTGTACCTAAACAGAAAAGTTTGGGTATAAATTATTTATATTTTTCAAGATCTTTGAATGTATACATAAATATATTTGTATAAATAATGCAGACCTTTTCATGCCTGTTCTTCAGAATAGGAGTAAGACGTGGTAATAAGTCTTTAATAGGTGGTGTCATTTTTGTCATTCCTATGACATTTACAATAGCTTTCAATGCGCCCAAAATGCTTCCTAATACCTCAGGGTACTCTTCTCCTAAATATTCATAAAGAACGACACCTAAATGACCCATTAGTTTTTCCTATAACACAAATAAGTATGATTTTATACTACTAAAATTTAGGTTTATGAAATTTTAATAAAATTTATGCTTGTATGGAATATGAATTTACCTCTTGACAAGTTTTCATGACAACGGCAATTCGTGATATCAAGTCGGCAGCTTGTTGTCTTACTTTTGCAGATTTATTGTTCAATCTCCACAAAATTGTTCCACAAATTTGTGGAAGGTATGCTTTCACTCTTTTTCCTAATGTATTCACAATAGTTCCAAAACCATTTAACATTACAACATCCTGTTAAATACAACAAATATAATAAATTCATTACAATATATGTAAAACTTGAAATTGTTTATAAAAATTATAAATATCACGAACCTCTGTTGTTTGTTCCTGGAAAGCATATAAAATACCGTCAATGAGTTGTTCTTCCAAACGAGAATCAACATCCGCGGCTCCCAAATTTCCCATTATTTTCTCAATGGTTTCCATAACCATCTTCCTATACTGTTCGTTTTCATCTTTTAAATCGTCTACCACACGATTTATAATTTCTGATGCACCAACTTTATTTGCAATTTCTACAGTCGTGTCAACAAGCTATAAAATTAAGATTTATAAAATGCTTTCTGTACTTATTGTAAGTATGCTTATTAATATTATGTAATATATACCTGTCTGTAATTTCTACGATCTAAAGCCATTCGATGGTTCCAAAAATGTTTGAAGAAATGTGGGAGGATTTCATCTTTAATGTATTGTGCTTCTACACCATCTGTTCCACAACATTGTTTCACTACCTACAGTATATTGTAATGTAATAGTAATGTATTTAATATGTTATAATTTATTATAACTTAAGGTACTTACTTTCAGAACAATCTTTTTCATTTCTTCATCAGGAGACTGGAATTCACGAATAAGAATTAACATCACCTCACGAGTATAATAATTGGCATATTCGGCGTCCATAAGAGGAATTAAATAACCAATAGCTTTTAAGAATGCAGCAAGACCTTTTCCTCTATGTGTACGAATACCTTTCCAAAGCGGTTTTAGAACAGAGTCAAAGCTCTCGATACCATATGGTGTGGCTGCTTCTGCCAATGCAGCAATTGCTAAAGCAGTGATAGTACGAACTTTTTGTTGCTCATCAACGAGACCTATAAATTAATCAATGATCTCTGATTATCTTTTGAAATTTTATTTAATAATCCTAAAAGGTAGTTTCACATTACCATGTTCTATAATTTCAACCAAACTCTTCAAATGTGGTAATATAGCACATCCCATAAGAATAGCAATCTGTTGTACAATTTTGATACCCGTGTGACGAGCTTGCCATGACTTTTTGCTGCGACACACGGCTTTAAGAAATGGAAGCAAAGAAGGAATTCCTAGAGCTGATGCGACCACAGCGAATGCTCTGGCTGTCGTGTTACGAACGTATTCATCAATATTGTCAATATCTGGTCTCATAGTCGAGATCATCGTTGCTAAACCAGCTGCTTTAGCTAAATTAGAGATAATTTCTCTACCTTCAACACGAGCATAATAATCTTCATCAATAAGTAAAGGTTCAATAACGACCAAAATCTAAAAATAAATCATATTTTTACACTTATCAATGTTAAGAGAAAATTGTTAAAATATTATATACAGTGTATAAACTTACCTTATGTACGTAGGGTCTAACTAAATCATCCAGTTTATAAAGAATACGATCAATAACCTTCACAAGAAGATGACGTTCTTGATCTTCAAGTGTAGGAGACATAAGAAGAGGGAGTATCTGATTAAATAAAGGACCCGCGCCAAATTCTCTTGCTTTATCTGTAATTTGTCTTAAAGCAGCTTTCCTCATTGGTGGTGTGCCATTTTTAATTTTTAATAGTAGCTTCATTATCTTTCTCTCTTTCTGTTCTTCAGGACTAAGCGTTTCTTCATCAACATCGACCAATAACTTATCAAAATATTGTGCGTCTTCTGGTTTCATAAAAGGCAAATTTCCTTTTGGTTGATTGTCTACGAATTTCGCAGTTTTATCTTCAGTTTGAATGAAAAATCCTTGTGGTGTGCCCGCAATAGGCGTCGGTGTAGCAGTGAGTTTCCTTGCAGGTGTGCGAATTGGAATATATCCTATATTATAAAAGATACAATTAAATATTTCTTAATCATAATTTTAAAAATCATTTATTTTGCATGATTTACCCGCAGGTGGTTGCAAAACTTTGTATCCAGGTGGGAACAGGGCATCCAGTTCATCGTCTGAGAGTGGTCTATTTCTCTCATCGATTTCTCGTTCCCAACGATATGCTTGAAGCTGTTCTGGTGTCATTGACATTAAATGTCCTGGTGTTGGAGTTGCCAATCCCATAGCTTTAGGCCCTGTTGGTGTTACACCACTAGGTGTTAAAATTGAAGTTTGATGTGGTGTAGTAAGAGGAGTTGCTGGAGTTTGTGGCGTCATAGACCCAGGTGTCTGATTCGAAGGTGTTTCATCCCATCGACTTCGACGTTTGCTAGCAGAAGGTGTTGGTGTCTCCTGAATTAAATCTCCTGCAACTCGATCTGTTCTTGGAGTCTCTGCCCAACCACTGCTATGACCAGGTGTTTCTAATATATAAAACAAACATTTATTATTTAACTATTTATTCTTGATTTGTTATCTATTTTCTTAATAAAATATATTTTATATTTACCGCGTTCAGTTTTTGGCGTCTCATCCCAACGATTTCTACGACTTGAAACAGTTTTTTCATGAGAAGGAGTTTCTCTACCAGGAGTAGCTGCACCAGGCGTTGCATGTCCTGGAGTAGCATCCCACATTCTTGTACTTACGCCTGGTGTTGCACCAGGAGTTTCTCCACCTTTACCATGGCCAGGCGTTTCATCCCACCTAATTGCAGCAGGTGTTACCTAATGACATTTTAAAAGGTAATAATTTTTATTATTTCCCACGTGTTAAAATTAGTTTCAGAAGTGTCTATTTACTTACATCTGCATTGTCCCATGATGTTGGTGTTGCAGTTGTACCAGATGGTTTCTTAGGTGTTGGAGCATCATCTGTTTGGTCCCAACGACCTCTTTTCTTAGGTGCAGGTTTAGGTTCACCATTTGCTTTCAATGTTCCCTCTTTGGCTTTTTCTGCTAATTTTTTTCTTAACTATAAATACAAATATTATGTGAATATCTTAAATATTTTTTACTTAAACATTAATGAAAAAGTTGAACGTGTTAAAATTGCTGATCATATACCTCAGTTTCTTCTCCTTTCAATAACTGTTCCCGCATAATCACGGTATATGTCCTAGAACCGATGTCTGGCGTCTTACCACCTGTAATCAGGAACCAAAAGTCACGCAGAGCGTAACCATTAGTTATTTGTTCAATAAATGCTTAAATTTTCAAAAACTTCTGAACATACCTAGCGATATTATAATGATATTTATTGTTAAAATGCCCCTAGAATATTTGAGTATATTCTAAGTAAACTACTGAATTGACTCTCATTTCCACGTTGCATATATCATCAAATTAAGTGACAATAAAAATGTTTTACAGAAGTAAATGTAACAACAAATCGTAAATAAAATATCGCGTTAATTATGCAACGGGTTTGAGAGAGTTGCAACAGCAGATGGCATATAGCATACGTACGTGAAAATTTGGTGCCATAGGGAGCACTGTCCTGCTCATGTCTTCCACATCGAAAAATACTTTAGCCATCTAAAAATCAACTCATTCTTGTTATTAATAATATTTGCACACCAACCACTCATACTATGTTTCAATATTTATGTCCTCACGAGAAATGTGTGATACAATGAGAATTTATCGACCCATATATGTTATACGTGTAAGCAATCAAAATAGTAAATAAAAAATTTGTGAAAAATGAAACTCATGAAAATATATTAAATTATAATTGAATATAAAAAAAAGTCTCATTGTATCATTTATACGACGTGACTGTAATGCTCTGTGACAATTCAATCTCGCTTAACCTTCGACATAGTATCCTCGGTAAGCAGATGATTCCAAATGTGCAGACCGTCACTAAGATTGGAAAAAAATGTAAACATTAGTATTTATTTGAAAGAATCACATCCACTCTTTTCACTCAAGCCAGTCTGTCTTATTTATTTCTTAACCCTTCCACAATCTAAGCATGAAAAGTTTTTAAATCTATTAACTGTTATAATAACTGAGATAAATATTCTAAACCCAAATATTTTAGAAAATAACTGTGCAAGCAACATATAATCTGTACCTTCACTAATTTAGATCTGATTATAATTAGTTGACTGTATATAGTAAAAGATCATTATTTTTATCTGTGCCTTTTATAAACTTATATAAAGACAATATAAAACATAATATTTTTGATATCTGAAACAACTTCTATCTCAGTTCTTATAGTTAGTAATACTACAGCAACAGAAACATATTGCTCAATGTGTATTCATTAAAACAGACTAGATAAATATACTAATATTTGTTAATATTGAAAATAACTTTTATTGCAATATATTTATATTTAATGTCTTCTTTGAACATCTATATACAAGTCTATCTATTTAATATAAAATTTTGATTTTGTGAAACATTCAATTACTTTATGTCTGGGGTGATATGTATAATAAACAAATTAAATCATATTACGAATAAATGAAAATAAAATTTTCATATATTTGCTTATAAATTATTTAAAATGTGTTAAGTTATGTTACTAATTATTTGGAAAACTAAATAACATAATTGTATACAAGTTTAAGTTCATCTTTTACATTATATTACTTTCTAATAAATATAAAAATGATACAAAACAGACATTGATAGTATGGTCATTCAGTTATTGAAACTTGTGATACTTCATAATCAAGTTTGTAGTACCATTAAATGATTTAAAAAAAAGTCAACTTGACTATTTAATAATTTGGAACAAAATAATAATATCTATTAAATTAAATTCCATTTTTGCACATTAAAATCAAGTTGACTTTTTTCCAGATATAGAAATATATTTAAAATGACCTTAGTTTTTTTATAAACTGCAGTGATAGAAGCTTTATTGTGCACATATTTTGCTGCAATATAATTAGCACTTTTATGCACTAAGTGATCTTAGTCTAAAAAAAGAAAAATTATATTTAACTCTATTAATTAATTAATCTTCATTATTATTTAGTATATAATTATTATTCTTTTACTCATTATATTGCTCCAAAATATCAACAAGGATAATAATATATAAACACACTTAATATCTAATTACCTGTTTTGTTTTCAAATTGCTTAATTTAAGAAGAAAAAAATACCAACCTTCTGCAAAAGGATCGACACGCTCAGGAGATATAATCATTCTTCGTCTTTTTTGCCTATATTCATCTTCTCTGTCAGCTATGGTGGGTCGTCGCCTGTCCGCAAAAGGATCGTAATCCTTTTCACTCTGGAGCATAAAAAAATTAAACATTATTAAATTAAAATTATTAATACCATTAGCAACATTAATAATAATGAGAATAATATTGTTTTCAAAATATTATACCTGTGCAACATCGTTGAGTAATGCTGCTGGTGCAGTATAGCCTGGTCTTTTATTAGTACTAAAAGTTGTTGGTTCATAGTCCTCATCCTTAAAAAAAAAATAATACAATTCATAATTTATTATTATGTTTCAATAAAAACAACCATTATGGTAAAAAATGAAATTACCTCAATCTCATCATTAGCTGCAATAGATGTAACATAGCCTTCATATTTATTATTACTCCCATCGTAAATATCTTGATCATAAAACCCAGTCTTTCCTAACCCCACTTGGTCCTTTTCAGTAGATGCATTTTGAATTTCTTTTTTCTTTGACTGTATTTCTCGTATTTGTGCTTCAATATCTATATAGATCAATACAAATACAAATTACATTAAATTTACTAAGAATCTAACACAATGCAAAGCTAGAATAATTAAGATTAACTATTAGCAAATAAATGTTTAAATATCAAATTTACTTGTGTTGTTTTTTATTACTGAATCTAATCAAAGGAATTTAGATAAGGATTTGTAAATATTCGGTAATTAAATTACATAAATGAATAGAGTCGCAGGTAATAATTTAAAATAAAGTATAATTCAAATCATAAATACCAGAATTTAATTTATGACAAACGAACCTTCATGCGTTCTGGGAATGGAATCCATTGTTCAGCATCAAAATTTTACAGAAAAATATCCTCCAGAACATGAAAAAGATTCACCAAAGAACCAAATCCCGTTTTCTTTACCAATCTTTATATTGGTAATGTTATAAGATGGTACACTATCAATTATTTCCAAATCATAAAAGTGCGTTTACATGAGTATTCAATTTAAGGCTAGCAAAATGTTCAATAAAATTTGTTATTTTATGTATGAAAATGAGGTTTGGAATATCTACACGACCGTATACACAACGATAGAATGTAATTCGGAAGACGAAATCGTAATAGTTCACAAATTAATCCTCTTTGTTTTTGTCACTAATGAAAATTTGTATGAACATTGAAACACTATCACCATGTAGTCGTGGAAAGGTGGAGTTAATCCCTATTGCAGTTTTTGTCGCACATTATCGCAATTCTTGTCTAACTCAAGTACGTATATCTGTCCTTATCGCACAATATTGCGATTTTTATCTAGCAAGTTATGTGCTGTCATCTATCCTTACTGTTCCCATTCAGTCCTCCTGTCCAGTTGCTGTTACTTTTGTATCAAATAGATGGTAGCATATGCCTCTTCCGTAAGCAAGGAACGCAATAATGTGCGACAAAGATAGATATATATACTGGTGTTAGATACAGACAGCAATAGTGATTAGTTTCACTTTGTCACCGCTACGTGGTGATAGGGTTTCAACGTTCAAGTGTCTGTAAAGCGAGCAAATTTTCATTATTATGAAAAAAAAATTGATTAAGAACCTTGTTGAATGTGACTTTTGTGATCTCGTCTTCCAAATTAGATTCTCATCTTTTTTTTTTATACGCCATCTGATGAGCAAGATGCACGAATAAAAATTTACAAATTCCCTCCAAATAAGTAGATTATTTTAAAAAGCTGTGCCTTCACATATATTTTTATACATGTAATGATGTTTGTGGCAATTATAAACGTATATAAAAAGAGAGTATATGTATATAGATGGAGTTTACATCTGACTTTGAACGAATTAAAGTACTAAGAGTATATAATTCATTTTTTAAAGAATCATTCGTTTGTAATTTAAGATACAATCCCATTTAATTAACTGTTTTTACTACATTATCATGTTTTTCAACAATCGCAATATACACGGAAATTTGTTATATTTGATTCGATATTTTACTTTGTGTATACGTTGAGCTCGCGGTAATTATAAAGAAATTATACAAAAATAACAATACTAATATCACTATTATAGTAAGAATATTTAAACGTAGCCTAATGCAAATTATTTGTTATTTCAGACGCATATATAATATGATATAACGCAAATATTTAGGGTATGTTACTTTACAATACAGCTAGATAATACAAGGTAAACAATGCACGAGAATCATTATCAACAAATGTTGACTGATAAAGTAAAATTTATAGCAATTATATCATTTCGCAGGAAGAAAGAAAAAAGAAAAAAATATGATGTTTTCTTAATATTTAAACGTATTTAATACTTCAGTTATTTTTAACACGATTGAAAAGTTGGTCCGATAATATATCAACGATAATCTGGTAATTTATCAGAACTAAGCACCCCATGTTCTACAAGGTATTTATTATGATTTTTATCGCATTATCTTTGTAAATTTAATTACGCCTCTGTTGCTGTGATTTATTATCGAATCCTCTGATATACATATATATATATTACATTTACTATCTATTGCAGACATGTTCTGAGAAGTACCCAGTTTTTATTTCATTTCACAAGTTCTGCAATATTTATTGCTGAAGGAAAGGAGGATCTACGCGAAAGTTTTAAAGTAACCACGATGGTCATTAAGGAGCAGGATTATCATCTATTTGTCTCTCAGACATTTCTTAATCATTTCTTTACAATTAAATTCTTTCATCTAACTTTAGGAATATTGATTACCGAAGTATTTATATTTTATAAACATGTTATTCTAAAATCTTATCAGATTTATCATTCAGTCTCATAAAATGAGTAGTACGTGGTTCTTCGATGCAATCCTAAACGATGAGAAGTATTACGTAAATACGTTTTCCGATCCTTTTAATATATGTATATATAGGCATGTATTTTATCCAATTAACGAATTTCGAGTTGGTAACTGATTGTGAGTTTCTTGTCTTAAGCAGCTGTAGGAAATTTTAATTTCTTTTTCTCTTTTCTCCTTCAGGTGTAGTGCATAATCAGATGAAACATCGTTTACCATAAATATTTCCCATACTGATAATCGTTCTATTCGGAAACACTTTGTATATGTTTTTTCATTACTTGTTGTATAAACTGTGGCTGACGCAAACGGGAGAAAGGTTGGTTTAGCTTGTACAAATAATGCACAAGATTAATAAAACAATCCAAAAGGATAAAATAACAGAATGTAATTAAGAAAACCTTTGCAGCTCAGGCAGATGGCCGTTCCTTATCGTTCGATGCAAATTACAAATTTTCCATTATAACTGGCAGTTTGATTATGAATTGGACAAATATTAACTCATGACGCGAAAAAAATGTATCTGAAATAATCGTGCGAATAAGCAGAAGATTTTAACTCCTTACCTCGTGGTACAAGATAAAAATTGCAGTACAAATCGACCTAAAAAATGTGTCAATATTAACTTGGAATAAATGCGTCATCTATGACTTCAAGAGAATATGCACGAAAATCACGCTTTCTCACGTTCTTCGGTAAACGATGACGTCAAGATTCAGCTGAAAACAGATTCCTCTGTGTTTTTGGGGATTTTCGGATTACCTGATTTCGTCTTTTACCGTCCCCGGTAACGTTTAATGAATTCTTGAAGTTCTTCTTTCTACGAAACAACGCTTCGAAGTAATTTCGATAGAAAATCAAAGATCGTGCGGTATATTAAAATCCATGTATAACTGCAAATGTCGATATGTCGCATTATCGTTGATCATTAAAGTAGATAGATTTACGAGCACGTCTTACGTTCGTTAAGCTGAAGAGAAGCCATTAATAGTAGGTTGTTATCGAATGTCCATTTCCGCGGGTGTGGTTTATCAGCGAGACATTAGATGAGGTTAAAAATAGAAAATACTTTGTCATAATACATAGGTATATACGACCGATATATGACTTCAGTATATGCTATGATATTATCTATATCCGAAGATATTGGAAAGATATAAAGATCAAATATACATCCATATGTACACATACAAATTGGCTCGCAAAGGTATTCGTACATTCACCATGAAAAATTTTCATGTGCGTGTCATGCGTATTATATAAAACATTCTGAAATTTTATTAACGCTGTGATGAGACACGACTGATATGACTATGTCGGCAAAACTCAAATCCAATTTGAAAATATATATGCATACTTAGAAGTTGCAAGGTATTTACTGTAAACTTATATTTTGTGAAAAGTTAGTAATATGAATAATTAGTAGGAAAATCTTAGGCATATTATAATAACTATTAAAGTGAATGATTGCCTGTTCAAATATTTTTGTGTCTGCAAAATATATACATCTTGCAATTTCTATATACGTTTACAAAAAACTCAAAAAAAAAGGAATCCCAAAAATCCAAAATTCTATCAAATAATAGTTATTAATAATCATAATACTTGGGCGTCGTTACAGTGCCAATAAAATTTTGAAATGTTTCGTTTAACATACGTGATAATGTTCATGAGAAGTGTGCGACTACTACGAGAGCTACACAGTTGCATTTTTTACCACTATCTGCATATGTATCTAACAATGTGGAATGATTTATTAGATTAATTTCCTCAATAGAAAATGTTATGTTAATGTAACATTTCATCTCTAGCTATGTGTATGTTAATGAAATATAAATTACAAAGGGTTTACAGATTAATTTCTTAAAAACTGAAGTTATGTTCATATTACATATGATTTGCAATTTTTTTTCCACTATTTTCCACAGGGTTATTTTAATATTTTCGTAATCTATGCGTTAAAATATATCGATTGGCATATAACACGTGCATTTTATAAGATATGACTTTGCAAATATTTCCTTCCTATGTTATTCTCAAGACGATGGTAATAATGCGACAAAAAGTTTTGAAGAATTCATTAATAATTTATCATTAATTGCTATTTTTATCCTTAGAATTTGATGAACTTTGGAGTACGAATTCATAACATCATAATAAATTATCCTCTTTGAAATTATGACACCTTCACATGTCTATTACATTTGTATAATCAGCATCTATGAAGCAACGTGTAAGATATTTTCCTCCGACTTTTTACGTACTTATTCACGTGTTTTTTTTTTTTTTTTTTTTTTGAGTAAATAAAAGCGGATTGAGTTACGATTAATTATATAAAATATACATGAAACCAGGAGGCGAAGAAGGGAATAATAGATCATATCAATTGTTAAACACAATAATATCCAATAATAGATTAAGATAAAACGTCTCTCGAAATTGTATCGATGGTATCAATTAATATTGTATAATACAAAATGTACTCTCTTCTTCTAAAAATAAAATTCGAAGGATTATAGTATTTATTAATTTCAATCGCGCTCACGTTATCAGGCTTTACGCTTCGCTTTCGTAATATCAAATTTTTCGAATTATATTTAAAGATACTAACAAACACATAGTACGAAATTTCATGTACCTGAATCTAATTAACTTGAACATAATAAATACAATGATATAAATATTAATAGAAAATTTGAAGGTGCAAAATTGCACAGAACGCGTTTAATATAAGAAAATATATAAAATACGAAATAGTGTAGTGCTTTGCGTAATAGTTGATGGGTAAAACAATTTTTTGTCAAGGCTACACTATTTCAATTATATTTTTAAAAATATAAATCTCTGTAAAAAGCCGCAGTTTGATAATAACCAGTATTTCTGTAGCCACTGTTTGGACGAAATCTATATGTTTGTAAAATGTTTACTAAAAGAAAAGGAAGAATAATTTTACCGATGCATGATTCATATAACACAGCTGATTATAGCTGATCTCTGCAAACTTTTCGATTAGTTAATCTCTGCTAATCATACTGCCGTATAAAGATGGCATAAAAGATGAATACATATTTCTTTGAAAAAAAGCAAATGTTTGTTATCGTTCAACAACGGAAACTGATAAAATCCAAGTTCAAGAGAGAAATCTAGCGACGTATAGTTACTGGTGATTATTTCCTCGATTGCGTAAAAAAATGAAAATCAAGGGAAGCGAAATCATTAAAGTTATCTACTTTAATTGACTGTCCGCTATCTCTATCGTTTCTTGAAATAGTTATTTACACGGTGTTCTATGTTAATTGTCGATAGGTTGAAGTCCTCTACAGTCTAGAAAAATAATTTACTTTCAAAGAAGGTTTCGCTGTACCACGAGGATTATTAATATGTATAATATAGATAATTGATTCAGATTTCTTTCAAATTTTACCATATATAGGAATCGATTAATCGAACCACTGGCCAGCCTCTTTTTCATCTTATAAAAAATTTATTAAAAATTTCAGCAACTTTCGTAAGCCAACTGTTATGTTTTATGATTTCATGTATTTATTTGTCTTTCAACTATTCAATATGAATATGAATACGAACATGAATATGAATGTGAACATAAATATGAATATGAATATAAAATTGATGCAATGAATGAAAAATAATGAATTTATGTAATGAAATTGAGAAGTCAATAAATGTGTAATGTGGAGCCGCATATGATTCATATTGTCCTCTTGATAAATTGTAATTAATAACTCGAAGAATAATACGAATGATTAGCAAGAGAACAAGCAGATAATTTTTTCTTCCGAATGTATTTTCTTTGATTTTTTTAATAACATATTACGATAACGGTTTAATAATAACGATATATCATTTTTATTGTTGTTTCGTTTTCTCTACTCGGTCTCGTATTGCGTTTTTTTCTAGATACCTCTAACTTTTATCTGAATGTGAAGTGGTTAATCGAGTCAGCGGTCTTTCAGATCACATGAACGCGATAAAATTAACCGGATGAGAATCTATCAAGTATGAAATTTCGATAGATCGAGAAATTTATTTTGAGCGATATTTTCGGTAGAGTATCTAGAATATGTACATAATCGGGTCATTCCTAATCCGATAAGGAATGTCAATAATTAGTATCGACTGAGGAAACTTACACTTGTATAATTTATGTGGCGAATAGAATAGTAGATCTAAAACTAGAGCCAGAAAGGTAAAAACCATTGGCTTCTTAATCAATCATTATTTATATCATCGATTGTAAAGATTACCAAAATGGATTATTCTATAATAATTTAGCTTGTTTTTTACTCCAATGTTTATTATTTAATATTTGTATTAACATACTTTGTGTAATTCAGATAAAAATGGTATTTAGGTAAAACGAAGAATCAAATTGTAGCGTAATTGAAGAGTTTTCCAATAAAAGAGCTTGTAGGTATCTTCTAGCCAAACAGTTGAATTATTTTAAATTTCAATTATTTTCTAAATATAAAATAGGAAACAAAGTTTTCTAAGAGATTCTTTATAAGTTCTATACGAGCTTCTTTATAATTATCAATTTAAAGATATAATCAAAAAGCTAGAAAGCTTAAAGCTAATATTAAGAAATTATATCTAAGACCTTGAATGTAATTTGGTCAATTTGCCATTTCGCCTTATGGCGAATAAGAAATCTTCTCGATTATAATACACGCAAATTAATTGCGACAGTTTACAACTTTGACAGTTTACATAACTAGATAGCTTTTACTATTGATAGGATTATTCCGAGGTTTCCTTGCTACGTATACCATATCTTTTTGTAATGGAAAGTTCAACAATGAGTATTAAGCATGCGAGCATGATACGTTATAAGTAAGATACACGATGAAACGAACTCCTTATAACATAGCTGATAAGTATACGCCGATGGAAATTCCTGGATTTAATTTCACTCTAACGAGATTTTTATGTACACCGGGAGAACTTGGAAAGGGAAAAATAAGACGAACCGTAATATCTGATGACCGTTCGATACAAAGAAAAAAAAAAAAAAAGAAATAAATATTTCATTTCTCTTAGAGAGAGCACAACCACAAGTGAAAAACATGATAAATCATATTTCTCGTCTTTTATAGATGAGCAATATTAAAATTGAATAGATTGCCAAGCAATTCCATATCAAAGTTGTGTTTGCGTTTGATTTTGGGATTAAATATGTGTTCTTCTTATCCTCTTATATATTTAAGATGTGTTAATAACAGCAGTTATTGTAGATTCCTATTAATTTAATTGAAGCAACATGACAATTACACAAACATTTAATTCTTAAAAATCACTGTGGATCTATCGCCTATTTTCAAAAGATTTATAAGCATCGTCAAATGTATGAGATCATTCGCTTCTTCGAATGTGTATTTCGCATTAAAATATAACTTTTCAGCCACAAAATAACATAAAAGTTATGAAAACTAAGGAAAATAGCCTTATTATATTTTTCTGCTCTTTGATCTTCATATACAGGCATGCAAGAGTATTTAAACGTTCATTGTGGAAAACTTGTACATTTTAAAATTTCATTAGCACTATATCGAGACACTATTGTCATAATTACATTACCGGTTATATGTAGTTGGACACTTCATGACGTTAATTTAAATTGAATGCTTTGCAATGCCTTTATTTTTCATTATTTTATTATAAATCTGTTAATTCGTCTGTTAATTCTTCTGTGGCTCGTATGTGGCTTACAATGTAAGATACTAAACAAAGTAAAAATTAGACTTCTGCAACAATGGCAACGAGTAGATATATTAATCCTTATGATAGGCAATGTATATTGGCAAAATTTAAACCTAATCTAAAAATTTATATAAAAGTTACAAGACATTTACTGCAAACATATATCCAATAAAAAAATTAAACGCATTCAATACGTGTTAAAAATGGTCCCAATATGAGATATCTGAAGATATGTCGAATATCTTGCGCTAATTATCTATAATGACGAGGTAAATGATAAACACCGTATCGCAAAAAAATTAAGCTACTCGTCGGTTTCATCAGAAAGCTTGAAGCGATCATCATTACCTTGGTCATAGAGCAACGTCAATTATATAATTTTTCTTTCGCTCGGTCCCATCAACGGAAACTAATCATCGGACGATCGAAGAGCCACTATCATCAATTTGTAAACAAATTCCTACAACCGTGAGCCATCGTTGCATCGAATTTAATATCACAGCCTGGTATTACCACGCACAGCGTGCCTCTTTATATTTTTCAACACACCCAAACAACTGGTAAATATAACGCCGCATGGAACGATCGGACTTTTGTTGTACCGTTTCAATGGGCTGCTTCGTTAATTCGACGTGCATGTCCATCAGATACCTATCGTCGATTCCTCTTTTAAAAACGTTTTCTGAAAAATTCTTTTCTCTTCCCTTTTTCAGAATGAATTTTTGTGAAATTTTCGATAATGGCGAATTTTGCTTGTTCCTTTTATTCGGATTATTTTTCATCCGTCCTCGAACGAGGTCGATGAGACTCGTTCGAGTTACGAGGTTTATTGTTAGATCGGGGCGTATTATTAATTCAACCATCGTTCCAGATACGACATTAAGGAAGAACGAAATGAGTTTCCCTGTTTCTTTTTTTTTAACTTAACTTCATTTATCGGTAGGTATACATCGTAGGATTAAATTGATAATAAAAATTAACTAGACCGTTCGTGTAATAGTTCATTGGGTTTTTCTATGGCTTACAATTTTTCATTCTTATCGTAAGCGTTGACCAAAATTTGGACCAAACGACTTGAACTTTCTTGAGAAGCCAGAAGGATTAGTAGCAGATAATGTGTAAAAGAAATATTAAAAAAATTTAAACAACATATTTTGGACATTTATATCAGTTATATACATACTGATACATACATACTTCATCGACATCGGTTAACATCGCTATAAGTTTGCAGTTCTTCGCGAGTTTTAGCCTGTAACTGCAATAAATTTGAAGAATATTTTCATGATTGTACATGCGATGACTAATAGAATTTGAACACATACAAAGCTGCGTTGGGGGTTTCGTTTTTTGAGAAAATCGAAGTTGATAATTGAGAAAATCGAGTTTGATAATTTGTGAAGTATACGTAAATCCGTTTGATTCTCAGATAAACAGGAGTAGATATTCGATAATCTATAATCGATGAATTATATTGCATATGGAAATAAATATAAAAAATGTAGAATAAAACATATCTAAACTTCATTGTCCCCAAAACGAGAGTATAAACAACAAAATTTTATTCTTCATTTTCAATTTATTTGTGTAGAATAACTTCTTATCAGTTGTCCATTCCTGTCCAGCCGACAATTAATCAAATTCACGTACCCTGTATCTCGTAAATTTTCAAACTCGATTTTTTCAAACACGAAACCTCCGGCGCACTTTTGTCATTTTTGATTTTCGTCTTGCGTATAAATAACCATTTCAATCATCATTATGTATTTTCTTCGTGATAGTATATTTGAAGAAGAACAAACTTATTTTTACATTGTTTTTAAATGTTCCAAATGATCGAAAATTATCTGTTTTAACGAGTATTCTTCAATTACTGTAGTGTTCACGCGACTGGGGTAAATCAACAGCGGTTTAGATTTGGTTCTAGTAAGCAGCCTATGGATAAAGCAAGTGGCACTGCGGCGAGTTCGATTCTTTCCGCGCCAAACGAGATACGCAATCAACTGGTAGATAGAGTACGCGGTGTTTACAATGCTTTTAAGACGCACCTTGTAAGCAAATATGCAGCGAAGGCCATGGTAACAGAGGCGCAATGAATCTATTTTCATTTCGCATATGTTATGCGTTTGCGCGTGCTATGAAACCTAATAATAAAATTGAAGAAAGACAATGAAGCTCGTTGAAATGGTTGGCAAACATCGGCATGCCTTCATTGATAGAATGGAATCAATCGCATTATTCGAAAGTGATAGAACCTCTCCTCTCTTTGTGCGCGTATCTTGAGAAATTAAAAAGAAATCGATTCTTTTTTAAAATGTCTACAGATTAGATTACCTCGAGTGCAAAACCTAATTCATCGATTTTCTGTTACACGTAAATGAAAAATCTCTATTTTTTAAATTAATTCCTCAAGTTTTCGAGCTTCTAGATTTACTTCGAAAGTATCAGCAGCAAGAGTAGATTACACGTACACGCTAGACGTTGAAAACAAAAGTGTGCGAATCCCGATTACTCAACAAATCGAGTAATTTACTAAAAATGTCTAAAAAAGCGTGAACATAAAATATTCAATATGTTATGTTATCGTCGTTATGTTATCTAGGTTTGTTTTGAAAAAAAGAACGAGTTCCTCCACCTTTTCACGATTAAGCAGCTTATCGCAATAAGTTAATAACGTAAACTTGCATCGAGAAAAATATGGCTTAGTTCACCTTTGTTCCTGGTGCCTCGTATAAATTCAAATTGAAGCGTTAAAAGAAACGTAAAAGTAAAAATGCACATAATGCACGTAATATGCAGACATATATACGAAAGAAGCAAAGTACAGTATCCGTCATGATATTTAGTAGGTGAAACAAATTTTTGCGTCTTTAGTTCTGTTCATAGAAATATCAATTTACATAAACATTCTACCCAAACATCTACCTAAATATAACTTATTCTTATACGTATATTCTAATATGATCTATTTTTAATCAAGAATTTTTAAGGCGCTTCAAAATTATTACTTGCGAGTTGATACCAAGTGGAAACTAACGTTTGCAGAAAATATGCTGTTAACGTGCAACAACTTATCTGACAGGTGCATAAGTTATTGTTAATGATCGGACATATACGGTGCATCAGCGTAGAATGTTTCGCACGCCGTTCCGCAAACAAACTGATTTAGACGGTGTACGTGAGCGTCGTGCGAGATGAAAACGGGCCACGGCGAAATTAGCATGAGAAAACGTTCTGAAGCGGGATTGAAATGTACGGTCCGACGAGTGTAAGTCAATGTGACGAGGAGAATCAGCGGTTGTCGAGGAACGAGATGTCATGCGTATGCAGCATCTTTCTATCAAGCTGACACGTTCTGCGTATGTACATTTTCGAAATGCAGAATGTGTAAGAAAAAGGAAAGCGTAATTGAATATAGTATGACCAAGATTAATGATAGACACGGTATTTCTGCTTAACTTTAAATGGAAATGTTCAGTTGACGTCAGTATGTAGTCCTTGCATTGTTGGTTTTTATTATATTTAAATTATCCTACTATTTCTTCTTAGAATGCATTAAAATAGAAAGGAGAATTAAGAATGGACAAACGATCGAATTCCTTCGCTTTATAGAGGACTATCGTGCAGATGATCGTATTTTCGAATAATTAGAGAAAATAAGTTAAAGCGAAGGATTTTATTAAATGTATAAGTAACGATCTCAATTTTATTTTTGAACTTCAAGTCAATATCGATGTTGTATTTTTCTTTGCGTTACGTTAATCTGTACACGTGTACGTTAATTTCTCCATGATCCTTTGAATATTTACGTACAACGTCTTTATTTTTCAAAGCGCCCGTGATTTATATTGGATCATTATCATTAAAAACTGGTTGAAAATACATACATAATTTTTACGAATAAGTTTGTTATGAATAACTTAAAACATGATACCTAAGCAAAGAATTCTTTTATTCGACAAATATTATACTAAGTAGGTATTATACATTCTGTGGATTTCAGGAACTTCCAATTTTCTATGAATACACAAACATCCATGATCCATACAAAATATTCTAAAAATTTCCATATATTTTTAGTTTAGATTAAAATAGGAGAGATGTAGAGATCCTAATCTTCCGCATAGTAAATCAGAGTAAACGTATAACTGTGAGTATTTTATATTCCTGTTTTATTTTAATTTTTCTCCAATTATCAACAGATATCCTAACAACATGTTCCACGCTGGCCGATAACGATAAGCGATACACGGTCGATATACCGCTTAATTTTTTACTAATAAAATGCTTCTCGATAATGCAGTATTAGCGACAATATGTCCAGTCTAGAACGTTAGAGACTTCAAAATCAATTACGGTTTATGACGCAATTCTCTTGACTCATTATCACAACCGGTTACGTTACACCAGACGTGTCCGGGACGAACAATCGAGATCTAATCAAAGTTCAATAATTGGAGGCGGTTCGACGATTTCTTCGAGGAAGGAAGCCCCCATGGCGAGGGTGGACAATACACAAAGTGTGTAATGACTCATCTCTAACGTGGATGTATCGCGTACTATGTCAGTAACGGCAGAATACATCATACGAAATGTGAGATGCTCGTTAGTCTCGTTCCAGGTGGCTCGTTATCGCTGGTAGCAGTGTGTCAAGTATCACATAAGTTAGCCTCAACGCGTGACACTCGTGTAATACCTAGTAAAGGCAAAATTATGAAAGAACCTCGGGATTCGATAAGAAGGAAGGGAGAGAAAGGGACGAAGAAGAACAGATTCGTTCGATGATGTGCGGTGAAAGATCCATTGACACGACGACCCGCTTCTTCGAACTTGCGAATCAAGCCGGATGCATCTGAAAGAGACGATGCACTTTGATTTTTGTATATGCCCCGAGTATACGGTCGATGCAGCGCGTTAAACAAATATTATCAAGCGAACAGTGAGCTAAATTGACTGAGACGATACGTAGTTAGGTACGAGTGGATTTAAAGAATTTGCAATCCTTTTTCATTGCTTACGACGTATCGTCGTTTATGTAATAAGAAAATTATCGAACCTTTTTATTTAGACGAACAATCTTTCATTACCGGATTATTCTAAGAAATTTAGACATTGATTAGCCTTTGCATTTATTGATTCTTTTTACATAGACGTTCAAAGAAAAATATATAGGAATAAATCTTCAATCCTTAACCGGTAAAAAATAATATCATATAAGTGCTATAAAACTGCAGAAAATTAAATTTGCATAATACTAGTTTTTAAAAGGTCTACGTCGCGACTATTGATCCTTCCTGTACGAATAATAGCTCAAATCATGCGATACAACATACATACGCTTATAAGTTAATACCTGTCTGAATCGCTTCCAGGCTAATATTAAACGATCGGTGGAATTGATAATCATCACAATTGAGTCATTCTGACATCAATTGACTTCATAAATTGAAACGAACAGGAAAAATAACGTTTCAAACATTGTCTTTTAAATTTATCTTACAATTTCCTATTACATATTTGCATCACCTTGTTGCAACAAATAAATAGATTTGATGTATCATTCGTTTCTCGAGGATTGTACATTAATGTACTTATGTAAAACGTTGATGTACGTATTTGTGTAAACAGTAAGTGTACTTAATGCGATGAAATTAAGAAATTAAGAGAAAACGAAGTTAACCCCAGTTTAATCAGATTGGATGTTGAAATTGTTGAGGGGCTCGATTGTTGCGCATTATCGAAGAAACAAAGAAGACAAGCGAACATGATGAAACACGCTGCAGAGAGAAGATTAGATCCTGGAAGTCCGCGTGTTCAACGAAAATTATTTAACGTGGAATTAACAGAAACGCGGATATAATCTGCGTCCCAGTGATGAGATTATGGTAATACAACTTGTTTGCTGCTCGACGTGCAGTGACAGTTAGATTTAACCGCCCTTTCAGCGATATAATTGTAAATGGTAAAAATGAGCGTGTATATGCCTTTGGAAACGTGATTCGCGAAATTCGAAACATATATATCTTGTATGACACGCGACATTTATCCCCCGGCTTCTATATTTATTCAGCGGATTTGGCACGATACTGATCTGACCTAATAATCGACTGGCACCTAGACACGTTACAAATCTCTTTCTCATCGTTCAGATATGTCTTCCGGCTGTTTGAGTACTTATACAACTTACACCTTGCTCTGCCGGTCGAAAGTACACGGAAAATGTTTCCAGTTTCAGCAAGATGTATTTTAATCGTAAAGTTATGGATAAATGAGAAAATCTACAACCTCGCAGTTCTTGCAATGATCTTATTATCATTATTATACTCGTAACTATATTATATAATAATATCGTATAACTATATGATAGAGAATATTTCAACATTGCTAAGTTGTTTTTTAGGAGCCAACAAGCAATAAATTTGGCATTTGTAATTGCCAAATCTTGAATAATTTTAGAATAACTTTCCTCCTTGTCAAGCTTTTTATTTTCAAACTCAAATTAATTTATAAGTTATAAATCAGATTGACTAGGCTCTTCTAAAATAATAGAACGGTTTCTGACATTTATGCAAATAATGATATTTAAATATATATGTATACCATAGTATATACATGTATAAGATAATATATATATAATCAGTATATGTAATAACGTATATTATTATCATCATTTTTATAAATTTAAATAACTTATTAATCTGTTGACTCCGAAAAAGTGCTGCTTCTAATTATTAATTCACCATTAATCTAAACATCTTTGACAGAATCATATTACTATAAATTGACCAAAGTGTCCGGATACTTATGATTGTTAATATATGCACCCGCAGCGAAAAATCTGTACAAGAGGGTATTTCGTATAATTGCGGTAAAAGAAGAATAACGAGTGGCTTGATCTTATTCAAGATCGTTTAAAGAGAACTTATTCTGTTTTCTCGATGGGAGAGCTTTCGTTGGAGCATTCGTCGTTATTATTGCGTCGGAAGTAGGAAGCTTCGAAGATATTGTTGTGGTATTATGATAATGGCTCGGTAGCTTGAGGCTGCATATTTACAGAGTAGAGTCTAGAACGATAAACAAGCTGCACATGGTGTTCACAGCCATCCAAACATTAGATATATTGAATCATTCAATCGCGTAATTCTTGGCAGATTATGCGCCACTCACTTTTGTATTTCGTATACTAATACATTTAACCCGACATATGCACGCGCGTAAAAAAATTATTTTCCTCCGTTTGACGTCTTGCTTCTTATCTAAAGATTTTCAAATGTCTATTTGGCGTCTCGTTTAATAAACGCATCAACTATTTGTTCGAAACATTCCGCGTTGAATGTCAAGGATCCGAGACATTTTACGTAACATCATACTGCAGAATAGCAGTCGAAAATTATACCCGTTCGTTTTTGAACGGTCGACTGTTCAATGAACTTAACAGCGTACGATATAAAAAAATATAAACCATGATCTACACCCACGATATCGTGCTACGTTTTAAAATCATTCGGAATTAGATTTATTCGCCTGCCGGTTACTGACTTAGAATTGAGAGATAATGAAACCATTTGCGATAAAGGATCAATTAATGGCTCACCATACACGGCGTTACGATACATTCCGTTCTGAACAAAATTTTATTTCCTCATTGTCCAACATCGTCCAGCTTACAGCTGCGAGCTTATAAAACAGGAAAGTATAAGTGGGGAAATTTAATTCATAAATACGACTAACTGCATTAAGATAAGCTTCATTTTTATCTTTCATCCTGTGTAATATAGGATTGATATAATGACACAGGATATAATATGGAGTAGTATTAAAAATAAATTTTGTTTACTCTCGGAACCATTATAAATATAGAATAACTTTCTACTCGTTTCCTTTCTTTTTATCTCGAGTAATAATTTAATTTGGGTAAATATTAATAATCTTCCTAAATTCGAGTAATAATTTACACCTATTACAGGTACGTTCTTCGAATTTGAGATACCTCGTGATACCATCGGGACGTTTTTCCCCCTTTTTTTCCTCTCCTCTATTTCTTCGCTGGTGTGACTCGCTCGACGGTTGTTTTTCTGTACGGTAGAAGTAATTTTTAATTTCCTAGTAACATATATTTATTCAACAGGAAAGAGCGAGATATGTAATCGATGCTTCTAGCATTTAATTATAACATTATGTACAGTGTAATTTTTCCGCAAAAATGTTATACCGCGTGTCTGGCAAATATTTCCTTGATAAATACTATCGTTCTATAATAAATATCGTTCTATAGTAGAAAACACGATAGAAGTCGATAGTAATACACGTTTAACTTTATCAAATTAAAATATTTATTGATTTAAATTATAATAATAAGTAGAACAAAAGTAAAATTTATAACCGATCATCCAGAATCGCAATTGTGACAAATATAAAAAGACATCTTGATAGGTACATTTTTCATGTGCCCAATTCTTACACTCACTACATTGCACCAATCTCTTCGTCTGGTTTCGTCGTGCTGTAGGATTTCGTGCATACCTGACAATAATATTCTTTATCTTCTTCGTTATTAGATTCATTATTTTCGTATAGATATTAAAAGAGCGTTGCAATCGATCTCGGTTATACTTTCGAATGTAAATTATAAATTTTGACTAACGAGACGCTTAAAACTGTTAAGTAACGATCGCTGTTACTTAGAAAAAGGCCAGATTAGAATATAGAGAAAACAACTATTTACAAAGGAAATATTTATATTACAATTTTCAGTAAGAAAGTGTTACTTTAGGATATCGTACATCATTATAGAGAAGTTATTTTATTCGCTATATACATATTTAATTGCGTATCTATATTATCTAACATTGATGGGTGTATTCCAAATGTTATTTCTCATTGTATATTTAAAATTTGTGTTAATATCTATTACATGTTTTGAGATATTTAACGCATTACATTGTATAGCCTGTTACCACGGGTTGTACCAAATGCTTAACATTTTCATTACATCGCTTTAATTATAATTAACTATAGTATTTATGTACACACTAGAATCTTATAAAATTACAATTATATAAAAACATTAATTATTTTCAAGTGTAAATTGTCTATGCATGTTTTTCTGTATCACGTATTTCTATGTGCGTTCAATTTCCAATTTAACGTGCACGGGAATCATTATTTAAACTAAAGTATGGAAATTAAAACGCATGACCTCACGATTAATTGTGAACTCTTATGCAAATATTAAATGATGAATACAACATGATGAATATGTCTTCAAAAATCTAATGTCCACTGACATCGTCATCATTGAATATTGAACGAACTAGAATCATAAAATCATGCTTACAAGAATCTCACAAACTAATACCTGACAACGAGTCAGGTTTGAGCTGGAGGTGAAGAACTTTAGTGTTAATGTTCTTCGTCAGCATCATCATCGATATCCAAAGAACCGAAAATGTGAGGCCACGCTTCTAGTACCTGCAAATTTTGCAAATTTTCAATCTAAACACTCAAAAACGGTAGAACATTTGTGATATCTAAAAATGTCAAATTCTTCTACCTGAATCAAGTATGACCAGGTCCAGCCGAAACATTGGAGGAAACAGCTTGCCACAATTATCGTCGACCAAAACACCAGTAAATTGAAAGTCATAGATCTAAACTCATTGGAAGGTAAACTCTCAAAGTTTTTTGTCCGGGATGAATGTAAGTAATCAAAGATTTCACCGATCGTCATCGTTAGCCTCACACAAAGCTTTAAAAGTACTAAAACAATAAAATTATATCTGTAATATTCGGAAATCTCGATTTTCTTTACTTTGGTCAAATATAAGCTGTCAAAGAACCTGACGTAAATACGTATTATTATTCAAAAAGCACCAAACAAATGAAGACAGTACAATCACATCTGTAGTATCTGAAAGACTTTAAAACTTCTACTCGGCTGTAGAGTCTGAGCAGTGAAGAATTCTCAGGCTTACAATGATAGTTCGTACACGATTATAAGTTGCAAGATATAAAAAGTTCGAAAGAGCAAGAGAGTGCATGAGAGACAGAAATCGTGTGTGACAGACAGAAATAGTGAGTGAGACGGAGAAAAGTAGAGGAAATATATTAAGGGGGAGGTGGTATATTGGACGCATTCATTTAAATAATAAACTGAATAGGAAACCTGTTTTCTGACATTTATGAGATGTAGTAACATTTAATAAATACAACAAAATTCGTTTCTATTTATCTTCAGGAAAGTGGTGGTACTGGGACGATCCCCCGGCGAGTCCTTTAAATTTGTCCTGCCACTACCCATTTGCATCATGGCCCTACTTAAGAGGACCAGTCCCTATCACCGCGGTCGGTCGGTCGTAGGTGCAATAAATGACATCCGAATTCTTCATGGAGTTTATCGAAAATTTACTGTTCAAAACGATTGGTAGACAATGTTACTTTGCAAACATCGCATCTTACATTCTTTATAACAGAGGAAAAAGTAAAAAATATTTATTAAAAAAAAAATTATTTAGATTAAAAAGGAAATAAAAAAAAAGCAGTCGCAGCGCGAGCATTAATCCGCGCTTGGTGATAGAAGACCGCCATCCGATTGCGTAATAATCCACACTTTGTGATAGAAGACAGTCGCAGCGCGTGGATTAATCCGCGCTTGGATGTAAATGGGTTAATGTGATATAGACCAAAAAATCAAAAGTCCTTGTTTTTTACATGGTAAAAGCTATGGAAGCATATAATAATTCTTGGAAGCATTTATTTTTATGAAAATCAATCGAGATCTTAACCTTATGCACTTCTGTACGTATTTGTCATGTAGAAAACGAAACTTTTTGACTTTTTGACCGTATTATCAATTATTATAGATGTATTATTATTATTATAGATTAATATTATTATTATAGATAAAACTGCAGGGAAACTACTTGCTTTCTGATTGCAATGGTTTCTGAATAAGTTGTAAATCTCAACACTGTGAAACACTTTTTCTGTACATGATGTAACTGTCGGTCATAGTTTACCAGATAGTAATTAAATTCTATTAATATCACCACAGTACATTGTACTTATAATTATGCGTCCGTGGCAGCGTAAGCGTCCGTATTAATCGTCAGAAATTGAATAGTATGACCTGGTCGAAAACTGACACTTATTTTCAGTTTATATAATATATACAACGAGGGTGATTCTAAGAAAAGCTCCTTGCGCAACTGTATATGAGAAACTGTAAGAAATGTCTGTTATATGTAATTCAATTAAAAATGTATGTAATAAAATAAGTATAAAAATATCATCGATGTATTCGTTTTTAATTGTGTAGAGCACTTTTCACAGTTACGCACGTACACAGTTGTGTAAAGAGATTTAAGATAGCCCAACTTCCGTTTGCATGTATACATTATAAAGAAAGATAGGCGGTCGACAGCCAGACTACACGTACGCTGATAAGGGCGTATAATTATAGACAAAATGATAGCATCGATTATTTTTTGGGAACATTTTGGTGATTATGCTTGAGTAAAAATAAACTATACAATTACAATGTTGATTTCTACAATATATCTAAAGGTCATGGGGGTCGGAAAGGAAGTAACTTTTCTATAGTTTCACTGGACAGTTAAACTATAAAATTTGTTAAATAAACGATTATAAATAGTATGATTCAATAAGTAACGAAAAAGACAACTCCAACTTTTTGTGGACGAACTTGAGTTATAAGGAAAGAACAAAAATATTTACAATTAATCAGGCTAGTAAATATTTGATTAATGCACCAGATGTCAGTCTTTCGGCCACACCAAAAATTATTATTAATAATAAAATACCGACTTGCGTTAAGTGTGCCAAAAATCATCCGATCACTGATTGTGCAATAAAAAGGTCACGCTGATAAGGTGAAATGTTTACCACTGATCGTTCAGTAAGACGTCACAACGATAATGTTAAATCTTTTAACTGTTACGATAATCACCCTGTTAGCTATATTGTAGAATTGAAAGTAATTGCACCAGAAACTATCTCCTCAGCTTTGATAAAAGTCGCTCATATATATAATATATATGTGTGTGCCATACTCGATTAGTCACAGGTCCCCCACTATGAAGATAATCCCTCGATTTGATAATGAAGCCATTACAAAATCATGTACATAAGTAATTGGCGCTAAAACTCATACGAAAACTATCTGTTAAAAACTCAAAAATCCTTATAAACATACATAATGAACAAACGAATTTTCTGGAACGATAAATGGAACAATTCAACATAATGCTAGATCGCACCTTACGAAACTCAGGTTCAATAAAAGCAAATATAAGTGTTACTGCAAATATAAGCCCAATAAAAGTGCTACGTTTAAAGAAGCAAAAAGAATTATATCAAACATACAACAAAAGCATGAGTATAAAACAAAAAAATAAACATAATAAATAAATCAATAAAAAAATAAACATAAAATACTTGACCTTCAGCTGATGACAGGAAAAATTATAAAAGAACATCCTTCTAGATAAGCCCTCTATAAGGCTGATTACAAATATCTTCAATATCAAAATATTTGCAAAAGCCCGGGCAAGATTTGCATTTAACGACCTTATATAGGCCAATTTCGTTGCTACTAATTATATAGAAAATACTAGCAAGAATAGTACTAAGTAAACTGAAATCAATCATCTCGTCTAGAAAGTTTATTATCTAATCACCAGTCTGGATTTCGTAATAAACATCCTATAATTCAATACGCGTATAGAATTGTTGATACTATCATTACATGCTTTGAAAAAAAGTTATACTGTTCAGCCATATTCCTAGATATCGAGAAAGCATTACCGTTTAAAATAACAATCAACTTTCCAGCTCCATATTACTATCTCACTAAATCTTACATATCAATGTATATAGAAATAGAAAAATAGAAAATTCATAGCCAAATTTCGAGACAGTTACTCCAATCAATACTCAATAAATGCTGGTGTTCCACAAGACAGTGCCTTAGGATCTGTACTTTATATGGCACTTTATATGCACGATAACGTTAACACTGCCTCTGAGTTTCTGCAGCAAGCCCTAGTAAGTTTGCAAACTTGGTTCTTAAAACGAAAAATAAAACTAAACGAGGAAAGATCCAGACGCATTACCTTTGCATTAAAGGAGCAAATATCTCGTACTGTATCTCTGAGTAACAAGCTGCAGTTGTAAAATATCTAGGCATCTATGTAGATAGGAAATTAACATGGAAACACCACACCCAGAAGAAAATAGGGCAGACTAAAATAAAAAGAAGAAACATGAACTATTTAACGAGAAGGAATTTAAAACTGAACTCAAAGAATTAACTTTTGTTATACAAGACCATCATTAAAACTATCTGGATCTACGGAATCGAACTCCGGTGTACAGTTAGCACGAGCAACATTAAAAAAATAGGAGCTTTACAATCAATAATCCTCCTTACGCTGGTTAATGCTCTCTGGTATATTAAAAACTAGGTTCTTAAAATAGAATCAGTCGATAGTACAATAACGGCTTTTGCTGTGAGATACACAAAGGAATTAGAAAACCGTCTAAGTCTACTAACAAACAACTTATGTTGTGCATTTATCCCGACAAAAAGGAATTAGAAAACCGCTTAAATCTACTAGCAAACAATTTATATTTTACATTTGTCCCGACGGGATTGAGTAAGAAACATCCCAATGATCTGATTAAGTAAAGCATTTAATAATCTACGAACAAATGTATTTATGTAACTCCAAGGCACGAACTACTGGGAATATGTCTACAGGCTATTGTTCCAACTCGTTATACCGATTTACCGAATGTTCTCATGAACAAATTGTGAATTATTTCGAGAAAACTAAAAAAAATCTTCATTTGTTCTTTTTCTGTCCATTTTGCGAGATCCGTATTTCCTGACGTTTCTAAAAATTTTATTTCCTGCTTTGTCTAGATTTAATATTGTAATAAATTGTTACTAATCATCGATAGTTTTCTCGCTACTTGCAAATCTTGGGTTCTGAATATTTCCGTACATGCGTACACAATATTGTTAATTCTTTTCAGGATAGCAACTGAGCGTAGCAATTATACGGGGAAAAACTACTTTCTGGACAATTCGGCACATTTTTTAAAATCAACAAGAAACAAGACTTATTTTGGAGATGTCGAAAAACATAGTTGAAATCATTAAATTCGGGATTTTTGTTACGTTAACAATTTCTTAACAGCCAAACATACAGTCGTTATAAAAAGTATTTGTACACTGAGGAAAACCCATTTTTCGTGATTTTCCATTTTGCGACAATTTGACCTATTGAATCACAATAGTTATAATGTACAAAACGTCTGCATAAAAATGTGGTGTATTGGTTAATAGCAGGAAACGTTCGCTTTGTATTGTAACAAAACACGGAGTGCAGTCTCTGCAAAATAATTAATATTCTATGAATCATTCTTTCTCTTAATGTCTAAGCAGAGTATAAACTTCATTTCGTAAGAAATCCGGTTAAATCTATCGAATCTTGTTCTTTTTCTAGTGGACTAAAATATTAAAACTTAATCTCCTCAATAAAGCTGTTTTCTCTTCTTTACTCTTCGTACAGTTATATCGATAAAAAAAGAGTACACCGTATTTTCACTCAATTTTTTATTTATTTTTATTACTACATATATATTCCGTTCTTTTTTTTGGAAAATATCTACGATTTGTCCCACCGTGCGGCGCGGTGCGGGGCCGCTTCGAGGAGAAGAGGACTTCAAGCTGTTCCATCGGGAGTGAGCGAGCGAGCGAGACGGGTCGTCCCACGACGGGGCGGCTCGTGGTGGGGTGTCAGCCGCGGCTTATCTGGCGACTTTATGTATATTACGATGCCCAAGGCAGGAACACGAGCAGTTCACTGCTGGCTAACTGGTCGGAGAAGTCGGCAAAGCCGAGTCTGAGCGCGACGGCCCGGTTCATCGAGAGAAACGTGTTCGAGAGCTAACGACACTGAATTAAGATTTCTGACACACGTACGCGCACATATATACTACAAATACACAGACACCGATATATAAATATATATACATATATATATATATACACACAGACGGATATATATATATATTGTATATATTTATGTAAACGTATATACATACATAAAAAGGAGAGACATCAACCGTTGGCGAACCAATCGAATAATTACGGGTACATACGCGCGTGCATACCGGTCAGGTGCGCGAAAACATAACCGTAGTGGAAGCCCGGGGCGGTCTAGATTTTGGCAAACTGATCGAGCCGTTATCGGTACTTCTCAGTGATCACTACGATCCAGGATGATCGTCCTCGCGTGGTCCTTGTTTGTGCTGGTTTCGTTACTCGTCGCCACCAATCAAGCGTTTCTCGCTGCTCCCGTATCAGGTATTGACAAGTGATCATTTCCTCTTCTTTTTGTATGTTAATTAATTTTCTTCTTTTCTCTTCTTTTATGTTCTGTCTCGTATTATTTCATTTTGAACGAGAACTGAAAACGTTGCGTGAAATCGTTACGAATACTGTAGCGAATATATGTGAAAAAATATTAGTTGCTCGGTATGAATTACGTTTGTCGATTTAAAAAGTTAAATACGATGTGTGTAAAATAGTGTGCGATGTGAGTAAATATATTGGATATAAATTACGTATCGATACGAAAAGTACAGTATATATGTATAAAACAGTGTAATGGAAATACATATAGACATACGTGAATAAACATTAGTCATTCGGTATAAAATACAATTTTGGATATATCGGTAAAATGGTATTTTTTCGAATTGTTCATCGGAAAGTAGTTACAGTGTCGGACGATAAAGTCGACGTCCTCACGTGGCGTCTCCGGTTAAATTTCCGCGTTGTGTTGGCAAATAATTGCCGCACACGTTTTCGTCCTTGTATGTACGAAAGACGCGAGAGATTGTCCCAATCGAAATTTCGAGTAAATGGCGTGACTTTCTCGCGTGTTTGATAAGACTGGTGAGTGTAAACTGTAAACAGTGATCACCTATGCCTAAGGTTGTTTAAGTTTAAACCGGACGGACGCACGCGGATTTGTACGGTTTCGTGAATGAATCGTGGCTACGATTTCGTGACACGCAGTCCTATTAATGCTTCCATGTATCATCGTTCGAATTCACGCATCGTTCAATTATTGATCACAGTGAAGTTGAGGCAGCGTAGCTTTATACACTTACGTGGGATACTGGTTCGTAATTGATTCTTGCTTTGATACTTGAATGTTATATTTGGTAGCTAATACTTTATGTAAATAGGTCGTTTATGTAACCTTCAAGTCACGTGGAGGTATAGAGAATTCATACGTCGACTGTCGACCGAATTTTGTACGCCTTACTTTACACATAGTCGATGTGCTATCACTTATGTCAGTACGATAGAATGTGCATATGTACGTAGTTCGTAAAGTGATAGCAATTGCTTGAGCGCTTTATGGAGCGTTTGACAATTTTACGAATGTTTTTACACATTTAAATTTCTTTGTTTACCGATTACATTTTAATGGCAAACGCATTGGCAGATACACCGTATAATTAGTTTATACAATTATCTTTATATCTTTATGTCTATGAAAAAACGTATTTTTTTAGCATTTTTTATTGCCATTTATTGCACAAACCTGTGGACACGTAATACACCCGAAAGTATTTAGATCTAAATTTCATAGGCTGAAGTAGCAAAGCATAGAGTGACTACGAATTAATTTAGCTAGACGCGTACTGTAATAGAGCCGCAGAACTTATACTAAGTTACTCTGGTCATAGTATCACGTATAGGTTTATTAGATATTTAGACGTCGTTTCAAAATTAATTGGAAATTGCGCTATACTTATTGGTTATGAGAGTCTGTTGCCACTATTTGCCCTCTTAAAACTGCCACACATCTTTTTTGGAGTTAGTACGTTTGAAGGTTCCTACTGTCGTTTAAGTTTTAGGACACTGAACAATATCATTTCTTCTGCCAAGAAAGCATACGATTTTCCAATTATTAGGGGATTAGGCAAAGTTCCAATACTTTTATCTTTAATAAACTATCACAATTATTACGTATTACAATTATCTTTTAAATAATAGTAAGATAAAGCGTTTACATTAAAAGGAAGAATTACGCTTTATTAGCCGTGCTAGAATTTTATACTTTTTATTCTGTTTTTTAATTCTTAATTGATATTATGAAGACGAAAATTTGGATTAAAAAATTGTATTATTTGATCGTAGATTATTTCATTTTAGTTCGTGTTTTATACAACTTTTATCACGTAAAGTATAAAATGTATAAATTATAATGATTATAATTATAATGAAATGAATGACGTCTATACTCACAATACCGGTATGACGTTCCTTGAACTTTACCTTCTTATAGTCGAATCGTTTGACTTCTCTCTCACAAGAGTCCCGTTAATTTCTGAGCTATCAGCAACGTGACTCAAAATAATTGAAATAATTAAAGAACACAGAATTCGATGATGTAAATGGCTGGAAAAATAATTTCGAATGGAATTTGGCGTTAATACAACGTTAGTCCTTAGTAATCTAAAAAAAGAAATTCATTCTCTAATGGCATTTCACATGTTTAATCTGGTTTTATCCGTCAAACGGATTGTTTCAACTTCCGCGAATCGCCAGATAGGAGGAAATAGTTAGGTAAGAGTTTAGTTTAAGGCCGGTTAATATTTCCGACAAGTTTGTCACGTATTACTATTGATCTTTGTACAAATTCACCGGTTATTCTCGTTTACAGAAGTTTCTTATTTAGAAATTGTACATAGAACTCAATCTTACATCACATTATTATCGATTTATTTTCACTTGTTAATTCTCATTATTTAGCTATGAAGCATAGAGTTATGTTTCGTTCGAACTTCTTTGCTTCAATCTGTATAATCTTGTAATTTTTATTTTTCATTAGATTGGAAAATTTCGTCGTTAGATTTTTACTTTTACAAATCTATTTATTCAAATAAAACGATCCTTACAATTTTGTTTAATCGAATAAAAATTACAAATGAGATAAGATTAAATAACATCTTTTAAATGATGACTTTCTTTGTACAATTTTTTCATCGAGAAATATCGAATAAGTATTGTGTATTAAATCGTGAAAACACTAAAAGAATATTTTAATAACAGTAGTTATTACGTTGAAGACTAATTAATATTTAATTTACTTAAAATAATTGAACTTTTCCTTTCGAAAAGAGAAAGAAAGTAGAAAAGAAAAACAAATAAAAAGCGATTTTCCTATAAATCTGATATCTTCATAGATATCGTCCTTATTTCTCAGGCAGTGTTTATAACATAGTTTGTTTATAACGTTCGATCGTAACAAACAGATACAACTAAAAACTAATTAGCCAGAGACTCGAATTATGAAGCTCCTTCGCATTGATCGATGCCAGTACATACGTATACTACTGACGTTCGATCGCTATTTCTAGCAAGGTTTATTCGATAAAAGAGACATCCATCAATGATCTCATTCGATCTCTATATTTATGGATGTCATTACAAAAACGTCATCCCTTAATTTCTGCTCCAGTATAATTCGTATTAGTCATCTACAAATTATTTCTTACTCACCCTTACTACTCATACAACGAGAGAAAATTTGGAAAATTTAGTTTGCAGATATAATTAATTTATTAATTCTCTTGCCTTGCATGTACTTAAAATTCTAAAAATTCTTCTCTCTCGGATAACACAAAAATTTCTTTAAGCTTCCTCTTTTTCCTTTTTGTGCAATTTAAAATTTCGAAAATCCTCCTGGTTCCTAATAGAGTTTACAAATTCTAAAAACACGTCTTCTTTATACATCTTTACACATCCTCTATTTACTAAGAAAATTATTGTCAATGCATCCTCGTGCCAGTAAAATTGTCCTTTTACTTGATCCTGGAGCTGAATGTACGTGTTTTCGTTTTCTCAAAAATTGTTGATATTATTATATTGCTATATTATAATATATCGCTCATCATAGTACTAAAATATTGAGGATATACGAATATTTGTCTTAATAATTATGCTGTCGGCCTCCACAAAATTTAAACTTATCAACCATTTTTAAAAGAAGTGATTTCTAGATTTTGTTCATTTTCAATTACAATTTAACGTTAGAATTCTCCCGCTTATTGATTATAACAAAAAATGGACAAAAATATACTTATCATATCTTGTAATCTTTAATTATTAGCAAGCTTTATATTACCTAGGGCTTAAAGTAATAGCTGATTATCTATAGCAATTTTTATCAAAATATAAGTAAAATATAAATATACCTATAGGCAATATCAAAGAAAAGAAACTCTCGTACTTGTATGCGTTAAAACTAAAAAATTTCTGTCTTTGGCTACGTGATTTTCGTGATCACACCGCATAAGATTACACGGTCTGCGTTTTCATTGTACTTCATACGCGATCGTTATCACTTTCGAGATATTTTCGATGATCAGGATGATGAGATCGAAGTATAGCTGCAAAAAATACGCGGCTTAATTTTTAATGAAACGCTCGAGTAATCGGTTACATCGCAATCGCTAATGATCACGAGTACGGTCGAGTGCTTTCTTATTATCGATCGCAGAACTTGAACATTTAGAATCTTCATAATTAGCTTTCATATATTTCATTATATTTACGATTGGACTAGAAGAGGATTTATGTTTGATTAAATTTTTTTTTAATCAGACAAATAAATAGTGATTAATAATTAATAATATCAGTAGATTCGTTGGTGGTAATAGAATGATAATAGATTTATCTTTTAACAAAATTCCTGTATTTCAATTAAGAAGCTTCGTTATATCTTTCATCTTTGGTATCATTATTTTTGCTGTATTTTTTTTAGCAAAGTTTTGATACTTTAATTTAAGCCATTATTTTTTATCTTTCAATATCTTTTTCCTATGATAATCGTAATCAGTTATTTGTTTAAAAATATTTTTCTTGACCCTCGTTTCGTTTTATCGATAAATAAATTTAGTTGCAACTATAAATATGTACATGTTGGACTGAAATAAATACACAGATTCTCTTCAAATGTGTACAAAATTTGAAATGTTTATTACCAATGCTATTGAAATAGAAAACTGATAAAGTGTATATATGTATTTATGTATGCGTATGATATACATATATGATTATAACAAGTTTCCTATTTTCGAGAGGTGTCTCATTCGAAGACGCATAATTTCGCTGAAACAATACATTCTTTTCGCGGAATTTCTCCTCTCTTTGGACGGATTTACTTTCAAGTACAACGCGTGATTCGATTTCTTGAGAACCTGGCTTTTCTTGCTCGCAGGTACGTTCGAAGAAACCAATCACATCGATCATACTTGTTTTTAGATCGCATGATAAAGCGATGATCAAGAATAAATCCCTTCTCAACATATGTATATAAATCAGAAATCTTTGATATAATAACTCTTTTATACAATGACCTTTGAATTTCTCATGTCGAATATTCAATATACAAGCTTTCGATAAACAAAAGTTTTCGATGGTTTATATAAGTATTCAGAATGAAAATGAACATTGAAGTAAAGGTAATTTAAATCAATACATTAAAAGAATTGGGACAAAGAGATAGGAAAATGAACAATAAATAAGAATTCAAATTATTATTTATCCCTTCAGAAACGTTGTTATTGGCTACAGAAAGATTTATTAGGCTTCCAATATTTGAAGCAAGGAATAAAGATGTTGGTTTACAGACGATCCGTAAACTGTCAGTCAAACAGAAAAATAGAAGCGTACAAACCCTTGAAAAGAAACATCACGCGTTTCTTGAGCTTCTATTGAAAAATGCGTAAGTTAAAAGCATATTGCGGCTTATAAATGTATTAAAGAAAAATACAAAGAATGGGACGAAAAGTGAAAATTACGACACACGTAATCTAAAGTTACGAGTTTCCATTGTTTTAAGATTTGACGAGTCTTCTTCTATTTTTTAATGTCATTCCACTGTGTTACTGTTTTAAGAAAAATGGCTTCCCCCAATTGTTGTTTTTTTCGGGAAGACCAAGTTGCTTAGGGAAACGATGAGAAAAATGAAGAAATGTTACGATGAGAAATGAAGAAATTTTAACCACAAAATTCGGACGTTCCTTAAAATACGAGGAGTGTTTTAACATACTTCCGAAATAAACGGAACGTTTTTACAGAGAAACGAAGAAAAAATCCGCGATCGGTACACGAGATGTTTGGCCTAACTTTCTGTTTGATTTTTATCAATTTACCATTAAAATAAAAATATTTTCTTCACTGGCGATCTCAAACCTTTAAACCATTATCTTTCATCTTTTTCATTTTATTACTATCGATTTTTCTTTAACATTAAAAGCTGTTGTATACTGTTGTAAATTTCATTAATTCCAATCAATTCGAATTGCTGGTATCTATCCAAATTTTCTACACAAATTTTATTCGTCGTTAGCTTTCTATAAAAGATGTCTTTTCGTTAACAATTTCAGATTTGTACAATATAAGTTTTTAGCTTTTACTTGTTCTATTTCGTTAGCTGTATATTTTTCGAGTATCTTTAAGAGACTTATTAAATTGTTGCAAATTTTATTAATCATTATCATTAAATACGAAGTAATTCGATGTCTTCAGGTCGAAGAGTTTTTATTTTCAAAAACTAGTTACTAAACCGATAAAAAAGAAATCCTAGGTATATAATGGAAAAATAGGGAACAAAAGTATAATATTAGGTTTTATCGCCTTCGCGTATGCAGTATACTCGACCACACGTTATTCCGTGATCCACTTCACGAAACACTCGATAAGCCAAGAACGTTCCCACTGCGCAAACACAAGTGTCAAGAGCTAGCGGAATCAAAGTGCACTTCGGCGGAATTTGTGTACTGGAAAGTGAAAAGGAACGTCAGTGGACAGGAACTTGTGCGCTTTAAAAATCACGTGTCTGGTCGTCACAGGGCAACGGGTTCAACGTTTGACCCCGAATCATGTTACATACTTGATTTTCTTTTTCTACGAGAACGATCATACAAACCTGCAAAAAAGTAGGATCAAAAAAAAGCAGATAGAAGTGAGAGAGCTGAAGAAGTACAATTTATGAGTTACTGGAAATTAACGATTCGAATTAAAAAAGAGGGAAAAAAGTAAAGAACTTGAGAGAAAGACGAGAAAGACAAAAAACAGTATAATTTATGGGTTGCAAAAAATTAAGATTTGGAGTAAAAAAGAAGCTTTCAAATATTCAACAGTGTTAAAGTCACCCTTATTACAAATAATTAATAAAGTTTATCACTGCGAACATTAGTCGACTATGAACTTGTAACATGTTTCAGAAAGTACAATCATTTTGGTTGATTTTGTGTCGATCTTTGTTGGTTTGCTCAAATTACTAAAAATTAAATACCAATAAAAAACGATCGTTACCAATTAACGCAATAATAATTACCAATTAGATCGCAAATGATCGCACGAACATCACAGGGTTGACCCAGGTCGTTCTCCAACGTATATGAGTCGAGATTGAATATCCTCAACAGATATTAATAAAATATAGAAAATTGTATAAGTATCTCTTTGTCGTTTCTTATTGTTCCATATTCGTCACAGATACAGTATTACAAAATTTAAGGAAAAGATATCTGAAGGAAGATAAACTTGAGGAGTGAGCAGAACAGGGTCAAAGGATGCAGTGGCGCAAAGGTTGATAGACACATTAAACGGGAGACAAAACGACGAGAGGCGGAATGAATTTGATTTTACACACGTTAATTACACGTGCACCAACGTTGGGCCGAGTGGTAGTTAAATACCCTGGCCCGATCGATTCGTTTACCTTAATTGTCGCCGGTTATCCGTTAACGAGCCTGTCGTTTTCTGTCAGCCCTATTGGCAGCTTGCCAGTGGCCCTTTTAAACCCGCCAGCAGGCCTCGTCGATTGGATATTGTGGTGAACTGCTGCAGCTGCAGAAAAGACTTGCATGTGCGCGCTTGCATGCCTAAGGCGGGTCCAGCTTGGCCTATGTATCGGGGGCAAAAACAATAAATATCGTAGTCATCGAGGAGTGACGAGTGGAGAAAGGATAAGCAAAGAGAGGGATGTGATTTCAGCACCTTTGAACCTTTTTTGCAACTTTGTTTAAAATTCAGAATGAAGGGAGGAAGGAGAGAGAGAGAGTGAGAGGGTAATAGCAGAATAGAGGGGGTTGAGAGGGGGGTGAGAGGGTTACGAAGGTAATAGCAGACTGGGAATCGTAATTGCTTGCCACTTTATTGGTATTTTTTCTGAATAAGTTTAATACTACTATATGTATATTGACTTAATGGTGTTAATTAATTTCTTCTATTTTTCATGACTCGTGATTGTACTCGCCACCTTGTTACTATTTTTTGTGAATGAGTTCAATTATTATTATTTTGTATATATCGAAGTGCTAATCAAAATATCTTTATCGTTTAGAAATTAGTTTTTCATATGTAAACAAAATACTTATTTGTATGTTCATCGCTATATGTATATCGATGTTTATTTATTGTACACTTGATAATGTGTTAATATTGAAAATTGTATATTATTGTATAAAACGCTTATTATTTTGCAAAAGTTTTATACATTAATCTGATTCAAGCAAAACAAAGTAATAGTTATTTTAAACATTTTTGAGGAAAAGGTGATTTAATAAAAATTAAATTTCATTTAAATGGAAGCCAGTTGTCAATAAATCTCAAAGAAATTTCTCAAAAACTGATATGAAGAACTGAAAAAGCTAAAGAATATTAATTTTTAATTGTTCTGATTCCGAATAAACATTATAAATGATTAAAATTTTCTTCGGCTACCAGTAACCATCATCGATTACGAATATTTTTTTTACTTACCTTCAGCCAAAAAAATTTTTTGTGATTACGTTCGACTATTTTCAAAGTTATTAATATTACTAGTAATTAGTATTCATTGACGATATGAAAACATTTAATTATAAAACTTATCTATTTTATTAAGCAAAACACCGATATGAAAATATATGAAACAATGAAAAAGATAAAAGATACTGTAGTGCGATATTTTTATTAACTCTCGTAACAATATTGTAATACAATATTTTTTATCCTGTTCTTTGTTTCATATATTTTCATACCGTTTTTTTTTTCTTAATAAATATATAAGTTTCATAATTAATTGTTCTACGTTATCAATAATTATGTATCTACTAATTACAAATAATGTTAATAGTAATCAACAATAGCCGAACGTAACCAGAAAATACGGTTATCGTTGATAATGATCATCGGTAAACAAAATTAAATTTCCATTATCGATAATAATTATTCGTGATCAAACTAAAATTCCCGTCATCGATAATGATTACCGGTAATCAAAAGGATTTTAATTATTTATAATCGTTATTCATAAACAAAGTTTTTCTTAATTCAAGACATTAACTCTTATGCCGTAACTTTTAGAATTTGTAACAGTTACAGCAGATAAAATTTATAACGGTGTGATATCTGAATTCAAGTCAATTTCGACATAGTTGTAACATCAGACCATATACTGTAACGTGAGATCCAGAATAGTGGATACAGAAAGTAGAACTTCAAGTTAAGAAACCTAAGATGCTTCTTGACATCTCTCCTTGACACTTTCATCTTCTTTGAATTTTATTGAATATTTTTATTTTTCTGAATCCCATATTCAAATAAAAATTAACAATTTTAATAATCATGTCGTGATATTGGGCCATGAAAGTCTCAAACGTTTCTAAATATTCCAACTAAAGGAAATATAGAATATCATCGTAGATTAGATACGCATACATCAATACCTACATATAGTAACAAAAAAACATATATTTCGATCGCAAAAGATTTCACAATTATAGCAAATTTCTTCCAACAGAACATCGAACGACTAGGTTCGACTAGGCTCAAAGAGAACGATTTGCGTACATCCGTCGTTACGTCTCGATTCACCGAGTGATAACGCGAATTAATCAGAGATCCGATTAATCGTCGACTAATCAGCCGGTGTGGAATACTCTGTCCGATTATTCTAGACCATGAATCTCAATTTCACGCTGTGGAGAAGGCGATCACGAACGTCATCGACGAAAAATCTAGAGACGAACGATCTTTGGAATGATGCAACATGACATTGACTTTTACAAACACCACCTTTCTCTTTTCTGAGACTTAATCGATCATCGCTCCTTCTCAACTTTCTGATCATCGATAGAATCAGAATCTTGCGGAAACTTCATTTATACGTAGTTTGAGAAAAATAAGGGACGATAGTGATATTTATCGCTTGAAGTTTCATCGCTTAGTAATTTATGATCATGACATCATAAATTAACAAACAATAAAATGCCTCAGGCTTGTTTACCGGGTTTACATGTTTTTGATCGTTTTTAATCGTTTTTAACTGATTGGGTAGAGGATTGGAAAAATGAAGATTGGTTTATTTTGTGTTTACGATTGACTCTTTTATAGAAATAGAATCGATGAGAATTTGTTCTTGGTGAAATAAGAAATGGAAAAATATTGGATGATCGCTTATCTGTCTGTTGCTTCTGCAATTTTCCTATCCATTGTATATTCTTTAACTTGACTTATAATTTCCCCATAATTATTTTTAATAATATAACAGTCAATTTCTCAATAGTCCTACATTTTTACAACAACAAATAATAAAAAGGGTCATAATCCTTATCATAAATCCCTAAACGGAGAGCTTGGGATTTTCATCGTTCCATAAATTCTGGAAATAATGTTTTTTATTTCAATGCACACAATACGCCTTTCCTGATTCTTTTTTATTCAAATCGCAGAATATTTAACACTTGGAAGATTAATTACTGAAAAATTTACTACCGGATTGAAAGATTAATTACTACGATAACCAAATTTTTATTTTCCTTGTATCCTAGGTAAACAATTCTGAGTTTTAGGAAAATTAAAAAATGGCTAATTATGAAAGTATTAATATTCTTGAAAACACTATTCTATTCAGTGTATTATCATTGTTGGCGCCTATAATGCCACTAACAATTCTAATTAATACGTGATTCTCTTCAAGATGTCACCTATAGAAGTTTTTCTTGATCTCAATGGAAATCAACAAGAATAAATAATCGTCGGCATTGTGACTCGTTTTCTATGTTGCATATTCAACGAAGCTCCCATCTCGAAATATTTACGCTTTAAACAACTTTTAAACACTTGCTGTTTACCAGGAATTCATTAAAGAGATTGACACTAATCGGTAATTCGGTTCTCCCGTGATTAGTCTTTCTCAGGATAATCCTTTGCATAATACTTTATCTTCTCCTTTCTTTGTTTTTCAGGGGAAAAATATCGAAAAATCTATATATATAACAGCCGTTTACATGCTATTTTAGAAGAACGTAATCAGTTTTACGTGTGTTGTTGAAATGTTTTATGACTTTCTGCTGCGTTAAAGCGCCACACGTCCCGAAAAATTTGAATATTAACCAAGAATAACTGTTTGTACTACCCGAGCAGCTTTTATTTTTTTCAATTTGTAATTAAAATCTCGTGTAATCGCGTTTGAAGATCTTTTATAAAAATTCAAATAATTCTATATTTACTATTGAAACGTTGTACGACGTCATGTTGGATGGCAACGTTACAGGAAATATTAAGCAAGGGATTCCTATTAATTAAAGAAATATATTTTTCTCAATTTGTAACTCAAACAAGATAAGTTGAAAGCAAGATCAAAGTACCAAAGGAATAGTGGTTATTTCTTTGCTACAGCGGTTATTCCTTCACAACCAAATATCTTACTGTAATTTTGTTCGATTTTAGAGTCATATTAAAATTCTTAATCCGTGGAATTTTAATGATATAATCAGATTTAATAATTGTTAAAAAATTAACAAGTATTTTGAATGAATTAAAAGGCAAATTTTCTCTAGTAAGTCTTGTCGTTAAACAATCCAAGATACAATATCGTTCAAGATAAAAAATTTGTTCATCATGCACGTTTCATTAAATATTCAAAAGCACGGAATCGTTTTGTTTCGTGTGCGTTAATGGACGAGAAACGAAACTGGGCTAAGAACAGAGTCGAACTGAAAAATCGAACAGCGCATTGTGCCGATTAAAGGCGTTCATTATCGGCGTTGTTTTTGCTGGTCTAAAATCGAAGACACTTCCAGCAAGTCGTAGCTCGTTATCACGACCCAAGATCAGCAGATTTTTCGAAGATAACCTTCGAATTAGAAGAAGGTTAGAACCTCTTACAGGCAGTTAGAACCTTCTTAATAGGAGACTTCGTTAACCGATCTCGTTTTTGTGCTGTAAATTACTCGATTCCCATTAACTCTTGGCATACTAAGATGGAATGGACGACGTTCTTTGTTAGGATTTTTTTTATCCCTGTACAGCGAGGTACTATAAAACGTAATTGGTTTTAGAATCTCATTCGTTGCAACTTCTATTGTACATTGTCGGCCTTAAATATCAGGACATCCACTCGTTATACATTTATTGGAAAACTTATTTATAGCAGTTTTATTGCTTGAAAAATACTTTATCCGTAGATTGTTAGATTGTTCTTTAAGCTATTGGTCAGATAGTACAGATTCTTCTAAATTGATAAAGAGAACGTAGTTAATTAATACGAGAAGTATGTCTATATTTTTGAAATATTATTATGTTAATTTATTTATCATCACGTTATTGCACTATTATGTTGTATGAATATTCTTCATGTCACGATGTTTCACTCGTCATTGCGTCATGATAATGACATTGTATGGTTCTTCTATTACATAATATGGATCTTTTTTACAATGATGAATATACCTTTCTTAGAAATGTCTTCCAAGGATAAAATCTCATGAACTTTGTAGTGTGGCGTCATCCTATGAATAACGTGATTATAGAAAATTAAGAATAAAATCAGAAAATTTGTTACCTGAAGGAGAATCGAAAGATACGTGTACATCGCAGAAAATAGACGAAAAATATCGACGACTGATAATATGCAGAAAAATTTCTTTATCTCGATCTTTCCGAACGAATAAATATTACATATTTGCACTGTTTATGAGATAATTATAGTCTAATTTAATTTTTCGCTTAATCTTTTTCTTCCATTTTTAAATTCTCAAATATGTACTTAACAACTTTCATTTCAATGTTTAATTGAAATGGAGAGATAGAGTGACGAAATTGAAGGACTTCATCGCAAACTTTATAATTGAATATAGTATGAATTTGCCACATCGTTTCGAGAGTCTAAATGAACAATCAAGGATTAAATATTTCTGTATGCGTTCCAATCCGTTTACATCTGTGGTTATTTATCAAGTTATGCATTTTGGGATATAGGAAGATTGTAATTGGCAAGATATTAAGCTCGTTCAGATTGGCAGAGGATATACTGTCTGGATGTTAAATATTCGTCGTGAAAAAAACAACCACGTACGAATAGATCTATTGTCTTTTAGGTTTTCGCTTATTGTACGTTTCATATTGAACACACAGTCATTGTCAATCCTCAATCCTCAATGTCAATCCTTAAACTATCAATGTTTTTACTGTATCATACAATTAAATCAAATATTTGAAATTCTTTTTAATAAGAATAAAAAGTCGGAGGAGAGAATTTCGAGTTCTATTTTTTATTATTTCCTTGAACTGGCCTGATATAAAATTCTTGGGTAGTTTTGAAATTTTGAAATAGCGATGACGTTTGTCCGTTGCTGTTCTACATTGCTAGGGGTTTTTCCTCTTCTCTTCTCCTTTCACGAATAACAATAAATAAGAATGAAATATAACTTGTTTCATCAATCATATCTTATTGCAGAATTATTCCAAAAAATGCAAGGAGTCATTTCATAACTACCGCAAATATTTCAAAAAATAAAATAAATAGAAGAAATTGCTGTTTTGAGTAGGGATAAAAAACATTATAAAAATAACAATGAGCAACATTCTCAATTCTTTTTTAATCCAAAGAAACTTAATAAGTTTATTTAGTTTGGATCGGCTTACGAATTTTGAATGCTAAAGAAAACAGATTATTTACAAAAAAGATATTATACGATAAACTTGAGAAACGCAAATAACTATAACAACTTTGTGAGTAATAATCAGAAATAAATGTTTTCGTTTTATTTCTTTGAAAAAAAACCAGATGAATATTTTTTACATTCCATAATTTACTGTCATTATGTAGATAAACGTTCGTTTAAAGACCTACATTTTATAAAGTTACATCAAGTTTACCTTGTTCTTACACTTGTTATTAATTACCTATTTACACTCAATAATGCGCATAAATAATGTCAATAAACATGATGTAAAATGGAAATTAATATAATTATCGACAAACGTTTATCTAACTTTATGGTTGTAATGGATGAAAGTTCAACCGAATAAGCTACATAGTACTATTACTATGTACTGCTACTATTACTTTATAATTTACTACCATTACTTGCATAAATATTTATTTATTATACCATAGATCAATGTCTTAAAGATGTACTTTTAAACTAAGGATATCTGCTTCCACACATACATTATCAATGATTATTCATTAGTTTCTAATCATTTACTATTACTCTATAAATATCTATTTATCATACTATATACACTAATATCTTTCTAGAATTATATTACACCCTTGAACCAAGATTATCTATACCTCTAAATCATGAGATCTAATTGGTGTGCCCTAGTTCGAGGCCGGACCATCGTGAATTACCCTAATCTCGCTAAATTTCTGGTCGACCGGTTCAGTGACCTAGCCAGAAACTTTCTATGGCGGATTTATAAATGTTAACGCGTCTATTCTGCGCGTGTACAACCGTGTAACAGGTCCAGGAAACCGTTATAGCTCGTGGGTCGTCGTTATATTTGTGACGTCGAACAACCGTCCTCGTTTGTGTAAAAATTACTCGCGTGAATACAAAGTCATTCGTTCGTTGAATAAATAAACGTCTTTGTGCTTTTTGCATTTACAAGTCTGAGCATCCCTTGAATATTAAGAGAATCGTTTGAAATAAAATCACTCGATGTAACAGACGGTGCTTTTTATGGAAAGATGCGCAGACATCGTCTCGTTACTGCGTCTGACCATGAAGTTCCGGATGTACTTACACGAAGGATAGACTGCGAAGTAGTATAGGATAAAATGAGAATTTGTAGAGAACAAATCTGAATTGATTAGTACGAATTAATTCGCATTTGATATTCTTATATTTCGTGTAATATCGTAAGTTGGATTAATTAATTTTAGATTACTTGAATTTAGATTAATTTTATTTAATTTTTGGTTAATAAATTCCCTCTATTTTCTCTCACAGACAAAATGCTATTGTACGTTTTCAAAGCCTAATAGTATGGTATTTAAAAAACTTGATTACGCGTCCATTTCACAGAGATAAAATTTCTTATTTCACAATCTTAGATTTTCAAAGTTTAATAGTAAAGTATGAAAATATTTTTAATAATAGAATATATAATAGATATACGAATAATAGTAAGATATGAAGAAATTTTATTACACATGGGTAATTCCAATATTTTCGTATGATAAATATTATCCATTGCGAAGTATTTATCGATAAAATCATGCAACCTGATTGGATGGAATAAAGGATTTGTTAGATGTCTTGTTCAAAAAACTCTACAATTATCTTGAATCTCTGTTCGAGAGGAAGACCTTCGAACGTACTCTTTTGTTTTTGAGGCCGAGTCCAGCCGGTGGAACTTGGCTACCGACCAACTTTCACGTTTGTCGTGTATTATTATCGGAAGTATTGTTATCTGGCCTGAAGTGTACAGCCATTGTTCGCGTGCACGTGAACGGATACAAGAGCCTACACTAGACTTTCGCCGGATGCTGTGGCTCTAAGGGACGACCCTTCGGCGTTTGTTTCAAAGTCGACCGCGTGAACGAGATCGAGATAGTGCATGTTACACTGATCCATATTTGTCAAATATACCCGTGGAAAGATCTTTCAAATAAATCGAAACACTCTCAACGTTAAATAGCTAAAACTTCAAAAGAAGTATGTTTCTTCGAACTTGGAAACGCCTTGAGAAATTTTAAATATACAATTTACATACGCGCAGAATTTTCAGTTCGCGTGAGAAAAAGATTGCCATTTTCCTAAACGTTCTCCTTAATTGAGTATTTATATTTCTGTGGGAACATGTGTGAAAATTCTAAAAATTTGAATAAAATGTTCGATCAAATCAAGCTGATCTTTTGTTAGAAAAATTTCTTTTTATTTTTCTTTTTATTCGAGTACCTTGGATTTTGATATAAATTATCAATAATCAGTATCATTTAAAGAAAAGATAATCAGTATCGTTTAGATCAATGAATTCGAAATATATTGTAAGAATCTACAACGAAAGAAAGAATCGCAATATTATGAAGAAGACCGTGCAGTTACCGGTGCAGTGCGTTATCAAATGCATATTACGTGAACGATTATTATAAATATCAAATGCGTGACTATGCTCTTTTACGCGATACAACGTAGACAAGCATCGTAATTGCCTTAACTGCACGTGTATATTTTATCTAATTAGTACGAACGTACTCTCTATTCATCAAACGAATCGGAAAGATCTTAATCGGATTTTTTACCTTCACTAGACGCGTTTCTATAGATTGTTGGCTACCTGCCAATAGTCTGGTTGTAGAAATTGCTTAGATTTTACGTAAGAATACAGAGCGAGTGATTTTCTCAGTGTCCAAAAATAATTTAGCCATCAAAATCTGATCCCTCGTCGGGATCGATAACACAAGATTCTTTGGCTCTGCATTTTATCTCTCGAAAACATATTTTAATCTTGCTGATAAACGATCGACGCGATAATATTGAATCGTTAATCATGATTTCAAATTATATTTCGCGTTTTAATTCGATTATTCACCGATCTAAGAATACTAAAGTAAAAAGAGAGTGAACTTCGATGAAAGTTATAAGGCTTCTTGAAGAGTGTTATCGGGTAAATTGAAAAATTGAAAAATTTCCCCCAACTTCTGCCAAGTAAAATCTCTATTTTGTTATTCATTAAATTCCTATCTTTTAAATACGGAGACAAATTATATAAATAACACATAAAAAGAAATTTCCAATGTCTCCATGTCTACATGGTTTTATTTGGATAAGTACATTAGCAAACTGCATATGGAAAGCTTTCTCTTTTCCTCTCTCTCTCTTCGTTATCTTTTATGTGGCAATTATTTTTACTGATATCGTAGTAAATCGTAAAAAAGATGATTATCGGAAACGATGTATATTCTAGTAAAAGGCTATTATAATTTCATCAAGACTATCTATAAAATTGCATCAGCAAAATAATAGTCACCTCGGCATACCACACATAAGTAAGTACCTCTTATGATAAAACTACGGATACAAAATCGCTCTAATACTGTAATAAGATTGCACTAATTCTATAATAATACTACTTTAATCATTTTAGTAGACATTGCAATAAATGTTCTAATAGATATCACAACAACAAATTAGTATATTATTACTGTTATTATTATTATACGTAATAATATGTATATATAATATTTTTTCTTTCCATCTGTTTAACTTATTCTTATTTCTTCTTCTTTTATTGCAATTTTTATAATAATACTACGCTCATCGTTTTATTCTATTTTTACAATAAATCTGGCAATTGATAGAAAAGAAGCAATAATAATCGCGATAAAGATGCAATTTCTTATGTAAAGTTTCTCATTTCTTCCAAAAGAGAAAAAAAGAAAAAGAACGAGGAAGTAGGTATAAGAAGTGTGACCAAGAAAGCCTCGAGATTCTCAAACGTGACTACTATTTGTCGCTAGGCGAATGAAATTTTATCAGATGACGCGATCATGCGTAGTAAACCGCAGTCTGGATGATTAACCGCGCGTACACGGGCATGTAAGACATATGACCGATTCGCGAACCGTCTAGGAATAGTGCAATACAATGGAGAACAACAGCTTTACCAAGAGAAGTCAACGAGGACTCCACGAACAGTCAACAACACGTTGCGCAACTTTTATAGTTGCGCTACGTACTTACATCACTGCAAAGAAACACTAGTGGATATACATTTATTGTTAGATTCATCTGCATTCAGATAATTAACTATGTCACTAATAAGAGTCGATTAATGTTGAACAACATAATTCGGAACCAAACTCGTTCTAACCTTCTGTAAGCACCTATTATGGAATAGTGTTGGTTGCGAGAATTATAACTACTCGCAAATTGCTCTCAAGTTTTATGAATATTTTTATTTATGAATTGACAATTACAAATTATTATTCATAAGTTTCATAAATATTGGTATCTATCAATCATTTATTTATGAATGATATTAATGAAAGTTATACATTATGTTAAGTTATGATGTGATTCTTATAAAAATAAAAAAATACAAAGTTTTATTACTTTTTCTATGTAACGTGCTAATCGAAATAGATTTGCTAAACTTTTTATTGTTTTCATAGCTATGTGAACGTTCCTAAATCGATAACTATAATTCTTTTTAATTTATGCAAAGATGGTCACGTTTTGAGAAAAATTAAACAATTTATAACACAATATTGTTCGATATCAACGAAATTCAATATAGCGGATATCGGATGTCAATGAATTTTTTTCGTCGTTTTGATGCTTAGCATTGACAATATATATGTTGATGATATTAAAAAATACGAGAAAGCTATGTAAATCGAAGAAACTTCATTTTCTTTGCAATTCGAGGATTCTCAAGAATAATTAGAGGAACTAATTACACAACGTTAAGGGGTTAAAAATTACTTCCTCTAGAAAGAATCATCATGATCTCTTCCTAATTATTTCTTTTTTTTCCCCTTATAATTTTGATCAGTCTATAGGTGATGCAACGTACTTAACATTTCCTCATAGTAATTGGAAAAAAGTTTCTAGTATAACAGAACAAGCTTGTAGCGGCATGAACCTATTTCATGAGCACGCCGGAACGAGGAGACTTTAAGCACACTTTCATAGCGAAGTTCGCCAGCAACTTTTCGGTAAAAAGTTTATCAACGAGATAGAACCGAGTACTGAGATAGGACAGGAACGCGAGCCACCCTATTTCTTAACAACTATGAAACAAACGCATTACGAAGTAGGTCGGCGTTCGTTTTAGAAGCGATAGAAAAATGGCATTAGATAGATGTAGGGTTTTCTGAGAAACTTTTCTTTACTCATAAAAGAAGAGCTGATTGGAGTCAACGAAACGATAAAATTTAATATATGTGCTTGAAAAGTGTCTTAAAAATATAGTATACTTAAGTAGACAGAACAATTCACTGGCCTATAATACAGAGCGCACATTTTAGACGTCAGTTTTAATTAAAAAATATGCATTGTACTAAAAAGAACACGATATCGCACAATGGATCATTTGTTAGTATTGTGCGAACAAACACGTATAATTTGTGTTTATCGTTACTGTATTTTTCTCGTGACTCTCCACTTTTAAATTATGTATTATAATTTACAATAAGCCTCTTGTTTTCCCGTTGCATTCTTCCTCGAGTGCATTCTTAGTGATATACAGTTTGGCGTAAATACCTGATAAGAGAAATAGAAAAAGATCGGTGAACAAAACGTGTCTTATTATTTTTCGATCGTAAGACGGTTCCGTCATTCACCAACAAGAATAGAAATAGGAATAGAAATATTTCCATAAAACTAAAGAAACTTGTTGATAAAAATTGTTTAAAATATTACTTTATTTTTGAGTTAAAATATCTATAATATTTTGCAAAATTACATAATTTTTTTTCGTCTTAAACTATCTTTTTTGCGTCTCTGTATACACCTACATATTCGTAATTGTTCTATTAAAGCGTTCAAGAGAATTCGAATCGAGTCTACCTCTTCTATCTGGAATTTAAAACTCATTTGTGACTAACACGGGTACCAACGAGAGGCAAATTGGCGCGTAACAGCGCGTTTAGTGATTTAACATGATTATTGTATTAATTACATTTGCAATTATCCAAGCAGAATAAGCACCAACAAGTAAGGGTCAATTATTTAAATTGTGCGCGCAAGGTAAACCTCGAATCATCTGGATTGCCATGTCACCACTGTTTTTCCCACCAGCTATATCTCATTTCGGTGATCTCAATCGTAAAACTGTCCGAAAAATTCCACCTCTTTTTTGCAACTGAATGATTCATACCTAATTATTCATATCCATCAGAATTCTGAGACGTCAGTATACACAGTGTGATAGTGTAAATTTCCTGAATGATCAAAGAAGAAAACACGATGGGTATTTATTTATATAAGCTTGTTAGACAATTTTATCAAGAAGTAACTTCTTTTTCTTGATTTATAAAAGCTACATGGTAATTGTACAATAATTTGATATAACATTAAGAGAGCTTGCTTCGAGATGAAAAACGTAGAATGTTTCTAAAATATATGTAGTTGAAACGATCGGAGATCTGTTTCCAAAAGTCTTTCTTTGTTAATTGTCCACGACCCTTAAAAGATGGCCAAAATCGTATTTAAGATGCCAATTTTAAACGTTTCGTCGATATTAATACGTGTCGCATAGAACTGTCTATGTCTAAAAAATCAAAGACCCGAGTAATAATTGTTGCAAAAGAGAAAAATGAAATGAAGAGAAGAATCCCGATATGTGACATAAAAAACAATCTATATCTAGAAGGCTAAAAACTTTAGTAATAATGGCAAAAGAAAAAGACAAGACAAAACAAGGAGAAGGGTAAAGCGAAAAAAAAAAAAAGAATCGGAAGATTCAAGAAGAGGCAAAATCTTATCCAAGCTGTTCAATTTGCCTGACGGCATATTGGAGACGATGCAAGTCCTCGCCAATTTCTCGTCAGGCCATCTCCTGTAATCGTATTCCCGAAGGTCGCCGATGATTAAGACTGCATCGTACACGGAATGTACGTAAAACCGTGGTGAATCGTCTCGCGTTAAGTGGGGAAAAAGGCCTGTATAAGCGATTCCACGTAAAACGTGAACGTTTCGAGGATCACGTACGCCTTTTTCCTTCGAAGGAAATGAAACAACCTGAATATGGAAAATCCTGGTGCCGACCTGTTCTGCGCTGGTATATCGACGTTGGCACAATGAAAGTTACATAAGCTTCAACTTTGTTCGTCATGAAAAAGAAAAAGATGGAAGTAAAAGAAAAGAAGCGGATCATACTTTTATTAGCCAGGAATTGTACTTGCTATTGGATACTTTTACTTACTATTTAACTTACGATACATATATTAAATTTGTGTTGCGCGATGACAAAATAAAGACACAAATATATTGTTAGTATTATTAGAACGTGAATCGCGAAAAATGAGAAAAATGAAGTGAATCTTGTTTTTATTGTCCAGTTACATTGTCTTTTTATTGTGTATTTTCGTGTCGAACATGTATACGTGGGTGGTAAAATAGAGACACAGACATGTTATTACGTTATTGTGATCTGAGTCACGAAAAAGAAAGAAAATCAAGCGAATTAAATTTTTAATAACCAGACACTACCAATAGATAATTTTTACTTGCAATATATTAAATTTGTATTTTAAAGATTTATACACCATCGCTCAAACATATTTGGACATAGAATTTTGTAGAAGAAAATGAGTTCATAGAGCAAGAAAATACATGCAGTAATTAGTTAAATTTAATAACGAATAATACCGCCAGTAAATGAACTTACCAAATAAAGGAATATGTACTTCTAAGGAAAAATGAGACAATCAGCTACACATATCTTATAAGATATCTGTGGTATGTCAATCCATTAAAGGCTGATCAAAGGATCGTCTCGAGACCACAATTTCACTGTTTTACGTTTTAACTGCGTACTCGTAAGAGTCAGAGTCACGAGAATATCGTACTTAGAACTTGTACCACTCACGATCAATATATACATTGTACTATAATCTCAAAGTGAATATCATTCGAACCGTTTCCATCAGGTGATCGTTAACTACGTAAGATTGAATCATCTAATAGTCTAGATTTATGTACAACATAGCAATTAATAGGAAATAATCGTGTCAGGGTAGACGTGAATTTCTCATCTGTGTTTACAGAACGAAACGTTTTTTCCTTTCCTTATTTCTCGTGACATTTCGATCCTTCTCGAGCATATTGAAAAGAAAATTGCTAATGGACAGTATCATATACGTTGATCACAAAATTATTTGTTTTGGTATTATATATTTGAATACGAGAATTTAAAGAACTATGAAAGTATCTGTCCAAGTAGAATAGATCGTGCTATAGTGTGGCTTTATAGTGTAAAATCACTCTTTGGAAAAGCGTAAAATCTTTCTCGTCGATATCTCAAAAAAATATAAGAAAATTGAATAAAGGTCGTGGCATTTCTTACGTGTACAGAATGCTTGGAAATAATAGTAAAAAAGGTTTTGTTTGTAATATTTTAAGTATTTTAATAGCCAATTTTTAAATTCTTAAATTATTTTTGTCCTACTGATTCGCATGCATGTATACTTAATAGCTCTCATTTCTCAAATTATTATCTTATTATTCATTTATGTCACTGATTCTATATTTAACGATTTGTGTATTTAAATTTAGAATATTAATTTATATTTTGCTTTGAGCAAGATATACTGCACACTTGACGTAACTACGATACTCTTGCGATCAACGGTAGAAGCCATTTGATAATTTCGCGACATCATTTTAAATGAAATTAGGTTTCGTAACTGATGCCGTGACTTTATTTCATTCACATCGAAGAACGTAGGAAGTAATTGGATATAACTTCACATGTTCTTGCTTCTTATTTCATCTCTCTTTTTTTCATATTCAGTCTATATTTGTCTTCTCAAAAAACATGCTATCCATAACGATATATTTTAAAATATTGGTACTTGACAACCCTCTCTTTTTTATTTCCACAATGGTTTATCAATAACGATTGCAATCGTTTTTAACATTAATGATAAGATAAACAAAAGTAATAATTTTTGACTAAGGGAAACGATAATTTATTTTATCAATCTTTTTTTTATTAGAGCAATCTTCTGTCTGATTCGAGATTAACGAAATTGACAAGATTAACATGGATTGTTATTGAGACAGAAATATGATTTTACACATATAGAATCATACTAATGCGTTATATACAATACAATATGTTGATTAAAAATTTTGTTCGGTAATGTATTGTTAAAAAAACATACAAAGAAAACATAGGATTTCACAGTGAAATTTATCTCGATATATGTATAGATGTGGAAAGCGGATGTATCTGTGAGTGTCTGTGCGTGTAAGAAACAGTCAACGAGTCGAAGGTGAAAACCATTGCGGAATCGTTGCCAAACCGTTAGGCTGCTTTCACACGGAGATACGCGTATCGCAATACGTGTATCGTAAATTGTTTTCCGTGTGAATGTCGCCACCTTGTTTTAATGTTTCGTTTGTCTCCTTCATACGAAAGGTATCCTTGCCAAGATACACAAAATGAGTATCAAGACAGTACGTTTCAGGAAAATCGTCGTGTGAACGCCTCCATTGGTATACATGTTCACATATTCCGTATCTATCATACGCGTATCGCGACGATACGCGACCAAGCGACCGCGACCGGACGACCGCGACCGCGACCAAGTTGATCGGTAGAGTTGAATCGAAAATAAAATAAAATAAAAAATCAAGAGTTGAATTGCTGAAGAAAGTCGAAAGTCGTGCGCGGAGTTTAACGGTCGCTCAGCGAGAGAAACGTAAGTGAGTTGCGATACCAAGTGTTGTAACCGATCGCGTTAATTGATATACTGTGGGTGTAAAAACATTCGCACATTCTTTCAAACGGAATTTCAACAAAATTTTCAGCATATATATAACATAAAATCTGCAAAATCTACTTTTGAAATTTGTAAAAAGTTATCTTCACTATTTTCTTCGCGAGTCCGATCGACTGCAACCTCCTCAAGAACTTTTTCCACGTCGTCTAGTAGACTAATTCCTCCAATTTCTCAGAAAAAGCTGAAATCTGGTCCAATTTTTGAATAGTCGATCTATTTTAAAGAGTGTACGAATGCTTTTCACGTCTACCATATGTGTTAGATCGTCGTAAAAGTTTCTTTCGTTTTATAAGGAAATAATAGAACAAAATGGAAATGGATCACACATAATTCAATAAAACAATATAAAACAAAAAAATGTTGTGCGTTTATTATTTCCTTGTGAAACGAAAAAAACTTTTGGGACAACCTAATACCTTTAATTCTAATTACATTATATTTTAATTGCAAATTAATTCATAATTAATTAAATTATATATATTATTATAAATTAATTAAATAAAATTTCTATTTAATGTACGAATTTGAACTGTCCGTTTTTCCTTAATTTCAATGTTATATATAGATAAGATTATCATAAGAAACGTGCATTGGAAGCAGCATATGCGCAAAATTTTTATTTCTTCTTGAGCACGTACAGATAATCATATTTCTTTTCACGATAAGAATGATTAATACCGTTCTTAGCAATTACATAGAACATAAAAATAATGTATTCTTAATATGCTTTTCTTGTCCATTAGAAATCGAAATGAAATATGAAGAAACCGATGAAATCTACCAAAAATTAATCATCGCTTTATCGAACCTTACGATTAAATTCGACCAAGTACTAAAACATTTCAACGACACGCTGTTGCTGCAAAAAAAGAGAGAAAGAAGACAAGCATAAAATGTAAAACTGTAACAATGTAACGTAAAAACGTCTTGAACACTCGAAAATTTCGTTCACGTGAATCCGTCATCTTGAATCGTAGTTGATCCCAAAATCTTAGAGGATATTTGCAGATGACAAGATAGAGGAAACGTGTTTGTCAGTGAATTGGGACAAATCTGGCGCCGTTGAGGCAATATTCACGTCTTGAACGATATATTGCCCCCCATTAACAACGTGTGACACGTGAAATACTCGTTGTCATTCGTTAGTAGCCAATCAATAGCTAATTCTTTTTTATCTTTTAAGTTTTCCTTCCTTTTTCTTTCTTTATCATTAGACTAATATGATTTGATTATTTGAAGTACCTCGGTTCTTCGGTTCGTGACGTTATGTAATTTTCTTTTACGTTAATATATCGTGTGTATGTTGTATATAAGATATGCACATGTGTATTGAAAAATAGAAATTGTAAAATAGGAAATTTACATAATCTTCCGCATTCTGAAAGTTAATCAATTATATCAGTATTAAGGAAGTACAGAGACTTCAAATTCCTACAGAAATACAAATTTCTGGAAATTTGTAAGAAATAATACCGAGTTTGCGGTTAGAGTGAAAAAGTTGTATATCTGTATTACTCCAATTTATATTTGCTAAGAATTTTTAATATTTTAGGTATATATCTGAGTCTTTATCTACTATTAATATTAATATTAACATATTCCATTGAAAACCATATCTTACAATTTAATGTTTTAAAAATATTACACTGCACGAATTTTTCTACTTATTCTATTAACAATATTTCTCTATTTAAATTTAAATGATCTTAAATCTATTTCCATTCACACAATAGATTTTTAATCATTTTATATCTTTAAATAAAATTTTAATTCCAAATATCTATAGTAATAAAATTTCTGTCTATAATGGTACAATCAAGTAAAAATTTCAAACTTTTCAGACGAGTATTTCTCTGAACTTCCCAATGAAGCTAAATTAAGATTGATCAAAATTTAGTTAAATAGATCCTTAAGTACAGTCTCAATTCCCAGTTATTCGGTACAATCCTCAATTGTTTCGAGTTATATATTACGAAGGCGTTCGCGACAGTTCCAACAGTTAATTTTAATTTTCCAATTGTTAACCTCTGTCGCTTCTACATTGTACTTCTGTTAAATTCATATATGTGTTGTCTTATTGCAGTTCACGGAGCGCCGAGTTACGATGTCACTAGCGTTCAGTCACGATTGGAGACCAACGAGGTGATTCATAAAGTTAATAACAACCACCAACAGCCGGTCGATTTGAGGAACGATGATCGTGACGATGGGCAAACGCTCTATGTGATCGAGTTCGAGTCTGAATCGAACGAGAAAGAAGGAACCAATGAAGGGAAAGACCCGTCTCTCGGTAAGTAGTGATTCATCTTTACGGATCTTAATTGAGAAAGTCAGAAGGGCGAAAATGATTTCTTCCATTGGTTTAAATAGTAGAAACGCGATACAAGCGACAAAATATTTAATTCGAGAATATCGTGGATACAATTAATTCTAATAGAGGAATCTATAAATTTCTTATAATTTAGTTAATTAATTATGTTTAGTATAAGCTAAATTTTTATTTGATTCTGGCAAAAAAGCAATTGTTTACTTGTTGATTAATGTACATTAAAATGAATTTCTTTTACTTACGAGGAAAAAATCATGACCAGTTACAATCTTTCACTTTTAATGGAAAAATTGAGAATCGAGAACTATTATAAATTGGCAAAGCAAATAAGAGAATATACGTATAGATATAGTACAAGAATAAGGATATAAAATAATAATTGAAAAGTATAGATATCAGATCATGTAGTATTACAGAAAATTATAAATTATAAATTAAATCATAAGCATATTCTTGTTTCTTGCAGTATATATAAAGCACGATAATCATTGAAACAGATAATAATAGATGTATCTAATCATTATTTATCAAATGTTACCATTTATTTTAGAGTTGGATATAAATCTTGTATCCACCACTCTACGTACATATTTAATAGCACAAATTTAGGTTGCTTGAAATGATTCAAAAAGTTGGAGATTGTAGATTCTAAATCACATTTTGATAGAATATTCGATTCCACATGTGTTTTTTAGTTTGACAATATAAATGCCTCGGGTCAATGAGAGGAAACACATTTTAAAAGGGAGAAATAGATTAATTCTTCTATACTTTAATTATCTCAAGTCACTTGACCGTTTCCATTATACAATAAACCATCTGTAAGACACCAGATTCTCAGTGAACAGATAAAATCAACAAACTAATGATCTCCCAATTACTTAACAATCTTAAGGTTTTAAATAACGCAAGACACGATCCTAATTTTATGCGTAGCATTTTATTAGTATCTTCCGTAACCCAACAGTGCGTATCGACGAGTTAACAACACGATCAGGCAGCCGCTCGTTTGCATATAAATCTTGTATCCATCATTCTACGTACATATTTAATAGTACAAATTCACGCAACACAATCGTTAGTGTCACAATAAAAATTCGTTTGCCGATTCTAAATGCTTTACTGATTATCTCGAAAACTTTCCTCGTAATTTATATTCCATCATCGTAGCAGGATCTTACACGAAACATTCCTGATCATTCGTGACCAAATTTGATGCCTTTGTTTACTCAAAATTTCAGCCTCGTATATTCTTTGGACTTCTTTTTTTATCTTTCTAGTATCTTCTTTCGACCAATACAGTTTTTTCGTATAATCAGTTCTATTTCAGTTCTTCTTCAGTTCTCTCTTTCTCTCTCTCTCTCTCTCTTTCTCTCCCAGAAATAATTTTATATTATTTTAATTTGTTTAAAATTGAATATTCCATTTATATTGTCTTTGACGATAAAAAGTAAAAGAGGGAAGAAGGCTACAAATAAATTTACGAAAAATACATAATCTTTTTCTTTTTGGAACAAAACCCATATTCTCAAGAAATTCTTTTGTAGAAGTATACTAAAATTGTTGATCGATCTTATCACAAAAAATTGTTTAAATTCAAAGAATGAATATTAATACGAACGACATTTGATATTCAGTCAGCTGATTATCAATGTGAGACATTAGGCGTATAATTGATTATTATTTATGTTTTCAAATGGTTAGTCGAACGTATTAATAGAAACTGATTATTTAATCGTGAATCACCGAATGTAATTTGCATAAGATCTTACGTACAAGCAGCTAGTGATTGAAATAAATCAATCCCAGCATTGATTTAGCGTAAATCATTAAAGAATTTATTGCGGTAAACTAACTCTCCAAATGGTACCATAACGAAAGACGTCAGCAGAGTAAACCAATAACTGCTTCTCCTGTGTATCTGTCCGTAATCTATTGCTTTAGATTTACGTATATACCTACATATATGTTTCAGATCGCTTGCATGTTATTTTATTACGTGCATTTCTAAAATTTAACATATTCTAAAATTACCTATTTCCCCAAAATGAAACTAGTCGAAACTTATAACGACACACATATGAAAAAGTAAAATTTTTATACAGCTAATTACATAAATGAAAATCGTGTAAAATTTATCACATCCTATATACACAATACGCTTCCTTTAAAATCCCCATCAAAATACCCTACTCATAAATTACACGTATAGATATAATTTTATTTTTAAATAAACTTTCTATGGGATTTCTATTTCTATCGCTGATTGCATATATGTAAATATATTACATAAATCTTTTATCAAAAATATCTCTTTGTTTACAAATTTTCTAACCGTTATAAAAAGAGATCGCGACTTGGAAAAGATTGGAAAATATCATCACAGATATTCTTTGTTCTTATTCTCTTGGGTGAAGCAATAAAACCTTAGGTATATTATCACAATATCATAGTACTAGAATCATGCTCACCTAACAAATCCTCTAATTCTTTTAAGCTGTGCATCTTGCTATAAAGGATTGTTATAAACATTTTATTAACCCATCCGTTCCTTTTTTCACAGGCGGATTTCTTTTTGTTTCAGTGGACAATGACGGTCAAAATCCTCTAGACCCATGGTCGATCGTGTGGTACATCGGATCCTTCGGAGGTTTAGTCGCCTTTTTCCTAATCGTCAGTTGTTCAGAATGGTGTTGTCGTCGTGGTGGACGACCGTTAACAGTCCCCTATGCTCAACGAGCTGAAGCAATAAGCGGACCAGTAGTAACAGAAACACCACCTCCGCCGTATCATTTATTCGCACCACCGCCATACGATTCTGTAAATTACGGTGAAATCGTGGACAAAACAGCCGGAGAAAAATTGGACATCTACGTGATATCCGTGCCGATTCATAGGCCCGTGGTCCAGGCTCCAGCCTAAGGTTTTCCCAAAGAGTTCCTCGAACAGAGGATTGCGGCCGAATCAAGATCGAAACGACAAAGAAGAAGAAGATACAGTGTATTGTGTCGCTTCTGAAGGATTTGTCGAAGCTTCCTCGTTGGTATTCCCCTTTAATCGGGGACATTTTGACAATCGTCTGCTGGTCCATGTGCAAGGTTCGTTGAAAACGAGCTGTGGATCAAGGAAGAATGCAGGACGAGCTTAATGAACGTGTAACGTGTAACGTGCTGGTTGAACTTTGAGAACGTTTTAAGTATCGTGAATACTCGAAAGAACGAAGAAAACTCTTGCTCATGACGAAGATAAGCTTGACAAATATGTTGCTCGGATCCTGCAGATATTTTAAGCATCGTGAATAATTGAAAGGACGAACAAGATATCTGTTCGTGATAGAGAAAATACTCTTCATAAGACATGTTGTTTGAATTTTGAGTAACTTTACTTGAGGATAATTTGAGTATACGTATGACGAGTCTTTGAAAGAACGAAGAAGATTCTTGTTCATGGTAGAAGGAACAAACAATCTTTTCGAATTATTAACTGCATCTATGAACGAGAAAGCACGAGAAGAAGCTTCGAATCTCTACGACGCTCGACGAAAATCGAGTTCATAGGAAATCCCCTAGAGGGAAAATTTCAACGCATTGTTAACGAATATTTAAAGAGAAACTCTCTATCTTTGTGAGTGTGGGCGAAGAAAAACGAAGTCGATGAACAATCAATTAAAGCAATTAATAGGGACTTAAAGATACCAGCGAGGGAGAAAAGCAAAAACGATTATGAGAAATCTCATCGTACACTCCGATGTAGATCCAACTGCGAAGCAATGTTCTCTGTGATGATGTTCGTGAAGCGAACTGAAATTAGAACTAGAGACAATCTTTTCGCGCGTGCTTTTAAAGTAAACCCGTTGTACGGGTGCCAATCAAGGAACTTTACTTTCTCTTTTCTTTAAGTCGAATGAAAGATTAACAAGATGCAAATAACGTGTAAATCCAAGCTCGATCTCGTTCGAGGGACGAACAAAGAATTAGAATGAATCGCGTGTTTCCATTAAGTGCTTTTAACACTTTAAACGAATTATTTATCCAATCACTGCCTGATCAGGTGAATAATTGAAATTTGATAATCATTCTAATCCTTCCAGCTTATTAACCCGTGTATACGTTGATTTTTGCATTCGACTCGTCCTAACTAGGTGAAAGAAGAAAGAAACTGCCATATTTTCGTACACTATGCTCGTTATTCGTTATCCCTCGAAATCTACGACGCGATTATTAACCCTGCTGCGTCCTTTCTTCGACTCACTCGTGATTTCTTTAAAATAAATAATTTTTTGAATATAGAATATTTCTCAAAGTTATAATAAAATATAATGGAGTCATTATCGATATGCATAATTTCTATTTTTAATTTAATGTCGGAATCTTTTTTAAGGTATTAACCTGTTAATAGGGGGAATCAAATCATTTATATAATAATCTCTTATTTAGTAATTCTATATCTGTATAGTTTCATGTTTGTTACAAATAAATTATATGTATAAGAATTGCGCGAAGAAAGCATGATAGATCGATTTTTGTTAATTTTCTAATCTCTTATAATAGTTATAAAAATTTCTGGCTAAAGGACAACCAGGTTAATAGGTTAAAAGTGAGGGTTATTTAACGAAGTTAAATTAGAGTAATATTAGAATATGCAACCTCTGTGATCGCAGCAGGGTTAAGGAACTACAAAAGCAACGCACAAAGACAAATTCAAATGACGAGGTTGATCGTTTTCTTCGCGCTCCTACGACGTCATTTTTATTTTTGCATCATTCAAAGTCAACCGAAAAATCAATCAGATCACCCGCGATGAAGTGATTAAATTGGCATTTAATTCATAAGTTGAAATAATTGCAAGATCATACAGAGAAATTCAAAAATTTGTCTAGTATATTGTACGATTCGGAAATTAAACGAAAATGTTTGGGATTATTTCTGTTTATTTTCGAATTATTAAAGTACACATGGTCTTTTGATTATTCTCAATAACGTGATCTAAAATAGGCGCTTTTCTTAATCCTACTATGTTCTTTGGATTATTTTTAAGTAAATCGTTCTTTTCTACTGTTAAAAGATTTTTTATGTTCGATAATAAGTATAAAAAAATCGGTAGAGATTTTTCTTAAAACATACAAAATCTTTTTATTTGTCGCAATAAATGATATAAAAATGTGAAAATCGTAGTAGGGTTAGGTCAGGTCTTTTTTTAAATATAATTTTACTATGTATTGCGAAAATATCCAAATGCTTGCAATCGACATATACATTGAAAATATTCCAAGAAAATTTAAAAGACAAACCGATAACTATTTCTAACTTCATTACAGAATCATGTAAATTATGTCGACATAGAATACTTCATAACGACTACGCTGTAATTAAAATGTCTTATCTAGCATCTTCTTATTTTTCAAAATATGTCGAAATATTTGAAGTTCGCCGTGTCTTCTTTTTACCTTTCGATCAAAGTTAGATTATACAGACTGTTACAAGACAACGATTAAATATTTTAAATTGAATGAAAGCAAACAGATTACAATGGATGCAATTACAATGGATGGTACAAGGAGAATGATAAAAGTTCAGTCTTCTTTAATTTCGAAATGATACGTAGAACGTTTTAAGTTAAATTAAACTTTGACTCGAAAAAAATTACTCTCAAATATGGATAGATGCTTCCTTTAAAAGCAGGAAAAAAGATATGATGGTTGAAATGTTCGGTTGCAAGCGTTCCGCTAATTACACCGTATCTCTAATCAGAGCCAATTACAATCGCGATTCTTTATATTTTTTTCTCGTTTTAACGGTAACTCAACTCTTCTTCCGGGTTGTGTATGTGTGCAAGCGTTGCATAAGAAGGCGCGCGTGTAACTCGCCTCGCAACCTGAATGATCTATCAACGGGACACGTGTGCGAGAAGTTCGAATAATTTCTAATATTGCTACACGCGATTGACCTCAATCGCGATCGTTACAAGTCCGACAATTGTAGACGATCATATACATAGATTACGAGTTGACTGCCATAAAAAGAATTTAACCGAAGGGGGTCACGAAAACAGTTCGTGAAATATTCATGCGATTATGTCTCGAGAGAAGGACGATCCTTGTACATGAAAGCGTTTAAATACTTGCAGAAACATTTTATGAATATATGACGCTTGTTATACGAAACATTTAAAAATGTCATTAACACTGTAACGAGAGCCAACTATCATGATTATATTGGTAAACTGAAACAGATCTGAAAATATATGTATATGTGTAGAAATAATAGATAGAATAGATATATAAAATGTGTAAAAATGGCAAAAAAAACATATTATTATATTATTATATTACACAATACATCTCAATGTTCAATAATAGATAGAGCATCTTTAACGCTTATTATATATTCAAGATAGCTATTCCAGATAAGATATACTAATTTTTTTATTAAATATATATTTGCAATAAATGAGCCATTCAGAAACCACATTGATTAATTTCATAAATTGAAGAATACAGAGAGGCGATGATATTACAAATATACTTTTGGATTTATCATTATATGTATATATCATTTTCTTGCGATGAAGAAATTTATAGAAGTAAGTATACGTACATAATGAAATTGAGAAATTAATAAAAAATGGAATTCATCAGTTCGGTTCGTAAGAGGATCAAATATCTTATGACTTTATGCGTATTTTTAGATTTGTTTCAAACTTAACCAATACATTCATACTAGCCAGGTCTTATTACAATGGTGAGATATGGCTGGTGAGATATCAAAATGTTTCATATAACAATATAATATGTACATAAAAGGCTTTTACAAGTGTTATTGACAATACTTTCTTGAGCAACTTCCTCGGGAAAAATATTTTTAGTCTTCTCATTTTGACGCGTAGAGCGCCTTTATCATTATAAGGAAACGAAGTTTAGTATTTAAAATGTTAAATGTTCTGTTAGAAAAAAAAGTATTAGATATCTTAGATATTATAAGTTCGAAATACAGAAAATGTGAAAAATACTCGAAACGGAAAATTAGGTTATTACATGCGAGGAAGCCACGTATTGCGGAATCTAGTTTTATTTATGACAATGTTGTCGCATTGATCTCCGCCATTTAGCTTTAACCGGTCGATTAATTGTTCAAATAAAAGCAGAAGATAGAGAGAATTTGTATATGAATGAGTGAAAGGGTGTTAGAGAAATTTATCGTACGATTACGTACAATGTCAATTATTATTATCGTTATTATCACTAGTAATGTTATTATCATTGAATTCGTAATCGCGTTTCCGATTGCGATTGGAACACATTACGATGAACTTGCTCTCATTAAGGCATGCAAAATCGCAGCGCTGTCACTATTTATTTTTTATACTTTTATACATACTGTTTATACATATTCCAACATCTCTATGTTATCAATAAAAATTTCTTTTCTCCAATTTCTACTATACGTAATAATTTTTTCATTTTTTCTCCTCGATTAATTATAACTGACTAATATTTATGCACATTCATATTCTTATGAATACAATTTAAAAAATAGAACTTAAAATGGAAATTGTTTTATCTATCAAATATTGACTTTAATGTGCAATTTGACAATCAACAAACAGTATACATACTATATATACTATATAGACAGCAATGATAACTTTTATAAAGGTTATCTTTTTCAAAATCTAATAACTTTCAGTACTGTTTTAAATTAAAAGTCGTAAAAATCATAACGCAATTTAGACTGAACAAAGCAAAGAAATCTGAGATAAAGAATAATAATATTTAAAAATTCTTGTCATTAAGCAAGAAAATTTTACCTGATTCGTTTGTACTTTTCTTGATCAAGTAAATTTTGAAATATTACAAATTACTTACGCTACAATAAGATATAAAAAAGATATGAAAAAATAAAATTTCGATGTTGTCGGACATTAACAAAATAGTTTTAAACGCGTATACAGGTTGACCAACGTAAAAATGCAAATTTAATTGCAATTTTAGCACATGGTCAACAGTCTTGACAACATAATATATGTAATTGCCTCTTATATCAGGCAACGATCGCAACGGTTCATTTTTAAATCTTCAATAAAAAATTATATATTTTAAGTTTTCAAACATTCTGTCGAAATGAAACCACATAGGTTAGACAAGAATTAATAAAACTTCTAAACATGGACAATACTTTAACTTCGAGTTTTAAAAATATAACCTAATCATGGATTATTTAGGTGAAATAGTAGCGCTCGGAATTGATAGTATAATTTTCGGTGTTTGTTTAAAACAATACTTTCACTGCAAAAATGCAATTACAGCAGTCAAGGTAAATCACATGTATTTCTGTTATTATTATTGAATACCTAACTTTGTTACAAATAAAGTATGTTACACGTTGCATATGATAACTCAAATATTCTAATGTATCTTAATGTAAATTATAGTAACACGTTTAATGCTTAAAAATATCTCAAAATGTTTAGTTTCTCTACAGGGTGCAGAGTTTCATGAAGTTGGGCAACAATTGGGAGAACTCCTTGATAAAAGTTCTGATAATAAAATAGACTACATAGCAATTAGGGGTATCGTAAAACCCTTAGGAAAACCATTGAATAGCATTAATAATAAAAAATTAACTGGTGTTGTACAAAAGCTTAAAATCAAAGAACACGTTATAGCTAGAACTACTGCTGGCTTCTGGTAATATTTTTGTTTCAAATATATTACAAAGATATAGAATTAAAAATATATGTATTTAAAACTAATAAATTTTTATTTGCACATAGGTCAGATCAGGAGCGTACTGTTCATAAAGTATATAATACTGTACCATTTTCTTTGCAACATGGAAGTTATTCCGTAGAAGTATTAGAACCATTATCAGCAGATATTTTAGATCTGGATGTGGTATCTAATACCTTTGAACCAACTGTACCATCCTTTGCAGACCATTTATGGGGGTTTTTCACAGGTAAAAAATAATTATTCATATACTGTTCAACAAAAGTTGTAATAATATTATAATTCATTATTAATCTTAGGTGTGCGCCAACGTGGTTTACAATCTACTGAAGAACTACTTCGTGAAGGAGCAGTTATGACAGGTATAGGTGAATTAGCAAGAACAAAATCCAAAACACTTACATTACAACCCCCTTTAAATGGTACACCATTTTATTTAACAAGCATGTCAATTAGTTCTTTGCTTCGGAAATTAGACGAGCGTAAACGGACATATAGGTGAGTTTTGTATTTATACAATTCTCAAATATGATTGCTAATCAATTTTTTTATATTTTAGATTATTATGTTTAATGTTCGGTGCTATTGGAATGTTAATTGGTGGAATAGTTTTTCGGCGTTATTGGAAGGATAGAACAGAACAAAGATTAGCAGAAGATTTAAGACAATCTTTAGCTGCTTCACGAAAAGAAAGACGACAAAGAGTAAGAGATACTGATCTTAGAGAAGATCAATTGTGCGTTGTCTGTCGCACAAATCCCCGCGAGATTATTCTCCTTCCATGTGGACATGTCTGTTTATGTGAAGACTGCTCTGATGATATTACTAGTGATTGTCCAGTTTGTAGGGCACCAATTTCACAAAAAGCAGCAGCATATATTATTTAACATCAGCATAGATATAAATTTCTCAAATTACTTTTTATTACATGATAAAAATTAATGTATCTAAGAGTGAAAAGGTAAATAAATATGAAGTGACTAAAAATGCTAATGAAACACTAACATATACTTTTGAACAATAAAATAATTATTAGAAGTGATTAAAAGTAGTACAATCTCAATTGAAATTATTTACAAATTAAGAAATCCGTGTATTTTGATAATATATCCTAAAACTTCATACAAATATATTTGAAGATATAAGTAATCGTCAAAATTCCAAATTTTTTAGTTTAGTCTTTTCATTATTTTTGCATTTATCGTTTGTTATAGAATCTATCACTCGTTTAACTTTTGTAGATTTTCCAATACCAAGTTTAGGGAGTCCTCTATTTAAACCTTCTAACATAATGCAAGCTTTACAAATTTCCTGGCTAGATACAAATCCACAACGAGAACAATTTCTTTGTTCTGGTAGTTTAATACTTTCTTTTATTTGCAATGTTTCTCCTACAAAAGAAAATACATTAATCATGTATTTATATAAATATCAAGAAATAATTTTAACACAATAATTATAATCTTATTTACCAGAATGAATGATATCCAATATAGAAGAGGGTCTGATTTTCTCTAGATCCTTTAGATATGTTCTTGCATGTCCTCTGTATGCATTTGGTGCATATATACATTCTGTTGAAAAGTATATCAACTGTTTAAAGTATGCATACATTACTATCTCTTTTTCATATGCATATTTAAGTGGCTTGCATCGTCTTATACAATCTGCTCCTGCCTATATTATAAATAAAATGTTAATTCATAACATGTATTCACATATACATGCAATATATACATTTCATTTTTTTATTTATTTATTTATTTATCTATTTTTTTTTTTTTTTTTTTTTTTTTTTTTTTTTTTTGAGGAAGCAGTATACTAATTAAACTTACAGTAATAACTGAAGTACATCTTTGTAATCTTGCTATATCACCTCTTAAGATATTCATTAAAACTGTCTCTGCAATATCATCAGCATTATGGCCTGTTGCAATACAATCTACTTCTAAGAGAGCTGCACCTCTATCTAATGCTTGTCTTCGAAATACACCACAGAATGTACAGTTATTTTTTTTTCCAATCTAGAATGAAATAAAGATTAAATAACAACTGTAAATGATTTTTATGCGAAGTTTCTATGTAAATATATATACTTCTGCCACAATTTCATCCATTGTCCATCCATATAACTCTTTGTAAGATAATATTTTTAATGGGAGTCCATAGTCATCTTTATTTTGTTGAACAGTTTGCAAACTATCATCTCTATATCCTAAAATAAAATAGACTTCTTGAAACAAAAATTCTGAAATATTTAAACATTATAGCATAATTCTTTTTATTAAAATACCAGTTATTCCTTCATCAATGGACAAAAGAAAAAGATCAATTCCATATTGGTATCTATCATTTAAAGTTTTCAAAACATATGCAAGTACTGTAGAATCTTTTCCTCCTGATGCTCCAATAGCTACTTTATCACCAGGTTTAAATAATTTGCCTTGTGTAATTGTATTGTGAATCTCACTTTCAAATGCATAGAAAAAACATTCTTTGCATAATGCATGCCCAGTTTTAGGTCGCTGTAATTAAAGACATAATTTTTCTTTCATACACTTCTGTAATATATTATACACTCAAATTTAAATTAATAATTTAAAACAGTAACTTACTTTAAGAATAGCACATTTCCCACACTGCTTTGAACATGGAATAGGCATTTTGTAGAATATTACACTGTTTACTTTGTTATAATAGAATGTTATAACAGAAATTTCACTGTGATAATTTAACTTCCAGTTTATATTTTTGTCTTTCTTCTTTTAATTTTGTATTAAATTTATAAAGAACTTACAAATATTAAGCTTTTATATATGTTTATTTATAGGAGTTATGTTAAAACTTTATTAATATGCGAAATTCATTTTATCGCACGTACAAAAATAATTTCAATATATTATTTAATCGAAACCATTCTTTTTTTCTATGATGAAAAAAAAAGAAACTTTACTAGTTTATAATAAAATAATTTTCAATTGCGCGTATAGATTTTACAATATGTAACATGCGTTCTATCGAACTAATTAATCTTCTGGTTTCTCTGGAGGCGGGCCGCAAGGCTGTAGCATTTTTTCCATAAGATTGAATCGAACACGGGCTTTTGCTTCGTTTTCCGCGATAGCGAAGAAATTTAACAGATCGTAATGTCCCATGTAAGAACTGCAAGAATCACGATGCTGATTTACAAGCCATTCAAACTTGGTTGTGTCAGCATGCCCTGTGCCAATATATTTTGATTGCAAATGCTCCAACTGACTATGAATGTTGTATCGTTCTCCCATATTCTAATTTTTCAACGATAAAGATTAAAGCTTAATGAAAACTTTGCTTTTACTTACTTAATATCTAATACTGTTTGTCGCTATCGAATCAGTATCAACCATGGAACAAGAATTTCTCTTAAATATGTAAACATATATTACATCTTAAGGTAGAGAGCGTCTCTATCAGTAAATACATAATGCAGACTTTTCAAGTATTCAATAAATATTAACATAGAATAATAAAATTGTGAGATTAGAGAGATAGAATTATACAAAAAGATATTTTAAAATGTATCTAAAATAAGTATTTTAATGGTTATAAATAGAACAATATATATCTTTTTATATTTGTCCATATACATATCTATCTCATATGTTTCTTACATTAGTTTGAAAATAATACAAAACAAATCAATATTACAATTATTATATATTATAATACAAAACAAAATATTTAAACCATGAATTTAAAATCTAATTCGATAATATATGATATATAACTATGTGGAGATATGTTATTAATATGTTTCGTTCTATATTTATAATTCTTGTATTTGTCTCTATTCTCTCAAGTTTGATAATTATGATATTTATATTTATATACACACATAACAAATAGATTTATTCCAACCAATTGCATCGAGTATAATAATATTCAAGATTATTCCGCAATTCTGTATACTTCTTACCTAGCCGCAAGAGTGCAGCACTTATCGCTTGTTACGTCAGACAATAATGACGTGCTAATGGTTAATGGCTTCTACTTACTTGAGCTACCTTTATGAGAAAGCCAAATACAATCCAAAGAAAATTCATGAGATATGATGCATCGGCTAGTAAAACTATAAAAATATGATTGCCTGAACACTTAATTGTTACGATAGCTATTAATTTTTATCAAATTTTACTCGTGGCCTACGAAATATGTGTTAAAACTGTTTACTGAGCAACGAACGTAACCGTTATATTCATCGCTACGTTGGATCAGCTCGATGCAAAGAAACTCAACATTCAACGTGTTATTACAAGATTTATATTGCACGTGAGTACTTATACGAGACATCGGCTTATAATTACGTTAAAAACATTGACTAACTTTCTTTTGTGAAAAGTGGGCAACTCCCTTGCCACCCAGTCGTTAACAATGGCGGCTATGTTAGTTCGGCCGAAAAATTCTTTTCTGCAAAATATTCTTTAAACCGGAAAGTCATAAGTTTGTACTCGATAGATTTTTATTTTTACCTTGGAAATAGGGCAGTTTGTTAAAAATTACCGTTTTCCACTATACATATCGAAAAATCGTGTCGTTCGGAAATACTGTTACGTCGACTAATCTATGTATGTGGACGTATGTACGTGTCGTCATACATATGCGTATTATTGTCCATGTGTGTATAATGTCCATGATGATGTGTTGAAAGTATTAAGGAAAGCTGAAATATAATACATATAATAATGTTCAAACCTTTTGGTTATATCAATTAAAGTTAAATTAAATGTAAAAGATTCATTTGTTTTGTTACTTTGATATTTTTGTAATATTTTTGAAAGTGAAATCTAATATATATAAAGCATGTATTTCTGAAATTATGTATTTATCTTTATGAGAAGGAATATGTAAATAAGCTAATGATTTGTACAAATATTACATATTTTGTATGTTTTTATTATGCATACAGATTAACAAGTTAACTACTGAGTGAAGTCTGTATGTGTTATTTATAGTTCTAAAGCGCTGTCACTTATTTGAGTACGATTCATTGTTATATACAGTTATGATACATACCTTACCAAAAAAAAAGGTAAAATTGTTTAAACGAGTTATATATATGATTGCTTTCATAACTTTGATACTTCTATTAATTCTGCCATTGTTATTTACCAATAACATCCAGTGTGTTAATAAAGCAAATAAAGTACTACAGATTACTTTTATATATTAATATTATTGCATTTCAGTAGGTGACATGCCTAGCAGTCGTGATATTGAAAGAGCTGAACGTAATGGAAGATTTCGTGCACGCAGAAGAGATAGTACCAGCAGTGATATAAATCGACATAGTTTCGAAGCACCTGATAAGAAGCATAGAAGGCATGGGAAAAATAAAAGTTCTGGGAAAAAGAAAAAGAAGAGATCGAGAGATAAGTCCATAGAGAATGTTCCAACTGTAGCTTCTTCCATTGTTAAACCTTTGGTTGAATATTCAGATGTGAGTAGCGAAGACTTGTCTGAACCAGAAGCTGGGGAAATTCAGTCAGAAGATAGCAGAGGTAATAGCTATACAGATGGAGAAGTACCTGAAACAGTTTTACAAAGACGTTATTATGGAGGAAGTCCAGTACGTGCACTTGGAGCATCTCCTATTAGTCTTTCGCCATCTCCACCAGTTCAACATAGACATGTTAATAGACATTATTCGCCAAATGAACAACAACCATCTGCAATGCATGGTGGAACACCTGAATATGAAGAAGAGTCTAGACGATATGCAAGAAGGAAAGAGAAAAAACACAAACGAGAAAAGAAGAAGAAGAGAAGTCTTAGTCCTTCATCCAGTACTGGGAAAAAGAAAAAACGAAAGTCTAAAAGGCATTCTCATAGTCTGAGTCCACATCGCATTGCAGATGAAATTATCATAAGCCCCGAGCATGAAAAACCAATTGGAAATTGGTCAGAATCACCGCCTTTACCGTTAAAAGATAGTACCTCGCCGATATCACCTGCTACACCACAAGAACAAAGGTGTTTAAGTGATGTAGAACTTGAAATAACAAGGCAACCTCGAAATGTAACTCCTCCAACACTTCCTCCAAGACCAACAGAATCCCCCCATACCCCTTTATTACCTCCAAGAACAACAACGCCGGAGAATAGCAAAGCAAGTTTATCAACAATGAAACATACTCCTGAAAGACAAAAGCATAGTCCTAGTATCCATACGCGACGTAGTAGCATTAGTCCAGGGCCCACTATTAGCTCGAGTCGTAGGAGACCTCATAGTCCATCGCCACCATCAAGGCGAAGGGACCATAGTCCAACGAGAAGAAGAGATTTTAGTCCAAGTCCAATGATGCATAGACTTAGGCACAGTCCTAGTCCTTCAACAAGGCGAAGAGAATTTAGCCCAAGTCCAGTAAGTCATCGACGTAGAGATCCTGTTAATTCTCCACCTTCGAGTAAACGTAGACGGCGAGAAGAATCCGAAAGACGACATAGACATCATGAAAAAGACAGAAGAGATAAAAGGAAGTCGAGATCAACTAGAAGTCCTACTGGAAGCAGGTACTATATATTATATGATATAACAATTCTAAATCATTTGTTTTGCTATTGAAAATAATATTTCTTTTTTCTAGGTTACATTTACCTCTTTCTCGTTCACGATCACGAAGTCCTGGACGATGGCGAAAGTTACAATCACGATCTAGATCGCGTTCACGGAGAAGAAGTCGTACTCCAAAAAAATCTCGTTCTCCTAGCAAGTCACATAAATCGACAAGAAAACACAAATCAAAAAGTCCACGTCCTTCGAGGATACCTTCTCCTTCCCCTCATAGATCCAGAGCAAGAAGCCCCTCAAGTATCACAGCAAGAAATCTCCGAGTACAAGCAAAGATTAGTGAAACTAGTTTATTTGCTGAACTCGTGAAAGATAGAAACATGAGGGAATTAGCATACAAAAAGTTACAAGCAGCTAAGGAGAAGGCTGTTACTCAAGATGAAGTTCAAATTATAGAAGGCACTGATGAAAAAGATAGTAGTAGTGTATCTTCTGAGAACAAAGCATCCACAGACAATAAGGATAAGTACGTGAATCATAAAGACCAATTGAAGATAACAAATGAAAGTATGAAGCCTGTTGACCTTGTGGATATTCCTGTTCCAATATCGGATGACAATGGAATAGCGGGAAAGACGCCACCATTGCCAGTTACACAAACTATTAATGCACCAAATGTAATACCTGCAACTAATCAGCATATGTTTGTATATACTTCACCTACAACTACCACTAGTGTCTGCCCAGTGACTGTTACAAATAGTCCGAGTTTCCCAGCTGTTACAAATCTGCAAGCGCCACCATTGCCACAATCTGAGTCTGCAAATGCAACAGGTTTAGTGTCTATGTCAGTGCCTATTCCTGTACCAGTACCTGTTCTCCCTAATTTATCTGTTCCACCACCACCTATACCTATACCAGTTCCAGCACCAAATACGGCTATGTCTAAATTTAATCCTCCTAACAATCTAGTTCCTCTTAAGTCTGTAGATCCTCCTAAGCCTCCTATTGTAGCATTCAAAACTAAAAGTTTATCACGGTTACCATTACCACCTGGAATTAATCAAAATGATTTGGAGAGTATAGACTCACCACCGAGTCGATCTCCAAGTCCGCCTAGTAAGGCACAAATGAAATTCCCAGCTTCAACTACAAAACCACCGCAAAAAAAGAGTATTAAAGACTTACCTATGCCACCAGGTAAGTTTGTGATATAATAACATATGTAATTTTAACCTTATTAAAATAATATCTTTTTTATTATCTATTTCATTATCTATATGATTACTTGATATGTAGTTGTTCCTGGATCAGAAGATTTAAGTGGAGAAGATGATCCAAATGCAACGCCTCCTCGTACAAAAGTTGAACGTGTACCACCAAAACCGAAATTAAAAAGACCAAAAATTTTGAAACGTAGAAGTTCTAGAAATTGTCATATGCCTATGTCGGCTTCGAGTGGTAAAGATTGGGGAGAACGCTCTGTTGACGTATTTGAAGTCATAGCTCAAATAGGAGAGGGTACTTATGGACAAGTTTATAAAGCTCAAGACAAACGAGCTGGTGTGCTTGTTGCATTAAAAAAAGTTCGTCTGGAAAATGAAAAAGAAGGATTTCCCATTACAGCAGTACGAGAAATTAAAATCTTACGACAACTCAATCACAAAAATATCGTGAATTTGAGGGAAATAGTTACGGACAAACAAGACGCGTTAGATTTTAGAAAGGTATTACATATATTAAAATATATAATATAATAAGCATAGTATTGCATATTACAATATTATAGGACAAGGGTTCATTCTATCTCGTATTTGAATACATGGATCATGACTTGATGGGTCTTTTGGAGTCTGGAATGGTCGACTTCAATGAAATGAATAATGCAAGCATCATGAAGCAGTTATTAGACGGATTAAATTACTGCCACAGTAAAAACTTTTTACATAGAGATATCAAGTGTTCTAATATACTGATGAATAACAAGTACGCAAAATATACTATTAGTGAAAAGAACATTTGTATTTCTACAATTGTATTTCTACAATTTGATTGTATAATTTTTGCAGAGGGGAAGTTAAATTAGCTGACTTTGGACTTGCAAGACTTTATAATGCTGAAGATAGGCAGCGTCCCTATACGAACAAAGTGATAACTTTGTGGTATAGGCCACCTGAATTATTACTGGGCGAAGAACGTTATGGCCCTGCAATAGATGTATGGAGTTGTGGCTGTATTTTAGGAGAATTATTTTCTAAGAAACCGCTATTTCAAGTAAGGAAATGATGATGAACTATATTTCTGTTAAAGAAAGGAATTGATTAAAAGATGATTATTTTTATCTTTTGTAAGGCAAATGTAGAAATGATGCAGTTGGAGATGATTTCCAGAGTCTGTGGTACACCAACTCCTGCCGTTTGGCCTTCTGTGATAAAACTGCCATTATGGCATACATTGAAACCAAAAAAATCACATAGAAGACGTTTACGAGAAGATTTTTCATTCATGCCAGCACCAGCACTGGATCTTTTAGATAAAATGCTGGAATTAGATCCAGAAAAACGAATAACGGCTGCTGATGCACTTAAAAGTGCATGGCTGAAAAATGTTCAACCTGAGCAGTATGTTTTCTTCTTGTACTTGAATATGCATACATAAAATATATTATTTAAGTTTATCATGTAGTTAGGAATAGTAACAACAGTATTTATGTAGGAATATAATTGAACAAACGTTGGAATACTTTTTTTATAGTTTTTTTGTACAAAGACTTTAACTATTGTCCATTCATAAGACCTATATCTCTTACATAAAAATTAGGATGCCAGTACCTGAGCTTCCTATTTGGCAAGACTGTCATGAGCTCTGGAGTAAAAAACGAAGACGTCAGCAGCGTGAGCAACAAGAAAGCTCTGCTGGAAAGATGCCTCTTCTCCCTCTTCCAAATAAAGGAGGTCCCCATAAGGCTATGGAAGATCTGTCTGATGTCGGGGGGTGAGTAGCTGTAGAGAGACATATTGGCACAAACTAGGACGCGATATCCAGTACTGACCAGATACTAATTGCTTACACACGTAGATGGCTGTGTATTGCAGTTGTGCTTGGCATTTATTTTCTTAGCAAAATGCGTTGTTAGAGATCTTATTTAAAGAATGAAAACATAACTGTTGTAGTATCTTATTTTCATCGTCCGTTTGCATGTGACTTTCAATAATGGATAAAATAAGTTAATTTTAGTTTGATTCACAGTCGTTCAAACACGACGATGGCTATAGTGCAGAACAATGGAATATAGACACGAAAATGTACAGCAACGTTCTCTTTTCATGGGTTTACTACAAAGATTATGTTCTCTAATACTTTTCAAATACATGAAAATATTTCGAACGCATGTATTTAGAAGAAATACAAAATTTATAGCGATATGTTTTTTCACAACAAAATATATCATAATATAAAATAATATTTAAATACTCCTTGATAACTGCAAGAAATAATATCATAATATTATATATTAATATCTTTCTTTCAAAGTGATATCAAATATTATTTGATTTAGAGGATCAGCATTTATGTAAAAGGAAAATACGTATTCCTCTTACAATGTGTTTGTGATTCAATTTAATTGCCTTTGAAATTAATTATATGAGCTTTAAAATTACGAGATATCTTTTATGTTTAATAATATTAAGATGATCAATAAGTAGCTAAATGTGTACATATTTGCTAATCTATGTTTATGTTAACATAGCTATGCATACATTATGACATGTTTGTGTAAATGAAAATGCACATATGTACGATTTTATATCACACCTTATATATGCATTTACATAAGTGAATGTATATGCATATAATTACCAATATTCATGATTGTATCAATGATATACATCTCCAAAAGCTGAATTTTAAAATGGTTATATAAGAAAGAAAAGGAATATATACTAAGTATATAATTGTAAATAAAAAAAGAAATTTCGTATGTTAATTTTCATATTAAACTATTAAATTGAAATGTCTACAAGCGCATGAAACGATACATGAAATGAATGAGCACAAACTACGAGAAAATAAACGATCTTTGTAATATTTAAAGTCTTGGAGTGTAAATAGGTCAAATGGATACTAAGAAGAAGCTGATGGAAGATTGAAGACAATGGAATACAAGGAGCCAAGACTAAAGTGTGAATGTATTACGCGAAATATTAACATCACGGCCATCACCATCGACATTTCATTTTATTTACGTTAATTCAGTTTATTTGAACATTCACATCTATAGATCAGGCATATTTTAATTGATCATATTTTCGCAATTGTGTGTTATAGTTTGTTATTCTGTATTGTAGATAATTACGTAAGTTTCAATATACGAATGGCAACATTGAATATTTGTTAAATATTTTCATGTTTTTGCATGTATTTTGTATCAAAGCCATTCTTATAATGAAGTACGGGATATGGACAAACCTAATGTATTATCTTCACAATGTACAATAATATTGAATTTCTGTAATATAAAATATTTACAAAATGTCCATAGGCATCTGCCTAACATTTTTATGGACAATGAATTTCCAATGTTATTAAAATATTTTATCGTTTAATTTGTTTAGTCCCTTTCAATGTTTCTATATTTTTATTTGTAAACTAAGTAACCACACACACATATAATCCTTTGATAAAGTCATATCTGACGATGAACACTGGGACCTTGGGAATGAATGATAATACCAGTGTACATGATTATGTACCCTTTCAAAATGACATGCAAAGTACATGTTATTTTTCTACTTATTCCACAATAAGTTTGTATGGATGTTTAATACATTTATTATCTCAATGCAGAATGTACCAAAATAAATAATATATTGGTATTATAAAAATATAATTTCACGCGTAGGTAAAATAAAATAAAAATTTCTGTGTAAACATTAAACAGCTTTATATGATAATAAGATGATTCAAAAATTCACGCAGTTTATTATCACAAATAAAGAATATTTTATTATGACCTTTGTCATGAAGGTAAATGAATAAGATTATGGATGATTAATAATATGTGCTACTTCAAAATATTATCAAAGAAAAATGTTACTTTGTGGTGAATCATTTTAATAAATGTGATGAATTTAAAAACGGAAAACAGAATGAATCAATATAACAATATAAATCAATGTGTAAAATCATTTTTTTGTAAAAACGACAATAAAGTAAATATATTTTCCATTTTAGCTACTTTATTTAACATAAAGTATGAATGATTTGGTAGTTTTAATTCATGTTGATTTTAAACAAAATCGTATACAAAGTACAATATAATAATTTCTAAGCATTTGCAAGTTATGTAGCACATATTACAAAATTTATTATTAAAATTTATTAATTGTATGATCAAATTCAATTTTCCAATATTTACTATTTTTATTGTATTTGTATATATAGTTATTATGTAACTGATAAAATATAAAAATATTATATATATTATATCAGAGAAAATACGTGTGTACAGAAAATATTATACATTACAATTATATATAAATATATAAATACTAATTATTTTACTATAGAATATTATATAAATAGCATACTTTTGGTTATGTACACATGTTATCTCTACTATACATATATATCATAATAATACTATATATAGTAGACATACATTAAATTAATTATTATTTATTTTACATTGTTAACGATAAATTATATTGTGGAATTCGTAGGAGACAACATAATACTTGAAATATAAAGTAACAAATAATTATAAGTGAATACAAATTGGCAAGATATCTAATAAGAAAAACAATTATGTTTCAGGAAATAATGTTATTGTGGCAGAATGATAAAGGGCAAATTTTATAGCACTTATAAGAATATAAATAGGTAATAAATATTCCAAATCCGTATAATATATGTTTATACCCAGGGTGTCCAGTTTAATAATTCACACGAGACTTGGTTTTGTGTATCATATAACAAATTGGGCTTTATGACTAAAATAATAAAAGCTTGATCGTTTCGTGCAAAAAGGTTGAGGATGCAATGAATTGAACAATCACATTATGATCTTAATATCTATGATCCTTTATAAAATTGTTGTGTCATATCTCTTCACTTATACAGATATAAGTGATAAATATGCAATAAATTGTGAAAAATAAAATTTACAGAATACAAATAAAGTTTGATATGCTGTGCCTATTAAATTGCATGTATATCCATAAAAAGTATTGATTTGTTAGTCTTGCTTGTTCGATATGCACGTTTATAAAACGTATTATCTTTTGCATGATTTCTATTAATTATGAAACAAATATTACTATTGGGTATCCATGTGTTATTGTCCGTCTTAATAATATTTATAAGAATTTTATTTCATATTGTTTTATTAGCATTATTTTATAAATATTATTAATATATTTTATTCATTTCAAAAAATATTCCATTTTAATATGATATAAATCATTATAGAGGTCATTTTACGGAATTATATATGTCGGAGATGAAAGGACAAATGTGAACCCGATATATATAACACACTAGGAATTTATATTTACTATTAAATATATTCACTAATTATTTTATATATATATATGTGTGTATATAAATATATGTAAATATATATATATATATATTTTTTTTTTATATATTTATATATTTATATATGTTTTATATTCAATAAATTTATTTTAACATAACATTTTGTCATGTTCAATGAAACACTTGATCTTTACTTTTATAGTTTTTATGACATGCTTTTGACTTGATTTCAGGTCTTCCAAACGTTTAAAAATGGAAGCAGGTTACAATTCTCATCCAAATCGTCTTGATACGGAATCTTTCTATGGGGGAGATAATTTGTTCAACCAAAGCAGACCTTATATGGTCTCATCGCCATCATATTATTACACAAGTCCTCCACCTGTTACACCACGGCCCAAGGGAGATGTTAACAGACCTTATATGATCTCATCACCATCATATTTTTATGTTAGTCCACCATCAATTATGCCACGGCCCAAAGGAGATACTACCTCTCATATGCCAGAATTATACACAGAAGATAATCTTGTTCGGAAATTAAGTGCTCTCACAAATGTATTAAATCAGGGAAAACCAATTCGTGTTGAAGATCTCATGTCACTTCGATCAGATAATGAGGTACATATACTTGGATTTTTGTTTCAAATACTTCAGTTTTATAACTTCATATAATAATCATTAATTCTATAATATGAATTATTATATTGTTATAATATTTAATAGCATAACTATTATAATTTAAATTACAGAGTGACCCAAAAGTAGTACAATTACTAGGAGAATTGCATGCTGAACTACGACTTGCTGCAAATTCAAGATCAAGTGGATTAATAGAATCTCACCTTCCTGTACTAAATCCACTACCTTTAGGTAAGTTTCACTTATTTTTTTCTTATATTTATAATGTATTATTGTTTTATATTTTATTTTTGCAGATACAAATGCAGCACAGTCAGGAAATTTTGATGCACATGCAGTTTATGCTGGTGATGATGCAATGAGTTCTGGAAGGTGGTCACAGGTGGCTACAGCTGGTGTTCGCAGTGCATTGTTAGCGCTAATGTCGCGCTATGGTTTGGAAACTTGCAATCCTTCCCCCGTTATCACCCGACCCCCAGGTAAACCAACATCCAACCTAACACAAAACCTTTCCCTACCCTCGACTTCCTCTCAGTCAGCATTCAGCTCATAATGATCTGTATATATAACTCTTTACAGCGTTCTAAACTATGTTCTGTATAAAGTTGGAAAAGGTCTAAATTGCTATTTTTTAAATTAACTAGGCATGGAAGTACAACTGCATCCAAGTTGTTTATAGACTACTATCTGTTCATAACTGTAAGTGCACATTCGGTGTATAATTGTATATAATTGATGTATTATTATTACGTGACCAGTTACTTAATATAGTACTTGTATCTTTAATAATAACAACATGCTCTTTATAGTCCACACTTATGCGACATATGAAATAAGAGCTTCAAAGTATTAATGTTTATCATCTTAGTTTATCACATTAAGTTTCGTTTTCATATTGGAAATATTTAATACTTATGTGTATATATATACATGGAGACACAGGTATAGTGTATGTACATCTAAAAGGTTCAAACAAAACGTTTGATAGATCAATATAGATACTTTTATCTTTTTCAAAACAAGAATTTGTTTTTAAAGTATTTAGCGTTTACTGCATATAGCTTTATGTTAGGTGATATATTTTGTTATACTGAATGAATTTGTTGAAAACGAATTAAAATATGAGGGTTGAAGGTATTTGAAAGAAAACTAAAATTGGATGCATTCTAAATGTTTATTTGTTGCATAAGCTTTTCTTTTTATATACGATGTCAAATCCTTATTTATTATGGAAATATTTACGGGATGTAATGTACATAATAATATCGAGACATAATAAAGAGATAAAAGTACACGAATATAGTAGGCTTTTTTTAGGACAGAAGAACGAAATTAATTCAACTACATAAATTCGTATTTATAAATTAAGTATATCATAAATAAATAATTTTTGTTTGGTTAGATACTTACAAAGTTATGTCAAGTATTTCTATTTTTTTTCTTATTTACAAGAAATAATAAAATTGAAGTTTTCGGAGTTCTTTTTCAACATAATAAAAAACAGGATAAAAGAAAAATTAACGCAAGTTTCACGAACGTTTCAGATTGAAGTGATTGCAAGAGAAACACGTATACTACGAAAGTGAGGTTAGGACGTGTGCTTCTATACCGGCAAGCTGTATACAATATATATGTGACGATATCATGGCGATTTGTGCTGCAGTTTAAAAAGAAACTGGCGACACACTAGATTATTCAGTGAAGTGATCTACAGTATGGAGTATGGGAATGAATAATAAATTGTTTATTTTGTTGAGTTTGTTCGATTCTATGCACAGTGTGATAATAATATAATATAATAAAAAAAGACACAATGAATTAATTAACGACAAGTGAAAAAAAGGGACAGGGTATTAAGTTGTTTTAAAAAGAGAATTACCTAACCTCATTCATTTTACTGATGGCTTTGTCAGATGTTTTACAATTTGATTGTTCCATAGAAAATGAGATTGCGCAAAATGCTTTGAAGAATTTTACTAGAATGCTAGGAAAAGCATTCGAACAATATAAAAGTAAGTATATTTCTATCATATATATTGTTCTTAACAAATGCAGTTTCTTCGTTTATATTTTTTTCATTTATTTATTTAACTTACAACAACAAAGCTTACTTATTTTAATTACAACGAAATTACGCTTACGATCAAAAAATTATTCTTTATAGTTTCTGTATGCAAATTAAAAAACAAAATCTTTTAAAAATAAAATATTCATAATGAAAATAATAATGTACTCTCACTATATATGTACATTACTTTATATCATGAATGCAATTTTAAGTAAATAATTTGTAGTTAAATTTATATATTTACACAACAGACTCTTATATTTACAGAGTTATGGAATGAATACTTAAAACTGCAGAAATATTGTGGAAACATTACGAACATTGCTGACATTAAGATTCCGTGTGAATTGTTTGAATCAGACATTTTTAGTAATAAAGATGTGTAAGTTTTAATTCTGTTGCACACTTATAATTTATAATGTTGTATTAGTAAGATTACATTATACATTGTTTAATGTTTTATATTTCAGTATTATACCTGCTAATAACCAAGTATTAAAAAATACAGAAATATTTCCACACAAAGATATTAATTGTGATAATAATTTTAGAAACTGTGATTGTATTTCAAATGTAAATAATGCTGTTTTAATTGATACATCTGTTAAGTGCCAAATACAAGAAGATAAATTATTAAAAAGCCCAGTACTTGTAAGGAAACATTCTAGATTTAAGAAGACTAATATTACAAATAATCAGGTTAATCTAAAAAATTCTAAGAAAAATGAAATGAATTTGTGCCTACCAATAAAAGCAGGTATTTCTAGTTTAACAAACCTAAAAAGTGATCTTATACAGAATCCATTATCTCAAGACTCAAAAGAAAATGAATGTTCAATTATGGAAAATAGCAATGATGAGATTAATACATCGATCAATACAACTATTACCAAAATGTCAAAAAAATTGGGAGTTAGTAAATTATATAATGTAGATACCATGTTACTGAAAAATGGCAAAAAACATAGGCAGTCAAAACTTGTATTTCTCGAAGATGAGCAGTCAACTGATATTGTAACTCAAAAGAAGCATAACAGATCAGATTTTTTAACAGCACATGTATCACCTAGAAAAGGTATAAGAGAACAGTTCAAAAATCATAATAATTCTATAGAAGAGGACGTAATTCAAAATAGTCCAAATAAACGTATAAAGTTAAGTTCGAAAATGAGAACTTTGAAATTAAAAAGGAAGACTCCAAAGAAAGAGATTAATCAACACAGTCTGGATCGTCATGTGCTACCTCTACAAAAATCTGTACAAGAAAATCAAACACATTTAATTACAGAGCCGAAAATATTTGATTTTTGTAATGAAAACGTTAACAGTAATGATAAGACACAAAAAAATTTTAATTCAGCAAAAGAAGAAATAGATTCCAATTCTTCAAGTGATGAAACGTTCTGTACTTTAGGGGAGTCATTGCAAGAACAGTCTCCTTGTAATATAAATAAATTGAAAGAAAATGTACCTAAAACTAAATCTGTAAGAAGGACTCTTATGAATAGTTTTGATATGTAAGTATTGTATACATAAATGCAAAACATTTTGTAAAATGTATCAAATTAATATATTTTTTAAGGTTACCTGTGAAAGAATATATATTTGATAAATCACCAAAGAAAAAATCTGAAAGAGCACAGATGAATGGTGTTAGTTGTTGGCAATGTAAACAGGTAATATATAAGTTTAATTTATAATTTATAAAAAAGTAATATAAATAATTAATTGAAATAATGTTGTGTAATTTATTTCTTCTTAATGCTGCAGAGATTGAACTGTAAGTCAATACTATATCAATCCTTTATACATACATAAAATAATACGTATGTTTATAAATGTTTATATGCATATACGTATGTATATGTATATGTATATGGTATGATTTCAATAATTTCACTGAGAAAACTTTTCTTTTAGTATTACACTAGTCTTGGGCTTTCTGAGGAAGAAATAAGAATGAGGCAAAATAAATGTTCCCGACACAGAACTAAATATAATGAAAGGAATGAAACACCTGAAGGTAATGTAATATATTTTTTATACTCTTAGAAGATCAGAATGATATATGTACTTAAATTTTGTGTATGCTCATATATTTCAGATTTTTGGAATCCTCTATTTCCTGATACTACTTTTGATTCTAGTTATTAAAATTGAATTACAGCTTGATGATATGGATTTATTTATATATACATATAAATATGTCATTATTATCTTACATATAATTATTTATTTTATAAGTTTGTAATCTTTAAAATAGGTATAAAATAAAAGTACAAATTGTATAGACATTTTTAAATGTATAAAACTTATGGTTTAAGAAAAGAAAAATTGATTTGAACAATAAGAATACACTATATATTATGATTTGAACATAGACTGATTTATTATATTATAACACATATAGTATTACATCTTTTGAGTGTATGTGTAACATACACACGCGCACACATAGTATAGATTTATATATTATTTCATTCTATATAGACTCATCCCTTCGCATAAAAATATAGAATCTTTTATATGAATCTGTGCTAAAAGAGACTAATAAAACATATCTGTTGGTCAAGCAAACTTTCACGTTGAGTTCACAATATATCACTTGTATTAATTCAACACAAAATATAAGTCGTTATAATTAAGATTTTGAACTTTCTTACTTGGTTTTTAAAATGTAGCATATTTAAAAATGGAAGCAGCATTAGGAAACGTAATTATTAAATTTATTTCTTTTGTAATCTAACTTATTTGCAATACGTAATAAATGTATGACTGTCTCTTAAATCGCTATTTAGCAAAAAAAGGAAGTAACGTAAACATATGAAATGTGGAGAAGAAAACATTGTTTGTAATCGTACTGCACAATAAAGAGGAAGGGATCACAAATACAACTTGTTCATCCTGTGGGAGGCTGGATCTACAGAATGAACAGAGCCGTAGTTTTAAAACAAGGATGATGTTTCCATTTACGGTTCGTCATATCGACACCGGCAATTTGTGCAAACATGTATGCGTATATTTTTCTTTTTATATACCGCCTAACATCATTTTCACGATATTAATGATTAAACTTTTTATTCACGAAGCATGTTCATAGTAACATATCTGCACGATATTTAAAACATTAAATTTATGTTACATGGTCATATTCTAGTTCATATTTTACGTCAATAAAACATTGTTATAATATTTTTTTTTTTTTTTTGTTAATAATGACGATACTTAATTATGATGTGAATATTGTGCAGCTCGATCATTTTATTTCTGTATGCGTAGAAAAAAGACTAATAAATAACGCTTCTTGCGACGTTCTCGCGTGAAACTTTACATTTAACGTTTAATAAAATTTCATTTCACGGAAGCAACAGTCATAGCCGTATTAAAATCCATTAAAATCCATTCTCTTTAGAACGTGTAACAATAGTATAAAAATTCTGATTTCAATTTCTAACGTGGGGCATTTAGATTCTCGCATTCCTAACATAAAAATTTCATTAAAGTTTTGTATATAAAAATCTTTTCTAAAGAAATCAATTCAATAAACCAAATACGAAAATTCAATTAAATGCATCAATAATTATATGTGATTTAATTAATGTGATCATCAACGTTATATACACTTGATAGAATTGACTGAGCAGATAGAATTATATTATATTTTTTGGTGTCTTATTTAAAGCTATTGTAAAGCACGTTAGTAGAATTGTCCATAAGAGGTAGCAACGTATTTTTAATCCAATTAAAATAAAACTTTTATGGTATGAAATTAACAATGTAATAAACTACATAAAGACTGAGCTACATAATGGGGAGGTAAACATTTATTTCCATCATAAAACGATAAATTACGTTAAAATTTGATCACGACAGAGTACCACGAAAGACAAGTATATAAGGACTCACAGTACAAATGATACCGTTATTAGCCGATATTTAGAATTCCATCAGCTGCATAGCTCAGTCTTTCGAATCAATATGCTTGTACTTGACTATTCAAGTAGGCCGTAGTCAAACTAGATGTATAATTAAATATTATAGATTGCCACAATAAATTCTTCTTTAAAATAATTATTCGGCAATATAATTCATATGTGTATATTTATCTCGTAACACAAATAAACAAACAATATCTTTATAATTTAAACAGTCTAAAATTCGATGTTTTCTGTGAAGTATAGTCAAAGCAAAGTTCGTTAAAAGTTTGTAATAGATTTAGACGATGTAAGGATATGTTCAAAAGTATTTAGGAGAGGAAAGTTATAGAAAATAAAAGATATAACAGGGACTTTAGACTTTTGATGCGATTACGGTCGACTAGAAATATTTGGCCATTTTTTCTCCGGTAGATTGTAATTAATTCTTTGCCTCTGCTCGCCGCGACTGCAATTTTAAATTCGAATCAAATCTTACTGATCTTGCTTCGTCGAAGAATTATTTCCTGGAAGAGATTTTTCTGTAGGGGGGACAGGTAAAGCCTTAAGGATAGCGTGTACTTCTTCTGCCACTGCCATGAGAACAAATTTAAATTGTTGCTTTGTCGCAACCATGTCAGGTCTTTGATCTCTTATATGTTCTAATGTAGCTGCAATGTCGATTTCTTTGGCTCCTTTCATCATACGGTTCAGAACCATGTCAATTAAACAATATGTACCAGTACGCCCAGCACCATCACTGTAAATGGTTATGTTTCTTATTTCTATTCAATGAATCACGTATCAGATGAGATTGTTAATTATTTTCCAAAAGAAAAGGTTATTATTATATCTATAATATCTTAAATGTAAATAATATATTACAAATCTTACCTGCAATGCACAACTATAGGGCAGGATCTGCCTTTATAGGATTTATTAATTTTTCTAAAAATAGATAATAATAGATATTAGGATATATTTTATATATACTGATAAAAACATTTGAATCTATAAGGTACTTACCGGCGGAATTCAAGAAGAGCCTTGATGGAGTGTGGCACACCGTTCTCGGGCCAGGACAAGAAATGGAATTGAGTTACAGTTCTTGTTTCGCCGGTACGTAGATTTTTCAAGTAGAAGGAACGCACTAGGTAGTCATCGCACCAGAAATGCTCGGACACAAGGTGCACCTCGTAAATATGATATAATTCTGATCCTTCTTCGGGCCAATAACGATGACACATGGCGATACCCTCTTCGGTAAGTCTAGTTAGCATCACTATTACAACGCTGCCTTGTTCCCAAACTAATTGCCAAAAATCAGCCGTCGTTTCTGGTAGTGGTCCTTGTGTGGCAATGTAAGCTGGATTACGAGGATCATGATCCGTCTAAAAAAGAAAAAGAAAAGATTCATTTGAAACATTATCTTCTTACTATTAATCTTATATTGAAGCAAGTCACACGGCTTTCTTGATTTATATAACAAGCACATTTACTATTTTTTAAACTATTATGTGATTCTGGTGACCTTTCATATTATGTAGGGATTGTTCAAATCTTATCACATAATTAAACTTTGATTTTTATATTTAATCTAATAAAAGCCATTTTGTGGAACTTAAACTAATGCCTAAACTATGTAGTGCACGCATAGCGTTTATCTGAAATGAAGGTTCATCACAAAATGTAGATATAAATTTATAAGTAAATTCATGTCAAAGTGACAGAAAACGTTCATAAAAATACTTGTATTATGTGTGTATATTTACTAAAACAATATATCATATTGTATTTTCTTAATGCATTTGAATATTTACTTGTTTTCTTATTCATTTCCTTATTCTTTATTTATTTTCCTATTCAAAGTAATTGAAAATACAAACTTTTAGTAATAATGTTACTAATATTCAATATATTTAACAATTGCTTTTCTTAATAACAATAAAGCAATTACAAGTTGAGTATAAAATTGACAAACGTTTGTATGAACTATTCCATTACATTCTATAGAATTAATCCATCTCTAAATTTATATCTATATTTATAATAGCTTAAATCATGCTTCGATTTGCCATCAACTAACGTTATTAATACTATTAAAATCTACGCGGAAGCGTTTTTAAGAGAAGCGTTGCTTTTTCATTAAAACTGCGAATATAGCAGCAGAATCTCCATGCTTGTCGTGTGACTTACCGATTTCTATTTTCAGTTCCATTTTCAACGATATTAAAATGAAAACCACGCATGTGTTATTTTACTCTGTATTTATGTTTTCCTTGAATTCTGAAGAAGTCTCAAATGATTAAATTAAGAATACTTACGATTGTAGAGGCGTTAATATAGTCGGAGTTATTGACATTAGCGAGATCATTTAGAATCACCCTGGAGTGATCGTAGGGAATCGCTGCACCAGGCCGATTGCATTTGGCATTCGCTTCGCTTTGTGCAATTTCAGTCGAAGAAGGATCCACCTCGTAAGCACATAATGCGGCCCATTCTTGATCCAATCGATCCTTGTTTTTTAGATGATCCTCCATGTAACTCTAGAAATATATGTAATATAAAATTTACAAAAAATGTGTAATATACTAATTTATAAATTATATATATTTTATTATATAAATAATTTATATATAGTAATTTAAGTGATAATATGCATAAAATGATGCAAGAAATTACAATATTTCTTTTTATGATATATAATGGTTTACTTTGATATGTTTAACTTAATTTTAATTATAATATAAAAATTCAAATTTTTTAAAGTATATTAATATATATTAAAATCTTAAACACTATTATTACAATAACGTTTACTATAATTATATTAGTACATTTACGAGTATGTTATTAATTTTTATAGCACAGAAATTTAATAAATAAAATAATAATATATAACAAATTGTATATTTGTGGTGATAACAAAAATATGAATGTCTGTAGTTAAGGAATAATCTCAGTTTTGTGTCACTATCTTGCTTTAAAACATCTATAAAAATATTATATCGACTTACTAGAACCATTTGTCCGGTTGATATGTCCATATTCGAAGGAGCCGGTTCTTCCCCCCAAGAGGATGTGCTAGATCGATTCGATGGCGAATTATTTGACTCATTTTCCCTGCTTAAATTCGTAATTCGCGGTGATTCTGGTTTATCTGCCGGTTGTTTAGCATGCATCCTTGCTCTACATAAATCTTGGTAATCCTTCGATGCTTCCGGATCAGGTGTAGTTAGTCCTGCCAATTTGGCTCCAGCTTTAGCGTGTCGACGAGCGATAACCAATGTGACTATTGCAGCTACAATAGCTATGACGCCTGCAGTTATTATTGCACCGAACACAGTCGAACTCATTTCAGCTTTTTTAACAACTTCCAGCGTTGCGGGTAACTTGATCTTTAAATAAAAAAATATATTAATTTTTGTTTTCATAGAATATTCTCTTATCAAAGTATTTGAATGCACTGTTTAAAATAAGCGAAGAATCACGTTTATGTTTCTGATCTCTCTACAAATGAGTGATCCTATAATTAATTTAAACAGTATAATTGCAAATATTATGTTCTAGATATGTTTTAAGATGAACCTTGTCACCTATGCCTGCACGAATCACCTCAACACCCAAAGAATTTTTCAATTTCCCACGTATGTCATCTGAAAATATACAGTTGATTAATTTAGTTCTTTATTATTCTACTATTATTAGAGATTATTAGTTCATTAGTAGACAGTAGATGTTTATGTAAATTCATATTTTTATGAATACAACAAAAGAAATAGGATCTAAACAGAGAAATTGTTTTCATCTGCCAAATATTAAATTTCGAATAGTTTATATATTTTTGCATATTATTTGCATTTTTGCATCTTTAAATTTTCATAAACGAATAAGCATCCGCGGTCTAATCATTCTATTAATTGATTACCTATGTTATTAACTACGTCGGTAGCGCTATAATCTTTATTATTTTTGACGACTTTGAACGTCACTTCCGCACGGCCAACACGAATATCTTTTAAAGAGCCAGATGATAGTCCCAATAATTTTTCCACCTGGAAATTGTTCGTTTATTTCATCTATTCTTAAAAAAAATGTTAATACGCTTATGAAAAATGACTATTACCTCTTCGACGACATGTTCACCTTCCGACCATCTGTGAAATGGTTTCTGAAATTCAACGTAAACATGATCCAGATCAACGTTGTACGATTTTGAATCTGTTTGTTGCTTTACTTCTTTTTTCACATACGGGGTAAGTAATACATTATTCTAAAAATGAATATTTTTCTAATTAATATTTTATTTCACATTTTTTAATTAATATTTCTAATTAATAATTTTGTGCACGATTGGCGACTTACATCTTGCTCAGTTTCGATAGAATCAGAACGATTTTCATTTTCTGAAACTGCAAAATATTTGATATTACTTTATATCGGGAAATAATGATTCAAGATTTTAAATATCAAGTAATAGTTTACATAAGTAAAGATATTTACTGGATGGGGATGAAGTTTTAAACGCATAGTTATTTGTTGAAAACGGCGGTCCTGGTTTCTTAACATCCCCACGTTTAAAGCCAGCTAATCCGTGCTTCCGAAGGAGTTCACTTATATCATGGGCAAATAAATTGTAGGCATTTTCTGAAAGTAGGAAAAGTATTTGTAAATTTTCTTTTTCTCGCAACTGTTCCAAACAAAGTACATATATTATAATAGGCATTTATAGGAAATTTCGAGATGCAAAAACAATACATAATAATACATAAAACGTAATACATATTATAATATTAGATCATATTCCTTTAGTTGCATTTATGAAAGTATAAATTTGCATAAACATCTACGATCTAATAGTAAAATAATATACCGTCAGTATCAACATTAGCTTTATCAGCAGCCTGTATAAGTCCTCCTTCGGTATAAATTCCATTTTCCATCGACGAGCTATCCTTCTGAGGCACTATCTCTTCATCGTTCACATCGTCATAATCATCACTATCGTAATTATCTTTCGAATTGTGTTTCATATTTTCCAGAAAACGCTCATTTTCGTCCGATGTCTCGCTAAATTTCCTAGGTTTGTATTTTTCCGAAAACACTGTCTCATACTCGACATTCGGACCTTCGTCCGCAACTTCCTTTTTATCGGAATAATCTTCAGATTCGTCTTTAATTAAAAATTCTAGATCTGAAAATTTCTTCGATATCCTCTCATTCAAATCGTTTTCAAACGATTCCATTGCATTGTCGTTGTAGTCTTGTAAATTATACAAGACAGGTTGACGTCTAGTTCGAGACAGCCTTTCAACGACTCCATCAAAAGTCGTTGGATTCTTACGCAAATTACTTTTGTCATAATTTTCTCCATAATCTTTTTCGTTCATCGAAGAGTCATAATCATTGTGAGAATTCGGATTGTACCTCGGTTTGTAGAATTGGGAATCGATTTCTCTGAATTGTTCCTTGTATGGCGATCGAGAGAATTCATCATTATAGAATGAATCAGGGAAATATTGATTTTGTGTACCAGGAGGGTAATAGAGCTCATTGGCGAATTGGCTGTTGAACTTGCCATTATTGGGCGTGAATTTTACTATGGCTATTGTGGGTACCTTCAAAAGCAAAGTTCCATTGTTACGTAGTGAAGGTAACGTTTAAAGTAAAGTTTTACTACAGGCGTTGTCGATATTAATAGATACGTTTTGTGTCGTGTAAGATGAATGTGAAATTTTCAGTAGAAGAATATGGATATTGATTCATCACCGAAGTCTTTGAAAGAAGATCAAAGCTTCAAAAAACCTAAACCTTAAAATAAAAGTTTCACTCGGGTTAAATACTTTATAGTAGTTTGTAGCATTTAATCGAGGATCTAAACTTTTGAAACCTTGACTTTTTTCTTTTAAAAAATCCTAACATTACATGTATTGCAAAATTAAGGATCTGGAAAATTCTATTTTTCATTTAAACATTAAATTTAAATAGTTTAATACAATCTTTGTTTAAAGACTTTGTTAAGGTTGAATCTCATAACTAGATATAACTTAATATAACTTTTCGACGTGATTTCAAGATTCTACCGAATCTACTTTTCACAGTTGGATATTCTACCATAACTTCTTTATTTTATTACAAAGTTAAGACATAACTTTTCATTTTGTCACGATACAAAACATACTAGCTATGGTGGTGTAATGAACTTACTTTGGCCTGGTCGATTTCATTCTTATTTTCAAAATGCGTACGTTGCTTTAAATGCTGACAGAGTCGAAGATCGTAGTTTTCCCTATAAGATATAAAAAATGAATTATATGTATAATATATATTTTGACATCTGAAAAAAGATAAAAGGATAATAGTAAAGATAATACTAAATAGAACAATATCTAAGAATATAATAGGATAATAATATGCTGATTCTTTGTCCTTTATTCTAAAACATTTTTTCTCTTTCTTTTTTAGTCATTCACAAATTTTGTAGATATTTATATGTCGGAGATGGAAGGGCACCGGAGCCTTCCCTTTGGAACTTTGGGAAAACCCCTTAATACTGTAATCTAGATTCTACCATAGTCGTAGTTAAGCAATTGTCATCATTCAATCCGATTGTATTTGTTCGAGATTTATGATAGTGAGCTTGGGCTCGAGGTTTTCTGCCATATTAATGATTGCTTATTATAAATGTCAAATATTTGATATTAACAACATTAATCGTACCAGTAGCGCAAATTGTACAAGGTCATTTGCATTATACATTGTGTGTAGGGATGAGACCATTTGTATTCATCGACTTGCAGCCTCTCTAATTGCAATCTTAGCAATTCCAATTCGTCAACGTTGAAATTATATCTGAAAGAAGAAAAAGGCAATAAATATTAACTACCTCTAAATTGAAGAGCTTTACAAGTAAATGTTTATGTTCACAATGTTAACTGTTTCAATTCGATAAGTAGAAATTCATATTCTATTTGTCTAGAGCATAAGTATAAGTAGTACAGTCGGTTTATGATCAGACAGAAAATGTAAGTACTTACTACTGTCGTAAAAGATATTAGTATCAACTATATGATTCTTATACTAAAACGAAACATTCTAAGTTATTTATCACAAAACAAGTAAATATATGTATGCAGACTGTTCCAACTATCTGTTGGCCAAATCTTGTCTTTTTTTTTATGAACATAAATTAACAGACTGCGATTTTTGGATACATTCATAGGAAATCTGAAAGTGCAAAATTGCATAAAACGTATATAACATGAAATAACGTACTAGGTGAAGCAATTTTTCACCGAGATTCTACTTTTTTATTTACATGTATTATTTTAATTTATGAAATAAACGTAGGCATGGAATATTCAGTGCGACGACTGATTTTATTATACTATTTGGTTTTAATTTAAAAATATGAATTTCTGCACTTTTGTATGAGCAATACAGTATATTGCGATATATTCAGAAAAATATGACTGTTTTTGCTCTAAATGTCTCAAATAAGGAAAATTATAATAGATTTATAAAAATTAATGTAAAACAAAATATTCGTTCGATCAAAGTTTTCCAATTCTATCGATCTTTTAATTTTTCCTTTGAAGTCTCTGTTCCTAAAAAGGCTTCCTATTTGTGAATACTCACTGATAATAATCTTCATCGTTCAGGTCAGTGTATAATGGCAAACATTTGCCAAACGCGAGATCTGGAATATTAAAACGGATAATCGAATGTTATTCGTATCAAGAGCCAGTGATTGCAAAACAAATATATTTTATTGTTCAAGCAATAACTACCATTGTAACACGTTTCCGTTCGGGGATCGCAGAGGCTCTCACTGAACAGGCACCCTGGAACATGAATTTATACGTATCAATAGAAGACTAATGAAGCTTTAATTAACAAGGCTTTTTTTTAAATACACGATACCGAGCAAAATTTGATAACACCTCATTAATCATCCTTCTGCAACCAATTCAAATAATATTCTCATTGTCACATTAAATCCAATGAAATGTAAGGAAAGTACAATACTTATAAAAAAATAAATACTGGCAAGATCTGATTACTAAAAATATTAATTTCGTCATATATAACAAAAGTTCACAGTCTAATGTTGAATATATTAAACTATGTCTTTATGATGTACTATAATCATAATTTTTATGTTCAATAGAATCTCTTTTCTCACTTAATGTACGCAACGATTAACGATATTTTCCTTATTAATTTTGTATGTAATATAACTGTATTACATATTTTAATATACTAAGTATTACTGCTTTGTCTCACATAAAATTAACTTCATAATTACGATGAAAAGTTGACTTTAAAGATCAGAAACCGTCATTTTTCATGGCCCATTAACTAACGTAACAATTACTAAGAATATTAAATGTTTTGATGGTATAAATAAAATTACGTTATTTTCACTCGTAATACATTGACGCAAATGTTTACGTCATAATCATGTGTGGGGCGATTTTCTGTCGCATATTCTATAGTTGAGATCGCAACGTATTCGCTAATTAGAATACCGAGCACAACCCACTTTCATTCCGTGGCTGCACGATCGTTTAATCCTTGATAGGAGTTGAATAATCACACGGAGACTTTGTTAATCTGCCACATTAAACGTTAATATCCATGCATTTGCCTTGTTTTATTGATAATTTATACATGAATTTATTAATGGAATGCTTTTAAATATTGTAATTAATCGTATATTATTTTAATTGATATATAATACGATAAAATAAAGCACGATCTATTAACTATTTATCTATAATTTAATTGTATATAATTTATATCGTGTAGCTTGTAATTACATATTATAATATATATTTGTAACAATAAATCGAACCTATCAGAAACCAAACTGATCAACTCCACTTTTTATTCATTTTTAATTTCATTGCATAAATACTTGCAGGATTAATGTTCGATCGTCAAGAAACAAATAATTTACTTCCATAAGTTCATGTTGACAGATAATGATGATAGAAGACGACGCAAATAATAATTAATTTTAAAATAAATTTTAAGGAACAGTGTTTTCCATACCTTTTTGATTTATGAAGTTGATCTAACTTCTGAATAACTCAATTATTAATTAACCATATACAATTACTTTATTACATAAAAATAATGTACACTTAATTATAACGTTATGATAAATTACACTAATTATAGATATTGATATACTGTATATTATATTTATTACATAAAATGTGATGGTATAATAAAAGGCAAAACAGTAAAATAAATCTTCAGTATGTATATACCTACATACCTATTTGTATAGCCGTTTTAAGAAGCTTTTCAACATTTGTCAAATAGGGAAAAGAGTTAAAATTTCCTCCCTTGATAAGATCTCATTACTCCTTAACTTCCCAACAGGCAATATGGAACAGGCGGACGTCGTTTCATTTCCCTTGACCTTCGTTTTAGAATTGAGTTCTTCTGAGAATTGGCTCGCGTTAACTACACCGACGCAACGATTCTACATTTTACATCTCACAAGTAACATTAATGCCACAAATTTAATCAGCAAATCATTTCAATCTTTCATAATTTACACGATATACGCTGTACAAATTTTGTTATCCTGAAGTTTATATTCGAATTGAATCAAACCATTTTGTCCAATCATTCTATTAGAAATGATGTAAAACGAAATAACATTTTTATATTATTATATAAATTTTTATATCGTACTTTATCACATTCTTATTTTGTCATTTTATTAGAAACGAGGAAAAGCTGTATGGTATAATAACACATTCCTTGATGGTACTAAAGTTTCTCAATTTATTAATTTCTGGATTCCAGATCTCTTCAAAGAGATTTAAGAGAATTGCCGCATTAAAAGAGCATCACAATCGAGAATTAATAGCGAAGAAATCTTCGTCAAACAGAGAAACATTCTCGTGGAACCATCGTTACTACTTAAAATTACAAAGAGCACTTTTTTTAATTCCTTTCCGAAGAGTTGTTAGAAACAACGAGATAGGAGCGAAGAAAAATTTGAAGAAGAATAGCAAGAAAGCGGGTATAAACAAAGAATAGCAGGAAAACAGGTATGGCGAAGAATAACGATGAAGGGTCGCAGTTGTGAGTGAAAACGGATCTAGGGCAAAGGAGAGGAAGCAAGTTTGCAAAGGCGGTGGTCGCGTGGGATGTACGGTTCGATAATCGTGGATGGCTCGTGGGCGAAAATCGAATATCATCACCTTTTCTTTTTATTTTTATTTTTTTCATCCTTCCAATCCAGCCCTGGGAAGAAACAACGAATTTTCAAGGTTACGAGTAAATAAGCCCATCTACAGCTTATATTTGATCGGATACTCGTGTGTGAATAGCAGACACGACGAAGAGGTATCGGATAGAAAATCGATGGCAAGTGAATTTGATGAACGAGGTGCCACTGTATGGAAAAAGAGACGTCGACGAAACTACTGAGACGAGAAAATCCTATCGGCAGTTCAGTTCCTCTTCTTCCGACCTCAGATCGAGAGGCAATTTTCAGGAACTAGATCGTTTTCTCTTCTTCCTCGTTTTTAAACTTTGTGTTTATCCATCTTTTAATAGAAAGAGAATTATCCTTACTCTGTTCTTCGGTGAAAGGGGGACTCTCCGGCAAATCTAGCGGTGAGAAAGCGATACTTTTATTTAGGAGAGGACAATGCTTCAAATTGATTTCGTTTTCTTTTATTGCATATCTGCAGGATATTATGCCATTTTTTAAAGAGAATTTTTCTGCACTGGTAATAAAAAAGTAATATCTTTGTTTCTGAAACAAAAATGTTTTTAGATTGATTTCTTTATATTCGTTGGCATTTTTTTTCTTTGATAACAGGAAGTAATCGATATTATAGAAATAAAAGAGCAGGCAAATTATGAAAGCGAATGCCGAAGGGGACGTAAAGAGACTCCAATACTTCATACGGTGTGCAATGAAAATTAGAGGAATTTGCATCAAGTACTAAGACAGCATATCTTTATTTAGGATAATACGATGTAAATTACCAGTAGTAAGGATTGAAATAAGACTCAAATGGATAGTACAAACCAACACTATATCAAAGAAATATTATTACAAATATATCTACTTGTATACTAATATTATCGCTTTTAAAAAGGGCTTTAAAATAATAAAGCGATATAATTAACATTTTATTTTAGAGTGAATTACAATCTGTGAAGAAGAAATTTAAAGTTCCAAGGATCATCTTGCGAACATCTCAAAAAAGATGAATGCTAATCGTATTACTTGTTTCAAAAAAAAAAAAAAAAAAAAAAAAAAAAAGAGGAAAAGCACAGATAAAATAATTTGCAAATAATATTGAAATGTTCAAACGAAGTTTCATAAGTAAATTGAATTTCAGGAGTTTTGCCATGAAAATAGTTAAGCAAATGCGAAAACTTCCACTAGCTTTTCTGTATGAATCGTTTCGTCTTACGAGCGATAAGAGAATGAATTGTATTTCGGATATTTTCAAAAATCGAGTAAAACTTTGACGTTTATTTCATCATGATGTAAAAGTTCGTAACATTTCAATGTTTGCTTATTGATCATATTTCATTTTAAATATTAAAGATCGCACAAAGAGAATTTGAAAATTCTTTTCGAACTCTTCGTGCATCCTTTTGTGTATTTCAAATTATCAGATGTCAAATTTTAAAGAAATTCAATGATTAATAATTTGAATTAAAAAAATTCGCTATCGAAAACAACAAAATATTTGAAATTTCAAATTGAAAAATTCAAATAGTTCAAACGTCTAGTAATTATAAAATATTAAATTGTTAACGTTCATATAATTGGAATTCTGAATAATTACATAATATTATGTATAAATACATATTCATCATTTAATAACTATATTTTACACACGCGTGCAAGAGCCTTATCTAAAATGTCACGTGTGATTTTAAAACACATTTTGTGGTAAAATAACGTAGGTATGAAAAGTAAGAAACGAATAAGAAAGAAAACCACAAAACAAAGGGAGAGAAAGACATATATTAATTAAAATTAGCGCACAAAATATAACTAATATTTCCAGCTGGAACTGTCCATAGCAATCCATATTCTAAAAAATGTTGGCTCTTTCTAACACTTGTGTAATCTTCATTCAATTCCATTTTAGCGAATCTATTTGCAATAAATTAAAGAGTACTATATTTCTCTAAACCTTCGTTAATCTTCACTAATAGAAGTTTTCTTGCAGATGATATTGAAATATCATTCTATTCTCATGGTATTCTGAGAGATGGTATTCCATCAGAAGAAATGTTTGAAGTGAGAAAAAGGAAGGAAGAATATCGGAGAAATGAGATTTTCGCTGAAATATCGATCACGCTGAGGATATAAGCATGAAATAATAAATACATCGAGTTTTTCTAAACGCGAGGACCATAAGGTATGAAATCAAGAATTTCATTTATCCCCTTTGCACTTTCAGTATTCCCCTCTGCGCTTTAATATCTAACGCTGCTGTCTTGTCAACGATTTTATTAATTTTTTTGTAGTATAATAAAAGAAGAAAATCTGGCGTGTATTATATTATGTCATAAGAAAGGTGCTAATGGCGAGATATGATTAAATAAAACAGGTATTATATAATAGCAATAAAAGTCATCCTTTGTAAAGCAGTAACCTTCGTACCTTACTATTTATACAATGATATTGGGTATGTATTTTGATTCTCGCTTTTAATATGACGGGAAAAATTGATACGATACAAATTTTTGATTCGATGGCCGAAGATAAAATAAAACGTGTTGATTGAACATGTTGTTTTAAATTTAGTTTTCAATGAAAATATCTATCTGTAGTCCGTCAGGATATTGGTAGATTTGTGTTTCTTTTTTTAAATATTTATTTGTCAATGAACAGGATGCAAAATTTCATTCCTATTGTTATTTATTTCTTTTATTTATTTATTCAAAACTAGATAAGATCAGATCATAATATAATAATATTCCCTCAACTTTTCGAATATGATATTCATTTTCATTACAAATATGTTATAAATGTATATATATAACAATTTATATTATACTAAAATTTATGACAAATTGCATAAAATTTAAAATGTCATCTTATTTCATTTTTCTCGTTTATAGCAAGCCGTTTTTAATTATTCGCTGCATAAATTCCATGAGAAACTCGTTGGCATTATTTTAAAAAAGTTCTACGTAGAAAATATTCATTGTAGTTTTATCAGATTTCTATGCCGCAGACATTCGTTATTTTTCATAAATTCTAGACAAAAAATAGTCATCGTTGTTTAATAATATTACATAATATTGTATGATATACTATATTACTTTAATATTATCTTTCAGATAGCCATTGAAACGGAATTAAGAGTTTATTATGAAAGGGAGATTCGTTTATTCCTTATTGCGAAGACATTCAAGGATTTATCTCGATTGCTGGAATAATCTTGAATCTGTAGTACTTACCGACATCACCATCACCTAGAATTACGTGATGGAGAATGAAGAGCACTAACAGTATCGAGCCTCCTCGCCACCACTGTTTACGGCCCATAGATCTTCCTATAATTACATATATCCATGTTAGTTTGTTATTCAAGATTAAGTAGATAAGTTCATAAGAATATTCTTTTTCTTTCAATTTCAGCCTTATAATATAGTATTATGTTTCTTTTTGCAAATGAAAAATGGCAAGAATAGCTTGGACAGGAACAAAGATAGTGCGAAGATAGTTGAGAAAGATCGTTTCTTTTTTCAGAAAGTTCATAGTTCATAGTCGATAGCACAGTTATTTTCATTAAGCTAGGCCGAGCTGGTACTTCCCCCGATTAATGAAAAAGCGTAGATCTTCATTTTTAATGAGACGAAGCAAAAAAAGAAAAAAAGAGCAAGCGAGCCAGAGGATATCTGAGAGATTGCATTCTGCATATAAAAATAGAGTACAAATGCAAATTTTTCTCTTCTTTAATTATTTATTGGTAATTATGATGATAATCATTATTGTTTTCATTGTCCATTCGTTTATACTGTTCAATATTTTTTATATTGAATTTCGATATTTTCCATATTTTCCTGTACTTTTAATATTTATATTAGTATATAAATTATCTGTAATTATTGTTTTAACAACCTTAATAAATTCAAAAGCAAAATTAAATTTAGAAAAGGAAAACAATCTTTTCATAGATTTTCTAACTAGTTTTTTCTTAATGTTCTTCCTAATATATATGTGTATATCCTTCAACGTGATAATCAACAATGTTATGAATGACAATTATAAACGACCTTATTCACAGGAATATACGTGATTTATAAATTATTCTAAAATATAATCAGAAACTGTTCACTTACAAAATTTCAATTTCGCAATGGAAAATAATTTACGATATGTATTACACCACAGAAAAGTGTACAAGCTGTTTGGTCTACGGTACTACGGTCTACATGGCAACTTGTTAGAGTAATCGAGTTATACCTTAGCTGCTCGAAACTGTTCTCTTGTGAGCGTAGTGAACCTATATTAAGGTATAACAGCGAGCTTCATCAAGATCATCCAAAAAGCATAACTACCACATTAATTTAATCAACGTTGAAACAGCGAGCCGGTGGATACCGCATAGCTTTATAAAGGGTGCGGTACACCTTTGCATAACGACACGAGATCTGCGTTTACGCAATCACAGTATGTATATACCCCTATAGTCGAACAATATCGGAGCGTGAACAAAACAAGTTACAGCACTGTTATCGGAAAACAGCTTACTAAAGCGCAACAATCCAGAATTTAATCTCGACCAACCGGTCCAATTTTCCGATCGTACCCCCAAGTAATTACTTCTATCTCAATTACCATACCTATGCTTGAATAGAAACAGCTGTTCACTTTGTATCTTTTTAACAATCATTCCTTTCAACAATAATTTTTACCTTCTATCTTGTAAGTTGAAAAATGAACAAGTTAATATACTTAATTGCACATCTACTCGATCCTGAGTTTGAACAGTGCGTAAATTAGCAATTCCTTTAATTTTCCACGTAAGTGGCAAGATTCCGCGAATCACCGACCACGTCTCTAGTTATATGGCCGAAGCATCAGGTTGTAGTCACGTTCCCTCCCCCTCCGTCTCTCCCTTATTCCTGCGGACCTGTATGTCGCTTTGTAGCGGCAAGAAACGTGTCTCTTTTTCGACTTACCTGGGCGTGACACCTGGTTACTTCCTCTCCTTAATACATCCTTGCCGTGATCCTTCGACCTTTGTGATATGTACCGCGTGCGTTAGAAACAAGAGAACTTGATGCGATTTGTTCGTTCGATGGATAAAGATTATCGGCTATGGACCATTTCCTACTCGCCGCGTACTGTTGTGCCGCAGCAGTGCCACCGACTGAGTAGTCTTCCACGAAGAACGAGCAAGCAGGGCATGCGTTGACCACGGAATCGATTGCAACGCGCACATGCCGGCTGGCAAACGACCAAGGATGTGGATAGTGATGGGACCAATACCCTCCTGGACCTTGAAAACGACAGTTACACAATGCACTGGATACTTCCTGAAATATAGATTATCGTGTTAGCGTGGTGTTTCCAATGGCGTGGAAAAATTGATCTGAATTGGATATTTATTATTTGAAATATATTTGATAATACATACATGATCAAATAATTAGTAATAAATATGACGTAATGATGTATTTTAGATATAGAATGATACTATGAAAAACACAATATTGTAAAGATACTGTAACTTAATATTTGATAGAAATAAGTAAGATGTATCCATCGACTGTTCCTAAGAATCAATTATTTTAAAAATGAAGAATTTACTTTTTTTTTTGATGAAATAACGAAAACTGAATATTTTCAGATGTATAAAATTAAGAGAAAAATTTGTTAAATAAAAACAATAATTTTCTGTACAATTTTCTATTTAAGCATTATAGTAAAATATTATGATCACTTTTGCGTGTCATTCTCGTACTATATACGTGGTGCAATAGGATGGTGATGAAATTATAAAAAAATTAACACTGCAATAACGATTAATGATAAATTTACTACTAATAACATTAAAGTTGTAATATTATATCGTAAATGCTATTGCTCTACATTAACTGGAAATATGTCTATTTGATAAAATGAACATGATTCTAACAAAAAATTGCATTAAAAGTTCCATTGATAATCAACCAAATTAGAATTTAACTACTTCATAATTAGACACGCAAATATAATTATACAAATTATAAGAACTTTTCTGCAGGAAAGTTATCAAATATTCATCGTATTTGCAATTTCTATTTAAATAGTAAATTTTAAATAAACGTTTACAAAATCAATGTTAAATGTGTGAAAATAAAATTTATTTTAAAATAAGTGGTGAATATAAGGTCGTTCCCATCGCTAGAAGTGGACAAGAAAGAAGCAGAGAGGGAAAGAATTAATATCACCTAAAATAATAGAGAAACAGTCGGAACCTCTTGTGCAGCTTACTATCAACAAGCCTATATTGTTGCACACCCTATATCGAATAGCTCAACAACTTTCAGTAAAGTTCCGATTTAAAAAGATTTTTCCCCCAGATAATGTCGAATTGCGTGGAGTGTTCGTGAATCGACAAACACCTGCGCATTTTCCATTCTATCCCTCTTGTACTTTCCATCTCCTTTACCGTTGAGCACCTGTTGTTCACGAATTGAGTTTCTTCTTTAAAATAATCGAGCTTTGTTTTTTTGTACATAAATCATTCTATGCTGAAATAGAATAATATTAATTATATGAGATTACATATTGATTATTTTAAGTATAAATTCGTAATATTAATGTAGCTTCTTGAATGATGGAATAATCGTAATTTAATACATTTTGGAGATTCAGACTGCTTTATTCCCTATTTAGTGTAATATTTGTTATACTACTTTAGTAATAATTATGTACATTTCTAAAATTATTGTATTTCAGAAATTTAAAGATAAAATTAAAGTATTCATCTTCCTGCAAATAGATAACATTATCGTTAATGTAATTTTTAATGTGACAATGATTCTTAGTGATGAAAAAGCGCTTTAAGAAATGTTGTACTTCTGTTATCAGTGGCAGCAATGGATTCTTATAATTTCATCGAAGTATCGATTAGGAACACTTGTTGCAATAGAACTGACCCCAGCAGGAATAACTTTCGCTCTGTCCTCTTCTCTTATGAGGAAGACAAAGGCGGAAGCAGGATAGTCTGTGATGTATGAGATAGTCGATTCGTCTTAACATTCTAATCTTTTATTTTTTTCCGCTAATCGATGATCAACGTTCATTTACTAAAAAATATATTGAGCATATTATCTCATTTTTAATATGTGAAATTTATCAAAGTTTATTAATTAACCAATCGTTCTGCACTAAGGTATCAAATATCTTGCGTATTTTACAAAGTGTATGTGATTTTTTAAATGATTGAAGCATGTTCATTATTTACATATATTAAAATAAATAAAATAATACACACTTTATGGATCAAAATAATAAAATATTTAACGATAAATAAATACTGACATAAATAGCCAATTTTATTGTGAAATATTATTATTATATTAATAAATGATAAATAGAGAAACATAAATTATCACTATCATTTATATTTGTTCTTTTCCTGATTTGACTTTTTCTACTATTAGTTTTATTTTATAATTATTTAACAATATTTATTAGATAAGTATAGTAAAACAATTTTTGAATATGTTAAGAAATATAATTATACATACATATAAAATTGAATAAAATTCATTATCCAAATAACAAAATTATTATTCGTCAACCCTAAAACTGTATTTAATGTTATGTTAAAGAAATTTACTATTAAATTAAAAACATCATGAGAATGTTAATTATTCTACCAAATATATTTTACAAATACCTTTTAATATGTATTCATATTTCTATATTAATTAATATATTTCTATTTGTTAATTTAAAAAGGTCACATATACAGAACTGAATAAATAAACCAGTATAAAAAATTTTGTCTTTCGATAATGTGAAGAACGATTACCTACAGAAGAGTATCGATTATATGATAAATCGATTCGTTGAAAGTTCCAAGAAGTCGATTACTGGTGTCGATGTAATCTAGTTTAAAATGTAGCATACACGTGTATTTTCTGTAATTCCCATTTCATAAAAGAATAAAGTACGAATAATATTAAAACTACGATGGCTAATGAAAGCTTAAACAATAGTACTCCACAGGTACAAATAAAATTTCTTACGAAGCAGGAACAGTAAGTATCTTTAATTATCTTTTGTAAGCTGCATTAGGAGGTTATTTCATTTTGCTACACAGATATGACATTGTGTTTATGCTTTGTATAATTTGCAATAATTTTGTTATTTCAGTAATCATAATATATGCGGTAAATAAATTTTACAAATTTTAGGTACGCTGTTCCAGATTTCCCATTATCAGTGCACACATCCATCGTAACAAGTGAATTAAATACTCTTGTAAATGAACTTCTAAAAGGTAGCGTATGACTTATTTCTAAATTAATAAACTTAAACATAAATTAAGTTTATTGAGGAATATTTGTTTATTAATTGGATTTAATTCTAGAGTCGACCAATATAAAAAATGATATAGAATTTGATTTCTTGGTGTGCTCACAATTTTTACGCACTTCATTAAGTGAACACATAGCAGAAAAAAATATTTCTACAGAAGAAGTGATTATTGTTGAATATGTTGAAAAGTATCCACCACCAGAACCTCAGGATTGTCTTTTACATGATGATTGGGTATCTGCTGTTGATGTTTATGAAAAATGGTAACTTCTTTGATATTTATTGTTATTTATTATTAACATTATTATTTTGTATTAAGATACTTATTATACTTTAATAGGATCTTGACTGGCTGTTATGATAACACATTACATATATGGACATCTAAAGGAAAGCATCATTTAGTAATTCCTGGACATACTTCACCTGTTAAAGCAGTAGCATGGATATCCTTGACTAGTGACACGGCCAGTTTTGTTAGGTATGATCTAAAACCGGGAAAAGTTGAATTGAACAATTTTAAATCATTCTTATCATCTATAATTTACAGTGCATCTCAAGATCAAACAGCTATAATATGGGATTGGAACATTATGGAAAATTCTGTAGATTGCATTCATGTATGCAAGGGACATGAACGTGGACTAGAAGCTGTTAGTATTAATTATGATAAGACTATAATGGCAACTGGGTCGTGGGATACAATGCTTAAAATCTGGTCTACAGGTAAGTAGTTTATATAATAAAAAATGAAATTCATTAATAAAAAAATATTTCACTTTCATTTATGTTTATAGCTAATCAAGATGAAAATGAAGATGGTGAATCCAGCTCAAAAAGATTAAAATCAGAACATGGTAAAACAAGGGTAAATAAAATGAATAAACATAAGTAGAATATTTGTCAACAAAGAAATAATTTATTATGATATGTACGTTTGCATTATAAAGGTACCTAAAAGAACTATGAAAGGTCACAAAGAAGCCATTAGTGGCGTAGTATGGTCAGATAAAACAGAAATTATAACGTCCTCGTGGGATCATACGATAAAAATATGGGATTCAGAATTAGGAGGAATCAAACATGAACTGGCTGGAAATAAAAGTTTCTTTGACCTCGATTATTCCCCATTAACTCGTACTGTTATAACAGCGTCAGCCGATAGGCATATTAGATTATACGATCCAAGATCTACAGGTTTCGACTGACATCGTTTATTTATAAATTTCTAATCATTGTTGCATTGAAAATTGTATTAAAATAATATTTCTTTTTTAGAGGGAACACTTGTAAAAGCAATATTTACTTCGCACACGCAATGGGTACAATCTGTACGATGGTCGCCAGTAGACGAAACTCTTTTTATTTCAGGAGCATACGATAATGAGATGAAACTCTGGGATACCAGAAGGTACGATAATTTCCAATTTATTTACAAAGTTGCTTTCCGTGTAAAAAAAAAACTATTTCTCTTCTTATAGTCCTAAAGCGCCATTATTTGACCTTTCTGGCCATGAAGATAAAGTATTATGTTGCAATTGGTCGAATCCCAAGTTCATGGTATCCGGAGGCGCGGATAACACCGTAAGGATATTTAAATCGAAACATATTGTTCGTTAATAGCGAATTATTGTTTTATAACTTTTACACATAATAGAGAAATGAATTGTGCATAGTGCAAATTAATAAGAATAAGATTCTTTTTATCAACTTAATATTTATTATATTCTATCAAGCAATATAATCATCTAAAAGAAATTGACATGTATTGCCATCGTGAAATGTACTGAATCACGAAATCATGTACTCAGTGTAAAATAATCAAAAGATATCGGATCAATCTTTTAACTTCAACAACGTAATTTGAAATAAATTAAATGTGAATGCAGATCGAGATGATGTATATAAAGTAATTACAAAATATTTTCGTACAAATAAACACATCTAACGAAATCAAAGAGACAAAAAGTACAACCCTAATGGAAAAAGTATTGCATGGCCTAAGAAAAAGCTCTCAGCATCAAATCAAAATTCGTACTCTTTTTATTTCAATGAGTTCTTTTTACGATGTGTATGGTTTCCTTTTTTTTTTCTTTTTAATTTTACCCTTCTATTTTACATCATTATAAAACCACCATTTAATTGACAAAAGAGGAGATCTAGTAATCGTTCTCATACATTGCCAGCATCTCGATTAAAATCTTTTTATCTTCACCTCTTTTTTTAAAATTTCGAATCTTTATTGCGCACAAATTAAAAGCATTTACTCAAAATAGTACAAATCGCATCAGCGTGTAAGGTGTTAAAAGTATTAAGAAAAAGACTCGTTATGTTCTACCGCATTACCAAAAATCGAACATGGCATATTAATTCTCCATAGTCTTGTTACTCCGCAGAAAACAATCCTATCGTCGATTAGTATAAACGCGGACGCTGGATGTATTATTACACAATTAGTTGGGATAATGTGGGGGGCTTATTATTTTAATATTACTTACAAAGGACAAATGTTCAGTCTGTTGGACATGCTGTACTACTACACATTAGTAAACAGTATAATTTCGTTTAACCGATGTTCGATTGAGAAGAACGTGATATTTCTTGTTTCCTTTTTGGAGTTTTTCCTATTTTCGTTTTCTTTTTCTCTTTTTAATTCATTAAGCTCACTCTTTTAGTCCTGGAGAATACCAAAAAACTATCTCAGGATATAACATTGAAAAAGGCATATACAATAGTCGCTACTTGATTCAATAGAAGGCATATCTCTCTTTTTTTAGTGTTGGAATACGTGTAAATACAGTCACTGATTTTGTACGAGAGTAAGTTTATTTTACAGACTTTACATTTCGTTTGTTCGTTTCTCGCAGAAATTGTTCTTTCACTCTTTGACACAATAAAGGAAAAGAAAAAACGAAAATGAATCTGTATTTATTTTTTTATGAAATTCAACGAAATCTAATGCAGACAAAAGAGAAGTACAATTTAAAAAAATGACATCTGAGAAGAAACAATAATATAATTATAATTTGGGGATTCACTCTCTCGCTCTCTTCTCTCTGTGTTGAAGACTATTTTCACAATTGGCCTGCCATTAGAGAAAACTTAGGAAAGGAAAAGAAAATGATTCGAATAAATCCCCAAAACAGATCGTTTATTGATCAAAAATAAGGGATGATAGTAATTAAGAATTTGATTCTTTCACTTTGAATACCAAACCATACTTGTAAGTAACTCTAAAAACTGTTCGGTGCACGCTCCACATACAAAGTGTAAGAAGTGTGTGACGTTTAGAGCGTGCACACGCAGTGTGCAGTTTACAGTAACAGTGTGTCTCTGCAGTCTGTGTCGTGTCATAGGCAGATGGTTGTTCTTTTTATTTAAAGTACGCATTATAAATTATGCATACAACCTACACACCACACATTCGTCTCACACTTTCTCTCTCTCTCTCTCTCGTTCTCGCGCATCTCATATGTGTTTCTTTTTTATCTTTTGTATTTACTACTTATATCTCACGTTCTCTCTCGCTCTCTCTCTCTCTCTCTTTTTGTTTTCTGTTTGCGTTTTTTGTTTTTCTCTTCTTTTTTTCGTTTTTTTTTCTTTTTTAGAAGACCCTATCTATAACCCCCACATTATCTCACACAAAGACTAGCGTTTTTAAACGATCCAAAATAAACTAAGGGCACTTTTAGTGGCGTATGCCCTGTGTTCTTATTCGAGTTCCATGAAAAATCTAATTCTGACCGTTGTTAAACTTTGTTGTTGTTGTTCTTGTTACTTCTTCATTTTTTTTCATTTTATTACAGCACCTATCGACTTCTAAGAGCCCCTATTACTTAACTAGCTATGACACACTTGCCTTAATCTAAGAATTTCATTACGTGCTATGCCTCGCCATCTTAAAAGTATCCGAGAACCTAATGTGTGTGTTCATTTTTTACTTTTTTTTTATGTTTTTTTCCCTCCCGATTACTTAATCCTCATTTACGGATGCGAACTGTCTAACTTAATGCCTCAACATCATATTTTGTTTCTTTCCTTTCTCTCGCTCTCTGTCCCTTTCACTCCCTCTTTCTCTCATCTTGAAATTTATGAAATTTTTAATTCTCATGTATATTCTCATTGGTCGCACACCACATAACAATTAATTATATAGTGGAGAGAAGAAACAAACAAAATGAATCGAATATAGTAATGGCAATTTTTTTTTTTTTTTTTATATAATTACAAATGTCGTTCTTTCGTCTTGACGCTTATGAAGAGAAGATTCGTATGTGTTGACAAATACAACGGATGTTGGATTAAGGAGCAGGGGAAAGTTATGAAAAAGAAATTAGAAAAGATACAGGAAGGGTCGAAGTAAAAAAAAAGCAGAACGATGGGGCAAATGGAAAAATGTTCGTCTCTCTCTCGTTATAGCTAAAAACCTATCTCCTTAACAATAGTAAAACAATGACTTAAAACCTCGGTGAAATCTAAGGACTGTACAAGTCGAAGTACGATGACGCGCGTCACATTATTGGGCATCATCAAAGTCTCAACTCGGACTCGCATCTTTCTTATTATTTCTTTTTATCGCTTAAGCCGACGTTCGACTAACATTATATTACTTATTTTTTTTTTGTTTCATTACTTAAAAACACCCTACGTTTTTTTCCTTTTTATTCTCAACTTTCTACATCATCAGCCTACGACTACTAGTTGTGAATCTAATCTAAAAAGAGGCTACGCTAGAAATTCTAAAGAAAGCTTACAGAAAGCAGCATTGCTTGGAAACATTACGTTCCAAAAAAGAGATTGGGTTTTTTCTTCTTTTTCGTAAACCACGCCCGGCCAGCCCAAGCACCTGACCCGCGGTGCGCAGCAAGCAGTTCTTACTATTTATATTACAGTAGATAATATGTTGTAGAATAATATATATTTATTATTAATATGAATAGCCAGTCAGTCTTGACGGGTGCGAGGTGCATAGGCTGAACGGTGCCTCGCCTGATGTGTTTTCGTTTCTTTTTTTTTTGCGTTTTTTTAACGAGGAGAGGCAGTTGTATATGTATCCTAACTATCACCTAACTATCTACCTAAACTTAATCACTTAATTGATTACTTCCAAAAATGGTACCTATCCTATATATTTATAGTCAACACTAACTACACAACATCTCTTTCTTTCCAGGTTCTATACAATAGATTACGACGCATTCGCTCTTGTTTTCTCATATGTTCACTCTTACTTTCTCTCTTGTATATTTCACATTCTAACATCTATCTTTCTCCCCCCCCCCCCCCGCTCATTTTATCATTCAACTTTCTTCTACCCCCCTGCTTTCTACATACATTTTCTTTTAAATTTCTACCTCACGCACTTTCATTCGCCTTCTATGATTCTTCACGTCTCTTTCGCTCATTGTCCCTTGCATTCATTGATCTTCCTCACTCTCTTTCTCTCCTCTCTGCCCGCTCTCCAGTGCGGCTCCGTATCTGCGGGAGCTGGCATTTATGTCGGCCGAACAATCGTTCTTCCGCTCTCGGTCAGCACTATAAAAATGCTGCTCTTTTTTTTTGTTTTGGTCGTCACAATAATAATTAGTTATTTAGTACAAGTCTATTAGTAAAATTCTTCAAAATTCACTATTTAATCACATGTGATTTTTGTTGTCAGTCATGGTGACAATCGCTTGTGCAAACAATTTACACACTCGCAAATAGGTTCTCTTCTTTCTTTCTTTCTTTCTCTCGCTCTCTTATTTTTTTTTTTTTTTTTAGTTTCCCTTAATGCATGGACTCAAATCGAGTAATAATCGGTCTCTTAAAAAATAGTTCATACCACTTTTTTCATCTTTTATCTCTTGTCATCAAATCGTGATGTACCAAAATAAACTAAATATATTATTTACTTCAAGTCTCAACAGTGTAAAAATCTTTCATACTTTAGATGACGTCAATAATAGTAATCATTAATTATAATAATACAGCATATTATTGTAATATTATAATAATAGCTACGATCGCCTCTAACTCTATCTAACTACCTGCCCGCCACTTCGAGCCCGGAGCTCGTAATATTTGGTAGAAAGCTTTCTGCTAATCGTTCCTCGACTCGACCTAAGTCAGACAACGTGAAAACTGTGCCAAATGTAAAAACGGGCTTAGAGGAACGCAGGAGAGGAGGGTGTTTTTTCTTTTTTTTTGTCTTTAAATCTTTTGCTTCTCCGTTTTCTCTCACTCTCACTCTCTCTTTCTCTCTCTCTCTCTCTCTCTCGATACCGCGTAGATAGAAAATTTTCAACTTATATTCTGTATTTTACGTTTCTTTTTGTTTCCTCGCGTTCGATCCTCTCACCTATCGTTCTACTCCAGTCCCATTATCTTTTTCGTTTTCATTTGCAACGCGATTTTATTCGTTTGTTCGATATAATAAATTAATTTACACTCTATCTATCGTATTCCGTTGTAACAAGCCTATTCTGTCTCTCTCTCATTTTCTTTTGGGGCGGTATGGATTAGTCTCAGTTAACAATGATCCGCCATTTGATTTCATATCATTTTTTTTTTGTTCCTAGACTCCGTACGAACCGTACAGATGTTTTCGGTCCGTCAATCCCGTTAGTGGCAACTATACACATACAAAATCTATTCGAATTCATAACCAAAAAACAAACGTAGTGATATTTAACTGGCTACAACGCAAAAACAATTATATTCTCTTAACTAGAAGATCAAAATTTGGCTCAAGTTTCGCATTTACATACCGACGTAAAAATATATTATAATATTTTTCAGCATATCCCAGTCTAGCGGATTTGTCTGAAAAGGCACAATTCTAAAAAAAATATCTGTATTCACTGTACAATTAAAACTGATATCAATTCGTAGTAACTGTACTCATAAATATAAATCTTCTAAAAAGTACTATGTTCCTTTCCCTCTTGTTACAATAATTACATATATCCTGAAGTTTTTTTTTCTTTTAGAAATAAAGCTTCATCTTTCTCTCTCTCTCTCTCTCTCTCTCGTTCTCTCGCTCTCTCTCTCTCTCTCTTAAAATCTTCACTTCTTTTTCGTCCATAAAATATATTCGTCCGTGATTAAAAAGAGAACGCGAACTGTACTTGTAAAAGTAGATAAAAATCTCCGCGTGGCAATACATACATACAATATATGTGCCTGGCTTGGAATGTCTGAACGAAACAGAAGAAAACAAAAAGAAATAATATGATGAGAGTGCAGTTAGTGGATGGGGTGGTGTGCGCTGTTAAGGAAGAGCTCTTTTCTTCAGTATCTTCTGTGAAAAAGAAGTACTGATCCACAACCCCTTCTCTTCGCAGCCCAGCCACCGGCCAGCCAGCTGGCACGAAAGTCCGGTAGGTACTGATTATAAGTAACCGAATCTGAATGTTTTTTTTTATCAATTCTAGCATTTGGAAGTGCTTTTTTCTGTATATTATTATTATTATTATTTCTTGGGAAGAATTCTCCTTTGTATATTTCTGAGCAGCGTTTCTTTTATAGTTTACAGTTTTTGTTAAAATATTTTATTCACACTCTCAAAGCCTTCAGCTTCGACTTATCGTTTCCTTAGTAAATGTAATACCTAAAGTTAATCCTGGAAGCCTATCAGCTTGACACTAAACTGTCCGTCGCAGAATATCAGCTTTGTCACTGTCGTAATGATGTGTTGGCGTTACAGCGTATGGAGCCGTGCTGGTGCCGAACAATGTAGATGACACAAGCACTCGTACCCCGTTCTTATGACAACATTCATTCTCTAATCATTGGAAAATATTAACTACTTTCACCTATTTATCTGATGGATAAAATGTATAAAAGATGGCTGGCAAGTCAATTATCATGAGGAAGAATCTTATCTGACTTTATGTAATGTATTTAGCCTTATCTATTCTTCATTAATATAATCCTTCGTATCAACAGGTGTGGCTCTCCTAACTTACATAACCCTCGGTGTAATCGTATCTGAAATGTTAAAAAAACGGAAACCTGGTTCAGCTTTGTTTATAAAATCCTATATATTTATATATATAACAGAAAAATTATTGTGAAATGCTATATATACCTAAAAAGTATAGCCTACTTGGGCTGCTGAGCTTGGTATTGTTGGTAAGAATCATCAGGAGATGCTGCATTACTTGTTTGTTCAGAATCACCCAGTGGCATGGTATGAATAATGCTAGGAGGATAAGTAGTATAAGGATAGGGATGAGGGCTTGCTATGTACTGAAAAATAAAATATTTAAAAAATTAAAATTAACATAAATGTTGAAAAAATGATTCAAAATTTAAAAGAAAGTAAAAAAATGATTCTATACTTACGGAACCAGTGCCAAGATGTAACGTAGACATTTGTGTAGTTAGTTGTGGAATCATACTATACTGTGGATTACTAGGGTCGGCTGATGGCATCATCTGTAATATGAAATTCATATTAAAATTTTAAATTTAAATACTTTCATTCAGTTCTCTTAACATTAACGTAAAATTATGATCTTAAATTTAGTATAAAAATATCCAGATTAAGAATTATGCACAAATATATAAAATTTTTCAGTAATGGAAGAATAATATTATTTAAGATAAATGATAAATGATTTAAAAAAAAAAAAGAGGAAGCAAAACCAACAAAAAGTCTGTACAAAAACTCACGTCGACCTGTTGCATGTGTGGAGGGGCAGTCTGCACCAAGTAAGGAGTCACCCAGGGCGTTCCTGGCACACTGTATCCCGGTAAAGCTTGACCGTAATGACGACTATATTGTGTTAAGGTGGCTGCAGGTAGCATGTGAGTTGTTGCAACTCCATTTTGACCAACACCACTTGTATCGTAATTCAAAGTGATATTCTGTGAAAGTACATACCACAACATTAAAACTGTACATTAAATACCATCTTCACCTTTTTGTAATTGCATAAATTACCTCTCCAGTTTCTCTCCATATTGTACTTTTGTACAATGATTTTTTTTTATTCCCACCATCAGCAAACTTTACCAGTAAGGGATCTTTAGCACCTTGTAGTGCCTTCCCATTAAACATCTGGATTATTTGTTCACATTTTTCTTTAGATTCCATTCTAAGATATACATAATATAAAATATTAATAATACTAAATGTAACAAAAATTAATATGATTGATAATTGTCTTTTAAATGATAATATAACACTAACCTTGCAAATCCAACACCTTTGCTTTGTCCAGCAGTATCACGTAATATTCGTGTTGAAATAACTTGCCCATATTGAGCAAGTAAACCCTCAACATCATTTTCTTTGAAGCTCAGTGGCAGGTTTGCAATATATAAATTGGTGGGATCTTGCTCCTGTTGCTGAGAAGAGAGTAAAAAATACTATGCAACTTATTGTATTACACTCCTGGTTTTTTATATATATTGTAATATATATAAAAATATATTTTATAATATACTTGTATATAAATTTCAAAAAAGCTTCATATCTATCATTTTAACATTCACGACCAAAACACATGTATTTACATATTCCTGTGTACAAAGATTACAAATGAATGCACAGACGAGGTCACTACAATGAGAAATCAATAATCATAATAAGTATGATTGGAACTTTTTTATATCAGCTTACAAGGTCAATATTACAGATTTCTTATATTCCTTGCATTTTTTATGATGATATTCGTTATAAGTGTTCATTTAAAATGTCTCATAATACACTTCTATTGTATATACACATTCACATGGAATGTTAAAATGATAATTCAAAATTAAACCTCATAACAATATATACAATGATGCAAGAAATTCAACGAACTAAAATTGTATACAGTAATCACAAAAATTTCTTACATATAACTTGTCAATGTATTTTAATAAAAATAATGAAAAAAATTGTATAAATCTACAAGATACTACTAAAGGAGAGCATTAAACTATAACAATTATTTTACTCTAATATTGAATGTAAGAATGAACAAATATTCAAAAAACGATTTGTTATGAATTAAAATAATCATTATTTTTTATACTGAAAGATTATCATGCTTCATGGCATTACTTTACCATATTGTGGTGGTTCTCCAAATTTGCTTTATGGATGCTTAAAACTAATATTGACATCAAATATATACTGCATTTATGTACAAAGCATGCTCACACGCATTCGGTTTTTCATATCGGAACTCTTTTTTTCTAAATTGTATATAAAATTTACAATCTATATGTGCCTATTGCATTCAAAATTTAGTAATGCATAATAATGACCTAAAAGTCAAGAAGCAACTAATGAATTCACAAAAAACCACAATAGTGAATCTCGCCTGTGCAAACATTGTTTATTTAATGCAAATAATAAATTGTTACATTCTTCCAGAACGTATTTATCAATTATTATATCCTTTTCTTTTTTCCAATTAAATCATTTGTATTAAATGATATCTCGAACGTGGTTTCTGTTAGATTTACATTGTTTTGTTAACTGTGTAAAATATATATTTGTAACAGTAGGTATCTTTCTTTACAAGTAAACTTTTTTGTAAAGAATATTCATGATTCTTTTCTAATTATATTATCTTTCTATTATTTTTTTATAAATTTGTGTTTTAGGAATCACATATTCTTATATGATAAATAACCAGTACCATAAGTAATGCAAGCTAACTAATTGTTTATAATAAACAATACTGAGGATAACCATTCAAAGCATTAATAAAATTTCAGTCACATATGACACACTGTTGGATACAAGCATAACAAAAAAGCACAGGCATGTTCACATATATACAGTTATATTATAAGATAGAAATGAAAGTGAGTCAAATATCTTGCAATGTTATTAAAATATGTTTCCAAAATATATACACATACATATACATGTGTTCATGCTCAAGTTTTTCTTGCTTACGATTCTCATATGTAGAGAACAAAAAGCAAAAAGATATATGTACACTAAACTTAACTCGAATTCGAATTTGATATTTATGCACCCTCAAGCATATTTTGAGATCCACCATTTCTCTCAAAAATCAATCAACTCTACAGTTACTTGAATATACTTATACTTTACGACAATTTACTTCAATCTTGCGAATGCATTAAAACAAAAAAATAAATAATGAAAACATTATGATATAAGCTAAGCTTATGGCATCTATATATGTATATATATATTTCTTTTAAAAAATATAATATACATATACACATATATGTATGCATATAAACACATATACATATATGTATGATAAAACCATAATGTAATTTAATGACTTTGTATCTCAATAAATTGATTTAATTGATCAAGTATGAATGTGTATAAAGGATTTTAAAAATAATTTGTACATATTTCTATACATGATACTTAATCAGTAAATCACTAGAAACTTTAACAATTCTCTGTAACTATAGTGTACTAAGTTCTTGCTAAAGACTTTTCGAAATTCCCAAATACACATCCTAAACTTGTTTGGTGTGCCGGTTAAACTTTATTAATCAAGCCAAGTGTGTCAATCAGAGTCAACCAACACCCCAGGATTAAGATAGCACCTGATCTTCGCATAGCATCACTAACTGGTAAGTAAATACCATGTACCCTGAATACATTTAATAACGGGTACATTGTTTAGTTATATCATATCACATGCGACTGACATCATCACAGCTGCTGATGGCACCCCGTGCTTTTACCGCGGCCAGATTAGAAGAAACATTCCAAGTTAGTCTTTTATTTAGCAATAAATATAGGCAGGAACCAGTACTTTTTATTGGCAATGTGCATACGTAGATAAAAACAAATAAAGAAAATTCAAAGTGAAAAAATTTTTAAACTAAATGTATATAAGCGATCTTTTCTAATATTTACACATCGTTAGAATAAGAGACAGACACATAACATTTGACAGATTGCACAAAGAATAAGATAAACTATACCGTATTTTATTCATGTAGTATAGTATACTACCACACTTAAAAGCAATTTTAATGGAGTATTCTAAAGAATTTTAGAATTTTTCTTAGTAAGACAATAAGCTACTGATTCTTTTTTTTTACATAGGACACAGACACAGACATCTGAATACATTAGAATAATTTGCTAGAGGCTTGATTTAGTGCTGAAATGAATGCAATCTTCAGACACGAATTATAAATGTGTTGACACAGCAGTATCAGCAGTTTGTGGCCGAGGTACAGCAACAAGCATCGATAGTTTGGTAGGTATATAAGACAGAATGGCAGAGAACTGGTGAAAACTAGAGATTTTCAGACAAGTGAGATAGGTTCTAATAGGAAGAACTTTATAGTACTTCTTTTTATCTCAAAATATGCATAATTGCCTGCTACTATATTTTCACTGATAATACAATTATATAATGTTATACTAGTCATATTACCTTTACGAACATTTGTATCATAAAAAAATATTTTTGAATTTTATCAATGAAAATATAATTTGTGTATAATACCACCCCTCTAGCAGCAATATTTTTCTGTTGTTAAAAGATAAATCTTACGCATATGAAAGTTTATAAATTTATTTGAAATCCCTTCTCACTTGTCAGTAAATTTAAATAATTCTAATTTTTTTTATATCTTCCAAAACCTGTCACTTTCTTTTAATCTGACATCTCTATACTAAAAATACTTTTTCTACAAAACGCAACGATTATAAGATACTAAACATCCTTGTCAAGATACAAACTCTATGCATTTCTAGAGGGGCTGAGAGCAGAGCAATGATGCCAAGACGATGATGCCATGTTTGTCTTTCAGCTATTATAACAAAAGTGAATAATTTAACAGCATTTTAAAGAACTTCATTATTAGTAGTAAACTATTTATTAATAACAATTTTTCTGGAATTTAAACATAAAATTAAAAAGAACAATATACAGCATATATACAAAACATATATTGACATCTACTATTTATCATAACAATTTGATTAATTTTTTATAGTTAATAAAATAAATAATGATAACTTATATATCATAACTGTAATCAAATACTGCTATTAGCAAACAAATATTGTAAATAAATTGTTGAATCTAACTTTAAAAATCATTTCATTGGAAAACTTCGATCACTGAAAGACAACCATGATATCTATTGTGATCAGAATTTCAGTACTTTTTTATCCAACATTATATGATAAATAATGCATGAAAGTACTGTACTGTATACATATTTATCATAGCAGTACAGGAATAAAAATCTTTTTCAAATTAATGGCATTTAATAGTTGATATATCAATGGGAGAGCATAAGGGTTGTAATAATGATCAAATGTAAGAGGACTATAGATGGATTTTAGAATAGGATAGACAAAAGTAGAAACGCAGAAATAGGAAATAAAAAGAGAAAAAACATAAAAAAGAGTAGGAAAAGAGGGGAAAGAGAAAGAAAGAAAAGAAAAGAAAAAAGAAAAGAAAGAAAAGGAGTTTACTGTTACTCTGGTATTACTGTACTTGCATGCACAACCAACGTACACTGGGCAGTCTAGGGAGCAACCAGATACCCACTTTCGCCATCTGCGCTTGGATGCCCTTGGCGACCAGTGCTTTCACAGCACCCTCTGCCGCCACTGGTGACTCAAAGTCTACAAATCCATAACCTGTAACACAACAATTACAATATCAATTAGCAAAGCCAGTTAGTAGTAACGTTGAATTCATAGTTAATAAAAAATAAATGATAAAAACAAAAATATAACAGAAAAATTAATTACCTTTACACTTATTCGTGTTTTTGTCCAAAATTGCCTTCGTAGAAGTGATTGTTCCATATCTGCAAAAACACAATGTATTAGAAACAACACACTCCCGCACTATAAATAAAATTCAATGTCTTTTAGTTCTATTAGAAGTTAAAGTTATATTGACAATCAATTTAAATAATAATAAACTACCAATCAGATATTAACAGAAAATACTAATTGCACGAATGACTTACTGAGAACACATGTTTACAAGGTCCTTGTCAGTTGTATTTTGATTGAGGCCACGAATATACAAATTTGTTTTTGATAGCTGTTCTGCCTGTTGTCCTTGTATAGCATTATTGCTAAGACTTGTACTCATTGTCCCACTTCGACTGCCGGTAGCACTGCTGGAACTACTATTAGTGTTAGCTGGAGAGGAAGCTGTAGGTACCCGTTGTCCACCATACTGTAATACAGTTAAAATATACAATTAAAAACAAATAAAAATCATTAATAACATAATAAATATATAAACAAAATAGTAAAACATGCATATTTTATTATTTTAGAAAGAATTTTATAAAAATTTTTTTAGGACTAGATACATTAAAAGCTTTTAGTTATATTAACAATTAGTATTTTTTAAGCAATAGAACTTAATACAAAAATTTAAAAATATGCAAACAATAAATAAATACACAATAACGAAATATGATTCAAATTAAATACTATTCTGTTAGAAAAAAAAAAACGTCTAATATTTGAACTTGATGAAAAAAGGTATCGAACGTGGTAATCAAAAATTATAAAAGTATACTAGCCCCACCCGGTACGAGAAAAGATTAAAAGTATCATGATATAACACGTGATAATTTTTTATTTTATCACGCCCTCTATCTATATACTGCCAGAGAATAAAGCTTTTCTTTTACTTTCAACGTGTCCTTTATAATTATGCCGGTAAAACATAATACCACTACTACAATAAAAGAGAAACGAAGATCTATGTATCATTCTATACGAAGTACATACATTTTTTGAACAATCAATTGAAGAGACACATTGCGAGTTCAGAAAAGAATAAATGTTAATAAAAGATCGGAAAAACAAATGAGAGAAGAAATCGCACATCGTTTGCACGAGAACTGTGCTGAGTTGTCACGGCCCCACCCGGTTTGAGAAAGGGTTAATCCTTTCGCTGCGCAAAATCGTAACTTTTCTCCTGCCTACAAATATATTCATTTTACAATATCACAGATACCTAAATTAAATAGTTTACAAAGAAAAAGGGAAGATCTACAATTATCATAAGACACTCCGCGCATACTTTATAGGTTACCTTGTTGCACTACCCAACCATTTTCTAACCATCAAACTGCACGTAAGCCGACTACGAACGTCACCCTCTCTTCATAAAACGATTAACCTTACCCACAAATAATTCAAAATCCCATCTGTTAAACTGAAGTTTAAAATTCACCATTGCATTCTCGATAAAAACATCAATCATTCCTTAAGTTCATATGTATAAAGAGGCTAAACATTCCAGCTAATAAATCACACTTGTATTCGAATAAACAACAAACAATTTGACGTACAATGTTTAAAGTCTTAAAGTAACAACCTATTTGTCCATATGCCAATTGATAGAATTAAAGAATCAGTTCATGTTCAAATCGAAAACAGTTCGTTACAGGAAAACGGCATGAGTTCCGAATGGTATAAAGCTCTAGCTGATGAGGAAAGAAAGGAGAGGACTTACCGACGCGTGCTGTGCGTAGGTGGCGGTGGCGTAAGGATTCGCCGTAGGCGGTAGTTGCTGTGCTCCGACAGGCATCTGGCCCGCCGCAGCTGCAGCCGCTGCGCTTGGATACCGCGTGTACGGTGGATAGGCAGCCGCCGCCGCAGCCGCAGCCGCAGCCGCATGAGAGGGCGGCGCTGCGCCCCAAGCCGCTGCACTGCTCGCGCGATACTGCACAGGGTTCCCACCTCGTGGTCCGCCGCCGGTGTTCCCTTTCAATCCATGCCCGCCTCCACCACCGCCGCCGCCACCACCACCTCCACCTCCACCGCCACCGCCGCTCGCCGGACCAACACCGATGCCACCGCCCGTAGCGCCGCCGCCGCCGCCTCCACCACCACCACCGCCACCACCGGCGCCACCGGCATTACCATTATTAGCACCCACGTACGCCGGTCTAGGACCATTCGTACCCTGAAACAGGTAACAAACAAGTACATTTTGATCGTTCAATTCTGTTTATTGATTTGTCAGTAGAGTGAACATATTTGAAAGGGAAGAGAGAAAAATAAGAAATGTTACGAAATAGCTTTATTGAAAAAATTATTCTAAAATTTATACCTTACTTAGATATTCTAAAAAAGAATGATCAATAAAATATTAATTATTTTACAGTAATTATTTCTGTGTTTTGTTCCAGTACGAAGTGGACATTCAATGATTTTAACCAGTAAATTACATCTTTAATGCTATCTTATGGAAAAAATTTTGAACATTATAATCATTGTGATTTGATAGTTCTGTTATAAAATGAAAAATCAAGAAAAATGAACTTTGCTTGTTTTTTTTCTCTTACTCTTCATTTATATGCAAATTCATATTTTTATGAATAGTATTTTCTTTTTTAATTTTCATTCAAACAATAGAACCAAATATTGTAACAAGTGCTATATTTTGAACATTTTATACAAGATGTTTCAAAAAGTTGATGCCAAACTTCATATACCATTCATCAAAGCAGGCGAAAAGGTCCTAATAAACATGGCTGCAAATATTAAAGACCTTATTATATAAAGAAGGTTTTCTGGATCACAGACATCCAACCAGTAATGTGTTCAGTTTCCTACATTAATTAAAAATTTCGGAAATGATAAAAGGCAATTTTCAAGACTTTGGAGAATCGAAATCGTTTTGCAAAAAGTTGATGAGAATCCCGATATAGGCTGTCGAAGAATAGTATTTCAGAAAGAGGCCACTCTTGAGCCATGTCACCATATGGGAAAATCAGTTTTCAAAAAGTTCAATAGCACCGATATTGCCTGATATTATTAATAACAATACTAATCTTCTTTTATTACTCGACGAAACGAAAATATATCTGGTTACATCGAATTCAATCACAGTCACGGTACCACACACAAATCTTTTTAGGTACAGTTGGCCTCTAAATTTAGCTTCGCGGCACAGGAATACAGAACGTACAATCGTAATTGAAGACAGAGTCACGCGAACTGTAACATTTTCCAACGTGATCGCAGCGAAATCGTGATCGTCGGCAGAGAGATTAACGCGAGTCACCCAAGAGATAAATCGTTCAGGATGATTAATATCGCCTTGAGTATATTATTGTGGCAAAGTGAGAATAGGCAACTGGTTCATTACAGAAAGGAAGGAAAAGAAAAGAAGTTTGTGCTCTACCTGAGATTTGTGTGGTAACGATACAATTACTATTTGCGGTGAAAACAGAAAACTTCCCCGCAACATTTCTTTTCATTGTAACCACATCTACGCTAATTTTCTTCGACTCTTCCACAGTAAAGATCATAGCATTACTTCTGTAAACGATATTGTGTGGAGAACATATATACGCATGCGTATACACAAACGGATTCACATTTAGCCGCTGCGCTACGCCATCCTAATTAGTCATTTGCACAGTAAATTCGTGTCAGTTAATGTCTTTAGCAAACACGTTACAACGACTCTTGTAAGTCCGCGTACCAACAGTAAGCACAATCGGTTGGTCTGTTGCCAGATAAATGTGTTCACAAATAGGCCTTAATTGTAACGTAGGGAACGTATTATACATGAAACAAGAGAGAGGGATATTCGAAGGTTGTTCTCCAGATGTGTCCAGTTAAAAATTACCGAATTCACAGCTCTGTCTCCACTGGTCTATAATACGTTTTTCTTTTTTCTTTTTTATATTTATTAGAACATTTACAATCAATTCTCGTTGAGAATTTTCAGTAACTTCATTTGGCGTGATACAATGACATGGTTTATAATAGTTTTATATTGTTGGTTCTAGTAGGATCTAAGGATTTAATCTAAAGTGTATTTTCTTTTTAGTCTGCGGATCTGGTCTGTCGTGTCAAGTAGTTGGGTGACTAATGGGTTGTGGTGGTTGTTGACTCTTGCGTTATATCTGCTTCTGGACTTGTGTATTTCATCTTTGACTGTAGGTATCTTGAGGTCGCGGTGGATTGTTTCGTTGGTAACATACCAGGGTGCATTTATTAGGGATCTTAGCGTTTTCGATTGGAAGCGTTGGAGTATTTCAATGTTGGAATTACTTGCTGTTCCCCATAGTTGGATTCCGTAGGTCCAGACAGGTTTTATTACGGTCTTATAGAGCGTAATTTTGTTCTGCGGTCTATAATACGTGAAATCATTTTATCCGTCTCGCGAAATACTCCGAAAAATGTTTACTACTAAACCATTACTTTTAATAAGGAACTTTTGGCGTTTTAATACTCGATATCTTTTAACGATGTCTGACATTTCGTCATTTTTGTGCGACTACTTCTTACGACTTTGCGGCATTATTAGGTGAAGATATCTTGTCTTTATAAATGTTTAGATTTTAAGCAATAATTTTATATTTTTAATCAGGTTTAAATATAATTCAATTAGATTTGACAATATACTTTTATAATATACACGTTTTAGATCGTAAATTTTTCACAATTATTTTCAATTCACCAACATCTTCGACGTAGCGGAACAAGATGATACTAATGCAGAAGCATTGTTGCGAACTTACAATAATTTTCTGATAATAATATTTATCATTTTAATAGAATCTTTATTTCTTAGATGTTTCATCTTATATACCACTTATACCTATATGTAAGAAAATGTGACACTATCACACTGTGACATTGTAACACTGAACTTCATACGTGAATTCATTTCTTTATTTTCAAATGGATTTAAAATTCATTAGTTAACAGAATCTTTCATTATCAAAAATTGCATGTTGACTATGTTATCACATCCTTGAATACATAATGAACGTAATTACACATTAAAAATAATGTCTAATTTACGTAGAATTAATAAAATTTGTTTCTATTATAATTAAAATGACTACACTAACTCGTTAAATATAAAGCTTTTCCTTAATTCTATTTTGAAATAAATTGTTTTACTGACCTATGCCTCAATCAAAATGTATACAAATTAAAAGAATATTATTTGTTTATTATTATTGTGAACAATAGTTATTTCTATTAAATTATTATTTGCTAAATAAATAAAAAATAATTCAAGCTTAAAAAGAATAGTGGAATAATATGGTAAACGTACATAGGTTCGTTTACATACGTTAAAGTATGTCTTCAAACAATATCGTTCGAGGGGTTTAACGTTTATCGAATCAATTCTTTTTTGTTTTTCATCAACTTATCTTCTAAGATATATTCACGTAGGAAGAAGTAACTTATACACATATATATGTGAACATGTATTGTAAGTACAGGCTTTTTATCTATCGCGCTTGACCTCTACATAATGGCACTATCAAATACTAATAATATAGAGAAGTCTCGTTACAAACGATTGTAAAAACGTTTCTCATATTCGACAAGCTCGTTCATTTCTCATTGATGCAAATTCGAAACAGCATTACGATTACTTATGTAACGATAAGATAACGGTATTTTACTTGTAACAAGTTCCAAGCGCAATTAATGAAAATTTCACAAGGATTCTCTAGAAAATGTTAATTCCTAACGGCACAAGGCGAATAAACTGACAGTATTTTGCAGTTGCGAAATTTTGTACCTATTTTATTTGTAAATATTCTGGAACAGAAATTGTTGACAAGGAAAGATATAGCACTCTATAATATTTAGTAAATAAAATAATTTTCTGCCTAGATTATATCTTTTTAATTATATTTATACGGATAGGAATTTATAGATATAAAAGTCTATATATAGTAATAACGTACGTATATCTTGTAATTTGCAAAATTTTACTAAAAATATTAGTTAAATTGTGTACAAGAGGGCCCGGTAGATAACGTGTACCACAATAGCTAATCAATTTTCATGACATTTACCATTTTTATCGCATAAAGATATGACTTAATTCTTTTATTTAACTCTCAAATAGTATCATTGGGTTATATATAGATGACCATAATAATTTATCTATGATTAATAAAATCTTAGGACATTTAATGTTATTTTGTACTCTATGTTGCCGTGATATAGGTTAATAATAAAATAAAACTAAATTAAAAATTAAATAATCTAACTCTAAAGTATTATGATCTTGAATGACTCAATAATGATGGCCCACATGAGTGCTAAAGAAAACAAAATCGAAAAGAAGTAGCGTAACTAGATATAAAATGAGAAAGTAGTGTGGCTAAGTAAATGAAAAAGAAAGGGACGTGTTTCCTTCGTCGATCAACACTCGCAGGATCACTTGCGGCATCATCTCATTGGGCGGATAATTTTCTCATCGAAATAATCAAAAACTTGCTGTCGTCGATATATTTTCTATGGGCGGTTGATTGTTAAGCAACATCAAAAATAAATTGCAGTCGCGATCACGAAGGACTTTCCTCGTGGTGGTGTGACCGCCATTGCATCTGTCGCAATCGCAGGACAGGCCTTTCCAGGACTTTCGAGCGCGTTGCATTCCAACCTCTTTAGAAAGGCCTCACTCGTTGATTTGCATTTTTGGCATAGTTGTGATAACACGGTTTACCGTTTGTTGGAGAACGAGATGAAAGCCAACCAGGCATGGAAGGGAATAGAAAAGAGAGAGAGAAAAAGAGAGAGTAGCAAACGGTTGGCAAGTGACACCAGAGCTGAAAATCACGACTTTAAATCACTTATCACGAAACTCGAACCTTGTTGCTTCCTGTACTACTTGCCGATCTCTGTCCTCCCGTCTTCCTCCCTACCTTTTATTAGTAAACACAGAGAAGTCCTATTTCACGCTTCTGTGTGGGCGATTTGTTTTTAAACCCTTGTTATTCAAATTTTTAAATACACATGAAACGTTATCTACATCTGGTAAGAAGAAGAAAGCGTTAATGGATCAGATCTATCGGGAACTGCTTACCGATACGCTTGCATATCGACTTTGCTACTTCCTACATTATCCACCACCTTTAATGTTCCTTTTTTCTCCATGTGATATCAAGTGGACAAGACTGGTAGAAATGAGGAAAACATACATATTTGCTTTATGACAGATCCAAACTGAATTAAAGCGCTTCCTCCTCATTGATCTTTGTCTCTTATAAATAATTATGCAATAAACACTCGTATAATTTCAAAGTTTCCGCCAGTTCTTTTGAGATATTTCTTTAATAAAATCCTAGATACTTCTTTTCTAATAAAATCATCAGATTATACAAGGCCATTGCAATTATAAAAACTGTTATGCGTATTAAGAACTGGCGGCATTAAGAAAATTGTAAAGTCTCGCAGTGGACAAGTCGAAATCATAGAGGGTGAGTCTTAGTCTCGAGAGGCTTCGAATCGTCTTATTCCCATCGCTAGGTACAGTACACGTTACAATGATGCGCAGACGTGATAAGCAGGAAGTGGCATCCGGTCGGTACATCACGATACCCATTTCACACGTCGTTCTCTATTTCGCAGTGACCAACGGCCACGTTGTCTGCATGCCGTTCAATTGAACCGGCGGCATCTACGGGCAAATCGTCTGTCTCGTTATCGTTCCGTTCCGTTAAAGCACCGCGATGCCGGTCCTCCATTGTCACCGATGATCACAGACGCCTCCACACACCCATCTTTGGAGCCTTGCACGCGCCTTTTTCATTCATCGTTAGGGATCTTCATTGATGTTAATTGCTAATACGAATAGTTAAAAGAAGTATGTTATATGTACTGGGTTTAAAATTAATATATAAATAATTGTATCAGCTTCTTTGATTAATACATCACGTGATATATGCTTTTTTATTGTTTTATTAGATTATCGAGTAAGTCCTCGTTGAGGTCACAATTTTATTTTGAAGTTTAAATGCGACCTAAATATTACTTGCATAATTATTATATTATGTTCATACAATTTCTTTAACGGATACATTACGTGGCATATCATTTTAATTATATTTTCTATTATCGAATGAATCCTTGTTGAGTATACAAATTTGTTACAACATTATTTTGAAGTTTAACTGAAATCTGAATATTATTACTGATATAATTATCTATCTAATATTACTATGCTATAATATATATCTTCAAGAATCTGGCAATAATCCATTGCAATTTTTATTATTAGAAGTTCCAAAACAAATTTTGAAGAGAAGAAACCACTAGGAAGCTTACGGTATGGAAGCAGTCGGTGGAAGCACTGATATTTGTGTCACCTCGAATAATTTACAACTTGCATTCTCATTTCTATAAGTAGTCATTAAAACCCGTTAAAGAGTCTAGCGAGTTAAGAAGAAGGAAATGGTAAAGGTTCAGCACGTTATAAGACGACTACATTTTCTTCGATGAATTTCAATGACATTATCATTGGCATAAGTTTGCAAACTTTTCATGATTAGCAACGAGGAGATAAACGTTGCATTTACTGCAAACCTTAACGAGATCACGGGAGTACTCAGCCGGATAATTATGCTCAAGATCCGAATAATCTTCTTGATATTCATACAATTTATTAAAAACTTGCCTTGACTCTGAATAATATAATGATCATCAAACTTTAGAGCGACTTTAGACATATTTCAAAGTCTATTTAATTTCGAAGAATCAAAATAATTAATGCAATTTATTTAGTTCCAGTTAACTGACAGTAACTCAAATATTATTTGCCTATTTTTTATTTGTTATATTTACTTAATATTAGTTATGAGCTTTTGATATTAATATTAATTGCGTATTTATTGCTATAGAGTAAAAATTCAATTTAATTAATCACGTTATTCCATCCCAAAATAGCGAAATCGTATTTGTCGAAGTTTTCGTGATCCTTCTTAATGATTCCTTAACAAATAGGAGGGCAAATATACGTAGATATTTTATGGCAAACATCAAGTTTATAGCTTGAATTGATCAAGGAAAATGACAGATTACGAAAGCATTATAGTACATTTTGTGTACGTGGAGAGTACTTTGGTATGCACAGACGTCGATGCTTCCTTCAACTTTGTAAAAATAACGATTTTCCAGCGAATGACATTACTATCTACTTTACGCATCATCGTTGTTTGAAAACGCTCGCGTAAAGCTATCTTTGCCACAGACTCGTTCCGCTTTCAAAACGAAATAGCAAAGAGGAAGGGAATAGCATTGAAATAAAGAATTGTCTGCAGAGATGCAATTTGCATTCACGTATAAATAAAAATTATGGATTTAACCTTTGACTTTTCCTCTGATTTGCTTATTTGACAATCTATTCATTAGTTCTTTAATATTTAAAAGGAAGATTATTTAAAACAAATTATAATGAAGAAAAAATTCGAAATATATACTTATGAAGAATATGTAATTACAGAAGATAAAAGAATTACAGAACATATGGTTTAAAAGTTGATAGCCTTTAAATATATTTGAAATTTTTTACTTCTATTCATAAATAAAACTATTTATATATAACAAATTATAAAGGAGAATAGGATTTCTTAAAATCAATAGCAACAAACGAGATGGTCGATGCACAAAGCAGAAATAAAGGGAGGAGGTAAGTACATACATATATGTATACAGGAATTGGTGATTCTTTCTTCTTATCAGAGAGGCGTGACTGTACGAGGTCACTGATAAATGATAGTGGTGGGGAATTCTTATCGAGTCGTCCAGTATGCATATGTGAAACTCTCAACTCTCGTAATCACTTTCTAAAACAGTCTTTCACTCTATTTTTTTCATTAATCTGTTTTGATAACACTTTTTCAATTCTGTAACTAATTAAATCATAAAAACATTTTAAAAAGAGATTATACAAATAAATATAAAAAATATATTGCACTAAAAAAGATAGAATATATGCTTATAATAAAGTAAAAATATAACTTTTTCAAAAAAAAATCATCTTTTTAAACAGAGAAGATCTTTTGACTGGCAGAATTTTATATAAACAGAAATTGAATGCATAGGTAATAAATAATTTGCATGGATTGATTTGTTTCGTCTTAAGATAATTAAGTTTGTGCTATTAGATTTACTGACAGAAATTTAAACACATAATATGATAACTCTATTTCCTAACTTGTAATACCTGCAATTTGATATTTTTGGAAATCTCGAGTTTGTGCAATATTTCTCCGCTTTCTATCAAAACGTCAGAAATGTTTTAAAACACAACCTAAGTTGATGTAATCAAGTGATAGATTTATGAAGGAACGCGGGATCTTGTGCTACAACGAACAATTACACGTACATTTACATGTATTACAACAATTACATCGTCACGTTTGAAAACTCATAAAAATGTAAAACAACGTACTGATAGCCGTTCGAGAATCTATACTTCCTATTGGAACAATTTGAGTGGCGATACTTCAGTCTTACGATTTATGAAGCAATTTTGATATCAATGAACTGCTAACTAATTACAGTTTTCGGTGATAATAAATCAACCTACATCATATTCACCGTGACAGAAATATTTACATTAATTCCTTGTAAAATACGTTTCATCGATATCATTTATCCTAGATTTCACTATCTAGATTTAAATTTCTTTTAACACGTTACAGGAAAAAATAACATTTTAGTAGAATCTAAATTTCTCTTGATAAAAAGGTTACATTAAAATATTTAAATATAGGAACATAGCAAGTAATAAATCATTGTATGCTTAGTAAAAGTTCTTAAATAAAATTTCAATGTGCTACACATTAAGTGCTAGAATATTGAAATTCTACTTTTTGTAATTAGATATATTGGGAATTGATACTAAAAGTATAAAAATTAACTTATCTAAAAATATACAATTATGTTTGTACTAAAATTCTTTCATTATTTCTGATTTCTAGTAAATTCTGTAAACTTCTTATCGTACAAGAACGTTTCGTTTCTGTTACATTTATAACAAGTTCCTGCTTGGTTCAAACTGAACAAGCTAATTTTTTAGACACTAATTTTATACAAAAGTAAATGTAACATGAGATACTATGTAAGATAATCCTGACTACTTAAGAGATGCCAATGTGTTTCTTATATTACGTCGATAATGTCTAATAATACCGTATCATTTGGAATATCTAGTACAGTTAGTTCCCTAATTGATGATTAACTTCAAGCAATACCTTGTTTCCTTGGGCAGATATATTTAACATCATTATCTTACAACTTCCTGTACCTTTATTTTGTCTTCAAAATTTCTACTCATACAGCCACTACTTAAGTATAATTTTATACTTTTAATGATATTTTTCAGTATTCTAACAACTAAGTGTGTAATTTTATTTATACCAAATTTATGAAGTTCCCAAGGAAATAAATTACCAAATTTTTAATTTTTTAAACTTAGAATATTAAATATCACTTATTATTATAATATTGTTTCAAATTTTCGAAATACAGCAGACAGGGCATACTGCTGTTAAAAAAAATTCCAGTGCGAAGCGGATTAAAGATAGAGCATCTTCGCAGGATATGACATGGACCGAACTTTCTTTTATGTTAATACATCCCACAGCAGGTCCTGAGAGGAATCAGGATGTCCCACATACCATGCCAGGGCAAACAGCGTCAGTTGCAAGATCTCGCATGAATGTTACGCTCTATTAGCAAACGGATTCACGTTACAAATACGATAGTTTTTTCTTTTTACCGAGATCAGAAGGGGCCCACCAAAGATTCGTTGCCGTAGATTACGAACAGTACACCGAAGAGATATTTTCTCTCGGGAGCACCAACGTATGATAAAAATCATCATCCAGTGATAAGTGACGCAGATCAATTAGTAGTTTTGTTATTTTTTATGCTTCTTATTTTCCTTGAACCCACCAAATAAAAATCTAAAAAGGACTTATACATAGGTAGTATTACTATAGTAATTACAAATAAAATAAGAGAAATTCCTATAGCTTTTACCAATTTTTTTTCTAGTGAAATCACACCACATTCTAATGAAATTCTACCGCGGCAAATTTGAAATTTTCAATTGACAGTCATCGCAGAATTGCTAGTTTCTTTGATAAAACACTTTCAAGGTTGTTTTAACGTGTAACGATCAACGTGCACGAGTTTATTTGAATTCCGTAGCCAACATGCGGCAACAAATTTGCCATAAAAGAGAGTCATAGAAGCGAGTAGATGAAGCGAGCCGATAAAGTTTACCGTGCGTTAGGATTGTAACTCGCTTTAATCCCGTTTACTGCTTCACGGCCAAGATGCATGCAGTCAGTGAACATGGTAACAGATATAGACCGTACAGGTAGATACTCAAACTACTCTCACGCAGTAGCGGAGTGTCCGCTTCTCGGTTTCAAACACGCCGTTAACTCCATCTAGAAATTCATTTTTCCTATATCAACTTTACTCTTCGTGGCACGCTCAACTAGTTGCCCGATAGAGCTGCAACATCATAGCATGGAATAGTTTACTCGCTTATAAGTGACAGTTTTAAAGTGGCAATTTGTATATTTAGAATAGTAAATTTCAACACTTTTGTATTATTATAATACATTTGGGAAACATTACATATTGAAATTATGATGGGTATGACTTTCACACGAAAGAGGTTATTGTGTACGATATTCTAGGAAGATTAAACATACTTTTACATTTGAAGTAGGAAAAAATGAAACTTTCAAAAGTGCTCGATATCTTCCATTACTGTCTCGCCTGATACGTCACTGACTGTTTCACGCAGCGCTGGCGTGCATGTATCTAGCGATGGGACCAATATCCTCGTATGCATTACCAGCATTGATTGTTTGATTATTTTAGTAAATGCTATTTAACATATTACTTATTTATTTGTTATTATTTTGCATATTTATATTTCATACACAGTCGACGATAAAAATAAGTGGATGTAGTAGAAATAGGTAGTAATGAAGTTCCGTGAAATATGGCTTGTACACATAAGAATTTAAATATTAATTCTAATTATTTACTAAATAATCTATATGTTATAAAGATATATACAAAGAAAGTTTAAGTATATAACACTAGTACTAATTCGGCTAAACTTCATTGATATCTATTTCCATTACCAATCCACTAGTTTTTGTCTCCAACTATATACATATACTACAGTTACAAAAATAACATAATAATAAAATAAAGTATTAATAAAATGAACTGATTAAAAATTCTATATTAATAATCCATATGTCGATAAACGTCCATATGTGGAAAAATCAGAAATAACAAGTAAAAAATCGGTAAACTTTCATCATTTATAGTTCTCAAGAACAAATCGAATCAGTCCCATCGCTAAACATCGACGGATGCGCGTGGATGCGCATGCGCATGCGCGTACGGCCTTAATGGTCAAGAGAGGACGGGAAAAGAAAAGTGGCAGAGGGGAGCAGGTAAGAGGGAACCAGTCGTCAGGCTCGCTCATCCCTCTGCGAAAGAGTTCCTCTTTGCCAACGCATACCGGACATTCCATTTCTTCACCTTGAGAAAATACGTACACTACGTACACTACGCACTCACGCAACACGGTGTGACACGCTCTGCTGTTCCTTTCGTATTTCACCGAGAGACATACGACACATACATACACATATAACTTCATGTTCTAAACTTTAGGTTATTTTACATTCGAATAGAATACAGCTCTCTGTATCATATCTATTATCGATAATTGAACTTTCTTTTAGATCCCAAAAGTTGCAGGATATAAAATTCCAATAGCTTCAAACACATAGGGAAAAAATTAATCAAATCGATATTGAATTTTAGGGAAGAGATCGAGAGCAGACTATAGAAATCTGAATATTCTGCCCAGCCATATGTTTTTGGAAACGTTCGTAGACTGACTAATCGAGGACAATTTCAACGATACCAAGCGAGCCACGGAATACAAAGTAGGATTTCACGCCGAAGAACACAATTAATTACTTTCAGATCGTTGTACCAGCAAGGTCGACCTCGAGGCAAGCGAGTGTACAATACCAACACGTTTACCTTCCGATTGACCGTGCTCTTTCCCTGTCTGTGTTTCAAGTACAAAATGCACGAGGATAATTTATGAGAAGATTTCTAACAAAAACTTGATTGAAATTCGACGAAACTGTTTCACGAAATTAGGAAGCTTTTGATATGATAAAAATCTGTAAATAAGTCTATCGCAGACAACATTGGGAGGCACGTTCAAGTTTTTCACATCAAGGGAAAAGTATGCGTGCTATATCGCAGTTCGTCTGCATAGAGAGAACGTACTTTTTAATAACACTCTTCGTTGAAAATATTTTCTCCTCGACATTCGCTGATGAAGTCACGTATCGTGACCGACCGGCCAACGTTATTTGAATACTTTGTTGCACGAGAACAACGTTATCGTGTAGAATTTTTTCTGCATAAACATTTTACAAATTTTTTAAACGCTCCAGGTAATTTCTTATGACGCCTTCGAAATTCTAGTCATTTCGATGGTATTAACATGATAGGCGCTTAATTATGTGGAAATCTAAATATGACAGAGGATTTAAGTAAAGATATAAGCGTACCTAATGTAATCGGGCGAGTAAATATATGTTGTCTTGGTCATGGTCAAAAACTTACCTGAAACAGAAAAAAGAAAGCGAGATTAGTGAAATGTAAGCTTTATATATAAAAACACTACAGTTATATCGCTCAACAAATGAGACAAAAAGCTCTAATATACTACATAAGATACGTATTTAAAGAAAACCATTGATGCACTATTACATATGTTTCTTGCTCGTTTAACATTTTGTTAGAAACAACTGTTTTTAGCAAAACCATTAGATGGTGGATGCTTATGCAAATTCCAATTTTTTTCAAGCTCTGTTACATTTATTATATTTCAGATATTATATATATGATATATGCATTGCGTGTATTTTTATATCTTTCAATTTTCCATAAACGTATAAACATTCACCAATCTATTAATTACTGTCGAACAATCTCAACAATCTACAAGCCATTCACTAAGCACTATTTTGTCTAGTCCCTTCGCACATAAGTACATTGATTAGATGTGATTATAATGAAAGAGTTTTAATATAAACATTAAACTCTGTAATTTACCTCTAAATCTTGATACAAGAAAATTGCGACACTCTAAGATTCTAATAGAAAAAGGAGAAAGAATATCAAAAATAAAATACCTAAGTAACGATCGGTTATTTATGACTATTTTCGTCCGCATTTTTCTTATCGATCCGGCGATTCGCGGAACAGAAAGTCAATCTGATAAGGGCGTTATGAACCACGAGCAGTACGTAGTGAAAGTTACAAAAGACGTGGTGGTTTATTTGAAATTACACAGTCGGTAAACGTGCGGCAAAACCTAGTGAACACCAATCGTGACTTCCTCGCGACCGTTAATTCTTTCTCTGTCTATGAAAAGATCATTCACGCACGATGCCTGCTTCACAGTGATTTTTATCAACTCTAAGTAAAAAGAAGAAGAAAATATTCTTAACTAATCGAATTCCAGTAGCGAATTCAATCTTATGTAAATCGACTTTCGTTTTTTAACGAAACTACCATCGAGTGATGCAGGGAAAAGAATATTCTTTTATATTGGAATTATATATTAATATATTAAATATCTCTACGAAGAATTTTTAATTAATATATCTTATTCATAAATCATAAATAATCTTCCCTTTAAGTTTATGTTCTTCTTTTTTCAAGTTATATGGAAGTTTTAGTAGAAGTAGAAGTAGAAATTAACACTTTCGTATAACTTTTGATCCAATAAAATCCAATGGTATACCACGTATATCTTATTACTATGTATCTATGCAATATATGCATTTTACGAAAAAAGTTAATGTCAATATATTAGAGTATGTAAACGTTAGAATAAAGTGCATGAAACTGAAAACTGTCGTTGGTTTCAGATCAAAGTTGATTAAAGCAAAAAAGCGAATGATTTGCGAACAGGGTCGTCAGTATATAAAAATGAATCAGCTGCTATGAATCGTTTTGCAATATGTAAAACTTCGTAGCCTCGAATGGCTTAAACTTAAACGATGCACTCCTTCTTTTAGGCACCACTATATATGAGCCATATTTTTCTTATTTTTTTCTCTCTCAACTAACGCAGCCTAAATTCATTCTTTGCGTTTGTCAGTAATTATATAATATTCATAGAAGGCGATGTTGAATGAAAAATAGTAATTTTTAATAAATAAAACGTAGAAAATGAGATGAGTGTTTCAAGGTACACGTTTTAATCATTATAATATTCAAATATGTCGCATTTAAGAATTTTAAAAGCAATAAGATTTTTAACATACACGTCTTAATGTATAAGAACATACGTAATAAGAGAAGTAGAAGAAAATCCGTAAAATGCTACAAATTATCAGCTACAATTTAATAGGTTCAATGTTTATTTCGATAAGTACGATTAACGCGTTGACACGTTTCCAACTATTCGGAATGATACACGATACAGCAATATACTATATTTTGCTTCTTAAATATAGTAACATTTCCTACAGAAAAATTTTATTTTAGAAATATCGTATCAGAATAGCATTAGTAAACGTAATAGGATTTCAGTATCAATTATTATAATTCTCAGAATATAAAATCCTTCTCAAATTTTTCAGGACGCTACTTAGTATGAATTTTATACGAATGAAAATTGATACTGAAAGTTGTTTCGATTGGCAATTCGTTAGGAGGCGCGGAAGAAAACAGCCAACAGAGCGGAGGCAGCCGTTTGTTCGAAACGAAAAAGCAGCCGTTGTCGGCCGGCGAGATACCAAGTTCACTGACTCCGATGACTAATACGAAATTAATTACTCGACTGCTAACGTTTCCTTCCAGACGCCTTAATGGCGCTCCGACTACGTGGAAACTATGCGAAATTTACCGGGGTAGAACCGACAAATCGTGGAAATCGTTAATTACCGTTCACTTCTACATAGGACCGTCGATCGTATATCGTTATTGTTAGCGGAAAAACTTGCATGAATTTACGACTGTGTTTACGAGTAGATCGAGTTACGAGCGCGACATTAATTTCTTGTACAAATCGTCGTGTATAAACGTATTCAAATGTTAATTTTAAAAAGTATCACTTTATACGTATCTCTTGATGGTTATGAGAATGGTTTGGATTAGAATAGCCTGAAAAGTATTCGTTGTAATATCAAAAACAATAAAATATAAAATTGTAAGATGAGGATTTTTTAATTTTTTCACATCGAATCGAATAATTCTGATAGAATATTCCGGTTAAGATTCATCAGTGTTTAGAAGGCAAAATTACAATCTTTTGTAAACAAATTTAACGAAAAGTCGTATAAAGATACTTCTTTACTAATTATTATACAAGTGATAAAAATATTATAAATTATCAACTAGATCGTTTCGTAGCCAGAACTCCATCAAACACAGTATTAAGAATTTATAAAATTTACTTGACCAGAATTATGTTCAATTAGGTGGATATTGACATAATTTATTGAGTTTCTAAAACTATAATTCTAAGGCAAATGTGATTTTCTAGTAGATGTTTCATTAAAAATAATTTTACCAAATAATATTGCACGATAACTTTAGACTATGTAGCCTATTTTCGTACAATGGTCGTCAATGGCTATTGTTAAAACGCATTACTCAAACTATTCTGTCGTCAGAAAATGTCATAAAAAATCAATGAATGCAGTCTATCGTCTCGCGTCCTTCGACATTTTGGATGCATTCCCAGATCAACAGGTTTCGTGGAACAAAATTTGACTACGACGTAGCTTATTCTTGCGTTAAAACCAACTCTCGTACGCGACGGAAGCGTAACGACATTATTTATTGCCCGTTAACTTCGATCATGAAAATAACAAGTCCGCGACGGGAACGAATAGAGATTTCGTATGATAAAAATGCGTGGCAATAACAGAGAAAAACACGAATCACTGTGAATCTCTCTATTGCATTGGTCTACACATGAAATTTGGAAAATTTGATGCTTTCGTTTTATTGAAAATAAACGATCACTAAACCGCGAATTTTTGTTTAATTTCATATTTTTATAGATGTAGCCCAAAAAAAGTGAGATTTATGTAGAGATTTGGTTCACCTACCAAATGTAATAACGAGCTACTTATTTTACATATTTTATCTATTTTTTCATACTACGTGCACTCTATACATTTTAGATATTTACATCTTGATATTTTCCACAAATGTATAAATATTCACAGTCTAACGATCACAGATTATGAGAAAAACCTAAGAGGTTGAATCGAGGCAACGTCGTATAACCAGTTGAAGCTGTCTGCACGCAGAACGTTAAAATTTTCACAGTTAGTACCGATACGGTTATTGAAGTAATATTTCGCAACTACCTCAAACGAATACAACAGTTAATTTTAATTACCCCTATCTACACTACAGTTAAAGGGCTGAGTCATAAAAATGACATAAATATTGACGATCGTACAGTAATTATGTTAATGAAACTTTAAATGGAGGATGGTGTTAAACGTTGATAAAGCATAAGTTGAGATTTATATAATAACCTTAATTGATTTTGTTAATATTTTATCATGTACCTCTTCGCAATTATTCCGTAGTATTTCATTTCATAAGTAAAACTCATTTACAATAGAGAAGAAGATAAATAGTTTTGCTCGAGACATTTGTAATAATGCTTTCATTAAATTTTGTTAATTTGCCGATTGAAAAACGAATTATTAGATTGAATACGAAACGATTAATAAGGACAAAGAAAATTGGTACGAAGAATACCAAAATGCTTCCGACTTACATTTTCCCCTAGAACAACCTAATCCAGCGATATTCATCCAATGTACCGAACTATTTAGTCAGGGACACTAACCACTTTTCCTTTTAGTCGCCAAATAAAAAAATTGCAATAGTCAAAACAATAGCCGTCCGATACGAACGCCTTGTCGTCTACCAAATGTATTTTTGGTTTGCCGCAGAATTTTAATGATTAGTTTATGCATGTCACGAGACGAGAAAAGTTGAAAATCGCTGATCTAGTTATTTTTATATTTCGTTAACAACGTATCATATATATCTTACCATACCACGAGTCAGTTACAGAGGCGCGCTTTTCAAATGTATCAACAACAACGATTTCTGGCGTGTCTCTATTATTCCAAAATGCAATTACCTACAACGTTCAAAACAGGAATTTCAACTCAGAAACGTTCCGATTCATGCACGTGTCGCCGGTTATTACGCCGGTGCAGTATTTAAGCTCCGGCTACACTCGCGTTAACGTAATAATTCAAGACCCGACGCAGAACTCGGTCTGGTCGGAATAGAATGATTGCTCGCATACCACAAATACGTAACACGCTGCGCGCGCGTTACGCGCACGTACGCCAACGATTAAGCAGAAAGTATTATTTTGTGTCGTTAAGACGCATTCTACGGATTTTCACCAGGTAGATCGGACTTCTGCGCGTCACTAGTTTTAACTATTCGTATTGAATTACGTCCTGAAAGATCCATTCTGCGGTTCGTATTCGAGAAATTTATGGCCTTTAAAGAGCATGTATTACAGGAAACCTATGATTTATGGACGGAATTACTCGATGGGAAGCGGCATAATATTTATTGATTTTTAAGTTTGTAAAGTGGAAATTTAGAAATTTGATAAATTTAACACGTTTACTGCCGTCCGAATTTTACATAATTTATAATAGTATCACATTCTAGCGTAATACCACCATATATTGCCCTAGGTTTAGATTGGATCGTTTAAATATAGTAATTATTGTTGCAGTAATAGCCACTGAGATTCATTGTATTTGAGTTATTCTAATTAAGCCAGTCATTGGAGAGCCGCAAAGAAAATTTAAAGAAAGAAAATATCGTACTTCAAATCTAAACCATCATATCATCTCATCTCCTTTCTTTGGTCAGGTGATCCAGGTTATGGTGGCAATAAATTAATCCTCTATAACTGGATTCTTTTCTGCTCATCAGAAAAGTATTATTGTTGTGGGCAGCATCTTTGATCTGGTGGAAGAAATAAGAACTAATAATTTCTATATATAAATTGATAGATGGCAATAGAATGATGCAATAGTAGAATATAATGACACAGAGATAGAAGACACGTAAGGCATAAGATATTAATCTAATTAAATATATTATAGTTCGTAGATACCTCTTGTTCCCTGTCTGATTTATAATTATTGGAAACTTTATAATTAGTTTTCTTTAAAGATATTAATTAGCGTATAAGAATAGCATCCTTTAAGAGTGAAATCATTAGAGAAAAAGTCAGCGTTTTTCTCTTTGCTGTTCAATGTAGGTAGGTCTTATTAAAATCCTTTAGAACTTAATTAGAGAAGATCAAAGCCCTTTGTAATACAAATTGCTTTCAACATTTTATGAAAATAAAAATGCGGAAAGCTGAATAAGCTGAATAAGCTTCCAATATCTGTTCATAATCTGACTATATCTTCACCAATAACGTATATCTTGTTAAATTAAATTTTAATACAGAGTATAAGTTTCTACTATAAGTTACTATATTATAGATTATTATAGTATAAGCTATATGCAAAGATGCATTACATAGTACAAAATGCATTAATATACATTGCAGAACGTCATAGCCAGCTCTGGTATTTCCATAAAACGCTGTAACAAATTAATTACCGCCAAAAGGATACTGTTGAGAATTAATGGATCATTGGTTGGCACTTCTAGAATAAAATACTTGCAAATAAAAGATATGATCAATGAAAATTAAATAAAGTAGCAGATACAGTTATAGTTCATAGAGAGGGAAAAGTGTTGTATAAGTTCTATGCTAAGTATAATGCATTTTTAATTCAAAAAAAGAAAGATCAGATTATTAATAAGAATCTAACCAAGAAAAATTAAGCTACTAAAAGTTGAACGATGAACTTCTTTGTTTATAAAGGTAGATTACAGGGAAACAATTTATCGGCATAGAAAAGGCGACAGAATCCGGTTTTATTTAACATCTTCCGAAGCAGATGGTCAGTTAATGGTTCGTCATCAATATCGTCAAGCTGACCTACATACGCGGCACCAGGACATGGATCTTTCCTTGTGTTTGATCAGCGAATTACACTTCAAATATGCAACCGAGTTACATTCGACGAAAGTTGATAAATTTCTCGCATTGGAATTCACCTTTCGTTACGAAATCTCTTTGATATTCATTAGCTGTCAATTTCCACGTTTGCCACTCGGCTACGGACAATCAACAACCTTTCGCACTTTCAAGCGTGTGACGTGTTCTATGCTAATTTTATAATGATTCTGAGTGAAATAAAATTGAACGATATCGATAGCATAATGGACGATTAACTTTCAAGAGAAAATTTGGGAAAAATGTGAAATGGAGGATAGTTATTAGCAAAATTCAACCTCTACTTTAAAGAGAATGGTAAAATATTATAGATCATTATTTTAAAATATAGAACTCTTTGAAAAAGAGGTTTCACATTTTATCATATGATCGGTTTATTTATTATTAATTAACTCAAAAAAATTTCTTTCCAAAGAAACGAATTAAGAATGTCTGCAATATTAATTTTGAATAAATAAAAAACTTAGTTATACAGATTTCATGCTATATTATAAATAGATACGTTTAAATTTATAGATATAACTAACTACTACATATAACTTCTCCAATTTCCTGTTTTAGATATTTAGATCACCTACAAAAGCATTCCGATCTACAATCGCTGACAAGAATGTATCGACAGAGAAAGAAAGAAAACAATATCGTATCCTGTATCCTTCTTTTTCAAGAGTACTCGAAAAAAGGACTATCTAAAAGAGATCCTCTCATCGATGAAATTAAACCCAGTTCGATTCGCGGAAACCTATCTTTCTACGAGGAAAAAAATATCGATGGATGATTCCATCTGGCCAACTCGGTCGTTGAGACTGCAAAAGGAAGAACGATTCTCGTGTCGCTTTTTCACGGTACATACATCTATGGCTCGAGTCTAGCGATCCATCGACCGATCTGTGCAGGTGCACGCACCAGAGAGAAGACATTTTGCGTGCCTTCTCTTCCCTTTCTCTGTCTAGTACACGTACTACACGTATGGCAAACGTGAGACGCATAATACGTTAGCCATTTGAGAGGCAAGCATCATGATCGCGATTCTATGGTTTCATATCGAATAACGTGGTTTTATTATCATGATTAAATTATTTGTCGTGAGATTAAATGTGAACTACAAATTATTGGACATACCCAAGGTTTGTATTCGTAAAGAGAATCGAACTTCTCAAGCCTTAGGACTTATTTCACATTTTCTTTTTCTAAATGTACAGATATTTAATAAATTTTCTATGTTAATTTAAGTTAAGTTGTACAAGCAATCACAAAACAGGAAATCAATTAGTAAGTACGATACATCGAAGTTAGGAAGAAAAAAGAAGATGACTGTATCAAACTCTAATCCTCTTTTAATTCAACTTGTTCAAGAAATCGGTCAAAGAAAATATTTCCCTTCCTCGCGTTAGAATGAAACGACAGACAAAAAGACGATGTGTAACAGACTAGAAAAAATGAACGTAGAAAGAATAAAGAGAGGGGGAAGAAAATAAAGACAGGATTTGGTTAGCCGGCTACCTGATCATCCTGAGTCTGACGCCCTTTAACCGAGTTTAGGCCGACGGCAAGTATTATTAGCCAGAGATCGCGTGCTTCCGTGTCCTTACCTCATGAAACAATGAGATCGTCCGCGAGAGATATGCGCCAGAGCGTTCTACGTTCGCGGTATATCGAGCTCACGCGAGACTCTCTCTTTACCCATAGAAATCCAATCATCTTGATATTATTCTTTCTCTTTTTATAATTCATTTTTTCCTTCTTTAACTCTATGTCTCTGTCTTTCTCTTTCTCCCTTGAGCTAGGCGAACCCGTTATAGGTCTCCTTGAACTTGCTCTCCAACCAGATGATGAATTATCTCTATACTGAACAAGACCAGAACGTGCCCAAGCTCCTACAGACCGGTCACAAAGACGATTTTCAATGGGGTCGTGAAGACGTAGGGAACTTAAGAGATCGTGGATTTTAACAGCTTAGTGGCGAGATTTGCAAAGATATTACATGAGAAAGATGCGAAGGTATTGTATGTATATATTGTGATACCTGGAAAGTAGAATATGAGGATGGTTGTCTTAATGGTTTCTTTTTTGTTCGTGAGTCCGACGAGATAGTTAATGAAAGTATTCAGCGCATGAGGAACCTTGACATTACATTCAATTCAAGGCTAATGACCTTGAACTGGTAAGCTAGGTCATGGGATAAAACTTGGAATTTTAGCGATTAATAAATGGAAACTAATACTATTCTTAATATCGATATGTTTTAAAGAAAACTATTTTGTTATTAAAAATTATTTGTAAATCTTTTTTCAATTCCATAGAAGATAACAAATTTACTTCTACATAAGTTCCAATTTCTTACCTCTGAAGATTAGAAACGCTTTCCTAATTCTTGCTTAAAAATTGGATTTTAGGTGTAAAAGAGAATAAACAAGTATCTACTTTAGATTGAATTGTACATGAGTAATAAACACGTAAAGGTACTACTCGGTTCCACGTCGAAGAGAAAACTATAAAGCAACTCTGCACCGCTTCAAACAATCGCTTATTATCTGTCCAAATATTTGTATCGTTTGCTAAAATATCTTATCCTTCAAAGGTCTAAGTTTAGTGAATTACGTATAACAAATTTAACAGACCAAAACAAATAAAACTATTGCTGTACTAAGTCCAGAACTTCACCTCTATTTGTACCATTACTGTTCCTTTTAAAACTATTTAAAACTTTTCTGTCTATACTTTTATTTTTTTTTTTACTAACATTTCTCAAAATTGCTTTCGATCATAGATATATAAGAATTTCTATTTGTTGTTACACAGTAAAAACTATTAAGTTACACGCTATTACAGTTATATATCTAGGTAATAGAAACCCTCAGAGAGTCAAGGCTTTTCAAGCAAGGAATTTTGCAAGAAACGCTGGACATCGTACGACCTTGACTCCGCGCAGACATCGGGTACCGTTGCCTGTCTAGGAAATTTTTTCTCGGTGACCGTGCGCGTCGGCCACGAGAAAGCCGCGCATAAGTAGACAATGACAAAGATTATTGCACGCATACACCGTATTCACGTGGGTGTACTTTCCGTTCAGTGTCGGCCACTTTTGTCTAACGGTCTGTATAGCCATCAGATGCGTGCGGTATGTCAACAAATGAACTTTTGCACGCATCCGCTGCCTTATCAGGTCAGTGATTCAGTCGTTGATCGTTACACTCGGTACCTCCAACTTTCCCTTTCCTTATCATCACCCTATTTATCGATCAAGAAACAAGAAAAAGAACTGTCGGGTTTTCCCAATTTTTATCGTACAGCTTTCTCCTTCTCTGTGTCAACGTTTACAAGATTATCTCCTTGATTTCTAATAATAGTTTAAATTGTTCGTTCGATAAATGTTCATTAAGAACTGCTTCCCAACATTTGAATTAAATTTCTGAGAAGGATTTGTAATTTTTAAATAGTATAAAATTTCATTTATGAAGAACATATGTATAATAAAAACAACAACAACAATAATAATAATAATATTTATAATGTATAATAATTAAATTAGCTAATTGAAATCAATTTCATTACTTGCTAATTTTTGGTTCTGTGCATTTAAAGTTGCTACCAATTGAGAAACGACTTGATTAACAGGTTACGTTATCGTCAACGTATTCGTAGCCAGATATTTAATCGGAGATATATGTATGCTACTTTAGACATGATTATTTCGTATTTTCACTTGCGTACATTATACAGGTATTTCATCTAAATATATAGTTCACTCTGCAACTTTAAAGATAAATGACGCTTCTAGGAAAATTCTTACGTCTAGAGTATCCCAAGACCACGGGTCTTATATTTGCATGGATGAAAACCAAGAGAATAATAATATGTAGAATGCGATAAGTTTGCCTGAAGCAAAGTGAAGCATACAAAGAACAGATTAGAATGACACATCATTAATGTAAACAGCCGCAGAGATCATTTTCAAAGTGACTCATTTCCGACGAGATGAGTGTGCCTTTACTTTTCTTCTTCATCTTTTGTATATCTTTTCAGAGAATAACCTTAGAATTCTTTGTTATTTGTCCATTACTTTTCTATTTCCTACTTTCTATCCTATCTGTTCCGCTTGTTTCTAGATCGATTTTACACATTTACGTATATAAATATTTTTATTATTAAAAAAAATACAATTACATATATATTTATATTAAACTACCAGTAAGAATATATGTAATATCCTACACATTCTATACATCAAAATTCTGTTCTTCATACGTAGTGAAAAATCTGTTTACATATTATAAACTATGTAAAGTTAAATATATGACAAGGTATTTTAATTCAGTAAAGTTGAAGATACGAAGATCATCAATCTAAATGTAATATGAGAATTAAGTAAGTGTACAGAAAATATCCACTTATCCTTCGCTTGTTGGTTAAAAGTATACATCAATTGTTCATAAAAATTAAGTTCTATGAGAATATACTAACGGAAGAATATTGGATTACAGAGAATCATAATTTTACAAGTATACACGTTCATTCTATTAAAGACGGTATTCTTTGGTTTCATAAATTTAATCAAATAATAACAATAGCCAGGAAATTTGGCACGAGGCCAATCAAAGAATCTTCAATCTATTCTCAACGTAAATTCCCACAAACGTTAATGCTCAATTTAATTACGTTAAATGTACATTTGAAAGCTTATGCTTCCATATCTATAAATTTATTTATAGAGATAAATCTTTTCATAATACAATTACATGAATTTACGAGTAAGCATTACCCTACTATTTTCCTATTTTCTCCTATTACCACACTATGAACGTGTGATATAAACAGGATACATATAACATGAAAAAAGGCATAAAACATCCAAGGTAAAGTGTTAACGACAACATTTCATGAATAAAAGGAATCTCTATCGAAGTTCCATTTATTTAGTTGTAATACATTCAGAAAAATATGAAATGGCATAAACACCCACAGTTTACTTATTAATCATCGTATAGAAATTTCTTAGAAGACTTCCCTGAAAAATGGTCGCCAGTAAATCTAAAATCTTCGTAGAAAAGATGAAAGAGGATATTCTCGTTGAAGTATGTATGCGCGAGAATCCTCGAGAAAATGTCAGATGTACGCGGTATCGGTGGCATTAAGAGGCGCGAGCGATAAAGGCAATCAAATTATTTAGCATAAAAATGGCTAGTTGCAGGTTTCCCAAGCAGCGAAACCGCCCGAGGGTGTCTTTCGATGGAGATACAATCACTACGTAGCGTCATGACGACAAGAGAATCCTTCGATTCAACGAAGGAAAAAGAACGGTTCTTCTCTTTCACTATCGACGAATCAAGGCCCTTCGATTTTACGCTAGCAACTCCTCCAATCTTTATGCCGCGTGGCTGCGCGACCGCGTAACGCGTTCCCCGGGACGATTAACCGTATAGCTTGATCAGTTATGACCGACGCAGGAATCACCGTAATTACGTAATCACGAAATTGGCCTGCCCCTAAGGAACAGAAGGCAAATTGAGACAAATGGTAAAAGGAATCATGGCCACCAAGCCGACAAAAATGCCGGGCAACGACGTCGCTGAACATTTCTTCCTTCAACCGAATTCTGGCCAACCTTTTTTCTGCTAATTCGACAAACGTACGACTTTTGAGCGTGAAGAAGCTGGGATATTAATAATAACGAGCTCTAAGTTTGACACTATTCTTAAGTTCAGTGATATGACTTTCACTATCTTGAGATTATTATTTGGGGGACTAATTTGTAATACTGAGAATATCGATATTATCGTATTATATATGTATGACCAGAAATAGGATTCCTTATGAGATATGTTTTAAAATAACTATTTTAACATTCTCGTAGTAATTAAAAATTATGTTTTTGCATTTATGAGAAGAATTCACTTCCTATGCTTACGTTAAACTCTTGTATTAAAACCATACGATATAACGCTTTATGACTTCAAAGTAGAAAATATATTATATAATCAAGGAATAAACCCAGTCAGAATGAATACGAGTATTAAATAGTTAGTGAATTCGTCTTTAAAGAATCTAAATAAATAAATAAAAATACAAAAAGAAGAAAGGAGTTTTGATAGGCATAGGTCGGTATTGTTTCCCTAGCAACATTCCTCTTCCCTCCGTTCATGGAGACCCTTGTTCATATAACTCGATTGTGAAGTATTTCAAAACCGGAAGGCAAAAATGAGATTAATCTCGGTTCAGTGTATCACATCGTCGAGATTTCCGGATGTTCGTCCTCGCGCTCCAGCGAAGGGAGCGGAGCCTTGCAGCCGCTGCAACCACAAATAATCGATATCCTTGCTGCGTCTATTCTCTTCACCCTACCTGGCCCTTTCTCTCTTCGCCTTCGCGCTCTTCCCCCACTACTCTCTACCTCTATCTCTTTCTTCCCTTTGCACGTCGGTTCGTTTTTATATTCCCGTCGCTTGCAATTTTTATCCACCCACCAGCCGCTTTTCGACGCGAAACTCTCCTAACAGTGAAAAACTTTCCTTTCATGGCGGTATTTTCTTTTCAAATGTTCCACAAAACCGACACGCAAATTTTTATCACCTCTTTTCCAGCTTTCAATCGACTACAAAACTTGGTTTTTGGGCATAACCAGGCTACACCTTCGCCTTTGTCTTTCGTTTACGAATTGGAAAAAAGTGGACAAATTTTGTTTGTCTTGTTTTCGCTAAATGGAATCTCATCGTTCTGAAGATGTATTTGTTCTATTGTTTCAGTTCGGTTGCTTTCTCCTCCTCCTTCTTTCTTCTCGATTTTACTTCTTTGTTAACGTCTTTTCTGATCTGGTAAATTATGATTTGTTATGGAAATTTTTATTACCATTGATTGCTAGCTTTCCAATCGATTTCAATGATTTCGAATTAATTCATAGGATGTCAATAATAATAAGATGAAAATATCCAGACTGCAGAAATGGCAAGTAAGAGAATATCGATAAACTATATGTTTCGTAATATAATTTAAGATTTTTATCTTTGAATGTTTATTTTCTGAGAAATCAGTGTATCGTATGATAGAACGCTTTCGGGTAGTCGATCTCGCCCGAGCTTTGCCGATTCGACGAGTTCGGGTTTTCTCGATTTCGCGTAACCGCGCGTAATGCAAACGATTATGTGACTGAAAACATGAAAAACATAGACATAAGAAATATAGACCGTTGGTGCATTATGAAGAGCGTAGTCCTCGTTAAAAAATAGAAAATAAATATTATTATCGTAGTCTCTCTTTCTTTTTGTAGCAGATATTTTTTATAACACATAAAAAAGGAAAGGAAGTCCTCGTTATGTATCTCTATCTCTTTTTCAACGAGGCCCACTTTCTCAACTTCGCAGTCTATACTTCTTAGATACGTTTATGGGCGAAAATGATACACCAAAGCCAACGGTACTCCTGAAATCATCAGAGACACGCAGATCGATGGAAATAATCAATCATCACGATCGCCAGAAGTGGTCGTGGTCTCGCGACGAGAATGACTCGCCTATGTAATCGCGATTGAAACAAATCGGTTCAATTATCGTTATGAATTCTCAACGTCAATCGACTAAACGCACTTGGTAAAGCATCGAGTACCGTTCGCAAGCTTAACTGAACGCAGCGAACTTTTCTATTCCTTTGCATATAAAAAATAAGAAATGTTATGTAATAAAAAAAAAAATATTAGAAAAATCATCAAATTCGAGAATACATAATTATATATTATAATTTTCAATTGTTGTAAGATAATAATGTATGCGAATGCACGTTAAATCACGGTCAAAGGCAATCATGAAACGTGACGCTATAGTGATCGGTAGCGTTCAATGCTCGCTCATACTGGACAATCTTCAACTATTATTAGTACTTTATGATCAACGGAGAAATTGTTACACGTAAGAAACGTATAAGTAAAGACCCGTATATAAAGGCCATTCGCACTTTTTGTTCTAAGCTTTAGTTTCTTATTCGTTTTGTTTTTCTAACATGTAACATGGTACCTTTTATATTGAAATTTTATTTTATGGAAATGTACTATAAACATAGACTAGAAATTATCGATTTTTAAAAACCGCATATATCTTATGTATAATATATGTACATACGAAATTTGTTACGTACATGTAAGCCTACATAATTTTGGCCTGCTGTATATTGATTTGTAAAAATAATAATAACGAAAATATAGAAATACGAAACTTAGGAAAAATGCAGCTATAGAACTAGAAATATAAAAGGATAGAGATAGAAATGTAAAGAAACGATTGAATTCTGTCTAAAGAAGCTTTTTGAATATAAACGAAAATGCAAAATTGAATATTTCCTTACAATCGTTGATTAATAAACAACAATCGAATAATTTTACAGCTCCAAGCACATTAATATTGCAAAATGATTCGTTAATTCCAGTCTAATCAGCGTAAGGGATCGCCAATTCTACGTATATAAATGGAACAATTCGTTGGCTGATATTGGCTCTCGTTCCACAAGACTGCGTACATTTAGGTAAATTTTGTTCAAGCAGTTTTTCAATGAATAAGAGATCAATCGAGGTCCACGAGCAATTGATGCCAAACGAAAGTTGCTTTGGTTTGGAGCAGAGAATCTGATAGCGAAATTGAATATCTTTCTAGATCATTAAGCTTGAAGATCTCATGATTAGCTTGAACTGTCTCTTATAGATACAACCTAGGAATTTGTAAAATAAATCATACCAATAAGAAATCTGACGAGATAGACTTAACCTTTTAAATCAATTAGGTTTGGAGATTCTAGTATCAACATAATTCTTTTATTCTACCTCATAAATATGACTCCTAATTTTTGGGACTAATGATTTCAAATAGAAATTTGGTAGTACTGTTATACTAGTATATATTTATTTATTTATTTATTTATTTTGAATGAATCAATGTTATTTGACATACTATAAAGGCATTATCTTCAATGTATTGATTGATTATTATGTACATAGTACCTTATGTAGTTTCTCAGGTTCTATACAAATCTATGGATGGACTATTTCCCACAGAAATAATTCAGCAATGCTACTTCTTTTTATTCTAGAAAATCCAGATAACATTAAGTCTTACATTTTGTTACTAATAACATTGTAGCATTTAAATTATTTTCAGTATTAGCTTTATAACCTAACGTAATATTTATATTCCTCTTCACCACAAAGTAACTTTTAGGAAATTTTTTTACAAATAGAAGAATCAGGTATATTTTACATTTGTTTGCAAATAGTCTCATCTTTGTATGAAGTATTAAAACTATTTGTTGACTAAAAAACTTAACCTGTATAATTAAATCATATTTCCTTAAATGACTATTAGATGATAAATAATTGGATAAAAAATCTACATATCTGGGAAAGAATTTATTTATACGAAAAAATCCTCTGTTATGTACATCAATAATTTTGCATGTAATTAAAAGAAATTAAACATAAAGATGTCTGAATTGCTTGTGAAACATGTACAATGTGCAACTTTTACATCAATAAAAACCGGTAAGATAAAAGCATGCGAACTTACTCCATAAATTTCACGCTTAGCTCGTGCTAAATGACAACTTTGTATTTGGTCGCGGTAATTTATATGTGTGGGTCATTAATAATATTATATGAAGCTTCCGAAGTGTTTTATTTTAATATATTGCTTAGTGAATAAATATAAAGTCAAAAACAATATTAACTATGAGACGATCTAAATTTAAATATAGTTTGTAGATTTAAAAATTTAATAACTTAATGGAAAGATCTAAGTTTAGATACCGTGAGTTTGAAAAAGATTTGTATCTGATAAGAGTCTTAAATTTAATGAATGATGTGTTCTTGCTACTGATAAATTTTCTATAGATATATCAATTAAGATAAAGAAAGAAACGATCATGAAAATGCACCAAACAATGCACGAACTGTTGAGTATAAATATGTTACAGATAGGCGTCTGTAATCTTGATAAAATATTTGATGTGTTAATTAAACACTTCACTTCAGATTGTGAAGTTCAAAGTACGCGAATAACAAACTGCGGTTGCGTTCAACTGACCTCCGCGAATTTATTGATTTTGACTTAATATACTCTCAATATGCTTCAATCTCTGTTGAATTTAAAATTAATAAAATTTTTTTTATTTCTTAATATTTGAAGATTCGTGGATTTTACACAATTGTTTAGTAAAAAAGAAAGTTAAAATAACTTATCGATACACTACGTTACTTTAGTTTGTGTTAGTATGATATTCAAGTATCAATTTTCTGTTGGTAACACTGAAAAGAACAGCTGTTTGCACACCAATCCGTTTAAACACATTTACAATGCGATAACCTTTACATTGGCTACATTAGTAATCAGCAAACTTCGAAACAACGTGAAACATCAATTGTCGATATTATTGATCATAAAATGACATTCTGTAATTACACTTAACACTTTTATTATTATATGAACTTTCAACAAAAATTGACAGAAAATATTAATATATCAATTTTCAACTTCTTATTAAAATTCAATAGTCATATTACAAAATAAAAATAATTTCGATCATAATTACGTGTTTAAAAACTATGCGAAAATGTTATTGTTGTGTCACTAAAAAGCATACAACGAGGTTGGCTACACTGACGAGCGTTAGGTCGAATTTCAATGTGCAGATTAAGAATGCTTCCGGATAGTGGCTCCACGTCGCTTTCACAAGCAACTAAATATTATATTAGTAAGCAATTGAGATTTCTTTAAATATTGACAAAAATATTTCAGAAATAACATATCAAACGAAATATAGTTATTTATTTCATATTCCACCCAAATTCGTAACTATCATTCATGAAAATGTTGATCATTGGAAGCGCAATAAAAATTCTAATCAAAAAACAAAATTATAAAAAATTCCCTTAAATGGAATTCTTACTCATTTCTATTAGTTTTATTAAGTAATAAATCAAACGAAAAAAAACATTCAATGATGTTTACTTGTCTAGAATTATCACTTTTTATCGCAATTGGTATATTCAATGTGTTATTTCTAACTTTGTATTGAATTTATCGTATATCGATGAACAGAAAAATAAGTATTTTAAGTGTAGTAAAAAATATAAAATTTCACGAAAATCGGAGCAATTGAAAGTAGACACAGAACAGGAAGAGACAAGAGCCTGCGCAGAATGCCAGGACCGTATACATAAGAATAAGAACCTGTTACATGCGCTATCCAAATACTAAAACATTTATTTTGACATTTCTGTAAAGGTAAATCACGAAAATCATAAATGGTAGTTCAATTAAAAATCTTACGGTATCTTGACCAACGAGAAATGTATATTTTTGCATGCTTTCAATTAATAAGAAAAAATAATAGGAATAATATTTTAAATACATTTATCCGATTACATTTCAGAGGAGATGGTACTAAATGAGCTAACAGTAATGATATTCATGACTATAATATAATAGAAATGTTACTGAGACCATGTGGTTTGAAACATTATTCTTGATTTTTCAGGATCAATTCAAACTATTCTAAGTGTTACTAGTACTATAAAAAATAGTATAAAAGTAATAGATTAATAAAAGCTGTAACAACAAAATCATGTAATAGAAATATATATTTACTCCAATGAATGCCATTAATATATTACCGGCAACTAGTATGTACCTACTCGTGACAGTCGTCAATTCGATCCATTAAGTTGATCATTCATAATTTATTTAAATACTATCAACAGAGACTGCGGATTTTTATGCATTTATGGAAAATTTAACGATGCAAAAATACGCAGAATGCATACGCAATGCAAAAATGTATAAAATATCCAAAATGAAATACTGGTTTTGATAGACAAAATACATTTCTGTTTAGGTTCTCTTTCTTTAATAGTGTTTAATTTGTATAATATTCACAACCTACTGAATAATAATGATATTGCGGATCTTCATGCATTTATAGGAAATTTGAAAGCGCAAAATTGCAGAGAATGCACATAATATATAAAAGTATATAAAATATCCATATAGTGCTTTTTATAATACTAAAGCTATAACAATTACTATATACTTAGTAAAACAGTTTTCTATCTAGTTCCTATTTTCTTAATTATGTTCTCAGAAATATGAATTTGCATAAAAACCCACACTCCATCAATAATTGAAAGCAAAAAAAAAACAACCAAAATGAACGTATTCTAAACTATTTCAGACGAATTCTCCCTGGTTACAAAGCACGATAGACTCTCTCGAGGGAGAGAAAAAAGGAAGGAAGGAAGAAAAGAAGCAATACACGAAGACGGCCGAGAGAAGTTGAAGTGGGGGAGAGAAAGAGGAGACTGGGTGGGGCAGCAGACGCCCCGCGGCAAACTGTCAAACTACGCCGGTTCCGCAAGGTTCGTGGCCATCGGCCGTCCCCATGGTAATGCTACGTTTTCCAAGAGCATGTACACACAAGTAAATATGCACGCACACCGACACGAACGCGAAGCATGGAGGGTTCGATGCGGAAAACCAACCGATACGAATTGATCTCGAATATAATTAAAAACCCGAGTAAATTATATGAAATAAAATGACAGAAAATATCGTTGGATTTCATTCGACTCACCATCATTTTGTAGTTGAGCTTCCTTGGCGCGGCTACGTTTTCCATTCTCACGGACATGTTAGCGGCCTTATCGCTCGTGGCGCCCGCTCGAAACGATACGCTATGCCGTTGTCCTATTATTACGGGTAATGCGTGTATCTCTCCTCTCTCTTCTCTTATTTCGTACTTGTAGGTCGTTACTGGTTTTTTCAGGCTGGTGTTGCCCGACCGTTAAAGCAGCGTCACCCACGGATTTTCGATATCTCTTCGACACTGGTCAGATGCAAGCAAAGAACCAACACAGCACGGTCACGAAACGAATTTGCACTCCGATCGGCCGATAAACCGGGGTGGAGCGGAGGCAGAAAAAGAGTGAGGAAGGAAGAGAGAGATGATGAATATAAGTGTGGGTGAGACGCTTCGTAGAACGAGGGGGGTTGTCAAGGAGGGGGTAGAACCTAGGACGAAGTACAGTATGTATGGTTATGGATGCGAAGGGACAGCAATAAAGTCAAAGTCAGTCGGTATAGTTTTAATACCGACAAAACCCGACGCGACAAGCGCAACAATAAATCACTTTGCAGCAAAGAGAAGAGAAAGAAGAAAAAGAAGACGGTAGGACGATCTGGATAGAGAAAGAGAAAGAAAAAAAAGAGAGAGAGAAGAGAAAACGTGAGCTGAGGGGTTGAGACGGGAGGAAGAGCCAGAGGAGAAAAAGAGAAAGAAGGACGTGGTGTGTGCGGCTTTCTGTTGCAATGACCGAATGTACACGCGGTACTACGTAAATGTAGTCAAAGGATGGAGTGAGGAAGAGCGAGAAAGATGAGGAAAGAAGGGGGTAGAGAGCCTGAACCGATGGCGATATGAGACGGATGTCGAGTGTCAAGAGGGTGTGTCGGCTTATACACTTCACTACTACTATTGGTCGAACACTTTTCTCCACGTCGTAATTCGTTATTAAAACACGCACCACATCGAGAGAATCAGTTAGGCTACACCGAGAATTAAGACAACGAGCAGGAGAGACTACGCGAGATTATCACCTACTTCGGTATCGTTTTCAACCAATAGTGGTTGCTGTTGCGGTACGATTGTTCTTATCCACGTCGTTGCCGTCTTCGTCGGAATTGTTCCCTTTATCGTTGTCCTCGTCGCTTCGGTCACTGTCTTCCTTAAGTCCTTATCTTCGATCCTTCACTCGTATATCTTTCCAATCACACCGTCTTCTTCCTTTATCCTTATCCCTCCTCTTCGTGTTTCTTTTCTTCTTCTTCTTCTTCTTTCGCACTTAGATCTTCCAGTTATCGCGAAAATCTTTCTATCTTTTTTCGTACTTTCTGTCGTCGTCTTCTCGTCCGTTATATATCGCGCGTGTGGCCTCGCACCTTTTTAATATCGTACAAATTCCACGAAGCACTACTAATACAGCATGTTACAAAAATAGAGTTTGTGTTCCCTTAAATAAAATAAATGTACAATTAATTGTTACTTGTGATTAGGAAACATTTAGTGTATGTGTTGTCTTGTAGGTAGAGTCTAAGCTACTGCCCGGCGAGGTTCGCCCATCTTGCCCGAAACTAAGGAGAGTCGCCGCTTGGAGGCGCTATGCACGCCACCACCAACGGTGGGGCTCCGGCGGCCGCACCTGTCTGCACGACCGCCACTCAACACACATTCACGTATCAGCACGTATACGAGCGATATCTTACGAGTTCGTTGAGCGCGACAAAGAGATAACCAATGTACTAATCGTCCGTCCAATAAAGACAGGGAAACTACAGCCTAAACGAATGACGTAGAGGAGAGAGGGCTATGATCACCGCGGTTTTCTTGATGAGTTTCAGCGTGGCGCAGTTGGCAAGCATGCGAATGAACGAGTGGCGAAAGCTCGACGGAGACCGCTAGCAACAGCGCGCCGCGAAAGACGAAGAGCGATAACGAAGCACGATACAAGGGAAGAGAATGAAAAAAGAAGAGAGAGAAAACGGACGACAGACAGTGGCGGGTGGTATACTCACCCCCGTATACGCGACCCTTCGCGATACGGCAATAAACATGTGTGCCATATGCCCTCTTATGTAGAAATCTACCTGAGATAGAGTACCGACCGACTCTTCTTTTCTTGCTCACCAACCATTTACTAAAGGAGAAAAACCGGTAGATATTAAGATCTCTCTCTTTCTTTTCATAGGATGAGAGATCGATTCTTTCGGCCCTTTCGTTGATGCCCGACGAGCTTCTTTCGCACCTTCCCGCGAGAGACTCGCGTTATCGATCGTGGAACGACCTCACTCACTTCTCCTACTCCCTCGAGGTCAGGAGACGAGATTTTCCCCTAGCTTTTTCCCCCCTTTTCAATAGCAAATCGCGGTAATTTCCTTTGCGGTCATCGACATTTCTCATTCACCGAGATGCTGCCTAGACAAACATCACGGTAACGTTCGATGTGGATCAATTGGGAAAGCAACGCGTATGGAAGTTTCAATCGATCTTTCACTTGTACTCTTCACTATTTCGTTCTATTATGATGTTCGAGCGAAATTCTTTTTCTGATTACCGCCTGTTGACCATAGCTCCGTACTACTCACAGATGCCCTCTACATTTCCAATCCTAGATTCTCGATCAGTAACGTAGCAACTGGAAAATTCGATTCGATCGGTTTTGTACATATATCCTATTTCGTCACCTACACAACTACGTTGTAAAGCAATATACATTGAATGGATAGGTTATGATCATAGGACCATGTGCAATTTCTAAAATACATCGTAACGAAGAAAGTATCCGTAAACTAGATTTGTGTAGCAATTATGTTGTTATTAAATCTATCTATCTTATCATGCAGATCTACAATAGCAAAAAAGCATGTATTATCAAAATGTTACTTTCGGTAATGACAATATTGTCTTTATATACGTCGAACAGATGTCCGAACATACGCTTTTACTTCGTGAGAGCCGTGAAAAAACTGCAAGAATCTTTCCATTCGTATCAGTACAACTTGCACAAGTAATAAGTCACTTTGATATAACTACTTAAAAATGTACTACTTACCAATCATTTTGTGATTTCTCTAATAAATACAAAGGCATGCATATAACGTGTTTTCGAAATCCATTGTCACGAACATAACTGTTCCGAAGATAAAACTACGCCGTTCTTAGTAAGAAATAAATATATTATACGTTTATATAAATTATGAATAGTTTAAAGCCATAAATCATATATGAATCATTTTAGTTATCTAAGAAATGGTACCAAACAAGTGCAGTACAAAGTATGAACGGTACCGAAGTGCCGAACAAATTTTTTATTTTCTTAAGATATATAATCCATAGATTAGAATATGTATTTCTGTAGGTACTTACTGTAGGTACTGTACTGTAGGTACAGTAGTTTCACTATTGGCATTCATGAATCATCGACCCTTCGTCTCGCATAATGGTACGGATCCTAACTAATAGCACTCTTCGTTGTCCAAACGAAATCGAAGGTCGATGAATAGGTAACTACATAATTCTTTTACCACTAAATCGTTGCCAGATTAAACCCAAATTCCAGAAAGTACTTACAAGACCTGGAGATTTATGTAGGCATTACTATCGACTGGCCGTTTACCTGAATTTGCTTGCCTGCCTGCCTGTCAACCATATACAGCATCTTCGATTTTGAAGAAAGCAGGCCACTTTGTTTTGACCGGTGTCTTTTCTTATATCTCTCCTTCTCTTTCCTTCTCATTCATGACGAAGTCACGGACAAGGTCAAGGCCGTTGGCCTTCATTTCTCGACATCCTCCACAACCTCCTACGAACTACCTCTCTTTGTCTCTCTTGCATATTCTTTCTAATCTTACACATTTACCTTGATACATAACATATAATGAATATTCATGACATCGTGACTTTTCTTTCAAGGTAGCTCAGTCGATACATTTAATTTGTATTATTTATCCAAGGGTTTATTGCTAGGGTTTGAGCAAGGATTTATGGCCTTTCTTTCATTTTCAGTGCTAACTATGCCCTCCCTTGTACCGTTACTTTTCCTTCCTGGTCTGGCCATTTTCCATCGTCGATTTTACAGGCCCTGCCACGGGGCGAATCGCCTTCAAAGAAGGAGGAAGGGACTGAAACAAAAATGTCTCTTGCAGAATGAACGATCTCACCTGGTCGACTCGTTCTACTACGCGTGGAATTGCACGGAGATGAGAGGACGGCAGCCACTCAGACATTCCGTTCCTCGTACGAACAGGTTTCCTACCGATTGCAGAAAAAAACTACTTAGACTCAAGTAAGCTAAACAAAGTTATTCGCGAAGAATCGATACGCCCGATTTCGGTATGGAGAGAAAGAAATCTGTAAGCAATCTACAACAACGGTTACAAAAAGTATTGATACGATATTGTATTTGATATAGTATTTACATACTAATTAATTAGATTCAAGTATATTAAATATCGTATCATTTGCAAATACTTTCATGTGATTACAAAAATTTGTTACTAGAATATAAAATGTAGAATCTAATACAAAAACATTTCATTAGAAGACGGATATGTGCCACTACTCGTTGCAATAGCTATACTTTGCATTTTCTATAATTGAAACGCTTTGTCTGTATGGGATAAATATATATGTATATGATAATATTAAAAAATGAAAAATTAATTTTTGTCATATATATAAAATTTTAATTTTGTATATACGATTATCTTCTGGAAAGAGAATAGTGTTCTTAAATTATATTAACTTTTTTTTATTTGCTTTTGTAGATAATTGCTGGAAGTATGCTGAACCACGTGGGAACTCGTCGATCGCGCTATGAAAAGGCCGAAAGTGATAGTCCCAAAAGACCGTATCAATGTTGATTAAAAATCGTCGTTTCCACGCATGCGTCACTCTTAGCCACTATCAGTCTTACTCGCTGAGACTATAAATGGACGAATATGATATATAAGAATGATTATTTTTAAAATACTTTTTAGATAACTTAGGACGTACATTAAAATATTATTTGATAACCATATAATTAGGTAACATGTATTTGTTTGATGTATAATATTATATATATATTTTTTGTAAATACTGAGTGAAATGGTATCGAAAAAGATGGTTAGACGAGATATTCGAATATCATGGTAAGAAATTCCACGATGTACGCCAAAATTCCCTAGGGGCACTTGGGTCAACAGGAAGTCAAGGCCACGCGGTCAATTGCCCCGCGATCCGTCGCCGTTATAAATAGATACGAGCGGCCGGTATCTACGCATCTATTTGCACGCATGCTGTAAAATCCGAATCGAAGTTATTCCGACCGAAGTATAGATGGTTTTTGCTTTCCCTGGACTTTTTTCCTAGCGCGTCTCAGAAACCTCCCATTGATAAAGTGGCACGTAATGAATGTATCGATCGTTGAATCCCCTAACGCTCTAACTGTTTATTCCTATTAATACCAGTTTAATGAAAGGAATGAGTTTCTTTCAGATATCCCTTTATAAATACGGCCGTCGCCATTCTAAATAAAGGAGACAGGAGAAATGGAGAATCGTGGGCCTCTGGTTTCTATATAAGTTAATAAATTGAATAATCTCAGAATAAAATAAAGCAAGGGTTGAAGACAAGCAAAAGATCGTCTACTTATTGTTAAAGAAATTGAAAGTCTTTCTTTCAATTTTTATATTTTAGCACATTCACTCTGGATCACTGATTATATGTAACTAGGAAAAACTTGCAAAATATGAAATGCAAAAGTAATCTATAGTTTCTTAGACTTTTGACATTATTAAAGAAATAACTCACATTTAATTTGTCACTTAATACTCTTCTGAATTCCGCCCCTGTTATAATACTTGTTTCCGAGAAATGCATCGCATGATTTCCTCTATAATTTACAAACAAGTGAGTTCTTTCGAAAAAAAGGCAGCATAATTATCCGACATTCAGAATGTTGTGTTCCGCTAGTATGTATTAACACATAAAGATACGTTGTTGTAATGAAATGTTAGATATTATCACAATACGGAGAGATCGTGCAGAAGGAAACAGTTCCTATGAAACAAGAAGAGTACTTATTGATCCGGTAGGTGGTGGATGTAGCGAGCATGGCTTATAAATGCCATCCGCTACGAAAACTACATATAACCGATGCCAATACTCTCCTTGACGTGGAATTATTATGCAAGCCAATTCTTTACGAGAAGGGTCGTCAAATAATTCAATGAAATAAATCAATTAACGATACGGTCTATTTCATATTCTTAGACGTCGGAAAACGCAAAAGTTGATAGCAGAATGAATTATCTAGAACCAATGATTTGTTATAATCCTTTGAAATTCTTAAATGTAATACATACATATATTAATGGAGTAGCTTAATATTAAACAGGCTCTAATTTTTTATTTTTCCTCTAATTATGTTGACATGTATTTTTTATTTTATTGTTTTATTTTTCTTTCATTTTTAATAAATATTTAAAATTTTTTCTGGCCAGGCTTCAATACGGTTTGATAAAAGATACAGCTTCGCGGATAAATTCAAGGGGAATAACCCTGTACCACCCTATACGGGCAGAATATATAATCTCGAGGTCATTGCCCGAGCGATCTTTGGGGGTTCCACCATGCCTGAAACGAGGGTGAGGTAACTCGGAATACTGGGCAGATATCGACCACTTTCCCCTAAAAGCTAAAATGCAAGGATGCAATTAAATATCTTTACATATACCATTTATAAAATACATAAAAATCAATTTAATATAAATTTACAAAAAATATTAATAAATAACTAATTACCCCAATATCCCTGGACATTAGCACATTTAATATCCTGATTCTGGTAGACACCTTCATCACCTTATATTAAAAGTAATACAATTTCTTTTTTCTATTAATTCCAATTTTAATTCAGATGTATTCTTCTCTTGTTTTAAGAGTGGCAGGTGGATGTTAAAGAAATTATTGCTAGTCACGGACGGGTTGGAACTTAAATATTTACCAGGAGGTTACTGACATGACTAGTCCTCCATTTTTCGTTCATTAATTAGATTCTGCAGAGAGCGGCCCCAAATCCCTACCGGCCCACCGGGAATTTCCCAAATTCCTCGATGACAAATCCGCCTTTGTTGTGTTAGATATAAGGACATGCAGAATACAACTATTTAATTGTAATTAAATTATATTATTTATATTTTATTGATAATAGTAATATCAGTAATAATATAGAGAAAGTATGAAAATATGCTTTATGATCTTCAATTCGGTAGAAGTCGACCTTCCTATCTAGAAATCGCAAATCAGACCGCAAGATTAATCGGTGCAGTGATATTTGTCAGTTCCTCTTGTCTTTTCGGCGACTGTACACGAGGTCTGTGTGCAAGGGCGAGGATTCGATCTTTTTCAACGTATGAGACGGTCGAAGGAAGAGGAAAAAGAATAGAAGAAGGAGGAAGAAAATCGAAGAACTGTCTTATGGGTAGGAGGGAGAGATAGGATAAGGGTTATTCGATGGGTGGCCGTGCCTTTTGGGGCAGTGGCCCTTGCTGCGATGCCTCCGAGGGTGAGAAGGGGCAGACGAGGACCTACGCGTTATTGAGCGGGCATTTCCCACAAAGCGCAGACGAGGGCAACCACCCCGTAGCGCTGCGGCGCTCAGAGTTCTCTACTCACTCTTCCTTCTCTCCCTCTCACGTTCTCTGTCTCCCTTGCCATCCCCTTTTTCCTGTTTCTCTGTTCGCTCGATCTCTATCCGATCTCTGCATTTCTCCCTGCCCTATCCACATTTTTATCTTTTTCTGTCGCCTTCTTTTTCTGCCTCCCTCTTTCTCGCAGTCTCCTCTCATTTTTTCTCTATATCCCTTTCTACTTTGATACGTACACATACACACATACCATATATATACATAATTTGTACATATTATTATACTATCTCTATATACATATATACACATACATATTTCGACCATTCTCGTCCCGTTAACATAGAGACCCTTCGTTCCTGCAAATTTCTTGATGTCAATAGGCGCTTTCGAGTTTAGTGCGCGCGTTAAATTTATCGAACACAATGCTCGTGAGCTCGTCTAAAAAAGAGGCGATGGAAACCGAGGAACATATGTACTTTGTCGCTCTATTTTATTTTCCTTTTTCTTTCGGGTCCTGAAACTAATTATGAACATAATAGAAAACAGATAAAAAAATTATATTATGTTTAAATATATAAAATTAAAGAAATTTTTTTCTCTTACTAGTGTATCATATACTTGTGTATGATAATTCTATTTGAAAAGAGAGGTAGCTTATTAGGGTAGTTTTAGTTTGTTAGGTTCGTGTTTGTTTCTCCTTCGGATTAATTTCTCAATTTTAAGCTATCTTCAAATTTTGAGGGAATTCTATATGAAAAAATGTCGTTTTTCCTCACGTCGTTTTTATTTCTACGTTTTAGTCTTTGTCTTCATCGTTCTTCGTTTATCCTTTTGTTCTCGCGTAGCTTTCTGTGCGCATGTTTTTCATTCGCGCTTTGTCTCCGCAAATCCGTCCGCTTTCTGTTTTCTCACTAAGAATTATACGATCCTAGAGTACCCTGTAATAATATTGCGAAAATTATTTTTAATTACATTCCATTTTCTCTCACTTTATGAAGCGTTATAAATAGAATATTTATCTAGCTGCTTATAGTTATCGCTACGTGGACTGCATTTTTTTCAAAATAATACATGTTTGATTATTTTTCCATTTTCACTTGATACTTTATCTTAACTTCTATACATTTTAGATATACTAATAGAAAACATTTTTTATTGGTATGTTATAAAAAGATTTTTTTAGATTGATACTTTAAAAGTGTATTAATTTATGTTATACATTTATTTCATAATATTTTCATTTTTTGACGCTTGCTGTGAAAAAAATCTGTTACAAGAAGTTTTGATTTTCTGTACTTCAAGCTTTTTTCAAGTTGGCTGAAATCGATGAGTACTAACCCCCGTGAAAACATGAGGGAAAGAGAAATGGATGTATCGATCTCACCTCTAGGGACTTGGTGGGATTAGGACATCACGGTAGCCACCCACGACGAGCTATGAAGCACCATGCAGTAGCGGAAGACGGAACTTGTAGTCCCTTAGCAACGTGTTATTATAAATTTGAGATACATAATTTCAGATAACTTTACATATTTCAATTAATTTCTTTTTAAATATATAGTTAAATTACTTTTATCTTTTAAAATCTATTATTACTAATAAATTTCTTAATTAATTACCATACTTTAGATATCCACCAATAACTATCTTTAAAAGTAAATACATATATATATTAAACATAACTTTGTTTAAATAGTCAAAATGAAAAATGATAAAAAATTTGAAATCCGTTTAGTATATTAAATCATATAAATAATTTTATTACTGAAATATTAATTGTTAGTACCTTGCATTATAATTTAAATATGTGATATCTTCGTATCGAAAACTACTGTATATAATATATACAGTTTTTATACATTTTAAAATAATATTGATTTTCAAATGGAAAAAGACAAACGTACGCCTCGTCCCTGTGGTACCAATCATCCAATGACGCAACATACCACCCTCAACCTGCACCCTCTGCGTCACACCCATCCTGTTTCCGCATACCACGTGCCCTCAACCTATATCTGTCTCCTAGGTCGTTGATCTGCAAAAGTCCTATTGCACATACGATGTAAATGTACAGTATTTATTACAATTTATAAGGAAATAACTATTAAATAGCCCAGAACAATTGGTATAAAAATGATCGCATTCTATTTATGTATGTCAATTTTGTTACGAATAACAATTATAATACTTCGTAAAATATCTGTAATTTGCTCTTGTAAAATTGTTAAATTTTATTTAGTAATATATTTGATTAAAATAAATAGGATTGCATTATTTTACCAATTTGTTATTTTACATCATGATTTATTAAGTTTCTGATTTCTTGTTTAACATACATATTATCCTATTATATAGTGCATCTGTACGCTGCATCTATGCTCTGCAGAAAACACGTGATACAAAAATGGAAGAAAGTATACCAAAATTACAACAAAATGAATTAAATGATAAAAGACCACAATTTGGTAACAGAGTCCTCTCCAGCAGTGACAATATATTTCAACATAACGCGTGGTACTTATATATGTTTAATGTTTAATAAAGAAAATTATAAAATTGGGTTATTGAAATCCTAACCTATAAAATATAGTTTTCTCAAATTGAATTGTCTTTATACACTGAAAACATCAATTTTCATTAGAGAAAGAATTAATTTATTATATTATAGACTTATGATATTATTTAATTATGATACATTATCATTTTACAATATATTTAAAGGGACAATGTTGTATGGGATGAGGAGCAGCAAAAGTTAGCTCAATTAAAAGTGAATGAAAATTCGACCATAATTTTATCAGATGAAAGAATTCAGGAATATGAGAGCAAGGCTGATAAATATTGGAATAAGTTTTATGGAATACATGAAAATAAGTACATATATGAGTTAACTACAAATTCTACAATTTCTTTAAACATTGCATATAACTGAAGAGTTTTACTTTTAATGTTGCAGATTTTTCAAAGATAGACACTGGTTATTTACAGAATTTCCTGAGCTAGCTGCTGATATTGTAAAGCAAAATGTTAAACAACCTCTGAGATCTATAACTGAAAACACAAGTGAAAATAACAAAGGATCTCATATAAAGATCCTTGATTTACCTAGTAAGAAGGGAAATAAAATTCTAGAAATTGGTTGTGGAGTAGGAAACACAGTATTTCCAATACTTTTGTACAATAAAGATCCAAACTTATTTGTATATTGTTGTGATTTTTCTGATAAAGCAATAGATATATTAAAACAGAATTCTTCTTATGATACATCCAGGTACGGTCTTATATCTTAATACAACATATTATAGCAATCATACGTAAGTAATATGTTACTTACATTTCATTTAAAGATGCAAAGCATTTGTTCTTGATGTAATACAAGAGAAATGGGAAACTCCTTTTGCACTAGAAAGTTTGGATATTATAGTGCTGATATTTGTCCTTTCAGCTATACATCCTGAAAAGTAAATATTTAATTAAATATTTATATATGTTCATATAGTTGGAAATACAAGTTACATAATTACATCTTATTTCTCCAGAATGAAGCATGTTATACAACAAGTACATAAGTATTTAAAACCAGGTGGATTAGTTTTATTTCGAGATTATGGAAGATATGATTTAGCTCAATTAAGATTTAAGAAGGGCAGTTGTCTTGCAGAAAATTTTTATCTTCGAGGCGATGGGACCAGAGTATATTTTTTTACCCAAGGTATTTTATTTAATAATGGAAGATAAATAAAAATAATAAATAAATAAAATATTTATTTACAGAAGAAATCAGGACCCTTTTTACAAGTTGTGGTTTCACAGAAGAGCAGAATCTGGTAGATAGAAGATTACAAATTAATAGAGGAAAGCAACTTAAAATGTACAGAGTATGGATTCAAGGGAAATATAGAAAATAAATAAAAAATTCTGTTAAGATAACTGTATTTCATTTTTCTTCAACATATTACTGTACAAAACCATCTATAGAACACTTAGAGGCAATTTTATAATATTTTTAAAATATTTTTTGTTAAAATATTGATTATATTTTTGATTATATTAATTTGAAATCATTAAATATGAAAAATAAATAAAGCTTTTCTTAAAAAATATGCCATGCTTCTTCTATAATACCGGAGATTTCTCTCGAATAGTACTATAGTATATTTATGCTAATGAAACGAAAATAATGAAATTATAGTTAAAAAAAATAAAGATATATTGGTAACACTGCTGCACTATTAGGACATAAACATGGCGTTGACCGTCATCGTTCTGGTTTAGAGAGAAACAAATCGTTCCTGTATTTTAGTACTAAACCTTTTACTTTAAATCGACAAAAAAAATAGAACAACATGGGAAATGCTGACACAAAATTAAATTTTCGAAAAGCAGTTGTACAATTAACATCAAAGACACAGGTAAAAGCTATTGTTTATTATTTCATTCAGCAGCATATGATATATTTGACATTTCGATACATTAAAATATATACAACTTTTTTTGCTATTTGCATAACTTTTAATTAAAATTAATAACTTTTTTTCTATAAAATAAATTAAATTTTACGTGAAACTTTCTAACAAATTACAATTTACTACTTAGGTTAAAAAAAATACATTCTTATTTTTTAATTATAGGTGATTGATGCTTCAGATGACAATTTCTGGGATCAATTTTGGTCAGAAAACGTGACTAATGTACAAGATATTTTTACTTTAATCCCTGCACCGGAAATTCGAATATTAAGAGAAGAAGCTCCTTCTAATTTAGCCACATTGTGTTACAAAGCAGTGGAAAAATTAGTAAAAGCAGTTGATAATAGTTGTAGAACTCAGAGAGAACAACAAATTGTTTTAAACTGTTGTCGCTTGTTAACAAGATTATTACCATATATTTTTGAGGATCCTGATTGGAAGGGATTCTTTTGGTCCAGTTTGCCTGGTAAAGAAGATGAAGAGAGTATACCATTGGCTCATTCGTTACTCAATGCTCTTTGTGTAAGATATATGATACATTTTATTAAAATAATAAATTTATTTTATTATTTATTAAAAGTAGTAGAAAATGTTAAGAAATGTTATATTGTTATAATTCCCATTTTTATTTTAGGATTTACTATTTTGTCCTGACTTTACAGTAGCTGCAAACAGAAAATCTGGCCCTGTAAGCATTTTCTTGTCTTTTGAAAATTTTGAAAATTTCAAAGTGTTACTAAAATGTTTGAAATTATTTAGGATAAAGCAGAAGAACTGCAATCTATAGATAGTTGTGAATATATCTGGGAAGCTGGTGTAGGATTTGCACATTCACCTCCTAGATATCCAATTTTAGATTCGAACAGAACAGAATTATTAAAGTTATTACTCACTTGCTTCAGTGAAACCATGTATAATCCTCCCTTGGATTTGTCAGTGACTCCAAACAGGTGGATTCAACGTTTAACTAGTTCTGAAAATAGGTAACTCGAAGTTATTATATATATTCTAATGCATAAAAATAAATTGGTAAAAAACCTTCCATGTTTTAACACAGACATGCTTTACCTATGTTCACATCATTGTTGAATACAGTATGTGCATATGATCCTGTTGGACTTGGAGTGCCATACAATCATTTATTATTTACTGATTCGTTAGAACCATTAGTTGATGTTGCATTACAAATCCTTATAGTAACACTAGATCATGATACTAGTGGTGGTACTCCATTAGAAGAAGGATGTATTGGAGATAATTTATTCATTAATTATCTGAGTCGAATTCACCGAGATGAAGGTGACATTTATTTTTATATTTAATTACATGTATTTTAAACAAATAATCGAATAAAAGCATGATTTATGACAAACTTACTTTCAGATTTTCAGTTTGTATTAAAAGGTATTACAAGATTATTAAATAATCCATTAATGCAGACGTATTTGCCAAATTCAACTAAGAAAGTACATTTCCACCAAGAATTATTGGTTTTTTTTTGGAAAATGTGTGACTACAATAAAAAATTTTTATACTATGTACTAAAAAGTTCAGATGTTCTTGAAGTACTAGTACCTATATTGTATCATTTAAATGATTCACGTGCAGATCAATGTAAATATTTATAATTCTAATAATTTACTAAATTTAGATTAGTATTTTTATTATACATAGTAATTTAATAAAATTTTGCAGCTCGTGTTGGATTAATGCATATCGGTGTATTTATTTTACTACTATTGAGTGGAGAACGTAATTTCGGTGTTAGATTAAATAAACCATATACAGCTACTGTACCTATGGATATTCCCGTTTTTACAGGTACAGTATAGTATTAATACACTTTATTTAAAAATAATATATAACTTCTAAATATACTTACAGGTACACATGCTGATTTGTTGGTCACTGTATTTCACAAGATAATCACAACCGGACACCAAAGATTACAGCCATTATTTGATTGTTTATTAACAATTCTAGTCAATGTGTCTCCATACCTTAAAACTCTATCAATGGTGGCTAGTACTAAGCTATTACATTTACTTGAAGCATTTAGCACTCCATGGTTTTTATTCTCAGCACCTACCAATCATCATTTGGTATTTTTTCTTTTGGAAATCTTTAACAATATTATTCAGGTAACTTTTATATATATTGAAGGAAGAATTTTTAATATCTAGAGAAGAAGGAAATTTTAATAGAGTTTATATGTTATTAGTATCAATTTGATGGAAATAGTAACTTGGTTTATACTATAATACGTAAAAGGCAAGTGTTTCATGCTTTAGCAAATTTACCAAGTGACTGTAATACAATCGCAAAATCTCTCAGTAAAAGACAACGACGACATGTACCCGCTAGTACATCTAATGAAAATGTCAATGAAGCAGCAATGGAAGGTTCACATCCTGCGCAACCTGCAGAACCTGGAACTTTGAAAGCAACCTTATTAGAAACACCAGGTATATTCCTTTATTTTATTATATATTATTTGAAAAACGAATTTATGAATTAATTCTGTTAAAGGTATTGAAAAAATGACTGAGAAAGAGTCTGCACATCCATTAAGTCCTTCAGTAAATATTGATGTAGGAAAACCTAATCATCAAAATAACGTGAATGCTGCAGAGGATTTAATGAATTCTACTTCTAAAAGTTCTGTTATACCGGTAAGATCACAGTGTAAATAATTAACAAATTTCTTTAACATCCATAAACTATTTACATGTTATCTTATCGATTAAATAGAAAGGCGGTATCAGAGTGGCAGAACATATGAATTCTTCTAATAATATAAATCAGTGGGTTCCTTCTAGTGAATGGGTATATCAATGGAAAAGTAAACTTCCATTACAAACTATTATGCGATTGCTTCAAGTTCTCGTACCTCAAGTTGAGAAGATATGCATTGATAAGTGAGTATAATTTACTATTTTTCTTGGTAATTTGTTGCAATAATATATATATATATATATATATATTTTAATATTTTAGGGGACTTACTGATGAAAGCGAAATTTTGAAATTTTTGCAACATGGTACATTAGTTGGCTTATTACCAGTACCACACCCTATTCTTATTAGAAGATATCAAGCAAACGCAGGAACAACTGCTTGGTTTAGAACATATATGTGGGGCGTTATATATTTAAGGAATGTCGAACCACCGATTTGGTATGATACTGATGTAAAGTTATTTGAAATCCAAAGAGTTTAAACATGATGCTTATTATTAAGTAAATTATTATTAGCTTTAGCACTGAAATTTCTATATTATTCTTACATGAGGTATCATTCCTTAATATAAAAGAAGAAATCTCAGTGATCTATACTTATTATAAATTGCACCATAAAAAAATGATAAAGAACTTTACAACTTTATTAAATAACAAATGACATTTTTACAAGTGTAGTCTTTCGTACAATTCTATTACACAGAGTTACAGAACTGATTTTACAAATATTGATTGTGAGAAACTATGATGGTATTATAATTCTCAACTTTCACTGATAAATATGTAAATATTTGCGACTGTGTAAGTGCCTTCACAGATGTAAATGACAAATCATTACACCAAATTGACATCTATTTAATTAGTAACGTAGTTTCTTATTTCTTTTAACTATTTTTAGTCTAAACTATTTTATTTCATTAACTTGATATTTTTAGTAAAAAAGCACTACAATTACTTGTTTGACATCACTAAAGATAATGTAATAATGTATTTATTAAGAGTAAATGAAATTATTCTAAATAATGTAAAATGTTGGTTTTGTATGTCTGTGTAGTAGTCACGAAATTTTTGAAAGACAACTTGATAATTCACGCTTTGTAATGCATAATATGTTATTTGAAGTTAACAAATCTTATCCTGTCTGGTATATTTTTATTTTGTGATGGTACAAAACCAAGTATATCATATATTTTGCATGTAAAAACAAATGAATTTATTTTTACATTGTAAATGCATTAATAATCTCAATTTCTTAGCTTTAGAGCATTTCAAAATAAGATAATAAGTTCCTTTTTATTTATATTTCTCTCATATTTTAAATTATCTATAGTTTCAAATTATAAAAATTCTCTGATCTTATAACATAAAATATATTTATTTCTTTAATTTTAGAAATGAAATAGAATTTTTATAGTAAGACATTTTTTATATTTACATTAAAGTAGTTGATTAAAAAATTAATATGATTTTATTTAGTAAGTGCGTATATAGTATGTATATATATATATATTAAGTATTATATATTGTTATTTATATATATTTATATATATATATAATTTTATCTTTTACTTCAACGTGAAGTATTTAACATAATGATTTATTAATGATATCATTTTTCTTGAAAATATTTTGCCTTGATTATATATAAAGAAGCCAGAAAGATGGTATAAAGGTGACATTATTTAAAATTTAGAGGCTTTTTTATGCTTTTTATATTTCTACTCATGTACATCATTTATGTATTGGTGCAATTACATGGTTGTACTTTAAGATTAAATTATATTTATTTTAATGTGTAATAAAATGATATAATAAAATATTAAGCCATATTATGCATAAAAAAGAAGCACCTACACTTAATTATTATGTGACAATTCTATGCAAGTGTAGTGTATTTAGAAATTTGTAACACATTTGGTATACTAAATTGAAAAAGTAATAAAACAAAAAAATTGAATAATACTTTCCTTGGTTCAAGCTACATTTTAATATGCGGAAACATAGCTTGAAAGTCATTGTTAGTTGTAACTATTAGTTATGATATTCTATGTGATGATATATATTATATAAGTTTATTTCAAATATAAAATAAAGTTATTGCATAAAGAGTTTCAATATTGACAAAGAAAAATTATATAAAATCATATACATATATATGTATATTAAGTTTGTGTCATAGCCAAAAATTTTGGAGCATGAAAAGATTATACGTGTATGTATGTACACACTTATCTATATTATGTACAATTATGTAATATTAAGTATTATAAAACACATACTATACTTAACCTATGCTTTTTTAAATTATTATACAATAGAGTTATTGTACTTTAATTCATAGTAAAAGATTTTAGATTTATTTCAAACTTGATAGATTATGGAAAAGTGAACAGTTTATATACCTAATATGACTTTGTGCTTATTTTCTATAAATTAACTTAAGTTTCAATTTTATTTTATTGCATAAATAGTGGTTTCACTTTGTAAATAAATACATATATTAATCCAACCTGAATTGCAATTTTATGGTAATACATCGGTTTCTCTTATATGTTTATATTTTATAATGAAAAATTTCTTTAAAGGTGAAGAAACGTTACTCATTTTCTACAGCAAATCATTTTGTATATTTGTATTTCGCTTAAATGAACTTATTCGAGTATAAAAAAGGAAAATATATATTAGTACTGCATTAAACATAAATTATCGCGGACATCAGTTGTACTTTCTGACTCACAATCAGATATTGTGTATAATGCCCACAACAGTGTCTCTTATATTTCTTTAAGTTGCAAATGTTACCATGGGCGACATTGATGTTACATTACTATTTTGTATCACAGATGTAAAGTTTTCCTAGCCTAGAAAAATTGTTAATATCTTCATTAAATTTTCTTCGTTTCTTTGTTTGCACAAATCAAAAGCTCGGAAATGAAATATTTATAGTTAATGATGCACTTTTGATAATATTGTGTATCAATGTTTTATGTTTAGAAAATGTAGCATATGAAAAATAGTGATAGTATTTTATATAGCTTTATATTAATTTACTAATATTAATCTAACGCATAATTTTGTCATAAGATGGTGGTGGAGCTTCTTCTGGTAGATTGTTCGAGGGAATCAAAATAGCAATATGATAGGGTGGTGGTGGATTCTGTCTTACTACAGAAATAGGTCTAATATTTTCATTAGGTATTGGAGTTGTACCAGTCACAGATGCAATGCGCTCCTCTTGAATTTGATGTTCTTCATGACTATTGTGATGATGTCGACAACATAAAATAGAGTATAAGCATGCAAATAATAATAATGTTAATAGACCCCAAAATACGAATATTTCTATACCTTGACCCTGTTGAGAAAATGTTCAATATTAATAATATAGAAATGAAATTAAAACATTTACTTTATAAAAAATTTCAACTTCAACTTACTCTATCACTGAAATAAAATTTTGCAGCAGCCACAAATCCTGTTGCAAGCACAAAAGTTATCCAAACACCACACCGTAATCTGTAACTTGCAAGTTCTGCATCATTAAATTCCGAAAAATCCAAAAAGCTCCTATTTGTTCCATTTGATGTAGTATTTGATAATATCAATTGATTATTTCCAGCAGTTGTTACATTACTGTAAACAAATAAAAGCTTTAATATTTTTGGCTATTATATTCATAATAGTCCCTTAAACATCCATATTGTTCATAACAGTTTATCATTAAGGGCGAATCATTTATAAGTACTTTCTGGTGATAGACATGTATAAGTGAGTCACCCTGTATATAAGAAGAACATGTTCCTCAGAATCCTCTTAGTAGACCTTTTTCTTTAATTACTTGGAGATGTTGTTTAGCTGGAGATGTTGAGTAGAGCCAACTGGAAAATGTTGTGTTTCATTGTTTGGTCTTATCGTTGTTCTTATCATTCTGCAAGTATTCATATTACTAGGACCAGCTGTATTTCCCATAGCATTCAGATTTTGAAATCGGTGAAGTGGAGTAACCATTTGTCTCAAATCTGCATTATATCTAGATTGATCTGTAAAAACAACAAATATAAGCATAAAGATCATTTGGTCTACTTAATGAAGAGATTAATAATTTTGCTGTTGTGTATATTAAACAATTTTCACCAAAATTTGTATGTATCGTAAGTAATAAATAAATTTATGTATTAAAAAAAGAAATTGAAAATATTTTCTTACTCAAGCGGGCCTTTGGCAAAGGTGTGGCAGGGTATCGGCGGCCAGTGAAACCGTAATACCTGCCCGCCGGTTTGTTAATCCAGAAATGCATGCTCCGTTTGAACAATTTTACATATTCATTGCTATTTATGAGACTTGGCCATCAACTACTATAGGAAACTGTACCACTTTCATAAAAGTCTTCACAAAAAGGTTGCGGATGGTTCTAGTTCAAGTTTCATTGCCCGTACATTTTAAATCGATGCATCGCATCAAAGTAATTCTGTTATTCATCATTCGTAAAAAAGACATTTAAAGCATTTAAAAAAGTTATACATTTCTATCTTCTCTTAGTTTAAGAACTTTAATCACGTTTAATAAACATTCTGAGAAATTCAATACAGCCAAACAACAATTTGCATTCAAATCTGATTCGAATAATATACGTCAATACATAATGACTGAACTGCAGCTTGAAATTTTGTCATTGTCAATTTAAAATCAGGTGTACCAACACAGATGAAATATACATCATGGATTTGTTAGAAGAGAGAACTGAAGAAAATAAATTTTTCAAATAATCTATTTTAAATAAAAAATGATGAATATTACCTGATATTACTCAATTATTTAACAATGAAAATATATTTTTTTCTTTTACGTTCAATCATAATGATATTTTATGTGTATGTATAACATATGAAGAAACTAAAGAAATAACATTCAAATGTAATTTTTCAGGATAAGAAGTTTTGAAGTAAATTATATTTTTTATTACATATTTGTGCATCACTTCGTTCTTTATTATCTCTTAATTTTTATTTTATTATATCATACTACATGTTATTAAATAAGTTCGAACATTTGAAAAATAAATGTTTTGTCTTTGATATTTCCTATTTTAAAGAAATGACAAATATGTTTAATTCATTTTCTAATTAGAAATTTTAAATTGTAATGATTTTTTGTGAAACATTTAATTATTATATATGTGTATGACTTTAATTTATGCTAACAATTAGTTGAAATAAGTTACGCAGTTAGCTTATAAATTAAATAGGGTATTGAGTTTGTGTCTAAGTTGGCATGTCATCGGTATATGATTAGTGACATTTGTAAATATGTAAATATAAATTGATAGAATCAAAAATATTACTTGATGCATTTCTTAACATTTGTAAATAATACTGATAAATTAATTTACAGTAGTTTATTCATGTGAATATTCAAACCTAACCTATTAGACTCTTTATAATCTCAGTAAATGTGTTAATAATTTTATTGGCATAATGATTTCATTTAGAATCAAACAATGTGTGCTTCAATCTAACATATCTTTTTTTAAACGATTCTTTTTTTGCTCTGCTATTTGGAATGTTAGCAATGAAGTACAGTTAATATCAAATGATCAAACTGCATTAAATAATGCATCAGACTTATATCAGGGAACCAAAAAATTAGTCAAAGTAGCAATTCTAGGTTTACCAAATGCTGGAAAAAGTACATTGGTAAATAAACTCATAAAGAGATCCGTATGTATTTTCATACACGTTAGAATAATTTATTTATTTCATAATTTTAATATAAAATAAGTATTTTTAATATGTAATATTAATATACAGGTATGTCCGATGTCTTCAAAAGTTCATACTACAATGCATAAAGCAGAAGCAATATATACAGAAGGAGATACTCAAATTGTATTTATGGATACTCCTGGATTAGTACTATCTAAAGAAATAAAGACTTATAAATTATCAGATTCATTCAAAGATGATCCTAAAATTGCACTCATTGAAGCAGATATTATTGGGATAGTACAAGATGTAACTAATATATATACTAGACATAAGATTGATGACTTTGTCCTTAAATATATAAAGGAAAAAAGAGAAGACTCACAAGTATTGATGATTCTTAATAAAGTAGATAAATTAAAAAAGAAGGAGGTATTGTTAGAAGTTACAAGATTATTAACAAACAAAGAGAATTATCCAAAATTTGATGATATTTTTATGATATCTGCACTTAATGGAGATGGTGTGGATGATTTAAGGGTAATTTATAATAAATATTATGATAAAAATAATTTTCGATGATTATTTATGTTTTATATTTAAATATATGTTGTAGAATTATTTGCTCGACTCAGCTAAAGTAAGTAATTGGAAATATGATGAAAAACGTTATAGCGATCAACCAGCTAAAGTTATAATAGAACAGACAGTTAGAGCTAAATTAATGGATATACTTCCATATGAAATGCCATATAAAATAAAAATAATAACAGAACATTTTGATTTGGGTGATGATGGTAGTATTAATACTGTTATAACATTACAGTGTCCTAAAACAAGATATGTCTCCGTATTATTAAAATCAAAAGCCCAGAAGGTTAAATGCTTATCATTTTACATAGAGAAAGAATTACGTCATGCATTTAAAACTAATGTAATAGTTTGTATAAATGTAACATGTGCAAAATCTGAAACTCAACTAAATAAATAAAGTTATAATTTTATAAATGATATTTTTTTCCTTTTATATATTATAGTACAATATGTAAATTTATTTAATACATTGATATAATTATATATCATTATCATCATATTATATACATTGATATTATAATTAACAGAATTTCCTAACAATAACAATAATAATTTATTTCCCAATCTTCCAGTCATGAAAAGGAACTTGCTTTGCATTCTCGACTATATATCCTTGATTTCCGATACACATATTTACACATCCTTTTTATCTAACCAAAATTTTCTAATTTTTTCTTAAAAATATTAAAAAATAATTAAATGATATTAGCTGTTTGAATTATCAGTTCTAGTTATTACTAATGTTATTAAAATACGGGAAAACGAGATCAGTTCCTCTCAAATTTTCTTCTATCCATTTATCAGCTTTAGCATTAAGTTCCTCAGTAAAAATATCTTGCCATCCACCACTTTTGCCTTTTCTGACAAATATTCCTTTTGTCATAATACCACATTCGTTTAATTCTGATGAATTCACCATTTGATTATTTCGAAAATTTTTTATATTTAAATAGTCTGCTACTTCTTTTAATTGTTCTTCAGTATAAGTTTTTCCAAGAAATTTAGCAACTTCTCTAATTGCTTTTGAAAAATCCTAAAAATATGCAAATAAAAGAAATTTTAAAAAGGGATTAATCTTTTTCAAATATCGTGTTTTATCTTACATGTTGCATATCTTCATAAAACATAAATAAAACGTTTGGATGATTTCTATTTGCCCATGCTTCCTTTAAGTGTTCCCAATATGGTCCCCAATATGCTAAAAAAAGATTATATAGGGGATTATATAAGACATAATTTAGGTTCTATAAAATTTGTTAATCTTGTTATTTAGGTTTAGTATGAGTATTTTAAAATTTGCGTGATACCTACTAAGATTATTCTGAAAGTAATTCCAAAATGTTGGAAAATCACCTATGTATCCTTGAGTTTTCATACCTATATTTAAATAATACCAAGAAACAGCAACATCCTTTGGATTTCTTGCAACGTACACCATCTTCCATGAAATAATACAATTTTACATAAAATTATACAATAAAAGACAATATAACATCTTCATAACTATAAGTTTACCTTACAACCACTGTCCAAAATATTTGGTAACAAAGAAAATGGAAAATGTGATTTTATGAATCTCTTTGAAGGCAATTTTGTTAAAACTTCATACCCTGGCTCAGCAAGTTTTTTACAAAATTCTACTTTGTCTTTATCTCCCTCATTCATTTTTATCAATTCTCGAGTTACCTCTGAATGAAAAAACATACTATATCTAGAAATAATATTTGTAGCTGCATTAATAAATTCTTTATGTAACACTGTTATTTTCATTTTGCAATATGTGTACCTGTTATACATTAAAATATTTCTACGTATGATTTTAGATTTTGCTTATGGGACTATTAACCGTTCTTGTAAAAATTGTTTTATTTTTAATAAAATAAAAAAAAATTTTTTTTAATGTAAGATGAATTTCACATTCTATTTTTTTCTTTAACTATATTCACAGGATATTGTATATTAGCCAGGAATAAATTGCATAATTTTTCAGGGATGATGAATTCGTATAACATTAGCATTGTTACATTGTATAACTGTTAGTTCTGTCATATTAAAATCTACTGTTTTATGAAAACCAGTGGCAAACTTCTACAATCACCATATTGTAGAAGACTTCGTCAACTTAATTTAATTAATTATACTAACTCAAAAAATGGAAATCGTTCTGCCAAGCGTTCCGTCCTTGCTCTATTAAAATCTAAGTCATTTGACAATAACCAGATTAATTCTTGAGTCCAGGTCGTTCCTGGAATAAATTAGAAACAAAGTAAAGTGTTTAAATTTATTCTAAAAGTATCTTAGTATACTGTCTTTTAATATTTAAATTTAAAAGATATCGATAACCGAAATAATTGAGTTATATCGATTATATCGACACTGTGCATACAAGCCTTTAAATTCTTTAACCTTGGTACTTTTTTAAAGGGAAGAGTATAAAAACTTAAATAATAATCACTTTGAGAATTAGAATTATATTTCATTATCATCAGTGATAAAAAGTTTGAAAACATATTTACTTACCTGATCTTGGATAGGATAAAATCCACGTGTCGTCTGGCCTAACTTTAAAATTATAAAATCCTTTACCTTCTGTCGTATATTTATAGGGAAAGAACCATTTTTTTGCACCCACTAAGACAAAACCTGTTCTTTCACCTTTAAATAATTCCAACATTTCCTTTGTATCTTTTTCGTTCAAGTATTCATATTTCGGTGATTCAAGGGCCATTTTTCTATATCTTTACTCTGTAACAAGCTACCATTGGCGGATATGGAAGTTGACTAACAGTTTTATCGACCCCTGTGTATTATCAATAGATAATCTATTGATTGTTACGCATTTATACGAAATTTGAAAATACAAAAAATGCAGAGAATGCGCTTAATACACAAAGATGTATAAAATATCTTAGGTATAGTACTTTCTATAATATTTCTATATATTAATTATGTTATTCTATATATTCATTTCTACATATTAATATATTTATTATACAGTGAATAATAAGTAAAATCATTTTGATTGGTAAAACTTCTTTTGCAAGTGATCATTTCCCACGTTACCGAGACTCGATATAAATGTTTAGAATTACAACGTTTATAACCATAAATGAGTAAAAGAATAAAAACATAAATCCTGAACATGGGATGAACATAAGAAGGAACTCTGACATGATATCTACAATTTTGTATATAATAAAACGTGCAGGATATCAGCGGGTAATTCCAACATAATTGCAAAACAGTAGCCTGGGTGAACGCTTTAAAATTACGTTTTTTTAATTAATATAGGCTTTGTGTTTCTCTCACGGGAAATGTTGTTCAGCGGATTTGTTTTCGGACATAAGTTCACTTTCATTACGAAATGATATGTGACACACTATTAGGTTATAGCAATATCCTTCTACCACTGTTCAAAATATGTCAATAGCAGTGTGCAGCTAGTTTATTCCTTATTTACATGCGGGGGTAGACAATCTATATAATCTTTTACTCATTAATAAGATTTAAGAATTGAAATAAATAATAAATAGATAGAAATAAATTTATTAACGACAATGAAAACAATTTTACATTGATCCTGTAACATTAATCGTTTCACTAAAAAAATGTAAAATAATAGGACTTTTGCCAAAAAAATATTACCAACTTTGAAACACGCTAAAAAATATGAAATAATTTCTATTTTATTTGTATTTTATTTAAGTAATTTAGTAAATGGTAATTAAGTAAATGGGTAATCTAATTTGACAACTTGCATATGTGTCTAAAAAAGATACGAATAAAATAAAAATTATTTCATGGTGTTTAACACACCTCGTTTTTTTTTTTTTTTTTAAAATAATTAATCGTTTATGAAAAAACGTAATATTATAATCAAAATAAATTAGCGATTTTTATTTCAGAAAATTACATATATATTTATTTTCCAGTCAACAATTAAATGTGATTACTTACTGAAATGTAGCAATGAGGATGTTGAAAAGTCTTCGTTATTAAATTAAGAGATTATTGAATTATATGTATCACTAACAAGAGATGATGTTTACGCACCGTGACCAGAACGTACACCTGAATATAAGAAGAATCCATGAATAAAAGCCGAAGAATATAACGGGAATTCAGATAACGGATTTTTACTCAACTAAGTACGTTCCTACCGGTCTAATTCACTTCTTATCCTTTTATTTTCTGGTAATAAGTTTGTTATCCAAACTACAACCAAATCCAAAATATAAAATGAATTTACATAAACATCGATATGAAACAATCTAAATAGCACTTAATTTTAACATTTAATTTGTTATCTCTTCGAAGGCGATTGACACATATATGTATGTATATATATGTTCAGAGTAAACCATCCACGTAATCTATAAATCCACATACATTCGGCAACATGAAAACAAATACATACAAATATGTCCGCTTTAAATGTCTACACGTGATTATTTACGTAACTACCAAATATACGAAGAAATTCTTTAGATGAAAGTTGTATGGTTGAGGGGGGCATATCATGATGATATAATAAATGTTTGACCTTGATAAAATTGAAATGATCTGTAAAAATCACTTTCGAATTTTTAAATGGAACCCTACACTTTTTATTGTATATTCTTGTAGCTGATTTCGAGATCTTTCGAGAAAACAATACCTACACATGTAATTTACATACGCCGTTTTAAAGATTTGATGTGCGTCAATCTGTGTTACCCAATGTACACCATTCTATCTCTCCATAATTGCGACACTTGAGACCCGAATTCTTAGTAATTATTAGATATTTCCTGTAATATCATCTCCAGAATATTATTCATGATTGGAACATTTCAATATTATTAAATTTTTTACTAAAAAAGCAAAATTATAGTATACTTTTAGAGTTTACAAAGCTTTTTAATAATAAAAAAATATTTATTTTACATAACATTTGTTGGATATTAAATTAAATACAAAATAATAATAATATAATCATAATAATCATATATGTAAGACAAAAATTACTCTCTATTATCATTATCACGGTATTGGTTTTTACTTCCGTCCCCCCTTCTAATCGGTCAATCGTGAGTCGCTTATAGGGCTGCATTAAGAGATGAGAAGAAGAGATAGGGACAGTACAACAGGGTACGGGTTATTTTCACACGATGGCGTTACACAACGACGTTACTAGCTTCTCGATTAAAGCGCCTTACTGTAGATAAATTGTATTTATGAATTTTATGTATTTGTATGTGTGTTTCAGGGAAAAGTAACATCTGATTTTAATCGATTAGGATAATGTTCATAAAATCTTTTGCATACTTCAAAATAAGATAAAAATCCATTGCCTTGGAATAATACATATTCAACTTTCTCTTCAATAGAAAATGACATGAAAATTCACTAATCTTTACTCTTAGTGTAAGACTAACTTATTATAACGAAATTCTTTTCTTTATTCCAATTACAAGATTGCAACAATATATAGATATTGATGACACTGCAATCGTATGGCAACTAATAAACAGAATCAAATCGGCGTGGCTCAAGTCAATTATTTTGATCTACAAAAGTAACGGAGATTATCGGGTAGCCTTTCCAAGGTGGTGCACATAAGGGTAACGCTAATGTTAACGGCACGTCAACTGTAGTTCGATATTAACTACAGAAGAATATACAATCAAAATGTAGGGTTCTACTTGGAAATTAAAAAATGATCTGTGCAGCTCATTCCAATGTTATCTCAAGGTCAAACAATTATCATCATGATATGTTTCCCTTGATACTATACAACTTTCATCTAAAGAATTTTTTTCATATTTCCACTAGTTACAGAAATAATCGCAGATAAACACTTAAAGTACATACTATATGTACGTACGTTTGTCGAAAAAAATAATAGATTCGGAAAAGCTACTGTTATTACTTCAATGTTGAGCTAATAATTGTCTGATGGATGGGCAAAAGAGTTTAAGCAAAGAGGAAATCTTTTCTTTGATGTAAATCAGAGTTATTAGTTTCACAGGGAAGCGCATGTAATATTTAAAATGCAATGTAAGATTAGGTGTTAGATTTTGGATATATTATTAAAATTTCAGGTAAAGGAGTGGAAAAGAAATGAAATTAACATGTACTATTAGAATCATAAATAAAAGACAGCAGCAATGTAGTAGAAAATATTAGTACACTTATCCTGCTGACGAAAATTTCAGTTATACCTTTTTGCCCACCCACTAGAGAATTTCAAATGACTCCACAAAGTGTTCGGCTTGGAATCATTTTATTCGCAAAGAATTAAAGATAGATAAACAGTATTAGTAAAATCATTTTTATAGACTAAATTTTTGGGATATGGATATTAAAACGTCTTTATTTTTTTATTTCTTTTTATTTAATATTTTATTCGGTTTAAGTGGCAAGCATTTCGTGTGACTTGTCACTCTGATATAAAAAATTGAATGACTAAAAAATCATTACTATGATAAAAATGACTATAAAGAGATTTTAATAATATATACTTTCGCGCAAAAATCATTCACGCATGAATGAATACATTTTCAAAGCTTAATTATTTTACATAGGAACTTTTGCAGTTATAAATTTAATCAGTCTTTTCTTTTTCTTACAACTAAATAAGCGTAAGAGTGTATCATTTTGCTTTGATACACCTTTGCGTAAGTTAAGTAAGAAAATAGATTTTTACTGATAATTTTCTTTGGTCTTGAAATCAATTTATTATCAAGACGAGTATAGTTATTTAGAATCATCAAAATGCACGAACAATAAAATAATAATAAATTACGTACTGTTTCGAATAGGAACAGTAGTAATCAAATTATCGTGCAAATCGATTTTCATACGATAATCTATTTAATCTACAGTCGATTTATCACAAAATGTATTTTTTGTATAAAAATATTATATAATATTAAACCTTAAACATTATCATCTGAATTTAGTCAAACCTATTGAAACTTGTTAAACATAAAATGTTCCTAAGTTCAAGTACTTTTAAATAATAGGCATAATTTAATGAAGAAAATATATTAATAATTTTCCGGTCCTAAGACGTTTTCAAGAATTGACACATCTTCATTTTCTGGAATTAATCCATCATTGATATTTGTGACTTTAATTGCATTATTTTCAGAAGATTTTTCTGTTGATTCAATGCAAGAAATATTTAACCCTAATTTGCAAAGATTTAATGCAGTCTTTTGTTTGTGCTCTACAGTCTTTACTACTAACATTTCATCATTCTGATTTTCTAGAGAAACTTGAGACATAGAATTTGTCATATTACCAGTCTTTAGTTCTGCAGTTAATTCTGCTATATTATTGAATGATATAGTCCTATCTCTCCTACTTAAAAGATTTTTTAGCTCTGGATTTGCCAAAAATGGTTTACATCGTTTAGTATGTATCTTCATATTGTCCAGACGATTGAAAGGTTTGTCACATCCAGGACAATGAAATCTATACATAAGACATATATTATAAATAAATAATATTAAATGATTATTGACATATTGTCCGCCATATAATGTTAATATATATTTTAAATATCTTAGAAGAAAAATAAAATTATTTAATTGCTTTATACTGCATTTAATATCTTACATTGTTATCATAATATTAAAAGTATTTCAAACTTTCTGAATATGATTGGTGCTTTAATTTAAATACTTCAATTAGTTCTAATATTTCCAGTCATTAATGAATTTCTTCATTCAGTGAAGTAAGAGACCATTAAGAAACTATTAGAAAACATACCTAATTTTGCTATGTACTGCCATGTGAGCAGCTAAATGAGACTGCTGACCAAACGACTTTTCACAGACATTACATTTGTACTTTCTAATACCTTCATGTTTTAAAAGATGTTCTTTTAGTATTTGACTACTCTTATAGACATTTGGGCATAGAGTACATTTATATTTTGCAGCAGCGTGAACCTATGAATATAATTTGTGTTTTTAATTATATTTCAAATCAGTAACTAATTAATTTTAAATAAATTAACAAAATATATCTTACATTTTGATGATTGTGTAAAGCTTTTCTTGACTTGGTGTGTTTGCCGCATATGTTACATACATAATCTTGCATGTGAATGTTTCTATGATGTGTTTCTAATGCTTCTGCATTAGATAAATAAGCAGAACATAGTTTACACATAACAGCTTTATCTTTGTTGTGTACGATCATGTGTGCCCGTAATCTGCTTTTTGAATAAAACTCTTTCCCACAAAGTTTACAATTAATATCCTATAACAGTTTTTAAATGAATAAATAAAATACGGCAATTAATATATTATTGAATAGATTAATCAATTTTATTGATGGTACCTTCAATGGTTTATGAGTGGCATTATGATAACTTAATATTTGTCTACTGGAACTTGCAAAATCACAGAGCTTACACTTGTATGGACGGGCACCTGTATGAGTATTAATATGCTCTTCTAATAAAATGGCATTTACATATCGTTTTTCACACAGATGGCACGCAAATGGTTTAATTTTTAAATGACTTTTTCTGATATGGCATCGAACATTGCTAACAGTAACTGTGGTAAAGTCACAAGCTTTGCATTGATAGGGCTTCATTTGTAAATGTCCCCAAATATGTACCTACAAGAATTCAATATGGCTATTATTATGTATTTTATTACAAATTTGAATAATTTCTTACATATAACAAAAATAATTTGTACAACTTACCTGACACTTATCCATCCTGAGATAAAGGGAGCCACAAATATCGCAGCGTATATTCTTTTTATTAATTATCGTTATATTCTTTTGAACTTCTTCTAAATTTACTATCGACATGTCCACCGTGTAATAAGTCTCAATAGCTTGTTTTTGTTCGTCACTTATCAATTCGGAGATTTTTCCAAACGATCTATCTTTACTTTTAATTTTATTAAAACTATCTTCACTGAATCGAGATGATGAACGTTTGCTGAGGTTGCATTCTATCTCATTTGTAGTACTTTGGTCTGTTACATCTATTGCAATGCACGGTTCTATGGAATCTCCCTGCATCACCTTTGGATTTAATAATTCGTTAGATTGTGAAGACCTTATAACGGTTACACGATTTTGTTCTGTAAATATTTTTGATTGCGGATTATTAGAAGCATCAGAGGGCTTAATAATATTTTGTACTGTTCCTATATTAATCTCACTATTTTCAGTTTTTTCAGATTCCTCTACCAGTGAACAAGATATCCGCGTTAAATCTATCTTTTTCCCTTTTTGATCGTGATTCTTCACTACAATTTTATCTTTCTGTATCTCATTAGGAATCAAAACAAGCTGATTTGTCTTTTCAATTTCACTAGGAGGAATACTTTCTGCTTCTCCTTTCTCTTGCTTTACAATAACTGATATTGCTTTACTTTTTACAGACCAATGTTCTGTATTGTTCAAATAGCTGTCAGGTTTTTCTGTGTTTTTACCATCAAATTCCATTTCTCTTAATTTATTAATTACTAAATCATCATCAGTATGATTTTCATTATTTATATATACAATATTAGGTTCCTTAACTTTGGTATAAATTATATTTGAGGATGTGTCCACTACTGCCACCTGTTCCTTCAGTGCCTCTTGCTCAACATGTGGTTTGGTTTTGTGTGGAGAGGTTTCAATATTATTAATCACACTATTGGACTTATCATTATCATAAATAACATGCAGGTAGCTTCCTTTGCATTTGTTATCCAAATTTTTTAAACTACTATTTAAACTATCACTCTTACCCATATCAGTTTCGATTATTTTTTCTTTTTCTTCTTCCCTCTTTCTTCTTTTTCTGCTGCCTGCTGAGAAACTGACTCCTCTCATCTTCTCCAATTTGTTTTTCCGCCCTATTCTACGTCCTACAGGCTGATGTGTATTTATACTAATGTCCTCCTCATCTTTTTGCGGCGAGTTCAAGTTATTCGTTGACCTTGTACGAATTGCAGTCTTTCTCGATATATTGTCGTTTAAATTTTTATGTTTTAAATTGTTTGTATTCTCTTCTAAATTACTAGCATCACGCTGGTCATTCCCCGATATTTTTTCACATGAAATTACATTGTTTAAATGTACCCTAGTTTGTGTAACCGAGTGAACATCATTAATAGGGGAATTATTTCCGAGATTGATGTTTTCTTCTTTTCTTTCAGTCCTGTAGTACGACGTATTATTTTCGGACAGATAATTTTTTGTACTCTTTATACTTTCAGGTGATAATGCCTTAGCTTTCCGTTTTGTCTCATTCGCAGATGGAATAGCGTTCTCCTTATCAGATTCAGCATCGCTATCTTGTTGGAACTTCTCATCTGTTGTATTTGGACTCTATGAAATAGAAACAAAATATTTCCAATCTTTCCAAAATGAAATGTTAGCTTCTAAATATTTTAATTCTATAATTTAAAAAAAAGTATTTTGATTACGTAGGCTATAATCAGTGAAATCAAAATGTTCTTAAAATCATATACAGCAAGTGAATACAAAAATTAAATCTTATTCTTTTTAGGATTTTAAATATTAATTTCGAAATATTCTATATATTTTTATATCACATATAAAAATAAAAATGTTATTCAATCTTCTTCGTCTAAATTGTTTCAAACGATATATGTGGATTACTCCGGAGGCGGAGGAATTTCAAAGATTTCGGGGACATTTTTTTAAATTGAGCTATATATCTTTTCATACACTTTTTTAATAATAGGCTCGATTTTCTCTATAAAAAGTATTCAAGCACAGAAAACGATAAGTTTAAAAGGTATTTTAGCTTTAAGTTCATACAACTTATCTTATGAAAAGCAAGAAGGAACGTAAAGCAGCGCTTTTACGTTCATGTTGTCTTTGTATTTCATACAAGTTTTACAAACTTGAAATTAAATACCTTTTAAATTAATCGTATATGAAAGAGTACATGATTCAATTTAAGAAAATATAAATACCTTTTAGTAAATAATATATAAATATACAACTATTATTTAAAATATAATATACAAAATACAAATATTTAGAACGCCTCCAATTCCAGTGTAGCTTATATAACGCGTGAATGTCCCAAATTTTTAAATTTTGCATAATAAAATTTTTGTCTATTCCCTATCATTTTAAAGCTGTCTTCGTTTGTTTATAAGAAAAATATTGGTATATTTTATTTTCTCTAACAACAAGTAGATATGGGCAAATGTGAGATTTTAGTTAGATAATGTATCAAGTTACAATAGCTTACAGCCTGCAAGCCCTCTTGTACCAGATGACAGCGATCGTAAAAGTCGCAGAAGAATTCCAGGATGCCCAAACACCGCAAACAAACAATCTGCGGCAGCCCATCATTCTTCTTTATCTGAAACAACAAAAAGAAACTTCTGTGTCCAAAGAATGATCCACGTTATCTTTATAGATAGTATAAAAAAAGCACAACACTTTACTAGAAGATATACCCCAATTAATCACAATCTATTTTGCAATAAAATAAGACTAAATCTAAATGACTTTAAATTTAGTAATAATATACTGCTATTTCTACTATCTTAGAATTCTACAGGGGAATTATATTAGTAACAGAACAAACCTCGTTGACTCGTATCTTTTATGTACATGCAAGATAAAAATAAATTACCATGCAAGATGAGTTAGAAGTGGTATGGAGAAAAATAAGGCTAAAAATCAAATAATTAGCGGTCCCAAAAATATCGTACCTTTATTGAGAAAAATTGTAGAATCCTTAAACAAATGTATGCTTTTTTCTTTATTGTCGAAAAATTGTTATATACGCTAATTCATACTGCACATTAATAACATATTAATGTTTACCTTAAGATATATACACAGTATATATAGTGTATATATATACAATATATATATCGACTTACTTATTACCTACTAAATGGAAAAATAGATTGGTTTAACAAACGTCTTGTACAAAATAATAATTATTGCTTATCACTTATGTTATCTGAGGAAAGAGTTTAAATGTTAGACATAATATCCTTCGCACGATTTTATTAACAGTTCTCACGGGGAACAATTTGTCCCGAGGAAAAGTAATAATCATAGTTCATACATAATTCTTTGCGCTCTTATCTTGGAAACGCGGTAAACAAGTAGAACGTTTCACTTTGTAAAAAAAAGTTAAAGTATTATACATATACTGAATATCCTGAAGCATTGTATAAAATAATAACTAAAACATTATCAATTCATTATCATCATTAACTAAATTCTGCTCCATATAAAACTATTATATTCTAAGTAAAAATAATGAAAAAATGTATATCATAATTATTCCTATTTTTTATTATTTAACAATTATTTCATGTAACATCCCTTTCAAAATATTCAATATAGTTCCTAAATTATATTGGAACAATTTGAGCACAAAGAATTACTACTAATTTTCTTTTGGAGGAAGATCAATGTTGCACGTGATACGTACTCAAAGAATCATTAACGATTTTTTTCATTCACCAATGCTCTTGCTTAATACATGAATAAAATATATGTTGAGTTGACCAAGGCACTTACGACATAGTTCTACGTTTTTCTTTCTAGCAAATCACATAATATGCTTTCTTACATAATTTATTGTATGCGCTACCCTTATAGCAAAATATCTGTTAGTTTTAATAATATAAGATCTATCGGAAACAATAGTCTACTTAAATCTAAAGACTTTTCATCATCAATCAATAATAATATATTTTGCAAATTTTCAATTTTCTTATATGAATCATTATTTTTGCTCTGAATCTTCATCTATATACATCTGTAATTTTACATATAAAATAGAATCGAAAATATAATAAAATACACTTTATACATGTATTATTTAAAAGTTTTGCAGTTCTATTAAAAACAGTCATGTAAAAATATGTAGAAAATATTTTTTTTCACTTCTATATTCTTTCTTGGTCGGAGTTTTTGACTTTGGAAGCCCTGTATTTACATCTTTTCATGAATTAATCTTTCCTAGAAAGTTAACTGTGCGATAGACATACAAATTTTCCATAAAAATGAATCCAATAATACTCTTTGGCTTCCTTACAATTATAAGTATCAATCGTGACGTTTCTTTTTTTAATTTTTGTTATGTCTTATTCCAATATTCTGTCATGTTTCATGGCTTGTCTTTATTATAGCTTTGGTAAATTCTAATCAATAATGTTTCACGTGCAAAAATATTTTCTAATGTAGTATATGTAAATGGAAAAAATACTTAGGAGATACCAGTAGTCTCTTAAATGCACACCTACTACATTATATACAAAATGACGACTAACTTATTGTAAAAAAAGAAAGAAGAAGGAAAAACAAAAAAAGAAACGAGCGACGAAAGAGGAAAAAAATTGAGTGATCCCTATTGCAATTATTCACCCGATAATATAAGTTACTCCAAAATTTAAAACTAAATTAATCAATATCATGATTAATATTGCTGAATTTTTCATGATTAAAAAAGCTTTTACTTTTAATTCTTGCAGCAATATTTTTGAAAATTTTGATTTATTGAATAACTAATGCTTTACCGACTAACTTAACGTTGTTTGACTAAGAGTTAAAAAAAACGTCTCTTTTGGAAAGTCCTAGCTCACCCATGAATTAAGTTAAGTCTTAAAAAAATATGAGAGTTATGTCAGTACCGTTACTTTTCGTTGGACGCAGTGGAAGCAACGTCGCCACTAGATGCGTTCTTCTGTTTGTTATTACTAGTCTTTTTTTCTTCAAAGTGTCTTTTTCTATGTACCTTCATGTTATCACGCCTATTAAACTTTCGTCCGCATTCCGGACAGGCATGTTTTTTCTCACCGTGCACGTGTCGGTGTGCAGCCAGATGACTAGCTTGTGCGAATCTTGCACCACACTTTTGGCAGATATGTTTCCTCAGCCCTTCGTGCTTCAATAGATGTTCGTTTAGGAATGCTTTGGAGGCGTATCTATTGTTACAAACGTTGCACACGAACGGCTTAGGATTTGAGTGTTGTAACACGTGAGCCTTATACTTGGACGCGACTTTGAACGTTTTACTACAAACTTCACAAGTGTATGTAGTCGCGTGACGCGTTTTAATATGCTCATTCAAAACTGAAAGACTTGAATACAGGTTGTAACAGAATCGACACCTGAAATTGCGACGATTTTTTAAATGTACGCTAGCTATATGACTTAACAATCTCGTACGATACGGGAACACTTTGCCACAATATTCGCAAGCTAAGTTCTGCGGAGGTAAGTGTGATTTCATGTGGATTTGTAGAGACACTTTGTGATGATAACTTTGACCGCAGTCTGTACAAGAATAAGGTCTCACACCTTTGTGCACGTTGTCGTGCTCCATTAAATAAAATTTCGACTTGAACCTTTTTGGACATTTTGGGCATTGTATCGGTCTAGGATTAGTATGTGAGCATCGAATATGCTTCATTACATCGGACTTGCATACGAATTTAGCGTTGCACAAAATGCAAGTATACTGCTTAATACCGAGGTGGGTTTTCACGTGAACCATACATTTGTCTTTACGTTCATAGAACTTACAACACAATTTACAAGAGTAGCCGTTTTGATTATCCGTGACGACATGTTCGACGTTATCGTCGACACGAATTTCTTCTCCGTCGATCCTGAAAAGTTCTTCCGGGTTTTGAGAAGCCTGCCATTTTTGCTCGAATTCAGCAGAATCCTTCAATTTCGTTGAACTGCCATTCTTCAGGCTACTGTTGATAATGGTGTTTATTATACTATTTACTTCTACGCAACTTTGATTTTGTAAAAGACCAACGATTGCCTTGTCCACCAAACAGGAACCCTGATCTGGAAATACTCGCGCTCGAACAGTAGCTACATCGTCACTTTCCTTTTTACATAATTCTACAGTAAAACTAATATCTTCAATATCGCTGCTTTGATTTCGGGATTCTTTTACAGAAACTTCGATGTTTGGAGAATTTGACACGATACTTAGAAGTTTATTTAATGCTGATGTTGGAATTTGTATAGTGTGCGGATCTTGCTGCTTCCCAACCACTTTCTCACCAATTTCATTAGGGCTATTATGTGGACTAACAGTTATTTCTGTGGCAGTATTATCATGACTTCTAAGTCTATTTGCAATTGGCGTATCAGTCACTGTTTCGTTTGTAGCAGTTGTTTCTGTACTTTGTCTACTTCTAAGCCATCGCGTGGGAGTCGTTTCAGAACTTTGAACAATTTGTATATTCTCTGTATTGTCTCCACTTGTACTTTGAATATTATTCTGCTCTTTTGGAGCTTCTTCATTGCCTTTCACTTGTTGACTCCTCAAGTTTCTCTGAGTCTTTGTAGCTGTTCTTAAAACACGTTGTTCTACTTCTTTAACACTTCCATCATTAGGAGAATTAAGATTTTTGTTGGTTTCATTGTTGTTGTTGTTTGTTGATGTACTTGGTGTTGTATCTTCAGTCTTTACTTCAGCCTAGAGATAGATTGAAATAAAAGTAGAAGTGGGTACCAGAAATAGTTTTATTGAAGAAAATGAATTTAATCCGGTATTTGTGGTACATACTTTTTATTATAAATACAAATATATTAAAAACTGCATATTTAATAAACAATTTTTTATGTTATGATTGAAAATTGTTTTATGAACCAAAATACCAGATGATACCACTTTATACTATTTGAATTTCAAAGAAAAAAGTGAGCTGCATGCTCTGGTAGCATCATAGATGAGCGGTAGAGCTATGTATTAAATTTGAATACGAACTTACAATCTCTGTTAAGGGTGGTAGATTGTATCGATCGCGTAACACTTGTTGGGTGCGAAGACACTCCTCTTGGAAGTCGCAAACGAATTCGAGCTTGCCCAGACATTGAACACAGATCGCCTTGGGCAGAGGATCCCTTTCATCTATCTGCGATTCAAACAAAATATCTAAATACTAAATATATGTGATTTTTAAAATCTTACTTGAAGATCTGATTCTGTACAAATTTTAATTGAACTGACAAACCATATTTTGTCTTGTTAAAGAACAATTATGAATATATAAACAATTTAATTAAAACCCTACCGCTCTGTAGATACACCATTCTGAAAATTCTTATAATCTGGTACCCACTCTAATAATACATATTGCTAACATTCATACTTATCAATATAATTATGTAAATACAATAATATTAATAATCATTTACAAATATCTAAAAACAAATATATAGTGTTTATATAAAAAATATTGGATATAGAATTAACAATTACTTTCTTATGTTTATATAAACTTGAAAAAGTAAAGATAGATTACAAAAATGAATACTTTCAAATCCAAATTCACTTTTTTGTTAATCAGATTCCAAGAACAAATTACGTTTACAAAACATTGATTACAAAATATTTCATTTTAAAAAAAGGTATAAAACATAATATAATCATAAAATAAAGAATAGCAATATGAGGATAATAAACGATTACTTACAAACTAGATATCTTATATTTAATAAAATAGTCATTGTTGTACAGTATATAATCATAACATACAATTATACATATCTCTAAATCATAAACATATTACATACAATTATTTAGGATTTATTTAAGAAGTCTTTAAGTCTACGTAAACAATTTGACACACATTTGGAATAATAATATGAAACTGAAATAAATATTTTTTTCTCAAAACAAACATAAAACATAGAAGTATATACGATATTAGTACTAAAACTACACAAGTGAAAATTAATGCGAATAAAATATAATAGAACAAAGGTAGCAAAAAAAAAAAGAAAGAATATCTTTTCTTCTCATGCTCTTCTCCCCTCCGGCCATTTTTCTAACCCCCTCCTCTAACTACAAACGGGGCCCGGACCCCATGACACACCTCTTACATTTGTACTCACCAGAATGTTGATTTTTGAGTGGATCTTTAATCCTAAAAATCGTTTGGTGCCTTCCTCACCGAAAACGTCAATGTAGATACTCTCGCACTGACCGCAAAGTCGACAAATTTGCGCGTCTCCCTCCCCTAACTCCATTTTTGTTTACGTTGAAGGCTGCCTGAATTCGCTTTCGACTACTTGATCGCACTGAAAATTTACCATGAAACCGATGCTTGTATTATTTGGCCCGATCCCCGTATCATCAGCCGCTTGTTTCAACGATGCCACGAACTCAACCAGATTACCGGCAAAATAAATAGAAATGAATTAAACAAAAGACAAAATTTTAACGTCAGCGTTACTACTTGCTCGCTGATCTGACACGGGGATGTAGCCGCGTTCGGGCCAGACCAGCATACATTCACTTCCCTTCCCCTCCAACGTTGTACGAATTTCGACCAATCGAAGACCTCTGTTTTGCATTACACATTTACCGTGTTCGTAATTGGTCGCTGCCATCGCGGTCTATCTTGAAGCATTGTATATAGACCAACAGTAGATCGACAAAGTGATTGAAAATTTCGACTTTTTTCTTGGGTTTTTCTATTTTTGAATCTTCTAAGGCACGTAAAGAATAAAGCGATAAATTTATATTATTGTAGCCATATTGACATTAACAATCAGTAATGACGCATTGCCGCTCAATTATCGTATAGCTTATTTCACATCTATTTCATACAAATCTAAAAGTTTTATCTATTTTGTGTTTATTTCTTTATCACTTACTTTGTGTCCTCTTATATTTCATGCTATATATTCACAGATTAATGGTAACTAACTAATTTTGGTGTTGTGTATTGTGCATTTAAGTATCTACTATTACACTCTTGAGATTGATATTTTGTAACTATAATGATATTTCGTAACGTGTTTAATATATATGCAGTATGTTCATATTTTTCATAGTTCATATTTATCCAGTTTTCTGCCCCTAATAATATTTACATTTTTATTTATTAATTTATTTTTGTTTTTTGTATTGTTCATAAAAATAACAAGAAGATAAACAACATATGATATAATGAAAGTATCGTTTCAATTTTTCGATGAAGTTAAATTTAATACAGTAGTACGATGTAAAGAAATATATTAATTTTAGTTATTAAAATAATCAAGGAAATAAAATAATATTTATTGTAAAGATATGAATGGGTATATACTCTCTAAGGGAATTTCAATTTGTTTAAAATTTAGAGTTATGTTGTTATGTTTTGTACCTTTAGGTTAGGTTGTGAAAGAGTTTAAATAAAGATTAATGACGGAAAGATACAAACATTTAATTGTAAAAAATGTACAAGATTTGTGAACGTCATAAGAGAATTTAAGTGATATTGGTGATTCGTATAATTTTACGATATTATTGATAACCAAAGTACGAATATTTACAAGTATTGATTCATTTTATATTTAATATACAATATCTTATTTGTAAGTATCGAATATTTTAAAACTATTAATTTAATTACTATTAATTTAAGAATTATGGATTATTATTTTATAAATCTCTTGTTAATACTAAGTGATATTTAAAAACTGTTTTACATATGTTTCAAGAAACGAAACTTCATTTATTTTTATTTTATAACATGTAAATGTTAATTTATAGAGGTGAAATATTTAAAAAATGATTTAAAAATGAGCACTTTAAACAACTCTGTTATAATCTGTTATGAAAATCCAAAACCAATGAAAGAAAAAGCATTTTCAAGAAAAAAGAAAGTACAAAGAAATGTAAAACGAACATTCTATGAAAGTCCACTGAAACATATCCAATTAAGGTGATAGAAAATGCAAAGAGAATTTGTACGATATGTATAAAATATAGACATATATATACTCACAAGTATTTGTTTTTGTAATTGTAGTAGCAAAAGATGGGCACAAGCACAAAAACGACTATTATTTAATACTAACCAAGTCTTTAACAAAAGAAAAGATTCTTTTTGCTTTGCAAAAGAGTCTTTACAAGATAGTGTTATTATTTTAAGCGATAATGAAAATGAATCAAATAATAAAGATGATGAAAGTAAACAAGAACTACAAACAAGAAAGAGATTCTTAGATTTATCAATAAATGGTGAAGGAAATCCTCATTGTAATTCAAATGAAACATTAAGTCAAACGAAAACTACAGTAGAAGGACCTCCAAGGAAGAAAAGGAAAAAGAACATTGTTGCACTATCAGAAAATAATTCAACTTGTCCTTCAGTATCTAATACAATTATTGATTTAGATGATGAAAACACAGGTAACAAATATGTTTCCTACAAAATAATAACATTTTTCTAGCTAAGAATATTACTGCAATTTAATTTTTTATAGCTTTGGTATCAGATTCTATAAATCAAAGTTTAGATGATATTGTTGTGGTATGGTCATCAACAGAAACTGTTCCATCACCTGCAGAAACTATTCCATCGTCTGTAGAAACTGTTCCACCATCTGCAGAAACTGTTCCACAATCTGTAGAAATTCTTGTGCCAAGTGTAAAAACTCCACCATGTGCAAAGACATCTCTACCATCTGTAAATCAATCAAAAGAAGAACCTATAAATCGAAAGAAGAATGACAGAATTTTTATGATAGATACTACTCCAAATAAAAACAATCTTAGTTGCTTACAATCCAATGAAGATATATTGCAACAATATGAAACAAATACTGAAAAGGATGCAAAAAACAAAAAAGTAGAAGAAGAAGAAAGCGCGAAAACTTGTTTACCTTTCAGCAAACGCAGATTGAAATTTCCTAAACCTCATAATATAAGCAAAAACATTATAATGACAAAACCAAAGACAACTCAAAGATTAAGAAATTTGAAACGATCAGTAACAAACTATACTACATCTACATTTACATCTACTACATCTACTATATCCACTACATTTAATACACCTGCTATATCTACTATATCCACTACATTTAATACACCTGCTACATCTACTATATCCACTACATATAATACACCTGCTACATCTACTATATCCACTACATTTAATACACCTGCTACATCTACTATATCCACTGCATTTAATACAACTATTATACCTACTATATCCACTACATTTGATACGTCTACTATACATACTATATCCAATACGTTTGATACGTCTACTATACATACTATATCCACTACGTTTGATACGTCTACTATACATACTATATCTAGTACAAGTACATTACCATTTGTATATAATATGCCGGTTGCATATAACTATCCTAATTTATATGAATTTCCTAATCCTGGATTTCAAACTACTTTTGAGCCTAGCTTTATATCATATCCTCAATTATCTACAACTGGATCATCTGTACCTCAACCACTTAGTAGCTTACGGGAAATAGTTATTGACGGCAACAATATAGCTATGGCGTATGATGATTGATTATTTGGAGATTATATTTAATTTATGTATTATAATTATATGTGCAGCAAAAATTTAATATTTTCTAGGTATCGTAAACATAAAATATTTGCGGAGGAAGGAATCCGGATAGTCGTAGAGTATTTCCAAAAGAGGGGTCATTCTGTTAAAGTATTTGTACCTCATTATAGAAGATCACTAAACCACCCATTACTTGAAAAGTTATACACAGATGGAATAGTAATTTTTACACCAAGTCGGGTTATCGGTGGTAAACGGATAACTCCTTACGATGATCGGTAAATTGTTTTTCTTTTTAGCTATTGTGAGAACTATTTATTTTATAAAATGGTATTCCTTATCGCTTCTAGGTATATATTAGAATATGCAACAATGTGTGGAGGTATCGTAGTTTCTTTAGACCAATATAGAGACCTATATTTGGAAAAACCAGAATGGCGCGATACAATTGAAAAAAGACTATTGATCCCAACATTTGTAGGAAATTATGTTATGTTTCCTGAAGATCCTTTAGGTAGAGGTGGTCCTACACTGGAAGAATTTCTAAGACATTGAATGTAAAATGTAGTAAAGGATCGATGTAAATAGAAATTTAGTTTATACAGATAAGTTTTTATATTTTCTAATTTAATCAATTTTCTTATTTAATTAATAATAAATTACAATACGTATATATGTGTATATACATATTGTAACTTATTTTATTTGTAATTACGAAAAAATTATAGATAGTATAAGAAAGATTAATACATGAGAAAATATTTGATTAACCTAATTGACAAAAGAGAGCAGCATTTTTTTATTGTAAAAATATTTACATCTGTCAATTATTTTCCAATTTATCTTTTACATGTAAGTGCCTAAGATATAAATTATTTCGTATAGGTAATATAGTGGGGTGAAATTATTGTATGCTTAAAAATAGTAAAATGAAAAAGATATTGTTTCTAAACCATTGAAATAATACATTATAAAATAATATATCATTATATTTAATATACAAAAATAGTCTAATATTTAATTAATAAATGATTATATATTAATGCAATATTTTATACACAATTAAAAAAATAGAAATTAATTTACAATGAAAATACAAAAAAGATTGTTTTAATATAAGGTTTTGGAAAAATACTTCAAGTTCATAAATGTTCATTGAGTTGTACTTATATACTTGACTTAGTTTCAAAAAAGTGTTATTTTTCTGTAAACATAAATTTAGATCAATATTAAGGAAATTCATTTGTTTGTTTAATTGGAAAATTAAGATCACTGAATAAAGAATCACTTTCAATAAATTATATAAACTAAATGTTAATTACTTATATACATGTATAAAAATCAGTAATTTTTTGGTGACATAGAATTCCACATGGGTTTCCAACACCATTTACGAGATTTACGAATACTGTCCATATTTTCTTGCGCTGTTTCGCGCGCTAATCGTTGCATTGGATTTTTGTCATCGGAATTATATTCTGAATTTGATAATACTGTTTCGTGTTGAAAAGCAGAAGTCACGCCTAAGGAAGAATATTTTATATATTTTACTATTATTATATATAAAAAATCCTAATAGAAAATATGCTCATATAATAAGAGAATAATTACTCGCTTTGGCAAATAATTTTTCTAAGACGTATTGATCATCTTCAATTAGTTTAGGTTCGTCTGTCAGAGAACGTTCAAGACGTCGTCCAATTAAATGTGAGACACGTTCTCCTTCAAATAGAGCTGAGATAGCACGCTCTTCTAATCGTCTTTTTCTTTTTCCTTTACAACGATTTTTATTTAATTTTGACAACGTATCTTCATTCATATTCACATTACATGTTACTGTTTCGTTACTTCTATCTAAAATTTCAGTTACCTTAGCATCATTAGATAGACATTGTACAGTAGCCTTCTTATTTGATGTTTCATGTATTTTAACATCAGAATTTGATCTACTTGTTAATGCATGATCTTCATTTTCCAGTTTATTATTTAAGATGTTGTCTGCATTGTATTCAATATTTTTTGAAATTTTATTTTGGATTTTGTTGTCATTAGTACTTTCTTGATTTGCAGAAGAAAGTATATCTTCATTTTTTTTATGAAGATTACTCTCGTTTTTAATACCTTTTTTTGTTAAATTATCCTTGAACATTTCATAATTGTGTTTTAAAATATCTTGATCAATATTATTATTATGGCAACTTGAAACATAATGATTCTCCGTAGCGTGTGCTATTTGTATTACAGGTGTAGAGTTTGAGGTATTTTGACTTATATTTTTACTAAGTGTAGATGCTAATTTTCGCATTTTTTCAATTTTATTAGATGAAAATTTGGTAGACGAAGAAACTAGTCTAGATTGTCCGAATAACTGATCTATTTCACTAGAATTATTATTGATAGATTCATTAAAATTAAAAAGTTCAACTAAATCGGAAGTTTTAAATAATCTATGTTGACGTGGATCTTCTAAAACCTTATTTGCAAGAAGTATTTTAAATATTTGTCTGTGATACATCTGAAACAAAACATTATCTCATAAATACTTCGAAATATTCACCAAAAGAAAAACTTAAAATTTTACCTTTTCTTCAATAGTACCAGCAGTAATAAGTCTATAAATGGTAACTTTTTTGTTTTGTCCAATTCTCCATGCACGTGCTCTTGCTTGAGCATCAGTTGCTGGATTCCAATCCGGATCATAAATAACTACTCGATTTGCTCCAGTCAAATTTACTCCCAGACCTCCAACACGCGTAGTTAACAAAAACACAAAATATGATGGATCCTGCACGAAAAGGATCAAATTACAAAAAGACTTAAAATATTAATAAAATGTATTTTCCGTTTATCGATATATATATATATACCTTATTAAATAAACGAATTGTTTCTTGTCGTTGTGACATAGAAGTAATTCCATCCATTCTTAAATAAGAATATTCTTCGCTTTGTACTAGAGATTCTAAAACATGCATCATCTGCAAATAAAACTTTGTTATACATTATTTTGTACATAACATATGTTTATAAACAATTATATAACTTATTTACTTGTCTCCCTTGAGTAAAAAGAAGTACTCTATGTCCCTGTTTCTTCCAAATTTTAAGAAGGGACCGAACCACTATCATTTTACCAGAGCGCTTCCAGTATCCAAATTTCTCCAATGCTTCATTTGATACATCAATGTCTTCATCTGAATCCTAAATATACATTTAATTAAATACAATGAATATTAGCGCGCTGCGTGATATAAATATTATAATATAAATTAAATTATAATTTAAATAAAATATATAAGTTATAAACTTACAACTGGATTTGTATAAAGAAACAAATCAGGATGATTACATATCTTCCTAAGCACTGATAATGCTATGAGGAGGCGAGCCCTGTATCTTCTGCTTACTGAATTACTCTTTTCATGCAAAATGAAACTAACATCTGCAGAACGCAAATATTCTTTATATAGTTCCTTTTGTTCTTCTGTTAAACTGCAAAACAGTACCTAAAAAAAACATGAATTGAGATATGAAATTATACATTCTTACAAAATATCCTAATGTGTAACAAACCTGTTCATTCTTTTCTGGTAGACTAAGATGATGTTGTACATCATTTTTTGTTCTTCGGAGCATATACGGTGTAATAGTATCTCTAAGCATTGTAGCGACCTGAAGCGCGATAGCTTCTTGCAAAGGAGAAGCATTTGTATATCCTCCACGAGTTATAGGGGTTGCACAATGCTCTAAAAATGCAGGTAAAGTGCCTAACTTGCCAGGTAGAATAAAATCAAAAAGGGACCATAGTTCTTTTAAGGAGTTTTGCATAGGGCTACCCGTTAACAAAAGTCGATGTGGTGTAGAGAATTCCTTTACTGCTTTACTGATCTACAAGAATTCAGTTGCAATTGCTTTTGTACCTAATTGTAAAATCGTCACAGATTAAAAGCAAGAAACTACCTTTGCTTGTGGATTTCTTATTTTGTGACCTTCATCAAGTATGACATAGTGCCATTGACTGGTTACAAGTAAATTTTTATGTATAAGCATACCAGAATAAGAAGTAATTAATACACCACCAGATTTTAAAGAGTGCATTAAATACTCTAAATTACCTGAAAAGATATTTATTAATAATATAAAAGTAATAAAATATCACATCATTATCATATATGTTAGTGTAGTAAGTAACAGATGATTTTATCTTACCATTATAAGTTCCACATTGATGTAGAACAGCCACTCTTAAAATAGGCCACCATTCATGAAAATGCTTTACCCATTGTTCCATTAGAGTAGCTGGACAAACAATTATAGTTGGTCCCAAACCTCTGAACCTATGAATAAGTAGTTATTATTAATTAAATATGTATTATGACTTTGTTAAAATAATCAATAAGCAGAAAGTATGTACCTTCCACCATCTGACAGTAATTCACTACAATCTAAACCTGCAAGAAATGCAATTACTTGAACAGTCTTTCCCAAACCCATTTCATCACCTAGTAACCCTCCTAAGCCACGAAGATGCAGTTCCCACAACCATTGTACAGACACTTTCTGATATCTAAAAAAATTAGTCAGTTTTATATATACACATAATAGATATATATATATAAAAATCAATCTTTTAATTATTCATACTTATATAACTTTTTCCATATAGATTGAGGAATTTTAAATAAATTATCTATTTTGTGTAATGGTTCATCCTTTGGATAACCACTTTTCTCTACCCTTTCTCTATACATCTCTTCATTTCCATCATCCAAAACTAAAATTCACATAATTCTCTATTAATAGAAGTGACATATTATAATGATTAATTTTAAGATAAATCACTATGTTTACCTCTTTTTGAATGAACAGATTTGGTAAGAGATTTTCTCTTTTTACATGATTTTCCTTCATCTGCTATAAAATTAAAAAGAAAAACGATGCTTTATTAATAAATATTGTTTCAAATTAAACTAGTGATAATATGTACCTGAATCTATTTGTTCATCACTCGGTACATATTCACTTTCAGAATCATTAGTTATATCTGCAAATTTAACGTTTGTTGTATTTTCAATCAATGTCTCTTTAGTATTATCTTTGGAACTATTACAGGAAATGAATTCATTTTTTGAATGTTTAGCCCCTTTGGTAGAATTCTCAACTTGATTAAACTTACTATCTTCTGTTTCATAATTAATGTCATTGTTTTTATTTAAGCCTTTTGATGTTTCAAATTCAGAAACTAATTTCTTCTTATTAGGTTTGATTTTTGTTTTTTTTACTATTTTAAATTCTTTAGGATGAGTATTTAATAATTTTGGTTTTTTAATTGTTATTGCGTTATTACTAGTATACTTAGATGCCTTTGAATTTTCTTTCAAACGTTTTCTTTGTTTGGCAAGTTCAGCCTGCTGTCGAAGGTATTTTTCAAGATCAAGTAAATGAGAGGATTTATTAAATGTCCTGAAAAATGAATATTAAGTTTAGTTTTTATAATTTTTACTTATAACAATTTTATTAATAACATATACCCTTTAGTTTTTAATAAATCAAACCGTTTTTCAATTGCTTGAAAGGGTGTAATCTCTCCAGTTTGAACTTGTTTTTCTAATTCTTTTTGTCCTGAACAATCTATAGTACCAGTTCCATTATCATTGTTTATTTCTTTTGAATCCTTTTTTGTTTTTATATTTGATTTCATGAAATTATCAATTTCTTTTGATGCTTCATTAAAAATGCTTTCCTCACTTCTTATTGACAAAACCTAATAATGTTTCTTTATTACTAACAGTATGATAAGAATAAATTAAATTTTATGTTACATATTGTATAATGGTATATGTTCGACTTTTTTAAATATTACAATTGCAGATAGTAAAAGTAATATATTATGTTTTATCGTTATATTTTAAATAAGATATAACATAAATTAAAAAGAAAGATGAGATAATTAACAAAAATGTTTTATATATTCTCTTCCGTTACAAAAATTTAAAAATATTCTAACTAAATCAATTTTATAATATAACCTTCTCTCTCAAACTGTTATCACTCTCATTTACGTGTATACCATTAAATTTTTCATTATCAAAAACTTGTTCTTGATCATCACTTTCCATGACTGCGATAATGAAATCAAATGATACCTTCACGTGTTACAATATAATCTGTGATAAACAATAATCAGAAAGTGGCAAAAAATTGAGAAAATGTAGAATTTTAAGAACTATATCTTAAATGGCTTTAATTTTAAATTATTAATTTTTCTGATAGAATATTTGATAAATAAACATTGTCATTCAACTTGCATAATATTACAATCAATGGAAATAGATATAACTGTTGTAATGCCTAGCTTTACCGGCATATTAAACGTTATTTCACGTAAATATTGTTAGATGGTAGCACTATAAATATAGTATCAGTACAAATTATGCAGATCAAAATCATCAGAATATAAAAAATGTAATATACTCGCGAATTTAATCGCTTTTAATATTAAAATAAAGATTCAGGGTGACAGAAATAAATTTGGAAACACTATAAATTCTTATGTTTTTATTTTATTTTATTTCCTAAAATTTAACCATAGGCGGCTAACATATGAGCCAGCTATAAAATATTTAAATACTATAATTAAAAATTTTGCCTAAGAAGAATAAAAATCAAATTGCAAGGAATTGACGGGAAATCGTCTTCATTCTCTTAAAAATGCATGAAAATGTTTTTAAAAAAGCAAGTTAGTTTTAAGCAAAATTTTAATAAAATTAATTAGGTCCAAACCCATCTTGGAGTAACGCCTTTAAATTCGAAAGAGTCCGGGTGACCTACATGCGAAATATTAGGAAAACTTTTCGACCATTGGAATGGTGTTCGCGATTGCAATGTAGATGGCCCGGAAGTAGCTTCAAAGCTTTTGAGACCATCCGCACAAATTGCTAAAATCTTTGTATCTATAATACCATACGGTACAGGTATATCCTCCAAGTCACCACGATATGTCAATTCCCGCAACTGATTTGTTTTTGAATTTTGTTCCTCGGAAGTGCAACCTTCCTGGCTGCATCCACGCATTAAGTTTCGAAATTGCTCGAACGTAGTGATATTCTCTTGTAAACGCGTTAAACGGGTTTTCAAAAGATCTGCATCCTTCTTGACAGGCCGTACGATGTCGTTGATATTTTGAAAATTCGATATACCAATATACGATATGAAGCCGATTTTCTTAAACTTCTCGGTGTAATTCATAGCAACGGTGATGCGTGGTAGTTGTTCCACTAATAATACAGTCATGGAACGTGGCTCAAAACTGATCCATTGTAATGCAGAAGCTCCACCATTTTGATGAGATATAGTGTCAAACCAAGATTGACTGTTCGTTGCTAGTCGATTTGCTGCCATTAATCTTACAGTTAGCATTACCTATAACATTATTATTATTACTTAATAACTTTTTGTACATAAAATAAACTATATATATGGTGCACCTGTATATCATGTACGAATTGGCATCATGACGAATCTTTTCATTCTGTCATAAAGAATCGTCTCATACTTGCTTGCACATGATATTCAGGCGCATATTATGTGAATTTAACAATAAATTCATACATGATCTTTTGGATACAAAAGACTCCACTCATTCTGATTCGTTGCTAATAAAGATGTTCCAGTAATAATCATTTCATGATTTTCTCCATTTATTAAATAGAATTCATCGCGGGACGATAATGCTCCAGGATAGGATGAGAATACAATTGATCGACCCGGAATTAATGCATCAGTTTTTGTCGTAGGTAGCACATGATAGCCAAATGTGTATTTTTTTAAGAGCCTTAACATTTGAGTGTATCTATAAAATAAGAAATAAAGATTTGTAATTTATTCGTATTAATTTCTATCATTTAATAAAGTATACATTTAAACATATTTACATAGTTTGTAGTTTTATATAATTTAAGTAATTACACCCACGTTTATTATAATTATTCTTGCAGCATGAAAATACAAAGCTTATGTTAGTTTATATTTGAAATTCTTAAACAAATTGATTAATATAAGAAATATATAATGATTCACTTACGGTGCTGATGTATGTTGATTGATTGCAACTAGAGGTTCCGAATTGTCTCTTGCAAGAAATTTGAAGGTGATCATAGAACTTACTACGGAATTGGAAATATTGAATACTTGTTGGAAACCAGATAAATCGGAAGTCAAGGCGAGCCAAAGGAAATCATCAGATTCCAATGATACTGACACACGACTCCGACGTACAGCAAATTTCCAACCAGCTTCCAAACCATCTAATTGGGCATAAAATAATCGTACCTAAACAAAAATCAATTTTATTTTATTTTATTAACATATTTTTTATATTTTTTAATATTTAGTATTTTTTTTAGTTATAGTTTATTTTGTCATCTTTTAAAACTACTAAGAATATGATTTATTATTAAGACAATAGGATAATTGTGTACCATATGCCAAAAAGGATCAGTAGACTCCGTCAATTCAGCATGTTCACGAATGACGGCAGTGTTGTCTCGAAGATATCGCATTAGCTTTCGGCACTCAACGGGTTTTGCTTCGCATTTTGGCTTTATAGTGTTGAACCAATGATGATGAATTAATTGCCAAGTTAGACTACCTTCCAACAGTCCGGCGGCATAAGCTTGCACAGTATCTGGGTATTTTGATGATGTTTCTATTTCAATATAGGACCATCTGTAAAAATTATATTATGAATCATTTTATCTCTTGATTATAGATATATATATACTTAACATACAAATATTATATTATATTTGTAATATTAGCTTTATACATATATTTTTTATATTAACTTCATGTATGACATTGACTTACCCATGCTCGAAAATTTCAGTTTTGTAATAGGCTCGAGCTGCATGCAATGGTATAGCAGTTAGATCATTGCCTTGGCCCCAAAACTCAATACGATATCCTCCTTTACGGTTCCATAATACGGTGGCTGAATAGATTCCATCTTGTTCGACACTGTTAACATACGATAGATAGGTAATTAGAAAAGTTTAACTGGTTTATCTGTGCACATATGAAATGAATATATTAGACAAATGATCTGAAATGCCCACATAATTGACAACAAAATAAATTTTAGTTTTAACTTCTACGATTAGAAATTATCGTTAATAATTAATGATCTGATTATAAGAGAATTAAAAATTTATTATGCGTCTATGTGAAATATGCAAAGTATACATTATACATATCAATATCCTTCAAATACAGAACCTACTTCTAATTGCAAATCCTGATTGCAATCACATGTGTAATGTATGCTACATTATTCATTTATATCGAACTTTAGAAACGTAGGCAACTCATGAAACTCATTAAAACCAGTTTTTAGTAATTCTTTACACAAATACGGGCGCGCGCACGCGCACACATACACACACACACACACTTAAAAATATCTTAATTGCAATACGAAATATTTTTCCCTACTAGTTCATACGTACACTTTTTGAAACAATTAATTTCATTTAGATTACATATCAAGTTATATAATAACATAAAAATCTGCTTGAATTGAATTAAAATTAAAGTTACAGTACTCGAAAATTCAGATGCCATCTATACAAATATATCATAAATATTTTCCAAAAATTTTACTTAACTAAAATAATACATATATATATATATATCTGAAATGAATAACAGGCAATTAGATAACAGCGACGTCGCATAATACAGATCAAAGGACAATAATTCATAAAATTAAATAACAAAAATAATAGTACAAATATATTACAAAATAACAAAAAGATATTTAATTAAAAAAACTAAGAATAAGGCATATTTCAAGAATTTATGTAGATCACGTGCAAATGATAATGACCGGTGCAAATACGACAATGACAAACTTATGACAATAAATAAAGTAGTTTTTATTATCTGTTCGGCGAAATTATCGTTTGCCGCTCGTGCACGCGGCAAGCAAGATAAACCGCGTGTTAAGTACGTAAAGGCTTTGGTACGTCGGAAGCGCAACGTGTGCACACACCAGCCATGCTGTGATAGCGACAAGCGCGAATTCGAGAAGCCAGACGTTGCGTTACTCGATCCTATGTCGCGACCGGTCCTATCCAGCTTGTTACCATCGAAATGCTGATGCTTCCGATCGCTTCACTTACATTGCTGCACGCGTTTCACATGTGTCGAATGCGGTCGGAGTTATCGCAGGAACGTTGATCTTTCAAGCAAGAGCACTTGTTTCTTGATAAAAAATCACGACATCCGTTATATGTATGTATATTGAAATAGCTTGATATAGATCGATATTTGATTTATGGCCCATAGTGATTTAAATAAGATGTACATAGTTGCATTGAGTATTAATTTTTAATCTGTATATGCTCCAACGTTAGGTGAATGTTATCAATTTGGTACTATTTCAGTTAATGAATGCTATAATGCTTTTAAATATTAGATTATTATTTTTGCGCTTTTCATCTAAATATAAATCATAAATTATTGTATTATCTTTTGGAATACTTTTCATACCTTTCATACTTTTTTTATATTTACATTCCATATATTTTTGTAACATTTGTATTTTTCTTATAATTACCTTTTGTCAGGACAGTCTAATTTAAGAATATTTATAAATATTAGCCATGTCATGATTATTCCTATTTAATCCTGATTTCTATTAAAGTGATATAGTGAATTAATGAACTTACTGTCCGAATTCACCGAGGATTATGGCCCCGACTCCTAGTAAAGCTACGGCAATTAGGATGTAAGTGGAGATGCGTGTCTGCAGCCAGGAGGCTCCTACTACCTTCAGCATGGCTCATCGGTAAGCTATACACCTTGGTTACGAGAAGAGAAGAAAGCAGAAAAGCACGAATTTCGCGTTCTCAACCCATCGATTACAGAAGCTGGTCTTCGGCCTCCTCAGGCGTTTCAATAGCTGCCAATACGCGCTTGTCTCGTGATTACTGAAACAGTTAAACAATTTCCAATTCAGTCAAAATATTCATTTCTATTGGAATTATCTACATATATATTCCACCATATCATTAAAAGTCACTATATTATTAAAAGCTTGATGAGAGACTTATCTATTTTGCACAGTATCTTGTTTTTCATGATAGTCATCGTAAGTTCTCTAAATCTATATCTATATTTAAAATTTTCCTGTCTTGTAACATAAAAAGAAAGTCTATAATTTTATCATAGAATACACGTTTGAATAACAGTTATTTGAAGATTCTAGTTCAGTTACTCTGTTATACTTTGTTTATTTGGACATTATTACAAAACAATTGCCATTTATATGCAATGAATTATTATAGAATCAAGGATAAAATTAATTGACCGCGTAAGAATCAGATTTTGTCTTCTATAAATTATCCCATGGTCCATCGTTCATTTGTCGCTTACAACACGGATCACTTTTATCGCCGCTATATGTTTTGTACCGGCATAAGACAGGAATGAGACGGAGGCTAAAGTCGAATTCTCTTTGAGTTTAGCATTTGGCACTTGTAATATGCATGAACTAATTGATAAACCTACAAAATATACGTTTACTATTGATACCGTGGATTCTCTATAAATCGACGCATTTTTTTCAGAGCATGATGATGGAATATAAATATGGGACGACTTTTTTGTCAGTTACCGGTTCATTTTCAATTCTCAAGCATTCTTAAAATTTTCACAAGAATCTATCAACTATATGTAGAAGTACACACTCTCTGGTTTGTGATCTCTACAGAATTATTTATTATAATTTAAACAGGAAACAATGGTTATTTAACGTGAACTTAATGCAGTAATTAAGTGATTTAACTAAGATAACTTGAATTAATGATTCACAACTCTGGCTACAACTCTTAGTATAACTCTAATCGCAACTGATTAACGGCTACCTTTTATACCACGGTTTTGGTACTCCTAGCATGCAGATGTGGATGATCCATGGTCAAGTATAGCTTTTTTAATTATCCCGTGTCATAAAAGGCCACGGGTATATGACCCATCTTTCCCTGGCCTGCCAACACTTTTATTGTTTTTTATCTGTAGTACATCGCGATTTTCTCCCCGATACTACATATATATATTAAGGATATAGTATTGACATCTTTGTAAATTTAAAAGAAGATAATATTACGCAGTTTTCTATTAGTTTCTGACTTTCTTCTCAACGCTAACAAAACACTGATATGACTCTCTAAAAAAAAAAAAAAAAAAAATGAAGATCAAGGTCATTTTATTGATTGATAATCATTATATTATCATGTTGTATTATGAATACCTTTATGGCAAAATATAATACAATATCAGCTTCTATGTGAGAGAATATTGAATTAAAACTTTTGGTATTGACAGCGCTGTTTTTATGCAGATATCTCTCCAGGCCATAAAAGACTAGCGAATGATCTTAGGAACTTGCAAATTGCTGATGAAGGTTAAGGTCTAGGTTCGTTCACAGCATTTCAAGGATTTTGCGTTGATATTTGCAATTAGATGTGTTTAGTTCCTTTAATTATCGTTCATTCGGCGAACTAGGCTTGTAGATAGTAACTTGTTATGTAATTGTAAAACACTTATCTGTAAAAGTTAACGGATAAATTTGCCATTAAGCATAGCGTTAGATTTAGACAAATATCTATGTCATAATATATAATTAAAAAGATAAGTATAAATTGAAGTAACATGTTAGAAAACATTTTAGATAAATATTGTTAGAAGTTTCTATATCCTATTAATGATATGAAAGAGCACAACAAACAACATATTGCATATATAGAGTAAAAATTTGTTCTCAATAGTTATGTATTACACACACTGTTCCTTTAAAACGTTAACTAAGATTCATGTAAGTATTTCTTTTAAATACTAACTTTTAATGAAAGATATATATGCATATTGTATAAAAATAAATTCGTACTAACACTTAATAACACTGCAAAAATATTGGCAAGTACAATGAAGAGGATTATTATAATTCAATTGCAAAACTCTAAAACTATTCTTCAAACGGAGTTACAATCTTCTTCTTCTAAAAAATAGCTTCTTTTCTTAATACATTATAAATTTTATTGTCTTTTTTCAATAATTATTAATGTTTTGATCGTTAATGATAGTATCATCGTTCATAAATGAATCTCGGGAACTGAGCCAATAGGAATTTTCTCGTTACTGTCAGAGTTCACTTGCATCCGACAACTATATGTTGAATTGTTTTCTGCGACGTATTATCTTTACAATTGACGTATTCTATAGCAAAATGTAAATAAATTTATCATCATTCAAGCTCATAAATTGGATGAACATTGACTTCGAGAGATTTCTTGCTTGCAATGCAATTGCTGAAACAACACTTTCTTTTACAAAATGTGACTATGGAAATGGATAAAAGATATTATGTTTTAAGTAAATATAATAAAAATTCGGAAGGAAAATCATTTTAAATTATTTTGTTTTTTTTAAAGAATTACGTCTTCTGTATTATAGAAACGAAATATTTGGGACCTTCTTTAATAAAAATTATTTTTGACTGTATTATCAAAGAGATTACTATACATATGATCAGAACAATCTTTTTGCAATATCTTTATATTTTTTTATATTCAATTTAACAACTGCTATTAACGATAAGAAGACGACGATGGTTATTAAAAATCGTCTTATACCAAAAATTGTTCTCTTATATTTATTTTTTCAATTCTAAGACATGTCCAAGAACGCATAACAATATTTCTATATAATATGATATTAAATTACAAGAAATTTTTATATACGAATTTGTTTAAATAATTACTCATTAAAATCCAGATAAAAAAATGATAAAAGATAATAATAATCACACTTTCTTTAACGACTCTTTACGACCAAATCCTTACTAAAAATAGTATACTTCACTAAAAGATTAAAATAAACCAAATATTTAATAATTACTAGTGTACTTTTGCATCAAAAGACATTTTGATATATATTATATAGAAAATTTGAACATCTACTAATCCTGATGTAAATTAGAATTATCAATATGTTAAGTAACAATGGAAACTTTAATAAAAATATAATAAAACAGTCCTGTGACGATTCGAAAAGCACAATAAGCTTTTTTTTTATACTACATATACATCCTCCTATCCTTACAATAGTTATTTTCCAATCGTAAATCTTGTATCATAATTGAATAGCAAATAAAGTTTTTTCATAGAATTGGGTGTGCCAATCGGAAAGATCTATTAGCATACTCTAAATACGCTCAATTTCGAGTGAATGCATAATCTATAATAATTTACAATCTTTTCTGCCGATTGAAAATATTTAAAATGGATAAGCGTAGTACGTCAAACTTAACGATTTTAATTAGCAATTGGCTAGTACAAATATCCACGCGCTTATATATTTAAATTTAGTCACTTTGGTATACGATGTTATAGATCATTACAATTCATGTTTCCACGTGTGAATGGCATCTTTGTACCTCATAATCATAATTATGTGAAGTAATGACGTTCTTCAAGATGGAAAAAATATGTGGACCGTAAACATTGTGGTGGAATTACATTGGTATTAAGTAAAGAATGAATATAATTAGTAATTAATTATATAAATATTCTTATCAGATTTTCTGGCTAATTACAAAGAATAATTAATGTAAAAAATGGTGATATAAAAAGTAAATGTTTCTATATTTATTGTTGAGTTAAAATTTGTATAGGAATTTAGAAAAATATTTAGTTTCTAACTTTGTGACAAAGGTGTAAAGTTCTGAATATTATTGCAAATCTATATATTGAATTAAGTAGATTTAGTAGCGCGATTACTTTTACAGGAGATAATGCATTATATTAGTTTATGGTTTTAAACATATTAACCGGAAATATAACACATGAATAGATACACTGGCAATTCGAATCAAATCAATGTATTGTATAGAGTCACGATTTCTTCGACCTCCTTATCATTCGCCAATTATTAATCTGAGTCATCGTTGCACACTTTGACGTGGGATTCTAACTTGCAATTATCGAACGACCTGAATAAACATATACTACATGAAGAATAATATAATATATACATTACGTCTTTTAAATTCATTTTAGAGTCAATGAATATGAATAATGTACGTATGATTATGTATGAGTACAAGTATGAATAATAAAGTAAATAATGTTTACACCAATTTGAAGTTACTATATTTCACACGAATAGAATGTAGTAATTTACTCTTATTTAAAGAATGTTCAATAAAACCACGATATACATATAAGTTGCCATGACACGAACAAATTTATGAAAACAACTGTACCTCTCATTCTAAAGCCTCAAACAGGAAGCAATATAGCATGCAAGATAAGAACTGTGACAAATATTTGTAAAAAAACTGGTAAATTTTTATATTTAAATTCATATTTAATTTTTTGCTAAGCTAATAAATCTGTTCTAAATGATATGAATACAAGAATAAAATCCAAAAATCTAAGAAAATAAATTATACACATTCCTTTGCTAAACGAGAAATAAACTCTGATTTTCACTTCAAAGAACTTGCAATGTACGAATCTCATAGCCAATTCCACACGACATGAGAGCGCGGCAAACAAGTTACATGCAACCACGTGAACAGACTACCGTCGCGGCAGCTGTGTATTTCACTGCAGAAAATTAAAACTTAAAAGTTCCATAAAGGGAACAAATATAAAAATCAATATTCTTTATAGAAAAACTTCACATGAGAAAATGTAATAATATTGAGAAACAAGAACATTTCTATGAATCGCAAACAATTTATCAATCGACCGTCTCGGAATATTTCTATTCAGTGTGCGCGCCTGAGCCATACACGCTCTCGTGCATGTCTCTTTTTTTCCTCGTATGAATTTTTCGTTCAATCACTTACCAAGAGTAATGGAATAGATTCTGAATTGAAGCGCGTCGAACACGGGTAGAAAATCAGTCATTCGTACGGAGATTACATTCCTTTGGCGTGCTTTTTTGCCGCGACTTTACGACGTGGACCAGTTGCTCCGACACTGAAGTCCAAGCGCGAGCATACGCTGCTTCTCGACTGACGCGGCAACCCGTCAACCAGAATTTCGAGTACTATAAGTTGCATATTCCCTTTCCACCTTCCAAGCCAACCGGCGTCGACGGCCTTTGCTATGTCGTTGCCACTGCTGGGTCACGTTGTCGCGGCACCCTGCACTCGGATTGATACGCCCCGTTATCAATTCGCTTTATCATTTTCAAGTTTCCGTATATTGGCGCCATTCCTAAGCAAAATGATTGGTGTAAAACGTAAGATATTTTAAAATTATATAAGATATTAGATACATCTAGATTCTAGATATCTGCATTAACAAACTTTTTATATTTTTATTTAATTGTATTAACATATGTGAATGCTAAAATCAAATATTATATAATTAATTATATTGCTTTTAATTATACACTCTGTAACTATTTTGGAATAATATATGAATATATTGTAGCCCTACCGATTTTATCAAGTTATCAATGTTTTTGCGATTTGAAAGATAAGATATATAAAATGATGCTAATGTATACATACAAAATAAATAGAGTTCTGTCTTTGAGAGAGTTCTGAGAATATATTTATTACATCAACGATGAGAAGTTCTACGTGTTCTACCAATACTTTATCAGGACATCAGTTTTGTAAGATTATGTAAGTTTTTCAAATACTTTGAGTCTATAATATATATATATATATATTCTCTTTCAAGTAGTAGTTCCAAAATTGATAAAGTGTCCAATAATTTCTAAAAAATAAATGAAATTGTTTTTATTTAAACATCACAAAATAAAATGCTTGAAAATCGATATAATTATAAATACATATGAAATAAATCGTATCTATACTGTACTGAGAACTACATAGCAGTTGACTAATACACAGCTCTTTAGCAAGACAGTCATCACTGTTGAAACTTAATGAGTTTTAATTGGATGTAATTGAAAATTTTAGTCATCTCGCAACTGTGACTGACCGAATAAAGGCATAGATGCACTCTGTTTAACTCGATTACACAAGAAATGATGCTAATCCTTTGCAACGTATTTGCTGTCATAGAAACGGAATCCAGAACGAAACGTTCTAACATAGTGACAATAAGCCGTGTTATTCAATAATAAAGATTATATGTATGGAACACCTGCGAACAACAGTTTCTCTTATAATGAGTTCTGTGTAAGATCGACATTTTCCGGTGACGTAAGATTCTTGCATCGCAATTGTTATCATTTTCCAGCTTCCCATAGTTTGTCATTGTCTTTTCTTATCGTATGAATTATTTTATGCTTGTTATTTCGACAAAGAATTTAATAAATTTTCTTAATAATATCGTGAGTCAAAGATTTCATATATCATGTTACGTGAATCATGTAGATAAATATTAAAAGTACTAAAAATAATAATACTCTTGAGATACTAAGAAATATTCGAGACATTTGATCTGTCCATTATTGTACGCGCAAGCACTCGTCAACTTTTCATCATTCAGTGACTATAGTCGACCTTCCACTTGAGGAATTTTATGCTCCCACGTTTGAACTTTCATTACTGTTGTAAATTTAGTTATAATTACCGCTTTATCTGCTACTGTATAATTAAACAAATTTTACTACGGTTTTATTTTTCAATATTAGTTGCTCAAATGTTTCTTTTCCTTCTTCTTGTCTCTATTTAATTAGTATATCTACGTTCAAAAGTTCCATCGTAAACTTCTAGAAAACACGGCGTTTTTTAAAATGCAATAATAAGATAAGATACGCAATTTTCAATGAGTCAGAAATTGTACTGAGTGCTCTAGAGGCGTTTATGAAAACTATCGCTGTCATTTCAATAAAACAATTACGTAATATAGGATTGTGAACGCTTTTAACTAGTTGAAATGATAAAAATTTTCAATTGTAATTCAATCCAATCTTGTTGACTTGTTTGCATCTTTCTTTGAAAAATCTGAAAATACCATTTTTGTCAATTTTAAACGATCTAAGAAATAAGAATTAATGGAAATTCTAAGAAAAATATAGGAATAGAGATATTTTGGTTATTCTTCGTAGAAATGTTATACGAATTATCTATAATATTCAAACCAATATTTCACAATTCAGTACTATTCTTCCACAAAGTTGCCATCAATGGTTGACGGAAACTGAGATAATCCTGAATATATTCTACATTTCTGAAAATAGATTATCTGCGTATACAACAGTATTTCTCAACAAGGAGTTCTTCCTAATTTTACACGTCTGACACATTCAATAAGATGTATAGTTACTACCGGCGTATGAGGTAACCTTTCTTAACTTAACCTCCTTTAGTTCGTAGCATTTATTACATATTTTTCAGTCAATGCTTTCCCCTATGTAAAATATATAACATATCTAATATAGTAAGGCATTTCTGATGAAGAAACAATCTAACTAACGAATTAAAATGAAATGAAATGAAATGGAAAAATAAGATTTGTTAAATATGGAAAATTTACTATACTTTTACTATACTTTACGGACAATGCATTTATTGCAGTTTACGTTGGTGCAGGCTATTCAGAAGTTAAGGTGCTCGGCGAGATCGGATACTTGATGCGCCGACAGGTATGTTTGTGAATCCGTGAAAGCAACGGACCGTTAGCCAAGAAAGGATTTAAGACATTCATTGATCCAATGACTACTGCACAATGACTCGCTGTTGCTTCAACAGCTGGTTCTAAGAAGAAGTGCAGGGAGCATTTATACAAGTATTAATTAAGAAAACAGTACTTTTTAGTAACATTTATATTTGATAGCTATAATGAAATTAAAGGAAATTATTGCATAAATAAATAAAATTGTAAGAAATTATGTCCAATAAAATTATTAAGAATTATTATGCTCAATTATTTTACATTTGTCACTGGCAGAATTCATAAAAAACACTTAGTTCATAGCTTATAAAATTACATATCTGAAAAATCACATAGCTTATAACATCATATACCTGAAACTATACAAAAAATAATGTCAGGGAGATGTATAAATGTTATTATATCATTATAGGCTAAGAATAAAACAATCTAACCTATGTAAAAATAAATAAATTTTCTAATTATCTCCATATTCCGGAAATTTTGGTAGTTAATTTGCAGCTAGATAATCCAATAATAGAAAGGAAAAATAGTGAAACGCAGCAGTGCCCTAAAAAATAAGTCATATTGAAAATCAATTTCGACACTTGTGTCACGTGACCTAAGCTATTTATTCGCATCAAATAAAGCCTCTCGCGAAAATTGTTCTCGCAATAAGAGCCGCGGAATTTCTTGATTGCAGCTGGAAGGAAAAGCACGCGCCATGACTGGAATGTAATATACACCCTCTGGCATTCGATTATTATCAAGATATTTTCTCGATGTTCTGGCATCTTTTTTCTTTTTACCTGTGAGCGTTATCTATCTAATGCGAATATATTAACTCATTAAGAGTCGACGTTGCGTTAAAGTAACATTTAATTGCAATCTTTTTTAACATTTTACATTTTCAAATTCTGTATCTCAACATTGTGGTTATGAAATTCAATTTTTGTTTAATATCTTTCTTTCTTTTGGTATCTTTTCTTTAAACTTTCTAGTTTTATAAACTGTAAAGCAATTAACGTATTTATAACGTTATGATAAACTGTTTCCTGGTCTTTAATGAGTTAATTTGACAATTCACAACTTTTTACCTACGGAGAAGAATGATATAAAATAGATATAAAATGATATAAAATAAAAGAGGATATGTGTAATCAATAGTAGGCATAACACTTCTTATGTTATAATGAAGTTTGATATCTATTTTGATATGGAGTATATCTTGTTTCCATGAATTTTATTAAGGAAAAATCGGAATTAGTCGAACTTGGCCCCGAGTAGAGTGATTTTCAGTTTATTGGAAATTGATAACCTGTGTAATCTACTTTCGAGTAAATGGAGATAACGAAGCCAGGGGAAAGTGGATGTAGGTAGAAAAATATAGATTGCTTGAATAAGAAAACTATGCTATTAAAAACATTAGAAATTAATATTACGATGTCATCTAAAATTTGTTTTAACAATAGATATGTCTTCATCGTAGATTTAAACTTACATATTTTTTCTATTTATTGTATTTTAAACTTTAGTATGCAACATATACAAGGTTAAACTAAATTAATATTTTTATATATCCTTATCTGTATAATTTTCTTCGGTAATTAGTACTTACATTTTTGCTGCAGTTCTTCTAACTCACAAGCACAATTTCGAAGTAGTATTCACATATGCGCATGCGTATCTATTACAAACTTAGTATATATAAATTTTATGACATTAAAAGAATTTAATCATTTGAATACGCACCTTTTTAATTTTCCTTACACTTTTTACGAGCTAAAAATCACTACGTGTTTGTTTACTTAGCTTTTTTTAATAAATGAAATGATTGTGTGTGTACATGTTATGATGTAGTACCATCGCGCATGAGCGCCGCAGAGAATCGGCGGCAAACCAGTGTTATACGAAGTCTTCGTCTTTTCGAATCATTTGGAACCTGTTAGTAGAAATTGGCGATAGGAAGGTGAAGGATCATGGAAATATCTGCGAAGCTAGTTCAAAATTGAGTAAAAGACATATAACGTCTGATAAATTATAAATCAGAAACGAGTGATTTTTCAAGTAGAAAATCCACTGATTTTAAAATCTAAGATGCTTTTGAAGATTTATTTACTAATCTCGTTTACAATTTTAAAAGATGTATCGTGTTTATCCTGGCATGATCATCATCAGAATAACGAAGACAGTTCGAACAGGAAAAATGTTCATACAGTTCCGCTTGGTTCAGGAGCCACTTTTCATTGGAGGTATATTTTTATAACATTAATTGAATTTAATGTCAACAGATACACCGAGTAATAATTACAAAATTGAAGAATAATTTTTTTAGGGTTGATTTTATGAGCGAAATAATAATTGCGGAAGTCCACTATATAGGTGTCGACAATACTTGGTTTGCCATCGGTTTCTCGAATTATGGTGAATTAAAACCTGCCGATTATTGCGTTCTGTGGATTGATTGGCACCGACAAATTCAGTTACAGGTAATCATAAAATACATTTAACGATTACACGAGAAAACACGATAAGTCTATTTTTATCGATTTTATAATTTTTATATCAACTACATTATATTGTAATTTCAGGATGCGTGGGCAGATGAAGAAGGAAAATTAAACCTCGACCTGCAACAGGATTGCGAGAACTTCGCGTGGAGAAGAAGAGGAAACGTCACAAAGTTTACCTTCTCCAGGAAGTTCGATACTTGCGATGAAAATGACTACATCATGGAGGTAAATTAAGTATGAAATTAATAAAAGATATTAGTCATTTGATTATTTTTCTTCGACATAAAAAGATATTTGGAAATTCGTAGAGAGGTACCACGCACTTGGTGTGGTTAGAAGGTTTGGGACCACTGTCGTCCTTGGCTGGTTTACAAGTATCAGATGCAGAAGCTTCTGGCATGTCCAGAACAGAATTGATCAGGGTACTCCATCAGAAACCGACATTTCCACCGGACGCCTGGCAATTGGAAATGTTGGCTGATCATGTAAAAGTGCCAAATAGGGAAACGACTTATTGGTGTCGCATACAAAAATTACCACCCGTTTTGTCTCAAAAGTGAGTCTATTAGACTGCAACAAAATTCGCCAGAATTAATCTTTCATCGAACTATTATTTCTAGACATCACATTCTGCAGTTTGGCCCAATCATACAAACGGGTAACGAACACTTGGTTCATCATATGGAAGTTTTCCATTGCGCTGGACCAATGGCTCTTGAAATTCCTATGTACGATGGTCCTTGTGATGGAGCTGATAGACCGGAAAGAACTCAAGTGCGTTAAGCTTCTTAGACAGATTTTTTCATTTATGCCTTTAAAAAATAATTAAATATGTTTTCTAGAATCATCTTATTTTTTACTCCGTTTTTTAGGTATGTAAAAAAGTCTTGGCAGCATGGGCAATGGGAGCAGATGCTTTCGTTTACCCAGAGGAAGCTGGTCTTTCGATCGGTGGCCAAAATTTTAATCCATATGTCATGTTGGAAGTTCACTATAATAACCCCGAACTTCAGGATGGGAACGTCGATTCTTCAGGAATTCGTTTTATCGTTACTAGGAGTCTTCGCAAATATGACGCCGGTGTAATTGAACTGGGTTTAGAATATACTGATAAAATGGCAATTCCCCCACGACAAGTAATGAATCATTGCACATATAATTAATCAAAGATATATGCGCAGATATATATTATAATATACGTTACTAAAATCGGAATTAATAACAAAATCTTTGTAGGAAGCCTTTATTTTATCAGGACATTGTATACAAGAATGTACAGGTGTTGGTCTCCCACAACAAGGAATACATATTTTCGCATCCCAACTTCATACACATTTAACAGGCGTAAAAGTTGTTACTCGTCATATTAGAGACGGAGAGGAGTTGCCTCTGTTAAATTATGACAATCATTATTCCACTCATTTCCAAGAAATTCGTCTTTTACCGAAACCTGTTACCATTTTGCCTGTAAGAATTAAAATCTAATACTTTATATATTTCACGTGTACTGCATTATATTATGTACATATAATAGATTTTAATGTAAATTAATGATAGGGAGATTCGTTAATAACAACTTGCACATATAATACGATGGATAGGGAGAATATTACTCTTGGTGGATTCGCCATTTCCGATGAGATGTGTGTGAATTATATTCACTACTACCCTAATGCTCGATTAGAGGTATGAAATATTAATATTCTTTTATAAAAAATTATAAGATTATAAGAAGAATTATAAGAAATATTTAATCTGTTTTAGGTTTGCAAAAGTGCTATTAGCGACGATGCACTGAGAACTTATTTCCGGTATATGAGGGAATGGGAAAATCAACCAACTAGTGTCGATAACGGAATTTCTGCAAATTATGGAAGTATAGAATGGACCAAAGTTCGTGTACAAGCTTTACATGATTTATATGAAGCTGCACCATTAGGTTCTTAATTATTTAATTTATTAATGTATTAAGCATCTGAAGTTTGATTTTGATATTTCAATTGAAAATTTTCATCTATATTTGATCAGGAATGCAATGCAATGGCTCTGATGGATCTCGACTTCCTGGATTATGGGACAACATACCAGCCACACCGGTCAAACTACCCTTACCTCCACCGGCTCGAAATTGTCCACACTCGTCGTTAAGACAAGAAATAATAAATTCTATATAAAATTCTTTTTCTGTTACATACTGCTATCTATTTTCGAAAATATTAACGAAATCAAAATTCATGTCTACGGATTATACAACAAGTCTGAACATTAGTGAAACATAAACGAAATAAAGTATAATTATAATTCATATGGATTTACAATGGTTTCCATAAATCTATAAACTTATCAGCTTACGCATAAAATATTTTACAAATAAAATACTTCGTTACACACATTATTTAACAGCTCTTTCACTTTATCTATATTCTTTTAAGACTGCTTCATTTAATTACATAATTTTAAAAGAATATAGTTTTTCAAAAAAAAAAAAAAAAAAAAAAGAAAAAAGAAGAAGAAGAGAATAAAAGAAAAACAATTCGGATTACACTACAAGGTGTTCAAACTTAATGTAGTATTTGTATAAGCCAAAAAAAAAAGAAACTGAAAGACTATTAAAAAGCGTACCCTGGGAAAACGGTAAACATATTATCGATATATAAAAGTTTATAAACCTCCAGTATATTTATGCATCTTAAGGGTTCCTTTTTGGCAGTACATTGTCTTGCTGCGAATAAGCTAGCTTAATCGAACATTCGTTAACAAATACTTGTTCTATGAGAAATTGGTATTTGTAAAATATGAAATAATAAAAATAATCAAAGTTATAATAATAATAATAATAAATCGTGATAGTTGAAACTTTGTCTTTACACATTTTACGAATGTACAAAAGAGGGACGCGTCTTAACGTTAAATGTGATATAAAAATTAAAGATATCCAATTATTTACGATATAATACACATGGGCGGGTTATACATACATACATACATACGCACGTACACGCTGAAATCACGCACACAATAGTTGCCTTGTTCGCTCGTCAAGCGCAAAGATCACTTCCGGAAAAATAACGTAATGTGTTCTTTTTTAATTTCTGTTTTCTTTCAATTTGTTCTTTTGTTTCTTCGTTTCTTTTCTCTTGTTTCATTCGATCCTTATGTACGATCGAGCACTCGTTACATTTTTTAATCTTTCAACTTCGGTTAGAAATTGTTCACAAACATCCTAGCATGTAACACAGAATTCTATCGAGTATTAAATTTGTACTGCCAAATGCACTTCTGTGTGTTTCAACCCTTTGAAGTATATATTTCCAAAAAATGGTATCTTCTTCCTTTTTAGCAAAGCACAATTCTTTTAAAAATCTAGTGAACATGAAGATATAGACTTGATTAGTTGCATTATGTAATAGTAAAAATATACCATTATCTACCTAGTAGATAAAAAGTGAAAAAATTTTGTTTAAAATTTGCAAAATGATTTGTTTTAATCTGATATATTTCAAAGGGTTAACCGTAGTTCTCTATTGAAGGTATGGGAGAGAATTTTTCTCTTTGGTACTTAATTAAGCTGTACTTAGACTTGAAAACATTGATTTAGAAAAGAAATTTTAAAAATGGTTGCTAACAAAAGCTGATTAAAATGATTTGTATACCTTACTGACAATATGGCAAAGAAATGTACACACATACACACATATATATGTAATATATAAATGTGTACATAATAATAAAATATAATATTTTAAAATTGCATATACAAAATATTTATGTTTAATTTATCCAAGGGTTGAAAGAATTTCCTTTTAAAAACAGTATTCCTTTTTAATTTTGTAAATAGATCGTTAAAATATCGAAGTTATTACAGTTATTATTACAAACTTAAGCAATCTGAATAAAAGAACAAACACGAGTCTAATCACAGCTTAAATGTTAGAAACTTGAATTTAAGTCATTTCGCGATATTTCTTACAAAAATTCGAGAACGCAGATTTCTTTAAAGATATTCTTATAAAGAATAGAATCGGCAGAAAAATGTGGCTTTCCTAGAAAACATAAATATCAAGTGACAAAATGGAATATAGCCAGCATATTTTGCATATACTATTAGAAGCTTTGATTTGCACATCTCGAGAAACGTGCTTCCTGAAACATTTAGGAACGTGATTGTTTTGAATACGTGGACATTTTTGTGGACATATGCGTAAAAAAATTTAGATTCTCTGCTAGGAACACGCTCCATTGGAAAAAATACTTACTTTCTAAAGCGTGGATGCGTTAACGACCAGAATTCCATATTTATGTTTCTTTCTCTCTCACTCTCTCATTCTACTTCACGGGAAGAATTTTTCCTTCAACATAGCTTTCTTTTTTGGAAAAATGTTTTACGTAGAATCATCACATAACAAGAGATCGTGGCTAAGACTTCGCGGGTATATAAGTATAAAATATATATTAAGGAGCTTAAAGTACAATATGTGTTCTTTAAGTCCACTTTGCTACATTATTCGTATGCATACCAATACAAGAGGAATTTCATCGTTCAGGATTTTGTCAAAGCCTATCTACTTATGCGTCTAATTCAGCGTTGTGTAAACGATACGTCACAAAACTAATAAAATATATATTATAAAAAATTGTTAATTTTACATTACAACGTGAGTTGCTGCGAGCCTAATTTCCAATGAGACTCGCGAAAAGCAGCTGACGCTACGATGTATCAACAAGAACCTCTCGACTAGAGTGACTGATTGTTCTGTTGCATATGCATTTGCAAGAAACAATAAAGTATACCGGCCTGTGCCATCACGTCCACGGTCCCCGCAGCTAATGGATCTCGACTTTTTGCATCAGATCGCGAATTCGTACCAGGACGCAGAAGCGTCGGCCCGAATACCGTCGCTAGGTTGTGCAAAGACATTTTATTTTGGGCCTCGTGTTTATTAACTCGTATCAAATGAGTAAGTAGAAAGTCGATGACTGCCTTGTTCACGGCTGGTAGACTTTCGTATACTCTTCTGAGAGCAGCACCTTTTGATAACTCGCCAGTTTGGAAAGCTTCTAAAAACGCGGGATACAGAGCATCCGTAAAGAGAGCTTCCGGCATTTCACGGAGATACAATTTGAGCACACCTGTTACGGAGTGAACATCAACCTAAAATATAAAAATAAATTCATATTAATACACAACTCTTTGAATACTGAGGTACTTTTAAAAGAAAGGATTTTATTCTTTTATGTAATGTATTGGCTACCTCTTTAAGCAGTTGTTCTGCTTCGTACGAATTACTTTCAAATGATTTGCGTAATTTTGTTAAATCAGAAGCTGAACCAGAAACGCGATATAATCCCACTTCTCCGACTCCTCTCCTTTCTACCTCTCTAACGCATGCGGTTATAATAAAAGGAACATCGCGTTTTTCACGTCTGTAAAAAACATGTAATTATATTTAATACAGATGAACAAATTTTTAATAAAAATATATAATTAAAAGATTTAAATAGGAGTTCATAGTTCATAGTTCAAAAGCAACATACTTGCACACTTGTTGAATTTTAGCTCCAAATAAACCTTGAGGTTTAGCAGATGGTACCCGCCTTAATGTCACTTCACTTGGAACAAAACGAAGAGCCACATCTAATGTAGCTGGGCCTAAATTTAATGACCTTTCTACTTGATCCGATTGAAGCCAAGATCTACTTAATCTTTGTATGCATTTGCCACGTAATACAGAACGCGTTCCACATTCTTCGTACAACAAAATTCTAACATTTTGACTTCCCTCTAGTTCCACAACGAATGTTTCGCCTTAAATAAGTGAAAATTAAGTAATTAATTAAAAAAAAACTTATTTATTCAACTTTCGAAGTTTTATAAAAATAAAATTTTACCCCAAGTTGGAGCTTGGCCTCTCGCAACTCGACTTCTTGCACGTTTAAAATAGTGCCCATAACTATCAACTTCCACAATAATATAAAGATCTCCTACTCTATCTAAACCAGGTGGTGTCAAACCAAGTAAAGTTAAATGAAGATCGCCTAATAATAAACTTTCATCGCGTCCTGATCTAAGTAAATAACTTCCCATATCTGTTTGAAGGTAAGTACGACAAGCTGTAACCCAAGCCTGTAATTCGTACATTGATAAAGGTAATGGTCCTGGAGGTTGTCCACCCTAAAAAATTATCATTTACCATACATTTCTCTCTCATTAGATTGATATGATCATTTTTTTTTTTTCTAATATCTTTACTTGCATCCTCGTGTTGAATTTAAATAAAGTGCATTATTACATATCTTTATCTTATTTATTTATTCGAGATCTGTGAATTACGCACCTTTGACTTATCTAGGTACATATGGGAACGCATTACCTGTTGCAATGCCTCCACCGCTTCAACCCATTGAGAACGTTCAAATTCACTGGATAGAAAGAATGTGTACGAGTTTTGTACTCGATGTTGACTTTTATGCGCAACGCGTAATACTAAATTTGGGGATGCTAATACTAATTGAGCTTCAAGCTCAGCAAGTTTCTTCCTATTTTTTTCTGAACCTCTACCACCGATTCTAATTCGTTTTTCATCATTTCGTTCTTCCCATAGTATCTGATCACGTACTGTACATGCTTGTGATCTGAATAAGTACAAATTATTATTATTATACATATAAATTATTATTAGGAGTAAACAATAGACTTTTATATATACCTCAAAGCTACAACATTAGCTGGACTAGTTTCACGAGGTTCAATGCCATCTTCTGTCACTACCGCCTCTGCCACTGGTACATACCACTTCAACTCAAATGTAAATTTGTCTCTGCCAGAAGCTTTATACTTTGCACAAGCAATTACGTCATTAAAAAGAAAAAGATGTCTCAACTTTCTATGACCATCAGACAGTTCTACCACAAACGAGTTTTTTACTAATCTCCGTTGTGCTCTATCATGACTCTAAAAATAATATAGTTTTAAAAAATACTAAATTAATTATTATTATAGCTATAAATATAGTTTATTTACCGGAAACATTGACTTCGTCTGAATAATATTAAATTCGTCTAGGAAATTTCTAGTCATACCAAGAGCCTCTGAAAGTGGCGCATGATCTGCATGATTCACTGGTGTGTGCTTAAGAAGATCCTACAATCAGTTGAGACACAATTATCAATGCGAATTGAGATAAGATAACGTTTACAAAGTACATTTCCACATCATTTTATCAACTTATCCAATCAACGTTTTATCTGTAATGTATATCTATATCTATATAGCTTTGGCTAATATAACAAAAGCATAAACTATACAATACTTACATGCAATACTAGGGCATTTTTTTGTACTCGCGCTACTGGCTTATGTAAAAGATCTTCAAGAGATAAACCTGGTCCTTTTGGAACTCCTCTAAGTCTTATATCTCTTGTAATTTCACCAAATTGAGTCGAATGTGCAGAACACCTCCGCACAGTATCAGTAGCGCGAGCGTAATTATGTAAGAAAGCTCCATATAATCCTATATTGCTGGCCATTATCTTAATTTGTAATCCATAATAGAATATTAATAACAGGGCAGAATGTATGAATTTCTCAATATTAATATATTAATATATTTAGTTCTTACTTTAAATTGTTCACCTATAGTAGTTTTACTGTCCCATTTGTCTAGTTTCTTTCTAAGACCATCCAAAAATGTTTGATGTAGTGCATGTAATTCAGGAATTTTATAAAACATCGTACCAAATTCATCTTCAGAAATAACAGGTTGGGACGTTGTTAATGTTGCCCTGATGGCTTTCATGTACTACAAACAACATATAATTTTTTAATCAAAGTAATGTTATTTATGCATATTATGGAAAATGATAAATATATTACATACTTGTAACATTACATTTAGACATTCGACATAAATAGTTTCACTCTCTACTACCGAGTTTACGATGCATTTAATCATAGACGTTCTATCATCTTCACGGTCTTTACTTTTCTCCTGTCGACGAGGTGTAGTTGGTGTTGGAGATTCTAAGCTACCTTCGCTTAGGCTTAAAGGCTCTGCGTCACTACTACCAGTTTCGTTATCCGTGCTAAGAGCACGTAATAAGATTGGTGGTGCAGGACTTGCACCCTCTTCATCCTCACTATCCATTGCCGCTCGATGTCTATAAATAAACAGATGTATATTTGTAAATATATATATTTAATGTAAAATTATTTTTAAACCAATGATGTTCAGATACAAATAACTTACTGTATAAAATAATCAATGTTGACATAATTACTCTGATTCCCTGGAGAATCAGGTAAGGAGGGTGGTCTTCTGGGTGGTGCTCTACTGCCATTATTGTTTCCAACAGGTGGAACACGTGCATCAATATATACATATTCTCCTGTTTGATCTAAGGCTACAGAATCATAATAAGGTTCCTCCTCTGATGCCTCTGCATCACCATCTTCTCCATCTTCATTAACTGCATTTTCTAAATCTATTTTTAATTGTTAATATAGATGAAACGAATACAATTAAAATTATTAAATAAAATTTTAAAATTATAAAATTATAATATACAATTATAAAACTATAATATAGCAAAAATATAATACCTTTTTCATCTTCCTCTTTAAGAGATTCTTCATTTTTATCTTTCTTTGAGCTTCCTGTCACTTCAATTACAGTGACATAGTTACTTGGCACATCTGGGTCACTGTTTCTTCTAAGTTCAGGCACTTTATCAGGACTCCTTGGTATTTCACTTTTGGGTCTTTTGCTTGTACTAAGAGTAGAACTTAGTTCAGAAACACACTTGTCCTGAAATTTACTTATATCTTCACGTGCTGTAAGAGGTGGGGCTAATGATTCCACATGTTGAACATTAGATGAGCTTGTAGAATCTCCCAAATTATTCTCTGTTGCTAAACAACTGTGTTGATTTTGTGATTCTATGGATTGCTGTTTCTCAGGTGTAGTTGTAATATTACTATTTGCTAATTGTTTATGACGTTCAACATCAGCCAATAACCTTTCTAAATATTCCACATAAAATTCTTCCTTTTCAAGTTCTTCTCTCAAAGCAGTCACCTGTGAAAATAATAATGATTTTGTTTAAGTATTTTACTACATTTAATTATGTAACTACATTATTATACATAATCTATATAAAATGTACATAATATAAATTTGTGTCCTTAGTAGATCATAACAAAATTGAAGTAAATGGCGAGTAATTAAACAGTGAGAATATATTGTATGAGGAAATTTAGTAATAAGAATTGGTGTTCTTAGTATAGCAGATAGTTAAATATATTTAATGGTTTCATTTCCTTTATAGATAATAATAGATAATATATAGAGAAATTTGTAAGATAAACAAAATTTTTTAATTTATTTGAAACCAATACAATGAACATAAATAGTAGATCACATTAAAAATATCAATTATGGTTAAATATAAATTAGCTTAATTTCCCAGTTAAGTAAGAAATTAATACGATGACTCATAGAATAAAGCTCCCAATACCTCAGCAAGGAGGAAAGTTTTATGTAATAAGGAACTAACAATTTATTAAACAGTCCCCTTAAAAATATAAATCCTACTTAAAGTTTCCAATATATTAACTTTTCCACTATTTATTTCTAAGAAATAATTGGCATTAAGATAATCATATCAAGAAATAATATTCCTGTTTGGTCTTTCTTCCATTAATAGTACAGAATTAAAATGTATTACATACAAATCATAAATAATATATTATAGCTTTTAAAATAAAACCAACTATGTTAAATTACTTAATTCAAAATGCAAGAAAACATATCCCTTGGTATCCCATGTGTCTGATATTTCCAATTTTTATTTAAATAAATATATCTACAGAAAAATCTTAATATAAATATTTGATAACTTCATCGAAGAAAATTCTTTTGCAATTAGAAGATAATAACAGAATTCCTGACTGGATTCTCACCTTCTGTTTATGCTTGACTAGGTTGGCCCTGACGTCTTCTTCCCAAGCTGCCGGCAAGGCGCTGTCCGGGAATCTCTGTACCCAGACACGCTGGAAATCCCCGAAAACGCTCATTACTCTACTCCAGGCCGTTTAAAGAGAGGACTCCTCGGGGACAGTGATGATCTCGGGCACGATTCAAGCCGCTGTGTACATTGCACGGGCGCGGCGGCGGTCGTGGCTCTCACCCGAATACGCCTGATCACGATCTCGTTTTGACACAGAGATTCTATTGAAACAGACGTGTCACCGTAACGAGGCATAAGTCGTTCGTTTCGTTCGTGAACGATTTTCCTTTCCGGTACACGCTACAACGCTATACCCGAAGAATCAACGAAACGAGCGTCATACAACCGCTGTCATCTTGTCGACATCTCCTGCGTAGCTCACGGTCCGATCCCCATGCCCTCTCCTATCATTTTGACGCCTCCGCTATACTTTATTCACAGACACTGCCCTTCCTTAAACGCAGCAGGTGCGCTTCACGGATGATGATACTTTTCACGGTGCGCTTACGCAAAATAGAAATTCGTTTCTTACGAAACGCAACTAAAATTATGTATTTTTCTCTTCGTTGACAGATAAAAGTTATACTTCTCTACGATGATATGAGTCAATTTTCGCTCGGTTTCAACATTACATTAGCGATGAATTTTAATTTTCGAGATATTCACTGGAAAAAAGTAATAGATATATTATAACGATACATGTCGATAACTTTACGTAATGATTTAGAATTGTTGTTTATGTATATTTATATACATTTATAAGAAATTTAAACGCGCATAATAATAAAATTAATAAAAATGCACATAATACATAAAATATCCACAATATAAAGGGTAAAGTATTCATTATAATATTTGAAGAGTGATACATAAATATCTATCTAGATTTCGTTTCCTTATAAAAATGTAAATTTGCATAAACCTTCGTAATTTAACTATAAAGTATAAGGGAAAGTAATTCCATTTTCAAAAATGAAACGAAAATTTGGTTTATTTTGAAATCAATATTGATAGAATTGCTATTAAAGTATATTTCAAATGTAAATGAATAATAAAAATAATTTTTTTGATACATTGAATTTTTTTTAATTATAATATTGTATTTATTATAATGTACATACTCTTTAAATTCATTTTGAAACATATCTCCATTACTAAAATGAGGGAATCAATTAAACATTAAATAAATTTAAAAAAATAACATGTATATATAGTAACAGATGATAATAAATACTCATAAATAAATACTTAAATATATATAATTGTTATTAATAGCATTTACTAGTAATTATTATGCTTGTCAAATACCTTATTCGAATCATTAATATGCTCCACGATTACTTCAATTATGTTCCTCAGTCTTCCTGTACAATATATATCTAATATCTACTAACTCCATTGAAAGCATTGTAGCGCTACAGTGTGCGTATTCAAAAACAAAATCAAATAGCGGGATATTTAAAAAAATAATTCTATAAAATAATTAATTAATTATGTTTACAAAATTGTAAATTTAGATATCAAATTGTGTTTATGTGTATTGTATAATCGTTTTCTAAACATATTTTGATAACGAAGAATTATTAATTAAGCTGAATCTTTTTTCACTTATTTTTGTAAGTTGCTGTACGGGTGTAGCTGTCAACCTCGGTGGCAGTACAATTTAGAGGTTATGTTTCTTTTAAAAAATTAACGAATTTTCATAAATTTTTCCACTTATTTATAAAAATACCTATTATGGACGAGAGACAAAACGGCCCGATATTACAAGAATTAGTAAAATGCATAAAATTGGAGTCAAAAGGCGGGATTTTGTCATGTTTAGTACTACTTAAAAATGATTCAAAATGCTATAAGCAATTTGCCAAAGATGGAGGATTAGGCATTTTAGTAAATTTACTTCATTATTATCATAATATAAAAATACTAAACATGACACTGAGTATTTTAGCGAATGCTTGCATGAATTCAGATGCAAGGGAAAAGGTACAGATATATCTATTTTCATCTTTAAAATCAGTTGATAAAATTTATCTATTATATACTTATAAACAGAGTATCTTTTCTATAGAATTTGCTTATTTGTAATAATGCAGCACAAATCTTTTTCTAGGTCAGAGGCTCTAAAATAGCAAGTCGTATAGTTTCTATAATAAAACATATCAAACTAGAAAATACTATACACTGTCGTGCCTGCAGACTAATCGGGAATTTATCTGAAAGTGACTGGCATGCAAAATCATTATGTGAAGCTGGTGCAATCCAAGCTTTGATTAATCTTCTACAATTAGATACATATATACAAACATACTTAATGGCTGTCAGAGCAGTAAGGTATTACAAAATGAATATATATAACAAAAAATAATATCCTTGTATTTTTAGGTGGTATTTTTAATTAATTTGTATATGTTTTTTATAGGAATATTTGGAATACATATGAAGGTAGTAGAGAAGAAATCTTAGAGTCTGGAGTAATATTTAGAATTACATGTTTATTAGTATTGGCAAAAGAAAAATCAGAAACAGATAAAAAGTATGTGGAGCTAATAGAAACCTGTTTAAAAGCCATATGTGCTTTTTTGGCCACATTGGATCCACGAGTTGGAGAACAATTACGAGGAGAAAAAGACATACAGGGTTATAAGATTATTGTGCAATGCTGTGATATGAATAATAAAGTGGCAATTAGGTGTTTGTACAATCTTTGCCAAATTGCAGAATTTCGTCCCATTTTAGGGAATTTTGGTGCTATTGAAAGTTTTATTGCCCTTATTAAAGATCACTTAGAATTATCTAAGGAAACATTAGTCAGTTTATGTTTGTTCTGTAGAGAAGCTGTAAATCGTGCGAGAATTAGGATGGCATCGGGTTTAGAATTAATATTATCTTTACTAAAAGATACTGAGAATGAAAAATATCATCCCATGTTATTGCATGCTTTAGCACAATTTGTTTATGATGATCCAAGCATTACAATAATGGTAAAAAATGGTTTGATTGATGTTTTAGTTGTTAGATTAAAAAAAATGGTAACTGAAGATGTATCTAACGAGAGAACAAATATTTCAAAGAAAAGAGAAAATGATTCTCCTCCTAGTAGACAAACGGAATTAAAATACAATAAGACGAATTTAGGAAGGTGAGTTTGTAAAATTTTATTTATGTCTATATTGTAGAAAACGTAAATTAAAAATTTGTTCATTTATAGATTTAGTTCAGACTATTATCGAGATGACTGGAGTCCAGGAAGTGCTACTAGTGTTTCCTCTTCACCTCCCAGTACACCACCATTACCTTTTTATGATTCTATCGAAAATGACGAAAATGCCGAGGATAATTACAGTCCAGTTTGTAGTGATACAGAGATGATAGATACAGAGGATGGTAAATTAGTTTATACATGTACTTTCTGACAATTGTTATAAAATCATCTTGAAAACACTTGGAACTAATAATTTACACTTAACTTTTTAGAACCCCAAACAGAAGTTGAGTCATTAAAGAGTTGTAAATCGATAACTATAGATATAGAAGAGTCTCAGAATGTGGCAAAGGAAACTAAATCGTCGAATGTGTGGGAGTATGCAAATGTGTGGACATTAGTATTACTAAGTCGATTAAGTCATTCAAATGATCCAATTGATCGGTTGGCCGATCCTGCAACCATTGAAGCATTATCAGCCTACATTAGACACGCGAAAAATCCAAGAGCATCTAGAATTTTAACTAGAATTATAAGGTAAGTAATAAAATAACACTCATTTTATAAGACTTATATTATTTAATAAAAAATTTTGTATATAGGAATGGAGCGTATTTAATGCCATTGTTAAAACAAGGCTTCGTTTTTGAAGCTGAAACGTTGTACGGTTCGGAACAATATACGAGACAGTTATGTGTTTTAGCAGAAACTGGCGGAGCAGTAGGTGAACTTACATCCATATTGCTTCGCGGAGAGGAAGCTCATAAATTGGTTATCGCAGTTTCGATACCATTCCTAATTAAGTCGCGATATATTCTAAAATCGCTATTGAACAATCACGGTGGTCTTCAATTAATATTTCACGTTCTATCCGACCAACAGCATGTTCTTCACGAAAACGCTATTTGGTCAATTTGTCGACTAGCAAACACGCTTGAAATTCAACCTGAGATTATAGAGAAGTGTCAAATCACGGACATTACTTCGACTGATTTTCCAAGAGTATATGACAATCATCCCAAACCTGCAACGGTTACATTTGAACTGGACGATGGTACGACTGTCGACGCTTGTAGGCAAACGCTGTGTCAGAAATCGGATGCATTTTCTGCCATGCTTGAAGGGTACTTTTCAGAATCGGGCAAGAAACGTGTTAAATTACGAAACACATCGAAAGAAGGTCTTAACACATTGTTGTTAGCTGCTAATGGAGCAACTTTCGAAAATAGAACTATCGAATCACTGCTAGATGCCGTGCTATTGGCTGATAAATTTCTTATGGCTGATATATCAGATATTCTTACAGAAAGTTCTATTTCTCAGTTAAATTATAAAAACTTCAGTAAAGCGTGGAACTGGGCGAGAGTGAATTCGTGCCACGAACTGAAATCCTGTTGCGTGAAGAGGTTTCTGACAGCCCCGATGACAAAGCCTGAAAGAGTTCAAGCATTTCAAGATTTTTCTACCACTGAAAGTTTTCAGGAATTTCTAGACGAAGTAAGAAAAATCATCAACAACGTTTTGTGCCAACGTTAATGACGAATTAATTTTATATATACAGGGTGTTTCGATACGGTTACTAAAACCGGGTATGCTTAAATTTATGGAGAAGTAAATCAAAAGTACAGGATGAATAACGATGTTTTGTTACTTTTTATTATCCTATCCACACCGAAACACCCTGTGAAATTGTGATATTTACTAGCAATGGCGTGAGCAACTGTTATAATTATGATGATTTAAACATTTAATCAACATTCTTTAAGTAGAAAGCACTTAATGTGACTTTTATATAACGAAACATTTGGTTCGTACTATACTTCGATCGTGCTTATTGTGAATATATTTTAAGACATGGAATTGATGTATAAATATACAATTTATAAGTGTCATTTAATTATAAATATATATTTAAATGCTGATAATTGTAAATAATTACATGCGTGCGCGTGCATACACAAACATGTATGTATGTATAATGACGAAAATATTTCAATCTTAGTTTATTCGATATAAATGTAAATGGGTAACACATTATTTCGGAGGAACAAATAAATAAAAAACAGAAAATGAAAAATACTTTCCTTGAATGATATTTGACTTCGATATATTATCTATTAGTTTCTCTCCAGCAGCTTTAACTTCATCGACTCCGACGGTACAGATATCAAGTGTAAAATTAATTTAACCTGATCCTTATTTATACATTCTATTTTGAATGATTTAATCAACTGCAATTTTTAAGATAAAATCAAATAAATTCAATAAATCTTAACATATCTTAAGTTTATTATTTTCGCACCTCTGCCAATGCAAGCGATATTTGTATTTCTGCTAATTTTCGACCAATGCAACTTCTAACGCCTAAGGCGAATGGTAAACTCCCATGTGGATGAATTACACCTTGATAAGTGCCTTTTTCCGTTCTAATCCATCTTTCCGGAAGGAACTCATTTGGTTGCGAAAAGTTCGCAGCGTCGCGACCACTCGAATAAAGTGATAATACGAGTAGCTCCTACAATAAAATATCACGTGATTTTTAAATACCTTCTTTATTGTTTATCGATATGTTTATTATAAGTAACATATAATATAAATTCATTTACCCCTTTTGGTACAAAGTAATTATTAATCACACTGTCTTCTGGTAAATATCTAGATATAAATGGAGCTATAGGATACAGTCGAAGAGATTCTTTGATTACGCCTTTTAATAATGGTACGTGCAATATATCTCTCTGTGAAAGATCCTTCAATTGTTCAAATAGTTCCTCTTGCCTTTCGGGATGATTACATAACAGTAACAATATCCATTGCAAGGTGGTCGCTGTCTGAGCATAAAGTATAAAATTAGTTTTCAAATACTAACAATGTATATAAAATAAATAATAACTGAATCATATTGAAATTTAATTTTAAATTTAAATTTTTCTTGAATTCTTTTCTTTATTCTATTCTTATTAATCTTTAAATTCAAATTTCAAATGAATCATATTATCCTGTCGGTTGCAGTTGAGCTAACCGTATCACCAGCTGCTAAAATGAAATCGGTAACGATGCAGATTGCGTCTTCGGTTTGAATACCTTCATCCATCATTTTCTTTAACAAACCGTCGCCACCTAATTTAGTCATTTCCGGGACCAGTACTCGAACAATTTCGAAAGCTGTGTCAGCTGATGCAATAAATTTCCTCCAAACAGGTAAGCGTAAATTCATAGCTAGTTTAGCTGGTATAATGGATAATTTAGCTGAATACTCGAATATTTTGTGCAACGTTTTCGCTAATATTTCGAAGTCTCGAGACAACTGTTTCTTATGAAAATGCCAACAGGGTCCCATTAACGTGGCCATCATTGCTGCAAAATAAAAAACGAGTTTCTATAAATGCTTTTCTACCTTGGACTTTCCATTAAAGTAAGTTATTTTTACCCTCGATAGACCATTGATAAAGTTGAACCTGTAAATTCGTTATGATAGCATCAGTCTTAATCTGTTTTTGCCATTTCTGTCTAAGTCCAATGGCCACCTCTTGACACGGCTCAAACATTAAATTTGTTGGATCTGGTACTAACATTACTTTATTTAAAATCTTACGAAAATGTATCCATTCCTCGCCATCCCTATCAAGATATAAATGTTCATTTTAAAATTCAACCAAAAAATTTGAATTTCCTTCATTTACGTTCTTAACATACCACCATACTATGTGGTATGTACAATATGTACAACTTATGTACAATAATTATCAAAACTGAGTTTTATCTGTGATGTACATATTTATACACTAAAAATGACTTTTGTGATATTTTTTAACCAAAGAAATGCTTAAAGTTACTATACATGAACAGTAAACCGCGGCGACATTTCCGTATTTCGTTGTAAAGTGTCCAAGCTTCTGGTAGGAAATGTTTTGGCGCCGAACCTTCTAGTCTAAAAATTCTTCGATACTCATGGATTGAATTTACGAAAACTGCTGTAACTGGTCCTAAACGTTCCCTATAAACTGGACCCAATTCCTTGTGTCTTCTATGAACGTATTCATGTTGCTTTTTTGGGCCGCCAGAAAGAATGAATGACAAAAGCGTCCCAAAAACAGGAATTCCCCGTGGTTCTGGTGCTTCCCGTATAATACTTTTGGACGCCGTTGTCACCACAGTAGCAAGTTTTCTGTCGCGCGATTTTTCTGTGGTCTTTATGTTCGACTTATTCGCGCCATCTATAGATTTCGAGATATCGGAGGGATCATCGATCCTCGATGCTTGCGACGCGCCTGTGCAATCGCAACCAGATGCACATTGTTTCAACGCGGTAACTTTATCGGAAACGTTTACAGATTTGCCGGTTTTGAAAACATTTTGCGCAACTTTCATCTTCATAATTCACCGATGATTCTTCCTTATTTACCGTTAATGCGAAGAAACGATAATTACTGTTGACACGATACTATCTCAGGGTGTTATATGTTTTACATTGAACACACGTTGTTGAGTCTTAAATTTAAAACTTTTATTTTGCCGACGAATCGTTCTTCCTTCGAAATCTCAGAAATGACTTCATTGAAATAGAAGTCGTTTAACAACGCTAAAGAAGCTCTTCTTTTCTTTCTCTGGTGTCATGTTTAATAACTCGAGATCAATCAGGCGATAACACTGGCTGACAATTTAAAGCGATAACAGAATCGTTTTTATGATCATTGTATCAACGCCGATTCGTATATTTTTTCTGATAACGTGATCGATCATACTTCTCTCGTGGTAAATATTTTTCAGTTGTACTTTTCTCCCGGGCACCTTGACAATTATTGCGGTTTCCGTTTATAACCGGAAGTAGGTACGGTAATAGAAAGTATCGAATCGTAAAGAGAACAGAATTCGAGGAAAATATTGAAGTTACACGCCGATTACAAAACACTGGTATACACCTGAAGAAGAAGATCGAATACCGTTTACTATGACCGTTATCTAGAAGCCGTTTACCTCTCGGCTGCAGGTTTCCACTTTCATCCACGAGAATTCCTTCATTTTGTGATTTACCACGTTCTTATTTTCAAATCATTTACAATGTCGCTGAGATTAACATAATAACAAGTAATTAATGTAAATCGCTGTTTGTAATACTTCTTCGGTTACTTTGTTATTATCTTAATATTTATCTACAATTAATTTACATGATATAGGCTGCGTATGTGTTAAACTGATTACAGTTTGATGGTACCGAGAGATTGTTGATATTAGAACACGCACGTTTGTTATATACTGACGTAAATGTAATATCTTTCTTAATTCGTACTTCCGATTCTTATATATGATCAATTAAGTTCAAATTGAGGCAATCACTATAACTATAACAACGAGTAATTAAGAACAATAAATAGATCAAACAGTTTTGTGCTTATTGTAGAATAATGTTTTTATATATAACACTATTATTTCTTTAACTTCCTGTAGGTTCACTAATTTTACAGTCACTGAAACTTATCTTTAATTATTGCCGTTGAGCTTTTTATATTTATTATTGTGAAACAATCATGTCTGAAAATATCATATTAATATATATATATCTTTTTATTTTTATAGAAACAAATCCGTTAAGATTATTTCAAATAGATTATCAAATACACTACTAATCAGTTTTTCATGTGTTGGCAAACACTGATACTTCCTCGCGGTCTGATCGTGGTTACCCCAAGCCCATAACGTCCGACTACTACACACTGTTTAACAGTTTCGAAGATATTTAAATCTCCTGCTGAAACTTCTTACATGGAGTGGGGACCACGTGCGAGGTTCCAAGAATAAAGTATTATAAGCTATATAAAATTTCATTATAGGAACAAATTTAATAATACTATCATGTATTATATCTATTTCATAACTAGTATTATTCATACTAAGCCATGATTATTATATGTACTATATATGCTTTTAATACATAATAATAATCAACAATTTAATAGTTTAAAATATTTTCTATATTTAATATATTTCAGAATCTCATTCGGTATTTCAAAAATGTTTAACGTACGACTACTGAAAAAATTGGCTTCTATCAGTAATAAATATTTATGTACGTTAATAAATATGTTATGAAGTACAAAAAAAAATGGTATCAAAGTTCATCATTTCACGTGTTGTTTTGTTATTAAAGACTTGTAAATGATTATTTAAAGGAAAACGCAGTGTACAATATATCTAAGAACATAATAAAATGTAATTTACATAGATAAGGAGGAAAGATATTCTACATATGTAAAATTGAATAAGGTAAGAAGATTTTGAACAGAACGATAGCATTTATAAATAATGCATTCGATACCTTCCATCTAGACAGAATATCTACTTTAGAATACTACAACAAAATAGGTCCACTGTAAAAAGAGGCCACTGGTAAAATTCATCTTATTTCAAACGGTGCGCTCGTGTTTTTGTGAATTCCTCATTTGAAATTTTTTATGAGGCAGTATCGTGTTTTCTAACGTATATCTTATATGTTAATACAAATTGAAAACTATTTGATATCTTGCACATAATTACAACATTATGAAAGTGATTAAAGCGTAATTCTCATTCAGGCATACTTAATGATGCAATGCCATAATTGTATATACATTCAATTTACACGTGTTGTAATCATACATCGAAAAAGTTTGTGAAAGAAAATTTTATTTATTGTTATTAGAAATTCTATTATATTTTAATCATTGACCGATTTCTGAAACTAATCAACATCTGTAAAGAAGTGCTTATCATTGAAATTCGTGTATTCCACGACGGATGAAGAAACGTCCAAGCAGGTGATACTTTTTACGCGTTGGGTCAGAAGATCAACGTTGAACAGTCAAAATGAAGTGCGATGAATATAAAGGAACATGTTTACCAGAGAATGCAAAGCACTTTTGTCTTCGCAGATCGGTGGAGCTGTCTGGTCAACGACCGTGAAAAAATTCGCGTGTTCAACGATACAACAGGACGCGGGTTAAATTCACCGACTGTATGGTACTGTTCGCAAATGGCGATTCTACCGATAGTTTACCTGAACAGTGGCTCGATCAGCTGACATTTTATGATTGATAAATTTAAAACACGAATTTAAATTAATAAATCCCTAATTACTCTACTAAAAGTATAAACAGCAACCTTCGTAGGTAAACATTATGTAGTCAAAGAGTTTGAAAAAATGACCTGCGTCTACGTTTTTATTAGTGATTCGTTAATTAGAAGGAAGAAACTTTATTTGATTTTGATCTAATCTAGAATTATGTATCGGAGAAGCAATGTTTTCCAATATTTTCAGAAGATATTGTTAATTTTAGTAGCTATATAATTCTTTCTGCTTGTAGCTATACACTATATACTTACAGCTTAACATACGAAATGCACAGAATATTATAGAACATATTATATGATATTTTTAACATTATAATGAATTTGACATTATAATGAATGTATTATATGTAAATTTGTAATTTTATTTCTTACAAAATTTTTCAATATTCATTCGTTATATGTTTTTTAATTTTTGACATTAATAAAAATATATCGATTTCATCACCATGCTAATACTATTTAAGTAATTCCTACTGTAGTCAAATTTAAATTGTGTATTAAATATAATTAATGAATGTGATATCGTTATCACTTGAATTATGTAAGATGGACAGTAATGAAATGCCCAATTTTACTGACAAATAACTCAAATATATTTCAGCAAATTTAGCAATTATAATTATATTTAATTCATTATTTCATAAAAATAAAATTTCATAGAAGTCAACTTTTTTTACTATTCAAATATAAGTTGGAAAAATCTAATTAAATATTTTGATACAATATTAAAATTGTTAATCTTCTATTTATAGAAACCAATGAGCGTTATCAAAACTGTTCTCCAAAATCTTCCATTGGGTTTGCGAAAATCTAGAAGATAAAATTTGTTAAAATGCTTTAGAAAAAAGAAATGTACCAAATAAATATACATTGAAAATAAAATTAATAATAAAAAATAAATAAATTTTAATATTGGATGAAGTTCAAATTACATTGCAAAATTTAAATTCTCTATGCTAAATATGAAATACATGTTCATCATATATTCGAAGATTAGCACGACTAATAAGAGACTGTTTCCAGAGCTCTCCTTCGTTACTTAGATGCACGAGGAAGTGCTTGGCTCAGGTCTATAAGAACACCGCAAATCATTGCGTACCTGAAACTTTAGTGAGTCGTTGCTCGTTGGCCATCGTCTCTTTTTTTTTTGCTGCGATGGATACTGATGTTGAATCCTGTTTAAAAGACTGGAACGACCTAGCACAAGAGTACAAGGAATTAGAAGTAAGATAATTTTTTGTTAATCCTGGGTACTGATGTTGTCGGTGGTTTAAACGTTGGACCATTTTCTATGAGGTTAAGTGTATTTTTTATTTATCCATAATCGCAACCGGTGCATAAAAATACTTTTATATAACATTTCCTGAAATTTAAAAACCCTTTTTTCGAAGATATATTCATAAACGTGTTTGAAATACTATCACGAAACATTTCTTTGTTCTTTTCATTACTGTTCATTGTTTAATCAATACATTTGGAACAAACAATATTTCTCCATATTGTGTGAGGTATTTTGAATATTAATAGTGTTTTAACGTCATCAATATTTAAATTTTGTTAACAGGCATTGAACAAAGAATATCTTGCAAAATTAGAGGAAGTAAGTGAACTTCAAGCAAAATGTTTGAGAGGAATTTCTCACCAAAAATACCGAATGAGTATAATATCAAAATCATTGAAACAGTAAGTAATTGTTTTAATATGTATATACTTTTTTAATTAATTTTCTTTAAACAATTGAATATGTTCTTATTTAACTTTAGATTACATGCGAGCGAAGCACAAAAAAGTTTAAGCAAAGAGATGGCTAAAAGAAAACAGCAGTTACATGAAATAGAACAAACATTACCAAAACCAAATGGCACATATCTTCAAATTATTTTAGGCAATGTTAATGTTTCCATTTTAAACAAAAATGATAAGTAAGGATGACATTAATAGTCATTTATCCAACAGACAAAACATTATAGGACGTATATTTGAACATCTCATTTATCTTTCAGGTTCAAATATAAAGATGAATATGAAAAATTTAAATTAGTCCTTTCTGTAATCGGTTTTATTTTATCTATGTTAAATCTGGTAACTAATGTCAGGTAATATATATTATTTATTTTGTATTGAAACAGAAAGTATATTTATAACAACCTCTTATTGGTAATATCTGTTACAGAACTTTGGAACTTAGTTTTATGTTCCTTTTAGTCTGGTATTATTGTACATTGACAATAAGGGAAAGTATATTAAAAGTAAATGGTTCAAGAATAAAAGGTTGGTGGAGATTTCACCATTTCTTTTCGACTGTAGTATCTGGTCTGTTATTAGTATGGCCTAACACAGGGCCATGGTATTCATTTAGACAACAATTTATGTGGTTCAATGTTTACATCAGTATGTTATTTATCAAAAATTTATCCAACAATTTCTTTTATTTACATAAAATATAGTATGTTTTATTTGCAGGTGTAGTACAGTCTCTGCAATTTTGTTATCAGCGGGGTGTTTTGTATCGGTTGAAAGCATTAGGTGAAAGGCATAATATGGATATTACTATCGAAGGTTTCCATTCATGGATGTGGCGTGGATTATCGTTTTTATTGCCATTCCTTTTTGTTGGATATGTATTTCAGTTATACAATGCATATGTTTTATACACATTAGTATCCCATCCAGAAGCTACATGGCATGTTCCAGTCCTTAGTGGTATGTTCTTGGTATTGTTCCTAGGTAATACAATAACAACTACCATGGTAATTCGTCAAAAACTAAGAGAACGCGTTAAATATCACTTTGCTGGAGTGTTTTTTTCCAAAACTGAACGAAAAAAGGAAGTAAATGGGGAAAAGGAAGTGAAAGCTCAGAAATGCGAGTGAAATAAAATTAACGAGAGTTTTTTAATGAGACGAGTATGATAAAAAGATTAATGAAATATGGAATGAATATTAATGAATAAGAAAAATACAAATGTCAGGCAGAACTATAATGAAGAAATGCAAATAAAATAAATATATCGATTAATTCTGACTAAAGAATACCAACCAAAAGTAAACAAAACACTGGAAAATTCTTCCATGGATTGTCGTCTTTCTATCACTCTCATTAACACAAGACCCATTTAAAATATATGTACTAACTTGTAATGTAGAAATGAATTATTTGGAAGTATTCTTTTTTATGCCTTTCCACATCAAGTTTACTTTTCTAGATATCAACAAAATTATGCGTATTTACTGTTAATTTAAAAAAAAATTAAAGTATATTAATATACCCTTTTAAAACAGTAATTTTATGTAGCAATTTAGTAAGAAATTTGTTCACATTCTATCTTCTAAAAAAATGTTCCTTGAAGATGTTATATTTTATACTTGCTAACATTTAAATTCATGTTGAAATTTAAATTTATTTCTCTCAGAAATGATGTATAAACAAATTTTGTTTGCGTCAAAACATAAATATACCTTGTACGTGTACTAAGAGAAAAAGAAAAATGGTCTCAAACGTAATGTTATATTCACATAGAAGTACATATGCGCCTATATGTGTGCGTGTTATTATGTACTATTGTGACAATTTAATTAGAATAATATATGTTCACGCACACACCCGTATACTCATGGGATACTTATGCTAGTTACAGCTAATAGTCACTTATAATTATCATGCATGACATTTTGCACATTTGTGTAATATAAACTTATTTGTTTTATTCTTAATATATTTATTAAATTATATATGTAAATAAAAATATGTAACTCGCCTAATATTAAATAAAATAATAAATTTTCAATCATACGTGTGTACATGACGGTGTACGTATATTTATGCTTATATTTCTATTGATGCAGAAAATCAATAAAATAAAACAATCTCATATCTAATAGCGAATACATATACCAACTAACATTCCAAATTTTATAAAAAAAAAATAGCGATTTATTGTGTAAATAATCATGAAATATTCTATCTGTGATGAAGCTATTTTTTGCATTCATTATTGTTAGTACGTTATTTTTATTAAATGTGTGTATAATATGTTTTTATCTCATGTATGAGAAATATATGATTTTATATGATAGTTGTAATTTTATTTATAATATTAATTGCATTACATTGCATAAGTATTCATGACGATGTAAATTCATCGTAATCATTGTTACCAATGTACGTAATAATGGTTGTAACAAGTAAAAGTGTGTAGGTGTGCCGATAGTTCTCCGAAGTAAGTGTAAGCAGTAAGTACACCACTAGAAAGACGTCAGTCGCGAAACGTAATAAACGCATTTTCTCTACTCTCTGCAATCTATGTTCAGGTATTTTGAAAAATAGTCAAATAATATTTCCTTCTAAGTAAAATGCCTGTAAAAATATCTTGGCCGGTTGTGGCAGCTGTTATTTATCCGAATATAGGAGGATGGGCTGGAAGTTACATCACTAGAAAAAATATCAAACCCTGGTATGAGGTAATTAAATCGATTAATCGTTAGAACTACTCAAATCCAGTAGTGGAACGTGGAGTCAGAAAATTTTAGCCAATAAATTTAATTTATGAATAAATATACATAGAGAGTGGTATAAAACTTTGTAATATACTAACAAATACTAGTTTTGAATATTATTTGTAATAAAATAACAAAAAAGTCTCGATTATTGCATCTATTAATTAAAATTGATTATGTTCAATTTTTACTCGGCTAAAATAAGAATTTATTTCTAAATAAATTATATATTTTTTCGTTTTATTTTATTATATTAAATGCTTGAAAAATCTCATATATATTCAGCAACTTAAAGAATATTGTAAGATAAAGATTCTTATCTAAGAACGGAGTACGCGAATCATATATTATTGTGTGAATACGTTCGATATAGAAATAGGAAAAAAACGTTGCATAGGGACTCCTTCTGTCCTTGTCTAATGAGATATGCACATTAACGCTGCTTGTTGATCGGTATTGCGCTTTCATATTTATTGTAAGCGTTATTAGAGAAAAACACAAGAGACCTGTATGTAACGTTCTCTTTTTATCCCTACATCGTTTTTTCAGCTCGCTCACGCACTCCGTCTTTCATCTCTACGGTTTTTATACTAAGAGAGATTCATTCGTTTTTAATGTACTACAATGTATTTTCACTTTTGACCATTGATTACATTAAAATTCTTTTCAAATGAAGTTAGTTTTAATAAAATAATAAATGTTTTGAATCATATTTAACAGTCTTTAAAAAGACCATGTTGGACTCCACCAAACTGGGCATTCGCTCCAGTATGGACAACCCTTTATTGCACAATGGGGTATTCTTCATATTTAGTATGGAGAGATGGTGGTGGTTTCAAGGAAGCAATAGTACCTCTTTCTATTTACGGAACTAATTTAATACTAAATTGGTCTTGGACACCACTGTTCTTTGGATTACACAAGATAAAATGGGTATTTTGGTAGAAATAAATATATCACAGATTTTAATTACCTTTTCATTTATCTCCTTTTATGCTTTTAGGCTTTGTATGAAATTGTTTTATTATGGGGAAGTACTGTAGCAATGGGTATATGTTTTTATCATGTGAATTCACTTGCTGGTTGGTTGACTATTCCATATTTAGCATGGGCTACTCTTGCTACAGCATTGAATTACACAATTTATAAGGATAACAAACCAAGTATTGAACCAGCTGTGGATGAAAAGAAAAAATAATATACATGGTGATACTTTTGTAGCAAACAACATTAATATAGATCACCTAATGAAAACAATACTTTACTCTTGTTTTTTTAACAGTTACTATATCACTATTATCTTATTTAATAAGAAACATGCCTTGCATTGAACGCACAATGCTATTAGTATACACATGTTTATTGTTTGATATGAAATAAAGGTTAGTCATAAAGTTAATCAACCATACGTACATTACAATATATATATAATATAATATCTATATTATATATATAATTTTAATTCATTGTTCGCATTATTAATAAATCATATAAAGAAACTTGTACAGAATCACTTTCGTACTCTTCCACGGGGTAATCTACCCTATTCTGTGTAAGATCTAACAAAGTTACTATATACGTTATCTTAAATTTGCTTCTTTCTACAATGTCATCTTTGTAGCAAGATCTTAATGATTAATGAATTAACAGTTTTTATACAGAATAGGGCAGAATATCTTACAGAAAAGAGATATCGAGCACGATACGGGTTTGGGCGGGTCGCTGCGCTCTGCTGCCATTTTTCACAAGCGCTATGTAGGATCGGTTGCATAAATGTAACCTTGTTGTTGAAGTACGTATAGGCGTTTTTCAACAGCATCTTTATCTAAAATAAAATATATACATTTTAATATTTTGATTTAAAATATTGTGTTTAAAATAGGAATATGTATTCTACAATAAAAAAAATATATAAATTACATTTAATAAGGAGGGCTCTATCCTGACTGTGGCTGACATGTTGTGATAAAGAATGGAGCAATATCTGTGCTGTGTGATACCGCTGAAAACATTCTGCAGGGTTGCCAAACAATTCGTCTAGTGCTGCTGACTGACACTGTTAAAAATATAGTTTTTCATAAATATATCTATTTCATAGGTATATTTTTACCTAGTTAAAAAAAAAAAGAAAGTAAAGGAAATTTATCAGATACTTACCATTTGGATGGCATGGTTGTAAAGAATTTTATCTGCAGTAGCTCCTGTCTGATGAAGAAGCCCAGCACTATTGAGCTGTTTACATTCTGAGAGGCACGTTCTGAATTTTTCGTTCATTGTATTCACAACTGAAATATAATCATCTTTATATATTATTATATTTAATATATAATAATTATTCATGATTATAATAAACGAAAATTACCTTCTTTAACGGTACTAGTTGGCTGCAACCGACCAGCGTTAAGTTGTTGAGTTGCAAGATTTAGTCCAGAACTGAGCCACTGGAGAGCTCTAACAAGCAAAATCACTTGTTCTGCTCTCCTCCTCGTTGCAGCAGTGCTTGCTTGTTCAATACCACCCAAAGGCGCACCTAAAGGTCCTGCTCTTGTTCTTGCTACCTCACATACACATTCGCATAATGCAACAACAAAGTTTAACTTCGCTAATATTTCGTTGTGTTCTCGTTCCAAAAGCGTCTCCTCTGGAAGTTCAGGTGCAAAGAACGTCAGTGGTCGATCATCTGTTATCGTAGGATTTACTTCTGGTAGGAGATTTTGGAAACTACCCGCCTCTGTAAATATAGTACCAAAAAAAAAGAGTGAAGATATTGACTAATTTAACATAAAATATTTCTCCTGCTGTAGTACAATTTGCAAATAATATAAAATACGTACCAGATATTTCAGGAAGTGTAACAGCTCTTGTACCAAAAGGAATAACTGGCGAATGCCTCAATGTGTTGTTATTATCCTGAAATGCTCTCGATGTAGGAGAACCTAACACTGCCAACGGTCCTGTTAGTAATGGCGAAGATGCACTATTATTTCCAGTTGAACGCCTTAATGGCGACGTCCCACTGGAAGTATGCGAATGCCTTGCAACAGGACTAACTTGCCACATATTTGGTGGTGGAGGTGTTTCACTTAATCTGAAAGTAATCACAGTTAAAAAAGATGATACACATACGACAAATAAAATAATTTATACCAATAAAAAATTAGTATACCTTCTATTGGGTGGTGTACCAATGACAAATTGAACACTGGGTGGACTAAGAGAGCCAATATCAGGAGCATGACTCCTATGAGTATCCACACTGCGTTTCATACTTATAGGTTGCGAGCGAGGAACAACACTACTTCCCGATCGTACATTTGTAGAAGGAGATGATGGTTGTGCAATACTTCTTTGAGACGGAACGGGAATTGGCTCAGAAATGGGAAGGAAGCATGGTCGTGGTGGACTCACTGCCTCTCTACTAGTTTGTTTGATATATCTAATCAATTAATAACAATATTAAAAACACATATAATAATAAATAAAATAAAAGATAAATAGAATTCTTTGTACAAGATGTTATTAAATTACGTACTTTACTTGTTGCGTGTTGGGATTATTGTCTGTGTCACTACTGAGATCACTTGGCACAAGCACAAAGTCATCTTCAGGGCTGGAACACGGACTGGTTGTTTCTGGCTCTGATCTTGTAACAGCCGTAGCTCCTTCTGGAATCGCTAATGTTCCTGGGGAAGCAGGAAGTTCAGCAGGAACTGGACTAGGGCTTTCCCTGGAACCTTGAAGGAAAGGATGTCCAAAGAATTCATCAAAAGGCATACGATCTCTAGCATTACGTCTTAATAAGCCCATTAAAAGATCTGATAACTCAGGTGAAGTTCCAGGTGGAATTCTAAAATATAAGCAATTAAAACAAAGAAAAAAATGAATATAAGCTTCTCTTTTCGGCAAAAGCACATAAGTATATTACAACATACTTAGGTCCAAGATTTGCATTTTTCTCATAAAACAATTTTAAAGCCTGAGGTGTGTGAGCTTGAAATGGAGCTTTCCCAGTAAGACATTGAAAAACTATTGTTCCTAAAGACCAGAGATCTGCTTTTGCATCATACTGAAGTGACATTATAACTTCTGGTGCCATATACATTGGTGAACCGCATAATGTTGCAGCCATTACACCATCTTGTAAGAACCTAGCAAACCCAAAATCCGCTGGAACAGAAAAGTATAATTTAGAACCCTTTTTCTTTACTTATCCCTTCAATTTAGATAAATTTAAACTTTTTTTCATGTGGTACAATATGTATATTAAAGAAGTAAAGAAATAAATACTTGCCAATTTTTAATGTTATTTGATGTGGCTGTGGACAAGCCTTACCACAATTATGACTGAGTAAAATATTTTGAGGTTTAAGATCTCTGTGAACTACACCTTTGGCATGTAGTGCTTTCATTGCACCTGCTAATTGCTTTAAAAACACTCTGATAGTATCTTCAGAAAGAGTTCCTTTTGCTAATTAATGAAAAATGAAATAATAGAGTAAATATAGTTGATCTTTAGCTTCTGTAAATATTATTTCAATGTTTTGATAAGACTTTTTTTATAGAAAACATACCACTTAAATAATCAGCTAAATCCCCACCATTACAATACTCCATAACCAGGAAGACATTATAATTAGACTCCTAAACAGTAAGTTCATAATTATACCAATATCAATACTATTATATAATATTTACAAAAAAGTAAAGATATTTAATGCTTACTAACGTAAGCATTATGTGCTAATTCTCATTGTACTAACCTTACAGTCTAATAATGCAACAACATTTTCGTGATGTAATTCTGTTAGTTCCTAAAACATAATGTTTTAGTCAGCAATCAAACTCATTATGCAGTTGTTATTGAAATATGAAACATTTAAACTGTCTCTTAACCACAGATAATTCTTATTAAAAAATATATGTATTACTTTTAAACATTCAAACTTCCTTATAGTAAATATTATTGTTCTTATTAACAATTAATGTAAGAAACATAAGTATCTTACAATTACTTTAAAATTTGTTATTTCAAATGAATAACATGAGAAAGATCATATTTCTTTATGAGTTAAATAAAGGCAATTCTTTTATAATATAAGTAAACTACAAACATTGAATGTGTCTAAAAATATAGATACAATAGCACAAATTACAAACCTTCAGAATCTTGATTTCTTTCCCAAGTAGATTCTGTGATTTTGCCAAACTTTTTTTGGTAATACTTTTGATTGCCACTACAAAATTTGGTTTCTACAAAACAAAAAGGACCACATATAATCACCAACACATATAATAATTATAGATCACAGAAGAAAACATAATAAATCACACTTTTCGTGTTTTACAGAGAAAAGTAACATAAAAATTATAAAATCAATGCAAATAGACTTATCATGTTCCTTTTCTGTCGTCTTCAATTGTGATGGTGAAATCTGGTTTCCACAAAATGAAGAGAAACACATGTAATCACCAACACATGTAATTGAAGATCACGGAAGAGAAACATAAGAAATCACACTTTTCATGTTTTACAGAAGAAACTAGCATCAAAATTATAAAATCAAAACAAATAAGCTTATCATGTTATTTATCTGTGATCTTCAATTATGATCAAAGCTTCGTTGATTCACTCCTTTTTATAATTTTATTGACGATCACGATTTTCAATGATCGAGAAAAAACAGGAAGACTCACTTTACGATGTCTACCTCTGAAGACGACGGCGAATGCGCCGTGGCCTATCAGATCTTTCGTGTTGTACTCGTAGTCGCCGACGATTTCCATTGTTGATCGTAATTTCTCGGCGATCGAGAATCTTTCACCGATCTTTAACAAGCAAGGTCAACAGTTTATAAACATAGCACGACAGGCTAGGAAGATGCATTGCCTGCGGAGAGAGAGATCGATACGTGTTGTAAGAAAAGTTGCGGTCCGTAGGATTTTCTGTTCGGTATCGGTCCTATTCTCCGACGATCCTCTTCAAAGACTTGATCAACCTCGGTCATCGGTCTACATTTTGTTCACCCTTATGAATCACATCGATCATTAACTCGAATCACCACACTGATGGTAGTGTATACTTGCAAAATACAAAACACAACGGAGTACGCACTCAGTCGTACAGTTGGCTTTGCAAGATGTCAGACGATTCCGTACAGAGGTCGTGTTAATGTTCACAGGTATGTGACTATCGTATTAGAGGCCCGCGACTTAAAATTTCTTTAAATTTGTTTGTGAACGAATATGACGCTTACCATAAAATTTGAAAGGATTTAAAATGAGTAGATTGCGGATCTTTAAGCAAGTTTATATTTCTGAGAATATAATTAACAAAGTAGAACCTCGGTAGAAATTGTTTCACCTATCAAGTATTAGTTGGATATTTTATATATCTTTTCATATCATATGCATTCTGTTTAAGAATGCAATTTTGCACTCGCAAATTTCATATAAATGCATAAAAATAAGGATCTCGTACAAATTTTTAACAAAAATTGTATTCTTATTTCAACTCTATATGGTATATATTATATGTATATGTACTTTTAAATATTTTATATTGCTAATAAATAGAACTTTATATAAAGTTTGATATTTGGAATTGAATTTATACTAGATTTTATAATGAAATTAAATATATATATATATATATATATATTCCATTTTATATTCTATAAAATTTAAAGGAAATTGTAAAGTTTTAAATGAAAATAATTTTGCAATTAGAGTTGCTAAAATTAGATTTTATATATATTTCGATTAATATCATTTTCATATTAAATCATTTAATAAAAAAAAAACAAAAACAATATTTAAAATTGAAATAAAATATTTTTAATATTTTCCAGAATAAAATTTGATAATCGTCGCTAAATAGTTAATTATAATTTATCTTACGTTTATTTAGAATGTTAAAATTATGAACAATTAAATTATAAAAGCAAAGTAATGCTATTATATATTTCTCTTTACGTCTTCTTGTATTAATTAAATTGTAATATTCAATCGTTAAATGTCAGAAAGTGTTAAATAAAAGTAACTAATCAATAACACTGTAAATATAACTAACATATTTTGCTTTTTATCTTTATAACTATCGAGTAACGTATGGGGGCTACAACTTACCAATATACAGCCTTGCAAGATCTAAAATATAACTATAGTCAGCTGTGGTTCCTGAGCGCGTGTCATGCACACGCATATACACTTATATTGGAATCAAATAATCTAATGTTTTCGCATATTTAGCATTCTACCATTCCGTAAATGAGATTATAATGAACACATATATATATATTCTTTTAATGGCTTCTCAATCGATTTCAAAACTCTACAAGATTTTGATTAAGATTTTTTATACATCCTACTGATTTCTATAGATCAGATTTCATCCGAGAATTCTTAGTTTATTATTCTTATTGTTCGTATATGTTATTATGAAATTATACATGCCAAAATTTTTATTGCAGCCATCGGAATATTAAAAACAAAAATTAATATGTTTATCATATTATGAAATTATTTTTGTTGTTTTATATAAATTATTCTAAGTATTTTCCGAAGCATTATTTAAATAAAGACAATTATGTGGGTTTGCATATTGCATAAAGAGATCATTGACAATTATTGAGCGCGAAATTCAAATCTTGCGTTTTCCATATACTGTGTTGTTTTCATAATTGTACGCCCTGTATACTAGGAGGTTTGTAAATAAATTTTGCTTCTGTAGTAAAAAGAAAACTGTATTATATTTGTTTTCTTAATTATAAATATTATTATTGCAAATTATATTTATCAACGCATTGTAATACATTTTTGTATTATTTTGTATCTAGAGAATATCGATGAATATAAACACCTAACCTTACTATACACTTGTAATTTGGAAATATAAGAGAGAATCACAGTTAAATATTGTTTGAATATTTAATATGGAAGTGTGAGTAACTATCTTTTCGTATTTATAATTGTTTTAGTGAGTAGCTATTAGAAACTTTCAGAATGAATTTTATATTAGGCTCAAGGATTGCTCAGCTTACTTAAGCAATTATGAAGTTCTAAATATTCTGCAAAATATAAAATCAAATAAAAAACAAAAAATGAAACAAAATCAGTTAGCAAGTATAACGTATCAGACTATAAGATATTTAGAGGAGACTCCATGTAAAAGGCAAACACCTGAAAAAATTAGAGGACTTCTACAAGCATTGGAACCTTATAAATTAACAAAGTGCGAGAAATTAACTCTTTTAAATATGTGTCCTAAAACACCTCTTGAAATACAACTGGTAATATAAAATGTGTGATAAGTTATATAATATTTGAAAGTACATATAATTATGTATATATGTTTTTTTTAGATTATAGAGGATAGCGAAGACCGTTTGACCGATGATGAAGTAAATTCTTTACTTCAAGTAGTAGGAAATTTCTTAGATGAAGATGAACAAGAAGGATAGCATGGTTTTACTACTTCAACTGTACAAACTTCTTAAAAACATTTTATATACTTTATGTACATTTTATTTATATTAAACAGAAATGGAAATGATATAATATTAAATACATTGTGCAAATAAACTTTTGGTTCGCTCATTATCTTTTATGATCTCCCAGGTCATCTATGGAATCTTCATCAATCTAAAAATTTGTTAAATATCATAGATTGTGTATTTTTAATATCATTCAAAAAAACAATTATTGTTCTTACTTGTGGCCACTTCTCTGGAATTACTTCAAATAGTTCATCTTTTACATCCCCTTGTATAACTATTTCATCGTCTCCTGTGACACTAGATCCACATGCAAATTTACTACCAAAAAACTTTGCAGCTACTTTTAGGTCTATGTCTGTAAATTAATATGCATAAAGTTTTAATTTTACAACTAAGCAACTATCCTGTTTAGAAAAAAAAAGAATTGCTATGAATAAGCATTTTATATTACCAAAAGTGCTGAGACCAGTAACAACTGTAACAGATTTCTTTTTCCCTCTAGGTGCTCTAGATACGGTCACTAATTTTGGAACATCTTCTTTTTTCTTTGTCTTAAGCATGCCTTTACCACCACGTTTTTGTCGTTTCTTTTCATCTTCACCTCCACCTGCCTCTGTAGTAGTGTCTTCTACTGCTCACAAGTAAATAAAATTTATAGTATGATAATAGAACTTACAATTTAGAATAGCAATATAGAAATTATAATTACCTAATTTAACTTTCTCAAATTCTGTTGGTAAATTCCTTTCTAGCCACTGCTTACACTTTTCATATTCTGGATAATATTCACAATACTGTGATGCAAATGGGAATTACATTTTCAAAAAATCCAAGTATTAACTTTTTGTCATACAGTATAAATTTCAGATACCAATTGTTCAGGATTGCCTTACCTCGATGGGAAGAGAACAATTTCCACAATATTGTACTTGTATCGGATAAGTGACATTAGGATCAGGTCCTAAACGCAAATTTGAAGATTCCTCTGCCGACATTCTATCAAGACACCTAACCTTACAGTTTTCTGCAGTTTGATACGAATTTACTAAATAACAAATTAATCCCTTGTTAATTTCTTCAATTAATTTTCCTTTTTCAATATCTTTTTGTACTCCTGTAATACCTTTCTTAAATAAGGTCCAGACAATTTCTTATTCAAATGAGTAGCCACATAAGGTTAGCAATCCGACATCTAGTAATTTTAATTCCGTTTTGTTAGATGCCAAAAAACGATTCCATTTCTACCAATTTCTACCAACGAAGGAACGTTCTAATAACGTCCAACTTCAAAAGGAACCATACTGTTTGATACATCGGCAACGACAAATAATAACCGTTGAAAGAACGGCGAGGGGTGGATCACGTGACGAGAAGCACCAATCAGAGGAGGTGATTCGAGAAACCGCTAGACAAGGCAACCAATCGTGTGTATTAGACTTTGTACTTCGTTCGAAACGCACGTGCAATACAGAAAAGCGGCTCGGTGTGCCTCAGAGTTAGTGTGCTGCCTTGTGAAAAGAGTCGGACGTCGTTTTTACGGTATAATTTCAACGAAGTGTGCGCGCGTGTTATTGTGAATAATAAGTACGTGCCTGTTTCTAGAGTCGTGTGAAAGCTTGATAAAAATTGTCAAAGAAAAATGACATTGGTCACACAAATAGAGACCACCACGGAAAATGGGAGTATGAAAATCCCTCTGCTCAATGGCAATGAGAAAGAGGCCAGTACTGGTTAGTATACTCATGATTTTAAAACCGGCGACCATCAATTTTCTTATTTCTCATGGTTAAACTGGGTATGGCCGATCATGTTATATAATGATTCGATCAGGTTACCATGTTCTATCTGTTTTAATGTGCATTTTTAACGATGCCGCTTCAGTCAAAAGCCGGGCCTTGTGTTATGTAACGCGCGAATTGCGCGAATCTATGTATTGCAGGGTCATGTGAGCCACACATAACTTTTACGAGAGAAAAACTAGCAGAAGACACGACCTAAACTAGCAGACGAATCTTATTCCTTTTGTCGGCCCGATTATTTCCAAGAGATAATGATTTCGTTTTTCTCATAATTAGTCGTAACCCTTGCCCCTCATTTTGCAAGCAATTACACATGAACGCATAAATGTATCGTTTGACATGCTTCTTCCTTCGAAGATGCACCTTTCAATCGATGTATAGTCTCCATTTAACTTTTCCTTACTTTCCGCATTTTCCGTTGGTGTTGAGTTAGAAATACATTATTTGTATTAAAGATATTTACTTGTAGCACGTGATTAGTTTCTCTCTGGGTGATGAAACCATGTTACCTGCCTTGTTTAATTCATTTCAATACATCTCTCTTTATTTCAAAATTTTTACACTCGTAAAACGTGGTTCGCTAGCTTATTATTATTATTTTCTATTATTATCCTGTTATGTCTGTAAATGTTAAATAGCTACTAAACTGCTGAACAGATAAGTATTTTTGTGTACTGAAAGAATAGAATCTAAATAGAAATTTATTTATAAGTATTGTGACACTTATACTTAGCAATGTTCTAGTAATTTTTTGCTATTTTGTATAGTTTTATATAGTTTATTGCGTTCTGAGTATTTTTACTTATTTGAATTTCCCTTAAATGCACAAATATACCTAATTTAATGATTATTGATCATCAGATTTTGATAATCTTTCATTTAGTGATATTCATATTTTCGTCATATATACATAGTTATTATTGGTTTGCACTAAACAGAGGATATTTAGGAACAATGAGAATTATATAAATTATATTGCACAATTGTCTCTCTTTTCTCGTTAATGGTAGTTCAGTTTCAATGATCTTATGGTACATGTTTAAGCTCATTTTCAAACTCTAATGGTCAATGAAAAGTGAATATGTTTATTTTGAGAAAGAGCTATAAATTTTCTAGAGACGTATTATTCATCACTGTCGATTGACGCTAGACCCTTTCTGTTAATTTGCTCTTGTTTTAGAACTCTCATTTCGTGAAAAAAAGAACCGAAGGAAAACACGTGCATGTTAATGACCTCTCGCACATAGGCGTAGAAACGAGGAAATTTCAAATTATGAAAAATATGTCTGAAATGTTCAAATACTATTTAACGAAATACCTTTATTGTGAAATTTATTCTATTTTAATTGTTTTGGTAGGCGCATTGAAAAATATATTTGATATAACTATATGTTAATTCAACTATAATATTTTGTACCTGATGATTTCTTCTGTAATTAAAATACGTTTTCTCTATTTTTTTGAATGAGATGAAGGGAATAATAAAAGTAGAAAGGGCTAAATTTAAACGATGCTAGGACAGTGATAGTTTTATAAAGGGTCACGTGTTTTGAAAGAACAATAGTGAATTGCGAAGAATTATCGATAGCAGGGGTTATCGGCATTCCTTCTGACGTGTTTCCCTTACGTCTTTGGTTTCTGATACACTAAAATGATATTTTAATAAAATATCTCGTACAATTTGGGAATTTCTTAAATTGCATTTTTTACGACAGTATTCAAACACTTATTACATATTTTTTTCTGAATATATTATGTGCATTATATGAAACTTTTTGAAATTTCGTTAGCGCTGTAGTGAGAGACGATTATTGTAATTATAACAGTAAAATTTGAAACGATCCTGAATATACATATATATATAGAAGTTACAAAACATTCGTTGGAAATATATACTTAGTGAGAAATTAATATACGGCATAAATAGTAGTCTTAAACATATAATTAGTGCTAAAAGTAGTCGCACAAAATATTGTGGCTTATTAATATAGTAAATAATCGACCTCAAATATTTTGGTGATCTTCACGAAGTGTATACTTCCAATAAATATCTTGTAACCTTCATATCCATTTTCAAATTGGTTTCAAAGTTTACCGATATAATATCGATAGTCTTGTCTGTTTACATTGTTAACGAAATTTTAGTTCCATATAATGCACGTAATATATTCATTAAAAATTTCTGTATGTGTATATTTCTGACTATATGTATATATATATATGTATGTACATTTAACAATTACATGAACATGAATAGGTTATCGGTTACTTATATTTTCGTAAACATATCGTAAAATGTAAGAATTTTTACATCTTATGAAAAATTCTGTTATCGAAATATCTTTTGACAAAGCCTATTTTATCGTTTATGTACGAAAAATATAGGATTATTGATTATGTTACGGGATTGTTTGTTAAGTTTGGTAAAACGATTCATTGTTTCCGTTATCTATGGTATTTCTTATGTCGAAGCTAGTTGTTTTGAATATGTATTAAAGTTTTAGATTTGTAGAGATTCTTATCAACCTGTTTATGTATAACCGCTTCGTAAATGGTTTCGAAACTTGTCAAGTTTTTCTGATTGTAATAACGAAAAGAAAGATATTCCATCTTCTGACATGTGTAAGTCAATGGTTAGTACTTGCTCAGTTCGATGTTTACATATCGATTCAAATGCCTGCGATTGTAACTCGTCTATCGTCAACAGATCGCTATTCTGCTTTGATTGATCTTGTTTTCAATTGATTTTCGAATCTTCTTATTAATTAATGATATTATCAATCTTTATCTTTATTAATGAATATAAAGACAGTTCCATGATATTATATTCATTTTTTTTATCGTTAAAAACTATTAAATTAAGATGTACGAATATGTTTTCTGCTTCTATCATTTCGTTTTTATATAATAAGTTGAATGTATGTAATAACTTTATATGATAAGTTAAATTATTTTTTGCCGTCAAATAATATGAATTCTTTTACTTTTACAAGTTCTTATCATTGTTTGATTTTTCTTAGTTTTTAAAAGATGGAATTTTAGAAGAATCTCTTAAGCAAGATAAGAGATACAAAATCGTTTTGAGAAAGCCTTATCTTTTTCACGTTTTCATCTTTTTATCTCCGAGTCTTTCTCACGGCTAAATTTTTTATCTTTTTTTCTTAGTAATAGAGAAATCTAAAAAAGGAGGATCGTTTTTGTACAAACCAGTAAGATGTACGATAAGAATACGATAAAGCAATCGGTGTCTAAGATAAATTGCTGTAACTTGATAGTGCATGAATGCACATATTCATAAGATCATGCGATCGAACGATTTAATTTTCACGATAAGGAATGTGTTAGAATAAAAATATGTTGCTGTGCATATCATTATAACTATAAAACAGTTAATTTATTAAATGTTTCTGTAGAACAAGATTCGTACTCATAGAAATTTCGTGTTAACCTTGTTGCAAAAATAAATGTTATCATGTTTATAATTTCCATATAGCATTGAAATTATTTGCTTGCAAAATTATCGATAAAGATAGTTTAACATGTTGATTGCTACGAGAATTTTATGTATTGTTTATAATATATAATTTTATTATATATAGATATGTTTATTATTTATAAACTATACCATAACACTTAATTTTTCCAAAATATTATATTCTATTTGCACATTTTTTTTCTGATAATGTATCCAAATCAAAAAAAAAAATAAAAAATGTTAATAATTTCTTTATTCAGCGAAATTTATCTTATTTTAATTATTCTACAAAATTTACATACATGGTATCGTATGTCACCAATGACCTTCGTGCCGCTCAACGTGTCAGAGGAAATCATTATATGCATAAAGAAATACTGCAACTACATATTCAAAAGATTGTTCGCTTTTGATTTTCTTTCGATCTTGACAATCATAGATGAACGCCCTCTAAGGTTAATAAGATTTTGATTGAAGATAACTCGATGAAAAATCAATAACTGCTTCAAATAGACCAGCATAAATAGACAGCATAAATACTTGAAAACAAACATAATTTTAGCCTTATATATATAGTATTTATTAAATCTTTTTGATTCAGTTATTATGTTACATAATTCCTAAATTCGTAATAAATATTCAACGTTTATTTATTTTGAAATACCCGAGTACTGAAATATTTATTTAAAATTGTAATGTTTATAATAGTTCTATTTTTACTCCTCTTTTTAACAAAATTTGTATATACGAAAGTGGAATTTAAAAAGATATTATAACGATTTTTATAATCATTTATTGCATCAACACATGTATATTTTAAATTCAATTGTCATCTTTTGGACTGTAATTTCAACGAAAGAAAAACGTTTGGTTTCATATTAAAACAATAATTTGAGAAAAGGTGATATATTAGAAATAGTAGATATATAATATATAGAAATCATTATTAGATTAATAATATCTGCTTAAGAGATTAAGTACATAAAAAAATATTCCGCGTAGAGTAATGCACAGCCAATCCATACGGGAAAAACGATAATCTAATCAAAAATTAAAATAGAATTTCAATTCAACCTTACCCATTTATCACACACAATACCTATTATGCACGGACAAATAAATACTTATTTCAATTCTGTTTGTTTTTTCTTTTCCTTCTCCATTCACTTATCTAATAATTTTTATACTATCAATATATTGATCTTATTTAAAAAAAATTATTACTAACATTCAATATCTATGTATATTATTACAATATACTGTAACATATACATATATAAATATGTAATATACTGTTTATTTTTGCAATTATCCTAATCTGTAATCATCAGTAGATAGTGGAGTTTTATGCAATTTTATAATAATAATAATTTATTTTTCAACTCTTCAGTTATGAAAAAAGACTTGGTTTACGATTGTTATTTTTATTGCACTTTTAATCGTAAAACTTTTATGCAATTTATTCTATTCTGTTCTATATAATTTCCATTTTTATGAATATAACTCGCCATTTATCTCATGTATTTAATTTTATGAGTTTTACACAAGTTTTAGTACAAGTTTTCTACTTTAGATGTTTTATACATTTATGCATATATTTTTTTTTAATTCGTGAAGCTCTAAAAAATGTCCTTATGAAGAGTCATATACATCACTTTACATTATCTTTCACATAAAATTCTTACATTGTAACTTTACTAGGTATATGAACTATATCTCAAGATATATGAAATTTTAAACGTTAATTGTAGAAAATATAGAGGAAAATTACATCTTTTCAAAGAATAGTGTGCATGAGTACACATTTCAATGCGTGTATTCTCTATATTTTTGTCTTCAAACTTCTCATACATGCATATAAATCCGTATTCTAATTATCATCAAAGTATCATTCTAGGAAGACATCAAAGTTCAATTTTTTATCAATTAAAATTTGATTCTGCATACTCTCTTAACTTATTCATGCACACATTCAATTGTTACCGAATTATATGCAGATCATTACAAAGCGAAGGCCAGTAAAGATCAAGGTTTCACAGATCCAAATTATTTGGAACATGTTAGAGTATTTTAGACGTGCCATCATCATAAGGTTACAGTAGTCGCTGATAAGCGGGCCGCGCTCTCTATGAATTGTAATTAATATTATAACTGCCTAACAACGGCATATGCCAGAAATGGATGTATATCGCAAACATAGTATCGATAAAATTAGTACGGCATTTGAGTGCAGACTATTTACATTGCCGTTTATTTATAAGTACATTGGTGAATGCAAGTGGCAGCCCCACGGATATCCACCGTCGTATCTAGTCGAAAATGCGCCTTGTTTCCATGGAAATAACGCGTGGACTCGGTTATTCGTATCGTTGTCACCGTTGTCTACATTGAAACATAGATCGTTAATATCCATCTTAAAAGAAAAGAAAATATTACATTTCATCTAACATATTATCAAAATTAATAAGGTAAAGCTTTTGTTATTATTTTTGCTTGTTTTATTATTTTTTTGGTTCTTGAGAATTGTGAAGCCACTATGAAATTGATAATATAATATTTGAAATAAATTATTTTATTGTCATATTGTTAGTTATTATTTTGCTTGTTTTATGATTTCACTGATTCTTGAAAATTGTTCGATAAAATAATTGCATAAATAATAATAATTCTGTAAAATAATCATATAAATAAATCTGATATAGTTCTATAGATATTTCTTTAGTAAAGTAGTACTTAGCAAATACTGTAAATTTACGATAGAATCGCAAATTAACTTTCGGTATAATATATATAAATAAAAAAGATGCAAACGTTCCCTCATTTAACCAACTATCAATCAGTAAGATACTCATAGCTCTGGTATGTATTACATAAGCTAAAAGCAAAATTGTTGCTATGTTATTTATTTTTGATATTTGATTTATATTTAATGTTTAATATAATATCCTCGATTAGTAAAAATTGTTCATTTGCTTCATTTGATATACTTTTTTTCATAAATTCTAATGTTTGAATAAAAATTTATTAATTCATGGATTGCATGTTTAGATCTAAAGGAAGTTGCAGAGGAAACCGGAAATGTGAGCACAACTGCGAAGAATGTCGTTGAGAAGGGTGAAGTCGAAGCTACGAAAGAGAAAGGGAACGAAAAAGAGAAGGAGAAAGAAGAAGACAAGAATAAGAAGAATGACAAAAGCGAGAAAGAAGATAGTGATAAGGATGTTGGGAGCGAGCAAGAAATCCTTCTCATTCAAGATATGGGATTTACTGTTAAGATCATCTGTCCAAATGCTGAGCCCTTTGATATCCAAGTTTCCAGTATGGAGTTGGTTCAGGTAACTAATCATCCAATCACCATATATTATATGAATAATCATCCAATTTCTTTTCCTATGACAACAATTAATAAAAAACAAGCTAATAAAGAAGATCAGATAATAAATTTTATTATCTTTTAGGAAATCCATCAATTACTCATGGATCGCGAGGACACTTGCCATCGCACATGTTTTTCCCTTCAATTCGATGGTAACACACTGGATAACTTTGCTGAGCTGAAGAATATTGAAGGCCTAAAAGAAGGTTCCATTATTAAAGTTGTGGAAGAACCGTATACAATGCGAGAAGCTCGTATACATGTTAGGCACGTACGAGATTTATTGAAATCTGTGGATCCTGCGGATGCTTACAATGGCGTCGAATGTAGTAGTTTATCGTTTTTAAATGTGGTTACTAACGGCGACATCCTTGAGAAGAAGAAGAGCAGGGCAGATTCGGTTGATTGTACTCCACCTGATTATATTATACCTGGCTGTAAAGACAGGCCATTACTACCTCTACAACCTCAAGCCAAAGAACAAAAATGCCCTCCTTGTTTAAAAGTAACTGATATAATATATCTATAAATAAATTATTTACTTCGTCTAATTTATTATTAATATAAATATTTAATTTATTAATTTATTTATTATAGGTATTAACAACATCTGGGTGGAATCCACCACCCGGTCACAGAAAGCTTCACGGTGATTTATTATATCTACATGTGGTAACGTTAGAAGATAAGCAATATTATTTGACTGCATGTGTCAGAGGTTTCTTCCTCAATCAATCGACAAAGGAAGTATTTAATCCGAAACCAGCGACTCCGAGTCATTTGTGTCATAGTTTAATTGAACTACTGAACCAGCTCAGTCCGGCTTTTAAACGTGGTTTCACTGCTATGCAAAGACGAAGAACGCAGAGACATCCATTTGAACGAGTAGCCGCACCTTATCAACTTTATGCCTGGTGTGCGCCTCAAATTGAACATACAATCGATGCAATACGCGCTGAAGATAGTATGTTTCGTTTTATACATATTAATAAAACTCTTTCATATTAAATGCTGTATTAGTCATACATACGTATAACGTGCAATACTTGAATTAGATCTTTTTCATTACAAGATATATATTTTACTATTATTACTTCTACTGACTTTAAATTAACTGACTAGTTAAGGTGTTAATTATGTTGCATCACGAGTACACACAACTCTATGTTTAATCATTCGTCTTATTTATTTGCATACAGCTTTCTCTTCTAAGTTGGGGTACGAAGAACATATTCCCGGCCAAACTCGAGATTGGAACGAGGAGTTGCAAACAACGAGAGAGTTACCTCGTAAAAACTTGCCCGAAAGACTGCTTAGAGAACGTGCTGTTTTTAAAGTATGTCAAAACTTGACATATTAATTGCATTTCGATACGTTGTTCCAGTAATACGAATTGAGTTTCATGGATGACGTGTTTAGGTTCACAGTGATTTTGTCACTGCTGCTACTCGAGGTGCAGTAGCCGTGATAGACGGTAACGTAATGGCAATAAACCCTGGTGAGGAGGCAAAGATGCAAATGTTTATTTGGAACAATATTTTCTTCTCTCTTGGATTCGATGTCAGGGATCATTACAAAGAGCTTGGCGGTGATGCAGCTGCTTTCGTCGCGCCTAAAAACGACTTACAAGGTCTTAGAGTATATGCTGCTATTGATCCACCCGGCCCTTATACGCTTGGTACCGTTGTAATCGATTACAGGTTTGTAGGAAATTAGACACACGCATTCCTTTCATCACATTATTTGTACGACGTGGATATTTTGTAGCGGATCATTTGTACATACTTGTTCAGTATTCTATCGCAACTTACATCTCGATCGAAAGGATGTTAAGTTTTCGTGGTAATCACTCGTATTCCTCTGCATAGAGGATATCGTGTCACCGCTCAGTCAATCATCCCTGGAATCTTGGAACGCGAGCAGGAGCAATCTGTTGTTTATGGTTCTATAGATTTTGGGAAAACGGTTATCTCGCATCCAAAGTATCTTGAATTGGTTAGTTTACAATAATGCTTTTTTGTAATTTCTGAAGAGTATTTATCTAGAATTTTATATCACATGTGTATTACGTTTTATAGTTGAACAAAACTGCTCAACTATTAAAAATTCTTCCTCATAAAGTTATCAATGATGTTGGGGAGGAGGTTGAACTCTGCAGCAGTGTAGAATGCAAAGGTATAATCGGAAATGACTCTCGACATTATGTGTTGGATTTGTTACGAACTTTCCCTCCTGATGTTAATTTTCTTAAATGTAAGTTTATACAACTAACGAAAAGTTCAAAATTAATTACTGCTATTATTATTGCTAAACTTTTACTTTGATTTTTGTAGTGGAAGGTGTTGAACTGAGTAAAGAAGCTAGAGCTTTAGGTTTTCCAATTGAGCATAAGCATAAATTAGCCTGTCTTCGTCAGGAATTGATCGACTCCTTTGTTGAAGCTAGATACGTGCAATTTATTCAACACGTTGCTTTAAATCTGCAACAACTTACATCCGTAAGAAAAGTACAGAAGGAAAATGAAACCACTGTTAAAGTAAACAACATTTTTCAAACTTTACAGTAAATATTAGTTTTAAACATTGTTATTATTTTGCATTTTATTAATTTCAGGAAGATAAAAAGGAAGAATTGAATGTCGTTGCAGTGGATAGTAACAAAGAAGATTCTTCTCATACTCTAATAGAAACGGATGAAGCCAAAAAGATTGTGGAAAGTATAACTGACTCTATCACTGGTGGAGAGAAGCAAGAGTGTATGTAACTTAATTATTCTTTTTTATTTATAATTTTTTACTTCAATTCTTCATTTAAATCTTTTTTCTTTAAGTGGAAGAAAGTACGAAAGAAGTAGTTCGCAGTGCAGCAGCAGCAGTTGGTAGCCTACGGGAAGCCGAATTTGATGTCAGATTTAACCCAGACGTATTTTCTCCGAGTGTTAAACATCCAGATCCAGATGGGCCTGCTTTAAAAAAACAAAGACAGTTGGTGCAAAATGCGGCCAACTTTTTACTTACCGTACAAATACCCACTTTTGTATGTTTTGATATAGAATACTTTTATATTTGACGCAACGATACAATTTTGTATACAAAAAATATATATTTAGTTCAATTTTTTTATTACAGATACGAGAATGCTTAGATCATACAGCTGCTGTAATGGATGGCAACATATTGGTAGAAGCTTTACACAGTAAAGGTATCAACGTACGATACCTTGGTAAATTAGCAGCCATGTTATCTACTGTTCCACAACTGCAATATCTGAAACGTATTGCTGTTTCGGAACTTATTTCACGCTCGGCGAAACACATTTTTACATTTTATATGCAGGTATATTTATTAAAATTGAAATTAAAGTGGTTATTTTAAATTTTATGAATGTAAGAACCTAATACTTTTTTTAGGGTACGGAATTAATGAGTCTTTCTGCAGCTATTAGTCATTTCTTAAATTGCTTATTCTCTTCTGCACAAATCATTCATCCACAACAAAATCTAGAAGAGGTACGGCAACATTTTTTATCAATTAAATAATATCAATAATCGAAATAATTTTCTACGTAAAAATTTATATAATTTTCGGTTTCAGCTTCAAAGTAAAACTGCCAAACGACGCAATAAAAGAAAAGGTAGAAATAACGGTCCACAACAGTCTGAAGTGGAATGGGCTTCCTTAACGCCTAAATCTCTTTGGCAACAAATTAAAGCAGATTTGAAGAGTTATTATGATTGGGAAACACCATGTCCGGAATCGTTGGATACCACGATAGAACATTTTCACATTCAGAAAATTTCTTTGCTTCGTAATTTCTGTATAAAGACTGGTATTCAAATTTTGTTACGTGAATATAACTTCGAGAATAAGAACAGAGCCACGTTTTTCGAAGAAGATATACTTAATATATTCCCTGTTGTGAAGCATATCAATCCTAGAGTAAGTAATGCATTTAGGATACAAAAAATAAGTCATATAGAAATATCCATAAGTTATTGGAAATTATTCTATTACTTCATTTAGGCTAGTGATGCATATAATTTCTATACAACTGGACAAAACAAAATTCAACAAGGTTATTTGAAAGATGGATATGAACTCATCAGCGAGGCACTCAATTTATTGAATAATGTATATGGTGCAATGCATCCCGAAATTTCACAGTGTCTTAGAATGCTTGCGCGATTGAATTACGTAATGGGTGAGCATGGAGAAGCTCTTGCCACTCAACAAAAGGCAGTCCTTATGTCAGAAAGAGTCAATGGTATAGATCATCCATATACCATTACTGAATATGTAAGTATAAAGCAAACGCACTTAATTAATGATTAAATATATGTAATAATTGCAATTATTCTAATATTATTTTTCTATTTGTCAACAGATCCGTCTAGCCCTATATTCTTTTGCCAATGGTCAAGTCTCTGTGTCACTTAGGTTATTATATAGAGCACGTTATTTAGCCTTACTAGTTTGTGGCGAAGACCACCCGGAAGTAGCACTTCTTGACGTGAGTATCTATGCGAATACTAAAAATTCTAAAGCTTTAATATCTTTAACCTTGACCAATGTTAATTGTTTGTTTAGAGCAATATTTCATTGATTCTCCATGCTGTCGGAGAATATGAATTGTCGCTCCGATTTTTGGAGCATGCTTTGGCTCTAAACCTTCGATATCACGGACCACGATCTTTGAAAGTTGCTGTTTCTTATCATCTTGTCGCAAGAACTCAATCTTGTATGGGTGATTTCCGAGCGGCTTTAAATAACGAGAAGGAAACCTATGCTATTTATAAGCAACAGTTAGGCGAGGATCATGAAAAAACCAAAGAGAGTAGCGACTGTTTGAGACATTTAACGCAACAGGCTGTAGTTCTACAGAAAAAGATGAACGAAATTTATACCGGAAAATCTGGTGTTAGCCTACCACCGATTCAGGTGCAACCGCCCAGTATGGGATCCGTACTTGATATGTTGAATGTAATTAATGGTATTCTATTTGTTCAAATCAGCCAACAGGATATTGAGAATTTTAAAGCGGAAATAGAGAAACGACAGAAAGAACTAACACCTGACGGAGAGATAAAGGCGTTTCAAAATGGAAACAAGAAAAACGAGAAGGAGAATAAGAAAGAAGAAAAAGACAATAATAAAAAAGAGGAGAAAGAGAATAAAAAGAACGAAAAAGAAAGCAAAAAAGAAGATAAAGAAAATAAAAAGGACGAGAAAGAGAATAAGAAAATAGAAAAGAAAGCGGAAGCACAGAAAGAACTGAACAAGTTGGAGGAAAACAAAACAGTGTTAGAGCCAATAGTAGCAGAGAGCTGAGCTCGCTTTAAACCGCTAATGATGATACTTAGTAGTTTTTTCTGAATCCTAGTCTCTCCCTGCCCGCGTCCGATCTTTTTTTAAGAGTAACGCGAGTACGGCATGTATAACTGATTGGGATAAAATGAAAATGGGAAGTGTTTGCTCGAGATAAGGATCGTTATTTGATGTATCGTATATACGTTTATAAAGTGCTATCGGAATCGAACTTTTATAGTGTGGCGATCAACAGCATAGGTGAAACATTTCGAAAGAGTTAGATTTCCTAATGGCTCGCGATGCTCAACTACAATACGCCAGGCTACAGAATTTATTTGACTGACTTATAACTGCATATAATACATACACAAAAAAAAATTGATTCTTCACGTATGTAAATAATTCCAAATGAAAAAATTCATTGCCTTAGCACTTGCTTATCCAAATCTTATTCGTAATTTGATATATGAATTTCACAAATTATCGGACAGACAAAAAGAGAGTATGATTTGATAAAAATATAAATAAATATCTGTGTCGCCTAATATTGTCGCTATTTTCAAAAGGCTCAATTAATTCTATGTCATAACGATAAAAGTTATGGATATTGCATACGTTACTCTTCTATCGATTGACGAAATAGTAAACTAATATTTGTTCCAGCATATTGCACAATTGCTGCTGAAACTTGAAGGAAATGCATTGTACCAGTAAAATTAAAATGCTACGATAATTATTTGTAAAACAAATAATGGACTTTATTATCGTAGAATATAAGTCAATTGTTTTTCCTACACTTTCGATAGGTTATTTTATTACTACATATTTGAAATCATTATTTTGTTCCATTTAGGCATTGCTGTCACTTTCCCACTTTAGTTGTCATCATTGAACTCAATACATAATGAAGTCATATAATTGTTTTTTATCTTTAGATACTATTAATTTGAGGTGAATCTTGTTGAGTTCAATATAAATGCTATAGGTAAAACTGAAATCACATAAAAATCAACGAGGAACGGTATCTGTATCGTATTCAACAAGACAAATTCGTTTAATTTTGTTATCATTTTTATACTGTATGCATCACATGAAAAGCTTCCTTTCATCTTTTTATCATTGTTGTTTTATCGTTATTTTTATCATCTTACATGAGGATTTAAATCTGAAAATAATTTTGAATCTAAACAAATTTCCTGTTATATGGAAAGGAAAAATGTTTTTAAAAAAATATGGTGGTGGCAGGAAAAGCATGGTATAATGACAAGTGTGCTGTTATATTTCACGATCATTAATAACAGTTATCAAAAAACGACTCATTAATCAACATATTATAGAAGTAGCATCAATTTCCTAATTACAATTAGAAATACTGCAGTTAGTTCTAGAGTTATAAACACTGAGAATTATCTGTTACCGAGCATATATCTTTATCAAATAGCATTCGCTAAAACGAATGTTAGAAATATGCTATGTTAAAATTTTATCATATTACCATAAAAATTAAATTGAGTAATAATACCTATAATTTGTTGACATTTGTTTTAAATGAACAAATTTTGTTTTGAGTTCGTTATGTTTATAATAGTAACGTCGATAATAATAGCGAAAGGCGAATAAATGAAAAGTTTCTAATAGCTTTTGTTGAACGAGTTTGTATACTTTATAATATGAATTAATATGGAATTATACTGCACTTGTTAGCCAAAATGTACGATAAAGAATGCTAGTTAATAAGGATTATTCATTATGAATAAAGTTAAATACTTCATACATATGTTACCTGTTATATAATTTCATAAAATTTGCGTATGAAATAAATCATTTTGTATAGAACATAAATTGACATCTTAAACAGATTCCGTATCATTCTTGTGCAAGTTTTCGACTTGTTCCGAATTTATTTCGATTTTACTTGTTTCTAATCGTTTTCTCTTCCTTTTATTTGGTCTTTCATGCTGCTTCTGAAAATATTCTCTAACATCTAATTTGTTTATTAAATACTGTCGAAACGTTTCTAAAGCAACCTTGCCACCAATTCCTTTTTCAAAGATCATAGATATTTTTACTTCATCATTTTCAGGTTCTTCATGTTCTATCACTTCAGCAAAAAAGTTACATATTAATAAAGGTTCGTTCTTTCTCACAATATCTCCCGAGTTATTCTTTATTAATTTTTCTGCATCGTTTTCTGTAATATCATTTATTGCAGATGTTTGTTCTGTGTCATGGTTCACAGATTGATTCATTAACCTTTGAGCTAATCGACGTTTTCTACGTGCATGCGACCATGTATCATTGTCCGCAATTAGTTGACACGACCAACCATTAAAGTTACCAATTGGCAAATTTAATTCTTTGATTTGTATCTATATGAAAATGAAAAATATGTCAAAAACTAAAATATTATAAATACAACACGATGGAAATATAAATATAATGTTACATGTAACTCTTCCATTGCTTCTTCCAAAAAATTAACGAGGTTGTCAAAAGAAGCAAATTTATGTCGCATTGGGAATTGTATCTCTATTGGACGTTGCTTTTTCAGTAATTTTGCAATATAATCTCCACTTTTTCGAATAACAGGTGCATTTGTCAAATTAATAACATCTTTAGGTAAAAATGACCAAGCTAATCCCCATCTGTTAAAAAATAACATTCATAAATAACGAAATAAAAAATTAAAAATAAAAAATGTTTGTAAAAAATATATTCACCTTTTTGTGTGACCTTGACAAAACTCTGTCCATGTTGAATTTTCTATGCCTTTTTTCTTTAGAAATTTTAATAAAAATAGTAAATTACTTCTTCTACCAAACATAGTGGTATAAATTTTTGCCTTTTCTTTAATTTCCATACTTTCTTCAATCATTTGCATTATAAATGCTCTTTCACCACCTTGAATTGTAAGTTCAACTTCGTTTCCAGTTGGAGCATTTCTTGGTGGTAATCGCTTTATAATTTTCTCTGATGATTCTTCTATTTCAAAAAAGGGAGGATTACACATTGTAAAGTGATATACATTATCCTCTTTTATAACTTCTTTCAATATTGTTCTTTCATCTACTTTATATACTGCAAAACAATAATTCTAAAGTAAAAGATATAAACTTGTGTATATTTTATAAGATAAATAATATGTCATTAATTTGCCTTTTATTATGTCTTCCAAATTATTATTTTTAACATGTTCAATAGCTGTCTGTATACTTGTTTTGTCAACTTCTGTAGCGATCATTTGATTTCCATACATTTTTGCAAACAATAGGGGATAAATACACACTGCCCCAGTACCTATAAAAAAAATTATTATTATCACTGAAATTATCTAATACAAAATTTTATTCTTAACTTGATTTCCAATATACCAATATCTATGCCAATTACTTCCTTCATTTCATTGAAAGAAGCATGTTTCATTAAATCTTCAATCCATAAAATGTAATTTAAGCGTAGTGGCAGAGTTGGTGCTAATTTATTTGGAGGTATTTTTACTTGCAGATTAAAATCATGTTTTAATAATACCTCTGTGAGTACTCGTAGAGTACCTTCTCTTTTAAAGTCAATCTTTATCTTGCCGGTTAAATTCTATAATATAATAATATAATTCATTAAATAGATAATATATATTATATTTATGTACGAGATGGAATATATAATAATAGTAAACAATTGCTCAAATATGTAGCTTACAACAATTGCAATATCACGGAATTCTGGATATAGCAAAACAAGTTTTTTAAAGTCTGGTATTTTCTTATATATATTCCTTGGGTGCATAAACTTTCTTAACGACATTTCTAAACAATTATTTTTTTTTCTTCTCAATAACGATGTCAATACATGTTTTATGATCTTAAATTGCATAAAATATATGTATCCATAACAATCAGTAACAAATATTTTTTATTTACAAATGTAAAACCATAGATGAGATACAGAACAGACCCGACATCTTAAGAGACTTTGTATAACATATTCTGAAATACCGACCGTTCAATAAACTAGTAATATAGTCACAGACGAGTTATAGAATAGTCGTTACATGTAATCAGTTCATGTTACACATTTTAGGGTGACTAATCACCTTATCATTTTCGTGTCATATGTGATGTTATCGATTCAGTATAGTACTGGTTTGAATTAAGGTTATAGTTTTTTATAAAACTAAAAAATAATAAAACAGAGCATCTTATAATTGCAAACGAAGCATACTTTGTATTTCTACAATACTTCAGAAAATATTACTTCATTACAGACTATACAGAAAATACTTCATATTCGGTCATAATCTCGCTAACAGTATAATAAGCTTCTTAATTATATAAAAGCATAATTCCGATCGCAACTGGTTATCATCTGCATGCGCGATCGGAGAAATAAAAATTGCATTCCGTGAGGATACCTTTATTTAAATTCGAGCGAAATTCTACACAAGAGGCCGTCCATGAGCCACTAACACTATACATAAATTCATTCAAGCTGTTAACAAAAATGTCGACATCTGACTCTATTTGGTCCGTGTAAAGAGACGTAAAAATTTCATACCCTCTTTACGAAACACTTATCCCTATACGGAGATTATATTTAAATTTGTTTTGTAATATATTACACTAAAAATTTATTAGCATGCATTTTTTAAATGTTTGCCTAAATAATTGTGTAAATAATTGTTTTTTTTTATTTTTCTTCAGGTAATTCACTTGTTGTATTCGTAAAATAAAATTTATTTTTTCTACATAACGAGGCGCGGAGTATAAATTTTATATATTGGCACAAGTCTGCTGTAGTTTGTAATATAAGGCTATCCTAAAATATTAATTTAATTGATTTATGATCTTAGTTACTTGTATTATTTTATTTATTAAAAGAGAAATATTACATTCATTACATTTAATCATCCATTAATGATAAAGAAAGATTAGCATTGAACTGAATTCGATTAATATTATCTACATGAGGAAGATGAAGATCGCAAACTTCAAAAACTCCTTATATTTATCTGTTTTGAAACTGTTATATTGGGTTAGTATACCACCTAATGACAAAATCCGCAATCACTTAGTTGCCAACCCAATAGTTCATTGACTCAAATAAAATTCCTGGCATACAATATTTCAATTTTCTGCGCAGCTTTGAACGAAAGAGAAGCCATTCCGTTTCAGCCAATCAGGAATCAACTGGGCAAAGTTTTGGCGCGCAGCGTCACTGTACCGTTGAAAAGCGTGGTGTCAAGATGTGATGTTCTCTGAAGTGGGTAATTTCAACTACGTATGTTTCTATTGTTAGTATTCTATTGTCTTCAATCAACTGTTTTCAGGCTTGTTTAATAATAATATGTAATACGTCCTTATTTAGTATTTTATTAAGTATTGTTATATCGAAATTCTATAGTTTCTTAAGTTTATTCTAAGTGTTAGTTTTAATAATAGTAGATAATAGCTTGTATTATAAGCTTTTAATACAGAATTTGAGTTTAATTATTGTTTCATTCTAATACAATTAGTTCAATTTTATACATTAATTCTAAATTTTTGATTACGTTTTATACAGGTCGTTTGTTGAGTACGAAAATGGCTTCGAAAGGATAAGAAACATACGGACATTGTCGCAATTAAGGATGATTCAGTGTGGAGGATGTAATTTGATGATATTCGATGCAAAACATTTGATATCGTTTGATTTATTTTAACAAAGATGAGCGTACGTATACGTTTATATTGCTTTTTAACTGATTCACATATTGGTATCCAACTAATATGTAGTGTAATAAACAATTATATAGTTTGTTAACAATGAACAACATAGATTCATTCAATTTTTATTATATTTACACAAGAAATTGAAGTTTGAAATAACTTTTATATTTTGCTACATTTCGATCACGAATTCTCTATGCGTAGTCATTGCGTGTTCTTTTGGTTTAAACAAAAATCTTCATTATTGATCAATTTTCTATCTTTAAACTTAAGATAAATAATTTTCTTTAACTTCTAAACTTGGATTTATTTAAATAACATTAATTAAAACTAATTTAATAAAACGATTTTTAAATTTCTAATTAATTTTATAGTCTTATCATTTTAAAGGTTTTATCACAAATAAACAAAAGATTATTTAAATATTGATTAATAATAAACAATTACGAAAAAAATTTTCAATTAAAAACGAGCGTATTATACATAACACATAACATGATGTTAGATAAAATTATAATCATACGAACTAAAATATTAGAATTTTATGATGTTTGAAATTCGCGGCAGAAATATTAAACAGATTCCCGCCTACGTTCGTGGTGTATCAAGACGGATACGCAACGTTTACCATTGCCAGATTATAACATTTGAAACGTTGGCAGCAGTGTAAACGAACGAATCTATCGTGATGACAATTTTAAGTGGTGACAGCCGCGTATGTGTTCCTCAGCTTCAGAGTAGCATTATATACGTTTTTGCTGACACGAAACATAATTTTCTTAGTGCGTGATTTGTTTCATAAGAAGCATATGGAATATTAATCACACGTAAGGTATGTGCTTTACGATAATTTTAACGGATATCAGAAACAGATGGTCGTCGTCGATTTCGTTTCGCCTGACAGTTTGTTAATATGGACAAGTGCCACTCTGACAGTTTTCCTCTCTCGTAGTCGTATTGTTAGGCACCTGTTACCAATTCATCGTTATTTATATTTCTGTTATCTGATTCTCGCCACTTTATTATCGATTTACGTTTCGTCTGCGTGAAAAGCGGCACGATGTGAATAAACTATATGTGGAGTAACGTTTAATGATGTCACGTTGGAAATATTTATTTCTTCTGGTTTGAAATGAGTTTCAAGTCAATGAGAGTACATTTCGTATTTTCTATTTTCATTTTTCCTAAAATAAATTATGATAGAACTACACTGAGATGATGTGGTTAATAATTAATTCAAAGATATAAGGACGCTTTTAAATAATAAATGGATGTTGGAAGTTGTTTTTTTAGATTATATTAGGATTGAAGTAACAAAATAATGCACAGTCGTTATTTTTTAATAAGATTGTAATTAAACATTGTTATACTGCGGATGTGCTAAATGTGCAAAATTATGTAAAATTTATATGTTATGCATTTACATGTTATTTACATGTCATATAGAATTTATTATTATATATCCAGAGTAAAATATTTGAAGAATGAAATCAGTTTCTACTTATGTTCCATTTTGTTACTTCTGTTCACAAAACTATAAATTTATGTAAATATCCATTAAATATTATATAAGTCAACTCAATTCTTAAAATTTTATGTGATAGATGAATTTATCCTTTAGACTTTAGATGAATCTTTAATATAAAATACTAAGAACTATTATTTTATTAACATAATTTCAATTTACGTTTAAACTTGTTTGTTATCAAACAAATATCAGATCATATATTTATATTTTCATATTTCTATGAACTTAATTAAAAAAATGTAACTTAAATAGATGTATGTTTTAACTATTAAATATTAGAATAAGTATTTCACATTGAATAATTCATACATTTTCATATATTATGTGTATTCTATATATCCTTGTATTTTCAAATTTCCAGTGAATGGACTAATTATAAATGATCTAATTGTAAGGAACTTTACATATTTGTATACTTTATATATTTGACAGGAAATGGAATGAAGAACCTGATCGATAAATGCTTCGTTGGAAAATAGGGCTATGCATAAATACCTTTTGTAGTCACTTAGTGGGAACCACTCAATAAACCTCTGCAATCATGTGGAAAGCAAAAATACGTGTGACTAGACTGCAGCTGTTCATGCATTTATGGGAATTTTGAATGTATAAAATTGGACAGAATGCACATATTGTACATGAATATACAAGATACCCAAACTAAAGTATTCATTACAACATTTATAGAATAAAACAAATCTTTATTTAGGCTTTATTCCTTTAATTGTATTTATAAAAATTTGCATAAACATATGCAAATGATCAAAATCAAAGAGTGTGAGAATCATTGTAAGATAAAATAATTTTCTTTTAATTGCCCAATCTAACGATAACAGAGTTCATTTAAAAAAATTTATTATAGACCGACGTCTACCAAATTTAAAGTGAAAATAAGTTTTTCAGACTGTTTCTCCCTTTATTTTGAGGAAACTTTTTTCATTAAGCTTCATCACATTTTATCCATACCAGTGCATTCTCATTGGAATTTGATTGCTGAAACCGTGCGAAAGAATTCTTTTTTTCAAATCATCGCATTCCATGGTGTGCAACGAGTGTGCTTTCTTCCTTCCCCCCGCGCGTTTCCCGGTCGCTTTGTTTGCACATGCATTTGGACGATTGCTTTCCACGTATACAACCGCGTATACGTTGTGTAACCGTAACGGTAAAGCGATCCGTCATTCATCGTTACGGAACAATTAGGAAAACATATTGTAAGGAGCATGAAGATCCGATGTAATGCGTTGAGCGCAGATCGAACACTCCAGAATACAGTGGTTTATGAAAGTATTTGAAAACTTATGATAGAAAACTTATACAGGGTGATTCATAATTCATAGTACAAATGGAGTCAGGAAGATTTCATGCCTCAAAATAAGACAAAATAAGAAGATCAAAAACAACAAGAATTGTGTTGGAGGCTTTGTTTTTGAGAAAATTAAGTTTGAGAATTTGTCTAGTACGCGTGTAGCCGGCTAGTTTTTAACTAACATATTCAAATTTTATTTTCTTCAAAACGAGACCTTAAACGATAGAATTTTATTCTTCATTTTCGACTTATTTTCACATTTCGAATAACTTCTTGTAAATTATTCATTCATGCCCAATTGAGAATTGGTAAAATTCACGTATATCTCACAAATTTTCAAAGTTGATTTTCTCAAAAACGAAACCTCCAACATAATTTTGTTACTTTTTATTTTCGTCTTATTTTGAGTCACAGAATCTCCCTGATCCCATTTGCACCATAAATTACCATAAATTTGGGCCATTCTGTATATTGTATGTATTATGCAAAACATTAAAAAATTCCATTATCGCTGTAATGAGACACGACCGCCATGATTATATTGGTAAAATTTGAAACCAGTCTGAAAATGTACATATATTTCACAAAAAGTTTCTATACAACATGAATAACGATCTTGAACATATAATAAGCGTTACAGATAGTCCATTGAATATCGAGGCTTGTTAACATAATGGATAAACTGTTTAAATATTTTTGTAGTATTTGCGAAATATATATATAAGTAAACTAGTATTAAATATTTCGTTTTTATATATTTTCAAATTAGTTCCAAATATTACCAATGGTAATAGTCCCGTCTGATTACAATGCGAATATTTTATTTAACACACATAATATACTGATAAAAAATTTCTACATGTATTTAGATAGTTTTGTGAACCAGTGCAGCCAACGTAACGAATTTGTTTCGGTAAACAGAGACCGGTGAAAGGTTCGTTGCTTTTTTCCGCGTGTAATTGTTCCTTGCGCGAGCTGATACGCGCTTTTTCTACGATTCCATTTTGGATCCAGCTCGCTGAGATATTTTATCGCGTTTCTTTTTTCTTCTCAACCGTCTTAGGACTAATTCTTGTTTCAAGAAATAATTTCTGATATTAGTCTAGAATACGGCAAGAAATTTAATTGCAGTTACGCAATGACAAATAAATTATAGTTATATAATTACGTATATATATTTTTCAACGTATCAGGTGATATAACTTTTTCCATTAGAAAAATGTGTAGCAGTCTGTTATCAAGAAAAGAGTAATCAACATAATTTGTTGGAATTTTATTGGGAATTTTCAAATTATAAAAACAAAGGATTTTTTTTATAGATACATAAACCTAAATGTTTACAAAGTTAGTAAATCCTCATTGGATTTTTTCATGAATGATGAACTTACTGTTTAGTTTAGTTGAGTTTTTCATTGAAAATTTTACAAGTAAGGAAATGAAAGGATTTTTTATATATAGATTTATTTTTTATAATGCTGGTCATTGTTTTCTCATTGAAGTTTCTCGCGAAGTTCTATTTAAAAGATACCAATTGTATAAATAAACGAGTTTACTATAGTTATACACAGGACTAATTTATCGGTTCTACAATAAAACCAATCAATTTTGCCTCGTTACAAAACAGAACCTGCTATGCGCGAAACGTATGTTTTTGTTATTAATTGGAACTCCAATTGTGGAACGAGAAAGTTAAGAGAACCTCTATATCTATATCTCCTTTCCTATAAACTTTAACAACATTCGCTATAATTTATATAAACTGTGACTGTAACTTATTTTTGTAAAATATATTTATTCTCCTCGGTATCGACGAAATAGCAATTAAAATGAAACAAATATTGTACGACATATTTATTATATATTTATACATGGTATTTTTATTCATTCATTAAGCAATAGATAACATGTAAAGGCTGCAGAAATGCAATATTATTTAAAAATGTAAATAAACTAAGTTACTGTCAAATTAAGAAGAAATAGAATAATGTAGAATAATGATAAAAAAGTTATTAGAATAATAGATACATTACAGAAGTCCATTACACAAATAAATTCAACGAATATGTAATTTAGTTAAAGTTACTGTGTTTATCGTCCGGAAGAATTTTCTATCTGATCTCGCTTGGTGAAGAGCGTTTCATTAAATTTGCGTATCAGAGGTTATTGACCAGTTATTTGATTTTTCGTCGAAATTTAAAATAGAATATCAATGAGAATAAATATTTCGGCCGATAAATGTTTTAAGAAGAGGACACTATCTTTCTTTCGTTTTTCTCCAGCTGATCGGGCATTATTTTCGATTCTGTATTATAATATAATATTGATAATATCGCTAATCTATTCTCATTATTCAATACAGGTTTTTGAAGTCTTGCAATAGTCTTTAATTTCTTATAATAAAGAATGATATACTTCTATCAATATTTTAATATTCTTATATTTTCTTAATACCTTATATATATTTTCCAATATTTCAATAATTCCACTAATCATCGCGATTTAATATCCTTCTCATTTACCGATACGACGTTTCTGATTAATTTCTCCCATATGTCAGTCACTCTTCAGTCTTCATTGAAAAAGCCTACAATATCTAAATTTTAGTTTTCATCGTTTTATCCTCCACTTTAATATGTTTGCTTCGCACATCTGGGATCTGAGGAATTGTAACATTTTTATTTATCGGTCTGAATTTCAAAACTGTTCGTCTATAAAAAATAAAAAATGTGACTTATCATATTCTTGTCTTAGAGCCTTTATGGAACCATAATATCGTATAAAATATCGTAAGCATCTGAACGACGCCGTTTCGTGAAATACCTCGACCATAGCGTCGCACATCACGAAAATTGAGATCGGACTATGGTTATAGTAGACGCGTATTTGCATATTCGGACGAACTGGCGTTCCGACGAATGAAACATCCGAAAACTGCAGTGCGTAGCGCTATAAAAATCTATAAACATATTTGATTACATCGACGTATTGAATTCGTCAAAACTTTAATTTGTCCCAATTTGCATCTACCTTAATCGTTAACCAATCGAGTGTGATCTTCATAATTTATTCGAAGACAGATTTTTCTGTACAAAACCACGGACGAAATTTACACCGTATATAAGTTTATCGAAAGATCTAATTAATATAATAGTGATATAATATAAGAAACAAGAAGCGAACGATCTTCTTGTAATGTTTCATTAATTCGTAAATTTCTGAGTCCAAGCTACAGACAAATAAATAAAATAAAAATGGAAGTAAATCTATGGTGAGATGAATTTTGAACTCAACCGAACAATCAACAGAATAAATACTTAAATAAAATAACTTAATTTAGTTGGGAATTAACGGAATAAGTAACTTAACTGAAGGATTAATTATCTCGACTGATCCAATGGCTCGCTTTGTCCCTGAAAAATCAACATAAACATCAAATCAATATCACATTTCTTCGTAATATTTCTAAAGAAAATTTGCTGTCGTTCCGTCGGCGGAATCACGTAGGTCCTTTTATTTACTTTCTCGTTACGAAAGAAGAAAGAGAGGTCGGTGCGCATGTGAAGCATCCTGGCCTGCGCGGGCTCCATCGACCCTCAAACCATTTCGTATACGTTTCCAGTACGTGTTTAGCGATCCTACTGTGCCAGTTTGATCGGAAAAGGGAACGAGATAAAATCACCATCGATTGGCCAATTAACCGGCGCCCCTTGTCGGACAATCGTGCCTCGACTGCATTCGAGACCAATCGTTATCTCTGTGTGATATCGTGATATTACCGTATACCGGTTAAGGCAATCGTCCACACCTGTCACGCCACTTGATCTCGATCCTCGTCTTTTCTGGTTAGACGTGTACGATCGTTTCGTCGCAGTGAACGATTTTGGTTTATTTCATTCCGATTACTCTCTTTGTTATTTCGTTATCAACACGTTGACTGTCGTGCGAATTTCATATATTCTGTGCTGGCAGCGGCGACTGATTGAAATGTCGATGGTTTACTCTACAAATAATGTACGTTCGATTTTACCGTTTTCGAGAAAATACAGTTTTACAAATTCGATGGTATTTTATAATTAAATGAATAACGCTCTTTCCGCATTGTATTCGTCTTTATCAATGTTGCCGTAAAATTGGTCGGCAAATTGTTCATTGATCCCTTCTAGGAACGTAAAATGACAAAGGTCATATTACGGTTCAGGATCATGGCTCTTGAAAATCTCTCTCTCTCTCTCTCTTTCTCTCTCTCTGTATATATATATACATATAAGTACAATAAATAGAAAGATTATTTTTGAGAAATTTGCGAGATAGATGTAAATGTGATTTTTGTACGACGCAATGAAACAGTGAAGAATTATTTGTTACGTAGAAAAATTCAAATTTCACAAAAAGTAGACGTACGACTTTTGTGCAATAAGCCATTGATACATTTGGCGATAATATTTCATTTTTCGAAAATACTATATCGTCCGCTTCTTTCCGATAATGTTATTCGAGTAATTTACGTTGCTGGCGATTGATTAGTCTGTGAAATGTCTTATCTTAATTATTCTAAAGAATTTAGTAACGTGGGTCACCGATGGCCACCGTGGCAGTCAACGTATTAATACGTATTTTTTCCTCTCCTTTGTTTCAAATGGTATTGTATCTTATTATAGGAGGATAGAAGACAAAGGAAAAAGACGACGGTTGTCTTAAAGGGGACGTTTTAAAGGGGAGCGAGTTCTCGAGTTTACGTAATCGTGTTTTAGACGATTGTATACATGGTGACTCGGAAATCGTGCTGTAATAGGAAAAGAGGTGATTTCGCCGTGTAGAAACAAATGGAAAACGTAGAATAACCATCTTCAGGTATCTCGCGCAAGGATTCTGCTTTAGAATTGAATTAAGGGATATAAAGGGTGTTGGTATAATAATAGATCAGAATTGGTTTGATCGGAAAGGAATGGAAATTTGCGAATGACTTGATGGAAGAGTTTCTTTGGGATTACTGAGATTAAATCGGCTGAAGACTTAGAAAGTAATTCACAGAGGAGATTTTAGAATTTACGTAATCCTACTTTAGATAATTCTATGCTTGTTACAGCAACGTATTAGAATTGTTGTTTAGAGAGAAAGAGTATAGAAATTTAAGAGTATTCTACGCTCGTGTATGTGTAATAGATTAGTAAAGGCAGAGTTTAGAACGGAGGAGTTTAAGTTTGCTTTTATTGAGGTGGAAGACGGATTGAATTTAACGAAACCCTACGAGATCGTTTCTGTGGAATCTTAGAGTTTACGTAATCGTTCCTTCGACGATTATATGCTCGTTAGGTTAATGTACTACTGCTGCTTTTATTTGGAGTTAGGGGATATATCAACGTACGACATAATGGATAGAAAGTGGTTGAAGATTGGAAGGAAGGGTGTATTGGGGATGAAATAACAGAACGTTTTACGTTTGCTTCGTCTTCGATGATTGAGATTTTATCTTTCCTTTCTTTCTTATTAATCAAAGTTTCTTTCATATTTCTGAAAGAATACAGTTCTTCATGTCGCGATTAAGACACTAAAAATAATATTTTTAATTGATCTAAAAATTGTACATTTTATCGTACTACTTGAACACTGACTTTTCGAACAATTTGAGTCGATAAAAAGGCTGGTAACTACGAGCATCATCGAGCCTCGATATTTATAAAAGTCGCATCACCGCGATATATACAGCGAGTATATAGAAGCGATTCTAAACAGGTTTTTTTCGTTACAAACGATTTCTTCGTAGATTCTACGGTATATTCGACTCGTTATTTTATTCCATTGTATATCGAGCAGAAAAGTGACTGCAGAGCTCTATACGTACCGTATATAAAACACGAAGAATCTTTACACTAGGTCTACATTGTCGGGTCGTTTAACAAAGTAAAACGCAATCGATCATCTAATGTCTGATATAAATTGTGTCTTGTTAATCGCACAGCTCGCAGTACAACTGTAACGTACACATAGCTTTTCCTATGGCTTAGCCCTTTCTGCACTTTAAAGCATCCATTTTCATTAAGATGCTATCGTGAACGAAATATGCTTATGTCCCTGATGATTCTTAAAAATAATACTTCCTTATAGTTTCATATACTTCCATATACTTTTCTTGTAGAAACTATTTTTATAAATACTATTCAAACTTTCTTTTGCAAAAACTATTTATACGTAGCACACGTGCTGGTCGAAAAATTTTGGAATATTTCGAAGAGAGGAAGCAACGAGAAAGATAGATCTACGTTAAATTTCGTTGCTAATATTAACGTTAAAATTATAATAAATTCGGTATTAATAGCAAATATTAATATACATTCACGAACATGTATATTTCTCTTTATTTCGATATATTGCGATGGTAAATGCGTTATTAATTAAATCTAGATGTTCAAACGAAATTATACAATGTTGCTGTAAACGCGTCTTCTTCTTTTCCTTGTGATTAAATTCCAGTTTCGTGACCATTTCTTCGAATAAAATATTCGTTCTCTTATCAATATACATACGTGTGTACTACAATACCAAATATGTGTGATACGGCTTGAGCAAATATTGTTATTAACGATAAGCTTACTACCATGCTGTATACTGAAAATCGCTATCTTTTGAATAATTACCAACAATATACATTATCGGAGACACTTGTCGTACCTACACAGCTGGATATTATGTGTCTCTAACACGAATGTAGAACGTGAGATATTCAGATATGCGATCAAAAAGTTCTGTCACACCTACAATTAGTTGTTACACTTTTGCGAGTGAAAACGAAACGGAACGTGGGTGGGAACCATGGGTCGGTGATCACGCGATTTTACCTTGGTTCTATTCTCAGACAGTTTAGAATTAATTTAACGAACAATTTTTACATTATAACGGTAAAGAAATCCCTACAAGCGAGTTACAAATATATCAGTGATCATGGAATAGTGGCACGAATTGTGCAAATAGTTTTAAATTCCTTGATATTTCTCAGTGTTTATATTCATTACTCGTTAATTTTTCATTGATTTGTTATTGTAAATATATTATACAGGACCGTTATTCGGCACATTTATTGGGAAATTTCAACGAATTCTACTTTATTTGATTTTTTATATTACAAGGCGTTTACGACGCGAGGTAAATTAGCGGATTTGCGATAAAATAAGTTGAAAATGAAAGCAACCTGAAGAATGCAACGCGTTTACGTACACTGTTCTCTTTATCTATTTAAACTTTCAATATCGTAAGAGCTGCGCGAGAATAATAAATATGGGAATTTTTAGAGATATTAAAATTAACACGATTAAAGTAATACTTAATCGGAATAATATTTATTCGGAATGGTGACGCGTTCGAATGTAATTACGTGGAATTTGTAGCAAATAAAGTAATTAAGAGGAAGAATAGACGGCGTTGGTGGTAACGTTCTGTAATGAATTCTACGCGATCCGTCATTCTAATTTGCGTTAATTTCAATGTAAGATATGAAAACATATTGGACTTCCTTCTCATTAGCATATGAAAGCAGCCGTTTGTGTGCTACTACACTTCCGATAAATGACTCAGTGTTCACTTACCTCTTTAGGAAAGCATGAAAAAAAAAAAAAAAAAAACAAAAATAGAAGAATGTTTCTACCTATTCGAAAAGAAAAAAAAAATAGTCAATTCTCTTTTCTGCTCTCTATTTCTGACACGTTTTAACGTATCCTCGGACTACCAATATGTATTTTCAAGGTTCTTCACTAAGAGGATCACTATGTATCGTCAGTATCTATTGACAAACTGCATTTTCATCGAGAACCCTGAAATACAACGATTATTGATCGAATGACAAATTTAACGATCGTCCGAGATCACTTTTACTTCTATAAATCAAAACTACTGACTAATAGGTAAATAGTATTAGGTCATCCCATAAGTTCGTGCCGACTTTTGTCTATACGTTTCATATTTTAAAGAAAAGACGAGAGAACTTCTATCGAGACGGAACAATGGCCCTGCCAGAAGAATGGGAAGAAGTTGTACAACGAGAGGGGGATTACATTTTTTTCATGAAACTGAAAGGTATGTAAACAATCTTAAGATATATAGCCGCTCGAAAAACGGCACGAACTTATGGGATGACCTAGTACAATACATAGAACTCATAAATAATGTTCAGAAAATTATATAAAAGGAAAATTCAATCGGCTACCATTATTATTAAATCTCATTGAGAATACTTAACTTTAATTTCCTACTTTGTTAGATTGATTATTTATTTTTACTCGTAATATTATCAGTTTAATTTACACTGTACGAGTCACGCGAGTGAAAATATTTTCCCCCAACAAAATGTGGAGAAGAGTGTGTCAATATGTTAGATTTATTTATCGTGTCCTGTGACAATCCACCGTACATTTACTTAAATCGATATATACTTGATAGATGATCAAGCACGTATTTAATTTAGTACTATTTGTTGTACAATTGTTTATCTTTCAGTCCAAAATTTACCATGGAGACGTACTTATTGTACAATGCGATTTAATTTAGTAATACGGTTTCCAATCGACCGTCGAGCGATCATTTGAAGTATTTAGACGATATGGTTGCTGCTTGCGCAGATGTTCGTACACGCTTGAAATTCCACGGTAATTCAGAATACCGAGAAACACGTATTATCCCATCTCGCAGCCGATGTATGGCATATTGCCAGGAGTGTTTCTCGCGTTGCATTTGTTCGCTAATTCATTCGCACGCGCTAATTGCTCGGCTTTCTTCTTGACCTTTTGTCGTTCGCGCGCGTCTGCTCGCTTCGAACTCGACTGGAAAATTCGACGCACGAAAGTTTAAACGTGAATTTCAGTCATTTTTAGAAAAGATATTGAGCGATAAATGTACACGAAGAAAGCTGCGAGTAATAAAGACGAGCAAGCATATGGATTGTGATAGTTGAAATTTGAAAAATTAATTGCAGTTATTCTAAGAGAAGTTGTCGAACGAACATGAACGATATTGTAGGTAATAACGAGTAGCGGAGATATAAATTATGGTAGCCAAAGCGGGGAATATTTCAAGGAAAATTAATTCGAATGTTTGGTAGGAATAGCTAAAGGATTTCCTGGTTGGGAAAGGAACCGTGAAACTCTTCGATCGACTAGAGAAACTTCGGTCTCAAGGATAAAGTTGCGAAGCATATTAACGTTAGACAGCTGCATGAGTCATTTCGTAGGATTGCTCTGCAGATTCCAAGTAAAATGCATTCGTTTTATCTAGGATGGAAAGTAATGGAGGAAATTTAAAAGAAAGTTTAATTTCTCGTATTCTGGCAATTTTCTACGGTTTCAATCTAATCGTAGAAACTTTCGTTCGCGGAATTTTCACATGAATTTTACACTGCCTTTATTTAGAAAAATAAGTCTCTTAATCTTATCGAGTTCCATTGTTTTGCGAATTTGCAAAACTCCGCTGATTTTGATACATTTTCACAATAATTATTTTTCCCGTTATCTTGGTAGGTGTTGCTGTTGCGATTACATTTCAAGCGAAATTGCTAATATATAATTCAATTTGAAAGATCTTCCGGTAAACCGAGAAAGGTTTATCTTAATTAACGTCGAAAAGTACGTAGAATAAATGTTTTCCCGTAGAAATTCGCCGACCTACTCGGGCAGAAAGTTATTCCAAGAAAAAGATGCTTCTGAACAATGCGAGTAACGTGGTTCCGGGGGAAATAGTTGGAAAATCGTGCGCTGCGACGAACGTTTCGCGGAAAGATGGAAAGTAATTTGGTAAATCGAAGGTGGCGTGTCTAAAAGTCGATTTTTCGATCGAAAGTTGCGCGAGTGAGGGAGACGAGAAAATTTCTCGATGGTTCTTCGTGGTTTGCTGGCACCAGCGGCGGCGCGATGGACACGAAATAAAACAACGAAAAGGTAGAACGATCGCATTAATTGAAGTTCTTAATGAACGTTGGACTGCGTTCAAAAAGAGAACATAGATGAAACATATATAATGCTTGTTACGTAGATACGTTAGAGATAAAACGCGAAATTCAGAGAAATGGTGTTTTAATTTAAAATTTGAATTGTCTAATCCTTCTCGCAAAATATTTCAATAACATTCTTTAGATTATGGACGAGGTTGAGTCGTTGAAAATATTTGATGCGAGCTAAAAACTTGTAATTAAAATTTCAAACCGACTCGAGCAATCTAATAACGATGAACGACAATTATAAATTGTTATTGGAATTTTATTATGCTCGGGATACATTGAAATAAAATTGTAACGATAACGTGTATAAGCTTGATTATGTATAATCTTCATTACTGTATCTTGTATCTTATAGCTACGTAAGAATGAAAAATGTTAGGATGTTTTTATAATTATGATACATAGCGTATAATAAATAAATAACGACGAAAAGCATAATATGAATACAAACATTAATTGCGAAACACGGAATATTTTTTACATTGCCGGATGTTCTCTTTTTTTTTCCAAACAATGACATAATATTGTATCAATTTATAAAGTAATTTATTTTCCTTGCTAAAGATTAGCAATGCAAATCATCTGTCTTGTTGTTACGTTTCATATAAATTGCTTGAAAACGCTATTTGTCCATATTCAAACATACGCGTATAACAAATACGTAAAATAAGGAGTTGAGGAGCGCACGAGTTGGAGTTTTAATTGGACGCCTATGAAATCCATTCGTCGCTACTTGAACCTCATTGATCTTGCATGAAACGATATTTTATTTAACGACGAACGATTAATACAAGAAAATATAAAATCGATGTTAAGGCCGACTCGTTAACGAGATGTTTTCACACTTTTCCTTTTCATCCTTTTTTTTGTTCATTAATTTCCACGTCGAAAAGGTGAGAGGTGTATACCGTACGATTTATCGACGATCTCTCTAACTGCGTAGACGAATAATTATGCCAAAATAGAAAATAGTATTTCGAATTACACGCTTTTCTTTTTCGACTATAATTTTCGCGCCTAACTCCATGTTGTGCCTTATTAAGCGCAAATAAGAGAAAAGCAAAGTGGCTAACGGTAATGTTAAGGAATAAAATTAAAATGTAGAAATTGTTAATTAATTCAGATTAACTGTGAATGATAATATAGTATCTTTTATAATAATCGTATCTTTTCTTTATATATATATATATATATGTAAATCGGAAATGAAAGGTAAAATTTCTTCAAGTAAGGTTTCGTTTTTGAGAAAACCGATTTGTAGATTTATAGATGTATGTGCTTTAAGTTATGTGCTTCTGTAATATGTAGAGAGACGAAAATCGATAAACCGATAGATACCAACAACTTGTCACGATAATAAACCGGTAGAATAGTAGATAATAAACCAGGACATTCGTATGTGTATAAGCAGGAACAGAAACAGATATGTACGTACACCAAGGTTTATCATATCATTACTTCGAAGTTCAGTATACGCGTAAGTATACTTGATATATTGAAATGTTCTCAAAAAATCTTTTTCAATTAAATAAATAGAGTATTGTCTGTAATATTCTGTTCCTTATATAGACATTGCATTTATTTATTTTTTATGTACGTCTATTTCATTTAAGCCACAGTTAATAGTAACATGTACATATTTTTGTATTAGAAACAAAATTTTGTCACTTCCCAATGAGGAACATAACAGCGGATGATTTAAACGATGAGGCGACAATTTCGTTTAATCCTAAAAACAACTCAATTATATATAACTAAATTAATAAATATAAGTTTTATCATGTATCATTATTACATCGTTCAAGGTATAGAATAATATTTTGTTGGTATTTGTAATACAAAATTTCCATCAAACTTTAACAATCACATTAATAATAAATAGACTATGGATGTATTATAAATTCACACCTGTGCGAACCTAAATTTTTATTTATTCATACTTCTTTGCATATGCTTTGCGTATATAATCATTTATAATTCTTCATAAATGCCTAAACATTGGTAGTTTACGAATAAAGTCATAATATTTTTTGATGATATTCCAAAAGAACAGGCCTAGAATGATAACAGTAACTGGCCTGTGGAAGGTATGCACATGTATAACATTTTTGTTATGTCACTTTACATGCTGACACGAAACAATGATCATCTTACAGGGGTCAAGAGAAGCAGGCAGCCGGACAATTAGGATTATCACGTTATGGACCGCAGGTGATGAGTGTGTTGTGTTTATGCACCACGATACACCAGCCGGGTCAGAACAACAATCAGGCCAGCAAGATACTTCCGAGCACACCACCGATCTCATCTGAGGAAGAGAGGATAAACTCGTCGCAGGAAATACCCACCGACGAACTGGCTCTATTAGCTAAGCTGGAGGAAGCCAATAGGTGAATCGTCGCGCTGACTAACGTTCAACATCGACATTGCATGTGCAAACGAATCGTGCTTTAGATACTGCGTATACATTGCCGCTTACACGTTCAATTATGTTGTGTTACGTGACTCAATATCATTCCATACACGATCAGTTGATTGTGAATGAGAGAAGGTGTAACTTGAATGGGATGAATCGAAACATTTCTACATAAAAGATAGCTTATGTAAATCGAAAAATAAATACTTGGCGCTGTTCTGAATACAATAGAATATACTAAACTCTAGATTTTTTCTAAGCTTCCAATTCATTAGTAAATCTAGAAGAGGAAATATATTGTATGCGTTTCTATTCGATTCAACGATAGGTGAATAAAAACACTTTTAAGCAAAAAGTGGTTTACGTGAATGGAAAGACAGATATTTGTTGCTACTCTGAATATATTAACAGTCTCTCCTAAATTTCTAGCTTTTCAATCGCGCATCATTGCATTTAGAAAAGAAGAAATGTTGTACGTTTCTATTTAACTCGATAATAGGTGAATACAAATAGATATTGAATTCACGTTAATATGAAATCTTTTAATTATTATGAATAGTCTGTTTCTGTATTAATTTGGCAGTTATGTTTATCTTATACTTTTATATTTCAACTGATACTAAGCACACGTTTAGAAAAGAATATATATACTCTTGCATTAATTAGGATATTTATTATAGTCTTGGGTTGTAACATATGAAAATATAATTTTGTATGACACTAACTATCTGTAATGTTCTATTAGCTGAGAGTAATTATACAAAGAACTGGCATTTGTTAGTAAAAAGAACTTTAAACTTTATAGCATCACTTGATCGTATTAGTCCATTATATATCTATATTTATAAGTAATTGTTATGAATGTCCGAAGTTAATTGGATTTAAAAATTCAAGTTAATTGAATTTAGCTAGATAATTGTATTTAACTAAAATTGAAATCTAATTGATCAACATATTTGATTTATATCTAATTCATCCACTGTTACTAATAAAGATGAATTTATTTCATATTTATTTTTATTTCAACCAAGATGATCAGATATCTCATATGTTACCACTCAATAGTGTTTTAACGAGATTGCATTAATGTGAAGTACATGTCTAAAGAGTTTGATGTAATTAATAACAGGCTTATCGAATCGGATGCAAAGTCGTTGAACTCGCTCCAAAGCAATCACAGTAGAAAAGGTTCCGACACATCTCAGGTGTCCGTGGCGTCGGGGGGCAGCGGAGGAAACAGCGATGCCGCACCCCGACGCCACAATTCAGCTGATGGTGAAGAGAATACGTGGACCCTATGGGGTCACATCGTCGCTGATTGGGATTATCATTGGAAGAAGAGGAAAGAGTTCGTCAAAGAATTAGTACGTCAAGGAATACCTCATCATTTTAGGTAATCAACTCTTTAGCAAAAACTTAAATTTATCAAGTTCATTAGTATCTTTGGATGATCTACGTACTCTTCTAAATTTAATAAGAATCAATAAGAAGTAAAATTATAAGATAAAAATATATTATAATGAGTGGAAAACTGATTCATGTTCATCGTTACAGAGGTATTGTTTGGCAACTATTAAGTGGTGCTCATGACTCTCCTGTGAAAAAGCAATTTGCTGAGTATATCAAGGCTACGTCAGCATGCGAAAGGATAATCAGGAGGGATATAGCCAGAACGTATCCTGAGCATGATTTCTTTAAGGAGAAAGACGGACTTGGTCAGGAGAGTCTATTTAACGTTATGAAAGCGTATAGTCTTCATGATCGTGAAGTGGGATACTGTCAAGGTTCGGGATTTATTGTAGGATTACTCCTTATGCAGGTACACTTTAATATTTGAGCGGGATTAGAGAGCTATAAAAGAATAAGAATAATTATTTTAAAGAAAAAAAAAAAAACGAGGACATGGGATGAATTCTATTGAGTCAATCAGAATTAAATAGGTATATCAATTTGTTACAGCAAATGCCAGAAGAAGAAGCTTTCGCTGTACTGGTAGCGCTTATGCAAGAGTATCGTTTGCGAGACATGTTCAAGCCGAGTATGGCTGAATTAGGGGTGTGCATGTATCAGCTAGAACATTTAGTTGCTGACACCCATCCCGAGTTACACGCTCATTTTACGGCTCAAGGTTTTCACACGTCAATGTACGCGTCGTCTTGGTTTCTTACGCTTTTTACCACAGCGCTCAGCCTACCGCTGGCCTGCCGCATTTTTGACGTGTTTCTGTCCGAAGGCATGGAAATTATTTTCAAAGTTGCACTGGCCATGTTGCATTTAGGCAAGGAAGATTTGTTAAGCTTGGACATGGAAGGCATGTTGAAGGTAACTGTTTATTATCAGAATCCAACATTTTGCCCATAGATAAGAACATTAAAAAGATATAGAACATATTACGTTCATTCGTAGAAAAAAGTCAAGTATCGCAGGCTTGATAATTAAACAATGTTTTCTCCACACGTGGATTTACGTTAATACTGTTCTTATTTTATTAATATTTATCAGTTTTTTCGCGTGTAGTTCTTTCAGAAACAGCTACCTGGAAGAGGCGAAAAAGATCCTGATGGTCTCATGAATCTTGCCTATGGTATGAAAATAAATCCGAAAAGAATGAAGAAACTCGAGAAAGATTATACTGTGCTGAAAATGAAAGAGCAAGAGGAGATGGTTGAACTTCGTAGGCTTAGAGCCGAAAATAGGTTACTTAGGCAAAGAACTGAACTTCTGGAAGCTGAATCCGCGGAGTTGGCAGATAGGTTAGTCAGAGGTCAAGTTTCTCGAGCAGAAGAGGAGGAAACTGCTTTCGTTGTACAAAGAGAATTAGCAGCTCTTCGACACACGCATCTTGAAACCAGTCATCAGCTTGAGCAAGCTCACGAAGAACTAAGATCATTGTCGCTTCTGCTAGAAGAAAATGTGACATCGAAACAGTCCTCTTTGGATGAAATTTTGTCAAAGCAGGAAGCATTGTCACAAAAAGAGGAAATGATACAGTGTTTGCAAGAGGAATTGGTAAGAGTTCGACTACACGAAGCAGAGAACGATGCAACGATAAGGGAACTTAGAGCAAGAATACAAGAATTGGAACAGGATAAAAAGACGTTGCGTGAATCAACGCCGGATAATTCTGTTGCTCATTTACAAGAAGAACTGATTGCTGTGAAACTAAGAGAAGCAGAAGCTAATCTTTCTTTAAAGGTAATTCATTTTTTTACACGTTAAAAGTTGTGAATTTTCTATATTTATAAAGAATCGCTTAAGGTTCTCAAATATTTGTAAAGTATGTATTATATATTTAATAAACTTATCATAATATAAGAAATTTGTTAGGATCTTCGGCAAAGAGTAGTGGAATTGAGCAGTGCCTGGCAAAGGCATCTGCAAGAACATCGTTCCGCTCAGAATCAACCTGCAAGCGATTCCACGCCGAAGAAACTTTTGTTTTGGGAGAACCGAGGACATGAAGTGCAAAAGTTCGAAGAGGATTTAATGACAACCAGAATTCGAGAGATGGAAGCTTTGACAGAAGTGAAGGAGCTTAGACTTAAGGTTATGGAGCTTGAAACTCAAGTGCAAGTTGCCACGAATCAACTTCGTCGACAAGACGAAGGAGGGAAATTAATTAAAGAGGAATTAGAGGCTGCCTTAGCTAGGGAGAAGGAACTTACTGCCAAACTACGGGAGCAACAACATAAATATTCCGATCTGGAGTCTAAGATGAAGGATGAAGCTATGATGGCTAGGATACGTGATGCAGAGCATGCGCAGCAAGTGGCTGAACTCACCCAGAAAATATCTCTTCTTGAATTAAAAGTACTATTTCTTTATTTGTATTAATTTCTTTAACGATTCCAACATGAATATTTATATACAGATATAGAAAATATGGATTATCCCTATTTTTTACAGAATGAAGAGATGCACGCGGAAGGTGAGCTTAGAAATAATTTAGATGACAGTGAGAGAGTCAGAGAATTGCAAGATAAAGTTGCAGAATTAAAAGCTGAGGTATGTGAAAATTCTTTGCTTTATTCATGCTGCATTAATGAAAGCATTGATTACAAAAGAAAAAAAAAACTGCAGTAAGAGGTGAATGGAAGAAACATTGTTAAAATGTTATTTAGAGCAAGATCCAAATTTAACCTTAGTATTATATTTTTTGCATGTATTGCTCAATTTGTTCAGGATATTTTTATTATTTCTATAAAATTTATCATTAAACGATGTTAATTTAAAAATAGAACCATTCGTGTGAATCTCAAAGAAGCATACAGTATTTTAGTACTGAAAATATAGCTGCAAATGCTTTCAATTATGCACAAGTGTAATTATTATACATATTTATGATCGACGATGATCCTCGTTAAATTTCCTTGATTAAAATTGAATCTTATCTCTTTGTTTAACGTATTAACTACACTATAAGTTCAAAGTATCAATGGTAGAAGTAATGATGGTAGTTAATAAAGACGTAGAATTATGATCTTATTACAGTAGTTTAAGGTCTAATTTTTATTCAATTTGCTATTAGACTGCAACATAGTAAATTTTAAAGCTTGTAGAGTTACATAACTATTAAAACATATCGTACATTTGGATATAGAAGTAACTCGAGTTGTTAGTTTGTTATAGGATCTTGATTTCTTGTTTCAGTTCGTCCGTTTTCATACTTCATCGATTTAAATCCTTTCGTCTATTTTCATATAATCATATACATAAATTCTATACAGTTGTCGTGATACATCATCATGAATCATTGATACATTTAACATTTCTAACAAATAATTTTTGATTTTAGTATTTTTAATATTTCTACGTGATAAAATAATAAACTTTATTTGCATAGAGATGATATTTTATTAAATTTTTTGTTTCTAGGATTTTTCTACATAAAATCATCAATTTTAATGATACTTAAAAATCATGGCTAAAGTTTTTTCGTGAGAATTTTGTACAATTCACTGTGACAATTTTTTTTTTTTGATCATGTTTACATATCTGTGACAATGCACATTTTTTGTAACACCATCTTGTGACGTACCCATGTTTTTCACACACACATTTTTTCTCTATCTGGAAGTTCATATTTATGGGGGTTTAACACTATTGTTGCTCTTTTCTGTTGCACTGTTAATTCACATATCACAAAGGATTGAGATGTGATACAAAGGATTGATGTGTTTCTAATAATGTTCTAACTGATTATCCTAAATCCTTTCAACAAGAAGGATATATGAAAAAACATGTATATAAAATCAATTGTATTTGTTGGGTGCACAATATTACGTCTATCGTTATAATATATAACATAAGCGAGGATGTAATTTATGCTTTCATGTTATTGTGACTCACAAAATTATGCACCAAATTGCACCTCTTACTGCAATGTAATGCTAATCGTCACGCTGATAAACAACTTTTTTTTATTGATAAAATCATGTGCTATAAAAAATTTAATTACAATTTTCGTTCCAGAATATTTTTCTTTTTGCTTGTAGGTGTAATATTAAAATTAATATGAAATCTTATTAACATTATTTACTATGATATTAATTAATCAATGCCGAGATAAACGTTTTATAATATTTCCAAAATTAATCAAGTGAATACTAACTATGTGACACATACTTTTCATATTTGTAATTAACAATTAACTGTTATGATAAAATATAGCTTTTTTCATATTTTTCATATTAAACAGATAACATGTTCCTTCAAAGGTACCTGTACACATTAAGAATTCATTGTGCTTTCATCATCAAAAGTACATCTGTGGTTGTTTTAATCCTCTCCTGATTTTGTGTGAATTTTCTGTTCACATAATTTGTATGAATTTTTTAAGTCATGGGAGAAATTCTTGACATGTAAAAGCTTTGAGGTGCATTCACAGCTTGTTATGTCTCTGCTGCAATGCAAAATATAAGTAATAAATGTCGAATCGCTTCTAAACTTAATCGTGGTTACGATAGTCGCTCATTTAATGTTATTTTTTGCATTTATGAAAATAAACTAATCATCATCGTAACTAAACTAAAATTTATATCTTTGAGGGCATCATAATATAATAAAGTATGTATTTGAATAAAATATTTATGTTTTAATTGTATTGTACATTGAAAATTTGCAATAAATTAATTACAAGATTTTAAAACTAAAAAATATATTCTATCTAAAATTTATTATGAATTTTTTTACAACATTAAAATAAATATAAGTATCAAATTTTCAATGTTTTAGCATTAACATTTAAGGCGTTTTGTGTAGTCACATATTAAAATCACTCTATTATAAATCAAGCTTGCCATTTATAATACTAATTGTGCTTCAAGGACATTGTATTAGATATTGAGAGCTAGCACAGCACGGAGTAACAATTGGTTCTAATTCTACAAGTAATTTTAATTGGAAAAAACATGCAGAAAGTATGATTTCGAAGATACACCTTCAAAGATATCTCATTTATTTTAACACCTTTTCTTAATTAGACATTCAGCAGAAATGCATTGCAATATATGCTATTAAAAAGATATATCAAGCAAAAACAATCATTCATGTAGAAAGATATAGTATCAATTGAACTTGATTTTAATATGAACATAAATATGAATGGAATTCTTATTGTGTAAAGGTACCAACCACTAACACAAAGAAATTAATGGTCTTGTAAAACTAACCCTCTATTGCTGTGTTATCTCTGTCTCCTTAGTTCCCTACGCCAATCACCAGCCCGGAGACTGAGCCTTGGCGCTGGCTCGAGTAAGTCTTTACCCATCCGTAAGCATTATTTTCTTTCCATTTCATGTTTGTAGCATGACGACAATGTGTACAATATCAAAAAACTGTATTTTCTTTCCATATAGTTTTGTACATATATTTTATGAGATAATTACATGCTATATTAAAACTACAGGATAATTTATCCTTGTCTATAATAAAGTGCTATGAGACTCAGAAAAACATTAAAATGAATTTCGATCTCGTCCTAATATCTCCTTGAACTTTTCATTCATCTACACATACACATATACTTCCCCATTACATTGTTTTCTTGTGCTGACTTACAATTGCACATTTAACAAAGCACTGATTTAATTCACTAACTGTGTTTGATATATGCTTGCAACTTGCACATTGTAATCAGTGTCTGCTTGCTTTACTTTCATTTTTTTCACTAATTTATCACAAGTGTAAATAAAGTTCTTTACTGTAGAAAGAAATAGGAAGGACATTTGTGAAGTGCTTTAAGAACATTTATGAGCAATATTACAGATATCTTTATGTAACACATTGCTTAATCAATGTGTTAAGTAGTGCATGCTGTCCATTATAATTTTCCACACAATTTTCAACTCTGTGTGCTTTATATGAAACATAAAGTTGATGCTATCAATAATTTATTAAATATAGTAGAAGAAATGGATATTAAGGATAATTTAACAGTTAAAAATTTGTGCTATATTCATAGAGATGCACTATCGAATAAGATTATTTTCATTTAGAATTCTAGTAAAAATAACTACTTGATAATTTTTTATTATTCTTTGTTGCATTTTTTTAATGAATTTTTGAACATACAAAAATAAAATGCATGGTAATCATATTTGGTTCATGTAATCTTAATCATTTATATTTATTTGTTGCAACTTTTAAAACACATCATCATCTGATTTTAGACAACTTTCATCGCCTTAAAAAATGGAGTGAAAGACTTCAAAAAGTAAAAAAGTTGAAAAGACCAGAATAGAAACATCTGAATAAATTTCATAAAGACTGCATACATTATAAAAATTACATTATTTTGTGAAAAAAAAAGTACCCAGAGATGGTAATCTCACAAAATTGTCCTAGAAATAATTTTCAACAGAGTGATTGTTATAATTAACAGAATACCAAACCATACAAACTAGAAACTACAATGCGCATTTGCCTAACAAACTAGAAAGTAGTTGAACCATCTCAAATGGAATACTTTTAGAAAAGGAAGCATAAAGCACATTCCTTTTAAAAATGATGATGTACATCTGTAGAATCTCATAAAACTCCCTCTCAATGAAATTTACAAATATTACTGCATGTTAAATGTGTGTCACAGGTCATGAGGCTAGAAAGCTGGAAGCAACGTTGGACAGGCAATGGTGGGCAAAATGTAAGAAGTTTCAGTGTTGACACTGAAAGCGAGCTGGACGAGCGGGATCTCAGAATTTGTTTACAGGATCATATCAATGCAACTACACAGAACTCACCAGAGGTATAGAATTCCATGCATACCAGACATTAGGCAGCTAATTGTCGTTCGAACACACACAGAAGTATTCCATATGCCAGAGCAGATGGGACCTTTTACGTTTCATGATCATGCTTTCGCTGTAGAGAGAATACGACGAGTTATAACACACATATAGAATATTATAAATCGAGAACACATAGGAATAATAGCGATATTATGTTTTTAGTTTACGTGTAATATCACTATAGCTCGTGATGTATTAACGACATAGTAGTAATTAAAATAGGTGTAATCTGGCGGTCATTAATAACGCAATATAAAATTATCTGACCCGGATCGATCATTTGTTGCAATCAGACTTCGAAGTAGTATTTATTTATAAAATGTGTTCGTTTAATACAGAATGGTGTCTAGAGTGTCTCAATGTCTCATAGACATTTTGTTCCAATAACATAGCAATTAACATTTGCAATTTTAATTATTTTATCACGAGTCTCCGCAAAACCAGAAACCACCTTCAATTAATTCCATTAATTTTTATAATAGACAGTCCATTGCATTTCGAAGTCTGCTTACAATCGACGAATATTATAGGTTAAATATAACTATGTGACACATAAACGACATGTTTTTATACGTATTACGCATTCTGTGTATTTTTTGTAATTTAAACCAAATGTAATTCCATTTAAGGAATTGTATATTGAATAGAATGAAATCCGGCGACGGGGGAATCGGAGTCTTGTACGAAAGACTAAGAGTCAAAAGGAAAAAGAAGAAAACTGATAAAAAAAAAAAAGAAAAAAAAAACGCGTTTTTTCTGATGCGACGGAATACTTAGAGTCTCATTAACAAGTCGCAGTAGCGTATTACTCCGGTTTGTAGAATATTATAGGAAAACGAAACAATAAAACAAAACACAACATATATCAGTAAATAAAGTATACCAAATACTCTTTGGATTCATCAGTATTCTTCTCGCGTACATTCGCGTATTTATAATACGCTAAAAGTAGTAAAGAAACGACACGAGGTTAATTTCAAACGGTCCAACTATTGAGTGGAAAACTTGCGCACACAATTAAAATACAGTACTGTGCAAAAATCTTAGGTTATTTTCTTAGTTTTTACATTTTGCTTTCCAAAAGTGATTGAATGTATGGTTGGCATTATTTTAATACTATAGTTATACCTAGAGAGTTAATACCTATCTTTAAGTAATTCATATTTTTAAGTCATTAATAATATTTAATTATTAAAAATTAATATTTTATTCGTGAATTATGTTTTTATAATGCCATAAATATTTGATAGTATTTGAAACAGAGTTCTGCATGTATTGCAAAATTTAAAAAAAATTTGTAAATCAGAAAAGGCAGCATCTTGAATAAAATATTGAACAATTCGTTTCCATATAATAACATATATAAAACTTTTTTTATTATAGTAACTAAAGTAACAGTAACGTAGATAATTTGGGATTTTTTCACAGTATTATGTACACATACACAAACATTCACATTAAACAAGATTAGAAAAGAAAAATGATCTTGATTAGATAGAGAGGGGTAAGTAGGCGCTATAAAAGATTCGTAATTTCGTTAAAATTGGATCTAAGCAGCTGCTGATCGGTGAAGGGTGAATCGGTGTTCTTTAAATTAATTTACTAATTGCAGATTATTGAAAGTGAAAGTGAAACCGAACGAGATAATCGGGAGTACAGTTGTAAAACTTAAATAGCCCGGATAGCTCGTTCCTTATAGCGAGGACGTGATAATTACCTCCAACGTAAGTAGTTGCGCAAATCAGAACGTCAAACTGCTTTTATCTCAAATTTTTTTTATTCATTTAATCAATTTGTTTTTTTTTGTTCATTTCTTTTTTCGGTTTATTTTCAGCTTAATCGAACCCTTAACGATCCATTCTCGTTCCTGCAATGATTGTACGTGTTTTCAGACGGTTTAAGAATTCAAGTAAATAGCCTAAACATATTTACTTTTAAGATAAAGGGAGCAGCTGATCGATAAAGAGAGCAACTTTTCTTATCGCTCCATTATGATACACAATACATAATTTTCAGCCATTTTGGCTTCGTTTTATCACTTTGTCTCTTCTTCCTTTTTTTCTTTTTTTCATTCGACGAGTGCAATCTTTATTTTCTTTTCTTCAGAAGAGTGTTATTAAAAAGTATGTATATTGAAAAATGATCTTATAGAGCAATGTAAATAGGCAATTTTCTTATCGATTATTCTTTTAACTAGATTTTGAAACACAAACATATCTTCAGTGATATAATATTTATAAACTTAAAGTATGCATGAACTTGGCAAAAGTTTTATTATTCATAAAGAGATAACAAACTAGAGATTGGGAAGAAGCAATGCTTAGTAATTAGTATATTTAAAAGTTGAGAAATATATGTTTTATATTGATTCGAATCAACCGTCGTACATGAATATTCATTTTAAATCGTTTTATGTATCGTTTGTATTTTTATCTATAGATTACTTTTATTAGAATAATCATTAAAAATTTTTATCAATTTCTAGAAATAGAAAATTTATGAGGTATATAATTTACAATTTTTATAACGGAAAATTGTGTTCTTAAAGTCGATTACAATTTTATTTACTGTACGTATATTAATCTTTTTTAATTAAATATTAATTTTAAATTAATTTATTAATAACGAATTTTATTATAAATAACACTGGAACGTTAAGGGTTAAACGCGTCCACAGTTTTTCGCTTTGGCCTAAATTGTACTGTATATAATTTCGTTTTGTCACGAATAATTGGCACCAGGATTATAAAAATCGATCGTGAACGCACCGAACACAAGAATTCTCTCAAAGAAACGAGACTTTCTGCTTTCGTGCACGTTTGATCAGAAAGGAAATTGCATGTAACCTTTGCGATATCATAAAATCTTATTAATCGAGTAAATTATTAATGTTGAGTAAATCTGCTAATCAAAAAGGAGGGCTCGATATTTAGACTTTTACAACGTGGATGATCTTTACTCTGCAGCAAGTAAAAATTCTATTTGCCACTCGAAACTCACATTTTCACTCGCTTTCCAACTATTGTAATTTAAAAATCAAGTCTAAAATTATTTTATTGCAATTATCTACTGTATTTAAATATATATATGTATTTATTGATTTGTTATGGGGATTCCTGCGATGTATTTTGTATATGAAGATCATAGGAGACAAACATAATAAGTACATTTTTGTTGATTCTCTGACATTAATATCACTTTACGATTAAACAACAATGTGATTAAATAACTTGTTAGGTTTAAAAATAATATTAATTATCAAGACATACAATGTTTTAATATCATGATGAGGAAAATTTTAAAGAGGATGAAAATACACATGTCTAACTTCACAATCAAATGAAAGAGATAGTTCTGCTAACATGAAATTGATTAACATCGTACTGAATTTTAAAACTGTTTCCCTGTAATAAATGTTTCTCTCCTGTGCTCCTCGTATAAGATTTCAATAGATATACATGGTAATTTATATTTACGAAACTTTTGCAATTTTTGCTACGATTTCTAAATTTTGTTATTTTATAATATATAAGGAATACACGAATAAATCAGTCTTTGAATTCGATTTTTAAACATTTTTAACATTGTGATTTTTTAATAGATCGCTTTTTAACGAATACTTTTAAGAAGGAAATTTTTCGATTAAATTTTTCTAATCTTTGAGGAATATTTTTATTGCGAGAATAATGGATCCCCTGTAGCAATTTGGTATTTTCCAGCAAGTGACGAACGAGTCAGTATGTCGTGTCGCTTTTACACAATTCACGAGAAGGGAAAACGTTTCTGTAAGAGACGAAAAATCATTCCGTAGAAGTCTATACTTAATTTTAAACAAATCATAGAAATACGCTAAGGCAATGCTTAATGGCACAAGCTCAATAATTTATTACTAAGAAAGGCTTAGTTTCTCGTCTTTTCAGATATTTCGCCAGAGAAATCGAAACATGTTTCTTTCGTCTATTAAAAATAAGGAGAGTAAATAGGAATAATTTCGATACTGCCTGATATTCGAAACCGAGTGGATTAAACCATATAAATGGCTAAAGAGAAGTGTCCATTAGGAAATATCCAAAATTCTCTCACGTCGCTTTTGCGAATATAGGTGTGCGATTATCTGAAAATCAATTTTTACGCAGAGTACTGCATTTTCTTAATTTTAAGCTTCTTCTAACAACTAATGAAAGAAAATAACGATACGAACGATAGGAGAAAAATAACGATTGATTGTATTTAACTGGAAAATCGTGAAAATCCCAAAAATATTATATAAATTAATACGATTTAGCTACAGCTCTTTTATTAAAAAAAAAAAAAAATGTAGAATTGTGATATATGTATATGTACGTGTGTACTTTAGTATTTGTTATTTTAAACAATTGACCAGTAAATGCATTTAAAAAAAAAAAAAAATAGTTTGATCTGTTGCTTTTATCGAAAAGAGAAATTATTTATCTATTCGATTTTTTTATCGGATTTTTTAGCGCTTCTCGAAAATACTGATCGAGTTTAACACGGAGCAATCTCTTGTACACTCTTGAGTATTTTCTTGAAAAAAAAAAAAAGTTTGGTACGGAGAATTGTTTTATTTATACTTATAAACGATTGCTATATTTATATAGCAGTTATTTGTACAGTTTTGACATAAATGCTTCTGTTTATTATGAATCATATAATTTATTTGCGTTCAATAAAACTATCTTAAATAATGTCGCTATACCAGTATTCATTATGATGGCAAATATTTTCCCAGGTATTGTTTGATTTTTTAAAAATTGTCTATTTATTGCCTTTATACTAAAACTATGTACAGTCATTATTAGTCTGTTATATTTTTTAAAAGCTTTTATTATTAGAAATCAATTGTGCAATTTTTAAAATGACTCTTTTGTAAATCGTGATTATACTGGTTTTAATAAAAATTAATCTTTATTTCATATATTTACAATACATATTGTACACTTTCAATTTGAGGTTTAGAAAGAATTCTTTAACCATATTTTTTAATAATTATTCTTAGTTAAATTTTAATAACAATCTCAGTCATAACTCTTCTAACAATAATAATAATATAAATAATTATATAAATTTACCGGGAAATATATCGGCTATCATCGATCAGTATTCGTAGATATTTATCGATCAGTATCAATATCGGGTTAACTTTCACCATTGATAGCGCCAACTTCAGTCGAGAAGGAAAATAGTACTAAAGGACGTACAAAACTTTTTTCTTATCGTTATCGAAAGTATGCGAGTGACTAATATATCTTACTAACATTATTCATCCTTTTCTACACGTTTGTACTTTAAGAAACTATCGTGAAACTCTTCAGATATTATATTCATTCAACGTTTTACACAATGCAACGAGTCTCTGTCTGAATATACCTCGATATCTTGTTACGGATCATTTCGAAGTAACTATATGAACTGTACGTATTTTGCGCATTTAAACTGTATTTCTAGAACGAGCGTTCGTTAACGAATTATTTGTTAGTGATTTTCCTGTTGTATACAAGGTTTTTGGACAGATAACGCGCACACTACGAACAACGATATGAATTTGTCACGAACATTGTGGGGAATATTATAACATCAGGAGTAAATAAATTTTTATTCACTTTTAATGCTGTAGTTTTCTTCCCTTTGTCGTTCAAACATCAAACTATTTAAAGAAAATTCCATAGTATTGAAAAATGGTTCGTTTTCATGTTCCAAATGTTTATATTTGATTTTTATCTTTCTAAACAATACTTTGTGGATAGTTACAAAAGGTTCATATATAACGAGTGACATATATACAGAGTATCACAGTAATTCTGGTACATTTGGCAAGGGGAAATAATAAGTTGAAAATGTAGAATAAAATTATTTCACAGGATGCTTTGCTTCTGTGAAAATTAAATCGAAAACTGCTCAAGTATGCGTGTACTCAATTAGTTCAATACATTCAAACTCTATTTTCTAGAAAACAGAGGGACAGACAAATTTTATTCTACATTTTTTATTTTATCATTTTTTTCGTAGAACCATATGCTTTTCAATTGTACCACGTTTGCTGAAACACCGTATAATATATAACAATAAAAATTAATTATGAACATCTCGAAATTATCCACGAAATTTTATTTAAAAATATAAAAATTACAGTAGCTACCAAAAGTATTTGTAAACCACTGCATTTATTATTTTTTACTTTTATATACTAATTAACTAGATCCGACTGTAACACATTTTGTATCATTTAATGGTAACTTTCATATGATTACAAAAATTTGATACTATGGAAATGAAATATAGAACCCAATAAGGAAACGCTTTAATGGAATATAAAGATATATACAAATTACAAATATATACTTTTTGTAGCCACCGTAAATATAATCTTTTATATAGTATTTATGTATCCTTTATTCCACATTTAGTATCTATTTATCTTTTTTCCGGTTGGTCGATAATCGAAATCGCTTCGAACTTCAGTTCTTACCCTTCGATCATTAATTCGCGCCTCGAGACAAGGGGACTCGGTCTCCTTATGTCTATTGATGGTCCCCAAGCGAAGCGGTAACCCACAGGAAAGGTATAATCCCGCTTACAGACTTAACAATCTCGATACGATATTCGGAAGGAGCAAGAAGGATAAAAAGGAGAGAGAACGCTGAGAAAAACGTGCGAGTGAGAGTGTGAGAAAGAGAGAGAGAGAAAGAGATAAAACGAGCGAGCGCAAAGACAAAAGCAAAGAACCAAGGACCAGGGAGAATTTGCGTTTATGGGCGGCACTAGTTGTGGCAGGTAGTTTTCCAAATGGAGTCTATCGGCCAGAGAGTGGAAAAAAGTAATCCGTGAAAAGGGGTTCGTTGTTACACCGATCTGATGCGACGTTGCCGATTCTGTGCGAATGAGAAGAGCAGTTGGCTGGGTTGGTCCAGGACCGAAACTAGAACATTATAGAGCCCTTTCCTCATATGGCCTCTCTCTCGGGGGAGCGAGGAACATTGAAACAAGTGCTATAAATAATATAAATCCTAAACTTTGGAATATTTGAAACAAAAATACAACTCATTGATGAGAGGAGAGAGAGTGCTATTTATATGAGTATAACAATTAATCCATACGATATATATTTCGTAAAAGCAAACAAAAATTTCGATACAAAATTCAATGATTAGAAATAGAATATTGTTATGACAATGTATGTATTTGATAATTCGTGCAGGGTACCTAAATACATAGTTGCGAGTTTGTTCGGCCCTCTTGAGGTGGCGGTGGCGGCAGTGTTGCCAGGCGAGACTAACCACGACGAAGTGGAAGCCGAAGCCTGCTTATGGGGGTTCACGCGGGAGGGAAGGAGGGATTGAAAGGGGAAGTTGGATGAAAAAAGAAAGGTAGAATCAGGGCAAAGAAAGAGAAAGAGCGGCACGCGGACCGGGCAGGGGTGGCGGACCAATTAAATATGGCGATGGCAGTGGGGTGTGGCGCTTGCGCATGCGCAGCGCCGGTTTCAGCTGGGGGGACAGGAGCTACGGACAGAACGGAGCAGCGACGAGAAGGAATCAACCGGCCGGCAAGCAGAGGGATCTAGACGAGTACTCGGCGTACGTTTGTGTGGTGCGCGCTGTCTTCGAGAGGATAGGCTCTTCCAGTGTCGCTCGAGAACTTGCCCGCCGACGTTTGTTCGCTTGGCTTAGCTCTGCTCCGCTCTGTAACGAAGCGTTTTCTTCGTTTTCACTTCGAGACCGGGTCGGACCTGTGAAAAAATAAGAGTAAAATCGAGAGATAATGACGATGGCAACGGAGACAGAAAATACCGGGCCCGAGAGCAAGGAGATTAAAGACGTGAAAGAGATGAAGGAGGCATTGAAGGACGAAACGCCGCCGGACAACAAGCAAGAGGAGAAAGATGCGGCGAAGAAGGAAGATAGTGGTAAGAAGGAAGAGGCCGCTGACGCCGCGGCCGCTACGCCATCCAACGCACCGACCAAGGCTATCAGCGTGCATAAGACCAACTACGAGAAGGATATTGTTTATCTTTATCAGTTCTTTCGAATACCGCTTCTACCCTCTATCTCGCCGTATTGTCTTAAGGTGGAGACATGGTTGCGGCTCAACGGCATCAAATACGAGGTAAGTACTTTCATTTATCGTAGAAAAGATTTACATACTTACCGTTTTCAGATTCTTGTTTGTTTGCTAGAATATTGACAAAACAGAAAGATGATATATAAAGTTTGACGGAGATTACTTTAAAATAGTACATTCGAAATAGAGAATTATTAATCATTCGACTGTCTGGAAATAAAAAAATGTTCTTTTTTACAATTTAAATAATCCTTAGATTCTTAAGTTTCCTTTCATAAGATATTGTTTCTGTTCACTGATTACTATTAAACGTAGGGTTAAGATATACTTTATATTCTGACATCATACTTATTACATCGTAATCTTGTTAAATAATTACAACGTTTCCATAGCTCCATTTTAGAGTTAATTTTTGAAGACATCTTATAATTGATGTTTTTCTAGATGTCACTCTTTTAACAGATATACTCTCTCCGTACTCTCCGATCATTTGAATTTCGAAACTCATGACACGGGGCAAAACAGGGAGATCGATGCGAGCACAATGCTCCCAAGGTTGTACCCCAGGCGTCATGTTTCTTCCGGGTATGTCCAAGAACGCTCTTTTTTGGACTTCCGTCATTATAAATCTACCGAGTTAATTTTCAATATATTCATCACGCATCATCTCGGGGATATATACAATTCCATCGAACCGATGAGCATGATATATTTTAAAAATTGATAGAGAAGCTGGATCCTTTACCGATTATTTCAAAATGGCGACTCTTGTCAACCTTTATGCATTCAAAGTAATGTTTAAATGCACCTTCGATGCTATTTTCTGTCACTTTTCGTAGTTTTCTGCACAATCAGGATTTCATTTTTCTTCGTTCGTTCTTCTTATTTTATCAATCATTCATTCTCTCATGATTCGTGATTTTATCGAGAATTTAAAAATACCTCTTACCACGATATCGATTTCTTTTGACTGAAAACTCGGTGGGCATTTGCATGAATTTTTCGAATTATTAACTTAGGTTCGAATGCATGAAATTTTGCATTGTTAATTTATTATTTATGAAAGTAGTTGCTATTGCAACTTCTGTATGCATTGTTTAGTTTAGAACTTCTTAGGTGTCTTTAAGACAAAATAAATTGATCCAATAGCCTACCTTGAAACTTTATTGGGTAAATATTGATAGAAATCGTACTGTTCATACTCGAGCTTGTAGACAAGCGTTAGATAATATACTCACGACTCTTTGGACGAAGATGAAGCATATAATCGCGCACGTAATAGCTAAACATACAAGAATCTTATTCCTATTACACGATACATACAGTGTCTGCAAAAATTATTGGCACACTATTATGTGTGTTAGTGTATTTACATACTAATTAATTAGATTCAAGCATATTAAATTTCACATCATTTAATAGTGCTCTCATAAGATGACAAAGATTTGATACTATGAAAATAAAATGTAAAATGTACAGTCTAACAAATGGACTGCAAAATTTTATGAAAATTAATATTTATGTTTACCTATTAAAAGTTTGTGAGGGGTATTCTGCTGCATATATATTATGTATTGTTGTACATTATATATATTCTGTTCATTGTTGCATCTTCAAATTTTGCATAAATGCATAAAAATCCGCAATCTACCAAATAAAAGACTTCTCCATTGGAAAATAAGTACATGTGCCGATACTTTTTGTAGCCATTGTATACATATACGTATCAACCTAATCCGCTGGAACATCAAACCTGTTACGCTCTTTCGAAACCCAGCAATCTTATACATATCGACCTCGTTATAGTAGATCTCGCTCTGTTACACATGCTATATACATATAATTCTACGAATCGTCCATTTGAATAAAATAATAAATATGAAATATCCATGACCCATGTCGGGGTCACGTTCTGATTTCCAATGTAGCGTTTCGAAAAAAAAAAAAGGATATGTACATTAAGAACCGATTTCTCTCTCCATGCGCGATGTAGCTACCGTTTTCCATCGTAAAAATTGTATATCCGGCGCGAGAGTAAGGCAGCCGGATGACTGGCACACGCGATCGAAAAGCATGAAAATACATTTTCTCGCGAAAGAGGTGAAAGGCCCAGCGGCATGCATTCCTTTACGGACTTTTAAAACGGGTTTCAACGAGTCGCGTGGGGGGCGAGCCGGGGAAGCCTATTGGAGGGCTTCCAACTTGAACAGAGGCAAAAGTGCCCCCGTATGCGCCGCTGATCCTGCGCGTTTCTGTTTCCGAGGGGGGTGGAAAGGACGCGTAGCAGACTACTTCGCTTCCGAACATACGCACCAGAGATACTACTAACGATTATCGATGTGTTAGCGATACTAGGGGGCTTCTGAAGAATCACAATGTCCAATTCTTAGTTCTATAGATTTACAAGCGATTCACGATGCGTTCCTAGGGATTGCAATAATTTATTATACAAATATATAAATCAGAAAATACATAACCTGTTATTACCGATATTGAAATTACCAGACTGGACAAAATGATCAATTCGTAATTTTTAATTTTATAGATTTGTAGGTAAGATTAGTTTATGTACTGTTCCATTTTATGACTTCTCCCAATTTTCATTATTTGATCCCTTTTTTCTTTACGAAATAGAAGATTTGAACAATTGAATGCCTTTTTAGTTTAATCCATTTAATGTTGACAATGTACCAAAGAGGTTAGGTTAGGTTTCTTTGCGGGGTAAACAATTTTTTAAACAAAGAGAGTACTTTTATTTATTCAATTACGTTGTATAAATATTTAAATAAATCTATCGAAATCCAACCTAACCTAACTTGTTTAGTAAATTTTAAACGTTGTAATAACAAAAGGTACATTAGTTCATCTACAATTGATTTCTTGTTTTAGCGGTAAAACAATTCTTTAAAAAAAAAAAGGACTGAAGTTAAATAGAATTGGAAAGAGTTAGTAAACTGCTGTGCCAATTCTCCAGCAATGATCTCTTTTTACCGTCGTCATAAAATTGTTCTGTCGTATTTTTAGGCGACGTAATACTTGCTCTTTCAGGATAGCGAATATCTTTCTGTACACAAAGAAAGAGACGGAGATAGTGGTTTCTTATTGTTACTCTCGGTATAGCTGTGATATGTGATCAACTATCTTCGCGGCTGTTTACGCGCGTTTTTGTATCAATTTATTTATATCGTCGACGACGGCGATATTGGTCGCGGGTCACGAAGCAGACAATAAATAATCGTAATGTCTTATTACGGAACTTACATATGGAACAAGTACATATCACGTTAGATTAACCTAGCAAACGCGAGGATGGTACCCCGCTGGGGGTAGCCACCTACATGTTAATATAACTGCTAAAAAATACGACCTAATGTTCAAAATGGACAAATTGTGAATATTAAGAAATAAATAAAAAAAAAAATATCACGTTAGATAGTACTTCATATTTTTTCTTGTTCTAATTGCATGAAATTTCGTTCAAATAAGAGAGCAATATACTACTCAAAACTGATCGATTTTGATTTGTAGAATATACATATACTTTTGTGTTTATACATATTTATTTGTATATTTGTCTTAAAGTCAGTCTTACAGTAGGTATCATATTCTATCACATATATAGTACTTTTTACAAACGGTACTTCTGTTTACTTGGTTCATATGATAGAACTTTTCATATTAGCAATCGTATGTTGTTATCGTTGTATGATAGTGATGTTGATTGATACATTGTAATACAATTTCAAGTGGCAAACGAAAAATTTCCGTAGATGGTAAATGATATTGCGTGTAAATGTATATTGCATTCTTCGAATGAGAATAATTTTTAGAAGATAGTTTAGTTTAGTGGCCCATCATTGTGATACTGATACAGACACAATGTATAATACGTACATTAACAAAACACGAGTAATTGTAACGTCAATTTTTAAAATTATCAGACTACAAATCTTTTTTAAATTATGTACTAGAAATAACTTAAATATTATATATATATAAACTATATATCATATCCTTTTTAAATAACAAAACAATATACTTCGTGTCATTTTCTTCGTTTGAATAATTTCCATTATTAATATAACATAAACAAAAAACTATTCGAACTTTTAATCTGGAAAATAATTAACGTATTTCATATTATTACAGAAAGCAATATTTTCTCTTGCAAATACATAGTAAACTGTCTCTCAATAACGGGAAACAAATTCTTCGCGTATTTAGTTTCGTGTTAAAGAAGGGTAGAATCCAGGAATTTTTCTGTAGCGTGTTTGGAACGAATGGAATCTCATTCGTTCCAAACTAGGGTGGTCGCCACTTTTGAAACACTTTTGGAAGCTACCTCCATCTCCTTCTAACTGTTGCTAGAGCGCTGTTCTTTTTCATCTGGCCGCCAGAATCGCAGGGGTCTTCTCGCAACATCTGTTGAACATATAACGCTTTCCCCTGAAAAGGAACCACAGATACTGCTTGCACGAACCTTCTAAAAAGGTCTAGATTTTAGACAGTCCATATTTCTCTACCTAATTCTATACTCTCGTCTATTTTTCATCAATAAACCAGAGATACATGGCATCCAGATGTCATTGTTGCATAAAAGAAAATTATTATATTAATATTAATAATATTATTACAATAGTATTATGAAATTTTCCAAGACACAAATTACGAGTTGCTAATATTAAATGATAACTGCTAAAGTTGCGTCAAAAGCAGTATTCCTAATGTCTTTTTAATAAATTCGCATTTGTAATTTTCTTTCTTTATCAATTTACATTATCTAATTTAGCGCAGTCGCGTTGTATCTGGAAAATAGAATTTGAAGAATCTGTTCTAAACATTCTTTTTGTTCTTAAAACTGTCTGTCTTAAAATTGCAAGCAACGAAGGTTTATAAGCTATAAATCATAACTCGTCAATTCTCTAAGTGTAATTTCGATAATTGATAAATTGTTCCGCAAAGAGTATGTAGAGAATTCGTGTAATTTTCTATGAAAATATACTTTCCAAATCTCAATTATCTCAAATTCTCTCAAAATGTTGGATGAATAAATATAGCATTGTTTCGTCTGGTCTTTTCGGATTGGGAGGGCTATTTTTAGATATCCTAATGGAGGATTGCGCTTTATGTAATTTATCAGTCGCAATTGTCAAGTGTTACTGACGCCTCCACTTCCGGTACCCGCTTCTGGATTCCCCGATCGCAGCTCTTGATTTCATACGCATGCTCTGACTGAATCATAGTGGTAATTGTTGCATTAGTCACCTAATATAATGATATTTAACACCAAAACTACCAGAATAGGCAAAATGACCAATTCGGCATAATAAATTTCGCCAAAATTTTGTAGATTTATAAGAGTTGCATGCTTAACAATGTGAAACAAATTTTTATGAAACATATAATTATTATATATATATATATAATTATTATTATTTAATATATATAACATCTCTTCTCTTATGATGTATCTTCCCATATACCTATATTTGCCATCTTAATTTCTCTGATACAAATTTTATGCTTAAAGACGAGTCAAATTAACTGATCTACATTATTTATGTTTTATAGCAAAATTCATTTTTAAGAATTTTAATGATTTCTTATTTATTAGGAATATGTTAAGAAAGAGATTATTGGGAATATTGTAAAAAGAGTTACATACAAATGCATAAATCATTTTTCACTACTATATGTATGTTTACCATTCTCTCTGTTATTAAAAATATGCATTACTATCTTCTAATATAGATGACTATCTCTTATTATAATATACATGTATTTATCGTTTTCTTTATAGGAACATTCCTTTCTAGTGTAATTTTTTACCTCCATAGAAAATTCTATCAATTAAGAGCTTCGATCTCGGCAAACAGTAATTAAAAATCAATTCTTCGATAGAATTTACTTAACTTCTTCGCAATACTAAACGCTTCGAAGAGCTTAATTAAGATGGAAAAATCGTATCTTGTTTATTGGAATCTGGTCGGAAATCGCGGTCTGGAATGATTATAAATCGTATTCCCATTGAAAGAATCGTAGCAACTCGTCCGCAATGTATGGCTGTTCGAATGGCAAAATGGCAGAAGCGAAACAAAAGAGGTCACAGGTAATACGGAGGAAGTTCCTATTGAACTAATCATTACCAAGATAGGTATAAATAACGCGTGGAGTGGCCCGGATCAATTGGCCAACTTGACCAATTTTGCACCGGCTATAAACGATGCGTGTAATTTCTAAGAAATGCTTTCTATCCTTACAGATTTCGTGATAAATACTATGCATCCCTATATTTGGTGTTAGATCACTACATTTGGAATAGTACTGTTTTTGTTATTATTATGGTACACTGAACAACACTGTTCTATTGTCTTCTATTTTTAGAAGAAATTGTCGTTTTCAATGGCAAACACTAAAAGAAAGCGTCGTTTTTCTCTTTTTCCCTTCATTCATATTTCTAAGATTTTTTAGATCTTTTTCAACCTTGCTGTGATTTTCAAAATCTTATATTTCAATTTCGCGTTCGTTTTACCAAAGAAACAAATTTTTAATTGAAGAAGATGTGTAACATAAAATTAAAACGAACTAAATCATGTATTCCATCAATAATTTCCCTTATTCGAGTTTAAGACCTTAATTAGGAAAATGCAATTTCGACAAAAATGATCGAATGATCGTGACGGGATTGTTTCTTTTCTTCAATCTGGAATATTAACCATCATTGTTTATTGGAAACACAATTATAGCCTTGTTTAAGGCTGCACAATTATGCCACAGAAATCGACGTCGCAGCCTCGGTTATTGTGCATTGTCTGTTAGTTATTCTCTTAGCCTGAAATTATATGGGGTGTGTCGTGTGAAGTATTACGAGCTGTTCTCTTGGTTACCGTGTTAAGATCAGCCGTGGAAAATACAGAATTGATATTTTGGGATTTCTCAACATCTTTATGGCGGCCTGAATGTGCTACACTGTAGCTTTCATCCAGTTTTAGAAACCAGTCAAAAGAAGCCTTCTTTTCGTCATTTTTTTAATTCCACAAATATTTGGGTTTACGTCGCGAAATATTTATTTTAGAAACAAATAAAAATGTAAAAATGCCGGGCAGTATTAAAGATAATAACAACGGCCAAGTCTCTCCTTTCTCTCTGATTTCAGCTTCGTAAATATTTAGCTTTACATCTCGAAATACCTATTTTAGGAACGAACAAACAATCCAGATAGAAACTTTTAAATTGTCACTGTATCGTATATACACACGCTATTGTATCAAAGATAAAAATAATATTTCTCGCACGTACATTCTCCTGTCTCTCGCTGATTTGAATAACAAGTAAAGATTGTAAAAGATATCACATAATAAAATAGCAGGTTAATCATTGTTCCAGTGAGTTTTAACGAAAATTTACAATACAAAGGGCGACAAAAAGTTTGAAGAAAATAAGTTGTCTATTGTACGAACGTGTTTGTTACGAAGAATGCTATGGTAAATGAATATTCATCGGAATATTGGAAGTCCTTGAAAGGATGCACGATTTGCATAGAGTTGCGAAACAAAAGAGAAGGAAGAGGCTACTTTCGAAGGTGTGCAGAGAGACCTGGAGCAGCGCTAATACGCGAATCTAGGTTATGAAAAAATCTGAAACAAGAATTCTCTGTTTCATATCTGCTTCTCACGCTTTCTTGGCAAGACGCGCTTTTCGGTGCGAAAGTTAGCGGGACACGGGAACGCGTGAAATTGTGCTAATTTATCTGTAATGCCTTCTCTCCTTCTCCTCCTTTAGTTTTTTTCCAACCTTGTACGGTCATGTATGCCCTGCTATGCTGCATATTTCTTGATATATTATTAATATATATTAATATATATTGCAGTCTCTAACGATATATTTAAATGCCTGCTTTTCAGGAAACTTTTATATCATAAAGATGTTCGTTTTGTTGTTTTCTTGTTTGCTCTTTTCCTATATATCTCTCCGAATCTGAAAAGTTACCATTAGCGTTGTCGAGACTGTGATTGCTATAGAAGTAAGTGCTTTCTGATAATTTATTATGTGCTTCACTTTATTGGACTTCTTATCTATATATAGCGTATTATTATTGAAATTTGTAAGGTGGTATATTTAGTGTAACATGTAATGTTCTTTGCCATTCATCAATTAAAAATTTCACACAGTCGTAGGTATACTGATTCATAATTGCAACGTGTAATTCTTTCATATGCATATGTATAGTTCTGTTCTGAAATTTTACCATTATGAACCATAAGACGTAGAAATTACGTATTTGTATCTTCATATCTCACAATCGTTCTATCACTATACTCCCCTGTACAAGAAGTTCGTAGCGTGATATTTTTACTGTCATCTCAGCAACGCTACGACCATTTGGTAGGGCGAGGAATGCAGCTCATAGCCTTATCTATAAACAGATTAAATTTCGCGAGTCTACGATAAGCCGTTCGCTTATGGCAACTTCTTTAGTATGCTCATGTTTCTTTCGGCCGACACACGTCCTGGAAACGTCTGGTGATCTTTTTAAAGACCGAACGCATTCGTGCAAAATTTCTCGGGAAGAAAGGAACTGAACTGGTTGATATGCTAAAAGAACCATACGAAGAGAATTCTCGAAGCATTTACAAATGGACGAAGTGGTTTCAAACAGGAAGAGAAGACGTGAAAGACGATGATGCTTGCGAGGCTCGACCCTCTACCTTGCACACCGATGAGAACATTGAACGTGTTCGTAAATTTGTCTTATCGAATCGGCGAATCACTGGTCGGATGATCGCTGAAAAGCTTAGTAGTAGGTAGGTCCATTTAACAAGTATGCGATCGATTTTAAAAATTGATTTAGAAACGCGAAAACTCGCTGCTAAAATTATCGCGCGATTTACTGATCTAACTCTACGAACGTTTTGAACAAACTATTATGTGAACTTAATATTATAGTCTACCCTAGCAATATATCGTTGCACTCTCATTGCTTTCGAAGCAGCAATTTTTATCTTAACCTAGTCTCTTTTTTTCAAGGGAAAAATAAGAGAAAAATGCAATTATAACCTAACAAATCTGTCATAAATTTCCATTGTAAAACTTGCAAATCGATCAGGAAAGATTCGACGGGATGTTCGACGAAGGTCGAAACAGGTAGGGCAACGAATCATGCGTGCGAACGACCGAAGAAAGAACGAGGAGGATAGAGGGAGAGAGAGAGAGACGCGCACGTAATGCGCATGTCCAACGAAGGTTTGTCGGGCCGAACCATTTGTGCTCGGCCAATCGATTGTTTCCGACGTTTCTCCAACACGCTAAACTCGTTTCCGGTCCGATTTACCCGCGACCAGTATCCGCGATACATACTGAGCACGAGAAGTCGACTACGAAAGCGATACATTATAATTGCATCGTACAGTCGCCCGTTAAACGGCCGATTGTAGCGGTGGTTTTATTGCCAGGAGTGGGGGTAGAGAGATGTTGGAGGGAAAAGAGTGGGGAGTTGTATCGGTTACTTTTACAATAAGTAGAATACGGATTTTTATGTAACATCATATCTTTATGAATATAAGTAAAAAAAATTGAATTTTCAGTGGCTACAGAAAGTATACCAACTGCGTTTATTACTGCATTTGTATACTAATTAATGAGATCGAACATTCGTATGATTACAATATGGTTACAAAGATTCGATACTATGGAAATAAAGCATAGAATCAAATGAGAAGAACGCTTTGTTGGAAAATAAGGGTGGGTGGAAATACTTTTTGCAGTCATAGTATAAATAACGATTTGTTTCATTTGGATGGCTGTGAAGGCTTTCACAGTGATGTTTCCATGAAAAATGATTTATCCTGTGAAAATACCTTTTCGTTGGCGGAACTTTCAATCGACGGAACAATTAAATAATTACGTTACAATAACTGAATCAATCAATGAATTATAAAGAATAAATCGTTCCGTCGACAGAAAGTTTCCAGACAAAAGAACGTAAATGAAAAGCTGATTTACACCGATTGGCTTGCGAGCCCTCCTCGTGTGAAATGTTATAACAGGTATTCTACTCTGAATATTTCATATAGTTTTGCATATTATGCACAGCCTATGCTTCTCAACACTTTTGAATTTCCTATGGACACATAAAAATTCGTAGTCTAGCAGTCAACTTGTAAGTAACCACTTAATATTATATGAGGATCTCTCGGTGCTCCATCGAGCATAAGTATTATACTTTCATGACGGCGTAATGAGAGAAAGCAGATCTCGTTGCAAAGAACCCTGGTAAACTCGATCGAGGTCGCGCATCTCGGTTTAACGATCTCGTATATGTCTATCTTATGGCTTTTAGGAGAATCGATTAGAGCTTAAGAAGCTTGACGATGCTTTTAGATATTTAGGAAGATTCAAGCGTGTAACAGGTGGTTGTTGCTGTTAATCAAGGAATGATAGAGCAATGATGACTTTTTGTTCCTATGGTAGATGTGATAATCGAGTGGAGAACTTGTCTATGAACTGCAGGAATTAATAGATAATTAAAAATAAATAATAATTGGTGGATTCGAGACATCGAGTCTTGCACTTGGATCAAAGAAATTGAATTTTAAATTCGGCAAACTAAAAATGTGTAAATTAATAAATCGTTTGCAATTTTTTCATTTTACAAAATTCGATGCTGCTGCGGAATAAGAATAAAAATCTTCTATTATACAAAAATCAGTGCCGATGCTGGAATAACGATAGATCGTATATGATGATAGACGAGTAATAAACTACAATGTTGATTACGTGTATAAATACAAAATAGAACAAGAAAGAGAAAATCGTCTAAAAAGTGGTACAAGGTTAAAAAGGAATTCGAAATCAATTTTCTAAGACAAGTTTCCCCTATCGAAGATGAGATAACATATCCACCATTAATTGTAGATAAGAAGGTGTAGATGAAAAATAATAAATCAGACGTAAATGGCAATGGCAACAGTGTTGCAATTGTTTGAGAGGAGACTGGTTCCAGAGGAAACAGTCCAAAAGATCTCCAGTTATGGCTTGGGCTGGGTCGGGATTTAACGAGCCATGGAATGAGCTGACTCATAGGAACTACGGAGAACGCAGTTCACGAGGAAAAAACAAAAGTGGGCCTGGTATTTAGGTTGGGAGGAGTTATCAGCCATGGACACCTTTAGCGAAACTTTATTACATCGTCTAAGTGTTTCCGATTAAGCGACGCGCAGTTTGGTCGAGTGCTTAAATTGCATGATTGATCGGTCGCTTCGTATCGTTGTCTATCTATTTCGATATTGAAAATTATGGGACTGACCTTCGTGAATGGTTCAGACGTGCATCATTATCGAATATAAATGAACTTGATAAACGTGATACGTTGTAATTGAGATGAGATGATCTTATTTCATATAGCGTGCATTTATTGACTCGATTATATTTTCTATGTTCTCTAACGATGATAAAAAACATAGATAGAATTTCTGTTCGAAGAATTACAAGAGGAGTAATATATTTCTTGAGATGGTGGAGTACTTGCAAAAAGTTTTCAAGAGGTTCTAGTTTAGAAGTTAATCGTGTCGTGTATGTTCTGCAACTTTGATGCTCTATGCTTTTACTATTATTATTATTTATACGTATACGAACGATTTGAGGGTAGTCTGCCAATTTACGAATGCATAGCACCTGTTAAAAATTAATAGGAGATATTATTGTGTACAGCAATGTAGATTTGTAGAGTTATTACATATATGTTCTTTATTTTCATACTCTCAGCCCTTTATTATTATCTTTATTAGTATTATTATATACAAATGATTTGAGAAAAGAATCAGTTTATATTTTAAATTTTGTTTATAAGAATGTATAAGATAATAAGTACGATTTTAAAATTCCTAATCATTTTCTATGAAACATGAAACATGAACATTTCTATGTAACATGTTCTTGCCACGCGCTGGCCAAGTTTCCACATGGCATCGTGTATCTTAATCTCCACGTGGATTCTTAGAACTGTTCCTCTCTCGTAACCTGTATCTTAAAACAAATTCGACTGTTCCGTTATATTCTCACCATCGTCACATTCGCAAATTCAGATTACATTTATTTATACTTCTATACATATCACATAATACATAAATATTATTTTGCACATTATTTTGAACGAAGTAACAGACCGATCTAAGATAACGTTTAGAAATCGATTAATATTCTATAAGATAAATAATTGATGAATACTCCTATTTATAAGTGTTAGGTTTCTGACGATGGTTTATCAAATATGATAATTGATTGGAATTATCAGGAAATTGATTATTTAATTAGAATTATGTATTCGTGTGAGAGCGTCGAAGGAATTCGCGAGTGTTACTTGCAAAATAATCAAGCAACTTGGTTAATTAGAAATTGTGTATCAACGCCCTCCTTGTCATCATTTCTTAAGATCGTTTCGAAATGGGAGCATTTAACATGGCCGCCTAATAAATTCGACCGCTAAATTATACACGTTGGAAACTGTTAGCAAAGCGTACTAAACTCAGCGTACTAAATTCCTGAGTTTCAGAGTTACTGAACTCGAAGTTCCTGGGTCCAAAAGTTCCCTAGTTAGCAAATCCAGAGTTCGTATATTTAAAAATATCGCTGGCTTCATTTATTTTCACTTCCACTGGTTTTTTCTTCGACCAGTTCTCAAGTAGTTGTAAATGCAGCCCAAAATCTACAAATAATCCTGATAACCTTTTAAACGGTGCTTCATTTACGAAGAAGCGATAATCAAGACTTGTAGGTTCTTCTTTTGTAGTGACGTTAAAACGCAACAGTTATAATCATCGTTTATTAAAACTCGATATATTTATCTCTGAGCTGCGATAAATGCTGAATTCAAATTGTTCCAAATAGTTTGACAAATTTGAGGAATTAAGTAAACTTTAAATCGTATTTTGCTGAAATGTTCAACTTTCTATGTGTGTTCTAGTTTCTTGAAAATGGGTCATTTGAATTGCTTAATATTTGGTCTCATAGAATTAAAATTTCCCCGTTTTTATCCTCCGAATTTATTTTGTACGAAACACAACATATATACACAACTATACATAGACAACGAGATCTTATTCGAGCAATAATCTAACGAAAAGACAGTCTCGAACAATAATAGTCATCCTATTATTGTCGTATCGCGTGTGAAACGACAAGGAGCGTCTTGGAGTAGTTTTCAAAGTTTGTTTCGTCGCATACGAGTTACACGAGCGTAAGCCAATGCCTGTGTTAATTTGGAAAACCGATTCCTGTTCTTGAAGTTTAGCATGTTCTCGAGAGTTTATAACGCACCGATCCCTATTGAGTCAGGCGAGACGAGTTTCAGATCTAATTAGAATTCGTAACTTCCCTACCCATAAATAACTAGGCTGAACAGTGACGGGACAGATGTTTGGGGTAGTTTGTTCCCAGTTGTCGAAAATTGCAAGAAGCTATATGTTTAGCTGACGTTCTAATAGTATATTGCGTTTCGTTTGAATAAATTTCAAAGTTGGAACAAACTTCATCTTTGATTATTATCACGTTGTATCATTTGAATAATACTGTGCTTTGAGAAATTGCTATATTTAGTAGAAACTTATATTGAGACAAAGTAATATGAACGATCCGTGAAGGAAAAGTTTTGCAGATGGCTTGAAAATTTATTCTATTATTTATTCTATTTGTTATTCTATTAATGATGAAAGATTATAAAATCTTTATATTTCACACTATATATATATTACGTAAATTGTAACTTGACAATTCATATTATATTATACACGCATTAATATATACATTTATAATTGGAAGGATGTACCGTTGAGAGAGCAAGGCAACTAAGAATAACGATTTATCGTAAACCGAGTCCCTTTCCAAGACCAGGAGGTTAAGAAATAAACTATTACATATCAAGTATTATTATGTACATTTATGTATACGATACACGACTTGACAATTTATCGATATTATACATACATTAACATATACATTTATAATTGGAAGGATGTACCGTTGAGAGAGCAAGGCAACTAAGAATAACGATTTATCGTAAACCGAGTCCCTTTCCAAGACCAGCAGGCTGAAAAATAAACCATTGCATATCAAGTATTATTATACACATTTATATATACGATATACAATGCTAATATCAATATAATACAACAAACATAGCATCAAATAGTAAACGATTTTACAAATGAATTCGTCATTTTTTCAAATTGTCCTCCTTGTCTGTTGAAATATGGTGCTATTTACCTTAGATCACGAGCCAATTGCAACGTCAACGTCATCTACACCGCGCATAATTGTTGAGCGAAATGATCCCGTGCTCGCTATAATTTCACAATATTATCCGGCTCTATTAGTCGCAGTTGGCGAGCGTGTTAATTCAGCGATTACGTCGGGCTATAGTACGTGAAATAGCGTTAATAAGACTTTCATTCTGTACGGCGCACGGTTGGCCTACTGCGCCTCCTGCCGATCGGCTCGAGCCTAAAGCAAAAGGGGGATGAGGCGAGACAAGGAGCCGAGTCGTGTGTATATATGTGCAAGCGTGCACGCTTCACGCTTGAGGCAGGTCGGGCTCTTTAAATCACCGGAAACGCGCAGGTAGAGAGAAGATGTGGGTAAACTGTTCTCCCTTCCCCTATCTTCGCTCTCTCAGCCTTTTAAAAACAGTTTCGTGGAAGGTCTATACGCCTGAAAAAGCGCGTACACGACCGTTTAACGTGGAAAATTTGTCTCGTCAGAATTTCTAGATGGCCCATGTGCATTTTAACGGAGCAGCGGTTTTCATGTTAGGCGCCCCTTCGGGATGTTACGATATGATTATGGTGGTAAATTCTTGCCGTGGAAAGGTTTGGAGATTAACGCGAAGATTAGGTTTGGTCGACTAGGAAATTTCGAGGGCGTTTGTATACTCATAGGGTGTGTTCTACTGTTTACGTAGACGTTTCTGTATTCGTATCTGCGCTTGCGGGATTAAGTGGAATTTCGGAGTGGGTTGTTGTACAGGATTTAGTACTTAGCAACAGTTCGAATCAGAGTATCGTGGCATTACGTGGTATTTGCGGTATCTGTAGCGAACACCGTTTAATTCTCTCTGTATTCTATTTATCGAGATTTTATTGCATAGCGCACTTACGGAATATGCTGCTCGCTTCTAAATTTCGTTTTATCGCGTTGTCTATAGAAGCGGGGTTACATTGTGCGATGAAATTGCACAAAAGATTGGACGGGGAATTAATTCAAGTAGAATTTCCTGTTGTATCGTAGTTTTCCAGCGGAACAATAACAGAGACGAGGACATGGAAAGAATTGGAGAAGGTGGATTATATACGCGAGCGATGCTTTTGAATCGCAACGCTCAAACCTTTTCGCATATCGCACTGCGACAAAATTATTTATAGTATTACGCCAACGGTACTTGGCTGTATTAATACGATGCCAACTTTTAGCATATTTTTTTAGATTGGATCTGTTATGTGTATAATTATGATATTATTCGCAGTAGCGATAAGTAAATGGAAAACATGCTAAGGATATTACACGAATGAAAAATGTATAGCAAAATGTATTCCAAAAATATATTTTTTTATTTTAAAGTATAGGTATCTATAGTTTATGTGCAAACTCGTTAGTTCTCCTAAGCTTTTGGCAATTTTTGTCGAATTTTCTCAAGATTGTCTCGCGAACATTAAATTAAATTAACAGCGTGACGAAAAATACGAAGGTATTTTCTGGTAAGGATTAAGAAAGCAATCTTATTTTCGAGTTTCGGGACGAAAATGATTTTGATTCGTTGATTGGGGAAGTGCCCAATATGCCTTCCGGCTGTTGGAACGCGTAATTCGATTCTCTTTATCGAGGCTATTGCACGAGCCTCATTGAGTGCCGGATTTTTTTCTTTAATTCCCGATAATAATCTTAATGGAAATGTTAATGGAATGGACGTATTGGTGGATGCTAATAATAGAAGCGTTTTAATGGAGGCTTTACGAGGCGTTATAACGGTGCTGTAATGTTCTGCATTTGAATATTACAGCCGTATAAATTAGCAGCAATTTTCGAATGAAAGTAGTGCAGCTTTATGATCGATATTTTTATAACATTGCATACTTGTTGTTAAAAAATTATTATTTCTAACTACATTTTGTAATGAGTTTATCATGCGATATCTATTCAGCAATAAAAGCTTTGATCGCGTAGATAAATAAATATAAATCAATTTTTTCTGCCACTCTAGCTTTATCTCAAAACGAAACGTTCATGTTTGCGCAAGTCATAATATTCAGCTTTGAAATGAGGCTAAACTGAACTATATATCGTTTCTTTGAAATCGACGAATCAATAAGTAATTGGTTGAACAGCTTTTATCGTTTTTTTACTGTTTCCTAAATATATCCTATGATACTATCGTTAATACGTATTTTACGATGAAAAGCGTAAGTCCTTTCTCGGATAAGAAATTATGGCGGTAATTTCAACGCATGAATTCGCAATATAACTGCAAATTTTTCTGCGAATAGTATCTCTTTGTTTATAAATAATGCTAATAAAAATAGCTTATGGTACTTCGTAAATAATATTTCACGAAGTTTTTTCTATAAATAATTCCATAAGACACGGATATTTCTATAAAAAAAGAGGGAAAGTGCGATGTAATTTTAACGATGCTATGGAATTCTTCTCTGTTAATGGGAAAGGTAACAAGGAATGCGGAAGTTTCTCGTTAACATTTCCAAAACGTCTCGGGGCGAATTTAATTTGTATCGCGCATACTGTCACGTATACATATAACGTGACAGAGTATGCAAATGAAATTTTTCTTTCGGCTGAAACGAGGCTTGAAAGTATTTTAGAGCGAGAGAGAATTTCGTAGTGGCGTTCTCGAGTATCCTTGAGTTGATGATTCTACATACATTAAAAATATATGCATTTTTCTCATGCCTATGCGTGCACCATGATTACCTTGTGCAGACTGCGACGTGCCTTGCTATTTTATGGCTTATGCTTATCTTTGTTCCTCGTCCAAGTATTTGCGTTCTTATTTAATGATAGAAAAATGCTAGCGAAAACAAACTCGTCTATTGTTCCTTTTTCTCTTTCTATTGCGATATCTTCTTAACAAGCATCAGGAATAATTAAGTATAATTATGAATATAACACGCAATATAATGTCTAAAATAAAGGACTAATATACCAAGGTACATAACGATATCGATACAAATTTAATTTTACATAATGATATAGTTATTTTTAATAAAAAAAACTGCTGAAAATTTTCGATAGCCCAAAAGTAGTTTGAAGAACTTTAAGAGCCTAACAGACTTAACAAAAATTGCAATTTTTCTAATAACGTTATTCCTCAGTGTATTACACTATATATTTTTTACGGTATTTAAATTGCATATTTAAAATTTTAAAGAGATATTTTTCTCCAATTTCATTTTAATATAAAAATATTTAGACTACAACAAAACTCTCATGTGTTAATTAATTAAGCAAATAGTATTTTTTTTTTTTGTATTTTAATATTCAAGATAATATATAGACAATAAATATACGATTTTCTAATTGTGTATTCTTTCGCCTTTGTTTTATCAACAGAATAAACCTTTTTCTTAATTGAGACATTTATTCCCGTAACCGTAACATTAGGTTCGTTTAACTTAAACTCGTCAGCTTCCATTTCCTTCTGATTTGTTCTCCAAGGAAAATTTCCTAATCACGTTGCACGTGATTCCCCTGTGCAGTTTCTTGCTTTGCAACTTAAGCAACTTACCGCACGATCGTAGGCAGTAGTAGATGTTATCTTCAATTGAAGACAGAATTTCCGACGTAGTAACATGATCATTGTCGATGTACCAGACCTTTCTTCCATTCGTCACGATTTTATCTTGCAGTCTTTTTGCTTTTCCACTTTTTCTTCGCTGCAAGTTTTACTTCCAATAGGTTATCCACATTGCGGTTACTCAAATCCTTTTTTCGCTATTTCGTTTGTTATTTCTGACGTAGATCGACTTCGATCAACGATAAATTGGCTTCCGTCGATTGCTTCTTTTCGCTACTTTTTTACCTGTAATTACGCCAATTGTACCTATACCGTGTAAAGAAGGCGAGAGGAACGAACAATGGAAATTATATTACTGTGCAAGAAAGATAATTCATTATTCCAAAACTTCAGATCTTCAAACCTATTCGAGCTATTTCAAACACGTTAAACAATCATCCATATTATCATGAAATTTTTTCATTATTTCAATTATTATCTTTCATGCCCAAAAGTATTCCTTTATTCGTCCGAAAAACAAAAAACCAAAAAAAAGAGCAAGAGAAACGCTAACTCCATTCCTCAAACATCCTCAATCCACGTCAAATCAATTACCGATATCCAATTTCGGAATAAGCCAAGTAACTCCATCTCTCCTTTGAGTCCCTTGCGGACAGCGGCATTATAGACGTCTGGTTATTTTACTCCAGATTTCAACTGTATACTTCGCACAATAACCTTGCATACAGACACATTCATTTACCTACAGAAAGAAATCAATTTCGATGGAGCATTGAGCGCGCGCGAAAGATCGTCATTGTCTGCGTGCACGCGATACATAAAGAATAAAACGTACGTGTATATGTGTAAGGCCTTACACACGCACCTTGTTTTCCATGGACAGCCGTCAATAGGTATCGCATTATAAATCAACGCGACGCGGTTTCCGTCCGAGGACTGTCCATTCGAAGACGCAATACGCGATATACACGTTCTTTCGCTATATAAAGCATCCTCCGTTCGATTTGTTCGACTCGTCCGTGGCTGGTCTATTGAATCGCCTTTCGTCGTCCTGTTGTGCTCTATGAATACAGATTTACTTTGTCGCTCGCACATATACAGTAGTCGACGAAAGTAATTTGAACACTTGCGATAGGAAACGTTGATGTATGCGTATATTGTGTACGTGTTACATAATACATTTCGAAATTTCATTGTAACGGGATACGTCGTCTGCCCCGATTATACTGGTCAAATTTGAAACCGATCTGACAATATATATAGAAGTTAGAAGATATTTACTAGAAATATAGATTTCATAGAATGTTAATATACCGCACGAATGGTAGCCTTGAGCATATAATTAGTGTTAATGATAGTCTCACTAAGTATTGTTTGGGTAGTACCGAGATAGCGAACAATTGAATGTTTAAATACTTTGGTAATTTCTGTGAAGCTTATGGTAAATATTTCCTCGTTTCTGTATATCGTAGATTTTGAAAAACGCAAACATATATTTGGTAAAGAATTATTTCACAGCGCGAATGCAATGGTCGTAAATATATAATAATCGTTAATAATATAATAATAATTTAATTATATAATAATGAATTATTATATTAATAAAGATTAATAAAACATCTCTACGATCGACCAAATACTTTCGCGATACTAACTATACGTTACCATTCCAGTCTGTTTTGAATTCGTGCGCGTGCCTAACGAAACGCGCTCACGCGACTTATTTGTAACGCGTAGAAAGCGTTTTCGTTTGTCAGGTGAATATTCGGTAGCAGCGAAAGTTCTCGTTTAGTCGACGATAATCGATATTAGTTGATAAACGCAAATATATAAAACGACGTTTGCCAGATAGTGTAGGTAGAATGTAAAGGTTAGATACGTTAGGAATGTATTTATGGGAATGATTGGCGTTTAGGTTGGGTGTTGAACTGTAGGCTGTGTTTGAGTAATTTATTGGGTATGATGGCGTTGTAGGCTTTGAAGCGTGCAATTGAAGGTTGAACCTTTCGTAATTACGTCGTTTCTTTTTATTATGGGCAGAAATATTATAAGGGGTCAGTTATTCAATTGAATAATTGGTTGGTAGTAGATTTTGTTTAAAAGCAATCATGTAGTATAGTTATATATAGTATAACAATATGGTTATATGTAATTGTACCAATAGCATTTATAATACTTTACAATTCAATTAAATTTTATTATATAGCTCTTATCAAATATTCTAATTTAGTTCATTACGCGATAATTAGCATATCCCTGGATTTTTCAAATTTCTCGTTGCCAATAACGTTTTGGAAGCATTTGTATACGTAGAAATGTAAACAGTGGCTCTTCCTTAGCACGATGCGAACAAACGGTTTCACTGTTTACGCTGTTTCCTAGTCCTTTGAGTCCGGCCAACGTATATATACGTTCTGTATATTTTGGTTGAATCCGGACGACGTACATATACGCTGCTGTATATTTCGATTGAATCCGCGGGAAATTTATGCGCGGTTTTGTTAAGTAGTTATTTATTTTACTTATTTATCTATGAAGTGCTGTTTGGGAACTCGGCGTTGGTTTCGGTATCGGAGCTGCACGCCTTTGCTGGCTTCTAAATTATATCGAATTAATAAATGAATTAATGAATACTTGAAAATGTTTGTTTTTGCAAAAATTTCAAAATAGATAGTCAGCGAGATAGGAATTACAGTTGTTTATATGAAAAAGGTCAATGAAAGAGTAAAAGTCAATAGTGAAGTGTCTGTTGAAAAATTAAGATGGCGGAGTTTTGTGTTATGGAATATAGGTTAGGGGTTGATATTCAATAGATTCACACAGATTGAATATTACTTTTTATATTTCACCACCTCGTACAAAAACGTCTGAACACACCGGGTACACTTAGGTTATTAACACGTGGTCAACTCCTAAGACAAAAGAATATCGTTAGAAGTCGTACCAACTTAGCTTATAGGAACTAGCGATCATACCAACTTAACGTTTCTCAATATTTTAAATTCGGTTTCTTAATATTAAATAGTACAAGTTACAAAATAATGAAAGTAGTTGTCGCAAGATATTAAATTATATCGATGAATGTAAGTCGCGGTACACGATTAAGCGTTTTTGCAATCTGAAAGAAAATTGCATCAAATTGTATCTTTAATTAATACAATTAAATTTAGAAGCATAGCTGTTTCTACAATAAAATGATAAAACGACTAGGAAGAAATAAAATGGGGAGAATTTCAATTGGTACAACTAATGTCATAAGTTTCATTTTCCTTACAATTTTTGAATATTTAGTATTTCTAATGCTTTGCTAATGTTAAATTCCTTTCCTTTGCAGACAGGTGGTTGCATTGCAACGTATTTCAACATACGTTTCAAAGCGTCAATTTAGAAAAGCGATTGTGCTTACACCTACTTTGCTTGAGCAACAGAATTAAGAAATATCTGTACACATGCAATGAAAATTGTATGTATACACTTGTGACAATTATCATGGATTGTAGATACCACACGCATCAGACATTAATCTTCTTAGTTAAATTTCAAATGTTTAAGCATTATAATGTAATCAATCAATTTTACCGTAGAAATATTATTATTATGTAGAATCGTTAAATTCTATTTCTGATAATTCCTCGTTATTTCCTAATTAGTTACAATTAGCCCGCAGCGAAATAGAATCTACTGTTTGTGAAAGAAGATGGAAATTAGTCCAACAGTCGATTTTACGACAGACTTTTTCAGTACTGTAGTGAAAACTACCTGCATGCCCTAGATATTTTCACATTGATACTAAATAACGATAAATAAATTGCATGAGCTGCGACGCAACATGAGAAATTTGATCCTAGAGTTTGAGATTTGAAATTTCGAACAATGTAAAAATATGAAGATTTGAAATTCCCGGAAATTTTGCAAGAACATTTTGAAAATTTAATTCATTGTGTTACAATTTCATTCCTAATGTGTTCTGCAATAATTCGTAATAAAATAACACAACGTTTTATACTCGAAAAATAATGTGTTTCTTTTCGAATAAAATTTCAAATAAAAATTCAAATAACAATTTCAAGTCGAGTCGTTCGAAAACTGTGGAACTTGGCCAACAGCACCAATATCTACACTCCGTATATCGCCTCGTATTATTCATAAATTTCGTTCAATCGTGCGCATCAATATAAATATATAACGATAATAATAAGATTCAATTTATTCTTCCTGTCAGTTGAAACGAAATATTCATATTGTAAGGCAACAAATTTCTCTCTTTGATCATCAATACTTCTCATTCAGTGACCAGAAGGCATTGATTCTCGTCGAGGATAATTATTTAATATTGATGCGAATGGATCGGTATACGGGACGATAAACGATTTATCCTAACGAGAGGGTTATAAATTAGCTGATTTTAACGTAACGTAATGCGATTATGCGTGGGTAACGTGGGGATTCCTTATCGAGCAGAACGATCAGAAAACAGACGGCAATTATTCATGGTCGATGATTTACTGGAATGGTATGTCCTGGAATCGACACAGTGAAGTCTCGATCGTCGTTACATCGTACAGAATGTAAAAGTCATAGTCGGAAGGCACATTTTCCAAAAGTAAATACAATTCACAATAGAAAATGTAATTTTTCTATAATAATCAAAGAGTCGATGATCGATGGCTTTTCGCCACATTTGCTTGAGAAGGTATTTTTAATCAGATAAAGATTACACACCGAGGATAGAATTTTCCAAAATATGATATCAATTTGGTATTTAATTAGATGATTATACTTGTCATCCGGGCAATTTGGGATTTGAGAAAAATGGTTTGAAAATTTGCAATTTATATTTCGGGTGTTCCCTCTACGTTCACTTTATCCGAAATTGTGATATGAATAGTAAATTCGAAGATTCATCTGTGTGTGAAAAAGTACTGCGTTTACTGGGTTCGTTAAAATTTCATAACTTGCATCTCGAGACTGTTAGTCCACAATCGATGTACTATGAATGCAATTAGAAGTCTCAGCCTTTAATAGTTGCCTTTGATGTTCCATCCAAGCAGAATTGAGTTGGATAATGAAGTTGAACCTCAGCAGTCTGGCTCGTTAGACAGTCATCAGTAAATGAAATAATTTTAGAAATCACCTGTCTTAATCTTCAGTTACCAAAGAAATTACTCTTTCGCTATTTATAATGTCTCTTTTCAGACATATTTCTACTTTCTTGCAGATTTTTATTTCCTCTATTATATTTAATAATCTATTATAATAACTCTATTATATTTAATAATAATAATTAAATAATTATTTCCTCTACTATATTTAAATAACAGAAATATTTCTATTCCAATATTATAGTATTACTATGCAGATTTTAATTCTCTTTATATTATTTACTATTAAATATCAGAATCATTTGTGTTCCTATATCATGGCCATATTGTACGATATAGTGCCCCTTTTTAGTCACTTTTCCAGTTTCTTCAGACAATTTCTTCATTAATATACTCGATTTCTCGTTTCAAGTATATCTTCTTCTTTCAAATCGTTCTTCACGCACTGGAAAACCTGTTTCTTCGCGGTAACCAAAATGAGATTAAGATAAAAACTTTGAGATTTACAGGAAGTTCGAATTAAATGATAAATCACCTTACTTTATGTTTATGCACTCTTGTCAATTTTGTTTCAACATTGGATAAGTCTGGGCTATAGATTACCAGGCTCCGTAAGATCTAAGCAACGCTAAACAGACGTGTAATACAGCTTACTCGTAATCTGTAACACGACACCAGCAATAGTAGTGATCCCGTTACGTTAGCACTACTTGGGTGCCGAGAGCTCACCAACCGATTCAGACACGTAAAAGTGGTATTGTCCACCAGCTGGTGCATCGATGACACCGTAAATCGCGAGTAATCATGTCTGCACTTGAGAAACCTGCTCGGAACGATTTCGTTCCGTTTCTTACCGCAATAATTTATATATATATATTTATTTAATATTTATTTAAGACACCTTATATATGGTGTGTTAAAATCGTCGGTAACATCGAATTGTAGATGATTTTATATTAAAAAATAGGCAAAGAATACGAAATGGAATTCTCTCATTTGTGGCTTTGTTGCTGTGACAATCGAATTTTTAAATCTCTCGAGTATTCGCGCGTTTCGTTGACTATTGATGCAGTATAATAATAGGTATAATAATACCTGGTAGATGATAATTCTAAAAGCAAACATAAACGGTTTGGTTAGTAAAGTTTAGTTAATTGGTTAATTAATAATCGGAGTTTAAAAATGTCGATTATTTTGGGACTCGATATTATCGAAAACGAGGCGTTAAGCAAAAAAGTTACATCGATTCGGAACGTCCTTATTTGCAAATATACATATTCCATAAATTCTGAAATTTGATTTTCTTGAAAAGAATAGCTTCGAACGAAGAGATTGTTATTCTACGTTTCCCACTTATTTTTGCACACGCAATAAGTTATTGCTCGCTTCTGATACCATCTGGAGACACCCGGTATATGTGCACTGTACACATATCTGGTGATTATTTATATTGGTGGTATAATAACGGGTTATGCGTTTTCAGCGTGGAACGCAGTATAGGCAGCAATTGAAATTCATGGCTCGATAAAGCTTCATTTGGATCATTGTTTGATAGCGTTTGTGGATCTAGGAAATGATTCGCATAATTGCGATTTAGTAGGAAAGGGATCTGTGGAAAGAAAGTTATAAAATATTGATTATTCTAGGATCTGTGATTTAAAGCAAAATGCTAGTTTATGATACCTTTCATATATGCGATAATTATGAATGAATAAATTTATTATTGGTATTTAAAAAACGTTTAATTAAGCGTTTAATTTCAGCACTCGGAATGTTAGAGTAAGCTTGGAATTTAATAAAACTCGAAGCCTTGGAATGCACATAATGTATATTTCTTTCAAGGAGATATAGTTTTCAGCTTCGATGTGAACGTGAAATGTAAAATGTAAAATCGAGCAGGGCAGATATTCTTATTATAAATTTTACGAAAGATGTAAAGCAAAACGAGGAGGAATTACATTTTTATTCGATAAGAAATTAACAATTCATGGTTGAAATCGGTGTTGTTATTAAAAACTTAAAAATTGCCAGAAAATGATAAAATTCATAAACAAGAAAAATTGAAGACAAAAGAATTTAAGCAATTTAGTTGATTTGAATGTGGTATATTTCAAAGCGAAGTAGTTTCTATAGTAAATGGTAATTCTATATTTCACACGATGAGTACACGCGTCGAACGTAACTAACTGGTAAAAAGAGAGCCATTAAAAGTTCCTAGCAAAATTTCACAACACAAAATAACTATTTTAATATCCTTGCTCTATTAAAATTAAAACTAAATTTTCCTGTCATTTTCCCGTAGTTACAATTTATTGCAAAAGAGATTTTTCTGTATCAGTAAAAATCGAGGACTCCAGGCGAAAGTTGTGCTCTTTCGAAAAGAAGATCGCGATCTTTTATGAAATTAGTTTTATCACAGATCGAAAAACACACTGACACGAATCGATTTCGACGAACTCGCGATACCATACAACATCGAGGACTCAAAACTTCGATTTTCTTAATTTTTTTTTGTATAACTATCTAAAGAAATTAAAAAAAAAATTATGATTAAAGTGTACCATTAAACAAATCTAATTAAAATCTTTATCTTATAATCGTCTAAAATTATCCTTAATTGTTTTACGATTGTTATACAATTTTTAATGTTCGTTTGAAAGATTTACTTTTCCCCCAAATCTCTTTTACACGCCGCATTCTTGTTTGAGATATACGCAATACCTAATTCAACGTGCCACGCTTGAGAAACAGGCTGACTCACTCACCTGGCCATTTAAATCCCTGGAAAAGAAATAAAATGTCGCACCTGGTGCAACGTGTCGTCATTCGCAAATCCTAAAATATACATACACACACATAAATGTAAATATTACAATCCATTAAATTTCATGCTGTCCATTTAAGGCGCATAAAAAGAAATCTGTATAAATTTCGTAATATCGATCGCGCTCCCTAAATGGAGATTTTACTGTAAATCCAAAAATATACAAGGTGTCTGAGGAGTGTCAGGTGTTTCAAAAGTGAAGGATATCGGTATAGAATTGTCGTTGAGGCGAAATTCGATATGTAGAACGCAGTAAGAAAAATATAATAACAGAAAGGATACCAGTGGCAGCTGGTCGATCGTTTCAAGTGTACAGTACACTTTTATTTTTAAAGGCGATCGATAACTATCGATCCTCCGTCGTTTCATTCTTAAACCTTGGTTACTTTTAATGTTTCCTCCGGATGATTATAATTTTCTTCTTATTCGCCTAAACTCAGTTCTATATATAGGATGAAAAATTTGATGTATGCGAGCATAAATATTTCCAAAAATATAAATTGAAATATATCAAACGTGTAAATGTTGATGAATTATTTTAGGAGCGTAATTCTTCGGCTTAATTTGTTCCTTGTATATGAAAATGCTGGTGTTACTTTTTTAAAGTTTCTCGATTGATCTTTTCTTCGATGGAACATTTTGAATATGAACTAGCCTAATTCACAGTTTGAAGAACTCGATAACTATAGTTATTCGATGTTTGAGAAACTTGAAATCTACGTATTTTTCACAATGTCAACCTTTGACTGAGATCTGTTATCGAGTCATACCACTTAATCTTAATCTGTTCAATCTTATTTCACATTCAAAGTATATTTTATCAGATAACTATCTTAGATATTTTGTGTTAATTGCATTTTTGAAAAGTACTGTGCATGTGTGATCTTAATCATTGTGGTAGCTAAATCGTCGATCCGTTTCATATTTGCACTTTTGCCCTATGAATTTTGATCTTTTTTTTAATCCTCTCTATGTCTTTTCTTTTATAGACTAAAAAGTACGTAGATGTTTTTGTTTTACGATTTTTATAAACCTGTTCATGTAAATCATCCACGGAGAACATGAACAATACGTACATTGTAGAGCTTTTACTTCACGAAGCTTCTTAAATATTCTAAAGCGCACTGTATAAAGACATTTGCGACTGATCAAAGCATGGAAACTCCAAGAATATGTAGCTGTCATAAGTATGGCCTTAGGCAAATAAGTAAGACTTACAATCGGAAACTTTGCCGACCATATAGAATTTTCCAAATTTCTCCTACCGTTCTCCACTATTCGATTTAAGTAGAAAATACTCGGAAACTAAGAAATTGTCTACTGTAAATTGACAAAACATGGAAAAACAATATGAAACCGTTGATAAGATATCAAAAGGTAAGGAAAGTAACAAGAAATAAGGATGCAAGAAATGCATAATAAATAATATAAAAATACAATATTTTATGGAATATTTAAGTATGTAGGAATACCTGTAGGTATACAAACTATGCAAAGTAAAATGTTTGTTACAATATTTACAATCGGAAACTTTGCCGACCATATAGAATTTTCCAAATTTCTCCTACCGTTTCCCACTATTCGATTTAAGTAGAAAATACTCGGAAACTAAGAAATTGTCTACTGTAAATTGACAAAACATGGAAAAACAATATGAAACCGTTGATAAATATCAAAAGGTAAGGAAAGTAACAAGAAATAAGGATGCAAGAAATGCATAATAAATAATATGAAAATACAATATTTTATGGAATATTTAAGTATGTAGAAATACCTGTAGGTGTACAAACTATACAAAGTAAAATGTTTGTTACAATATTTACAATCGGAAACTTTGCCGACCATATAGAATTTTCCAAATTTCTCCTACCGTTTCCCACTATTCGATTTAAGTAGAAAATACTCGGAAACTAAGAAATTGTCTACTGAAAATTGACAAAACATGGAAAAACAATATGAAACCGTTGATAAGATATCAAAAGGTAAGGAAAGTAACAAGAAATAAGGATGCAAGAAATGCATAATAAATAATATAAAAATACAATATTTTATGGAATATTTAAGTATGTAGAAATACCTGTAGGTGTACAAACTATACAAAGTAAAATGTTTGTTACAATATTTACAATCGGAAACTTTGCCGACCATATAGAATTTTCCAAATTTCTCCTACCGTTCTCCACTATTCGATTTAAGTAGAAAATACTCGGAAACTAAGAAATTGTCTACTGTAAATTGACAAAACATGGAAAAACAATATGAAACCGTTGATAAATATCAAAAGGTAAGGAAAGTAACAAGAAATAAGGATGCAAGAAATGCATAATAAATAATATGAAAATACAATATTTTATGGAATATTTAAGTATGTAGGAATACCTGTAGGTATACAAACTATACAAAGTAAAATGTTTGTTACAATATTTACAATCGGAAACTTTGCCGACCATATAGAATTTTCCAAATTTCTCCTACCGTTTCCCACTATTCGATTTAAGTAGAAAATACTCGGAAACTAAGAAATTGTCTACTGTAAATTGACAAAACATGGAAAAACAATATGAAACCGTTGATAAATATCAAAAGGTAAGGAAAGTAACAAGAAATAAGGATGCAAGAAATGCATAATAAATAATATGAAAATACAATATTTTATGGAATATTTAAGTATGTAGGAATACCTGTAGGTGTACAAACTATACAAAGTAAAATGTTTGTTACAATATTTAGAGGCTGAAGTAAATCTAAGATATTTCTTTAGGTGTGTTTATAAAAATAGGAATTTGCATAAATATCCATAATTTATTACTCAAACTCAAGAAAGCTATAGTAATTACAGATGGCTATAATAAGAAATAAATAGAAAAATATAATCAGTATGATAATTGTTTTAGGTTTCGTATTTACGTTCACAGAGACAAATATCAGAAATATAAAGGCTGATTTTTAAATGAAATAAGGAACAGAGTTGAAAAATCGTTTCTCTCGAAAATACGTGGTCAACGTTGGAAAGAAATTTCTCTGAGCAATTTTAAGCTCTTTAATGGATCCGCATGGCACGAAATCCTGACACGTGTCCGCCTAAGGAGGTATAGGTATTAGAACTCTGCGCGTGAGATAAAGGAACTTGGAAAGGTCATTTTTAATTTCGTATGACGCAACTGGTTTAAGTAACATGTTTGCACATATTTGCTGCCCGTTATCGTTACGCTCCTTGTTACGCATGTATATAGGATGGTTCATGCAGCTGGGATAAATCCGTGTTTCTTTTTTGATCGCAATTTCCAACGAGTGCAAATACAAATAAAAGATAAAGAAGTATGCGGTTTCGAAGAATCATATTTATTTTTACACTCATGAAGGTAGATGTCCATTTGCGAGACAAGGCCATCGTTGAAATTTTAATCCTCCATAGGCAGGCTAGATCATTCGTGTCCACATCTAAATTCGTTTTTGCTGTTCTGAGCTTTCAAGAGATCTTAAAACTTAACTACAACAATTCTGAGATATTTGTTGCAAGTCTTCGTTACGTCAGAAAGTCAATGTTTCAATGAGAAATATTCGAAAGATTTTTCAAAGGAGATGTTAAAAATTCGTTTTGAAGAATTTCGGGGATAAATTTTACTGGAAGGTTTAATCTGAATTAATTGTTCTATTCGTATATCGAAATATCCTGATGATATCAACGAGTGTTTAAGAGATGAGAAAAAAGAAAGAAGAAAAAAGGAAACAGAAAATGGTAAAGAAATTCTGGTTAATCTGTTGCAACGAAATCATTCCCCTTGAACGATCTCATCACCAGACACCATCATGCGTTTCATAGTAGACGAAGCATACGACAGAAAAACTGTTTGGTGGCCAAATGGGTGCTGGGCGTGCATCTCGATGGTTTCTATCGCGGCAGAAATAAAGTCGCCGGAACGAATGCGGGGGCAGAGGCTTCTTAAAATAGCGTCGAGACCTCTGGATGGACCTCGCCGATTGTGCATATCTCTTGGACACGATGAAACAAAGAGACGAGTCGATCGTCGTCATTCGTTATGGAAAATCGGAGAAGCAATATAGGAGGATATTTCCAAACTGGCGATACAAACCAAAAATGGGTGAATTTACGCGAAAGATGAGACGAAAAGTAACATTTGTTTAATATACGCGTAGGGAGACTTGTTCCCAAGTAAATTGACGTTAAAGGTTCGTTAAATACTCGAACAATTGCTTTAGTCTCTGTTTCTTTTAATTGAAAAGATACAATGAACGTTTTTGCGAATAAATGAATCACCAGGGAAATTAATCTTAATCTCTTGAAGTATATTAGCATATAATGCATACAATTAGACTTTCTTTTAATTTAAGTGTGATTGTTATTAATTGTAAGTGATAAGCAGTATTTTAGAGAAATATTTCTGACTATACGAGATCCTTTACCAAATCATCGTGCATTTCAGATCATTGTGTTCAGTAATCAAGTATTTGTACATTATTTTTTCCTGAAGAAAATTTCTGTAATTTTGGTTAATTTGTCTCTCCAAGAAGTTACCGCTTAATGACCAAGTACTTGGATATTATTCTTGTAAGAAAAGAAAAAGATAATTATCTTGTCGTGGTCTTAATAAATTTGCCCTTCAAGAGGTTAACATCCAATGGTCACATATTTGGATGTTATCTTTCCAAGAGAACTAAGTAACAGTTCTCGTATTGTGACTTTAATAAATTCCTGAAGAAATTATCTCATTCGATCTTCTCAAATTGTTGGTTTATACTAAACGTCTCGTACAGTATATGAATTACCGCCATACAAATAAAGCTTAATAAATTCCATAATACAATGTAAAATCCTATTATGGTAATATTAGAATTATTATTGTTATATCGGAAAATTAAAAAAAGTCAATATCTTCTTATATAAAATTTTAGCACATTACGCACAGATTCTATCAAAAATTGTATAAAAATTTTGGTCCTTCATAAAAGTAAACTTTTCAAATTTCAACAAATTCCATATGACACTGTCGAATTACAATTACACAGTGATATTGCAAGAATTCAGTGTCCAACTACGTTGTACGTGCATAGAACAATCTTTGTCGACAAAAGTGAATAATAAAAGAAAAAAGAAGGCTTAAATAGAATAGGTGGAATAGAAAGCGGAGAAAAGAAGAGAGACGAATAGGAGGAAAAAAAAGGGTAGTTGTTTTGCTCTCTTGAAGTCGTTGATTAGCGAGCGACCAATTGACGTGCTCCGTAACTCATCCATTCCTTTTTCTCATCTTTTTTCTTTCTCTTTTTTTCTCCATTCTTCTTAACGAACGATCCCATATTGTCGGATAATTTAAGCTAGTTTCCTTCGTGACGATGCTCGTTCCGGGAATGCAGGGTCGTTTAACCTTTGACTTCGTAGTCACACCGGAATCGCGTGAAGAGTATTCGTGGGATTTCGAGCATCCGTCTACGAACTTCAGTTCTTCTTATCTTCGACTCTGTTTAATGGCCGATTATCGTTGGTGAAAACAAGATATGATAATTAGGAGGAGGAAATTGTGTCATTCCCTTGTTTCCATTACATGTTGTTGAGTGAAGAAAAACGAAAACTACTACTACTATTTTCTACAGTTCGACGTAGTTAAAAGTTACGATATTTCTGGTCGTTTCTGACTTTTTTGTAATAGTCGATAGTCGTTGGTGAACAAGAAAATTACGTTTGTTCCCATTATTCGTTAGATATTCTTAAGTATAAAAGAAGTAGGGCTATATGATATTTGTTTATAGTTCCATGTAGTTAGAAGTTTTTATTTTTCTATCTAGGTTGTTGGATGAAACCATTCAATAAATGATACAGTGATGATCTTTGGTTTCGTTTAATGGTTAATCAAATTGTTGATTGTGTATATATTGTTGAATTAAAAAGGAGGAAGTACATATTTTTATAGTTCGACTGAGATAAAAGTTACATGCAAATAATTGCGGCTACTATATCTGCATTTCGAAGGAGATAAGTATAATAGAACATATGTAGTAGTTCATTATGGTTTTCCGTCTGGTTGGTGTAATTTTATCTTTGATCAAAGCTGTTATTGTTGTTTCATCAGACCATCTCTTTCTATCCTCCTGTTTATTGTGCGATCGATAGGCTATTTATACGAGGTTCTTTACCTCTTACAGTTTATTTAAATATAATACGAAACGGATTATTATTAACCATAACGTGAGAGAAGATCTTGAAATTAACTTCGACTTACCTTTTATTCTTTAACATAATTGTATGCATCGCGTTATACAACAGGACGTATTAACATAAATACAAATAAAAATTACAAACTGCTAATTTCTTTCAGCATATTGCGTCAGTTTAATGTGACACTTAAATAAAAAAGATCTTCCAAAATTGGAAATGAACGGTAAAGAATTTCTCGGAAACGAACGTACGAGCGCAAACATTTAAGGAAGTGTTACATGACCCGATCCACTTCTCGAAGAAAAATTCCCGAAAAAGTAAAAACAAAAATTTCTCTTCGATTCAGCTCCAATTAAGCCGACCCGAACCACTTCTCAAAGAAAAGTTTCAAGGAAAAAAAAAAGAAAAAAATAAGAAACAAAAATTCCTTGATAATTTATTCTTCAATTAAACAACACACTATAATTACTGTGTTTCATTATATTAGAAATTTCTTCGTTATGTACTAGATCAACTCACATGCGTATGATATATATATATATATATTACAGGTAGTAAATCAAACGATGGGTAGACTAAAAAAAGTTTTTAGTTTTAGAAAGCATCGCATGACTCAACACACTTCTCAAGAGGAAAGATTAAAAAGAGAAGAAGAGCAGAAAAAAATAGAAGGATAAAAAGCAGAAAGAAAAAATTTCTCATAACTCAACGTGGCTCCAATTAAACATGACAGTATAATTACTATACTCGATCATGTTGGAGAATTCTTTATTATGTAGTGGATGAACTCGTAACCTCCTAGGTGATGGATCTATTTCCTCGTATCGTGAAACGAATACCGATGCGTAAGTTACTTGTAATGGGGAGTTATATAACCCTGGAGAGGCAGGGAAATTGAACAGTACCGTTATGTACCGCAATTGCGATAATCGAACTCCGCCCATAATTAAATTATCCTTTAATTGGATCACAATGCGACTATACACGGGGCCCACGTTTCCTCGCGATGCATCATGTGGGCCCTATAAACCTTTCTTTTTCGAATCCATCGTTAATACAACCTCCGCATCTGCCATAAATCTTTGGTTGCTCGTAATTCTTCTCGTTCTCTCCTACTTACAGTATTTTTAGCTCGTTCTGTACACGTAAAACCGTTTTCTATTTACTCTTCGAGTTTCTCGTCTCTTGTTCCATTCCCATTAAGTTTGCCAGTTAACCTATTCAGCGTTCCATGGAAGTTTCTTTCGTAGACGTTTCTTCTTGCTGCTTGCCATATTTATTGCATCTTTTTCCTGTCTTTCTAATATTTATTTATTTTCGTCGTACGATAGACAGGTGTTACGTCGCATGAGATGGATCGCGCGACGTCCTTCATTGCCTGGCAGCCTATGATCCACGTATCGTCATTCAGACCCCCAATAAACCCAAGGACCCACCATAAACCTTAACTTTTAACTTAATTGTTAACATATATTTTCGACAGACGTATTCTCAAATTGTAGGAAATTTGTTCTTTTCTATGAAGCAAATTATATTTCCTTATATTAATTATAATTAATATAATTAATATAATTAATATAATAAACCCAAGGACCCACCATAAACCTTAACTTTTAACTTAATTGTTAACATATATTTTCGACAGACGTATTCTCAAATTGTATTCTTCAAATTTGTTCTTTTCTATGAAGCAAATTATATTTCCTTATATTAATTATAATTAATATAATTATATTAGTATAATTATAGCAGTATAATTATATTAATATGTATATATATAAAATTACATTTTTTTAGAGATATTTGTTATTAGATATTTATTATCGGATGGTGGATATTTGAAATTTAAAAGCGTAGAAGAAAATTTAAAGATGCAGAAGTATGACAGAAAAGATAGAAAATATTAAAACCGTATAATATTTTGCACGCGAAGCTTTCCGTGGAAGGTTTAGTTTTTTAATTGCGTTGATTAAAATATGAATTTTTCCACAGCCTGTTTACTATACGTATATCTTGCCGCTATTTTTCTTTTCACAACAGAGAATATGCATTTTGCTATGATTCTGATTTTCAATCTGTATCCGTATCTACATCTTCATTTTAATGCCATATTAATGTCAAACGTAAACAAAGGATACCTACGAGTATTGCAGATCTCATTCACGTAAATGTGATTCACCGAGCAATGGATTAACCTTTAATTCGATCATGCCTCCTAGGCGTAAGTTACGTTTCTATTGAATATCGCTGAATGTCATGATGCATATACAACACAGCCTACATATTACCTGAATTAATATTATAATTACCCGATAGAAAACCGAGTGCCCATTTTTTACAAATTCCTCCTTAACCATTACGTTTCTACCGTATACTTCTACGCTCAAATTCACAAAATTATGTAAAAATAATATATTAATAATAATTCACAATAGGCTGTAAAAACAATAAATAATAAACATGAAAATAAAAACAAACGATACAACGGTATGTAGTAGCCGACATCATGCACATTCTTCTGGCAGAATTATCCTAGTCGTCATAGCACTCTGCTTAGTATGAATTCTGTCTTCTTATTTTTTCCCGGTTACGGCGAACAGCCCTAGGACGTTCGGTTTAGCGTAGTGGCAACAGAAGCATCGTGTCGGCATACCACCGCAATGTACCCAATTTATCCCCTTTGCCGCGGGTCTTAATTAATTAATCTTCCAATTGAACCTCATCATTGCTTATCTTATCGCGTTGGAACGCTCGAAAGACTGCACGCGGCCAAACGTTCTGCTCTCTCTGTGGTATTCCTCCACCGCGAGAAATTCGTTTCGTCGCGTGGGTTCATTGCACCGTTTCAACATAGAACGAACAAGAGTATTGGACGTTGCGATATACAGGGCGATTCTTTCCCTAGGGGTCTCCCTGAAGGAGCTCCGATCGATCCGATCACTGCGATTTTAACCGGATCACACAGTGTTTCGTTTAACTTGGATTTCCCCATTGGCTTAGTTACTTTTATCAACAGAACAGATCGGGACAAATTTGGTTGGATTAAAATGGCCAAGATCGTGACTCGTGATTTTTCTCACCTGAGGTCATTTTTTAATTTTTTAAGATTATAACGAGATTGTTTTAAACAAAGATGTTTTTTTAACGAACTAATTTTTGTACATGTCGGATGTATCTTTTTATCTTCGATAAAGAAGTATTAAGGCAGTCTTCATGTTATTTAGATTCTACCTAATTGATACAAGTACTAATGCGACAATCTTACGACGATTTAAGAAGTTAATGAAAATCTGAAAAATCTTAAAAAATAAATGAAATCCTAATAACTTTAAAAAATCAAGTTATTTACATTCCATCTAATTGATACGAGTACTAATGTGACAATCTTACGACGATTTAAAAAGTTAACGAAAATCTGAAAAATCTTAAAAAATAAATGAAATCCTAATAACTTTAAAAAATCAAGTTATTTACATTCCATCTAATTGATACGAGTACTAATGTGACAATCTTACGACGATTTAAAAATTTAATGAAAATCTGAAAAATCTTAAAAAAATAAATGAAATATTAATAATCTAAAAAACTAAATAAGAATCTTCGTATTAAGAAATACTAGGTAATGTAAATCCTAATAAGAGTGCCTTCAATGATAAAACTTCTGAGAAGAAAAGGACCTTCACATGGTCGCAAGAATTCATTGGAAAGTCTTACTTGTAAACCTCCATGTCACGTAAGCGCTATCTATTCAGTATCTCAAGAACGTGGAAAGAACTCGTGTCCCTTAGTGTGTTTCGTTCGACGTTGGTAACCCTTATCAAGGATACGTGATGCCGTAATCGCATCGAGTAGATGATGGCTTGGCAGGCTTCAAACGAGAAGACGCTTCCTTCGAGTCTGTTCTATTGTGCAGATATCAAGGAAGAATTATCTTGAACGTTTCGTAAGACGTCTCACACGCGGCAATGAAGGAAGTTCATTGTTCGATCGCCGACGATCTATCGGAACGCGGCCATAGAAATAGTCATTTCAAGATAATTCTATATATGATGAAAAAACGAGGATCTTTATCTGTTCGATGGGCTGGAATATTTTTCCTTTCTTATTGTCGGTATGATTCATGTTAAAGCAGCGATGTATAATTATATAATCCAGTAACGGTTTGATAATTTTGACACGTGTGTCTTGTGCGTTCCACAATTTTTATAATATAAATATTTATATTCTGATATATTATGGGATATTTACATTTAAATTTAAAAATATTCTTAAAGCGTTTCAGAAATCAGAAAACTAACATGTAAAAATGTTACATAAAAAATCACCTGCTAACACAAAAAGCAACGGCGATTTTGTTTTACTGTATCAACGTTGAAAGCGACGAATGCGATATAATTTTCTAATTGCCCTCGATGTATTCACAATTGGTCTCCCACGGAGCGTATAGTCCCCAGTCGGCATACTATTTACTATATTAAGTAGCTATAAAAAGAATTGACATTTATCTTTCATTTCTAACCATGGGTTTTTTTTTTTACCAGAATCTATATTTCATTTCGATATTATCAGATTTTTCTCAGTCGTATGAAAGTACTATTTCCTACTAAATGACAAACTTATTATTTAATTAGCATATAAATGTTATAATAAATACAACGATATACGAATACTTCTTCTAGCCACTGTATCTATGTATTTACGTATAATCTAAGTATACACGATAGAATCTCATATCTGTCTATAAGCGTTGTCGTTTCACACAACGCTAAAGAGGCGGTAGCCCGTGAAACGACGGTGCTGGTGCACGTTGACGCGGAAACGCGGCGAACAAGGTGAACTATCTGGACACACACGTGTTGAACTGCTGGCCGACATGTGCGGCATCGAGTGTCGATACGTTGAGGTAGGCCGGCCACCGACCTCTCCACCGAGTTCTAGAGTCGACTCGCTCGGCCCGACTCGTTCTCCGTTCTCAACCGGTGTCCCGTCGCATACCGCTACATTTTTATTTATTTTATCCTCTATACATGGACCTGTTCCAAATGCGTAATCGAAAATCGCCAGGGAAATCAAAATAGGTAAAAAAGCTATGGGATGATTTGTTTTCGCGTTTTGGTGGGGTAACGAAAAAATTGGAATTTTGTTTTTTCTTTATCGTATCATATGTTGGATTTTATATCTATTATTTATTTGTTTAATGATACGTCATTTGTATTTTCGGACCTTGAGAGACTTTGGTCTTTACATCCTTAAGACCACTTGTTTCTAGTAGATATATTTTTTAAGAAAAGATCTTGGTTTGGAGAAAAGAAATTTGATCTTGAAATTAGAAGACAGAGAATCGAACATTTTGTTCTTATCCTATTTATTTAATGTCAGATTTATATGAAAGATATTTGCAACATGGTATTTCTTAATATTACCATCAAGAAAAGAAATATTATCAAGTAGGTTTTGGAAACATTAACGTTCCAACGTAAAACTCCAATTCAAAAAAAGCTTAAGTATAATCAATGTTTATTTTCGTATTTTAAATGTGAAAAGCAGGAACTTCATTTTCATATATGAATGATTACGTAAGAATCGTATTGTCATGTACATACATACAAATATGTCGGACGTTTACGTAGCAGTAATTAATAATTAATCGATATACATACAAGTGTTAGGCTTATCTGGTTGGCCGTAATATATCATAAAAGGTAGAAGTTAGTATTCAGTTAGTTTGTAAATATATAGCTTGGTGAATGTTAATTGCAGGCCTGCCATTGAAGCAATCTTTTAAAAAGATTCTCATAATTTCCTACTTCCACCAGTCAAAAGTGTTTATCGTTCGTTAAGTAGGCGTTTCGAAGTGAATGTAACCGGGGATCTTCATTATACACGTTCGTACTATGAAGAAACCGTTGTTCTCCATAATTAACGCTGCAATCTTGTGATGGTAAAAGGATCCTTAACCCTTTTAATGTTTAAACTAAGGTCAATGTGGGTCAAATAAAAAATTGTACGGAACAGAAAATTAAATACTAGTCGTTAAAACACAGAAAGTTTTCGTCATTACGCTGGGAAATTTAATTCATTCAATGGATTGCTCACGATTAGTTTCGTTAGATGGAATATATAATTAATGAACTTTCAGGCGTAGGTTTAAAACCCACGTTTTAATTAGCCTTTTGTCGTAGTACGTAAAGAATACATATTTTAAATGGAGAATTTTCAATGCACCAAAATATAGGAATTTTCAGATTAGAAAATACAATTTTCTTTAAATAAGAAAATAGAAGATAGTAGACAAATGTAATGTAATGTAAAATTTCATAAAAATTTGCTTAGCATTATACTTAGAAAATGTAAGAATTTGCAAAAATGCTGTTAAGATATCAAAAGAAAGTTTAATCCATTTAATAGAACAAAAAATCCAACTTTTTATGATTTGAAAATCCTCGTATATTTCCTAAAATGTTAAACACTAAAATTTAACTAGAAAATTACGAACTAAACGTGCCAAGAAAAATACACAATACACCACGGGTATTTACGAATCTGTTAGATTTAATTTATGGTCTTGTCGCGCCTTGAAGGATATATGTATGTATACAAAAGTTATTTATAGCTTACAAACTTGCTTGGATACATTTCAATCAGAAAATCAAATCGAGAGAAAACATAAAATAAATCAATAAAACGTCTGTCTAAAGACAAGTCCAATGTTTGCAACTTTAATAATTGAAACGATTATAATCGACTATAATGTCGTACATCTGTTGTACTGTATCTCTTGTGCTAGCCAGACAATGTAGAGCGTCAGATACAGTTCTGCAAGCACGTATGGTGCACGCTGTCCGTTAAAATTTAATTGTATGATTATGGATCGGAATTTCGTGGCAGGGGGCAGACAACGAGCAGAAGATTAGGCGTTATGCAGCTACTGCAATCTTCTTCCGAGTAATTTCTTCTCATAGGCTTTTCAGATTCGTCGTAAGTGATGCAGACTGCTGCATCCCACATTGGACCGCGCATTACGTAGGATTTCCTTCTGCCATTCCATCAGTTGCCACGGATAGTAATTGGCACGTAAGTGCAGCCTCGAGATTCACGAGCTTCTCCTTCATTCACAATCTACCTATGAAATTCTACCGGGGAAACGAGGATTTCTAATTTATGGAAAACGATACATTTTGCATTACCTTTCAAGTAGGTCATCGTGTGAATTATAAAATGGTTCGATGGAGAGGAATTTAGATGAGTAACGCAGAGCGAATTAAACGATGAAAAATGAGGAGAAAAGAGAATTATTTTATACTAAGTCTTCTTCGATTTATCTCGCTCATTGCTAGATATATACTTTCTGGATAGTTTCGAAGTTCTGCCGTTTAATACTTTATATCTCGGTCGCTTTATATGTTCTGAAGTACCGTTTTAAGGTAATAGAGAGCTGAAATTGGATTGAAATTGACTTGGCTTTTGAATCATCGTATTTCGCCTTATGATCAATTTTAGTAAATTATTAATCCGCCTTTTAGTATTTCATCCCTGTTTTATCGTATACGCAATCGTTCTGTGAATCTTATTTCTAAATTTTCCACAGATGCATAAACGTTTATACTCTACCCATTATTAGAAATACAAACACTCTGTGAATTTTTGTATTTTTAAATGTTTTCACAAATGCATACACGTTATCCATTATCTTTCTATTCGTCTAAATCTTCCATAGATATCCGCAAAGAAAATCCATCAGAAAAGACATGGACTCCTCACAAACGCATCAAAACGACAAGCTTTTCTTCTCTTGCCTCGCCCCGCTCTATATCGTGTTCTGCCTTTTCGAATCCCGCGAAGTTAATCGTCGGTGAAGACTACGAACAGAATATAAGGACCCACTCGTTTTACAGCTTCTGAACATCGCGACAGGGCGCCCATTAGGAATATTTATGGGGTACCACGATTCTGTCACGTCCAGAAAGTCTCTGTTTCTCTTTTATAACCCCTCGATATCTTTCTCTCTTTCTGGCCAACCGGTGGATGTAATCGAGCGATAGGGTCATTTGTTAACGGTTAGATAGGCCGGCCAGCCTGGTGTGTACGAGTTAGAGAATGGGGACCACTTTCAGTCCTCTCCATTACAGTAGTAGGTATACTGGCGGTCTCGAAAGGTCGAAGCGCATCAAAGTGACCGAGCTACGGCCATTTTACGCAACAAATTGCCTATTGTTTCAGGGATACACAAAAAAAAGGAAAAAAGAAAAAAAAAGAAAGAACTTCTTCCTACTTTCTGTATTCTGGGATATTTTCCGCGACAATCGTCAACGAAGAGACCCATTGTCAGATACGCTGCGCAATTTCACGTTTCCGTTTTTCTTGAAGCTATATTTCTTGGAAAAAGTGGATGCTTAACGATGAGAACCGCCTCTTTGGATTAACTTGGTGGTTTGTTCGGTGAAGTATAGGAACTCTTGTGTATTAACAAGGTATAGATGGAAAAGTATTTTTTCTTGGTTTATAGTTAGTATTCGTTAATAATAGCAGGAAGAGAATTATTTCTATAAATCTCGTTTGACTATATTAAATGCTATTTTTTTTCGTAAATTTATATATGTAGGGATTTTTGTTGCTATATAATGTCAAATTTTGTGTATTTGGATAATATTAAAAGTGGTACTAGTGGTATCTATGATGCATACAATCGTTCCTCTTGTTCTGAAATATGGTATTAGTATAGAATTGATAACATGATACTAGGAATCCATATAACGATGTATATTATATTACGTTTCATTAGTCGCCAGTTTCATTAGCAAAAAAGAGATTCTGGTGGATAAGATTACAAGTGCATTATATAAAATTACAATAAGATTGTAGCCATTAATCTAATTTTAAAAAGGCGTGTAAAAAACGTGTTACAGAAAAGTAGGGCACATTCAGCTATACAAAATGTCTTCTTCACTCCTCATGTTTTGACACTTTCCTTCTACAAACCTCGTGCCACATTTAACGACCTGTAACTATAAACTATCAATAACATATTTTGCTTTACAACTTCCCTTCGCTGTCATTCTCTCAAAGTAGTTCTTCACGTATTACGTGGCTATAAATTACCGCGAGACTCTTTGTAAACTTAGTTGCAACGGAGCTCATGCATGAATTACACCCTGTGCATCTATTCCCTCGTGAGTCATGTACATGACTCATCCCTGTACATCAAATAATAATTTCGTGTATGTGTTTCACGTCCGATTAGAATCGTCCTATCTATCCCCTAATTCAACGAGTCTCGCTAACACGGGGTAAGAAAGAAACTTCATTCAAGAAAATCGGCTGACTCATCGGTAACCGTGTCGAACGGATCACCGGCAATTTCATGGATGCCAGTGACAGTTTTCTGTGCCAACATCGGGCACCGACACTCCGCGGTTAAAATGGATTTAGGTTTAGCGAGTTCAGTATATTAAAGACACTCTTGAGCACGGACGTCGGCTGCCAAGTGGCAGGTTCGTTGGACTTGGCAGTCACGGCTCGCGTTTGCTTTCATTTTCGGCTCGATCGGTTCTTCGCGGTAGCGGCCGACTTTACGACATAGCCTTGTGTAGTGAAACTATTTTCACGTGCCGCGAACCATTCACCTCTCGCTGGTATTTTCATCGAGACGACGTGTTCCAACCATTGATAGCCGTCCGACATTTCTGCACGACGTGTAGGTGTCGGTGAACGCGCGCTTTCCTCTTGCAATTGGCGAACAATAGAAATGTTGTGGACGTATTTATGTCCCCTTTGTATGTTCCATACATTACTTTTAATCCTTTTAGAAGCCAATGTATTATTGTCGTGCTGGAAAATACAGTGATGTATTAATGTTATGATTTTGGTTATAGCGAAGGCTTAAAGTAGTAGAATTAATACATGTAGGAAATGATAGAGATATATAAATTACACTTACTCATGAGTTAGATGTATCTGTGCCTCATTTGTATGCCTCGTGTCTAGTTGAAGAAATATGGTTATGTTGTGAAACATGTCGCTTTCCTATTTTATATATGGTAAAGAAAGAGCGTAGTATTGGTACAAGTGATAGGTGTAGTTAGCTGATGATGAAGTTGGGTTATTTTGAGATATATTGCGGTATAATTAGACGAAGGTTCGACGTTTGATGGGGAGAAGACACGGTAGGGTCATTGATTTGATGTTCACATTTTGCACACATGTAGCACATGTGATGCATGGCTAATGGATTTTGAGTATGTGAACGATATTGTATAAAATTATGGCCAGAATTTTCTCATGCATTTTACGTATATATTTAGATCTTTATATCATTATCATCTCTATATGAATCTTCTGCATTTAAGTATTATAGTATTTTGTAGTATTTTAATGTCTGTAACATTTCCCAATTTCAACTTGGACACATTTTCTCTTCTAAATACAAATCGTTATTTTATTCTTCTACGGTTTCAAGAAATGAAGCAGTATGAAAGAACATTCATTATCACAACCCTATGTTTTTCTATAATCATCCAACTACCACATCTATCAAATTAACCAACCAGAAGTTTTTCTATCATCTAAAAAGATACAGTAACAATAGTTTATTGCATTTACTTTCATTTTTGGACAACAATAATGGGTGGGTATAAGCTGAGTAGAAAGTCAAGAGAGAGAGAGAGAGAAAGTGGTGGTCCTATTGGTCCTTGGTGCAGGGCTGTGGCTAAAGCTCACTGTTAGCCGGTGCTGGAGCAGCCAGCAACCAGCAGCAGCTAGCAGCAGCATCCCGTACGATCAATACGCAGCGCAAGCTGCGAGCCACGACTACGTGAAAATACAACAACGACTACCATGATCGTCACTGACGAAGACGATGACACGACTACTACGTCCATGACGAGGACTGCCTACGTACGATACCACGACATAACGGCTTGGAGCCTCAGGGAGAGGAGGAGGAAAAGGGAGGAGAACGTTGCCAGGCGACGGAAGCTGCCTACCGCCAGAGTTCATCGTCCTCTGGCATGTTTCTTCTCCCTTCCACCCACCCATTCACCCTCCGTTTATCCTTCTCCTCCCCTTCTCTCCCCGCTCCACTCGACTTTGTCTTGTTCTCGCTCTTTCTCGTTTTTCATGCTCCCTCTATTTCCCTCTCCCTCTCTAACCCCACGCATGCCCCCCTCCTTGACGGTTCGCTGTTGTACCACTCCCTGATTCCCTCTCTGGCTTCTCTTTTACATTCTCGTTCCTTCTCATCTCATCTTTTTCTCTTTCAATCTGTTTCCTCCTCCTCCTATGTAGAGTACTCTGGCCCTTTTTCTTCAGGTTTCGTATTTTCCACATCGTCCCACAATGTTCGGTCAATGTTTTTCTCTAGTCCGATTTTTCCTAGACTGTTTTCTGCAGCTTTATCGAAGAGTCTATTTCTCTCGGGGGCTCTTCTCATCTAAAGAAAATTACTTTGCTAGGTAATCTCTCTTTCGTTTAGGATTCTCGCCTTCCTTCCTTTTTCCTCTTGTACTCGTCTTACCTCCGCGCATTTATTTTTCCCTTTCGCGTCAGTTTGTTTTCCCTCTTTAACCCTAGCTCCCCTCGATGTGCAAGCGAACGTACACAGAGAACGCGCATGCGCGCATCGTCTCGTGTTATATACACGCGAGTCGACGAGAATCGCAAACGGAGGGCAGCTGCCCCACGGTAATTTGTACTCCACCGACCTTCCGCCTCTGCTCGACTTTTCATCTCTCGAAATTGATACACGCTTCTCCGCGATATTCCATGGCGTCGGATCGCTCTCTTTTTCCCGATTATTATGCGCTTTTGAATGCGCGCGGGCGTTTTTTAACGATCGTCACCGGGCCACACCGGTGTACCACGATCACCGCGCCATCTGCGGAACCGTGGACCCGCGAATTAATCAGTACCGACCGCCTGCATTGATTTTACGCCAGAGGATATTTAATTCTGCTATGGCATATCGGATTTTCATGCTTTCTGCTCAAGTCGTTGTCCCTCCGTTCGGATACGGCTTCAGCGCTCAACTCGCGACCATTTTTTTCTTCCATTTTCTCTCGTCGCGCGTTGTGTTCGAAACAAACACCACGCGCGAGTTCAATGTCCAGCCTGGATGCTCGTTTCCAATAATATTCCAGCGAAAACGAGAGAGTACATATATAGTGTATCTTCTCCATATCCCTTTATCTTTCCGGCTACCGCTGCACATGTGTACCCGGTTTCTTCTTTTTCTGCCCTCCAGTTTAAGCTTCTCTTTTTCTCGATTTGTTTTCCCCCCTCGATTGTTTGTTTTTTTCTCCTTTCCCGCTTTGTGTCTCTCTCCCTAGACCGTTTCTCCTGCCTGAAATTCACATTGGTATATATTCTCCGCTGCTCTTCGTTTCCCCCTTGTCCTAACCTCTTTTCCCCCTCACCTCTTTTCTCATCTCCTACTCCCACCCCTTCTTATACCACCCGTTCGTTACTCACCATTATCACGACGCACTCGTATTGCAAAACAGCAGTTGCACCTCCATCGCTGCCGTCGTAAACGTCCACGTCGTTTCCATCATCGCTATTATCACTCACACAGGGAAGATGCGCACGGAAGCTGCGCGTACTGCGCTCTTTAGGGCCTGTCCTCAACGCGCCTCCCGCCTCTTCTCTCACCATCGAACCGAGAGATCTTCCTATTCGACTTACTTTCGTTTATTTCCGATGATGGTGCAGCTGCACGCGGCAATCGCTGATTGCTGACGATGATGAGCTCTTTCCGAAGAGGTATTCCCACGTATATATATCGCGACGTTGTTCCCCTTTTCGTGGGACCGGACTCGATGCTCCGGTCTCTTCGTACATTATTGTACGGTTAATTCAGGTGATTTCTATAGACACGAGCGCGCACCATTTGTTCCGCTCGTCGATTTGTAATTGACATGTTTCCTTGGCATTTTTCTTTGTCCTCATGTTTCAGTATCCTTTGTCCTTTATGGATTTGGCCGGCGATTCGACAACGACGCCATATTGGTTTTTTAGGGACTTGTTGAAAACCAAATTGTAGGTTCATATACAATTAAGAACAGAAATAAGTGAACAGGTACTAGAAATAGATATTAATGAAGTTTCGTTAAATATGGCTTCTTTTTTTACACAAATGTAAATTTTAATTTTAATTATGTAATAAATAATTTATATACTATAAGTATATAAGGTAATTAAAACTTAAGTATATAACACTACTACTAATTCGATTAAACTTTATTGATACCTATGTAATGCTACTACCTGTCTTTATTTTTGTTCTCAACTATATGATACATGATATCTATGGACATAGATATATAAACATCCAATGTAGTCCACATAAGCAGGTGAAAAGGAGAACAGGGTTAAAATGGAATAGATTGGAATGTTCTTTATGTTAAAACTAGTAATTTTGACGAAGAGGGGATGGAAATACGAATAGAATATATAATTTGTGAGAACATTAAAATGAGGAGTTATATTCACTGCACCCGGAAGAATTTTTAATATTCTACTATTACTATATTCACTGAATCTCCAAAAATGTATAATAACGTTGCATACACATGCTGTGCCATTTATCATGTTGTACCAATTTGCTTAAAGAAAGTCGTAAATCGAGAGATTCTAGGTCACTGTTCATTCACAATAAAATGTGCTAACAGATGGCCAGCAAATAGCTAGAAAGTTTCTTATGTACTGAGGTGAAATCTCAGGTAATATAAATGTTATTATTCCCATTGACAGTGTTTTAAATCTTACCCATTGTAAACGGAGATTGAAGAAAGTGGATCACATCCGTATTAATTTTCATATCCTTACATATCAATGTCATATCAGAATGATTAACTCACTGGAATTTTATTTTTTATTTGTAGAAACATTAATATAGATTTATTACTCTTCTTAAGTAGCTTATTATCTATCGTCCTTCATCGAAATCCTTCTCTATTTTGAAACTATATATGCATTGAAATCATTTGCAGACCTATTGTTGTATAATATAGTATAGTGTATACACCACAATACTGTTTTGCAATATGATCCCACCTGTAAAGGAACACCAGAGATATCTTATTGACTGATGTGGGATGAGGTTGTGTACTCTTGTGTGTGGCGCTGACGCGTATAAATGTAGTGTTTTGCTACAGGTGCAACTGTTTGTATATTTATTTCAATGCACCAATTAAATACTTTTGAACTTAGTCGTACAGCTGTTTATTTAGAAATCCATATTGATAAAGAAAAATATGTTTTATTTATGTTGAAGTAAAATGGAATGAAAGATGTAGTATATCTTTATTCGTATCAGGATTCGAACTCGAGCCAACAGCACCAGTAGCGCGCGCCTTAGTCGTGACGCTATTGAAGCCCCTTGGTGTTCCTTTACTTTTTTCCGGTTTTTTTCCTGTGAATTTACAGTTTGTATCGCAAAGGCTTCCGATCCCACAAGCACACACGCTTTCAAACATTGCGTACCAAATATTCAATATAAAGCATGTCTATCCCGAGAGAAATATGTATTTATTACACTATACATTGTGTATAATCTGAAAATTATATTTCCTTTGGATAGATTTTATTATATCCAAAATGACGGATCCATATGAAGAGAGTGTCATTAAAAAATGCGTAACAATACTCTACTGATTTTTTGAGGAAACTGTCAAAATTTTGGAAAGCACCAAATGCTGTTTTCCACCAAAAGCTACTTCCCAAATTTTGCAAATTAATTTTCAAAAGCACGAATAATATTTAGGTTAATATCAAATAATACTTAGATTATTTAGTATTTTCCACTTCGAAATACGGAATTTCAAATGTACAAATCTCCGTACATAAAAAGAAGTTTATTTTAACAATTAGAATACTAATAATTATAATAAAGGAAAAAGATTCGAAAATCGTATTTTCTAAACGGAAATATTTCTTATAGTAATAATATATTAATGATTTCAATAAAAGAAAAGATCTAAAATTTTATTATTTTCCTTCTGATTTCAGAATGTGGACCATAAGATGAAGTTCCGCTCTAAGAAGGGTGCATTGCCGTTCGTCGAGTTGAACGGCGAGGAGATCGCGGATAGCACTATCATCCTTCGCGACTTAAGCGCGAAATTCGACAAGGATTTGGACACTGTCCTTACACCTGAGCAGCGAAGCGTTTCTCACGCAATGATATCGATGATCGAAAACCACCTGGTGTGGGTTGTCATGTGCTGGCGTATCAAGAATCTCGATCAGGTTTTGAAGGGTTACAAGGTGAACCTTCAGCACGCGCTCGGTACTCGCATCCCTAATGGTATCCTCAACTTTTTCTTCAAGCTTACATTCGGGCGCAAGGTAATTTCCTATTCTAAATCCCATTGTTATATCTAAAAAATTTCTTATATTTTGAATATTCAATCTTTGGGATAGACTATAACTAGATATATCACTAAATTAAGAAAAATTTTCTAAACATTAATTATTGTAATAATTAACTCAAGTATATCCAATATCCTTCGAAAAGAATGATTAAAAAGTAATTTTATTATGTTCTATTTAAACTTTATGGTGCTATTTATCGCAATCAATCTTTTTTCTTGGCAAAGATGACCCTTTTTAAGAAAATTTCATTTAATAATATGAAAATTTTTTAATTAATATATAAGGGAGGGAACAATATTTCAAAATGTTTTATGAGATGGATTGGGCATATTTGAGTTAATAAAATATGATTACGTCTATATGAAATGTAATATTTTAAATATTTGAATCAGTACAAAGAATTAGTACTTGTTCCAGGGTGCGAAAAAAGTGAAGGCGCAGGGTATGGGTGTGCATACTCCAGAAGAGATATCCCAATTCGGTTGCGCCGATCTCAAAGTTCTCTCCGACATGCTTGCCGACAAGCCCTTCTTCTTCGGAGATGAGCCGACTACGGTAAATTTTTATTCACTTTCTTAGCAAATCTATTTGAAGACTATTGCGGAAAGGCACGATAAGTCACATTTTCAATTTGCTATAGAACAACAATTTCCAAATTCGATGCATTTTCAAGTAATAATGTATTATTGAAATTCCTCTTTGGGGCTAAACATACATTTCCACCTTAATTTAAGAGATATAAGATATTAAAAGCGATGAAAGCTTGTTATAATATTAAAATAAAATATTTTAATTTCTTCCAATACGTTAATATTATAACAAACTTTCAAGCTTCTGATATTTTATATTATATATTATATTTTTTAAATTATGGAAAAAGTAAAATAAATAACAATTTTGGATTAATTGAGAAACAATATTTTAACATGTTTCAATATTTTATTAAAATGTGTTAAAATATTCCCTGTTAGCCATACAGTAGCGCTGAAATTATAAATTCAACAAAAATTTACTTATCATGTTTTCTCACGTAATCGTCATTCATATTTAATCTCCGCTAAAATACTTTTATATTTGAAACAGTTGGACGTGGTGGCATTCGCCCACCTTGCCCAAATCCTCTATATCGACAAAGACACGCCGTACAGTCTCCGAGATTACATGCAGGAGAATTGTCCAAACTTGGTTGGTCACTGTTCGCGAATGAAGGAGCGATGCTTCCCGGATTGGGATGAGATCTGCTCCACCCTTGACATGAACACGCACCTACCGAAGCCAGAAAAGCAAGAGGAGAAGGAAGGCAAGGAGGACGCGAAGGAGTCGAAGGAATCAAAGGAGGAGAAAGAAGGTGACAAAGAAAAGGCGGATAAGGAAGAAAAAGAGCTGGAGAAGGACAAGGAAGTTGACGAGAACAAAGAAAAGGAAAAAGAAGGGAAATAAGCTGTCTCGAGCAGACATGCAAACAAATAAATCGTTCAAAAAAAAGGGGGAAGGAAAAAGAAGATTTGGAACTGAAGAAAATTGAGGGTGTGATCTGGTGAGATATAGAGAAGGGGGGAGGGGGTTGAAAAAGAAGGGAGTGTGGGAGAAAGAATGTGTATGTATGGGTGGGTGGGTGTGAGCGTGTGTATGCGCGCGCGCGCAAGTGTGAATGCGTTTCGTGGAATGGAATGCTCGACAGGAAGGAATAGAAAGAGAGAGAAATAGAGAGAGAGGGAGAATGTGTGCGCGAGAAAGAGAAAGAATGAGTATATAGAGAGCATGATGATAAGGAGGAGGGGTAAGAATGTGCGTGAAAGATAGAGCGACAGAAATTCGATGAGTGCAAGAAAAAAGAGGGTAGTAGGGGGGTTTCAGGTTTAGAGCTCTCTACTTATACGTATAGATATTAAAATAGACTCATAATGTTAAATACTTCGTTTATACGTTCGTAACACGTTACGCCATTTCTCATCGACACCCCAGCACACCCAGTATCGAACAACAAACTTTATTATTATATTCGACCCAGGGCCCTTTTTCCCCCCGCGAAAGATAATACATACAATGAAAGGCGAATTAAAAAAGAAGAGTGGGAGGAATAATAACAGAAACGGGGCTATCTTATAAGTCATTAGAATATCGTAGGTTTGCAATATATCAAATGCAATAGCCTGATACATTCAGGTGTGTGAGAGATCTTCTTCGCTGGACAGTGGCCAAAATGAAATGCATCGTATTCGTCGTGCGGATAGACACGATGTGTATTGTATACGATGCAGTTTAATGCGAAGGAGCAAGATCGTTTATGGTTGCGATACAGGACGATAGATAGCGCCCCTGACACTGATTCAGGGAGAAGGCGTCTTGTGGTCGCTTCTTATACCATTGGCTCTTACTGTGCAAAATGAGTTACGTACCTAGCGTTCCAGCAACGTACCGTATATCACATTATGATCTTCGTTTGATCGTGTTCTTTAGCCACATATGTACATGTCCGTACTTTTAGAATTGCTATTTAATATGTGATGATTTTAATATTTTGCATTTTTTAACCGTTCTTTTGACACAATCGGACTCCATTCGAATAATCATCATTCAAAACGTAATGTATCATAGATTCCTTTTGATACATTTCAATACTCGAATGACCTCTCAGAAATCGTTTTTCATGCAACGATGATCAGAGATCGAATTGTCAGGTGCATCAGAAAAAGAATAATGACTGTTTTTCATATTGTCTTGAATTTGCATCGTGATCATTATTTTTTTATACGACTCTCATCTCGAGTAAACTCATTAACGTATGTGCGTGCGTCGAGTTGTAACATTTTTTACGATTTATTAACGTCTCTTCGACGAACGAAGGATCATTTGCGATTGCGGATCGACGGTAAATGATAATATTTACGATGATTTGTATATTATTAGAGATATTTATATTGCGTGCACGCGGATGCAATCCGATTGATGGCGCCGCTGGAAGCGGAAACGGCGCCGTCGTCGCGCTCTGAAATCGTTTCAGGCGCTTTGTTTCTTCTTTTTCTTTCATCGAGACAAGAAGAAAAAATATAAATGAAATAAAGAGACAAAAGGAAACTATGAAAGAGGCATCAGGCAAATATCGATTCCCTCTATCTGTGTTTCCTTTCGATATTCGAAAACGAAATAAAAATTTTTAAAAATAAAAGAAAAAGAAAAACGAATGAAACGCTGTGCTGCCCCCGTGTGTTAGTTGAACTTTATTAGATGACTTTTTTCTTCGAATGTGTGAGAAAAATTTTACATAACGAAGTAAAAGAAGAAAAAAAAAGAAAATACAAAAAAGTGTCTTTCACGCATCGAAATGAAGGGAAAAAAACAATTTACACACAGAGAATACACCAAACACATACACACTCACATAAACACACACGTACAGACATTTTGATGTATAATGTTATATCGAACGGGAATTGAATGTTTTTTGTACGAGGCCCGCTTTTTAGCAAGCGTTGGTCAGAAAAATAATTCCACGAGGACACGAGTTTAATATAATTAATATTTAAGTAGCTTACTATAATTAAACGACGATTACGATTACATAAAGGACAAAAGGAAAAAAACAAGTAAACAATTAGTGTGTGGAAGCTGTTTATACCTTAGGAACAACGCATACGTTTACACCCGTGGTTACATTATTATTATTATTAATTATTATGGATTATTACGAGTACGAGTAAAATAATAAGATAATGAAAAATTAGACGAAGAGGAAAGGAAAGAAAGAAATGAAAGGGAGACAGCAAGTAATAAGAAAACACTTGGACAAGACCATAAACGTTGTAAGCACAGTAGGTAGGCACACATCCAGTACAGTAAGATTATTATAAGAGGAATAATAATAATAATTATAATATGACTGCTCGTTTTATGCTCGGCGCTATACATTTCATTGTCATTATTATATCACCATTTATTAACGAAATACATACGAACAAATAAAATGTGTTTATAAATATAATGTCATCTTTACGAAATTTTCATCGATCTTTATTGAACCGACCTGATACGATGAACGTTATTTTTTACAAGTAACAGAAAAAAAAGAATCAACGTTTTATTTTATATTGCTTGTATTTTGCGACACATATTTTCCCCTTGTGCATTTTTAAAGGTAGCACGTATACACTGCATGCAAATTTAGGTTAGGCGATATACGTAATTTAGTTTTCGTTTTTAAGAGAAATCTTCATTTTTTAATCCCCCCCCTTTTAATTATGTTATAATTATAACGAATATGTACATACGTCGTGTATAAGCTGTACGATCAATAATTTTTTCACACAAACCTTGATATAAGTTTTATATTGATATACATATATACATAAATGAAATTACAGTATAATTAGAAACAAGTAGAACAATATGTGCATTATATTATAAATAATGAATAAGAACAAAATTGTCGATGTCGAGTTAGAGATTTAATAAAACACAATAAAAAATATATTCACAATGGTCGATATTAATGTTTATTTTAGTTTATTTTCAAAAGTGCCATAAGACGAAGATGATAAAACAGAGGAAGCATTTAAATAGAATAAAAGTATGATTAGACCAATTCTTGTTTATTATCTAAAATCTGAAGATCTACATAACAACGAACGATTGAAACGATTCTGTAAGATAGTTTACAATAGAATACTTTTAATTTGGCGTAATTTTCAACTGTAGCTGTATTCTTTTTAAATTTATTTGTACCAAATTGTTTGAATTAATGAGACATACAACTCTTTCATTTTTATCATACAAGTTTGAGAAAATTTTACTGTTGATTGCTTTTAAAAGAATACAGCTTAATAATACTTTTTATTAATTAAAGCTTTATTTTACGACCTTCTACTCGGCACCAAGATATGTATAATATTGCTATAATTTAACGCTACGATTAACCTGTATACAATTATTCAGTGCCACGCAGATAGCTTTTTTTTCGAATCTTTTAGATTTGATTATGATTACACATTAATTTTTATTTTCTGTTTAACTTTTCCTAAAAATTCTTGTAATCGACTTTTTTTTCAACAATGCTTAGTCTATAAAGATTAATAACAGGTTTGTAAAAGCAATAATCAACTCAGAAATCAACTTTAGAAACTAAAAACACAAACTTTTAGATATTAACTCTCCTTTTATTACATTAAAATATTTTTATCAATCATGTAACTTGATAGTAAGTTATTTTCTGAAAGTCTGAAAATTCTCTAGATATGTAAAAATAGACGCAAGCAACTAATATTGCTATACATGTGGTCCCTACTGATTCAAAAATATTTTAATCATGTTCTAAGAGTTGTTGTTAGAATATAACCAATGTTTTACTTTCTAAAAAAATAATTTCTGTCTATATGAGACTAATATTTAAAAAAATTAATATACATATTCGTAATGTTTGAAATAAATTACTGTCAAATATCTCATAAATCAAGAGGAAGTTCAGCAGAAACTACATAGCTTCAAATCTCTACAGTTTATCGCACATTTATTTTTATATTTTCATAGATATAATTAATTTTCAAGATTATATATATTAATCTAAATATCATTATGGACTCGATCTAGAGTACCATGTTCGAGGTAGTGTAATTAAGATCTTAATATTGGTTTAATATTTTATCTTCTTTAATATCTCTTATATCATCCTTCCTAGGATTTTTAACTCTCTAATCTTTCGAAGATGTCAAATCAATCAGATTCACAATTAAGTTTAAAAAATAATTGTTTCAATTCATTTAACAGGATATATAGCAAAATATTGTAACACACATTAATTCCATGATCGCATAATTCCATTTTACCCTTATTCTCTTATCTAACAATATTTTCTGCGTTTTTGAACTCATATCGCAAGAAACATTAATATTTGCAATTCGCATATTCTAAAAAGTGTCATTGCAACATATTAACATTATAAAAAATATGATAGGTACTTGTCCAGTTCGTCTCAAACTCTACTATTGAAGGTTTCTCATATGTAATACCTTAGTCATCACTCTCAAGCGAGTGAAATAATTTGGAAGAATTGTACGAACGGTAAAATGCAAAGAATCATGACAGCCTCCTCAAAAGGCTGTACTAGCCATGGACGACTGCACGCCAGACTTTGAATTTAATCGTCCGGCGTGTGACTATAGCTACGTGGATGCAGCTAGACTTATTGATGTCGATTCAGTGACGGCTGATCGTGGTTTCACGTCCAACGAGTCATAAAGCGGAAACTCACAACAGAAGAGACATTTCAGGAAGTACGGCACCTCGACGTAGAAGGATGGTGGCATTGGAATTAATGGCGATGTGGATAGTTTGTAATAGCGATACTCGGCGTTACTGGAAGATGACAGAATATTTTTCTCGACAAATCTTTCTTATTACATATTACATCTTATAAAAGATTTATATAAGACTTAACCCATTGTCTTAAGATCTTTCCAGTATTTACTTTAACCCTCAAACAGTATTGTTGGGTTAATTAAGATAATTGTTACAATAATTATTTAGTTTACGTCTCTTAATCTCACAACCAGATAAAAAGTCAGTTTTGGTAACATAGAAGTGATTATTGAATTTGAAAATTGCGTATCATATTCTTTCCCCTGTGACAGTTTAAAGAATTGAAGGTAGACATTGAAATATACGATCTACCTTTGTTGCATCATAACAATAATCTATATCACGATTATGACACGATATTATAAGACAAGGAATTAGTAAAGACTGAAGATTTGGTAAAGTGATACATGGGTTGTAAATCGGGAACTTACTCGCGATACCTCTCATCAGAAGCTCTTTCCAATAGAGGCATACCAGACAAAAATAGGATAATAATTGTAGTGAAGATTGGGGAAGCTATAGCGATCCATTCAAAGCCTTCAATCACGTTTAACGATATCGTGAAAATACCCCACCATACCACTATTTCCCCGAAATAGTTTGGATGTCTGGAGAGTCGCCATAATCCTGCAATTAAATATAAAGTAAACAGCAGATTTTGAATAATACTTTAAAAAGTTTAGTATAGAAAATATACCATCATTGCACCACTTTCCATTATTTATTGGATCTTGTTTGAAAGAGAATTTCTGTAAATCGGCATATGTTTCGGCTAATAAACCAGTCACAAAGAGCCCTGTACCAGTGCTATCTAATGTTGTCATAGTTTTAGGAGCTGGTGGTATTTTATGCCGCGGTGAATTGATGATAATCACTGGTAAACTTACTACATAAACCCATATAGCCTAAAAATAAATTTTAATTAGTTATATATACATATTTATTGTGTTCTAAACAAATATTTGATTTTGACTAAACTGTGCGTAATCTTAAAATTATCCGTCACCTGAAATGTCCAAAATACAGCGAAGCGAATCACGTTACTGCGACGATCTTCAAACCTCTTGTCACGACCAATTTTAATAATTCGATACAACAGATATCCAGAAAGACGAATACCCCATAAGCAAACGAATATGGTGACCATAAGCTGCCTGCTGTCATAAGGCTACGATACAATTGTTTATACAAATATAAATTAATAATTTACAAATTATTTATACGATAATAAATCAACAATTTTAGAAGTTTCACCTATTGATACGCATAACATACGTTTTATTTGTATGATACGTATTATAAAAAGCAATTTTCTTTTTAATCTCTAATCTCTCTATAAAGAAAGATTTAATGCTAAATATTATATTCTTTATAATAATCTTAAATTATTTGCACTTATAATTTAATAATTTACAATTATAGATAATGTAAGTTTTTGATGAATTTACTGAAGTGGATTATATTAATCTATTACAATATAATATAAAATTACTATAAGACACTTCCCCAAAATACCTTATGATAAATTTCATAAAGATACGTTAATAGTTCCTCGAACCTGAGAGGAAGTGTTCGAATTACCTCTTAATGGCGGCCATAGATCTCTTTCGAAAACAAACGGTCGTGTAAAAATAAACTGTGGCGGTTAAATCAAACGTTCAAACGTATCTTTCCGCGCATTTTCGATTAAATGATTTCGGTCTGTTGTTCATTTACACGAACACGAGGATGGAAGCGGTTTTATAATTAGAATACCTTGCCCACTTGGCCGAGAAAAAAAGTGAGAAGGGCGAGGATGATGAAGTTCGTGCCGCCGGCAAAATCCGTTAATTTGTCCAACTGAAAGGTCGCCGCAATCGTGAAGAAGATGATTTGCATGCCAACGGTGACGATCGCGCTCACCGCAAAGTGGTCCTCGTCTAAAATATCGACCGCCATTGATCCTCGTTGATTGCCCACTCCCGCACTCGATGAACTATTTTCGAATCTGGAATCATTAATGAAGATATTACATGTGCGTTCATGTATATGCTTTGTTAAATAGAGATCTAGAATTTTACTGTTTTAATTTCATTACAGAATGGAACTTTTGGTCACCTATTCATAACTGCATATGTAATTACGTAAATAATTTTTGTATATAATTTTATTTTATGTAATTAGATATTTTATGATATTTCTTTGAAGGTTATATTTTTGTATGTATTTAGATATTTGAACTACTTGTTTATAACTTTATGTAATAATTAAATGTCAGAGTTATTTGTAACTTTTTATTTTTGTACTTCATAATAGTCCTTTACAGGTTATGTTTCTTTCTTTAAATTTGTTTAAATTATCTAGTCAGTCTTTCATAATCCGTAATTATTAATAATGAATATAATCAAATAAAGTAATTTAATAAAATAATTAATAATTAATAAATAAAAGAAAATTTATTCTTTGTGTTCTTGTAATACCATTTATATATAATATTTTAGGAATCTGTGTTACTGTAATTGCTTATAATACGATTAATGTAGAAGATTACAAGCGTAATAAGTGTAGTTGGAACAGCAGTGTTATAACTGGTAAGTAGTATAAGCAACGGTCTGATCAGACTTGAGAAGATTGTATGTTGATACATAACTCAAACATCTGACATCTTTATGATTCTATTTTGTTTCTTGTATAAGCAGCCTTGATATCTATAAGCAGGCTCATTTATAAATTATATCGGCTCGTGCGTATTGCAATTGCATTATTCAATAAGAATAGTATGTTTCCAAAACCGTAATATACCTACTTGAAACTGAAGAAAAAATATTAATCATTTTATTTTATAACTTGAATCGCTTAATTTGGAGTCAAATTTCAATAAAATTATTGATAGAAACTTAAAACAATTTATGTGTGTCAACTTGAGATAAAAATATGAAAGATTAAAATAAAGGTACAATGTTTAAAAATTAAAAATTTTTAATTCAAAATTAAAAATACATATATATTCCCCTGCTAAGCAAACATTAGTTTGATTAATATATTTCATTGTATAACTTTGATTCCTGCGTTAACATTATGATCATTTAACTGCCACTGCATCGTAGAGCGTCGCAATGCAGTTCAGTTTGTTCAATATCCTCACAAAAAATGTTCAGAAAGATACCATTCCTTTTACAACATATACTCATAACACTTAAATAATTTCTTTTATCTAATGCAGTAAGATTTCACAAAATATTTTCAGTCATAAAAAAAGTCAAAAAACAAAAATATCATTATTTGTACTTACCGTCCTTCAATTCGAAACTTTTGCGTTGTATATTCTCACAATTCTATCTTTAACCAATCATAAGACAGAACGTATCTTCCTCAAAAAAAAAAGGAGAAAAAAGGAAAAGAGAGAAAAGAAAGAAACTCTGAAATATCAATTACTTATTCAAAACAGTACGAGTTTCCGGAAGTGCACATTATCACCAGTATAAAAAATTCCTACCATTTTTCTACTATGAAGATTGAAGAAGCAACTTGTTCGATGTTATCAATGAAAAACAACGCAAAGCACCATTCACGAGCTCGAGTATCGCCAAATATCAAAACTGAAATCGTTAATTGTTATTTGATTAACCATTCTTACGCATCAACGCTACGTTGGAGATGAATGCGGATCACACGAGCCACTGTCACCTCGAGAATACCACGGAAATTTCAGCGAAGTCACAATATCTTAGTAGCGCGAATTTTTAGCTAATGAAGAACGTACAGAGTCTGTGCGATGATATATACATCGGTTAAAGGGATACGATAATTACCTCGACAGAGAGGGACATCATCGTAGTAACTGACAGAACGGGTGGACTTACTTCCACCCGCGGCGACAAGCAGCGGCAGGACTATGAGGGGATTCAATGTCGAGTCGAGTCTAAAACGAGAAACCCATGATCACGTGCTATGAAACGACCGCGAGCGCATCGGCGCTTTTCTTCTAGCTCCGTCCTTTTCTCGCTACACTACGCGTCTCTCTTTGTTTATTACTCTATGGTGTCGACCTATTGGATTTCCCGATTCAGATTGACCATCTGGCATTATGGTTTATTATAATTATTTCCATAATTAATACTTTTCCTCATGATTATTTTAGCATTAATGGTTTCATTAGAAAAAGTTTATTTTACTTAAAATTAGGTAAAATTAAAATATCATACATTAGAAAGAATTACTAGAATTTGCTATTTAAAATGATTTAGAAAAGGGTAAAGATATACTATAAGGTTTTTAATTTATTTCATGTTCTTTAAGATACGTGTGTATGATGTTTACTTTTATATGTGTATATACATTTTTTGTAAGTATAGGTAACGTCTTTATGAAAGATGTCTTTTGCTCTTTTTTCGATAAAATGATACGTGATTGTTCTCTACATAGTTATTTTATCACAATTGCTCTTTTCTCTCAGAGCGCTGTGATCTGTGCCTATTCAGCACGGAATCAATACGTACACGCGAGCGCGGGTGAGTTTCCAGTTAAATGGAACATGGCGCATTACGCTTTTCGTTTGTATTGTCATTCATTTGTACTTGCAAAAACAATGGGCATCCTTTAAGAGACATCTTTTTAAATGCTCGAGTTTGGTATTGAACATGGGAATTTTTTTTGTAATTATATAAAGATGGATGAAAATAAAAAGAATTAGTAGATTGCTTCGTCAAATCGAATTAAGAATAATTTATTTTAGTATTGTACATTATATTATTATAATAGTAACTTTACAAACAATAACTGTCTTAGATACGATAACGCTTCTCAATGCGTATCTTCTTATAAATGTTATAAAATCCAGTTTGATGAAGATAAATGATTATAATAAGTGTTTCATGATCGCACGTTAAATTTTGGTCTTCCTTCGCGATAAAAAAGTATAGAGAGAAAGTGTATGGAAATGTAATAATTTATAACTTGCAGTGCTTTGATTCTCTTAAATGAATTGGAAAATAATATTAAAAATGTAGTATGTTTTCTTGAATCTTATTTATCTTCCGTTTTTACAATATCCTCAACTTCTTTCTAATTCATTTCAACAGCTGCACTGCACAACTCGTTCCAATTGCTTCATTTTTTTCTTAAGCTAATACCTATTTTAGATCTTAAGATCTAGTATATTTGCCCCAGATGTGAAGCATGAAGACAGATGCAATGAAGAGAAGAGACATAACAAGCACAGGCACTGGTCCTCTGTAAATAGATATTTAGATTATTAGCATTTAACTCAAATATATTAGTTCATGAAACTATTTCAACACCTCTAGAAACATTTTATGTATATATTATAAACAATATTTTGAAATTTCATTAGCACTAGAGCAAAACATGACTATTGTCAATAAATGTAACATTGATAAAATTTGAAATGGATCTGGGCATATATAGTACTTACAAGATATTTCTTAGAAACATATACTTTGCAAAGTTTATTACAGTATTTCAACAGTCAATAATATCCTATATTAATAAACTAAAATATTTAGCAAGACCATTTGTAATACTAATTGTGTGTTTAGGGTTACTATTCATGCTTTATATTAATTTTTCACTAACCATATGTTTGTAATAAATGCCTTGTATATTATATATATTATAATAAATGTCTTGAATATATTTATAAAAAAATTCTGCAGTTGGTATCCAAATATTTTCATGGGCAACTATACATATTTGAATTCTATATCTCTATATTTTTTCTCAAGACTTTACGTTTACTTACACTTTGATGCCAGGAGAGTCATCGGTATAAAACCTCCACATGCCATCAGAACCAGCTCCTGTGTTTCTACTCCTGGTTGAAGTAGTTGCATTTTTCCTTTGCCTAACTGTACCACCACCACCTGTTCTAGGTACTATAGCTTTGCTTGGCGATCGGCCCGGGGGTCCAACTAAAGTAGCACTAGCTGCAGCAGGCTTAAAATGATAAACAAAATATAACCATAAATTTCTACACAAAAAACTGTCTTTATTTCCTATTTAAAATTCTTACGAAAATACTTACCATTGTTTGTTATGTTTCCTTGACGCTTGTTCGTCAGTAAGTGCCAAATAAGCAAAAGTTTATTTTATAATTTAAAATTTTATTTAAACTCACAATGAATTAATATGTGGATTCGCTTCACTTTTTTAATATACGTTTCGTTATCTTATTGTGAACAACATTAAGAGAATATTGGAATAAAGTCACTTGGTCTATCGTGCAAAGCCAACCTTCCACCAATTAGTTTTAAACGTTTACTGCTAGCATAAAGCACAGTATAAAACGACGTGTCACATGCATACCATCCACGTAGTGAGCTCCAGACACGTCATCATATGCCGTTAAATTCATAGTGATGCGTGAGCGTTGATCTTTTGCCGCGTTTTCATGTGAAGAATCGTAACCAAACATTTTATCAAACTATATATAATTACAGTCTGTGAATAATATCCAATTATCTTTAAAAAAATGAGCAGTTGCATAAATAATTATTTTCAAATTAAATTAGCAAGTTTTGTAGAACTTATTAGATCATAAAATAAATAGAACACAGTACGGCAAATTTAATTGTAAAATATGGCTTGATATTAAAAGTTATCTGCTTTATCAAATTTAAAATAAGATAAAAATTAAACAAAGATATAAAAAAGATATTTTGATATATAACATAATAAAAGTAAAAAATTTTGAAATATCACGAAGCGCTAATGAATTAAGTATTTGTAATTTTATCAAATTTCAAATTTCATCGATTTTGTTAAATAAAAAAAGACTATAATGTTACATACTTATGACAGTATAGGGCATTTATTTGTTATTTACAGAATATACGATCATTAGTTTGTGTTTCACACTTTTCTATATTAATTATATTTTTGGTAATAAATAACATATAACTTTTATATAAGTATAAATCGCGCGAATTAATGCATGTAATTTGTCATACTGTGATTCTATACAAAAGATCTTAAGTATTACGTGCATGCATAATGGTCGCACGCATAATAATTTATGTTCTACAATTTTATCCTTTAATCTTTCCCGTGTTTTAGCAGACTAGTTATAAAATTATGACAACATATTACATTATCTCTTACAAAGTTGTTCACACCATGATTGTGTGATAGAATCTTGGGATATAAAAGAAAATCGTACATATCGTTACAGGAACTTTCTCCTTTTTGTTTCACTTATTGTACATTTTTAGCCAATGTAAGGTAAAAAACACGAAACTGTGTTGCCGTTGTTTACATGTAAATCTTTACACAAATGCATTCATTATTGATAAAAGTAAAAAGTTTATAAAATACAAAGATTAATACTTCTAGTGGTCTCAAAGTGTACAGTCTCAATGATTCTTCTCTTTGCGCCAATAACAGAAAATATTCTGTAAATGCTTATAAATGCAGTGGTTGCATGTAATATACAATACTTATTTGTGTAAATTAGATATACCTTTTTAATGGTATCAAAACAATGAATATTGTATGATTGTTCAGTCACTGTAGAGTATTTTAAATGCATAAATTCGAAATATTTCATACGAATCTTACAGTAATATATTGATATACTAGCAATACAAAATTTTGTAAAGGTATGTTGCATATCTAAGCTACTGTAACTTCATTATGCTTTGGCATTCTGTTATATATTTTACAATATAGAAATACTTAAAAAATTAAAATGACTTTCTCATCCATATAATTATTTCTTTTGTTAAAAAACCAATCAGGAAATACGCTTCACTTTCTTGTCAAATAAAACTTCTTTTTGTATGTAAATATATACATAGTGTTAAGAAATATTCATATGGACCCAGCGCAGCAGTTACTGTTTGGCACAAGGAATATTGTTGCAAATTTTGATATACAATAAACATTATATAGTACGATTTTTACGCAGGCGCATCTAAATCACGCTTTTTAAGCATAATTTTACATGAATGATAGCATCATTAGCCATTATCAGAAAAACATTCCCATACAATCACATTTTTTTCAACAACAATAACGAACCATAACAGGACCTTTATACATATATATCTATTGTTCTAATGCTCTATTTTTATTGCAATTAGAAACTGATATTATGCCTGCAATGTAACCATAACAATCAGTGAGTGTGCATCAATTAACATTATGCCCCTATTATAATTGGAATCGTAAATAATTATTACAAATATGTTTTAAAAATAGAAATTAAAATACAAAGTATTTAATCATTTTGTGAAAACTAATTCAAAGATATCTTACTACTGGTCATAATCTAATACAATATTTGGCAGACATATAGCTCCAATAAATTGACTTTGTTATTGTATAGAGCGAAATAAATATTCTTCTTAGACCAAATAGATCTCTTATTTGGTATTTAAGTACTTGTCACTCCCTTACGGGCTACTAATAGATTTAATACTGGATGCTTTCTGATATATGATACTGCTTTTTTATGAGTTACCATTGTAAAATCATACCCATTGCACTGTAAAATTTTATCATGCATACGAAGACCGCTCTTTGCTGCTGGTGACCCTTCATGTACTTCAGTTACATATATACCCTAAAATATTGTAAAATATCAGTTAATAACATCTGATAATATGGGATGCATTTATAATATCCTATATCATATTAATCTCCATTACATTATCTGTATAACCCTGAGGACTTTTTCTGAAATCTTGATCAATTCCACCTCCAATTTTAAAGCCACATTTCATCACTTCTTCCCCATTTTCATTAACATCCGTTTCTTTTACCAATATAATTGGTATCTAAAAATAAAATAAAGTACATAGTAAAATTTGTTCATAATAGAATATTTTGTTTAATATTACTACATTGATATCTTTTATTATGATTATTGCATCGTATCAATTTATATTGTATGAAAACAAAAAAGAATTAAAAAGAATTTAAAAATAAAATTATATATTGTCAAAAATAAAAAAAAATTAAATTAATTATGAAGTTCAATGCCTAAAAAATACTTGACAATAATCGAACGAGTATCACTTGTATACTTACGCTTAAACATTCCATAGCAGTGCCAGCTTGATGCTGAAAAGCCATTTTCGCGCACATAATGATAAATCTTGTGTCTGATGAGATCAGATTGACAATTGCTTTTGATGATTCAACGTTACCACCAATTGCTCACGCACTATACACACCAATGTACCGATCACACAACTATTCAAAGATGTGTGTATGAAAATGTATTTAGAAAAACGTGTTATTGAGTAGCAGAAAATTTTGATTCACTCTGAACGCGAAATCAATCGGACAATGTCGTTAAGCTTGGTACACTTCAGCGTTGTTAAGATCAGTTAAGTTAAGACAATTTCGTTCTCACGTTGACAGCCATACGTACTGTTCAATATAGATAGGAAAATATCGTTCCAATAGAGTGTATCGTAGAAAATATCATTGACTAAGTATAAGATAGACTTGACATTCAATGCTTTTTCGTGTTACATGTTTCGAGTCACCTGACTCGCATATCATTTATGTGTCACATGCGATATTATCGATGTATCATGTATCCCACCACCGACGAGGTATAGAACAGATGTGACATTCAATGCTTTTTCGTGTTCCAAGTTTTAGGGGTTATAGACATCTCATGCCATTTTCATATCGCATGCAACGTTATCGATTCAGCATGGTAGTAGAGGTTTGAATTGAAACTAAATTTTTCTATAAAATTACGAATAATGTATAGAATAAGATATTTTGCCTGTGAAAAATTTTACGATTTAGAATTCTACACTTCTGCAAACATGTATTTAATTATTCCTGTGGGTATTTTCTTAATTTTCTCGGATATGGTAAACAAGGCGTGGGATACAGGATAAAGGTTGCCGAATGCAAAGAAGTAGTGATATGGAGTAGGAAATATTGAATATAGGATGTTAGTATTGGATCGTGTATATTAGATATGGGGTAGAGAAGACTTGAAATTGGGAAATGAAATAAGGAATACGAAATGACAATGAAACTTGACGCGATAAATGTCTGTTCCTCTTTATTAACAAGCTGAGTTAGCATACCTTGTGAAACTTTGACACTTCGATAAGACATTCGATTGTTTTATTCTTTTTTTTATATTCTTTATTTTATTTTCGCGTTAACCATAACGGACGACGATTAATTTTATCGGATTCGTCCACGGATAGTTATACGAGGATATGATACATAAGTTCTAAGGTTCACGGATCTCATGTATTATACAAATAATTCGCTGGTTCGCAGTAGCTGCGACGAGTTTCTATATCACACGCATCTCACCTATGCACGCGTTCATCGGACGCACACTCGAAAAAACAATTGCGCTATATTTTGTTTTCGCCCAAATTTTCTTCTAACTACGATCACGCATTTTTTTTTTTGACTTTGAAAAAAATTTACTAGAAACCATATGGTCGCTGCCATCGTACGTTTTGCGCACGATTTAATCTTCATAAAATTCGCCATGTCCGTTTGTACAGACGAAATATGTATTTATGCACGTATAATAAATTACGTCGTTATCTCGTAAGAGGGCATACTCCGCATATTTGATGTCTAAATTATGAATTTTTCTCTAAGGGTTTTATAATTTAATTAGTTAAGCATATGTTGCACGTCAGTAGTAAGGCGCGTCATTAAAAAATGTAAAAAATTTAGAGAACATTGGAATAGCCCTTAATAAATACACACAGTAACTCACAAAAGTATTTGAACACTTATCATAGAAAACTTTTATATATGTACTGTATATTTTATTTATCTCAAATTTTACCAATATAATCATGACAGTTGAGTCTCATTAGAGATGCTAATGAGATTTCAAAATGTTTCGTAGAACACAAAATTTTATAAAAGATTTCTACAAATGTTCGAATTGTTATTCACTTTCCTGAGCTACTGTACATGATAAATGTGCGACATATTATTGAATGTGACGTTAGCGAAAGAGGAACTTCGGAAGTTGAAACTGTAGTCTAGTAAATTCCTGTAAAAAATTTGAAATGGGAAATTGTTACATTTAAAAGTTGATATGGCAGTTTATTGATTAATTTTTAACTAAATATATCAATATAAATATATTAGTACCATCGAATTCGATAGTTTAAATAGTACTTTTATACTGTTACTTATTAAAAAAGTTTGTGTATTAACATTATTACGAACAACCTAGTCTGTTAAAAGTTTTCGTAGAAATATATTATTCATATAGAAAATTAACTTCTTTCCCTCTCTTTTCTTTTGGATAAAATGTACAGAGCATGCCCTCGTTTGTGAAAGTTCTGAAATTATGAGCAGTCGAAAAACGTACGGTTTTAGACGTCATGATAACGATATCTCGTTTAATTATTACGATTAAGGCAATAGCCTTATAAATTAATAGTCTTTGGGAACCGTAAACTCTGTTTGGCAGAAATCAACTTAAGCGTAGTTAATTAGCCTCAGTCGCATCATTTTGAGAATACGATGCGTGAGACTTTAATTGCTTATCGACATTTGAAAATGCCTTATCAGTCCGCGTAATGGGTAACTTATCGATCATCGTGAAAGTCGTCCGATTCGATAAGTTTTGCTTTAAACAAAATGTTTCACCTTTTGTTTCACTATGCATTTCAAGAACAAGCAATTTAGAATTTTTTACTCGCGCTCTAATAAAATTCGTATTAGCTTTCATGGAAGCTAACCTTTATCCTCAGAAACCGACTATCGATAAAAAAATTTCCTGTTTGTTGCTCTTCCTTCGTTTCGAAACGCATGGTCACGAAAGGTTAAACATTAAAATATCTATATAGAATATTTCGCGAATGAAAACAACGTAATACTTAAAGCTATCTTTTGTCGTTAATTAATAATCGAGCTCATTGTATGTCGATAAATTGTTCACCCTCTAAATATGATGCATACATGTATGTACATTTTTAAAACATACCGTTAGATACTCTTTCTCACTCACACTTCTCGATCTTTGATCGAAAATGCGCGTTTTGACGCAAATATAATCCTCGAATTATTTTATCAACATAATTAATCAAAACGAAATGTTGAAACGCACAGTCGTGCTTTCTTAATGCCGATATTTAGGAATGTTGTTGCAATTAGCACTCTGCGTAAAGCGGAAGTTGCCATGATGTATTTGGAGATTCGTTTCTTTCTTGAAACATCGTTATATTATATTTTCTTATTCTTATTAATTTATGTAACGGTAATTTCACAAACGATATTTGTATGAAAAGAAGGGAATATATAGATTTTTTTATACTAAAATGTAAACAGCGTCGATTTAGTATAGTTGCCCTGAATACACTGAAATAAAGTTGCATTCATTCTTCTTAATCCTTTGTCAGTATAATAGAATTACAATTGTACTTAGTTATCATATCATTAGATTTTCAATGAACGCTTCATGTCAGCTTTTTTGTTTTATGATATAAAGCGAAGACCACAGGTAAAAGACACGATAAATTTTAAAATTCAATAATCAATTCCATGTTACTAAAACTAACCTTTTAAGTAAGTGTGGAATCACATATTTCTTGCATTCTACTGGACATTCCAAAAATAATTCATCAGTTGCTTCTTTATATAATTTTAAAGATATATTGCCCGTTTTTTTTAGACATACCTGTGCATCTAACAAGTTTAAAATCAAGAAGTTAACAAAGATGGACCTGTCATATTCTTTTCATGTGCTGTTCAAGTATAATAGAAGCGACTATACAATAGATATTTAAACGATGTTTCTCGAGGATAGCAGCAAACGATTCTCGATACCTCACTCTCATCATGCCTCTTCAACTATACAATCCATGGTAACAGTGTGACTAATGATACGTACAATCTATACTATACAGTAAGACGATTATACACGTGTGTAATCCATCATTCCATCTTTAAATTGACTTGTAACACTCTGTTGATGTTCTTGTTTCTTTTTGTTAATCGCTGTTGCAGAATCTTTCCAGGAATGATTGCGTTTCTTGCTCTCACGTAATGTATGTGGTTGGGATTTAAAAGATGAATTTCTTATATAGGTCTAAGGACTTTTGTCGATACTTTCACATGTAACTGGTTCCTGTCGTTTCGCGATTGGTCGATCGGAAAGAACTGCGAATAACGCAACGGCAGTATTCGATGCAACGATGAAGCGATCGTTCAGACGATTTGTCGATAACTTTTAACAGGAGAATGCACTGAGAAAAATGTTTAAATATAGAGAAACTATAGTTTTAACCTATAGGAACATTTTGTATATATACATATACAATATTACATACGTATGTATACAAAATGTTGTATATGTATTGCATATATGTATTGTATATATACATATACATATACATATTATATTAGATGTTATGCTAACACTAATTTCTCTTAAGTAAAATGGACATTATCTTCGAAATGTTAAACGCTCTTCTCAGTGTTCCAACGTGAGCAAAGATTTTTATTTTTACGACGAAAATCCCTAGTTAATTCCGATTTTGACAAGAGTTATAACCAGACTTTGTCAGTTGTCGAAAATTACAATTTTTCATTGTACGTTGACGTTTCTGTAAGACCCTTTGATAGTCAGAGGATTCTTTAAACCTCTGTTTATACCTTTTCATGAAGAGTTCCGCTAGAATTGCTAAATCTTGATCATACATGTATAGTGAATTCTTGCCTTTCTTGTTCCTTTCTTTGTTGGTACCTGAAACGAAATTGTGTAATAATGTTTTTAGTCGTACTTCAAATTTCAGGAGGTATGCTATTTTTCTTTAAATACTAATCTATCTTTCAACGCTAAACAAGCTTTGTGTCATTGAAGCTTTTGCTAGATTAATATGTGGCGTGAATTTTTATTTGAGTTCGATTGATGATGCTTTTCGGTGTAGCTTCTTTAATCCTTAGAAGACATCTGTTCTATTGGAACCTTTAGATCTAGTTTGAGAGTCTTGGAATAAAATAAAATTTATAGGAATCCTGTTTATTTATAACTCAATAAAATTTTACCACATTTATTCTGAGAATTCGATGCAATGGTAATTTTGGTCTGAATATCATGATTCGATCGTTACTTGCAAAGAGTTCGATTAGGATTCTTATAAAATACATTGAATTAACTATAACATCTATTGACCATAATAAGCAGTATTCGAAGTCCTTGAAGCAAACCTTCGATATTAAATTTGGTTTGCATTCATAAGTACATATTGAACGTAATCTCATCATTAATAAATATAGTGGTGTGTAAATACTTTTGGTAACTATCGTATATCTCCTGACGAAACTCATTGGACAGAATATAGTCAATCAAAATTTCAGAGGCCTTCCCAGGATTAACATGAGTAGAGAAGGGAATCTCAACGTGTCAGCTTACTACGGTCTACGGAGGTTCGTGTCGATACCTAGCGAGCATAGATTCGACGGCCTCGATCGGCAGTCTACCCAAACTGCCGCCGTGGCGGGTCCCGGTCGACAGATCTTGCCAGTCCCGTTCACGATCACGATCACGATCACGGTCGCACTCTACGTCGCTCAATTCGCGGCTGTCGCTAAACCCGCTTGGCGGCAATAACGTCATGTCCTCCACCGAACTGCACAATGGATCAGAAACACAACACTTAGAAAAATAAGAAATTATACATAATATTATATTGGAAAATATTCTTATCGCCATTCATTAAGAAATTGATCTTTGATTCGAGTTTGACTAATTATTCTGGATCTGGTATTTAATGGTTAAATAAGGTTTAAATTAGATATTTGTATAATCTCAGTAGATCCAGATTAATTTAGAGAAGTTTGAAAGAATATTGTTATTAAATATTTTATATGGATATAATTACTTCATAATGATGAGAGATTATGATGATATATATATGAATTTAATCGTCAAGGAATTTGATGAAATTTATGAAGATGTACGATACGATATCTTGAAGTAATAGAAAAATGTAATTAATGTAGTAGTAAGAGTGAATTTTTATGAAATGTATTGCATATGAAGGATTTTAATTCTTTTATTATCATCGTGATTGTCCTTATAGACGTTACATTTTTCTATTATTTATGAGATATGAGATTGATAAAATCGTGATACGAATATTGAACATAATCAGGACTGAGTGCTATGTGGAAACAAACAAACCTTGGCTACCTGCGAGTAGACCGGCTCGGCTGTCGGCTTCGTCGTCTCGCAAGTGAAGGTGAGCCTTCGTTGTTGGATTCTGTACTCGATTCCACCCCTCGTGAAAATACATCTACAGAATGATTTTATGCAATTAAGTATGTAATAAAAGTATGTAAAGAGGAACTAGAAACAATATTACAAAATTTACCTCTGCAAGGCTTCACTGGTACCCTGTAACTAGGTCCAGCGCACTCTCCGCAAGGGCTTCCGGACGTGTCGCTTCCGGAACCTTGACGACTCGAGCGCAGCTTGCTCTCCGCTTCTGCGATGCTTGGGAAGTATCGTTGCTTGTGCCACCTTGGAGTTTTAGACCTGAACGTGAAAGAACACCAGAAAGAGGAAGAGAAAAGGGTTTGGGAGCAGGATATCAAGCTTTCTTTAGCAAGGAAGTCGAGCAAGGAACGTTTACTCTGTCTAGCATGCGTTTTAAATAATAGAAAAGGGTTGAAAGAAAACAGTTACCTCTCGAAGTCCACGCTGGACCTCTCGTAATCGATCGTGTTGATGTCTTCGTTCTCCAAATGTCCAAACGTTTTGAATTGCATCGTATAATCGAGTGTGGCTGTTGTTACTGAACGATTTTCTCTTCCTGGTACGCTGAACGTGGCGTACGGACTTATTTCGTACATTTCTACAAGAGAGAAAATGATTGTTAGTTAATGTGTATAATAAGAATGCAAAAATATTATCTAAAGATCCCTTTAGAAAATTATATTTTTAATATAAGACTCTAACTTCTTTCTATTGAATCTAATTCTCCAATTTGACAAGTGATAAAAACAAACCTGATCCATGGTCGTTAGACTTATGGTTCTCTTGCTTCACTGGCGAACTGGTATAAACCTGATGATTCCTTCTATTATCACGTTCAGCAGTGGACTTTAATTGCATGGTCGACATACAGCTTGAAAGATGATGATGTTGCTGATGCTGCTGCTGTTGCTGAACCAAACCCAATCCTGACTGTTGATTCTGTTGTTGTCCAGGAAGAATTTCTCCTAAGTAATTGGCTCTAAAAAGCAGAAATAATATCATCCTTAATCATAAAAATATTTATTAAATAAATGACAATTTTTAGAATTTATACATATTAATTTATAATTCAAATTTTATATATAACTAAAATTATAATTTTGAAAATAATATACCTTCCACTGCGTTTCAGCATTACGTATCCCAGAATGGCGGCGGAAATAATTAGCACGATTGCACAGACGAGAGGTACAACCACGTAAAGTACTTTATGATTAGGTATAGCTTTTTTAACATCGTTTTCCATAATCAGGTCATTCGGAGGACCAATACTAACGCCACTGAGAGTGGTCGTCGCGAATTCCATTTGCGTTTGCGTGGATCCAGCGTCATTATGAGCTGTCAGACGTAAACTATACCACGAGGCAGTCTTTAACTCTCTTATGACTAGATCTTCTGTAGCACGACTTGCCACTAAATTCCATGGTTCAGTGCTGACACGTCTACGGTACTCTACGGTGTAATATTGAATTGGACAACCACCATTTGGCCAAGATATAAGATTTAATTTGACAGAGGTGCCATTGGCAGAGATGATGTCTCGTTCTTTTGGTAATAAAGGAGCTATGAGAAAAATTTAGGAAAGTTATATCGTATTTTAATAGGAGATTATGTAAGAAGTTAAACTTGTATTAAAAAGTTACCAGTTCCTTTGGTCGTGGCACTAATTAAAGGACTTGGATCTCCAGTGCCCACACGATTATGAGCTGTTAAATGTGCCAAGTAGGAAGAACCGCATTTTAAACCTGATAAAATGAATTCAGTTTGTTCGGGTGATAATGCGATTTCTTCCCAGCCACCCTGGTCCCTTTTGTAGCTTAACACATAGCCTGATAAAAGTAATATTTTTATATCAGTTTTATTAATTATCATTAATATTAGAAATAATATCATTCTATCGTTTGATTATTCTATTACGATTTTTGATATTCTATATTTCTAATATACCTTGAATAGTAGCACCACCATTATTAGGATGGTTCCACCTAAGTCTTATGCTATTCGTTGTTGTATACTGTAGTTCTAACATTGGTGCTCTGGGAGGCATCACCACGACCAACGTGTAAGTGATGGAATCGTCACCGAATAAGTTGCTAGCTGAACACGTGTAATTCCCAGCGACTGATTGTTCTAATCCTAAAATTTGTATTTTCTTTAATTTCTTCGTTTATATATTTTTTAACTCATTCAAAGTTGTCTGAATCTTACATAACACTTTAAAGTTGCAACGATTCTTTAAAATTATTAATTGAATGAGTTAAAGTACATATAGGTATATTAATTGAGAAGCTTCCTGAGAGGGCTTGTAGGTTTATATGTATTGTATATTATATATAACTAAAATTATAATTTTGAAAATAATATACCCACGATCAAATACATATATAATTAATCATTTTATCTTATCGATCCCTTCACCAGAGATCTTTTCAATTATTCTTAAACCGATATTGTTAAACTAACCACGAATATTGAGATGACCATCAGCAGTTAATTCGTAATGTCTTCCAGTAGAAACTTGGCTATTTCGATATGTCCATATTGGACGAGGCGTAGGATTACCCACGACCAAACAAGACAAGGTAATTGATGATTTAATCGCTCTTCTTAATAATTGTGAAAAAGACGCCACTCTAGCTGGAGCTGTAGAAACAATTTTATTAAACCCTATTATGTATATTTAAAATTATCCATAAATTAAACAATTTACAAAGAATATTCTATGAGTAATCAAACCTCTAGTATTTGTAGTTTGAGTTACTATGGTGGTCGGTTCTCCTTCACCCAGCCCTGTCGTTGCTGACACCCAGAACTCGTACAATTTACTGATACGTGATTTTATTTTACATCATTATTTGCATTAAAATTTCATTACAGTAATTTTATAAAATTTCTATTACCTTTCAACCAAACCTCTTAGTTCCATAGTAAGAGTGTCAGTCGGTGACGATGGTGGTTCGTGCATGGTGTGCGTGTTATGATTACTGGAACCTGCCTCCCTGCTGTAAACCGTGTACTTGGAAACGTTCCCATTTGGTTGTAGGGGTGGTAACCACGAAACTAATATACTCTCCGCGGTTAGCGCTAAAGCTTTGATACCAGCTGGAGGACCTGGTACTAAAATGAATGATAAACAAGTTACAATAAATAGTAAAAGTATTTATATTAGGCGAATCAAAAAATAATAAAAATAAGATTCTTACCATCTTCCTCCGTTGTACAAAAAATCGGCGGACTTAGAACTCCATCACCAGCACCAGTATAAGCCAATACTCGAATAGAGTAATTCGTATACTTGTACAGAGTGTGTAGATAAGTTTCTACGCTGGATGTCTTCTTTACTTCACCCACTGTCGATATATCCACTAAAACATATTTTAATGCGAACAAGCCTTTAATGGAGAAAGAGAATCAGATATCTATAATATAAAATGCTTAACTTGAGCAGATTGCAATGCTAAAAATTCTATCATAGATCTGTCATAGATGTATCTGAGAAGTACTATAACTTTAATCCGTGTTACAGTACCAATTTTTGGATAAAAATTATACAAACACATGAAAAATGTTTACTTTTATTAAAATAGATATAATTTATAAAACAGATTTCCTTGTGACAAATTGAGATATCCGTTTGTTATAGAAGAAAAGTAGAAAAATATACAATTAAATACACTGATAAAAATCAGAAAACTAGAAACAGCTTTATGATGTGGTTGAAAATATTTATAGAATATAATAAATATTGTGTTTAAAAATGTTCATAAGAAGATATAATACACATTATTTTACTTACTGTTGTCAGTGGGTACTGGTCTATAGTATACTTTATAACCCTGAATGATTCCTCCATGTTGATGGGGTGGAGGTGCGCTCCAAGAAACTTTTACACTTTGGGAAGACAGAGGAATACATGATACTTGCGTTGGCGGAGTCTCGGGTACTAAAATAATTACAAGACAATACAATAAATTAGTAAGAGATCACCATCGTTCCATTAAACGGTAAAATAATAATATTCATAAAAAGGAAATGTTCTTGCGGAAAGTTTATGTATATCGCACCTCCTTCCTGAGTTGTTCCAACAATGGGAATGCTGGCTGGGCCGCTGGCTATACTATTGAAAGCTCTGATCGATATATCGTACTTGGTGAACTTTCTCAAGCCTGTAAGCTGCACCTTTGTAGTCGCCCATCCGTTCACGGTTAAACTTTTGCTTTGGTTCACACCTGATGTCGAAGATGAATGCTCTGACCATGTCACTATGTAGCCCAATAGATCTCCGTTACAGGATTCCTTTGGAGGTGGCTGCAAACGCAATAAACCTTTCAGCGTTTCATTAAAATTACTTTGAATTAACATCTTCCTCCAAAATCAATCAGATTTATCTAACATGTAATATTAATATATTAGGTTGCGTAATAGTATGTATTGAGTACTAGTTGAATATTTATATATTTTATAAAGTATATTTACCTGCCAGCTAACCATGAGTTCTCCAGGTCCTGCTGATTGCACTTTGATATTTTGTGGCGGTTCAGTAGGTGCTGTTAAAAATAAAAAAATATGGAAACTATGAAATAACAGTGAATAAAATATTTATAAATTTATTAAAATTATATTAGGCGGGGGTATATTTCTGTACCTTCTTCTTGAGTTTTGGCGACCACGGGATCAGTAGGCACACTCACATCTATTGAATTTATGGCAAATATACGAAACGTGTAAGTCACTGCTGGATGAAGTCCTCCTACCAAAGCTACTTCCTGATCGTCGCTAGTAGTCTCGAAAGGAGATAAACCTAAAAAAGATGAAACTGTAATTATTATATTAAATTACAATGAATACTACATAAAAGCAAAGATGTTACATTATCTAAAGTCAGAGATTAGTTAAAAATTTTACTTTATGTGAATGTGAAGGATATCGATACTGTAAAAAGAAATCAAACTAAACAAAAATTTGGTGCTTTCGTAAATTGCATTTTTTTATAAACGGTATACTCTATACATATAGGTCGTCCATTAAATATCAAAAAATTAAGCTCGAAAGTATTATCGCTTATAAAGATTAAAAAGAAGTAGAATAGAGATAAAAACGAAGACATTTTCAAATAATAACGACAGCTATAGTTTTACATGATTTAAAATGAAATTACCATTTTGCGTTGGATGTATGTTATTTCCGTTATTGGAACTTCCAGGGGTGTAAGTGACGTTGTGCGTTTTTGCGGGATTCCAATCGTCAGCTAAACCGTGATTCAGAGATCGATACTGAATAACGTAATTTCGTATCGGGCTGTTCCCATCGAAAGCTCTCTTCCACAATAATCGTATCGATCGCGAGCCGATTTCTATGACTTCTAGCGAGGCTGGTGGATCTGGTCTCTCTGTACAGGCGATAGAATTAGCATAATTAAATTATCATTCGTGATCACAGAATAAATTAATTCGTTTGAACACAGAAAATAGAGCAATAAATTTATTCATGATGATAATATGATGTTTTAGGAGCGTGTAGAGATATATTATAGAGATTAATTAAATATTTTTTAATTAATATAATGAGTCAATAGCAATTGTATTATCAATTATTGAACATACACACATGTTATGCATATTAACAAATATCATCGTTATTAATTATTTGGACTTTAAAACCTTTTCACTTGGAGAGTCTTTTAATTTGAAGAATTTTTTATTCTGAGTACTATGAAACATTTCGGGGTTTTTTAGAATTTCGTACTGGAAGTATTATCAAGGATTTTAATATTCTAAAAATTATGATTAATACCATTACTCAAAGTTATTATAGTATTGTATTAAAAATATTTTTATTAAAAATATTTTAATTTTTAATGTTTAATTCCATTTTTAAATATTTTTTGTTACACTTCTTCTAGTTGAATATTTCATTTTAAATATCAATATTTATATTTATATTTAATATTTCATATTAAATACAAAATTAGAAAAAAAATTACCTGATTAATAATATCAAAAAATTGAAATATGATCCTAAGGTACAACAATGAAAAATCAAAGGGAGATAAATCTTATTAAAATACTACCTTGAACAGCAAGATAAATCAGATGTTCGCTTCTCCCATAGGCATTGTCCGCTGTGCACCTGTAAACTCCAGAATCTTGACGATCACTGCTTGCTATAGATAATTGTGACTTGAGGCCGTTGTCTGTTTTTATTTGACTGATGCTTAACCGGTGACTGTTAGTATCTAAACGATCACTATTATGCATCCATTGCACTTCTATGGGATTATCCCCGATGACAGTACAATCAAGCGTCACGGACTCGCCACGACGGATCGTCACGTTCTTACTCTGGAACTCGAACCTTGCTGGTTCTATAAAAAAACGATAAAATATACTCTTTTACTTTATAAGATTACTGCAACGAAATTCTAATAATAATATTTTACAAATATTGTTACCTTTATGTGCTCTTAAAAAAGAGAAAAGGAAATAAAAGAATGGAATAACTATGACTATATAAGGATGCCAATTTATTTTCAAATTTCGCAGACACCAAAAATAGATAAGTGACGATTATATTAAAGTTTATGATAATTGGAACTCGTAATAAATGTCTATAAAAAATAGTATTTGAAATGCTGTACAAATATTTTATGAACATATTATCAATACTAATATTTTAGTAAATTTATAGATGCGTGTTTAATATTTTTTTTTGATCCAAGATTGAATATTAGGGTTACAAATTTAATAATACAAAATAGGATATATTTTCTTAATTAATAATATAATAGAAATTAAATAAAAATTTTGTCCTTTAACACTCAAGACATAAATGTAGAATAGATAATTTCAAATTTTGCTTAACGCAAAATATGAATTAAATAAAGATAATGTCAACATCAGATAAAATTAAAAAATTCACCTTGTTAAACTTGACTTACCATGAACAGATACATAGATCACTTTACTTAGACCAGATCCAATGCCATTATTTGCTCGACACAGATAATGTCCTTCATCCTGTGGTCCAGCAGATGCTGTCCACAAAGATCCATTCGGTAGAATAGTTAATCTTCCATCAGAACCATCAACAAGAGGTTGATAGTCGTTGGAAGTTCTTTCCCTGGCACGCAACCACGTGACACGTGGCGGAGGAAATCCCTTGGCCTCACAATGGACGTTCAATGGATTTCCCAGGAGGGTGGCCACGTCTTGCGGCTCGAAAATCCATTGTGGAGGTACTTTTACCAAAAGTTCCGCTGTGTGGTTGACTTTGGCCGCACTGTTAGTCGCCACGCAGGTATATTTGCCACTGTGTCGTGAAGAAAGTTCCTTAAAAACCAGTAGACTGAAGAATTCAGCTACCCTCTCCTCGATCTGAAATGCAAATATTTGTGAATGGAGTTTGTTTTCAATTTAGTAGCATTTAATGACTTATTTTCTAATTTTTTAAAGTTGTTATAGGATCATAAATGGTATTAGGTAAGTACATTATACTGATTGTTTATATTTATTACACTTTATGTGTTACAGTATAATTGTACAGAGTATGAAACTATAAAAGACAGTAAGGGATTTCTTTTTATAAGCCTAGAATTTTAGTTTGTTAATTATTTCTCAAACAATAGAGTACAGTTTTCAAATTACTTTGAGACTACCAAACGATGCAATTTTAATTTATTTGTAAATTGTTACGCTTGAGCAAATAGATAGAAAGGAATTTTGTTGTTAAGTTTAATATTGGTTCTTAAATTGTGCAATTAAATATTTTTTTGTCATACGATATAATAGCTGGCTCACATAAATTAGTTTTCTTAGAGAGACAAAGACGTACACGTAGAGAGGAAGGTAACGGTTCACCATCCTTTAGCCAGGAGAAGTAAATTGGAAGATCACCGGAAGTGACGGTGCAGGTGACCTGGGCGCGACTTCCTTCTTGGAGGTTTGAAGGGAAATTGAAAGGACTCATTACAGGTGGACCTGAAACGAGTGACATTTTTTGTTCTTACTATTTCTTTAAATTTCCTTGTCTTTATTCATTCAATCATTATTTCAAATATATGTAAATATATTATATACTATACATATAAATCACGCTAATTATTGCAGTAATTTTATACCTTTTTAATATAATTTTTATGTTGTTATTTGCAGTCATTTGCGGAGTAAAAATTGACATACAAGAGAAGAAAGTAAAAATAATTATTGTGGTTAACACTTATTAGTTTCCGTCCACGTGTATATCTTTTAGCTTACTTTCTCAAACGTCACGATAAATGAGAAAAAGTTGAGAAGTAACGCTAGAGGAATTCTTTCCGGCGTGCAATTTACTTCTTTCGCCTAGTCTCGTGACTTCTTCGTGGACGTAAGCGACCCGACCGTAAGGAAACAGAAACAAAAACTCATTTCTCGTTAAAACGAATGTATGTATGTGCATAGTGGTACTTACGGTTTTTGCTTCTACTGAAATACGATCTTACCGGGAAAAATAGATAATTATAGTAAATATTCGCCTGTTATAATATGTATAATATTATGCTCCATTTTTCATTAGTACTTCAATTTCCTATAAACTATCAAATCTAAGAAAAGTCATCTCGCATTTTGAAATTCTTAATACACTAATAATTAATTTAACCCTGTAATCACGAGTACTTCAATTTTCTATATCTTAATATTCCATCCGATAAATTAATATTAATATTAATATTCTAATAGTATTTTATAGTTGAAGGAATGTGAACACTCTATAACAAGTAAAAATTAAAAATCAATATTCGATGAATATTCTATAGTTAAAAAATATTTAAACGTAAAAGAATTACTCTATTTTTATCCCAAAAATACTCACTACTGACTGTTAACCGAATGTCTCTGCTCGCCGTTTCACCGGATCTTGCTTTAACCATGCAAGTATAAATGCCAGCATCGTTTGGATCCACATTGGCGATGGTAAGATGGCCTTCGCTGTCTACACGGTGCCTTATGTCAAGAGGCAGTGCAACTCCTCCACGAGACCACTCGACTGACGTGATAGGATAGCCGGAATAAGGACAAGCTATGGTGGTATCGACACCGGCTATCGCACGAACTGGTCCTATCGATCGGATGTACGGCGGTCCTGAAATTATTAATCGACGTAAAGTGGCTTCCGACACATTTCACCTGGCCACTAGTCGAATTATTATAGGTAACCCCCGACGTAATTAGGAACGATCAACGTTCTTTGAGATCTACCGCTAAAGTTTCATTACAACGTTATGTTCTAATATTATCACATAATTTTTTAAGTATTCTCAGTGCCAATAACTAATTTTATTTATTATTTATTTAATTTTATATTTATTTATTATGTATTTAATATGTTTAGGATACTAAGAATATTAGTATTACTATTTATGGAATTATAATAAAACATTAATTGGAAGATTAAAAATAGTAATATTCGTGTGAGGAGAATATTAATATTAATGTTATTAATATTCTTGCATTCTAAATATATTACGAATTTTTGTTCAACGTTTCCAAATTAATCTATGTTAAATAAAATTCTTATATTAATTTGCTAATTTCACTATCTTGAAACCACCAGTTTCTCTATCACAGGCCTCCTATAGCGTGAAATTAAAAATCAATGAAATCGAATTAGCTTCGGTTAGATCAGACAATGCATTAAAGACGACGTAACCCTTGTCAAGTAAATTACCAAGTTCAAAATTACGACAACACCCCTCTGATTAATAATTTACCTATAAAATTCGCAAAATTGCTTATCCAATCTGTTGGACTAAAGATTAAACTTTATTACAAATGCAACCTGCATACTTCGAATTGAAACGATACAATCTCTCTTGCTTGATATCACAAGCCAAAAGATGATTCCAATTATCATAAATCTAAAGCCACGACAAAGATGAAACCTTATCGCAAATACAATCTCCTTGACCAAATTCGAACAATATAATCCGTGTCACGGCATTAGTCAATGTAACAAGTCAAAGGATGAATCGAATTACCATAAATGTTTAGTCTAGCTTTGTGCTCGACTGTAGCCAAGGTATTGGCAGCGACACAAGCGTAAAGACCACCATCTTCAGCACCAGCCGACGATATGTTCAAATGACTGATCACGTCTCCGGACTGATCGACATACTGTCCTATCGCGTACCTGTATCGGGCATTGTGCTCGGTTAAGAAGCTGAATATTGATCGATGAGAGATCTAGATACGCACCTGTGTCCAGAGGCGATCTCGCTTAGAGGCTCTCCATCCAGCAACCAAGTGAACGACGGTGGAGGAGATCCGGTAGCGGAACATCTCAAGGACACTGGAGGACCTGGCCGCAGTGCTTGCTCGATGAACGTGTATTGCAACTCTGGTACAGTATCTGACAGAATAGATCGAGCGTTAAATAGTTAATTGGGCCAAGTTACGTAGAAATCTGTCAATCCTAAAAACGACAAAAAATTAGTTAAACACGATACAGAACTCGTAATTTTGTGATGTAGGTTGCAAAAAAAAAATGACCAATTCATAGAACAACTCTTACATTATACAACTATTAAAGGTATCAAGCTATAGTTTTATTTTAAGCTTACGATTATTTTGCAGAAAACTTCTAAACTACATATTAATTATACTACTTACTATTAAATAAGTTATCAGAAAACATTGTAGAACAGTAACAAGAAATAAAATGTACCCAGTAGAAATTTGGAAGGACACATCTTTCAATTGGGGGCTTTAACTGTGTAACTAGTCTATTGGAAAATACGTTCTTCTTATAATAAAATATACAATAAATATATTATAAATCATTTGTAAATTATTTTGTAAATGAGACATTTTTTATTATGAACTTCTATAAATAAAACATTTGCTGTATCATATATCTTTGTAAATGAAACACGTGCTAAGGAATAATATTTTTTTGACAAATATAGAATATATCGTTTTCTACCTTCATTTCTGATTTTGTTTATATGAATTTCGAAGAAAAATGGGTTATTTGATTTCATTATTGTTGATGACTCATAATTATTGTCATTATTTGATTTCATAATATTGATTTTACCATGTTCAGATTCTTGTTTCTGAGCCTTTCAATTTTGTATGTTATAATGGGGATGGAGCTTTCAAGATTCCAATAATAATTGAACGGATACCTCGAATAAGAGACTAAAGTACATGTAGAGGCACTTGACAGCAAACTTTCCAACGGTTTCTGTCCCGTGGCTTGCTACATAAAGACCCTATTCTTCGGACAAAATGATTGCCAGATATTGAAACATCTTCATAGCATATTCTTAACTAGCCTAAGGATTCGCTATAAATCTTAGGATTTCTCTAGCTATGGTTCTTCAAACGAAAAAAAATAGCTTTCGTCTTAGCATTCCCTAAATTTATTACCTACTACGAAAAGATACGGGAAATCTGCTTTTTCTCACGTGCGATGCTTCCCGCTAGCAACTATCTCTCGAGGGAGGTTAGCATCCTTCCTTAACCACTAACCTAGAGATTAACCAATTAACAGCAACGTCCATTTCTCTCACTTTCCTAACGAAGGTTTTCCTCGACGAATCCGATGATCTCATGTCCTTAGACACACTCCATCATAGTTTTACTCCACAGCATTATCGTGACGGAAAGTCAGTTGGTAGTTAATAGTTGGCTAGAGTTTCTCGACGCATCTTCAGCAATCATCATCCGAACTCGCTCCGCGCACTCTGCTGAATCGCTATCGTAACGCATCGTCTAGAAGTCGAACTTGTAAGTGCAATCACGAGCTCTACGTAAAGAGTACATCGAGAGTATTGTTAATGAATATACTGTTAATTATATTCCAGTTTTTCTCCAATATCTATCACGACCTATTTATCTCATACATTTAACACATTTTTGAAGAAAGCTGTTTTTAAGCTCAACTGTTCCACAAGTTCCAAACATTACATCACCCTTTGAACAGATATCTGCCATTTACGTGTACTAACAAATCCACATGTGCTATAAGCTCTTATTCGATGTTTCCATTCAATTAACGAGTTCTTGAGGCAAGTGGTACAAGCAAAGGAAAGTCTTCATTTAAAAGCTTGAATTCAAGCAACTTGTCCAATCTAAACAAGACTTTATCAGATGTATCTCTCCACATAGTGGACTAATTAGTTCAACGAAAGAATATAACCATTCAAGCTGTCATAACTAATTCTGAAACCTCTATCAGATTTTTAGATTTTGAACTTTCACGATGACTAGATGATGATATCTATAATTCATCTTTCAGTCGTGTGGAACCTGACCTGAAAATGAAGATTTAAAAATGGTGGCGCGAAACCTTCAGTTTCAGATCTGCTTCGAGTAAAAATGAGCTAGAATGTTCACGAAACGTCAGAACGAAGCTCAACGTGCTAATAACGCGATTGAAACCCAACGAATCACAAATACGTATGTCGTCTTTATCAGATTCAGTCGAATGTACCTCCAAGTTTCAATTCGGCGGTAGCCTGCGCGTTCTCCTTGTCGCTTCTGACCAGGCACTGATACATCCCCTTGTCCTTTCGGCCGACCGAGCCTATCACAAGCACCAGAGGAGCCAGCAATCTGATTCTCGTGTCCTGCGCGGTCAATACCGGCACACCGTCGTGCAACCACTCGACGCTTTCGACCGGATAACCCTCCACCGTGCAATTCATAGTGGCTGACTCCCCGGAATTGATGATCTGTAAATACCGGGAAACGGTTAACGATTCGTGCTCGAAAGTTAATGCCCGTGCCGCGATTTACGCAGCTGCACGATCCTTCCCCCTTTGACGCAAACACTGCACTGCCCATCCGCTTCGTTGATCGCCCAACTGTTTCATGGTGCTCACATTTTTTCTTTATTCTTTTTTTTTTTCTTTTAGTTTGTAAGATTTAATCGATCTCGCGGAAAAGTATAGAGTATATGGAAGAGTATATATTGGAAAGAAAAGTCTCTTGTGGAAAATGGATGGAATCGTCGAAGCGGAGATTCGATTTTGAACTTACGCGGTAAGCGTTGAGATGTTTGTGAGAGTTTCCGTGTTAGGAAGCTCTTTGGGATTCTTTGTTACGGCGTTAGATTTTCTGGGTACAGTGATTGTATGAAATAATATAATGTTGGATTGTATGTGTTCTTTTTAAACTCTTTCTTGATTTGAAGCTTGTTTAGGAAATCGTTATATGTGATGACAGTTTAATGACTTGTATGTAATTTTATAGAACTTCCCTTTCAGATAATCGTCTCTTATCTTCGGTAGTGTAAGTAGAATGCTACTGTTTGAAATAATAGGAATAAAGTTGGAGAACAAGTCTTCAAAGGATTTGCTTCCTAGATTTTCATTTCTTATCTTTACTAATGTAAGCAGAATACGATTACATAAAAATGGAATGTATAAGATGCGTGAACTGTCAGTAATATTTTCTACATATACTAATATTATTAAAAAATATATGTGAAAATTCAAGCAGTACCATCTTCAAATCTTCTTATGCCGTCTTTCTAGCGATCTGCTGTAAGACGTCTGATAGCTACGAAAGTTTTATTCATCAATTTATCTGTAGGTATCCTTAGGTAGTCATCCTCTACAATTAATCATACGAAAGAAAAATTGTCTTCAGGCAGTCATTTTTCACGAGCCTCTGCTTTTTCGTTATTTTGAGAACGAAAATATTTTCACATATCAAATTGCTTACAATTCAAGTACTTTATACTTGATTCAGTTGTGACGTAATACATATGAATTGAAATAGAAATGATGCAAATGTACATGTACATTTTTACACAATTAACAATTTGAGATTTGAGATTAATAGGATCGTGAATTTATCTTGGTAATAAAAATCAGAGGAATTTCACATTTTACCTGCAGTTTGCTAATTGCATATGCATGTATATATTTACACGCATATACTTTGAGTGATAAGAGGAATATGTTATCTGGAATCTTCATAGTTCGATCTTTACGTTATTTCTGCGATTCTGGCGCGATAGTCATAAAAGTTAACAGTAATTGTTTTAGTGTCATAGCTGCCACTTATGATAAGTACTTCATTATTGCGGAACACTGGGGTCAATTGTAATTGGATTTTATGACTCAGAAATGGTCGCGATTGAATTTTGTAGCCTGAGAGTTACCATAGTCGACTTCGATGGCTTAACGAATCCTTGCCAATTTATGTGATTTATGAATTCATAGAAATCGACACCAGTACCTATGACTTACGATTTGTGAAGTCATGATTATGGTCTGTCCTTATGTTCGTTGTTACAATTAAAGCTCAAGATTCAAATTTTTTAAGATAGTGATTTAGAATTCATATTTAAAAATTCATAAGTTATAAAAAAGATATTCATATGCCTGTGTCCATAATAGTATTCTAATTTCACTTTTAGCAAGAGTAAAAGACTTTACAAGTGATCAACATGATGTTATTGAGAGTACTAATAAAAAGTACAGAATAAAATACGAGCAGATTTAAGAGGTCTGTAAGCTATGGAAAAGCATGTAGAATTAATATAGTAAAAAAATTATTACTTGAATAGAATTTATAACATAATAAGAGAGTGGAAGTGATAAAGTAAAGAACATAGAGGACGTAAGAAGAATATAGGCTTACTAGTGGAATGAAAGATATAGTACATAAAAGATAGAGTTAAAATAGAAGAAAGGAAATTAAAACATGAGCAACAAATAAAAAATCTATAAAATTAAAAATGGTATAGATAAACATATATGAACAGTGACATAAAACAGATCTCGGAACTCCTCTTTATATTACAACAAGTAAAGAAATGAAAAACATTTAGACATATAGAGTGCTTTCTCATGTACAATTATGTCAATTCTTAAGTATTAAACATATCTCATCATAAAAAGTACTATCCCTCAATAGCTTCAAGAAAAGTATAAGTATCATAATTGTTCACTAACAAAGTGTGAAAAGGTTTTTGGAAATGACTTGACGTCATATTAGCGAGTAGCTCACGATCTATTGACTAGTTCTATTTGACTTTTGATGCAGGATAATCCTTTATTATATAATGGAAGTATAAAATAAATCGTTCTTATTGTTATTATTGAGAAAATATGAAGTACGCTTGATAACATGAAAAATGAAAAAAAAATATAATTAATAATCTCTCATCAAAGAAAAGGCAAAACACTATAATCTATCGCAGATATGTTATCGTTGAAAAGGCCACAATCCATGATATATGTACTATGTATATTTCTTTATTTATCATAATATGAGAAATTACGAAGATTTTTTCACACCACTGTATGTAAATATGCAATTTTTAAGTCAAGTAAAATTACACAGCAATGAAGGTAATAAATCCAAATCCTACCTGAACTCGGGGTTGTATTCGTGCGTTAAGTTTTGACGTAACCGACAGGTGTGTTTCCGCTCGTTGCTCGCCGACCTGATTGCTGGCTCGACAAATGTACCTTCCTGCGTCCTGAGCGTCCACGCGGCGAATTTGCATTAAATCGCCCCACAGTTGAATTCGACCAAATGACTCCACCGGTATCGAATGACCTGCAACAACAGGATATTCGTTGCTTGCTGCTCGATACTACTCTCGCTAACGCGGGATATTACATGTTATCGTACCTCGTCATTTTCATGCACACTTTCGTTCAAGACGAAGAATGGAAGGGAATAAAGTTGTTAGATTGAACTGATTGGCGTAAAATTTAACATAAATGATGTATGTATTGTAGTTTTGATTTCACGAAGGTTTATCATTTTCATTTATTACAATTATTATTCCAATTGTATAATTCAGCATAATTAGGAAGTATATAAGTTAATAAAGAATTGGATAGTATAGAAATAAAAATTAACATTTATGATTCATCAATCAGTACGTAAAAATTCCAAATTTTGCTGTTACCACCAATATGACGAAATAATCTTACTTTTTATTACACTCTTTATTTAAATTCGTGGAATTACTTAAACATTGCTTTCTTACGGTAGAATGCACGACATATAGAAAATGGCAATCAAAATTCTTAATTGTGTGTATAATTCTTTTCAAAATTGATCATATTACAAATCTTGTGGTTATGATATTGTATAATTTGAGGACAGCATTAATAGCACATTAATGGCAAATATTTAAATGTTTATTGCACAAACTTGCAAACAAATGTTTTTGTATAAAATTTATGAAGTGACCATTGTAACCAAATTCACATGAGATCTATTTTTTAAAATCAATCGTTAGAATTATAATTATTTAAACGATATTATGTTTATGATCTGATATGGTTTGATCGCGTTGGATTATCTGACGCTATAGTGCATTTAGATTACACAGTAAACAATCCCGTAATTAAACCAACCGTTAACATCGCGATACCAGGTAAATTGTGGTGGTGGAGTCCCTTGGGCTGAGCAAGTTAGATGAACGTCCGAGCCGCTTTCAGCAGAGATGGCGATCTGAGATCTCTGCATCAACCGTGGTGGCATAGATCCCGTTGGTTCTAAGAATTAAACGATATATATTCTATTAAATATTCATTCTCTTTGATAGTTTGATGAAAATTGAACTTACATCAATATTTCTATAATATAATTCATATTGTATAATACGGAATGTGAGTAAATATAGGAGTCCAAGTGAAATTTTAATATCGACGCAATTATGAATGAAATAATAATTAAACAATGTTGCAATCGATATTGTTATTTAATACTTCAATTAAAATTTCATTCAAATTTAAGTTTCTGTAATTCGTAGTATGGAATGTTAAGTGAATGTGAAAGTATAAATTAAATTGTAACATTGCTATGATTATAAATGATATGATACTTGAAGGATAATAATGAATCAATTTCATAGCGATATAAAGATTAAACGGTATTTTAGTAATAGTTACATTATATCTAAATTTGCTTTCCAGCAAGAGAATCTCGGTAATGTGAGGATAGAATGCTTAAGCAGAGAAATGTTCAGCAGTAAGAGAAAAATATGGTTTATGTAAAAATACAAGTGACATGCCTGCGACTGTTAACGTTGCAGGCTCGCTTCTTCTTCTTTCACCGGTCAACGCGTGAAAAGTTAAGCACGAATAGGTGGCTCTGCCGTCTTCCGGTCTGGCGGCTCGGATATGCAGGTCCCCCTGAGACGTGACCACGAACCTTCCACCTGCGATCAAATCAATTTCTCACTAAGAAAAATCTTAAAATTGACAAAGGAATTGATTAAAAAGGGAAACATTGAATTTAGTTCAATTTACGATATTATGAAATTAACAGTCGCGTAAAAAGCTTATCAGTTTCGCTTTTGAGAAGTTCAAATTATTATCAACTTTTAAATGATATCTCTTAAAAGTAATATAATTTATTTGTTGAACGATACTGCAGTCTTTTTTTAAGTACTATAGTACCAATTTTACTTAAGTCTTCATCTAGACTGAATCTTGGCGCCAATAAATGTTTTAATTACAAGTCCAGCGTGATCAAATTGATTTCTCAGAGGTTCAATTTATTATCGATGATTAAATGGTACACCTCCTAAAGGTACCATAATCAATCGATTAAACAGCGTTGCAGTTTTTATTCCGCTACAATACCAGTTTTCCTTAAGCTTTCATTTAGACTGTTTCTTGTCATCAGTAAATGTTTTAATTACAAGTCCAGCGTGATTTATGGCGTTTACGGATGAGACTGGTGAATTACATCGTCAAAGTAACGCAATACGTCAGCGGCCGACGTTAATCTCCAGTATTTGACGCGGCCTGCGAACGCCACGTTTCAAATAATCCCTTTGAAATAGCTTTACAAGCTGTACAACTTTCCCACGGTTCAGACTATCGATATATATCGTGCATCGTATCATTTAATTCGTTGTTCGATTTCACGCGTTTTTGCCCAAAGCCCGCGAGAAATATCATTTTTCAACGTTTCGCTCGCGCGTCCTCGTTTTGCACAGCTTTTTATTTAACTTCCGTTGCAACGGCGGTGTATATCCGGAAACACGTCATATATTACGAGGTCGTACATTAAAAATCGCGAAAAACAAAATGTTCTTCCGACTCGTGAAATTACTTACTGCTATTTATATCCGCGAATGTAGCATGGTGAAATAATTTATTTAACGAAAGAATACAGATATTCCAGTACTTATGGACAATTTACAATGGAATTTATCTCCCAATTTAATCGTTATCAATAAATTAGATACACGAGATGAATGTCTACCCGATAAATAAAAAGTGTACGTAGATTATATGAAACGAAGCTCAACTTGAAATTTCATCGACTATCCTGTAGAATTGACCGTTAATGTTCGTTTTCCTCAATTCTTCACCGAGTAATAATTTATATAATGGGGACAACGCCTTTGATGATTTATTAGCTAGCGGATATAAATGTATTATGATATAAATAATATTATGGAAGTAAGTAATGAATATAAATATTAAAATTGCTGGAAAGTATCATCAATCTCTTGGTATCGTTCACGATATATTTGTGTGTAATAAAATTTGATAAATGAAGAATTGCGTGATAAATACATTTTGTTGGATTATTTTGAGAACTATCTTCGTGTATTAATTCATTTTGTGTGTAATATCTCGTTTCTTTTTTTTTGTTTTTAATATTTCGTGAGAGCTTGATGGAAAAAATACACTTATAGATCATTATGCTCTGTACGTTATTTATATTTCACTTATTTTTCCATCGAAAATAGTTTTTATTAACGGTATAGAAACACGTATTTTCATTTTGATGATTCTCTAAATAAATTTTTCAATAAATTCAAGTTTTATGAAGCTTCTGTGGTTCGAAAAATGATTAGAATCTTGAAAAATTGTTTAATCGACAAACGAGAAGTGTATCGTTTACCTTTCATATCGGAAGAACTTTAATTCGAATTACAAATTTACTTCTGTTACGTACAGTTTAAAAATATTAATCATTCAACATGAAAATCATTCGAATGAATATAGAAATCGCAAAAGATAATTAACAATTCATCATGGAAATTAAATAACATTAAATATAATGCTTACAAACTTTTACATAATCAATTTAATGAATGTAAAACATTATTAAATTCATGTAAAATTCATTAAGAATAAAAACACATTAACATTCGATGCAATGTTTCATAATTTATAATGCTCCATATAATGAAGATAAAACACAACAGCGATTATAACAAATTGTTAAAAGTGCACAGAATGCGCGAAATATGCAAAAATATATAAAACGTCATATATACATTAAATTCATTACAATATCCAATAGATAAAACAATTTTCTACGTAGCTTCCAATCTTCTAATCGATATTAAACTATGAAAGCAAATTAAAGATTCAAACTACATTAAAACATGTATATACACACATTACAAACAGAAGATGTCTCAATGGACTCAATGTCTATTATTTATATGCATTATGTTACCATATTTACCTGTCATTATCTATAACAGATTACAAATAAAACAGGAAGTTATTAAAAGAATTTATCTTCGATCAATCAATCGCATTCAGTACGAGGAAACAAAGCAATTTTATTTTGCACATCTTCGTAACGCGATCGAAGCCGATATTCCTTTCGGAGCGCGACTGTTTCCGATGGAAAGCGGCTTCAGGAGGCCGGAAGCAGTCGGCTCGATCGAAAACAAAAGCTGGTTATGCGTGGATTTCATGGATCCGGGGGAAATAACGCGATAGCTTCGATATTTTCGTCTCGATTCCAATCCGCGCGAGAGGTTATGCAAAATCCTCGGTATCTGTCGATGAAATCCCGCTGCCGACGTACCGTCAGGCGTGAAATTTTCAATTTAGTCGGAACCAATGGCCGCTCGATTCGCCTCGGACCTCGGCTCTTTTCTGCTTCTTTTCAAGATCCTTGCCTCGTCCACCAGATTTCGACTAAGCTGCTCGCGTGTAACTGTCCTCCACGCCAACGTAAACGCTCGGACATTTCGAGTAACCCTTGAATCCTCCGGTTCAGCGAAAATGAAATTACTCCTCATAACGATCGTGATGTGCAGATTGTTTTCACTTAGTGTCTTCATTTTTACTTGTCGAAGCTACTTCGTAGTTTGGATTGCCAGCTTTTTGTATCGTTGGAGTTTCCACAAGTTTCGAGATTCTTCGGTTCTATTGTTCTTCGGTAGCTTTCTATCAAGAAGCTTTTTGTATTGTTAACAATAGTTAAAACTCTGTATCTTCTATATTATTAACAGTATCTGGAATTCTATATCTTCTATAGCCAAAGAAAACGTTATTCTTTGCTTTCACTGTTATTTATAATATCTTTTTATCAAGAATATTTTTATATCACAAACAATATGTAGAATTCTATACTCTTTATATTATTAATTATATTTAAAATCCCGTACCTTCTATTGTTATTGACAATAACCAGCTTAACAAAAGCCAGAAAAATAGGAATTCCAAAATCTACGCAACAGTCTTCCCCAACATTCTACGTCTCCTTTTTAAACTTTTTAAACTTCACGACAAAACATTTCTCTTTCTCTACCCAATAAATATTTCCAATCCATTTCCAATGGAATCGAACGAACCAAAGTAGCTATTTATTACCCTCGATCGAACATTCGAGCTGGTGCTTATTTCCTAAGTACGCACACAGTCTTTTTGTTCATTACATCAAATAACGTTTTTACGCACGAATGTAACCAACAATACGTGAATGGCTCTGAAAGAAACAGGAAATGAGGTTGCTAGACAGCCCCGACGGGGCCAAGTTTCTTGGATGTGAAAGAAGCAATTTAATATCGCCTCTCCCGACGGAATAAAAATACGGAGATAAATAGCTCGTAACTTGCAGCTCGACAGCCCTATGCGAATCGGAAGTACGATTACTGTCGTCCACCAGTGGGACGGCGCATGCACGTTCCTGTCACGAGGCATCAGGATGGATACGTGGACGTGGAGTCGCAGGAAACGGGCCAGTGGCAATCGATTCGAGCTTTATCGACTGTACCCCTAGTTTTTTCTCTCGTTCGATGTTCAATATATTTAGACTTTGATAAATATGTAAAATTATCTGAAAACTTATTGTCAATTCTTTTAACCGCGGAAGGCGTATAAATACGCCTTTAACTTCGTTACAAGGCGATGTCTTCGTTATTTTCAGCGACACGTAAAGATGACGAAGAAATAAATTGTTTGGTACGAAGAGACAAATATCCCTATTAATGTCTTAAGATCATATTTTTCGTGATTTCAAAATGATCGGTTTTTTTTTAATGGAACCATATATTTTTTAATCCTCTATAAAGAATTATTAATCTATTTATTTGGAAACACTACTAATTTAGTAGATATTTTGACTTTTATTTTGTAAAACTTATTACATGAAAAAAGAGGAGAAGAAATACAAAAATAATTAGCCTTACGTCTTTCTTTGTTTATTCCCTGAAAATTCCCGAAGTGGTTTCTACTGTAATAACGATAACGATGAATTCATAAATTTAAAAACAAGCTGATTATAAATTAAAGTATACAGTTAACAGCGATTGTCTTCTTGCATTTTATCGATCAATGACAAAAATATTATTCGATCTGAAAACCAGTTTCTGAATGTACCAAAAACGGTACACGTGGCTTTCATTTTTACGACACTTCCATTATCCCCAATATCAGAAGGTATGACACGTCTTCGAGGCTTCTATCCTCTCGCAGGAACAGGATATGAGGAGAAAAAGGGTCTGCGCCGAGGTCTATCGATTCTTTTTGAAGTTTTTCTTCGAGTCACACCGGCGGCTGTTCGTGTCAAACGTCTGTCGGCCAAGCTTTGTCGTCTTCGCAGCGTCTGGATGGCGCATTTTCATTTTCTCCAAGAAGGGCAACATCCAGCCCTCTTGTCACGTCGTTGTCTCAGACACCGAGTGAAACAACGGAACACACGAAACATTCAGCACTTTTTTCCTCGAAAAAATTCCTCCTTTCATGGAGATTCATAAAGAAAAAGGGGATTAACGTCGAGAAACAATTCCAGTTTGGAAATTCTCTGGTAATTTGTTCCAAGCTTCGCGTGCTCTCCAGAGAAACAGGTACATTTTTTATGACGTTGAAGATAGCATGTGACTTCGTTTGTAACACCGTTTTAAGGTTTGAATTGGAATTGTTTGTTATAGTTGTTTCTGTTTATTTTGCCATTTTTATAATTGGCCATAAAAATTATCTGGCTGTATTATGTATTTATTAAGTACTACTATGTATTATTATTGAGTATACATATATGATTCAAATATTATATTTAATATATTCTTTATAAAATTATGTTTTAGTAAAGGGAAAATAAATTGAGATTCATTTTTAACGAACATCTATTATTGTATTTTATAATGATGGACTAGTTGTTAATATTTACTAATTATTACACGCCACTGTAAAGCGTACTGAAAAGGACAAAAATAAGGATGATAAAAATCACAAATGTCTCTAATATTTGCGTAAAAAGAATAACTTTAGAAGAATTATTTTCGAAAACCAAGTTTAATTATATCCGGCTGAAAATAATAATCGCGAACAACTTCGAGTATTATTAAACCACAGGGTTCTCCTCAAAACTACCTTAATAATATAAAATCACTTGATACACATCTGGAAATTTCCATGCTCCAATTTTCGTAGGAGCCTCAAAATCTTGCAGAAACTTGTGGCAACTTCGAAAATTTCGTTGAACGAAACTTCTCACTCGATAATTACGCGACGAAAGCGCAGTGAAAGACGATCGTTCTTTCGTTCAACCGAAGTATCGAGAAGTTCATATAACGGAAGACGAGGCGTTTACGTAAAAGCTTCGAACTACTTTGTAAAATCTTCGAATGCCCTATGGACGCACGTTCGCGACAGATTCTCCTGGCACGTATTTCAATCGAGCGTTCGTTCGCCTGTGAAACTATCCCATTTGATCCCCTTTTCTTATAAGAACCGAGTCAAGAAAGAAGAATATTTTTACGAACAAAGGTGGAATAATTCCACGCACGACCTTTGAACCAATGCCAACGAAATATAGACGAGCTGTTTTTTGAATAATTTAAAGGAGTAATGGAGAAACTGTAGCAGTGACGGAGCTTTTAATTTGAGTAAATTTCACGGAAATTCGAAAACTTTGATCTTTGATTAATATCTTCATGTTGAGATTATAATAGTTTTAATTTAGTTATATTTAGTTATATGGTTAATTAGTTTTTGAAAAAATTTGTACTATTTTTCTAAAACGTATTATTTCTATTTGTTGTTTTTATTTATTGTTTATATTTCTTTATTTATTATACATATGTATTATTTATCCAAATATATTATTTTAAAATAGTTTATATTATTTTTCTACTATGCTTCATCATTAATGAACGTAAAGAATAGATTCTTCGATTTAGTTTCTTATTTTGTATCATAATCCTTCTTAGTAGAAAAACAATTGCGTTTTACGAATTAGTAAAATAGTAAAATTATTTTTAAAGTTTGGAAAAATAATTTCAGTTTAATCGATTATATTTGTGATATAATCTTTCTTGATGGAAGAATAATCCTATTTTCCGAAGTAATGAAATAATAAAATAACATCCAATTGAATTTCTTTTTCATGCGTGAAAGAGTAATTTTTAATTTGACTCGATTATGATTTGCGACACAATCCTTTTACGAAATAATTTTTCGTTTAACGAAGTAATGAAATAACAAACTGATTCCTAGATGTGGTATTTCGAGCGTAAAAAGGTAATTTAATTTTATTCGATAATAATTTATGACATAATCCTTTCATGAACCAGATTTTGTTTCATCGAGTAATAAGATAATAAAATGATTTTTAGTTGGCCTCTTCGAAGCGTGAGAAAGTAATTTAATTTTTTGGCTATTATAATGCTTGGTCTGTGATATTATCGAAACAGTGGTATTACTTTAACGAAGGAAAACATAGTTTATCTATTTTTCCTCTATAAAAATTGATAAATTTTATTCGTACTTTTTCAAAATAGTCATTTATTGCAATGGAAAATCTGAAATAGCAAAACATTTTCGCTATTTTTTGTAGATGAAAGAGGCATTTGTATATAATGTTTGATTGTTACGGGTAATAAAATCTTTAATCTTTCTTTTAAAAGTGCAATACAATTTTATATATCTGTATTTTTTTTCAAATAAAACACATTGCAAACGTAATTTTAAAGAGCTTTATGTCGAATTTGTTCTGAAATATCAACGAAACCACTCGAAGCAGCGATTTGTTCCATAAAATGATTCTATCGTTTCATTCTACCCCTATTCGTTATCGATTTCGTAGGAAACGCGAAGGGACAGTGAAATATTGGCAAATGTTTAAACATGCCAGCAAGTGTACGTTCCATGGTACAAATGCCTCTATGAAATACCGTTCAAAGTCCTTTCTTCGATTGACGTTATTCCGCTTCACGTGTCAATTCTACCTGTCGTACAATTCATTTTCAAACGACGTCCCTCGTAAATGTCTATTCTCCCTGATGCCTTGTAAATACGTACGTATCGAATTTTCATAGTGACAAGAAAAAATCTTTAAACTATTAAATTGTTCCCATCGCGTCGTGTACTATTCGCAGCAATACGTATGAAAGTTGATGAAAATGAATTGAAATTACTCTTGATTCTTCGCGAAGAAAGTACGAACTATTCATACGTAACCAAATCCTACCGTGATGCTCATCTCCCAAATATTACACCTAGCAAATGTATTATACTTTGAATATTTTATGTATTTTGCCGTTTCCAAATTTCCTATAAATATCTAATCATATGCAGTGCATTCTTCCCCTAAACCGAGGAAAAAAGTAATTCGCAAACGCTTCCCTAATCGCCTAATAAAAGTCTTGCAAAACTCATCCCCCCTAAATATTAAATATATACTTCACAAGTACCATACTTCGAATATTTTATATACATACTTTTAAATATACTATATTTATTTTTACACACTTTTATCTAGTTTCACCTGTATTTAAGAAAATTTTGCAACTGAATTTTCGCCTACTCTCGCATATCCGATCAACTTGAAAATTAGCACGTGTGTATGGTTTCCGCGACAATGTACAATGCTTTAACGCATTTATATGATAAAAAATTTACAGGCCGATACGACTAAAAATTGCACTTTCAACCACCCCGGAAATCTATAAACATCCACAGTTCATCCTCCTTAAAAAAAAAAAAATATTTATCAAATTCTTTCGTAATCACCATCGCGTGGCGTATCATTCACAGCAACGAAATTACTCTCGATTCTTCTCGCGAAGAGTGTGCAAAACATCCATACGTAAACAGACATCCACCCCCATCCGTCCATCCGAATCCAGCACGGGCTAACGGGCCGCTTCTACTCTCGTCCTGTACACGCTCAGCCATTCATGTCCCATACATATTTATGTCGGTCGGTTGCACGTAACAGGTATCACCTTCCACCTAACCTCTCCCTCATCGTCTCTCTCTCTCCCTCCCGTCTCCTGTATCAGTACAGGTATACACGAGGCACTGTGTGTCCGCTGACGCAGGATATCACGGTGAACATCACGTCGTGTCCGCCTATGATACGTTTGTTTCGTAACCAACTGGGCCAACATTGTGCATGCTGCACGTCGCGTCGCACGGAAACACCTGCGCGTCCTCCTTAGTCATCGCAACGAGCAACGTTATCAGCGACGCTATCCTGACCCAAGAACAGTAGACGGAGCAGCCTTCGACGACGTCGTATCGCGGCGACGTGCCAACGTCGTTAACGCGCTCGTAGTTAAGGGGTGAGGTAACGGGTGGGTTGGTGACGAAGGTGGATGGCGTGTCTCCCGCGTCTCCGGGGAACGATACAATCGATGGGACGATGGGTTTTCTTTTGTGCTTCAGGTTGAAGTATAGGTAGGGATGTAAGATAATGGGCTTACTACGTGGCGAAGATGATGGCGAGACGCTATTCGAGGGGGTTGATGATTGCTGTTGAAGGGTCTTTTTGGGCTGCGGATTGATATATCTATAATTTTAAATTTGATTTTCTTATGTTTTAAACAGATATGTTAATCGGAAGATATCGTTGTGCATGTGAGAATTCTTGTCTTATTAATTATTATATTTTTCTAACTAAACGTAATAATCTTCCTTTCTTTGTCACTATAGATATTCATGTACTAATATCCAAAACGAAATTTCGATTTATATATCGATATCTACATTGTATTTTGTATGCGATATTTGTATAAAAATATTTCAATAAAAATTGAAAAGCGGAAATAAATAAGGCTGCAAGTGATGAAACAAAAGTTTCGTGGAAAATACCTTTTTGTTCGCCGAAATGTATTTTATCGATAGAATATAACGAAACTTATTTATTATAGATTCTGTGCTACTCTATATAATTTTACAATATTTTTCGTTTTATATTTCAAAGGTTTGTTAATCAATAACAAAAGGTATTTTATATTTTAAGTGAAAGTACCAGTACACATTTTCTGTCTTGATGGGATAAACGAAATAGATTTATCTTTAATGTCGATGGCGAGTAATTTTATTTTCTTCTCTATTATAATTCTTGTTTGATGTCCGAATTCTTTTTCGTTCATTACCTTTGCATCTCTCGTCACTTCGTCGTTCCATTTTTTTCCAACACTCATATTACTCATCACGTTTACGTTTTCCACAGGTATAGCGGGTGTATATGTGTGTTTATATTACGTTTATTTATAGTATACGCTGTCCGCGTGGAGTGGTCACATAACGAATGACGAGCAACGAAAATAAAAATAAATTCTTCTCGCAATTCAAGATACAACGTACATGCCCGAGCAGGAGAAGTTCGCAGGCACATTTAGCCTAATTTCGGAGACGAATCATGTAACATACATTCTATATCACATACGAAATGCTACAAATTAACACTTGCCTCTATATTTAATGATATTGGTTTCTATATAAACGGTCTTCTTAAGGGAAAAAGAATTTTTTTTGAAAAGGCGCTTACAGTCTTTTTTATTTCCACCCTTTGATTATTTCGTTATCTAAACTCTTCAGAAAATGCTACAATGGTACATGGATATTGAGAAATTATTAGCAAATTGTTAAGGAATATCATTGTAAGACAGTTTCTGTTTGCTGGAAAAAGAGAAGAATATTTACGATTTTGTTTCTATGAAATCAGTTATTGCAATTATCGAGTAATGCAATGGGATCTAGTGATGGTGCAAGTTCATGGCCAAGACTCTAAGCTCCGAGTTTACGAAGTTTCAGAGTTTAACAAGTTCCGTGTCTATCGAATTCCCACGAGTTTGGAATTGTTTTCGCTTGAACTTCTAATTTGTTTTAATCGCGAATGCTAGTCATGATGTTCCAGCTAAATTGATTTGTTTAACCTATTTTTTTTAATTTCTTTGAACGTTTACGAAAATTTGATAAACGAAGATAAATGGTTGAAATATTAATAAGACTTTTGTAGAACTTAACTTTTGTATAAATATTATAGATAGTACTAAAATAATGTGCAATTGGACAAATGTAAAAAGATTAGTTTTTAAATCGTAAAATTACTATTTTAATTACTATAAACCCAACATTTTCACTTCAAAATCTAATCTGACCGAATTTAAATTCTACAATTGAATTTTCCCCTCCGATCTTTTTTATTTTATATACCTCGTATCTTATATGTATGTGTATTAATATTTGAATAAAAATTTCATTATATCCATTTAATATTTAGGCAAATTTACATATGTAATAAATATTTCGAGCTCAAACACTTTTCCATATTACAATTCTACAGAAGCATCATCTGTGTTATAACTCTCTATGTAATTTCTGTAACATCTTTTCCCTTCTTCTTATAATTTCGCATGACTATAATAAATTACGATAAAGCAATAAATTAAAATTTGAATTCTCCTTGAAAAGATATGGAATCAATTTAAACACAAATTATTTTATCAGCGAAAGTGAAAAAAATCCTTTCGTAACCATTCAACAAACAGAACCAGAATTATCCTGAACCAAATCTCGTGCACGGTCCATCGACCGGAAGCTGGTGAATGATTCAAGCCTCCATCTTCCGCCGGTCCAGTAATTGGTACTACTCCACGAGGACGGCTAATGTTGACATCTCATTCTCCGGTTCAAACTAGCTCCCATTTCTATTACAGACGTTCCAACTTAAAAATCTTCCTTTCCGACAGCGAAGCTTCGCAGAAGCTGGCCACCTCAAGCGTAAGTGTGTCCGCACACATTTGCACAGCAACTTCTCCGTGCCTTCTTGTTCTCCAGCTCATTTTCCTCTCTCTTTGCGTCGTCGCGTTACGACTTTATTTCTCCATACCTAACTTCGACTTCTTCTTTCGCTTTTGTTTCCGATTCTCTCACGTTTGTTTACTGGTAGACTACTTGTATCGTGGAACTACGATTTGTCCAGTGTATGCATAGCGTCTGTTCGTTTTACTTTGGTTTTAAATCTAATGTATATGTAGCCGAGGACGAAGATAAGTGGACAGATAACAAAAGTTGTAACATAGCGTCTGTTCGTTTTACTTTGGTTTTAAATCTAATGTATATATAGCCGAGGACGAAGATAAGTGGACAGATAACAAAAGTAGGTGTCCATGAAATTTCGTTAAGTGAGGCAAGTTTAGATAAAAATTTAGATATTAATTTCAATTATTTACTAAACAATGTGCGTACTATAAAAAATGTATGTACAGAACCTGACCGAATAATGTGTAAATATAATATAAAATATAAAAGCGGTTACTACGTGATTCCATGTGGAGAAAAGAATAAGAAAAAATATAGAATAAAATTGTTTCACTCTCGGCTTAGTTTCCGAGAAAATTCAGTTTGAAAATTTATCAAGTATACTAAAAACATGGCTAATCCTGGACTTTGGAATTAAACAAAATTATATAGGGTTCCACTAAAAGAAAATACCGATGATCGTGGAATTTGATAAAAAAATTACCTCGGTAAAAAATTTCTTACATATGCGTCTTGAGACAGCGTAACTTTCTTCTGAAAAGTTTTTCTATACATTAATTAATAAGTCAGATATTTTATGTGATCCCACTTAGCTGAATCACCCTGTACTGTAATAATCACGGATTGCCTTGAATTAATTCCCGCCAATCTCGAATCAATAACCGTTCAGTTTAGAGATCAGAAATATGGAATTCCTTTCTATTCTCATAAGAATCGTAACATCTGTAGGGGATGTCCTCGAGGGCCCCGTAAGAAATCGCTACGACTCCTGTGGAAAACTGAACGATAAACGTTCGCGTCGAAGTGGCGCGCTTCGCCGGTTTTAATATCGGCAATAGCGAAAACAAATATGGTCACCGGAAGAAATATGGAAATATTCCGGGGGAAAAGCATTCAGAAGCGAACATCAGCCATGACGAGATGGTAATATACCCTCGTGCATGATGCCCCTCTCTCGATTGCAAACAGTGGACGGTTTCGTGACAAAATGTGGACAAAGAAAGAGGATGGAAAATGGACAGAGAAAGCAGAAATGGAGGGGTAGCCTTTAGAAAATATTCAAACTGGAAAGGTGTTTTAGTTGGGGGACGAAAATTAAATTTGTCTGAATGGTTCTTGGAAATTTTTAAAGTACATTCTTCTGATTTTTGTTTGTTTGTTGCGTTTCATGGGGCATGTCTTGATTAATCGTTGAGGTAATGGAGTTTGGGAAGTTATGATGAAGTTGGAAAGGATTTTTTGGTACTTTAGATACCAAAAGAAAATCATTACCAAAAGAAAAAAGATTATTCTTTGCACCTTTTTCAAATTCTCTATAAAGATATACTGTTATTTCTTTCGTTATATTTTTAAAACTTCCCAATCTCTAACGACAATTAAATAAGTGTCCATCATGAATTAACAACCTCTATCTTCCAAGCAGTTAGAGGCCAATCAATCTCTCTAAATTAATTAATTGCAAACACACAAAAGACGAATTATCCATCTTTCCACCATTTTCCAAATACATTATCAATAAATTCTATTATCTCTTCTGTTACATTTTCTTAATTCGAACATCTAACATTAATTAACATCTTCTGGCTTCTAAATATCTAAAAACTAATCAATCTCCTAAAACTAATGAATTGCGAAGATCGATCTCTCCAAACTAATTAATTACCCCTTTCTAGACACATTACCGTAAAACCTCAAATTTCCAACTTCGTCTAATCCCGACCAAAATAAACCAAAATCACCGTGAAACTCTCAAACTATTTAAATTCACGGTATTAGCCGGCCAGTACGAATAGTTGAATTTTCAGTCTGCCTTTTAATTTGTATCGGCGGTGCGTGGCACGAATTTACGAATAAATTTACTGAAAAAGAAGTAGGGAGATTAAGTTTCGAGCAGAGTGGCGGTATTTTTCCCCGAGGGTGCTTCGAGGATTGTTTATAGAAAGGCACCAACGAAAGTCTCGCGCCGTGGAAAATGAAGTTTGAAGACCTCCACTTCTCTTCTTTTTTTCCTCTTTTTTTCGTCCCCTTCCTCTCTCTCTCTCTCTCTCTCTTTCTTTCATTTGATTTTCCAGCGAGACTGTTTCGGAGATTGTTTATGCGGGAACCACCGATGAAACTTGCACGCGTGTCGGGTATAAACGTTTAAACTTCTCTCAGCCACTACGTTCGGCATTTTAATTGAAATCAACCCCTTTCACGATTATAAATCCATACACGTGGAGAACTTCGGCTTTAAACGAGCGGATGCAGACTAAAAAATAATTTCGATAATGTAAAGCGTGTTATATTGACGAAGTTCTCATACGTACAAATTTTGTAACAAGTTTTCACCAATTTTTCTCGGTTTTCGAGTATGGTAGAACGTTCTACGTTTCATGTTCGATGTTGGGTATGCTTTATATTGTAATTTTGATGAGTTATGTAATTATATAACGAATGTATAGTACTTGTGTAACTACAGTGGCTACGAAAGTACTTGTACATACCTTTACTTTCCAATGAAGCTTTTTTATCGGGTTTCACAATCGTTTCACACGAGTATTAAATTTTTATAGTCATATGAAAAGTATTACGAAATGCTACGAAACTTAACCTGGTTGAACTTAATTAATTAGTTAATAAATGTTATAATAAATTCAATAGTGTACAGATACTTTCTATAGTCGTTATACATTTATCCATATGACAAACATTAAATATAAATATTCATACTGGATATTGAGATTTTTAGTATAATGGATAATGAACTATTTGAATCTATTTATGTTTTTTACGAAATATATACTTGCAAGAAATATTTTGTAATTTCTATGTATATTTTCGAATCAGTTTCAAACTTTACCAATATAATCATGATAATCGAGATATTAGCACAGTGCTAATGGAATTTAAAAATGTCTTATGTAACACGCACAAGATATTCACAAAAGGTCTACGAATATCGAAATAATTTTGTGAGCCAATGTATATTTATTAGAGTAATCCGAGATACGTAATTAATGTTAGGTATGCAAATATAATTTGTGTTTAATTAAAATAATCCGAGTCAGCAGATTTAATGCTTTAAGTCCTTTAATTACCGAGAATGTTACATCACTTAATTTCTCGACTTTCATCATAAATCTTCATATCCGTTAAATCTCTTGAATAATTAGTGTCGGATATGTAAGCATAATTAGTGTTTGATTAAAACGATTTGAGAAGACTTATTACTGAGAATGTTACATCATTTAATTTCTCCACTTGCATTACGAATCTTCAAATCAGTTACATCTCTCGAAATTTCACCCTTTCAAGAAAACTACACGCTACAACACACACGTCATCTTCGTGCAGTTGCGAAAAGCTCGCTTCCATCCTCATCAGAAGCTTTCTTTTGTCAACGCTTCGCACCTCAAAGATCTCTAAACATCCGTTCGAATATCTGCATCCTGTCTGATGTTGACCTTTGATCCCTCTGATGTTTGATGTAACAAGAACAAAAAAAAAAAAAAAAGCGAAAGGGAGTGAAAAAGAAAATGGAAATTCGTCGTCGACGGCGAATAAACGAAACGTCGCGAAATAAGAAAGAAAATGACAGCTGGGAAAGCTTCGAGATCGTCTGAAACTGCTTTGTCGATTACGATGTGCTGTCGATTTGGATTTAACAACCGTTACGCTGATGAGACGCATGAGAACACGCGTCGTCGTCGTCGTCGTCGTTGAAAGGACAATGAGGCACGGGAATTGTACAAAGGCATAAAGCCGGAGAGAAGCACGGCTAAAACACGCTTGAAACACGTCTGAATCGCGCGTGCTCCGCTGTCTGAAAAAAACGGAAAAGAGTCGAGCATCTATTTCCGGTGCTGGGACGTCCCAGCCGACCAGAGAAGGGGATGCGATCGTTATTACAGGTATGTGGCTAGTTTTGTCTTAGTTGTTACTGCATGAAGAGATTGAAATGCAAGAACCGAGAATGCTAGATTAATAACGAGCATCTGCGCGTTTTAGCCTTTCATTCTTAGAATGTATTTTAAGATCTGGCATATTAACTTGAAGAACAGATAAATCCGATTCTCTCAATATACACAATCCGTCATTTAAAAAAACAATGTGAAATCTTATTTTCATAAAAATCGATTATATATTTCCTTTTTGTAAATTTAACATTTCAACTCGACGAATAGATGAAGATAATTTTGTCAATACACATGACCTGGTTTTTAGAAACGAGATCAAATTGTATTTTAATGGAAATCAACCTAAGAAGCTTTCTTAAAATTTAGGATTTCAATCTTAACAATATAAATAAGGATTATTTCCTCAAATATGCACAATCTAATTTTGCAAAAATAATGTCAAATCCTGTCTCATTGAAAATCAATACAGAAAGTTACATATACCGATAGAATTCCATCATCCATCTGTTACTCGTTTAATTATAAGCTACATAATTAAAAAAAGTTGTATCAAAATACATAAATAGACGTCGTTCAACTCTATCGATATCCATTAAAGTGTCATCCAACGTTTATTCCCAGTTCAGGCACGCAGACCGTTTAAAAACTATCAAACTCCGTTCACAAGTCCTACCTACCACCTGTTCGAAACACGTTCATCGAACGAACAACTTTGAAACAACTCAACAGTTAGTTGGCGTGTTATATTCAGCCCCATTCCTCCGCTTTCCATCTTTTCAACTTTATCGTGGACTCGTGTTCCTTTCGTCGAAACCGTCCCCGCCATCTTCTTTTCCCACGTTTTCTTCTCGCGATCGAATGTCATCCTCTATTTCTCCGGGGACCCACTGTGTTTGTACTCTATTCAAGTGGATATTTTTATGCTTTGTTGGCCTCGTTCGATCGTGTTTAGAATTTCATGGCACGAAACGACGATTTATCATCGTGTCGCTACTGATCGATTCCAGATTACATTTTTTGGTCGATTTCTGTTTGATCTTACTGTTGGAGGTCTTTAAACGTTTGGAATGAGTTTTGTGAGAAGAATATGGTGATGATATGTGGATGAAAGAAGGGATTGCGTTATAGTTTGACGATTTTGTTAGTTTCGCAACGTACTGATGTTGTTAGAATAAACAACATATTTATTTTTCAATTTCAATTTGCCGCGCCTTAATCGCAAACATCGTAGTATCCAACTCTCGCTTTCGATCAAATGTGACTGAAAATAGGATAGTGAATTGCAGAGTGAAGATAATGAACCGCAGTGAACAAAAAGAAAATTGTGGAAAATAACAGAAATTTTTTTTAAACTGAATGATACAGTTAAGAGAAGCGATGAATAATCTAGAGAATAGCGCTAAAAAGGTTGAGGGAAAAAGAGGATGCTAATAGAGTTTCCTAAATTAAATAATATAGCTAAGAAAAAGTCGCGAGTAACGTAAAGAATATTGGGAGAAAAAAAGGAAGTGAAAGAGGAAAATATGCATAGGAAATGATTTTTAAATTGAGTATATGTGTATTATAGCTAATTTTATATAACAAAATAAAATTCACAAATAATATAACTTCGAAACGTCTAGTGTTAAAGCTGCATTGTCACGTTATATACAATGTAAATTATTGAAATTTGTCAAAAATCGTTTTAAGAAAGCAATAAATTAATAAAACGATCTTTCAATTTCTGAGAATTTGATCGGAGAAAGTTGAATGTTTCATTTCACTTACCGCGTTAGAATTGTTGTATCTTGTACAGTTGAATTTAGTCGAATTCTTAATTTAAATTTGTTCTTTAATGCTTAAGTCAATAATTTCTCGTTATCTGTTCTCTAATATCAATTAAAATTTGAATAGCTTTATATTAATATGCTGTGGAAAATACACAATTATTACGAGTTTTTCATAATACGTGTATAGTAATTACGAATATTTTTAAATATTTCCAATCAAAAAATGAAAAATTGAAAGGATGTAACATCTCCGAAAATACGGTCGTTTAAGGATCGAATTCCTCTGATAAATTCCTGTGGAAAACTTTAACCAACATATATCTCGACGCTAATATATATTTCTTAAATATCAACAAAGGTGTGTCGTTTGTCAGCAATTAAAGTCAACTATTTCATCAGAAAGAGCGCGCTTCAAAGTAGGTTATTTTTTATTTTTTAGAAATACCTAGACAGCGGAATGCTGTCGGCCATTTTATGAAATATTTTATGGAATATTGCTTCGTCGACAGGCATTCTAATTTTTACGCTCTCATTGTTTCACGACAACAGGAAAATATTGAAATATTTATCATTGTCGTAAACATAGATAATATAAATGTATGGGATGCCAAAAAAGTATTCTTCGTGGCTTTGCAAAGTGATTCTGCATCTTCGGATCGATGGGGATGTTTTAAAAATGTGGAGCACAAAATTCACCTTGAGTATTAATTTCGATGCAGAATCTTTTTATTTGCATCGTATGGTACTCATCACGAGGAACAAAAGTCTCGAAGGAGCCACGGAATGCAAATAACATCTTGGAAAAAGTTATTTTAACTTCCATTAATCTTCTTAAACTGATTTTATTTATTATATCGAGGTAATATATAAAAGACAAATAAACAACGATATAGTTGTAGCATAATATAATATCAATAGCATCAGCTCTCAAAACCGTGACAAATACTTTTTGGACACGCATTCTATCATCTGTAGATTTGAAGAAATGATTATTTCTTCTTCAATAGGTGAAATTATTTCAGAACTTGTGTTCGTAAGTATCTATATGTAAGTACTCTTGAGTACTTGCACAATAAGTAAAGTATCTGAGCAACAGATACTTTTCAAGCATCTCAAACCTGCTAAGTTGTTTCGGTGGTTTTCGACCCAATGCTTTACCCAGTGTTATTCTCCAATGTTTTTACCCAATGCTGAACCCAATGTTATTCTTCTAACGTTACGAAGTATATGGAGTTTGGACTAAATATGAAAGAAGTCTTATTCAAGCGCAAGATTTCTCGTTTCAATTTTATGTTAATGCATTCTCCAAAAATATTACAACTTCTTTATGTTTAAATTACATAATTGGAAATACAAAAATTGGAGAATCGTTGCAATGTTAATAGCAATAGTCAGCAACTGATCTTGTATTTTAAGAGCTCGTAGCTCGTCCAGACGATATTAGTTTTCTATCGATTGGATAATTTGATCGAATTTGTAACAGCCGAAAACAGCGTTCACACAATTCCTTGTCTTCGCTAAAGATCCTGATTACTTGCTTCGTTCGTTCGTCTATTCTGCCATTTGCAGTCAAACAAGATGGATGTAAATACATTTTTCGTTATGTTTTGATATTACGCTCGTAGAAAAAAGACCAACAAAAAACATTAGTCACAATCTATAAAAATATTTGTAAAAAATAGACATCAATGTGGTTTCTATCAGATGCTCATGATTAAATTAAGAAGAGATGAAATAACATTTTTTAACTATTTTCTTCTGTCAATATCTACTATTTAATGATCCATCGAAAAGAGTAGAGAGAGGTTTAACAAAATTAAAATTTTCTTTTAATGAGATACGTTTCCCCTCCATTCTATTTCTTTCGAATTTTTATTCTTCGCACGCGTATATTCTTCTATGTCATACAGCGCGCCTTTACTTTGCTAACATGATGACAAAATTCCGTATTTATTTCTGCCATTCTCCACGGTTCGTGTACACTCTCCTCTATAACTCTTCCATAAATATGATAAAAAAAAAAAAAAACGTATCGACCGATTCGGTTTTATTGTCCACTTTATACCACCGACAAAACCAAATGTCGAAAGCGAGCGAATCGGTGATCTCACCGAATGCACGGATAAGTAAATGTGCAATTACACAAATAAACAATTGAATCGACAAGTGAACGATTCGCCGTGGTATGAATTAGCTATTATAGTAACAGCCATTACACAATTCATTGAATCCACTAATTCGTATATATTGAGAGGTGAACGAGCGACGTGAAATATAGAAATGTGTGAACGTTGATAATTCGACAAAATTATTGATTTGTTCAAAAAAACCGTATCGTCCGGACGTAAAGCTGTAAAGCTGTAAGCTATCAAAGGCATCTAGTAGCAAGTGTAACAAAAATGAAGCTTCTCTAACAAACATGAAACATATAAGCATGTGAAAGAAAGCATAAATATATTTTTAAAAAACGTTGACACTCACCCGTGTCCGTGCTTCCAGGTAGAAGAATGGCATCGTCACGAAACCAGGAGGTGACTGTCAGATGTTCCTTCACGTCTTCTCTTGCCGTGCAAGATAAAACCGCGTTGCATCCCTCCACCACCGGAGACCTGTTCACCCTTACATCATACCCAGGTACTGTCAACACTGAAATTCGAGCACAAACTCCAAATTAGAACTATTAAGCAATAGCAGAACTATTAAGAAAAAATTTAAAGACGGTGCAGAATTAACGTTTGATTAAATTACCGTCGATATTAACCCTTTCGCTTCGGCAGTTCAGTCCGTTGAAGTACTGTCACTGAACGGAAACGCACGCTAGAAATACGCACAGTGTGCGTGGTTGCTGTATATATGTTTTCCTAAGTCTTAAATAACAATAATTCTTGTAAGAACCGTATATGAAATATCGTTTCACTGTCAATGGATTTAATAGATTTTTTAGCATGAAACAGTATACGATCATTTGGATGTTTGAAATATATCGCGTGAAACGTTTTGATGTTGCTTCAACAATGAGCACTTTAAGAAGTGATTAATTCAATATGTCAATAAATCAACAGAAGATGTTCTGCCGATAACGAAAAAATATATTATTGACTACAGATAGCACTTGTATATGTATCATTTGAATGTCGGATATATGGGGTGCCGGACCCAGGAGTCATCGCGTGGTCGCCGTCTATAAGCGGCGCTCGAAGCGAAAGGGTTAAAATTCGAACAGAAGCTGCAAATTAGAACTAGTAAGCTGTTCCTAGTGAAATTGAAGACAAATTTTAAGACAACGCAGAATTAATATTTTACTGAATTGCGTATGATTCGTTTCTTCCAATGTAACTTCACGTTTTCGAACGACTGATACTCGTATTTTCCAGCAACGAGTCGAAACGAACAATTATTAATACAAACTTGATAACCAGACTTGACAAAGCGTAATTATCCAATGCTTCATTAAACTTTCCTTTTTCTCCATCTCTCCTTCGTCTTTTTCTGAACGTTTCGCTTTACGTTTAAAAAGTTTCATCCGTTAAGGAAAAGGATGGAAAAAATGTTGCTGCAGATGTTTGCGCTGCTGTTTGCGTGGAGTAAGCGGAGATGAAAGGTAAGTTTGACAAGTTTGGGGTTGTAGATTCCTCATTCTTTAGGAATCGGAGACTTCGAAACTGAGTTTATGGTAAGGGGTGAGTTATCGATTTGTTTTCGAGCGCGTTTTGTCGGGATTCTCTTGAGTGGATTAAAGTTACGCGAACTCGTAAAGGTCTTTGCTTTTCGAAGGCACAGATTTTTGTCTGTTTCTTTGTACGTCTCGAAGTTTCAAATCCAATCGCGAAGTTGTTTTGTACGATGGGTAGTAAATTTCTGATTGATAATTAATGCTTTAAACAATACTTTAAAATAAAGTTTTATCTCTAATTTGTATATTTCAAATAATATCTTTCAAATGTTAGTCGAACATTAGTTATTTCAAATCATACTTCATATCTTTCATCTGTTATTGATAAATTTAATATTACGTACATTATTATAAGATTATCTAACAAGACTTTGCGTTTGAACCTTTCTAATCATATTCCAGTAATATTCTCTATTTTTTTTGAGTTACAACAGCAATCTCCTATAATAGCCAAATATGATCTTCTGCTTGTAAAAGACATTTTCTAATAAAATATCGCGATTTATTTTTATCCAACGTTACAATGTAGCCATATTAAAATAAATACCAATATTCTTCAATCAAAACTCATCTCAGCGATGCTCGAAAAATACTTCGATCCACAGCTGAAGTCAGTTTTGAGATTTACGAGAATGTAGAGAAGTAATCTATTGCAAGGATCAATTCTCATAAAACTATCGTAAATTATTACCCTGAAACAAAATAGAACAATCAAGTACGCTTGTCGTTCTATCCACACGATGCAAAAGAAAGAATCGCGACAGTCGTTTTCGCCCATCCGCTATTTACATAAATCCCCTTCCGGACGAGGATTTTTCACAGAGCTCCACGTTGTTTACCGACACGTTTCGTTCGAATACCGATGCAGGAGCTATAAATCACGCGGATGGACGTGACATCCGTTTCCGACTCGACACGGAAAATTCTCAGAGTAAAAATCGACGAAACATCCCGGGAAGACGTTACCACCCCCGCAACGCCATTACGCTCGCGATTCCACTGTTAAATCGATAAAGTAGTGGATCGAAATCTTTCATTCCCGTGTTCCAATCTCCTTTCGCTACAATCGTTTACACGATAAAGTTGCTTGAGTGAATTTATCGAGTGTTATGTATCGAGATAAGATAAAATCGTTCATGGAAGTATTTCTGGAGTTTTATTAATTAGAACTGCAGCGAGACTCGATCATCACGGCTATATTGATAAAATTTGAAAGGAATTCAAAAATATACAGTGATCCGTATTAATTTAATTTAACTCGCATATTCCATACAGTTTAAAAATTATTTAGCTTATTATTTTTTATTTAGAAAAAGTATGTACATTGGGCAAGTAAAATATTTGTCCCATTATTTGTATTAATATATTAAGGACTGATTGATTAAGTCATTGACCGAAGACGATTTTCATTCTTTTTTATGCAGTAACTGGAGTAAAGTTTATTTCATGGTGTATCGTCAATAATGCGTTAATTATCAGACACAAACTTATACAATAATAATTTTGCGCACACCATGGTGCCGGAATATTAATGCGAGCCTTTGTACATAGAAGCCACAGGATACATATTTAGTGGACTTGTATATTTCGAAAAGATCATATATCGCTATGTATACCGACGATAATAATTTCGATTAAATCATATGAAATCATTTTAGAGTTCTCCGGTTTAATCTGTATTTAATATATAATAATAATATTAGTGACATTTATCTTATAGCTTGAGGTGATAAATTAAAGGAGACAAATTAAATCCAACCAATCTGAAATTAAATAGCCTGATTTGAATTCTATACATTAAATTATATCACTCGACGATACCAGCTAAAGGTTAATTATCATCCAACTTCCAGTTACGTGAAATCATTGAACAACAAATGATTCTCGATTATTACCATTTCCACGTTCACGGACTCGTTGGGGTTTCCTCGGCGAAAAGAAAGGAGGACGTTTGTCGAGGTAAATTCCGTAGCGGAGATAAGATTAGCGTCGCATCCGGAAATTCGTTTTCAGCTCCAGCAGTTCCGTCGCCGCTCCATTTATTCCCAGATCTGACAGGTAGCTACGATATTGCTCTTAATAGCACTGTCAGCCTGGGCGTCACGCTGTTACGCGTCTCATTTCGGAGGCACAATTTAAGTATTAAACGTAACGCGTTTAAGTCACTCCTTCCCTGCTTCTGACATTCGAAAATTTTGCAATAACTCGGCTGCTCTCTTTTCCTCGCTTTCCATCCAAGGAAAACGCTGTTGCACGACAGTGAACAACGTCGTTTAAACGAATTAGATTCAGTTCATAGTGTTAACTCAATACGTCCGGACAAGGCACTTGTCTGTCAACTGCATGTCAATTTCAGTTCTACGTTTAACATAATGTTATTTCGATTCGAAATTTTACTAGGCTTCCTCTTCTTCCTTTATGGTTGGTGGACGTTCGGAATTAATTGATAATTACACTCTTACAATAAGTTACAAATTGGACAGTGTTTGGTGTTATTTTGTATTTAGATTTTATTAGATCTTGTATTTAGATTTATTAGTTTTCCTTTTTAACTATGGCATATATTTGGGATAAATTGAAATTTCAAGTTGAGTAGTATTTTGTGTCCTTTCCCATTTGTGCGTTTTTTGTTGCTATATATGGAACACGGAGAAAGAAAATTCGGCGAAACATCGGCGACATTTAAATAAAACTACTGACAGTCCCATCGTTCGTCTTTACGAAATGTTAAAAAAGAAGAAAGTGTCTATCACAGAAAAGTTTGGTAGCACGAGAGTGGACAGAAAACGGTGGAAAAAAAGGAAATTCGAGGAAGTGTCCAATTGCATTTTGGAGATATGAAAAATGTGGAAAGTAGAGTGTGTCGTAAAAAAATTTGAAACCGAAGAAGCTAGAAAATGTTGGATATAAAAGAAGAAAGTTCGAGGAAATATCGAGTCAATTACTTGCTGGTGTCGTAAAAAAAATTAAGGAAATATCCAGAGACAGAATGTCTCATAGAAAGATTTAGTGGAACGGAAGGAGCTAGAAAATATTCGAATATAAAAGAAGAAAATTCGAGGAAACGTCGAGTCGATTGCTTTTTGGAGACGTGAAAAATTAGGAAGCCACTTGGAGAACGCCCCGTGACTGGAGCTGGCAAATACCTGGATAACGATCAAATTCCGTCGAAGGGGAGGAAAACGAAACGAAACGTGCAAACGAGGCCAATATGCGCAGATCTCCAGCGAACCGAGCAACGATATTTCCCGTGGATTCGCAGCCAACCCCAGGATTAAGTTTCTTTTCGATTCACGTTCCCTCGATATCGTGGCCCAAGCTGCAACGCCTCGATTTCTCTCGGTTAGATTGACGTAATCTGTTGAGGACAGACGGATCATCCGCTGAATCTTCAATTGGAAACATTGTCAAATATTTTTGTTAACTTCTTTATGTAGATACTGTATCGTTGAAATTATTATTACTCATTCGATGGTGTTTGACGTAATTATAAGGATAATTCTTTGATATAATTGAAGACGAGAAATTGTTGTTTATTTTCGATGATGTCTTTCTTTCTGATATTTTATCGTTCAAGTCGTTCAATTACGTATTGAATTATTTTATTGTTCAAATTATTGGGTTTTTGTTTCGTTATAAACTTTTGGATACCAAGTTGAACATGAGATTCTATTGTCGATGACAAACGAAAGACAAATTTCTCTACAACTCCAAAGACAGTCTTAGAAAGATTAAACACTAAATTAGTGCAAGCCCTGTTAGAAAATTAGCCAATTAATGCACCGATCCTTTATCAGTCACTCTTTAAAAACGAAACTTATAACAACAAACAATAATATTACAACACGATATTACAAAATTTATACAACAAACAAAAATATTAAACAGTCTCAGAATTGTCCAAATTAATTTCCAAATCTGACCCACCAATTTATATTTGTAATTGCCAAATTATACTGTTAAATACATATGAATGATTATAAATCTACAGTCTCGTCCTATAAACTCCAGATTAATGAAACTGTAATGGAAATCTCAATGACACCGAGCAAATTTCAAGATCTTTTTCCTTTCTGAAAGACAAGATATTACATAACAAAGTCTAATGTGATTCCGTGATCCAGTGAGAAATAGTAATAACCGAGAATTATTTGTTATTCACTGATTTCACGTAACTGTAAGTTAGATAATTAACCTTTTTAATGCGATTGACGCGACGTTAAAAATCTCTTAAAAAAAAAGAAGAAAAACAGAGGAAAGGAGAAACAAAAAATTCCAAAAAACGACGAACCAAAATAAAAATCATTTCTTGATTCATCTCAGGATCAATTAATGATCCATTCGTTCTCGGTGCACGATGTTTCGCAGTCGCTGTCGGAGGTCATCATCGGAAGTGGCGCGGCACGAGCGCTTTCCGGGATGCCCTTACGAGAAACTCGCGCCAAGTTGGCCGGAGAGAAAAAGAAAAGCACGTAGAAGGAAACAGAGGGAGAAAGAGAAGAGAAACGGCTCCCCTTTTTTCTCCAGACAATGCAGCTCTTCTCGGGAACAAGTCCTTTGGCGGACGACGAGGGTCGAGCCGATGTCATTTCAGATAAATTCCTCATCGCTTTTCAGCCGGGTCCAGGCCTCACCTCTGTATCTCTGCCCTTTCATTCCAGCGATACCGTGCATCGAGAAGAGAGCAAGGAACACGTGGAAATCAGCTTGCATCCCTCCTCTTTAATCGTATGTTCTTCTTGCGGTTAGTTTGATTTTTCCAGGTGCCATGAGTATTTTTCTCGTTTCTCTCAATTTCATGCAACGGTATTTCTTTTCTAGCTTTGTGATTGACGTTTATGATTAATGGTACGATTGGTGTTTGGTGGTTTGAAGAGGTTGTTTTGGAAACTTGAAAAATTGGTTGCACTTGTTCGTTGCGAGAGCAAGCAACTGAGAAATTCTTTACTTGCACCTAATGCAGCGATTATGTCAAATTATTTATTTTCTTGTACTTTTCGTGATGGATAATACGGTTGATGTTTGTTCGGCTTATAAAAGATTGTTTTAGAAAATAAGGATTTTTGTTTGGGAATTTTGTTTGGGGGAAGTCGAATTCTATCTTTCCATTATAATCGAATATTTTATTTTATTTAAGTTTGCTAGAGAGATCATATAAAACTACTTTTCGTTTCTACAAAATTTTAATTTAATAGTATAAGAAAAATGATATAACAACAGTGCTGCATCTTATAATAAAATGCAAAAATAATCTGTTCATAAACATTAAAATCCTATTAATAGGAGGGAGAAGAAAGAATTTAAGAATTTTATATCAGAACCCAAGAAGAAAACAAGAACAAAACGAATTTTTTCCTTAAATTAGCTGAAAATTAATTCTCATCGAAATATAATATCTGTATATCCTACAATTCAAAAGAAAACAATATTCCTTGAACTAAAAACTCGCTTTAAAAATCTATCTTTTTTAAACTAGCTTCTAAACAAATTCTTAATTAATTAAACTACGCTTAGAAATACTCCCTGGCCGTTATATCTCAAGAATTTCACCAAAAACGATCAATTTTCCTTTCACTCGCTACAGAAGCGACAAAATTAATAATATCCGTACACGAGAACCTGCAACTCCTCCCCTAAACTTTGTCTCATATTGTCCGCTATCCTTCCATCTGATGAGGCAGCGATAATTAACGCGCGCAGCAGTTTCTCTTATCCGGAACCGCGGCACGAAACGCAAACTGCTCGAATTGCAGGCGAATAGCTCGGCGAATATATCCCAGTGTCCCCTTCACGACCAATTAACCGTTTCATTCGCGGTATCCGCGTCGGATCTGGCCTGTAGAAGACGCTGCAACGTCCTCAAGTACGTCTGTCTCTATCTTGAAGCGCGACACAGACGTACGAACCGGAAACGGGACGGACATGGTACATGTTGAGGTTGAAAAGGCGCAGAGTTGAAAAGCCTGGGCTTGAAAAACGGAAGGAGAAAGACACGAGAAATACAGAGGACCAGGCCTAACGTCCAAGCATCGTGAGGCAACCCTTCTGCCCACCCTTTTACCACCCCTGTTTCTACAGCGGAAACGTGGAAAGAAACAGAGAAAAGGGTAGGTAGATTGAATGAAGATGGCGAGTCCTCTCTGATATTATCGAGACAAGAAACGAAAACGCTACTTTCACAAACTAAAAAGCTAGCAAGAGAGAGAGAGAGAGAGAGAGAGAGAGAAAGAGAAAGAAAAAGAGTAGAGTTTAACCAGAGAGAGGGAATCGAAATGGGGATGAAACGCGGAAGAGCAGAGGTGGGGATGAAATCTTGCTGAATGCCGGGTCACTCGTTTAAATAATTAAACGCGTAATTACCGCCGGCTGGAACACATTTTAATGAACGGTGCCTTTTCCAGGAAGCTCTGCCCCGTCTCTGTCTGCCTAAGCTAAACCTTCCTCTCCTGTGTTTTTCTGCCGGGCTGCAAGAAGTCGGGGAAACTGTGCGTGGGTCTAGGAGACTCTCTTACGTAAAAGGAAGTTGCCAGACTTTTTTGGCAGGTTTCCCTAAGTCATAAGTTTTGCGTAAATCTACGCGAAGGTTAGGTTTCGCCGAGAAGCCTGGTGAAAGGGTGATGCCGAGCGAAACAGAGTGGTTGATAACGAGCCACTTCTTTCCGAAATCCTCTTTGGCAATCTGCTTTTAAAGGGTGGATTTATTACGAAACGCTGAAGGTTCGAACGGTCCAAGACGTTCGAAAGATTATCGAAGATTTCGATTCGACGGCAGCTTGTTAACGACGAAGTTCGTAGAAAGTCCGATGTAACGAGGTTTAATTAACGCCGCGTCTCATAGATCTGGCTTCTATGATCGTTTGCGTTCAACGTCTTTTCCGCTGCCCCCTTGTCGCGTCTTCTCTTCCGTCTTTTTCCCTTCGTTCTCCTTTTTTATCTTGCTAGGCGGTAATTACGTTTAAGAAGAGAGGAAAGTCGCGTCGTTTATTAGTCGGCAGACTTGTTACCACCGGAAAACGTTGAGTTTTCACGGTGGGACGAGGGAACAGGGTGGGAGGACTTTGAGAGTAAATTTGGCGGAAATTCTTGGCGAATTCATGATAATTCGATTGTTATTGTTGCATCTTTCATGGGATTAAGCAGCACTCAATAGCGTTTAATTGGAAGTTCTACTTTGAGATGAGTTGGAGAAGTTTGTACTTTGTGCTAATTTAGAGAATAGTAGATATCTTTAAGAACTAATTTTTTTTTCTTTTTTGAACGGATGTTATTTATGTTCATTTTTTAAATGCTTTAGATACTTACGTTAGTATAGTTGATCAACGTAAACGAATTTGTATATTTTTATATACTTTTTAAAAGTATTTTTATTGACAGATAGGCATATTTTTAAAAATGATGTTCCTCGTTAAAAGGTTTAAATACTGATATTTGGGATGCCGTCTATATTTGTTTGATTTTATGTTTAAACTTAAAATATAATTTCTTAAATGCCATCTTCAATAGATGATCAAATGTTGCATTGACCAATTCCATAAAGTGAACAGTACAGAAAAATAATGACACTACAAACACTGTTTCTTAAATTTACCTTGCAATTTATCATTATTTGTATCATCTTCTTGCATCATATTTATATCTCTTCTCATCCTATATCATCGTCTAAATGAACTCATGTAACTATACATAAATTTATATTTCTTTCTCTCTTTCTTGAGAGTTGAATATTAATCGTGTAGGTATTTATGTAACGAAATAAAAAAATTAATAATTGGAATTAATAAATCTGTCTCAGTTTTCCTTAGCGAATAATTCTAGTCTAAACAGCTAAATCCTCGAAACGACATCGCGAAACGAGACGAAACTCATGGGATATTAATCGAAGACACGATCAAAGTAAACTCTTCTATTCTCGTTCTTCGATTTAATAAACAACATCAATGGAAAACAGCCGGAACACGTGCAAGTCGGACGATTCATGTTCGAGAACTCTCCGCGAAGTGACCGATTTGCGAACGAAGGATGAAGCTAAAAAAGGGGAAATCGTATGGTCGGAATCGTAGGATTTGACTTTCGAATTCTTCTTCAGTTTATTCCCTTTTTTTTCCTCTACCAACTGGTCAAATTGGCTGGCCCGTATACGCTCGCGTTTCCTGTCAGAGAACTTTCTCGCAGTTCCCCAGACGGGGATGTCTCGACGTAAAGCAGAAAGAAGAATTTTCTGTTGCCGCTGACGGCCGCGACTTACGAACTTCCCCAGACGAAAAACCGACCAATCGATACACGCTCCTCCACCTTCGTCTCGAGAACTTGGCCGAATTTACTGTCATTACGTCTCTCCTTCGAAAATTTATTTGTCTACTTGGTAATTGACAAGCATTAAACCTTTATTACGAAAAAAGAACACAGTAGTTATAATTGTACGTATGTTGTATATACATATGTATACGTAGAAAAGAAAAATTAACTAGAGTGCAGATTTTTATATTTGTGTATTTATAGGAAATTTGAAGGTGTAAAAATACATTCAATATATATAGCGTGCAAGAATGTATATACAGGGTTAGTAACTGGTGGTACAAGCGGAAAGGGGGTGATTTTACGCGAAAAAAGAAGTCGAAAATATAGAATAAAAATTTTTTGTTTCAGGCTTTGTTTTCGAGAAAATCGACTTTGAATTTTCGCTCGGTACGCGTGTACTTTATTACGATCGAATACGTTATCACAATCGAATACGTTAGAAAGTGTTCATAGAAATTTGATTAGAAGAGCAGAAGTATGTGTTCGGCAGAATTGGCAACATTTTCAGCAATTTTTTTAATAATAAACTTTATAATTACTTCATATTATTTCATTATGTATTCCTAATTTTCCTTTACGGCAAATACAAACTTAAACTACGATAATATCCATCGAGACAACGATCTACAGTGAGATCCGTTATAACGAGACGTGATAAAGTGCACCCGTACCGAGCGAAAATTCAAAGTCGATTTTCTCGAAAACAAGGCCTCAAACGAAAAATTTTTATTCTATATTTTCGACTTCTTTTTTCGCGTAGAATCACCCCCTTTCCGTTTGTACCACCAGTTACCAACCACCCTGTATATAACATTAATATATAATATATAACATATAGTATGTAAAGTAAATAAAATATTCAAAATAGAATATTCATTATAATATTTAGTACATGAAACTTCTATTTAGATTCATAAAAATATAAAACTGTATAAAAATCCGCAGTCTAATGATAACTGATTAAGAATTAAATAATACAGAGTTGGTTGTCTGAATTTATAGGAAGAATTAGAGAAGGATTTGAAACGGTTAAAAATTTAATTTACATAATTGCATAATTGCATATCTAATGATGAGGTCGCTAAATTTAAGATCACTTATTAGGAAATCAACACGAAGACCGGATTATTGTGTGAGGAACGCGAACAAGAGGACTGCCAACGAGGTTGATATTTTTGAATAAAAAAAAAAAGAATGTCAACGACCTTTCTCCAATATACTTGCTTCTTCAAATTACTTTCTTTATATTTGTCGGTTTTAAGTTAAAGCGATCGTAAATTTTATTCGTAAGTATTAGGAAAAGGGGAATCTAGTTCGAGTTAGTTTTCATTCTAAGATTTTAATTTAGGTTGAGAAAATTTGGGAGCTTCTTGCTCTTCCTTTTTTAAGTTAGGGTATTATTTTTTCTTTATTTTTTTTTTATCGAACACTAAATTCGAGGGAGAATCCTATTCATAAATATTAGGCTGTCACATAAGAAAGAACTTTTTCAAGGCAAGTATTCGTAAAATTACGTATTTAAAAATGCTTATATATCATAATTTCAAAAAATGTCTGGAAAATTAATATAAGTAACTTATAAAAAGCAAAAATCACGTACATCCACTATATTATATTGACCCAATGTTCCAAATGAAAAAACCTTCATCAACGTTAATTTTCTTTTCTCCTAATCAAACAGAAATCCAGCTAAAAATGGGCTAAAAGTAGAGAGAGGACTCGTCTATGTGAAAGTAAAACAGTGTGTCGACGAGATCGCATTAAAAAAGCAACGGAACGAATCGAAGGCAAGTTAAATGAAAGGATTCGAAATTTTCTTCTAATTTCGGTTGCACAGTGTACACGTGCTATCCACGGCAGGCGAAAGCACGTAGCTTGCTATACGCGTTGGTCGGCATAAAATCAGCCATTTAAATGGTGGCTCACGTAAAGCTCATGGTACCGGACCAACCTTTGTCCCATGTTCTCCCGAACGACGTTGCCCAGACGTTTCTCCTGTCTTCTTCCTCTTTCGCTTCTTTTTTCCTATTTCCATCTTTCCTCTGGCCTCTTTCCTTCTCTGTCTAGTCGTTTGTTCAAATCGAACTTGCTTCGATACAATTTAACGGCTTTCATTGGCGTTTTCCCTCCGGTATTTACTCGGCGATGTCTCGGTGAAAACGCGGGCCGCGTTTCCGGCATAATGGGATCTTCAGCAACTTTCCGCCGTTTCCGGCGACCAGTCACGTTCCAAAGGCGACGTTCTCTACTGTAATTGACGTTTATTGTGCTCACGCAACGCGCTGTGGAAACGTATCGATGGGTACAAGACCTCCTTTTAGTGCTCTTTTCACGATTTATGTTTTAGGTTCTGTAGCTTGCAGAATGAAAGATAACACCAGCTACCTTTGTGCAGTTCCCTTCTAAATAATTTCTCTTAACAATTTCTAAATAATGAATATACGATTACAATTTTTGACGTGTATTCGTCGTTTGCACCTTACAGCTGAATGTAAGACGACACGCAATACTTTTGTGCAGTTTCCTTTTCGAAAATTATAAGGCTCTGTCTTGTCTGGACAGGGAATTATTATTTTTAGCGTTTCTCTTTTAAGTTTCAGCATTTGTCATTCGAAGAATGGAAGACGAGATGGGGTATTTTTGTAAATTCCTTTTCCTTTTCAAAAATTCACTAGTCTCTATTCTGTATAGTGGATATTCGATTATTATTTTCAGTGTTCTTTTTCATCGTTTGCTCTTCAGTTTTGTAGATTGAACAATATAAGAGGAACGAAGGGTCTTTGTGCAATTTTGTTTGCAAATTATTACTTCTTATTATTGATAGTACAAGATTTACTGTTCACTATTCTTCATTGTAGATATTCTCAGTAGCATTCGACTATTATTTTTAGTGATAGTTTCATCGTTTGCTTTGTAGTTTAACTGCTTGCAGAACAGAATAATTATATATAGCAAGAATAATTTATTGTTACACGATTTTGTCGTCAAGTCATTTTGTCCTATTCTGAATCCTACACTGGACTGTTTAATTGTTTTTAATATTTCTTTTATATAGCGTTTAGTCCTTAATTTAGTATTAGGTGGTCCGAAAAGTTTCTTTCGTTTTATAAGGAAACAATAGACGCACAATGTTTTTTGTTTTATATTAGTTTATTGTTTGTTGAATATTAGTTTATTGAAATTGTTGTTCATCTATTATCACCTTATGAAACGAAAGAAACTTTTGGGACAACCTAATAGCTTGAAGGATATATAAAAAGCAGAGTATTTCCATACAATATCCTTTTATTTATTTATTATTTGCTATTCCAATGATATTTTTTTACTTCATATTTCCAAGAAACATATGGAAGATATAACATACAAGACTCGAATAAATCACCATCTACAGAGAGAGAGCGAAGAAATTTTTAATAGTAAATTTCAAGTTAAAGTCGCGATTATTATTTTCTCAATATATCGTGTATATGTGTACCGTTTCTATACAGCAGCCTGCGTGAACATTCCCCTTCCGATGCTGGGACATCAGGAGAAAAAAACATAGTAATTAATGAGCACCGCACTGGAACACGATAATGAGACTTCTGTCCATAAATGCAGAAATACGGATAGAGATTTTCCCTCGCGATATTTTCCGCTATTTTTATGTTATTAACACGTTGCCCTTTACTCGGCCACCCCGCAGAACTGAATAAAACGCGACGCGACCAGAATCTTTTAATTATTCGTTAAGCTCCTTATTTGTTGCCATTTCAACCGACTAAAAAATATGCCATAGCTTCGATTCAGCTTCATTAGTATTAATTGGAATGAAACTATAGACGAATGCATGCAATTTAGTATATTTATATTTGTTGTATATTTATTTAAATTTCATTTGAGCGTTAGATTTTGTTATTGGCTACAACTTTTAATTGTATATGGGATCGTTCGTTCCTTTATATTATATACATTGTCCATATATCTTAACATTTTTACTGTATTACTAAAAATTATATTTCGTCTTTATACTCGTCGTTTGTTCCGGTATTAAGTCATTGCACTGGTTTTATGAGACAATCTGACGACCATAAGCGAAAAATATGATGAGTCACATCTTATGGAAGAGTAATCTCGAAATGTAATTCGCATTTGATTTCTAGATTAAATATGTGCTCTTGTTCTCCTCTTGTACGTTTAAAAAAGATCAAATTAGCATTAAAGATTTATACATGTATAAATTGTTAATATTTATTTATCACCGCACATATATATCTGTACATTTACATATTTATGAATATAATATCATTCACATTGGTCATTCACATATTATTATGTTAAACTGACATAAGAACCGAACAAACATTATTCGTTTCTCAAGAAATATATTGTGAATTTATCACCTATTTTCAAAAGATCTGTATCGACTATTTCATGTTAATCAAATACTTCATTTTAGCTATCGAGCGACGTAAAATTGAAAAAATCAATAAAAGCGCACTCGTCATATTTCTCCTGTCTGGGGTCTTCATTTATGAACTGAATGTCACATTACAAGTTAGAAATTCGATCAACCGACTCTCTAAATTTTACCAAAAGTATAACAAACTCACCAGCACGAAGAGTAACTTCCCTGGAAAGCACCGTTCCAACGGAACTGGTTGCACGACACCTGTACCTAGCGTTGTGCACTTCCGCTCGAAAGTCCTGCGCCAGAAATGGCGGAAAGTAGAGGGTGCCGTTCCCGAGCAGCTGTCTGAAACAATGGAAAAAGAATGAAAGAGGAAGAAAAAAAAAGGAGAGAGAAAGGAAGAAGCTAGAATTCTAACGTCTTCGCCCAGGTTCCATTACTGGCGTTACCATTTCGCGATATAAATTCGCCCATTTTTAGCTTCCTTTTACCATTCTGCCTTTTTACCACCGACACTCTCACGAGCAAATGCCTTTTATTAATTCGCCCAGGAAAGCTTTTAAAATTGCAGAAGAAAATACGTGGTTCGAGAATAATTGAAATATGCGAATAAACGAGAGAAATTCTAATGTTGCATTGAATAGAGTGTGTTTCAGATTAAATTATAACGAATTAAATGGTACTATTTAGAATGTTGCGTTGATTCTTTATAATTCATGTGTACAATGTTTTTTCGTTTAATTATTCAGTCATTTGGTTTGCGAGATTCAGAGAAATTATTTAAAAGTTTCATTTTTTAATACCGTTTAAAACATTTTTTTGCATCCTTTCTACGACTTTCTTGTATCCTAAGAATTTTTATACAGCGTAATGAAATTAAATTATGAAAGTATATTAAATTCTAGAAAATCTGATGGTATTATTTAGAGTTTTATGTTGATTCTTTCCGGTTTTAAGAATTTGCCACGTTTTTAGAATATTCAATTTTTCGAGTTCCAATCCCAAATTTTATTTCACTCGATTATATTATCAAAAATAGTTATCTTTTACCTGATATGTTTATCTTCCGTACATAAACCAATAAAATCTTTCCGTAATTAATTACACTAGGTAAATGGTTACAATGCAAATACAATATACAAATGATAAGATTAAGTTTCAGCTTCAATAACAACGAAGTATCAACTTGAAATCTAGTATTACCAAAATCTATGAATAAACGCTGTATAAATTGAATTTTTATTCCCCTCTGACCCTATGTTCCCTTCTAATCTGTTCCATTTAGAGACATTTTGTCAAGACTCGCTAAGCATGTGCACAAATCGCGCTCGCGTCGATTAAAATTTTAATTTCTTCTTCTTCCAGTAACGAAAAAGTCGTTCTGCAGACGCATCGTGAAAAGCGCGCACGTCCATATAAACGAATGTTCTTCCCGTAAGCGATAAATTGTCGCTAATGTATGTGCATAACATAAAAGCCGAGTCTCTTTCGAGCGGCAATAGAAAACGTTTCGTAGGTCGATCAACGAATCGAGTTAACCGCAAACGAGATGAAACATTCAGGATTCGCGTCATAATAGCATAGCTAAAAATGGCCAAAAAGGTCTAACTGTGTCGGGATATCGATTCTTCGAGAGGTCAAACTAGCAGCTAGTTTCTGTTCGTCTCGTCACACGTGGGATCATCACGAAGCTTTTCAGTTCTTTGAAGGAATTCAGGATTTCAAAATTGAAATTAATTTGGATTGACGGGGATATTTAGTTAGATATTCGCATATTACACTTTGATTACTATTATTACGAAGATCTATCTTCGGTAAAATATTTGATAATCTTCGAAAATATTATGGCAAACTAGAATTATAACAAATATGTCTTTCGTTTTCAGTATAAATATGATATCGCCACAATGAAATCTTCCGATTTTTAAGAGTTGAAAAATTAGAAAATTCCAAAATTGGAAACTCCTCTATGCATCGAAATTCTTCTCTTCGTGTGAAACGAAATTTTCCTTTGTACAGCAAAAATCTTCATTCTTTATGATATACGTATAATATCTTCATAATGAAACGTTTCAAGCAATTTTTAAATACCGATGCATCGTAAAAATTGTAACATAATGCAGTATGATGCATGAAATTATTCCAAAATCTAGTCACAGCGAGGACCTTCATTTTTTACGCTGCAAATATAATGCTCTCAAAATAGATCCTTTCAACATTCAATTCTTAAAGATTGGAATATTGTAAAAATTGTAATATATTAAGATGCAAAATATTACTCCAAAGTATCAACATAACAAATACCTTCATTTACTATGCTACAAACAAGATACTCCTAAAATAGGAAAATAATTTTTCTCAAAACGAGAGAAATTATAATGTTGCATTGAATAGAGTGTGTTTCAGATTAAATTATAACGAATTAAATGGTACTATTTAGAGTGTTGCGTTGATTCTTCTCAACACGTTATTCACAATTTGTGTTTAACACAATTTTTCTCAACACGTTAAAGATAATATTGTTTCTTGTTAGATGTCCGAGTATACGTTGTCTTATGCTACCTGCGTTATTAGAAACCGTTCTGTATTCACTGCGTAATTACACGCGTTCGTGTACGCCCGTACAATGCGGTTACGTTCCAGGTTATGATAGCCGGCTGACAAAGCTTTCGGCTATACTACTTGTTTAACTACACACCGAACCATACTACTTAATCGCTTACGTAACCTACTTGTACTGATTACTTACACAATCGGGTAACAGTTGTTTGATAAAACACGTTACTGTTGCCGTTGTCTGATTAGATATTGTGTCGGACAATATTTACACCTATTCTACTTGTCTAGTTTAATGCAACCGTATGCTATTGAACTCGATCGTTTGTTTTAATCTTCTGACCAGTTTCGCTTTAAATTTGTTTAACAAATTCTATTGATCGGCTATTATCTACTCTGATCGATTTTCTACTCAGAGAAGGTTAGTGTTCTACCTGTATTATGTTTACTGCATATTGGAGGATAGTAGAATGACTCTATTTACTGACCTATTCTACTGCAGCATTCTGTAGAACTCTATTTTACTTGTTTGACCATGTACAGCCCAATTCTACTTATCGTACAGATAATGTTCTCCACTGATAACTCTATTTTATTATTCGATTATGCACCGTTTTGCGATAGTTTGATCTTGATAGTTCTTTATTGTTTATGGAAATAATAACATGTCTGTAAGATATAAAAGAGAATAACAGTTTGATATATTTTTAGATATGAATTTTTGGAATTCAATGCCAGTGCATTATGATAGTAATATACGGGTTAAATGTTTTGCGAGGTAAAAGTTACGTGATTTTATAACTACATACGTATATATTGTGTAATTAATCCTAATTAAATGTGTTATTAGTGGAGGTTGTATTAATATATAAGATGCTATGGCAGGATTAACATTATCTCTCTATGATGCTATATATGCTCTGTTGATATAGTTAACTATACAAATATCTACCTGCTCGTAAACGGGTTGCGTCGAAGGCAAATAACGTCACACGCGAGACAAATTTATTCAAGTGGATCGGATCATTTATGGAACTACAAACGGGGATCAGAAATGAGAAAGTTTCATGTTTCAGTCTCAATGTGGTGTACTAATATATAATTTAATAACCTAGTATATAGTATCTACGCTAATATCTAATAATTCTAGTAATAATCTAATTTCAATTATTATTCGAGAATCAAACTTTCTACAAATCAATGGGGAATGTCAAGTTTTAGCATTTCTTAGAAAACAAACATTTATTTCTAAATATAATATTAGATATAATTCAATAAATATTATATTAAAATAAAACATTTCATTTTTTTATTCTGCATTCTATCTATAATTTTAAGTAATATATACATAAAAGGATAAATTGTAAAAGAACAAAAATATGTTGCATATCTCAATGTCTTTCAATTGCTTTAGAACTTAGCAAATTTTAATTCAAATTAATACAGCAACACTGGGATATACGAGAAACTGTTAAACTCGAAAATTTGTTAAATTCATGACATGATATTTCCCTTTTTTCTCATCAACCCTTCAAATATATAAATGATAGTGGAATGAAATGTTGAATCGGATGTGAAAATCGTTGCATACGTGCAATTTCAGAAAGTGTTGAAGAATATATTAAGCGGATGAACATTTGCTTATATCCTCCACTTGTACGCAGCATATCGCACAGCGCAACTAGCACACGCTTGTCATCCACACTTTTTCCGCGTGTCGAGTGTCATCAACAGATTTTCCAAGCTCCGCCTGCGAACGCGAATGTCCCATTTCGAGCTAACTGACTCTTGATCATACATCCTGCTGACTATTGTAAAATGTTGAAATATAATTATCTGATGATGTCGATCCTTCATTTGTCACAAGCCATTTCACGAATCATATTTGTTCCAGATAATTTCGTAGGATTTACGAAATTCCAAAATAATAACATACGAATGAAAATATGAGAGCCAGAAAATGCAACATTTTCGGTTCGCTAGAAGAATGACGCGATTAAGAGACGTACATTATTTCAAGGAACCAGGCACAAAATAAAAACGAATTTGTTGAGACGAAAAGTTATTAGAAATAGTAGAAAAGATGGAAATAGAAAATTACTAACAATTCAAGTATTTGGTATTGAAAAGACTTGCCTTCTTTTATTACTCAACTGATATTCTTTGAGCGTTGAGAGTATTTAATAAAAAAATCGCTCATTTGTTATTATTCAAGAAAAATAAAAAAAGAATTTCTGAATTGTAATATTTTTAGTAAATACTATAATTTTGTTGGATAACCATGACATTTATATTCTAGCAAATAGTAGTACACTATGACAGTAAATTTTTGCAAATATCAATATTGACAATTTCAATAATAAGCTACGTAGGAGAAAATTTAAATTCTAAAACAGAGAAAACAACATCTAATACTATCAAAATTTCGAGGTAAATGAAGAAAAAAGGGAAACAAAACGAAAAAATATAGCAAAGAAAGGGGTTATTCGAGCGAAAACTGTTCCGAAATGGCAGAAACCTGTTTCCAGTTTCCAGGTAGCTCGTTGTTCACGTTACTTTTGTATGAATGATTTTATAGGTGTTATTCCTTTATGCTGCACTGGCTTTAGTTCTTGATTTCATGTTTCCACATCACTCGTGTTATTTGTTTCTCGTGTATTCATATTTATGTTTCTTTCCTTTTCTGTGGATACTCTTTATATTCTTTTATTATTTATTATGTAACATTTCCTTTGACATTTTCAGTTTCTACCTTTTATCGACGATCCACATTACGTTACTTTTATACTGTACGTTGTACAATCTCTTTGACTTTCTCTTTAATTGTTTCTCGTCTATTCATCATTATGTTTCAATTATACCTTATTTTCAATCTTTCCTTCAATTTCCTTTACCATTCGAAGAACTGGAATATTCAAGAAGAGGGTGCTTCTTTTATCAACACAACTGCGAAAAACAGCGTAGAATTTACTGCATCATTTTAAGTGCAATTTATATTTCAATGGTACGAAAATTCGTTTTCATTAAATATTTATCTGTGTGTTATATTTTCATTAACGCTTCCCACATAATTTCAAAATTGAATTTACGTTTGAATGATTCAAATACCATTCCTCGTAAGGTATTCTACGTTTATTTATCTATATTTATCTCATTTATCAAAATTTTCAAACTGCTTGTTTGTTTAAACTTGAACCTTTTACCGTAAAAGACTTTTATATTTTCCTTCACTTACTTCATTTATTTCCTTCAATTTCGTTTTTACTTTCTCTAAATGTATTTTATTTATATCTAACGTACTGCAATTTCAATATCAAATGTTTATCGAACGATTAGTTTATAAAAGACACATATTTTATTTATTTCGTAATCTCTGACAAATATTTCCACCATTATCCCTTCGCCTCTCATTTTTATCCCCCAATCTTTCACTACCAGTTTAATTCCAATTTATCAATTCTTCGTCTCACTATTTTATTCATTCCGCCCTCCCTTTTTCACCTTTCATCTTCATCATTTCCATCCCTGCATCCTCTTTCGCGTGCGCGTCGTTACATTTATTCCAGCAATTCCTCCTCCGGTTGCTTTATCTTCTGCAAACGAAAAACAGCCTCCAGCTGTTTCCTCTCGCGTCTTTAATCGATCGACGTGTATCGAAACGCCAACACCGCCGGCAGTGAATTTTCGTCGGATGCAAAATGAACAGAAAGCTCGACGTCTGAATTACTGAAAACCGAGAATCGAACAGCAAAGAGGAATGTTTCGCGGATGAATGTCGAATCCGAAGTCGAAAGGGGTTGCTTTTGCTTTGAATTCTTCCAGCTTCTCTTGCGGCTTCCATCTGATACAAAGTTTCGACTGCTGAATGTTCGACTGGTTCAAGTCTATATCTGTTTCTGTTTTGGCTCTGATTTGCTTCTGATCGATGCGTCTGGAGTATGAGAAAGGCGAAAGTAAAGGTTTCTGTCAGGCTTCAGGGACAATTAGATCGCGTAGCCTTGACGAGGAACAAAAGATGGTTTTTGCAAGCTGAGTAGTCTTCAATGGAATATTTCAGGTTGAAGAATCAGCGAATAAAGCGAAAGTGTTTTAAGATACTTCAAACATTTGAAGTATTTTATATATTATGTCTTAAGTATGCTTTTGAATTGTGTTTTTTACAAGAGAGGTTTATTGATTCTTCTGGAATTCGAAGATATTTTTGTACAGGACAGCGTATCCTACAATTAGGTTGAAGAACGAGAGCTTCCAAAGTTACATCGTATGAGACAGAAAGTTAAGGTTATTATATAATTTGAAAATAAGGTGTGAGTGATAAAATTGCTATTGCAAACCAACAAATAAGAATAAGAAAATGCTATGGAATTAGTGGCATTGAAACATTAATGAAAAGAAGTAGGAAAATCCGGTATTAAAACTGCAGATTCTGAAATTAGAATTTGGATATAGATTTTCCAGTTATCTGTTACAGGAAAATCAGAATTTCAAATATTTGACTTATTTAAAAATTAATTCACGATACGTGAAACTTGAGGTTACCGAAGAAAGTAGAATTCGAAAACGAAGAAGTTAGATATCCTAATTAAAGAAAGTTAGAAAAACAAAATGATCAAATCGCAATTAAATAAAGGATTAAGAAAAACGGAACTGAGTTACAGACCTAACTCTATTGGGTATATCATGATTAGAATTCTAGGAACTTCTTGAAAGATAATCCGTTTCTTTTTTTTTTTCACTTATAAGATCACTCGTTGGTTAAAAGTTCATTAATGTGCGATAAGGGTGTTATCGAAACGAGGTCGAGCGGGAGGCTACGCTTTCCTGTGGGACGTCTGCTTGCGGACAAACTTACTGGACGACCATTGGATAAGGAACATTTCAATTACCGAGAGGAAATGGCTTGCCCAGGTGCCACGTTTACGATATTGCCGGACGTGTGGCATCAAACTTCCAATAATATTAACCTCACGCGATTTGCACGCGTTTTATCTTGGAATATAGTCCGGAAAACTGTTCAAGTTCATGTGCCTACACAACAAAAGCATTTACAGTAGAATTTTCAGATTAATAGAACACTAAACTTACCTTGAAATATGATATTATTAATGTTTAATTAACGAATGGTTCTAGAACAGAGAACTATGAGTTTTGGAGGGTATCGCTGTATATCTAATTAGATAATTAGTGCATAACCGTAATGTAATTGAACAAGTATAATAGGATGACACATGATCAGACAAGTATAATAGAACAATGCTTGATTTGGTAAATGGAATACGTTGTTTGTTGGTGCAAATAAGTATAACAGTACGATAATTAATTAAATAGATTGATTAATATCGCGTTTGATGTAGCGTACTATACAGAAAATAATAACAATTTTGAATTAAATTACACAGAACAAAGGAGTTCTTTCACTGTAAAATTTTATCACGCTCGAATTATCTTATTCTTTGTTTCGAAAATGAAATAATTATACGTGAATAATATTTGAGATTACACAGAAGTAATACGTTAAATAATTGAGAACTAAAAATAATTTCATTTCAATCACATTTCAACCACCTTATTTTAATATCGCTTTAAAACATACGGAGATAATATTTTCAACAATTGAAAACAGTAAAACGATATTTTAGGACATTTGGATCATCTCAAGCCTTATTTTCAACATCGAATAATACTCTAAAACTCTCGGATATTATTTTATATTTTAAAAATATACCTTAAATATTCTGAAATAATAAAACGATATTTTAGATCATAACGTTGACAGTAAAATTTAGCTTCTCACGTTCTTCAAATTTTTCATGGTGAAACTATGTTCGTACAGTGCCTCAACTATTTTCGATAAACGATATTAAACAAGTCTGTAAAGTACAACAAACGAGAAAACCGCGAAGAGCAAACGAAGAAGTTCCTTTTGATTATTTTCCCCCGCCTGATATCAGTAGTTGAACTTCCTAATTATGTTTTGTGCCGTCGTTGCAGCTGTATTTTTTCACGGCACACCGTAATTCCACCGCGTTCGAAACTCCCGCAATTTACAGCAGCTCGCAACTTCTAAATCCCGGCACTCTAATCCGCTTAGACCCTTTCTATCGCGTCGAGCACTCTTACAAATCGTGAATTTTCAGCCGAAAATGCGGATCTTATAACAGGCCAGCGATAGTGGAAACGCTATTATCAGAAGCTATGCCGCGTCGATGAAAACCTATTTTCTTCATGAACGTTTCTCAGCAAAATCTCTATACAAATCGCACATATAGAATATTGTTGCGTTGTTGATTGTTCGTTAATTTACTCGTATATTCAACTAAGTTGTATTTGTGCGTTTGTAATTGTGTAATTTTTGTATTTAATTATAAGTTTATCACCTAAAATGGTTATCACCTGCAATGAAGAAGGTCCACTATAGTGATAATTCTCCAAAATTTTAATTTAATCGTCTGAAGGTTAGTAGGAGTAGTAATATATTGTTATGTCGACAATAATTAGTTTATTGTATATAGACAGGTATTATTTATTACATTATTATTGATTTATTTATTATTTATTATTATTTATTTATTGATTGATTTTGATTTATTATTGATATTATTTAGTCAACAGGTGTTATTAGTTTACAAATTATTATCTTATCCACATCTTTACCACAGAAAACATTTATGTTTATATTGTACATATTGTATAGAACGTTTGGAAACTTCATTAGCACTGTAATGATTATATTACTGTCATGATTATATTGGTTGAATCTGAATCTAATTTGAAATTGTATGTAGAAATTACAAGATATTTATTGCAAAGATGTATTTAGTAAAAAACTAGTATCTAGCACGAATAGCTATTTTACTATACATATATTAAACTATATATTAAACTATAATAAGCGTTAAATACAGTGTCACAGAATATCACAGTTCATTAACACAATTTAATGGATATCGTATATGGATATGGATAATTGATTGTTTAAATATTTTTGTAATCTTTGCCAATTATATTTAGTACATTTAATACTATTTTTACATTTTTATTTCAGTGAATTATCCTGTAATTTCTATATATATTGTCAGATTTGTTTCAAACTTTGCCAATGTAATCATGACGATCGAGTTTCATAGCAGTGCTAATGAAACTTTAAAATGTTCCGTATAATACGTGTAATTAATTCACAAAAGGTGTCTGTAAGTGTTCTACGTACTTTCGTGAGCATATGTATTTAATTGCGAATTTTACGAAATAGATTTTACGAAACAGAATTTTTCCATCGTAACGGGAAACCCTCAGAAATTGGTATGAACTTTCAAACCTACTGAGAACCTACGAACCTAATAAAATGGTTGAAGTATAGTTATAAGTACTTTGTACTTATGTTAATTAGCTCACCTTAGTCCAGGAACTGCGGTGACCGATCTCTGATCCGGACTAGTTATCCAGGTGACGTGCGGCGTTGGGCTCCCATGAGCGGAACAGCTTAGCTGTGAGCCTGTGGTATTGGAAAAGACCAGAGTACTTGGTGGCTCGAGAACGAACACCGGACCTTGCTGACCAACCACGAGTTCCAGAATGCAAGCTGAAGAACAGAGTAAAGATAGACGGATACGTTAATGGAGTTCCTACATTCGCAAATAATATAGATATTTCGTTTGCTTTTCGCGATCGACAAATTCGATTGTGCAACAGTTTCGTGTGCAAGTAAAAATACGTACAAACAATCCTCAGACTGTAAACGTTCTTACGGTAGCCTCGAACCGTAAACGTGGGTCTTTTACGTCCGATGCATTTTTCAGTAGATAACAACTTGTTAAAAAAATCATATAATATCTTCAAACGTTCTAAATTAAGGCTACCGTAAAACTTTTGTCAAGCAAATTTTTTTAGTCGGACGAAGGGACGAAGATTTTCTACTTCAAGGCTACTCCCTTGCGAGAAGTTCAACTCGGTCGAAATAATCCGAGCATGAAATACCCACTTTTGCAGTTTAAGGGATGAGTATAAGGAAGTAATTCTTAAATATAGTGGAACTACGTTTATGTGAATCTGGCGGGGATAAGATTGTTCATATAATCAGGTAGCTTATATAAGAAGAGTCCATCTGTTTCCCCATATCACCTATGATCTTTCGTTCAGTTAATTGGAATGTTCATGTTCATATAAGAGTATTCCATGAAACATTTGCTCTTACATAACGCGAGTCCCTACTGTTTACATCTTATTGTTAGATGTTCATATGAGTAGATGGACCCTTGATAGTTCAGGTAATAGGAACACGGCTAAAGCCTATCTAATCTGGCACTACTGAAATTTCGTTCATATAAATCAAGTTCCACCGTATACATAAGACATATGTAGATACATATACATTTCAGTATATTGAGTCGAGTCGAGTCAAGACACAACGTTTTTTGAGGGTGTTATCAGGAACAAGGATGAAAGAAGAATTTGCATTTGTCTTAATATATCGTGTCCTAAATTAAATATAATGTTACTCTATTTACGAATATTTTAATATTTCTTTTATAAAAGTTATTAGATTTCAATGAGAAAAATAAAGAATCTATCCCATTATTTCTTGAAGCAAAATTCAGCAATTTTTAAAGAAGAATCAGGGCATAACATATATGAGAAAAAATATTTAACAAATAAACATCCATATATGGCAATATACCTGAAAGTATCGCAAAGCAAGCTAGCAAATAATAAATAACTAAAAATAAATTAATTACCAATTTTCTTCTTTTTTTTTGGAACAGCAAAGGAAAACAACAGAGTGTATAATAAATCACTTTTTCAAAAAGTTACAGATAACTTGAGCCATAGAAATTTCTTCTCCAGTTTCTAATGATTGGTTAACAAGAACAGTCGATTAATCTTCTAATATCTCAATGTCAGGCGATGGATATTTACATATCAGAGCAACGGATTAAAACAAACGGACAAAGATAGACAAATGGACAGTCTATGGAGGGATAATTCAGAAACCGGAGAAATCAATTCTGGTAAGCCGAATTCGACCTACATTCCATATCGATTTGACACTATACTATCGGACAGCTTGAGATTAAACGGCCTGGGAACCGAGTGACCGCATCATCGGCTTGCTAAAATATTTAATTCGAAATCCAAAGGATTAAAAACCGTTTCCCGGAAACTGGGCCGTCTCGATTTATGATCGAATCATTTCCCCTTCATTGGCCCGTGTACGATAGCTTCTATGTACCCTAGATGCATTCTTTCGCATCTTGTGCGCCATTTGTGGTACACGGGTAAATAAAGGATTCTTATTGGATCTATATTTACGCTAGAACTCCACTTATCTGAACATGTCGGGAGACAAACAGTTTATATAACTGGAATTTCTGTAATAGTACTTCACCCACTAGTTATTATTTTTCGTTTACACAGTTGGAACTCGCGTTCAGATAAGTGGATTTGATCGACAAAGATACAGTTTAAAACAGAGTTCTAGAAGAAGATATCTTTCATTGATTTCGACGGAACACTGACGTTTCTACACACAGACAGGCTATTTTATCCACTCGCCGAAAATAGAGACTCGGTTTCAGCATTTAAATATGGATGTTATGGATGTTGCGATCAATAACTGCCACGTTTTCACGCGTTTCTTTTTTAGTTTGCGAGAGTTCCAGTTATTTCCTTAAATATATATCGAAGAATTTCGGCTCCATTTTACTTTACTGTCAATTATCCTTTTCTGTCATACGTTTAACGATACTTGATTTTTCAATATCTTAAATATATTTACTTGATAATATCTTAATATATTTGCATAAGTTTCACAAAAGTTTATACGAATATCAAGCTGTTGATCGATTTCTAATTCCTTGCAAGGCATTCAAAAATATAAATCAAACAAAATTAACGAATATAGAGTAACATTTCCAATTACACAAAAGATATAAACGCTAAGCTATTAATCGATACGTATCAATCTCTATTCTCTTATAGGGGATTAAAAGTTATTAATCAAAAGGAAATTTTTATCTCGTGAGAGTTAACCTGGTTGTTCAATTTGCTGGATGAAGCATCGTCCAGTTTTCGCGATCCTCAGCATCGTGCAGAGATTCGGCAACCCAATGCCAACAGGCAACACGGGAAAACGCAAAGGGCAGCGTTTTTACCACGGCAAGCAGGCAGCCGTGAAAACGTTTTCCCGCCGTGTTTGCAGCAATGGACGAAGATAAGGAATTTTCGCACGCGTAGCCGCGACATTCACGAGCGAGACTTCTTTATGAAACGCAACGATTTGATATTTTTCGAGTTCTGTATTGGTGAATGATAATAATTAAATATTATATACAGATTATGTACATTGTTTGTACATAACTTTTTTTACATATACAGGTGCCCCGAAATGTCGGGACAAAACTTATAGTACGTGTTAATGAGGTAGATAAAAAAAATTTATGTAAAATTATGTCCCAGAATGCTTTGTTGAAGAATTATTATTAAGAGAAATTTGTATCTTTTTTCGAATATTCCTCCTGTTCCAGGAATTGTAATGAATATATTTGCGACTGTCTGCGATTGTATAACTGTATAACGAGGATTATGAAAAGGAACAACTTTTTCGGAAATTTTTGAACGATTTTTTTACTTACTTGATATCATTAGCACGTAGTATGAGCTTTTTGCCGGCAAGCTTTTCGGAGAAGATGTACGATATTATATATATTTGATAATAATAATTATTATCGTATGAGAATTATTATAAGAAAAGGAAGAAAGGAAGGAAGGGAAGAAGTAAGATTTCCTTTGGCATACAAAACTTGAAATTCTTTGATATATCTCTGTTTCTACAAGGTGTTTAAAAAAACGGATGACATTTATGAAATGTAACTCTAGACGTTAAGATAGTGAAGAATGTTTCTATACGAAAATATTGGTGTATACCGTATAGTATATTTAATATAATATATTTATTAAGTAATGTTAATTTACATACTCAATGTAATATATAGTCAGCTTCAGAAATTAAACGAACTATAGTATTGTAGAACTCCACTTATCTGAACTTCATTTGCTGGAACAAAATTTTAGTTAAAGCCCGCTTAATCTAAAGCTATCCATTACAAAATTGAAGTAAAATTCCAATATTTTAATTTATTCAAAATTCGTTAATAATTTAATTTATTCAAAGTCTACCGTAGTAATAAATTTTTGCGCTTTCGAATATACAATTGTCGAATCTTCTATCTGTACCTTTCAATTTCTTTCCAGAAACGCAATTTAAATATTACAGCTATCGCTTTAATCCTTTAATTTTCATCAACTTTTTTCTTTGCATAATATTAAGAGATATAAAAAGACACCATAATTTTACACATTGCGTATAAAGTGAATAAATTCTGTGTAAAGAACAGTGAATAATTGCGATATTGTATATACCACAGTATAGATGACCATTATTAAAATGAAAAACATTTTTTAGTATAAAGGTCACTTTAATTTTGTAAATACACGCAATAAACAAAATTCATAGTGTATCAATTTTGAAACTTTCTCTTATCCATCACTGTATCTGTGGTTTTTCGAGTTTCAATGGTGTTTTCCTTAGTATGTCGTGGTATGTAATGGACAAAAATCATTGTTCGGTTCTGATTTTATTATTCCCTGATACTACTCATCAGTCTATAAGTAATATAAATTGGAATAATAATTTTCTCAAAAATCGATACAGGGTTAATAAAATCGCTTATACAACAAAATCTAATTACTTGAAAATTTGCTCACACATTCATTATATTATACATTCTTGCCAAATATAGTGTTTGTTATATCTTAAACATATAAAATTTGAGCAAAGATACTAATATTAATTTCTTCCTTTAAAGAGCAATTTGAAGAAAAAAAAAACGACTTAAACAATCCTGTAATTTTGATTGTTTTGTGTCAAGAAGGTACCGTATCACATTGCTATACAATTTTTTTCTGCTACAAATTGTTACATCGGACGTTCTTTACCATTTTAGTTAAATCAATTAGCAATGACGACTTGGCTGAAGAATGGATTTCTGACAAAGCTTATTTGAAGAAAATTTTAAAAGTTACACAAAACCTCTGTTCTTTACTAAACGCCAGCACGAAATGGAAAAGAGGATAAATGATTTCTATATGACAGTTGCAAAAAAATGGCAAGATTATTCCCGATATTGGGGTTACTTACTTAACCACCACCTTGTATGGTTAGAAAAAGAAATAAATATCGAAGATATTTCAACCAAGCCAGCGAGTAAGAAAAATACCAACAAAGATTTGACAAACAGACTTTTACTGACGATCGGATCCCTTCATATCAAGTTTCAGGAGAACTGCACGTTATATGCATTTTTTATCTCCGTTTCGAACGCTCCGCTCCACTTCTTCCAGAAGCAGATCCAAAATATTTTTCTCGCTATATATTCTGTAATATTTTTCGTACCGATAAAAACACGATTGAGACACGAACAAGCACCGGTCGATGTGACATTTTAAAATGTAAAAAGGTAATCGTAACACAAAAGTACTTTGTGCAACACGGGTTGCCAGGATCCAGGGAAAGCTCGTATTTGAAATGGAATTTCAATTTCCAGGCTATGGGGAGCGTCGTAGGTTAACAGAATCTAACGAGAGATGCAAATTTCATCTGGCGTCGGGGCGCTGAGACGCCGAGCGTCAAAACGTATTTTAAGCCGTGACACGGACCGAGGGCCGACTGAAATAATTCATCCGATGAATTATTTCCGCTCGTGCGACGCCCGTTAACGAGGATCGATCGTCTTTCGTTCTTCCTTCCATCGATCGAAACCGATTCCTCGACCACCTCAAACTCCCACCCTCAATTCGCTCGAAATACGCGCGAAATCACACCGATTAAACGAACCTCTGCTCGCCGTAGAATTCAAATAATAGAATTTCTTTCTGTTCTATTTCCTTCCTTCCTGTTGCGCTCTTCTTTTTACGAGCTCGTTTCTCCCCCAAGAATTGCTTGTATTTTACAGCGTGAGGGTATGATGGCACGTTTAAAAGGTAACGTGTACGTGGGAACTTAATTTCAGATATAAAATGAACAATCGTATAATGTTGTTTATAAAATAGAGCCTGGTTTTATACATGGAGAGATAATTGCAACAAGTTTCCAGGGAAACGATTAAGTGAATAAAATTTTGCATTTGCAAAAAGAACGTGACGTCCCGGAATGATCTACATCTCATTAAAAAAATGTTGAACGAATTAGATCAAAACTTCAGAGAAGTTTATACGAAATATTCGAAATCTTAACGAAAGGAAAATTGAAACAAACGATATGAACAATAAACGTTATAATTATGGCGAAGAATTGTTTTAGAGAACGAAAGCTTCGTGCAATAACGACTAAACGAATTTTAATCAACGAAAATGGTATAATAATAATAATAATTGAAGTTTCTTGGCGGAATAAAAAATCCAAAGAAACCAGAACTTGAAGTGACGAAATAAATCTCTGTGCAACGTTACGATCAACTATTTTTATAATTTTTATGATATAATAACGAGACTGGGAATCTTTATGTTTTACTATGCTACTTATTGCGTATAACGTTTAGCGAGTGAAACAAATCTCTGCAGAGATTCCGTTTCTTTAATTAACTGTATAATAGTTAAAATATATAAAACTACAGTACAGTGATCCGTAGTTTTATAATAACTTCCGAATCATCCTATACGATAATTAGCATTACACATAAATTTTCAAACTTCAATCTGACAAGCATAGGACTGTAATGAAATATTCGTAAAAATATCTACGTAATTCAATCGATTCTTAAACAGTGCATAAACTCTGAAAATAAATAATTCTGTATCGATAACTATCATCGATGTCGAATTATTATTTCACCGGAATCGTACATCAACAATGTCTAGGAGGATCGAAATCGCCTTTCGATTGGCGCGCATTTAAAACAGGCATGAGCCAATAAATCAGCGATAATGCATTCGCTGTAATGAATAAATTGATCGAGTTATTGTACTGGCAGCCATATAAATTAACGTAGACGTCGGTATGTCGAGCTTTGTTCAGCCATGTAGGATTTGAAGCATGAAATCTATAGCTGGTGTACACTGTTACCGCCATTGGCTGTTGTTAACAACACATGCATCGCTTTCGGTACAATTAGTTTCACGAACGCATGAAACCGGCGGCGCTTGAACGAGAATGGCAAAAATCCTGGCTGCTTACAAACCGGCGTATATTCCACCGTAGATAAGTTTTCAATGCCATCTGCGAAACTCTGTACTCGAATTATAATAACATTTGTATATTTTTCCCACGCGATATACAGCGGCGGATAAAATAAAGTTTATAAAATAAGAAATGTTACGGCGTTGGTAATTAGTTTAAACAGGATGTACGATCCGTACGCGACTTTGCTGCTATTTCTGAGTTTATGTTTCTATACGCATTTTCGTACACGTAATTTTCTTTATAGCCGGAACTTTAATTTGAAGAATTAATGGGATAGTCAAAGTTTCGTTTGGAACCTCAATAGCATTTCACGTAAACTCTCGGAGTGTCGAAGCTTACGCACGCTACCTTGGACTTACGCTTTCCCTAACTCAAGTGACCTCTGTCCCGCACCAACTTCCTGAGGGCAATGTTTTCCTGGACGTTAGCAATGTGAAAGTAGTTGAATCTTCGTTGGACAAAATTAACTCAATATCAACGAGGTTAATTCTTCGTTGGACAGCGCTCAGTCAGCTCTGCCAAAAGGAATTTGGCGCATTCTATTTTCCTGGAAGAGGATGGAGATTGCGAGTTTAAGACTCTAGAGACACTTAGATTACTCAAACCTTCGATGAGAAATTGTACTTACACATTATCGTAAATCTACTTTCAGTTTCATTTTTTACACTCATACATCTACTTTCACATTAAGCACGTTAAGCATTCGTGATGCAACAAGAAGTATAGAAATACTATAATTTCATATGTTAAATAAGAGCGATGAATAAATGTGATATTGTATATGGTACAGAACAGATGATTGTTATCAATATGGTAAAACATTTTTGGTACGGAAGTTATTTTAATTTTTTTTTCATTTTTAGTGCAAAATTCATAGTATATCAATTTTTAACTTTCTTTTCTTTCGCCATTGTAGATTCGCCATGACGAAGGGTTTTGAAATATTGTTGTTAAAATTCGAAGATTTTGATGACAAGATAAGTATTTATAGGTTTTATCATGTAGAGGAGAATTTATAGAAAGTTTGCCAGATTTTTTATTTGTTGATATTTATATACAATTTTATGAATCATACTATGATCATTTAGGGATTTTTGTCGAAACTTTAAGTTTTCGATGGTGAAATATGGGTGTTTAGAGATTATGTTATATGGAAGATTTACAGAAATTTTATGAAAGACTACGTTTTTTATTTTTTTCAAAAACAGATAAAAGATCGTAATTTAATTAGTTTTCATAGGATTACGTGTTATAAATTTTATATTGTCGTTACAACAATGAAGATTTTATCAATTCTTTGTATTCATTCAGAGTTCTCGATAATCAAATAGGATTTTTGAAAGCGGTCTTGCTATAGAAATTGTATGTATGTAGGAATTACATAAATTCCGAGAAATTTGTTGGGAGGATTAATTTTTTAGATAAAAGATAGTGGTTTATTATTAAAAAATATCACAGATTTTACGCTGTTATCACGTTGGCAAAGGTTTCCGAATTTTTAAAAGTTTCGAAATTTCTATCTCGATATCTCCGACAATGAAATGTGTTATTACGTGGTGACGTCTTTTTGACATGGAAATTTAACGTTATACGAAGGAAGATTGATAGAAATGATGATTCGGTATAAATGCTTTATTATCAATCTTTTGTGTGAACAATAAATAATCAGTTTTTATTTACTGGATGTATACATCAAAAATGTTAACATTTTATGTCGTTGAATATTTGAAATTTTACACTTCTGTCACATTGACAAATCAAATATTTTACTTCTATTTCAAATTTTCGACGACGAAACAGTGATGTTTCAACATGGAAATTTTATGTTATATAAGGTTGGATTTATAGAAATTTTATGAAACGTTTTACTTTTGAAAAACTGCTTTTCATTGGCAAATGTAAATAATATTTTTCTGCTGTATTTAACTTTCCATAATGGAATTAATACGTTCATACTTTTTTAATCTAAAAATTTCACGAGCCCATAATATCATCATATTAATAACGACGTATAAACAAAAAGCAGCAACTTTTTGTATTTTCCAACGTATTGTAAATTTTCTCAATGTTTGCCAAAACTTTCGAAATATTTCACTGTTATTTCAAACTCTTGTACACATACAGTGGTGGTTTTTGACATTTTTAAAATTGAAAAATATATACACTTACACACATATTCTCTCTCTATATACATATATTTATTTCTATATATATATATCTTATTATTTCTCTGTATAATGCATACATTATAATTCTTGGATACAATCTATTATCACAAATGTAAGTTAATCTTGAACCATAGACGTTGGTCCATAACCAAACCATAAACCTAGGTTCTACAGCTTATAATTAATAGACAGCTAACCTGTGATAACAAGAATTCTTTGGCTTTTTTGCGATTCAGTTCTCTTGCCAATTGTTCCACTGTCCTATTATACACACGCAACTATTTCACTAATCTGCCTACTAATAAACTATTCATATTTTCCTTCCATTTGTCATTTCCTAAATACTTATATTCATACTATGACATTCATAAAATGTTACATAATTTGAATATACTTTCAATAATTACTTTGTGGTCTTCATTAATCAATGGATAATAAAATTTGTCCTGTGTACTTCGCCTAACGTTTGCTCTACAGCGAGTAGCATAGACCTACATGTAGCCAGACAAGTGATGAGGCCCGAACACTGGCCGACAAGTGAAACAAGCCAGTGTAATGTCGGACAAGTAGCTTGCTCCCGTACACGATCAGCCACGGCTATACATCCGACACAGTTGAACAACCGAACACGACAAAAACTTAATTTCAATATTCTACTAACACGAACAGAATAGAACTTTTCGATTTATTCTAGAGATGAAACAAGGTAGGATATAAGATTTTTTTAAGAAAAAATAAAATAGGGAAACATGATACTATGAAATGTTTGTAAATATCCTAGCGATTTGATTGTGCAACATCGTTACGATTGATTTTGAATTTTATATTGTTTTGACATTGTCAAATTTTGATAATCTATCTGTAAATGATATTCACAGGAATTCTAGAAATGCCTTCTCAAAATAAAACTTACTTAACAAGCAATGTTTGTCAATAAAAATTTGTTTACAACTATTATGAAATTAAAATAGTAATAAAACCACTTTTAAAAAAAACGCCTCCATGTATTTCTGCTTTCTAAAACTTCGTGCAACTTTTTTCTAAAAAAAATATATTCGAAAATAAAAGTATACAAACATTCGACACTAAACAATTTGCTATACTAACATAGTTCTAAAATGATACCGTAGTAACCTACAAAAGAATATTTACATATTTCTCCAATATCGAAAAAATTCTACCAACTCCATAAAAAAAAAAAAGAAAGAGGAACAAATTCCCAAACTACAAGTTTGAAGCTATTAATAATTCCTAAAGGGGTGAAATCCAAATAACTTCTGACAGAAAACTGTAGTTGACAAAACAATTTCATCGTGTGCGGTCTTTCTTTTTTACTGGTTAATTTAGTCGCGTGATTTATCACGTGACCGGGAAATACGTGTGCGGCAACACAGACACGAAGATTGATCATTATTATAATCTGGGAGGGTGGTGGCGTACGGAACATCTGCTACTGCGAACTCCTCTCATCTATCTCCATCACGCAGCCGTAGTTTCGCACATGCATAATCTCGCGAGCCGCGTTGTCCGACAAGGAAGATCCATTTCTGATCTTATTTAACCCAGGATCCCCAAGCCTGATTCGTTCCCGCGATTGTGTTTGCGCCTTTGCGTTTCCGAGAGGATACGATTAGTATTCCATACCGTGTTTTAGAGCTCTTTTAACGCGTTAACGTTTTCAAAATGTTAGGTATAGGGGCAAATGTATTATTGTTTGAAGCGATTCAAGTTAATTTAATTATAGTCTATTTAAATATTAATTTTTAATAGCTATATAAAATAAAATTATTACATTATATTAAATAATGTTCAACCATATTTTGCAAAACCCACAGATGTTTTCTATTTCTATATAATTGCCCCCGTTTGTCATACAAAAGAAAACAAACAAATATTATAATAATAAATATAGTAAATACAATATTACATTTATATCACATACTATTTATAATATAAATTGTACATTTTGTATAATATTACAAATATAAAACAATTTCTATCCACTGCAAACAAAAGTCCAAACCCATTAGTAGCAAAATGATTTATGAAACCCTGAGAACTTTTATTTTTAGGGTAATTTGGAAAGCACGCGTCGTGAGTTGTTGTCCCATTATTCAATGTATAGCATGAATATCAGTACCACTTTTTGACACTTCTCTCTACGTAATAAAATCTCCTTTATTCTTGTATATCTTTTTCTGCCATCGATTAAAATCGTACAATCCATCACAGAGGCTAAACCAAAATTCAATCAGCTCAAATAATAAAAGAATTTATCTTCAGTCAGCTCGTCGAACGAATACGAAGGAATATATCCAAGAACGAGATCCAATGGAAATCGTAAGTTCATTAAAGCCCGTACCGTGATCCTCGTTTAATTAATAACTCGAATGTGCGTCGGTTGCCTGATCGGTTGGATCGATTTCGTTTCGATAGCGATCGCTGATTCAAGCGACAGATACACTCTATATCCTTTTTATTAATTCAATTCAATCTCTTCGATATTCATCGATGCGCGATTTCATCCGAAGAATGGAGGCATTCGGGTAAATAAAAAGCAAGAGGGGGTCGGTCTTTCATTAAATTTATGATAAAAGTCTAAGGAAAACTCTCCGCCATTTGAAAGAACCGTCCTTCTTCATCTCCAGGCGTTCCTCTACTTCCGGTCGGATCTATTATTGCATGACAAATCAATCGTCACTTCGAGTCTTAATAAAAACCGGTTTCCACGTGAAGGTTCCACGTTCCAGGAAACGGACACGACAAGTCAAATTTTTTATTTTTGAATTGGAATAGAAATTTTGAAAGTGTTGTTTTTATCTTTCTCAAAATTTTAGAAATATTATAATACAATAGTACGATATCGTTTGTCGAGTATACTTCAACTTAACTATGTACCTGTTGAGAATTTTGGATCTTAATAGCCGAAATAATGGTATAGGAACACTAAATTTACACTTGGAATTCATATTTGAATAATTATATATTTATTTTATGGACGATTTCTAAGATATTCATCGATACACACTTGCACGCGTCTCAGCACTTTCTTCCATACCCGACTGTTAACCGACTGAACAGTTTACATTCCTTTGTTTTCGAGACACCGCGTACATACATACTTTCACACACGGATATTCACATATATGCATCACTACTACGCAGCTAATCTAGCCTAGCACATAAAATTATACGTATTTCAATAGTACCTACAAGGTACGTAAACAATCAGCAGGATATTATTCTATATATTCAAGAAAATAAAATTTGAACATGTCTAGTTAAGGACTGACTATTTTTTACATTTATTATTTATTTATTCCTTTTTATTTAAATTTATTTTTCTCATGACAAAATTAATATTTTGACACGGGGTTCAGCTTCTTATCGATTATATCTATTCCTGTTTAGTTCGGAATTAACCAAGTCTGGTGTATACGCGCCAAATTTTTAAACTCGATCTTCTCGAGAAGGAAGCGTCGTACGAAAAAAATTTATTCTATATTTTCGACTTATTTTTTCACGCAGCATCACCCCCCATCCAATTGTACCCCATCCGGTTACCGGATACCCTGTATACTACGCACTATTTATTATAACACTTATATGTATAATTAGGTGAAACAATATGAATTTTCATATCTTTTAGCAGTGCTTTTATACGATTATAAAATTCGATATTATGAAAATGAAATGTAACATTTGATTTCATTGAAAAATAAAGGGTGTGTGCAGGTACTTTCTGTAGCCATTGTTCATTTCTCACAATTATGCCATGTTAAAATCCTCCTATATAACTATCAAATTAAATTATATTCAGAAAATAAGCAACAGTGTGATTATTACGTTTTACTTTTGAGATTTTCAATTGGAAACGTATTGTAAAGCAATAATCGGAACGAACGGAAGATAAGAAAGATTTCTTCTGTTTGCTGCGTCGATTTCAGGATTCTGCATCGTACATTATTCCTCGAGATATTTTCTACAGACATTATACGATATTAAATGTTTATTGAGAGACATGGAGATTTTGGAATCGAGCGTTGGAAATAGTTGAACGTGTGTTGAGATTCGATTACGAGTTTCGTTTGAACGAAAGATTTATTCGTTAAATGGCAGGGAAGTTTCTGAGATTGCAATTTTTCGAACATACGTAGATCTTCTCTTTAGGCGATGTACATCAAAGAAATTATAAATGGATTTCAATTTAAATTAAGGTAAATATAATCAGTTTTAGAGTATAATCAAAGTTATGTGATGTAGTTATTTGAACTACGATACTTAGGATTATAAAATTAGTTCCACTTTCCTCATAGGAGAATTGGAAAAATAGAATCTGCGAAGTTGAGGAAGATGTGTATATTAAAGCGACAGACAAACACCTCTGACTTGGAGAAGAAATAATTTATCACAATGTTATAAATTTTCTTAAACAATTTCGTCAAATGCCATAATAATATAGAACCTAGATAAAAGGAGAAATAGTGTCAACGAAATAATAGTCGAACAAATACTTGCAATTCACTTTCACAACTATTAGGTTGTCCGAAAAGTGTCTTTCTTTCGCAAACGTGTTTTTTACAACAGTGCATCTTCATACAAACGTGAAACCAAGTCTGTGAAATGTCGCGGTATTTATCCCAACAGAACAAAATATTCGACAAACTAATATAAAACAAAAAGCGTTGTGCGTCTATTATTTCCTCATAAAACGAAAGAAACTTTTCGAACAACCTAATGCAACGTCAAAAAACCGCAACACGATAACGTCTACTAAATTGATTAAAAATTACCATAAATTGCAAATGAAATATTGCACCAACTAAAGATTGGTTTTTAATAGCTTAATTTCCAATACAGCAGCCACACATTATTATCTCATTGCGAAGTTTTAATCTGGTCTGTAAGGATAAAAAGTCGTGCAACCTTAAAACGAAACAAAATCATAGAATTTCACGGGTCCCCTCATCCAGCGATAACGAAGTAACGCGTTGGTCGATCCATCCGATACGTGAATAATTCGTGTATCCGATTCGGTCTGCGAACCGAACAGCTGGCCACGTCTTCCAAATAATCTGATCAATAATCCACCCCCCACTGGTGGCCATCGCGCAGACCAATTTCGGCGACCACGTCGAATAATCGGCTCACCGTTCGAGTTTTGCCGCGTGCACTTGTCCCAAGCACGATTTACACACGTCCGCGTTTATTCTTCGAATTTCGATTAGCTGCTTCTACTCGAATTGCATTTCTTCACTGGTAGCTATTTCCTTTCTTTTCTTTTATTTTCCCCCTTCCTCCATACTCTTTCTTCTACTTCCTTTTGCAGCAGCGGTGTTATTGGTTATGGAAATTGCAGAATTGAATTTTTCTGGATTTTTGACGAGCAAAGGAAAGATATTACACAGCACGAAAATTATTTAGATGTTGCGTCAGAGATTCCAGAAACTATTTAGAAATAAAAACATGGATCTTTTGATTTTTGACTCGTTTATTGAAATTTATGTTTTTGTCAATGTGATTGAAGGAGAGATTTGATTTTATTATGAAAATAACATTTTTACGAGGTACGTACGAAGATTTTCAATTATTTCACTGTTTTAATTATTATTTAGAAAATGTATGCGTTTAATTTTCTTTATTTACCATATGACGATTTATTTTGTCTATTGTACGTGCCTGTAACTTCCTTATCTTTGTACATGGCATTTTTCTGTTTTCTTTGTATGACAAACGAATATATTATTATATGATATACAATATACGACAAGAAGAATTACGTAAAAATATTATATTATAATAATGATATAATATTAAATAATTCAGGAATAAGACAGTTCAAAGCCAAAACAATTTCCTACATCATTTTTTCTAACATCGTTCCATCCCATAAAGCCTCTACTACTTCCTACGATCAATCTTTTTCACCAAACCAATTTGTTTTCCTCCGAACGAAACGTGGGCTATTCGTTTGGTTTTTTAACGCAGCGTTTTTTGCACAATGGCGAACGCACGAGATGGCAATAAAGCGCGGGCAAAACGACATAACATTAAACGGCACCGTTCCATCAATCGTGAAAGTCGCGTGTCAAAGGGAACCCACCGTTTCCGTTCCGGCAATCCGTCGATCGATCGATGCGAAAGCTCATTCGTAAGCTCGCAAAATCTGCCAGAATAGCGTGCCTGTACGTGAAGCACGTGAAGCTGTGGAACGTGAGATCCGACAGTTGCAATTTTACCGCATCTTGTCACCATCCAATCTACAATGTCCTCCCTCTGGTCCCTTTCGATCCTTCGCATCCCCTCTTTCTGTGACCTTTCTTCTTTTTCAGTCACGTTTCCACCAATTTTCATATAGTACTATATTTTTCATTTATACTCCTTCTGGTATCAATACCTGTCAAAGTGTCTTACCCTTTTTGCTCGGTTTTATTATTATACGACTCTTCTCTTGTTATTAGAATATTTATTACATTATATATATTTATATACAGGGTGGTTGGTAACTGGTGGTACAAGCGGAAAGGGGGTGATTCTACGCGAAAAAAGAAGTCGAAAATATAGAATAAGAATTTTTCGTTTGAGGCCTTGTTTTCGTGAAAATCGACTTTGAATTTTCGCTCGGTACGCGCGCACTTTATCACGTCTCGTTATAACGAATCTCACTGTAGATCGTTGTCTCGATGGATATTATCGCGGTTTAAGTTTGTTTTTGCCGTAACGGGAAATTAGGAATACATAATGAAATAATATGAAGTAATCATAAAGTTTATTATTACAAAAATTGCTGAAAATGTTGCCCATTATGCCGAACATATACTTCTGCTCTTCTAATTAAATTTCTATGAACACTTTCTAAGTCGATTTTCTCGAAAACAAAGCCTCAAACGAAAAATTTTTATTCTATATTTTCGACTTCCTTTCTCGCGTAGAATCACCCCCTTTCCGCTTGTACCAGCAGTTACGAACCACCCTGTATATTATATGTATTATATTATATTTATGCATTTATAAGAAGTGTAAACATATACACATGTAAGTACAAAGATTAGTAAAATTAGTAAATAGTAAATTAGTTTTACTTCCTTCCACTTACTTCAAGTTTTACTTCCATATCTATGGTTTATAAACATCTGCGATATAAATATCATATATTGTATCGAAATATGATTTACATGTCTAATTTAGAATTTATACTACTCGGATTAATTTAGTCGACTAATTAGTTCGATTAGGAATTATGCTCATTCTTACGCTGTATTTTGATGACGTATTGTTGCTTACAAAAGGTATTGGATCATGCTAAGTATTAAGTATTCAGGATAGAAAGTGTCTGAAATAAGGTGGGACTGACAGTACCTTCAAATTAGAGATTTAAAATATAAATTGAAAAAGAAGATGAAGTATTATAAAATATGAAATAAAGTATGTTAAAAAGTAAAATTAACAATAAGAATATAACATGTTGACGTTTCACTAATGTCAAGGATACTATAAATATTCAAGGATTATTCTAATTAATACAAAAGTACTGTAAAATATGAAAACGTTAACAATAAAATATACATCCGAAATATCGTTTGAAAATACACATTCACGGCCATTCACAAATCAGTCACGGCCTGGCGATCGATACTCTTAATGTTAGTGAGAGATCAGGGTCGAACGATAAGTTTCCAAGAGGGTCAATAACTCATAATTGCAGCCGTTATGTCGCTGTTAAATCACAAAGGTTCGAGGTGGACTTCAAGGACGTTTGTTATTGGATTCTGCAATTACCACGGGGCAATAATCGTTCGCACCGCAAGAGCGATCGAAAACACCGGGGGTAATTGCTCGACACGTGTGGAAAATGGCCGCGTGAAGGGGTCCGTCCAATTTTCCTGTTTTTAGCAGCCAATTCGGAATGGTTACGCGGCGAATTTGAATGGGGAAAAAAGAAGAACGGAGGAAAAAAAAAGGGAAAAAATAACGCAACGACCAGTTTCGTTCCAATCAGCGTATTCGTCGCGAATACAGTGTTTTCAAATTTTTCCGATTAGTTCCGGGGTGAACGAACGAACTCATCACGCGAAATGAGAGAAAACTTTTTCATATCGTAACTAGGAGAAGCGAGGATTAAAACTATTATTGGATCAATTTCAGCATGTATTTGCAGATCCAAGTCGATTCTAACGATAATACGAAAGTTTTAAATGACAATGAACTATCGTTTTTAATAGCTTGCGATATTTTCTATTAAATAATTCATTCTTTGCAATTCGTTATAATTTTATAATATAAATTGCTAAGTTGGAAATTCGAATCTAAGACAGGTATATCAGTTAAAAGCGTAACGCATATCGCACCCTCGCGAGGAAAGCGACTCAACTCGAAAAAGTATATTTTCCAGAAAATGGGAAAAACTGTTTTTCAACGTAATTGAATCAAATTTATGATCGGCAAGAATAACGCTCGTAAAACAGGCTCAAGCGTTTTTTCTTTTCCCATTTTTATTTCTTAACTGAGAGACCACCCTTGTAGTCAGGACACAACAAATAATAAGAAGCATTTGCAGGACACAGCACAGTGCCACATATGTAAATCAGGAAGAGCGACATAACTGCTCTCTACCGGCCAAATTGTGAAGATAAATGAATAAAATTTACATAATTACTCAAGGAGCGTCTCTGCAATATTTTCAAAGGGATAACTCGAAAATCGCGTTTTTTAAATTGTATCGCTTTCCTCGCGAGGACGCGATATGCTTTTACAATCACGTACAGTAGAACTCCATTTTTCCGAAGGAAATTTTAGTTAATGTCCTATTAATTATTATTATTTAGTTAATGATCCTATTGTGTGAACGAAAAATAGTAAATATTGGAGATAATTGAGGATAATTGGGATAACTCCGATTAGATACACCGCGTGTCCCTTGACAAGTTCAAATTCATGGAGTCCTACTGCATTTTTAAAAATTATATATTGCACTAACAATATCGTAAAGAAATTGGAAAGTTACATATTTTACTGTAGGCTTAATTGAAAAAAAATATTACAAGTGGAAATAAAGAGAAGAAATAAATACGACAGAAATTTTTCAATATTTATGGCCGGTAGAGTAGAAAAGTAGTATTAGTTTTTATATAGCCGGGCACGTGATGGTATAAGCTGCGGTATGGTGAAAGAGAAATCACGAGGCGTTGCATGCCACGCAAGTGGAATCGTACTGTGCATGAACAGACCACTAATGATGAACTCATTCGTGCTCTGAAATGTATCATGCATTAACAAGACGCCTATGTTATATAAACTAATGAATTTCTGTTATTTTAGCGACGTAGATATTACAATAAATCTACTGTTGCTTGGATAAAGGGATATTGTTCTCTCTCTCTCTTTCTCTCTCTAAAAAGATGGCTTTTACATGTAAATCTAAAATAAATGTAACGCATTAATTTGTGATAATTATTATTATTATGAAAATGTAATTCAAATCCTAAATTTATGATACTCAAGTACTTAGAAGATTATCACAAAAGCGATCTCAGCTCGTGTTTGTTTTTTTTCAACAGAGTCAAAGGACGTGTGAGGATGAATTAAAAATTCAGAATTTAAAATGATATATATAATAGACAAGATCTTTGGCACGCTTTTTGCCCTAACTGGTAGCCCTATCATTATTAGTTTCTGTACTGACTGTCCTTTTTCTATGTCTATGTATTTAATATATTGATTAACATATATATCAGTGTATATATACCTATTATTATTAAAACCTGAGTAAATAAATAAATAAATAAATAAATACATATATTTTGTTGCTCATAAAATCAATATACATCGAGCCAACAGAATAATAGGTCCTTCAATAAATGGGTTTAAAGTTATTTAAATTAACCGGGACAAAGTTAAACAAGGAATGTAATATGAAACAGTACAATGCAACAGACATCTCGAATCGGTCATCTCATCTTTATTTAGTTTTCACGGTGAGACATAGCACGAAACTACTCCATCGTTCACGAACGAGTCGTAAAAAGCTACGATATAGAGACGAACGGGGAAGAGACAAAAAAAGGTGAAAGAGGAGAAGAAAAGAATAAAAAGGTTGGAGTTGGTGTTGGAAAGGTTGGAGCGTCGATTCGGCGTCGCATCTTCGTCGTCGTCGTCGTAATTCAAAGGGTGTCGAGGGATCCTAAATGTATGACGCAGTTATATGTCGATGGTTTTTTTCTCACCATTGGACACGATAGCTCGGGCTACAATGACATCGAGCGAAATATGCGAGCACTCGTACGTTATCGGCGCGTCAGGAACATGAACCAATTTACAGCGCGTCGATATTCCGCCGTAGACTCGTGACCCGTTGCGAAAGTAAGAGATACTCGTCACGCTAGTATGTACATACGCGTATATTGCTCTGAATTACGAACATTCGAGAATTCGAAGCATCGCAGGTAGAAGCTTCGGATTATTCTGGAAACTATTGTACATGGAATTCTTTTTCGACGTTTATCTTTCTGAATGAAATTAATTTTTCCACATTTAAATTTAACTCGATCTTCGTGTCGTTGAACTAGTTGCAAATTTTAATGCAGCTTTACAACATTGAAGATTAATGCTTTGAATGATATTACTTGCTGTATGTTTGAAAACGATCAAAAATATCAATAACAAAGAGTTAACGCTTGTTAGGAATAGATAAAACAATAAAGCTAACCTACTAATAATAAACCTAGTATTAGCTTTGTTCAGTTATTTTGAAAGCAAATTTCAATGGAAATTTAGTATATTTTTAATTAGTATCTTTTCCGATGATTCTAGTGTCTCCATGTTAGAAAATGATGAAAACAGCCTATTGGGAATAGCTGCGGTATCCAGGCCGTGAAATTGACCCGGTGAATCGTCTTTAATTATCGGAATGAAATTAATCAAAAAATACATGAGAAGGTAATAAATCTAAAAATGCAAGTTGAAGTTAACCAATTAAAAATAACAGAAATAAAACAGTAGAATCATCGTGGTCTCTTAAGAAGAACACAGTCAAAGTATGAAATGGCACCAAAAGACATAAATATTTTATTTACGCCACAAAATACCATCGTTTCCAGAAATCAAAGAATAGATTATTAGATACCAAAACAGAAGAAACAAGTAAAAACGAACGAAACACGAATAATGATAATAAAATAGCAAAAGTGTCCATAGACTTACATTAGAGAAAGAAAAAGTATGAATGTTCCCATTTTATTAAAAAAAGAAGAAAACACACACACACACGCATACACAAAAACTAACAAAAGACAAATAGCAGAAATAAAACAGCAGAACTGTTGGTAGATTTGTGCTAGAAAAAGAAGACTGTCGGAAGATCGATCAGTATAAGTGGTCGAGTTTCCGTTTATTTCTCGGGGTCGTATTATTGGACACGTAGGCGTCAAGCACACGCGTGCGTGCGTGCTACGTGACTAAACTGCAAAACGAAAGCGATGAAACGACGGGAAAGGAGAAACATCAATGCAGAATATTTTGGTTTTCCCTTGCAACTTCCACGGTTTTTCCCAGCCCTCTCCGCCGACGCCTGCTTTGATGAGGAATGCATGTGCGATCGCGGGGCTGCATTTTTTATGAGCCACGAGAGAGAACGTCGCACGGAGGCCGAATAACCGAACGTCGGGTTATTCCAGAACAAAAAAAGAAAAAAAAGAATAACCTCGATGCCGGTGAAACGTGAAAACTCATGAATGCCACGGGTTCCCGTGGACTTTGCGGACCGTTCGATCGATTCCTGATTAATATTCGACGGGAAACACCGATTTCTGGTAATATTTTCCCTACCACTTCAAGAAAACCTTTTTTCCGGATGTAATATTGTTGTCAAGTATGAATGATAGCACGGCACAAGTATTAAATTGGGGTTATTAGAATTGAATTCTTGGATTTAACCCTGCGATCGTATTGCGGGGTTACAGATTGGGCAAATTTTATTTGAGATCAAGATAGAAACTGACGATTTGATACAAGAAATTATTTCTGCTATTTGAGTATTTTTATTTCAATAATAACAAGTAACAATTTTATTTCATGATAAGATTGAATAAATTATTGTCGAATAAGTTTTTGTTATAGTTAATTTTTTCAAATACAAAGTAAATAATAAGATAAACATTTGAATATTAAATATTAGTTTTATATATACACATAGAAATAAACATTTTTAATGTAGTCGATAATGTTGCCATGATAGGATGAAAAATGATCTGAGGTCTTATTTCAAGAAGTATTAATCCAAATACAAAATATTTAATGAGACGAAGGATTATCTTTTTCAATGGCTAAAAGCTAGGATACATCGTATTGTTTAAAAATTTGGATATTATGCAGCTCACAGGAATGTGTTTGTGTATGCGAGATATTTAAGAGTACGATACGATTCAGAAGCCAAAGAGTTCTATCTGAACCAACAAGTAATTTGATAATTGGAGAAACAATTCCAGGAATGTTCATTATTATTATCAAGTATAACGTTATTTATTCTACTGTGCATCCAAAGAGTGGAGACTTATCTATAACCCAACCTAATAATGTTGTTAAATAAATTTCACGAAGAAACCAAACTTGAATTATAATGTATAGATATAATAGAAAATAGCCTGAGATAATATGAGCAAAGAAAGGTAATATGCGAGCGTATGTGACTAGGTAAATGGTACGTGATCGTATGCTGTTAGACAAGTAGTACGTGACCGTATGTAATCAGGCAAGTAGTATTAGGTCATATATAATCGGGGCAAGTAGCGGCGGATCGTATATAATCCGACAAGTAGTTCTACGCGGCGTTGTACAAGTAGTATGCGCCGATGCGTGGCCACACACGCTGTGCAAGACTACCGCGGCATGCCGTTCGCGGTCAGGCAAGGCGTGTGAACTATTAATTTGCAACACGAACACGTAACGGGCACGTGTTGATATCATTTAATATTTTATTCCGATATAACAGAACATAACAGGGGAAATAGCTAAAACTTTTTACCAAAAATTAGTCACGGTTGCAACATGAATATTTTGGTTATACAAATATTTTTAATAGTTTATTTATAAAGTATTTTTACTACTTTATTTACCGTATTATTAATTTTCATATATTTCTTCCTCCTGTTTAAAAAGATTACATATACTTGAGAACTATATTTTTGCTAAACAGTTAATATTTAGTATAATTTATTTGTATAAATATGTATATATGTAGACATGTATAATGCAATATCCTACTGTCAATTGATTATAGTAAATTGAAAGAGCAAAACGGTATTTAATTAAAACATTAATTACGATCATTTCTCTCTCTCTCTTAATGTTGACATCTTGCATTCAAAGTAAAATTACTACTGTTGAGAATTGTGGATCTTAATAGCCGAAATAATGGTATAGGAACACTAAATTTACACTTGGAATTCATATTTGAATAATTATATATTTATTTGATGGACGATTTCTAAGATATTCATCGATACACACTTGCACGCGTCTCAGCACTTTCTTCCATACCCGACTGTTAACCGATTGAACAGTTTACATTCCTTTATTTTCGAGACGCCGCGCACACACATACTTCCACACACTGACACCCATATACAAGTATCTCTACTACGCATCTAACCCAGTCCAGCACACAAAATTATACATATCTCAATAACTACATGAATTCCCTATTTTTGTGCACAGTTGAAATTAAAGATTTGAGATAAATAAAAAAATGTTTAGATAAACTGCAATATTTACTACACAATGTAAGAAGTAACAATATAGTGGAACATAATACACATTGGAAGTAAATAATATTAAATTCTAGACCGATAGCCTACGCTCCAGTTTTGAGGCGGTTGTCTGAATATTGCATACTCAATCTACTCCACTTAACGTTCTACTGCATCATGTACATTCAGTGAGTAATTCAGAAGCAATTTGACTGGCGGTTTTGCTAACTGTAATAGTGAGTAAATATAACATAGACTTGGCTCTCCTCAATTACAACTTTTCTAATTTCCAACTGCTCTAAATATTTTATTTTTTTTTTAAAGAATATTATTCTATCCGATTAAAGTATCCATTTCTTCATATCCTAAATGTTCACAGCTACAGTAGTATAGATGGACATAATGCTATTCCTTTATCCATTATCGTTAATCGACTACTTGCTTCCTCATGAATTTTATATTATATGAATGAATTTTATTGGCTTGACATTTTCTAAAACAGTTTAATCTCGGTATAAAATGGTCCTTTCCGTCGCTAAGCCCCAACCTGCTAACAATTCTCAAAAGTGGTTGCTACAATTTTAAGTAACAACAGAAAAGAAAGAATTATTGAAACATAAAAAAAGCTACTAACTTCGCAACGAATTAAAATACGAAAGATATTTATAGGAGTTTTTTTCATTGTTCCTGTGTTCTCCATCTATTCTGGAGTAGGCCGCACATGTTACGAAAGAACTTGTATGCTTCCAGCTTCGAAAGTTTAGTATTTTATTCCAAACCTATTTATCGAGACGAAAACAAACTGCACCAAACGATAGTTTCAAAATAAGAATGTAACATACAGTTTCACATAATTAAAATAATATCAAATCAATTTCAAATGTTTCGATTTAACGAACCTAATATCACAAAGTTTCAACGCAAGACTAATAAAAGATTAATCAAATTCTAATATCAACGATACTGAAAGTCATTGGAATGATCGTTAAGAAATTATAATAATCGTTCGATTCAGTCGATCGATTTATACCTAAACGTGATCGATTTTTTAATTCATGTTGACTTTGTATCGCGAAAAAGACGAACAAGATTTTGGTCGATAGTGGCGTCCCAGCCTAAGGCGATTATGACAACGCCTCTGGGCTTTGGGAATCTCATTACTGTCTCGACGCTGGTGTTCTTCAGCCTTCGAGTCGAGACTCAAAGAAACAGAATTAACAGCGAGAAACAGATGAAAGAAATAGGGAAATATGAAAAAGGATGGACGAACGAGAAACAGATGTTTGCAACGAGCCGAAAGAGTATTGAACTCCTGGAGAACGTTAGAAAAATCAAAATAAGTAGTGCACCTTCGACTGTGCCTCTTGAACGAAAGCACTTATCGAAATGAAATAAAATGAAAATGCAATTTATCAGCTAAAAAATACCGTATTTGTTTTCTATGTATATTATTGAAATATATGTAATTTTGTGCGCCACACCGGATTAGCCGCGTAATAGTGATACACATATATGTGTATGAATATGTGTGTAAGTATGTGCGTATGCAGCGTCTCGCAGAACGAAAGAATGTCACTGTACCATGATAAAAGTAAGACTAGAAGAATGCTGAAACACGTGTAATGGATATCTATGAACATCTTGTAAATCGCATATTAAATAAATATAAAACTATTTTATTATCATCTCTAGATGTAATGAAAGTGTTCCTACATATTTATTTCGGCGATTACGATCCACAATTCCCAACATATATGTTGCGAATTCTCGACTAAAGAACAGCCGGTCAGGTCAAACCGATCGGTCGATATCGCGTACCTCGAATGACTTAACGTTCAAGGTGGAGGAGATTTAATAGATCGAGTGTTAGAGTAATCTAGCACTGTATTTGCACTTGTTATATAAAGGTAAAGTGTGATGTTATGAACACGGCGGTGGTAAGATCTTGTTGACAGTGAAGTATTTCACCCGCACGGTACGATGTCCGATGATGAACTGTCCTCCTACGTTGCTGATTCTCCCTACCAACCGTTGGGTTTCGTCTGTCCATCGTATCTTTCCGGCTGGGCTTTTCCCGGGGGGTTTTACATGGCCTCGGAGTCATTAGGTTTACAGCTCGGGGAGGACATGTAATTCGGAATTTCCTAAAGAAGGGAATAGGCCTGTCCGTGTCATAAACGGACAGCCACTCAAAATTCCGAACAATATGCATATATTTGTCAATGAACGAAAAGTTTTCTCATTTTGCCAGCGAAGAATTTTGCCGGTTCGATTTGAAACGAATACCTCTCAAGATTCTCTTCAATTTTGGGAGGAAATAGGAAGCCAAAGGAGTCAGATGTAGACTGTGCAACAACTTCAAATATCAAACTCGCAAAAGCATCGTGTTGCGAGTGGGGTGTGCGGTCGAACGTTGTCGTGCTGCAACGATATCGTCTCGATTGAATTCGAAACCCGACGTGCACGTCTCCGCTAATGCTTCGCCAATGCTTTGTTTTAATGTCATAGTATACCTTGCCAGTAAACGGCGATGAATTTCCAGGGGTGTAAAGCTTTCCACGTTGTTTGAATTTCGTTCATATCGCATCCATATCAAACCTCACTTTGAACGATACTGTTCGTGATTGCGCTAAGCAAACTTGCAGAAACTTGGTATGTTTATAAAGGAGGGTAGCAGCTATAAAAGGAGTGCTCACGTAGAGCTGTAACTCTTTTCGTTTTCTAGATACAAACGAGGGTGCATTATTTATCAACCGACACTCATATATAAAGTAACTGCTGTAAATCGTTATTATAGTGTGTCACAGTAACAACTATGAAATAGCTAGAAAATGAAACGATAGAGAGATGGAGCGATCGAAATCGCAATATCCGAGATCTTCTCAAAAGATACGTAAAACACTCCCAATGGAGAACTAAACGTGCGCATCGCCTCTTTGCTAAAACTCTCCGTAGACTCTAGACCCGCATTTTCCTTTCGCAACAAAGCCCTAACAGGATTAAAGGCGTTAACAGCGATTTATAAAAACCTGATCAAGAAGCCGCTCGTCGTCTACGAATGGAATTTGCCAAGGAGGGGAAACTGCGAGCGAGTCCGCGAGACCAGGAAGAGCGAGGCCAGCCGAAAGACGTGAACACGGAAAGAGGCAGGAAGCTCTGGTGGAAAGTCAACAGTGGAAGGGAAGACGGGAAAAACCAACAGAAGAAGATCGGCGTCGTCGTGGACGAACGCGAGAAAATGGGGGAAAAAAAGGCGTGGAACTCTAGCGAGTTAGACAGAACGGGAGAGAAATATCGTCGGGGATTCCAAAGTCGACGAGAGAGTAGGTAGTCACGTCGACGTGAAAGATCGTAATTGCGAATTCGTTGACCCGCGAGTCGAGTGAGCTTTTCCACCAAGTCGCAATAGAGGGATGTTGTGTTGAAGAGGGGTTGGAAGGTAACCAAAGCAGAAGAGAGGGGTACCATTCTCTCTTTCTTTCTTTCTCAGAGAGAGAGAGAGAGAGAGAGAGAGAGAGAGAGAGAGAGAGAAGAGAGACGAAGAAGGGATAAAAAGAGAAAGAAAAACAGAGAGAATGACGGGGTAGGGGTAGAAGCTGTTACACATAGAGAGAAAAAGCAACGAGAAGAGATTCCGCGTGAGAGGGAAACTAAGGGTGAGGGGATGAAACGACAGAGAGTGAGAGGGGGATAAAAGAGGCGCGAGCAAACAGACTTTGCGATCGTTTATTTTTCTGGCAATTATATTCTTCCGTGAAAGGAACCCGAGCCCTTTTCAACTTCGTATTTATTTCTGTCGTGAATACGTCGTGAAACGTCCGACCTTCGCTGGTGCTCAAGACGGGGGCAAGGGGCGGATTCTCCACGCTTTTTAGAAGCGTCAACCGGCGATTCCGCGATTTAAGGAAAGCGCGCTAAGGTTCGGAGTCGCTCGGACAGCATTGAAATTTATTTTCCATTTTCTTTCATTTTTCTTTTTTTACGTCGTTTGTGTCGCGAGGAAACGCGAGAAGATGAGGAATAAGCAAAGAATGCCGAGCTCGGCTTTGATGCAGGTCTATCGCAGGTTCTAAGCGATAGAAGGCTGCGTGCTATTGGAGGAACATTTGTCGCAGAGTCGACCGAAGAATTGCAAAGGCGAAGGATTCGCGAAAAGGCGAAACGTGCCCTTCGTAGAATCTAATGAATTTGTTAATCTCCTGAATCGTAGGTAGCTTTAAAATTAGTAAAGGAATTTTTAATTAGTAAAAATTAGTAAAAATTAGTAAAAGAATTAGTAAAGGAATTTTAAAGAACAATTTCGTGTTCAATTCGTTTGAAATGTATTATTATATTATAAATATATTACATGACAAATGAAAAATCAGAATTTCAATTTTGTTCGAAAATGCATCAAATTAACTTACGCGATTAATATATATATATATACATATACCTGTAATATAATTTCATCGTAAAAAGTACCGCTCCTTTTCCATTATGGGTATTGCCACAATAACAAATAGAAAAAAAGAAAGCATTTGTAAAATATTTTTATATGTAATTTGTAAAATAAGTATAAAATCCTGACCAGCACCTGTTGCGAAACATATTAAATCGAAGCAATTACTCCAGACGAAAAAGCATTCGCAACTGATTGCAACTTTTCACTTTAACGTTTTCTCTCGAGATACTATCTTATCGAGGTATCCAACAATCCTACAAATAGAATTGTCCGCTGGAAACTTTTTCGTGCAGCAAAGAATGTAATAGTTGCTGTGAAGGTGAATCCTTTAAATCCACCGATACACGAAGGATTCTGACAACGTGACGAAGAAAACCTCGGGACAGGCACTTTCACGCGAGCAAGTGTCCACGTCAGAACTTTGTTCACCTCACGGGTCAATTCTGTCCGTGAAACGGGAACGAATGATTCTTGAAACGCTCCCCCAGGAGGATTTAAAGGAAAATATCGGAAATGTCTGTTTTATCTTCACTACCTTAACTCCTCGAGGGAGTTGCGTCTTCAGTTTCAGCCTTTTTCACCGTTTTCAAGCTTGTATCCGCGTAACTACTCCTGATTTTTATCTTATATCTTTCAAACAAGTATTTTCTTTCCTAGGTTATCGTTTACAGTAACATCAACCGCTTGAGGAGAATTATTAGCGACTTCGGTTCAAACTGTTTCAACGTGGCATTCTGCCATCCCAGACAGTTTAATTTATTTTCAAGATCGGGAACTGTGGTTAATAAACAAATTAGAGTAAAATGAGCAACTCTAACCAAATAATATTTCAATTTTATTAAGTTTCAGTAATTGCAGCAATTTTAATAGAAATATCAATCTTCTTAATTTTCTTGAAATTCTATTCTCGGATTTCTGATTGAGACTTCTTGAGACTGATTTTTTTCATCGTACTCTGCCTTTTATTATTAAAATTTTCAACTCTGCACGACTGTAAGACAATCGTAACTATTTCTCACAGTTAATTAATTAATTAAGCGAATTTTAAAACTAATTTATCTACGTTCTTTAATATCTATGAACTATATCCAAAACATTTTCCTTCAACAATTCGACGCTTTGTTAAATTAGACGTTTGTCTCGCACAGTTATTTACTGACAATTTGTCAACCATTTTCTCTTTGCATTATAATAAAGTAAACAACTGGACAACCCATAAACGAACAAACAAATAAATGATATGCTTTTCTACTATTTACACACAATTAATTTCTAAAATACTAAACTTAGTAATTGTTAGGAGAAAATCCAGCTAGAAGATTCTAATTCTAAGAATTCCTCGTTCAACAATTCGATACTTAAATCTTCAATACTCGAACATTTCGAAACTTTACTTGCTCATTATACTCTTCCGCGAAACGCCTAATTATTCGCGGAAATACACGTTGTAGCCGAGGGAGGGGTAGGTCTAATTAAAAGTAGCACAGCATTCGTTGGAATTTCGCAGACGGGTCAACGAAACAGAAAATGCCGAAGGGACGGAAGAAGAAGAAGACGACACGCGATAACGGGCCAGGAAATTCCGGGGCAAATAATCGATAGGCAATAATTCTTAATTACAGTCGCGTCCCTAATTATTGGTTTTCAAGTTCGCCTGGCTGAGTTTTGCGATTCGAGTAAGTCGATAACGAAGAGGATTGATTGATCGACACGCACCATTCCGATCTAACGAGGAAACAGAGGGCTTCGCGTCTAAAAAAATAGCAAAAGAAATGTGTTAACGAGGATCGTACGTGGAAATGCAACCTCGTGAAGATACAGGGTATCTCGCTTCAATTCGATATCTAAGTTATTTCCATTGATATTCGAAACGAAAAAAGTAATTTAGACGAACATCTGAATATATTTTGCATGATGTTAGATATAAAAGGAAAAGGTTTCAAGACTGGTTGCTCTCAAGATTAGTACGTCTAAATTATTTCCACGGACATTCAGGAGAAGAAAGGTAATTTAGACGAGGATCAAAATGATTTCCATTGTTGTTCGATATAAAAGGGAAAGTTTATATACTTTCAAAACTTGATGATATAAATTATGTCCATTGATGTTCGATATCAAAGGAAAAGTTTGTATGGTCCGAAGATTTGGACATCCAAATTATTTCCACTGGCATTCGAAACGAGAAAGATAATTTAAACTAACATTTAAAATATTTATATCGATGTTCGATGGAAAAAGGCAAGTGTATGTCGTTTGAAAATTTGAACATTTAAATTATTTCCATGGATGTTCGATATAAAACGTACAAAACGTACTGCTTCAAGACACGAACATCTAAATTACTTTCATTGTTCCGTTTCGAATCGCGTTAATCCATAGATTTCATTCATATGCTTCACAAAGAATAATTCAACACCCCAAGAAATCCCTCGTTACTGTGCATCGTAATTTATGAAATTTTTATGCGAATTCGAGAATTATTTTGATCACTTAACTGATTTTATTCTTAACAACGTGGAAAACGAAACAAAAAAGTGGGAAAGACGCGAGGAGGCAGCCAAAGTGTCCTCAATTTACGCGACGCGGCTTCCGGCTGCCACAAACAAAACACTTTTCAGAAGGAAGGGGTTGAATGTAAGTGTGCCCCCAAGCAATACGTGGGCGACGAAAAGGGTCGAGCACTTAATTAATCGAAGCTCAACCGAGGGAAATTCAAACAATATTCGAGGAGACCCTCGCCTACGCGTTGTTCTCTAACTTCTGCTTGCGGCTTGCCTTCTTTTTTTTTTCATTCCTACTTCCCTTTCCTTTTCTAGCCAACGTTATCCCTAGCCATCATAAATATTCGCGATTACATTGGATTATAATGATCACGTTGAATATGCATAGTCTGTTTGTGTCTCATGCGGAACGTATTCTTGTCTCGGTGAATTCTTTGCGCGTTTTATGCCACATTCGCATATTTATGATAATAATTATTTATTAACGTTTCATGCAACTGAAATAATTTCTTACTTTCTTTTTTTCTCATTTTGCTTTTAGAATTTGCTTTGATGTCGTTTAATTTGGATTTAAAGAAATGAGCGAAGTGGAAACTATGAAGATTTTATTTATTGGAATAATTGACATTCCTGGGAATTATAATCGTTTCTTTGTTCCTATTTTCTTTCGCTCTTAACTTCTCTCTTTTCCTGGTCTGACTTGATTCGAATTAGGATTAATCCTTAAAAGAAGAAAAAGGATCAGTATGGTACCGCAGAATAATAATTCATTTTTCTTCCATAGAACAGTAACTGTTGTCCTTTTCGACACGGTTTAATTTCGTTTGAATTAACTTTAAGATGTACTGTGTGAATAGAATGCGAATTTTAAAATTTATCTTTGGAGATGATTATACATTAACGTTTCACGACCTCATGGCTGTGTTCTATCTTTTCTTTATCGTTGATTTTTGATCCTTTAATTTAACCAGAAAAATATTTAAGAAATAGCATGGTTCAAGTTTGTACTTCTTGATTTATTGAATTTAATTCCGAAAATTGTGTTTCTTTTATTCTCTCTGTATAATATTGGTTAAGGTGATCAGCATCACTACAGGGAGCGATATTTATAAATTTAAAATTGAAATGCAACGCATATGAATTAATTAATCAAGCAAAGATACGAGTAAGCTGCATTACGAGTATGAAATTCGTAATTTCTGGGAATAATAATTTAGGAATATTTGGTCGAATCTCTCTCTACCTCTTTCTCCATGAAAATTATTTTATTTCCTTTAATGAAGTAAACTTTAATCATTATTTCTTTGTGTATTATGAAATTCGTAATAATCCACTGTCAAATGTATTTCATTATATCAGCATGTAATTTTCTTTATATTAAATAATGCCAAAATAAATTACATACTATAGCTTTTACATCAGTTTAATACATGCTACTTTACACCAAGATGTGGTAAAAAATTACAGTAAAAAATTATTGCAAATAAAAAAATACAAATTCCAATATTAACACACAAATGTGCGTATCTTTGTTTCAGTTTAGAGCACAAAAATTTCTCAAGAAAATACCACCCACGAATGATCTCAATAAGAAATGAAAAATTCCAAATCAAAATCAATTCCCTAGCACTTTCAACAGTTTCAACAGGAGCAAACTGTAAACCTACTGCACCAAGCAATCACAAACAGTAGCAACACGGAACGTTATAGAGCAAACATTCCAGCAATAATCAATCGGCAGAAAAATTTCATTTGCTCCGACCTTAATCAACTTCTGAACGTCACCGATGCGTTCAAAATTACCTATTCCGTTTTCTAGCTGAAATTTCAACATTAAACGCCCCGCTTACGTTCATTTCTAGGCTCATCGTTGCGTTCCTAATAAACGGGATCAAATTCATGAGATTCCAGTAACACGTGCACAGTTATCAGGTACTAGTTGCTAGATAATTATCAGGGTACTTATCGATGAAAACTTTGAATAACTTGAAAATGAACGAATACGCTATTTCTTTCCTCTGATGATCCTTCGATCCATTTCTTTCGTATAATAAAAAGAAACGTGGAAATTACTGATATTAGTTTATAAAGTGGAAATGAACATCCACTTGAAAGTTTTAGATTTATTGTTTGAATTATATTCAGAAGTTATTTGTCAGATAATTATACTATTATTAAAAATAAATGGTGATTTGTGTCTTTTTATTATCACCTTTTTGGATACCTTAGGTTTCAGTTAGTGTTGCAAGTTTTTAAATAATTTTTATGTTATGGAAGAAGGATCAAAGTCTTTTTCAATAACGAACATCCAAAGATAGCAGATATCTCTATCTGATTTCAGAGTAAAAATCTAAACAATTATTTTCAATAAGTAACATACTATTCATCCTTGTGTCCTTTAATAATATCATCTGAATAATACAAAAGAAGCTTCAAAGCCTTTTTAAATAAAGACTCCAATTAGTTAACGTTTCTAATTTCAGAGTAAAATTTGGAACAATTATTTTCAGTAAGTAACATGATATTCACCCGGTATATCTCTCCACAATATGGTCTGAAAAATACAAAAGAAGCATCACAATCTTCTCTAATAACTAATAACAGAGACAGCAACACCAGTATTCATCCAATGAATTGCTTGATAGTATGATTTGAATAACAAAGAAAAAGCTTCAAAATCTCCTCTAAAAGCAGAAACCCAAAGATAATTTTGGCTTGTAAAAAAACTTTTATCTTATATCGGCAGAAAATTTGAAATATTTAATTACTTTCATTAAATGGTTTAATATCCACTCAGTATGTCTTTTAACAATAAGGTCGATCGCATAGACAGATATGCAGATCCCGTAATACACAAAACGGGGAGAGTGGGGCGGCGGCGGTGGTGGTGGTGTCTAATGGCACGTTAATTAGTTGCACGTGCTGATCGTTATAATTACCGATAACAGCAACATTTTAATCGGCCTCGTTTAAATAACCGCGCTAAATTTGTGTCGGTTGTTTACGATCGCTGGCCACGCCGGTTTTTCGTATTAATTTCTCGTCCTCCCACCCGAAAATTGCTTCCATAAATTCGGCATCGTATAACAAGGGAGGAAAGGGTAAATCGGGGTGAAAAGGGTAGCCGATACAATTCACCCCGTGACCTCGATAATTCACCAAATTAATATCGAGCCATAAGTCTCTACGATTCCCTTTACGTGACTCTCCATTTGCTGGCCAGTGTCGTTGAAAAATAGAGGAACTGCTCCTTGTCGATGCTCGACCGCAATCAATGTTCGAGTAACGTCGCTGTTTCATCTTTTATACGTCCAATAACGTTTTAAAACTTGTTGACAAAATTTCCAGATTTTTCCATCCTGGAATAAATTCATTGGCCAGCTTGTTTTAGCGAAATATGAATAAAAATCTTTGATTGAAAGTAATAAGAAAAATTAACTGTCTATCAAAAAGTCTCATTTGAATATTTTTACCAATCCTTCTATCTCTTCTCGCTACGAATACGCTGAAAAACATTTTAAAGACTTCCAAGCTTGTCTAAATATCCGCGAAACCCAAAACTCAAAATCTTAAAACCTTGAAGACTAAGAATTCTAAAAAGTGTTCCCCTCGAACGCAAATGTCCAAGGAATTGAAAATTCATAAAGTCAGCAACGTCATAGGTAGACCGGAGAGACCGACAGTGCAAAAATCCCACTTCAGATATCGAGCTAAAAATCTAAAAACCTTTATACCGACAATTTAAAAAACCCGATTGCTGCACGACAAATATCCTTCGTTTCCAATCCTCACTTTCCACCAAAGATATAATTATCAACCCCTCTCTGTTGCTTCAACCCCCGAAGCTGCCACCGATGCCATCAAAACCGAAGAAACCGCAGACTCGCACAACGAGGAATCTCCGCTCTCTTAATACTCGCAATCCTAAAAATCTTATCGCTGGATGACGAATATCTTTCATTCTCAATTTTTACTCTCCATCAAAGATATAATTATCATAGTCCGTCTCCTGGATCGCGATACCACCATACCCAAAATTTCAAAGGCAGAAAAGCCAACTTGCATAACAAGGATGCAGGATTTCGAGGCCGCGGAAAAATGCACGTCGTGTCGTTGGCCTCGTACCAAGTTCCCCGCAGCCACAATAGGCATCCTTGCCACCAGATAGGCAGATAATTTCCACCCGTCGTTCTCATCCCCTGTGCACACTCCCACACGCCAGCCTGCACATCTATATGCATATACTCAACATGCACGTGCACATTACACATATATCTTTGTTACGCGATGCATAGGAAGGATAGTCGTCCAGTGAAGAGACATCGATGACACTATACATATTGACAAGACACTCGAGACCGCCTGACTGGGTCCTCGCCCTCCAGGCTCCTCATCGCCCTCCAGCAACCCTCTACCGCCCCTATCTATACAGAGTGTCTCTGTAATCGTGGTGCAACCGGGCGAGGAATGATACTTCATGAGGAAATAGGTTCAGTATATGGAATAAAAATGTTGGCTGCACTTCAATTTAGTGAGAGCAAGTTTGTAAAAGATAAAGGTTTCCGGGAATGTAATGTTAGCATTTGAGGAAGATTAAAGATACTTCTTATTCTACTTAAGCAAACGTTTCGAAGCATACATTATTTTGAAGAGACCTATCAACGAAGAAATCACGATCACTCCGTCCTTGGATTTCTTGAATAGTGAAACCTATAATTCTTCTTATAATTCTTAAATCTTGCAAAAGGATTAGCACGTTCTGAGGTTTTTGAATTGTAAAAGCAAGACTCAACGAAACGAAATAATTATTGAAAAGGAGTATTGGATGATATGGAAATTATTTTAATGAAATATGCGATATTTTGAGAAAATGATGTATTGTACGATTAATATTTTCTAATCCAAATCTAATCCAAAATTAATAAAGTAAAGTATTTGCGCATGAAGCTTGGAACACGTGTAGTAAATGTGAGTTCCGACTTAGCAGACGTCGTATAAAACACATAACATATCTGCAAATGGTTTCCACCATTACCTACCATAATATATCCATGAATATTCAAATATTCTCGCGAGCAATCGTATACTTGCCAAGCTTCCAAACTCCATCATCTGAAAAATGAGACGTTGTACGAAAATATTCTATTCTACGTTTTCCACTTATTTTCCCGTATAAAGTAACCTTTTTTCCTGTTTGTATCACGATTACTGGGACACCCTGTGTATCTTCTCTTGCTTTCCTTCTTCTCCAAGCTCCCTTTCCATCCATCCAGGCCAAAGGCAGTCGCGTAACAGAGAAACGAAGCGCCCCTGGACCGATGGATCGTTACTTTTTTTCGATTGGACCAGAGGAATCCTGGCGACTCACGAAGAGGTGGGACAGGGGTGGTAAAGTGGGAGGCTGCATCGATCTCCGAACGCGGTGAACTCGAGCTTAAACTGTCACCGGCTGTCGATACCGTATCGGAGAGATTCTCTTTTTGCGAGCGTCGCGAATGTTTGGACACTACGTTCCATGCTACGTTTCCGACCAACCGGGGGATGTTTTCAGCTACGGCGAGGCTTTTGCAGAGGAGTTGCAATTTTATCGGCTGGGTTAGCTGTGCTTTTTTTGTAAATTGGTTTCTTAGAGGCAGAGAAGCGAGTGGATTGGAACGCGAGGTTTTCGGTTACTCGAGTCTTGCTGCTGGCTTCATAAGAAATTCGATAGAGGCTCACGACTATCATTGAGGATTAATTAATTGATTTTTCGCACTTTCCGTGGATTTAGTTCTGCATTTCTAAAGATATCTGAGAAGGTAGCGGCCTGCAGGTATTCAGGAGAGAATTTGTTTGCGATTTTCCAAGGTTACGTACGATTTTGGAGTAGTCAGAACAGTAACAAGTCCCAAAGATTTTAATGTACAAAAGAACGCCTCTCAATGCATTCGATTCAACCACATAAACAAACAACAGTAAACAGAAATGGAATAACCCATCAACTTAATTCAACTGCATAAAAATCTGCTTCCTTTCTGCTTCTAACTATTTATTAATATCAGCAACAATACCTTTAGTTTCAAACAATACCAAGGAACAAAAATACAAATCATTAATCCCTGACTTGCCCCCTTACCAATTCTTTCTCAATTCCCCCTCAATTCTCCCCCGATCTCACAAATATCGCATGTACCTACAGGAACAAATCGCACGATACACGACACATTGGTGGAGCACGCATGAAAAGAACGGGACGCAGAACGATATTTGCGAATGTTCGGTGGTAGCACGCGTAAGTATAAATCGAAGCTGGGAAGCTAACGAGGCTGAACCCGCGCGTCGATAAACCGCGGGACAATGGCACGCGTTTATTCCACAATGCCACTCGAAAACTACGAGTGCAACGATACGGAGACCCCCGTCGAGACAATACGTCTCTAAACAATAGCGATATCTTTCGGCCAATTCAGAGTCGAAACCGATGATGGAATAGCGATTGTTCGACGGTTCGGAAAAGGGTGGAGAGAGAGAGAAAAGAGAGAGAGAGAGAGAGAATTCGATTCGTCGTTGAAATCGTTCTACCTTGCGCCAACGAAATCCGTCGATGACTAAATTGGAAGTTACCGATGGATTTCATCTATAGATTACGGGCTATGGTTATGGGTTAATAAGTCTTTTTTGTTTCGTTTTGTTTCTTTCTTTTCGATTGATTGATATGTGGAGATGGATTTTATATTTGAAGATTGAGAACTTTGTATAGATTGGACACTAAAGTAATTCTTTAAATATGTATAAAACGTTATGCCGGCGGCCATGTGTCTTTTTGTATTTTTTTGATTCTACAAGTTACATTTATATACGTCAGAAGAACGAAGAACAAAATCTAATGTAATTATTTTCTTCCTTAAATTATTCGTGTCATTAATCTATCCAACCTCTTCTACAGAAACTATAATCACAATCCTAAGAAAAATATTCTTACTTTTACAATTATTCTCATTCTACGAACATGAAGATCACCCAATCTAACCATCCTTTTTCTTCCTAATCATCGTCTCTTGTAAAAACTAAAACCTCCATACTAACAAAGATTTGATGAAAATGCTTCTCACATTCCTTCTTGCGTGTTTTTTGATTCCTGTCCGGAATCCTCGTTCAAGTGCCGCACTGTGGAACGTGCGAACATGGCACATGGCATGGGACTAAAATGGAAATAGTCATTGTTCGACTTTGACCTTATTCGACGATATCATCAGCCTGTATGTCAGTAATGTAAATGTAAACAACAATCCTCCCCAAAATCGATGGAAGATCAGCAAAAATCAGTACACCAGAATCGAATCTTTTGGAAATTAGTTCAATAGTGTTTGTTACGCGTTAAATATGGAGAATTTGAGCAAAGATACGTATAACATTAATTTCCAACATGTAAATGTCTTTCTTTCTTTGAAGAGTGATTTAAGAAAAGACGATTCAAACCGCCCTGTAATTTTGATCGTTCCGTGTCAAGAAGATATGCCATTACATTGCTGTGTAATCTTTCTCCGCTACAAACCACTACACTGAACACTTCTTTTCTTTTCTTTTCTTTTTCAATAAAATCCATTTCATAATCGTGACTTGATTGAACACTGAATTTCCGACCATATTTATTCCAAGAAAATGTTAAAACTTACTGAAAGACTCTGTTCTTTACTAAATGTCAGCGCAATACCTGACGGAATGGAGGGGAGGATAAACGATTTCTGCACGACATTTGGGAAAAAATGAGAAGATCGTTCCCAGCGTATGCATTATTTATTTAAACGCCACCGTGTGTGCTTAGAAAAAGGGATAAACATTCGTGATATTTCAACTGAGCCAGGGAGTAGGGAAAATATTAAAAAAAAAAAATAAAACCTAAAATTTCCAACTCTCAAACAAACAAAGAGAAAAAAAAAAGAAAATAAAAAATAGAATGAAATAAAAGGAAATATAAAACTATACCCGATGGAAAGAATCAAATTTCCGAATGTTTAGGCCACAATCGCCTCGCGTAAGAGCGAAAGCCTGAAATCTAGCGGAAAGTAGCGGCCGAAAGGCGGAGGTCGTCCGCACGAGGGTTAGTTTCCTCATAACGGTGCACGGAGATCTAAAAGACCAGTCAAATATTTACTGGGACTTCCAACGGCCCCTTTAATAAGTTTTTTATTGGACTTCCCTCTTTATACTCTGCGAGAGGCTGGCCTGGTATTTGCGCGCGTCCGATCATCTCTCTTCCTTCCCTCCCTCCCTCTCTCTTTCTTTTACTCTTTCCCTCCTTCTCTTCTCCACTGAATCTTCAAACCAGGCGGCTGACAATGAACTTGCGTGGGATGGTGGCTGGTTGTTCGCGTTCCTGAATCATTCTCGAGGCGGCCGGTATAAGGAGAGCCGCCGGTACACGGCGGGAATGCGAATCGACGCTGATTACCCGGAGAAGCATCTCCGGGATTTAGCGTTTACTCGACTATGGAGCAAACATCGCGATGCCATCGATCGGCCGCGTGCAAACCGGCCATCCTATCAACGTGATTTTATAGGAGGAGAACGGCGAATCGAGCACGTGGATTGGCTTTGTTTCTTTGAGCTGTTGGTTGAAGAGCGTCTGGGGATTGGGGGTGTACGTTTGATGCTGAGGATTCTTGCGTCGAGCCTTTGGACGTTGTTGCGATTTTTGGATCGGCCGAATGAGTATTTTTAATGGAGAGGCAGCAGGCTGAGGTACGGGAAGTATAGTAGAGTGGCAGCGTGTTTTTAAAAGGAAGGGTTTGAATATTCAAACTATAAGAGCGTACAGGGCAAATGGTAGGGGCTGGTGTTACTGGAAATTAAGCGTTGAAACGAAAAGAAATTTAACGTGCAATAAACGAGTTAAAAAGTATACTTTGATACTGGGGATTCTTGTAATGGGAGTAGTGAGTTATTGAAAATATAGCAGGTGTAGAGAAAAAGAAAGAAAAGAAAATAAGAGAGTTGGATGGCAATTATGTTTTAAGAAAGAGAAGTGCGAATATTGGAGATACAGAGATGCAAGTGAAAGCAACGACGTTTTGAAATTAAGCGTTTAGATTAATAAAAAAAAACTTAATACGTAGTATTAGTATAAGAAGAAAGAATCTTAAGAATCGTGAATTGCAGAGTTCTTTTTTTTTTTTGTAAGAGAATGCGTTTGATGTTGAGAATTCTTGGATTGGACAGTTGTTAATGAGCAACATAGATTAAAGGAGTATAATTTAAGAAGGAAAGGTTTGAATATTTATAATCTAGAAAGTGGAAGTGTGAGAGACAGACTAAAAGCTGCTCATATATTCGAATGAAGGGAAATTTAATATCTAGTGGGAGTATAAGAAAGAGAGAAATCTTAATAACGGTGGATTCTGGAGTCCTTGTTGCTGGTGTTTGATACTGAGGATTCTTGGATCCGGAGTGAAGAAACTGGTAAGAAAAGATGTTTTTAATTAAGAGGTGGAGAATATTTGAGGAGGAAGATTATTGAATATATAGTAGATATATACTGGAAGAAGATTTGGGAAACAAAAGGATTATTGGCAAGGTGGAGATGTAAGAAATAAAAATTTTGAATAAAGAGAGGCTGAACGTAATGGAAGAGAAAATTCAAAGAATGAGAAATTAAGAGAAAATCTAAGACACTGGAAATTAAGGGTTTGATAAAAAAAAAAAAAAAAAAAATGAAAGAAGCTGGATGTTGATACTGAAGTCTAGAAAAGGAGAAGGAATCAACAAAGAATTTAAATAAAGAAATACTTAGGAAAGAGAGTTAGATACAGAAAAACTAGCAGTAAAGGAAAATAGTACAGATAAAATATCAAGGCACATGTTTCAGAAAGATATAGCAATAAAAAAAATAATACAGATAAAATATCAAAGTACGAGTTTCATTGAGAGTTTGTGTGTAGTTTATAATTATGATAGACCGTCGTTATGACACTTGGGACCATAGAGATATCTACGCGATACTTAGGAAGCACTTACAGAAAGTAACGTTTTATTGAAAACGATGTGTACATTTTCAGAGATCTTCGAGTTTTATAAACTCTGCTTTATCGACCATACTCGACATACTATAGAGTAGTGTCGTAGCTACAAGTTAATGGCATAAATGATTTAACCTATATGGTACTCATCTTCTGAATGGCTACTTCGAGTCTCTAAAGAGAATGAGTTATGATTTTTCAACTTTCATCGATTCTACTGCTTATAGCCTTCCTCCATAGGAGAAAAACGAGAAATAATTGAAAAATGAAGATTAACGAGAGATTGGCGCAGTTTTATTCTTTACAATTGATCGTTCTTCGAAGACGTCTTCCACGTTCTCTTTTCGTTCAACATACTTGTACCTATTGGAAAAATCGCCAAATCAGTTTCACGAAGGAACAAAAGCCACTTACAAATTTTACTCGGTTGTTCAATCAACTACCGATATCATTAACTTATCTATTGGGTTGTCCGAAAAGTGTCTTTCTTTCACAGACACGTCTTTTACAACGATGCATCTTTATATAAACATGAAACCTAATCTGTCAAACGTTATGATCTTTATCTTGATAGAATAATTATACGTATCACGATCACACGTAATTTGATAAAATAATAGAAAACGAAAAATATTGTGTATCCATTATTTCCTTATAAAACGAAAGAAACTTTTCTGTAGCTAATAACAAGTACCACCGAACTACCCTTGTACATACACTACCGATTTTCATGTATTTTATACAAATTTTAATACACGAAAATAGATGAAACGAATTTCTCTTTAAATCCCTTGAAAAAATAAAAATATAAAAATGCACAAACTCCGCAGTCTACTTGTACCAACTGCTTTTCCCCCGATGGGTCTACGTAAATAGGATTGTACAGCACATCAGCTCCAAAGCATCATAATATGTTCGTCATTTTCATTCAAACGTCGCCGTACGATCACCAGAACCAAAACGTTCCGAGCATCAAAGGGACACGATGACAAGCAACGCGTTATCCCCTCCTTGTGAAGGGATCGGGATTCCTTGTGGATGCAGGACGATCGGGAGTGGTATTAATCCGAAGCCTAGAAACGGCAAAGGAAGTGAGAAAGCATAACCAGGAGAAGACAGGAAGGGAGGCAAGAGAGTGGACGACTGGTGTCTTTGAAGCAGAACCGTTGGCGACCGCGGAGTGAAGGGATCTTTGTAGCTCGTACATCTTGCTAATTAAATAAAAAAAAGGTCCCCTCCTGGTATTTTCTGCCGCTGCTGCTGCTCTCTGGCTGTCGTGCCGCTATTCTTCTGGGTGTCGGCCCGCGGGCAACCGTCATTCGGTGTCTCTGACTTCGCCAAGGGTGCGGACAGGGAAAAAGTCAGAGAGGAAGAGAAGCATATAGAGGGTGTAGAAGAGGGAAGAAGAAAGGGGGCGCGGGGATAAAGAGACGTAGCACTCCGTACCGAGCATTGTCTCCGCCATTGTTCTCGTGTGTTTGCGTTGCTCGCGGTGAGAAACCAGTCGAGCGACGTTACGCACTTAGCGTTTCTGATATCGAGTTACCGATGGGGCTTTTGAGATTTCCAGATGGAAGGCTAGTGTAGGTCTTTTTGGAGGTTATGGGGGTAGATCTTTGAGTGGTTAAACAGGATGAGGTTGAAGGAGGTTTGGGTTAGGTTTGGAGTCTCTCAGGTTCCTCAGGTTTTTGGTACTTTGGGGGAAATTTTCGGGGCAGGGCTTAAGTTTTTAGGAGGATTTGCGTAGTTGCCATTTTCATATTTCCTGTGGGATATTTAAGAATTCAGAATATTTTGTATTAAGAGTCAGCGAGTGAGAATTTAAGATTTTGAATGTATCACGAATGATTAATAGTCTTTCGTAAAGTATGTTGACTTTGAAATATTTTCAGGAGTTTGAGGTTTTTGAGATGTTACGAATGATTGATGACTCGATCTGTGTTTCATATACAACGTTTCTGAAGTTGGCAGAAAAGTTATAATGTTGATCAAAATTTCTTGCCAAGATAATAATTGAATTAATCTATATAAACCTTCTTAAGGATGTAACTGTTTAGTTGTTTGTTGCTTCGATTACTTTCAAATTTCAAAATTCAAGTCTTTTGGTTTCTTAGCTCTTTCGTCCAACAAATTTGCCAATACAATCTTACAATTTCTCAAAAATTTCATCCTACACACCTTCAACAATCTTTCAGATACCAAGCTCATAATTACAGCAAACAATTATCATTAGACTGCAAATTTTTCCGCATTTATGAAGAATTTAAATGCTCAAAAATATACAAAACGCACATAATATGCAAAAACCTGTGAGATCTCCAGGGCAAACATCTCATAATATTATAAGCATAAGACAGACATTTATCTAGTTTCTATTTCTTTGACAGCGCTCATAAAAATATGAATGTTTATAAAAATCCGCAGTCTACTCACCGTGCAAAGAATCAACCAAATAATATTCAAACTTAGCCAAATTCCCTGAAACTTCATCCAACCTCTTCAACAGGTACAATGGCAAAACCAAAACGGCAACATCAAAAGTTTCCAGACAGGTAAGTTTTTCACATCATATTTTAAATACGCTATTTTAAAGAATTTTAAGCAATATTATACAACTACATAACAATGTTTATCTACCATATTACTATATTTTTACTTGTCACACTCTTATACCCAATATTGTTTAAGATTTGTTTATTAGACACAAAAATGAATCTTTTCCAATTTTTATATGAAGTGAAAGTTTCATTGTCGGAAGGAATTCGTTTCTGCACTTAATAGACATCGCCTTTCGAATATGAATTTAAAAATCCAGTCTGGCCGGAAATCTTCGCGCGCCGCTTTATAACATCGGCTTGCTCCACGCGTCTCGTGAACATCACACGAGTTCCCCAACCGGCGAGCTCTTAATTCAGCTATCTAACAATAAAACCCCTCGCATGGCATTCCCCTAACTCCGTCACCCTATTCATCAGCAGCCCTTTGGTCTGTTCGCGTCTCGAACGAGATCTATTCTTCCGTCATCGAGGATGCGCGCAATTTTTCAACCGAGTAGACACTTGCGCGGCGATCGCGAGGAATCAAGAGCCAGAATTACAAAGTCATGAAGAAAGGGGACGAGACAAAAAGAGAAAGAGAGAGAGAGAGAGAGAGAGAGAGAGAGAGGAAGATAGAGGGGAATGGAAGAAGCTCGGTATCCAGGCTTTTTGCAGCGCGAAACAGAAGACACTTTTCGCTTTGATCGGCCACGACACGAGGAGGCTGGCGAACCTATTGGACATTCGACGCGCGCGTTTCAATTTCGCGCTCGCGGCGACACGAGCGTGGATTGGCCGTGATTATACGAGCTACCATTGTTTTCACCATCTGTAGAACGGCTTGGTAACGTAGCTTTATTATTCTTGCGCGTTCAGAAGTATCGGGCTTTATTTTTGCTTCGAGTGGTTGATCGTGGCGATTGATGCTTTCGAATGATTAATTGGATCGAATGAAAAGCATGGTGTATTGTTTGAGGAAGAAACGTAACATTAGGTCATTCTGAATGTTTTCGTAATCGGAAGCTGTTCCTTTTGAAAATCGATATTTTTGATATTATCAGACGTGTAGTTCAGACGTTGTTTGATATTTTATTTATTAAATTGTTTGGTAAATTAAGGCGTTGTTTAATGACACATGGGTTTGTTAGGGTTTTTTTCTACGGTAAAAAACACTCAAATGCAGAAGTTTCTGGAAATCATTCCTAGATTTTGATGATTAAATATATAAATAGGAAATAGAAAGTCACGAAATCTGTCGAGGAAATTTCAAAGGTATTATCCGATCGAATTTATGTACACGATTATTTATTTATTTGTTAATGTCATATTCTTCATTCTTCTGTTAGATTTTAAAATACCGCGAGTATTTTTTCTTAACGACTAATCGATTTTTCCTTTCAGATTGATTGCTCTTAATAAAGTTGCAGTGCTGGACAGTATCGGCTGAAATTATTAGTGGATTTCATGATTACAGTATATTCTGGTGGCGGGTTCATTTATGTACGTATAGTCGGCTGAAAAGCAGAGAGACAGTGGCACCCATAGAGACGCAGATTAGTCGAGATTGTGGCTCGCCAGAGGCGCTTTCTCACGTTACTCGAGTTTATTACGTTGCCGTACGTTATATATATAGATAATTTATTAATGTAAATAACGCACAGCGGTCGGCGGTGAACCTAACTATAATTGTATAATAAATTCGTAACGCCTTCTGTCCTCGCTCTTCTCGCTTTCTTCATTTCTGTTATTCGTGATGCTGAATCATTTATTAAGTTTCGAGACGAATAAATTGGATAAATCGCGTCTCCATAATCGGAATAATCTATTTCGTTTATATGCAATTTTCATAAAATAAAACAAGAAGAGAATAATTACGAGAAGAAATGAAAAATAAAAAAAAGACCAGCCTTAATATATTTCACTAGAATATTAAATGATTAAAGTAGAACAGAACGAGGAAGCGAGAATGTTCTGTATTATTTAAAATAATTCCACGGAGAGAAAGAATCCAAAAAAACTTGCAGCCTAAAAAATGTAGGGAAGGGGACATACAGAATTTAATAATCCTGAAAAAAGGAAGAAAACTAGAAAGAAAGATATAAAAGAAGAGATATTAGATGTAGGAAGTTAAAGAAGTTGGAAGGAAACTTATAGAAGAAAAAGGTACACGCGGCGCTGTCTGTGAAAATAAGAGCTGGAAGTTTGACGCTTCTTATCGCGAGTCGTTCGACTTAACACTCTGTTCGATTCTTTTCTACGCCAAGCATCGAATTCTCGTCATTATTTAGATTACTTCGTTCCTCGCGGCAACCAGCCACCGAAGAAATAACTTTTTAGGTTTGAACCTGCTCCTCGAGAAAGTTTTCACAATCACGATCTTGTTATATCGTTCCACGGCAGTAGCGTCGATCAACCATTCGATTCGAAAGTCTAGCAGACTCCCCGGATGATTCTAGGTTGGACATCTTCCACAATTTTTCACTTGCCAACGAAGCTTAAAAAATTAACTTGCGCGATAGTAGATGGAAATACTTTTAAGTGCTCCATACTTGGCGAGATTTCTAGACAATTTGATTGTCAATTACGAAATTGGGTTTCAGGTGTCTTGCCAATGTACGTGGATTTCTTTCAACATTTTCTTCCAAATGTTCATTCATGTATATTAATTGTAATATTTGTTTGATAAAGTGATAATTGAAGTTTTCTAATGGCGATAAAAGTCCAATTATATTTTTCCATTTACTGATGAATAATAGATGACTGTCTCTTTCAAATGTTCGCTTCATCTATTGATTCATCTATTTCATTTAGTTTAATTGTAGTGCGTGCTTGATAAAGTAAGAATCAAACGTTCAAAAAATCAAATCAAACGTCTTTCTGTTTAATTAATGGATTAGTTGCAACCAAGAACTTGACAGAACTTTCCATCCGTTTCAAGCTACCAGCTCCTCATACTTAAATCTAGTTCAAATTAAAATTCAATAAACTTTATCTCCTAATATTCATGATATATTTGCTGAATTTTATTTTATTCCTTATCATCAAACGCTATATTGAGATATGTATAATTTTATGTGCTAGGCTAGATTGGCCGCATAGTTGTGACACACGTATGTGAATATGAGTATGTGGAAGTATGTGGAAATATGTGTGTGTGCGGCGTCTCGAAAAACAGATGAGTGTAACTGTTTCGTTGGCAATGTGGTATGGAAGATGGTGAGACAAAGAGAGTGCTGATGTATATCGACGAAGATCCTGGAAATCATTTATTAAATAAATCTATAACTATTTTAATTTGAATTCTAAGTGTAACCTTAGTGTTCCTTTACTTTTATTTCGGCAATTAAGATCCATAATCCCCAATAAACAATTTTTATTTATTACATGCGATCATATTATTCTACCGATTTCCAATAGCAGACTATTCGCATCAATTCTTACCTTTCAAAAATACCACGTTAAACAAACATTTGCATACGTGTAGAGCGCGAAATGATATTCGTATAAATTTCCAGTCGCAAAAACCTGGCAAATTTCTGCTAACAATAAAACAAATCTAATCCAAACCCTCCACTTTCATCATTTATACATACTTATGCTTAAGTATATCAAATTTCGTATTATTTTGCAATACTTCCACAGGGATACAAATGCAATTTCAATCTACGAAAGTGGAACATAGAATCTGATGAAAACACGATTGATTAGAAAAGGATATACGCAAATACGTTTGGCAATCAACGCACGTAACTAGCCTTTCCAAACGAAACAAGAAACGATGAAAAGGGAGATACAAAATTACGAATCAACATTCTAATTTCCTTGTTGCAGCATTGTGACACTTCGACAGGTAAAAAAAAAACGGGCACAGAATAGGCGGAAGCCAGCTCGGCCGCATTTCGCGGGAAATACGAACGGATCACCCGACTCTCTCTTCGTATTTCCATTCTGTTGAAGTCGTAGACCCTGTGAGCGAATGCCGGCTTTGCCAGGCCGAGCGAGCCGAGAGGATGGTAGAGAGAGGGTGTAGGAGAGGGTGAGAGAGGGTGGGAGTTATATCGGGGCTTTCGAGGTATCGAGGCTTTTGGGGATCAAGTCTGCCCGTCCGTTCACGGGCTCGTCAGGCTGCGTTGCTGTAAGCCGATTATACCCGCTGCAGCCAGCATCCTTGTTCATCCGACACACTCGCCAACCTCCCACACACTGCTGCTGCAGCCCCTGATCGACGGCAACGTGGCGTGTTCGACGATAGGCGCTCGAGTTTTCGACGAAACGCGAGATCCCCAGGCGAGGAATCGGAGAGACGGGTTACCTTCGAAGCTGTTGCCTTGATTTATCGTGTCGTTGTCTTGATCCCGTGGCAGATAGGTTTAGATGTTGCATGCTTTCCAGAGTTGGGAGCAATGTAGTGATTATACTTTAATAAGGATTCTTAACGTGACTTATGGTAGCAAGTCACATTTACGACGTGTGTAAGTTTCACTAAGAAGCGTTATACTCGCGAGGAACAATTAAAAATTAATATTAGACAATTTTAATAAACTGTTTGTTAAATGATAATTGCTTCATATGAATGTTCATAGGAGATGCCAGTTTCCTCTGAGATAATTGAAATTTGTACTACGTGCAATTACAATATTCCGAGTTAACGTTCCTTTGGCTAAATTTTTACAGATTTTTCTGCCTCTTTAGAAGACACTTTTTAGACTTTGCGAAGCTTATGCTAAATTCCTAAACTTCAGCCTGCCCATCCTGCTGTTTATCTCGATCCAGTTTCACAAGAAAAATTCTCTCTGTGTTTCCCGGTAGATACGCGTATCCTTTTCAACGACAATCTTCCAACTCCTACGCTCTCCACGAATATAGGAACAAATCGAAAACTAAGAACGTAACTGTTGCCCGCGTTTCCACTTCAATTTCCGTATCTCAAATTTCCCAACATTCCAAAAATTCTCTTCGCGTTGACGATGACGATTCCGCGGTCGCAGTATTCTCCTCCAACATAGAAACGAATGAGAAACCAAGACACTTTGAAATGCTGCGAACTCCGACCATTTCGTCCTTTAAAAATTCTCTCTACATTTTCCAATTGTGTATCTTCTCTTCTCTTCTTTAATCCCAATACATCGGTGCAGTATCGAAACAAGCGAAAAGCACACGACAATTCAACAGGGGAATGTTTCTTAATTTTCTGCGATGCACGCGTCTCGTTGCAGAATCGAGCCGTTAATCGTCGCCAAATTGCCGATGAAATCCTGCACGTGCATCGGATATCATACGGATCGCGGATGGAGGATGAGCTGGACGATCGAGAGGACCGGCATCGAATCGAGCAGGGATTTAGAGAGGTCTGGCTAAGGGACGGAGGGGATGTTAGGGCAACGGGGTCATCGATAAATTCGAGGGAAATGCAAGCTTCTCTCGCAGGCCTAGCTTCGTGTTTTCAAAGCGTTTTCAAGCATCGTTCGACCAGGCTAACCAGACTGTTTTTGACCTGGTTTCCGGTGCATCCTGTGTCTCCTACTTTACGTTTCTACGTGAAAGAGAGTGTACCTTAGCCTCAAACGTTTCGCGAAAAGGATATTCAATATGGTTTGCAGGGATGATACCGGCGTATTTCACTTACGAAATATCATGTTTGTGTGGTCGCTATTTTTTGTCCTTGTTTCACGTTCCTTCACGGCGGAAAATCGTATATATATATATATATTTGCGTGCAATTCCAAAATAATACTGTTTCTCTCACTCCTTTTTTTTCTTTTGGCTTGCTTTTAGAGGATTTTCGTTTGATATCGAACGATGGTTTGTGGCGAAAAAAGAAAGAAAAAGAAAAATGTTGGTTTCTGATATAATTGTCTCGGCGCGGATAACGGGTATCGCGATTTGTTGAAATTTAAGGAGAATGAATTTTTGCTTGTTTCATGCACTACATGATAGATTAATGTAGATAAAACGAAGAGGAATATTATCGTAAATTGAATGTTTTCGTTTATGCAGATGTATGTTCTTAAATAAGTATGATTAAATGGATATTACATAAATATCGTTAATAAGTAGCGTTATAATGAATTGCATGAAAAACAATTGTTACTAAATCGATACCTAAATTATATTATGTAGTCTTCTTCGTCATGTTTTATTGAATATTTTGAATATTTCTGTATTATAAGTATTTCTGCCTACTATACTCTTATTATTGAATACTTCTTTCTGACTAAATAATTTTTTATTTATTTTCTTTAATGAACACGTATATTTTCATGCTTTTCCCAATTGAAAAAAAATACTGTTTATCGTAATATTAAAAGGTCGACAGGCATTTAAATATCAAAGCTATCGAAATATCGTTCGTTTTAACAGCTGTATGTTTGGCTGTAGCTAACAGAGTCATAAATGTCATAAGGTATCATTAAAATATCATAAAGTGACATTAAAATGTCATAAAGTGACATTAACATCAAAAAATCAATAGGAACGTGATTCTCATCTTTTCCCTACGCGATCTTCGAATACAGTAATTTCACGTAAACTAAACAAATTTCTCTTTTAACTACCGTTTCTCATTTTCGTCATTCCTACGAATCAAAAAAAGAAAAAAACGCAATTCTAAATTTCGCCATGGTAGAAACGACGATAAATAAGCGCGTGACGACCGCGAGAACGGAAGCTTTGTATGTTTCGAAAACGTTGGCTATACAGGCTCGTCTCTACAGGGTAACTGAACTGCACTTGACCCAGTTTCCGCTATATTGCTATCATCTCGACGCGCGGCAAAACCGTGCTTCAGATCAAAGCCAGCCCGCGACGAGAATGTCCTTTACATTTTGATTGTTTTGTCGCTGCCAAGCTTTACAAATCGCCGCCCCGAACCACGCCGCTAGAACTATTCATTTTCTTCCAGAAGCGTTCTGAATTCATTCCACTTTTATATCAAACGTCACCACCTGCATCATTCGGTTTATGCTTTCTCTGCCTTTCGATTATTCTTTCAATGCTTTGTTCAACGTCGCGTTTCTCGGAACGTTTGCCAATGTAATTTGCTATTTGGACCACGCAAGAGCTTTTTGCCCGGTGTTTTTCCGTTCGAAATTTTTAATTTCTGTTTACTTTGCTTCGACGCAAGATAATATTCGTCGAATAATACAAATAGGCAGAGATTGCAAAGGACTCATTCATTCATTCTCCTGCTGACTCGGTTTTTCAGGTTAAGTCTGGATTACACTTTGTGTTCGAGAAATGTTAGTTGTTATTGACGAATAGTAAATTCACGTGGAAGCGAGCTTAAAGAATTAACGTAACGGCCAGCATTGGAATCGACGTGGATCTATACCAGATTCAAGTGAAAGTAGGTTAAACCTGGATTAAGTATATTTCCTTGTAACTTTCACTTCCTATGGTACGTTAAATTCTCATCACTCTCCTTCGTTCTGTTGGTTAGCATTTTACAAATATGACAAGGTTCTGACTGAATTTCGTCGCTTCATACAGGCTTTACGTTTCTTCAGATTCCATTACTACGTGTAACCGTTCGTAAAAATGAGAGATTCCTCGTGAATTACGTTAATTTGACTCTCCACAATTGAAACTCGTTTGACAGCGAAATAAAAGATTGCAATTGGTATTTCGATATTTTTGTCTGATTTGAAACATGGGAATCAAGAATTGCGATTAATAAATGGTTAAGAATCACTGCTATTAATAACGAAAAATAAATTACATCCCTTCACGTACAATCACACCTCGTGCTGCTGTGAAAAAATCATAATTTCTCTAATTCAAGTTTTCTAGTTCAAAAAACTCATTCGATGCTCTAGCTTGATATGAAATCTAGAAATTGAGAATTATCTAAAAGAAAAAGAAAAAGAAAAGTCCTCGTTTTTTTCGTGTTATCATGGAAAACGATATCGTAGCGGCTCCAAAGTACAACGAAATGTTTAAAAAACAAATGAAAAGCGTTCTTATGCTATTGAAATGCTATTAAAAATAATTCCCATTGTCGATACAATGCCCAGGTGAAAATGTTCGATTTCGATCGCGGTACTCACGGTTCTCGAGATAATTGAAAGCGACCAGGAAAGCAGGGCTGTCGTGCGTTCGAAAACAACGCCCCCGGAAACAGTTTCCCGTTGAATTCGAGCGCGTTCGCCCAACGTATTGTTATAACCGATGATAGCTGAATGGAGAGTCCCAAGTAACTCTAAACTGTTTGCAGTGTACCGTGACTGTTGTTCCGTTCGAATAGATCAATCCTCTAATGATGAACGCATTGGGGAACAATTTTCGGATTTGTCGATCTGATGAACCGTGTCACACTCGGTACATATGTATCTAGGTTTCCAAGCATTCGTGTAGTTAGTTTTATACTTGAATTTACGCCAGTAGCAGTGTTATTAATTTTTTTTTTTTTACGGATATTACGGAATCTTTGAAAATTACCTTGAAATGTATCATTACGTGTGTCGATTTTGTGTGATCAATAAATTTACGACGATAGATCATTCGTTTTTTAGGAATTGAATATGAACTGTGCGATAAGAAAATTGACAAATGTACAAAAAGTATAGTCGATTTGACTTTTGAAAAGAGGCACATTTACTGTGACTCTTGTCACTCTTTTGTGATCATTTGTCAAAGTAGATCACTTGTTTCTTTTGTTTTCTTATTTTTGAGAATTGGGTAATTTAATCGAGAAATTTACAGAATCTGGAGTTAATCAGTTTGGCTTCTGAAAGGCTCAATTATATTTACTGTTGTTTACTGATATTTACTGAAAGTAGATGATTTGTTTATTAAGAGTTGAATATTAGTCGATCTAAATAATAAAATTGAGAAATTTGCAGAAAACGTGTTTAATTAGTTTGGCTTCTGAAAGACTCGACTATCAGAAAATAATCAGCCACATATAATACGCAATAACATCGCAACGAACCGGAACCAGAAACAGAAACTCGAAAGAGATTCAAAGAAGATTAGAAAATTACATAAGGTAATCTCATGGTTTGGAAGAGAAACGAAAATGAGATAGACCCTTTAAACTACTCAACCACGGTAATATTTATGGTAGCCTGGTTATACGAGGGAAGTTTTCGCAATTTATTTCCGTTGCGTTGGCCAACGAATAGATTTCGTCTATTTCCGCGTAACGTAACGTCGGATTTAAACATCAAGCAGAGGAGGCAAAAGCTCTGGTGGCCGCCTGTTACGCCGGGGATTACGTCATTCACTTTTAAATGCACGTGAGTGCAACAGCAGGAAGAAATTTTAAATCGAGTAGTCGAGATATTGCAACGTGGAACGCGATCTACGTAATAGCTTGCTATGACCCGGAAACAAGAAAAATTCAAACGTATCGTGCTGATTCGCCTTCTCTTGTTTTCACATCGTCACTTATGAAAATCCCTCGCTGAAATATGGCAATATGGTTTTGTATTGGAAAACGGTTTAACGATTGCTGGAATAAAAGGGATACATGTATTTAGGTTTATTTTACGATAAACGGAGCACGGTATAGCCTCCTATACTTGAACCAATATGCACACAGATGTGTCTGAATAATGGAATTCTTGAATAATAGGACGTTCACTTTCTTGATATTTTTCATTCCTGTGAAGACACATTAATTCGTTCTAATATTTAATTTGTCCAATTTTCTAATTCAAAGTATGGTTTTCTATTGAAAAATTGTAGCTATAATTAATAGGATAAGAAGGATATATTTAGGAATTTTCTATGATGAATGGAACACAGTAGAGACAGGGCTTTGATAAAATAATGGAAACATCTCCTATACGTCATATACGACAGATACGTATTTATCGTAATTTAACATGGAAATATAATATCAAAGAAGTAAATGTAACCATCATCCAAAAAGTACATGTATATGACATATAAGGAGCGTTTCCATTATTTTATCCAATCCCTGTATTTCAGCCAATAAGCAGACAGAAATGTCTGAATATTAGAATTTCTTAGATCATAGAATGTTTCCTTTTTTTTTTTTTTATTAAATTTCGTTCATTCAATGGGGATGAAAAAGACTGACAATTCGTTCTTATACTTGAGAGCACAAGTATGGCTTTGTATTGGGAAACGGTCAGGATCAGTGGAATAAGAGGGAGACAAATTTATATTTATCCTACATATTTAATAATATACTAATTAATTGAAGAGATACTAATATACAATGTTTATTCCACGGTAGATGGAGTATGGTATAGTCTCCTATAGAAATGTTCGAATAATGAAATTTTTGCACAATGGAACAATCATTTTCTTCATATTAAATATTTATATAAATATGGATTAAGAACATTGACAATTTGTTACATATGTAACATTATCTATCAAACTACATAAATTGTTTAATATAGATAAGTAACTTTGCAAAATTACATTCTCTTTATGTTTCCTTTTCCATCCTTTTTCTGGTTTGAATCGTTAAAACCCTTCCCCAAGTGCCTTAAGTATAACATAATAACTGTAATACAAACAAGCCATTTCTTATAACAGAAATTATTCCCTTCAATAAACAAACCACAACAGTTATGACTGCAAATGCTTTATGGACAAAGTATCAAGTTTCTTTAAGGATACGATTTACCCTGGAAAAACCTGTAAAATTGAGTCAGAACAAGAAGCTGTGCTTTTTATATCCCGCCGCAATGTACAGATTAATAAGCACTTTCTTCGTTTAATCATAAAATCTGCTTCATGGGATTAATCTCGTTCTTCGTTGCATATTACTTGTTCATTTTAATTTTGTTTCTACTAAAATACACCAAAGGTCTACTTCGTAATACCAAGAACAGAGCTAAATAAAGCTTCAACTTGCTATTAATATTTCTGCAGAAAGAAACTCCACTTTATTGCCTTTCTAGTTCATCAAACTACTTTGTAATAAAGCAGCGATAAACGTTACGAGTTTCGCGAACGGAGGTTGTCTCTGGTAAAACACGATCCGTTGTTTGTGGAATGCTCGTAATCGCGACAGGAAGCACGCCGAACGTTTCTCAACCCTTCTGTCCCTCTCTCTTCGGCCTTCAGTTTCGTCTGGTTTCGCAAATCACCTCTAACAACGAGATTGTGCGCGAAATTTACGGAAGATAAGCGGGATCGCGGCAGTGTCGATTTCGCTCGCAGGAAGTTTCTCGGTAAACCGAAGTTCACTGTTAATTTCTCGTCCCGCCACACCTCAAAGTACACTTTAATTACGTTAAACGGTAAGTAAATGACATTAGATTGTCAACGCTCGAGGATGTAACGCCCGACGACACAGAGCTAGGTTCCGACTTCCGGTACGCCCTCTACGTTTCGACAGAGTTCAGTCTGCAGCACGAACAAGATTTAATTAATTACTCTGGATATCAGTGTATAGGCTGTTTACAATCGATGAACTAATTTGCAAATATGTTGCAACATCGTCAAAGAAGAAGATCGCGATTAGAATGACAAGGAAATAATAAGGAGGTTTCAAGCTTAGACAAGTTGCAGGAATAATATGCCCGAAAATGGTGATAAGTGGATTATAAAATCGATTGGAAGATCGTTAAGGGAGAAAATTGTGGAGCCGATGGTCAAATTAATTAGCAAAATCGATCTGCTACTCCGAAATCAAATCTGTGTTATCATTTTCAAAGAATAAATAGATATGTCTCGTATAAAAATAAATTTTCGAATTAGAATAAATTTTTATAGAATAAATTTTTATAGAAAAAATAGAATAAATTTTCATACATAGTGTATTTGAAAATGGCCATGAAATATAAAATCGATGGAAAAATCATCAAGAGGGCAGATGATAGAACGAAGATAAAGAAAGAATAAAAAGTTTTCAAGTTTAGGAAGTTCTTAGTAACCAAGCTTCTATTAGAGCATCTACTGGAAAGTGTAGAAAATGTTCGTGAAACGTAAAATCTATTGAAAGATCGATAAAGCGGTAGACTGTGAAGCAACCGTAAAGAAGGGATGAGAAGGTTCCAAAGATAATATATTCCAAAATCCTCTTGAGACATGAAATCCTTTGAAAGATACCAAAGGAGAAAGTTGTAAAACAACGATAAAGAAATAATAAAGTAATCTGAAATCTAAGAAATTCCAAAGCCAATATTTCAAAATTTCCTTTTAAAACATCGTAAGGCGATGAAATGATACAGACATTATAAATACAGTATCGTTATAAAATTCTTATGAAACATAGAATTCACTGAAAAATTCTTATAGGGACAAGACCACGAGATAAATATCGACTTTATAGTCGAATTTTCGCTCTATGCTTTTATTGTTCCTTTCGATAAAAGGACAAATAAGATTTCAAATGCCCAAAAATTCCAAAAACTAAATATACACAACGATTCTCATAAAATACCAATGATTTAACGACTAATCGAAATACTCGAAAAATAAAATCTACTAGTCTATTTACTAGATAAGTCTAACAGTGGACCAATAGTAGACTAATAGTAATTCAATGGTCACGAAATACCAATAGTCAAATTATTGAATTTGACTACTAATCGAAATACTGGAGGTAAAATGTTCGGCTAATGAAAAAACCGTCACAGAAGAAAATCAGAAGAATTTCATTGTTTGTTTGTCGTTGCTTCATGATATTCTTCTGTCTGAAATGCGAAAAATTCCAAAGGGCTACACACGCTGAAATGATATAGAAAGAGAAAATCCATGGAAAAACCGTGAAACACGTAAATCACGAAGCAACAACGATCGAGTTTAATCGTATCTTTTCAGTATCTGGCGAGTGGTCTCGATTTATCCAGAGCTCTCCATTTCGTAGCTTGTCGTCCATATTTGTACATTATCGAAACATCGTGGTGGGGTTTGCAGCTGGGAAAATGGGGATGGAAGCGAGCGGGCTTTTGACGGCGGGTTGCAAAGCTCCGGAAAAGCGGAGAACAGACGGAAGCTTTGATATACGAGCAGAGACCGGTCGCAATCTCGCCGTGTCCTCGCGCGCCCCGTGACTACCAATAATCGAACGTTATTGCGTTACTCGTGGCCCGTGGTTGAGATCCGTTCGCAGTCGTAACACGTGCACGTCGAAATGGAGAACGGGTGTTGGTCGATAGGGGTGGAAAAAATCAGAAAGAGAGACAGGCAGAGAGAATAGAAACGAGATTCGATCGTGCGAGAAAGATTTTAACGCGTCGTTTCGCGTGCAACTCGCTCGGTCAGTTTGATGATTGCTCGTGACTAGGGAGAGATATGTGTTGCTCGAAAATAGGATAGAAATTTAGGGAAGAGTTGAGAGGAAATTTCGGGCATTTTTTATTGATTGGAAATTAGTTGCAGAGGCTTGTTATTTAAGTTGTATAGGTATACTTGGGTTATTCAGGTTGTTTGAATTATTTCGAGTTGGGTACGGTTTCTTTGGAAGTAAGATGAAAATAGGGGAGAATTAATAGAAAGCATGGGGAACTTTTTCTTGGTTAGAAGTTAGTTTAGAAGTTCGTTTGCGAGGTTCGTTTTTCTTAAGACCGGTGAATTTATTCTGTAATTCTCGCGTTTAACGGAAGGTAGAGGGATTTATTTATTGAAGTTCGCGGTGGAAAATAAAGTTTCTAGGTGTTAATATTCAAACGCAGTTGCAGTGAACGATATAGAATGAATGGGTTCGTAGCGGAAACTGCAAACTTTTTCCTTTGGATCTAAATACTGAAACGAAATTTTTTCAAACGGAATCTTTTCAAAAGTACGGTAATATAAATAAATATAATAATGATCAAAAACGACTTCTCAGATCAACGATAAGTCTCAGATTGTTCGTCTTATCAAGAAACAGTTCGACTGTAACTAACCAAGCTATTTCCACACTACTAATTTTCTACATTTGTTTTATATTTTACAACCTGCTCGAAAGCAAAATATTTTGTACCATAAAAAGAAGAATAAAGAAAAAGTAATTTCCTGCTGTTCTTTATTTCGATTTAACGCATCTCGTGGTGTTATCTTTTTTTTCCATTGGAACCGGATATCTCGTTTGCGAAACGCGAACCACGTTACGGCAGCCGGCGATGTTTGCTGAATTTTTGAAAATTTGTTTTTCATTTGTTCGTCCTGATAGTGTGCGCCCAACAATCGACACATATATGTCGACAACAATGTTCCGTGTTGTTCGTGACTGCCGTTGTTCCCAGGTAAACAATTTATTTATTCGAACAGACCCTCTACTTCTGCCCGATCATTTCCAAGGCTCTCGCTCTTTTCTACGCGTGAATCGAACCGGTTCGATGGAATGTTTGCGGATCGTTCCGAGCGTCGCGTCGGCCGTGTTAAATGAATTCGAAATAAAATTCTATCGACGGCAGATGGTGGCAAAAGAGACGAGAGGGGGCCGGGGAAATAGAATGAAAGAAGGGATAAAATCGAACGACGAAATAGTGTCAGGGCGAATAAAATATTTCTGACCTGGATCCAGCGATCTGTTTAAGAGCGCCAAATTTAGAATTCTTGTCCTGTTTTCTTAAATTGCATTCACCTGTTTCTTCGTTATTTTTAAAAAATCACGCACCACTTTATAATCGACCGTGGTATTTTGAGATTTTACACGTAGGTGAAATTTCTTTGACTTCTTGTGTTGGATTTTTCGTAGCCTGCAATATATTCGAGTGTTTTTGCCACTTCAAAAATTTTTTACAATTTAAAAATTTACTGCCGGACCATTGGCTTTTTGTTGTTTTTAACAGATTCAATATATCCAAGTGTTTTCATCGTTCAAACAGTTTTTATAGCTCGAAACTGTGCAGTTTTATTATTTACGTGATCCTGCAATTTAAGCAACATCTGGATTATTTAAATGATTTTACGATGTCATTATTTCATACTGACGTAACGTGGGCTTTTCGTACAAATATTAATATAACCGATATCGAGTAGACATTAAATGGATAGTTTAATTTTAAGTTTGATAATAAAGTAAATTTGCTATATCGTCTCTTAGTCTACTTTATACTTTGTGAAGTTTTTACTGCATGAGATACAACATCCCTGATGCATCGTTTTGTAAGTTTAAAAATACCAGAGTTCTTTAAGATGCTGCCTCCTATTTATCCAAACTTGCACGTATCGTATCATATTTTCATACGCTTCGCTCCTCTCTTCGCTATTTTTATCCATCCTGCTTCTGTACATCCTGAACGTCCTATACACTTTATAACAATACAGAGAATTTCATAGTTGTGTCATTGGATCTGATATTATCGCAAGCACAAATATCAAACTGATCTTCCAATTCCTTTCCTTAAATGCAAAACTTCGAACACAATATCTTTTTAAGTCACGATGTGTATTCGCTGTGAAATTCGAAATTCATTCGAAGAATCGATGAAACGCGAGAATTTCTTGCACAAATAAAATAGAACGGAATTTAAATATTAGAAAATGGTGAAAAATATGGAAGGCAGATATTCTATTCAGAAAAATGTTTATTCTCTTTTTATGAAAGAAATGAACATTAAAACTGTTTAAAGAATTGGAAAGAAATTCAGAAAAAGATTATAAACTCGACTATAAATTCAAAGAGTTTAGCAATTACGTTTAAACGTTATCTTTATCCTACAAAATACATAAATAATTACTAAAAATCCACTAAGTATTCTCAAAGGTTATATAACTATTCGAAAATGTGTTAGTTTCTTTGATGAAAGAGGCAAGTACCACGAAAATTTGAAAAATTGTCCAAAGCACTAGCTGCAACTCGTTGAAGAATAGTCAAAATCTCGGCAAAGGTTTTAACAGTTACGTTTAATCGCCACCTTTTTAATCCATAAAAAAGGAGAACAATAAAATCCCCTAAAAGCGATACTTTCAGATCTCCAGAGACGGTGAATCTTTGAAAGAAGGAACATCAAAAGAACCGATTATAACGTTGTTACACAATATATGTACGCTAAAAATGTCAGATAAAAATCGACAAGAGAAAACAAAGATAATTCTCAAAGATTGAAATATTCGACAAACATAACTTTACCAATCACCGATAGAAGCATCCTCCTTCTAATATCTTCGCGAAAAGCTTCACGTTGTCTGTTCTACCGCCTGCACTTCGGCATCGACAAGATTAAAACACGAAAAAGAAGAACGAGCAAAAAATCTGAGAAAGAAAAAAGTGGAGACTAGAGAGGGAAAAAAAACGAGGATGCAGGAAGAGTTGCGGTCCTCGTACGGGAAATACGGTCGAGTGGCCCTCCAAAGCTCCTTTTACTATTTCTCCCTCTCTCCCTTTATCTTCTTTTTTTCTTCTCTCTTTTCTTTTTACATTCCTACAGTCATGAACGTTAATAATGGCAGAACGTTATTGCATTATTCTGTCCGGAGGCGAGTGGGCCGACAGTACGGAAAGACATTACTGTGTGCACACTTCACGTTTACAGTTCCATTATGCTATGATTACGTCAAGTATCGCGAACGAAGGTCCGCCCAGCTTTTTAACGAGGAATCGACGCGGTAAAACGCGGGACCTCCATGTTCAGGGTATCGCCACTTGACTCCATATTCATTGCTTCCTCTTCTCGATTGCACCGAGGACAATGTTCCGCCGGGAATTACGCGGTTCTCGATGATAATTCAGTGGTAGAGTGGAAATACACGAAATTATTGCGATTATGTGACGTTATTAGGGAACGTTCGATGGATAGGATAACGAGTCGATCGTTACGCGCTTGGTCCTGAGGCTCGTCGATGGCAATCGATACATTTCTGGTTATATGCAAATGTCGAGACGTTTATGGCTGATGAGTGTACTTGGAAATTATTGACAAGTGAGTAGAAGTTTTAAGAATTATTACATCGTAGTCGGTAGAAATGTACGCTTGCGGTTGTATGAGAATGTTGAGACATTTATGGCTGATGAAGCGTACTTGACAAATATTCAGATATGAGTAACAGATCGAAGAATTGTTATATTGTAGTCAATGAAAATGTTCATTTTTGATTACATGCCAGTATCGAGACATTTATGAGCGATTAGATGTATTTGGAAATTGTCGAGGAGCGAGTAAACGCTTTAAGAATTATTATACCGTTTGGTTGGAAACACTGGCTCAAATAATTGTTAGAAATCGTGACATTAACTAATTGAATTCTGTGTTAGACACGTCAAATGGATTCTGTGATTAATATCGTGGCTTCTGTATCTAACGTAGTACATACGTATGCAATTACTACTACGTACGTGTATCCTCAGGCGTGACTAATAGGATATTTATAGAAAATGAAATGTATATATTTCGAATATAATTGCAGATCTAATCAAAGAAAATGCACAGTTTTATACCGTTCTGTGAATTGTCAAGAAATTAATTAGTGTAGGCAAACAAGGAACGAAGATTAAGCCAGATTAACAGGTGTAGACTAATTGGAAAATAATGATTCGTATTGATGCTCTGTACGGAAAATATTAATACATCCTTTCGTTCGACGTTGGAATATTAATATATCTCACGGATTTAATATTTCGTTTTCATAATTAGTTAAATTCATCAATCAAAAAATTGCCTAACGAACATTATTTTACATATACATAAATACATTTGCACCAGAATTACTGCAGTAGCGGAAATGAAATACACAATAGCTGCATCGTAAAACAATTAAATCTAACCATTCACCTAAAATATTCGTGTCAATAATTTCTCTCAAAACAGAAATTTCATTCATCCATTAGATATTACAACTCCCAATTCTCGTTCCCCAATTATTTCAAATCTCTCGATCAGTGTAACCATTTCTCTCTAATTAAACCTGCCGCAACATCATCCACAAGTGTTCATTTTCCTTCGTTATTGTCCACAAACCTTCGCAAACCTGCACAAATAACAGATACAAACTCATCGCGCCAGTTTCAGCACGGTGTCGAATTATAGAGACGAGTCATCGATTTCATCGGAAATAACGGTAGAATCGTGACAATGGGACAATGCTGGATTCGCTAGACGCTGCAGATAGTATGGAATTAGCCCTCCAAGTGCATCGAACCGGGGGAAAGGAGTCAAGTGGGCCGGTTCACCACCTAAGCGGTGAATTAAATATAGCCACCGTGTAGCAGTCGAGTGGCTGTTCGATAAGTGGTCTAAAAAAGGCAGCCCTGGGACGCCCTTCCGTTCGCGCCCGATTCCCCTTCCTTTCTTTTCACACATCCTCTTGTTTCAATCGCGTGAATTCACCCTCTTGAATCGTCATACCGTCACGCCACACTGTAGGTCTTCTCCCCTTTTACTATCAAGCTTGTCTGTTTGTTTGAAAGTTCTGATAATACTGTGGCAATGCGGGTCAGCGGGTCTGGTGCAGTAGACGAAGGAGACGAACTACGATTTAGAGAATTTACGATGACCAGGATTGGCGATTTAAGGGAAACTTGAAGACACAAGAATACACAGGACGCGCGTAATAAGCAAAACAGAACATAGAATATTATAAAACTCATTGTGCTTGTTGAGAATTTTGGATTTTAATAGCCGAAATAATGGTATAGGAACACTAAATTTACACTTGGAATTCATATTAGGATAATTATATATTTATTTGATGGACGATTTCTAAGATATTCATCGATACATACTTGCACGCGTCTCGACACTTTCTTCCATAGCCGACTGTTAACCGACTGAACAGTTTACAATCCTTTATTCTCGAGACGCCGCGCACACATACATACTTCCCCACGCTGATATTCACATACATGTATCACTATTGCGCAGGTAATTTAGTCTAGCACATAAAATTATACATATCTCAATAGTGGTATTTAGCAACTTAAAAAGCTCGAACAGAATATGGAAAGATTCTTATTAATCCTTTGCACTCGAGAGGCGACTTTCAGTCACTACGGCAGTCTGTGCTGCAGCTCCAGCAGCGAGCAAGAGGCGATAGTCCCTGTTTATGCTAGATTTCGACTTCTCCAATTGATGAGAGTGTAATATTGGTTCGTAAATTAGTTGCTTAGCTCTTTGTGTTCTCTGTTAGGAAGTGAAAAGTGTTAGACTTTAAAATGGAGATAAAATATTTAATCTCATATCCCTCCGAAACGTCTCCAACGTTAGTTCGGATTCGACGATCATGGCAAAAGTATTATAGTTTAGAAACCCTGAAAAAGTGGTTTTCGGAAGTGAAATTAGCTCAAATGAAGATGAACTTGATTTTGAACCGTTGAAAAATGAGATTAATTATATGAAGAATGCATCTTGGTGAATGCTTTATAATTTATCATACAACAAAATACAGAAATCAATATTACAAAATCATATTTTCAACGATGTAAATATAGATAAATTATTAGAATAATGTTAATGTAAGTTAATTTGTATATGAAATCATTTTACACTATCTGTAAGACAATCGTCACGTATACGCTAAATCATCCAGAGTAGCTGCTACGCCCGGTCGAAGAAGTCCTCGAGTGCAAAGGATTAATATGCATGATCTCTCGTTTCAATCCTCCATTGAATATCTTATTACGTCGTTGGCAGACGCCGAATCTTTATACGAATATTTCACATTTATTAAATTCATATATTTAAGAAGATAATTACGAGAGTAGAACCTCGGTAGAAAGTTGTTCAAAAGTATTGTAGAATATTATAGAAAATTATAGAAAGCATTTTGAATAATTCGTATTTTTTTAATATTACCCTGTGCTTAATGTACCCCGTGTAATTTTCCACTTTCAAATTTCCTATAAACGCGTAAATATCCACCGTCCAGTTATTACAGGTTCTCGTTAATTGGTAAAATTGGAGCAAGATCGGGATATAAAAATTAGACGATCGCAGTGGTGTTGGCTTCGCGTAGAATCAACGGGTATGCGATGTATACGTTTAAAATCTATAGAAATTTCGTATAACTTGACTAATGGACAGAGATGTACATCTATACATCGCTAAAACCACAACTTTCCATAATCCATAATCTATAATCAACCCTCTCTCGACCCTTCACACAAACCTTTCTCATAATTATTATCAACAATCACCATCGACGTTCATTCAGCTTTGACCGAGGTCAATTTGCGGCTTTGTACATTTCAAGCACGGCGATTAGATGCGATCAGTCAGATAGAGATGATGAGTCGCGGTTCGCTGTCCGATCAACGCGTAAAAGCGTCGCATGGTGGATGATTCACTGGCGGAAGTACAACGTGCCACCGACACTAAATCTTTTCGTCGAGGTAGCCTTCTGTATCGCGATATCGTGCACGCCTTCCGCGAAAGACGCGATTACCAACCGGCACGAATACCAGCGGCACACGATTTACCGATTTAATCGGATCCTCTCCGTTATTATGTAGATAACCCGGCGGCGGTGGGAATAATTGAATTTGGCGCGGCGATCGGACGCGTCATGGAGACGAGTGGGATTGGGAATTCCGCGGACCGTGAAATAGGATTTCGCGAAATTCTCTTTCGCCGCTGGGATGGGTTTCGCGATATTAAAAATGAATAATTTTTTTCCAATTCTTTTCACAGAGGGCCAACTATTCCAGGAATTTTTCCCCCGATTTTAAGGGTCGCAGAAGGGTGGTTGACGAGGTTGGAGAAAAGTTGCACGGTTTTCAGGTATTTTTAGATTTCAGATTGTAACTTCAGTCGATTGGGCTATCGACGTACACTTTGGTGAATTTTTAATTGTTAATTGCCTATGTTTAGGAGAATTTGAGAAGGTTGTGGTTCGTGTTTCTTGAAACGTTGTCTCTTCCTGCAGGATTGGTACTTTTTATGTTTGTATGTCATAGTTTCACCATATTAAGAATTTCGTTCGATTTCTTGAGAGTTCTAGTTTCTAAGTTAGCTAGCTCAAATTAGTTTAATTTCGCGTCTTTTGGGTTTCGTCGATTTGTAGAGTTGCGAAGAACGTTGTTGTAGTTTGTAGCTGCTCTCTGAATTATTTTTAGATTCTAAATTAGAAGTTCAATAGATAGAACAATTTGTTTCGTGAGACGTTTCAAACCTAAATCGCTAAACTGCAACGGCTGAATCTGTAGGCAAAAGAGGGAAAAAATATAGTTTGTCAAGAAACGCTTTGTTACAGAGCTGTAAATTAGCAACGACGTATTTTCCATTATTGCACACAAAAATTAATTGCATTATCGTGTTAACGTAGTTACGCGCTTTTTATCATGTGATAACAACTCCGCGCCGTTAACAGCTACAATAATAATACAATAAAAAACAATTAACTAGTATTTTTAATCATACTGTCCCTGTGGTATCACACAAATTTGACATCGATGAACAATGGAAGTAATAGCATTTCGCAATTCCCGGGAATTTTGTTGAGTTCCAACGACTGCGTGTTTCATTCGTTACGTTAGTTTTTCATGTGAACTCGTCTCTATAAAACAAATCTTTTCTTTTACAGTTCCCCGTAAGTAAAAATCAAGGTATGTAACGCTCGGTGATCTCGGTGGCCAAAAAGCTGTTCCACCACGTCCTATACAGCTTTCAGCGTACTTGGCACTAAGAACTAATGTAACGAATAAAAAAACACAGTTCTCGAAACTCAACGAAGTTGCCAAGGATTGCGAGATGTTATTAATTCCATTTTTCATCGATGTTAAACTTGTATCCGAGCACAAGAAGATTTCGAAACGTGGGATTAAAAATACTAAATAGATAATTGCTTTTTATTGTATTATTATCATAATTATTCTGAACTGGGCACAGAATTGTTACCACGCGATAAAGAACATGTAATCACGCTGACACAATAATACAGTTAACTTTTGTGTGCTGTAATGGAAAATACGTCGTTACCTATTTCCTACGTACAATATTCGTTCATAACTCTGCAACAAAGCGTTCCTTGGCAAACTTCATATAATAACGTTTCTTTCTTGCTTTTCTTGCAGTTTCACGGTTTAAGTTTCCTACGCGTACGCAAATTTCAAATACAAGTAACGAGAAACGCGGAAGTTTATCTTTCTGTACATTTCAGTGAATTTTTCAATATTATTCGTATGTTTTCTTAAAGGTGTTGATTTTTTTCTATGGCAAATATTTCCTGCCTGAGTTTGCAAGTTGTTTAATGTCCTAATATTTCATAGTAAAATAAAGAAGATATATTGAGAAAAAGAATTCTTTCACAACGTATCGAACTTCGAATTTCTCTATTACAAACGACGAGAAATGTGACTTATCGTACCATTCTCAAATAAATCTTCTACAGTTACGTTTAAAGTATCATCAAACACCCGGTATATGGTGTCACTTGGAGACAAGTTCCGTGATGGTTCCTATAATCCTAAGTTCCTATCCCTGAAAATGGTCCCATTTTAATAAACAGGTCGACGAGATCGCTGTAAAACGCGACACCAGCCACGAGAGTCCGCCAATTTCCGCTCCCCCTAATATCTCTCCGATTACAACGTTGTTGGGCGGAACAGGCTGGCAAACCCGATTTGTTGTGTCAAGCTGACAGCCGAGACGAACTTCAACACGCAATAGCGAACGTGTACGCGTCGACACGGCGTCGCGATGCCTAACGCTGCTGCCACGCGGTGATGGATTAGACGCGCGGAACGACGCGTCACGGATACCAGATGAAAATCTGATTCGGAACGTATACACAACCAGCGAGTATTCCGACTGGTATAGGATTCAGTTTTCTCACGGATATTTCAGATGTAACATCTGATTCTTTTTCAGTTAGTGTACAAAATAATACAAATTAATTTTTGGGAAGAATACGGTGATTTGTGCGATTTTCGATTATTAAAGACCGTGGAGAATTTCTGAAATTTGGTAGATTGTAATGTAACGTTGATGTCTCGTAAAAATGACTAAAAATGTGATTTTAATATTTAATATTCTTTGGAAGAATTAGGTTGATTTGAAGTTAAGAATGTTTTATTGGAAGATCAGTGGGAAGAAGATAAAATAATTCTGTAAATACGTAACGCAACACTATTGCAGAATGCTGTATCTTTATGCAAATAAGATAATTACACAGGAATTTTTGAGAATTTTGTGTGTGTTAGGTGTAAGTGAGTAAAAAGAGAGTATAAGAAGGTCGACGAAAATTTGTATTCTTCAAATCCTGGAATTTAAAAATTGTAATTATTGTAATAATAAAAACAAACAGTGAAGTCATTATAATTTAATTAAATATCTTCAAGCGAGTCCGTATCAATTTTATATCAGAGTTCGGATATTTATCCGAGCTGCGCAAGTATCACGTCACGTCTTAAGATTATATTAGTAGAAGAGACAAGAGGTTTTGTGAAATGTGATTAAAATTCTTATTCCATCAGGTGTGTTACAGGCACGTGCGGTCGTTCCATTTTTCGTGTTGCATCTTTTACGATCTTTTAATAACTTTCCCTACTGTGTTTCACAATGTCAACGTGTCAAGACGTAGGATAGAGCGTGCTTTGAATATCATCTCATTTCTCTTGAAAGCTATCCCATAAGCCTATTAAACCGTTACCTGCTGTACCTTCAAACTTCCTATTAAGATGTTAAACAGCAAAATAGTTTAGCACGCGACGATCGATTCAAAATCATTCTATTACGATCAATTACAAAAAATAGAATATTTAATATACGTAACCCTGTTCCAAAGCTACTGGTTAAATTTCAAAATTTTTCATTAAACCATATTTAAAAAATTAGGACAATTTACCCGGAGAATTTTATTCCATCAAAATCATTGTTCGGAATTTTCCCTTCTTTAGGAAATTCCGAATTACGTGTCCTCCCCGAGCAGTAAACCTAATGACACTCCAAGGTCAGGTAAAAAATCTCGGGAAAGGACCCGGACAGACGAAACCCAACGGCTGATAGGGAGAATCAGCAACATAGGAGGACAGTTCATCACCAAACATCATATCGTACGGATGAAATACTTCACTGCCAACAAGATTTTACCGCTGCCGTGTACATAACATCACACGTTACTTTTATACAACAATTGCAAATAAAGTTCTAAATTAATCTAACACTCGATCTATTAAACCTCCTGCACCTTGAGCGATAATTCATTCGAGGTACGCGATATCGACCAATCGGTTTGACCTGACCGGTTGCTCTTTAGTCGACAATTTGCAACAATTATTAATGCTATAAGATTCTCAATTAGATATCTCAGATCACTAAAAATCCTCTGTTAATTAAATTTTCAAGTCAGTTGAAAAATATTACATACCTTGAAATCAAAGACGAGGTGTACGTACATTTAAAACCGTCGCTCGGAAAAATCACATAAATTTTTACAACCTAAAATCATTGAAATCTATTTTCGTGAACGACACGGATAATAAAAATAAAAACAACGACTAAAACAAAAACAAAAAAAAAATCGGCGTAAGAGACTAAAAAATAAAAGCAAATAGTGTAAAAAAGAACGAAATGAATCAAAATATAGGAACGTTTGTTACGGGGCAGGCTGTCGATTTTGTCGAAATCGATTTTATCCGCGATATTACGGCCCCAACCGGACGTTTACGTGACCGCAGAGCACGCGTTGCCAGAGGCGCTAAAATGCGCGCTTAATATTTACTCTGGACCGCAAAGCGGAACGCATCGCTGCCAGGTATCGCAAATTTCATTAACAATATCGTCGATCAAACGTAGCCTGCCGTCGATAGTTCGCGATCGCTTTCTCTTCGGGCTTCGCGTTTCATATTCGCGGTGCTTTATTCGTTCGCGACAGTGGCAATCGAAATATTATGTGGGTCAAATTGAAATTCTATGGTAAACGGATTCGCGATTGTCAGAATTGAGCAGAACAGTCTGCTACATGTACTGGAACTGAACGACTAAAAATAATGGCGATCTATTTTGTATAAAAATAAAGGATTGAGATAAAATTGTTGCGAATGAGCCCCTATCCTTGCGGGGAAATGATTTTATAAATTTAACGAGTGTACATTTGACTATTTTAAAATCCCGCGGACATTTGCCTACAATGAGCTAACAAGGAAATATGAAATCGAAGTTTATTTCAATTTAGAATACAATTTCTCATCGTCCAAGTAACAGTTATTTCTCATCGACTTTCTGGCTAGATGAGAAATGATAGCTGTTAGCTATTGTAAAACAGACTCATATTTTATCATGTTTGATACATAATACAAATGAAATACACCGATATAGAAATCTAATTTCAATATAATGCGATGATATTCTATAGTTTTATTTTAATATTCGATACTCTGTGAATGGCCTTTGATATTAATATTATTATTTAGAATATTTTTTATGATTTCTAACTTAAGATCAAAAATACATCGAGATCCGTAAAAGGAAAGTAGAAAAAGGCAGAACACATGATACGAATGTACCTTTTTCACGGTGTAACCCGTGAAAATTCGTCAGTCGTTGGACGAGATGGAAATCCGGCAAATTCGATCTATCGTTTTTCCACCGCTTTGATGTGCACGCCACGGACACGATTTAATCCGGAAAATAGGGGTGAAGCGAGGGTTGACTAGAGTGGCGAAGGGTGAGCTGCAGGGAAGAAACGAAAAACACATAATAACGGGAGATCAAAATCGGATTCCCCGTGGTACCGTGCAACGCGTGAAATTAGTTTTCGCAGTGTTCTGAAACGATCGAATGTTAAAAATATAAAATCGATTTGTGGACGAAGGGGATGCCTGCATCGAATTAATATTCGAAGTACCTGTTTGTTAATTAATCTGATGGATTTAGCCAGCTAAATAAAGTTCGTGTTCGATGAACGGTAATTATTTACTTTGGAAATTTTCCGTTAAATATTTTTGGTGAAAATTTATATTAAAAGCAATAAATTAGTAATTTACTGTGCGCAGCAGTAACTGCTTAAAAAGATTCGACGCGAGGAACTTAGAATTAAAAATTCAGGCTCTTAAAAAAGTTGGTTAAAATCCCGGCAAGGTTCGTTAAAAGTTTCAAAAAGAATTCTCTGAAAATTTCAAACATGATCCTCGAACTGGATGGCAGAAATTTGTCTTTTTTTTTCAAGTAAAATTAAGCGATAATTCTTACTAATTGGATATAACTCCCCATCCACTGATTTATGCGTCAATCGATGACACTGAAAATAGCGTATATATCTGTACATTTGTTTTGTTAGAAACGATAATTAAATTAAATATTAGGTTATCCGAAAAGTGTCTTTCTTTCGTAAACGTGTTATTTATAACAGTGAACCTCTATACAAACGTGAAACCAAGTCTGTGAAATATCGCGGTGTTTATTTCAACAGAATAAAATGGATCGTACGTAATCCGACAAAATAATATAAAACAAAAAACATTGTGCGTCTATTTCCTCATAAAACGAAAGAAACTTTTCAGACAACCTAAGACATTTTGACAATCTCAAAAAAATGCTGCCAAATTCTACATCGCAAGCCTTTCATTCATTACCTATAACTGAGCTCGAATGACAGACAATTTATAGAATTATAAAATTATCGCCGCACAATTAATCAATTACCTTGAACTATCGTAGCTACCCACGTAACTCGCTATATTGTACTGCCTGCTGAAATTACTATCACAATAAATCTATATTTTTTATATACACGTCAAAGGTCAGCTACATATTTCAAGTTCCACGATGAACCACCGTATTAAGGCTCACTTATCAAATTCTATATCTGAAGCCTGTATCGATAGTTGATGGTACATGACAGACGATTTACAGAATTATAAAATTACTACAATTATTATCTACAATTACCAAATTCCATTGAACCGTTACAGTCACTTCGATACCTCATTACATTATATTGCCTCATAAAACTACTAGCACAGACAAATGAACCAACTACCATCTCAAGTTTCAACAACCCCTATCATTCACTTCGACCCTTCATTCAAGATGTGACACTTTCTATATCCACCCCGAGAATCAGTTACTTCGAGTTCCATGGTGAGCCATCGTATTAAGGGTCACTTATTAAATTCACAGACCTACATCAATGGTTAATCGTGCATGACAGACGATTTACAGAACCATAAATTTATTATAATTATCAGCTGCAATTATTAAACTACAATTACCTACATACCTCGCTGCATTATACTGTTTCGTCAGATCATTATCACAGACAAGCAAACCAATAACCACGTCAAGTTTCGACAACTCCTATCATTCACTTCGACCCTTCATTTAAGATATGACACTTTCTATTAGGTTGTCCGAAAAGTTTCTTTCGTTTCATAAGGTGATAACAGATGAACAACAATTTCTGTTTTATATTATTTTATTGAATTAGATATGATCCATTTCGTTATATTTCTATTATTATGTTCATGCATAATGCAATAAACTAATATAAAACAAAAAAACATTGTGCGTCTATTATTTCCTCATAAAACGAAAGAAACTTTTCGAACAACCTAATATATCTACGCCGAGAATCAGCTACTTCGAGTTCCATGGTGAGCCATCGTGTTAAGGGTTGCTTATCAAATTCTATACGCCAGACTTGTCACGATTTGCAGAACTATAAAATTAATACAATTATCAGCTTACATACCTCGCTGCGTTGCACCTCATCGTAAAATCAAAACTATTAACACGGACAAGTTAACCAACGACTATCTCAATTTTCAACAATCTCTTCAACTTCGCTTCGACTTTTCATTCAGGATGCGACCACGTTCCGTGTCAACTGTTTGGATAAATTATCCTATTAAGGACCATCTATTGATAACTAGAATCGTTTGATCGGCGAGTGCTGGAGGAGCGAAAATGATCATAGGATTACGCGTTCGATCTCAAAATACGGTCACGTTCCATCAGTTGGGAACGGGCACGGAGTTGAGTTATGGCAACGTAAGCATTGTCAGCGAATGAAGCTCGAGCGACAGGCGCATGCTTTCAGCTGCTTTCGCAGCGAAGCGAAGCCGAGAAAGAGTAGTGTCGCGTCAGGAAATTGCTCCTCGCGCGGAATCGAGTGAGTTGCAGGTGGAATGGCACGAATTTCGCGGCCCATTGATGGGCTCTTCGAGTTCCCCGGTAATTATGCGGTGTAGCGCGAGTGGATGTGGAAACCTATTGGGGTTGAAATTTCTTCGGCTTGGCGATAGAGTTTCCCCACGTTCAAGATTGACGATTTAATTTGTTTTGCAAGAAGAATTCGTCTAAGATTTGAGAGGAAAATCATTTTCGCATGTGGCTGTACTTAGGACAAATTTCAATGTATTATAAAACAATGTATTTGCACATCTGCGTTTCTTAGAAAGGATTGGTGTCAAATTTACGAGGAAAATTATTTGCACGTGTGTCTGTACTTATGAGAAGCTTAAACGTAAAACATTGTGCAGATTGCACATCTGTGTTTTTTTTTAAAAAGACAATCCGTATAAAATTAGCAAGGAGAATTATTTGAGCATATGTCTGTATTTATGAGAAGTTTAAATGTAAGGAGAAATCGTATGCTCGCGAGGAAAATTATTCGACTACATATCGTTTGTTTATTTATAGGAACATTAATTATAAAATATTGTACAGATCGTACATCATTGTTTTGTAAGAAAATTTCGTATGGAATGTTTCTTAGAAAGTAAATTATACAAATGTGAGAAAATTAGGTAACAGTGAATTTGAAAAAATGAAACTGTTATACGAAAGTTTAATTTAACGATAATGTATTTGATTTTGTGAAACAAATTCTTTTGAAGTAAAATAAAATTATGTCAAAAAGTTCGAAATATGCTTATTTAGGTATTTTGGTATATCTTCAAACGATTCGATGTTATTTTCGATGATTTCGATACTCGCGCGAAATGATGGAAATTATTCAGTTCATTATATGACAGTTAATTGCCTCTGTAACGTGCAACACCAAATTACATTAAACTCGACTGTTTAAAAAAAAAACCCTAATTTAATTTTGACGTATTTAGTCCAATGATTAATCAAGTATCGCTCTAGAAACGGATACGTATTTATACCGACGGTAATATTACGACCATAGAGATTCGAAATTTCAATCACGCTTTGAAATTAATGGACATCTCTGATATCCCTTCTCAATCATCGTTTAAAGAAAATCGTACGAAATATGGAAAATTAGAAGGATAAAGAAGACAGGCCGAGAAGACAAAATAGTAAAAAGATATACAAAAATATTAAAATAGATTTTCCAATATTATTTGATAAACTATATTAAAAATTACTTCGTCAGATCACTGCAAAATTTAATATCATTAGGTAATGTTATAAACGTCAAAATATCGTTATTTACGATAATATGTGCTACATTGGCAGAATTATCTAAGCGAAGAATATTAAAAAGTAATTGTCACGACAAGAAATCATAGATAACTAGAGAAAATATCTCGTTCAACGAAGAATATGATATTTATGCTTCGTATAAAGATTTTGGCTGAGAAATAAGACAGGATTTTTGCGCGACTGTAATAGCTGGCTTAGTATTCAATATTTTCTCAATAAATAATTATCATTTCGTTATCACTGAGCGAGTAAAACAATCGGAGAAAGATCCCAACAACGCTAATCTAAATAATTTATATCGAATCCGAAATTGAAACTGCTCCATTTTTCTTTTCTATTTTAGTCGTCGAAATATATAGCGACGATAAATCGAAGATTTTCACTGTGATTCGAATAAAATGCGATAATGGAACGCTGATTAAAAGAAATGGTAGGATAAAAGAAGATGAAGGGTTGAAAAAAGACGGTTTTATCGTTGTCCGGTTATCGTGCCTCATTAAAAACGTATTCTTTCATGAAACGTAAACGGGCAGAAGGGAAGATCGATGGAAACAGCAACTTGTAACGCGAAGAGAAAATGATTCATATTTTTCACCTTTCTGAATATTTTAATTTTTACAAGCAAACCGATATGCCGCGATTGTTTTCAATTTGCTTTGCAAATGCATTAGAATCTACAGATGCCGAAGTGAATAAAAATTTGAATTGTTAAATCACATGTTTTTATAAAGTTAATTCTACGTGTTTTCATGACTGTTGAAATGAATAAATTACTCTTTCAAACATTACGGTCTCCACGGTACCTGTTAGATAAAACGACCCCCTCCCGAGGTTCTATAGTTTCTTAATTAAGTTCTCAAAAATACGAACTCGCATAGAAATCCTCGGTCTAACGATAAATGTTCGAACACCTTTCGTCAGCCACTACATCGCACCGTTTCAAAACTCCATGCACGTTCAAACACCCCCTTCATCATCCCCCTAACAGTGACGTTTTCGTGCGAAAGATGCGAGCTACCGGAATAACGCTAGCCACCGTAAAGTCGTCCATTTTCCAGCGGACACGTACCTTCGCTTAATGTCCGTTCACGGTGATGCAGGAACACGCGTGCAAGGGAAATGGTCGGACGACGAAGGACACGAGGGGTAACAGAGAAAGAAGAAAAAAAAAGGCTTCGGGAGGTGGTGGGTTGCCCGCCAGAGTCACAAAGAATGGCGATCGAGGGTGGACCAACGATGGCAGGCAGGTAGCGGGGGTTGTTGGATGGGTTGGCGAAGGGGTAGACGCGGCAAAGAGCGAGTATCGCGATACTCCATCGGGCAGAAATCGATACGGGGATGGCCAGGGGGACAGGGACCACAGGGGGATGATGCCTCTTCGCTGTCTGTATTTTTCGCGGAAGCATCGCGCGGGCACGGATCCTCGGATACACGTTGCACGTGGCTTTCGGTTGTGCTTCAACGTTGACGAGATGATGAATTTTCGACCTGTTTGGAAAGCGATCGTTGTTAACATTTCGCTGGCAGGGAATCTCCTACCTATGGTAATTCTAGCTGTGTTTGTTTTACGCGAACGAACGGATGCTAGATGTAGATGAGTTTGGTCTTCGCTAGGGGTGGAATTTAATGGAAGATAAGCATGCGAACGAGTTTCCTGTTTCTTCTTCGGCTCGATTCGCTAACGAAACGCTTTTTCTAGGCTTTTTTCGGGCTATTTAATTTTCTAATTAGCGAATGATGGATTTGGATTTGTGTGTTTTCGGTGTTTGTATTGTAAAAAGTTGCATGATGACCGAGTTGTTTGGTTTGTTAATACTCTTCGTGGAGGTATAGCGTGCTAGGACATTTATTGTTCGATTTTAGAAATTAATGAGACAAATGAATGGCTGAACCAGCTTATTTCTTATATAGTAAGACACTCGTATACTATTGGTCAAAAATGTATTAATACGAAATTTTGTACGTGCAATATTTGAAGAAAAATTTGAATAATTATTGAATATCAGGAACCCTAAAACTAAAAATACAAATATGTATAATGTATAGATGAAACCCAGAACAAAAAAATGATTTAGAGATTCTGGTGTTAAGTAGTATTAAAGTAGCATGTGAATAAGGATCTGTTATTTTTTGAAGCTACATATTTTTTAGAATACAATATATTAATAAAATATTCGTATTTCCAGTAATACATTATGGAACTCGAATTAATGCTCTTTCAGCAAGTATTAAGAAATTATCGTTCAAAGGAAAATTCAATACGCCGATGGTACATATCAATCACCAAGAATGTACATTGTGTATATCTTACTATGTAGACCATTTTGAAATTTCATTAGCGCTGTAATGGAACACGATTGTGGTGATTTGATTAGTTAAATTTGAAACTAACCTGAAGATATACGCAGGAGTTACGATATGTCTATTGTAAATGTATATTTAATAGAAAATTAATATACAATATGAATAGCCATATCAAACATATGCTAAGTGTTAAAAGTGGTCTCTGAATATTTAGATTTATTAATATAAAGTTAGATAGTTAACTGTTTAAATACTTTTGTATTGTCTGAAAAATGCATACTTGCACTAAATATCTTTGCAGTATCTATGTACATTTTCAAATTTTTAAAATATAATTATGGTAGTCGAGCTACGTCACAGACTTTTTCAAACTTACAACCAATAAAACTATGATAATCGAGTTTCGTTACTGTTAATGAAAGTTCAAGATGTTTCATATGACACACATAATATATTTATGAAAGATTCCCAAAAGTATTCGAATACGATCGCGAGAAACTGTATATGGGAGAAGTTAGAGGTTTTATTATAAGGAAGCAATTAATTGCAAGAATGAACAGTCTAAGGAGAGAAGGTCTGCGTACGGTCAGACGCTTCGCCATAAGCGTCATCCTCTGACGCTTGATTTAAAAATTCACGTGAACAAAACTTTCCCACATATTTCTTTACTTTCTCACAAACCCAACTCAAACAGATTAAAACTTTCAGAACTTTTATCGATAATATAATAGAGTTTAAAAATGATCTACGAAAGAGAATTATACGTTTATTAATATTAACTTTTAAAATTATTTATATTCCATGAAAATATTCTGTGGAATTAAATTTGCACCTTTTTACATGCACATATAACTGTATGACGTTTATTGGCAATGATAATCTTTGTTATAATCAATTATTTACTTTATAAATTCGATCAAACTTTTGATTAAAATCGCCGCGAAATTGAATTTTTAATACCTTCATCATTTTTAACTCGTAACGTTAATTTGAATGAAAGCTGGGAAAAAGCATTGTGAATGAAAATTACGTGCTTGAAGTAGAATGAAGCACGGTTTTTTATTCGTTTGGTTTTGCAACGGCAAGTGTTATAATTATTGGTGCTTCGCATCAATTCTAGTACTTTAGCTTAATTGTTCGTTAATTAACTGCGAGAAATTAATTAATACTTCATTCAGCTCGTTACAAAGTTGTTAATGCGGGCAAGTTATTCGATGTGGATTCTACTGAAACAGACCTCCAAACATTAATTCGAGCTTATCGAAATCCTAATTCTTGGGAAGATGAAACCGTTGTTAATTAAGAAACAAGCGCTTTTAGCAGGAAGAATTCTAATTAAAATATTTCTTGCATGTTCGGACTTGTTTAATTTGTTTCTTCTCTTATTTTTCTACTAAAGTATTTCTAAGTATTTATAAATAATCCAAAAATGTTGGATTTCTATAATTAACATTACGAGAAAATACTTCCTGGGCATTCAACTTTTCATCCCCTTATTTTGCTAATAATATACACAAAGTAAAGATAATTAAAAAAGTTCTAATTTTTATGAATAACGTCGCAACAAACTATACATAGATATTATTTATTATGAAATGTTACGTCGAAACAGAAGGCGTTAATTAGAAAAATTCTCACTTTACAAACTGATTACGGTATATTATTTCTGATTTTTTAATTTCCTACTGATGTGTAATTAAGTATAACATCGCAAGTATAATGTAAATTAAGTAATTACCTAGTTAAATTTGATTTTCATTTGAAGTTCTTGATTAGTTTTGGCAATATCTTTGTAGAAATATTACGGTGATACTTCGAAAATTGATGTAAGGCGGGCCAAGTTTCTGTTGGAATTGGATTAAACCATACCGGCAGAACAAACAGCGGAAGGAGAAGAGGGCTGGCTTTGGTCAGACACACTTATCTTCAATCCTAGGCTTTAATTCTTGTTTCAATTTTCTACGTGTATAATACTACTTTCTCGACCTATCGCTACAGTGATATTATACTATCCTCCTTTAAGATGTTTAACTTTCTATTTTCGACATTTATATTTGTATATTTATTTATATAATTTTACATTCAAATTGAAACACTACCAACGACTTCAAATTCGATTTAATTCCACTATCACACATTTCACCCTAACTTTTTACCATAATTCACGCTTTATAATAACGAACCACTCAACACCTAATCAAATCTCGACCAAACAGTACAACATTAGCTAATCGTAATTAAATGTTATTTGAAATGTTATAATTTTTAAATAAAGTAAATATTTTTCAATGCTACTGAACGTACAGAAAAGTTAGGAAAAACTCATCCAAACACTTCATTCTCATCTGAACGAAGCCACCCTATTACCATTAATTACTCAACAAATCCCACTTTGCAGAGCTCTTCGTTACCATCATGCAGATTAAGAGGAATAAGCAGAAGCAAAATCTCCACGGCGTACACCGACTTGTGCACCGTAATAATTAGCGAACAAGCGATTCGTCAGCATTTTCTGATTCGGCTGATTCGCTGACTTCCGTTCATCCAAAATTAACTGATAAAAGCAACGCTCTTTGCGATCGTTTTTTTTTTTAATATTTGAAGAATATTCGTTTGGCTTCGATTCTTACCGATGTCGAGGGCCGTTTGAAATCGTCGTCGTCATCGTCGTCGTATTACCCTGTCGTTTTCTGTCGTTTACTCGTCGATATTTCAACGCGGCCTATCTCCGCTGTCCTCTAATGGATAATTTCCATCCCACCCCTGTTGCTGCGTCGAAACTTTGTACGAACGAGCGAAAAAACCTGGTCTGATACGCTTGTTGGCATCGACGATTGCCTCGATCAGAAATCAATAGGCCTGTCTAGAGCGTCTCTTCTCAACGCGAGTCTCTCGCGTACGTTGCTTGAATTATTGCCGTAGTGTGACATGTGATCCCAAGAACCTAAAATCCCTGAAACGAGTATGCGTGTCTTTTCCATAGTGCTGTCTGAAGAATGGGTTTTACCGAGCTGTTTTTCGTTATTAACGTTTTGCAGCGTTAGACATTGTAAAATATTATTGCAATTCAGACAGGGAAAAATATTAATTTTACAGTTGTTCAGTCGTGTAACATGCACAAGCGGGCATGATGCCAAAGAAGTCTCAAAAAAACACATTTCAAAGTAGAATACCATCAACGCCCAAATTATAATTCCGAGATGAAGATAAGCCGCAAATTGTCAAATTTGAAATGAATCTAAAAATATATGTAGAAACTACAGGGTTAGATTTCAGCCGTCGTAACAAGTTTAAATTCTAATTTTGTAAAAATAAATTCTAGCAAATTAACTCGAAATCATTACCTTCCCCAATCTTTTCGATCTACTACAGTACAAAACATCGATGGACAAACTTCAAATGCCTTCCCATACCTTTGTAATTCCTTTATACAAGAGCTACTTCATATAAAGAAATCTTAAAAGGCACATTCTGAAATACCCTGAACGCACAAACCATCAATCCAAGATTCGTCGAATCCTGCGACCTCACGGCATCGATAAACCGTCATAAATATCATATCATCGATGAAGTGTCGAGTTTGGAGCGAATATACATATGCAATGTACATATATAGATTACAAGACTATATTCCACACTTGTTACAACGAGCTCAAAATCGTTACTTTTTCTAATCTTTTTAACCATCTAGAGTAACAAGAAATAGATAGATTTTTATGCTTCTAAGCTTTAAAGTGTCTTCTTATTGCTTCGCAATTCCTCTGACAAAAGAGCCAACGAAGTCTTGAGAAAACACATTCCAAAGTAGAATATATCCTGGACGCTCAAATCATCATTCCAAGATTCGTCGAATCTTGCATCGTGCCGGCATCGATAAACCATAAAATGAGAATCACTGAGCTGTTCGGGCCGGAGTGTTGGCACAGTGCTCGTGATCGATTACTCGTCATCCGCGCGCGATGTCCCGAGTTCGACGCCCACCGCCCGCTGCCAAACCAAACGTACTTCTTTCTCTTTTTTCCACACCCCACCAACCCCTTCTGCAACCCCTTCTCGCCTATCCTCCTACTCGAGCTCGTTGTCTCCTGCTCTCTTTCCCCTGTTCTATTTTCAACCTACGGGTTCCTCTCTTCGGTCGTTGCATCGATCTCTTCTCTTTCGTTCGCTCCCACCTTTCTCTCTCTCTCTCTTTCTCTCTTTCGACACACGTAGAAAACGGCCGTTGTATACGATGGACGTTCGCACACTCAGACTGATCCTGCCTCTTCTCCTTGCCATCGGGACCGCTTCCACCGGAAGGGAATCGTAGGCGCAAGAAAAAAAAAAGAAAAAGAAGAAAGAAGAGAGAGACCAGCCACGCGGGAGGAGTCGATCTTTGCCAAATCAAACTTAAGCCAGCCCCCTCGCCTTCCGTCGCATGCTGGACATTCGGAATATGGTTCGCCGCGTTCAAAGTATCGATCGTAGGTGACTAGACGACCAAACTATGCTCTAGTTTTATCTTCTTTCCATTCCTTCATAGAGGACTCTTTCTTGTCCACGTTGTCGCAGACGAAGGTTCTTTATTGGAAGTTGATTCTGGTTGTGTGGATTTCTAGTTTGAATATCGAGAGTTTTGTACGTGGAGATAGCGGCGTTTGAACGGATGATGATTTGCAATGAGCAGAGTTAATATTTATACGCGACCTTCTCCGATTCCTTCATACAGAGTTTTCGTCTCTTTTCCTTTCTTTCTGTTTCGAAGAGGATTTTTTGAAGATGTTTCGTTATGCGCATTATGATTGGAATATTTAGAGTTACATAGATGCAGGTAGATAATTGAGTGGATGGTGATTTGGAAGAAAGTGACTAGGATACGATCACGATCACTATCACGACATTTTTCGATTTCTTGATAGAGGATTTACCTCTCCCTATTTGAGAGAGGAAGATGCTTTAGAGGGATTTGATTTGGTTCGGCGAATTGTGATTTGAATATTGAGAGTTTCGTGGATGAAGATAGGATTGTTTGAATGGATAGTGATTTGAATAAGAAGATCACTCGTCTACGACCATTCTCGATACTTGCGTTTTATCTTCTTTCGATTCTTTGATGGAAAATTTTCTTCTGTTTTTCGCGATAAAGCTTCTTTACAGAGATTCTGTTTGATTTGGAATAAGGTGACACTAGTCTGCGATCATCCACGACATTTTACGATTCCTTGATACAGGAAATTCCTCCTCTATCCGTTTTGAGGAACAAGGTTTTTTAAAGATACACCGTGCATTTATAGCAGAACAGCAGTGAAACTATAACAAACGGAAAAAGAAGAATACGTATTTCCTTTAATACGATAAATCTCAATCGACGCGTAATCGAAGTTGAGCCGATCAAACGCGTTATTTTTATTTGAGATTACAAACGCAAATGCATGAAAACCGCGGATGTTTTCAGAGAGTGCGTGTGACGAAGCTTTATCGAAAGCCACGTGCTTCTAGCGCAAACATCCAGCTCTGTCCTTAATTAAAATGTAGAGTAACAAACAACGTGTTGAGCAAATAAAACTCAATACCGGAATTAAAAATACGCAAATGATGATCCACCGTGCGCTCTTAATTTACATCCACGGCTCTCGTGATTTTCAAATTATTATCATAATCTGGTCGAACGAGTGACTAGCAAGGTATTTATTTTCATTAAAAATCCTAGTTGTTACACAGCACGGCAACGTAAGCATGAAAATGTTTCCAACGTGATAGAAAGAAAACATCAAATTTTCTAATTCTACTCTGATAAATCTTACGATTAATAGAGAAATATAGGAAATATAGTTGATCTTTCAGCTTGTAATATTCTTCTGTCGTTTCAAATAAGAATATTTGAATCATCCAATATAGAGACGATAAGTGGAGAAACGAACGATTTCAAATAATAAACAGGTTTTATCAGGTTTGTCAATTACAAATTTCAATTCTGCTAATATATGTTGATGGATTCATTTATACAATACGGAAATTAATTTTATTGTTTGCATTATTTCGGTATATTAATATTAATTGGAATAATGGTACAATAATAATAGGATGCTAATTATACTAATTAAAGTTAAATAATGAAAATTATTATAGACTCCTGTATATGTAATTTAGCCCACTGTGATTTTATTTGCTTACAAGAAAAGAAGTTATAAATTCAATATTCTATTAAAAATTCCAAACGTCCAACTGTTAAACAATATTAATTAATTGTTTAGCATGTAAATACTATAATCAAGTTTCTTATCGGTCTTATAAAGACGTGAATTTAACAGCTTTCGTCATACAACATTAAATTACATTCTGATTAGACAATTTGAACCTAGTTACTTTTTAATAATAATTAACAGCTGTAAAGATTTCGTAAACATTTTATCCTGGGATACCTAATCACTTCTCGATAATAATTAACTTTTGTAAACATTTCGTAAATATTTTATCCTCGGATACTTTTAGATAACATCGTACACAAACTTCCTCGCTTTAAAATTTAGCATCTTAAGCGATATGAAATTTAGAATGCCACTTCAAAATGCAATCTCTCGTTTTCTAAACGGAAAGAGGAACTCAAATCACAATCACTCGTCTTATCTACGCTATTATCAATTTCTCGATAAACCAATCGGTCAACTATACAAAAGAAACAATCTCGTTCATATAATGTTTTCTTTGTACTCCACGTAAAATGGAATTCAAATTACTCCATACACTTTTGAAAAAGATCGCCAGATTGGGTAGGTCATTGTCTTACGATGCTCCCATATAATAAGAACGCTATCTGTCCATTAATCTAGACACAGTTCAAGCACGGCAACGCGTCCCCTAGGATACACAAACCCTTTTCTTTCCCCCTGCTGGTGGCTATTATCGAGCGAGAGACAGAGAGAGAGAGAGAGAGAGAGAGAGAGAGAGAAAAGAAAGTAGAGAGGCAGAGGTCGTACTATGTTCAGAAACGAGAATAAGCCTAGACACTGGACACGCCAGAACGCTGCCAATTCTCCTTTGTCCTTGGCAATCGGCCATTCTACCATTTCACCTGTACTCTTCGTTGGGGTGAACAGTTTTTGGAATTACCCAGGTGGAAAATTTTGTTGCAGAACGTTGATTTTTATTCTATTATTAGACAAGACATGTCATTACGTGTACAGAAAAATATATTTCCGGAGATTTTGTTTTGCAAGTTTGATTAACAAGCTTTCACTCTGTTGAATGAAGTATGGATCATATAGAGAATAATATTTTTGAAGAGTTTGTGTCGGAAGGTCAATTACAGAATTTTGATTAGGTTGCCCGAAAAGTTTCTTTCGTTTTATGAGGAAATAATAGACGCACAACGTTCTTTGTTTCATATTATTTTGTCAAATTACTTTGTTTTGTTGAGATAAACATTTCACAGACTTTCTTTCACGTTTGTATGAAGGTGCACTGTTGTAAAGAACACGTTTGCGAAAGAAAGACACTTTCCGGACAACCTAATATAACGATGAAGCTGAACCAATTTGTAGAGGTTTATGTGTAGAGGGTGGTTGGTCGGTGAGGTTTAATTTGCGAGATTGCTCGTTGTTGAAACCGTCGAATATATTTAAAATGATAAATTAGTATACGGATAATGTTCGCAAAGACGCTCGTATTAACCAATTCGCTAAGACAGTGTATAAGTCGTAAAATAGGATCCCTAATGACTCGTTAATTATATATATCGCTGATAATTCGTTGATAACTGGTTGATAACTGATCGACAACTGACTGTAACTTAAATATACGGAAGATATCGTTTTTTGGAATTTCATAGCGAAGGGCGAATCAAAGGATTTTGATTCTGTTGGACAAAGTAACATGATGAATACGGATTATAATATAAAATATTATTTTTGGATATTTTCTTGTAAGATGAATTAAAGAATTTGTATTCCACTGGATAAAATATGGCAAAGAATTGTTTCCCAATTTTTAGTAAATTCTAGGATTCTGGAAAATTACTGGAAAATTGTATTTTTACATATCTATTATACTACTCCAACATACCAGTCCAACTTCCGGAAATAAAATCATTTCATATCGTTGAAAATAATGGAAACATCGAACCGATATAGATAACCGAATAATCTGCATTCCAAAGATAACATATAAAAATAAATATTTAAAAAAATGTACAACATACACTATATAAATTTCTATAAATTATATCTCGCAATTGTAAGAAATCAGTTACATGATTTACAGTAACACAATGTACAAGAAATTGAGTTGTACAAAAATGTACAAGAAATAAGTTGAGCGATGAAATTTGAAAAAGTGACCACTCACCGGTGAGAAGGAGTACCGCCACGGTCGAGTCCATTCCCAAAGCCGAAACTCTTTGAAACGCAATCAATTCAACGCATTCTCGGAACATTCCTGTAACAAGAATTACCAGGTGGTTAGGGAACGAAGCAAAAAGCTGGGATCATAGGGTGGCAAGTAGTTTGGAACAGTGTACGTTTTGCTATGATGGATTTTGGGAGTTTCTTGCGGGCGTCGGAGACCGGACGGAAATGGCTTTCCAAGCGATTAATTAGGATAGAAGGTTCCAACGGATTGGTCGGTGATGTATCGATGTTTGAGCGGTAAATACGTTTACTACCCGCATTTATTCGATAAATTTCGCTCGAGAGCTCGTCAAAGTCTATATTAGGATATTATATATAATTCTATACCGTGAGATATATACTGGGAATATTATATATAACGCTTTATACGACTTTATGTATTTATTTATATTTAAAAGATTCGTTTGCCATAAAAGAAACTTAACTTCACTAGAGAAGGTGAAGAAATTTATCCTATTCCAATTCTTTCCTATTTATTTATTTATTTTCTACTTCCATTTATCCTGTTTTATAATTTAAAATTACTTCTGTTTAGAAAAAACAATCTTATCCTTTTATCAACAGGTATTTTTTGTCTCCGAATTAAATTGGACATAATAATCCAAAGGGATATTTAAAAAATCCATTTAACAATATTTATCTTAATTTGAAACAACTTTCATTTCATAGGAGCAAAATCAACTTCGGCCAAGTACAAGTTGATCCTACCAAATTTGTCATAATTCTGTTCAAAATAATGAAACTGTTTCCTAGCACGGTATTAAACAACTTTCGTTCATAAAATCAACTTAATCCATGTAACGCAGAATCGAGTCAAACTTCGAAACGACATTCGCTACAAAACCTACCATGGCACGAACTAATTCCCATTCATAAGATCAACTTCACCTAGAAATGCAAAATTGAAGCAACTTTTCTTTGAGAATTCATAGGTTTAGCAAACGATATTTTGCCAGCCTATCTTATAAAATCGTTTATACCGATACAACTTACTGTAATAGAGTTGATTTGTTAAAACTTCGTTAACGTACTTAGAACAGAACAGAGCTTTGTTAAAAAGCTAGAAAATTACGAATCCTTTATTGTTCCTCTTGGTTTTTTCCCACTATACAGTGTAAATAACGATTCGATCGATTAAACTGAAACTATTGGAACGTCCTGATCTTGAAGATCATTCGTATTGATAAGACTTAAAGATTCATAAAATAACGTTTTACTGAAAAATCGTTATCACATCTAAATGCAAATCGCAGTTGCAAATTTGTTATCGTCAACCTCTCTTTTGTATTATTCTAAGTCGAAAATTATGTTTCTATACTTTAAGTTCATTCGTGTTGATACGATTCAAAGCTCGTGCTGTAGCGAGAAATTTCTCAAAATGTCGTTAAAAATTTAAGAAGTAAATTGCACTTGCAAATGTTTTATCGTCACTCTCGCTCGTTCTATTGGGTTGGCAACTAAGTGATTGCGGATTTTATTATTACCACCTAATGACAAAATCCGCAACCACTTAGTTGCCAACTCTATATTACGTATCACGAGTTAGGTTTGTATTGCAGTCATTCGTATTGACGTAATTCGAAAATCTGTCAAAATTTCGCTAAAAGGAGTGTCGAAGAGGATCGAACATTTGCGAATCTTTTATCTCCGTCATCCTAATTTCACGTCATTTTACGGGATTAGTTGGACGAGTTTTGCGAGAGCTTTAACGACGGAGACAGCCTGGAGAATCAGAGGGCGAATTAGCATGCGGCATACGCATCTGTTGACCATTAATCAATTAGCGCGATTCCACGAGCATGCAGGCAGTGTAACGACTGTCCAAGCGATAGAGTGTCCCCGTGGCGTAAAATTTCAGTTAAATGGCGCACGCTCGTACTACGCGCGTGTTAAATGATCACGTCGAAAACCGCGGCGAGAGTAAAGTTTAATAACGCGACAGAAACGGCCATCGTCAAACCGTACCGGCCAGACCATGGTGGCCGTACAAAATTATTCGTTTTATGGTGCAGTGGTGTATTGTGGTTGTTCATGGTGAAGGATAACGCGCAATGTTTTCGGGAATTTGGTTGGGTTATTGGACGTGAAATGCCGGTGAATGGGCATCGTTGGTGAGGATTATGAGGTGTGCTGTATAAATGGAACGAAAGCAGGTGTCGAAAATAAATGTGATTTTTGCTAGATTTGTTTAATGAACTATTATAAAAGAAAATAGTAAAATTGGAATAATATTGATACGTGAGATATACATATAAGAGATAGGAACCGAAAGATCCGCTTCATCTTTTTATCAGTTCCACTATTTCATTGTCGAAATATATGACTAACGCCCAATTTTGAACAAAATAAATGAGCGTGCGCTGAATAAATCGAATGAAATCGCGTGTCGGATATAAGTATGATTTTTATCAGATTTTTTTAATTAATCGTTTCAAGTAATATCAATTCTCTACTTTTTTATAAGTTTCACAATTTTACTGCCGAGGTATATAATTAACGTTCGACTGTCAGAAAATAAATAATTCATTTCCATAATTTTGTTTATCGAAGAAACATGGCATAAATAGTAATGGCAGCACCTAGACTCGAGAATCAACGTTAGTAATCGATAATTGGAATCTAAATCTTAATAAATTCGATATCCTATTATATCGTTTTTTAAAAAGTAAAACTACCTTTTGCCTTCATTTTTCTTAACAAATTAGAATCATTTGATCATTCTACATAGAATTAATATTCACGTGGCAACGAAAGTATTTGAGAAAATTCTAAGATTTCCAATCCTTCGTATAATCCTTCCTAAAAATATTTTTAAAAATATTCACCTCATCGTAATATATTTCCTGTTACAGTTAATCAATAAATAATTCTTACCAGTGTCAGAATTCGATGAAGCTATTAAACGTATTCTACATCTGTTAATTCTATAAAATTCTATAAAGACGTGCTCTGAAAAGTAACATGATGTATAAGTGAAGGAATTTCTGTTCGAGATTCCTCGAATGTCCAACGTTGGAATTGAAACGTATTAGGCTGAACGTGGGTACACGTATAAACCGGTCGATAAGCGATAAGATTGATGATGGCGTGGTTAAGATATTCATTTATTTCTGAAGAGTGACACGCTATTTTTCAGGACGCTCTTCGACGAGCGTAATACATTTATCTTAATATTTCATGCTGTCCAGAGAGTCGAAAACGTGTGTGCGTGTATATATATAGAACGAATGTAACAGCGAACGTTGGAAATAGAAAGAATTACACGACGTTTTTTTATTTTTTACCATTCACATTTTATTCTATTCTAACTCTAAGGGATAACAGTAATTGTAGCATTCCATTTACATTATACTCTTTTTATTCTTCGTATAAAGCTTTTATTTAATATTCAAGGGTCGAAGATATTGTGATATATAGTAAATGGTAATATACGATAAAAGAAATATTTCATCCCCTGTGTATAAATTGAATTTTAAATTTCAAGGCGATTCATCTCCCTATCAACTTTGGAATAAATCATCGTATTCAAATTCTCTTCTCTTTCTTTTCTTTTTTCTTATGCAAGAGGTCTAAAGTAGGTATAGTTAGATGTTATAAATGAAAGAGAGGAAGAGATTCTTTATATCGACATATAAAGAACTTTTCCTTTCTGTCTAGGATATTCCCACTATCAAAGCATAGACAAAATTGAAATCAAATGTGAAACTACTTTGCAAAGTGTTTCAACTACCCCTTCGTTCCTTCAAGATTATATTGCATTCACTTTTTGATAATCAATTCTTCGCTTTCTCAAGATCTTTCGATAAAACATCAGAAAACAAACATTAACAATATCCTCTATCCTTCGATTCATCTTTTTAATCTCATTTTTTTTACTATTTTATACTCATTTATCAAATTCCAACATACTACTTTCTATCTCACAATTCTCCATTCTTTACTTATCCACCCTTATTCTTATCATCCTTCGTCATTCCCCAACACAGGAATTAAATTACCAGAACATGATCGTAATATTAATTGCTTACTACTAACTCACGCTACCAATAATTACTGTAGCGGCACATGAGTCAGAGGACGATGCGAATCGAGAGCGACTCATGTTGTTATTTTGCCTCGAGACATTCACACCGTCTTGACGCACAAAACGTAACGATAAACAAACTTCGTGCAAAACAATATCGCCGATCAAAGACGAATTTGAATTTTCCAACTCTCCTCCGATCAGCATAAATAAGCGGACGCGATCGGAAGGAAATGAATTAGTCATGAGTCAGTTGTCGATCAGTTATCAATGAGTTAGCAACGTTAATTAACGTGCCATTAGCGATACTATTTTACGACTTATACACTGTACGAGCATCTCAGCGAATATAGCCTGTATACTAATTTATTATTTTAAATACACTCGACGGTTCTACAACAAGCAATAACATTTAATAAATGTCACGATCAAACATCCTCTATTCAAGTCCTAGTCTAAGTACGTTACTATGATTACTTCTTATTAAATAATTAATTAATTTTTCACATTTTCAGAGTGATCGAAAAACAGGAAAAGAAAATTACAGTCAAAAATACTATTCCCTATCCTTCAACTTTGTCTTTCTCCCCTATCCATCCTCTCTACTCGTCTTCCATCATCCGTGAAAAAATACGCGTACCACCAAACTCCTAGTTCCTCGATTTCTTTTTCGTACAGCAGACTAAAACTCCAAGTATCCAGAGTCGCACGTACTCTGCACCGCGGTATAACTTTAAAAAGGCCACGCACGCTGCCGTAGCTGGTTGATCCCAGCGGAACGACGACGACGTCCGGGTTATGGTCGCGTAGGGGTTTACGGGGGTTGTAGGATGGGTGGTTGGCTTTAGAAGCACATTTCGTTGACCGGACAGAAAAGCACGGGAATAGTTCAGTAGGGATGGTGCGGTTGTACTGGTGTCCGGAAGCGTGACGACGGTCATTTTTCACGGCACGGACGTCCGTTTCTGGTCCACGATCACCGCGAAATACAAACAAAAATGGGGTAGGAAATATGCAGAGAATGAATAGTGGCTTCAGCTGACTTGCTTCCCGCGTATTCTAACTTTTCTCTTGTTTCTTTCCTTTCTTGCATCTTTAAGAGGTTAATGAGTAACGAGAAGAATAACGTTGTTTGTTAAGAGGTGCGTAATTGTGCGTACGTACTTCACGGTCACGTGTTACGTAAATTTGTTGGTTTCTTAATGGCACGTTCTTTTATCTTGCTTTTAATTATCGTGATTTTCCGTTCTACGCGCAAATTTAATTTTATCATTATAATCCAGAAGGTTATTAACGATGGTTCCTCTTATGATTACATGAACCGTTTTTCTCTTTTTTAATGAAATTGCATGAAATTTTCACTTTAATTCTTATAATTTTTGGTTGTATTATAAATACTGAGAAAAAGAGTTCTGATACTCAATTTTACCATTGCCATTATATGTATAGTTTCCTACATTTCTTGATATTTTTTATCCCATCACTGTTTTATATGAGTTAACTTATTAGTGCAACATTCGATGTATATTTATTTACAACTATTTTTTCCAATTAAAAATACGCGTATGCTGAAATGTCTACAATTTTCAACCAGAGCCTAGTAATGAAATAAAAATTCAATCTTTAGGAAACTACGAGAGATTGTTTAATAAAAGAAATTATTCTACTTAATCCTACAATCGTTCACACTTATACACATATATACTTATGCACTTACACTTTATAAAATAAATTCCAAACAGATCATTTTATATATTACGCTCTATTAAACGTTTCTGTTAATCTAAAACCTAAACTTCGAACAAAATAATAAAAGATAACTAAACAGCTAGCCCCTGAAATAACCTAAAAAGGTACTCGACACGAACTAAGTTCACAAAAACGAAATACTCTGATAGTTGTTGCCAGTGGGTGACTTAGCGACCAACGACAAATATCGTCTCGGTTCTCTCCCCTGTCGATCGTATTTTTTCCTGGTTTATGGTGCGTGCACAAGAATTTACTGTTAAGGTCTCTTAGGGTCTCTTTTTCTTGCACAGCCGAATAGCGACCAGCTTGACTAAAGTAAGCCCAAAAAGGATGATTTATGATGCGACACGGTTCCTTTCCAAGCTTTTCAGGGAAATCGACCCCTGCGATCGCAACGTATCATGCGATATGAGAATAGCGCCGGCGAAAAGAATTTAAGCTCAACCGTTTGATAGGAAGTAGATAGTTGGAAATTGTCCCGAGATGAAAATTTTCGAGAATATTTTGCTAGGAAGCTTGTGACGGAGAAAAATTGACAATCTTCAATGTTTGCGGTTAGGATAGTTACTTTTTATAGTCTGCTGAGAATATAGAATATGGTTAGAATACGGTTAGGGTATGGAACATTTATCAAATCAACAGACACGTGAAACAAGATCCAGATATAAGTAAAACCGTGGCTAATGACCGTGTTGTCGCGACGTTGAAGAATAAAAGAAGAAAAAGAAGAAGACAAAGAATATTGTACAAAAAATATTTCCTTACGAAAAATTATTACATAAAACTCAATTCTCTACTCAAGAATAAAGCGATATATATTCTACATATTATAATCGTTAAAAAAATTTATAATTTTCACTTCTTCCATTCATCATTTGATGTACAAATTATGCTCAATATATTAATACTATACAGGATAACGGTATTATACATACAGTAAGCTTGTTACTAACTTGAGATGCAATCATTACAATTACTAATGTTATACAATTAGAAATGGAATTAGACCATTTATTAGCAATATTTTTAATTTTTCGCCGCCTCTCGAAAAGATTGCAATATAATTAGTATGTTGTTCAGTAACTAAATGGGTAATCCAACCGTTGTTGCATATGTGCGTAGATAAAATACAAATAAAATAGAAATTATTTCATACTTTTCAGCGCTTATCGGAGTCAATAATATTTTTTTTGGCAGAAAATCTTCTATTTCACATTTCGGCAGCTTTTGACGTGACTAACACGGAAATTCGAGGACGAGGAATCATCAGGATCGTTGCTTATTCGACCTCAAACCGCAGCGTTGCGATTTTTTGCAATTTAAATGCAATAACAACGAAGTATTTTCATGGAGGACAATTTCATGGAGAAAGAGTTCCCGTTACAACATCCTCTCGAGTTCGGTTAGCTTTGCAATTTACGTTGCATGTAGCTGCGAATACAAATTGGTTTGATCGATACACCGAGCCAATGGATCACTGTCGAGTTTTAGAACTTTCGTTCATTTGTTGTAAAGAAATGTATCGTTGTTGCATCGTTGTCGTATCGTTCGTGCGCTGAAAAGATATATCGGAAAAATTGACGTTTCATTGTACGAGCTTTTATGAGTGCCAGTCGTAAAAGATATTTGGTGCATGAGAATTATTAAAATGGATTGTTTTTTCTCTTGTTTCTATTATACTGATTTATCGCGAATTTCATTTACAAATTGTTTATTTTATGAAATACTTCACGTTCCTGTTAGTCATACACTGAATTCGTTACATTGATATAGTTATAACTATTCGATTAGTATTACAGTAGCGAAATTTTTAATTGCGATACAAAACTAACTCCTGACGTGTTACTATGTCTTCCAAAACTCTGTCCCAAGTATCGAACGAAGATTTTAGCTACAAAGCGCGATACCAACTCTTAAACGTAATTTTTAATACAGTGCAAATAAATAAAAAAAATCCTACAAATAAAATTTCCATCGTTACATACAAATTACCAATCATTACATACAAATTGTACCAAAGACTTGAGCAATTACCTATTCACAAACTGAAAAATAATTTCACAGAAAACGGTCCCCTCTCACATATATACAATAATCGTCAAATTAACATGTAAATGGCCAAACAAAAAATCGACGTTTGCCCGGCTCCATTTCACACTCGCAAAATCAACCGTATACAGAACGAATAACCAAAGAACTCCCATAGAATCGCGCCAAGTCCCATTCAATCCCTCGATTCGAGAGCCGCTGCCTGTACTCTGCGTAACCATTAAACCACCCTTTCCTCGTTCGCTCGCTATCTTCCTACAGAGAGACACATCTCGAAAACACACACAAAACGGGAAAGGGAAGAAGAAAAATATTCCACGTAAACCAGGAAACGGTAGTTACGTTGAAACGATAGCGCGTAGCGTACAGAGAAAATACGAGAGGAAGATGGATAGGGCAGAAAAAAATTATTAAAGGTCTCGACGACGACGTCGACGACGTTGGAACGTTGCTACAACCGGGATCAACCGTTTCAGTATCGCATGAATGCATTATTCGCCTGAAACGCGCCCACCGCGGTGAGTAACCATAGACACGCATGCAGAGCCTCGACAGATTTCGTTCGATCATGCGACCGAGGGAAAAAAGGTTTTTTCAACCTCTCCTGCCCCGCCGGGGGTTGTCACTTTGCGCCGACGTTTGATGCTTTTACTCTGGCGTCTCTCTCGCTTTCGTTTCTTCTGCCGTTTCTCCCTTTCGTTTTTCAAAGCTTTTTGCATCGGTGAAAAGAAGCCAGGAACCGGGCACGGGAAACACCGACGACGACGACACGATTTCCTCTGGCCGTCGTCGTCGTCGGTGGTTTTTACGATATATACGCGTCGAGAGCATCGCGAGCGTAACTCGCCTATACGGCGAATGGCTATACGTTCGTTACAACGAACTGCATGGAAAAGGGAGATTTTTTCGTTGATATTCGATTCGTCACGAGAAAGGGAGCCTTTCAGGGGCTGTTTCTTTTCCCTTTTTCTTCCGTATCTTTCTGCCAGTCTCGTGGCAGTGGTTCGAGTCGAGTGGTTGAAAGGGAACGTCGATGGATAGCTTGGTTTGATCACGTTAGAGACGGTTTGACGACGTTCTTTCGGCGACTTTCGGACTTTTCAGAGGTTCGTTAGTCGCTTGATAGGCTTTCGTAGCGAGAAATTCGTACGATTTGGGATTTCAAGCTTTTTGCAGCCTGGTATCGTGATGTTATTAAATTGGAAACTTCAATCAAATGGAACCCGTTTCATATCTCTTTCCAAGCAATACGAATTACGTCTGAATTTTCCACTTTTATAATTGTCGACGATTGATCACGATCGTTCGAGTATTCGCTAATCGATGATAAACATTTGCGTACTCCATCAATTGGAATTTTAACTTGAATCTTCGAAAGATTTAAAAGATCTCTTATGCAATTGCAGCGACTGATTAACGATAATCCGTTCCGCATTAACGAAAGCGGACGAACTACTGCATTTGGTAGCATCAATGTTAAAGACATCGCCGTTTCTGCTCTTAGATCATTTTTCATAACACGTTAATTATTACAATCAGTTTCAAGAATTCCTGGATTTTGATGATTCTTATAGATCTATATTATTGCAGCTATCTAGAAATAATCTATGTAATTAATCACCGAGAATGTATGTACACTGAGATTATTTAATTTTCTATTAAGATACATGGAGTAATCGGGTAAAGATCAGCTTCATCAAATATCTGATATTTTTGAAAATCCACATACACGAAGTTTCGTTTGAAAAAACATTTCATATGCACCTGCCTATGTTACGCTAAATCACAAGAAACACAGTGCTGTTACATCGTAGATAGATTGTCTAAGAAATATCGGGTGAACCATAAACAATGTTGCGAAAAAGCCTAAGTGCCGACAGGCCAAAAGTGCCTGGAAACTTCAATGGACCAAGCGTCCCATCAATGTGTCGTCGGTCCTTCAGTCGAATAGTTGCGCGGAAAAAAGCCCTATATGACCATGGCCGTGGACGGTTGCGAAACGCGTAAGTGGCAGGGCTATGAGTAAAGACAAAGAGATGCTTAACCCTTTCCCTTCGAGCGCCGCTTATAGGCGGCACCCGCGAGATGACCTGTGGGTACGAGCACGCATATACGATCACGCGACGACTCCTGGGTCCGGCACCCCATATATCCGACATCCAAATGATGCATATACAAGTGCTATCTGTAGTCAATAATATATTTTCTCGTTATCGGCAGAACATCTTCTGCTGATTTTATTGACATATCGAATTAATCACTTCTTGAAGTTATTAAGAACATCAAAACGTTTCACGCAATATATACTATTCCATGCTAAAAAATCTATTAAATCCATCGACAGTGAAACGATATTTCATATACGGTTCGTACAAGAATTGCTGTTATTTAAGACTTAGGGAAACGTATATACAGCACCCACGCACGCTGTGTGTATTTCTGGCGCGCGTTTCCGTTCAGTGGCAGTACTTTCGAAGCGAAAAGATTAAGGGAGAAAGACGAATTAATAATCAGTGGTGAGTTGAGAAGTCAGAGAGTGTGGTCAGCTTTGTGAGAGAATGTCGTTAATGTTGTCGAGGAGGTTGGTGGTCCGCGTAAAAGAGAGCGTTGGAACCGTGGTGACGAGAGTTGTAAATTAGCTATTTAGTTGTCTTAGTTATAGCACATCATTGTATTTAGTTCACGTTAAATAACCACCGTTTGTTGTTTAATCCATTCTAAATAAATAAAAGAATCCTACAGTACCTTAATTTCCTCGACACGTTCGATACTCCTTTACGTAAATACCTCTTCACCCACATGATAAAGAATTCTCGTCGTATCCTGAAAATTACATGTCTCGATGCATTTCGCGGCGGCTTTCGCTTAAGGATACCCTCCGGTAATGGAAACCATTATTACGGCGAATATCGAAAGGATTTTGCGGGTAAGCGGGCAAAGGGAAGGGCGAGGGGCGGAACAGGATCGGGTTTAATCGGTGGAAAATCTACTTTGCCAGAAAATTACGATATTGAATTCGTTGGCACTTTAACAAGTCCCCCACGGGCCGAGTCTTCGCCGCGATCGATCGATCGCAGAAACTCGGCCTCGCTTTTGTCCGCCACCGCGATACGTCTAAATCGCTTATCCGAACGTCTCTGCGTTCTCTCACCTGTTGAATACCAAAGAAAGTTCGCTCGGCGGGCGCGTCGATACGCCACCGCGCTCAGGAATAACGAGAAAAGGGTCTCGCAGTTGGTTGCGCGCGAATAATAGGTCAAAACCGGTCACGTGCCGACCTTTTCCTTCCTTTCGCTCGTTCGAACGATCCCTTTCTCTTTCTTTCATTTTTTTCTTTTTTTTTTCTTTTTTATGGGATGCATCGACGCGTTCTGATGTTTCGTTTCATGTCTCGTTTTAGAGGAATTTTCAACTTTGCATACAGTGGCTGACGAATGAAAGTATTCAAACGCTTGACCGTAGGAAACTTGTATGCATATATCGTGTGCGTTATATAAAACATCTTGAAATTTTTATTGTAATATTATAATAGTATTGTTACGAGACGTGACTCGTGACTATGTCAATTAAATTTGGAAACGATTTGGAAATGTAAGTAGAAGTTAGGAAGGATTTATTGCGAATGTATATTTAGTAGAAAATTAGTACGCTGTAGGAATAGCCAATTAAACTGGCGAAAATATTTGAACATTTATCATAGGAAATTTGTATGTTTGTTTTATGTGTATCATATGAAACACGAAATTTGAAATTTTGTTAGTATCACAATGAGACACGACTGTCCTGGTTATACTGTTAACATTGATAACCAATCTGAAAATGTATGTGAAAGTTACAACAGATTTATTCCAAATATATAGTTGGTAAAAATGTAATATATGTATAGTCTGAACAATTATGTTAAACATATAATGAGTATTAAAAGTAGTTCCAATAAACATTAAGGCGTACCAATATACTGAATAGTTGATTGTTTATAAATTATTTTATTTAGATACATAATATATATATATATATAGATTGTTTATAAATACTTTCATAATCTCTTTGGAGAATCACCTACACTAAACATCTTGAATCTTCTATGTACATTTTCAAATTTATGTCAAATTTTACCAATGTAATCACGATAGTCCACTTAGGTTACAGTGCTAATGAAACTTTTAAGTGTTTCGTACAAGGCTCATATTAAGAACACAAGGCAAAATATAATTTGTATTTAGGAAATTCCTACAAGTTACAAGAATTATTTTGCACAAGACTCATATGAAGAACACAAGGCAAAATATAATTTGTATTTAAGAAATTCCTACAAGTTACAAGAATAATTTTGCACAAAATTCATATGAAGAACACAAGGCAAAATATAATTTGTATTCACAAGAAATGCCTACAAGTTATAAGAATAATTTCGTATAAGACTCATATTAAGAACATAAAACAAAATATAATACGTATTTAAGAAATTCCTACAAGTTACAAGAATAATCTCGTACTAGATTCATATTAAGAACATAAGGCAAAATATAATACGTATTCACAAGAAATTCCTACAAGTTATAAGAATAATTTCGTAAATAACTGTATGTATGAGAAAATGCGAAGTTGATCTGTCGTTTCAAAATACTTGAAAAAAATATGTAAGAGCTGTATGAGCAAAATGACAACAAACGTACGGAAATACGCAGAAGAAATCGGGAAACGAAGCGTTTGTTTTGATGGTACGACAAGGCACCGATAACAGACGACAGAAATCAAGACCAGAATTTTCATTAAGCGAAGAAATATGCTTTTCATTGTACTTTCTCCAATGAAATTTAATAAAATGTCATGCTAATTAAATATTTACTTTCAAACATTTTTCGCAACACAGATGTTGACTCTTTGACGCCAACACATGTTCATGAATCGAAACTACACAACAAATCGTATGACAAACTATACAAAAAATATTCGATAAGGAATAGTTTGTACTTTCCATTTATACGTACAACGTGTAACAACGAAAACGTAACAAACGCGTTACAATATTCACGGGATATGATTTTATGTAAAAGAAACATAATCTCATATAATAAATAAGATAATAAATATAATGAATAAAATCTCAATATTAAGAAATGAAAACCTTCCCCCTAACACTCTTTGCACATTTGAGTTGTACAACAACACCGATACGATTCACAAAATGTCTAAAAAGTTTGACTTTTATAAATTTATTACAGCAACGCGTTAACTATTTTTCAACTGACTTACACCCAGAAAAACTCTAAAATCTTTTACAAAGTCGTCTTAAGTAGAAAGAAATCTTACGTGTAATTCCCTATGTTCGTGTCAATTTTGAAAAAAAAAGACGTACTTGTATCGGTCGTTTCTCCACAGAACTTCTCACTTAACGTAAAACAAAAGGAAACTTTTACCGACCTTCCACATCGGTCCATAGCAGTCATCGGTGTTTTTCCACGACCTCCACGATGAAACGCACCAAAGTTGCTCCATTATCACGAAAAACACGTTTACTTCACTATCGAGAAGACCGGTAACTAATCGAAAGTTTCGCGATACGACCAGCCCCGTACGGCTTAACGCGATTAACTGAAGAAAGAAAGGGTGGAACGTGAAAGGTCACGGTTGTTTAGCCGGCCGAACTTGTCTAAATGCAAACACAATAAGCCTCCGGTGAGGGCGCGAGTCACGTAACGTCACGTAAACAAGCTGTAACGCCGACAGCGACTCATTATGAAATCCAATAACGCGAGTTAAGACATCGTTACGCGACAAAGAGCAAACGAAACTGTCCTCGACTCGTTACCTGGGCCCGACTAATCGCGACTAAGCTTGAAAATCGATCACAATTGACGCTTGGCGAAAGGTCGTGGAGGGGATATCGTAATTCTCTGGCGATGATTCGACTGCGGATTTTCATGGATTTTTATATCCTTGTGAAATATTTCTATTATTACGACTGAACGTATACATTATATGCAAATGTGTAGTTATATTATGCAAATGGAATTTCGATAGAAAATTGTTTTATATTGTTATACTTTTATGAACGTGATCGACGAAATAGAATTTCGATAGAGAAATAGAGTTTTTTGGTAGAATTTCGTATATGGATACACATTATAAGCATTTTTCACATTTTTGCATTCGCAGATTTCACATAGACTTATAAAAAATGTACGTTCTAATTATAACAAATAGTCTATGTTGGACATTTTATATATATATGCATTTGTGTAGATCGTGTGTAATTTTGAGCCATCAAATTTTCCATAAATGCACAACAATAAACAATCTTGGACACTAATAAAACATAATGTTTCTTTATGAATTAAAAGTTTTTTTTAGTTTCATAAATATACAGCATGTTATTCTTTAATCCAACTTTATTAATTTGTTCTGTAACAGGCTTGACCATTAGTTAAATAAAATATTGGACATATAATGACAAAAGCAATACAAAGTACCTTATTTTTACTAGATATTATATTGAAATAATTATGTGTTTCCTACAAATTATTTCATTATTTAATCATATTATATATTTAATATATTTTATTAAAAACGATGAAACAGTAAAGGACCAAGTCGAACGTAAATTCATTCGTAATAATTCGTCAACAAAGTAAATTGCACAATGTATACTATATGTTGAACGTATACTTTAAGAATTAAGTAGAAAATGCAGTAAAGATCAGACACTTGTGACCAACTGCATGCGTTACAATCTAATGGAAAACGAGAATAGATTGCTAATAACCATAATCGTTAGTATTAATATCCTCTATCAAAATGTTTACTGTATTCTTATTATAACTTTTCAATAAAACGTTAATTTATTAATATTAGGTCGTCCTAGAAGTTTCTTTCGTTTTATAAGGAAATAATGGATGCACAATATTTTCCGTTTTATATTATTTTATCGAATTACGTATGATCCATTTTGTCCTATCAAACCAAAGATCACAACGTTGGACTGAGTTTGTATAAAGATGCGTTGTTGTAAAACACATGTCTTTAAAAGAAAGACACTTTCCCGACAACCTAATATTATCGTATTTAGCTACGTCGCTCCTTTGCGTTGGGGGGGAGGGGGCGATTTATTTAAACGTTTAAATATTACAAACCTTAGTATTGTTATACGCTATTTATATATTATATATCCTTCTGTAAACCACGAACAACAAGCAAATATTTATATTTTTCCCTAACACCCTTATTCCGCTTTCACAAGAGAGAAATCCACTCTCATCCCCATCCATCTACAAGCGCACAGAGACTCGAGAGAAAAGTCATTTCGAAAATCCCCCTTTTCAATCATCGCATTCCCCGCTTCTTCAAAATCCATCTCACCGGGTTCCCATATACATCTCTGACTGTTTCCATTTCCTTCCTTCCCTTCCTGTGTCCTCCAACGCGTATTTATAACGGCGTTATCGATCGACACACAGGTTCACGGGACACTAATTGAATAGCCGTGCCTTATCAGATGCCACGAGTGCGCTCGTCGCCGAGCAGATCGAGCTTTTTTTCGTCGTCGCCTCTTTCCAATTTACCGACCAACGACTCGGTGCATCGTGACAGACGACAAGGCTGAAGAGCGGAACGGAGTGTCGCTTCGACCACTTTAACGAGCTCCTCCAGTTTCCTCTTTTCCAGCGAACCCTCTCTCGCCCACCCTCCTTTCGTCCTCGTTTTATCTCTTTTTCGACCTATAACTCGCTGTTATTTAATTCTTCGACCATCCTGTTTTCTAGTAAGCGTTAGAAACGACGACACCATTAGTGATTACTGGATCGCGTACTTTCATGCAAATTTATACCGCTGTGGACGTAATTAAAAGGATGGAAGTTAGATAGAGACTCGTTTTACATATTGCAAGCGATAAGAAATATCCTATTTCGAGAAATGTCATACACATTTGTCTTGTATTTTTTGCTACGTTAAATACGAATTCTGTGCATCTCCTGCGTCTTCAAGTTTTGCATAAACGTAGAAAACAACACGGTTCGGTGATCACGTTTCGCATTTTACGCGTCAAGCGACGTCTTCAAAATTCATGTGTCATAATAAAATTATCTTGTCATAAAAATCGCAGAGGAGATTCTTTGTGTTTAAATGTATAAAGCAACGCAGCGGTAATCGGTTGTATTCCTTACATTATTTTTCTATATTTTCGTGTCTCTCATAAGTCTCAAAAACCGTAATTTTCTGACGCACGCATTTCGAAACGTTTTAGCACGTTTGAAAGGATCGTGCAGTTAAGGATCGAAGAAAAACGCAAAGATTTGGAAAAGCGTAAAATATTGAAATATTACATGGTGGAATTTAGAGAATGTTCGAACGAGAATTCACTGGAACTATTTCTAAATGATCGAAGCTCCGTGTGGAGCGACGCGGTAAAATTACAGGACGCAATTTATGTGACGCTCGAGGGACGTCCCGGTAAAGGATACAAACTAGGACCATTTTTAAACGTGTGTTCGTAAAGTGCTAGCTAAACCTTATCTAAATTCCGCACCCACTTTATCAGTGAAAACGATTGCAGTTGTCAGTCTCTGGAATCGCTGTGGCAGCTTTTCAACCTTTCGCTTGTCAGATAAAAGAGGGAAAGGCTTCGTTGGCTTTCGAAGCGTTTGACTTGGAAGCATGTGAAGAAATTTGTAGATTAGCAGATGCTTTGCCAGCTGAAGAAAGAAAGAGGAACGTTGAAGAGGGAGGAACAATTTTTTGTATTGCAATTTGCTCCAGTTCACGACACGTATTATTTTAATTTTATTTATTTATTATAATTTATGGAAAAAGTTTCTACGAAATTTCTCTTTATATTATTCTCTCCTGTTTTTAATGATGCGAGTAAAATATATAGTCATTCACGTAGAGAAATAAAAATTGGGACTTTTAACGTGTAGGTAAATATGTTGTACCCAGTTAATTAGAATTAAAATAGTACGTCGAAAGTTAACAAGCACATATATTGGGTTGGCAACTAAGTGATTGCGGATTTTGTCATTAGATGGTAATTACAAAATCCGCAATCACTTAGTTGCCAACACAATAATTATTAAATATGTAAGTACATGTAATTGCTTTCTCGTCTCAATAAAAATAGGCATTTGTATTTTCAATAAAATTAACAAATCTGATAACGGCAATTTTTATATGGTGAAAACAATTAATATACATATATACATTTTCTGCGTACTAATAATTGGAAACTCTATTTATTTTAATTGTTCTTATACGCGCTCGAACTATTCATTCAGACCACGTGCGATCAAACAAATATTAAAGAGTCCTAACCTAACTAGCTTCCTATCTTACCCTAACTTCCTTATCCAAATCCTTAACTTCTTCCTTATCCTTAATCCTTAAATCTTAAATCTTAATCCTTAGCTCCTTGGAGAAGTGCGAAAAACAAGATCTAAAAACCAAAAGTCCATTTCATCATTCCATTTCGTGTAATAAAAATCCAATCGTAGAATCATCGAATCGCTCAAGCGACCAAGATCATCGCTAAACTGTGCGTGTCTATGCATTTATGGGAAATCGAAATGTTCAAACGTAAGATGTTTGAATTAAAGATGTATAAAAGATATATAGAAAGTGCAAGGTAAAGCGTATCTAGCACACACGTCATAATATTTAAAGGATGAACCACATTTCTATCTAGGTTACATTTCTTTGGTTATATTCGTAAATGGACTTTGGATGTTTGCGCAAATCGGTATTTTCATGAACGCGTTTAAAGAAACGGAAGTTGAGCAGGGGAAGTCGTTCGCTCTTTCGTACTCTGCACACTTTTATATAGTGGCGGCTAAAAGAAAGTTTATAAAATAGAAAATGTTGCAAGGGTATCATAATTTTTCGAAACGAATTTACTTTTAACGATAAGAGCAACGAATAAATATGACACAGGGTGAGTCAATAAGAAGTAGAAATTAAATTAATTCGTTATCTATTGGTTTTATCGAAAATCGTTTCAAATGAATTACATTGTATTTCGGTGGATGAATCATCGATACGATAAAAAGCTTTCGATACGGTGACATCGATTTGAAACTTTATGTATCCTTCTGTATATTATAGTGAATCAATTTTAAACTCTCTTTTATCCGCTGCTGTATTATTTATGTATGATTTCGTGCATTCTCCCGCCTTTAAATTTCTCATGAATGCATAATCTGCCGCGATCTATTCGTACAAATCTGAATTTTCATAATCGAAAATCACGGCAAAAATTATCGGTCGACTCGGTAAAAACGCGACGAGTAAAACGACCGCCGTGAAACGTAATAAGTGACGGATATAAGATCGTCAGGGCCGCGAATACCTAGCAATCTCCGTTTTCTACGTTCTCCATTTCCACCCTTCTCGCATAATGTGGCTTCTTTGTCCCTCTCCAACTCTTCGCCTTGTCCTTTTCCAACCAACGTAGCCAGGTACTAAAAAGGAGAATTTATTTTCTCCGACGGTTCATCTTCGATTCAGTCGATTGTCATAGCGGACACTCTGGAGGACACTTGGAGAGGACGAAGCTGGCTTAATGAGAAGCCGGAGCTCGGTGTAAATGTTCTAGCAGAGGTTGGAGGGACTTCCAGACCGCGGAAAAATCACAGCTACCTAGAGCTAGGTTTCTGCTGCTGAACGAAGGATCGGGTCATCGGTGACCTCTTCAGCCGCGGTGAAACGCCTCTGGTGAAGAGAATTAATTGAAGCGCTTGGAACGCGAAGAGGGTGAAGAGAAGAGTTGGATCGGTTTTGTGTGACGCGAAATTTATGTAGCAGTTATATAACAGCACGTAGCGCATTAGCATTCCCAGGGAAATTGATAAATTGTGTGTGAATTTATGTTTGGTTGTGACGCGAAGGAAATTTAAAAGGTGGAAACGTTGAGGTGAGAAATTGAAAATATTCGGCAGAATAGTTTCTGTATGTTGCAGATATTTCAGTATTTCGGAGGAAATTGATGCGTGAATTAATTTTTAATTGTGATATGACGGAAGCTCTGAAGTATAGAATCATTGGAGCGTGAAATTGGAAATATTCACGAGAGTAGATTCTGTATGTTGCGGATATTTTAGTATTTCGGAGGAAATTGCTGTCTGAATTAATTTTTAATTGTGATATACCAGGAGCTCTAAAGTATTGAATTACTAGCATTAGAATTGTTGAGGCTGAAAATATTTGAAAAGCTATTTTTGTACGTTGTTCATATATTAGTGAGCGTGAATTCATTTTCAATCTTAAAAGTATAGAATTATTGCGACGAGAAATAGAAAATATTTGAGAGGGTAGTTTCTGTACTGTTTACGAAATTCTAGGGAAATTTATAAATCGATAAATGTGGAATTAGTGGGTTGATAAACTGACAATCCTTTTAGGAGGTTTTTGAAATATTTTATTGCTTAATATTATGCATGTTGTACACGTACGTAGTATACCCAGGAGACTTGAATTTTGTAAAAAAGTTACAAATTAGTCTTTGAATGCAAGTGGAAAAATTCTATAGAGATAAACAATTTACAAGACCATCGTCTTAAGTTTTACTTCTCGTCGTAAAAATTGCTGTATTTAATACATTTCAGGTAAATAAAACCGTGCTGGAGAGACGTCCACTTACAAGGATAACAAGTTAATCGAGTTTTAAGTAGAATGCCTCAGTCGCTAGTCAGACACGGGAAACTCTAGAAGTTGGACAGTCAGATCGTCGCACGACAAGCAGGAGCAAGGATTTTGCTTTTTCCTTCTACAAATTGTCCCGTAATAACTTCTTCCCTTTGCGCGGCTCGTACCATGTTAAAAATTAAACTCGAGGACCAACTAATTTCCAAATTAGATAGAGAAGAATAAGAAACTAATTCGTGAGAGTTAATATTACAAAAAGCAAAGATTCAATGAAGAAAATAATTTGCATCCTCTTTCACTGCACAATCACACTTCTTCTTACCGTAAAAGAAAAAGGAGAAAGAACATAAAGAAAGGGAATGAAACAAAAGAATAATTAAGAAAAATAATTCCTTTGCACAGAGAACAATCTCGACGGCACGCAACACGTCACAGGGATCGATCGACAGCTTCCGTTTCCTGGAGAAACCTCGGGGTGAGCGTCAACGGTAACCCGCTGGAAGTTGAATAGCTGAGCCCGAGGGGTAAGACAAGGACGGCCAAGAGTTATGCATTATGATTCGCCGTTCGCAGGCCCCCTTTTCACCCTCCGCCGCCAACCTAATAGCATCACTTGTTGCACGGGCCGAGAGCCTCTGTGACCCCGCTCCAACCCCCTCGCTTCGTCGAAATCTCAAGCTGAGAGCAAAACTATTGCTCGCCAACCACCGTTTCTCAAACCTGCAGACCGGGAAAGTCCCGTCTGGAGGATAGCGAACCAGTCGTCTTATGAATTTCATTTATCTCGCGGAGCATCTCGCACGCGAACGACGTCGCGTCGCGTCCCGACGCGTCCAGATGTCTGCGAACGTTTATGGCTGGAACGAGACCACTTGTACGATTATTCGCCAGGCTATTTTCCAGGGTTTAGAGCGGATTGAGATTTTATTGGGGCGTTGCAAAGCGGAGAGCGGTTGGCGGAACCAGCAAAACGGTGGTCTTTTTTATAGAAATGATTTTTTAATAGGTATCTTTTCTGTTTTATTTTTTCTTTTTTTTTTTTTTTGGTGTTTTTATTAGATTTGAGTTATGTCGGTATTAGATTCAAATCTGCGCTACGTGGAGGTGATTGGATTTTTATTGAAGCGTGGCAATTTTTGTTGTATTTTTTTGAGAATTGTTGTCGGGTTCGAATTATTTAGCTGTCGGATTTTAATTCCTGCCATTTGAGATCGTCTGATATTTTTATCGAAATCGTGGCGAGGGTAAGGCCTGATTATATCTGAGCGAAGTGTAATTTCAAGATATTTTCTTGGAATTTACAGTCGGTATTAGATCGGAGTTCAAGTTATTTATAATGGATTAATGTTTTATTGGAGAGCATTAAGAAGATGAGACCATTTAACGAAGGGCTGGGATAACGATCTTCAATTAAGGCGCAATTTTAATGTATCTTTGTTAATTCCAACTTGCAGCTTCCTAAACTTCATCCTATAAATGTCTGACGAAGTAGTATTTCACAAAAGAGAATAGACTGCATCTTCTTTCACCCAAGTATTCAGTCCGATTGTCCATTGAAAGAACATTAATTCCCGAGTGTGTTCAATTATACTATACAGATATTCGAAGAACCACATTGCTACATGTTTCATTTGTACGCATTCCATGAATTACATTTTTTACAGCAATCGACACGAAATACTATTATTGAGATATGTATAATTTTGTATAAGAATAAAATGATAAATTCTGTATATATGCAAACGAGTTACTTTGATACGTTGAGAATCAAAAAAGCAAAGGAAATATAGAAATATAAATAATCGTATCTGCAAGCTACCGATTTCTTGGTTCGTGCTTGCAGGATTTTCAATAATTTCTAGAATTTTTAATTTTATATAATATTCTACTACGAATTCTATAAATTTTAAAAGTTTATACGTGTTCGTTAATGTAATGTAGTGTTTGTTAATTGTAAAATCTAATCATTTAACGGGTTGCCTATATCTTATCATAAAAATGTACGTTTCTTAAATTGAAAATTTTAGCAATTTTATGTATCAGTACTATAGCTATTGAAATATATTGTAATTTACTGTATAATAAAATCGATAAAATTTCATCGTGCAATAAAACATCATCAAACCCATTATACGTATATACCAACGTATTCGAACCCCAGTGTACCCTTTAAAACGTGAAATCGTCGGTGCTTTTAAACGAAAACTATCTTTAACAGGAGATCGTTATCAGAAACTCTTGATTTGTTGTTTCATCGCGCGATCGTGGCTGCAGAGGCAGGGTGCGCCGACATCAGCTATTTTCGCGAGAGCTGTGCTCGGTTTGATTGCGCGTCCCGGCCACGGCTCGTTGTAAATCTCATAAATCTTTCATCAAAGCGATCGGCACGACGCGTCTGAGAGCGTTCTTCCGTTAACGACCAAGCGTGTCAGCTTGATATTTCGGCGAACGGGCTACCACTCTCCCCCCGTGATATACGACGATCCCATTGCTAAAATCCGCAGCGAGGAATCGCTAACGACGGTTAGAATCGCCGCCGACGATGAATCAACGTTCGTCCAACCGTCGAGATCGATGTACTTTTTAGCCTTCTGATCGATGGTGAAACGTCGTCCGATGAAAAGCAATTTTGAAATTTGCAAATTCCTTGATCGTCGGTGTTTAGATATGGCGCAACGTATCCTTCGATGACGTAACATGATGTCGTTTATTATGTAAGATCTTTCAATGATCAAGTTCTGAATTTTATCATTGAAACCTGCTTTCTTTTTTATCATAGTCTATGTTCCAGGTATTAGGTTGCCCGAAAAGTGTCTTTCTTTTACAGACGCGTCTATTACAACGATGCATCTTTATGCAAACATGAAACCTAATCTGTCGAACGTTGTGATCTTTATTTTGAAAGAACAAAATGGATCGTACGTAATTCGATAAAATAATATAAAACGAAAAATGTTGTGCATCCATTATTTCCTTATAAAACGAAAGAAACTTCTCAGACGAGCTAATATTTAAAAGCTACACAAATGACGTATTTTACGAGTGTAAATACTTGTTGCAATTATTAGAGCATAAATGAAGAGGTAGTAGTAATACTTAACAGTGGTTGAGGTAGATAAAGTTCGAATAATGTACATTATTTACTTCGTTTATACATTTGGATCTCAGATCCTGAGTGTATCCAGCCGATCATTTTAAGAAAAATTACATTTTATATGTTTCTCGTATCAAATTTTTCTTCCCGCTGGTGAATATTTTTCTGCCGCATGTTTTTCACATAATAATGCAAAAATGATAAGTCTGTATCTCGTTCCAAGACAAACAGTGTGTTTTTCATTTCAAAAAGTAACAATGTCCAGTACGCGAATTCACTTCTAAGCAATAAAATTCTACAGTTTTTATCTGCGTTAGTATAAACTAGACAAAAATTCTATATACGTTTAACGATCACAAAATTACAAGGTTTCCGCAACATTGATTTGCTCTCTAAAGTTTGAAAATTGTGACTTAATACGCTTTGACTCTAGCGGCCAGATAGGGTGGTTGGTAACTGGTGGTACAAGGGGAAAGGGGGTGATTCTACGCGAAAAAAGAAGTCGAAAATATAGAATAAAAATTTTTCGTTTGAGGCTTTGTTTTCGAGAAAATCGACTTTGAATCTTCGCTCGGTACGCGTGCACTTTATCACGTCTTGTTATAACGGATCTCGTTATAACGTAGATCGTTGTCTCGATGGATATTATCGCAGTTTAAATTTGTTTTTGCCGTAACGGAAAATTAGGAATACATAATGAAATAATATGAAGTAATCATAAAGTTTATTATTACAAAAATTGCTGAAAATGTTGCCCATTCTGCCGAACACATACTTCTGCTATTCTAATTAAATTTCTATGAACACTTCCTAATGTATTCGATTGTTTTAAAGTATGAAAGGCTACAATAATCTTTTCTTTCAATTGCTCGCAACTTGCGATTTCTTCAGAGTAGACAATTGATTTAATATAGCTCCATATGGTGCCGAGCGAAAATCAAAGTCGATTTTCTCGAAAACAAAGCCTCAAACGAAAAATTTTTATTCTATATTTTCGACTTCTTTTTTCGCGTAGAATCACCGCCTTTCCGCTTGTACCACTAGTTACCAACCACCCTGTATACAACAAGTACCACTGCCGGGAAATTAATTATAATTGAAAATTCCTTCAGAAAGGATGTCGCTTGAACACGATGAAATTTTCTTTCTCGACATGGAACGTTGAACGTACGTAGGCAACAGGGAGCGGACCGATATTTTTTTTCCGGCGGTCAAATCGAAATCAATGCAAGTTCGATAACCGAGTGCGCGTTAATCGGCGTTTTTCGTCGACCGTAAATTGAAAATTCGCCGACTCTTTAACGAACGAGCGCTGTTGCCGATTACCAGATACCAGGAAACGAATGTCTGACCGAATGGGAATAATCGAGTTCCCCTCTGTCGCCGCGTGGCCGAATCGCGGCTGGTAATAGCCACATTGCCACGCAAAATTAAAAGTGCCGCGTCAACTGAACTATGCAACGTTTGCGTTGCTAACGTTCCATTTCCCCGTGCGTATTATCGTGTAAAAGTTGAAGCACATTTTAGTCAATTTATAGCAATATATTGGCTGTTAAGCTTACAATAGTAACATTGATACTATTATTACTATTAATAATGTTACATAATATACTATTACATTAATACTATTTCCGTTTTTTTTCTTTTTGTTTTGTCAAATTGTAATTGTTACAAACGTACTATTTAGTCCTTATCTGAACATGTACCAGAGCGAACATGAATCTTAATTATTTTTAATTATTTCTCTATTTAGATTGTCTGTTTACGTTATGTAGTTAAATATTTCAAAGTTAAAAGTTCCAAATATACAATATTTATTAAATTCCAATTAACTTTGATGTTTTTCTCCTTTACTTATCTTCCTTATTCCCACAATAATTTAAAAATTACACAAAACCTGAAGATTCCTATAAGTTTTCTAATTAAACACAAGAGTTCCATGCAACTACTGACTATTACGGAGTGGCTTTAAAAAATTACTTTTATCGCATAATAACGTAGAATGAACATAGATAAACAAGTAGAATCAACATGTAGATTTGCTTTGTCTTCTAAATATTCTAACGAGTTTTAACATTCTGTACACTTTTATATACTATATACGTTGTATAATATATATTTGCACGTTTCATAGTAATAGCAATAGGCTAGTGTACATAACTCTACCGACTACGTAATATTAAAGTGATAGCACAGATTCTTTTACGAACGTAATTCTATTAAATTGCATTCTGTTTAAAACGAGCAATTAGTTTCAATGAAAATCCAATGGTTACTCGCCGTTCGAATATTCGTAACACGATTCACTTGTGATTTTATTAACTAACTCCCTTATTAAGTCACACCCTGTACATTGTCTCACCGACGCACGTATCAATTAAAGTCGATATCGACGAGCTGGCGAGCTTGACTTTTCATTCTATAGACGAGCTTTGTCAACGATGTAATTCGAATATAACTTTATACGTATCAATATAATGTAAAAGCGTCTCGTATCGAGTTAGTCGCGTCGAACCTCGATTGCACTTGAGAATCGGGGGCTTATTTCGCGTCTGTCTGCGTCGCGACGCTTCCGATATTGCGTATGAACAAGCTTGCATCAGTCAAATGGAAAGGTAAATCAGATTGAGACTTACTCGAGTAGTTTGTATTGCGTTATAATATGAGAATCGTATAAGAATAAAATGATAAGTTCTGCGTATATGCAAACGAGTTATTTTGATACATTGAGAATGAAAAAAGCAAAGGAAATATAGAAATATAAATAATCGTGTCTTGCAGAATTTTCAATAATTTCTAGAATTTTTAATTATATATAATATTCTACTACGAATTCTATGAATTTTAAAAGTTTATACTTGTTCGTATTAATTGTAAAATCTAATCATTTAACGGGTTGTCTATATCACATCATAAAAATGCACGTTACTTAAATTGAAAATTTTACGATAACTATTCAAATATGCATAATTTTGTCTGTTAGACTATATTATATAAATAAATCTAAAACTATTTTAATATGAATTCTAAGTGTAGCCTTAATGTTCCTTTACTTTTATTTCACAATTATCAACAATAACTCTACTAATACAAATTTGATAATTCCATTTATGTGAAATCTCAATGATTTCCTTAGGTTTTGTCAGGAGAAAATATTTTCATTAATTTTTTCTCACCTCGTAATATAGTTTAATTATTTTGTGTTTTCTTCGTTTCTTATAAAGTTGCACAGACGTAGAATATTATTTTTAAATAATCCTGTTACTTTTCTAAAGGAAACCTAGTTGCTCCTCCCTACGATATTTTCTTGCCTGGCCTCAATTTTGATACCGTACGAATTTCTTGCCAAAATACTATTGAAAACGCGTCCTATTGCAATTTATTAGCGTGTGTCGTGAAACGTGAGAAACTTCTTAAGGCTAATTCTCAGAGTCGCTGAATTATCGCGACAGATTTCTAACTGAGAAATGACCGTCGTTTCCTTACGTGCTACTACCAATGGCCATTCGTTTCCTTGCTGTCGCCTGTTCACGAACTGCGGTTGCTTTTATTAGAATTCGTCGAGCGACACACTGTATATTCGCGTTCCACAAGGAACTCTAATGGAAGCAAAGGCGACAACTGTACGTCTAGATATTTAACTTAATCGCGTCTGAATGTTTGTACTATTTATTACGTTTATTTATTTCATCTCTTTCTTTATTTGAATGTAAATTAAACGTATCTTTTATATTTTTAGTTACTGTTAGCTGATTTAAAAAAATATATAACCATCTTTTCAGGACGATATTGATATTGTAGAGATCGCAAAATATTGTTTACGATTATCAATTCGGATGGCATTGAAAGTTGTGAGCTTAAAAATTTTCCGATAGCGTTTTGTTAAAATAACTCTTTTTTATATTTTCGTTACATCTTTCCGATATTCGATTCTATTGATATTTAATTACGTCTCATATTCATAATTTGATATTTATTAATGTTAACTAATTCATATCAGGATAAGTCCGAGTACATCGTTGAATTCGTCATCGGCATTGTTTAAAAGTGCAATAGATATAGTATGATATTTGTATTAATTAAACCTACTATTTTATATTATATATAATAATTAAAATATTATTTCACTCTGAATATTCTTTATATATTTTTCTATTTCACTGTGTTCCGATATGGATTTCCGGTGGACTGGCTTTCTCGCGACGTTGTATTTTTCAAATTTAATAACATCACGCTACAAGTACGTCGAGAAGCAAATAAGACAATAAAATTGGTACTGCCGTTCGTCAAAAGAAATCGGATTTTTACATCCTCGTTTGTTAAGGAACTAGATTTTACGTTCGAATTCACCTTCTAGTGTTTTTTATTAATCGACTGCTCCATTTCACTTGACTTACTTGTTGGTACTCTTTTTCAGATCATCAGCATACAAACGCGTCGCGCAGGAAACGTATTATTTTATGCACTTTCTTCTCTTACTTTTCTTTTCTTTTACTTAAACAGGAATATTCCTTCTTTATATTCCCATTCCCCTTCCATAGTCTTCTTATCCTTCTTTTTCTTCTATTTTTCTGTCTTTCTTCTTTTACCTACTCTTTCGGTGTATAATACACACCATAATATATTTGTGAAGAAATACATGATGTGTAAGAATAAAATAATATACAATGATATATCCATAAATAGAAATAAAAATATCAGAATAATTATTACAAAAATTATAATGTTACAAATCTCAAGGGTTTGAAATTGACTATGCCAATATTATCGAGTATCGTAGTCTTTTATGAGAGATTTCTAGCTAATGGAAAGAAAATAGTCGAGACGGAGGGAAAAAAGCGTACTACGCAAGCTTAAGGCGAACAACGCGTTAATATATTTAACATATATTAACGTTGATGGGCAAATTTCCTTTGTCTTACTCGCAATGACATTAGTTTGCTCCACCACGTAATATATTTGAACACAAATATACTTTACAACTGTAGTTTATCTCTAAAAAGTGCGAACAATTTACAATCCAAAATTAGCGACTTAGTCTCAGCATCTTTCTAGAAGAAACCTGATGGCTTCTACTATTTTCATATTTACGGAGAAATTATTAGCCTAACTCTTCGAGCTTAAGGTACAGCCTTAAGGTTCCTCAAACGATAACTAGATATTGGCGATAATCTCAAAATGATAATAACAGCAACGTGAATCATCTTATTAACCCTGAGATATGAATTTAAACAATGGAACTTGCTACGATATTAATCGTAAAACTCGGTTCGCCATATATATTCGCCATACATTTGCAATATCGTCCAATATATTTCCGAATCATACACCAAAATTCCAATAAAACGCTGAAAAACATCTTTTAACCGTTCTTCTAGCCCACTTAATAAAAGATTATCCTCATCAATATCAATCGATTCTACTTTTCCTGATCCATTCCAACTGCTCTCCAATTCGTATTTCAACGAGATAAAACGAGCCAAGATTGCCGTGGATATGAAAACATTTATTACAGCGTGGCTCGACCGGAACGCCATCAATAGATCAAAGAAATCCTCTGGTTCCCTTTGTACTCGATTCAGCTCTCTCTCTCTCTCTCTCTTTTTATTTTTCATTTCGTTATCGACGCGAAAGGACGCATAAACAACAGACCGAGGAGGCTTTTGTAACTTGCACTCGAAGTGTGTCCCCACTTGGCGACAGGAACACGCAGACGGATCGTTAATTTTCACTTTAGCGAGGGACCGCGTTTTTTAAACGCTCGATAACATCTTCGCGCTGTTTGTCGTTTCACCGTGTAGCGTACCGTTACACGTATATTCGATATATCGGTCGCTCAGAGGGCAATTTATATCGAAACGCAGCTCCATCTCGAATCTCGGATCTCTTTTTCATTCCTATTAAATCCTTTCGAAGCTTCGATGCGATACGATCGCTTGCATCCCGTTCCAAATCATCTTTTTGAATCGTTGATACCGCTTTTCTTTCCGTGCTTCATGGTGTATTTATTTTTTAGGTGAAAAAAACTATCATGCGAGATGTATCTCTAGCGATATTGATATTTGTTACAGTAAAATGGCAATTTTTGACAGATTTTTCGTAACAGTTCGACATTTTTGCGAAAGTTTCTGTATTCTTTTTGATGAAACTTTTACGTAGCAGACGATTGATGGAAGAGTCGTGGGTTTTCACGAGAATGGAAATCAATTAATGGACGTTTCTGTTAAGGGTGAAACGGCAAGTTTTTGCAAAGGAATAAAACGCGCGACGTTTCGATTTTTACAAGCGTAAATGAGTCACATGTAACACACTAATTGATATACGTATAATGCATATGAAATGAGAATACGTTGAAAACTAGGGATCCTTGGACGAACCGTTAAATTTGAGATATTGGTAAAATTAATCTAACGACCACACGTACACACCTCTAATTATTTCTACTATTTCGAAAATTCAAAAACGATCTTATCCCTACTCTGCAAAATCGATAAGTGAAAAAGATAAAATAAAATCTGCCAGTTGCAAAATCATGTGATACGTAATCCAATATACTGCAACACCATCCATATACCTTTTATCTCTTCTATCTGGAAACCTCGAATAACCTCAACTCTTAACTAGCTTGAAAAGCATGCAATACAAAATCCACGGTACCATTTCAGTATTCAAGCAAAGTAGCTATATGAGTTGACAATCCAAACAGAGAATCCAAAATGAAACACGCTTACACGCAATCAGACAACGTCCAACCTCTACCTATCTAACCTACCCCTAACTATCCATTTCCGGCGCCTGGAAATTCCAAGCAACTGGTGAACAAGCTCTTTCCAAAGTGAACAGCGGAGAAAGATCCTAACCATCCAACCAAATCAAACGTAACCCAACATACAATCTACCAACATCCACGAAACTCGAATCGTCTGTACAACATAGAGACCCGCAACAACAGTCGTAAACTACGTGGAACGATGGAAAAGAGGCAACTAGAACAAAATCCCTGATGCACGATTACCCGTCTAGCTGAACTCCAGAGACACGAAGCCACGATCCTTGCAGTCCTGGTCGGAAAGGATCTTCGTTATCGTTCTCCAATTGCCTAATTCTGAGGAACGAGCCAGCCCTCCTTTGCAGAAGGTGGTGGAAAAAGACCATCTCCTATTCTCCGCACGCTTAACCCTTCCGTTCGATCGATCGATGCCTGAGCGGCTAGAAATGAGATAAAACGAAAGCGGACGGTGTATAGAGTGCAGGAAATAGAGAGACGGAGAAATGGAGGTTTCGGGAGGCAACTGGGCAGGAGGAAACGCGGAGAGGAGACAGGAGGAAGGAGGGTGGAGTACGGGGGAGGTGGGTGGCAAGGAACGACAGCAGCGGGTTTCGAAGGACTCGAGGGAGGCGAGGGAGGCGAAAGGAGGATGTGCTGTCGTTCTGAAAGGATAGATTGTTAAGCTACGGCTGAATGGGAACGTCTCCTTTTTACCTCTCGTTCGGCTCTTTTCTTTCGCTCGTCTCGCAGCCGACTTTTCGATTTTCTACGTCGTCGCGAAGAAAGGATATTGTTCAGCTCCGGCAGGAGCAACCTCGGGACACAAGGTTGCTTCAAGAAGAAGAGTAAGATAGAGGAAAAAGGAGAGAGTGAGGGGGGAAGGATAAGACGGCCAACTGCTATGAGGATTTTTCATCAGCGTTTGCCCAGCCAAAGTGCTGATTAGCGGGAACCGCGCCGATGAAACTGTTTCCTGCTTCGAAGCTGCGCGCGAATAGAATCGCCGACGGATCCTTCCGCAGACCTGAATAGATAGCTGGTTCTTATTGAACCGGTGATGCTGTTTGAAGACACGTGACGATAAGAGGGGAGACGGTTCTTATGGGGAAATTTATGCAGTTTCCTTTATGCATATTTTATTTAGGCGTTGGTTAATTTATTGGAGATGAACGCTGGCTTGGTAAATCGATTATCAATGTTGGCAATATTTCATCTGTAATTTCTCTTTTAGACAATTTGTGTTATTGAACGTTTATTCTAACATTATGCTAGCTACGAAAAAAGTTTTAGGATTTAAATAATATTTCCAATATTAAACCTTTGTAATTTGTTGTTGTGTAACTTATTGCTTCGTTTAATATTGTAGTAACGCACTGTTTGATTTGTAATTTTTATTTCGAGCAATTCACGTAAACGAGTTTTGTTTTTTAATATCTTTTAATGTTTCAGTTATGGAAGAAAATTCCAAGGGTTTCTTTTATCATTATATGTTTTTCCATTAATCTACCATTTAATTTACGATATTTTTAGTAACAAATGGAAATTCTAAGAATTTGTTTGACATTTCTCCCCTGCTACCTTTCTTCCATCTAAATTACACAGTGAAGATTATAAAGATTTCGTTGAGTTAATTTAAGAGATTTTTGTTACTATTCACTCGAAACCGTTTTTATTGCAGAGCTGATTTCTTACGCGTCCTTTTTTACAGTAGAAAAGAAGTCACCTTACAAGTAAGGTGATTTATCTTCGTTTTCTATGGCGATCAATCGGCGAAGTTCCGGTCAGATTGAGGGTACAAGACATTCCACTATCATGAATTGACGGTACAGTAAACGCTGTAGCATTCTAACGTCGATCATGGTAAAAACGACTAAAGTGATGAAAACTATCTTATGCAACTACTATGCAACAAGAATTTTTTTAATTTGTTTAAACCGAAGAGAGCCTTGAGCGAATTATTGAATTGTGAGAATCACTTAAATTAGTAAACGCGTTGCCAATTGTATTTTTACCATCATTCGTCGCTAGAATATCTATTAGTAGTCACTATAATAAACTATTATTTGCCACCTACAAATCCATAAATTTCCATTTTCTCGCGGATCTCGTTCACAAAGACCCAGGATTCATCGTCAGAAGCTCTCCAAGCAAACTAAAGTTCACTCTCTCCACTTACAATCAATCTACATCTACGAAATTTCGTTCCCTCAAAACTCGGAATTTACCATCCAAAAAACAAAGGAAAAGGAGAAAGAAACAAACAAAGAATTCTCGAAACAAACTAAAGCTCGCAAAAATTCTCAACTTGTAATGTACCGATCCTAAAGTAACCAGCATTCTCATCCTTTTGCTTCTCCAACCCATCTTACGCCATTACATCCCGACAACTTCCAATTCCACCTTGTATCCACCTGTGAGCGTAATCCGAACTTGCCATCGAAGCGAGGTAAAGCAAGGGATGACGAAGGGGAGGAAGAAACGACGAGAGGCAAGAAATAGGAGACGACGAAAGGGAGGTGGACGAATCGTCCGAGTAGTCGGTTTAATTTCCGGTTGGATAAATTTTCCAACGTGGAGAAGCCGATCCAGGTTTCGCGAGAAGCAGCCAAGGCAACGAAAGGTAAACCCCTTTTCCACCCTCTCGTAGGAATGGAATCTTTTATGCGGTCGAAATGCAATCAGCTTGTACTGCACGCTGAAATATCCGCAGCAGGTACAGTTCGGATCGTGTTTGCGTATCCACGACTCTCGATTCTATTTTCCAGCGGAATTATTAGCGAAGGGGTGGAAAGGGGTGCACGAGAGCGGGTTTGATCGTTTGAGTATCGCGAGGACAGGAGAATCGAAAAGGTGAATGGGAATTGAATGGTTTTTTCAGGTATTTAATTAATACGTTCAAAACGGCCGAAACAATTTTGGAACGTTTTTAATTTATCAATTAACGTCACGTGAAAACTTGTTTCTTTCCGAATACCATACTTCTGTCGTGGGTTTTTCTGACCCATACACGAGCACTCGTAATAAGCCTGATTAGTTATCGAGATTATCAGACATTAAGATCTGTCAGGAAAAGCAATTTCGAAACTAAATTAGCTATTTTTCTCAACAATGCGGAATTATTATTAATTACGAAATAAATTATGGCATCGTTGAAAGGAAGATACTTACTGCTGGTTATTGGCAAATATTGTCGAGAAGATGGAATTTCGAGCTAAAGACTACAACGTTATGTTGTCGAACTTCGAGCAACTACAGTGAATATTCGGATACAACGGTTTGCCGATTAGAAGAAGCACGTTTCGAACATGTTTGGGTACATTGGGTACATGTTTGGGATCTAACATACGGAATATTGAGATACTATCAACAGCAATCAATTTTGGAATTGAGAAACTTATTGCTTCAGCAATCTTCCGAACTTTCAATTGAAGTTGCAGAAACGCTTAAACTCGAATTCCAAATTTGACGATGATAACTATGAAATTACTGTGAAATTATAATTGTGATAAAATTGTCAATTCTTTCGTGAGATTCCATAATTCTAACGAGATCTCGATGTCGACTGAATAATTATTACAAGAATCAACGAAATGGAAAATTTGAGATGTAACATTTGTTTAAACATATCCGAGAATTAAATGCACGTGAGAAATGTCCTATAAATGGCAAATAAGCGAAAGATATTTGGAATAACGCGAATAGATCGAACAGCAGGAATTGTTTCGTAATTAGTTGTTAAGGACGTGTTTGCGGGTAGAATATATTTTTGGGGGGTGAAAATCCATAAATTCCGGGCATAGGAAAAAATGAATCCGTGCAAGGAATTTATGAACGTGCAGTGTAACAAAAATTAATCGCATGGTCCGCGCGAGAGCACAGCCGCGAACAATAAACAATGTCAGCCAGGAGTGAACGTGTAAAAGTGCTTCGCGCGGATTTCACAAACGCGGCTGGATATAGCGATCGTAAATTAGCAGAATAACATGGCATGAAGGAAAAATGCGCCGTAAGTGTCGCGACAAACTTAAATCATGCTGAGATTTTTTTGGATCGTTAAAATTTCTCTAAAGACGATAAAACAGGACAATAAAATATTTCTTAGATACTGAACAGAATATTTCTTTTCCATTTCACTTTTAGAATATTCTGTGACTGATAGGATATCTAGCGTTTATATAATATTTAAATGAAAAGTATTTTTAATTAACTTTGCAACATATGCGGTGAATCAATAAGAATTACTAATAGAACCATCTAGTTACCGGTTGATTTAATAAAGAATTTTTCATATGAAATATATTACATTTTTTTTATCTTTTCGTGTTTTATTTTACCAGAGACGTCAAAGAATTTTCTGAGCTTTTTAAATTTCAACGAATCGAACTCCCCACAAATTTCATCGAGCTTTGTAAATACCTTTTTTAATACTGCATTGCAGCCAACAAAAAGACGAATTCAATGATTTCTAATACTAATAAATATTTCGTGTATGTTTTAATGTTTAGAATACCAGCAATAGGTGTATTAATTCTGTAATTGCACGGATAATGTTTAGTGTTCGTATATTTTCGACAGATCAATTGATATTTTTAACGCAAATATCGAATATTATTTAGAAATAATTATTAATTTTGTACAAATACGGAATCTGTTTATTTATTCTGTCGTTTGTATGTGATTATAAAAATGGTTTGACTCTATTAGAATAATGTAAAATCAAAGCCAAGGAAAAGGAATTACATGCCAAAGGGATTTCTTTAAGGGGGTTAAAGCGAAAGACTCGAAAAGAGAGGATTATTCCACATAATAAAAGATTCTCCTTTCCAGTGATAGAATAAATCTACTTTCTATCTCAGTCATACTTTGTAAATTCTAGAATATCCACCAATAAATCCTATAAATTCTGTCAATTTTTGACATCGCCAAATTTATATTCGCATATAGCATTCTGACTTTACACTCCATATTATTTATGTACGTGTAGTACCTATACTTGCCATATCTGTGACAAAAATATACAATTTCCAATATGCATATCTGAATATTGTAAACAGCCTTGTCGTATATTTTAATATTGCGACTCGAATTATTTAATATTTCATTTACGAAATCATAATAATCCCTTTTTATACTAAAGAAATATTAGATGTGAAATGGATCTTCATAATATCTGGATAAAGTTAATATAATAAATCCAATGACTAATAAATAATCAAGATACCATATGGTATTTGTATGTAAAAAGCTTTAAAAATCATGCAACTTTTTCTACGTTCAAAAAACATTGCATTCGACGATCGGTCATTTTTCTACCCTTAAATCCTTATCACCTACTTTAAGAATCAAACTCTGCCGTTTTAGCTGAAATAGGTATGTTTCTGGCATCTGTTGAATTATTAAGATTACTAAGATTTCTAATTAATTAAATACATGTAGGAAATGATCTTGTGATGATGAAAAACGATCTTGTTCACCTGCGTTGAAGTTCTCTTTTCATTATTATATTACTTTGAAATTTTCTCCGTGGAACCTCGATCGCTTTTACATACATACAAACATTACGCGTATATTTTTAACATTAAATTTCGCCACTTAAACCTTCTAATACAACAAAAATATTACATTCTAATATCTCTAATAAAATTCTAAACAATTTCTTTTTCCATTCAAACTCCCTCGAGGAACAAATCTGTCCCATCTAAAGTCATAACGCAACAACTCCAGTGTCTAATAAATAGACTGTTGATTTTTCATGCAAATTCGTATTTTCACACAGCCGGTTATTAAGTTTCAACATTTCTAATTTCATCCACTAAATACTCTGGATAAGTACTTCGGATATTTTGTCTATTTTTCCATGTTACATGCATTTTATGCATCCTTGCAATTTCTAATTTCCTGCAAGCTCATAGAAATCGGCCCTGCTCTAATAGATAATCAAGATGCTGCACTGTACAAACTATCAGCTAAAATATCGTACAATGGATGCAACGATTCTCAAGCGTCTCGTCGAGGCGTTTAACGAAACCTCTCTCAAGAATCTCTCCCGAGTTCCCGGCATATTTTAGGATCGTCGAAGCTCTCCGTAGGATCCAGGACCCTGCCATTAGCCGGAAGATTCAATTACCTCGACAAGATATCCCTCCATAATCGAGGTCTTGCCGTCCGCGTCGGTCGAGCGTTTTATTAGCGACCTTCCAAACGCAACCCTCTACCACAGCCATTTTACCAACGAACGATTAAGAACTATGGCAGGATAACCGTGTGGATAAGATAAGACACTATAGCCAGCCACCCGTTCTCAACGTGTATTTGAACGTCACAATTAGAACAAGTTTATTCCATACTTAAACAGAAAGTTCCGAGCGTTGGAAGCAAATTCAAGCGGATATTCGTCGTTCGTTGGATTCGCGTTGATTTCCACCGAATTTGCGGCTCGTTCGCTATTTATCCCCACCTGCGCACCCTTATCCTGCACACTGATTGTCCCATTAACTCCGGAAACGACGATAATGAATACCTGCGCTAATAGTGTCTGTTTCCTTTCTTTGAGTCGACGATCTTCGTGCTCGTTACAAGATGAATGTTTGAGGTAAGAAGCTTGGATTTCGTCTCGTTTATCATCATTCGAAGCAGAGAGTATTCATTTGTATGTCTAGCTATTTGGATTGTTTTCGTTCCTTGTAATTTATCATGTTGTAACTTGCAACGATTATATTTTCTACTAGAAATTATTTTCACTGAATGTTGTGACGTGTATTTTTAGGTGTTTGTGAGAAATTTTAAAGCTCAAAGCTATATGCGGGATCCATGTAATTTGCGATATATGTAGTATCTTAATGGGTCTTAGAGGAAAGGACAAGTAATGATGTTTTGATTTAATTAACAATATTCGAAGCAACGAAATAATTACAATGCTGTCGTACGTCTTATTTTCAGACGCGGCTTTCGACTTCCCGATTCACGCTCTTCGGCTTCTACACTCGCTCGCTCTCGCTTCTCAATTCACACTCTGCACACCTTTTACATCCGTCCTCTCCGGCTTCTCAACTAATACTGACTTTAACGTCTCTTTGTCTTTTCCCGCCGTTCGAGACACGTGTCCCGAAACGCCCGTGGCCAGGGTCACGCAGGCCCTTTCCACGAAACTATCCACTTAAAAAGAACCAACGACACATTGATGTACCCGACGATGCCGCGGCTCTCGCGACATTGTTTACGATTCGGCAGATATCTTAGACCTTTTGTCCACGATACTACATATATATGAAATATGGAAAATAAAGTGTTGAATAGCTGTGCTAATGGTGTCTGTTTCCTTTCTTTGAGTCGACGATCTTCGTGCTCGTTACAAGATGAATGTTTGAGGTAAGAAGCTTGGATTTCGTCTCGTTTGTCATCATTCGAAGCAGAGAGTATTCAGTTGTATGTCTGGCTATTTGGATTGTTTTCGTTCCTTGTAATTTATCATGTTGTAACTTGCAACGATTATATTTTCTACTAGAAATTATTTTCACTGAATGTTGTGACGTGTATTTTTAGGTGTTTGTGAGAAATTTTAAAGCTCAAAGCTATATGCGGGATCCATGTAATTTGCGATATATATGAAATATGGAAAATAAAGTGTTGAATAGCTGTGCTAATGGTGTCTGTTTCCTTTCTTTGAGTCGACGATCTTCGTGCTCGTTACAAGATGAATGTTTGAGGTAAGAAGCTTGGATTTCGTCTCGTTTGTCATCATTCGAAGCAGAGAGTATTCAGTTGTATGTCTGGCTATTTGGATTGTTTTCGTTCCTTGTAATTTATCTTGTTGTAATTTGCAACGATTATATTCTCTACATTAGAAATTATTTTCACTGGATGTTGTGACGTGTATTTTTAGGTGTTTGTGAGAAATTTTAAAGCTCAAAGATATATGCGGAATCCATGTAATTTGCGATATATATAAAATATAGAAAATAAAGTATTCGTATGACATGAACTAAATAAAAGGAATTTCTATTTAGAAATGTAAAATCCATCGCTTTAATAAGTTTCATCGTTCCGTTGCTAATGTTATTCGCACTCAATCTTCCGACTGTGACTTTAAATATTTTTCTTTTTATAACAACTACGGAATTTCAAATCTATCATTTCATTTCAATCCAACTTAAGATCTATCGTTCCGATAAATTACGATAAAGCTTCGAATCTATCATTTCGATAATTTAGAATAAAATTCCCACGTTTCATGGTTTGTCAGAAGAATCGTGTCAACTGTAAAGTTCATTGTTCTGTCAGGTTCGGTATTTCCACGATTAACGATATTCACTGAGCGTTGTCTGAAACTTCTTTGATAATTGTCCTCTCGACAAAACCGAGAATGGCGCGCGCTTAAACGCGCTATTACCCGCGTCGAGCTTCGATAACAAACGGGTTTCGAAGGAAAAGCACGCGACTCAAAGGATCAACACGCGATAATTACCCGAACAAAGGACACAATACCTCTTCACCCGCGAGCTTTCACACCCCTTTTCACCGAAACTATACACTTTCTCAAAACAAACGTTCGTCTGGCCGTTCGTCGCATCGACTGCGAACAACGCGCGATTTCTCAGTAATTAAGAGCCGCATAATGCAAGTCGTTTTAATTGCGGAATCTTAGCGAGCTTCGCTAAGGTTCGTCCAAACAATGAACGAATGTCTTTCGGAATCGTAGCCGTGAAAGTGGCGTCTGAGGGCCAACGCGGCGTTGATTGTTCCCGCGCGTTGTTTGCGCCATGGAAAAATTTCGAAAAGGAAGTTTCTGTGCTTTGAACGGAGACGCTTTTGCAGCCACGTGGCGCAACGATCGACGAGTGTTTAGTCGTCATGGCTACTTTCCTGAATAAGGCAAAATTGTGCAGATTCTGGATACGAACGTGCGTTTCTTCGTTTCCATCGATTAAGTTTCTGAATTAATCGATATCGTATGTAATATCGACATGGAATGTAACTTACCACTGTGATTTATTAATCGATCAATGTTCAGATGCGAAATGTATCTATAGAATATTTTTTTAGATATTTATATAATCTCGGACAATAAAAAATCGCTTAATTATGTGAACGACGCTGTAAGAAATTTGTAAAAATTCATCAAAACCTACAATGGGATGTAATCTACCACTGTGATTTATTAATCGATCAATGTTCAGATGCGAAATGTATCTATAGAATATTTTTTTAAATATTTATATAATCTCGGACAATAAAAAATCGCTTAATTATGTGAACGACGCTGTAAGAAATTTGTAAAAATTCATCAAAACCTACAATGGGATGTAATCTACCACTGTGATTTATTAATCAATCAATGTTCAGATGCGAAATGTATCGATAGAATATTTTCTTAAATATTTATACAATCTCGGACAATAAAAAATTGCTTAACTACGCGAAAGATGCTGTAAGAGATTTTTAAATAATTCATCAAAACCTACGATCTTCGATCGTCATTAAACAAGTTAACTTCGAACAAAGTTCCACAATTTTCAACACTTTCCTTCAAGAGGCTGCCATTCGAACCTGCTGCTGCTCACAAACCACAATTCATTTCTCAATGACCAACTAAAATGCCTATAGTACCTATCATTTCCTTTTCCTCTAAAAACCACAGAACTCGTTCCAGTCTAATTTCCGCCCTGAAAAAGGATCACAGAGACAATCGAGGCAACGTATTCACCGGTCGAAAAAACCTTCGCCCCACAGTATCATCGGCCGAATCGAGATCAACCGAGGCGAAAGCGAAAAGACAGGGCGACGACGGGGTGCCGTTTCTCATTTAGCCGGAACATCTATCCGCACGGAAATCGTAATTGCATAACTCCGTTGCCGACAACGCGAACAAAGAGCGTACCCTAATCATTGATTTTCACGGTTTCACGATGGCAGAAAATCGTTTGCGGCGAATCACATCTAAACACAACAATGGGCTATATGATCAACAATGGAGGCTGTATTGTTTCCTCCGTCATCATGCATCCGCCCCCGCGAACATCGACTCGCGATTCCATCATCAGAACTCTGGAAACCAAAACACAAAGGGCATTTCCAATCACCGATACTATGCTATTCGCATCTTTCGCCCTCTTGCTCCGCCCCCGACGCGATAATCTACCCTTGCTGTTTCCTTTTTTTTCTTTCCCCCTCTCCCTCTATTTTTTCTTCTCCTCTTTTTCTTCTCCTGCATTCTCAGCTAATGCGAAACGCATAGCCTCGCACAATAGTTGGATGATTTCCGCGGGCCTCGAGGGCGAAGGTCCTTCATCGTGGTGGCTTCGGGTCGATGACATGGAGATATTCGAGTATCCGATAGATTCGTCGATCGTCTATATTGTTGCTCGTTTATCCGCGATAGTCGTGGCTGTTTGTTCATGGTGTCGGGGATGGACTTGGCGAAATATCGAGGAATCGCAGCAGCGGCGGAGGATGTTCGATGGAACATTTTCGAAAGACCGTGAAAGATTATTGGCGATAGCTTCGTTTTTGATGATAGCTCGGTAGAGTATGCGAAATTACAGAAACGATTGACTCTTATTTTTGCGTTTTTTCCCCGATAGAAAATATTGATTCGCGCCATTGATATTACCGTTGATTGGTAGCATTGATGCGCGATATTGATTGGTCATATTCAAACATATTGATTTCTATATGCGACGTATATGGTGTCAGGGTTGAAGTTTGTAAAATATTAGAAGCGCTGGAGAATGTGGAGGATATGGTACTCGTCTCAAGAACCTTGAAGACTTCGCTTGAAAAATTCCATCTCGCAAACTTAAACCTGATATCGCGCGTACAAAAAAAAGATTCTTCTCGTCTTATTATTCGAAAATACCTCATCTAACTTTCCCTATCGGTTCGTGTTCTCCATAAGTACACCGAAAATGAGAATCGTCAAATACTACCACTTGAATAAAGCTGGCTCGGATATTTTCAAGGAAACGACAGAAAAAAAACACGCGCTGTCCGTTTATCCGGCTAATAAATAAACGTTATCTTCGCGACGCAGAACGATTAAGCGGAAACGTCGTGCGACACATAGCCATTTATACAGGGTGTACCAGACAGTTAGCTGGAGTTAGGTAGGTATGGGTTTGGAAATGTTGAAGATAGAAAGTAAAATTGCAATGTTAAATGGTTTCCCGGGGTGTATTATATGATGTACGAGCTTTATACGTAGATAGATATGTCTCAAGGTCAACTGGATTTTTTTAACGTTTCATTCAACGTTATTAAAATCTCTTAACGTGCTCGTTTAAACAGAATCGTATATCTTTTTCATACGTTAATTGACGTACTTTACAATTATAATTTTTAATTAGGTTATAACGTAGGTTTAATTATATTATAAAATAAATTTATCTCTGTATGAAATGATATTAAGTTGCTGCTGTTTTAAAACGATTATTTTAAATGATATATTAGCGCCAATTTTTCGCGAAGTTATACTTGCGCTCGCGCGCCTTCCTCTTCCTTTTGTTGCTGGCAAATTTTTTTTAATTTTACATTCGAAACGCAGAGAGAGATATATATGAGAAATACCAAAGCGTAAACTATTGCTTCATAAAATTAGATGTGACATATCTGGTATCAATTTTCTGACACAAGTATTTTAGCATTTTACATCTTTAATGATGGCTAGATGATACATTTGTGGTATTTCGGGTCTCGGTCGTGTTTTCATTGGTACGTTGCGCATTTTTCCGACGTTTCGTAAATATCCTCGTTCACTTCGTTCACCTCAAGACAGATCTGAGATCTGTCGGAACAAAGCGCGATATGCTAAGAGAAAGAGGAACAAAATTCAGAGAACTACAAATATGTCAAATATTTAATTAACAATGTGTGGCAAAAAGAAAAAAATTTCGTCAATCTATATCTTAATAAATATCTATTAAAATATAGCATCCATTTCGGGTCATGTAAATCGGAAGAGAACTAAATTCTCAAAGCTAAACTCTGAGACACACTACGGTGGCTGACGAAAGGATTTATACGCTTTTCAGCGTGTTTTATGAATACGTTACTTGTATTAGCTATCTTGAAATTTCATTAGTAATGATATATAACTATATCATAGTTATATCGGTAAAATTTTTAACGATTCTGAAGCTGTATACAAAAGTTACAAAATATTTACTACAAGTATATATTTTTCAGAGATCAGGAAAATATTTGATCAGGAGATCTTTCACGATATTATAGAATTTTTTTATTTATCCTACATGATAGATTTATTGATCGATACATCTATTTACAATTGATTAAACAGGAAACGATGGTTACTTAACGTGAACTAAATACAGTAATGTGCTATAACTAAATAGGTAATTCACAACTTACAACTAATAATTTACAACTCATAACAACTCGGCAACTTAACTTTCGACTCCCCACAACTCGACTTCTCACCACTCGACTGTCAACTCACAACTCGGCCACTCGACTCTCAACTCATGACTCCGCAACTCCTCACACCTCCACTCTCAACTCACGACTATCTCAACTCGACTCTTAACTCATGACTCCTTAACTCCTCACACCTCGACTCTTAACTCATGACTATCTCATCTCGACTCTCAACTCACGACTATTTCAACTCAACTCTCAACTCGACTCTTAACTCATGACTCCTTAACCCCTCACACCTCGACTCTTAATTCACGACTATTTCAACTCGACTCTCAACTCACGACTATTTCATCTCGACTCTCAACTCACGACTATTTCAACTCAACTCTCAACTCGACTCTTAACTCATGACTCATTAACCCCTCACACCTCGACTCTCAACTCACGACTATTTCAACTCAACTCTCAACTCGACTCTTAACTCATGACTGCTTAACCCCTTACACCTCGACTCTCAACTCACGACTATCTCAACTCGACTCTCAACTCACGACTATTTCATCTCCATTCTCAATTCACGACTATCTCAACTCGTCTCTCAACTCACGACTATCTCAATTCGACTCTCAACTCACGACTCCCCGGTAAAACTGCCAGGCCTTTTTGGCCTAACGGCACTTAGGCCTTCCCGCAATATTGTTTATGGTTCATCCGATATTTCTAGGCCATTTGTCTACAATACATTTACAATACATACTACAATACACAAAACACTTATATGTTTCATACGATCGTTGATATCGTATTCTAATTTCTCGCTAAATATAAATTTGCAGTGAATATCTTGCAACCTTTATGTATATTTTCAAATTACATTCAAATTCTGCCAATGTAATCTTCCGAGTCGCGCCTCATTACAGCGCTAATGAAATATCAAAATGTTTCGCGTAATACGCATAGTATGAGCATAAATGAAAATTTTCTATGAAAAGCGTACGAGTACCTTTCGGGGTAATTGTATATTCGCGTACACACGAAGCAACAAGGATAATAAAGCCATTTCAACCGAGCTTGGCGTCCGGCGCGCTCATTGCGAAAATAATCGCAGCTGAAAATGTTTCTCGGTCGAGCGATTTATCGAAGGAAAAAACTCATTCTTGCGCGGAAACGGAAGCACGCGAATCCTCCGCCGCTCCTCTTCAGCTCGCTGCTCTCTGGTCAAGCCGCCGGAAAATGTCACGAAAATTTATGCGACCATTCATTGAAATTTCGAAATGAATCTGATCCCACTACGTTAGCCGGTGTCTGAACGGAAGCTCGACGATACAAGGAAGTTGGCCGGGAAATTTATAGCGGCACGAGGATGAAATTCCAACGAATCGTGCGCGCGCTCCCAAAGAATTGTCTCGTTTCAACAGTGACGCACGCCGCGGAAAATTTGACTGAATTGCGAGCAATTGTTTCGCTTTCTGCGTCTCCGTCGGGGAAACGGAAATGCGTCGAGTCTCATTTTCAACGATGCCGCAATGAACGTTTCGGGGATATGAGAGCTCGATGAGACCTCGATAGATCACACGAGATTTCGGTCAATGATTATGACATTTTTGCGGAAAAACGTTATTTCTCTGTTGTAGACGTACGCGTTTTGTGATAAACCACGTGTATGTAATAAATTTGAACTATCTTCGTTATCAAATCGAAGATACTTCGGTGTAATAAATTGAAGTACCTGCGTTATCAAATTGAAGGTGATTGAAGATCGCCAGCAAGCGAGACGATGAATTTGGAAGGAAAACGAGAGAGACAAATACACATCAGGAACGTATTGAACTGCAAAATCGTTAATTTGTAAAGCTTCCGAAACGAAATCTCTTCTTAATGTCTCAGTTAACAGATGAAAAGAGTTGTAACGTGCTTTATATCAATTAGAAGAGTTCAAGAAATTGTTGCTTCGTCTATTTGTCGTTATCTCTTGCGAAATATTGTCATACAGATCTTGTAATATGATCAACTATCCCTCGATCAAATTGAAACTTAAATAATTTTGCCCTTTCCATGTTAGAAGATGCTAGAAAATATAAACAACGAAGAGTCATCATCTCACAAAGACAGTTACAATAAAAAGAACTGAAAAAATTCAATATTTATTAAATATATAATGTAAATAAATAGTATGTCGTTTGATACAGTGCTCATCTCATTCCTCCTTCATGTTCAAACGAGCTCTCGATATTGTCGCCTAAGAATAATCTCGAGCAAGTTAGCCTCGTTCCTCGGATATTAAATTTAAAAGCGATCTATCAGTGACAGGAATGATTTATCGAGCATCCTGACTCGTTGTCCTAATCCAATCGCGGTCCAACCCTTCTATTTATCCGAGGAAAGTCTCTGGCAGCTCGAAAATAAACGTAAAACGAAACTCTTATTGCACAAACTTGATACACAATAAAAAATGTCATAGATCGATTGTAAACGATGTATTTGCCTGGATCGCTCATCTTGCATAATAGAAAATGAAATTGTTATTTATCCAGGAAAACTTTCTGGCAGTTTCAAGATAGACAGAAAGACGAATTCCTGGTCAATAAATTATGCAACATTAATTTATGCAAATGCGTGTCTTCCCGAACTCGATTAAAGAAATGAAACGAACAAGGATTTGTATAACAATGAATACTGTATTTTAAATGTTTTCTACATTCTCGCATGTTATGTACATTTTATGCATTCTTCCTATGAATTTATTCATCGTATTCGTAAACATCCGCGGTCTACTCGTCACGCAAACTCAAAACACGATGGAACAACCACAAATTGCAAATGATCTATCCCGCTGGACCATTTATCTTACATGATAAAAGATTCATGCAATTGTTATTTAAATTCTTATTTATCTTCTCTTTTCAAGACAACTCGCCGACAGTTAGAAAATAAATGAAAAACAAAATATTCGTCAACTCGAAGCACAGTAAAAATGTGAGCGACAGATCGATCGGAAATGATCTGTTCTCTTGCATCAGTTACGTGATAGAAATCTTCTGTCTATTAAGTTCTTTTTTATCCAAAATGAAAAACTGCAATCCTACAGCCGCAGGCAACGTGGAAACTGTTGTAATTTCTTGTTAATTTGCGCGGATGACGCGATTATCGCGCCGCTTCGAGTTACCGCGGTATCTGCCAAACAATGCCAAACGATGCTTCTCCTAGATTGAATTGTATTTTGTATTTGACTATATGGAGTTGCTATTTCATCAACTAATGTCGCTACACGGAACCATGTTTTCAAATATATCATGCTGGAACACAGTTTTAACTTTCCTTTTGTACGGTACGTCGATATTTCGTCGATATTGCCGCAAGATGCCAGAAAGCAAATAAAAATATTTCCTTCCTCGACACTAACTTCCAGATTCCTTTTTCGATATCATTGAAATACTTTCACACGGTAGACGCATAGGGGAGAAAAATTTCCACGGTTTTATAAGGCAGCGGTTGGCGGGTTAAATTCTAAAATAAGACAAAACTAATTTTGCTCGTCAGCTTGAGACACAATAAAGCAGTCGAAGATCGATCGCGAATGATCCACTCTCCTGGACTACTCGTCTCCTTGGGTAAATAAGAAACCTTCGTAGGTATAGAATTTCTATCGCGTAATTTCTTACGTATTCCTTACGAAGGTTTCTTATTTACCCAAGAAAGCTTCCCAAGTTTTAACGCGAGCCGAAAACAAGCACCTCGTCAACTCGGAACGCGACGAAGAAAAAGTCACAGATCGGTCGCAAACGACCTTTTCTCCTGTCACCGTTCATCTTACGCGATAGAAAATTCATAGCCATCCGATTGCTACTCGTATTCTGCTACAATCGGCAGAAGAACAGCGTTTTCAGTTGGGGCAGTACGTTGGAATCTAGCGGATCATCGGATGACCATTAGCCGAGTGCTCCGGTGCATCTAAAATTCATGTTTCCATTACCAGTTTCGAACAGTGTGCACGATCGAGAGGGTGAAAAAGAGGCGAAACAGGAAAATGTACCGACAGAGTGAAACAAACGGAAACGAGGAAGATGGCTGGCGGTACAGGCTGCATCGTATATTTCATCGGGTTCGCGGCTACCGAGATTTATGTCCGCGGTAGTAACCCGTTTTATCAGGAACGAGAAGAATCACACGATATTTTATATGTTTTTGCGGTGAACACAGAGGATGCACGCTTTCTGTCTGGCGTCGTTAACACGCCAGGGCGTCTCGTATTGCGTCCGGTGAGCCAGAGACTTTCCAAATAAAAGCCACGCTACTTTTCAAATGCAACTATAGCGTAACGACGCTGGTCCTTTTATGGACGACGACTGTTTTCCTCGAGAAACTAGATGGTCATTGAATTTTTAGAATCATTAATATTGCCATTGAATTTGGTTGAGATCGAGATAATAAAAATTATAGATCGACGACTCTGAGTTTAATGTAGCTGTTATATATGTTTCTATAGCTTTACGAGTGTTATTTTAGTTTCAGCGATAGTATTCTTGGAGCTCGCATATGAGAGAATTGAAGGATAATTTCTAAGATTTTGCAAGTAACTGTGGAGAATGGTCGATGGTGCGGTAGTTTAAATGACGAGATTACTCGATGTTGAAACCGTCAAATATATTTTAAAACAATTATAAATACAAAATCAACCGAAGATCGCTCCATACGAGTCGTTAAAAGAATTTTCGCTAAGACGTTCGGTACTAACTGATTCGCTAAAGACTGTGGTGATCGCTAATAAAACTGGTCACCTTGCGATCATGTTCGTTTATTTATACTGGTCGATGGGGTACCGGTAAGTTTCCATTTGCCTTTGTTTGACGGTTACACGTAGTGGCGACATTGTTTTGCCCGGAGTTGGTTTATTCTTACATTATGTCTAATCTAACGACGTTGGTACTCCGAGGCAAAACAACAACGTGGCTCGAATTGTCCTCTAGCTATGTGCCGCTACATAACAGCGGGATATTTTTAACGTGGAACCGTCGTGCAAAGATACTAATTCTTTTAACATTACACGTTCGTAAATGTTAAGACATCTACTGATCTCGCACAGAACGTGACAATTGATGTATATTATCAGGGAAAAGAATTTTCGATTTATATAAAATACGACCTAAGGCATAAAAGGTAGTACAAATTGTTTGCAAATATTATGGGAGAATAATAAATTAACAATTCGGATTTCGTTTATTTATTTGGAATTTTATATTAACAATACATCGGTTCTTTTTTTTCATTATTTGAAACGTGAGAACGAAGAATGGAGAAAATTCGAAGGTTTAACTGTAGTTTCTCTGGATCTCGTGAAACAATTTTCGACTACTGAAAGAAGTTTATTTTCAAAGTTGTTTTATTGGTAAAATCTATACGAGAAACATATACCAATTATAATATTTTAACAATGTGTACTTCAACATACACCAATTATAATATGTTTCGGAGATCGTGTATATTACAACGTAAATTTACAGTAATGTTTTTAATACGATACGTAGAGTTTGATAATAATCTGTTTTAATGTTGCAGGATGGAATTTAATACAACTTTAATATAGTATGGCCAGAATATTTTTCTTTTATTAGATGAAAAAATTCAGAGAATTTCCAAAATACTTCAACAATGGCGCAGACTAAAAGGTGGATTTACCTAACAGCATATTTCGTTAATTATTTTTAAAGATGGCAAAAAACGGAAGCCAATGAAAAATCAGCAAAATTTCTAATACCGAAAAATTCACGAGAGTAGCAAACACTCACTGACTGTTTTAAAAGCGCATAAAATCGAAAATCCAATCGTATTCGAAAGTTGGAAATCGGTGGACGATACCAAAGTTCAAGTCTCGTTTCCGATTCAGGCTCGATAAATTAACAAACAAAAGTTAACAATCGCGTTCCAGTGCAATAGAAGTTGCAGCTGATCGAACGTTGAATCGGGAAGTATCAATGAGTTGCACTGTATCTTTCTCGAAGGAAGACTTGTCTAGTTTCATTGTAGAAGAATAATAGAGACGAGGGAACACAAAGAAGACAAGAGAATTCTCTCGAATGATGTTTTAAATTTTGAAGATCGTCGTTTAATCTAACGTAATTTTAACTTGTAGATTGACTATTCCCTTCCTTGAACCAACTATGAATAAAGATCCATTCTTTTTCTCCATATAGTGTTCCAGATCGATGACTGGTGATTTGCGAATCTGATCGTTTGCCAATTTGCAACTCAAATTTTTATTCTACCTTGTCCACTTGAAAAAAGAGTAACCTATCTAAAAAAAATCATTACTTTTTATACGTTTGCAAAGGTAATTAGATAGAAATATCATTTCCAAATTATCCTTTTAGAGCTCACCATAAATCCAGACCAATCCCAACACGCCCTAACATATTTTAATCCTCAAAACCTGTATAGAGAAATTTGAACAAAACCAAATATCTCAACGCCCAAACCCATCCAACGTAATGACACATCGTACGCCATTTGCCCTAATGATCATTCACAAATAATCCCTCACGACGAACGCCCACTGAAAAAGTACATCTCGGTTATTCAAACCTACCCCTACAGAAAAATATGGCGAACAACAATAAGAAAACAGGTTCTTCAAACCTCTCTCTATATACACGAACAAATCTAAAACCTTCTTCCAACCTAATCATAGGTCGTACAACGTGTAACTCACGAATCATCCCACGAACCACCCTAAGACCTTTCAGCAAACCACAGCATTCCAACGATGACAACAAACACGTCATAATTCTTAAATCCATGAAACGGATCAATTTTGCTGAATGGATACGAATTCAATGCGAGACGACCAGCATCGTTCACAATCCTCCTACCGATTATCGAAGCACGCGAACAGGCTGCGAACACCGGGAGCAAGAACGCGAGTTTTGTTCGGCGTGGCGGATGTCGCGTCGTGCACGCCTATCCACTATGCAGCCGTTTGTACACGTACGCAAGCGTTACAGTGGACACATCGTCTGGTCTATACTGGTCGAGATAGGGCTTTGGATCCGGTCAGGCACCGGTAGGAGGCCGGCGCTTGGATTTATGTCCTATTCATTACGTAGCGACACAACGACGCGGCGTCACGCCGCAAACGCACACGGGGAATCCAGCAAGCGGGCATCGATCCCGCGGCCTGCATCTGCCGCTACCTGCCGTGTTTACCGTGCAGCGAGCCCCTGTTTGCTCGCTACCTACGCCAGCGATACATTAATGACAGGCGGTCCGCCGACGAGGATAAGGCTCGTACCAGAGGACGTGGGACTCGCTGAGGGCCACTCTGTCACGGGGAGTTCCGTGGTAACGAATGGTTTCGAATCGTGAATTTTCGGCTTGATCGGCAAAACGCTTCTGCGCGTGCAACGTGGTACATAGACGCGGAGATTGTGTTTTAGAAAAGATGTTTTAGATTGAAGAAGGTTCAGGATGATTGGACTACACGTCTCTGGGTCTTTGGATTTCGATCTGCGTATCTCGTCGATCCGTTCGTCCTGAAGAGATGAAGCGCAGACGTCGCGACGAAACGCAACGTACCGGTAACTCGATTGAAACGAAGATTCGCAAATATACGAAAGAGCTGTTTTGATGAATTCTTTTGCGAAGAGTGTCGAACTTTTGGAAACCTGTGGTTCAGGATATGCACGGTTCTTTGCTGAGATTTCTAACAAGAAGAGATTAATCTTTGATTTGGAGATTTTGGACTCGATGGAACGTGGAACGTAGTACACAGATGCGAAATGGTGGGAGTAGTTTCGCTTGATTTTTGCGGACTCTTCTGTAAGATGGGTCGAAAGTGCCGAATTTTTTGGAACAGGTGATTTGTGATATATGTATATCTGTGGATATTTGTTGAGATCTATGACGAGTGGAAATTAATGTTTTCGGATGAAGAATCTTATGTCTAGTGGGTAAAACGATTTGGAGAGTGGAATATAGAAGAGTTTTAAGATTGGTAACTTAATAAAGAAAATCCAGAACGACGTACCAGAGCCTCTGAGAACGTCGAAAACCGTTTTTGGCACAGTTAAGGAGTATACAGTGGAGAAGCTAAGACAAAAGTACGAAGCTGCTTTTATGCTGGAGAAATGGGTCAAGGTTTAGGTACACAAGCTTGAATACGAAGCTAAGTACTGCAGGTGGCAGCCATCTGAATATTAGCTTCAAGTAGAATGAATCTGTCGATGGCCTGGATTATTCTACCAGTTTATCTTTCGACAACTAAACAAACAACTAAAGTTCTAATCCTTTCATATTAAAATATCCCAAGCGAAAGCATTAGATTTGTTTTTTGAAATGAGGAAAACTGAAGGCAGTAGGAGAAAGGTAATGCATGTTGATTTTATGCTAATAAGATTGCAAATTCAAATTCCCATTCGACCAAATCTGCATTTCTTTGCCTCTGTAAAGCATCCTTCGAAAGAACTTTCGGCATATCCACGACAGTCACTTTGCATTCAAACTATCCCTCCATGGTACATATGAATTATATCTACACAAAAATCTGAAGAAAGTATTTTAATTCGATTCCTATTCTAAATTCCCAGATAAACGAAACGATACAGGAGTTAAAGATCCCAACAGCGAATAATCTAATTCAAACGAGACAAGATTTCACTACGCTATCAAATAACCACGAGATTTGTCCTGAATTAAGAAATCAACAAGAATTCCAAGTTACTAGTTACTCGATACGAGTTACTACAATAATCTACGCGATACCATTCAGTTTTCGTCTCGAACTGTATTTTCCATTGTTTACAATGTTCCGAAACCGTGCAACTTAACTCAAAGTGTGCACCAAAGTATTGTAATCACGTGAGCATTAGCAAAAGCAATCAGAGTTCGAACACGCCATTACAACCACGAAATTCTTCTTGAAGCAAGAAATCAACGCTTGGAGGGGCAATTCGAAGTTACCTCTGAACAAGCCACAGTAGTGTTTCCAAAGTTGGCAGGCCCGCAATGGCCCTCGACCATCGGCGTTACAAAGCAACCAGTTGTTTCAGGGCAGCGTTGTCCCACCTCTGTTTGTGCAGGCCTGCCAGCCGCAGTATCGTCGCGTTTGATGGCGCGGCTATTCTCGCTGAATTACGATGGAAGCGTGCGTCGAGCCAGGTCAGAGTATTCCGCTCGGACGATTTCTCGTTGGTCAGAGCGTACAAGCATTGCTCTTTGTGAATGTAACATGCATGGGACACGTGCGTGCTGTGGTCCTCTCTGTCCAGCGATCGCGCTACTTTCGCCCGTCGACGCGGCAAATGAATGCACCGTCACCGGCACCGCGAGTATTTAACCGGATGTCCGGCGTACACCGCGCGTTTCACGGCGGCCGCACGCGCGCTCATCGACGTTTATGACGACAGCTTCTGGTTCGATATTACGCCAACTGGTATATCGAACGCGTGACTGAATTGGGTATTTTATAAATTTGGGAAAAATGACAGATAGAACGTTTATATATGGCATGGTTGATAAATTGTATTTAAAATATATCATACATTGAGCATCTATGATGGTAGCAGCTAAATTTATGCGATTATATTTTTAGAAGCAAAATTAATGGAATGGAAGCTAAATAGGCGATGTCTGAATCGATGCCGAATAGTGATGGGGTATTTCGCAAATTTGAAAAAATTGGTAGATAGGAGGTTTATATGGAATGATTGATAAATTTGGTATGTATTATATTTTGAGCACCTAAAATAATAGCAGCTGAATTTATGTAGTTATTACACCATGCATATTCATATGGAAATTAAGCAAGTGATATCCCAACCGATCGCGAGTATTGAATTCTGGAACGAGTAGATAAATTTGGAAACGATGGTAGATGCAAGCTTTTTTATGGGATGATGTGGTCAAATCGTAAAGATATTAAATTTCGAGGATCCAGGATAAGGATAGCTAAACTTATATAATTACTATATTTATAATATATTATATATCTCTATGGATATAATTAGAGGAAACTAAGCAGAGATATGTTTCATTCGTTAAATATTATTACTAACTTACTATATTATTATTATACTTACTATATATTACTATACTTTTATTATTTTTCATATTTCACATTCTGTGCTCTGTGCTCTGTTATACCCGAAAATTTCTTCTAAATGAATATAAAATCTACTACTTGCTGTTTATAAATTTAGTATATACTATATAAATATACCATATTATATTTTTATCCTATGTTCGTTACTATTCAAACGAAATATTGCACGTTGTACCAACGTAAGTCCAACAATTCCAACATTCATAGAAAAAATAAACTTGTCAATTCGCTCAGGAAAACGCTTCGATCATGCGAACTCTAGCGACTGGTCGGCTTTATTATCTGGTTGTACGATGCAGACTATTATAACCACGTTTCGAGGAAGTTTCATCACGTTGTTGAAATTCTCACTACTTTCTGAACAAACAGTCCATGGACCTAGGTGTGTGTCAGCTGGATATCGGATCACCCGATAGAAGAGAAATCGATAGCATTGTAATCCCAGCGAAGGATTTTCGGGCAACCACATTACCAGCTCACCCTCTTTTCTATCGATGGGAAAGAAGTACTCGCTGCCAGCGAGCTTATTAAGATTTGCGAACTTTCCTCTCTCGTAAATTTCGCGGCAATGGCCACGGTCAAGCGTTCGACGTTCGAACACTCCAAGAAAGTTCCCGTTCCGCCTGAAAATCCTACTATTTATTCGTGCGCTATACAGCAGCCCTGTAAACGATTTCATCGATACTACCACGTTCTTTGTTTATTTTAGAAGGCTCTTATCGAAGGAAAGTTATAGTTTCTTGCAATTTATTCGCTGAAATTTGTGATTTAATCGAAATACGTCCGAACTTATTTTATAATATTTTATAATAATTATTCGCGATATCATAGAACGTTGTAGAACATATAGAATACATCGTAGAGTACGTTGTTGATTTATACGTCAGTGATAAAGGTTTCGTAAATCGGCTGAATCTAACTGACGAAGTTTGACGATTGGAAAAATTCGTATTCGATGATTATTGGAAGATGAAGAGAAATCGAAAGTGAGTTACTCAACAGGAAACGAGTTTCTGTTGATAATTACGAAGATAAATATATGTACGCCTCTTATTGATATAATTTCACTGGAATGGCGAAACAGTAGGACAGAGAAACGCGAGAATGTGGTAGGGACTGTAGAAGGGAAAAAACAAATAGCAACATCTGCATCACGCCACATTATACCCATATTTCCCATGGGGTGACAATGAAACTCTTGTAACCGAGAGAAGAGCTGCGTTGCGTTCTCGAGATCATGAAAAGCTCGTACATTTTCGAGGGGAGACAATACGATTTAAGATCTCGATAATAGATGAGATGAGATAAGAGGAGAGGAGAGGAGAGGAGAAAGAAAATGAAATTTCCTCGATACCTCGCCCTTTAAAAACCTCGTGAACGACGTCGGACAATGGTCTATCGAGGAAGAAGTTAATACTCGTAAGTAATCGCAAGACGTGGAACGATTCTCCAGCGGACATACCGATGAGAAAGTTTTGCGCCCTTTTCTACGCTCGTCAGAAGTTCGAAGAAGCTAACGGTGTCACAGAGTTGTTTTTTAAATTTACTTTCAATTATAGTTGTATCATAGTAGAGGTATTTTATTTATTAGTTGTCGATACGTTTGTTCAATTGTTGTCGAGTGAAGAGATTTTTCTTCTGTTCTTTTGATTTTCTTGATATCTTTGCTACGAGGTTTCTATAAATGTTCTTTGAAAGTTTTTATGAATTGCAAACATTCTTAAATAAATATAAATTAATAAAATTAAAATAAATTACTAAATTTTATAAAGATCATTGATTATTGGATATTACATCGAATTGATTAAACTCATTGAAGTATTAGTATTATTAGTATTACTATTAGTATTATTATTGAAACACATTATTCCTGATTATAAAGACTTTTATTCAAAATTTATAAATTGACCAGTAATTATTAAATTTGGAATAGAAAGTGTTTGGAATTTAATAATAGTAATTCCTTTTAAGGTTCTCAGATTCTTTTAACGTTTCTCGCGAATATTTCTTTGGTTATCTGTTACAATGTGTGAATTCACTGATTTTCGTGTCGCTTGGTAAATAATTGTAATGACATACAGTTAAATTACAGCTACAAATCAATAAGCTATAAATACCAATACGTAATATTTATGACAGTATATTTGTGAAATTCAGAAAAGTGACAGAAATACATATTTAATCGCAAGGTGGAATAAAGCGACAGTTTACAAATTGATTAATAGAACTGATTAACAGCATATCCAATTTTAAAATTTATCTCCCGCAAAAACGGACATGTGTATACATATTAATATTACCAAAGAATAACCTTACAGTTTAAAGTGGAAAAAATTCCTATAACAATTTTTTATTCCTTTTATTCCTTTCCATAAATTTTAAACTGAACCTCCAAAAAAAATTTTCTCTGACGTCAAAATTCATCAAAAAAATCAACGAAACTGTAGTTATCATGTCTTTGCTCTGTAGTCTTCAAATATAGCTGACAATTGATAAAAGTTATTAGACTATCAAAACCACGTTACTCATGGTAAAAAAAAAAGCTGAAAAGATTCATACAAATCCCTAAAAAGTAAATTCTACCAAGTTCCATCAAGTTCTGCACAAACGAAATAACAATACTCCACTACGTGATAACAATCCGAGATTTGCGTCCCGGAAACAGCCGCCTCTTCTTTCAACATGTTCCTTTCTTTGCTGATACCAGACGGCATAAGCGATCCGGATAAAACGAGCGGAAAACTCGAGTTTTCCTTGGTATTAAGAACCGATTCTCGATTTTGAGAATTCCACGGACGTTCCTGGCCCGGTGGGAATGGGCCAGCATTTAAATTCTCCGCGCAAAAGAATCGATTTTCACGTAGATCTATTTCCTCCTGCTGTGTTCACGTTCCAGAAACTGTAAACGAAGTCGAAAAAAAGCCACACGTTCATCGATCCCTTTGAAGCTTTCGCATAAGCGTACCGATACGATGAAAAAGAGAAAGGAACATAGAAAAGGAACATAGTGGTTTTTCTTTTCTTTAGAATCTTATCTTTGATGTTTTATCTTTGATTTGGAAATCTTTCTACGGTTTCTGGAAATCGAATTAAAACCATATATGGAGGGCCGAGAATCATAGCGGTGTAAGTCACTTTGCTGATTAAAGTCGTTGAGTAAATAAAAAATTAAAGAAATGATACTTGTTCAAATTGAAATAACTGATTAAATTGAAATTCTGAAAATCTTCATTTATGATTTTCAGCTTGCTATGTATAATTCCACTTTCCCAATTAAAATACTGTCATGAATGGAAAATTATGCTTGGATAAGCAGATTAGCGATGACTACTGCTTTGGAATATTAAATGCGCAAAATATACATAATACTCAAAAATATATATAACCTTAGCATGAAAATATAAATTTATACAAATATTTTCAGTCTAGTTATTACACTTATGTTATGCCGAAGAAATAAATTTGTTACAGTGTTCCTTCCATTAAAAAAGACTGTATTTATTTTATTACTACGCGATGTTACAATTCTACCGTGAACGATATCAATTTTCTCTTCATGTTTCGTATCGAAAAAAATTGTAAAAACAATGAGAGATCGAGAGAAAAGTTCAATTTCTAGCGCTATGTATATTCATAGAAACTCGATTCTATCATCATACGAGATCTTCAACTAGAATGAAATAGAATAGCAAAATATCAAATTATTATTATTATCATATTATATTAGAAGTTAAAAGATTCTAAAAAATTTTCTATTCAGCTATAAACAAATACAGAGAAGTTTCTCCAAAGTGAATTACTCACCAACAACTTCTCCATTGTATTTTCTTTGTATTCCATTTATTTTCTATTAAAAGACAAATTCTATCTCTTATATCTTGATCACACAAATTCCACTATCGAATGGCATCGTTATTTAAAGTTAAATCTGTCAATGTAACAGAGTTGGAGAACAAAGCATATTCTTCGGAATTTCCCATGTGGCAGAAAAAAATGAATAAACATGGAACGTAGAAGCTTCGATTATTAAGTTGATTTTTCTTCAGCGTAGATATATGGACTGATAGATAGATTTTCAAAGTGATCTTTGATCGAGCACGCTGTCGAACATTAGGAGCAACACGATCATGACAGAGGCTCTTTTTTAATGCGTCAGCGAGCAGACAGCCAGGACCATACGATGAATAATTTACAGGTTGAAAGCTTTTCGGGCAAACATCCGTGCCGGCGACGATTTAAAATTCCGATTGACCCTCGTCCGACTATGGTTGCGCTGGGAAAACGCCCACGGGTCCGTTTCACCTCGGCGTTGGATGACCACTTCCGGTCACTCCAACTGATCACCGACCCTTCGCTTTTCAATAGAATTTTAATTCTTGCAAGGAGCTACTGATCTCAAATGCTACTGTCTCAAGTGTCGCTTGAATGAATTGAGAATTGGGTTTTCTTTTCTCTTTTTCTCTGTGAAATCAGATTTTCTACGCTGATAAATTTTCGTGGTATTTTCCATGGTTAACGTTAATGTTCCTTTTTTGTTGTGATTCTTCAAGAAGAGATTATTTGAGAATTTGAGAATTTTTTCTTGCTTCTGGAAATCGAATTTTATAAGATGAGATATTTTGTGGTGTTTTCTACGTTTAACGTTATATTGTTCCTTTTATATTGTAATTTTCCAAGAGATATCTACCTTGACTGTTGCGTAAATAAGCGATCAGAAGGTACAAAATGTACTTGTATGAATATATACTTTCGTACATGTATATGGAAAATTAGACAAAATTAAAAAATTCAACGAATGTAACGAAATTTGAAGATGGTTCAATTTCTCAGCAAATATTCAATATTCAAAATTGTTCAATATCAAAGCAAAGAAAATCGAAAATAACAAACTCAAAGTAAATAAAAGTAATTGTTTACGTAAGTCAGATTAACGAATGTCTTCATGATGTTTGCTATCTTTGAAATTTCCTATCGTATTCTTCCGAACTCAGAAAAACCAGAGGAGATGAAAAATATGATAGAAATAAAAGATCGCTAAAAAGGAAACTTACTAACAAAAAAAAATCGCTTAATTCAACTAAACCTACGAATATATGTAAATAACACGATTCCTAAATTTCACAAATCAACCATCGTTTCCTACCAAAGCCTCGATGTCTGAAGCAAGACATGTCGGAAACAATATGAGGTGGTTACAACGTGTATTTAATAATGTAACGAGTGGATGAATTTGTAATAGTCAGATGTATTAAAATAAGTATAAGTACAAGTACAGAGGTTGTAATCGTCGCTCGGTCGATGCTACTATACCAATTGTTAGAATTAGTTTATTTAGGGTAAATAGATTAAACAAATGTTGGTTAGACAGGACGATGGTTGTTTAACGTGAACTAATCACAATAACGCATTATAATTAAGATAACTAGATAGTTAATTTGCAACTCTCGTCACCACGGATCCAACGTTCTCTCTCACGCGGACCACACTCTCTCGACAACGCTAGTGTCACGTAAAATTAATGATAAAAAAGGAGTAACTGAGCAATAACTTAACTTGACTATGGTTTTATAATTTTGTAGACTTTTATTCACGAAAGTGATTAAGTATAATATTACAATGAAGTAGCGAAGTCAAAATAGTTGTTCAAATCATGGCCAAAACTGTACACAAGACTCAAGACTAGTCTCGTGGCCGAATGCTTGCAGTTTTTATATGTTGCTTTTGTAAATGTTGAGGGGCAAGGGGAGGATCCTGATTGCCCTACGTAATGGGGAAAGTGTAATGTTGAACCATGTACAAAGATCATGTCAAAACTAATGGTTCGCTGTCAGGTAGTACGGAATGGCGTGGATATGGGTCTGACCGTTGTCACACTAGCAACACTATCTCCCTGACTTCTCAACAAACACTTACTGTTAATTCGATTTTCTGCCTTAGCATCCCTTTGTGTTTTTGTCTTAGCCCCACCATGCACTTGTTCCGGAACCGCTCGTGGCCAGGGTCACACAGGCCTTTTCCATGAAACTATTCGACTGAAGGACCGACGATACATCGTTGAGCCTGTTGGCACTTCGACTTTCTCGCGATATTGTTTATAGTTCGCCCGATATCTCTTAGGTCTTTCGTACACGATACTAGACAATCGAAGAAAGGATAATAATACTCTGTTTTAGGGAGCACGTTCATACATTTATTTATACCAACGGATGTTACCACAAAAAGGTAACCTTCTTGTCTAACTCTGGCTGAAGATTACAAGAAACGGCAATAACAATCTGTTCAGAGTTCATTTGCCTCTAGATTAGGGTTAGGTTTCTAACCGAAGCAACGTTAGTATTCAAGAGCACAATAACATGGGTCTCTGCCAGATTTGAATTTTCTGTTTCAACTTGACTTTTTCTACGTTCATGTGCCGCTACAAATAAAATGAGAAACTCAATTCAAGTGACAAGTACTTGACCACCCTCAAAATGTTCTTGAACCCTAAATCACACCCATCCAAACCCAACAAAGAAACACCGAACGTTCGTCAAAGCGATCAAACTAACACGACAAACGTACACACAACACGATTTCCCGGTGTTCAAGCCCTAAACGAAACGATTAAAGGGAGAGACCTGACCCTCGTAGCTCTCAGTCGAACGCGCGTTAATCGACATCGCGATTACATATATCCATTGTCGTCGCTGCTCAGATATTCAGATACACCACGGTGTAGAGGGCCTAATCCGGACAACTGCAGTCCAATAACGATAAATAGCCGTTTCACGAGGGCGTGTGCACCAGCGGATAAGCATCTAAATACCCGGTGTCCCTGGTATCCTGAATCTCGCAGAGCAGGCTGACTATTAGCTTCCCCAACAGCCAGCCGTTGTGCACGCCGCGTGTAACGCGATATAAACACCTTATGATTGCCCTTAGGGGGATTTCGTAACCCTAGCCAACGATAAAGCCATGATATTTATAGGGGAACAGGGGGTCCAAGCAACCAGGGTAAACGCAACCGCGATTTACCAGGATCATCGTCGTCCAATTGAATGAAACAATCGGACACGGTCATTAGGTTTATACGGGGACATGTTAATAAATGTCGTGTCAAAGTAGACGGCTTGTCGGAAAACTCGCGACTTGTAGCTTGCTGAACATTTAGAAGGGAAGATTCCAGGTTTTAGAAAAATTTTATTCTCGGTAGAATCCTCGGTCGATCTTCGACGATCCTTTCAAATATTTCCGTAAATTCTGGCACCTTAAAGTATTATTCGTGTACCTTTTTATGTTTTTCACGAATTTTAGAGGAATTCTATAGGAATTTGATAGCTTTATTAAGGTGTTTAGTAAGCTTCCCGGAATTCTTTGAAATATTTTCGTGGATGCAAATATTGGCAAAGCTTCTAAAATCTCTTGAATATTTTTGTGAATTACGAGGGCATATGATCGCTGGTGGTTCGTTGCAATGGATTGATAGTATTCGAGAACTTTTGTGAGTTTGTTTTCGTTGAGAATTGTGGATCTTAATCGCCGAAATAAAAGTAAAGGAACACTAAGATTACACTTAGAATTTATATTAAAATAGTTTTAGATTTATTCAATAGACGATTTGCAGGATCTTCGTCGATATACATTTGCACGCGTCTCAGCATCTTCTATACCACACTCCCAACGGAACAGTTGCATTCATCTGTTTTTCGAGACGCTGTGCGCACACATACTTCCATACACTCATACTCACATACGTGTGTCACTACTTCACAGCTAATCTAGTCTAGTACACAAAATTATATACATCTCAATAGTTTTGTACTTAATTACAAGTAAAGATAATCTTACGGGTATGGGCGGATACAATTGAAAATTCAAAGGTGGAATTTTTTGGAATTCAACAGAGACGTTGATAGGTGCGAGTATCCTAGGAAATGGCAAGTTGAAATTTCAGGATTTTGACCGTGGGTCGAAATAAAGCGCGCCGGTTTGTTACCCCGAGAAACCTGCGCCACCGCTTTTTACACAATTACAACCCCCTGACGACTTGCCCAACGGGTTTGTTTTTCGCCAACTTAATTACGTGGACGAAACAATCTTGCCGCGTGGCAGCATGAAAATTCAAGTTTCGGAAGAGCAACGAGATTTTTTATCTCCTACTTCCCTGCTATGAAATTATTATACCACGTAATAATGACAAGGATGATCATATATAATAGGTAATTGCTGATTTTATTTTAGTTTATTAAATAATTAATATGTATATTTAAGTGTTTTTGAGAAAAAAAGAGTTTAAGAGAATTGCTGAGTTTAAGATAAAATTCTGAAATAATTAAAACACGAGGTATCTTGAAACGCTGCTAAAATTTCTCTTAAAACGATACGTTTGAAAGCCTGGAATTACAAAAGAAATTCCTTTATCCTTGTAAATTACGTTGCAAACGTTATCCTTATAAATTGATGGATCTTAAACCAATTATTTTGTCCCATTATATATAGAAATTTCTTTACACTATCCTAACATTAATTCCTGACTGTTAGTCTTAAGAATCAACGACTTAAAATTACTTAGCTTGCCTCGTTAAAAGTGCAAGACTTTTTATCCTATCATTGAAATGTACTTGTTATTTTAAGAAATAAACAAATCGAAATGAATTATTCTTCTCTGTTAAAGATAAAAGCCAAGCGATTATTGTTGCTCCTAAAAATAAATCTCAGAAAATTAATTAACGTCTTCTCTCAAAACTAAGTCTCTTCGTTCTATCATTAAAACATAATGATCGCTTCTACAAAGAAACAATAATTATTTCATAAACAGAAACACCAATTACACCCTCCATCGTTCCTCAACATCCTCAAACAGAAAGTACCGCGCATTCTAATCAAAACTTCATCTTCTTTCCAATCCTTTCCAAGACACCTCGCGATCCTGCGCTAACTAAAAAGCGACAGCAACAACGAGAACCATAAAAAATAATTAACATCGACGCGCAGAAGCTTCGTACAAAGAGTCCGATAGAACAAAAAGAAAAGACACCTGAAACATAAATAGCCGCTGGAAAGGTAACGGAGGCCACTTTCAAGAAACTGTGTCGAAAAAGCAGTAGAAAGGTAGTTTGCTTGAAACGTGGCCGTACTTTGGTGCTTTCCGTAAACGAGAGCGACGTCCATTGTCTTCTGGTCCGAACCGTGTCACGCCGTTACAGTCATGCAATCGCAGATTTCACTTAATTGTCGTGCAAATTGCTCGACAATGCAAATTACACGGGTACGCGCGATTAAAAACAGCTCGCTACTCTAAAGGCGATCTGGAAACGCATCAGGTCGTACGTAGTAGTTTATTGATTGAGAACATTGATTGTCTTGCAAATTCATGTGATCGACGATTGTTTACGACAGTGGCTACAGAACTTACTTATCAGCCACTGCATTTCTTATTACGTTTGCATTAGTGTACGTACACTAGTTAATTAGCTCCAACCATAATAAGTTTCGCATCGTTTTGCAGCGCTTTCCTGATCGTCAGTTTGATTGGAGGAATTCAATAGGAACGAAGCGTAGAATTCAATAAAACAACGCTTTATTAGAAAATAAGGTTGTGAACAAGTACTTCTTGTACTCACCGTACGTGAAAAGAATGAAGATTTGTAAAATTCATTGTGTAAGAGTGGGGGGAAAAGGCGAAAAATGGTAGATGATACGAGAGTGAGAAAAATGATGCAGACAAAAATTATACACGATGATACCATATTTGATGTAATGATGTTATACTCGATGCAACGACATCATAGTTAACACGTTGATTTTCATATACGTGAGACTTGTACATACGTTGCCCTAAGAATCGAAATAGATCGAAACGTATCTACGCTATAGCACTTTTTCTCTCGCGATATAATTTACATCATTCGTATCGTTGATAATTTGTTATTTCATAAAACTTACCTTATCTTAATCATTCAAAAAAAATTCTAAAAAAGAAAAATAGCCACCGTTGTAGTTAACGTGTTAACGCAACAACTCGGTGACGCTGTATTCGTAGCAATAACGCTATGCTCGATGCAACGACGCAATGATGCGACAATATCATTGTACATTGAAGGTAAAAAAAGGGCGCCAGAGCGACATTATGTTCAATGTAAGGAAAATACATCTCTCGAAAGCTATAAAAAGATTCTTAAAGTATTCAGAATTTCTCTCGTGAGAAAAGAAAGTAAAAAGTACATTTCTGTGAGCTGTGAAAGGAGAACCAATCGAGGAGAAACGCAGGTATATTGTGGCGTTCAATAATAAGGCCATGTTCAACGCAATAGCAAAATCAATGCAATGACACAACAATACTATTGCGTGTTCAACGCAAAAAAAGGAGAAGGAAAATGCAACAACGTTATATTCGACGCAAAAGGGATACATCTCTGGAAAACTATGAATTCTTAAAGTGTTCGGAATGTTCCACCTGTCTCGTAAAGAAAGAGAAATAAAAAATACATTTTTGTAAGTAATCGAAAGAGGATCAATCAAATGGAAGCGCGGGTATAGTTCAGCGTTTAAAGTGGGCTTCTCGAATCGAGCCGTAAATTCACATCACTCTCCCTTTTCATAAAAGCACCCTCACGCACGTGCGCCCTCGATCACAACGCGTCGGCGATTCTTGCACCCTCGACACCATTCGTGTCCCGGTGCACCGTAAAAAGAGGAAAAGAGAAGCACAAAATACGACGATGATGAAAGAAATGGCGAGAAAAATTCGTAGTTGCTTCCCAGCGGAGAAAGTTTGAAACGAAGTTTCGTCGCGGTCGAATCGAAGAATATCCTAAACATGTTTCAAGTATTCTATACGCCCCGTGCACCAAGGGAATGGAGAGCGCCGCGAGAAATTTCCAACTAAGTCTAAAAGTTGCATTAGGATACGTAATTGCAGAAAACTGACGATAGGATTGCAAAATTTCCGATTCGCTTCGCTGGAGAAACATTTCCAAATTTTTCATTTAGAATTTTTAATCCACGTTGCATATCCGACAATTGGTAGAATTCACGTAGATATTGTTGAACTGACGTTGTTCCACGAAAATAAAAAATTATCTACGTAAAGCAAAAAAGGAAATGCAACAACGTTATATTCGATAAAAAACGAATACATCTTTCCAAAGTTACAAAAAGATCTTTAAGGTATTCAGAATTCCCGTGAAACAAGAAGATGAAGAGTACATTTCTCTAAGCACCGGGAGGATCCATCCATCGACGATTAACGTCGTTCGAACAACTGACGCTTTGAATAATGAACAGTGAACATTTCCGATTCTATCATCGATTAAAACTCGTACGTGTCTTAAATTTAAATTATCCAAGAACGTCGTCCAATTTCTATCGTATTGTTCGTCAAAAACTGCACGTACCTCAAATTCGAATTATTCGAAAACTGCCCATCAACTGGTAATGTCGATCGAACAATTACAAACGGCAACATACAAACGATATACATCGAAGAACCATCTTCTTTCGCATAACGAAGATTCCACTTCCGGTGACCAACGATAGAACACCCCACTGAGTCCAAAGGGCGTTGATGGAATATTTAGCGCGTCTGTTTAAGAAATATTTCTCCTACGCGAAGAAATTTAACTAGCCACCCACGAGTAAGATGGAAAAGATTTCCCAGCAACCTTCTGTCCACGTGGACCTTCTGAATACGTAACGAGAATGAAATGATTATAAATTATGTAGAGCTCGTGCCACGGCGTATGAGGGCTGTTTCGATGTTGTTGGGATTTCTCTTTTAAAGAATGAAAAGGGAAGAAGGAAGAGAGAAGAAGAAAATATAGCGAACTCGAGCGGAATACAAAGATGCGGGTGTTCTAGCGGAAATGTGCGTTGGAAAAATTTGATGGATTCCTCCGCTACTTTCCCTTTGCACGATATTTCAGCAGTTATGGGATGTCGCGGCATTTACATGTCAAAGAAAGCCAGGATAGGAAAGATGCTCCGCATCACAGCGTATTCTCTTAGCAAAGCTGAGCCAAGGGGCGTTCTGTACGTCGCGTTTCTCTTCCTTCCTACGAGAATGAACTTCTTTCCAAACGCCCGTGGCAACGTTCTTTTCAACCGATACTCTGTCTCTTACGTGAGATGATGAAATAAGAGCAAACGTCGGTTTGATTATCGCTCACTTCGTATCTATTGCCTCCCTACGTGAGCGATTTGCAACAATGTGTAATGAATAATTTCGCGTTATTATTCCTGTATTTTGATTTTTCGATGTTACATTTATAGATTAATTTACTTATAATTCTCAATGAGAATTGATTGTAAAATGTCTACCAAATAAAAAAAAGAAAACATTTATAGATTCTCTGGAAATGGTATTCCTGGATTAAACGATAAGAAGGACAAGATTAACGAATGAGAGAGGTGATATTCCATATTGTACTTTCTCCATCCTATAGTTATAGATTCTGCTGAAACGATATTTCTCGAATGAAATAAATAGAAATATATAGCTTTTATTGTTATTATTCTTGCGTCTTTCTTACGTGTCTGAATGATAAATCTTGAAATACCGTGTAAGATTCATTGTATATCCTTCTGCCATTAATGAACCTCATATATCATCTGCCACAGTCTAGATCGTTATGAAAAATGACCCGAAGAATAAATACATATGTCCAATATAATCTGTTAATAGAACGTGTGTGTGTGTATATATATATATATATATTTCATTGTTAAGATCTAAGATATAAAAGTAGCAGAATATGAAAGTAGAAAGAAAAAATTTTCCTTTACTTTATCTTTTGCGTAACTTTAAACATAATTAATGGAAGCAGCAAGTTCGAAACTAGTTTTACATGTAATCCGTCATGAAAAGATTACAGGACTTTTCTGAACCAAGAAACTGCTGTATTTATTACGCTATTTATTATGGTTACCATTCTGTCGTTTATGTCGTTTCCGTTACTGTATGCTTCGAGAAATACAGGATGGGATAGGGAAACATTGTAACGAGATGAAAGATTAAAGTTTCAGTCGGTGGATTAAAGTTGAATATATGAATGGAAGAGAAAACATTAATTGTGAATTTATTTACGAGAACCTTCTTTGTAATACGCCGATCAAGATAACGTTCCTCGTCCAATTTAAATCAGCTTCTGCCAGTGATATAATATGGAAATGTTACTTTCTATTTGCATAGAAGTTCGTTGCATCGATGTGATATGAATTGCCAACATGTTTTACATCAGTATAACGATTATGAAATATTATGAATAATATATTAAAATAGGATGCAACTATTTCTTCGATCCTCGCCGTTCTTATCAGACAGGATTGATAACGAATTATTACTAACTCGTAAGGAATATCGTTGAATAAGATGCAGGCGAATTTTTCTTGTTACATTATCGTATTGTAATAATATCATCGTAATTTTATTTGCATTTGACCTTGTACAATAATTTAAAACGTAGACATTTCTTTACTATTCGATATGTAAATCAATTTAACGTATTCTGGAATAAGGAAAATTCCAATTTCATTCACGAATATGATATAAACTTAATCGCTAAAATAATTTTTATTATCCATCAAAATTAACTGCAATTACAGGCAGTGCTTCTACAAGACCACAATTTAAAATAGAGTCATTTAGAATGAAGTCATAAAGGTTTGAAATATTCTACATGAAAAATAATAAAGTTTAACAGGTAATTGTGAATCTTCTAATTTTCATTTCATAAATTTATTGATTTTCTGATATTCGTCCTCCTAATTGATATTTTCGAATTACTCGTGAATTTCCATGATTTTTTGCTATTAATTAATCGATCGAAGATCAAAGAATACCCGAGCTTGTGAACTTTCTCTCGTAAAATATCGAGGAAGGGCGAAGGGAGAACAGAGGGGAAAAAAAGGAAAGGTAGAAAAAGGGCGCGAGTGAAGTTTCAGGAATGTTTTTAAAATGATAATACAAGGGTGTGCCATCGTATCGGGGATTACCACGAACGAGGTCCGACACAAAAGGCATTTTTATGTAAATCCTTCAGCCGGTGGACAATAATTCTACGTATTATACGACGGGACCCTGGGATAAATCTGAAATCTCTCGTGAGATACGGTGCACGACGGAAGAATGTAGAATTTCGACGGCAAGAAGTTCAGAAACGGTTAACTAAGAAAGGAAGCACTCGAATTCTTGAAACGAACGCGTGGAACGTGCTGCGCAAGTCCTTTGATAATTTATAATATTTTCGTGTTATCTCCAAGTTTCGAGACTCGATCTTCTGTCGCGTAGAGAAGTAAAATTTTTAATTTACAAGTCGACACCTTGATTTCCTTTTATCTTTGAGAATGGACATTTTTGAGAACGAGTTTCGAGACAAGTACTCCTTCGAATAAAATTGTAGACGAGAATTAAATGTATTAAGCAATGACTAAAACAATAGCAGAGACTCGCTTGATATATCAGCATAGAATTAAATATAGAGAGAAGATATGCTGAGAGAGATCGATCATCCAATGAAAACAAAGGTCTAGCATCTTTAAGTGAAATTTAATATAACTTAGAAAAGGAGATTAAAATATTTTGTAAGTTTATTTCTGAAACAAAAACCGAAAAATGCGGCCTTTCCTGGGTATAGAAATAATTTTGAATTAATTTCTAATTTAATCTGGAAAAATTGAAGGTAAGTTTGATGTGATTTATTGAATAGCTGACTAAGTAACGTCCCTTCGTCGTCAGAAATAAACACTCTGTTCTTGTTCAAAATTATCTTCGCCTTTGACCTCGGTGAACTATAGCCGTCCAGAAGCATTCCATAGAGGTATATCGTATGTACTACATTAACCTATGTTGATACATCAAACACTAGCCCAATAGCATCTGAACTTCGAAGATAAACGACCTTCAGCCTGATATATCGTATATTATTTCTGTACTAATCCAGATTACCTATTACTAAAAATTCATGCGAATTCTTCTTTTTACATTATTGTACTGTAATAATATCATCGCAATTTTATTTGCAATGACCTTGTACAATAATTTACATTTTTTATTATTCGATATGTAAATCAATTCGGGGTATTCTGGGACGCGTATTCTTTGACGAAGTAACGTCTTCGATTCAACGAAATAATAAGCTTTTCCTACGAAAAAGACGAACGTCTCGAAATTCTAATAAATTCAAACTCTAAACTACCTGCGACAAAAAATTCACGCTAGAAATCAAGTATACTTCCTAATCGAGTAACATACTCGATTTCAACATCCTGCTACAAGAAAGATGAATACTTCAAAGTTCTAAGCTACGATCTCTAATTTCTCTTAGCGAAATATATTCTGTCGTAAAAATATTAAACCAAGATAGTTTTACAAATGAAAGAATACCCTTTTCCTCCGTGTATATCGTAAATTCTACCTTTAACAACACCTTTAAAACCCGCACCTTGACGAAGCTAAATGACCAGCAACCACGCAGCTCGAAACTCATCAACGAACCGAAGCCATTACACAAATCACACGCGATCGTCGGTAGATCGTAAAACGAGCCAAGGAACAGCGATCAACCGGCCGAAAGAAATCGCTAGAAACGGATAAACTTCCTCTGGTAAAACGAAGAGGGAACGCGGAAACGTGGAATTGAGGATCGACGTGGATCCAACGGCGGAACCGTTCGATAGACGCGACGGTGGCTGTTTGCCATGGAATCAGGCGCAGGACGAGCATGGAGAGGTATTTGCCCTGATGAAAGGGCCTTTCAGGCCGAGACAAAAGCGCCGCCGGCTTTCCGGCGCGATCGATCCGCGCCTATGAAGGGACAGATGGAAGCCGCGAGCGGACTAATTCGAGGAGCTGTCTTCGAATCAGCGCGTCGCGGCGCGCTGAAAAACCAATCGCCACCGATTCGTTTGCAACGAGTCGAGCGAAACGAAAAGGATGGTTCTCCTTTCGTCAAATAGAAAACTATTTTTCTTGGTAATTAAGACGTTTCACTATGTTTGAGAACGTTTGTCTCGCTGGGGAAATTTATAGCTTTGGCCGTTCTTTGTTATGGAATTTGTGGTTTGTTTGAGAATCTAGGTAGAAAACTATTTTTCTTGGTAATTGAGACGTTTCATTATGTTTGAGAATGTTTGTCTCGCTGGGGAAATTTATAGCTTTGGCCGTTCTTTGTTATGAAATTTGTGGTTTGTTTAAGAATCTAGGTAGAAAACTATTTTTCTTAGTAATTGAGACGTTTCATTATGTTTGAGAACGTTTGTCTTGCTGGGGAAATTTATAGTTTTGGCCATTCTTTATCATTTAATTTATGGTTTGTTTGAGAATCCAGATAGAAAATTATATTTCTTGGTAATTGAGACGTTTCACTTTGTTTGAGAACGTTTGTCGCTGAAAAGATTCTAATTGTGATCATACTTTGTTACTCAGTTTCTGGTTTCATTATCTGCATTCAACAAGAAAGCTATTTCTCTTGATAACTGAGACGTTGCACTATGTTCGAGACAGCCTGTCTCGTCGGGAGAAGATCGTTGTTTTTTACCTTAATTTTTAGCTTCTTTATACCATCTACACTGGTTCGCGAAAATATTTGAACACTTACCCTACAGAATTTTGTACTTTCTGATTTGATGTACTTTTATCACATCGTATGCGTTATACAAAATATAAGATTTTGAAATTTCATTACCACTATAATATCGTTGCCACGTTACTGTCACGATTATATTGGTAAACTTTGGAACTCAGGCAAATAATTCGTGTAATTTAATCCAAATGTAACCACAAAGTATCTAATCAAGATAGAAATTTACTTATTAGCTTCTATCAAGATAACCTTTCCTTCCTGTTATATTATTTCAAATCCAGCTTTCCAATTTTCATATCTCATACATAATTCAACGCATTCGTTCACTTTAACATTCATCGAACTAATCTTCCACAGTCAATTCAGTCCATCTATCGATCTATTAAAATCATCAAACTCGATCCACGCAAGAAATATTTCATCTTTATAATCTTAAATCTAACAATCCTACCAACTCCAACATATCCTAAAGGAATAATTTCATTGAATTTATAAATTTATTTAACGAAATATCCCTGAACCTATAAATCGAATTCGAAACCCGTACCGAGGGTATTATCAATCAGGCGATAAAAAAACTAAAAATTAATTTTCTGTTACGTAAAGGATATTGTCATGGCTGTGCAATTTCTGTTGCAGTGATATGTAACAGCGTGAACCGCAATTTCTGCATCGCGTCAAAGGGGTCTAATTCACGCGGTAAATTTTTCTCCGTGTGATCGCGAGGCGGTCGTTTTGCCGCTAATTACGCGTACGGAGATACGCGTAGCCGCAACTGGATGGCTCGCGTAGATCAAAGCTTGCCCTAACAATGACGAGCGAGCTCGACCTCTGTCTCGTTGCCCTTTAACCGGCCTTTCGACCTCGTCCTGTTGGTCACGTGAGAGAGGAAGGGAGAAGACAGGTTGTACCTCGTTATCGGTCCCCTGTGACCCGGTGATACAACCTGTCGGTCGCATTGCCGCACAAAAATTCCACTGTTCGACGAAAATTAATATTCTCTCGTTTCGTAGAACGTTTACGGCTCTGTGGCGTACGGGGATTGTTAGTTACAGCCAAGAAATCTTTTTAATTGTTGTTTACCTTATCCTATGCATACGTAATGGCTCGTGAAAATATTCGAGCACTCGTAGAAACTTTTTATGGATATATTATGTGTATTATATGAAGAAATTCTAAATTTTATTATAACGAGACACGGCTGTCGTGATGGTATTACTCGAATCTGAGAATGTTCACAGAAGTAACAAGGTATTCTATTTACATTCATTTATCTACTAATAATAGTTTCCTAATTTAATGATGCAGCACTCTTCTCATCCCCTATTTCTTCCTCGTGTAAAATTTCCTCCTTTCAACCGTCTCTCCTTGTTCATACTCAATTTCCTAAAGATTTCCTCATTAGAACTTTCGTAGAAATAAAATAGCTGTACACGGTACTTTTCAGTCATACTCGATACACATAGTACGTACGTACACAGTATACCTTTCGCAACTGAATAATTATCCTCTATCACTATCGTGCTAATAATTAACTAGTAGTAGTTCCCTAGTTCATTAACGTAGTGTTTCCTTCACTTTCGCTACAACTTTCTGTACATATACAATTACCTCAACCCTTCCAACCCTTCCCCTTATTCTCATCCGACTTCCTAAAGATACTACGAAACGACTACCTGAAAATGAAGAAGTTATACACGGTATACCTGAGTACCTTAAATTTGCAAACAAACACGATACAATATGTATGTGCACATGTTGCTTACACCGAAATAATAATTACAATATCACTAGCAACACATTCCCACCATTATCACCACCATTGCCACTATCTACGAATTTACCTGCCAACAATACTTTCCTAATTCATCAACGTTGTGTCTCTTCCATTCCCCCTCCAACTTCTTCCACCCTTCGAATTTCCTCGATCCTGTCAACCTTTCCTCCTGCCTAACCTTCTAAAAATATATATCGACACACGATCTCTTCTAACGATGTAAAATTAATTTCCCGATAGCCTCACCTACTCTCTACCATAAGGGTCAATTATTTCGTCCGTTGGTAACAGTTCTGCACGAGGTCAGTGTACACGTAACCCATTTGCACGCGTGTGTTCCGTATAGTCGTGCGTGTACGTATATAGAACGACGTGAAAGGGCCTTGTGTATCTGGCTGTATGGATGTCCAGTGGGCAAATACACGCTAGGTCGAGCACGAAGGCAGCAGAAACTGTCGTGTCATTACTCTGTCGCGAGTCTCTCCGTGCACAGGCTCGTGAACGAGAATCGCGAACGAGGATCGTGAACGGCATTCGCTTCGTTATCGAAAGGGCGTGGTATCGTGATCGATTTTAACGGTATCCGGTCAATGACAGAGCGATACGTGTGTTTTCGATAACGAAGTTTCAACGTGTGGCTTGTTATTAGACCCCGTTTCCCATAAAATCTGTTTGATTTACCTGTCGATATTTGTTTGCTCTCTTTACTCTAACAACGCGACAATTGTTTGACAAATTAATAATGCCAGCCGGTCAACTCGTATCAACGAATATTCTTCGCTCCGATAATTATAACGCGGGCTGATAGATAGCGTGACGAGTGAATATTTTCAGAAATATCATTGGTATCCAAAGAATATTGCACGAAGGATATTGTAGTTTGCGGAGGAATCGAGTTTTCAATCGTTTTGTTGCTTAGTATGAGACAAGCTTCGAGATCTGATAAAGTTGCTGACTTCCTTTTAACGCGTCCAATATGTACGATATGAATCCAAAAATTGATACTTTTGGGTCGTTTATCGTATTGATTCGAATGTAAGAGACGTGAGTCAAAAAGCATGGAACTGTGACAAAATATTTTATAATAATTCGCATCGAATACGTATGTAAAAATTTACATATAAAAGTATTTGCTAATACACAGCACTATCGGTAGATGATGGAAATCGAACTCGAAGTGAACGGAGTAATGATTTTAATATTCTGCTTTAGATATGATGCTGAAGCAATAAACGTGGTAAGGGCAATGCCAATGTACGTGTAACGTATATAGACAAAATGATAGTACGATAGATCAATTACGTAGGTATTATAATTCTATGAAACTTCGACTTTATAAACAAATTTCTTTCAGGACAGTGAAAATTTCATCGAATTCTTTGACAGCGTATGATACTCAAAAATAAAAGAGATACGTACGATTAAATGAAAGTTTTGCAATTTCGGCAGGGAATCCGGAAATATCAGAATTTGCAAGTTTGAATTTAAATCTGTATTCGTGAATATATAAATTTGAATGTAAATTGAAATTTGAATTTTAAAAGTCGTATGTTCGAACGTAGATTTGAATTCGTATTCGAATAATTAGAGAAAATGTTTTTCGGACACATGTACAACGAGTAACAAATTTTACCTAAGTTGCTTATACTTTATACAAGCTTCCCCGTCGTCGTTATGTTTGAAGCGTTGTTAAAATACTACTAATTCTTCGTTATTACAAAAGCAAATGAATAATCATGTCTCATGTAGAACATGCAACGGTGCAAGTAGTCAACGACGGAACCGCCGCGTCGTGTCTGACCATTGCGGTCTTCTACTACTGCAGTTCTTCCTGCGTTTCAATGTTAAACACGTCAAATATTACGCAGCCATTTTCCGTAAGATTTAATGTAAACTCGAATGCAACGGTTATTAAAAAATAAATTATAAAAGATCTGAGCTGCATTTTTAACAAAATAAATCAAATATTAACGCACCTCCTCTTAAACACGAAGATCGACTATAATTTAAAAATACGAAATTTATTATTAATTATTTATTAATTTAGTTTATTATTAATTTTGTTAAATGATTAACGTTGAAATGCATCGTAATAAACTAACTAAATAAATAGAATATAAATAAAGTTAACACTACCAAGTACGAAAATAATTTCTCTCCTACGTACTATATTATTTTATCAGATAACGAAATAATTTTTTTCTGCGCACCAGTGTGATTACTTAATTACACAATTAACGTTGAAATGCAGAATATACTAACATCACGTGATGTTCAATCGGTAAAATCAACGACGATTTAACACTATGAAGATTTAATTGATAAATCACCGTTTGGTAATAACTTAAAAGCATCCAGCCACGTTACGAACGTTGTACCAGGATCGCTAACGAATTAACATTAAACAGGCGACTAATTTTAGGCGACCCATTAAATATATTTGTTGCCGATGATTTAGTTACGAAAGGAATTTCAAAATCGAACCCGCAGTTTACAACTCGCTTATCCCGGGTTAATAGCGTTGATCATCAAATGGAGAAATACGATCCGATTTTCAGTTCCAGCAACGAATATTTCGATAATTGATAGTTATGTATGTTTTACGAAATAAATGTTATTATAGAAGAAATATGAGATTGCAGAGCACTCACGTTAGAGTTGTTTGATCATTCAGGCCTGACCTCCGGGTTGACCTCTGATCTGCTACACCCACGCTGAAAAAAAGAATAAAAATGTTCCTGGAGATACGTTCATTTCTTTAAATTCGCTGACAGAATTTATACAAATTTGAAGAACTCGAATCGAAAGATATGTTTTTCAAATATCGCTTGTAACAGGATACGAGGATTTCGTAAAAAATGATATGCAGCTAGTTCTTTAGGAATATGGAAATTTTTTTAGCGAATGATAGAATTCTATGATGTGAGATTTTTGCAAATTCTTATCGCACTTTCCGAAGAAAATTTATAGAAACGAAAAATTTGAAAATGCCAGCTTGAAATATAATTTGAAAAAATATTTATAACAATTAACATGGATTTCACTAAATAGGCATTCGTAGTTTCAGTGTGTGATGAATTCTTTAAGAATACACAAATTTTTAGTAAACTTCTTTATGAATTTTTTCATGAAGATTATCAAATTTCTTATCACATTTTCGAAATCTACCACGAAATCGGAAAATTCAAAGAGACGTAATATTTTTAATTAATAAAACTGTACTAGTAAAACTTTAAAATCATTGAAAAGAAAAAAAATCTATAATCTACCAATTCAATAATATTATTAACTGGTGAATTATCGTAAAAGAATGCAAGTAACGAAGGCCTGAAAAATGAAATTTCTCATTTTTCCCGTTCCTGTCTCATGATTTTCACGTCGTTTCGTTCGAAATCGCGAAAGGTGCTCGATCCGTGTCGGACATAATTAATTCTGTGGCGCATTCCATTAAACGCGACAGGTCTGGAATTATTATTCTAATTAATATACGACGGCCGATACGCGTGTATTAGCAGCCGACTGTTGCTCTATTAAATGCGACGCCATGGCCGGACAAAATTTAAATTTCAAATCGGTTTCGGTTGCGCGACGACGCGGCGGCCAGGGATTCAGCGCCCCTTTTCACCTATGCCACTGATCGATACAATCGTTCGACCCTCTTTTGCATTCGCCAATTTTCGTTTATTAAAAATGGCAAACCGCTCGGTGAAAACGCCAACCTCTACGAGATAGTGTTTCGCGAAACGATTCAGTTGTTTGAACTTCGATTTCAGTTACAAAACCACGAACTGGAAATTGTCATCCAGGAAACTATCTTCTTAAGATTAAAATGGTAGAAAGCGATATGATGAAATCCGAAGGCTGAATGAAAAACAGCAAACGAGATCATCAAATTACACACCGATTTCCTAATCGATAAAACATTCCACCCGTAACACATTGAAATTATAAAACAATTACTTATACAATTCTCATAATAATTCAATTGATCATTTTCAGACCAGTAGACGCACCGTAGAAGTATACAGGTATAATGATCAAACTGAAGGAAGATCGTTTAAAAAATAAAAATATGAATTTAGAATGAATCGTAAATCGAGGCGACTATAAAATTCAAAAACTAAGCAAAGTGAATTTATCGAATCTAAAAATCATAGACATGATAGGTAATAAAAAAACATGATCATGAGTATATTATACTCTTTATCTGTGATACCATAATTTCATGTTTCAGTATCGTTTTTCTCCGTATTAATAGATTATACGACAAAGGAAAAAATTTCAATGGAATTTTCAGATCGAACGCAAGTTGAAACGGACATGACAATCGAGAAACTGACTGAAACTTTTCCTCTCGGAGAACCTCTTCGTTCAGCATTCGAATTTCCACGGCATCCGTTTAACAGGAAGTTGCCGGCCCCGCTGGCTCCACTGGCGCTATCCGCGTAACGTAAAACGAAATCGTAAGCCGCTTAAAGACTTAACGGACCCGACGAAAATTCTACTGGTTCGCCGCAGCTCGCACGAAATCCTCCTCCGCCCTGTTTCATGCTGCTCCACTCGCGTTTTTTCTCGCGATACGAGTCCAGAACAAACAAAATGCAACGGCGCCTGTTACCGTGAGATAGGTGAGAGAAATTTTTGTTGCGTGACGGGGTATAAATAGATCGTTCAACAATAACTGAAAATTGTAATGAAGCGGTGATAAACTATATTTTGAATATTTTGAATGAGGTTACTATTTTTATCGTTTTCTCTCTTTTATTTATTTTTATTTTTTTTTTTTGTATCTTTAAATCTTCAACCTTTCGAATTTATGAATTTTTAAATTCGAAAAGTTTGAACTTCTTGAACAAATTTTTCATATTTTCAATTAACTTTCATATTGTTAAGCCTTTGATCTTTCGAAACTTTGAACAGTCGAATATTTAATTCTTCAATTTCTATTTGGCATTTTCAAGTCTTCGAATCTCCGAATTTAACTCTTTTATATTTCCGAATTGCCGAGTTTTTGTATTTTTACATCTCTGTGCATCTCTTTCGTGTAACCTTCTTAATGTTTCGAGCAATTTGAATTTATAGATCATTTGAGCTTCAAATTCTTTGGAACGAGAGAAATTTTGAAGAAAGAATTCAATAATATACTTCGAAAGTGTTATCCAAGTTTTATTGAAAGGAATCTGAGAAACCTTAGTAATCCTAATGCTACATATCAACGATAATATCCTGAAAGGAAGACCCTACGGCTATAGGGCTGAATAAGTACCATAAATAAGAGGAACAGCATCCACCAACCGACTTCACCAACGTTTACTTACTCATAGAAGTACCTGTTGCGACGTACATTCCATTCCTCCAAATTTAACTACCTACTTGAAGAAAAATCCACTTAAAATCAAATTTTGTACCATTGATATTAACTTAAACAAACAGTATAAAAATTGAAAAATAAAGGAAATCCTCGTTAAACGTTACACGAATTCCACTAAACGAAGCCAATATCTGTTTACCGGGAACACAACAAATTAATTAAAACTCGTGTTAAATTACTTAAATAAAACTTGAAAAGGGAAACAGTGCAATTAACAGAGTGTCACATTTTTCAGTGTGGAAAACCATAATGAGAATTAGAGAACGGAAATGTAAAAATTGTTAAGTTGAAATATTTGAAATTTCGCAAGTTGCAAGATTCAAATTTTAAGTCCCTCGATCTATCAAAAATTTCTTACTGTAAATTTGAAGAAAATGAATGGAACGATAGTTATAATTTCTTTGACATCGTTAGATCACAACATGGATATCACGTAAGACTTATCGTTACAAATGAAGTGCCTCGTTCTAAAAAAATTATAACTGACTTATATTTTTTCAAACTTCAGTGTATTATATTTATATCTATTCAATTTCTGTGTTCATCGTTGAAAGAAAAATTCATCTGGAAAAGTTTCAAATTTATGGCTCCTTCAATCGATACTTCGAACATATCGAAAACTGAAATATCGTGAATCTCAGTACAACGTCTTAGAAATTACGAAAGAAACAAATCGACCAGTCGAAGAGTTATCGTTGGCGATCATGTTTCGTGACCGATCGAGAATGCAGGGTAAAGCACAGGTGAAAACCGACGGGGGATGGAACGGGTATTTTATGGAAAACGAGAACTCGATGGAACGCGACGCGCTGCGTCGGTTTCCAGGGCGCAAATAACGCGCTGAAACTGGAGACTCTCGAACGTCACGGTACGTTTCCAGCACTGGCTTTATTATGCGGGAACACGGCCATTCTGTGGACGTTTGATGCGCTCGCGAGTAAAAAGAATTCTCATTCTTCTCTGCGGAATCTAATATCGAAACGGTGTCAGGTGTTAAGACGTTCTTTTGAGCTTAAGAGAATGTATATGTGCGATATAAAGAAACGGAATTATCCACTCTGTGAAAAGTTCCAATCCGATTTCCTAACGTTCCGAGTATTTAAGGAATTGAACGATTGAAATGTAGAAATGTTTCTGATTGAATATTTATATTTTTGCAGAATAAAGTGTTTGTGTTCTGAATTTGTTCATACGAGCGGAATTTTAAAGGAAGTAAGTGGATTTGATCGAGAAATTTATTTAACAACAACCTCCTTTGCGTTGTTGTATATCGAATAATTTATAATTATTGATATTTTTTAATCTTGAGAAACAATATATAAAGAGATAACTTTGGTTGTATGTGAGTGGAATAGGACGCTACGACGGTGTAACAACCTTAAGTAGAATGTCGCCTTATAGTCAGACAAACTTACATCCCTACGTTTCTCAACTAAAGACTCCGATCTAGATGTTCCGTCGTTAAATGAGTAAAACACATAACACTAGTAGTAGGTTTACGTACTTATGATATGGAAATATCTCTTATTAAACGAAATATACAGGAATACACATGACAATGTAAACTACTTCAAATAGAATATTATTTGAGAGTCAGACAAACGTAAATCCCTATGTTTCTCAATTAAATAAGCCATTTACACAGCATGAACACAGATTGGCGTTCTAACTGAAATCTAACTAAAATTATGTTATCTGTAGCGAGCAACACGACATAGTTGGTGTTCGATGTGAAACAGAATAGAAACATTATAATCCCTTTGACTCTCACGAAAGAGGTTTACAAATGCAATATTCTGCAAGGTATAACATTGTAATTAATAATCGTTGCCTATAAATCATTTCACATTAATCGAGGAAAGAAATTTTATTAACCATGAATAACATCTTCAAAATAATCAAGAAGAAAATCTTCACCTAACACTCGAGAAAAGAATTAAACATCTTCATTAAGAAAAAGAAAAAAACCTTTGTTCGTTAACAGTTTCCAAACTACTTGAATACGATTGTTATCCATTAATTCGCAGGTTAACCAAACTGAATAAAACTCAGTGATTGTATATAAAATTTAAATAGTACGAAATCTGCAGTGCTGTACGAGGAGAAAAAAGAGGAGAAACAGTAAAAAGAAATTACAGTTCTAAGTACTGTTGGACGAAAGCAGTCGTCGCTTAACGACACTAGCGTCGAGTTCACCAGAAGAAAAATCCAACGCTTGGACACCGAGGGCAACGTAATAACCACAAATTGTCGAGTACAATCGCACGGCGAGCGCTTTTCCTTTGGAAATTTCCATTGTAGCGAAATAGAAAAAGTAAAATCGTTATCTAACCGACGAGGCCGCGGGGACTCGTCCGTAAAGAGGGGATGCTATGAAACAACGCTGGAGAGGGTCTCGCAGCTTTCGTCTGGTAAACGCGAGGAAAAAGAAATACCTAATTAAGTAGTGCGTTTGAAACGCGGCAATTTGCGTGAAGAGGAGAACGAACAGCGAACGACCAGGGAGAACCGTCTCTGGATGTATCCCGACTCTCGAAACTCGATAAGAGAACCTCTGTTGTTTCTTCTTTCGAATGCAGATCCCCTGAAATCTTCTCTATCCCTCCCGGTTTGTTTTACATTATTTATCTTCCTTCTATTTCTTCTTGTTGCATCGTTACGATCGATGTTACGGGGTGAATGACGTATTGCGAGGAATTAATCGACGTGTTATATGTCCCATGTATTTTTTAATCGAAGTGTATACAGCAAGAAATGCGAGAAGTTTATTTTTCCTGAATGTTTGATTTTGATATCGTTTTTAACGAACAACTCGTTAGATTAAAAGTCCAAATCTTTCAAAAATAGGTAATAAATCTGTAGAAGATAATCAAGGGAATATTTCATGTTATAGCACTTGATATTTTTGAAAAAGCATGTCTGATTCTACAGGCGAATTAGAAAGGTGTCGATCGGAGAAAAATTATACAGAGTGTAAATGATTTGAGTAAAAAAGAAATAAGAGGCAAAGCGCATGATAATGATTAAAACTAACCATATGATAAAAATGACTTCAGTAATTTTCACAGGTTTGTGGCTCTAACATCGAGAAGAATACCAAATAAAGAGAACGAAAACTCGTGTTAATTAACACCGAACAACTGCCTGTCTGTCTAGTCGTAAACAATTAAGTAGAATAACTATCGAACAAAAGCGCAATGACAAAAGTAATATCATACGAACCTAATAAATTCTCTGCTACGGAACGTCTCAACGTAAACTACAAGAAGAGTAAACTGTAAGGAAACCGCGTTTCAGCAACTTCTCCCTTCGATAAGACCGTTCCGTCCGCGTAGCAAACACATCAACGAAATATGAGACAAATTTCAGCGGAAGTTGCGAGGTATTTCGGGACGAAAGGGATCTCGGCAGAAGTCGCTGGAATCCCAACAAAATATTCCCAGGCAACGTGTATCCGTGCCCGTGTTTCAATTCGAACTATCCGACGCAGCTTCGTCCCGGAACTTTTTCTCCTGACTTCGTACTATTCTCCTACGTTTCTGCATCTTCCTCTCTTTCTCTTTCTCTTTCTCGCTGTCTCTTCATCGTGCGATGGCGAGTCAGAAGTTTGAAATTCAAATACGCGAAACTTTCGCCAAGAATAACGTTGTCCCGCTTGTATCGTGGACCGAAGTTCCAACGGTGAAAATTCTTGGTATTCTTTCGTGACATGGCCTGCCTCTTTTCGCTGGGACGTCGACTGAATTTTCCGGCAATAATCACGAGAATCGAGACGAGAGAGGCTTTTGTCGTTTCTCCGCGTATATTGAGTTTCAGAGACGGCGGAGTTTAGGTGCGCCGTGTGCGATACGTTCGCTGGAATCTTTGATATGAGAGAGTCTAGAGGGAAAGAGGCAGGCTGTTTTATTGTAACAAGTGTATTTGGAGATGGGAATCGAGCGTTAGGATTATTTGATGCCACGGTGATGTAAATTGCGCGTTATCAGTGTAGACCTTTGTCGGTGAAATATGAAAGTTTATTCATTTAAAAAGTATATATGCTATTGCCAGATACTATCTGGATATTTCTTACGGAATTATAAAAATAAATTAACGTTTCAGCTCGTCTTGTGTATTGTGTTATTATTTTGTTTCATAATGTACTAACACAATCTTCCCTAATATAGTTTCTTTCAAAGAACGACGGGTAGCATCGTTTTTAATTACGTAAAAATATAAAAAACATACAATAATATAAAATAATATAAAATACATACAAATATAAAAAAACATACTATTACAATTATGTGAATAGAATATACAGTCATTAAAATTCAGAATACTAATAACAATTTGTCTATCCTGTCCTTTTTATACATATAAGATAACCGATAATTATTACGTGATTAATTTATATTTAAATTTCTTTTTTTCCCTTTCCCTTGGTAATGTGTTCATCGATAAAACGCAGAAACGAGGGAAGAACGTTGTTACAGTTATTACACAGACCCATAAACGTTTAGAACCTTTTGCTTCTTGAAACGCTTTAGTTTAAAAGAGTTTCATTGTAGCAATATATCGAAGTCCTCTCTGATCATAAAAATGTTCAGAGCGCGAAAGCTTAAACCACGAACGTCTTAAACTCATCCCTATCAACTTCGTCAAAACCTCGATATCTTCGCTATAAATCTCCAGCATGAAACTCCTACACATTCCACTGCTACTTCCTCAACTTTCGGACGAGTATCGTCTCGAACAGCAATTCTACGCCTGGCTTCGGTGCAATTTGTTTTCCAATGATCCGCAACTCGTAATTCCGTACGGGAAAGGGGGCAGCAAACAGCGTCCGTTAATGCACACGGCGCAAACCAAGGCACGTGGTGGAGAACACATTTTTCAGATTCCACGTTTATTGCCGCAGCTTTATGATACCTTTATGATACGTGCGCGCACACGTCCGACCACCGTTACACGCTCTTGCTCTTACCTCGTTCGATTCTTTTTGCACGCGCAAGGCGTGTGCAATTCGCGTTCCAGCCGCGCCGCAAATTCCATTCGTTGTTGTCCGCCCATAAATTACGTGCCTTTTTCCCACGATACGATCCAGCTCGCCACCTTCCAAATACGTTGAACGAAAAATAGACGTCAAACGCTATGACTGGTTCTACTTTGTGCGTAAAGATCGAAGCGATTCGAGAGTACATGTGTTCCATAAAAAAAGTATGCGTCTGCTGAATGTTCAGTGTTCAATGTTTATAGCGCGATCAGCGTTTGATATTTAGTTTCTTCTTAGTTTATAGTCAAAAAGATATTCTCGGAAGCTGCTTAGAATTTAGACAACGACGGGTGTATCTTGAAATATTTCTACCGAATAAACATGTAATACGGAAGAATATTTTATGCATTATATTTTATATGTGAAAAATGAAAAAATTCGCGTGAAACAGAATATCGAATCCAGTTTGATTTTATGTAGAACTATAAAGATAACACTGGAACGCTATTGATGAATACAATAAGAAGCTTGTACAGAAGACATCGAATGTGAAGAATATATGAAAGAGATAGGTAACGTAAATGGAAGATAAGATTTTCATTTATACAAACGAAAGTTTAGTCAGTGCTCTAGCTAAATGAACATTCGTCGTGAATTATTCGGTGAATCTAGTTATCTAATCGCGACTGTGCCTTGTTATACGCATAAAAAATTACAAGTAAAGAGGAAAATCAGTGAACTGTTCATCTCTTGACAAGTTTATATGAATAAAGTTCTATTGTAATCCGCAAGTGGCGTATCATTCCAGAGTTAACATCATCTAATACGATAATTATTGTAGTATCGTGGACGAGGGGCCTGGGGGTGTCGTGCGGATTGTAAACAAACGGTTACTGAGGTGCGAATTATAAACAAGCGGTTGCTGAGCATGTGCGTAGTAGGGCTAAGACAAGAGATATGAGGCTAAGACAAAAGACAAGGGGTTGCTAGGGGACGATAAACGAATTAACATCAGTATGAGTTGAGAAGTCAGAGAGTGGAGAGTCGTGGAGATAGTGGTGTTAGCGTTGTTAAGAGAGAGTTGAATTTGCGTTGACGAGAATTGTTAATTAATTATCTAGTTGTTTTAATTATTATACATTAGTTGCAATTAGTTCATGTTTAATAACCATTGTTTTCTGTTTAATTAACATCTGTTTGATCCATTTATCATTAATAAACTAATCATAATTATTTACGATACTACATTATCCTTAGTCGTACCAGAGACCGTCTAACCTATTAGCAAACGACCATAACCGCGGTCAGAACTGTTCATTAAGTTTACGCTATCAGTGTGGTGACTTTATGAGGCCATAAATGTTCACACGTGTTCGATAACGTTTGTTTTACATTTGTTTAAAATGGCTGTTAAGTTAGAGCAGTATCGCGCGATGCTCCAGATGTTTCAAATATTTGGATACCTTTTGGATAAACTTCGTACACGCACGTAACGTTTCAAAATGTAATATTCAAGTAAAAACGAGAGTAGAAAAGTACCATTCTCCTGTGACTTTATTTCGATACGCTCGAACGCCACCCTATGAAATATTGCAGCCTTTTGGTCGCTTATGGATGCCTTGGAAAATGCGCGGGTGAACGTGCAACTTCTCTGCAACGCTCGTTCTGATAGCGAATATTTATCGTTGTCGTTATTATTGGAATTTTGTGGTGGTGTTAGTACGGTATAACGAGAAGATGATAAGATTGCTCGTATTTAATAATCCTGAGAAATAATAATAAAACGAGCTGGCTTATTAGAATTCGATTCTTCGCATTGCAATTATGATGGCGTAAAAACGATGAGTATTATGCGAATATTACATATTCGTAGGGGCGCGCAAACCTAACTTAAATGAATAGACTAACGTAGTTTACCGATCATAAGTTGTACAGTTTTAGAGTATGAACAAATTCACGTGTTCGAAGTCGCAATAAAATGGAATGAGAAAGGATTAAAAGTTCAATTAATCGACAAATATCAATTTAATTTTGTAAGTACAGGGTGTTTCACGCAACTGGACCAAGCCGTAACTCTGAGACGATAAGACATACTTTTACATAAGGAATAATAAAACACATCGATAGCTGTGTGAAAAAATATATGGTTCATGACATATATAATTTTATATTCAATTTCAATATATGATTTTGAAACATCTCCATTTCCAGAATGGATATATACGTCGTGTAATGTATCATTCGAAGCCAGGTAACCTTTTTCTATATTCTACCGTGTCAGAATTACAACTTGGCCCAGTTACAAAAATACACCTTGTACATACGTAAGTTATTTATCACGTTATACCTTACTTTGCTATTCATCGTTACGAAATATACAAGAACACAGTTCCCAACGAGATAACAAATTTTAAAGCTCTCGATAATTTATTAACCCCTTAGGGGTTCACTGAATTTTAGAAAAGAAACGCTTTGCGTAATATTAGCATTTTCATCGAACGTAATATTACGCGGATGAAATTTTAGAACATAGGATTAATCATTTTTCGCCAATTCCCTAATTATTCTTTTGCAAGGATCTCAATGCTACGGAATACAAAGCATCGATACGATTTAAGCATCTTTCCATATTCTCCCAAATATATTCGAAAATTCTCTATGTTCATAGTCGATCACAATACAACGCCGAAATTAATTTAACCACCTTCCGGGCGAATCTTTCGCCGTGCAGCCGTATCAACGGACTCATTAACGCATTCGACGCATTATACGGTCCGTATTTCTTTGTCCCTTTGTTTCGTTTCGTCGCACTCGCTCCACGATAATTCCACCCGCCATGGAAACTAATCGCAGAGCTCACGGTTTGCCGAGCAGAACTAACGTGGCATTATTCCGGAAACGGACAAATAGGTAACCGTTGTCGACAAGCGGGACCGAACAGATCATATTTCTCTTCGGGCAACCGTTTCCCAATCCCCTGTTGCGTTTCTCTGCGAATTGAACGTATGGCGATTAGAATCGATCATTCGATTCCTTCGATGAACGAGGAAAATGTCGAACTTTATGAAAAAAATGAAAGAACGCAACGAATTACTCTCGTAATTACGTAGCGAAAAGGAAAGTAAACAAATATTTCAAACACGTCAAATTGCTTCAGCTTTCTGCCAAAGGGGAAACATACTTTCGATACCGCGTTTGCTATGTCGATAGATTTTCTATTTTATACCATTGAGTTTTTGTTTAAAACATTTCTTCGTTAAATTATTAGAATCAATTTAATACTGGAAAGGTCAGTGGGATTATTTTGACCCATTAAATTAATTTTGTGTCGACAAAAGTTACTGTTTTTACTAACAAGTATAATTATCTGCGAGCTTTTAACTTTCAAAGAAAATCGTTTCCTTGTTTTAGATAAAGCTTTCTGTTGCAGACGAAACAAAAGATTATTTTTAACAATGGTTTTTATAGGGTATAATAATAAAAGTATAGATACCTAAGGGAAAGACACCAGAAGCAAGAAGCTCTGGTACTTCTAGTTCTGAATACCGTAACGATTAACTTATGTCACATCTTCTATAAAAAGTTCACACGTATAGAAGAAAAATGGTACAAAACTTTGTTCGTGATATTAACTGACACTGTTTGCGATAAATACTTGAAACTTCCATGTACATTTTCAAACCTGTCTTGAACTTTGTTCGCATAATTGCGATAATGGTGTCTCGTTACAACGTACACGAAGCTTCAAAATATTTTACACGACATATGTAACATATACATAAACGTTCCTTCATTCAGTTTCTTTCAAATAGTTTAACGAGCCACCGTCCGATGTACTGAGGAAATTATACAATTTCTAATTTCCAAATTTCGTCATTTTTTTATTAATGACGCTAACGTGTTAAATACGCATATTCACGAACACATAAAGGATATGGTATTCATCAGAAAAAGATTTGCAGGTTGAAACGAGATCCGTACTCGAGACACAAGACACAAAAGGATTGGGCACATGAAACTTTAAAATATTTCAACGAGGAAAAGCGCAAGTACTAAACAAGATCCGGCGAGATTCCCGTCGCATCAAAAACTCGGGCTCACTTTAAAAAATGCATTTTCTGTGTACATCTGCCGTGACTTCCCTCCACGATTCTCCGAAAGCCCTTTCCCGCAACGCCGTCCCTAGTTGAATTCGTTATATGGCATAATGTAACTCCATGAAATACCTTGTACACGTGACGTTTTATTTAAAAACCCGAGACTCGCTCGCACGTGTACCCTTCACAAGCCTCCACAGCAATTTGTTTTCATGGCTTTCGAATGTTCGACTATTCGATGCGACGATTACCACGTTTCCCTGCTAAATTAAGTTCTTCGTGAATTTTTATTCCAATATATGCGTAATGCGTTGTTACAGTTCGTAATTCTCCCTTTAGAATATGCGCTTTTTTTTCTTTTTCATGTGAATCGTAACGTAGATCAGGAGTGACGGAAGTACGTACCTAACTGAGTAGTTCTTATTCAATCGTTCGTGTATAATTCGGTAATTCTATTTTATCTTGAAAATTTGAAGATACGATTGTACATAGGAATATAATAGATATTCAAATTGCTTTGTCGTTATCGATATCTCGATATCAACTCGTGAAATAATAATTTTATATAAAGTAGACGGATAGTCACTAATTTTAATCGAGCGTTTCGTATTATTTATTCATTTTGTATCGTCCCTACGCCTGTTTATACATATTCATATTTTTCCATGATAGAATAGTTTATATTCAATATTAATTCTATATTCTAGTTTACATTTCTCCATTCATGTTTATTCGTAATAACAGAGATTATTATTTATATAACAATGGAATTATACATATCGGTGGATATTACATTGATAACAATCTGTGACAAATGTAATACGATATTTCACATTTTAAAGCAATCTGTACGTGATTCATATCGTATGAAAACCGTTTCACCAACCCTTCTATTCCGTTCTTACAGAATACATCATTTGTCAGAAACAAATTAACAAATTTTCTTTTGCGAAACAAATTAGCGAATTACTGAACGAACTTGATTGAGAACGATTTCATAAGAAAACGTCGATTATGACTGGAATTAGTCCAGTCGCGTTGTATCCAATCAGAGCTTCTTTTATCCGATACAGAGTTTCGTCAGATAATTATAGTCACCTTTAGCAAGCGTTCGACATTAGGTAATTATAGTTACCTTCAACGACGAAACTGTTAAAAAAAAATCACACACATACACATACAGAGAATATACCTTAACGAACCATTTTATTTTATCCGCTGGTGACCAATTATCGCGGCTTTCATCAGATGGCAAAAGAAGGATGGCAACGAATCTGGGTCGAACGTGGTGCCGGCTGAAAATTGCTGGTATTATAAACAGTTAACGACAATTAGCCGGACGTCCGGTATCGTAGCACCGTGTACGAAATCTGTTATCCGCCAGCCGATAACAACGCGACACTCGGCCCGCTCCGAGCCAAATTTATCGTCAATAATTGTCAACGCGAGCTCATCTGTTTGCGCGAATGGCGACCCCGATTTCCGCTGTTAACGTTTACTTAATAATTTGTAATTAGCGAGCACACGATCGCCGTTAATCGACTCGCTCAGGCGAACGCGATCATTCTTGCAAGGGAGGAGGATGAATTGTGACCCTTCGTTGACTTCATAATACGATCTATGATATAACCACATCGTAAAATTAGTCTAAGGATTAAATTTATATGTTTGAGCATGTTATCGAGTGAATTGAGAGAAATTTGATACCAGAAACATTCGAAAATTTAAATAATAACTTCGATCTTATTAATATCTTTTCTCTTCTTTTTTTTTTCTGTGGTACGTAAGTTGATAAAATTTGTTCTTCTTGTTTTTGTATTATCAGAATGGTTGATTAGATGTTTGAGATTTTGAAAAGATAATATGTCGGATTTTACTGATATGATATCTGTTGGTTAAATGTAATATTTGAGATTTGGAAAATATGATGTTTCCAGTTTTATCGATATTAATCCCAACCCTTTATAATTCTTTCCAGCCAACCGTTTCCTCTTAAATATTCCGTTTTCCAGACACGAACGTTCGCTTCCACGTCGCTGGAAATTTTACGCGCATTTCTACGTGGATAGCTCGACGCGAAACACTTTTATTGTCCATGGCGAATCCACGAGCAACGTTCTCCTCTTCGTTGCGTCTCGTCATACGCGTATAAACACATCAACGCGTTAATAGACCGCAATTTCTACACCGTTTTCGTGTTCAGTCGTCAAATGGAATTAATTTCATAGATATCCTGAGGTACAAGCACATCGGTACTATCAAATCAAAGTAGATTCTGCACCGGATATGGAACATTTCTGAAGAAAAGTGCTTCGGTTCAACACATGTTCATTTTTCGTTATGTGTACAACGATACTTAAATGTGCGGTGCAAAGGCATACGCAAAGTAAACGCAAGAAATATTCGTATACATCCATTTTTATTAATTATGTTCCATATTTCATTTTTATGAGAAAATATAGTCCCTGATGTTATATATGATATATTTGTTGAATTTATAATCTAACGGTTACATATAAATAGATTATAGTAAATTGTTAAATGTATTAATTATTACTATGGAAGTTTTATAATTTATAAATTTCATAAGAAAGTAGGCTTATAAAAGAAAAAGAAATAATAATTCCTGTTCCAAGTACCTCGTATAAAGAAAATAGACAGAAGGTAAAATAAATTAAGAAAAAGAAGCAAACAAATACCAGTCGAAATACTACAAGTAAAACTCTACGTCAAGTATCCTTCTTCGTTTTATTTCCTGACAGATGAAGGAAACCAAGAATTTCGAAAGAGAAAAGAAGTAAAACAAACTTACAAAAGTAAACAGAGCTGCAGAATTAGAAGACCGCGCCAAATTGCACGAACAATTCCTTATCGTATCATCCTCGTCGTTCTCGTAAATTGCCCAATCGACCAGATAAGTCTACAACATATCCTAAATCCATTTGCATTCGTTTCTCATTCTCGCAGATAGAACCTCATCATCGTAAAACAAGACGGAATTATCATTCATGAACTTTCTTCGACCGTGGAAACCGACTTCCACCAGTTACTTCCGTCTTGTTGCAACTGCGCGGGCAAAAACGATGGAAAGAAGAGAGGAACTCTTTTAAAAGTTCCGCGCGAGAAGATTAATTAAAAGACGTCGCGAAGAAACAGTTTACACCGTGCAAAAGCGACATCGAACTTTTTAGCTTCAACGTGATTCGCGTATTCTTCATTCCATCCGCGACCTTTCGACCGCTTGCGTCTCCAAAGTGCAGACTCGTCTTCAGAGGGGACATCAAGGTTTTGATCTCGTTGGATCTCTGGTCTCTGTCTCTGAGAAAAGTTGCCGATGCTTTTCCGCATCAAAGAAGGAAACTGTCGCGATCCCTGCCGATAATTGGAGGAAAACGAGCAGCGAGGAGTTCAGCCGTGCGATTAATGAACGTATAAATACGTCGTCGTTGGCCGCATTTTGTTTTCCTCGTTTCCTTTCGCCACGGCAGTTTCGATTCTCTCATCCCCCTTTCTATTTTCTTCGCGTGAACTTTTAACGACGCAACTTTTCTACCTCGCTCCTTGTTAACGATTTGCAATCGATCGAGAAAGCAGCTTTCGTTGTTTCCGAGACCTTCGAATCTCGTTCTACAAGTTTTTGGGCAGTGAAGTTGGGGAAAAACGTATTACGTTTGCCCAGAGCGAGGACGCTTGTTCTAATTTGACCGATACAAATGAAATTACAACGTAGCTAATTAGTTAGAGTACGGGTGTATATACGTTTGGCAGAAAATCGCCAACTTGCACGAAGTGCGGATGATGTGCAAAAATATATAAAATGTGCAAAGTATAGTGCTTTCTGCAATACCTGATGGGTAAAATAATCTGCCACGGAGGTTCCGTTTTTTAACTATAATCTCAAAAATATGAATTTACATAGAAGAAAAGAAAAACCGTAATGTATCGATAGTGTCGTCCTTGCGTGTTTTAGAGTCGATTTTGTCTGCTTCAACCAAGCAGAAAAGGTTCTAATATTTTTTTTAGGAGATCTTTGATAGAACTTTATTTCTGGGGAAAATGCATTTGCACTGATTGCGATGATTATTGAGGTTCGAGTATCTTTTAACTTTCTTAATTCTCTATTTGGAATCGCATGAAAGAAAATCGTAACTTTTCGTTGGAAAGTTATCCAATTTTAAAAGCAATCTTAATAGATAACTTTGCTGAACTCGCTAACTCGCGTGGTGTTTCTTTACGTCGAATGATCTCGAAAGAGAGTTTGCGACTCCCAGAGTTTTCGATGTGACAACTTAATGGCGCGAAGCCACCATTGTTATCGAAGACGATGCGACGAAAATTGAAAGAATCGTTTAATTTAAACTAAACTACTGTTGAAATACTTTGCCTTACTTTTAAGCACGTAAGTGCCTCAAGTAAATCAATGTATCACTGTAAATTGAATTATTGTATTTTCACAAGCGTAAGAGTAATTCTTTGCTTATCACAGTGCTTATAATAAAATATTGCGAGTATATTTCTTCCTCAAAGCAAACGATGTCTTTCTACAGTATTTTAACCCTCCTTATATTGCAACAACAGGTGAAATATTAAAAATATTTTAGTCGATGAGAGAACGACCATTTAATAATTCCTCTTCTTATTTCTCTCTCATTCTTCGTCGAGGAGAAGCATTTAATAATTCTTTGTAGATAAAATGGAGAGCAGAAGCTAAAACTCCACAAAGAGAAAAATTGGAGAGCATCTATAAATCGTAAAGATGTAAGAAAAATCAAGAGAAGGTAGAAAGGTTCATAGAAATAAACCTAAAACATTTGCCTTGATTTATCTAGAGATATCACATTTCTTAATATTAATAAAAATTCCACGTCGAGTTTAAGTTCTCTGTTTCACAGATAATTTACAACAATGATCAAACAAGTTGTTCAAGTCAGCCAAATCGATTCATTTCGTCAAATCTATTCGCTTTTAAAATGCTTCTCTGTTCTATCGTATCTACCATTGAAATCCAAAGAAAATATAAAGAACAGACATGAATCTTTCCGAGAAACCACTGAGACTGGCTTGTAATTTCGTTCCTGATACAACAATCAGTCTCAGTTGCATGGGACGCGAAGATGGAATCTGAATGGCGCGATACAACGAACGAACGTTCATAATCCGTACGCAGAATCCTATAAACCAGCTCGGCGATCTGCAGTTGATTGATTCAAAAATGTTATGACCTGTGCGAATGACAGCTCGATAATGAGTTTGTCAACGAACGACGAGCTCGAGCTGATCGCGACTCGATATCGGTGAATTATTTTTTCCTCCGTAAACAATGCTCGGACAGCGTATTATCTTCGTTCGTCCTCAACAAAAATATACCAAGGAAATATTCTTCACCGAAATTCTCTCGAACGATCATTGAAAATATAAACGGGACCCTCGACGTTGCCGAGATAAAGTTTCCCTAACGCTTTCGTAAAAATCTGAATTTACATAAATAATTACAGGACGAATATGAAAGGCATCATTCGTTTTTCAAACAGCGTAATTTTTCAAAGTACACTCATTCTACGTGGTTAATAATCGCATCTGTTTAAGCAGTTAATACAGCGGAACTTAAAAAAGAAAAAAAGAATCGTTTCGTCGATTTCTCCGTTGCAGGATATTCAAGAACGAACAGAGATAAAATACAAAAAGTAAAAGAATGGGAAGTAAAGCGAAGAAAAGGGGATGATACTGGAATAGGGAAAAATAGGGCCGTCTGTGTTTGAACATTTTTTTTCAACGACAAGAGCAGACTCGACGTGCTTCAATATACTAAAAACCTTGCTGTTTTTCATCCTTTACCGGTGGAAACTCTATTTAGAGAAGTCGCGTGCGCGATGCTACGCGTGCATTCACGGGACACGTGTCCCCCGTGTGTTTTGCATATTTCGAAACGGAGCATTTGACTGATGAAAACATTTTTGTGTAGACCATCGTGACGTACAATGGACGTACATGTGAAACCACCTCCTCCCTGCTTCACCCTTTTTTACATCTATAGTCTCATTCCCGTGGATGCACGCGAAAACGACGGAATATCGACGCCGCTTTAATTACTTTAATTATCTCGAAAATATTTTACCAGACGTTTAATCGCGAGGAACAGGGGTAAGCAATTTCGTCCTTGTACGAAATTATGAATTTTCCCCGGCAATTTGATATGGTTTAAAATGTTCCTGTTTTTAAGATCAGATTGAATTTTTGTTATTAACAGATTTTTCCTTATCTTTTGTTGTATCTTTTTATTCCCCTCTTTTTTAGGAGCAAGGGGAGAAAAGAGGGGGAGATAGTTTTAGAAGGAAGGAAAATTAAATACACTGGTTCGGAGAAAACGTCGTTTAATTGAGAAGTAGAATTCAAAATACTCTGATATCCTTAATTTCTATTTGATATATTTTAATTACCTTTGCAAATCGAAAACCTAAAGAAGACACTTGTTTCGAAGAACAAGCGATTAATTGACAGATTGAGTTGAGAACGCTCTGGTATCTTTAACTTTCGTTCGATAAAGTTGTTTCTGCAAAGTTAAGAACTGAAATCTGAATTAACACGACGTTCAGTTTCGAAGGCGAGTAAGGAGGAGATGAAATTATTTTGAAAACATCGTGACAACATCGTTTGCTAATTACGTCTGAATGTATCTCCCGTGTAAAATGACGAAGCAAAATTCGAAAAAGCTAGCTTGCAAATTTCCAACTGTCTATCGCGTTACGTTCGGTCCATAAAGTCTGTCTTTCCCGCCATTTTTCGGGAAGGCGTGGAAGAAAAAATGCAATTAAAGGGGGAAACAGAGTAGAATCGAGGAAAGAGAGGTGGAGTGAAATAGAGAATGGTGGAAGTAGGCTGTTGGATTACCGGGGATTATTCAGAGAAGAGACATTCGCAGAATGCAACGTCGATGCGCAGGATCTAGCAATAAACTGCGAAGCCACCCGCTGGAAACGATTCGATTTTGCGCTCGTACGAGCATGCTTTTGCCACCGCTATAGGGACGTCACCATAACATGCGTCAAATTATGTCTGCAAGATACTCTCCTCGTTTCACGATGAAAACACGTTGTCGTCAAGCTTCTCTGAACTTTAACCGATAACACGACCAGAGGAAAACAAACATTTACTCGACGACTTAATCGTTCGTCTTAATGTTTTATTGAAATTCCACGGGAATAGTGAATTTCAGTTTAATTAGATCCCCGGTGTTATGTACTTTTTCATATAACATTTTTATCTGTTTGAGTACAGTCGCTGTACATACTCGTTTCCTTACAATTCTAACGTTATCATTGTATTATTGAAAAAATAGATAATTCTACTTTTTTTAATTAATCCATGCCAAATCTTCTTTTCTGAATTATTGCCATTTATCCATTAAGCACCGGTATTGCATTAACGCAACATTATATTTGCGATTTTTTTTTTTTTTTATGAATCTGCATTATCAAATTTCATATTCCGTATTTACACTTTTTCATGTTGTAGCTATGAGAGGGAATTTTAAAGATTCGTTTAATATTGCAATATTGCAATATATTATTTCCTCCATTTCGGTTCTACGACTTTATGAAACTAGTGTATCATATAACGTTACGATAAACCATTGCTTGATCCTTAATGGCTTAACAGAAGCTTTATTTACTAGTATTGATGTATTTTGCATGAATTCACGATGGATAATTGCCTTTCAATCTCATCAAATACGTAGCGGATCATATCGATCCTTAAAGACGTATCTGACTTCTTCAACGGCTCAAATATTTATAATAGAAAAGCATTGAAAACTTCATTTCACTACTCTAGAACGTAGAAACTATCGAGATTTATTAAATAAAATTTGATAGCGGATTATTCCCAGAGGTAGAAAAAATATCATTGTTGAATTTATTATAACGTCGGAATGAAATTTTTTAATTTTAAAGGAGCTACACAGTGGTCAAAGGTTCTCCTGTTACGAATTGCTGTAATTATTTTAAATAATACACATTTCCCCCTGCTCTTTCGTTAATCACGATTTTACAACTTACGAGAGATTCAAATCTCGGCCGAAATTCCAGGCGAAAAAATACACAGAATCCACACGAACGGTCTTGTAATGTACAAAACCGAATTAATGGTGCTTCGTTGCCTGTTGATTAACATACGATATTATTTCCGACGAGCTTTTGCTTTTTAAATGAAATCCCCCAACAAAATCATTCTGAAATTAACGCGTGCTTTTTAATTCTGCGTTTCGATCAAATTATTATTACTGGGTTTAAAATCTCTCGTACGAATTATCTTTCTCGTTCAACAAACCGACAAATATCAAGATATTCGCATAAAGAAATACGAAAGGATCGTTTTTCATCGAAGATGATCATTTCCGAAGAAAATTTCTCGACAATCTTTGTTTCGTCGACATTTTTCTATTTATTTCGAATATTTTCTCTAGAAAATAAAGAAAAAGAAAAGATCTTATCTTACATTCTTCTTCTATTTTTCATTCTATTCTTGACTTATCATTCGAACAAAATCTTTGATAAGATTTTTCAACGATTTCTTGATAATCTTCTGCGTGAATATTTTTCCACTTTTTCTATCGTCTTCTCTGAAAAATAAAAATACTGAAGGGAGATCTTGATGCTGTGGTTCGTATACGCTTCCGCGTTTTCTCAAAAGGACATAACTCCCCGGTTAAAACTTTTTCCGCGGTAACACACGCGAATACTCATTAGCATTTCCTGTGAAGCCGGTTGAATCACCTCCTTTGATAGCATATTATCTCGCTTTTTGAAAGAAACGAAAATTTGCTTTTTCCCCTCGTTTATATGCAAGGAAAAAGTATAGTGTATGTCGAAAGTTTATGATATTACATGGATACAGGTTGTTTTATCTGTTTACTACTTGCAATACCTTTGCTATATTAAAGTAAATTGTATGCGATGTTTTCTATAAAAATTATATGTCTTTTCTGAAAAACAGCTTGCAGTGATAATTTTATTCTTTTATATCTCTGTATTTAGGGTGGTAAAGTTAAACGAGCATGTACAATACACGCTTTGCTGGAAACAGGTCGAACATACGTACATGTTTCAAAAGGTACCTTGAATTCAATGGAAATTGATCATTGAAATTATTAACTCGATAGAATTCTTTTAATAATCCATAGCTAAACGTGCCTTTAGTATCATACACGAAACGAAATTATTTCAAATTACTAACAGATGAACGTTCGCGATAAATTTATGGATTTTCTCTTCTAATTATGGATCCTATGATATTCAACTAAATATAAAATCCTATAAAAGTAGAAAGAAGTTGATTTTCAAAATAAATCTTCACCTTTTCAAAATCCTGTTCTCGATAATATTTTATAGCACGCAACCAAAATTTAAACGCACAAAAATCTATAACATTTGATAAAAATTAAAATTGCATGAAGAACTATATGTAATATGCTTATATGTAATGGTATATCTAATATGTGTATTTTTAAATAAATATAGAATTTTTTTAATAACTCTTGTTCTTCTTATTGAAATGATATTTGATGATATTTAACAATGTTTGTTTCGAAAACTATGATGGACAAAAGAGAGAACGAGAAACGAAAACGTAAGAAAGGAATGAGTGGAAATGTATAGAAACTTAAATGAATTTAATTCAAAGATAGTCCGTGTAATATCCCTTTTCCATTTCCAAAGGGTTATCATCACAGTACGAACAAGTTAATTGAATTCCTCTTGCATCGTAGCATCTGAGACATTACTGTTGACTATTCAGAGACTGATACGAGCGAATTAACCCAGTCGATCGAGACACGTACAGCTCCATGGACGTCTCAGATAGAGCATTACAGACAGCTGTTCGATGAAGATGTATAGGGTGCCCGCAATATCACCTGCGAAATAATTCGAACAACGTACGTGCAGAAGTTAGGTAAGTTCAATTTGTTGCTAATTTTTCACAAAACCCCGTTTATATATATTTAATAAGATATATTCAATAAAATATTAAATATTTAATACAGTAAACTTTTAATAAAATTTATCAAAAATATTATCCGTAACAGGGTTAAATACACCACGTTCTATGAAATTTCTCGATATTAATTTTCCTACGGTCTTTAGTTCATTTTCAATCTGAGGAAGATCATACTACAACCTCGAAACGAATATAAAGAAACCATTGCTACGATGTTTTCTTAAAAATACGAAGTAGAAAGACACAAATTTTGCACACCAGTTCTCTTTTGAATTAAGTCCGCAAATTTAAGAACAAAGAAGATTCTATTTCCCAACTTACTTTCGCCCATCGCAACACCCTCTAGCCCAATAAATCTCATCGTACGGGACCACCCTATATACATAAAACACGCCAAACGTCTAATCTGATCAAACACCTACTTGTGTAACAATCTCTATATACTACACATCAGACGCTTCAAAATCCTCTCGCCACTCTTTCGCGCCTAACGCTTCGTGAAACAACGAAAGAATTTCATCGAAAAGCACGTCTCAGTCTCGAAACTCGAAGAAATGGAAAATATCGGGAAACACGGATGAAATTTCATGGCGAACGAAATGTTACGTAAAATCGGGCCCGATCGCAGAGGTTCGAGCCGATTCTCATGGAAATACGTGGAACAGCACCGCGAGCGCCGCATTATGCACACGTAGATTATTCGTCCGCGGAATATATGCGTGAGATTCGCGCAACTGACGTACACGTATATCGTGGCGAGCCTCGAAATTAACGTGTGAGCGTAATTATTTCAATGGTCGCGCCGGTGGTCGGTCCACTGTTCGACCTACATACCGGCAAAGCAACCGAACCACCCTCCCAAACGCGTTAAATTAGCGATCGGCCTACTTAACAGCCTCTACGACCAACCAATTGTCATTGTCTCTCTCTCTGTCTCTCTATCTGTCTGTCTCTCTCTCTCTCTCTTTCTCTCGTGCGCGCGCGTAATATCGTTCTATTAATGAGAAACATTATTTGAAACAGCTTTGTCTATGCGGGTGCGATTTGGAAAATTCGAATGTTTCAACATGCGTGGAATTCAATGCTGGGATTTTCGTTGGAATATAAAAATCACGAAGTTGATAGCGTTGTTGGATTTTTGTGCGTTCAGTGCAGTTTGAAGCTGTGAGAAGAGGCGTGCATCTAGTTCGGAGGATTCAAATATTTCGGAACGTAGAGACTCTCATGGTGATGCAAAAATTGTCGATATTGAACGCAGGAACGTAGAAGAATGATAATAGGCACACAGTTTCAATGGACGTTGATGAATCGTCAATGAATTTCGCGAGTAATCCTGTTTGACCTTGTCTGAAGTTTTCGCGTTCCTGTGAATCTCAATGTTCTTATAAAAATGTAAACGACTTGAATGTGAAGTATTGAATTGCAGCAGAGTCTTACGAGCCCTCTTATTTATGTGAAATTGAAAATATTCATCTTATTCGTTCGAAAAGATAATTTAAAGTCGTCGAAACGTATAATTATAGGAATCCTATAAAATTTCATAGCGACAAATAAACCAGAAAATAAGCATCAAAGAAAATCTCAATGGAGGATTTGCACATTTTATTCGATTCCCAACCACCAAAACCTCAGCCTTATTGATAATTTGTACCTTGCTCGTGTAGTACTGCACATTTTACACGCACCTCTGCAATCCAAAGGCAATCTAATGTTATAACATCGAAATACTCAATGTAATTCCAAGTAAAATGACAAAATGTATATCCGACCGAATACAGAAAGCTGACTCGTGTTCTAGCCTTAATTAAAAGTCCGTGAAATATCCGAGTAACGGCGTAATAAAGGTCTCGCGGTAGTTCACACCTGTGAACGTTTAAATAACCGGCATTTCAGCCCACCTCGAGCAGAGAATCAAGAATCTATTCGCGTAAACTGGCGTCTGTTGAACAAAGAGCGTTTATTGCTCCAAGCTACAATAAGAAAGACGCATTTAATTCTTTCAACGCGCTCTTATGTCATGGAACACTGATAAGCTACGATAGTAATTAAGAATCAAATTTCCTTTGCATAGTAATTTATTAGCCGCTGTAACATGGATAGATTAGATCGAAAAATTTCTTTCATTTCATAAGGTGATAATAGATGAGCAGCAATTTCTGTTTTATATTCTATTCTTTTATCTTCTGTTCTATTTCTATTATTATGTTCGTGCATAATTCAATAAACTAATATAAAACAAAAAACATTGTGCTCTATTATTATTTCCTTATAAAACGAAAGAAATTAATAATTTCTCTTGTTGTAACTATCTCGTTATATCAATCAATCGAATTAAATTTATCACTATCCAAAATACATAAACAAATTTATCCAACTTTCTAATATGCAATTTACAAAAAATTATCTGAAAAATTATTTGTAGTAAAAGCATTTTAAGTAATGAATATTTATAAACCTATAATAAATTTAGGATTTAAGAAACTGAAATACAGTTTGTCTAATATTTCGCAATAAATTCATCGATTCAAACCTTCGTTTATGTAAATCGAATTTAATTGCACGCAGTAATAAAACTCATATATAGAATAGAATAGAAAATAACAATAATTATCCCTGAAAATGTACAGACTACTTTCAGAGTGAAACGAAACCCTGTGACTAATCACAATTCTTTTTTCTCACTATAAAAATTCTAATCACAAAAGATGAAGAAATTTCCAACCATCAGAATTATCAATTTCTAAATATTTTAACCTCTGTTTGTCTATGCTTCTTTCTATACTTGCCAAACTTATTCTAAACTTATGAAACACGAATTTCTGTGAGAAACGAAGAACAGACGAATATTTTTCATATCTAAAAGAAATCGTCTGGCGCGTGCATGATAATGGTACGTTATATCAGTGCCAAGTGTCATTTATACCTTGGGGAGAAACGAGCCACGCAGATTATTGGTCGCCCGTTTGTGGGATCATCCTATCAATGGATTTCGGATACAAGTGCCTAACCTGCCATATTCAGGTCTCCATTGCCTTTGAGCATGGACAACCGAATGCCTCTAGCACACCTAGCCCACAATGTGGCTTTGCTGTTCTATGAAGATGATCCTGTTCTTCGAGGACCACAGTGTTCGATCGCAGTTCCCAATACTCTCTACATATTAGATGTTTCACGACGAATTGTGTGTAGTTTTAGAAATTTTACGAAGAAAATACGGAATATCATAAATACAAAAAATAGTGGAAATATCGTTAGAATTAGATTGTAATATGTAAATGAAATGGAAAAGAATAGGTGTATTGAAAAATACGTTACAGTATATCTTACCCTTTCGTACGGTTGTAGTAGATTCCGAATTTTCTGTAATATCAATATTTTAACGCAGAAAGTATTTGTAATTTTGAAATGATGAAATGAAAGTGATTAGCGCTACTTCTGTATCACTGGGACAATTCTACGCTTTTAGAATTTCTGTTATTCCAATATTCGTATTTATGAGTTATTCTAATATTTTAATACGATATTTGAAATTTTGTAATGATAAAGTGGTGGTTGTCGTTACTTTTGCGTCATTAGAAGGATCCTGTCCTTTTCTAATTTCTATAATATTAGAATAATAATTCTACTACACCTATATAAGGCGCATGCAAATGAGGATCGACAAAATAATGGTTAGAAGAAGAATATTTCGTGTACATCCCTTGGCTATTCGAAGGTATTCGACTCTCCATCGTCGCTACATTCGCCAACGTTTCTCATCCCTCATTAACCCATATCGCACCACCTTACACAATCTTGCATTTCCTTTCAGCATCTCGATCATCTTCAATGAGAAACCTACTTCCAACACACTCATTCACAGTGAAAATCATACAAAATAGAATTGAAAAAGAACCATTCGACCATCACAGTATCAGTGGAGATGTGATTCCCTGGAATTAAAGAATACGACAGAGAAACACGCATTCAAACTCCCACCAAAAAAAAAAAGAAAGGAAGAAGATAAAAGAAGAGAAAGATTTCACGGTTTAATAAAAGCTGACCTATATGAGAATCATTAGAGGGAACGACGAAGCCGCATGAGAACATTTTGAATCGAGAAATACGCGATATCAGTTGAAAGAGGTTTTTCGTCGAAGCGCGTTTTCAGTGTGCTTTTACTTTTCTTTCGCACCTTTTCGCTGGTTACTTTTCCAGACACACCTACCGCGTGTTAACGTTCGCTTTAAATGCCCTTCTGCTTCAATTCGCTCGATTTTACGCGCTTTTCTAATAAAAATATACACGTGCACACAAAATTTCACAAGAGACAGGGTACTCGAGCTTTATGGCGGTACTACTTAACACGTTCCGTGCCACGAGGAAATTAACAGTACTAGTAGCACTTTAAAAAGGGAGGAATTATACAGGGTGTTCCATCTACTCTGTCCACCTAACCCAAACCTAACCTCTTCGTTATTTTAGGTTATAAATGAGAATGTTATTTTTAAGAGTCGTTATATTTGGATTAAGTTTGAGCTGTAGTATAATACAAACGCTTTCGTGTTGTTATTTAAACACGTATTTCTTAAACGAATATACATAATACATAAACTGTTTATCAATTAACAATATTTATAACGTCGCGAAGATTGGCCGCTCGAAATGTCCAAGTCTTGAAACCCTCGAAACTCAAATCTTTGTAATATCGAAATTCAGACACGTATAATAATTTCTATAAATAACTTGAAAGAATACTTCCATGATATGAATTTATTTTTATTGCACTGATAACGATGCAATTGAGCTTGTGTTTAAACATCGCTTTAATCGGTAGCATTTCACCAAGTCACTACGATCGTTTATATCGAGAAAATGAATTTTAGTTCCTGACAAAATAGGCAATCTTTGGACAAAAGAAAGAATTGTCGATTATTTAGTACTGGCCAATCCAAAACTAAGCCATGTTCAAGTATACTCGATAAATTTTCAAATTCGATTTCCTCAAAAACTAAAAGTTACATGAAAAAATTGTACTCCTATATATATTTTGTTCTTATCCTTTCATAAGGAACCGCCTCGTGACCGCTTGTACATGTTATTCGGCCGCATCCTGTATGTTATGTCGTCATATCGAAAAGCTGAAAGTGCCACGCAAACAAGCTTCGAAAAAGCACCGACACGGCAAGTAGCGAGCAGGCAAAGGACACGGTGTTCCACCGGACATTCAGCAGGCATTTCCTGTACGCCATCGACGAGCTTCCGCGCTCGTGAGACAATGGTCCGGCGAACAAAGGAAAAACGAAAAGCAGCGGCTAACGGTGCGTCGAAAAAAAGAAAAAAAAAGGAAATAACGCCGTGCTGCATCGTCGTCATGGTGCAATCGGATGCAAATCAAACAAGAACGTAGCGACGAAACGAAAGGCTAAGAGAGAAAGAGAAAGGGATAAATAGTATCGAAATAACGAAAGGGAGATGGAAAATGAGTGTGTGCCGTCCAGCGAATGAGTCTAGCTCTTCTTTCGGCCTGGAACACCACGAAAAACGCGTTATTATTAAAAAAGTTGGGCTTGTTATCTCGCCGGTATTCATCCATTAATTGCACCGCGTCTCTCGCGAGGTTTGTCCGCGTGCAACTGCAATGGCCGAGAGTCCTGGCGAACCAACCGAATTCTCTCACGGTGCAAAAGGATTAATAATTTCGTGATACCGCGATATTGCCACGCGATAATCCCCTCCTGGTCTCCGGAGGTATTCCCTGTTTCCAAGGAACCAGAGTGACGACCGTCCTTGGATATTAACATATATGGACCTCTGAGACCTGATACGTAGTGTTCTCTTGTAATCGCTATTTACACTTGGCCTCCGTTAAACTTGGGAGAACAGCAAGATTGATCGAAAGAGTTCATTCTTTCGTTTTCACTGCAACTGCAATTAGAATTAGCTTTCAATTTACGAGTATTGAGAGTAATTTTGTATTCTGGCGAAGGAAGTTAAGATCGTCCATAGAGGAATTTGTATTTGTCAATAATGTTAATAATTAGAAGAATATTCGAAGAGGAATATTTATTCATCAGGAATTTTCGAAAATAATGAATTTGAATTTAATACTTGGATAATCGGATATGCTGAGAGTTTAAATTATTCATTGGTATTATATTAGTTAAATATTAATAGAAAATCTCACGTTCTGTTAATGTCTTGTCTATTAAGAGAGCGATACAAATCTATCTTCTTAGCAACTCTTCTGCGTAAGGGATTCATAAGAAAAGCCATAAGCAATTTCTTCGCAACCTAATTATGTATTTATTATACGTAAACTACTTTCAATATTCACGTATATCTGCGAAGAATTGAATTAGGTATTTACAGGGAATTTTCAACGAGCAAAGCAGCCATTAAATTACAAAAATTAAAAGTCTACTTGCAACAACACCGGAGACCGATCTAGAATTCAAAGTTCAAAGACTTCAAATCACAACAACCAACCGCGGCCCAAATTCTTCGACGTTAAAGAATCGCTAAGTACGTATATTCCAAACGACTGCACGGCCTACGAAAGAAAAGCCGTGGAAATTCAACCCTGCCGATTTGTAGAGGCTTTTCTCTTTCAATATCAACGACCTCGACACCCCTAACACCACTCCCCTAAGTGAGAAACAACTCTGGTGAACGTTCCACGTCTTCGAATAGTCGCGGAACCTCATTCATTCGACCTCACTCAACCCTCCTCGACAAGATCGAAAGAAGAAAAGCGGCGAGGCAAGCGAAGCTAAGCCAAGAGTCTTGGGATTAAATTGCAAAATAGTTTCGGTGGTAAATAACGAGGAGGGAAGTTTGGCGAATGGCGTCTTCATTTTCGCCGTTAGAAACCGTCACCGGCGTGTACATACAGTAAGAATCAAAAGTGAGCATACACCTTGCAAGCATACGGACATATCTTGGAAATTTATTCAAAAACTTTTATGTTCGTGTTACGTGAACTAAAAATAAATTGAGAAGATTTATTTATTTATTTATTTATTTACGGGGCAAACCATTTGATACAAAAGGATATAATGCAGGGAAAATATATACACAACGCAATGACAAATAAAAGAAAGTTTGAGATTAAGGCACTATGAATCTTAGTAATTTCTGTACTAACAATTTTTTGTCATATTAATAATGATCATCTATTCTGTGCTATGTATTACTTATCTTTTCATTGCTTTTGATAAATGAAAAGCAATTTTGTAAAATTGCGTTGCTCTTTTATTTTCATTATTTTATCAGCTTCCTTTCCGCCACCACTGTATATATATATATATATATATATATATATATATATATAAAAATAAAAGAAAGCAAAATAGTAAAGATAAGGAAGAGAAGGTCTCGAAACTAAGAATATATAATTAAAGTATATGCCCTACGAATCTTAAGAATAATAAGAATTGAGTACAAAGTATATAGGAATATAAACCAATAGTAAAAATCATAAATAAGTTTATGGATAAGTCAATATTGTACGAACCTGATTTTCCTAAGATGTGTACTCACTTTTGACTTTCGCTGTATGTACGATTACATAGGGTTGACCCTACCCCTTGTAGTATGAAGACCGAACCTGCCCAATGGGGAACGACCGAATCGAATTTAATTACCGATGTGCAGATATTTACTTCGTACACCGGCTCGCCGGCGACCAGCTCGTTAAAAATTTAATTTTCCACGACGTCGGGGCTCGCTGCCTCGCGTACACCCACACCAAAGGTCATCCAAAGTGTGTACGGACCAGATGGAATTTATTTAACCGCCAACTTTCCATCGATTGCGAACCCCCTTTCCTGTTTTTCTTCTTGTACTTTGCTGCCAACCTACGTCTTCTTCATTCATTACTCACTGTACTTCATTAATGTAGAGGAAATTAGCCAAGTAAAAAATATCTTTTCTTTTTTCCTGAATGTCATTTTTACAGAATCGATCGCAACAAATAAAAGACTTTTATGGGTATTCATCCATATAATTACGGTCAACTTAAGACCAGTCACATGTCTCTAACGTTATGAATAATTTTCAATATTGGACTAACATTAGACAAACATAAATTTATCTAACGTGGAACAGGTTGTCAAATATGAGACACTGACAACAGATACGATACTTTTATGAAAAACAGGCAAAAAATAATTGTATTCTTCTTATTAATTACATTAAAAAATTGCTACCTTCAATAATAACATACACAACCATCAAAGTCTACAAACAGCATATTAGTCGTATGCCTAGAATGAATTAAACGAGTAAGGTGCATTTAATTCATATTTCCTCAGCAGATTATTGCAGGAAGAATTCTTGTCAGAATTGAACGATTGAGATAGCTCATAATCGGCAGACCATAATTTTTAGCATTTGTTAGATTTTTAAAATGATGATTAAAAATGACACTGTTTCATATTTTGCCACTTTCCTCTAAAGGATATAAAATTCAAAACGTTCCAGTCTCCGTCTATCTATAAGCCAATTTTTTTTTATTTTTCTATTTGCCAAATGAAATGTATTTTCAATCCCTTGGCAATCCAATTCAACCAAATTTCAAATATCCTACGTGACGTTTGTTGCTTAGCTCTATGGAGTTTTAGAAAGTTTGAAACTGCTTAGTCCGATTTCATATTGGAAAGTTTCGGGGGTCGTTGACCATCCTCCCCACGAATCTTCCAGAACCTTATGATTTTCTTTCGCGACACACTCACACACACACACACACACACACACACGTGAAGTAGAATTGTGCTGACTCGCGTGGAGTTCAAAAACAATTCTCGTACGTTCGCAAATTTCCTCCTTCAGATTTCACTGGGATAGTGGCAAGTTTCTTCGTTATCGTTACTTCGCAGTTTTACAGTCGATAAGGCTGAAGGAATATCAATGAAAAATACGAACATCGATCTCGCTCCTGCCTTTTCGAATATCTCCTTCCGAACATGAAGTGTCGAATATTTCAAATTTAGGAATCAATTTTCTTTCATACATTTTCTTTCTTGTATTTTTATAAGATTGGGATTTCTGATATTCGTTGGTTGTTCAGAAGTTAGGAGGTTTATACAAAAATTATTTACCAAGCAAAGTTAGTTAACAAAGAGACTAAATTCCGGGAAACAGTATAATTTTGCAATTTTCCATTCTTAATCCTCGAAATTTCTCTTCGACGATTTTTATATTCTTCCAATGCAAGACTCAAATATAACTCCATCGACAAGACTCAAATTCTTAATCAAATGAAATTCATCCTTAACCCTGCCACGTCCCTTCGCAATTCTATGCCATCAGACGATTTCTCAAATTCGAGAAAACTATTGTCATAAAAGGATCCTCATCGGAACGCGTCGTGTTTCATTTGAATTCCACGCCAAAGAGTATCAAAAACTTTTCTCTTGATCTCTAACGAGATAAAGATATACGAAATATAGTAAAAATAATACAATTAAAGAAGCCTAAAACTTTCGCCCAAGCAACATAAAATAACCAACCTAACCCAAGCTATTCAAACCAACGTAAGTACAAAATCGCCCGTACGTTTCTCGGACTTACAGCCACGCGATCTTTCGCCCTACGACCTTCCACTTACATAAGCCGAAGCTAACGAGCAAAGACGGGGGATGTAACCCTTCGATTTTTCCGCTTCTCCGGGCGACAGTGCCAGGATAATTGTGATTACGGTCTGGCTCGACGAAGAAGAGAAAGTCAGGAAAGGCTAAAAAGTGGAAAGAAAGGAAGAGGAGAGAAAAGAAACGAGACACCCGGTGCACTGGTGGATACTCGTTTTTTCGGTCGTTACGAAATCGGTAATAGGAGCTGCGCCAGAATGCAAATGAAACCGTAACACGGCAGAAATGTAAATCCGACGTGGCGACCGAACTCGAGGGGGATCTCGTTACTTATAAGCACTTGTTACCCGGTGGTTACCACTTAATGGAATTAATGGGCGACGTTGGTGCACGCGCGGCTCCTGTTACTTCGTGAACGTGTTCCGGACCTGTGTTCCGGTTGTCTGTCCGAAAATGTAGGACGTTCGAGCCGAATGAAGCTAAAAGAAGCTCTGTTATACCGTGAGTTTCTTGTCCTACTTCGAAGGTTCGCTGTAATTGAAAGGTTAATTTGGAAACACGCGACTTTTTCGATGTACTGGTTGTACTTGGTCTTGTTTGTTCAGTTTTATCTTTCAGTACAGAGGTACGAGGGAAATATACGAGGGTTTCATACGAGAACTTTGCGGAAGCTAAAATGATGGTTTTCTGCAAATCAGACAATTTGTATTGATCGGATATAGAAATAATTAATTTTCCATTCTCAAGAAACAAATACAAGTATTCAGAAATGTAGAAGAATACGTACGAATGCGAAGGTAAAGCACGTATTATTAAATTCAAACAATGAAGCATTCTTTCACATTTAAATTTCGTTTCTTTATCTGTATTCGTGATAATGTGAATCTGCATGAACATAGGCAATTTTACACCGCTCTAGGCATTGGCTTATCCAAAAATGCAAGAAAATGTAAACATCGGAAGTTAATCCCATAAGAAAATACCTGTAACGATTTCCTTTCAATAATTATTTCAATAATTCTACAAATTCTATCGTTCACTGTTACTGTAATACTACATAACGTAACGTACATAACGTGTGTTGTCACATAACGTAACAACAATATATATACAATATTTAAGTGTGACAATATCTTCATATTGTACAATATGAATATATATCGTATAATAACCGTCAAGGAATACTTCACCAACTTTCCAAATTTTACATAGTTCTACGAAAATCCATCATTCATATTTACTGTAATCTTCTTCTCCTTTTAAATCTCCACAGTTTCATAGTTTTAATTTGGCCAATGCACGCGAGCACCCGCCAAGGGAAAATATCGATAAATCGTTTCTCGAATCAATTAGATCGAGATTTTCCAGGAGCCGGGGCGCAAACGGGGTATCGGTATGAAAACTTGAAAAGTATTTCACCTGGTGGAAAGCAGTCCGTGGCAAGGATAGTAATGAAGCACCGCCGAATCTCCTGGGAGTCAACAAAGTTTCATTAAAACGGAAGTAGCTCAAGCTGCCGCGTTCCCTCATAAATGAGTATCCCCCATGTAGGTAACTTAAATCGATTTTCGTGGAGTTGCCGCGGCCGCATCCACAAACTTTAATTCCCTCCGTCACCAATTATTCCAACGCCGACGTGGGACACTTTTGTTTAACTCTATCGAATGTACACCGCCGTACAAAATCGCTTCTCACATTCCCTCGATATACGCCACGCTTCTACAATCTCTGCTCCTCTTCTTTTATGAATCGTACCAATTATCGTAGATGCACGAGTAATGTTACTCTTAGGCGTGAGTCTTATCGTCGCGATGCTTTCAACGAAATCGCTGTGGCTTTAGAGAAAATTATGCAAACGTTTATTTTCTTTCGAAATTTAAAGGATCCAAGGAGTATTTTTATTTTATTTGTAAATTTATAAGAATTGAGAAATTGTTTATTTCGTTTGAAAAAGAAACTGTTTATTGTATTTGTATATTTTATATTTATAAAATGAAGATGGAGTCGAATATTAATGAAAATTCTCTTTCTCTTTCACAATCTACCCTTTGCATCAAATACACGGCACGAAAGACTTCTGTGTTACGATATCCCGCAAAAATGAATCTTATCTGATCTACGTAACTAACAATTTTCTACGATTAACATGCTTCAAGAATGGCTATAAAAATGAATTACACGATATTAAAGATTCCTGTACTATGCGTTTCAAACATCAAATATACATAAACTTCCGAACGTTACTTCTACCGACTACAAAATTTACAACTGCACGACCTGCAATGGAAAGAATCGCGCCCATAAACGTGCTATCATTATGTACAAAATACAGACAAAGTTGAAGACGGAAGAACGTTCTTTCTCTGCTGAAATCAACGCTTTAAATTAATCACGTAACGTAACATCTTTCTGTGTCACGACATCCTTCAGAAATAAATCCATCTGACTTATGTAAAATCTAAAATTAATACTTTCTAAGAGTATTCACAAAAATGAACTACTATCTAAGTTAACACCCATCAACGATAAATCTACCTCACCTACCTAACAAAAAGTCTTCTAAAATCTCAGAAAAATTAATTGCGCGATATTAAATATTCCAGTATTATATAACGTCGGCCAAAAATAAATCTGCTCAACCCTCTTAACGATACTTCAACCAATTAGAAAATTTACAACTCCACAATCTATAATGAAAAAAACTGTACCCATAAAACGGTTAAACTACTCATTCCGTTCGGTAAACGAGGGTTGCAGGTGACTCGGAAGGTTGGACGAAACGCATCGTCGGCTAAATGAGTCGAAACGACGCGAAAAAGGAGAGCAAGCGGATACCAGCGGTGCATCGTGATCGAAGAAAATCCTGCGTGACTGGGCGAGAGGATTTAACGAGGCCCGTTTATATCGTGCCTCCGTTAGCCGGCTACGGCACAATCCAATTTTTTTGCCTCGTTCCTGCTCGTCTGGCGTCCGTAATGCGCGCCGCCCACCCCTTTCATCCACCCTCTTGCCACCTTGATCCCATGGTGGAGGCAATTACCTATGCAAAGAGGCAAAGGAAAAAGTAACGAGCAGAGCGGACGCATCGACGGTGGAACGCACGTCAGAACGACGCCCTTTCGAGCCCGGTTTAAGCTCGTTGTCTTCCTGGACGAGCAAAGAAAAGAGGGGTTGAGAATATGGGCTATGGGGCCTGCTCGTGATAAGCTTTCACGTTAATGCCGGTAATCCGGGACTTCTTGGAGGGCATTCGCCGAGTTTTAAAAGGATTTCGTTCGGAAATGAATTATTCCAGCCGCCTCCCTCTGTCGTGCTTGGATTTTACCTTTTTCGGCTGCACTTTCTTTTTTGGGGGGACGGGTGGATGGAAGATTATGCGCAGATTTCTGGTCTTTTCTTGGATGCAAGAGTTTGGAAATGAAATCGTGGAAATGAAATCTCGACTTTTAAAAAATATGTTCTTTCAATAAAATTTTGCTTAGAAACGAATCGTTCCAGCAATCTTTGGGATTCTGCCTTCAGTTTCATTTTCCCTTGTTTCCGACCATTTCGCGGAGATTTTTGCATCTCTGTCGAATACCAGAGTTTAGCGTTTCATTGTGAATTTTTAAAAAATATGTTGCTTCGATAAGGTTTCCTTCAGCAGAGATTTATTTCAACGATCGCTCGAATTTGGTTTCCGGTGCAAGGTCTTCCTTATTCCCTATTTTCCAGTAAATGGAAGATTATGTAGAAATTTCTGGACCTTGCTCGCATACAACAGCTTAGTGTTTCGTTGTGGAGACGAGGTCTTGACTTTCAAGAAAATATATTATCTCAAAACAATTTTATTATAGAAACGAATTATTCCAACAACTTCACTGAAATTTGGCGTTCAGTTGGATTTTCCTTTCTCGTTGTTTTGGCGCGGATGGAAGATGATATGAAAATTGTTGGTTCGCACGCAAATACAGAAGCTTAATGTTTCGTTGGTAATTTGCAAATGAAGACAACGCCTTAAATGGATATCCTACAATAGTATTTGGTCTTGGAAGTGTCGAGTCAGAAACTGGTTTATCAAGATGAAGTAAGAGGATTTAGTAATTCGAAGGGTTGTCGGAAGGATGGAGTGAGATTAAACAGTTTGTTGGGTAATTCATTACTCATCTTGAAGTATATAATCCCTAATTTGAAATACGTAATTGAATATATGCGAGAGTTCCAAAAGGAGATTGATGTCTGATTGTATATAGGCCCATACTACTTTTCATGTTTGATTACCGTAGTAATAAATTGTTTCCTTCGATCTTCCTTAAAAATTTGTATACACTGAAAAATATGGAATCGAAACACATTCATTTGTAACGTCGATCTACACTTTCTTCCCTTATCATCTCAAAAATAAGAATTCTGTCGAGTAACTTGTCAAACAATTTTTCGACAAACTAATATCGTACATTCTATTTTCGTTTACTTTCTTCACTTCCTACCTCTCTTGACTCGTTCCAAAATAATTTTATACTTGTTTTACAAAATTTCATTTGCTCACTGAAGCATCTCTAAAAACTTGTGAACCAAAAAAGACTACCAACACGTAAATAAATATTTAAGACAGTCTGTGAACGCGTGAAGAAAATACATAGAAACGCATAATAATCGAACGGAATAACAGAAACATTTGCTAAAAAAAATCGACGTTTCATCCAAGCTCCGAGAAAGCTGTAATAACTTCAAGAGGACGATTAATAATCATCGAGGTCGATAGAAACGAGTTTTAAAGAGTCTCTTAATATTCCCCTTGGCAAGCAGCACGAAACACGGTAAACAGAGAAGTAGAAACGAACTGATTTTCACGTAGGCCTCTCCCTCCGTCGGGGACTCACTTTAATTAATTGCGGTCAGTCAGCGGAAACGACGTCGCCGTCCTATCAACGGTAAATTGCTCGACGTTTTGACCCTTCGCCTTCGGCCGATGCCTCGGAGTAATTGAAATTTAAGACGCGAAACGAGCGCATCCACCAAGACGTAGACGACGGCCACCAGTTTGGCCTTGCGTCGCCACGATTCGATCCAATTAACCACCGCCTCGAGAAATCGAACGACGACCGCGACAGACTACGTCTTCGTTCACGAAGAGATTCGATTCTGGTTTCCGTGTTTCTTCCTCACGTTTACTCTGGTCTTGTCCCATCCTCTTCTTCCAGGGAAGGTGACGTACAAACAGCGGTTACAATGACATGAACCAGTTTCCAGAACATTGCAATCCCCTGGTCGATTGAGCGTCACACTTCCGGTAAGAGACTCTGATTAGACCGATGCCGAGGATCACCGAAGGAGTTTAGGACGCGACGTGGCCGCTTGTGCAGAAGATCTTTTGATTTTGAGAATTTGATGACAAATTCTTAAGTCGTTAAGGGGAGGAGGCTTAATGTGTTGGAAAATGAGAAAAGCAGGGGAAAGTGGTAATGGAAAGAGGAAGATATTGAAAATTCTGGCTCTTGACTTTCGACGATTAGCGAGGAATTTTTAATAGACCAGGAAGGCGATGAAACACTATTATATCGACTCGAGAAAAGCTATTGGAGCACTCGTTTTCAACACAGATCTTCTGCTTTTCGTTTGGCAAGAAGTTTTGATCGGAAATAAGACGATATAAGAAATTTGAAAAGCTACTTTTAAATAACTGAGAGACTTTTAATTTTCGCTATGGAGTTTTTCAATTCTTGAAAACTTCGACAAGTTTGATTTTGCTTATTTAGACACGTTCCTTCGCTACTTCTTCTGAGTACGTTGACCTCAACTCCTCTGTGTCTGACATATGACGATCCTACGTTACTTTCTTAACAAGGTGAATTTACAAATTTAACTTTTAATTAAATTTTAGTTTAATTTCTTTTGTGATAAATTAATAAAGTCTTATGACATCGTAATAAAGATTGAAATATTTGTAGAACTATTAAAATTTTAAATTTAAGGAATATATATATATATATATATATATATATATATATATATATATATATATATATATTGGAATATTGATTTAGTTTCAATTATTCTCGAAAAATAACTGTCAGTAAAATGTTTAAATTAGGTATTACATGTTAATTGCATTGAATAAATGACTGTACCTACTATAAATTTCGTATAAACGTTCATTATGTTTTTCGTCAAATTTATGCAGCGACATGAACGCTTGAAATCCACTCACGGCAGACCGGTGTTAAAATCACTATACTTATACATCCTACGTCTATATCTACACCAAAGCTGACGCTACTAGCCGTGAAGGTACTTAAACAAATTGGCTTAAACCGAGTACTTGTTAGGAAGTAATCTTGTTGATGGAACAAAGTACACTCTTGTGGATAGTAGATGAAGTTCTATCGTTTTCTGACTCTGTGGTCTAGATTTTCTCGTAAAGTAAACTTGAAATATCTTTTTACTTAATTTCTCTGTCTCATTTAACGAGCAAAATAATTATCACTCTCGTTCTGAATATTTATTAACATCACTAAGAACTGGACAACAAAAGGGTAAAAGTTACGTGAACGATATTATCAAAAAATATAAATAACTTGACTTGCATATTTAGTTTTATCAAGAGTTTTTAATTAATTCTATATAGAGCTGTTGCAACTTCTTCAAACATCAGAAAATCGAATCATTTAAGTTACAGAAGAAATAGTGACGCGAAAGATATTGTTGAAGATACTTTTTGTTATAAATTCATCGGTATAAAGTAATTGAAAAAACAATCGCGAATGAAATGTCCCGTTAATACAATGCTAAACTTTAATGGCTTAAATAAAACTGCGTTAAAAGTTCTATTCGAACTACTTTAAAACCAAAAGAAATAATTCGAAGCACTTTCCAAGAACGAAGCTCAACCCTTCACCTTTTCAATTCCATTTCCATTTGAAGATCTATCAAAAGCTCTTGAAATCCTTCCGAAAATTATTCCAACGCGTCAAATCGTCCTCTTACCAAGAAACCAGAGAGCAGCTCATAATCTCGATTCTCGGGAGACCGTCGAAAACTCTCTCTCCCTTTCTGCCTCTCTTTCTCTCTCACTTGGCCTTTATCTCTTCCCTATTCTCTCAAGACTTAATATCCGATTTCGCCTTCAACGGGATACAAACTACGCTAATGCAAATCCGTGTCGAGGAACGTTTGAAAATTCCGCGAGCGGAACCGCCGCAGATTGCAGCAGATTAAAAGGCAAAAAGAAGTGGGAGAAGGTCTAAACCAGGCACGGAAATAGATAAGAATAGTAAGAACATCGTGGCTAGCTCTTCTACTGGATGTTCGTTGCTCTTAGCAAATCCCTTTTATCGATATCCTATTCGAAAATCTACCACTGTTGCTTACTGGTGATTATGGTGTTCTTATTTAGTTTTTTAAATAATATGAAAGTATTATATGCGACAAATCAATGTTAATAGTATACTGGATTATCAACTATAGTGTAAGAAAGCAGACTTTGGGGAAATAAATTCTTTTTGTTAAAAAGATTCGTGTACGAAGATGTTTCGGAAGTGTAGAATGAGATTTTTTTTATTTGAAAATTCGTTTTTGAAAAGATAGTAAATTTGAAAATTCGTAAAGCGTACTGGGGTAGTTTTAATTAATCGCTGTCATATAATTTTTATTCTTTCGTTTTGTTATGGGTTGCGTTAGTTATTCAATGACGTTTAATTGTGTCTAATTAATAAACGAAGTTTTACTGTACATATACAGCCGACTGTAAATATTAGAAAAGGGATATTTTTATAACGTGACAAAATGTAATATTTTTACAAATCGAACGCTCTCAAATATTATTTTTATAAATTTACTTTGGGATTCACTGTTACTTACGCTATACGTTTTCTATCGATAAACATATTTACGAAATTAAAACATTCGACCCTTCAATTCCAGATGTGCATTCGAATAGTGAATTTTAAGAAATCATAAAAAACAGGATTCACTTTACCGTCTAAAGAAGCTCGATTAATATTCGAAATAAAAACGTTGAAGTTGTTCCACGTTTATGATTCTTCAAGCTACCACCAACTGCTATGTTATAACAAAATAGAAATGAAATACGATTAGTTAAATTTACAAATTTATTATATATCTATATGTAATAAATAAATTTACATAATACAAAATTTCGATAATATAAATTTACAAATTTCCTTATTCCACATTTTAAAAGCACAGAGAACTTACAGTAAGGCGTTGGTGTCACGATATGCGAACAAACGCCGATTACGATAGTCTGTTGGCTTATGAGACCCTCGTGTGCAATAGGAAACTAAGAAGAAACCTTTAGAAACTCTCTTTGTACCTTCGTATTGGACGAACTTTAATGATACTTCCATCTGAGCTGACCTTAACGTGTCTATTTTGCGAACGAGTTTAGTCCCTGGAGAATTGCATGGTCGGAGGGTGTGTGCGTTTCATGATCAGATTATCGCGATTGTTATCGAGGGATGAAACACTGAATGGAAGTGTGAGTTACCGTAATGTGATTGATATTGTTGCTACTCACTGAAAGCGGATATGTTGGATGGATCCGAGCTTGTAATTTTGTTTTCTCCTTTAGACGCTCGATACCTTTGTTCTTATATTATTGCTTTTTGAAATGAATATGTATACAGGATGCCTTGTTTGAAATTGCCAGCTTGTACGATTGTTGTCGTTGTTATGAAGATCGACTGTGATTTTTTAAATCAATGTCCGATCAAATCAGTCCATTCGACTTCCATTCGCTGTGAATTTCGTGTGTACTTTCAAGTGAGACAGCCTGCATTTGTTTAAACCTGTGTTTTATGAAAATGTTAAAATGTTCTTAGGTATAATTTTTAAACAGCATATATAAAGTATCATGGCATTTAGTTGATCGGAAATGCTTCATATCGAAAGCGTCGAATTAAATATCAGAATTTTACTTAAGTTCAAATAACACGCATATTTGAAATATTTTATAATCTATTGAATTCCAATGAAATATTATCACGTATACTGTCTCAATTCAATCGCTTAAAAGCTTCTCTAATATCTAATTAATACTATCGATGTTAATTAAATGTTTTATAGTAAAATGTTGAAGTATGAATATTATTAAATGTAGTTAATATTTAAATAGAATATCGTAAAAAGTCTATTTAAAATTACTTGGATCTGAACGATCATTGATTTATTTTTTCACGGCATATTTTTTAAAACACCGAATATTTTTGTAATAACTTTTAAATCGAATTATTCATAATTATCCTGCAACGATCCAACCACAAAATTCTCGTAAAGGAACGACAGATCTCTAAGATTTAATGTGATTCGATGGTTTGCTGAATTAATGGCGGGACGACGTTTATGTAATTCGCGTTTCCTTGTTCGTTCCTTTAAGGAATGCAGCGAAGATGGTAGCGTGGAACAGGAACAAGGCGGAATTAAATCGATGGAATGTTCAATGACATTGGCCCTGAACGAAGCGATTGCTCCAAGTCGGTGTAATTCCTTGATTAGAAACAAAAGACCGTCTCCTTTACTGGCTCGGTCGCTCGATTCTTGATTTTTACTTTTGTCGAGGCGAATAGACCAGAGAAAGGCGGTCTTAACTTTCCTTGTAATCTCTTAGAGAACTTACTTTTGCCCGCTGAACCTTGGCAATCGCGTTATTGAAACGTATTTGTGAAGACGTTTTGTTAAATATCATCGTCCTTCTTCTTTGAATTATCTATCGGATTAATTCGTTTAGAAATTCGATTAATTAGGAATTAATAACGTTCTGATTTTACTGAAGAGATCATCCTGCGAAGTATCATTTTTATTGGTTTCAATACGCGATAGATTGTTCTTAATTATAATCTGCAATTTGTTTAGAAATTTCCTTAATTGATAATTATAACACATATTCTGATTTTATTGGAAAGGAATGTGTGAAATGTTACTTTGATTATTTTTAACACTCAATGTGTTATCTCTAATTTCAACGTGCGATTTATTTAGGAATTTGATTAATTGATAATTACAATAGTCTGATTTTGTTAAGGAGAAACGCGTGAAATATTATTTTTAGCATTTTTAGTGCGCGCTATGTTATTTTTAATTATGGTTAGAAAGGACGGATTGGTATTATTACGGTAATTGAATGAATATGTGGCGAAGGTTTAAACCAGGCAACGCAAAGTATATTGGAACGATAATTATAACAAATGTGAGGAGTTCCGTCTCGCGTGAGCATCGAGCCGCGACTACCTGAACTCGGCGCAGCTTTGCTCTACTTATGCTACTTCGCTCATGGTAGTTCCGTCACAGCAAATGAGTGTAACGTTAAGAATGTCTTAACTTAACGAATATAATAATAAAACTACAGTACTACAACTACGGAAACTTCGTTTATTCTTCGTCTTAAGTTACTTTACATTTCATTACATGAAATTTCTAAACGACTTTTTAAGTGACAAGAATTATGTTTGACATTTTACTAGTGTCAAATAACAATTATTCTAATTTTCATCAATTTGCTTTAAAATTTGTCAATTTATACTATTATTAAAATATCACGCCGATAAGATTTATTAGATAAAATTTATGCTACAAATGAAAGCTTAAGAAACCTAAATTCCCTGAATACCTGAAAATCTATCAATTTTTCTTCCAATGTAATTAAAAAAAGACAAAAATAGTAAACAAATACCGTAATCTATCCAACGAACCAAAATCTTCTCTTCAATTTGATAACGGGACTGTTTGCCACGCCTAAGCGATTTCCGAGCAATTCTTTCGACGACAAAGCGCGCTCGTTAATTATTCACGGCGTTGCAATGGGCAAAAGGATTTCGCGGTTAAAAATTTCGAGCGACGAAACAGCAAGATGAGACGACGCGCGCGCGAAAGAAAACCGCGAAAACCGAGTCATTAGGGGAACAATGCCTATCGCGAATTTCCTCCTTTTTCCTACTCTCCACGACTATTGTCCAGCCACTGCAAACATTTTTTTCCTTCACGATACGGATTCTAACTATTTGTAAACGTAACTCGTTTAACTAGTTAGAAAAAGCGTAACGTTTCCGATATAAACGTACAGAATAATTGTTTATCAAATTGCAGAGATTAGTTGCTCGCTTCAATCAATAAAATAGTTTTAATATGTAATATGTCGTAAGGTTTTTCTTAATAAAATCAGAATATCGTAATCGTCAATTAATCAAACTCCAAAATAAATTACACGTCAGAATTGAAAATAATATGTTACTTATGAATTTAACATTTTTGTTGAGATATTGCTATGATATTGGAATTTAGGAAACTTGCCGAATCTGAACGAAGGTTAAGATATACAACGATCGATAAGCGAAACTACGAAGAAGGGAGAAAATAAAAGTGGAAAATCGTTTAAGAAATTAAGAGCAACGAAAGGCAGTCGTCCAGGGGCGGTACTTCCGGCGAATAGGGCGTAATGCAATTACCACAGGCTGAAATCACGTTTCGGTCAATCGAGTTTGCGAACGAACGAACGAATCGGTCGTGCCATCCTGTGATACTGCAGGAATTTATGTCTCGCCGAGGTTCTTCGTAATTTATATTTGACGTTTTATTGTAGCTTCAAAACGATTTTCTTTGGTCGTATTTCATGGCAGAGATATTAATCGTGTTTGTAGAATTTTACTTTCGTTCATTCAGCAACATTATAAATTAGAACACTTAAGTAAAGCAATAAGATTAAGTGACAGAAATTGTCTCGAGTTATAAATCAACGCGGGATTATTTTGCTCTTTTACTGCATTTGTTTGTGACGATAGTACGAGATAGAAACGAAGGGACTCGCTGATTTATAGTTCCATATAATTTTCTTTCTACGATCATTCAACAAAAACCCCGAGTCAATCGCTTAAAATGTTTCTTCCAAATCTCATTCGAAAGAAGCAGATTACGTTACTCGTTCGAACAGCTTCCTGTCTCTTAGATGCTTCTCATCCCATGTGACAAAGAAATTACAACAAAAGCGAGCGACTTTGAAATTATTCCAAAAAATATTCGATTATTCCTACATAACCTAACACCAAAACAGTTACATTTCGTTTAGTATCTCGTTCCTTTTTCCTGTTATTTTTCGTTCTTTTTTAACACCAAGTAATATCTTTGGTCGTTAACAGAATAGACGATACAGTAATTTATCAGCTACTTTTATATCATTGTAAACTCACCATAAGGTATATAGAGTATTACTATATTTATCTTCCTATCATCATCCTGTTGTTATTGCATCGCGTTAAGTTAGAACAAGAGAACGAACGAAGCGATAAAGAACGTGAAATGGAAGCTCTATAACTCGTTAGGGAGTCAATGAAGAAGTAACGATCCACAATATCAAAACATAGCCATCCATCACCTACTCCAATCCGCGCTTACCACGAAAATTCCTAACAAACGATCGTCCGGAAGTGGCGGATTCTCCGGCGCCGAATCGTACGGCGGTGTCTGATTTCTGTGCGGGCTGGTCTCCGACGTATCAAAGCGCGAGGAAAATGCGCACGGGCTTTGCGTACGTTCAGAGTAACTCTCGGTGTGCCGTGTATGTATTATGCAATGAAGCTGGAGTGTCGCTCTCGACTTGGTCCCTCGTACTCGCGCGCTCCACGCGAAGAGGGCGGAAAGGCGGGGGAGGATGGGTTGGCGCAAGAGGCTGAAAGAGGAACCAGGGAACAGGGACGTGTTTGAACAGACACGCGACACTCGTGTTTGCCCTCTCTCCTACTCTCTCCGTCTCTGTCCGTCCTTTCACAACCTGTACGCTGTCTTTACTTCCGTCTCCTGTCCCGCGTGCGCGTTTCCAACACTCGCTCCCGATTCCCTCTGTGTTTCGTTCTTTCTGCTTTTTTGTCCTTCTTCTTTGTATCATTTTACAATGGAGACACCGGTGCCGTCGCCGCTTCCACCGCGTCGCCTGACCCCTCGTCCTGGGCCGAGGATTGAAGTGCCATTCATTTTCGAGTTGTGCGAGATTCCGCGCGCCAAAAGAGTCGAGCGTCCCCTTTTCCTTCGTTCTTTCTCTCCATTTTTCTACACCGCCGCCCCTCCTCCACTTCGCCACCGTCTTTCGTTCACCGAGTAATACTTGCCCCGTCACCGGGAGGCGAGAAACCGGAGAACGTGGAGAAAGGACCGAACGCCGGACGCGATTGAGAGAAAAGCAGCGGGAGGATCTTCGATTTCGCAGGCGATGGTGACACGGTAATGGGAGATCGACGAGGTTCCTGCGATCCGCAACTTGATCGACGTGATTTTGAGTAGACATCTTGTGGAAGGAAGATGCGACGAAACGAGAAAGAAGGTCATTTGACGATCGTAGAATGTGGTTTGTAGATCGCGGAATTTTGTGCGTTTATGAAGAATTTGCGCATGCGAAGATTAACAGAGTGCGCGTGAAGAAGAGTGCAGAGCAAGAGAACATATCAGATGTAGAGTAAAACACAGAGCAAAGAGTTGTAACGTTTACCTTACGTGAAGCAAACTTTTGTTTAGGTTTTAGTTTCTTAATCAACTTGATAAGAATATAACTTTGTGTAAATATTCGCAGCCTAGACAAGGTTCTATAATCGGAAATTCTTGATATAGTTGAGAGACGATATAATTGAACGACCTATTTCTAAACAGACATCTTATAGAAAGAATCTGTTATACGTGTTTTGAGAAAGAAAATGTTATCTGCAATTGTAGGCCATAAAAAGCTAAGTTATTGACAGTATGCGATATGACTGAGAGAATCGCTCCGATTCGGATTTAATCGGCTTGTTTTTAAATGGAGATATTAAGGAAGGAAGACGTGATATCAAGAAAGAAATGATTATCTGCGATTGCACAATAAAACAGAGAAAGATAAGGTTCTACGTTCGGATATCTTCGATCAGAAGTATAAAGTAATTGTGCTGCAATTCGGGTTTGACTGACGTGTTTTTAAACGGAGAATTGGTACGACAAAGATGCAAGGAAGACAGAGAGAATTATCTATAAGATCTGTGTAATGTGAGAGATAAGGATAAATTGAAAAATTTTAGGTCGTGATTCTATAATACAATTAAAGGGTTGTTCTAAATTCATTGAAGATGATATAATATAGCAGTTGTTAGTGATTATAAAAAATATAAAATCCCTAAATTGATGAGCTGAGAAATTATTATCGGCTCTTATAATTGCAATCGTTTATCTCGTTCAGGTTTGATCACAGATGTTGTGAAAGATAAAACTATGAGAGAAAGGGAATTTGCAAGTGAAATTTCGCTATCAGAGAGGGGAAGAATTATTTAGAAATTCAGGATTAATCAAATCTTGTTTGTAAGCTCTTAGAAGCTTCCAAAATTTTATTAACTAACAGCGACTGCTTATAAAGAATCTAGAACTCATCAAAGAAAGGTGTCATAAAGGTGTTACTACCGATATTATTACCTATATCCCAATCCAGACAAGACGTGCTGCCATCAAAAATTGATTAATAGTAGCCATAACCTGTATCATTACATATTGCGATTACCATAAAACAGACGAAGCACATTTACAGGCTCGTATAGACAGCTTATTAATTATGGCGACTTTTACGATGTCGACCTAACAAATTAACGACAGATACGAAACGCTCGTAACGCGCTTTACGACATATAATTATCTGCAAACGCGACGTAAGCTTTCCAACAGGAGAAGAATCATCGTTTTTGCAACGTCGACGAGACAGACACGCGTTCTTTAATTATAATCCGTTCACGAAAGTTTTCGCAACGTTTAACCCAGTGGCATACTAAAGCTTTGCACACTGTACGTTGCCTATTTTTACCTATTTTGCACTAAACGTTGGAAACTTCTACTTTCGGAAGTTATACCGTGGCTACAAAAATTATTGGCCTCCTTATTTTCCGGTAAAACGTTCTATACATCGGGTTTTATACATTTTATTTTCATGGTATAACATTCTTGTAGTTGAATTTGAATCTACTTTGTACGTGAATCTATAATTAATTAGCATGTAAATGGTGTTCGAATATTTCCTGCAAGCCATTGCAACAAATATTCTTCAGAAAGTAAAACTAATTATAACTTCAGAAAGTAAAAATCATATTTCTATCTCTTTTTTTTTTTACATATGTGATTGAATCGAAATTCTTAAAATCTTGACCTGCACAACTATGGTATTCAATCCGCTAAATATCGCTTACCGCGCTTTTTAATATCCTGTATTTGCCAAGCTTTCGACCGAAACTTCATTGCTATAGAACAGGCTGCACCGTCATGTGACTCTGATGCGATGAGAAAATCATTTTTAAAGGGTCGACGTCGTAAATTGTGTCACCGGCTGTCCTAAGGGCTGACCTCTTAGACGTATTTCACGCTTGAAATTCGAAGGGGACGACGGTCTGGCGCGAGGAAAACCAACTGAGCGAAAAGTTGCGGAACTTCCTGCTTCCAGGGAGGATTGACGAGGGTAGATTTTACCGGGAAACGCAGCAACTAACGTGGATACGAAAGGTGCGCTTCATATTTTTCAAATATGCCAGTACGTGGAATTAAAGTCGCTTTTTGAAGTTTAATACGTGAATTTCGATGCGATAAGTGGAGATTAAAAAGTTTTCTACGGCGAACAAAATATACGATTACTGGAATTTGGATAACGAATGATGTTTGCAATTTGGCGATTTACTTTCCTATTTAAAAAATTGCTTGATTTGAGAATTTTTTGAAAGAGGAAACCTGGTATTATTTGTTAAAATTTTTGTTATAGAATATAGAAAAGAATGAATTATCGGTATAGGATATTTTTATTAAAGTTTAGAAATTCTGGAATTTCGTATTTCAATAATAAAAGCACTCCGAGTTCTTTCTCTAAATGCGAAACACTTCCATCATTTGGGATAAACTATTGGAATAATAACTATCTCGCTTCTCAAGAAATAAGAATGAAAATATTATGAATTTCCCTTCCGAGTTCACTGAACCAAAAAATCTACCAACCTACGGTACAAACTTTCGTCATACTGTAAGATATATTTCTGCGAAAGTAGAACGTAGAATTCTAGATTAAAATACCGTCGAATCTGTGAAATATTCAGAAATTAAAATAAAATTTTACGTTAAAAAGATCTAAAATCTCGAATAAAGCTTCATAATCCTCAAATTCCAATCAAACGCCAAATATTTCCAAGTGTACAAAAATATAAGGAAAAATACTATAAAAAAGAAACAAATGCTTAAACGTAAAACTAACTAAATTAAATTCATCGTATCAAAAAGGATGTTCTAAACATAGTTCTATAAAGGTCAGCAAATACTGCAATTGATACAACAAGACACATAATCGCATCGAAAATTCAATGAAGAACGACCTCGCTTCCCGATAAAATAGGAAATTGTATACTTTGTGTTGCGTTCGGATCTAAAAGCTGGGAATAAACCATCACGTTGCGAACTTCTCTATTGTAACCGCGAAACGTCTTATATATGTACTTCTCGTAAAGCAATGAACAAAACGGTAACTCGAAGCAACGTTAGCGAAACGTCGTTGCGACGCCGGGACCAACAATAAGAAAGTAGAAGGAAAGTGTCGGTGGAAGGACGAGAAATTACGGGGGCGGCGTAAAAATGCACCGCTGGACGATTTTACGCTTCGAATAGAGACGCAAAATCCTACCGCAGCTTTACGTACACTACCGTCCAAAAGTATCCACACGCTTTTGCTAGAACGTCTCTTAGCTACGAAATTACAAATGGGAAGGTCCGCAGTCATTTTATTCTTTACGATCATCATATCTACACGCACGCTATAAACTTTGAAGCTTCCTACGTTTTTTTAGATAAAATATTTTTTGTGCACTTTGTACACATTTTTTTTTAGAATAAGAAAAAATGTTCTAGTTATGAAATTACAGATGAAAAATTATTCTGTACAATCATCGTATCTACACTCGAGGTAAAATAAACTTGTATACTTGGGTACTTTTTAGGTAAAATAAACTCTTTTGTGCGTTTTACGATATTTTTTAAAAGTATTAGGATTATAATTTTCATTTTTAAAGCTTAATTAATTTCAGTGTCGATTCTTCTGAAAAATTCCGCGGAATTCTACGTGAAATGATAGAGAAAGTGGTGCTTCGAACTATCAGTTCGTCGTTAATATCGACTTTAATTAGAAAATTGAATTTGTCAAATTTAATTTCAATTCCAAAATTTAATTCAATCAATTCAACTTCAACTCCGAAATTCATTTGTTCCTGTTCAAGTGCAACTCCAATTGCAAAATTTAATTTGTATATTCGTCTTGGTTAAATTCAAATGCAACTTAGCCAAAGTGTTTGGATACTTATAAATGATAGTGTATATATATGGCGCATTTTACATAATCATCTAAAGGACCTAGTTTGTTAGAAAGAAATATTTTTCAACTAATTTTCATTCATCGACGTTCATCACGTGTGGTAATTAACGAAACACAAGCGCTAATACTATCGATTTTGCCATCATATGAGATTACAGTGTAATTTCATGGTGAACTACTTATGTTACCACAATACACGTCAGCACGTTAGTAGTTTCAGAAATCACAGTGATTGTTGTTATTATTATTATTATTATTATTATACCCGCGTGATTTTAATATTATTAATGAATTCGTGATGCATAAACATAATCTCGATGATAATTTATAAATTATGCTATTTACTGGGTTTGTGGTAAAAACTGAAAATACGATAGATGAAGATTATTTTTTTAATTAAATACTCTCCTTCGTAGTAGATTATACACGTTTCTCGTTTATTGTGTTATCGAGTTAGACTTTTGTTCTTAGTATAGATTTTTTGTGAGAAATTCAATCACCTTAATACCTTTGGAAGAATGATTAAGGGTTTATAAAAAGGTATTTTCTTGTTTCTCATCGGTTCTTCGCGCGTATTAAGTTTCACTTTTTTAGTATCGGATATCAAATTTATTCTAAAGAATGAAAATTTACATCGTCGTCGTCTGATGAAGATAAACAAGGTATCATTATAAAAATGTATCCTTCTTTGGTATCCTTCGCGTTGTCGTGTCAAATTTCACAATTTCTATCTTATCTATATCAATAGAAAATTTTCAATTAGTTATGAATAATTTCTAAGAGAACATTTTCAACAATTTCTTCGAAACAAAAAAGAAAACAATTCGTCAATCTCAAAATCAATGAAATCTATCCTTGACTGCATTTTCCCTAGACGAAATCTCCATTGCTGAAATCCCAGCGACCTAATTCGTTACTAAAATCACTTTTCTAATTATACATCCTCTGTCCAACCCAAATACTTGTTTCACTTTGCAAACTTGCCTCATAAACCTTTCTCAAACATGTTTAAATCGAAGCTGCCTGTATATTTCATGTCTATACATTACCAAAAACTATTTTCTTAAATACACTATAAGGTAATTAGAAGCTATCTGCAATTCAACATTCTCAATATTTCAATTCTCTCCAATATGTAATTAAATATTTCACACGTGTATATAGGTCATTATCATTCAAATGATATGCATTAAAATAAATATGCCTATATAACAGAAACATCAATATATCAATTGTAGCAAATATTTGTTAGAATTGCAAGAATTTGTTATTTCTATAGATTTGATAATTGCAGTGTTATTTTTCCAAAATTTACAACGTGAAACCTAAGACGGGAAACACAAAACAATAGTCTCGTATTTATATCTTCTTCTCAAGAAATGAAGCATACTTCTACCATCCCCTAGATCCGCTTCGCTCTCAACCTTCCGAACAAAGAAAAAATGTACGAAGTCTAAAGAACAACCCCAATAACTCTGTCCCTGTAACGCTCTCCAATTATTCTTGCGAAACGAAAAATTGTTCTTGTTGCTTTAAAATTCAGGATGCTGTGACACAATTGTTCAGCCGCAAAGAGGAATCAAAGGACGTGCTAATGGTATAGTGACTGTCGTTCCTAAAACTTCAACTTTAATTCGTCAAGATTGACGACCCCAAGCAAAGATGAAACGTAAAACCTTGTAGCCTGGTATTGCTCAATGCTATCAATAATAACACACTTCAACACTTTTTCTATTTGCTTTCCTCAAAATTTCCAAGAAACAACCGACGATGTTGGGATATATCGTACAATCGGATAGCAACGATTTTCCCATATAATTTTTTCTTCTCATTTAGCAGTACAAACTAGCTCCTCGATATTACGACATGAGTCTCGTATAGTGAATATCTTCCTTCAAAATATAGTATCTTCCTTCGAAGAAAAGAAGCATACTTCTTCCATCTCCTAGATCCACTCCGCTTTGTCAGTCTTTCAAGCAAAGGAAAGAAACGCGAAGACTGAAGAACAACCCCGATAACTCTGTCTCTCGGTAACACTGGCCAATTATTCTTGCGAAAGAGTTACTGCAAAATTCAGAAACCCGGCAATTATTCGGCAGAATCAAGCAACGTCGTAAGGGTTTTGTGGCGGTCGTAAAAATTCTCGCGGAAACTCGACGTGCTTGAGGCATGCCCACCATGGTGTACACCCCTTCGGATAGAACACTAGGTACACAGGGTCGCGTTTCAGTGGCAGAACGACCGTAGAAAACGTACTGCTTCACCGTGGAAACATTTTTAAACTGGCACGCTCGTTTCTCTCTTTAAATCGCTCGATGCCGCCGCGATACGTTACAGAGATCCATGGGTATGGCCTCGAAACGTTCCGCTCGTTTCTTCTCCGAACGTTTAGGGATCAGTTACCCGCCGTGGTCACCCTTATCCCTTCCAGATAATCGCGCCGCGATCTTCGCTCATCCGTCTTCCTTCCTTGGTTTTTTCCCGGCTGATTTTCTCCAAAGTCACCGGAGTCCATGGAAACGGATGGGATAATGTTTTTTTTGCACGGGATGGAAGTGGTCTTCGTACAGATAATTAGGTTAATGGTCGTTATTGAGACAGACAAATTGAACATGATTTGCACATGCTGATTTTTTTGGACATTTCATGAGTAGACCTTCGAAGGGGATGAATATTTTGTGTAATGAACAAAGGTGATAGAAGAGATGGAGGGAGGTAAGTGTAGGAATAAAAGAAGGTATTTGTATGTATATGTATGTTTTTTAAGAAATAAGATTTTTAAGAGCAAGTGTGATTTGATAGGATTTTGTATAGAAAATTTTATGCAAAATTTTCCAGCCTTCCTAGATTCCTTCTACGAACGCTTTTCGAAGAATAAAATCTTTTAGAAAATAAGATCAATTTTGAGAGAATTTTATACATATAGAGAATCTTATATAGACTTTTAGAATTTACTACTTCTTCCAATCCCCTGGAATCAAAGATCATTCGATTCACAACTTTCGTCCTCTAATCGCGCGTGTAAATCTTTAAAATTCTGTTTTATCATTATATCGTTGTACTATTTTCTCTTACGAATACAATATTAGCTTGATACCGAACTGTTACAATGAATTTCATGGCCTGTTTATCACATGTATGTTCTAGATAAAAATGTTCAATTAAAATACTCTGCCTCCGTTTGAAATTACGATTCCAACAATTTTTCAATTTTCATCGTAATTAGAAAATTCCGTAAAAAAACTTCTAAACTTGAAACTCCATCATCGAAAGTAACCCGATAAATATACTTAAAACGAGCATCATCTCATCCAAGCCCCTCGATGCTATCAGACGATTACCACACCCCTACTCGATCGAACCTCGTTCGATAATTAAATTAGTCCCGCCTTTAATCGCATTACGCGATTTTTCCTCGATACAAGTCGGAAGGGAGAGCAACGATAGATAATAGAATACTTTTAAGAAGTAGTCGATTCACCTCGTTGAAAATCGTGTCTATTTTTCACGAAGACCGATCTCGATTTCTATTAAATCTGACGTTTTGTTGCATTTATGGATCGAATCGTTCTTTCGCGATCATTGTATCCTCTGCCAATCGGATTTCGCAACTCCCTGTTTACTTTAGTTTCGCGCATCTTGGATAGAAGAACGAGCAAGTAGATACTCGAGAAATGCTTGTACCGCAAATTCGATAATGGAAATTCGCCGATATCGCCTGTAATCTTTCCTCTCCGTGAACATTTTCTGGGGAAAAATAATATAGTACACCCATGGTAACTAAGCATGCAATAATATTTTTGCAAATTCATATCTTTATAGATACAAAAAAATGGAGCTGTAATTAGACTAAGCAGATATTTAACTCACGTTTTAAATATTGTAACAAGTGTTCTATTTTAGGTATTTCGTATTCTTCTGCACATTATCTGCGTTCCTTTTTACCTTTAAATTTCCTAAACTATTAATAATAAAATTATTAAAATAAAAGTATAAAAATCCGCAGTGTGTATATTTAATTGACTTATATGCCTTATATGTAATAGATACATATGCATATAGTATAATACAAATAAAGCTATATATAGTTACATATATCCGTCATATTACTTTCATTCTAATTAATCACGTATGACGTGCCTAGTTTTAGCGTTAAGTAAACTTTGAACATTTTGAATGGCATTCAAATCGACTGAATTGCCAGTCCATAGAAGTACGAAAATGCATTTCGACGAAGGGAACTCTGTGATGGACTTAACTCTGTGACATTGCGCAGCAACAAATTCTATAAGCGTCTACGGATCAAATTCTCTAAAAAGAAAAGAAGAAATATAAAATAATAAATAAATAATTAATTATAAATAAACAAATAATTTGTCTAAGCAAAACATTTCCTAAAATGTTCTACGTCGTAAAATTTCTAAATACGCTTTACACAAAATTCATCGAGATAATAGAAAATGAAAAATTGAAAAAAGAAATTCCAACGATCGATATGAAATATCAGGAGCACAGGACATTTCCATTTCAATCACGCATACAATTTACGCGCGTTGCATGTTCCTCGTATTACATCATCCCGCGAATCAAAAGCCGCCGCTCGATTAGTCCATTGAAAATTCGCCGGGCGATCGCCGCGTGTCGCGTCCATCCGGTTGAATGTCGGGTTCGCATGAATGCGACGCGACAGGCATCGAAGTAGCGAACGTCACGCACTCTTCAGACGGGACACGCGGGATTTTAATCAGCCGCGACGTGTAATGAGGCCGTACGTTGCGGGTACCAACGATTTTGAACAGGCTTCGTCCTAATGAACACAAGTCCTGATCGAGCTAATTGAAGAGCCCGACTCTCCTGTGACTTCATCGGAATAATTAACTCGTCAATGTAAAATTGTCGTCGTTAAAATTAAAATAGGATGCCGCGACTATTCGACTCATGATGTACGCGACTGACTAGTATGCTATTGAATCGATGCTGAGTTGCATAGATTTTTTTATTCCGTTCGAAAGGGTATTCTGCAAAAATTGGAAAAAATATTTTCAAAAATTCTATTGACAATTAATTCGGCTGCGTGATTTAATTTCGTGGATCACTGAAGTTACGATTCAGTATGAACTTCTTTATAAAATATGTATAGTTTATTAAATGTGGGAAATATTGAAAATTTCGTGTGTCTTTGATTCGATTGTAGCTCGAATTGGAAACGGTTAACTGAGATATTTAGCTATCGCGTGCAATATTAGAATCTTCTCGTAATTTAATGATACAAGTCTTTTTGAACGGTTCTTGAGAAATTGAGATTTTTATATTGAAAATTCTAAGCAATGTCTATATTAACGCGGAATGTTATAAACTTGTACATTAAGAGGTAATTTTACGGATTCAAGATTTTTAATGTATCACGAGTAATTAATGGTCCCTTATAGAATTATTTTAAAAGATAATGAAGAATATCAGCTGAAATTTCTGTAAAATAGCCAGGGAAGCGTGAAGTATCTTGATAAACCTTCGGATAAATTTTTCTATTTCGCATAATTTCCAATTCATCTTGGTCGATGGTTTCTCTCCAATCTCAATTTAATCAGTAGCGATATAAAGTAGTTACTGTACACATCTATTTCCTTAATAATTTTCCCTTAAAGCGTTTGTTCGCGCGAAGTATCCTTTTCCAGCTGTTTAATAACTCAATTACCACCTAATTAATCTCGAACGATCGTAAACTTCCGCCTCTTATTCATAAACCGATCTCTTCCTCGACGATCTACATCCGCTTTCAAACATAAAAAGCATAATAAAACTCAAAAACATATCTGTCATCATCGTGATTTCTTCAAGGACTGAGAACAGTCGTGTCGCAATCTTTGAAGATTTACAAAGTAGTATTACCAATCTTGATCCTCATAAATGTAATACTTTTAAAGAACGAATCTTCAGAAAATTAAATACCAATAAGAAAGAGATACAACACTGATTTGAATACTAATCGAAAAGAGACACGAAACAACCCGAACACTAAATCTACGCCATTCGTTCTGCACGAATCTAATGTTTTTAATAAATACAACATTACTGTCTTGATTGAACGACATTACCAACTTCGAGAAGTTCACAACACACCCTAATCCTGCAACAATGATTCTGATAAATACGGAATTTCCGATTGCTCGAACCAATCTTTGGGATAAACACAGAAAATAAAAAGATCCAAAAATCCAAATACCATAATCGATTCTGTGCAAATCCCAATACTACACATCCAAATCCTCCAACAATATTCCTAATTAATACGATATTCTCAATTCGCCGAATCGATCTTTCCTACCCTCCCCCCCCCCCCCTCGTCACATACTGAATTTAATAACACTACGAAACGAGAAACTCTGAACGCTGAAATTATATCCTGGATTCTCTACGTATCTCTCTAATCCTCTAATCCTGCAATAGTGGTTCTAATAAATACAAACAGGCTCCGACGAATTGTTAACACCTTAGCAGCTAGCTACGTCAATTACGACTACAAACATCGGGAATTTACCCTCGTCGACTAATACTCGACATAACGCAACAAGAAACGTTTCAGCCAGAGTAAAATTGGTGGTCGATAGCGAGGGATCTGCGTTCGTTAGGTCCGGCAGCGATCTTGAGTGTTTATTAATACACGAACAAGAGGGGTGGGGCCAGGTTGACGTACACGTAACCTGTTTGATTATGCGACGGTTTGCGTTGTAATTAGCGCGGCCTGTTTGACCAAGCCGACCAGATACTCGTGCTACGTGCCTGTAACTCATGTGACCCGGTTGCAGGGCCACTGAATTACATAATACACACGCGACGCGCGTACGCGAACGCTGCAAATGACATTTCCATGACATATGTAGCTGCAAAATGAACGGACGGGTCGGTCCTTGTCGCGAGACCGGCCCTCTGCCAACGAGTGTCGTGAAAACACGTTTTAATACGGCCAGCCGGACAAGACGACCACTCTCAGCGAAGAATTACCGCGAAATAACAACGACGTGGGATAGGTTCGTGGATGGAGAAAGAGGATGTTTAACTGAGGACAAGGCTGCGTTGTTATTGTCGCGAACGGTCGAATATTTTATCAATAAAAAGGAAAAATTCGTAGCAAGGTTGGAGAAAGAAAAGATACGTCGTTCTATTAAATTTTATGGGAAACTTGTTATTCTTTTTAGCAACGAGCAATGAATTTTTCCAATCTTCGAGTATTCCGTTTTTCATAATTAGACTGCCGATCTTTATACAAGTTAATATTTCCGCGAGTAGAATTAAAAAACCGAAGCTTCACACCCTTTAAATTTTATAGTAGCAGCTGTTGTCCGCGACTTCGTTTGCGTAGAAACTAATATGAGTTTAACTTTGTTGTTTTAAATTCATTGCATAACGTTCAATCGTTTGTAACAGAAGGCAATATAGTAAGCAATTTTGGAGAAATATTTGGAGGAGCTGACTATCGGTCAATCGAGGCGCTACCTTGCAATGTAAATTAAACTGCGTTAGTGTGACTTGATCAAATTTGTGCTCATTGCTCGGTTCCTTGAGAAGTAAGCAATAATAATAAAATGTAGACTGTGGTCATCTAGAGGAAATGTACTTTCCAACGGTGAAAGAAATAACCAAATCGATCGAACAGTTTCTCGGACTACCTTGGACACACTCATATATACCTACTTGTGTCATATATACCTACTGATGTTATAATATATATACGTATTTAAAAAAGCAAAGTATTTAATAAATAAAACATTACTAAGAAATAATGTCAGAGTAAATTGAAGTATTCACGTCTAAACCTCTTTAACGATAAATTGTCAAAGTGTAGATCAAATTAAAAATAAAAGAAACTACATTGACACAAGTATTTTTCAATTTATCGTTGTCGACGATTGAATGCGTAAAAATTGTATTATTTGTCGGTGTTTTATTCATTAATTAATTTTAGTTTAGTTTTTATTTATCAATTTTACACATCCCTATATACGCAAAGTAATATTCGTTTAATGTTCTCTATTCAGAAGAGAACTCTTTTAAGTCTAATCTCTTTTGCTCTATACATCAAGTATGTCCAAGAAAAGTGTCTCTAATTTCAATAAAAATTTCCCTATCCTATAATTCTGAGCTATTCCAGCGTATTTTACTTAGCTAGCATCTAATTTACACCTTTCCAACTTCAACCCGCATAACTTTCCAAGCCTCCGAAGACGTATCGCTTTTCCAGTATGCGTACCAGCCACGAGATACATTCTTATAAAATAGTCGGAAGGTACCCGACTGCGCCCAGGTGAAAAATTTTAATATGGACAATGGCGGTGGAATTAGCATAAGCGCATCGATCATTGCTCTCGCGTAGCATCGTCGTCTAAGAGAAAGTTTCATGACAAGAGACATTCTCCTCTGCCGTTTATTTCCACGGGATGAAAATGGCCTCGTCCCTTTCTTCTCTCCGTCGTTCTCAGCATGTAAATCCGCGAGAATTAAATTTCACCCCGATGAGGTGAATTTCAGAGGCAATTTAAGATCCCACGATGCCTTTTGTAAGAGCGTGCACCGTATCGACGATTACCCGGTTAAATGGCCTGGAAGTATCAAGTCGATTGTAACCGCGACAAAGTGGATTACCGGTGTAGCATAATCTCGATTCTACGCCAAGGCCGTCGTAAAACTTCCATGCAATTCTTTTCCACGATGCGCAACCATCGTCGAAAGAACGCGAACGAAGCCCCTCGCGACATTAACGAACTGTTGTGCTCCTCGATGCTATTCGAGGGATCAATGGCTCCTCGAATTGGAAATGGATGATTCGAGAGCTTAGAAGGACGCGTTGAAGAGAAAAAGGAAGATTGTAAAGCGCCAACGTTATATCGTTTGAACTATTGGTGATTGCCACCTAATGACAAAATCCGCAATCACTTAGTTACCAACCCAATACGCTAGAATTTTTGCAAATTCTGTGCGAGGATGCTAGTGAATCAACGATGGATGTTCATGCGTTTATGCTGAGTGCGAATATGCAGAACTGGACAACAACGAGATACTGTTATGCAAGTTTTGTACGTCAGTTTTCGTGAACCTGGAAATTTGCACGAATATATATGCGGCTTAGTAACAAAGAATCACAGTTGAAATTAGGATATAAATAACGTAAGAGATTTAATTAGAAATTTTGTTGCAGGCATTCGTTTTACGGTAGCTTCTTCGGTTTGCCTTGTATTATGACCTTGTGCATGTACATGTATGGGAGATTTTTTCAAATTCGAACACTGATCAGATTAAACGAATAGAATGCACTTGGAATAAAGATTTTGTCAAACTCTGTGTGAAAATATTAATCTCTAAAGTTAGCCGCTGTTTCGTATAGAAGCTTACATTAGCCTAACATCATCGTAACAAATTCTCCAAAGGAACTCGACAAACGCTCCAAAGGGGAAAAGATCTCGACGCTTAGGAGCATCGGGCCGTAAAGAAAGAAATAAAACAAGTTGGTTCCGAAGCAAACGGCGTAAGAATACTCATTTTCGAAGAAACGAGCACGAAAGAACAAAAGTTGGGAAGTAAAAAAGCAGGATCAGCCGTCGAGTAATCCACGTTTAATCGAATCACTCGTCAAAGCTCGCGGCCCCTGTTCTCTCTCACAGGTCGTAGAAAATAGATTTCCCGCTGAAATATTTGCACGCTGTCACTGGTCGTCATATTCATGAGAGCAGCACGAGAATGGAGAGGGAAATGGATGACAAGAATTAGATTCCACGTAGGAAATGCGACTGGCTTTTCTAGACGATGCCTACGCGCCATGTCAAAGCTGACTTCATCTCCGTGGTATGCTCCCTTTTTTCCATTTTCTCGTTTTTCCAAACGGTGTTTCTTTCCAACGGTATACCTATGGCTTATTTTACTGTATCTGTGTAAAATCATTTCTCCACACTTGTCTTCGCTAGAAACGATAGGAATAGACGGAGCAACGAGAATCGGAGAATAATACGAATTGTAGAGCCTTCCAACAATTGGGAGTACGTACGAGAAATGTTTTCAAGATCCAAAGAAACTTTAAATGTAAAGAATATATCTTATCTCCACTAAACAATAGTTGCACGACCTCTTCCATTACAGTGTATTGGAACATTTATTTTGTCCAAAGAGCTAATCCATGGCAAATCGATACGATATCAACGTTACGCCATCAATTTCTTATTTACAGTTCGATTGGACTACAGCATCAACGTTTTAAAGACGATACTCGATGATACATTTAGTAATTTTCTTGTTTGTATTTATTACGTTTTGACCAAAGGCAAGTAAGCGCGTTACTGATTTTTATCTTAGTACTAATTTCAGAATAGGAAAGTTATTTCAGAATAACATCAATAAAGACGATAAGCAAACGAAGCATAAAAATGAACGTTTGTTTAAGGAAAAAGAATACGATTCATAGAAACTAAGATTAACGTGTTGTTCATAGGAACAGTTGGCGTGTTGTACTGGCTAAATGAAATAACAAGCTTCTGTATGAATTTGAATGAAATTGTACGAGCAACGATGTCTGGATCGAGTGTAACAAATTTGTAAAACTGGCAATTGTTGATGTAAATCCATTGCGAACGGTACATGCGATTGAAATTCGCTTAACGCGTCTCTGTTACATCGATTGCGGTTGAGAAAACGTACTATGAATTTATGATTTAGACGCCATGCCATATTGATTTCAGTACTTCCTTTGATTTATGGTGTTTGTTTCACAACGGAGGAAAGCAATCGTACTATGTATTTCTCGTATCAATACAACTCGAAGAAATAGAAATGTAATCGTTAAGGTGTTGTTTGCCACATCTGTAACATTTTCATCTCGTGAAGGATAACTCATCTCTAATATTGGCGCCATTTGTAATTCCTTTAGCCTGCAAGAATCATTTCTTCTTAAACCTTATAATTTTTCCATTGCTTCTAAAAAACTGACTCCCCAAAAGTTCAAATAGTGCCATATTTCTTTCACAAAGTACCAGCAAAACATAATTTAAAAACCATATATTATTACCGTGTAACCATAATAATATAAAGCAAATAGTTTCTTCATTTTTCCCTAACAATTACCTTCTTCCAGCTTTGGAATAATAACAACTCCGCATGAAAAATAATCCACTGCTGAAAATCTCGCCTCGAAACTAGCCCCTTTCGAATCCTCTGTTGCTTTTACTTTCTTTATTTCTTAAAACATAATCATTCGTTTGAAATGACTTTGTGTCTTCGATTCACAACTGTGCCAATGCTACAGCTATGGTGTAAAATCGTTATAATCGCGACTCGAGGGAAGAAAAACGACTATGAGAGAAAGAAAGAAACAGAGAGCCAAACGAACGTTAGGTAGCGCGCGTAAGCACGAGCGCGGAAAAAAACGCAACACGGAAAGCTCGCGTTAATTTCCGTAGGCAACGCTTTAAGTACGAGCGCAATTAACGCGATCCTGTAACAGCGGTATCAAAAGGCTGGCATTCCGGGTTTATTTCGCGCCACTGTAACGTCGCTCTTAAACTTCGTCGTCGTTGCAACGCCACTACTTCCCCAGTCGCTATTTTCGAAACCGAACGAAACTTCATCGCGACATAGATGAAATATATTTATCACACAATGCTTAATGCTCCAATTCTAAACAAAGAGTCAGTCAGATATCTGGGCATAATTCTGGACAGAAAAATGACATGAAAACGACACATCGTAGATAAGTCCAAACAACTTAAATTAAAATTTAAAAAGTTTTACTGGCTCATTGACAGACGTTCCAACTTAGGCGTGCAGAGTAAAATAATGCTATATAAGGCCATATTAAAACCTGTTTGGACCTATGGGATCCACCTATGGGAAACAGCAAGTAATCCCAACATAGAAATCCTTCAACGATTCCGATCGAAAACTCTAAGATCCTTAATATGTGTATGTTACCAAGGATGCACCTTGGTATGTTACCAACGAAACAATACATCGCGACCGTAAGATACCCACAGATAAAGAAGAAATATGCAAATTCAGTAATAGATATAACATAAGCGTTAACAACCACCAAAACCCACTAGTTACTTAATTACTTGACGCGACGGATCAGCTCCGCAGGCTAAAAAGACATTACCCTTTAGATTTAAGCATTAGATTCAACTAGAATCAAACATACTATAAACTCTTATAATCCAAGTTACAGTACCACGCCAAAATAATCAATGAGAATTGTTTGTAAAATTCTTTCAAATAAAAAAAAAAAGGATGCTTAATGCGAGCTATAGTGTCCTGGTTGTAGCGTGTAATTCGTGCCACCAGTTCGATGGAGAAGAGGATAATTCTTAATTAGTTTCTAAACTAGATTTAGAGGTGTTGAAGTAATTACTTCAAAAAAAACTCTACTGTTTTCTTTTGTATATCCGTGACCTGGATACCAAGAGAATAGAATTTAGTGAAAAAATTCAAAATAAGGAGAGGTCCATATTATTGTGCCTTTGAATATAAATTTTATTTTGGGTTACAAAGTCTAGAAACAAAAGAACTATAAGTAGATTTCTGTTGCTGTTTCTTGTAGCCTTCAGCTAGATCTACGCACCAAGGTTAATTTTTTGATAATGTCCTTTGCTATAAATATATGAACGTGCTCCGTATCATTTTTCCTATTGTATTGTAACACTGTAAGAGTGAGGATTTAGATCAGCATACACTATACCTGTAATTATACTTATTTCAATATATTTTTCTATTACAAAATCATCCACTCAATCGTCTATCAATCAACCTCAACAAAAGGATTAAATGCCGAAGAAATAATTATCAGATGTAAACATTTAGTAAACTTGGATTCGACGATTTGAATAATTTATTAAATGTGGGATTCTATGATTTGTTATTTTAATGATTCATTGTATGTGGATTTAACGGTTTTAAGGATTTATTAAACGTGGTTCATATGATTCATTAATGGCGCTTTGTGATTTATTCAATGTAAATTTCATGGTTTGTGAGTTTAACGAATTGTGAAACGCGGATTCGTTGAGTCAATGACTCGTGAATCGGCTGAAGGATAAAAACGATCTGGATGTGCGATTAGAATTTTGAGCAGAGAATCTTAAAATCTTCGATATTTTGGTTATTAGAGGGCAAAAACAAGATTAAACGCGTGACAAGAATTTTCCACGATGGAGAATTTTGTAAAATACGTATTCCAGGCTAAGATGAAACAGATTAAAGGAAATCTTAATTGTGGTATTCGATAATTTTCGAAACATATCGTATGCTTTCATAATACGTTACGCAAACTGACGAAAAAATAAAACAAATACGTATACCTTTGAAATTACGGAATATGATTCTCTGTAAGTTGGATTGATCCGTGAAGATATGTCGAGAATTCTTTAAGGGAAACGAAGTCGACGTTAGAGCGTTTTTAATATTTCAGATTTCCATCAGCAAATTCCGTCTGTGAATTTCTAATAGAAATCTCGATGTTCCTCCAACATTTTATATTCGACATTTTTCGATTTCAAATTTTTTCTCAAAATATTCTTCCATGTTAATCAACAAGCTACTATTTCAAAGATGCATTTTAAAGAGATTTCTCTAAACTGAGATACATCAAAATGTTTGGAAGAATTTCCGAAACAGTTTCCGGATTAGCTTGAACAATTTCTTCAAGCATCTGACATTCTCTTGTATTTCTTTATATTTTCAAGCCGTGTTGCAGTCTACTTATCAGAAGGTATTACGCGATCGCGAATAAAAGGAACACGGAAAGCCTTATATTTTTCCATATCTCCGCCATCAGTGAAATCTTCGTGAAATCGATATGCTGTGTAAAAAGGGAAGAGCAGAACGAACCTATTCACATCCCTTTACGTTTGCAAGCATTTAACAATCGTTTCGTAGTGCTTTTAAAACTCGAAAGAACTCGGCAAAGTGCAGAGTGTACACAATGTATCAGACACCATGAATTTGGTCGAGTACGGATCGAAAGTGGCGCGATTCGAAAGGAACATTCGCTGCTTTTCGCTTACACGAGCGGAGCCATCCCTTCGAACAAACAGCCGGAGAGAAATTCGGTGGGCGTGACCGGTCGTAAATTTTTACACTCTAGATTACCCGGAGCCACGGCAGCGAATACCACGTTTTAACGGCTCGTAAATTTTTTTACGCGCCCTTTTTTTTATATATACGTACATTTTGTTACGCTGTCTCTAGCTGCCGCCTCGTTAATTCCATTAATAAACCTCGGGACCCGCGTAACAAACGCTACGACGAGCCTTGGCAGTGAAAACAAATAAAATGCAACAGCTGAGTACTATTGTGCTGTATAAAACAAAAGAACTACTCAGAGATTATGTTAACCCTTTGTCTTATGATATTGATTCACGCTCGTCGAGTGGATTTAAATACAACGAAGGTAAGCTGTACTCGCGTCAAAGTGCAATTTTATATTGCAATTGTAGAAATTAAATACGGCGTTGTCACGTGTAATTGCGAGTTTACCTTAAATTCAAATCTTTTTCCTCTGCTTACTGCATAAATATCCTATGCCCATATTCTGTGAAATTTGTAATTTTATACGCAGAAGTTGTTGACTATTTCCTTATGCTGTGTAAAAATCGTATTTATATCCAGTTTATAAGTTTGTCAAAAATAATATTTTTCTTTAGCGTATTTAGCGTATGAACCATCTTCATCATTTTGTGTTACCTAAAAGGGATCAATGTACAGTTCGCAAGTAAAATAAATCTCTCTTTTTAATAGTTTCCAAGATGTTGCATAAAATATATTCCCACCGTTTCAACGTAGATTTTAACACGTGCAAAAGTCGACTTATTAAACATTTCTTCGAGAAGTACATGACTCGTACGTTTTATAAATATCAACGATTTATTCATCAACCATAATACGAACCATCATCTTTCATCGTTGAATCATAGGTGCCCATAATATCTTAGAGATCAGAGGTTACTTAAATTTAATTTACATTCTATACTTCATTTAATCAAGACAATTTGATAGCTGTCATTGCGTAAAATATGGATTTCAAAGAATTAGATATTCCAAGTAACATCCTAAAGGAACAGCGACATTGTACGAGAAAGTTTCCGTTTGATATCGAAAATTCAAATTCAAATTGTGGCTGATAGTCGGAGTACCACTAGACTTGGCTCGTATTCGTATCGATAAAGTAGAAAAAACGAAGAGAAGACAGTATAGAAAATATATTACGGAACGAAACAGTGGGAATTCGAGCTCGATGGGGAATTTAAACGTAACATAGCTGGAATTGAAGTATCGCGACGACTCCTCGAGACTTTTAAAGCTCCACGGTTGCACCTCCGAGGCCGAGTATCAATTCCGTTCAATCGACGTTACAAATTTACGAGGGAAACTCGTGATAAAGCGGCGCGTGCCTACGATATTTTAATATTATTCCCTGAAACTGCACCGTGAGGAGGACGCGCCGGCGAATATTCCATGAAACATTGGGATGCGTCGGCCGTGAATCTTTGATATCTTCATCGGATATAGGATTATGGAGTGGCGCTAATATTTCAATTGATCCCGGTTCGTTTCGATGAGCACCCGACCGATGTAACAAGCGAAAAAAAACCGCTGAATAAAACTCGTGAGAATTATTACAAAAGGCGTCGATCGGTGCATATTTTTTATTTTAAATCGATTATTACGCGAAACTGTCTCGTCTGATGTTTATTTATACCTTGAACGATGCATTTTTCATCCGATCTTGAATAATGCCCCGTCGGTGAAAAATGGGATCGAGGGGAGAGGGAAGAGAAAATTGAAAAATTAAACTCGACCGCTGACCAACGCATCGGAAAAGTTGATATTTTCACATATATATATATCTGTACCCTCTATATATATAGAGAGAGAGGGAGAGAGAGAGAGAGAAGACACAGAGAGGAAAATAGACGGTTACTAAAATTGCCAAATCGACAAATAAATCAGAATTTTTCTTTTTTTAACTGGAGAAATAATAACACGAGATCAGCAGAGGTCGGAGCGCCCTATCAGCGAAAACATGAAAACGTTCCGTTAACTCGAGCGGACAATAACGCGAAACGATTATTAACGAAAATCGTCAGCGGTGGGCTAGTTTAAATGTTTTATACGCTGGTTTGATTCTTTCATTCAGGTCAGAATGCCTCGAAGCAACTAGCATTTAAAATAGTTTCGCTGAAATTATGAATCTTTAACGAGGTAGAGAAAAGCTGACTTTTAGGGGGAATGAACACGATATTTGAAATGAAAATTTCACGTGTTACCATTTGTTGAATAAAGAAAAAGCTGAATCTAGTAGAAAGTAATGATATATTAACGAGATCATTGAACCACCGAGCCAAGATCAAATTTGGTTAATATAGATGTATTGTGTTGTATCGCGAGTAGAATAAAGTTGTATATAGTCACACAAGTTAATTGAAAAAATATCGAACGGTCAAAGGAAATAGGAGAGTGCCACCAAGGTAATAAATTTAACTAACAAACAGATATTACATGAGTTGACAAGTGAAATAGGGTTGTATATAGTCAAGCAAGTCACGAAAATATGATGCAAACATCAGGATATTAGATCAATCAAAAGGTTGGGCTAATATAAAGACATCGTGTGGCTTCATAAGTGAAGTAAAATTGTATATAGTCAGACGGGTGAAAACATCAAATAACCGAAGAATAGAACTCCCATTGTCACGGTCACGTTGGATTAACATAGAAAGACGTTATACAATTGTCTGGCGAGTGAAATAAGATTGTATATATCCCGACGAGTTAGGTGAAATAAGATTGTATACAGTCAGACGAGTTAAGTGAAATATTCCGGACAGTAGAACACAACCGCAATCGGTGAAAATAATTTTACAGGGCCATCGACTTGAAAATACTAAAGTCCTAGATCAGATTCTGCTGACTATATTAAAGTCCACGATCCTGAAGTGTCTACTATCTACGTTCGTATAATCCCATGGATCTGCATCAAATCCTATGTTCTCGTGATTTTTATATGGAAGTCTAGGGACTTAGCAGAATCCTATATCGAGACCATATGTTACTATGGCCATCTGTATCAAAACCCTATTGTTCTATATTCATATTCTTATATTCCATAGCAACTTACTGGATTCCAAAATGTCTCATATTATGGCTGCACGATTTTTATCATTTTCCCTTTTTCGCGATGTTCTACGCGAGTGTGGCTTCCTAACGCATCTATATTATGTCAGTTACAATCTGGCAATTTACTTCGGACGACATCGCTCGATGTAATTTCATCAAAAGCGGTTCGATACAACATTCAACGCAAAATATGATTCGGAAACGCACGAAGCGCACGTCATTGATCATTCCGTATATCATCGCGATAGATATAAATACCAATGACACAATTTTCCAGAATTCACTCGGCTTGAATCAGTTGACGGGTTTATAGTAACACAATACGTTTCTCGCGGACGCGTTCGAATTAAAATTACGCGCGTTATAAACCAAGTGAAAACCGGGTCAACTCTTTGAATCGCGTTGCGATGATAAATGACGTTCCAGTATTTCGCCAGTGTGGCGCCGAGCTAAGAGAACGAAATTCTCAGACGCGCGTCAAATTCCATAAACTAACGTAATCGAGCTCCTGTACACGCCTGTACATGCTTCGGTTGCGGAGTGACAAATTAAGAGAAACATTAACGTCGTACCGACGCGACGCGGATCTTTCGAATGAACCGCGCTCGACCGTACCGATACCCCACATAATTTATCTCTTCTCCCAAGAGGAGATTATCGTTAGACAGAGACCAGAAGATCCATTGTTCCTATACGATTAACAACGACGAGCCATACCGATGACGGTTCTCGTCTACGATCTATCGATCGTGGTGCACGCCGAGACACCGAGGAAGATTAATCAGCCGTCAAACCGTCACGGATTAATTTATCAGGTGAATTAATGAATGAGAGTTATGTGCCAGGTTCTATCACTCGGAGAAACGTTAATTGTGGTAAAATATGTGCTTGCACGAGAAATAGAAAGAGATTTAAGCACGCAGCACTTTGTAAAAGTTTTTGGGACAAAGTAGAAACGTTCTTACGAATGAATGTAAAGATACTTGTAGAGATGTTGGTCTTTGATCAATCTCGTCTTCGTTTTAATAAATAGAAAGGTTTTTAATGGTTTAAGAGAAGCTTCGGAATAAGACTTAAGTAATTAAAGTTTTAAGATTTTTGTATAAGCTGTGTAGAGGGATCGATGCCTGACCAAATACGTATTTACACTACTTTGGTTGACAAATATCATATCGTACTAACTTCTCGGATCATCTTCAGAAAATTTCAAACGATGAGCTAACAGTATGAAATCGAAACACGTAACGTAAGAGAATTTTCATTAAAAACATAATTCTCTTTTTTGTTCTCTCATCGTTTCAGTGATCTTGTCAAATGATTTTTCAATAAACTTATTTCATATCGTCAGTCATTTTGCTTCCAATATTTCAAACAACCTACTTTTTGTTCCTAACTGTTTTATATATTCGTTCTAAATAATTCTACATATAATGTATGATTCAGCGAAGCTAACAAAAATTCTAGAATCGGGAAAACTGATAAAAAGTTAGTACTATAAAGAAAATATCTAAAAATTTATCAACCGCATCGATCGGCAACCTAAATTTAACTATTTATAACATGAAAAATAAACCTCGTCCAACTTAAATCTTCTTCATCATCTTGATGTCTAGAATAGGAAAAATAAAAGTTTAATCCTAACGTTCTTTCCAAAATCATAAAATCAATAAGAACGTATTTACCGTATTCTTCTTCTGTGACTTAATTCCACCGGATACAAACATACTGCGTGACACCGTATAAGAATATTTCCTAAAAGGTACGATTAGTCCCCGTTATGAAACTTACTAACGTAGGTAGGCTGACTTTTGCATGATACTGTATAGAGAAAGTGTGGATAAAGGAGAAGCTTGAACACGCCGAGTAACAATGCGACCAGCAATAAAACGGATGGAATGAAACACGGGCATTCACGGACCAGCCTTGGAAATCCAAGACTCTTCGAAACGAGGGTTTCGCGCGTCCGAACAAACCTGCGTCGCGTGATAAACGCGTCTTGAATGGAATTCAGGCTGCCTCGTTTCTGTGCAACGTCGTTCCAAAGTATACGTTGATTACGTTAATGGAAGTCGCGTGCCAACTACGAATTGAACCTTCGCTGAACGATTAAAAAATGTCAGTGCATTTTGCGTGACTGACTGCAACATGAACCTCGTTCCCGTTTCCACTTTCTGTCTTACAGTTTCGTATCGGTATTCGATGTAATTATACTGTTTTTCCAGTATCGTTCTCGTGCACAGATTGTCGAATAACGATCGAAAGAAACGTATGTGTTTCGTACATCTTTACTAATCTCTTTAGTGATCACTTTATGAGTATTGTTCTAGCGTAATGATTATCAAATAACGATCAAAGAAATTCTATTTCTTTTTTACATCTCCACTAGTTCCTTTAGCGGTTCCTTTACGAGTATTGTCCTTGTGCGAAGATTATAAAATAACCATCAATGCAATACTATTGGATTGGCAACTAAGTGATTGCGCATTTTGTCATTAGGTGGTATTGACAAAAGCCGCAATCGCTTAGTTGCCAAGCCAATATATGTTCGCTACAGTTTTACCACGTAGTTTCTTTGTTATTTATTTTGTAAATGGATACTCGTGGATATCAAATGATTCCCCCTTTGCCAGAACCTATACTTAATTATATGTGTGCTTCGAGTATCACAACATCCCCGTACAATTTCTCTACTGACAAACGACCAACAAAGAACACGTAGATCGGCAAAGGCACGCAACGCTTAGCTAAGGGATAATTATAAACGACTCTTCGTGCAGAGAGCAGTTTCCATCCGACTATCGCGAGGATACTGAAGGGAAGGAGAAGAACGAACGAAGAAGAAAAAAGAGATCCGTGGTACGCGTGTGCGGAAATCCAAGAATATTCGAAAACCGAGTTTCCGCTCGTTACGTAGCCGGAAAAGCTTGGTCGCGTTAAAAGTGCAGTAAAAGGAATCCAAGCTCGCTCGACGAGCGTACCAACGTCTCTGCCGCATTAATTGTAATGATATTAATTACGATAATGGAGATCCCCAACCAGCCTCTCCGCCACTTACCCTCATACCCCTTTGCCTCGTCCCTTCTCCCCTCCCCTTCGATCCATCCTGTTACCCTTCCTCGTGCCATCCCTTGCCCGCGTTTTCTTCTCATCCGTTCACGCGAAGTCAATTAAGTGGATATCTCAAACGAAAAATTCTAATAAGCCCGCAAAACGACTCGACTACGGGCGAGCGCGCCGAGAGAATCGCAGAGAAAGAAAGATCATTATTTTTCGTTCCCTTTTAGAACGGTCGCGTTAATTCCCCAGCCCGTTAGTTTCATGCTGAATTTAATGGGGTTTAATGGTCTTCGGCGTTATTAGGTTGTCATAGGCGGAACTTGAATGCAATTCTCTTCTCTCTTATTGCAATTTATTTTCGCTTTATTCGTTTGTTTTTTTTTCTTTTCCTTTCTTTTCCTTGTTTTTTTTTGTAAATAGCAGGATTGCAATACGTTCTTCTTTGCGTTTTATGGGGTTTAATTTATTGATCTAGTGGCGGAATTTTATAGAACAGGGTCGTTAGGTCTGGAAATAAGAGGTTTTGATTGTTGTTTAGGAGGACACGTTCGTCTGTATTAAATTGCTTTATTCTACGTGGTTAGACTATTGTGAAAATAGATGATTTGTGAGCGTACTTCTATTCTTCCGATTTATTTCTTTCCATCTTTTCTTTTCGTATGTAGCGAGTATATAGTGCTTCGTTTTTCTTAATTCTTTTCTATGTATGTATCTTCATTTATTCAATATCGCATCTCAAAGAAATAGAATGAAAATACGAATTATGGATGAATTTAGAAGCAAAAGGTTTCGATCCTTGTTAAGCTCTTCGTGATATGGAAACTTCTTCCGTTAATCTGAACGCCGAATTTTTAAGAAATAATAGAACGATTTTCTTTCTCTTAAAATCAACAACTTTTTTCGATGAATTGAATATTTTGTGACAATTTAAAGACTCTGATAAAACCAAAAATTTTGATGCATTTAATATTATACAATAATTTAATAAAGTCTCTATTGAGAAACCAATGATTTTATGAATGAAATACCATTTGGTGATCTTTGACATTACTAAAACATTCTAATTAAGTTCGCAATTATACGCAGAATTTTCAACAATTGTATTTCCTTTTCTGTGACTCAACGCCGAATTTTCAGAGAACGGTAGAATCAAGGATGAACATCGGAGTAGAGGATTTTGGTTTCTGTTAAAGAGACCTCGTTAAGCCCTGGCAGTTAGTTTTACGCTAGATTTAATAGCGTTATTAAACCGGCATATTGGGAATGCTCGAATGCGATTTGCGTAAAGATTTATTCCTCGCTTCCGAGAAATCGGGGAAACCGTATACAAGGACAAAGGAATCATCGTTCTTCCCTTGACATTAAAATACTGCCATTAACTTCGAGCCAAATTGAATAATCTGTTCCCTTTTTGATTCTCTTTCATATGAAATAATTCATCTAACCTAATATCCCTTTCATCGTTTTTGTCTCTCAAATTTCATGAATGATACTTATTTTGTTACTATTGAAACGAAATGAAAGACTAAACAGACGAGATTAAAAGAAAAGTAAAAGAAAAAATGTAATCTTAACGAATTACTATGAACATATTCAAAACAACGTCAAAATTCCAGCAGAATTCCAGAATCTGAAAATAAGTATTTCAAATAAAGCGTTGAATCGACAAACCATGAAATTACACAGCCATTAACTCTCGATGATGTTAATAAGGAGAACCTAATAAAATTGATAAAATAAAATTCGTGTATTGAAACATCCAAAAAAATTCTCAAGTTTTACCACAATTCCAGAGAGAAAAGGACTAATACAACTTTTTGAGTTCTTCAATAATATTGACAAAAGCCTAATCGAATCCATTCAAAAAGGTTTACCGATTTAAACGTTTGCTACGTTCCAAAATAATTCTTAAATTTCAGCAAAATCTCAAAAAACGAGAAAGTTCAAAATAGCAATATTTGCTGCCTTCAACGACAAAACAAAATAGAAAGCTGATCATAAATTCGCAAAGCCGCAACACCGTCGAATATTCGATCGCGGGACAAGGTTCGACGTCCCCGATAAAATCGTTCCCACTACACAAAAGGTACTTCCGGCATCGATCTTCCACTCGTGACGTTGTGTTCGTCATCGATATCATCGTGATCTTTCCTATCAATCTCGTCCTGCCAGCCAACGTTTCGATACGAGTGCCACTCGAGTTCCAGCGGCAACTGAATTCCCATAGGGAAAGAAAGGGTGAAGATAGAAAAGAAGACTTTCCGGAGAAGAAAACGATGGAAGGGAGACTTCCGAGAATTCCTACTTTCCCTTCGACGGGACGAAAGAAATGAAAAGAAGAGGGGAATCAGCGAACGAAGGGTGAGTGGCTGAAAGTATATCCGAAAAGGCAAGTGGAAGGCTTTTGTCTGGACGAGAGCACGAAAAACTTTTGTTCCATCGTACCTTGTCGCTGGCATCCTGGTTCAAGCCAGTGTCAATCGACATCTGTCGTCGTAGACGAGCCATGCGATTCCCCTATCGCGCGAGAACAATCGCGCTACGATTCCGATTCTTATTAAGAATCCGCCTTGTACCATTCTGCCGCTAATAAAAATTGCTGGCGGGTGGTCCAAGATATAGACACCATATCGTTCCATTAAGGAAACTTCAATGGAAGATTTGTCGAGCTGAAAGCATTAGAAAAAAGAATTTTGTAATATGAAGAGCGCGTATTCCAGTGATAACGAGAACGAGAGGATGGTTTTAAAAGAATTGGAATTTCAGGAAAATAAATTCGTATGATTTTTATAATTATTTTTCTTAGACCTTCCACGAGCAAAGGTCTCTTGGACTGTGTAGAACAAATAATATTTTCGTTAATTAATTGTAATGGAAATACAATTTTTCTGATCCTCTTGTAAGCCATATAGAGCACGCTAAATAACCTAATACCAAAATTAGGTTTTTGACGAAGACAAATGCATTTATTACTTCGTTAATTAATAAGATCTTAAAATACAATATCGTTGTAAATATATCGAATTCTGGGTGTGATTTTTTAAAATGATCGATATCTTTTCATCGCGCCTCTTAATCGCGAATAATTAAGTATTTGCAATGAAAATAACGAGGAATACTTGTTAATGCAGAACGAATGATTAATGAAAGTGGAAAAATAATGTTCGATCAGCATCGAATAAATTGTCCCGGATATATATGAAATTAAAATCACCGTAAAGAAGTAAATATTCATGATCATCACGGTTCAGTTATTCGACGTTAAATGGTTATTTAACGTCGGTAGGGGAAAACTTCTGGCGATTTTCCTTCTCATCATGAAATTAATTTCCGAGTAACGAATTTTGAGTTTAAAGGTCTCTTAATTGACAGAAATTATGCGGGTTTCCAATAAATCAAGAGGGTGTACTTTGGAGAAATCTCACCGGGGCGAATTAAAACGTTCAACTCCCTAACTATTTCGATGCCGCCATACGGCTCCAGTGAATATTTATACATAGTATGAATTGCTGTTTCAATGAATAACTTGTAAATAGAAGTAGCAGTCGTAACTGCGATTTACCCGGGGGAATTTTAATTAATGAATTTCGAACACTCGATTCCGAATGAGCATCTGCAAACCGGAGGAAATGTAACGATGAGATTCACAGTAAATATTTTTCGAAATTTTCGACATATACAAATTAAGCAATTTTTGTACGCGCGTTTCTGTTACGATCTTGTATCACCTTGTTATGAATTAATTTTAAACGGGATCAAAACTTTTCTATGTAAAAAGGTTCTTCTCGCTATTAGAAACCAGATACGAAATCTTCTCTTGGTATATTTTTTCGGTAACCTAAATTTCTAAACACTGTCTCATATTTTGTAAACTATGAATTATCGATAAAAAGAGATGATAAAAGTATTTGAAATTCACTCGATTAAATTTCTCGTTTAAAATTCGTCAGGTAGTAAACACCGCCATTGTTATATCTAAAAAGAAGAAATATTTTTTTCCAAATATTCTCTGTGCATTTTCTGGTTTTTATAAATTCTCTATATTTCCTGACCAATTTACCACTGACAGAAGAAAAGAATATTAATACGTGAATTTCGTTCAAAACTCCTCTGTTAAAAGCCATCATCGCGGTTAAATTCAAGAACAAAAAATTGTACCATACAACCCATAGAACAGCGAACCACAGATCTCCTATACAACGTTGTTGATTCCTATGAATTTTTCATGACTTTTCAACTAACAATTACTAAGGATAGAAAAAACGTAACAGCAACGTATAAACTAATAAATCACTATCTTTCCAAATTACGAACCATATTTTTTAAACGTACCAAGCTTCGTTTATGGATCACTGTGCGTCCCGCTCGAATCCAGAAGCAAAACGTGGCAAAGACAATAAGCGTCTCGCGTAAACAACAAGAGCTGCTCTTTATTGGACGATGAATATTTCAGATGGTGTTGCAAACGCAACGCGTGCAACGACTCGCCGATTAAATAAATTTCACATTATTTCTCCCGTTGAAGTATCGTTGTAGTAATGGCGCGTCAATTGAATTAACACTGAAAGTATGAATTATACCGATTAACGCGTCTCCTGGTCTTAACAACCATCCGCCCCTTCTCTCTCCCCCTCGACACTCGACTATTGTGATTTATAACAATGTTGTTTAATATATCGACTACATGGCAGAGGAAATAATTATTCCTGCTGAAGTTATAAATAACCGACATGAAATTGTGCCGTTTCCTTCGCAACATAACTTATCGATGTATTAATGCTCATACCAACCGTTAAAAGCGAAGAATGACGAGGGTGCGCCAGGATAAAGCAGCAAGAGGATTAACCGACTACGAGGGTTAATTGGCTCGTTCGTCTTTATTACCATAATACCAATGGTGTTATTAACCCGGGGATTCAACGTTTCGAATGGTTTCTCGCGTGCAACAGTCGCCTCAATTGTTACACATTCGTCATAAGTGGACATCAGTTTTGTAGCATTTTCAGCGATGTTGTATTTTTTGGATGATTTAGATGCTTTGCTGCTCGCTTTTTCTTTTTCGTTTTATTGGGTTAATTAATAGTAGGATAGTAGATTTAATCGAAGAAATATGAAATTCGTTTTATCTATTGAACGCGATAGTAAGTGCTATACTTTGGATATTTTATATATTTTTATATATTAAGCGTATTTTTGCAGCTTTGAACTTCCTATAAATACACAGATATCAGGAATTGGAATTAAACGCATTGTATAAGTTAATACAGTTTTCAGATCATTTTTTATTAGATAATGTTATCTCATAACCACTGGAAAAGCCTAACTACGCAAGGATATATATAGAACCTAACTAAAATAGGCTGAGGATTGTTGCAATGAATTTTGCATCTTATGTGAAGTCGATCGACTAGTTATTTATAATTGTAGGTTTTTAGTATATTCATATTTAATGACTGATTTCATGTGGTGTATGATCCTTATTCCTTTCTGAATGTTGAAGAGTTTTACTTCCATAAAACAGAATGTTAGGTCAAAATAAAACGATCAAAGAGACAATTGTTTTTAGAACAGAAGAAATATTTGCATCAGATTGGACATTAAGTTGGATATTCCAAATGAAAGAAGGAAATTTATTTCCAGCTACAGAGAACCATTTTTAACGTGTCGTATCTTTTGTTCGGTTCTACAAGTTTCACATGTATCAAACATTTTCGTGCGTTATCTAAAATAAGAAAAATATTGAAATTGAAGATAATTAGTGGGACACCTTTTATTTATTGAAGTCTATTAAAATTTAATCGTAACTCGCTTACGCATAATTAGTTGCTTGCTATCCTCAACTGTGATAACCAATAACAAATATAAAAACAACTTACGATTTAATTAATGCTGTTACTTTTAGATATTCGATCTTTACGTTCTTCTCTATTAACACATTGAATTAATGCAGGAACACCGAGAGTAAATTAAATTCAGCACACAAACAGCATAGCCGAGATAAACAGATGCAAAGTTCACGAAATTGTAGTGCTCATTTCAACGAAAAATACCTACGTAAATGATTAATTGAATTTCGTTTAATTTTTATATAAATGTGTTCATTTCACCTTTACATTCTTTCATATACCAACACTTGGAATTAATGTGAAATACAGAAAATTAAACACGTCATGCAAACGCAGCCGATTCCAGTGAATAAATACAAGATAGACAAAAATATCAGACTCATTTACACCAAAACGACTGATTAATCATATCTCATCCAATTCAAATCTCTTTACAGCCAATCTATATATTATCCGTACATTATCTTTATATTAATATTTCGGATTGATATAATGATATCCACGAATATAATATCGATTCATTATATTATATAGTATTTATGGTATAATATTTATCCTACACTATATTAATAAACCTCAATGTTCAGTGGGACTGTATTCAGTGGGGCTTTCAGCACTTGTTACATGCTTCAAATCGCTATTCACGCTGTAATAGCATTTTATTAAATTCTAACACATTTCCAGATTAGTTTCTAGTTTCACCGATATACCTAATCATAACAGTCGCGTTGCATTACGGTGCTCATGAAATTTGAAAGCGTTTTAGTAGCACGTACGATATATTTTCTGTAAATGTAAAATACTACCGTGAATCAGTATATTAACTTGACAAGGAACGAGAATGGCTATTTAAACTGCATACTAATTTTTCACTATACGAATCGCTCAGAAACCATGCTAATCAATTCCATAAATTAAAATACATTATAAAAATGACATTTACAAATATTACTCTTCCAATTAAATTTTCCTTGGTATTACGATTATTTATGCCTTCTCCTTGCAATAAATGAATTTATGAAAATAAAATTCCATTATAGAGATGTTGAATACTAATTACGTATACATCAGGATAATGTGAGATTAATAACTTTATAAAAAGTTGAAAAGCTCACGCATTTTGCCATTTCTATACACATTTTCAGACTGATTCCAAACATTGCCGATATAACAATAGCAATCGTGTCCTCGTTACAACGCCAATGAAATTTTAATACGTTTCATAAGACACATATAATACAAACGTAAAAGTTCTGCTATTGTGGGTGTCGAAATACTTTCGCGAGCTGATGCGTATACAAAGTTACACATCAAGTTTGAAAAGGATTTTCATGGACCTGCCGGAAGAAGCAACACGGTCCACCGGCGAAAATACGCGTGTCACGTTCACATAATGATTTCGAGCGGAGTGGCGTGTCGGCCGTCGGTCAATATTCAGCTGGGTTTTCCCGTAGAATGAAATTTATCGTGCAACGCACGCCATTATCGGTTATTACGTCACGAAAGACACGTGCCACTGATGTAGCCCGGGTCGCGCCGAATGCATGCATTAAATCCGGTTTTGAAATATTAAATACGATATCGAGCCGAACGCAAATAACAATGCTATTATCAGCACCGAAGTAATAATTAATTTCCGCGCGGGACAATAGCCAGTCCCCGTCGTTTTTTATTTCCTGTAAAACGGGTTCCTTTCGACCGAGTTCCATTAACGCTTTCAAACGTTCTAGCATTTCGTAAACTTCATCAATTTATTCATCTTTCTATGGATTATGTGTTTACTTCACGAATACACCGTCGTTGTTATAAGTTTCATTTGAAATGCAGTTGCAAAAGAATGGTAAATATCAGGCAGGCTTATGTTTTTTAATTGATCCATTAAGGATCATGAAATAACGCGTATACGGTGCGTAAATATAACGTTCTGATGAATTGTAAATGGAGTAATTTATACAGTTGCACGCAGCAGTATTGATACATTCGTCGATATCTTTCATCAACGTACCGCGTTGGTTATACGAAATATTTTGAAATTTCATTGCACCTGTAATGGACACTCAACTATCGCGATTACATTGGAAAAATTCTAAACGATTCTGAAAACATATACAAAAGCTACAACTAGTTAGAAGTTTAGTTAGAAGTTACGAGTATACTTATTTGCAAGTTACAAGTATTAGGTTGTGCGAAAGGTTTCTTTCGTTTCATAAGGTGATACTAGATGAACAACAATTTCTGTTTTATATTATTCTATTGAATTAGGTATGATCCATTTCGTTCTATTTCTATTATTATGTTCGTGCGTAATTCAATAAACTAATATAAAACAAAAAACATTGTGCGTCTATTATTTCCTTATAAAACGAAAGAAACTTTTCGGACAAGCTAATATTTAGTACAAGGATATTATTCAACCCATTTATCACAAATTACGACAGTCCTCCTATAACACGATTTTTTTGTAACACGGTTTCGATTTAACACAGGACGAATTAACCGTGTTATACATAGAAACGTTCACTGTATACATTTTGCAGAAATCACAGAGGCACTTGAACAAGTAATCATCCGTAATAAGAGACGCGAGGTTTTCACGGCCTGAATTGTCACACTTAACGCTTTTGTACACAACACTGTTTGAGTTGGTCCTTGAAGAAGCTAATTGCAGTGCTGGTGAAACGTCGGAAAGAAATTCCTCCCGAATACGACTTTAACCACTGTTGTATACAACAGCGTTAATAATAAATTTCGATATTCAGTAGGACCATCTTTAACACTTATTGCTTAAAATAACTGTTTATACTGTAGACCAATTTTGTATTAAATATAAATTTACAATAAACATCTTGCAACTTCCATTGATAATAGATATATGGATTTTCAGAGTAGATTCAATACAATCTTGACACTCATATTTCATTATATTATTAATGTAATATCAAAATATGTTGTTTAACATGCAGGATGTGCGTGTACAAATTTTCTATGGTAAATGTATATTTTTACTTTACTGAGTGATACACTAATTGAAGTGGTAATTTCATATAAGAGACAGTAGCACATTTTGCTGGAAGTTGAATTAAAAGTTTCACAGTCTCTATCGTTTTAGTACACACAGATTGCAGATATTTCGTTGAGAGACGGTTTAATGTTAAACAAAAGAGGCACGTTAAGTCTCTAAAACTTATAAAACAGGGTATTTCTTAGTATTTTTCTTATATAAAAATTGCTTTTTCATAAAATGCGTTAAACGTGCTTTAAATCTTTATTCGAGGCTTCCATCTAAACATTACTTTAACATATTTATTTATATGTTTATTCGTATAGTTATATATGTTATATTTATCTAATTTTTACTTTTTTTCGTATCAAAGACAGCTAACAAGTAAAATTCCTAGGAAAGTGTCATGAATAATCTGAATATTCAAAGAGAAGCTGTTATGAAACCAAATATCGCAGTAAAGCGGCTTGTTACAGTTTTCACTAAGATATTGACAATGAGATAATATGTGCGAGAATAGTTGCGCGAAATATGCAAATTGCGTAGTGATGGAGAGGAAAAGGTTTCGATAGCATATCGGGTAGGATATTGAAAAGCAGAAAAGCGGTTTTCGGAAAATAGAAAAAATTTACGTGACGGATTTCGTGAATGGAAATAAAAAAAGATATGGATGAAAGTTCTTCTGAAAAGAGGTTTTGAAGGTGATGGTTTAACAGGTTCAAAAGGATTGCGTGAGAATTTTGAAACGGATATTATCCCGCTTTAAAAACTGAATCAATAATCTGGAAAGCAACTTGCAGATAATTTTGAAAAACTATGTTACTACGTAATCAGAGCTCGATCTCCGTTACAATATCTCATATATATAAATTGACGATTAATCGAACTTTGATAATTAATTGGATAGATATCGCGTTCAATCAGCGACAGTTGTATCATTGAAAAAGGAACGAAATTAATTACTTTGTTCGCAAACGGTCCTTTATTTGCAATGTAGAATAATGTTAAACAGACTGCGTGATTCATTGTTAAAAAAGAACATATTTGTACTTCATAATTTTGCTTATCTGAAGTAACAGACACCGGGATCCATTTCGTTCAACCGAGAATCCCGTGTAATTAATGAGAATATGTATTTCATGGGCAGCAAAATTTGCATCGTAAACGTACGTGCAATCATAACGATTGATTTTTTTCATTGTGGTTGCGTGCCCAATGTGTGCACAAAGTAGAGACTCTAAGGGGGAATTATTAAAATTAATGTCACTTCTTTCTTCGACAGCAATAACATGAAGGCAATGCTTCAATGTACTATTCTTCGTATAAATTTTGTTTATTTATTCGAAGTTTTAATATGAGAAAAAAAAAACCATCGTCTTCATACGTTAAACGATACTTCTATACTGTTGAAGATTCCTATGATCATACCATAATTCCCACGAAAATAGTTCATCCCTATGTTCACCTATAACTATAACCATTGATCCGAACAACCATCCAGAAACTTTTCTCGACCTATGTTTAACGATAACTCTAAATTATTTGGACATTTGCACAAGCACCTTGTATTTTCACCGACATTGTCGAATCACATAAAAACGTACGTATATAGCCTTTGCTTTTTAACAGTATCTTCGAATCACCCGAAGAACAATAAACCTTCCATCTAATGGAATAAAAATGATCATAAAACAACGGTATAAATTTACCATAAAACAGTGATCGGACGAAAAAAAACGAGCTACTTCCTCGTGAGACAACCTAACTAAGCAATATGAAAGCACTGAACACGTCATAGAAATTTACGTGGATCGATTTTACGGGCTCGAGTTCCGCCATATTCACGTACAAATTCTATAGAAAGCCGTACGTGAGAGTCTTAAAGTTATTTCGGAAAGCATCAAGATAAGAATATACGAAAAGATTACTTCTGTGAACGAAGGCGAAATACAGAGAGAGGTAATGGTAGGTTTCATGGAACACTCGTTTGATTATTCAATCCACGGGATAATTATACAAAAATAAGAGCATGTTTACACGAGTGCATAAATAACGGGGTAAACGGGTTGATTTCTCGTTATCGTCGGGCAAAACGAGACAACGATCGACGGGTTCAACGATCGAAAAACTCGGTTCAAAGCGAACAGAACGAGGAAGAGAGGGAAAAAAGGAAACAGGATGTATGAAAAGTAAATTGGTCTGGGATGGATCGACTGGACGCCTTGTTTGAACTGGCCAGGCAAAATTAGCGAGTTGCTGGGCTACTGTGCAACCAGGTAAACGATGTAAAGTGGAAAAAAGAATACATACACGCGAAGAAAACCGGGGGCTCGGAGAAGATTAAAACGTTGCGAAAGCGTTCCTGATGTCTTGAATTATTTAGAGCTTCAAACGGAAAAACTCGCGTTGTTTTTTCACTAGCTCGGATTCGACGTTTTCATTAAACATTTCGCATAAATGTATACGTCAACTACTCACAAAGTAGATCTAATAAAAACGCCATTACTATTTAGACAGGGCGTATATGTATAATATACTACATTTACGCATTTCTTTCTTGACACATAACATAATAGTAAAACCGCACTTAGTAATTCTAAAACGTACTAAACTACTTTGCAATGAAATTTTATAACATTTCAGTTGAATAAATACAATCTTTTGATAGGCTAGATAGACGTTTATGAGTAATTGTAAGCGTATCAAATTTTATACTTTCCCTGTAACATCCACAGCACAAGAACTCAATCGAAACCACCCCTAAATCCAAGCTACATCGTGCAGAACAAAGCATCCATAAATCTTCTACAGAGCGCCGCGTGTCACCCTTGCCAAAATTCACGAGCACGCGCCGAAAATACACTACCGTTCATAAATATCTGGATAACAGTGCGTAAATGTTAATGAAACATACAAATTACAGAGAAGCCAATGTGGCCTAAGAACAGTACTTATCTTCTTATAAAATCAACGAGTAATAAGTTTCAGCTATTCAATCATTGAACGATCTAGCGATCATTGTTCATCACCTCGCATAATTCTTATCAGCAATTAAAATATATCTCGTCACGAGTAAGCGAGTCATAGTTCTTAACTATAGTTCTATCTCTCCACTAGCTTCTACACCGAGAAAAAACCTAATTTAAAATTTACCAAAGTTAATATTATTGCGCGGACTTAGCCTTCTGAATAAAATTTTCATCGCATTATCACGAATTTCAATTCTTTACACCAACGAGACATACGTTCATCATCGGTTAATTACACATTCGTGAAAAATAGACTTAGTTAAGAACCAGGACGACTAATTCTCTCAGTATTATTCAACATTTATTATTGTACCTATTTATCCGCCCAAGTTCTCCAAAGCCGATGAAAACACGCGAACAGTCCTATCCTTCGAAAAAAAAAAAAAAGAATTAATCGTCGGTTGTACGCAGCATCGTCACCGAGCATCATCGAAAGGGCGATTCGTTATCCTGGTAACAGGTGCTCGGGACCGGCGGCGTAACAAAAACACGAGGGGTGGTTCGGCGCGCGAGAAAGGAAGCCCATTAGCGTTCGCGCGAAAGCGAAGTGGTCGCTCATTCATGAACTCGCCAGACATACCGTTGTACCCACTATCGTACTACTACTATTACTACTACTACTACTACTACTATTACTGCTACTACTACTACCGGTGTTACTACCACTACGATACGGCCACGTCACCACCACTTTTACGCCACTCCAACGGCAACGTTGGTGTTGGTTACGTGTGTTCCACCGCAAACCGGCACCACCACCGCGATACTGCACATCCCGTGGCCACCCGCGTTCCTCGCGTTCTTACCCGAAGGAGTTTCGAATGCTACTGCGTTCGCCCAGCCCTCCCGTCACCCGAACCACCCAATCCTTAACCACCTCAATCTGATCACCGGCTACCTTGACACTGAAATTGAATTTTGGTAGCGCAAGTATCGACTTGCGTGAATTAGAAGAAGATCGTCTCGGTGAGGAGTGAAGAAAGGAGGATTTGAAATTTCGTGAACGAAGAGCGAAGAGAAAATGAAGAAGATCGGGGATCTTTCGAATATTCGAGTAGCGAACGAAAAATGGAAGGAAATTGAGAATTCTTTAAGCGAAGAGTAAAAAAAAGATAGAAGAGGTTGGTAATTTTTCGGATGGGTTTATGAGAGAAGAAAATCAAGAAGATGTGGAATTTTTTAGCGAAGAGCGAAGAAAAAATGGAGAAGATTGCAAATTTAATTGAATAAAGAGGATAATTCGTGATAAATAAGAATACTATTTTGGGTTTTGTAATTTAAAAAATTTGCTCAATAGCAAAATCTATCTGTATACGAAATTATCGAGAAGGATCCTTATAGAAGTCCCATAATTATTCAACGTGTATCATAATGAGTAGCCTTGGTATTAATCGATCGTGACAAATTATGCTATTTAAAAGCAAGCAATACATCATCTTTGTTTTCCCCTTTGTAACTTTCCTAATAATTTCTATGAGAAAATATCCTCTTTAAAATCAAAGTCGAAATCAATATTCATCGCGAAATTATCTAGCCTATTTTTTTTTTTAATTTAGGAATTCATAACATTTATTTTTCTATTCTTTTCAGTTTTTGTTTTAAGTTTGTTCATCCATAAACCCCTCAAACATTTTCTCTTCAAGCCCTGTTGTTTCGAGATCTTTTATCTTTGAATGTTTTATATGTTTCCTATCGTTTGGAGCTATGAAACGTTTCAAGATTTTTTATCCCTTTTCTCTTATTGGAAACTATTTTTTTCTGGATCGTTGTCCGTTTAAGAGGCCTTTTTCCACCTTAAAATATTGGAGTTATCCTCTACAAATTATTATTTACGAATAAACAATATCTTGTTAATATCTTCATAGGTTCCTTAGCATATAGCCGAAAAAAATGTGTAGCCTTAGTTAAGAAGATAATTATCACGATATTAAATTTTTTATGCTAAAAAGAACAGCCGTAGGATCTTAAGAATATTTACTATAAAAGAAAACAAGGAATCTTTTTCAGACTCTAATTAACTAGACTCGAAAAACTAAGAAAAAAAACTGTAGACTACGAAGTAGAATTTAAACAAATTCTATCGCTGGAAACTTCGAATGATTTCCCCTTGATGGAAGATTAAGAGACGAGTACATTTCCATTTTATGGAATATTTTACTGGATCCTGTTCATACAGGATACGACGGATCAATAATTCAGAAATTCCAGCTTAGCGAGGTCCCAGCATAGGGAGAATGGTTTTTGGAATTTCTCGTAAAAAAAGATAAAAAAGAAATACGTATACCGGGACCATTTTTATTTCGAGCTATAAGAAGTTTATTCGCCGCGTAGCATCCCATAAAATGCTCGTAAACCGTCACGTACAGGCGTAAAAGGTATTTCAAATTTTTTTACTTCCCAAGTATCGTATACGACTGATTGCAGTATTTAAACTTCCATGGAAGTTACGTAAAAATTGTTTCCCTGCCTAGAATGTATGTTGCTACCACTGAGTTTCGAAACCGGAATAAAAGCTGCAATATTTATATTGCATCGATACTTGCACGATATATGCATAGTAGCTACAAAAGTATTTAAAGTATACCACTGCATTTATTACAGCCTTGTACGTAAAAACGTTAATTAGTAGACTGATCAAACACAAGTATAACGTATTACATGTCATACAGTAGACTCATTTGGTAGTCTCGTATGACTAAAAAAAATTTGATACTATAAAAATAAAATACATGTAGCGACACATAAGCTAGAGGACAATTCAAATCATGTTGTTGTTTTGTCTCGGAGTAGCAATGTCGTTAGGATACGCATAATGTATAATAATAATAAATAAACTCCGGGCAAAACAATGTCGCCGCTACGTATTAGGTCATCCCATAAGTTCGTGCCGACTTTTGTGTATACATTTCATGTGTCGATTTATAAACATACGGCGATAATGGATCAATGCACTTGAAAAATGGAAAGAAGTTGTACAACGAGAGGGGGATTACATTTTTTCGTGAAACTGAAAGGTATGTAAACAATCTTAACATATATAACCGCTCAAAAAACGGAACGAACTTATGGGATGACCTAATACAACAGTCAAACGAAGACGAATTTCGATTTTCCGGCTCTCCCTCGACCAGTATAAATAAACGGACGCAATCGTAAGGAATTCAGTATCTATCAGTTATCAACGAGTTATTAGAGCGATCTTATTAGAGATTTACACTGTCTTTAGCGAATCTGTTAGTACGAGCGATTATTGTCTGTGTTAATTTATTTATCATTTTAAATATACTTGACGGTTTTCAACAGTGAATTGTCTCGTTATTCGAACAAACCAATCATCCTCTACAGTGACCAACAAACCTCTACATACAGAACCTGGGATAATAAAGGTTACGTGTTTCTTATGCACATAATAATAATACTTCCTCCACAGCCATGGTAACTATCGTCTCGATAGTAGACTACAACCCCCATAGGATTAAAGTACAAAGTCTTTTACTCTTTCTCGATCGATATAAATCAATATCTGAGGAAAACTTCATTCAAATCAACTTGATGTATATTACATTATGAAGCTGAATATTTTCATACAATAGAAACTCGATTTGACTTTCAACCACTCGTTCGTAGCGACAATTATCGGAGAATTCATGAAAATGTTAAATATCTTCTCGCAGAGAGCTCGTTCACGGTCGAGTTTCAAATTGAAAAGAAGTCGATTCTCGAATGGAGGCGTGATTTCATCGTATTTTTTTTTTTCTTCTTTTTTTCTACCACCCCTCGTATCCTCCCTTTTCCACGAGAGCCTCAAACGATTACCACGTACTGCGAATTTTCACGCGAGAGACAGCCTCTTGAAAACAGTTCAGTTGACCTATTTCCTTCGTTCCAAATGACAGATTGGAATCAAACTTTTCTCCGGGAAATTCTCGCCAAAAATAGTGCACGCTGACGTTACCGGATGAAGATCGATGATATGAAACTGCCGCTGAAGATTTTCCTACTAAACTCGTGCTATCCTCATGACACTGATTGACTCGTATTTATCATAAAAAGAACAACCGACGAGTAATATTTTACTTCTCTAAATTGATTGTTTACAATCGCATTACAACAATATATCAGCATATTATATATTTTATTTCTCAAGTTATCTTTTATAGAAAAGAAGTGAACTCTAAAGTATCATCTGGCTTGATAATAAAATATGTTGCAGTATAAGATGAAATAATCGATAATAATTTTTTAATTACATGCAATGGCTTGTAAAAACTTCTCCTGGATATATCGTGTGAATAGAAAACATTTTAAAATTTCCCACAGTCCAAATAAAATAATATTTTCATATGATGTGATATTGAAATATTCTTCCTAGTCACCGTGTATCACACAACGAGGATTTCACGACAAAATTTCGAGATTCTGTAACACTTAATATCGTTAAGGTAACGGCGGAACGACGTCTGGATTCTCGATATCGACGCCTTGACCCTGAACAGCCACTGAACTTCATAACTTTGCAGCAACTTCCCGAAAAGTTTTCTCGTAAGAATAAAAAGTGACAGGGATGTGCATAAACAGGATGAACTTGTACTTTCCGCGTTGAAAGTGTATTCGATGGTTTCGTGTAGAAGTTTTAACTTTAAATGGACCAAGTGCGGAATGAGTTTCTTAGCGTTCTTATTTCAGATTTATGAAAACTACTCGCTGAAACGAACGATATTCACTTTTCGTTTAATACAATCGTTTTTACTTTCCGCCCGCCCGCTAGTTAATTCTGATATTCTACTTAATTTTAATTAAAAACAAAATTAAAAAACGGACGAAATTAATCAGTCATCAAAATATGAGAAAGATGTCTTGTAAATGAAAAAATATCTACAAACAGAATAACGAGTCGATAATATAATTTCGACAGTCCAGAAACGGGATAATAAATCAGAAAACAGCTGACAAATGAATAAATAAATAAAGTAAGAGAATCAGGCGAAATTTAAGAACAACGCACGAAATGCACGTGGTAAATTCGCGCCGATTAAACAACCCTTATATCGCTATGTATTCTATAACAATCCTAACAATATTATAATAACAATAATGTTATCCCGCAATCGTAATAATAACAATGTACGCGTTGATCTTTCTCAAAAATCAACGACCCAACTTTTACATTGAAAATTCTCAACTAACACGAATGAATCGACCAACGATCCAACAATTAAACGTTCACATACGGACTTGAAGCAAATACACCCACGTTCCAACCAATTATTCACTGTTCCCAGCCGGAACGTGCATCTTGACTCACTCTGCACTCGACGAATCAGTTTCGTCATCAGGCAAGCCGGAACACATATCAGGAACGAATGTAGTAGGCATCGGTGAAATTCGCAGTTCGAAGGCTGCTTTAACGAGCAGCTCGTTAAACGCGAGGCAAGCTCGCACGTAAGCCCACGACCACGTGTCCTCCGAACAGATTCTACGCGTTCCACCATCCATTACCTTCTTTACCCATATCAACTCACCAATCACTCTCACGACTGCGAAAAAGGCAAAAATCCAGAAATCCCAACCAGAGCTAAACCATCTGGATAATATCATTTAGAAACTGACCAAACTTTTCCCTGCGACTGTTCGAGGGATAGGAAAGCTTTCTCCAAAATACGACAGTGTATCCAAAATGTGAATGCCACCATTCACTCTCACAAGTCCAAAGAACAGAAATCATTTCGCCTACACCTAACACTTAGCTCATACGCGTGTACTGGAAAACGATCAAACGATTTGTCAAACTTTTGCCAAATTGTATAACAACGTGTCCAAAATTAAAGTGCGACGATGGTGATGAGAATGACCGATGAACGTGTTAAAAGACCGAGCCGTTTTCAACAGAATTAAAAAGGTGTGAAGCAAAAGATTTCTCACCCCCCGCAGCAGCCAGGCCTCGCAGCTTCCGCTGGAGCTCCGACCGTAAACACACGTCGGTGGTTGATCGCGTACTGAAGTTTCCACCGCGGATCCGACATCCGACTAGGATCCCACACCGGCGAACACCGGCAACCCCCGCCTCCCCTTGCCCCACCGTGCGTCCTCTGCGCCCCACCAGACACCCCGCTCGACGCTCGGCGTCGACGAACAACCACCCTTTTTAACCCTCCCGCCTAGCCGCCACTCGAAACCGTCACCCGACGTCACCGTACGCCTCCACCTACGGTACCATCCCCCTATCCATCCTGTCGGCCTGACACCTAGTCGCCCGACAGAAGCCGCCGGACGAGATGAAGTAGTTTCTTCTTATCTCGAGAGGATACGCGGGGGTAGGGTGCTCTGATCGTACCGGGTTGTGGCGGTGTGCGCCGGATGAGAAAGAATTGGATGGGTCGCGGCGTGCTGGCTTTTATTTTTAAAGATAAAGGTTGGCTCTCTTCGGATTTTTGGAGGAAGATTCGAAGATTCGAAGAGAAACTAAGGTAGATACACGAGGGTTTAATGGCACGCAGGGGAGTGCGAGGCTCGGATTGTACAATAGTATTGCTTGGGTCTTGTTTGCAAGATTGCTTATGGTTGAAGTTTTTGAGGATCTTTTTGTATATTTGGAGGATCTAACAGGTTTGAAGGAAAGCATATGGGGCGAAGTGTACGGGGTGTGATGATTGAAACGTACACGTGGCGTGTAGTAGCTTGCAAACAATTAGGTGATCGTAGTTAGAAATTATGTTGAAATATGTCGGGTGAGAAAGAATTGTAGGGGCTGTAGCTGCAGTTGCAGTGCTGGATTTTAAAGATAAGGGTTGGCTGTCTTCAAATTCTTGGAGGAAAATTGGGAAATTCGAAGAAAAAAACGCAGGATATGCAAGGGTTTAATGATATGTAGATGAATACGAAGATTGGTTGATTATGGTTGGAATTTTTGAGAATTTTTTTATATTTGGAGGATCTAACAGGTTTGAAGGAAAACATATGGGGCGAAGTGTACGGGGTGTGATGATTGAAACGTACACGTGGCGTGTAGTAGCTTGCAAACAATTAGGTGATCGTAGTTAGAAATTATGTTGAAATATGTCGGGTGAGAAAGAATTGTAGGGACTGTAGCTGCAGTTGCAGTGCTGGATTTTAAAGATAAGGGTTGGCTGTCTTCAAATTCTTGGAGGAAAATTGGGAAATTCGAAGAAAAAAACGCAGGATATGCAAGGATTTAATGATATGTAGATGAATACGAAGATTGGTTGATTATGGTTGAAATTTTTGAAATTCTTGGAGGAAAATTGGGAAATTCGAAGAAAAAAACGTAGGATATGCAAGGGTTTAATGATACGTAGGTGAATACGAAGATTGTTTTCGATCAAAAGGTTGGTTATGGTTGAAGTTTTCGAGGATTTGGAGGATCTAGCAGATTTGCAGAAAGGTGAAGTATATCGGGTGTAATGATTGAATCGCAAGTGTTATGTAGTAGCTATCGAATCAATTGTATGATCGTACTAGTTACGCTACAATATGTTGGATGAGAAAAATTCAATGTTTGTTGCCAAAGCGTTGGTTATGGTTGAAGTTTATTCGGATTTGTTGAGATATTTGGAAGATTTGAAAGATTTGAAGAAAGGCAAAATACTTTCGGTATGATGATTCAATCATCGGTTATATCATGGTACGGATTGTGTGAGGGAAAATTGGATGTATTACGCTACGCTGAGCTTTGTCTTTCAAGATAAGTTAGTTCTCCAAAGACTTTTGTGGAAAATTTGACAAATTCGAAGACAGACGGGGTATATGGGAGTCGAATAACAAGCGAGTGCGAGGCGATCGCACGATTGTATAAGTTGTGATGGAATATACTGAATGAGAGAAAGTTGAATGAGTTGTAGGATTTTGTTTTTAGAGATAAGAGTTCTTTTCAAACTTTGGGGGGGGGGGGGGAATTTGGAAAATCCAAAGAAAGGCGGGGTTGAACGATAAATGTGCGTAAGTGCAAGGGTTGCATTATACGATTCTATAAATTGTAAAAAAATTCTATACTTGTAAGAAGAACATTAGATCGATTGCATTATTACTTCTACTTTTAAAGATAGTTTTTAAGACAAATTTTTCGAGAAATTTGGAAGATTCGAAGAAAAATGGGCTATATAGTGGTTGGAAGATAGGTGGAATGTGAGATGTGTAATATACCGTGTGTGTATAAACAAAGCTTCTACATAAACTTCCATGTTATTCTCTTGCATCTTCGAACGAGATATATAGAATATCAGCAAACAAAATACGCTAAAAACCTCGAAATTCATAGATCGTAACTGTTGATCTATGTCTTCAAATAATTCCAACTATCCAGAATTAAAAAAGGAATCATATGAAATATTTAAATACTCTAAAACAGTTTATCATTTTAGAGAGATTATTGAAGCATTACGTTTCAAAATCAAATAAAAGTTACAACTTTTGGGAAGATTCCTATATATTGTTACAATTTTTCTAATATTATTAAAGTCTATCGAGATTTACGGTTTCATGATAAATGGAACTACGTATCCTATCTTAAAAATTATGCTTTATAATTATGTTAAATAGTAATACTATGTGATACTATAATACTATAAAATCTTATCTTCTGAAAGTCTGTTTTCAATACTAACGTGTACGGTCGTCTCGATTCTAGAAGAAGAAACGAGAGAAATGAAATAAAAGAATATATAACAGTAACTTGAAATTGAAAAACAGTAACTTGAGAAATATATGTTGTAATAATATATCTTGGAGGTACTGTAATTTTTACAATTTGATTCTAGCGATACGCATTTATAAAAAGACTGGAAACCTTCCATTCATATTATTATTATATTATTATTATATATCGAAAGAAAGATCTATCACAGAGAGATTAAATCAATCCCAAGAAGAACAATTTTTTTGCTGTTACGCTTAAAAGATTCCTATTCTCTCAGAATCGAGATATTCGCAATTCAATCACAAGTCCAAGATAGATATCTAAAGATGAAAAGTATTGTTAGGGGTGAGATAGCTTCCGGAGATGATCCGCAGATCGTTGAACCTTGGATTAAAAATTTTTGAAAAGCGATTTTTCAATGGAGAAGGGAATCGGATCTCCCCGGGAAAGTCGACGGTTTTCACCGGTTGCAGATTTGCCAGAGTCCCAGGTTGGTGAGAACTTTTTACTCCAGTAAAAGGCTTCCTGTTTCTGCAACTTGTTAAGAACTCGCCCTTTCGCTTTTCCACCGGCACTCGAATAAAACGACCCGTTTATGTGAACCTTGCTCTCTCAATGTATACGCAATGTCTCCTTTGTGATTTATGTGTACACGATCGAAAATGTCCTGTATAATGTGTGAAAAGAGTTCAAATTTACCATAATTATGGTCCACTTATCTTACTACGAGGAAATGTTGCAATAAGCTGGTTTCTCTGTAGAAGAATAATGTTTCTTTGGAAAGACTGAAATTGCGATCGAAGTAAAAAATATTGAAATATTTATTAGATTATATCTATAAGTTTATTTATGGTCCTTGAGAAAAGTGTAGGAAATCATTTTTTATGTAATATCTATTTAATCAAGGATATATATATTATTTTGTCCTGGTATCCTTCGCGAATGAATTAAGCAACTCAATTACCCTATCATTTTAAATCTTAAACTTGGTAAGTTGTCATTTTATAAGAATATCAATTTCAATATATATATATTGAATATATGTATTTTTATATTCTTTGAATTATTTATTGATTACTCGTAAAACAGTTGTTCAGATATTGCAATAATTAATACTCCAGTCGAAGTTAATGGTTTAAAGTTGAGTGCACCTAATTTAGTTTCTAATCTTCAAGGAAAAAACCAAGACAAATGCTAATTGTGATAAAATGTTATGCTATACCATGTTTAACCATTGTCGTAAACATTCAGTAGCTTTACAAAACATACACCCTTGATAATAAAAATTATTTACAACTAATAATAATATTATTCTATTATCATGATCAAATAGTTCAAGTTCTATTTTCGTAAAAGTAAATCTGTGCGCTTCTGTGTCTTTAACTTTGTCGTTGTTCCATAAATACATTATTATAATGTGAGCGAAAATTCACCCTTTTTTGTCACTGGTGCAATATTAAAGAATTGTACCAGCTAAGGATTAAATACTTTACATCTTCAACAATACTTGAAAAATTAATAACACTATATAATATTTTCGATGGTCGAAATCAGTTATTAGAAATACAGGTTCACATAGTGTAACTAATTATCTCGCATTCTGACGCCGTGGAGGATTTTAACACAACCACCTAAGAGGCTGCCGTGCGGAGGAGGGTTAACCATCGCGGTTGGCCGCGAGATCACCACCAACCTCCTAGCTTCCGAAGCTCTCGCCGCGAGTTTAACCGGTTGTCGGTACTTACTGAATCTGGAGCGATTAATAGCCCGATGTACATGCGCAAGCATAAATGAAACATAATCCCTGGCCAGAGGACGCTCATGAATAGACAATAAAGTGTGAATTATACTCGTAATTTGAAAACGGTCGATCGGATTAAACTGGACGATTTTTATAAAATTACGCTAAAAGATATACTCCCTCGATTACACGATATTAATTGATGAATATCATGCGACGAGGGAACCACTATTTTCTTCCTTCTTTTGTCAAGAAATATTTGATTAATTTATTTTAATATTCTATGTGAATATTTTATTATATGATATATTATTAAAGCAATTTTATCTGGAATTTGAATATCTAATGATAATGTAAAAATAGACTTGATTTGGTTGTGAAATGGTAAAAATGATAAAAATGTTGAAAATGTATTTTATAGACTTACGTATGACGTAGATCACTACAAGAGAAGGTAGCATAAAGTCGTTTCGCTGTACTGTAGTAGTTATATATATATATATGTGTGTGTGTATATATATCTAGTGTATATATATACACTAGAACCCGAACGTAAGCTCTGAAAACGTTAAAAGATGAAATTGTTTATAAATAAATCCTATTCGCAAGTTTGAGTATTGTTGACAATGTCGACATTGTTCGATAATATCAAGATTTTTACCTGTTTGTACAGAAATATGCAATGCATATTTTCCGTTTGAAAATTTTCCCACGCGAGATCATTATATCGTCGAACTACAGATCACGAATGAACAAGTTTAGGGATGAATATAGAAACTATATTCGCGTATAATATGACGCGTACTGACTCTAATACTATGAAAAGATAAAGTAACAAATAATTAAGAACACACATTTTAAATTTAATTAAGTAGCACAAGATAATCAAACACTCTGTTCGAACTTTCAAACACTTCTATTTTTGCAAGCACAATGCAAGTCAATTCAATGTCAAGCCGGAAGTCCATTTTTATTAAAATTTAATAAGTAGTGGAATTCAAACAATTATTTCTAGTAAATACTGCTTTGTTTTGTTTATATGTGGTCAAATATATTAATATAATTTTGTATACGACAACATAATGTCAAAAAAATTTATAAATATAATGTAATTTGCAAAATATAAAATCCCGCCAATATTAATTGTATACGTGTAATGGATTAGAGTAGTACATTTGCAAAAATTTAAAATTAATAGCACATTTTATTTCTCATTTCAATTTCTCTAAACCCAAAGTCTTTTATAATTCAATAATACAATACTGTGTTCTTTGCACGTCATATCCATTTAAAAAAGAGAAAATGGGACAAAAAATAAAGATTCATATTTTGATTATTGATCTATATGTATGTATATTTTATTAGTAACATACTTATTTATGTAGCGACATTTATAAAAATGTTAAATAGCATATAAATATGTTATCACTACATATTTACAAAGTATTTAATATAAATGATTTGATATCCACCATCGTTTTCTTCATACCTTCATATGATACATAAAATATTATGATTTTATTCCAAATTATAAGGGCTATAAAGAATAAATAATCTCACGTCACAAGAAATAGTTCCTAAAATAATTCACTGAATACATGGACCCTCCATTTCAGAAATGCTTCTGGCAGTATTGCATTTCAACTGTTTAATGTACATACATCGAGTAAACTGATACAAATAGTCCTTTTACTCAGTTGCTCGGAATGACATATTTTGTGCTTGTTCCTTATTCGATTATTAGTGCTTTTAAGGCTATCACGTGACATTTTTATAAAAAATTCCTTGTATTTAAGATATGAAATGTTCTTAATTCCTAGCTAGACTAGTTTTGTGCGGTCAATAACGTTGCGGATGTTAAACCAACGCTTCTCTTTTCGTTTCGTCCTATTTTAAAATACGATGATAAAATGATTCCTATACAATTCCTTTTTCAAATGATTCATATCTGATTTCCACTGAATACTTTTCCCTAAAATCTTGCTAGGTGCAATATTTAATCAACATTGACATATTGCCCTGTGACTGTGGCTGTTTGATGGTATCTTCTTCTCCCAGCAAAGTCTTCATTTTCCTCATTTAATTGAGCCGAACAAGTTTCTACACCAGGATGCACAGGTGTAACCACAATTTGTTCATAATCATAAACTTTTCTTCTGAAATTTGTGAACAATACCTCTTTTATTATTATAGTTTTGCCAAAAAAATATTACAATAGTGTTAAAAATTACCCCATTATTCTCAATAGCGACGTTTTCAGCCATTTAAGCAATTTAAATTCAGATGAAACACCTGGTTTAACTGCAGGATTAGCATGACCAATGTAACTCCAAACAAGGAAAACCACAACAATATTGGCAATAGCATAACCCCAATGAACAAGAAACATGATGAATAATTTTATAAGACACTGTAAAAGAAATTCACGTTATAATTATACTTAAATCATAAGTTTGATAATGTATAAAGTAATAAAGTAAAGTAATAAAGTAAAGTAATAAAGTAAAGTAATAAAAGATTTACCCCTAATAATGAAAACCATCTATTACACAAAGGACTATACCAATTTCCCAGTTTATTATGGATATGAATTTTTCGTTCTGAATTATCTGTACTGCTAGCATTTTCATCGATACTTGGAGAAGAATCTATATACATATTATTTTCAGAAAGGCTAGGATTTCTCTGAAAATGATAAATACAATATTTTCTATTTTGTTCTTCGTACAATAATTAATGAAACATTTACCTGTACTTACGATAAGATTTTTATGTCGTATCCGTTCAGGAAATAAGTTATCGAGATCATTATCGATATCAGTTATTGAATTATTTCTACTTGTAGAGTCATAATCGTGATCAAACGTCGGAGACTGTGTTCGAAATCTTTGTTCACGAGACAGTTGAATATCGAATGTTTGTGCAAGGGCGAAATATGCATAATCCAAGCACGCATATGTCAAGAGAAAAGGCATAGTAACAATTGGCGCAAGTGTATTAATTTGACCAGTAATAATGAAAGTTAATGTGACAATGGCAACAACTAGCATTGCATACACGGGTACCTTGTTTGGTCCTTTCTAAAATGTAATAATTATTTTATGGTTATAACCACACGTGATAATAGAAGAAATGTATAATTGTAAAATCATGCTCACCCCTCTTTGCAAACAACTGATTCCTGGTATTACATTTTGACTAGCGATAGATTGAAGAACTCGAGGTGTACCATACATTGCACCTAAACAACTGCTAAATGATGACACATAAAGACCTGCCAGTAGCAATACTGAAATCGCTGATACTGTCGATGCAATCATAAAGTTCGTAAGTAGTGCCTTTCGAGTACAAGTTGCCGCGAGAAATAATGAAAAACATAAATACAAAAAGGTTCTGAAATTAAATACAGAATTGTGATTAAGTTCTTGCAATGGGTATGACACACTTAATTTTGAATTATGATTTTTACCCAGTCCCTACAGCTGCCAATGTTCCATTAGGAATATCGGTAGATGGATGTTTTAAATCTCCACTCATATTAATACCAGCTAAAACGCCAGTTACTGTGGGAAAGAATACACCAAAAACTGTAAACCAATTATATCCATCTTGATAGTTGGTAAAAGTATTATTTTTTAAATTTCCTGATAACCATCCTTCAAAACCCGCCTCTATAACATATACATACAACATTATTGTATATGTTACACTTTGTATTGTATATGTATTGTTATACTTGTCAGAAGTAACAATAAAAATATCATGAACTATAGACTAATGCTCTTACCAACATTCACATGAGTAAAACTTCCAACCATAAAGTCTACACCAGCAAGCAATAGAATTAATAATAGAATAAACTGGAGTTTTATGACCCACTTGACACCAGCAATATTAATAACAGATAACAAGATAACAGCAGTACAAGCAAAACCACGTTCTGCCCATGTAGATTCTAAACCCACAAGACCAGCCATAGACTCTCCAAACCCTAGAACATTTAGAGCACAGCCCACCGCCTACAAAAGGTTTTAAAGTAATGTTCTAAATATTATAGTTATACAAATTGTCCCACCTGTCCAAAACAATATAGTAATCCAATAGATCCACCAAATCTTGATCCTAACACATGTGATAGTAAAAAGTAAACTCCACCACTCTCTACGCGACATCTTTCACATATTCCCACAGCAGACAATACAGTCACTAACGCGATACATACTAAAATAATGATGAAATATTAAAATTCTTCAACTGTTTAAATCTAATCATTACTGATATATATAAATACAATTATTATTACCTGTACACAAAATTATTAAAACAGCATTAAGAACACCAGCTTGGCCTACTATCCACCCAGATCTCAAAAAGACAATAACTCCAAAAATATTAATTAGACAAGATGTAAAAACCCCATCCCAAGTTCCAAATAATACAGGTTGAGAAATGAAAAAGTTTGATTTCCACCAAGGATCAGCACTCTGAAAGGCAGGAAGTTTAAGAATATAATGATAAATACTCTTATCTTAACCACTTACATATTCTTGAGCAAACAATTCATTTGCTCCGGTTTGATACATTTCAGGACCAAGTTCTTCATATTCTCTATTATGTCTTTGTGCTTCATTATTTCTTTGAGACTCTGCATTATTATGCAATCCATATCTAGACCAATCGATATCGCTGTTTGCAGTATCTCCATTTGGCAATTGATTTCTTTCGTTTGACTCCATATCTTTTATATAAATAAAATATTTATTTTATATAACAATTACTTATGTTTAACAGTTGAATCAGTCTTCTTGCCTTCAATCAATTCCGATTTTCTGAAGATTTTAGATAATAAACTGATAAGCACATAAAAAGTTTTTCCCTAAGAATCATGTCTACGTTATTTGTTAAAATACATTTTATTTAATGCCTTGAAAGGACAATTTTTAACAACCGATTTAACTTGAATAATATAAACATTGAATTATTTTATTGTCATAACGAAAACGTCAAATGTACTTAGTGTTTACTGACGATTTTTATTAAAATAGGTTAGAGCTTGATTTAGGAGCTTTAAACAAAACGATAATTATCATAGGCCTTTACAATAACGTAGTAATTTAATACATTCATCTTTTCAAATTTATCAACCTCTTATATTAGTTTTGTCCCTTCAAATATATCACCAATATATACTGGTGACGTGTTGTTCCACGATAAAACGACCATTTTTATCTTTCTAACGGTATCAACTATAAATATATACCATAGTGAATTAGTTCATCTCTATAACGTACTATGACGCTGACGCTACTAGATCGAATTATTCATATTTAAATAAATATGTATATCACTCTTTTTAGAATACAGAATCATTTATTTAACAATAAGGTAACAAATATAAAATTCCATATAAATAATAGTTAATCATACAAGTAAAATAATCTTGTTCTGTTAATGGGTTTAATAAAACATTTTGGACATTATTGCATAGTCTGACTTTAAAATATACATTTATTCGTATCCATTACAGGTTACAAACGAGGTCATACCCACATAAATGTATTAATCTAGAAATACATTCGTTCACAACAACCATTCGCTTCATAAAGGTAGAAAATCCAAATACTTCCCGGATTTATTTGAGGTCATTATCCGTTCGTAACATAATGATTACGCACAATCTACAAATACCGCTAAACACTCTCTTCAATTCACACACTCGGAAACATTCTCATAACACAAAACATACAATTGTTCAGTTTCCTCGAAATTTAAATTTATCGGAATAATAACAATAATCAATAGTTCTATCTCACGAATTATTATAAATTGCATATTTACAATAGTATTCATGCTCCTCTTCTCCATTTTTCACCATTACTGAACTTAGTCATTTCTCGACCGCTTACTCCACACGTGCCGATTCCAACTCGACCATTTACATTTTCTGGCGTTGCAAATATACTCTTTTTAATCACACCTTTCTTAGAAGACTGCGTTAAAAAACATAGTATATTAATAATTAATAATTAAGAAATTTGGTAACGATTTGAAAAATGAAAAGTACTTTATTTGTAAATGCTAGCCATTTGTTTTTCTCCATTTCGCGCTCTTCTTCAAGTTCCTTAAATCGCTGAAGTTTCCTCTGTTTCTTTTTTTTTAGATATTCTCTTTGTTTGTTAGGATCTGAACCTGCTACTGCAGCAGCTTGCATTTTTCTGAAAATTAATAAACTTATCATTCGTGAAACCACTAGTGATAAATCTACCATGATGTTTCCATATAACATTTTTGGCTAAAAATAGAAAATATGAATAATGAATTCTGTAATGAATTTTAGCAATATTGATTATTGTAAAATGAATTATATGTAAACAGAATAAGTGGTTACTACTACTTCATGAAATATAAAATCTAATAAATCGTTCCATCTCTATGAGAATAATGATAAAATAGAAATAATTTTAATTCACCTAGAAACTTCTTAATGCAAATTAATGTAAATACAGCTAAAAATTTACTTACAATTACTATATTACATATTATCTTAAACTTCACTGTCATAAAATTCTTTATTACTTTGTCCTAAAAATATTATTATACTCGAATTCAAACTAATATACCATTCAAAATCATGTGTAATAGTATTTGTGTATGTGTGTGTATGTGTATGTAAGAAAAATAAAAAAATATTCCAACAAAAATCTGTTATTTCTTGTTACCTTTTCCTGGATTCCGGCGATGTACACGAACAGTGCGACACCAAAAGACAAATGAACAATAACGGAATTTCAGATCGAAGCAGACCAAACAGTGGAGTGAATATTGTAGCCAATTGGGGATAAAGGAATAAGGAGAAAAATGTACTATTAGTAATCATAATTTCTTGTAAAACTTATCCCACAATGTTCTTAAAAAAAGCTGATATGTGCTCAAAATTGTAAAGGGGAGATCATGTTAATAATGAATAAATAAAGCTAATAAATAATTGCTAACTCACTTAGACTTTTGATCTGCCCAATCTGATGCTGGCCTTTTAGCTACAGATTTTAATTGACTAAGCATTGTGACATCTGTGTTTTTATATTCGTTAAATGTTATGTTGACAACACCATCTTCACTTATTGCATCTATGGTTGCCTCATAATATCTAAAAAAAGTAAATGAAATAATAAAAGATATTGTATATACATTTTCAGATTGGTTTCAAATTTTACCAACATAATCACGATTGTTGTATCTTATTACTACTATAGATTTGTATGCACTTATAAGAAATTTGGAGCAAAAATGCACAGAATGCATATGATACATACAAATATATGAAATACCTAAAGTGTGGTATTTCTTATGATTAAACTACAAATTTTTATATTATTTTATATATTTCAGAATATATTTAAAAGGTAGAACCTTTGTGTAAAATTGTTTTACCTATTAAATATTATAAGAAGCACTATATTTTGGATATTTTATATATTTTTGCACTTTATATGCATTCTGTACAATTCTGTACTTCCAAATTTTCTATAATTGCAGACAAGTCTACAGTATAGTTATGACATTTAATAGGTAAAACAAATTTCTATTTATGTTCCATTCTTTAAATTACATTCATAAAGCCACTGTAGATAACTGCTAATTTATCAAAAAGATATATGCAATTACTTACTTGCCATCCTCGCTCCAGGGTGCCATACATTGATCACCAACCTTCCACTTATTGGCCAAAACTGCAAGTAAAATAGGATCTTTAGCATCCATGCCATTGGCTTGCCTTTTTTCCTGCTGTTGTGATTTAATTAAATCATGTGTCAGCTCTATTACTTCCTCGAGATCAATTTTCAATTTCAGGAGTTCTTCATTGGTAGGATCCGTAGTAAGCGCCGCTTCCACCTAAAACGGTAAAATACAAAATTCATTAAACGTCTAGTGTCGTAAACAAGAAAGGAATCGCCAAAAATGGACTCGCCAACCCATCGTTCTTGTTAGGTTAAACGAAAAACAAAAGCCGTACCTGTTGAAGCTGTAACTTATAATTTTGTAAGTCATCCATGGCGAGATCAACAATATCTTAACAAAGATGAAAATAACGTCCAACAGCTGTTTTTTCCCTTTCTAATGCTCCTGTCAGAAAATCAAGCAAACGCGAACACTACAAACCACCCTACCCTCTATGTATGTATACGATCGTTTTAAATGCAAAACAATTCGTAAGATGGCACTGTCAGTGTTAGCGCTTATAAAAATATAGATATCATTAACATTTTTATAATAAAATGTGAAATAAAATATATTCTTTCTTTCGTGAAGTATAAATGAGGAAGTAACATTTCGTACAATTGAAAAATTAAGTACACATTAAATTTCTAATTGTATGAATGACTAATTAACTATATATGCAATATATATACATACATATATGTAATTATTCCATATATGTATTGTGTATCACTTGTGTTGCATTAGTACAACAATTGAATACACGCTGTAATTAATACTATTTGACAGCTGACAGAAAACGTCAATTATGGCCTATCCGGTAATTATCTTCCTGCAATTCAGATAGAGATACTTTATCAATAAATTAAAATACCTTTTATCATTTTAAAATGTAGAATAATGTATTCTGCACGTTTATTATAACTATTTATAAAGCATTACAATATTTATGATAATACTTATGTTATGTTTTGCTTATTCATCACTTGTTTATATTTTATTGTTTCAAAGTGAATGTTATACATTTTTAGAATTCAATGTTTGGAGCAACAAATCCTGAAACACAAGTAAATCCAGAAGTACAGCAGTGGTTTGCTGCTGTTGATAGAGATAACAGTGGAAGAATCACGGCTATAGAATTACAATCTGCTTTAGCAAATGGACAAGGGGGTACATTTTCAGATACTGCTTGCCGACTTATGATAGGTATATTCTTATAATTTAATACTCTAGTCTATCAATAAATTTCAGAATATCTAAAACATTTTTTCTCCATTTATAGGAATGTTTGATAAAGAAAAGAATGGTACAATAGATTTGTATGAGTTTCATGCTCTTTATAATTATATTAATGCATGGTTAAGTGTTTTTCGTAGTTTTGATCATGATAATTCTGGAAGTATACAAGAAAGTGAATTAAGTGCAGCATTAACACGGATGGGATATAGATTAAGTCCAGAGTTTATATCATTTCTTATAAAGAAAAGTGATCCTAAGGGTCATTCTAGTATCACAGTTGATCAATTTATTGTGTTATGTGTACAAATTCAAAAATTTACAGGTAAATATATACATATAACAAATAAAAATATGTTAAAATCTAAAAATAATAAAAATATTGAAAAGTATAAATTGTATGAATAAACTTCATTTTTAACTACTTTTTACAGATGCTTTCCGAGTAAGGGATACTGAGCAAGCAGGGGTAATCAATATTGGATTTGAAGATTTTCTAGGTGTTGCACTTGATTGTACTATATAACAGTTCTTCTTTTTAACAATAGTTGAATTACATTTAATACAATTGATTCCAAAATTAATATTGTAAGTTATGATCTCTTTAATAACAGACACAGCTACAATTTTTCTAGCTTACAATTATTTTACAATAATTGCATACAAATATAATAAAACAGTATATTTTAACATGCTTGGATGTTTAATGTGGATTCAATAAAATAGGAAGAAAAATAATTAAAAATTTTGGAAATTAATTGTAAGATTATAATTATTTTATGAATTTGCGTTTTATTTAACTTTCATTTCATGTATGTAAATAAATTAACAAAAATTATGTTTAATAAGTGGCATTACTATAATATTAATGTAATATGTATATTTTATTGATTAGAACAAAAAATTGTTAATTTATTTTGTATTATATTACTCATATTTGCTTATATTTAGTACAACTTTTTTTGATAGTAAGTTTTGGTTTGCAAAAATTATATATATATAGTTGCCATTGTTTTATTGGTTTAAGTTTAAACTGGTTTAAGCAATGGCAGCTAAAATGTATTATTGCGTGTTTATACGTTTCTTGTGAAAAGCCTACTTATATTTTTGAATGTATATGAAATAATGCATCGAATTATGTGATAATTCATATATGTAGATATGAAAAAATTAATATTTTATTTCAAATAATCGTGGCTCCAATATATTTTTCGAAAAATGTTTCTCTAACCTAACATCAAAAGGATGAATACATTAAGTATCTTTTAAAAGGCTATATGCAACAATAATAAATATGAATTTGTTTCAATGCCCACATGTATAACTACGTATATTACAAAACGTTATAATAATGTAAATTAAAATTGAAAATAATTATAACATTGTTTATGGAAATAATAGTATACAATTAAAGACTATATAATTAGGTAAGAAGATAATTATAAAATTTATTAAAATATATTTTATTAAAGAAACATACTTAAACCTCAAATGACAGTAAAACACAAAATTATTAATGGTACATTATTTTAAGTAAATAAAGAATCTTGTCGAATGTACATCACATGACAATTATATAATCTTTGTAACACAAATAATGAAGATCCTATTTATAATATAATATTATTGTTCATATTAAAAAATTTAAGATAATACTGTTTATATTCACATTTAATTTAGAATATAAGTAATGATAATTATCTAATTTAATCAGATGTTTCAATGAGGCTTTGTACGATGGATCGAACCTCAAGAATTATGATACAACATCACATTCTAAACAGGCACAGGAAAGAATTCAAGAATTCAATAGATTAAAACGAGCTAGACAACTTCTTGATGCTATTTCTCTTACAAATGAATTACTTGCAGATGGTTCAAATGTAGAAATATTGAGTCTTGCTAATACAATAATAACAAGATTTAAAGTCTTGGGTGTATCTAACATATCATTAGGTAAAGAATATATTCATATAAACATCATGATCTTCTGTTATATATATATATATATATTTTTTTTTTTTTTTTTAATAAATACAAATTTTTACAGAAAATTCCAGTCAAAATACAAGGACGTCTATATTCAAACCTCTTCATACTGGTATTTATCACTGTTGTACTTTCTGTTCAAGTGGGGGTAAGAAAGAAGCCACTTGTGGCTGTGGAGGAATTATACCTGGTAATATATAAATTCTCTAAATAATTGTATTATACACCATTATTTATTACAGTATAGAATATATCATGTAATTAAAGGTGGATATAAAGGTTGTGGCCATGGTCATATTGGACATCCTGGGGTATATCATTGGTCTTGCTGTGGATCAATATTACGTTATGGATGTTGCCTCTCTTTTCAAAAAAGTATACATCAACTGCTGTTTTAATGGTAGTGGTTTGAAATAAATTTTATTTTTTCACGAATATGTTTTATTTCTTTTACAAATATAAACATTTATTATATACAGATAATAGGATAAAATTATATAATGGAATGTTTTATTTTTTTTAATTATTTGTATAGTAACAATTATTTTTTATCACAGTTTTTTGTATCCTATAGCAATGCATAAGTTTTTACCTCAAATGACAGTCACAAGATATTCTTAATTGAATCTTAAGATCTATAGTAATAATCATCACATGACAATTCAGATGCATGTATGTAAGTAATATATGTGTGTATATTTACTTACATATGTTTCTCTTATAATATACCTTCTGTCTTAGCATATCCCTAATTCTTTTTTTATGTGTGTATATATATTTCTTATAATTGTAATATTATCTGACAAATAATTGATTTAAAAAATTGTCAGTTTAACATACCTATAATCAACTGAAATGCAAGTATCCTTTATTTCCTCAAAAGAGCTATTTAAAAATGCATCCCGATCGTACTGCGTTAGGAGCATGTTTAAAACCATTTTTGCTCTTTGCAACATTTTCGTTAAATATAAAATAACTCGTTTTGCAACTCCAACAGCATTTTCACTTGCATGACCTCTGTGTTGACTACTCCACATACATTCTTTACAGGTTACCTAAAAAATATCTTATATACATAAAAAATACTATTTGTTAAATAGAAAAATGTTATACATATAATTAAAATAGCAAATTATGAACCTGTTGACAAGCAATACAATAAAAACGCAAAGCATGTGTAGGATGTTGCTGACAAAGTGCAGTACGTCGTACTTTTGTAGCTTCCATTAGCGGTCTTATCGAATGTTTTAATGGTTTTAATTCCATTGTGATTTGTTGTTGATGTTTCATACCACAGTCTAAGCAAAAATTGCGAAGACACGTGGAACACTGAACAACTGCCTTTAAAAATATTAAATATTAAAAGTATAACATTTTTAAATGTCTTTAAGATGTAAATTTATTTTAATTTGACATAATGCTTACAACAACTTCATCTGGGCAAATATCACAAAGTATTTTGTTTGTAAATTTAGAGCGGATAGCACTCATTACCAGACGATACTGAAGAGGATAATGCGGAGGTGGAACTGTTGAATTAGCATTTGGTAATTGAACATCACATAGAGGGCAAATTTCGTAATAATTATTTTGGCTGCTTTCCGATTGATTATTTTGAGTTTTAATACTTTTTGTAAAATTATCAAATGCTGTGAATATAAAAGAGAGCATAATAAGATTTTTGTTTTTGAGAAGGTACATTAAATATTTAACTCTATATCACTTACGTTTACTCATTAATTCTGAAATACATGTTGAACATATAGGATGCAAGCAAGGAAGTAATCTAGGTTCTTGCATGCTTTGACCACATCTAGGACATCGAAAATCTTTTTCTTCCTGCGTATTAAAGGAAGAGAAACTTTCCTTTTGTATATCTCCGTTTATTTGGTCTTTCATGCTAGAAGGTAACTCAAAAAATTGATATACAGAATTTGGTCTATTCGCATTCCATGATAAAGATGGATTGGAGCATTTATCATAGTTGAATGAAAAAAAATCATGTAACTTTTTTATAGTAAAAGATTCTTTTTTTAATTTTTTAATGAACTTGTTTTATTTGTTTCAAAATCTATAGCGTGTATATGACAATGCAAATGTCATTTCTATTTTTAGATTCTTAACAATGAATTAAATTTTTAATGTTTACTAAAATATATAAGAAAAGAATTTGCATTTTATGTCAATGTATATAAAAATTAAAAGTAGCACTTACTGTACGTTTTTAACGAAACGTAATGGCTCCACGTTAACAGTAGAATATCCATCTTCGATTTTATTTTTTCGTTCAAGGAATATACAGTCTTTATTACGAAATTCATTGTTCTTATTTTCATCGTCCATCGATGACTTTTCACTGCAGCAACTCTTTATAGATCGATATTTCGAACAGTTGATAAAATCCATAGACACCATTAAATTGTCACGCTAATTTATTTATTGATATAATTAAAATTACGTAAATTATTTAATCTAAAAAAGATTAAAGAGGACTTACTGATTTATGGAGAAACGTAACATATACAGAAATTCGTCGGTGGATGGTATGAATATCTTTTGCACTACTTCGTGCTTGCCATAGCGTAATGAGTTATAAATAACGTTAAAGCGAACGCATGCGAAACGAAAATGTGGGTGCTTTAGAATACTTTATACTAAATTTAAAATCATTTTATGATTCCTGTTACTTATATTGTTTTATAATTGTAACACGTGCTATAAGAAATAATTACAATTTCTATTTAACATCGAAAACTAATTCGCTTAAAATATATGTTAAGGGAAATTAAATACCACATTAACTATATGGATAATAAATTTTATTATTTATCCATATGCAGTGTAAAAATAAGATCGATGATATACGTATTAAAGAGCAAGTATTACATACAAGAGATATATGAATAAGAAACGATTGTTATATATAAATACTAATTCCAATACTTTCTAAGGCCGTAATCAAATCAAGTTTGATCATTGTGCTATAATACCGCACGCGTATATACGGCGGTACAACTATAATTATATAATAAAAGTTTCAAATATGTGTACACAATACCAATAAATATATGTGTTATTTCGAATAAATCAAACAAGATGCAATAAAGTGAGCGCGTGTATTTCCTTGTCTCTAATCAGTACTTAATTAAGTACATCTAGTTTCGTCAAATTCTTTTCACAAGTGGCAACTTCTGAGAAATCATATCCTTGCTAGATACATACTTAAAATTACAGCCTTGTAACTGACTAGTAATATTTACGGTTTTCTTAATTTTTTTGGCCAAACGTACACAAATGTGCGTCGTTTAACGAAATCTTACATTCTATACATTCCTGAAACAAATTCCTGAAATTATGGCTTACTTAATGCGCGATTCATTAAAACCTTAACAGGTGTGACTATTACTTCATGTTTTCACTCTAGAACCCACTTTAATAAAGCCATTTCGAGATTTACCGTTTCTTACTTGACTACTATTTTTCGCTTTACGATGTTCGAATAAGACATCATCAGAGTCCGTGTCTGATTCAGATAACACCATTTTATGTGTTGAAACTATAAAAATAAACACATAAAGAGTCATGACGTAATATTATTTCTAAATTCATATAAAAGGAAAGATGCCGTACATGTGCTGCTGTCGTCCTCCGGTTCCGGTTGTAGAAGAGAATAACGCGGTGGTTTTTTCTTAGTACCAAGTGAACGTCGTTTACCTGTACATATTCTTTGACACATACAAACAAGACCCCAAATGAGGCCAACCCAACATACGACTAGAGACAATAATGCTATTATTACATAGAGAATACTCCAACCTGAAAAAAAGTATGACTTCAAGTCAGCTTAATTCATTTTCATATTAAAATTTACTTTTCGTATTTATTTTAACATACCACAATTGGAATCGCCATTGCCAAAGTATTTCTGTATTAAATTTTGCATCCAAAATGCTTCACACATACATAATCTTGTTTCTTGATCACATACTCCATGGCCTATTTAAAAACAAATTTCATACAACAAAGTTATTTATAACGTAATGATATTTAATAAAAGATACTTACCTGAACAATTATTTTGACACACAGCAGTATCAATGTTTGCAACAGACAAGTGAAGAATGCCTGAATCTTGTCTTAATTTTTCTTTCAATCGTTTAACTACTTCTGGCCCATACATAGCAACTTTTCCTCCTTTTTTCTCTACATAGAAAATTAAGACAGCTCTGCCTGTATGTGGCTCCGCTCTTAAATTTCGGACAACAATAGATGCTTCATCCCGCAGTAACATTTGTAATTTTAATACCAAAGAATTTTTTTGCGACACTGTTAACAAATTTGCTTCGATATTCAATGTTAATTCAACTAAATGCAATAATTGTGGGTCTATAAAGAATATATATACATTATTTAAAGCTTTATTACAGTATTATTTCTTTCTTTCTGTAATATTTACCGGGTTTTACTATCACGGATACAGTGTCCTCGCTACTAAGACCTTGATCATCTATTACTTTTAATCTAAAAAGGTATCTTCCTGGCACGATATCTGTCAACTATAAATAAAATTTAAAAATACTTCGTTATGAATAAAAAGTTGTCTACTTATGATACTGTTAAATATTATTACCATTAAGATTGGCGATTTATCAGAATTCTGAACTATAGTGCCTATAGCAAGACTAGACGGATCCCTGGACCACATCCATTCACTAATTCTTAGGTCGTCAGTTGATTGAGATCCATTAATAATTAGTGCGCTAATCGGGGCTATAACAACCTGATCTCCACCTGCGTTTGCTTTCGGGGCAGCATTTTTATCTATGTAATAAAGTTAATTTTAATAGTCAAGTAATTACAAATGCTAGTTAATAGAGTGTAGGATAAAATTCTATTTACTTTGTGTAACTTTTACTTTAACGGTGTCCGAATCTTTATTTCCATTATCGTCAATTACAGTTAACTTAAACTCGTAATCACCCTTCGTTAATTTTGTAATATTCGTAACTGATTCATTCACTGCCGAAAATACAGCATTACTAGGTCCACTGTTAAATCAAATTTAATACTGCATTATAATATTACGAGATATAATCAATTAAATATATGAACTTAATGTATAAACTTAAATTTACCTCATTTGCTCCCAATGGTAAGATACAATCTTAATATCATCTTTACTTTTCCGACCATCAAGTACAGTTTTTGTTTCGGGTAACGCTATAGTTATAAGTTCGCCAGCATCAGCTATTTTAAATTATGTAAAATAAAATAATACTTAGATTTTTTCGATAGAAATATAAGAATAATTAAAATCATGTAATTACCTTTCGGCGGTTTATTGGTTGGTGGTTTCACAAACACATGAACCTCAGCTGTAGAAAATTGTTCTGAATCGTCTGTTACTTTTAGCACAAACGTATACATTCCTTCCTCCAAATTAGACAGTTGTAAATACGGCGTTCTTGTATTCTGCATATCTACTGCCTTGTTTTGATCCGAAGGACTTTTTGTCCATTCCCAACTTGCTATTCCATGATCATCTGTACTTAAGTTACCATTGAGTGTCAATGTGTTCTGAGGTAAATATATAATAATGTCTTGACCAGCATTAGCACTAGGAGGATAATCAATTATTTTCAAAACTGTTATATTAGCACTTGTAGAATTAGTGATATGATTGGAATCTTCTACTGTCAACCTAAAAAAATAAAAGATTTGAAATATTAAACAATTATTAAATTTTTTATAAATAAACAATTTATAATATCAATACTGACTTAAAAGTATAGTTGCCGGGGATAAGATTATCTAATTGTAAAGTAGGTGTATCGATTAGATTAGGATGATATCCAATAGGACCTCGTTGCAATTCCCAATGATAAGAAATAACACGATCGTCATCTTTACTCGACGAACCATCTAATACAGCTCCCGTATTCGGTAATTTTACAACCTGCGACGCGGGTGAAATTATAGCAACTGGTGCTTGATTTATTCTCTTGGCTGCAAATAATATTAAATCAATAAATTATAATAACCAAAGGAAATATAAGCATAATAAGAAAACTTACGTGGTAAAACGCTAACATTTGCATATGTTTCTCCATAAGTATTTGGACCATTTACTGTTACTTTAAAAGTATATAAACCCTCAGATAAATTACTTAATTTAACAGTCATACAGTTCTGATCAGACATTGTGCCAGTATGGCCATCTGGTTGACTTAGAAGACTCCAAGCGTAATTGTAATGTTCATTTCCTTGTTCTGCTGGCACAGTATATGCAGATAATGTTACTTCATTCTCTGGTAAGCGTACTTCTTTTGAAACTGCAGAAACCAGCAGTCGTTTTACTGGTGGCTTCATAGATGTTCCAGAATCTTTTATACTTTGTGGTTTTCCTTGAGGTGTTACACCAAGTTCTATGTCTTCCACCAAAGTGCAAATTCCTAGCACAATTAATACGAATTAAAAAATTCTCAATAAATTAAAACATATTGAATATCTTTCTAATGACCGCTTAAATGATATAATTACCTGCACTATTGTGCTTAAATCCAGTAGAACATTGACAAATTCCAATATCAGACTTATCCCCAGACTTAACACAGATTTCATGCTCTAAACAATTCGTTTGAGTGATGCAACTTATCCCATTTGACCCACCAAAAAGAATATGATCTCCTTCTGTACCATCCATGAGAAACCCTCTAGAAATCAATTAAAATAATTATTAATTAAACGAAGTTATAATAAAATATTATATATAAAATTGAAATCTTACCCAGTGTCATCATTTATTTGATCCAACAAATCACTCCACATCTCATCTTCTTCTACAGGTTTAACTAGAACCATGCTTGGAGGATTTTCATTTGCCAAATCCTTCCTATATAAAGGTATACATAATTTGGAACTTTTACATTGCACATGATAGCAGGTACCATTATGCATAAGTGCCACATTGCATGTAGTTTCGGTGCAGCATGCTGCGACACAGTGTTTCATGGTATTTAAAGGCTGGGTAGTATATATTCCACTAGATAGATTTCCACGAGGTGTGTAACTTGTAAAAGCTCTCGGATATAAACCTGGGCATAGCATTTGCCATTTTGTGTCCCTATCTGGATAATCACCAATGCAATTTCCAAATAGCAATAAATATAATCCTAAATAAAGGATCTTAAACATCTTCAACTACAAAAAAATTCTAATATAAAATATCTTATTTGAAATCTTATTGTAAAATTATTTATGTTAATTTTTACATAAAGAAAATATTTTACCTTCTTATTCGTATACTTCAAAATTATCAATGAAAGTTGGTATGATCGAAATAATTTTTCAGGTTATTCTACGATACATCTGTCACTTTAAGGATTGCTTTACTATCTAATACTGGTCGCAGACTGTCGAGAGATTGAGTAGTATTATGTTCCGCTGGTATTAATTCCAACTTGAGTATAGACATATATGGCCCAGGCTTATCATATATTAACAGCATGTTATTATCAGCACCAGCAGCTAATCAACTATAGGGGAATTTATCATATTTCCTGTTACACCGGAATAAGGAAAGGTCAAGTGAAGAAAACCGACGTTTCACCTAATAGCACGTTGTCAGTCTAAAATGTATATTATTGTTAATTAACATAATGAACTTATCATATTCATCAAAATAAACCATTACCAAAAGTACTTTGCACGTTATTATCCTTTGACAATTCACATGCTGTAACACCTGTGCTTAACAGAAATGTTTTGCAGAGGTCGACACCAGTAAAAATAATAATTGACAGACAAATTAACTCTGGAATAATTTACGAAATTATACATATATCGCGTATTCGTTATATTATTTTTTGTTACATTTATCGATGTACGTGTTTCATCGTTCATTTTATTGAAAAACGGCGCTCCATGTTATCTATATTGATTATGTAAATGAGCGGCTTGCGAGTCTTATTGTCTGGCTTATTGAATAATAATTAGATGTCAGAATAAAAATTTTTAGGAAAAGTTTCTGTAAAAAAATATCACTTCACATTAGTAATTAAACTTAATTTCAACAGAATATATTTTTTAATTTAAGGTTTATAAAATTACTATTTATATAGCGTAATATTGAAATTAATATTAAATTATTGCTCAAAGTCGACAAGATGCTATACATAGGTTGTAATACATGTAATAACGTATATATATAATAATATGTATATGTAACAGTTGTAATAAGTTCATTTATGTTTTCTTTAAAAAGTTAGTTTAAGTTGGACTAACACTTTAAAGTGTTATTATTGTCACATAAAATCTAATGATTCATTGAACTAACAAGTAATTTATTTATCTCACTTTATTGTAAATACAGATACACGTATTGCTTCTGTATTTAAAAGAATGAATTTACTATAAATTACAATAATTGCTAAAAAAATCACGCACAAAAGAAAATACCATGTATTATTAATATTTTATTCATGGAATGAGTTATTTATAAAATTTCCCGCGTTCGATGCGCAGATAATACTGCACATACCACAATGCTGCCACTGGTGAGGTATTCGCGAAGTTGTTTACAGCCCCGTGCATTCAAACACCGGAAAGAGGTATGGGTATGAGCAAGTTCATCGGGTTCGTCGTGGGTGGCCTGGAAGCGAACGGAACGTGTGTGTGGTCCGAGCGTTCGTATGCTGGATGCGACTGTCGCGAGCGTAGAAGATGCAAGACGCTTTGTCCGAACGAAACGGAGAGCCTTCTCCGTGGCACTGTATAGTCGTTCAGAAAATAATTGGCGTGTAGTTTTAAGTGATGCGTCCGAAGGTACTATTTTTATTCATGGAATACTTTTGTTGTTTATCTCTGGTGCAGTACACGTGACATTTTCTTTTTAATTGAGCCGATAGCATGCCGGGGAATCGCGCACCGATTACGAAAGCCCATAACAAATTATCACTATATAGTACATCACTGTTTTTTTTTTCTTTAATAATATTAATTTTTTTTTTCGTGATAATCTTTTTTCAGATGACGCTCCTATTGATTTATTATTTTTTAATCTTTCATCGAACGTCGTCGGAACTGGCGCACGGATTCCCTATTAATTCGAATAGTAATAATGAAACATGGAAACATGGTTTAGAGTTGAGTCCCAGGCACAGGATAAAGGATTCCACTTATCTGCTGGACAGGTACCCCATGAGAGAATTACCACCTGATTCTTTAAATTGTCATAGAGCAGCAAAATGTGTAGAAATGCAAAGGAGTACTTGTATGGGTACAAGATTGTCATATACCACTACTACATTGGATCTTATACCTGAACATGTAACCCAAGATATTGTAGAGGTATATTATATTACACATGAAGTATAATTCACATAGGTATTTTCAGATATGAATATATTTATAAATGTAATTTAAATTACAAGAGGCAAATCTTTCAAGTCTAGAGTCACTTTCTCTTTTCTTTGTTCTCTTGTTATACCAGACATCTCAGGTCAGAAAAATCCTATTTAAAATCACCTCAGGTACTTCCTGCCTTGACCATATCACTCCTATATATTACAATGCTTTTTCCTTGTTTCTATATTGTTTAAAATATTCTTTACATTACTATTTTATTTTTCATTTTGTTAAATGTATTTATTACATATTTATTTTACAGGAAAAACTACATGTATTGCAAGCATTAAGACATATGCCAAAGTGTTGGGCAGTTGTTCAACCCCTCCTGTGCTCAATATTTATGCCAAAATGTATCAATGATACGGTGGATTTACCATCACAAGAGATGTGTAAAATGGTTTCAGGACCATGTAGAATCGTGTTCAATCACACAATATGGCCAAGTTTTGTTAAATGTGAAAATACAGATCTATTTCCCAGACTATGTAAAAATGATATTAGAGAATTGAAATTTAATATTTCTGGCAAATGCCTAAAGCCATTAGTTCCAACTGATAATGCACTTGCTATTTTTGAAGGAGTTGAAGGTTGTGGAACACAGTGCAATGATCCACTTTTTACTCCAGATGAGCATAAGCAAATTCATTCTTTTATTGCCTGGGCTGCAGGCATCTGTGGTTCATTTAATTTATTCACAGTTGTAAGTAATAATTGTCACGATAAAGGAATATAAAATAGATAACATTGTATCTAATTTATGTGTTATTTCAGATAACATTTTTAATTGATTGGAGAAGTGCAAATAAATATCCAGCTTTAGTTGTATTTTATATAAACTGTTGCTTTATGATGTCCTGCATTGGATGGCTTGCTCAGTTTACAGGAAGCAGAGAAGTAATTGTGTGCAGGAAAGATGGAACCTTAAGAATGAGTGAGCCGAGGTAGCTTATAATTATTTAATGTGTATAATAAATTGTTGCATAATTACATATGTCGTATTTTGTTGAAAATCTTTATATTAAGTCAGATATAAAAACTTTGTGTACTAATATGTTTTCAGTGGAGAGAATTTGTCATGTGTCGTAGTGTTTGTTCTTGTGTATTACTCCCTTATGGCAGCTATGGTATGGTTTGTGATCCTTACATATGCTTGGCATATGAGTTTTCAAGCATTAGGCAAAATCCAAGATAGGATTGACAAGAAGGGCTCATACTTCCATTTAATTGCTTGGTGTTTACCACTTGTCCTTACTGTTACAATCATGGCATTAGGGGAAATTGATGGAAATAGTGTTACTGGTATATGTTTTGTGGGTTACACTAATCACGCAGTCAGAGCTTGGTTTTTGCTTGGCCCTGTGTTGATCGTCTTACTCGTTGGAGGTTATTTCTTATGCAGAGGTATGTTTTAAATCTACATCTTTTTTCTATTTAGCCTTCTCATTTAAATTTTCTATTGTTCTATACTTTTTATTCATATAATAAAATGTATTTCTTTGTATGCTTTCATAAAGATCATAGTCTAGTAAGTATCTTGGTGAAAATAAGTATTAAAAAATGATATTTTTACTTCAAGTTAACTAACGTTATTGTTAATATTTTTAGGATTAATTACTTTGATTCGACTAAAAATAAGCAGTCAAGAAATTATATCTGAAAGAGCAAGTTCTAAAATACGAGAGACCATCGTGCGCACGGGACTATTCTCGATTTTCACATTCGCTGCAGTTGTGGTGACTTTTTATTGCCACATTTACGAATTTCAACATTCTGAAGAATGGCGTCAGAGTTTTAGAAATTACATGATGTAAGAAAATCGAAACATAAGAAATTAGAACACGTAATAATATACGATGTTTAATAACATTTTATATTTCACGTACAGATGTGCAATAACAACAAAGTATTTGGATATTTCGGAATGTAAAATGGAAGTACGACCGAGTGCAGCTAAAATGCAATTACACTTGCTTTCACCATTTTTTGCTGGTATTCTTATGTCTTCATGGGTGTGGACTGGTTCAACTGTAGATACTTGGATCAGATTTCTTAGACGGTAGTATTATATAGTACTATATAACATTACTTTCATTCTTTTTTTTTAACTTTTAAGCTATTAAAATTATTTTACTGTAGAACATTCAACTGCGAAACAGAAGAGCCTATTAGACTGAAGAAACACAAAGTAATTGCTCAAGCATTTGCAAAACGAAAGACATTCAACAACGCTGGCCGATTGTCTATCAGCTTCCATAACACCCACGAGGATCCAGTCGGTTTAAACTTCGATCTAAACTCTGTAGCTTCTCAAGATTTCAGTTCAACGTGGGCAGCTGCTTTGCCAAAGCTAGTTACTCGTAGAGGTGCACTCGTCGGTGGTACAACGGGCTCTGTATCTAGTAACAGGAGAAATTCTGTAGATTCTGAAATCAGCTTTAGTGTACGTCGGGTGTCTGTGGAATCTAGAAGAAACTCTTTGGATTCACAAATATCAGTTCAAATAGCTGAATTGAAGACAACGCGGAAAGTCGCTAGCAGTTCACGCGGTCGACGCGGGAAACGACGACGAGACTTCGGAAAATCTAGATCAGGTAAAGTAGGTCCGCTGTTTAGAAGAGGCAGTACGACATCACAGGAAAGTCAGTTCGGTGCACAGATATTATCGGCGTTGACTATAGGTGGCAATTCGAAAGTACCGCCCATTCAAGTGCCTAATATGAAGAGACGATCGGCTAGCGCTGGTTTGGATGATCGCGCCTTGAATCCTAAACTATTCGATGGGAAGAATGCTGGGATGCTGCTTCCGTTCCTATTTCCAGGCCAAAGTGGCAGTGATGAGAATTTAAGTAGTGAGGAAAAACGGCATCAAGAAATATCAGGAAAAGACGTGGATATCGAAGGAGGAAATATGGAAAAGGACGATCAAGACAGTGACAGTGATGACAGTCAACCAGAAGAAGAAGCTAAAATGTTAGATCCTGAAGAACCTCATGAACGTAGCAAGAGTAAAATTAGCAACAAGAGTTCAAAAAGTTATGGTCACGAGAGTGATAGGAGGAGCAGAGAAGGCCGTAGGAGTAAATATTTGCTCCAAGATGAAACCATTTTAAAGCACTTGTTTCAAGAATCCAGTGATATTAAGTTGAAAAGTGACGCAGAAATAAAAGAGGTATATAGAAAAGCTGGAATGGGAAATCTGGCATCTAGTTTAAACTCGTGTTCTCCTGAATTGACAAGACTAATGCAGTCCGAGGCGCAGACTGGCAATGCTCGAGAAATGGCAACGCAGACATCGTTGCCATTGGACATTTTAGAAATGGAGGAATTAAAACAGAGCATAGACGAGATTATCAATAGCCGAAATTGTAGCTCAAAGGGAACACAGATCTCACCGCAATTAAATAAAAACAAAAATATCAATACGTAACGTCAGTTTTTCCTCCGACTTTACGTACAAAAAACTTTTTGTAAAAATGATTTGCGATACAGTGAAGTTCAAAATCTGTCTTTTTAGTTCATAACTATTATACTGCTATACTTATTCAAGTTTTTTTTAGCTTTGTAAGTTTTTTTTATTTTTTATATGTATATGTTCAGAGTATTTTCTAAGGAAGAAAACAACATATTTCATGAAGATTTAACAGTATAACAGCTATATGTGACTTGTGTTATTTACATGTGTGACTGTATATGTGTAATAGTGTAATGGCATGACTGTAATTGTAAATACTATTTTAAAATAACTCAGTCTTAGTAGTATATATTATTACTTTTTATACATTTTATTATTGATAAAGTAGCAATATAGTAAAAAATAATTCGATGACATTTTACAATACTAAAGTTGTAAACGTATCATAAATATAATTTTCGCTTGGCTTTTTATAAAGAACAATCTAAATCTATTTTTAACGTTGCTCGGTATATTACAGTATTCTACAAAATGCATATCCTAATGTACTTAAGTCACATACAAATATTTTTTTATGTATGTACAAGTAGAATTTATTTTCTTATTTAAAATTTTTTTTCCCCTTAAAAAGTTAAGACGAATTGTGCAACAAATTGAAACAAATTACATTCTACATTTTCAATACAACATTCAAAATACATATAATATTAACAAAAAAATACATTAAAAGGTGTCTTTATTCAATAGTATTAAACAAAAACGATACGTATTTAGCAATACATCATTTATTCAATAATTTTTGCCTCCATTTTGTATAAATTGTTACAATAACTAATTATTATCAAAATTTTTTATAAAATAAATGGAAAATATCTAATTCTATAAACAAAAATGTCTTAGTTGAATATTTGCACAACACATTGTATCTTTGTGAAAATGTATTCTGAAATTTACTAATATATTTATGGAACGTAACTATAGATAAGGTCAACCCGTTATCGATAATTGATATTTTCCGTATATAGTTTAACAGCTTCCCAGTATGCGAGTCCAATTTACTTACAGATAAAGCCAATCACGCTAACGTGATATTTTGATTTTATTGTAGTAATAAATATTGAAAATTCATGAAGATCTTTCAAAATTATACATTTTTTTTTCTTTTCTTTTTTAACGTACTTATTACTTAAAGGTATAACTAAAATCCGTTAACAAACTCTGTACTTCTGATCGACTATGTCATATTTCTTTGTACACTATATAAATGACGAAATGCTAAACTAGATCTCTAAAGTTAGTCTAATCTGTTATAAATGCAAAAACGGCATTTCTCATCTTCACTCGATACGTTTTCGACACGAGAATCATCGATGGCATCAAATCTTGGTGAACACGAGTACACGTGCTAATGATTTCTTTGCTCGATCAGTCCAGCAAAAGCATATTCCTCTTGCTCGATTCGCCTCACTTCATTATGCTTTCAAATCCGGTCCGATACATTCTGCTACGTACTTTTTTCCTATACTCGGTACAAACACAGCCGGATTTTAGTATTTGGTAAAACGGTATTTGCAAACATGTCTGTTGATATACCTTCAAAACGCGGAACAATGCATTCATTCCACACACGTGTTCACAGTTCACCATTTCTCTATGACGCATTTTCTTCCTTTCTTTCTAAATTTTATTTCATTTCTTTGTTGTCAGAGTAACAAATATCGAACGTATAAAAATGTACTAGCTGTTGCATCGTGTGTACGTATGTGTGTTGTCCGTGTTTTTCTTTTTTTTACTTTCCATTTGTTTGCATTTTTTAATTTACATCACCATGAATATCAGGCATCAGAGTGTGTGCAGTGTACTTAGTTATTACAATTAGTCTTCCCTTTTCTTTGTTGCATATGACACAAACCACACGAGAGAAAAAGTCACATCTACATGCTCCAGCTACGCAACCCTCTTCAAGTGAACAAGTTGTTAACGACCGCGTTCTCCTTGTGCTTTCTGCTTTTGGATAAAAATTAACGCGCTCCATTCTTGCATGCACATATTACTATGTTTTTGTTTAAGAGTTTCCAAAAGAAAATTTATCCATTGGATACGCGTGCATGCCGTAATGTAGGATGAATGGAGTTGGGGGATGATAGGAGGAGGAAGAGGATAGGTGGAGGAGATAGAAAATTGGTTTTTAATTTTTATTTACCACCACCTTAGAGGAGGCTAATGTATGACCAAAGTCAGCGCGGCTAATCACCATGGGCGAGGCTATTTGCTCTTGGCATAAGATTTTTTATTTTTAGTATATTCGTTACCCCAAAGGAAGTTGTCCACTGCTTCGCCGATCAAATACAAGAATACGGCGATTAAAAGCATTACAATGAAGAATACAATTCGTAACGGCAGCGGCAACACATCTAGTATTGGGTACACCCAGATACCGCTCTTATAGAAAATTATATGCACCCTGAAAATAGTAATAATTTACGTAATTAACTTAATAAATCTTTTACTTTATATTATACTTTACGTTACTATATATTAAGTCTACTTTATATTTACTTATAACTTTAAAATTCTAATCAAAATTTTAATCAAAGTTTAAAAGCAAAATATGACAGTTGACCAAAGCATAATATTCTTTTATAATTTTTATATTTTTTTTATATTGTCAACGTACCAAATTAAATATATAAACATGAAGGATAATAAACATAAAAGGCCAAATGATTTCCTTGGATATTTTCTCGGGGCTATTATCATTTCTATTAGCGTGGAAACCATGATCATTGTGTGCATCAAATGATTGAGCCACCATGGAAAGTAAGGATCCAGTGCCTTTGGAAGCACCAATTCGCGATCCACAAACATTAAAGTCCAGAATATTATTCCAACGAACTATAACCCGAGAAAATCATACGAAAATGTATGAAACTTTAATTTTTAACTTTTTACTAAATTTTGTAGTTTTTGTCTTTTTCTTAATTTACCATGGCGATCGGAAAACCGAGTATCGCATGTACATGATCCTTTAATTTACGTATGAATGGTGGCTTCTTAGGACTAACTGCATTTGTGCCGAACCAATCATTCAGAATACATATGAAGAAAAATATCGCTTGAATGATCTGAAACAATGAATGATTATACACTTAATTTCTATAGATTAACAATTAAAAAAACTTGAATATATGGTATTGTACTTTTCTGTAAAAATTATTCAAAACATTTTTTACCGGTTTATGTTGCGATTTATGTAACTAATAAGTAAAAGTTTAAAAGATATTGATAATTAGTTTGTAATTGAACAAACCTCCTTTGTAATTGAACAAACATCATGTCTTCAATAATAATAAGAGGAATAATACAAATAGCGAATAAAAGATCTCAATAATTAACATAACTGTAATAAATTTGATAAAAAAACAAACAAAATTTGCATACATATATAAATATATTGCATAAATTATAAGTCATTTCATTATTCTATTTAACATAAAATTGTAAAAAAGGAGACCTATAACCTACAATTTGTAATTTGTGAATTACACATATGTATTTAGTATAAAGTGAAAATTTTCCGTTGCTTTTATTCTCTAATTATTTTATTATAAACGTATTCGCATATCATGTCTAATGTAATGTACTCTAAAATGAATAATGTAACAATACATTATATATATAAATTTAAACTTTTAGAGATAGAATCAAAAAGATACATTCTAACCAAACAGTAGCCGTTTTTCATTATGATAATTATACTATACTTTGGATATTCTTTGTATTTATATATGTATATGTGTCTATTATGTAAATGTATTTTATAGAGTTTTTCGTTTTTCATGAATTGATAAACATCTTCAATGCATTAATAATATGAACAGTAATGAATATTTAAACCGACATTGTACATGAATAAAAAATTATATATGCACGTAGGTACATGTAACATTGTAACATATAAAATGTATTCATACATACAGATAAGCAAAGTTTTACTGTGATGAACTATACCGAGAAGTATTGACAGCAAATAAATACTAATAAAACAATTGTCTTGTATGGATACTTCAAATCATGCAATGATAGTCACTTGACTGCTAATAAATAACATGACATGACACGTGCTGTAATTCGGAGATAATATGGAGTGGTACTCGAACAATTGAGTTTTGTTCTTATCCGAGCTTCATAATTTGTAATATCAACGTGAAATGGTCATATGAAATCGTTTAGTGGTAGCAAAAGATTATGAAAAATTCATTTTCCTAGCTTGACATTAGTTCAATAAATATATAAATATCATGATGTATATATGGAGTATTGTGATGTCCCTATAGTCCGTCCAACGAGATGAAGCAGATGTAAACAATAGTTTATTGCTATTGCCAATATTGCAGTCGCAACAATAAAATTTTCTTTACTTACACCGCCTCGTTGAAGATGCTATATATACTATGTTAATATTATTGACGACTACTCTTTTTGTTGTCTAAACATTTAAAACATTTGATTTGTAAATCACTTTGATGTGTAAATTAATTTTTTATTACAATTTTGAGAAATCACTAAGTATAATTAAATATTTATTCAATCTCCAAAAAGATCACTGTATTTTACTATAATTTTGACTGTTTTCATTTTTGCGAATGCGATATGCAAATACGATACAATATGGTATTCTTATGTCTTCTTTTATGTGTTTTCAGTATTGTATAATAATGAAAATGTGAAATAAGATTAAAACCATCACGCAATTTCAGTTTACTTGATGTAAACGAATCTTATAAGTATTTATGTAAAACATGCCTGGAAAATAGTATACCGATAATTGTTTTCTAATAATTAACAATTATTTTAAGTCAATTGACATTTTATAATTGTAAGTACCATTTTGATCAGTGATGTTTATTACATTATCAGTTTTATTTGATAAGTAATTATTAGGCTAGTATCTTTAATAGGATCGTAAGTGGTTATGTAAGGTGGATTAGGAAAATAATCTAATTGTATGTGAAAAAAGAGACCAGTTCATTGATTATCACGATACTAACCGCGTCCCAGAAAGTGAGGAACTTGAATTTCCCGCCATAGCTGTTGTGCATTTTGAGAAGATTCGGAGGGATAACAGTGTACATGTAATCATAATACACGGAGAACGCGAATTGCACGCAGAAGATCATGTGAAATCCAATTAGTAGGCCTCCCTGCATCTCGTAGTTATTTCACATACAGCTTTTTCGTGATCTGAAACGCTTTGATAGATTTCCATGATGGCGATCGTATTCGACCAATCACACAGGAATAAATTGATAAAAGAATTATTCATCTTTTCTGTGTGTATACACTCTTTTAACAATTATTTCTTATGTCATGCAAAATGGGTGGATTATTGGATTCTCTATTTTTATAATAGAAACCTTTTTTTTAAGTTACAACTTGTAACAATCGCAACTTTATCTATTCTGTATTAATAACGTTTGTTCTAAATTTATCAAATAATTTATGAAAATTGAAAGAAATGGATAAAAAAGATATTGTTTCTTTCCTTTTGTATAACATATTAACTAAGTTACATATTACATATTGCATAAACAAGAAATTTATTTAGTAATTACATTTTCTTGTTGTATGTATACTGTATATAGTATATATGTAATGTACTTATATAGTCGATTAAAGAAAGATATATAAGGAACTATAACATTGTGTTCAGCTATGAATTACATAAGACAGTTTACTCTCGAATTACGTAAATAGCACGTAATAAAGTGGTATTGTAATGGTAATGAAATGGTTGAAATGTTATAACATTTCAAACAATTATTTACTTTGTCTTGCTAACTTTATCTACTATACTATATGTAATATCGTGTATTAAATTCCAGGTAACAGATTGAGCATAACATTGAAATTTGAATTATTAAAAACAAAGCAGATTGCTCTACAATAATACGTGCTTTTTACAATTGATTTCATTACAGTAAAAAATAATCGTGGGAATAAAAATAGCGTTTCTATATAAAAAGAAATTTATAATGTTTTTAATCTTAAAAAACAATGTACTGTAAATAATAGGCTTGTTGAAATCACTGACATTTACTTTGTGATTCTAAGATCATCCACCTACACAATTCACAAAAACAAAACAAAAAACTAACGATGCAAAATAAACGATGCAAAATAAACGATGCACAGACCGTTGATGATAACAAAGAAAAGGATAAATGTAGCTATCTATATAATTGCACAAAAATAGATAAAATATTAACCTCACTTAATAAAACGGAAATAACTAAGAAGTTGAAGTTATTGCAAAGTAAACATTCTGTATTATTTAAATATTTTCTAATTATCTTTTTTTTAATAGCAAAAATTGGAAACTTTGGCTTTCTCAAACCGCACTAATAGTATCGACCGCGTCGACAGTCTGCAACGTACTGACTGACGGATAGATGAAAATACAGTATGAGGATTGTGAGAAAGAGAGAAATAGCCAGTTCACCATGTGCGTAAGGTTTCATTTGGGGAGATTTAGATATTACGGTGCACAGGTTAAAATTCACACAGGTAAATAAAACTTGCATATAAAATAGATACGCAAAATGATCAGAAAGATAAAAAGAACCTATATACGCATATATAAGGCAAGAAAGAAATTGACGACATTGTATGTGATCGTGTAGACAGATACGTATTGTTTCTATTACTAACAGAACTAACACATTGTCTAAGTCTGCCTATATTTAGCGAGTAGCACATCTACAGTCATTATCTTATTTTTCTCAATCAGAATGCGCCTTGATTTCGAAAGCCAAATAAATATAAAGTACATAATATAGTACGAAAATAGGACATAAAAAAAGGAACGGGGCGTGTATGAAATAGAGAAGCGCCATTAGAAGACGGAGATAAAAAGTGTTGTTGTTCTTGCTGCTCTTTCTCTGCGCGAACGGAATGCGCACGAGTTTTTGCTGATAAAAATCGTTTCCCGACCTGTTCTGAAGAATATCATGTTTCTTTCTTTTAAGTTTAATGCCCGATGAAGATTAGTTATTTTACTCTGTGGATTTATACTGAAAAATATAATTGAAGATAAATATAGATTTCATAATTATTTAGAGAAATTTTATAATTATCATCGTGATACATGAAAAACTTCTTTCGACTTTTAAAGCGTTTTCTGGTTGAAAGTTCGATATTGCTTTATTGAGACGTGTTACGTATTTATATAGTAATAAATAAAGGATTGGATTCCAAGACTGGAGAGAGATGATTACTATAACATGTTATGTGATTTTTCACTTCCTACTACCATTCACGATTTTATACCGCATCTATGCTCGAGTGATACGCTGATTTCTATTATGTACACGCTAAATTTAAACAGACTCTTGTATAGTGGTCGTTACTGATTTTATTGTAATTAAAAAAGAAAAAGAATTTCAATTATGCATTTCAATAATATATTTCAAATAAATCATATGTATATTTTTTTAAAAATAGCACTTTGTAACTCATTAACTAAGCTGAGATAAGTAAATGAAACTTCATTTTGGTAATTTTTACAAGATATTGTTATACAATTTTGTAGAAGAATTAACCTATTCTCTGACCGTAGATATTTTTTATTTATGGAATATTTGTTATGTATCGCAACTTTGTTTGATTAATGAAACCATGTTTTTAAAACAATGGATATTATGAGAAGTTTGTTATCCAAACAAACGTCAAGGAAGCATGTTATTTTACACATACTATATGTACCATTCATTGTATATACGATCGTGGTATAAAGTACAGATTCTGAAACTGGTAGAATTAGATTCCTAATACAAGAACAGGAAGATTTTTATATTGTAAACAATTTTAGATTTCAAATGATGAGATTCTCATGTCTCGTTCATGCTGCAACCATGGTGTAGGTAATCTGTGTAATATTAGAAAGGAGAAATTCTCTGGTAAAATGGTGTTTTGACAAAGTATCTCTATCCTATTAACGCTTTGTGACGATTACTGAGTAGTTCCCTTGACTGTCACAGAAGATATCGTTGTTAAAAAGTGTAATACAGATTTTACTGATGATATTATAGCAAAAAATCAGAGGAATTTGGATTTTCAATTATACGAAGAGATACATTTCATCGATTTTAATGAAATTTAAATATGTATCAGGGTGAAGATTTTATGTATAATATGTAACCGCCGCTCAATCTTAGTTTTCGAGATATTGGTGAAAAACTGTTGCTATTAGACATTGAATTTTGTCCGTACGTGCATATCAATGGCACATACACACGGCGCGACAGCCAGCAAGCGATCTATAACGGGTGAATTCGTTAAAAACGTATTTAGTTTTTTAGTTTCACAATATATTTAAATTTGATCAAAATCGCTGAGCTCTATCCCTTTATGCACAATTACAGGATTTTTTACTTTGACGCAATCTACAGGTTGTCAGAGAACTACCAGGAAATAGTCACAAATCGCCTAAGGGGAGTTCAAACACCTTTATACTATACTATGACTGGAAGTGCCCCTATCATGGGACTTTCAGAATCTGTATATACGATCGTGCTTTATATGTACGCTATATCAAGCTATATGCACTTACGTAACGGTGTCAGAGGCATGCATAGGTTATGACGTATTGGCAATAGCGAATAGAGGCAACCAGCCCCTGTGCTATAAGGCCGATTTTACACGATGATACGTGTATGAAATGTGGATATGCTATAGTACATCCAACGAGACGAGGCAGTCGACTTTCGAATGTCACTAGTCGGCAGCCAATAGTTGCAACCGCAGTAATCAAATTTTGTTCACATTTACTGTCCTGTCACGTTGGATAGACTATACATGTATACCAACAGAAGCGTTTAAACGACGATTGTTGACAAATACAATTTGGCGGTACTGATTTCGTGCATCTTGAGTAACTTGATCGCTGGCGATACTTTTCTACAGATCAAAGAATGATCTATACAGATGATTCACTCAAGAATAAATGATACTGTATATTTAATTCCTGGAAATATATCTCATACGTATATTGCGGTACGTATTTTGCGGTACACGTATCGCCGTGTGAAACTGGCTTAACGCTTTTAATATGGGGAAGGAGATTCAGATTCACACACACACACAACAATGAGCTGCTGCAACGCGCATGTGTCCAGAAACACGAGGTAGACGCGGAGAGCAAACCTTGCTTGAGTATTGGCGTCGAGACGTTGTATTAAGTAGAAAAGCGAGAGTAGAAAGGAAATGTGAGAAAGGCTATTAAATAATGACTGTGCGTAACTAGTACAAGATTAAGAATTTTAGAGTATAAACGTAACGTCAAGGCTTCATATTTAGTTTCGGTATGAAATCAGTATTGACGCTCCATCATGTTGTAAAATGTGGAACGCAATATTATTGTATTTAGCTGACACAAGCGCGTTGATGTAAATTTATTAGCGTCTGACTAAACGTTTATATAAGACTATAAATACATCGTTCACGGTGAATGATGTTTAGGTGAAACTGTAGGAAAACTAACTACCCTTCGGTCTCGATGACTTTTGGATATGTTGTAGATATCGATATTTTGAATTTTTTCCTATACACAGAAAAAGTGGATTTGCTTAGTTTACAAGATAATCGCCAAGAACTACCGATACTATAGTGAATTTTGCCTACAGTTACATGTCAGTGTATACGTCAATATTGCTTGCCAGTTGCTGGCTGCTTATTTTTTGTTTATAAATGACTGTTGGGCGAGCTTAAAGATCTCGTGCACAACGTGTATCTGAATTTCGGAATCGACCAAAATATAATCTTAAATATTTTAAAAATACATCTATATGCTTAACAATCTTGGTATTTAATTAAGAAGTATGATATATCATCTAAGTTAACAATTGTTTTATATTCTTTGCTGCCAATATTTTTCGTAACATAACATTTTTTGGAATTTATATTAATTATACTGTCGACACTTGTTACATATCGTGAACCATAAGATATGATGAACAATAGAAAACGAAATATAATTACAAATAACAGAATTATAAATGTTTTGAACAAAATACGATTTTGTTAATATTAAAAATATGTAACTTACCAGGTTCCATACAGTCAAGAACTTAAGTTGTCCTGGATCGAAGTTACCAAGTGGGGGTTTAAGCAGAGGTATCGTAATCAAAAACCCCCTGTATGTCGTAAACGTGTACATCAGACACGATGAAATATGGTGTAGCTGATTTATTGTGTACATTTTCCTAAAATCCTGATAAAAAGATAAAACTTTGCTTTAGGGATTTAAATTACAGACTTTTTTTATACATTATGGTGGTTTTTTTATACGTAGAATCCAAAAATGTAAGTTATTAGGAATGTAACGGCTCAAAAATTACGTAGGGAGAAAAATATTCGGTCGATCAGGTTGTTGTGCCGAGTTTGAATCGGAATCTTCTATTTGCCAAGCGGGTTTTACTAATTGAACTATCCAGAAAAGTACGTGTCCTGTTGAGAATTAAACTATTGAAGTTGCTTTCGAGAGTATTTCTTCAGCGTTTGAGAGTAACTGTTTCAGAGGTATGAGGTAGCTTACTCTCGAATAGACCATGATCGGAGAGCCACTGGCACAATTCGAAACAATTTCATATTTTAAAAGTAGTATATCACGAGAGTTGGTTACAAGTTTGAACGGTCCGTAAAAAAAAAATTCAACGGACAATTTATAATTTGAGAAACCAGGTAAGTGAAGTATAATAAAGTATGTAATAGAACGAAATATATGAATATTATCAGAATATCAAAATTACAGGTGACACAAGAACTCAAAAAAAGAAAAAATACAAAAAAGAAGTAGCAGCGATCCGATAAAAAAAGGAACTTCAAATTGGCTCTATTTTGGGACTTTGAAACTTTTAATTCCAGCTCTCGCAATAAACACCACAAAATCGTCACACATGAAGGCATCGATGGTTAATTGTAAATAAAAGGAATTGGTTCAATTGAACTAAATTCACTGAACTTCTGTTGCCTTCACTTCCACAAAATTGCAAAACATCTTGGTATCATGTTCAATTCGAAAATCCCTTCTAAATGATGAACATTACAGATAGTAAGCCTTCGGTGAGTTTTTCTAGTAAGTTCGAGCGTATCAATTTTCGAACTTGCTTTCAGATAGACAGACAATTTAAGAATACTCTTGAGAGCAACTATCGGAAGAAATTCCCAAATCGACACGTACCTTAATATTGTTTTTTTTTTTTTTTATAGAAATGATTTTTCCGCGAAATTTGTTACAATTGACGCATAATCCTTACCTGATAGCTATGACATACAGGTTAGGTTCAACTAACGATTGACAGATGGGGTGCGACCTTGTATTATTGACTAACTTTATACGGAAAAATTTTCTTTATTTTTATTTTATTATTTTCTTACGGTAAGATTTTTGTATCTTCACGAAAGTATTATATTAACCAGAATAGCATTATTGTGGTAAATAATTTTATTTAAATAGCAAACAATAAAAATGGAAACGATAATAGACAAAATTCAATAATTTTAAACGGTATCGACATATATGTAATTCTGATTATGTTATATTAAATAATACATTATTTATCAATATATAAGAAATAAACACAGTGCTTCATATTTAATAAAAATAGCTTCAGTAATTATACCAAAATTAAGCTGAAGAATAAATACTTAATGGGTTGCTTCTTTTAAAGGAACTCAACTTTGTTAAACATTATTTAGATTTTCAAAAGATTTTATAATATTAAAAAGAAACGTTACTAAATTCTATACTGAATAAAAAAAAAAATATTAAAAAGAAATGTCATTTTTTTTACAATTTTCAATTTTACAATTCCATTAAGCTTTATATCTAATCTAAGTTAGAAGAAATAACTTCATGAAACATGAAACAAACATTATGGAGATCCTAATCGACGAAGTCATATTAAAAATCTAGACATTAAGAAAACGTTTAGACGTTTTAAGTCGCAATATTGTTTTTTACAAGGAATTAATATTTAAAAGTCAATACGGGGCTAAATTATGTATCTCTTAATATACGACTGGATATACAACGATCATATAACTACTCTCATAAAATTCCTACAAAGTAGCTGAAGAGACTTGAGCAACATAGATATGGATTGCACCACAGATGATGATGCAAGATACATTTCAATTACACGATAATTATACATACTCTAGTATTATACGCTTTTTTACTACTAAGCTTTATTTCCAATATACATTTCTTAAAAAGATTGGTTTAAGACAGACTCGTTCTATCCATTGTGAACTATATCCAGTGCTCTCTATATTATTATAAATAGTTTAGGATTGTATACTGCATATATACATTTTGTGCACTTTTGCATTTTAAATGCACCTTAGAATAAATATTGCAAACAATAAGTATATCAAATATCACAGTAATGGAAGCAAAAACACATTTACACAATAACCATTCCTATATCAATAAATATATTAATAAATATATATAATATAACAAATAGATATAATAACTAATACTGACCTATTAACTAGTGTTCAATAACAAATATTCAGAAGGTTTACCATTACTGCTTAATAAAAAAATATCAGTAAATATTTTTTTCGAACGTTAATTTTTTAACTTTTACGAAATCTTATTAAATAGACATATAATAAAATATTATATAAGGTTGTTCAGTGAGATTGCACTTATTCCACTAACAACTTCCAGATAAATGACTGAAACCCGAGTTCAACTTGGTTTAAAATATGGACTGCTCTGGTATTATAGATCAGAAAATTATCAGTTTCCGATCTTTCATAATAACAGTAATAAAATTGACAAAGTGACGAGCCATCAAGGTGAACGTGAATGCACTATATACTACCAAAAAGATATTTCTCTTATACATGTAAATAATGTATCGTATTTATTGTACTTATTATCTCTTGCCTTTCGTCCGCTTCCGGTTTGTATAATATTCCTTACGAATTTCATATAGCTGCCTTCCTTACGTTTATTATATTTTACAAATTCATAACATATTCATCATTAAGAACGTGGTAGAAGTATAATTATAAGACATAATATAAGTGAAATCTTCAAGTAAAATATGGTAAGTTTAGCTATCATAGTGATGAAAAACAACGTATAAATAATGAATAATTAGCGAAATAATTTTGTGTATAGAAGATAAGGTATTGCATCTTTAAATAATTTCTTTCATAGGAATGAATGAAAATATTACAGAATTTATGTGAAAATAACAAACATCATAGTCATAAATAACTCGATTATTTGATTCGAAGAAAAGAACGGAGATCTGGATCGACCAGAAAAACAGGTTTGCAGACAATGTTTTCGCACGAGGATCAATTTCAGTGAAACATTTACGCAGTGAAATATTTAAATTAATTCGTACTTCATTTTCTGTACAAATTGTTAAATATTAGGTCATCCCATAAGTTCGTGCCGTTATATATGTTAAGATTGTTTACATACCTTTCAGTTTCATGAAAAAATGTAATCCCCCTCTCGTTGTACAACTTCTTCCCATCATTATTTTCATTATTCCGTCTCGATAAAAGTTCTCTTGTTTTTCTTTAAAATATGAAATGTATACAATGAAAGGTCGGCACGAACTTATGGGATGGCCTAATACAATGAAGATTTAGCGAAAAAAGAATAATTCGACATCATTCTAGAGAATAAATACTTCTAATATCAAATATATGCTAAATTGTGCAAATTGTGGCAGGAACTGCACTACCACTTTTTTGTTGCTAATGTTAGAAGATAATTATAATGGTTTCAAAGAGCAAAGAGTGTTTCTATTCGACAAAATGAAAGTATTCAGGATAATTTACATTCTGTACTTGTATGGTTCTACGTGCATATAGCACCATAGATTTAAAAAAACGTCTATTTTATTAAAAAGAAGAATTGCACTTATGAAATTCACAGTCGAGAGTATTGTAAATTCATTTAAAAAAAGAAGTGAGTTTAATTTCTAATGAAATCGATCAATTTTTATTCATTCCCGAAACTGATTAAGTCTATTGTGAATGTGAGTTACGTTTTTTAAGATGAGAATGCAGTTACCTCTTTAAATAAACTGCCTCGATCTGTTTTTCAGAGGATCCGATTTCTCTTATCCCATTAAAATATAAGTGAAGTAAAATTGTACGCAAAAAATTTATTTTAATCTGTTATTACTTCATTACTTAATTTTCTATCTTTTAAAAAATACGCTCCTCGATCATCTAAGGAAGTAATTAATATTCCAATATTATCCATTATTATTATTTATTAATTAATAATTAATTATTTAATTAAAATTAATTATTAATAATTAATATTATTATTATTATTATTAATAATAACTATTAATAATCCAATATTATCAGCCGCATCAGCGCGGTGTCCAACTTCAGTATAATATCCTCAACGATATTAATTTAACAACTGTTATATTAAACAAGTTCTTTCGCGCTTATTTTATTGCATTCCGCTTAACCCTCCATTTAATATTTCTTAAAATCAATAATTTTTATTTTAAATAATTTCTCAGTTCATTCTCATTTCAAATATATTACATATCGCATCACTCGATTTCTAATCACCCTTAATCCACTCTACAACAATCTAAAATCAACAACTTTTACTCAAAAAGGTTTCTCGTTTCATTTTTATTTCAATCATATAGTATTCTCCTCCATTTCTGCATTCCTATTTAAACAATTGACACTTCGTGGCCCTAGTTCTCAACTGTTCCTCTTAACTTCATCTCTTAGAAACATATAATTAATCAATCCACATACGTCTAATTGGTATAAAAAATACAAATACATGATAATATGATGAAAATTCTACCTAGAAGGCAACAAATATTTAGTCCTTTCAAGTCCTACCTTCACGCAATAATATCAAATTACTTATAGATTTTAAACTCATTTCTTCAGTTTACGAACTAATGGAGATAAAACAGTTGAGTACTAGAGCAACGACTTATCTTACTGTTAATTATTTTTAAACCTACCTTGACGGATGACTAAAGAACGTTGGAAGATCTAATTCTATTTAATTTATGAAACTATGCCGAATGATGAAATTGAAAAATCAGGAGAAGTAGGTCTGTTGATATGTAGATTGATCGAGGTACGTACAGTGAGATACGATACAACCAACTGAATCACAGGCCAGTCTTGTGAATTCACGAAGCACATCAATTTCGACGGAAAGTCAGTCACGGACTAACAGTTAACTGTGCTCCACGATTCGTTGAGTCTTAACTGAATGGGGAGCAATAGATAAAACGAAGAAGTCAGCTGATTCGTCGCCGTTGTGCTCAAACACTAGGTAGATATGGCTGATTTCAAGATAGTTTTAATAACACATTATACTATATGTTATATACTTTATATATATGTTATATAAGATATGTTATATCTTTATCTCAATTATAGGAACTCTTGATAATTTGCAGGAAACATTCGCGAAAACTGATAGAGAAAACGTGTGATACCGTGGTGCTAGTAGATTTTGAATATTTACATTCATTTGACAAATCAAGTAGTTTGTATTCTATTTAACGAATCTGTCGTCAACACATGACTTATATTAATGTATCCTGCGCTTTAAAACAGGATCAATTTTTTTATCGTATAAAACGATGTAAATTTATTTAAGAACCTAAACGAATTGGTTCATTAGATGATGTGTAAACAAAATTTTGAAAAAATGACAATTAGTCCGAATCGCAAAGAAAATAGTGGAAATCGCTTTTTACAATGTTTTTATTTGAGCCTGTAATGAAAATTTAAACTATGCTACTTATGTACATGCTGAAAATTTTATCGGAACCAGATCCACGTTACTATGAACTACAAACGGTTGAAAATACTGAAAATCATAGTTGTTTACGACTTTTCAACCTGTAACTATAATAAATCTAAAGGGGCGTTCAGATGATCAATATTGTGGTCAATATCCCAGGATTCTCAACATTATATTAACAATTATATTCATCGTCTAGATGGTTTTTTTCTGAAAGATTCCTACACGTTACGACGCTTATCGCTTGCCTCTGCAACAGATTTCAATTCGTTAAATTTTAAAAAAGTTAGTCTGTTTTAAAAAATGACCGATTATTAATTTGACCCACTATATATAAAAATATAGATTGATGACATTTAGCATTTGAATCGTAAACGATAATGAACGTTATGACGTTTCGTCTCGTTTCGATTTTATTATCGTATATTTACTGTTTACTACGTCTGGATGATCAATTTAAATGATCAGTTGTCAGAAGTTTATTAGTACAATCTTGCTGAAGCAGAAAGTTTTTAATGTAAACACGATTAATGTCGTAAATTATAAATGCAAGCAAAAAAGGATCAAATGTGTATGACGGTCAAAGTTCAAATTCTTGTTTAATTATTTTTAAGTGTTATTTGTATTTGTAAATATGAAATACCTTTGATTTTGTTTCATCATTTATTTTCGTTTTTTTTGAATGAAATTGCGCATGTTAATTATCTATAATCTATGCAAATGGTAAAAGCGTACATTCGAAAAAATTTTCCGCATAGTTAACTCCTTGGATATAGGTGGGTTAAAGATCGCCTCACTCTTTATGCATGATGATATATTTTATCTCATTTAGAAAAATTGAAGTTACTCACAGTCATACAATTTAATATTTTATTGAAAGTTCTTCATTCAGTTGGCAATACTATGAACCAACGGTAAATGTGTTAATATATAGTCAAAACGCATTAGTAAGTTGTTGACACTGTTGTAATTGAGGTTGGCAAATTGTATGGTACAGTGAATTTTTGTCTTCCATAACAGTATATGTTGTTTCGTTCCTTAGAATTTATTATGAGTGAATAAGTTGTTTTATAATAAAAAGAACATATTATTTGATGTTTTATATTAATTTTGAAGTTGAATATGTGATGGGACTGTATATATCCCACTTATCCCATTCCATTTTTTTTTGCAACTTAGGTTTTTATTTTCTTCAAAAACTTGTGACTCAAAAAGATAAAAGATAATGTCACCGTGTATAAAGCCACATATAGACTTATCGACAAAGATTACGAAACATAATGATCGCTTGAAAATTACTATATATTTTTCAACTTTTGATATGTATCACGTGTTGCCCAATATTTTATTTTTTATTTAGTTTTTGTTGAAAGTAGCTATATGATTCAAACAAAGTATGTTTCTCATCTTATGTCACAGAGTTCTATTTTGTTTACCCGATTTAATATTAATTTACATCTCACACGAATATAGTCGAAAAAAAAAGACATATCGCAGTTTCATGTGTGTACTTTTTCACAATATTTTATTTTTTTATTTTTATTTTTATCAAATATGTTAACTTTTGTCAGCAAGTGTATTTCTGCTCACGGCATAAATACAACCCCAAATCAGGACACAAGAAAAGTTTAATATCAAGCGTAGTGAGATCGACATCCTCGTGACTACTATAGTGTAGTAGTTAGTCGTAGTAATAGAAGTAATTTATAATTGTAGTGTTAATTAGATTTTATAGTAAGTTCTGTTAGGAAATAAGTTTATTTAATTTCAACATAAAAAGTAGCATTGAATTTTACTCATCTATCTAGTAGTTCCATCTCAACATAATCATATGTAAAAAATAATTTCTATTCGATATAAACATTAATATAATATTTACTAATGGTAATATTAACAATAATTTTCATGAGCACGTTAAAATCAACAAGGTGATACATTGTGTGCGTCTGTATTTTGATAAATATTAGCTCTCTGATTAAACAATATAACTCAGCAATACCACTGACTAGGCATAGGATCTATATCAGTAGCAATACGTCATATATCAGTAAATTCTCAATAGTGACCTCATACGGCAATCAAACCAACTAAAAAGAATGACCACTCAATTGTACAAAACTATAAGATTTTTGTTGATATATTAAAACCATTTGTATTACGAAGTAAACAATATTTCTTGTTATTCTAATAAAATTATAACCGTCACTAAAAAGTATACACTCAGATAATATTATTTATATCATCGCAAACATAATCTAGTTTTTTTGAATTTCTAATGAAAATTTAATAAATTACATTTCATACAATGGTTTCAAATAAAGCTTAGTTGCAACAATCAATAAAAAAGATGCAATCACTGAAATAATTTAATTTATATTATTAGAGATTTAATTTATATTATTAGTGATTTAATTTATTACAAAAATCTACTAAATCAGATTTTATAAAGTATTATTAAATAAAATACAGTTTTTAGTTACATATTTAGAAGAATTTTTACCTAGAATACAGAACGTTCATGTTAACAGCTGTTAGTAACGGTCGAGTCCATAGGGGGCTCACGAACGAATTGGTTAACTAAGAGTTTCGAACAGACAGTTTCGCGCCGCAGGTAGAATGTTCACCTGCTACCTTCCGGAAGTATTATTCTTTGTGTCTCGTAGTTTCGAAGGATCGTCCGCATGTGCATGTATTTTTTCGTTCGCCTGATGCAGTGGTTAAATTCAGTGTGTCAATTGTGGTTTACGGCTTTCGATACAAAACTGTACTGTTGACGTAGAACAAACAGGTAACTATGTACTATACATATGAACATACTTATGGCTCCATGCCGAGCAGGAAATAGTAATAGATTTTCTTATATCTTGTTTTTTGCCACCGTCAGGTTTCATCGAATCTTTAATATTTATTGAAACAATATCTAAATTATTATTGTTTACATTTTTTATAGATCATTTTAATTCAATTTATTTTGTATCATACGAAGAAAATTAAATTAAAGGGTAGATAAATCGTATCATATAAGAAGAAGACAAATTTATTCATATATATATTTATAATATTTTTTACATAGATTTCTTTCGTATCGTTTGTAGGATATGTTTACGAAACCATGATTTATTGTAACATACTATCTTTTTCATAGATAAGCACCAATTAGTACTTACGTTGCTATACGATACGTAATAGTTTAGTTTCTCGTAAGCCTTTTCTACACGATAATTAGTCCCTCTTCCGAAAGAAAGAAAGTAGTATAGGTACACATAATTAAGGTATACGTAAATATAGACGGTGCAAATAACAATTTGATTATTTTGCATTTCCTTCAACCCGTAATATAAAAGAAAGTCGTCATCTATGACGTCTAGACGTGTCGTCTATGTTCATTCAGAACTAGCCATAAGACTTATATGTAATGTAATGTGAAGATAAAAAAAACTGTCAAATAAAAATCACAAAATACTGAATAAAATCAATCTCTGGTGGGCAGGTAAAAAGGTGTAAATCAGAATGATGTATTAGCTTTGCAGAAAAGCACTTATAATATTTAAAATACAATGTAAAATCAGGTATTAGATTTTTGATATACTATTAGAATTTCAGGTAAAGAAGCGGGAAAGAAGTGAAATTGACTTGTACTATTAAAACCATAAACAAAAGATAATAATGTAGAAAATATTAGCGTACTTATTCAGTTGACCAAAATTTAACTTATACTCTTTTATATCCGCTTACCAGAGATAACGTTTTAATGCTTGTTGTGTCAAAAGTGGACCGTAATATTGAAATCTGATTGCACTAAGATATCAAAACCTCGAGAAAATGGGTTGCGGCTACCTTTTACAACGTTAAAAGAAACCGGTAACTTCTGTCTTCTTCTCTGCTACGCTTCTACCGTTATGTTGCGTAATGTATGGCGGCGTTACACGAACAGATCTGTTTTCGTCCTTCGAACGCAGACAAGCCCACGATGCACCGCAAAAAATTGGTAATTTATATGTGTCGTAGTTTCAAAACTCCGTGATTGTTAATTAAAAATATACATTGAGACATAGCAGTCAGATTTCACAACGGTTCATTGATATTTGAGGTTATCTGTTCGTAATTTGCACTTAAATAATTTGAATTTTTACATTATTCAAATTCATAAGCTCTGACATCTTTTATCGATGTCAAAAACGAAACAATAATCCCATTAAAAAGTGATTGCTAATTTTTAAATCGCACATAGTTGTCTTTGATTCAACCTTAAGTTATTATTAATCTTATAAAGAGAATCTTTTTTTTCTATTAAACCTAAACAAGCTCCTTATAAAGAGTCATATGGCTATAAAGAGGATTTATACAACATGTGTAGTGTAGTTCGATATAAACTGCTACGCGTACTTAGGGGATGTCAAAGTTTATTGAACTCAATTGAACGTGGCAGTGATACATTGGAGGACCATTAATCTTTATTGTTACAAAACTTTTTCATTATTACTAACATATTGCACAGAATTCCTATTCTTCCATATATAGAATTGATATTTTTGCTTAATAATCAAAATATTAATACGTAAGTTTCTCAGCTTATAGATTATTATATTAAATTTGACTGAATAATTGAAAAACGCCATGCATTTAATTAGGCAATTTTTTATACAAATATTTGTATTTCTGTAGAACTTGAAAACTCACGTTCTTTTAATTGTGAATTAAATTGTGTAATCAATATCGTATAACAGTATCGACAAAATGATCGCGGGTCACGGTGTTTAAATTTAAAGTACGATACCAGCAGTTCTCGTCCTTGAGGGAATCGATCGATGGAAGAATTGAATGGTTTCGCGCTATAAAAGAAGATTTTCCTTTATCGGATATACAATAGAACTTTAATCGTCCAGTCGCTTGTTCTGAGAGGACGCTGTGTACTTACGAAAATCTTTATCGTGTATATCTCTTTTATACAAAAGTCAATCGTGCATATGCTAATAACAATTATCATCGGTTGTTAATCACCATGAATGTTTATGAATTCATTTGCAATCTTGCGACTCTCGAACGTGACTCATCAGAATTCTTACCAAAATATAACGATAGTATACGAATTTGCTTATTTTTTTTTAAATTATCGAGAACGTATATCATTTTGTGTGTCGAGGATCAACATTTCGTAATGACCTTATTATTATGTTATTTATTTTCGGCGTAAAAATATTTAAAGAAAATCGAGCTGATGGAAGTTCGTGGAAACAACATAACATGATATTTTATATAATTACGTGACTCGACAGGATATTACCAAAGTGAACCGTAACTAGTAATTTTTCAACGATATTTTTACGGATCCGTTTTTCTTCGTTTCTTTTTCTTTTAAACTTACTCAAATCACCAAGTGGGGTTTATACAGCTGTACAGAAATGATACACTTTGAGTACATTTTATTTTCCCTTCTCTTGAAGCAATGTATTTGTTGCCTTCGAAATCTTGATTGCTCCTTGAAAATAGAAATTTTCGAACGAATCTTTTCTCAATAATATACGAGACGATTTATTAAAGATAAAATTAGTTCACCGTGTTCTATATGATCGTATCGTGACAAAAATCGGCTCGGGACATCTGGTCAATTAATTTTTCTGATTATCTCGTCACAGATGCGCAATGGTCAAGCAGGCTCGTCACTAGAACATCCACGGACAATTGTTGCATATTACAATTCATTTAACAGTAATATCTCAACTCTAATCTTCGAGTAATATGTACTTCTTATTTTGAAAGTAATTGCCATACAAGTAAAATTTTGCCATTAATATGAGAATGTAATAAAAATACGTATATGTACATATTACGAAACTTCTTTAAGAATTCACTGACCACATACTATGCGCAAAGACTTAAAATGACATATATATTGTGCAATTTTTGTCGAACCAGCAAAATTACGTAATTGAATTTTATTTTTGCACTTTGTAAGCGTTTTCTATATATTTTACTACTGGATGCTCGCATTTTTTGGGGAACGGTTTTACCTGATAGCGCAACGAGAACGATCGGTGAGTCAGCCGCACTGGTAACCGGCTTCGTCCGTCTTTCTCTTTATCTTTCCTACTCCCACCTTCAGCGGTCATCCTTCTTCTTCTTTGTCGATGTTCCATCTCTTTCCTACGCGTTACTTTTTCCTTTCTATCGTTGTTCTCTCTTCGTTTCTCTTTAACGTTGCAACCCTCCTTTCTCCTTCCCGTTTGATTTCAGCACAGGTTACACTTTTTCTCTTTCTCTCGATACTTGTCCTTTTCACGTTCGATCGTAACTACGCTATTTTCGTCTCTCTCTAACTACCTATGCCCTTTTTATTGTATACCGTCTCTTCTCTGTCATGTTTTTTCTATTAGTTACATGAACAAAATTTGAATTCATTTAATTCGAATTATCTTTTGTTCATTCCGTACCTCCCTTTCTGTTACTTCTTTATTAAGCGTATCGTTAATAGAAGAGATCGAATTAATTTATACGTTATTTGAATCTTTGACTAACATTAAAAAGCAAACGTAATTGTTGTGAGAAATTTGAAAGTTTAATGACGTAAAAATTTTTACGATAGTTTGCTTAAATGTAACTTTTAATGTACAAGGTGAGGCAAATAAAGGATTCATAGCTTCTGAGGTAGATCGTACTTGCCAAACGATGGAAAAAGGTCGTAATAGACATGGATGGAAAAATTAAGAGTTCCAAAGTCATGAACAGATTTTTGTTTCCGTTGAAGCGAGAAAATTGCTCGCTTCAGAAGCTATCGTACCGCATGAAAACAATGGATTACCTTATCATTTCTTCATTTCTTGGTTATAGAAGGTTTTGTACATAGATTTCCTTCCATTTCCACACACGCTTGATACTTTTGTATCAGAGAATTGCGTACTCAGATCCCTGGACGTGTTCTAACCATTTCACTGGTATTTTGTATCGAGGCAGGTAAAATCCATTGTTTCCGTACGGTACAATATCTTCTGAAGCGAGGAAGTTATTCGCTTCAAGCGCAACAAGGAATTATTTGACTTTGAATTTGTTCTATTTCCGACCCATGCGCACTATAACTCTTTTTTATTATTTGTCAAGTATTATCTATTCTAGAAGTTACGAGTTTTTTTTTTTATTTCACCTTGTATATATGAAACTAAAAACTATGAGATACTAAAAACTAAAAATATATAGTGGATTTCTAAGTTTCCAGGAAGATCGAAATCATATTTTGCAAAATTGTATAAATATCGATGGTCTAAAGATAGATTTTTTAACGTTATTTTGGTATATTAAAAAAAGAAGAAAATGTATAGCGGATTTTTATATTTCTAAAAAGCTCAAGTCATGGTTCTGAACCGTGCGTCTCAAGTCCATCGTTACATCGTTACACCGTCGGCGATTCTTTTCCTTTTTCCTTCAATAAGGCAAGCATCTCTCCTTGAGAGTCTCACTCGCTCCTTTGTTTCTCAATGCTCTAACACTTTCGAGCGAATCGCAACAGGCGACTTCATTGCGCGCCGTTCGCTCGTGACCGTTCGAGCAACAAGGCTCCTCTGATGAACGAGTCCTTTGTCTCTTTTGTTTACAAATTTATACAGAATACAATTAACATTAGCGGGTAAATTAAAGGTGTAGTATTTTTTTAAATAATTCATGACATAGTGTAACTTTATATTTCGTAGAAGTCACATAGATACCTCGTGCAACAGTGAACAATACCGACAGTGATAAGAAAGAAACAAAGAAGAAGAAAGTGTGATTTTCAGTGAAGTGTGTTACGACTGTTGCGAATATTTTATGTAAGTGCGGCATTAAAATATAACTTATGCCATTAAGCTAGTTACGATTTACAACAATTTACATATGTCGCGGATCGTCTAGTGTGAACAGTTTCCTCTATAGTATACATGATTCTAATTTGTTCAAATGATCTACAGGTTATTTTTTACAACTCTATGTATCAAGTGAATTTCTGAGAAAATGTCATATGACAAAATGGTGTACACGAGTAGATCTCGTAAGTGCTTCGTGTTCAAAGCAATGGCTTAGATATAACCTATGATGGCTATCTTAATGAATTTTAAATGGCTTTGAGCTTCTTTGATTTTACCCAAATTAACGTTCCGTAGCATTTTTAATAAGTTCCTGTACTTAATTACACCGTGCTCTGTAATTACACGCACTGCGATTAAGAGGATTACGTTTCCAACAGATTTTAACGATTTATATGTACATACAGACCACATCTGTGATTAACATAAGTGTACGTTTTTATGTCGGAAAAAGAGATATCGGGAAACAATAGTATTGACGTTGATAGACTGTCACAAACGTGGTTTATAAAATGTAGTAGTTATAAAATGTTTGTTGACATATGTTCAATTTGCACTGTATTTGAAGCCTTAAATTAAGGATTATAGCTGCACTACGGATGTTTATATATTTATTGAGAAGTGCAGAAAGCAAAAATACATGTCATATACAAAAATATATATTTAATGTATGTTATATGGTACTATTATATTTTTATCTTGTATTCTATATTAGATTTTATATAATATTTGTCTATATATAAAATATCTTCTATATATGATATAAAATTGGTAAAGAACGTAGTATTTCGCATATATATATAATATTGACTAACTCTAGAATCTCTAATCTTTATTCAAGTTCTATTTCTGTACTTCTATTATAAAAACATAAATTTACATAAAAATTGCCAATGCGGTAAATAATCGTTCACTGAAAAAATAGTTACATGACTTGACAAATTATTCTTAAGTAACGACAAGCAATAATTTTACGATAACGCTGATAGGAATTCGTTTCTTCGTTTTTAAAGTGAAATATTTCGTATCCTAGAAAGTTTTACCTTGAAAATATAGATTCATGGCTCAAATTAAGATTCATGTTACAAAAAGTAAGTCTGAAATAATTAATTATTGCTGAATGATTTTATGAAGTTCGCCGGATCAAAGTAAAAGTCTCAATAAGCAGTTACACGAACCGGTCGCGGTTATCCTGCAAGCTGTATTGCGTCTCAACGGTGTTTCACCTAGAAATGAGTCATTCCGGCTACTAGTTAGACTCGTTCGATGTCTTCTTAAAGCGTTGATTCATCTGTCATTTTTTATAGAATCAGAACATAAAATTATAAAGAATAATTGAGAAAGTGATATTTTTACAAAAATATTCCTAAAGAAAAGACAGTTGAATATATTTTTAGCCATCGCTTATATGTACTTGCTTTTTTCAAACATAATTATCGTAGTTCGAGTATATTTTCACACACGTGAGTATATGAATTATATATTGATCACGTATTGATCACGTATTGACCACGTATCAAATGTTTGCATTGACCAATCATTTTTGTATAAACATCGTGCAAATATAATACGCATGAAGATAAATTTCATTTCCATAAGGTACTTCATTTACTTTAAGGGAGTGTCTCTTCAAGTGTTCCATGGTACTGAATGTTTCACGTATATGTACGTTTGCTGGTATCTTGTGCTTTTATATCTGGAAGTGTATTTCTTATATTTACAAGTTCTGGAACTATAAATGTTAATTTATCGATAAGATTCCGCAATCTTGTTAAACATATATGTATACATATAGTGATAGCTAAATAAATATATATACACATAATCAGTAAATTTAATAAATTCAATAAATATAGTACATGTATAATAGCCAAATATATACAGCAGTGGATAAAAGAAAGTTTAAAATTGAATCCTAGAATCTAGCCACTTTTGTAGTAACAATTTTTTACCATATTGGCAACATTCATCTATTCTGTGGCATATATATATATATATATATATATATATATATATATTATATATATAATAATAAAACAATATAGAAAAAACTTATGATATCCTTTTATATTTCTTATTTAATAAATTTTCTTTTGCCCGCCATGGTGTATGTATATTAAACAAAAGGATCTTTCGTTTTCATCGGATGTTTCGATTACTATTGATTGCTGCAGATCTGTGGTAAGGCGAAAGACGGGTCCGCAAGATGTCTGAGTATTGCGAGTACATGTGGGACACCACAAGAGGTCACATGAGTCCCGCACTTGCACGGAGTATTTATGAGGAGGAGGCCAGATTCGACAAATGCGACAAGAAACTGGCCATTAAGACCGTCCGAGCAATATTGCGTGAAATGCCGGATGTAGGTAAGAAGGGGTTTATTCGCAACGCTCGACCGTTATTCGACCGGAATTATTTATCGAAACTTCTGTTGTATTAAAATTACCAAATTGGAGATACAAAAGCAAATTAGAGTATACTATATCGTAATCTGTATAAAGACCACAGGTGAGAAATACGATAAGTCATATTTTTCATGTCCTATAGAAGATTAATTTTTAAGTTTCGTTTTATTTTCAGATCGAATACGTATGTAACTTTGTTACTCTCTTGAACATTTTTATCATCAATGTTAATTATACAGACTAATATTAATTTAATTAAATTAGAGTGTAGTTAAATAATTAGTAATTAAACTGCTGATATTTACTCATTTATGAGATACCTTCAAATGAGAGAATATATGAAATACTCAAAATATAGTACACATTAGAATATTTGATGCAATTTATGAAACAATTTGCTAGCTGGCTTACGTTCTTTTAATTGTCTTCATAAAAATATAAATTTGCATAGATATGTATCCGTAGGCTAGGGATAACTGATATTATTTCTTACAAAACATTGTACGTTTATTTGTAATTCTTTTCAGTCAGTGATACAAAGTTAGAAAATCAACAAAAGCTGATTGATCGTATTTTTCCCATGTGATTTTCATATGGTATTATACATCTCTTGATAATACGGAGATATAGTACTCGCATTAGTACATTTCATTCGATTGGTCCCGTTAGGTTCGCCTAGACTGATTCGTTTTCCACGCGTCGATCCTCGAATTTCCGGCATAATGTCCGCGTTCGAGCGGCTTCCTGCCGGCTATTTTTTTCACGTGAAGCATTACAATGACCCATCTGTTTGCTTCTAGACTTGAAGCACTGCACGGATGAATATATTACACGTTTCCTGCTAGCCCGGAAATATCGCACGGAACAAGCTGCTGCCCTGATAGCCGCTTATCAGGCGCAAGTAGCGCATCGACAGGATATCTTCGGCAATCTAACCGCAAGAGATCCAGCCTTGCAGCGGGCGCTGCGCGCTGGAATACCCGGTGTACTTCCTGCACGTGATAGGTACCATTTTGAAATTTAAATTTGTTTCCGGTCTATTTAATACATTCTGAAACTTATATTAACATTTACGTAGACATAGCGAAGTTAGTACTTTCGGATATTATTTAGCTAAAAATAAGTTAATAATTTATAGTAATTTTATAGATAGTTTACATTTGTTATATAATGATAAAAATTTGATTGACTGATGATTAAACTTGAGTATAATATAAGAGTATGGATATCATTTTATAAATTGTGATCATTTTTGAAATAATAATTGATAAAAGGGAATATTTAATCCTAAATATTATAAAAATACAAAGTTTACCATATCTATTGATGACAGTTTTGATGACCGATAAATATTATAAAAATACAAAGTTTACTATATTTATTGATGACATCATTCTTTGTAACTACAGCATATTTGCATATTTCTAAGATACGATTTCAGTATAACTATTAATAATTTATTATTGTTATTAATATAAAAATATTGTTATAATATCATAAGTCAAATTCATTTTCAGAAAAGGGAGATGCGTACTCGTTATTTTAGCCTCGCAATGGGACCCTATTGCAGTACCAGCATTATCAGTTCAACGCGCACTCTTTTTGGTTTTAGAAATTCTTATACAAGACCCAAGGAATCAGGTAAAATTCACATATAAGTTTGTGTATCTTTAAGTCTCGAACAAACAAAGTAAGTCTTTTAGTCTTCTATAGCTCTAGACGTTCCATTTCTTTTTCTAGCAATCCGGTTTCGTGGCGGTGGTAGATTGGAGCGGATTCTCTTTACGACAGGGCGGTGCCTTGGGCGCAGCGGCACTGCGAAACCTAATAGCTGCTCTTCGAGGACGATTTCCGGCGAGATTCAAAGCTATACACTTCCTGTCGGCGCCGCTTTACGTTCAGGCCACATTGGCCCTTGTGAAACCTTTTTTGGACGAGAAAACTCGGAACAAGGTAGGAGGAACTGCTGAAGGACAAAGTACATATTAGAAAGTAGATAGAAAGGGATAAAATAATAGCTTCGAATGCGTATCATAGTAGCGTATTATATTAAAGATAGAGATAGATTAAGAAGATTAATTAATGTAAACAATATACATCAACGAACGCATCAAAATGCAACTACTTGACGTCAATTGCTGTAATTGTATCAATTAAGATAATACACTCGGTAAATTCCACATCCCGGCAAATTATTATTACAAGCAAAGCTTTTAATTGCTTTTAATTTTTAACCATGTGTATAATCGCTTGACGCTGAAATTGAAACGTTTTGCATACATGCATATGGGTTTCAGATACGAGTAACTAAATATTGACCAATAGATAATCTAAGATAGCGTAAAGCTGTAGAGTGTTGTATGTTTGCATAAAGTGTGAATATCTAATTTCATTAAACGAACATTCTTTTTAATTTCAAAACAGACGGATATATTGTATTTCAAGAATTATCTTTCAATAAAAAAATTATTTTTCAATGGAATTTATAAACATGACCAATGTACATCTAATATTTTCAGATCTACTTACATGGAAATAATTTGAGCACCCTGCATGAACACTTGCCCACTGACATTTTGCCAGCGGAATTAGGTGGCACAGGGCCAGCATTTAACCCAGGACTATGGGCCGAACCAGTTATTCATTCAGCGATGAAAGAAGCTGAACTGGCTGCGATAAAGAAAGAGAAAGAGCAAGCTGAGAACGTAGATCAGTCTCGCGATAAGAAATTCGAGTCTAGAGACATGGAGAATCATAAAAGAAACGAAGCAGACTCTATAAAATCGAACAATGGTGTGAATAAAGAGAACGGAAGGCGATTCTTCAATCCTTTCGGTAATTCTACGAAGAATCAGTCGCCGAAGAAACCTGGAGGAACAAATGTAGAACTGAATCTAATTAATCGTACTAATGGATATGCAGAAAGGAAAGAAGGTAGAAGAGATAGTAGAACGATAAAGGAAAACGAGGATTCTTGCAGTAGAAGTAGAGATAGAATGTTAAGCAATGGTAGCGCTGATTACTTTGACGACAAAAGAGAACAATACAAGGATGTGCAGGATAACTTGTTAGGATCTCAATCTGAAAGACGCTCGAATGAATATGAAATCTCAAATAGACCAGATAGCGACGACAGTAAGGATAATTCGTTAGATAACAGATCAGAGAATGCACTAATTGATACAAGTAAAATTGAAACTGCCTCCGAAGAAACGAATCTCATAACGTAATGTTAATTTTCTCGACTTCTTAGGTTAAAACAAATTAACGCAGTAGTACTTCCACGAGAAGTGTTGACTTTCAATTTTAAATATAATGAAATCAAATACTGTCGCTAGGTTTAAAATCCGTAGAATGTAGTACGTTCCGTGAAATTTGTATTCTCTGTAGGTTTTAAAAGATATATTGTGATACGATATACATCATTTTTAATAAGTATTTATACATTAATGAGGCTTTTGTTCTTTATACATATATACGATTCTGGTTCAACTAGATCAATGTGTTATTTAAACATTGAACTTCTTATCCTTTTTTATCTTACTTTATTTTTAATACCGTTTATCATGAAAAGAATGAATTCGTTTCCATGCGAATTTTCATTATTTCATAGACATATTTACATACTGCTACTACTATTGTTCGTGACAAAAATAAAATGGACATTGCGCGAACATTCTCTATGTTCCTCTTTCTATCGTATGCAAAAAACATTCACATATAGTGTTATAACTTTCAATGAGTACTTACATTGTGAACTTAAGATTATGATATTTATCAACTTTTATAGGCTATTTATCGCTGTCCATGAAAACATGAGCATAGTTAACAAAAATCTTTGCATGTGTATGAAATTCATACAACTATCAGTCACATTTTTTTAAAGAGTTTATACGACAGGCAATTCATATTAGGATTGTAAATATGTATTAAATTATTTATTGATATCAAATGTATCGTGAAATCGAAGATCTCTCATTTCGTATGACATTCTCGAGAAATGCGAATCCTGTACTTACATATTGTTAGGATTATAAGTGTGATAAAAATTGCGTCGTAGATAGTCTTTTAGTTCTCTTAACTGTATTTTTTAATAAAACAGTATTTTAATATTCGGATGACTTTTCTTTGGATTTATTTTATATTACAACAAATTGAAAAATATTTACAATTTTCATCACAAAGTAAATCAACAAAATTATAGATTAAGAAATGTTCACTTTTCACATTGGTTCACATTGGTAAAAGAAAAGTTGTGATAGAATAATGGGGAAGAAATAAAAATTTATTTCTTTAGTATATAAAATATATATGTATGTATACTATATATTAACATCAATACACATTATAAACATAAAACTTTAATACTTTATCACATCATTATCAAAAGCATCCTACTACCATGTAATTGGTTTTTTTCTCTATATCGTCCATGCACACATTCTCTCCCTCCCTTTCTCTCTCTCTCTCTCTTTCTGTCAATTTGTATGAAAATAGAAAACCCTATATAGAGATCTATGATGAGGTATATAAAAACGGTAATCAAATACAGTGTAGTAGTTTACTTATGTACAAATGTTATTACTTCCTTCAACATGATTTTTGTTAGAAAAATGAATTTTTTAACATCAATTTATAAATATAAATATACGCACATCTCATATATTCATATAGTATATATTTATTACGCACAATTTTGCGTATTCGGCGAGACTTAGTTTATAATCGGTTACATAAACCGATAAAAAAAAGAATTTAGTATTTATTATATTATGTATAGTTGTAAGAATTCTTAGTTTCTCTTAGTGTCTCAGTTCCTTCTCAGTCCTTTCTCAGTTTTTTTCGAAGTATTTGAAAGATCTGCGTTTTGGATAAATATTTGTACTTTACCTTAATGATTGGCTAATATCGATTAATCAGGTGTAAGTTAGTTCTCAAAAAATGATAATAACAGGGCATGGTAAAAAGAAACTTTATGCATCGTATTACGCACAGGATTATTGTCTAAGCGACAAGTATCGTATCAAGCTACAATAGTTGGAGGTACCCAACCTCCAAAACCCCGTTCTAGTTCTTCACAAACGGCTATGGTTAAACGATCTTGATGTAGGCCACTAATAACCTGTAACATACAATTTACATATTACACTAAAATTCTTATTTTACCATTCTAGTTTTATTAATACTAATAGTCCAAAGCTTATACCTGTATACCAATAGGAAGTCCTTGTTTGTTCAAACCTAGGGGACACGCAGTAGCAGGTAAGCCCAAAACATTAATAATTCCAGTGTATGAAAAATTGAATGGTTTAATCAACGGTTCGTAGTGCATTGGTGCCGCAGTTGGATGCGTTGGGTATAGGAACACACCGTCTTCACCTAAAATATCCTATTCGAAGAAAATTGATTAGAAATAAATATTAACAATAAGGATAGTAATGGTATTGATTTAGGAAAAAGATAAAAGTTCGGATATTTCTGGATACATGCTTCAACTTTAGTCAGTCGTTTTCTCGTCGCGTGAATACAACTACAAGATGAAAAGATATTTACAAAAATAATAGAGATCTTTAATAATTGGATGGAAAAAATTTCATTCTGCATGCAGAGCAATATCTTTCTTCTACTTATTAGAAATAACTCGTGATACCGTGAAAGACAAACTAGTATAGTCTGACCAGTTCGCACGAAATACTCGAGAAAGAAATCACGTCCATTTTAATAAATAGTATTGTTCCGTAATGCAATAGTAAGAAAGGAAGACGAAGAAGGTAGGAGCCAATTCCAATCCTGATGAGTTACATTACAGGCATTTGTGAATGTACATCATATTGCATCAGTAGTTTATAAAAGATAAGAGATCATTGATATAATTCATAAATATCAATAATTCATTACGAGATCATACCTGAAATTCTCGATAAAGTTCTTTACTTTCTTGTATGAATTTCGTGTGTTTGTCGCTTCCATGCTTCACGGCAAATCTTTCAAACGTGGCAGTAAGAAGAGCTATCAATGTATGATTGCTCAGGAACAGTGTCCATTTCAAAAATTCCCACCATAAATTTATATGACCCACTCTGTTCGACAATTCATACGTAAAATCTTTTTCGTCTTTACAACTCATATTGGCCATCCACAGAGCGATGCTTTTTTTCATTTTTTTAATGTGGATCTTAGTCGCTTTAATTTTATGAGCTTTCTCCAGATATTGAACTACCTTTCTCATGGCTTCTCTTATCTCTGAATCAACTGGAGACGTGAAATATTGACCACCGTCGTCTTCCATATAATAAAACTAAATTGAAATAAATACTTATCACATACTACATACGACCAATGGTTGTAATATAAACATTCTATCCGTACCTTAAGTTTCGAAATGTCTACTTTTTCGTTCAAATGCAACATATCTGCATTCTTGTCCGCAAGAATCTTCAAAGTAGGCAGTAAATCTTGTGCGTATCTGCACATAGGGCCAATAGATAGCAATCTGTTTTGGTCTTCGCTTTGTGCACTCGGATATTGGCCATCGTTCGAAACCATTCCAGTAGAGGGTTTGTGCCCGAAAAGTCCGTTGAAGTAGCTCGGTATACGAATAGAACCACCAATATCTGATCCTATTCCTAATGGCGAACCAGCTGCAGCTTGTATACAACCTTCACCACCAGAGGAACCTCCGACAATATGTCTCGTATTATACGGATTTTTTGTAGTTCCATATAAACAGTTAGAAGTTTCCCACCACATGGCTAATTCTGACACGTTCGTTGTAGCCAGAGGGATGGCTCCAGCAGCCCTCATTAATCTAACCGCTTCTGCGTCACGTTCGGAAACAATGTTCTTACGAATGGTTAAACCAGCTGTCTGTTTCATTCCAGAAATTGCAATACAGTCCTGTAATCAAAAAATTCACATTTGTTTTAATATACATATAAAATCATCATAAGATGTCTATTGCATACTTCATGAAGTAAGATTTACCTTTGTTGTGAAAGGCACTCCAAAGAAGGGTTTTTCTTCAGCTAATACTTGAGAAGATGGAGCATTCTCAGATTTCAAAAGATCATCACACAGTTTTGCTTCTTTGAGGGCGTCCTCAAAGCGATCTTCCACTACACAATTTAGTATTGGTTGAATTTCTTTTATCCTATCTATGTATGATTGTACCACTTCTTGTGAAGTTAACTGTAATCATATGCGTTCACTTGTAATTTGTATATAAAGACTTATTAATAGATAAACAGAGATTGTGATCATTTTAATTTATTATTTGATAAGCGTGTAGAACTTATCTTACAGTCATTTGCAAGCAGATTTGATTTGTATTGGAAGAACACAATGAATTTACCTGTTTATTTCGAATTTTTAATGCTAAAGTAGTTGCACTGTGTAAAAGTGTTAGATCCTTTATAGGAGGTTGAGATTCTGCAGGACCCTTCAAGAATGCAATGAAGGTATATATCCATTTGCCAATGAATTCAATTAGTCGATGAATTGCATTCAATATTTGTCCTTTAGGCTGCATTTTCCCCTGATCTTTGTGTTTAGTTGACATCTATCTAGGAAAAATGTAAATACTTCATGTCAATTACTATCGTTATACTATAAAAAATAAAAATACTACTTTATCTAAATGCGAGTGAAGCTCGAAGAAGATAAATATAAAAGATCATGTAATTTGTTACGAGTTATCAGATTAATTCTGTGAAAAAATTATAATGGCAAATAAAAATTGCAATAAATATTATAGAGAACTATTAAGTAATGAAAACTATAAAATATTTATATCGCATCATTCATATGATTATTTATAATTATTTATAATTAAATTACATTAAATACGAAAGAACATGCTAGAATACTTTATCTATTTTTGCAGACGAAAACTCTAAATTTAAAAATTATATCATTTCGAGAATAACAGATCCCATTTTCATCTTTTGCTTATATCGTTCTATGTTACATGCTTATTTTTGAGAATTACGTTACTTTTGCGCTAACTAGCCTGTTTGAATATTTGCATAAACAGACACAAAGAAGAGAAGATAAAAAAAACATTTAAACAAGAAGCAGACATTCCCAATAAAATCATACCGCGAATACTGATAGAAATATTTTACGATCGGAAATTGCATTTACGTGTAACACCAAATGTCCTTGCTTCAAGGCAATAACTAGTTGTTTTGTTAAAGTATCTTTACACGACTCGTTACATATACGCATATTAATATTTCTATGAAACTTCCGAAGAATTCAAGGAGGAAAGAAAAAGATTAAACGACTTTTAGCACAATCGCTACAAATCCGTCGCACGTTTTCTTTATCATATTTCACATAAAAAAACATCGAGCAAATTACTATAAATTATATAAACGTCCCTATCATTACGTCGTTTAATGGTCATTGAAAGAGATCATAGCGTCGCGTTAATAATGCTTCAACAGCGTGTAATTTAATACAGGGCGGGACAACTTATAATTGCGTATATGTACAATTAATTCATTTCAATCCGTCAGAGTCATCGAAGAAGGCTTTAGACAATTTGGCTTGAATCGTGTAGCAAGGATTATTTTATTATTATCCCTTCTGATAAGAATCGCGTTGTCGGTCTAAATACCAGGATCGTTATCTTTCTCTGTGTTTATGTACCATTATGTCAATGTTGATTAATGGACTGACCTTGTGCAATTATCTCACTGTGTCTCACTGTGAAAAGCTTGCCGCTTTTATGGGAAACGCCGGTCAGTTTATCGATTAATCGGGCGTACACGAACGCCTTAAGGGACGAACATTAAACGTATCTATGCGAGTACGCGACGCACATTTGAACAAATTCGTTGAAAGTGAACGAATGCCGGCGGCGCAATAATTTTAGCGCGCTGACAGACTCGATAATGATGTAATTGAGGTGTTACGCATCAAGGCTACTCAGCTACCAAGCCATGAGAGTTTGACAGTACCCGTCGGGCCGGAAATCAACTCGCGCCGCATTTCAGGCCGGTTCGCTACGCTTAAGCATTTTCCATCGAAACTTCTTCTTGAAGTCGTTCGCGTGCCGTAAGCGCAATTCCGCTTCCATTCCGTTAACAAGCAATACGTGAAAACTGACTTTTAGAGATGTTATCAATCAGAATGATTCGTCAAATGGGTTCGTTTGTAATAGGCTATCCGAGCATAGTCACGAAGTTACTCGCGTAACGGTGGTTGAATCTCTGCGAGCGTTCCAGCGATAGATTATTTCTGTGACTTAGAAGTCAAATTGATCGACCGCGTTTTCTGAAAAATTCTTCATTTTAGTATTAAGATATATAATATATAATTTGTTCGATGTTTTCAGAAATACAAAATGATTTTACCTTCGATGGCAGTCGATCAGTTTGACTTCCGCATAGCTCGTTTATGAATTTTATTAAATGAATTTTTTCGTTGCACGTACTCGACGAAAGTTACAAAGGCTCGCGCGAGATCGACTGTAGGAAACTGTTTCGCTATTTCAACGTATAAATTGATGATTAATAATTGGGCTATAGAATGTACGGGGTTAATTGATACGTTTACTTACTATTCTGCTATTATACTTTATTTGACGAGTCAGCTGGAATTACTCGTTGTATACTAATGTGTAATTTAGTATCATGTGACACTTTACGAAAACTAAGCTGATTTAAGTCACGACTTATCGACAGTGCAATACCGCGTCTCGTATGACGTCGCTTTCCCCAACGCTCGTAGTCGACTGACACCACTTATACCTTCACCGGTTCTGATTATACGTGATCCGCGCAAACGCTATAGTTGCTTCCCTGCCTGGGACTTACTTTTATGCATCGGAGAAATATTTAACGGGTTGGGGATAGACTTGTAAGATGGCTGCCAAGCAGCGATGGATAGATTACTGTTACGATATAATGTTCATAATTTCACGAGATACGCTCTGTGTTGATGTTATGTTTCAATAGCCCCTCAAAACCTGAATTTTTGTATTATTGATTTAGTAACATTTCAGCATCTCGTATCGCAAGTTTAGAATTGTGACAAATCGTAAATTATATTATTACGTTAAACTAATTCTGTATAACGTTACAACATTATAATGTTAAATTAACTTTGTACAGTATTACAATTTCCATAGACAGATTTTATTAGTCGATAGGATCTTTTTATTATCAATTTGATAACCTTTCAGTGTATTCCATTATAGATTACGATTGAAGTATTAAAAAATCCAATGTTATTATGTTAAAAGAATCTTATCTACTATCTTATCTAGATCCATATGTGTATTAGATTTATTATATAAATTTATCAAAAAAGTATTTATATGACAATAAGATCGAATACTAATTATATATTGCTACATTTGATACATATATTAAGTTGACAATGATCTTGTGCATTTTATGTAATACGTCTTCGTTATCCTTATGTAAGTTGTTTTAATGCTCTTTATTTATTGGATTAATAAGACGTCTCTAATTGACGTCGTTAATTTTACACTGATACGCGATTTTAAATGTTTATTTGTGCTTGATTATTGTCATGCGGTTTTAAACGTGTTCGTATACATTTATAATACAAATTGCAAAGATACATATTTAATTACACGTTACATTAAATTTTAGTTACAACTATCTTATGCGATATTTCTCTCATTTTATCTGTTCATTTATTCTCTATTTTTATTCTTCTTCACTCATTCCTGTATCTTTCATTCTGAAATTTCAATAAAAATATGTTCAATATACACAGTCTAGCTTCGTTAAAGGACCACGAATTGGGGTATAATATGGCTAGTTACCGAGACAGGTGTATTTCTTAAAAATTCCGAGAAACCTTCTCTGTTGGTTATGAAAAGAGATAGGGATACCAAAGACATTTGTTTACTTACTTGATATGCGTGTACTAGGTAGAAACAATATAGTACAATTAAGAAGCTGTACCCATTGATGTAGCCGCGCCCAGAACCGTATAGATTTTATAGAAACACTTCAAATTTTAAACTATAAAACTTGTTTGAAAATTGATATTATACTTACAATCTTTACGATGTATAAAATCCCTCTCACCTCCCACTTAAATATAATTGCCGTATTAACACATTGTTGACGGGAGACGTGAATCGAAATTTTAAAGATAGGAGATGTTAATCGAATGAATTTTTCATTTCAGAAACATTGACATATTTTCTAAAAGTATGCGAAAACTAAAATTTATTTCGCAGTATACCGTTAACAATGTGTTCATAAAAAAATAACCTATATTAACCTGTATATTATTAAAACACACAAAGAGGCGTCTCCACTTTGACATGTCACGATCCTGAAAGGGACTCTGGTATATATGTAGTAACGTGCTCCAGAAATACTTCAAATAGTTTTAAACGTATGCATGTAGCGGAAAATTCGAATCGTTCCACGAAGCCAGCCGCAACAACTGGTGGGGATATCGATGGTCAGTTATCGAAGTATAATACAGGTCAGTTAACGTGGCACTACTATATTCCGAAAATTTCGAAGCATTAATTCATTAGAAGCCACCAGATGGCAGTTCGATCGCACGCCATTAACGAGCAAGAAGGAGTGGGAAAGAGGGCATGGCGTCAATGTGCGCGCGCGTGAGTATATGTGTACGAAGGGTGAATGTCACTTTGTGTCCACTTGCTTCCTTATCACTCGACAAAGAACTCTCATTATCCTTGGTGATTTTATTATTGGCCACGTCTACTGCTAAGTTAACGACGTAGCGGTATAGTGCAGCGAAGACTGGACACCTACGTCTTCTGTCGTGACATGCGGCTCACGATCGTCGACCACCTTTTTGAGGTTAGCTCATGAGCGCGCGGCTAAGCACCGCTGTATTATCTCACGAAAACGTCCACCATCTACGCATTTCTATCTTTTCCATTCTTCCTTTGATCGCGTTACGAAATTGTTAAAACACGTTGAACACTTAGTTGGAATACTTCGAAGATAGTTTCGAGATCGAAACACGATTTGGGTGTCGCCTTGAAACAGTCGTTGCGTTTCTACGTCTTGTCTTTTACTCCCACCTACGCGATTCAGTTTGATTACCGATTAGCTTTATTAATATTTCCACATGGAGTGATTCAAACTCTACCCACGCCAGCTTTGTGTATTAGTTTCGATAAACTACGTTCGATTTCATGATCGCGAAATAAATCACCATATGTTTCTTTTATGTATTTTTAATCGATTTTTCTTTTATTGTCAATGTTTTTATATTGTTAATTTGTCAGATCAATTTTAAGGTATATGTGAAAACTGACTCTAATAGTGAACTATTTATTAGGATTAGCACGTAATCATCCAATAAAAGCCTACTATTTATAAAAAGAATAGTATAATTCGAAATGGATATGTTTTACATGTTTTTTAATACGAAGCAATGCATATTTGAAGTATCTTGTTCTACATATGTAAAACTTGAAGGTTATTAATTAAATTGTAAAAAGGGCAACATTTTTACACTGCCAAGTGATTAAGTAGTTAATAATTTCCTAGTAAAGCAGATACGTATAACGTAAAGTTTTCTAATATTGTGTTCAATATAAATTATTTTACATCGATTACAAGGAAAAATATTCTATTCCATATTTTTCTTTTTATATTAATATTTAATTAATACTAAATAAATATTCGTTTCCTTAACTGTTTATAATATCGAAATGATTTTTCATCCATTGATTAAGAGTCAACGTTGTGTTAAAATATTTTATACATCATCTTTTTCAATCAATCCATATTATTGAATTCTGTGTTGAAACGTTATGATTATCTTTGTGTGCCATGCGTGAAGAAATTGAATTTTTCATACCATTATGATAATGTATCTCTTTTATAAATCATAATAACTTCCTTTTAAGCTTTTAATCTATTTAATATTTTCATAAAGTTTAGTTTCCCAGCGTTTAGTAGTCTGTTTAGTATTCTAACACATGTTTTATCTCTAGACAAAACAATATTTCATTGCTTCGTCTCATGACTAATTGTTTTGTTTTTCTAGTTACTATTCGCTATATATAGATTATGAATATTACGAATATTTCCTGTCTCCTTTACCTACCACTATGTACCTATTTCCAATACGTCGTGCTGAGACTTTAACCTCGTGTCATCGTATATCTTCTCGTATTCTACGTTTGCCGACAGGCTTATTTAATAGCGCGCTATATATTTCGTTTATCGGTTTACTGAACCGATTCCAACGTTATATTGTGCTTCGTGTGCACTCCCCAAACCTATTTTAATTTCTCGGCGATACGTCTTTTATTTGTATTATTGTACATTTCCAAATCAAAGAATTTTTGAATTCTTTTTTTTTTCAATATCACAGACTTTCGTCTCTTTTCTTCTAATTTTTAAAAATACGCAATAAGGCTGTAATTTCGAACTTTAATTTCTCGATGACAAGCTTCTTGTTTCTACTAAATTCCTAATTATAAAAATGTCTACAACTTCTCTCGTTTCCATATCTCAAATGTTTCTATTTCACTTTATAATTTTTACAAATGTGCTATAAGGAGGTAATTTCAAGTTAATTTAATTTCGAGATTCTCTTTAGATTTTATCTTTTTTTTTTTCGCCTGTATACTCCTATACCGCGTCCAGAAATAGAAAATAATATGTGAAATAATTAAGACAGACGCTTACCTATATGTATGTGTGTATATATTTATTTTGATGAAAATGAAACAGTTTTCGATGAAAATTTGTCAAAGATCGTAAGTTTCTGTAATTCGTGAAAAGTGAGGAGAAAGCAACATAGATATTCTTCCTACAATTCTCTTTACATTTGTCTAACGATTACCTCTTTACGATACTATCCGAGCTAGGTATGTCGCGATAAATTTAAGCGAGCGTGACAAAACTCTATTTGTCCAGCGATTCCGTACACGGGAAGAAACTTCCGGCAGTCAAAGTGCTACCATCAAACAACATTGTTACCTTCTATTTTGAACGTTTCTGTACGCACAAACATCTGGATGATTTTGCGTTATTTCATTACCAATTACACGTGTACAATTATTTCTTCTGCGTGCAATAATTTTTACAATTACTTTATATAGTTTAAAGGTATAGAATACACCTTTTTTCATACGATAATTTATTTAAAAAAAAAAAAGGAAACTGATTTTAATTATTTGACTGATACACCTGATTTAATTACGCTTGATTTTTAATTATAAAATTACACGAAATTAATTTTAGATTCTGAAGAAGTTGATGAATATAAAAGTAACTGTTGTTATTAATTAGCTCTGAGTTAGCGAGCAGTATCTTACGGCTTTATTTGGCATTTGACAGAATAGATCATCAATAAATTTTAATTTTCATGCAAAAATCGAATCTAAATAGAAATTTGTTTCGTCTCTTAAACATTACGTCACTTTATTTTTTATATTCTTCCACTCTTTAATCCATTAAATGCAATTTAATGAATGCGGTAGAATTATCACTTCATAAACATTCAGTACAAACGTATGAAATCCAATAATCGTATTAAACTCAGTAGAACCGGCTTTAATAAAAGAAACCTTCACCTTGACCTTCCATTCATAGCAGATCATTCCTCAAACACGAGCCAACCACTGTATCAGTTTCTTCCTCTGTTTCTTTAGATTCGACGTTATACTATGACACAGTCCATGCTGGAGAGGATATAAACTACAAACTTGTTTCTTCAAACAAGAATACAAATAACCAAGAGATCAGTATGAAGAAGAGTCTAAGCAAGAATCAAAGAAAATCAGATGATACAGAAACGAAGGATATTCGAGGGAAGATGGAGGAGATCGACATGAAGCCCTCGTCGTCGACAAATTCTATGACGAACAACTTTGCATTGTTACCCAGTGGTGTTGGTCGAATGAAGCAACTGCAGGGAGCGAAGATGGTTAATCAAACGGGATCATCGTCATCTGGCTCGGCTACGGGTGAGCTGATACACTGATTATCAAGAAATAATCTTCTGAACTTGGCTTTTAACTGTTTGCTTATACTTGGATGGTTGAGCTATTTTATTTTGTTCTATTTTGTTTTACTTTAGTTAGAAATCTATTTTATAGAATGGCTCAACAAACGTAAGTAATTAACTCATGAAGGATCATTATAGTGTTAATGCAATTTATTCTATCATTTAGAATTTGCTTTTAATTCATTTACATCATTGAATTCCTTTCTTAAACGATTAAATTGGATCTGCATTTTGTTAATGCAACATTTCCTTTTGCAGTCTGGTTTTCTGTTTTTATCATTATCATATGATTTTTAAACTGGATAAATCTGCTTTTTAATATTGTAAAGACTATTGTAATATTGTATTTGCTTGCTATTCTCCTTCGTTGCTACATCTTCTTTCACTTGGCTTCAATCCTATAATTTCATGAAGTTTGAAGAAATTGAAGCATACTCTTTTTTTATACCATAGAAACTCTTTTTCATGGCTTTGATTTATGTAGTGAGCCTGTGTAATGTATCTACCATTTTAATACTACATTCTTGTATCTTAACAAAATAATATTCTGCTTTACTTAATGGGACCTTTATGCAGTTAATTACTTCCTTATTATCTCGTGAAATTGATAGGATCTAAATTCTTGAGTGCTTGATGCAGAGAGAGAGAGAGAGTGAGAGAGAGAGAATTGTTCTTTTGTTCACAATTTATTCTTAGCAAGTTTCAATATCTTTTCTTTAGTAATAGTAATTATAAAGGAAATGAAACGTGTTTCGATATAAAGTTACAATCTGTTATATCTTCTTCTAATATTAGTATAAAAGTATTGGGAAAAATTTCATACGAAGATTGTTTTATTCCTGCAAACAGTTAAAACTTTTCCGCGTTTTGTTCTCGTTAGAAGAAATCCATCATCGCTGATCATCGTTGCACCATTCTGCTCTCTTTTAAGCCACGCTTGCGATTTAATTTCGAAACGGGCATGAATCGATCCGAAGTTCCGCAAATTGCCCCGCAACTTCGTCAAACTCCAAACGTTTCCAGGCTTTCGACATTATCCCGGACGCGTCAGACACTTCAACAAATTGAAACATTGATTAATTACCGCCAAATATAATTTAAGTCCCGTTCGTTAAGCAAACATTGATCACGCTTTATGAATTTCCGCTTTGATGACATCGCTTGACCCATAGACATTGCGCAACAGCATGCACATCTCATAAGCAAAATTCGTATTACATAATGCCAGAACTTTTTGCAAATAATTTCCAAGTAATTTATACTGATTGATAGATAAATTTTAAATTATAAATTATAAACTATAAATCATGAACGACAATATAACGCTATATTTTCTTAAAACATCTGATTATAGTTTCGTTCGTAGCAAGATTTCATTTTGATGTAAGCTTTGTTAAAATTTATTTTCCTTCGGTATGAGCATCGACGATGATACGGCGTTAATAACGCACGAAATGTTTTAGAATTCTGTTCCTCTTAAAAATTGATAACTCTCTTAGAATTGAAACTTCTGTAGTTGGAGAAATTAGTTAGTTTCGTTTGTTAGAAATACGTTCTTTGTAATATTTTATTTTATTTATTAGAAATCCGTAGCACAACGGTAAATCTGGTAGTTACTGCAATTTCACTGACGAGTGTAATCCGATTAATAGGATTCCAACTCACAGCCGTGATCTATCCTCAAAATTAAGTATCGTTAGCTTCAATTTGAAACTCTATTGCACCAAGGTTTAAAAAACAAATTGGAAATTAATATATAATAGATATATACCTGGGGCATATTTGCTTGTAAAGCTTGAAATATGACTTCTCTATACCCTGGTAGATAGAAGAAAACTATATTTCTCTATTTATCCATAACTGCATTTATTAAACACTAACGTTTAATGCTTCATGTTTCATTCACCCAACTCTTGCCGATTAAATTCGCTTACCTGTAAATAAATTCTTTTATTAAATCTCACCTACTTTTCTCCTATTAAATTTCTGCAAGCTGATAATGAATTCTCTTCTCTAACTCTTACTACTCCGACTATTACCATTGCTATAACTATCACTATACTATTGCTATTTCAATCAATATAATGAATAATAATAGTGGAGAGAATTAATCAACTCGTATTACATAAATAAAAAATTCGCTTATCTGTAAATAAATTCTTTTATTAAATCTCACCTTCTTTTCTCCTATTAAATTTCTGCAAGCTGATAATAAATTCTCTTCTCTAACTCTTACTATTCCGACTATTACCATTGCTATAACTATCACTATACTATTGCTATTTCAATCAATATAATGAATAATAATAATGGATAGAATTAATCAACTTGTATTACATAAATGAAAAATGATAACTAAAAGAGAAAGGTAGTGAACTACAATTATATCAAATGATAGTTAGACAATAAAAAAGAAATTAAAATTCATATAGATACCAATTATACGAACAGTTTATCGAACAGTTGTTTTCTGAAGACTTCGGATGAATGGAATTCTACTGTATAAGGAGATAGGGATGGTAGTACGGTGTATATTTAAATCGATATATCTTTGAAGTTGATTCTGGGTAGCCAAACGCCATCATCAATCTCTGTAGCGGCAGTTAGTTGCGCGTTTCACAGATTGCTCGGCCATCGCCGAAACCTCGATACAAGTTAGAAGAACTCGCACAGGTTTATCCGGGAACATGCTTTTAGTGCAACTTTTAAAAATAACGACGACAAGGAGATACTCGGTTTAATTTAATAAAAACGTTATCACTGGTAGGGGGTAATGCAGCAGCACATAATTTAGAGGACAAATCAAATCATGTTGTTTTGCCTCGGAGTATCAAGACTGTTAGAATACAAGTAATGTAAGAACAAATAAACTCCGGGCAAAATAATGTCGCCGCTACAGGCAACCATCGAGTAAGGACGAATTCGGATTTTCTGACTCTCCCCCGACCAGTATAAATAAACAGATGCGATCGCGGGCGATAGAGTATAGTATAGTATCAAGCGAGTATCAAGTGAGTATCAATAGAGATCAACAGCGCTTAACGAGTATCTCCGCGACAAATTATATCAATTATATTTATTTCAAACTAGTTGTTGTATTTACGACGCAGTGTACGTCCCTTTATTTATTTCAAATATACTGGACGGATTGCAACTTTTCATCCGTGTTATTAAATCACAATCTAACACAACCTAATCTCCACATCTCCATGTGCCTCAGCAGTTGATTATTCAATAGGATCATGCCCGGTTCGCATTATTGGGTCAGGATAGGGCAGGGCAGGGCCGTTTGGCGAGTATATTTTGTCCCCTGTCCTGTCCCGATAGTGAGAATCGGTCCTATTCGAGCTTGAAATCGCAAGAAGAAATCATCGTGGGACCTGCAACTGACGTTTTCGCCTGTGCAAAGGATTTTTATGACCGCAGAAAGGATCGTTCCCGATTTACATTATTGGGTCAGGATAGGGTTGGGCAGGGCCATTCGGCATAAATTCTGTCCCCTGTCCTGTCCCGATAGTGAGAATCGGTGCTGGATCGAAATTACGAACGACTGATGTGTCTATTGACTGTTTATAACGTCATGGATTTATGCAAATTTATTTCTTACGGACGCAATTACCTCGAGATAGAACTGAAATAGAATCTCGTTTTAGTTAATTAGAGGTGATACGACGAGTATTCTGTGTTGGATGTTTTATATATTTTTCTTTGTATATTATTTTATTTTCTATGTATCTTGCATTTTGTTCTTAGTTCTTTTAATTTCGTCGTACAATTAGTTGCTTATCATTGTATTATTACGTTTTATTAGTATGCTGTTGCATTGAAATTAGACTATCCTTTTGTATTTGGCAATTATTTATCGGTACCTCGGATCATTAATTAAAGTAAAAGTTTGTAATCAATTTCATCTTTTTGCTGTCGTAAGTTGTCAAACCATATAAAAGTATAATTTGTGTTATAAATTTCCTTTTTTTCCTTTTTTGAGCTCATAAATTTGAAGTGTAAATGTTTGATTCATTGTTAACGTGTTTTTCTTTATTAGAAGTTTATTACCATTAACTATCATTAGATGTTTATTATTATACTATCTATTTATTATTAACCCTTTGCGGTTTCGTATTCTGAGTCTATGCACGATGATCTTATTACAGTGTATCGTATTGCCATAGTGACTGGACACCGTATTATGATCGTAAGTTTTATTACAATCTCGCGTGCGTGTATATGGTAATGTACCATTATTATACTTTATCGTAATAAAGATGTTCTAATTTTTTTGAAGATTTTTATCTCATATTATCTCATCATATCATTTTTCTTATTTACACCTATCTGAATAGGTAAATTCAAAAATAATTAGAAACTGCAAAGGGTTAAGGCTTTAACAAAGTTAAAAACTCAATAGAATTTACAGTGAAATAATTGACCGTGGAAATTTTTCAATGATAAATTTGATTGATAGAAATATTTCTATTTAAAAGGAAAAATTTAATTTATGCTGCGAAGATTTTAAAAAGTTACAGCCGTTTTCCTATTTCTCTGTAAATGTGTTATACGTTTTAGAGATTGGATAGATAATTTATTGCATTTAATCGATCTATTATGTTCTTGTATTACTGTTCTACTTTATTTCTTAGAAATGGAATAATGAGGATAAACACGGTAATATAAATCACGCTATTAAGGAAAAAGATTATTCTAAACGTTTGCAATTAGGATAGAACTATTACGTAACCAATATGCTTTTAGTAAGTTTCTATATATATCTCAGGAATTCTATTATCTTTCCACTTTAATAATTCAGTGCAACAAAACAAGCCTTGAACTTAAAAGCTCTGCTCTCAGCTATTACAGCACATCATTCACACACAGCTCTTCTATTTATATATCATAATCGTCGTGTAGCCTCGAATACTATAAAACATAGTGCACTTAATCGCTTCAAACGAGTACTTAGCGTGGGACTTAGACCCCTCTACACGTAGAAGAGAGACGTTTTGAAAATTACACTTAATTGGTAATATTGCATCTTGATTGGTTTAAATAGCCTTAATCCTGCTTCTGAGATTAGTACAATCGATTCTTTCCATTGCTACGATATGATTCATCGGGCACATTTGAGCCGTAATACGACTTCAATGTGATCTAACATTCGGATAAAAGATTTATTAAGAAATAATTCGTTTGCATAAATGTTTCTTGTACGATCAATCAAGGGAGAGAAAAAGAAGAGAAAATAAAGAGAAGGATATATGGAACTATTCTATTCCATTTTCCTAGATTACATATTTTGGTTAATGTCACAGAGTTACGAGAATAGACTTACGAAGTCAAGGAAAAGAGCAAAAAATGGAAAACAGAATATTCATAATTTATTTCTGGTGATTATTCAAATAAGATGTTTGTTTACCTCGTAAATGATTAGTTCAATATACTTTTTTTATTTTGTTTCTGTTATTTCTGTTTTTATTCATATTGGAAGAAGAAAATTATTTTATGTATTCGCGATTAAAATAACTATTTTCCAGAATAAATTGAACATCGATACATCTTTGCATGTTTTATACTAATTATACTATCCGTTTTAATCGTTCTATTCGACTCGATCTTATCTTGAAGTAATCACGCGATAGTTTACTCGGCTGAGAAAATCTTTCCATGTTTCTTACCAATTATATCATCCATTTAAACCTACCAAGCCTAAAAATAGAAAAAAGAACATTTCAAACGATTCGCTATCTTTTATCTGCAAGATAAAATTCGCTGAAACTCGTCAGTGAGGATTATCAGGACAAAATTAAACCTGCTACGAGTACTGAAATTTCTGTTGCTTTTCGTCGCTGAATCTATGAATAGTACGAATCTTGTCATAATAAACGTTCTCTCGATTCAAAGGAAATCAAAATGAAGACTATGCTTATACGATCCCATTCGAACGTTTCTCCATCTGGAAAATTTTGTCGACCTATTCATATATCACGATTGAAATAGACGTTCGATATTTACGAATAACCGTTCGATACTCCTTTATTTATTTATAGTGTTTGATTCACAAAGTTTGACCAAACATTGACCATGATGGAAGGTTCGTCTGTGATTCACGTCTGAATGTTTGCAAAACCTACCGACACTTTTGTGATTTTATCGTTATTAATCGTCGATTGCTATGACGACGATTAATCTTGTTTCTAGGTCATTGGTACTATGAATAGGAGGCGATTAAAAATGAAAACAGTGCTATTTCGTTCAACTGATTGGTACTGATCGATAAGTAGGTCTGACATTGCATTGAATCTTGTATTTGTGTTCTAATTTTGAGATATTCTAATTTTTATACTCTGACGCATTTGTCGTGAACAAATTTCTGGGATAATTAGGGACTTGTTGGAGATGTCGAATTTTAATTGTATTTTGCTGGCAGAAGATACGCCAAATGTTAACTTTTATAATTTTACCACTCATACGTGTGATACTCAAATTTAGGAAAAAGTGTCTTGAAATGCTATTTCGAGAAAATACTTCAAGTACGTTTCCTCTTCGAATCTAAGATTTCTCTTAAGATTTAATTTCAGGTATTAAATTGTAAGGAAGACAATTTTCTAATCTCTGATTTTTATTATTTCCTTTTCTTTCTTACAGATTCTTATAATCTTTTGCTTTGTACAATTTTTAGCTCCAGCAAAAGGATAGTTTTATATGCGGTGTTTCCTTGCTGTTCCATAGAGCAGCATAGAACGTAAAGTATCAGTCGTTGTGGGTTTATTTAATCAAAGCTCGATGTCTTCAGTGGAAATGGTTCTGCTGATCGAATTTTCTTTAGTCACCGGACATCAACTGATTACGTATTTCCTTGAGCAATCTCTCTTTTGAGAGATGGTAGGTTCGTATGCCAGGCGAAGATGGCTACGATAATGGTGTTACTGAGTCTTCCACGAGTCGAGAGACGTGTGATGAATCTTCTCATTTACGTAATAATTAAATAGAAAAGCATTTGAAATCTCGTTGAAAATTATAGAGAGTTATTGTGCAAAAATTAGATATCATTTTGCTATTTTGGTTGATCTTTTATTTAATTTTATTCAAAGTTTGAAAATAATTCGCTACTCGAACGACTATTCTATAACAGTAAAAGCAGCTGAAACGAAATCTCATTGTGAGCAATAACTTCATTATCTTCTACTTGTATGCAGCAACATAATTGAGTTTCCTCTAATTAGTAAAATTCTGGCTCATTAAATGTAAAACGTTCACGGACTTCTCAACCTTAAATCGCTCTGTACACTATGAATTCTTCTAATGCAGCACTTAATCATGGAAAACCACGAGTTTGAAAAAGTTTTGAATATTTCTTTCACGGCATTCTGCAGTTCTTGCTTCAATTAAAATGATATAATAACAAGATAAACAAATTGTTCACGCTGTACTGTAAATTCAAGGTACACGATCAATCTCAATTAATACGTGTATTGTGCGAAATATTGTTTGGTAATTAAACTCGAAGATTCTTTTCATCGAAGCATATAAAACCAAAAAATTGTTTAATCAAGGTTCATTAAAAATCACAAGAGCGACCATTTTTGCATAATCTTGCCGTAAGAAAATTATACGCGAGAATGCAAATAAGATCATGCGACGAGAGCGAACGAAAGAGGAATGCGAAGTCAAAAAATCTCCGCTAAAATGCCTCATGCAGTTTTCAAAAAAGCCTATATTACATATTCATGTATTTTAATTTTCGAAAGCACGTTACACTATATAAAACAAATTATGCGCATATTATAAAAATTCTACAAGCGTTATGCAATAATGCTACATTCCATTAGCTTCTTTTCGCATAGCCAAAATTGAAAAGATAAGGAAGAAAAAAAGAGCAAAAAAAAAAAAAAAGAAAATGTCGACATACGTTACTACGTGTAAGAAATTTAAAGCTTTAAAAAATAAACTTTAATCAGCATCGCACTTCGTTTATTATTTTACATTACAAGGCATCGTATAACGTTAGAAATGTTACATTTATAATAAAACAGGTGAACACCAAAACACTTGCACTAAATATCATCGAACGTCCTAATACTTATCGACTTATACGGAAGAGTATGACTGTATCTCTGTTTTAGTGTTAAGCAGTTGCTTCTTGAATTGTTAAAACTGCAAGCAAAATTATGTCACGTCGCAGCTAGCTTCTCTATAAAATTGCCAATACAGCGTCGTGAAAGGATAGTCGCTATCCGACCGAATTAGCGAGGGTAGAAGCCTAAATCTAAAGGTAGAAAGACATAGAGCTATCGAAGAGAGGTCCGACGATGTCCACGGGCAGAGAAGCACGCGTTCACTGCTGAGATCCTGCGTGTTAGGCACATCGTAGCTACTATATTGATCTACCTGTCCGAGGGCTATATCGGTCCGCGTGTTTCGGTGCAGTACCTTTCAGTCCACCAGCGCGGGATCAACGTTTCGTCCTGCTGTATTCATCGAGATCACGTTTCCTTGAAATACAGTTCACAGTTCAGTGTTCGTGTTCGATCGACACCTGTGAATCTTTCTGTTCTTTCTGCCTCTTTTTCCTGTTCTAATTATCTGCCACGTTATCATTCCAGCTAATTATAATCCGTAAGCCAGAAGCATTCAAAATTCGGAATATTCTCGGTGTTTGAATTTCACCAAACGAAATTAAACAACGAACAGTTCAGCTTTCGTGTTCGATCGCACTCGTGTATATTTCTGGTCTTTTATTATTCGACCTGTTATTCCGTATTCTATTATTCTACAGCTGAAGAATCTACGAAGGAAATAAAATTCAGTTGATTAATTTTAGTTGCAGTTTCGCCAGAACGAAATTGGTTTATGGCTCAGTTACCGCGTTTAATCGATACCTATAAATGTTGTCAACGTTGTTATTCAATTTCGTAAAATTACGCAGTTCGCCGTTCAGTTTTCGCGTTCGATCAGACCCGTGAGTGGCTCTCACATCATCGTCTCACCTTTTTTACTTTACAAACTCGTTACTCTATGGTCTAAGGATCGATGAACGAAAGAACTCGAATACCTTCGATTCTAATTTCCGCGTACGGTTGGTACGTCGGTTCGTATAATTTTATTCAATGTGTTATCGAATAAAATCATCTTCTATCGCTCGATTTATATTATTTTATCAATTTACTATTCTTCGATCTGAACAATTTGAGATGCCGAGTGGTGCCGGTTGCAATTTCGTAGAAACGAAATTACATAGTTCACGGTTCAGTGATCGGCGCTTCTGAGTCTTTTTAACCTTGTTATTCCATCTGCTACTCTACGATTAACCCAAATCTAATTCAAGGCTTGAATACGTCGCAGTACCACTACACAGTTCACAGTTCACTGGTCATCGCTTGTGTGCTTCGTTTTAACCTGATTACCTACTTTATTTCATCAACTACAAATTTATTGTTCCGCAGTATAAAAATCGCAAACCTTCGATACTCTCAGTTCCAATTGCACGACGTTAAAACATTGGTATCCAGTAAAGTTGTCTAATGGACGAAATGAATTTTAACAAGATATGTCTCCAGAGCTCGACTATAGGTGATAGATTTTTGCCATGAGAAACTGGTAACTGGATAACAGGGACAGTGGGTGTTTGCTTTTCTTATTTCTCGCTCGTCACTCCTATTACAAAGGATCACGCTGAAAGCGAGAACTGTTCGAGCTAGAAGAGGATCGATCGACGCGGTTCTCCAAACGACCGATCGTTTGGACCGGTCTCAGCAGTTTTTCCTGGGATATATCCAGGCCATCCTATAAGTAATGCGGTTTTTTGGGTATGTATTAAATGAAAACAAAGCTTAACGAAGCTAAGATCAACGACGTATTCATTCTTCGTCCTCTACGATTAATTTCTTTCGTCTCTTTGTGTTAACATGTTAATAGCTGTTGCGATGTTACGTTTTACGTCTAGAGCAACGTTTGTTTCCTGAGATCTTCTGATCTTCTGTTTTAATTAATGATATTTACGGAGAATTTACATTTCCAGAAATATAAGATACAAATGATATGTACAAATGCGGCAACTATACAAAACGAGATATTTATTATAATATTTATGCAATATGTCAAGGAAATCTCTATTTAGTTAGAAATCTCTGTGCATATATATATATGTAGAAATATGCTGCCTATCCAGAATTAAGTATTCACTACAACATTCACGTAACGAAAGAAATTTCTATTTATATTCCATCCGCGTCTCTTTAGTTATGCTTTTATGCGCTTACGAGAAATTTAACGGTGCAAATACGTACAGAATACGAGCACAGTATATTCCTGTTATACTAATTAGTACGTAAAATAATTCTCTATCTAGATTCCAATTACTTTCTAATTAAGTGCAGAAAATATGAGTTTGCGTAAATATCCGCAATCCAATTACGATCATACAAATATCAATGTTTATAAATATCGACCGTTTAATAACTAGATAATGCATATTTTTGTCAATTTCTATTTTTACGAATATAATTAGAAACACGTGATCTGGCTAGATTGCTTTACTTATTAAATAACACAACGAGTACTATACCTTTAATATTTCCTATATTTTTCCCTATTATATGTATTTCATGCATTTTTCTATCTACAAATTTTATATAAATACACGATGATCCGCTGTATAGCGCTAACCGATATCAAGCGATATACTTCAGCTACACAAAGTATTCGCACGTATCCTTATTCCGTAACGAACCTTTTCTTTCTTCTTTTATCAAGCTTCGTATCTTTTTACATTTACATCTTTAAAGTGTCAAATTTTTGTAATCGTATTAAATGTGCCATCAAATGGTACGAAATGCGATATACTTAGACCTACTTAACTATTACGTAAATACTATAGTAGATACAACGGTGTGCCAATACCTTTTGTATTCACTGTAAAGCAGATACGCGTCTGCAAAGTTTTCCGATTATTCTGTTTCCGTTTTCCTCGTATCGAAATAATAGGTCGACGTTTGTTTGCGTTTTTCCTATCGTTTCATCTGCGGTTCAGGTTAGACTGCTGACGCTGTTAAAGTAGTTCAACGCTTATTTCTGGTGTATTCAACTGTGATTCGAGTTTATTCGAGCTTAGTACGCGTTGCTTTCTTTCTCCTTTTTATTTCCTCGTTGTTTTCTCTTGTCGTTCGCTGTTTCCTCGTTGCTTTTTCATTTCGTCGCCGCTTTCCCACAGCAACCGTGGTTTATTTCAGCGGAATTTTCACTGGGACAGTTACCTCTCGGGCACGGGTGGTCGCGTTTTCGTTGAAAAGATTTTAATTTTTCTGCGGGAGTATGATAGTTCTTTGTGAACCATTCTTCCAAGCTTTCTTTTCTTCGCTTCTTTATGGCTCGCTGTTTTAATTAGATGCAGGTTGGTTATTTTGTGTTCATTGTGGCCAGTTCTCGCGCGACAAAAGATTCTTCGCTTGCTCCTATCATATCCTTTCGCGTTAGCTGTTTCAGTAGCCAGATGATTGAAGTGTTTTCTTGCGAACGATCTCAGGTAGCATAAATGCTCGTAACTCTATATTCTCGGATTGTTCCGTACAACTTCGAGCATAAGTGTCTTTGCGTCTTCGAAATATCGTTTGAAGAGTTCTTCCTCGATGGAATACTCCGAGTTGCCCTAGCTTCGCAACTTGCTGCATTAAATTTCGAATTTTAATAGAAAACAACCGTTTAGTAGCTCATTTACCAGTTATTAATTTTTTCTTCCTTGGCAAGATGTTCAGTGCTTCTCGTATTATTTCTTTTTATTTGAACAGCAAAGAACCATCTCTCTTCTATATGCAATTTTATTCGAAACTATGTTTGTAGTATTTCTACGAATTATTTTGTATGCCGCTGAATTAATGGTTTGATTAATGATCAGGATTATCATATATATTTAGCTACTAGAATCTTACAATTTAGCATAAAGCATAGAAAATTTCTATGGTAAACAAATCATTGATAATTCAAGTTCAACGTATTTGAAATTTAGATACGACTTATTTTAGATTTGAATGACTGATTTGAATAATCAATATTATGCATTATTCTTAGAGCAACTCGTACTATCTATGTTAATTATGTACTTGGAAATAAAATATATATATAATTTACATTTAAGATTGTCTCTCTATAATTTTTTACTCCATTTGTTATTATTTATAGTCTACGATGCATGATATGTCTGATTATAGCAGTCCTTACAAATTACCTAGACGACTGATGATTGACTATTTACATTAACACAATGTGTAACACATTCATCAGGTCAATGAAGAGTAATTAATTTTCAGATTGATTATTCATAATCATGATAAGGGACAAGATTATGCAATATTATCAAACGGGAGAAAAATATCGAGTAACCTTTTTCATTATCCTGATTATACAGGGTGTCTGGTAACTAATGGTACAATTGAGTGATGAGGCGATTCTACGTGAAAAAATAAGTGGAAAATGTAGAATAAATTTTCTTCATACGACGCCCCATTTCCCACACAATCGAGTTTGAAAATTCGTCGGCTATACTTGGACTTGGCTAATTCCGGACTGAACGAAAGTAAATATAATCGACAGTAGGTTAAACTGGATGAAAAAATAAGTCAAAAATATAGAATAGAATTTTTCCATAAGACTCTCTGCTTTCGAGAAAAATATATTTGAAAATGTATCTATCGCGCGCGTGCAATAGATCGACTAATAGCTAAACACGTGGAAACTTTATTTTCTTGAAAACGAGGTTTTAAATGAAAACGTTTCATTTTATTTTATATAATTTTATTCTATTTTCAAAATATTTTTAGTCGGTACATAGCCAAGTCTAAGTATACTCGACAAATTTTCAAACTCGATTTTCTCACGAACGAAGCTTTGTACGAACCAATCCTATTCCACATTTTCCACCTATTTTTTCACGTAGAATCACTCTGTATCGAGTTGTGCCGCCAGTTACAGGACACCCTGTATATACACACAATCGTATGATATCTTAATAATTCCATCGTATCACACGAATTTTATTTTCTAACGTTTTATTGCAAACAGAATGAAATTTCCGGGACCTTCTATCATCTTACAAGAAATCCCTCTATAACCTACATAATTCTCGAACAAGCCTAATTCACGAAATGAATCTCTTTTAATACATGCGGAAATTTCATCGCCAATCTTTTTATCTTTGTTTCTCGTGTTCGAAACATTTCGCTCGTCGAGGGTTGCTACTTTCTCAATGCAATGCAATTTCTATGCAGGAGGATGGTTAAAGGTTTGCGGACTGTGACGTTTCGATGAGAAAATGCCACGATGCTGCGGCGCGTCTTTGGTATCCGTCATGGGCGGCGAGGGGTCTCCGCAGAGTCTCGGTTTGCAGATTCAGGACGGTCAGTAATTAACAATAATTGCCTATTAGTTTTACTTGCGTCCCGTTTCTGCGAACGTTTGCGTGTTTATCGTGTATCCTGTGCTACGAGTGACGATGGGTCTTTCCACGTGAATTTATAGAGGGTTGAATTTATGTATTTTGGTTGAATGAGAAATAACTGGATTTTCTGTTATATCGTGCACCTGATCGTCTGCTGATATACGTTTTATTAGGTTTATTTGTTTGAACCGTGGTAATTTTATTCATTATTTTACGTTACATGTAATTTAACTGTATGGAAAGAGACAGTATTTGTTAACTAATCAATTTGTGACTAATGAGTCGTGGAGTTTTATGGATATTACTGGATCTATTATGTTTTCTCCAAGAGTAGCAAGGATAGTTCGTGACTAGTTGTACCAGCATTTTAATATGTCTTTGTGTTATATCGAGGTACGAAATATTTATAATAAAATGTCGAAAGATACGAAGAAATTTGTTGCACATTTTTTACCAGCTATTGTCTCTTTTCATACTTGGACAAAATATATACATGTGTTGTGGGAAATGAGTAACTGATTATTAGAACCGAACGAACTTTACTGCTGTACTACAGTGGTCATTACTATCTATTTTCCATTATCGTTATATTGTTTAATTTATGTTTCAATTAGTATTGTATCGTAAAGAAAAATAGATTTTGTAATGAAGAATAATATCGATATATTGCCTTTGTATTTAACACGTTCACTGTTGGACGAATTTTTATTCGCTATATGCTACACATATACTAACAAATCCTTGTCACCTAAAATCTATTTTCTGTATGGTATAATATCGTGTACCGTATTATAATACATTTCCTACTAACATACACGTTGCAATTTTGAAATTTCCAAGAAATGTTGAAAGCGCATACTATAACTTTTCAATTTCCAAATTTCAGGAAAAAAAAGAAACGAAAAGTCGAGAGAAGCATTGCGATCTCCAAAAAGTGAAAAAAGACACACACACACATGGAAGTATTGCAATTTCCAAAAAGTAAAAAAAAAAAAAACAAAAAAAAACAAAACACACAGAAGCATTTTGTAGTTTCTAAAATAAATACAAAAAATAAATGTAGCTTTCAGCTTTTTACACATTTCAAGTTTCTAATAAAGTACGTATGTATTTGTACTTGTGTGAGTCCCATTTGAAAATAAAATACGAGAAATACATATAAGCATTGTGATTCTTAAATTTTCAGAAATCAATAGATACTAAAAATACAGCCAGATATTTTGGCAACGTCACGCACACCATAAAAATGTAGTTCTTAAAAATATATTTCTTCCTCTTCCTTCTCCTCTTCTTCTTCTTCTTCTTCTTCAGTCTCTCGACTATTTCGATGTATGTGTTTAAACGCGTAAGCAAACAAACGTTTGTTTTTCTGAATTTTTCCAGGCAATCCTCGAAATAAAACAGCCTTAGCACCTGGCCACAGTTTGATGGACTGGATTCGATTGGGAAACTCCGGCGTCGATTTAACCGGCGTTGGTGGAGTTCCACGTGTCGTAACTTTGTCCGAACTGGCCACTCACAATAAACAAGATGACGCTTGGATCGCGATTCGAGGTAGGTTTTTTAAAAACGTGCTCCTAAAATACCAGAAACCTCCCCTAAAATACCAGAATTTCTATTCCAATTTTTCAATGTTGTCTTCCCTTTAATCACACTGTCCGAGTATTTAAATATTAAATGTACGTATTCGACTATTTAATTTCTGAATGTAATTGAATTTAAATTCCTAGAATCTATAATTTTCAATCCCTCGTTTTTCACATCCATAGCCCTTTAACAATCTAAATTCAAAGTCCTGGAAATCTATAGCCTTCGAAGTAAAAATCCCTTGGTTCTCCAAATTATAATCCTCGAAGCAGCTAAATTCTCGTCCAATTTTCACATTTTCTCGTTCGCTCGCAACCAACGGTTCGTTCATTAAACAGCAAAATCTACTCTCCGCTAATGTGATTGCTCGTTAATCCCATTTCCACGAGCAAGAGTCGTTGCCTCGGACGTACACAGTTTCGTTGGGATTAAATCGAAGAAATGAAAATCAATGGCCGCAGAAACGTGATCGCATTTTAAAGGTGATGCGCGATATCGCTTTCGACGCCACTTCCTGTGGAAATTGGCTTTAAGAGTGTTCCTAATGACAGAGTTACTGAGAACATCTTCTCCTGGAAAACTAAGTGCTAGATGTTGCGTAAAGTAAGAGAATCCGGGCCAAAGTGCTATTAAGGAGAAACTCTCGTTTAACATCGATAAAAGCGTGTGATTTTAATGAACTAATTTTTTTTTTTTTTTTTTTTTTTTTTTTTTTAGACTGACTACCAATTATTTATATGCAATTAGATCTTGTTGGGATGAAAACAGATAGTTTTGAAATACAAATGTAATTTTGCCTCAGTTCTTCTTACTGTTTATTGTATATTGCGCGAGTGCTGTGGATTATCTTTGACAATATATCGTTGGCGTGCAGTGTAACATCTGCCACAGTCATCGGAATGCAGAAGTTAGCAAATCTCCTCAAAGTTAGATATTTCTGTTTCGACCTATTTTTGTAAGAAAAATATGAAAAATTGGAAAAGTTCTAGCGTTTAGAAGAGAAACTTACTCTTCTTGGCGGACCAATTGAGTTTTTATCGCTTATAAAATATTATAAATAAAGAAATAAATATTTATGGTTCAATCCCCGGGGAAATTTGATTGATCAATCAATCAATCAATCAGCCTTTTCAGTTATCGTACACGCCAGTTTAAAAGCTTATTGAACGTGTCAGATTAAGAAGTTGATGGACGATAAGAGGAATTGAAATGAAAAAAATTACATTTGCAAGGCTATGTGCCATTTAACTCTCAGCTTCTACTGTAACTGCTAGTTAGTGTAAACAAAATTCATAAAAATCATTCGTCTTTGTCGTTGCTTTACGACAATCTTCCCTTAGACTTGGTCGCATTTTAATTCACATTCAGTCGAGTTTCTTTTCTGGTACTACGTGTAGTCGGTCTTGAAAATATTCGATACGCTGGCATAACTTTGACTTGTGTCTGGAATGAATGTAAATAAAACAATAAAAATATCTTCATGAAAGTATATTGAAGTCTCGTGTATAGTTGCGAGAATGCAAGAGAAAGCAAATCAATGTTTAAAAATTGGGAGAAATGTCGGGGAATGTTTACGTCTGAAAAATATTTCTCGTTCGGACATTCTATAAATTAACGTGAAAAAATATCGAAAAGTCAAAGTTACGTTAGTGTCCGAATATTCTCCACACCGACTGTATTTCCTTTCACTCCATTTTATAAAAATACTCCCAATTTCTGTATAAAAAAATAACGTTCAGACATTTTAGTTTTTTTCGTTGTGAATCTTTTAAAGCCCAACATTTTCATCAAATAACTATCTTTAGAATTGCAATTATATGATAAAATAATTGGACTGCGAAGTTCCATGCAAATTTATATTTTTGAAAATATAAACGAGAAAAGATAGAACGTTGGTAAAAAATTGCTTAACTTGCCAAGTTGTTTACATTTACATTTCTAAATTTCCTACAAATCTTCATTTTACAAAACATTATTAAATCATAAAATTGATTTATTTCCTAAATTCCCAAAACAATTATACATATGTATGTGCATACAATTTTGATATTATAAATAACAAATAACAATCTGAATTATTATTATTATTTCATAAAATTGATTCATTTCTTAAATTCCTAAAACAATTACATATATATATACATACAATTTTGATATTATAAATAACAAATAACTTTATGAATTATTATTATTAGATCACAAAATTGATTCATTTTCTAAATTCCTAAAACAATTACATATATATGTACATACAATTCTGATATTATAAATAACAAATAACAATCTGAATTATTATTATTATTTCATAAAATTGATTCATTTCTTAAATTCCTAAAACAATTACATATATATATACATACAATTTTGATATTATAAATAACAAATAACTTTATGAATTATTATTATTAGATCACAAAATTGATTCATTTTCTAAATTCCTAAAACAATTACACATATATGTACATACAATTCTGATATTATAAATAACAAATAACTTTATGAATTATTATTATTGAATCATAAAATTGATTCATTTTCTAAATTCCTAAAACAATTATATATATATGTACATACAATTTTGATATTATAAATAACAAATAACTTTATGAATTATTATTATTGAATCACAAAATTGTTTCATTTTCTAAATTCCTAAAACAATTATATATATGTATGTACATACAATTTTGATATTATAAATAACAAATAACTTTATGAATATCATAATGTACGGTTGACAACGTATATTTGACGATTACAATATCACAGTCACAATATATCTTTGAATCCCTTTTTTTTTTTAACAAATAAATAATATCTTCTCTTGCCGTTAAAATTTTTATTAATTTTATTACAACATGTTCCTGAAATATTCCGACATTTGTCTGTATTCTATAATCGCCGGGCAGATTAATTGGTTGGTAGAAAAACGCCTTCTTTGGAAACAAGAAAATAAGAGGGAAAATAATCACGAGAGGCAAGGAATAATATAGGTCAACGTCGAACGCTTTTAGTTTGATTAAAATTTACTTTTTCCCACCATCGTGCGACGTCCAATCGTGCAATATTTATTCAATGCCCGTCACAAATCCTATTTTAATTCTACCTATGTTCGCCGGTGTATTTTTGCCATCATGATCTCGCATATTAGATGAGGCATGACTCAGGCAATTTCTAGGGAATAGAGGAAGTACGAGGAAATAATCCAAATATTAAGTAGCATGATCGAATAATAATGAAAGAAACAGGCGATCAATAATTATGGGTGGGAGAAACATCAACATTGTTGAATTTCTGTTTTATATTGCTTTTTATTAAAATGATGTTATTTTACTTGTATTTGAAGTTTCAATTTAAATTCAAATTTTCGTATTGTTCTTTGTCATTGACTCATTGGGTCAATGATTTATCAAACAAATTTATGTTTCAAACGTCCGAAGAAAATAAACGTCGAACGTGACAACTGTGAAAAATTAATCGCAGACTACAAATGTTACATTGCAGTCATTTTTATGCAGCAATAATTAGTATAAATTAGAGAAAGGAAAGTGAATGACAATGAGAGAGAAAGGAATACAAGCTCATACGAGTTATCTATTATATATTTGCTGTTATGTATTTTGAAGTAAAAGCAAAATGATTTAAAGTTTACATAACGTGGGATTCTTTCACTCTGTGTTCTCGCTAATCAACTTGAAACTTCTATGTTTTCTGTTTCTATAGCATCAATTTTTTCTAATCGTACGAAAGTGTTATTTTGAACAATACGAAATCTTATATATTTTATATATATTTTTAGATGCAGTAATTACAAAAATTACTTGCAAGTAGCTTTATACTTGTTAGGAAAATGATACATTTACACTGTACATGTGAATGTGTGTGTCAGAGGGTGTCCAGGCTTTAGTTGGGATAAAAGACGATTGGCAGTTGTTAGAAGCAAGAGTAGGTTTTCGAGGTCTTCAGAGTATAAGATATATGTATAACTGTTGTGTGCCAAATAAAGGAAATTATTTGTATTTTCGAATCTCTCCTATATCTTTACAATACTTCAATGAATATCCTATTTATCAGCTTTTATACTTCTCTATAGTACCAGACTTTTGTAATTATACGAAAGTGCTACTAAACGATACTGTAGCGGCATATGAGTCAGAGGACATTTCAAAAAATGTCGCAAAAATTCGCTTATCTGTAAATAAATTCTTTTATTAAATCTCACCTTCTTTTCTCCTATTAAATTTCTGCAAGCTGATAATAAATTCTCTTCTCTAACTCTTACTACTCCGACTATTACCATTGCTATAACTATCACTATACTATTGCTATTTCAATCAATATAATGAATAATAATAATGGATAGAATTAATCAACTCGTATTACATAAATCAAAAATTCGCTTATCCGTAAATAAATTCTTTTATTAAATCTCACCTTCTTTTCTCCTATTAAATTTCTGCAAGCTGATAATAAATTCTCTTCTCTAACTCTTACTACTCCGACTATTACCATTGCTATTACTGTCACTATACTATTGCTATTTCAATCAATATAATGAATAATAATAATGGATAGAATTAATCAACTCGTATTACATAAATGAAAAATGATAACTAAAAGAGAAAGGTAGTGAACTACAATTATATCAAATGATAGTTAGACAATAAAAAAGAAATTAAAATTCATATAGATACCAATTATACGAACAGTTTATCGAACAGTTGTTTTCTGAAGACTTCGGATGAATGGAATTCTACTGTATAAGGAGATAGGGATGGCAGTACGGTGTATATTTAAATCGATATATCTTTAAAGTTGATTCTGGGTAGCCAAACGCTATCATCAATCTCTGTAGCAGCAGTTAGTTGCGCGTTTCACAGATTGCTCGGCCATCGCCGAAACCTCGATACAAGTTAGAAGAACTCGCACAGGTTTATCCGGGAACTTGCTTTTAGTGCAACTTTTAAAAATAACGACGACAAGGAGATACTCGGTTTAATTTAATAAAAACGTTATCACTGGTAGGGGGTAATGCAGCGGCACATAATTTAGAGGACAAATCAAATCATGTTGTTTTGCCTCGGAGTATCAAGACTGTTAGAATACAAGTAATGTAAGAACAAATAAACTCCGGGCAAAATAATGTCGCCGCTACAGGCAACCATCGAATGAAGACGAATTTGAATTTTCCGACTCTCCCCGATCAGTATAAAGAAACGGACGCGATCGCGAGCGGGACGGTATCAAACAGTTCATATGTCGATAGCGTCGATTTCCTGAGCCACTACGGGTTACTCGCCGACCCGCGAAACAAGCGGCTACTGGATAAGACCACACAGCTGTCCACTAGAGGATTCGCCGCCACGGCCGACGTAGGCTCGTTATTTCACGATATCTTTCCATGACTAATCCTCCACAATAATAAATTTAATATATTTGAACTCAATTAATTACTCTGTAAATGCCATAAAAAATACAGCGTCAATATGCCGATACCTTCTGTAGCCACTGTGAGTTAGCGTAATAAAAAAAATAAAAAATAAATGAAACTATAAAAAAAGCTGCCGCAAAGTAAAGACTAACTTTGAAAAAGAATTTAACAATCTACGCAATGGTTAGCATCAAAAAATTAAAATACCTAATAACGAAAAGCCAATTGAACATAGAATCGGCAACTAAATGATTGCGAATTTTGTCACGAGGTGGTAATGACAAATTTGTAGAGATTTATGTGTAGAGGATGGTTGGTCGGTGAGGTTTATTGGACGAGATTGCTCGTTGTTGAAACTGTCAAATATATTTAAAATGATAAATTAGTATACAGATAATATACTAACCGATTCGCTAAGGCAGCTAATTAGATCGCTGATAATTCGTTGATAACTGGTTGATAACTGATCGACAATCGACTGTAAATTCCGCAATCGTTTAGTTGCTAATCCACATGATAGTATCACTGAAATAGCAAATAATTAATAGCAACTCGATAATAAAACCAGTTTTTTTAATTAATTCCGCAGGGATCGTTTTCAACGTGACACGTTACATGGACTTCCATCCAGGAGGAGTCAACGAATTAATGAGAGGCGTTGGGAAAGATGCCACGAAGCTTTTCGAAAACGTAAGTGCAACGATATCCGACTATCCATCGGATCAACGGTACGATCTATCGTTGATCGACGATTATTTTTACGTACCCATAGATCATTCGTTGCAGGTGCACGCTTGGGTCAACTATCAGAGCATTCTTCAGAAATGCGTGGTCGGAAGGCTGAGCCGTGGCTCGGTGAGCGGTACCACGTCGTCGCCGACGGAAAATCCTGTCTCGAGTACGAGCAATTGTTCGTCGGCGACGTTGAACCTGATAACAAGTTGCACAAGTGAGTAACTAACGCGACATCGATCCTGCCCGCTTGTGTCTCGCCGATGGTGATAAAAGGAACGAGCGTCAGGGAAACCTTGATGGCTCTTTTCATGGAAAATTGTGAATGCAAAGGAAACGAAAAAATATGTGTATACATATATATGTATTATGGCTTTTAAAGTGGCTTCATGCCGTTTATAGAAAAATTGAAATGTTAAAGTAGTTGAATGCAAACTATGTTTGTGGGCGGTTGGAAAGGATGTACGCACCTAGATGCAGAGACTTGCGGGTCTGTGTTAAGAGAAAGATATCAAGATTTTGGTATACTCTATAAAAATGATTATCTTTATTGGAATGTTTATTCAATTTTCAAGGATGAATTATTATATTATGATTGAGAAATAAATAGAATTGATGGAAATTTGTGATTATTTAATATAAAAAATTTATTATCAAAATCATTTGGTCAATATAGAAACACAAATTTGTTTAATTATTCAAGGATAATTGTTTTGATAATCCATGTTCATCTGTATTTATTGTTAGTTACGTTTATCACACTGTATTTTGTTAATTTGAAACAAAATTGTCGTGAGTGAGCTTTGAACAGACGCGAGCGTTCATCGTATGTAAATATTATATTTGCATTTACTATACTTGTCTCTTTCTGTGACAGAAGACCCGAACGAGTTCTTAGCAATCTTCAGGTTGTTAAGAATCATTTTATATTAGGGTATGTACTTGGAGTGAATGTTCGGATACGGAAGGCTATATTTTGTTGGAATTTTTGGATTAGTAGGTGAGTTTATAGCGAACGTTAACTCTTTAAACATGGACCATGTGGTTTAGTTACATTGGACAATTTTACATAACACGCTCCGTTACATATTTCGTGTTATACGAGAAAGTGGACAAAGTGTTCGTCCTTTGACGATTAAAGATTCATATTCTCGTCTTAAAATTAAAATTGAGATCTCGTTTTCAATATACTCTTCGACAAATTGAGGAAGTACTAAAGTCTTCTTTAATTTCAACATTTATACATAGACAAATGATGAATTGTGTAGCGAACGAATTGTTAATAAATTATCGTAGGAAATAGTGCGAAGGAAGGTTTTGAAAAAAGAAGAGAATAAATAGAAACCGTTATTATGCAAGGGATGTTGGAAGAAGTGTAGCCAAGTTTGATTGATCGACAAGAAATGGACAACAAGAGAATAATTAGAACGTATTGATTTTCAGCTCATAGTGTTAGCCAAGAAAACGTATCAGACGCTAGTTCATTGAATATAAAAATGGACTGGAGGCAAACATCCGACTCGCTCACATTGTCTTATCAAACGACACGTTATTATCCTGGCTTGTGCTATCAATTAAGTAGGATAAACGACTCGAAATTGATGTACAAATTAGTTTTCGCGAGCGGCTCAATAACGCACGAGTTGGAATTAACAGCAGAGATACAATGGCCACCGGTCTGCATCAAAAATTTCGAAACGAGAGAGGTAATGTAACTGAAAAGCTGTTGTTTAATTAATTAAAAATTTAAGATATTAATTTCTACTTTCTGCGTTATGTAGATCACTTTTACGTTTATGAAGCAAAAGCAAGAGTTATGGAAATCTTACGGTGAGCAAATGGTATGCAGGGAGATGAATAGGGATAATCGAACGTACAGAGAATACCAAGTACTTACGAACAAACCGCTTTCTAAGTTAGTTCATCTGTTAGTCGTGCGAGCAAAAGACTTCTTGCAAATTGTACCTATTGGCAGGCACGTAGAAGCCATGCTGAACGTCATGGGTGAATATCATCCTTTTTCTTTTCGCTATTTAAAATCCCTAATTCATTGATCGACTAATTAAGGGAATTTAAACACGTAATTAAAATGGCACGGTAATTCTCATAACAGCTACAGAAGCCACGATCCAAACGAGTATCTTTGAATCATTCTTCTTCTATTTATCCGAACTGTAATAGTTTCTGTATTATTAATATCAAAGACGTTCAAAGTATTTTCATCGAAGAGATTGCTTTACCCTTCGAGTAACTTGAAAATTTCTACAAAATTAATTATTCGCGTCATTCTTCGCAGTAACTATTTTTGTAGCCAACTTATCTTACCGAAATGTAAAATGTTTTATCGAAATAGAATCTTGCAACATTCTTTCATTTTTATATTGGTTCGTACAATCATATTCGTTGTAAGAGCGCATCCATCGATGAAATAATCATCGACTTAACTCGCTAATCTACTAATTCTGTGTCGTCTACGTTATACAATATTTAACAAACTATAGTAAAGGTTTAGCCAATTCCGTCTTTGCATGATTGATAAAAAGTTCTCGAAGAAAGTATGCAGGAAACTATGAGATACTTCGTTTTAGGGACGGAAGTATCGCGATTGTACACGCCTGTCCCACCGTGCCTTCATCCGGACGACATGGCGCCAAACTATAAGTCTGATTGCCTGTGTTTCATGATCAAGAAGTACCCGAATGGCGCTTTGAGTCCGTCCATAACCGCTCTTCAGATTGGCGAGACCCTCCGTTTGAGCAATGCTTTAGGTGACTTCACAGTAGAATCCTGTGATGGCTATTCTATCAATCATATGATCGCTGGTGGCACCGGTTTGACAGCGATGCTTGGCATCATTCAGCGAGCTTTGGCCAGACGCAGTGTGTCAGTATCTTTTTATCTACAGGGCTTCTAAAAATCTAGTTTCCCGAACGTACTTTCTGAAGACATGTTACATGACAAGAAATGATAATATTTCTTGCAAATCTGTCATTTGTTAGAGATTTTGCGACTATGAAATGGCCATTTCGTTCAAAGTAATACCGAATTGCTTTTTTACTTTTAGTTGAATTTTAGTTAGGAGAAATTTAGCAGGAAGCTTATCAGTAGCAATAGCGTACGTTTCAGTGGTTTAGGATCTAAAACATAGCATAATAAGATTCCAAGAGTACAGAAAATATGCAAAAGAATATTATTATAATACGAAAGTAAGTTTAGTAAACCACTTATGAAAGAAAGTCTAAATGTTGATATTTGGCTTCCTGAATTTTGATAACGTTAGTAACGTTAGTTAGAGTGTGATTAAGCTTTCCAGTTAATAGATGAGATGTAGTTATAGATGTATAATCCTTGCGCATGTGTTTAATTTAATAATTTATGGAATGCTGCAGAAAGACCATAAACTTACTCAACTTCAACAAGGATGAAGATAACATGTTTTACGTGAAGGAACTGGAAAAGGCTAGCGCAGACAACAAGTGGGTAGATCTTTCTGGATTTGTCTTTTCATTCCCTTCAAATGGAACATCTGTACGTTGCAGATTAAAAGTTACACATATCCTTTCACAAGCCGGAGATGCGTGGACAGGCAGACGCGGCACGTTATCTGATGATTTATTACAGGAACTAGTTGGAACAAGTAATCCTGATGCATTCGTTTATACGTGCGGGCCTCAAGAATTCATACAGTTAGCAAAGAAGTAAGAATAAGGACGGTTTACCATTCTAATTTCGAATTATCTCTGGCTATGATATTTAAAATGTGCAAAAATTTCATAAAATAAGAGGAAAGCATGAAGCATAGGTCGAATAACGTTTGTCTTTAATTTACTTTTTATTAATTGCGTGTATGTTTTTCAGTTCACTTCAAAAACTCAATTGGAAGCCGTTCCAAATGTACGAATTCGACGATTAGCTGTACTCATCGAAAGCGTACTCTCTCTCTTTTGATACCAAACGTTGGAACATTGGCAAACGTGTGGAAACAGTTACGTGTCGTACCGTCGAATTTTTAAAAAGAACCTTTTGGATACTTTTATTCCTATTTCCGCCCACAATCTCAGATTCGTGCGTGTAAGTTTATCAGGGAATCGAGTGGTAAATATGTAATAAGAAAAAAAAAAAAAATGTTCGGAGAAATAGAATTTTTTTTGTAGAAGTATTTTTTATGATATTTCGTTTCATAAAATTTTTCTATGAAATTTATATTTAATTTTTTACTGAAAGATGTAAAATTTCGTTTCAAGGAATAGTAGATCTTTCCATTTTTAATATTACTGTCAGAATTAATTTAGAAGGTAATTATATAAACATTAATTATCTATTGTGTATTATCTGTTAAAGATTGTGTATCTATATAAAATATTGCAGCAAAGTTAATTACGATTTTGTTTCTTCCGTGAAATTGTGTCTTCCGTTTCAATAATTCACTCGGTTTGACCGCAATACGCAAAAGCAAATACCTGTATATTTGTACTTACTATAAGTAAGTAGACGCGCATACTTTGTACCATATCTACAAATTTCGAAAAAAAAAAAGAACAAGAAAAGAAAAAAAGAAACAATAGGAGTAAGGGTCACGGATGAAAGTCTTTGAAATGTACGGGCGAGCCATAGATGTAATTCCTATATGGTAACAAATTATTTTTACAAACGTCGTCTTTTAATCTATCATCCAGAGAGTTGTATTTTGAACAATTTATCGGGGAACATTAACAAGTATTTTCGATCATGGTGCTATTTCTTAAAACGAACCGAAACAAACATCTCACAACCATAATTTTTAAATTCCCAGTCTGCATTTTATATAGAAATATTTTAATCAGATTTTTATCTCCACATAATAAACTGCAGTCCCCTGTGTCTATCGAATTAGAATCCCTTGCGAGATTCGAATATTTTTTACTTATTGTTAGTAATAAATTAAATAAATTAAATAGTTGACAGGCTTTCTACAAAAAAGCTATATATGTATAACTTTTATTACACAAAATGATAAATTGAGTAAATCGTGACGAGAATTTTAATCCTAAAATTTGAATATTATCTACGTTTGAATTAATAATTACAATTCTTAATAAATCTTCTACGTGGAGTACCATTTGCATATGTTTATAGATATTTTCTTTAGGAAGTTGTTCAGTTGTTGGACAGTTTGGACAATCAAAAATAATTTGTTTATTTATCCTGCACAGTATGCATACGATACAATATATCGTTTGACGAGTGGAATAATTTGCGTACGTAGTTCTAATTCGATAGCCAGGTACTGTACAAGTGATTAAAGCATCATGTTGGGCCCTTTCCTTTGGAAATAAAACACGTGCCAGACAGGGGCCTTAGAACTCTGGGTGAAAACTCTAGAATCGTTACCAATAAAATGGCCTAATCACAGAAACGTTTTAAAATTAACAGCATAACGCAAAAGTACCAGTACCATAGTTCTTCGATTTTTCATAAAACCGAAGAAGAATTACGATAAGTACGTGGATTGGAAAGATGGATAAGATCGAAGAACTTCTGCAAGTAATTTTTACCGATCACGTATTTTCAGATTCGAGCGTGTACGATTGTTTCGTTCGAAGTTGGCCGTGTTTGAAAGAGGAAAGTATAGTGTCTCGTAGTTTGTTGAACGACACGGGTAGTTTTATTCAAAATATACTCGAGTACGGACCATTTTCTGCATTTACGTACATGTTAAATACGCCTATGTGTATGTATATGTGTGTATGTACATAGTTGTTACCAGAAATAAATGAATATTTGATGGCTCCTTGTCTTGTCGTGTTCCTCTTTTCTCTTCATATTTTTCTCCGTTTTCTTTTATCCTTTGAAACTTCTGTCATAGCTTCAGCAGTCTTTCTACTTGGCAGACGAACAGAGGGATACCATGTTCTTTTATCTCTGGAAGTTCTACGACAGCTTTCTTTGTCTTTTCATTCAGAAATTGAACTGACGAATCTGTTGGTATTTGAAGATTTGAACGTAGGAAATTTAATTTTAAGTGCAACTCGACGTCATAAAAATTCAATGTGAATAAATTTTACCTTAAATAATGATAGATAAGATTTCAGCAATTTTAGAATTTACCATATATTTATTATATCTTAGAGAATTCACGGTGGAAGGAAGAGTCTTCAAATTTCTGCAAATTCTACTATTGTGAATTCTACTTCAATTATATAAATTGGTTGCTCCTCGACATTTTCGCATAAACGAAATTCTACTATCCTATAACACTCCAGAAATTGTATATTTAACACGACTCCCTCGCTATTAATTATCACCTCTGCATCCAAATTCATTTGATGCTCTAATTGTTTCAAATAATAAAGTACCAATAATTCTATTAAACATAAACATCAGCAGATTGATCTACCACCAAAAGCAAAATATAATTGACATTATCACCATGAATGTACTCAAAAGAATTGATGCACACGAAAAACGTGAAAAGAATACCATTTTTATTAACAAAAGAGTGAAATAATTACTTAACGGATATGTTAGGCAAAGAGTATCATTTTTGCATTTCATAAAAATGTATATTTTATATTAACCGAGTATCATTTTCCAAGAGATCCATTTCATAAAAATGTATATTTTATATTAACCATAAGTAAAATAAATACCTGAAAAGAATATCATTTTTATATAATTTATACTGTACTTTGCGTTGAACAAAAGTAGAACAAATACTTCTAGAAATAAATATTAAAGATAGTTCAATATCAAGATAGTAGATAAATGTGGGTGTAGACGTGGGAGAGAGGAATTAAACAATTTTCCAAAATTCGTCCTCGCATCTGGCCAAGCCTTTCCACACTCCAATTGTAATTTACAATAACATGTCTTGCATAAAGCAAAGAGTGTTCATTATTGATCGTGCAAAGTTTCTCGCTGCAACGTGACGTAACTACATCGGCGAACGAGTGAAACTTTTTGGCCACAAAAAATGTGTCGCGGCTGATTTTTGGCTTCCAAAGCACCTGACCTTGGAAAGTCGCACTGCGAATTTCTCGCACGAAATATCGATGTTCGTGGTCGGAAGCCTACCTCGTGCTTGCCAAGCACATTCTCCCGTTTGTAGGATCGATCAATCTTGGAGAAGAAATTCTGGATAACGAAATTTTTAATTATTTGACAAACTGGCGGTAGAAAGTTCGGTAGAAAGCATAGAAATTATTATTCTCTTCTCCGATGATTGTCTTCCCAATTATAATTATTAAATATAATTATTAACTATAACATAAACTATAATTATTCCCAAATTTCTGGCTCTTCGGCAGGTAGGCAGAAAAATACAAGAAAAGAACGGCAACACATCCAAACCAGCTGACTGTTGAAGCGAGCAAAACTCTCATAGAAAAAAGACTAAAAAGAAGACACCCCATTGACCTCACTAAAGAAATAAAATAGTCAAACTCAAAGATGGTATCCCACTGGGGGTAGCCATCCACATTTTATTTAGCAATTAAGTTAGAAAAATTTACCAAATGTCCAGCTGAACAAAATTGTAAATTACAAATTAAAAAAAATTTTTTTAACTCGAAAAGAAGATTGGTATCTATTTGATTTTCGTATGAAATTATAACAAATTGTTCTTACCATTAGAGTGCTACGGGCGCAAGCTATCGGTGTGGACTAAGGACACATATATGCGTTTTCTATAAGTGCCCGGCATGGACTAAGGACGCATGTATGCGTTTGTCAATTTTTCCGAACACCTACGCAGAAGTAATACTATTACGTTTGTGTGAGATAAATATAAATGCATTGCTTAGTAACGGCAGTAAACAAACGCCAATAATGCCTCGTTATAACAGTTGTCTACCTGTTTCGCGGACAGTCGCATCTAATTATCAAGAAGAAAATGTGTTGTTCGTGTGAAAAGTAAGAGAATGCAGAAAATGCGATGCCGGATTATGTATCGATAATTGTTTTGAAATTTTGCACACACAAATGAATTATCAACTTGTGTTATATTTACTAAATTTAGTTTCCTAGTTTATTGTTTTCTAGTTTATTATAAATTTCAATGTTTATAATAAATAATTAATACTAAAAAATAACGCTCTTGAATCATTTAATCTCGTGCAAAAGAATTACTATAACTTATTACGATTTGCGCCTTGAATAGTCAATCAATAGAGTTCGGTCTAACGAAAAAGTGTTCCGTCCACAGCGATCGTCAACGCTAGCCGCGCGCCGTCTGTACGGACCGCATAGGCCGCGAGTATTCAGCACTCTAAGGGTTAAGCTATAAAAATTATAATTAAAGTGAAGAAGAGAAATTCCGGTGTTTCCAGTGTCAAGTCTCTTAGTAGAGATTATCCTTCAACAACTAGAATCAAACATACGATAATCACTTATTAAACACGACATAGTACCATACCAGAAAAATTGACTTACAATTCTCAATGAGAATTGATTGTAAAATTCATTCAAATAAAAAAAGTCTCTCAGTGTTTTTAGTTGTCTTCTTTTAATAGAAACATTTTTAATTGGCTTTTTGATTAAATTCTCTCATGTCATCTTAAGGATATCAAACATTGGACCATTCAAATCGAAGGATATTATGGTTCTTCGATGTTCAACTATACTTATTATCAAACGAGACAGATAACTTTAGAAAATATGGTGAAATATCCGAAAAGAATATTGTATGAATTGTATATTTAAAAATAATTCTTTCTGAAAATGACATTTTATAAAAAAAAAAAAGTAGCACACATTCTGCGCGATTGTAACATATTTTCAGAAGAAAAGTTACGTGACGCGAGTCATATAAAACTCGTGCACAGATAGTCTATTGTTTTTGTTGCTTTCGACGATTCAGTTAAATATAATTCCTGTGTATGTTTGTCGTAATAAATCGCGGATGACGTGGGAAATACTAACTTTTTTCGAGGTCGGTATTTTAGAACGTGAGACACGAAATCCCATATAGTGTCATGCCCATCCTGTCTTTAAATCAATGAGGATAACGTAATTATCAACATGATAGTTAATGGAAGGTGATTAGCTAAAAGGCCTATTAAACATGGTTTTGGAATAATGTTGCACCGTAGAGGATGCCATAACGTAGAATGACATAAATCTAACAACTGAAGGAACTTCATTGTCACGAGAATTGAAATAGTGTCGCCACTTTGTCAAATCATTTTCTTCTTTTTTAACTTTCAAACAGAAGAATTCGTTGCATGTTCGACGACTAAAATCGACGAAATTAATGCAACTGGAAATCTAATTTTCTTCTGTTCCCATAAAATAAATATTTCAATTAATTAACATTTTTACTTAATTGTTAGTTCTCATTCCATAGGAATTTAACACGACATATAATATAACAGAATTTCCAAGTATCTGTCGTGATAATACGCTTGAACATGATCGTCAGTATATTATTATAGGAATATTAGTCATTTTACCTTTAATTTAAATTTCATTTCATTTAATCTCTCAATGAATTAGCTCAAATTTCCAGCTTTAACGGGAAACAGGAGTATTTCCCCTTGTTCTCGGAATAGAATATTTATCCTACTTCGACATGCTTCAAATAATAGATTGTACTTTAAACATTATTTTTCAGGTATAACAAGAGTATACTCGAGAGAAATATCAGAAAAACAGACTCTGATATTTGTAGTATTAAGCGATCGATTGCAGCTAATAAAACAGGGCTGGTATTTACTGGTTGGTTTTATCCGATGGAAACGAGCACAATGAAGTAAAAGCAAGTTCAAAGCTTCGACGGAACATCAACCGGTCTCATCCCCTTTCTTCGGAACCGATCGAAGCTTGGCGAAATTTCGTACCAACCTATCGGTTAAGAAAAAAGGGAAAACAAACATAGAAATAGATCGGAGTTTCCGATCGATTTTTGGCTGCATGCCTGGCGTCTCACATGGACCTTCTGAAGGCTGAACATTTTTTTAACGATGCGACAAAAATGAGAAAGAACTGCTAAGAAATATTAATTGAATTAATGAACCTTTTACTTTGCCTTTTTTGTTGAGTCTTTTTTTTGGAAATTTACGGAATTTTTACTTTTTTCGTATCAAAGTGCTTTGTTCCAATACTATATTATTCTACGAACCTCCCCCCATTTTTTTTTTAAATTTCCGATACGAATGGATTTTTTATTTGATAAAAACCGTTTCGAGAAATATTTGATTTGATACTCTCTGGTTTTCCAGAGATTAAAAACAGAATGCCGTTTCAATACACATTTTTCGGCAATTGCTCACACCATTTGAATATTGATCACTGCAAATAAAGAATAATATGTGTGAAATATTCTTTTAAGAACTTTACGTGGTAGATGAATTTCATTTAAGCGATATCCTTCTTAATAATTTTATAAAATTACTCAATTATTCTATTACGCTCCATATTCTATTATAAATTGTTAAGATTAATTTTGCATTATTTTTCCTGCAATTTTAAAATAAAGTAAGAGAATTTCCTCATATCACGCACTTTAAGAATAGAAAATTTGGAGGAAATTATCAATTGTTTTCTGATTTAGAGATTAACAATTTCCGAGATGTATTGGGTTGGCAACTAAGTGATTGCGGATTTTGTCAATACCACCTAATGACAAAATCCGCAATTACTTAGTTGCCAACTCAATAATTATTTCCGAGATCATAAATGAATTATATTAATGTTCAAAGTTTAGATCGTTTATTTCCCTGTTTTCCATCTGTCGTCTAAACAGCAACCGACATGTTACCGCCTCAAAAGAGTAATTAAACTCAAAGTGGAACCTACAACTTCACGGATGAAACTCATGGTCGGAGTTTCCGGATGCAAAACTAAGGGAATCGTGCAAAAAACACTCGTTAGTCCCTAAGCTCACCTATACAATACCGCAAAGATCCATAATTTCCGAACTCTGAAACTCTATTCTAAACAATTTGCAAACTTAAAGAAACCTAAAGCCTGAAGCAATAAATCAAACGTTAAAAATAGGTGCAGTAGTGTTTCCATCGTTACATCAATACTGTAGTATCGTGAGGAAAAAACCTGGTTAGAAACTAAGTAAAACAAGGTCGCCTGTCCTTCGGTTATTAGTTTACATAGAAAAAGCCTGTGTGACCAAAGTCACCTAGTTCTTGCAAAGGGTTAGCAGGATTGGAATTAGAGAAAAGGAAAAATAGCGCTAATGGAGGGGAACGATTCGAATGCAAGGGGCGATTAATCGAAAAGTGAGAGTGGGTCGAGAGGTCAGAATTAATCGAGGAGCCGAAGAGTAGAGTTGTTAGTAGAGTGGAGTTGCGTGAGTAGCCAAATTAGAATAAGATTGTTACTATTAGTTCCATATTAAACAACCATCGTTTTCTGTCTCATTAAAATCTGTATAACTAACTTAAAATAAAATGAATAGTATCAAAGAAATTGTATACCTAATATTTCCGCGATACTACGATACATTTCTTATGTTTCAGGAAATTAGGCAAAAAAATTGCGACAAATGTTGCATTTCTGTCTCTGTATTTTATATTTCCAACATAAAACAGTTTTAACTTCATTAACATTTATCTTTATTTATTTTCACATAGTCCGTGTCTTTCGAATTTGCAGGAAATTCCGTTTTTACGATATACGTATATTCCGATATTTACCTTTTACTTGAACTCTTTGAATTTCGCTTCAAAATCTACATTTTCCACTTCGCAAACGGCGATACGTAAAATGTAAATCTTTCACTTCATAAACTATAAACATACGTTTGTGATATAAAAGGGTGTCCTGAATTAGAATGTTCTAAAACAGCGTTTTTTTTGCGATTTTTTTTGAAGGGAAAGAAAGAAATGAAATTATTGAATTTTGAAGTATGGCTTTATATATATTTAACGAACATAAAAAAATTTTGTTTAAAGTAAAGGCATAAAAGTAAGCCTATTTCATGGGCGTCTTGTCGTTACAGTCCTCAATCAAATTTTTTTTAGAAAGGAAAGAAAGAAATGAAGTTATTGAAATTTGAGGTATGATTTTGTTTATAGTTAACGAATGCGAACAAATTTTTTTTTAAATAAAAAAGAAATTATAACAGATTTTTAAGCCTATTTTATGGACGTCTTGTCGCTGCAGTCTTCAATCGGCGGCAAAGATCCACCTCGTAACTCTTAACTGAAACAAAAAACCAAAAAAGGATTAAATTACTATATATTTTTCTTCTGGATGAACTAAACAAAGGCGGAAAAAAGATTTTTTTTAAACAATTGTTATAGCACCTTAAGTTTATTTTTTTTTACATTTTTCTTCAAACCCACCAATATTTTTAATTTCACATTTTTTCTGCAATTGTTTAGTTCACCCAGAAGAAAAATATATAATAATTTAATCCTTTTTTGGTTTTTTGTTTCAGTCAAGGATTACGAGGTTGATCTTTCTCGCCTATTGAAGAGTGCAGCGACAAGACGTCCATAAAATAGGCTTAGAAATCTGTTATAATTTCTTTTTTATTTAAAAAAAAATTTGTTTGTATTCGTTAATTATAAATAAAACCATATCTCAAAATTCAATAACTTCATTTCTTTCTTTTCCTTCTAAAGGAAATCACAAAAAACGCTGTTTTAGAACATTCCAATTCAGGACACCCCCATGAAGCAACCATAAACATGCACAGCGAGAGAGAAACCAAAAATGTTGCACTTTTCTATTCACCTGTAGCAAAGTGACATCGTCGAAAACCATATCTGATGTTACAATAAAATGTTGGAGTATCGACTCGAACATCAGGCGACAAAATCTCACGAAATTTAACTTAACCCGGGTTCCCTGGTTCCACTGACAATCGAAATTCCATGCTTTTCTATCGAAAATTCTATAAATTTCGTCCGAATGCAGGCGTTTAATCGTGCGAGAAGGCCAAGCAGAGAACGGCGATGAAAACCACGTTGAAAGGAAATTCTGCTGCAACGGTTAGAGGAGAACGTTAAAAGCGGGATTTCCTCGAGAAACCAACGTTGCGACGATCGATGGGATTTCTATCCCATAATAGAAACTAGGGAAGAAACCGCGAAGCATAATGGCCACGGATTTTTCGAATGGACGATACGCGAGCGCGTACTTTGTGCGAAACTTTTCTTTGTTCGTTGCTGCAAGGGCATTCATCGAACCGCTATCGTCCGTGGAACGAACGGTGCTTCGCTGAAATTGTGACTTTCCACGACACGCCAACGACTTGCCTCACAAAAGCCAACTTCTCCGTGAAGTCGTGTTTTGAACCATCTATAACTTGTTTCATAGCGTAGGAAGCATTTGTTTTCTGCAACTCGATCGAAAGGTTACATTCTTTTTTGCGTAGCAAGGGAAATACGTAAGAAGAAATACCATAAAAAAATTTCACAGTAATCAAAATTAATTTTGTTTATTGCAACGCCGACGTGTTCAGTATGTAGACGATTTGTAATGAAAACTCTCATTCAATTATCATGCGGATCGAAGGAGTTTCTAATTTGAGACACGTAATACCAAAGATACCCAGAAAAGGGCAAATAAATTTTCCTATCACTTTCTCATTCAATACAAGGAAAGAACGGCAACACATTCAAACCAGCTGGCTGTTGAAATGAGTAAAACTTTCGTAGAAAGAAGTCTGAGGAGAAAACACCCCACTGACCTCACTAAAGAAATAAAATAGTCAAACCCGAACATGGTATCCCACTGGGAGTAGCCATCCACATGTTATTTAGCAATTAAGTTAGAAAAATTTATCAAATGTCCAGCTGGATAAATTGTAAGGTACAAATTAAACAAAAAAAAGCTTTCTCGTTCGATTTTAACTCTTTGAGAATTTTTGATAATTTTCAGAAATGTCGCTTCGTATTTGTTGCTTTCTGGCGAGTCGAAGTACACGATATTATAATCCGAAAATAAGAAAATCACGCTCAAGTTGAAATTCTTTATCACTGAAAATAAGAACTTGCGTAGAACTTGCAAGAATCCTCGGTCTGCTGATAGTCGTACACGTTTACGTACTAGCGAATATGTCGATCTAAAAATCGTATGACGAGATTGCAAATTTCTATATCGATCGATAAGGAAATGTAACAGCCTTATCAAGATATCGGGGTTCAGCACGAACGAGCCGAGTCTACCGTCGATATCGTTTTCTTCGAGCGCGCAATTAATCGTTCTCGATGGCCGCAATATCCGAGCATTTAATTGGTGGCCCACGAGCCACGAATTCAGGCCGACTCGGGCGATTGTTCGCCCTGCAATGGTTAAAACATAATGATATTTGCTCGGCGATTAATCGCCGACTGGCCCGTTTCTCGAACAATGTTTCCGAAGGGAACGCGCTGAACGAACAATGCACGGCCACGCAGAAAATGGACGTATTGTTCGATACCAGTATTCTTCCATGCAGCGATCAACATGCTGATGACTTGTCACGTGGCAAGAAGCTTTCGTCCTTTCGATCGATTTCGCATCTAATAATTGAATTTCAACGAGTAATTCCGCGTTAACGCCGGGCTAGCATCATATGGAGAGAAACATGATAATTGTCTCTAAATATATGGTACGTAGATAATTGTAATTGTGGCGGCATTCCACTATGGAACTTTCCGACAGCTTCGCGACACAAAGCGCTATACCATCAAAGCGTAAGGCCGACATGCCCAATGTACTGTCACGTAAAATAAAATAAAAAGAAGAAATCGCAGATGAAAATAAAAAAGAGAGAATTTATTTCCTAACACTTGGGCTTACACTAACGACAGTTTATTTCCGAACTCCAGCCGTGACTTTCCAAGACTGAAGCTCTTACAACTTGACTTTCGATCGGATCCGTTTATTTTTCCTTTGTCATACCTCAGTATTCCCACTATCCACGCGTTTGTTAGGCGTCCACGCACGCCTTCTTCTCGAACATTCGGCGGAAGGACCGTTGGGATATTGATGACTCATTAGGCATTTCGCTTTGGTGATATACATTGTCGTCGAGTGCCGCAGCATCATCGTAGATAAATCTAAACAACTGAAATCAAAACTAAAAAGATTCTACTGGCTCATTGGTAGTCGCTCCAACTTAAACATGCAGAGTAAAACAATGCTATTTAAAGCCATATTAAAACCTGTTTGGACCTATGGGATTCAACGATGCTTAATGCTCCAATTCCAAACGAAGAGTCAGTCAGATATCTGAGCATGACTGTGGACAGAAGAACGACATGGAAACGGCACATCGTAGATAAATCTAAACAACTGAAATCAAAACTAAAAAGATTCTACTGGCTCGTTGGTAGACGCTCCAACTTAAACATGCAGAGTAAAACAATGCTATCTAAAGCCATGAAGTGGTATGTCGTGATAGGTGTAGAAGGAATGCTCAGGTGTTTCAACAAAAAACGTTTATTAACTCAACAACTGACGTCCAATAACAACAAGCAACAAACAACAATTAACAATTAACAGTTAGCACGCTTGGTAACGATCAGTGCTTAACGCAGGTTATAGGAAGTAGAACGCTCGTATTACCTAATCCTTCGCACTTCGCAGCTCGGGGTAGACTGAATCTCTTTGATTCAAAAAGCCACGCTGATTCCTTTCTTTGTTAGCCATCGATATCGCGCGCGTTTGTTTAGAATCCCGCGACGACTGCCACGTGTGCGGTCTCCCGGAAATTCGGCGAAGGAGCCGTAGGGATATCGATGACACCTAAGGCTCGTCGGCATAGCGCTTTTAAGATAAAGCGCCTCGTGCCGCGAAACCGTTGGAAATTTCCGAGGTCGAGTGTCGCCACAGCCATATTAAAACCTGTTTGGATCTATGGGATCCAACTATGGGGAACAACGAGTAATTCCAACATAGAAATTCTCCAACGATTCCAATCAAAAACTCTAAGATTCTTAATAGACGCACTTTGGTATGTTACCAAGGAAACAATACATCGCGACCTTAAGATACCCACAGTTAAAGAAGAAATATGCAAATTCAGCAATAGAAATAACATAAGAGTTAACGAACACCAAAACCTATTAGTTACATAATTACTTGAAACGACGGATCAGATCCGCAGGCTAAAAAGACATTACCCTTTAGATTTAAGCATTAGATTCAACTAGAATCAAACATACTATAAACTCTTATAATCCAAATTACAGTACCACGCCAAAATAATTTACTGATAATTCTCAATGAGAATTGATTGTAAATAGTGTACCAAATAAAAAAAAAGAAAAAGAGTGTCGCCACATCTTTATCTCCGTCATCACCCCATCGGTTTTGAAATGTGCCGGTCGCGACAGTACCATCGATATCCCTGCGGTCCTTTCGCCGAATATTCGGAAGAATGCATACGCTGCAACCGTCGCGGACTTCTAACAAATGCGCGCCTGGTAGGGATATCGAGGGGCAACAAAGAAATGAATCGGCGTGGTTTTGAACCAAAAAGATTCATTCTGCCCTGAGCTAGGAAGTGCGAAGGATTAAGCGAAGCAAACATAGAGACACGAGTAGTCGACTCTCGATAGCCAGTATTAAGCGTTGTTTGTTAATCGTTAACCGATGTTAATCGTTGATTGTTGTTAATCGTTAATCGTTATTTGTTGTTAATTGTCAAAAGTTTAATAAACGTTATTGTTAAAAATCAGGAGTATTTCTTGTGTGCGCAATCACGACATATACCACCTCACTGTATTTCGCAGTGACACGAATTTTCAATCATTAGCGTACGTGTGTCTACGTGGTAATTAATACGCTATCTCGAGGACTGAATTTACCATGGAGCAGAAGAAGGTAAGATTGAACAGAGGATCGGTCGGTGCGACGAGATACTTCAAGATGCAACCCAGTACAGTGCCATAAATCAACGTATCCCGACATAAACATCGAGACGCGCAACAATTTTCATAATCCGATTACATTGTTCCATTGCTGTGAATTTATTTTGCTCTTGATGCACGTGTGTAGGTATACGACGTAAACGTTCTAGGGGTTCAAGAAGTGGAATGAAAATAGACAAGTATACGTATAAAACATAATCTTTAAGTTTTTCAAGTAAAATATTATAGGATTTATTTGTTCAGAAATATTAGAAATTAGAGTTTCCAATGATTTCTATCCTATATGACAAGTTCATTGATAGATGGATCTATTTCATCATTAGGTGGTAATGACAAAATCCCTTAGTTGCCAACCTAATATTTACAATGGATTAAACACGAAACGATGGTTATTTAACGTAAACTAAATACAATAATGTGATATAACTAGGACAACTAAATTGATAATTCACAACTCACAACTAATAGCTTAGAACTCATAACAACTCAGCAACTCAACTCTCCACTCCTCACGACTCGACTTTTAATTCGCAACTCCTCACAACTCGACTCTTAGTTAACGACTGACTATTAATTCGTCTTTCTCTCTTAAACATCCTTTTGTCTTTTCTCATACCCCCACCACGAATGTTTTTCGTAATCATCACGATCATGTACGCCTTCTTCCGTGTAGCTTTTCGACTGAAAGAGCGACGACGTATTGATAGACCGCTTGGCCCATTGAAGTTTCCCGACCCTTTCCACCTGTCGGTACTTAGGTTTTCTCGCAACATTGTTTATAGTCTTTTTTTTATTTGGTAGACTTTTTACAATCAATTCTCATTGAGAATTGTAAGTAAATTAATTTGGCGTGGTACTGTAACTTAGGTTACGAGAGTTTATAGTACGTTTGATTCTAGTTGAATCTAACGCTTCAATCTAAAGCGTGTATTGTCCTTTTAGTCTGCGGAATTGTTTATAGTTCACCCGATATTTCTTAGGCAATCTGTCCACGATCATTAGATTCAGCTAGAATCAAACATGCGATGATCACTAATTATTCACGTTATAATACCACGCTAGAATAATTTACTTATAATTCTCAATGAGAATTGATTGTAAAATTCTTCCAAATAAAAAGAAAAAATCTGTCCACGATACTATTGAGTTGGCAACTAAGTTTTTCTTGTCAATACCACCTATTAACAAAATCTGCAATCACTTAATTGCCAATCCAGTACACCATTATGCGAATGGTGGAAGGAAACGTGGGTTCTTTGTATCATTACTATGAATTTGTTCTAGGAGAGCTCATTACGGAGTCAATAGATTAGACCTACGTTACGTAAACTATTTTTGTCGTCTTTTTTACAGTACTAATTGCGTTAGGTATGTTTTATAGAGATCATTTCGTTGGATAGGAAGGAACATTTATTTTCTAAAAAATCTTTAATTTTATTTTCACGAAAGCCAGTATCGTTATGATCGTGTACATATTTTCTGAACAATCGTATAAAATAAGAAATTTGAAATCGATCAGTTTGACGAACAGATAGTTACGATATTTAGAGCTTTTCTCGGAGAGATGTGAACGAACGTTGAGCGTTGTGAAGCACTTAAGGGGATGGTTTCGTTCTTATTAATATTCCGGTCTTGTTTGTTGATGAAACTTTACAAGTTACTGCTGCTAATGTAATTTCTTGCGCGTTAACGATAAGTTTGATAAGAAGGAAAGTCGATCGGCGCAAGTGAACCTTACAAATTACGAGTCAGCGCTGTCGCAGCTTCCATGGATATCGTTAAATAATTATGATCGAAACGGTACGATCAAAGAATATTGGCGAAAGAAACTTTTAAATTCACGTGAAATTTGAAATTTCAGGTATTTCCAGGTTGCAGCAATGCGTTTTACGTATATTTCGTTGAAACGAGCGCCGACAGTGTATAATGTTGAACACGAGCGACGATGAATTCTACAATTTTGAAAAATGATACGCGCAACGCGGCCCAGTTTCGCGTAGAATTCATCTCCTATCAGGTTGAAACTTTCGATATGAGTCTGATGACGAACGAAATTCTCGTTCGTACGAGAACCGCTCTCGATTCCAATGGAAACTACATGCAAGCGTCGGTAACATTTGAAATTCACAAGTACGCACTGAACTCGATACCGGGATATTCCTAATTGCGCCACTTTTCCAAACAAAACTACTCTACTTAGTAGCGATTTGATTTTCATCAAACCATGCACGTCCATCGAATCGATCGTTCGTCTAATTAGGGGATAAACACGAAGGCCACAAAACGTGAATAGCAATTCCGATGGGTGAAATATACCGCAGATGGATTAATAAAATATAACGATTTTAATATGAATGTTATAAAATATACGAGCTGAAGAACATGATAACTCACGTTCTTCATTCGAAATTTTATTGTCGATTCATCATTTATTGTCGTATCGAAACTATCTTTTCAGTTGATTTCGTGATCAAATATATATTTATTTATATATATTTATATATTAAATATATATTTTGCGAACCACTTGAACATTTAAAAAATATTCGTAATGTTAGTCACGTAAACTAATTCCTCGTTTCTTCCAACTATTATTATTATTTTATTTATTTTTCGGCTTCACTTAGCCTGAGAAAAGGCCTTGGTTTACATAATTCCAACTCTCGCTTCATATTTCGTTTCCTTCAAATATTTCATATTGAGGTATTTCTATTTTTTCGCCAAGTGATATGAAATTGAGAAAATCAATAAAAATGGATTTACTTCTAATAAGAAGAGAATGAAAATACGAGTTTCGGGAAGAAAGAACGAGATTATGTGTGAAAAAGTTTATATTATTAACCCTTTGCGCTCGGAATTTTATTTCAATTTCGTTATCAGCAGCTCCCAACGCTTTTAAGTGTTTTATTTGAAATTTACTTTAACTAAAATATAATACAATTTAAATAAATAAAGGAAGAAAGAAATCCACTTAAATACCAGTTTTATTCACACTATTGTTGTACTTTGTAATTTTTAAGGGTATGATATATCTTGAAACAATTTCCAGGATGCAATCCTGGTTTTCTTTCGCGCGTAGCACAAAAGAGATGGGACTGAAAGAATGTCGAGTGGGACTCGATAAAGCAGCTACTGAGATAAAAACTGATATCGAGTCACACTCGACATAGGAGTGCAAAAGGTTAAATGGTAATTAGTATTAATTAATAATGACAAGTGTAACAAACAACTTTTGTAAGGCAGTTTCAATCCCAAGTGAGATATTCCACCGTTTCCAGTTAAATGGAACACCTGTGTACATAAATGAAACTATTTAAATTAGATTGGGCAGAAGATGGTAATTTAGTGTAACATTATTCGAAATTTATAACTGGTCTTCAGGTATAAACTTGTCGATGCATAAAAATGAGAGGCTTTAACGTAATAGCGTTTCATGGCTATAAAATTTTTATACCGTGAAATTTATGAATAGTTTTCAGAAACGAACTAGACAACGCATAAAAATGAATCAAGTATACCGCAGGCTGATTAGTAATGATTTCAATACAAATATAATTTTTCCTACCAAATACTTTTTATTAGACCAACACGTTAATTAAAAAAATTACAAAATTAATTCTCGCTAAGTCCAGAACCACCCAGGAAGAAACTCTCAGAAACCAACCACTTCTAATTCCTAATTTTAAAAATATAACTTCCCGTCACATTCTTTCCTCGATCGTCGCCCATTAGATCACATGAATTAAAGAATCACAAAATCGATTCCCACCAATCATAAAACCACTCTAAAAGAAGCTCTAAATAAAAAATCATCCACGTTCGATTGCTAATTCCAAAGGTCTAACTCACCTGCCACATTCTTTCACCAATCGTCACCTTAATGATGCCACAAGAACTAGAAAATGCTACTAAAACCTTAAAAACACACCAAAGGAAGCTCTAAATAAAAAATCATGCACGTTCGGTTGCTAATTCCAAAGGTCTAACTCACCTGCCACATTCTTCCATCAATCGTCCCCTTCATCATACCACAAGAATTAGAAAGTCCAAAAAATTAGAAATCCATTGCCACTAATTCCGAAACCATTCCGAAAGGGGCTGAAAAATCAATTCCTCCATTACCTTGCTTCCTGGATGCCATCCAGGACTAATTAAAAGAACAAAAAAGGATTCCCCACTAGTCTTCGAATCAGCCAGAAAGAAACTTCGAAAAATCTTCCATTTCCAGCTTCAAATTCCAAGAACCTAAACCCCTGCCACATTCTTCCCCGAAATGTTGCTGAACGATCAAGACCACGCAACTCGAAGAATCACGAAATCAATTCCCGGTAACCTTAAGACCACCGCAAAAATAGCGTTCCTGCACAGTCTAGCCGACGATCTCGAAAAACCTTACCCCATCTCTATACGTTTCTCTTAATTATTTCTCACGAAAGCCACCCACGCGCGGATTCAAAGCCACGATCAGAGCGTCACCTCTGCGTACTTTTCCTTCGAATCCACCCCCGCGTAATCCCACGCAGCATTGAATACGTCCAACAAAGAGGGAGATGGGGAGGGGGTTGACCGAGAGAGGGTGTTGTCGGTGAAATAAGAGGGAATCGCGCGTGCACGCTGGAAGAGGCTGAAAGAGCGGGACACGTCGACGAACGAAGGGGTGGAAAGGGCAGGGATGCTGTGGGCAGAGAGCGGTTTCAGTCGCGCGACGGCTTTCGCCCAGGCCAGTCGATCGAGCTCCTCTCCACAGGAAGAGCATCTCGCGCTGCACACCATGAGATCATCGGGAGATTGCGTCGATCCAACGGCTCGCGACTCGCGACGTACGCCATCGATGTGATCGCGACCAGTGCGCATTCGGTTGGTGTCTCCGATTTCAGCAATTTGATCGAAAGTTTCTCTTCTATCGAAAATATTTCATTCGAATGGAAAAAAGAGCAGTGGTCAATCCAAGTTGGTATTCTGGCTTGTCGTGGCTGGGTGATACTTGGGTGCCCGCAACCACCTGTGCTAGACAGCCTTCGGTTCTCTCGGTTAAATAATTTGTGTCGCGCGGTTCACGAAGTTCCGAGTCGAAGGTCTTTTTTCTTTGATTCTTCCGAAGCAGGTGATGTTTGTAATTAGATATTCTTTTTCAGATCGGATGTTTTTCAGGGGGATGCGTGGGACGAGTTTTTCTCGCTAAGGCTGGCGCAAGGGGATAAATGAATTTTCGCGCTTTTTCTTTGGTATTCTTTCGTTATGAGTGATACCAGAGCGCCTGTGATTAGTTATTTTCGATGCATTAGACGTTTTTTGGGGGTTGTACGGGACGATGAGTTTGACGTTCGTTGCTTGAGATTCTTCGTTGAAGGTAACGCACGAGGTAGATAAATTTTGCCGTTTTATCCTCAAGATTCCTTTGTAACAGGCGATGTTACAATGCATGTAATTAGTCACTTTTTATGGTTATTCTGCTGTTACATGGAATTATGAAATTCGCCGTTTTGTTCAAGAATCTTTTCTAACGAATGACACTAGGCTTCCTACGACGAAATATTTTTGATAAATTGTTCTATTTGGAATAATAAAGCTTGCAATTCGATATTTACGATACTTTCGTGGTAGATGACGCTTGACTAGGGTGTTTTCCTGGTGTTGCACGAAATTACGAAATTCGTTGTTCGTCTCTCAAGTTTCTTTTCCAACGGATAATAGTACAATTCCAAGGATTAATTATTTTGCATATGTTCAAAATTCTTATTATCTTATGTTGAATAACGCAAGAAAAAAAATTTGCTAAAAATCGTTTAGTCGCTTTTAAAAAAGAAGTCATTAAAATGCCGATAAAAATTGCAAATAATCTTTTAAATATGACTTTGAATTTTTTATTTCATAGTTCCTATCTCTTTCTTCTCTTACGCTGCAGAATAAAATTTCGTGTTTCTTGTTTAACATTTTTCATAGATATACATATTTTTGATAGATTTACTTTACGTTGAATAATAAATGTCGGCGTTGTTTAATGGTCTTCTATAATGAGATATCAAAAATGCTGATGCTCGATAATTTCTTTCGGTATAATGGTGTTACGTGACACGATGCAGCTTGCCATTCAACTTTTAATATTCTTCTGCAATGTGTGACAGTAGGCTACATATAATCCCTTAATCTCGATAGCTCGGGCTTCCTTTGCTGAACGTAGAGCGATGGAGTTTGACGTTTGTCATTTACTATCCTTCTCTGAAGAAATACAACGAGCCACTTACCTTTATCCTCGATTTCCTACGTCAAAGAGCATAACAGAATAGAATTTATCGTTCGTTCTTTAATATTACAAGCAGGAAGATCTTGCAATTATTAAAAATATACCGAGGTCTTTATTTCTGTCGTATATGTTTAATTTTAATCATCTATGTATATTTATCATCTGTGTATAATATATTTGGATACTTTAGATTCACAATTAACATTTTATCGAATGTTTTTTAATTCTGTAAGATATACATAGCATTTTATTTAGCATTCTACACTGATTGATTCCTATTTAAATAAACTTCTCTCCAAACTTACTGATTAATTCAACAAATTTTCATATCATTCATATTCAGTGTTTTACGTAACCAGTAATACACTTACACCTATTCCTACTATCGTATTCGTACTAACACAAACAGGAATTGGATGAAATGCAGTATACAGTCTAACTCGATCACTAGAATCACACAAGGCTAATTATAACTCTCTACATGTGAGAATTCTTATTCACCATGTTTCACTTAACTTGGTTCCTAATTATCACTGAAAGTGAAATTTTGTAGATCACCGCGCGTTTATAATTCTTCAAAGTGCGAAAAATATATTCGTAAGTCCCGTATCAGATATAGAAACTAAACTGCTCATTAAACAATTAGTTGGATTTACAAGCAACAGTGGTACTTTTTAAATTATTGCAATTATATTCAAGTTTGAATTACAAACTCTACTGTTTTAATATTCCTTTAATATTCCTGCATCGACTTAACGACACAACCTGTCGACCTTTAATTTCCAACATACACTCAAATATAGTCTACATTGAACCACACAGTGGTTAAGTAGAATTACAGTTGAAAATAAATAAGTACGTATACATATCTAATCATACGTTTGTTCGAATAAAAGTTAACGTTAATATTACAAAAAATCCGATAGCGATAATTTTAACTGGTTCTACCATCGAATAAAAGAATTCTACGTTCGTTGTTCGATGTTAGCCAGCACTGCGGGTTGCACAACCACCTGTGCCCACGAACTTAACTTCTCGCAACAGCGACCTAGCTGCGTGGGTAGATAAACCGACGAAGGTTGCCACTCAGCCTTACTTTCTCCAGGGATTTCTTCGTTGCTTGTCTTTTCTCTCTCTTCCTCTTTCTATCCATCGACCATCCCAGCTGTGTAGGAAATTGATTTGTGGGATAAAACTCGAGGCTGGTCAAGGCTAGCTCGTTTCAACCTGTTTACAAGGTTCTTCAGATTTTCACTGTCTCTAATCAAGGACATTGACACGCAGAGTCAGACAAACGCGGCGTCTCACGGGGATGAATTACGCGCGAAGAGAAAAGGAAGCATCGCGAATTAATCGGCGGGCATTAACGATTGAGCGGAGAGATGAGCCGGGGAATTCTTCAGCGAACGAGCAGCTAGGTCAAGGCCAGGGCTTTGAACGCATGCGAAACGCCAGGCTTTGTTCTCTCGAATTTATTCCCTCTATCGTTACATTTTTTCCCCTTTTCTTCTCGCTGTGGAACAGCTTCCACCAAGGCTATGCCTTTCTTTGAGAAATGCGCCGTCTTCCGGGAATTCAAGGCCCTCCACGTCATTCCACCGTCGCCAACCGTACGACCGGAAATTCGTAAAAAGACGGAGAACCAGGTCTGCAATTGGTCTCGGTGACGCATTGGAATTTCGTGGTGTTTTGGTTTTTCTATCGTTTTGTAAATTACCATTCGTTGTTCGTATCGTTGGTAATTTTTGGAAATTGTTGCAAGCTTCTGGCTTGCATCGGCGATTTTCAATCAGCGTAGCGCGAGGATTTTCAAAAACGGCGATGCAGAAGCGCCGACCTCGTTCATCTTAGATTGTCAAATCGGAAAATGACAACAGCTAGAACAACAATAGTCGTGCGATATGAATGCTCTGTTTCGAATCAAATACGTGATACGTCTTTTGATGTGCCACAGAATTTTTACGATTAGGTAGTTTACATTTATTACGAGAATAAAAAATGTTAGAAATCGCTACTTTACGACCATACGATTGAAATTTGCATAGTAGAACATGAGTCGAACTAGGCGTATTCGGTTGAAATTAGCGACGTGCCGGATTTCGAGATACAATTCATCTTTTGTATAATATACGTCATAATTAGCACGTCGTTCAGTATCTGCTACACGTTTATAAAGTAGTTAATTATGGAAATTTTCGGAATTATAGCTCTGGGAATTGCTGGAGGTTTTTTCATTTCTGTTCGTTTTAATACCGCCAAGATCGTTGTAGGAGAAGATGGAAACATTTTTCTACAGTTGGATGATTCTTCGTTAGCAATATGTATTATGTAGTTAAATACATAGACGTTGGATAAATAATTATAGTTAGAATAGCACAATGAAGATAAACGTTTCTGTCGTAATAAAAGTCACCGTTATATTTCTCAAAAATATCTGCATCTCTTTAATAGTCATTGCAAGAACAAACGTCTCAAGTTCCTAATTTTCGCAAACTTGCTAACTCTAATGTTACCTACGAGAGAAAATCTGTCGATTCAAAAGGAACAAAAATTTTTGTCCTAATCAAATACCCAATGTAAGCGATAATTTGTAACGATTATTACAAATTCTTTCTTACACAAACTAAGAAACGCTCTGATTCGAAGTTAAAGCTAAGTGTTAGCAAAAGAGAAGACAAATGTTTTTTTATACTTTCCCCGTTTGATCTTCAATTATTAATCTATCTGATATCGAGAACTTTCTGATTGGAAATTAAACACTATCAGAAAATGAGGAAAGGGATTATTCCTATCTAATAGAAATTTTTACCATAAGTTGACTTGAAATTATCGATCTATCCAACATGAAAATTAAGGTCATCGCAAACCTCACAGCAATCAATTCTAATCCTCATGATTCCGCTACCAACTGCGCTTCGCCATGAAAACCAATTTTCAATATCGATTTATAATATTTTCAAAATCGCTTTATAATATGATTGCATAAAAAAACAAATATTTGTTCCACTGCATGAATCGTGTCTACCATCGTGCACTTGAAAAATCTCGATCGCCGGATTTTCCCCAGTGTATCCAGTTTCCGGCAGAAGTGTGAAACACCGTGTCGTGTCGTTTAAACGTGCGTCGAGCAAACATGATTAAATTAATGGTTCAGCGATCGTGCGCCAAGATGGACGAGTTGATTTCGATTGAACTGGAAATCGTGTTGCCGTTTTAGCGACGTGAAAGCATTCGAACAAGCTCTATTCATCGAGACTGGACGCGTCGTACAAGAAGATCGCACAACGTCGACAGGATTCTTTTCCGGAAATGATCGCTTCCTCGGAGCAGTACGAGGTTGGTATTTTAATTAAGTTCAATCGAATTGTATTATTATTTGGCAATTGTTTTAGTAAGTTTTCAGCGTTACTTATTATGTATTTAGTTAATTCTCAGTATTTATTTGATTTTTATTTATTTCAATAAATATCAACTGTGGAATATTTATTGCCTCGGAATATACGAAAATTATACTGAAAATTAGCAGCCGATTATCATGATATTAACGAGAAGGGCTACAGATAACATAAATTATTATCAAAGACAAATATTTATGCAATGATATGAATTAATTATCTCTACAGAGAATATTTCCACGAAGGTACTCGTACTCCAGTACTCGTACACTAGAAAATAAACTAAACAGTATGAATCACTTTTGTGTAGAAAAATATCCTCTATAAAATAATAAATTATCCTAAATAATACGATAAACCTAGCTAATTTAAATACATCAATTTAAATAACAGTCAATTTGATCACCTTTGCGTAGAATATATTATCCCACATTATTTCTACGTTAAAACACTAGAACATTAAAAATTTAGTATAATAAATAAAATAGAATTAAATTAATAACTAGCTAAAACGTAAATTAAATAAATTCCCTGAAAACTTAATGATGTCATTTCCCCGATACAATTTGAGACGTTACAAATTTATACTCTTCGATAAACGTGACAATTTACGATTTATCGCTAATTTAAGTTTAATCTTGAGAAGTGGACCGGTTCTCGATAAAAATAGAAAGTAGACGCTGCATGTACAGTGTGCTTCCAAACTAAACGATTAAATTGTACCGTCTCGAAGGCAATATTGGATGGACGAAGGTTTAAAATCGTCTCGCTGAGCAATTATAGAATAAAAATATTGAACGAAGGAAATATTATGATAGAGGGAGAGAGGTGGATGGATATTTATTTGGTCTGTTTGCTTTCCACTTGCACGTTATTCGATATTATTGAAGTCGATGGATGTAGCTCGTATCGGTAATAACGAGACATATAACCTTTGACTTTTTGATTGATGAAAGGTTCTTTGAGATGGAAAATTGCTGTAAATTAGTTTGTTACTTTGTACTAGGTATTAGCCTTTGGCAAAGGACTTGTTAATAGTTTCCATTTCTTTTCAACCTTTCTACGACGATACTAGGATATTTTCAGTTTTAATTTATTTCTACTCTACATGTAACAAGAGTCTTTTCTTATAATTTTTCTCACGAGAGAAATCTTTTCCTTGTAGCGTCTGAACGATTTTCAAACTATCGAATATTTTATTTTAAAAGGCTCTTAATTATTCCAAGCGAAATATCCTATCATTATAAATAGTCCAGGTAGCGGCCTAAGCAAGCGTAGTATAGGGTCCAATAAGTATAAATAAAGTCCCAGCTAATAACGTTGCGTTATCAATAATGCTTTCACGAGGAACAAACCTAAACGTTCAAGACTGAATGAAAAAATTTCAATACTTAAAACGACAACTTTTATATTACATACGCGATGGAGGTGAAATTTCATTTATTTCACGTTGCAAGTGTAACCATTGCATCGCGTTAAGTGGATCGCCAATGAGTCACTATGTAACACACGCGCATTAGATCCGTTAAATACATTTTACTGCACATTAATTGTGCATTAACGAACGATATTATGCCATAGATATTCTCTAATATCGTACTCAACAAAAGTACCTGCGTTTTCACGAAAGAATCTTTTCTATGACTCACTTATGGTTCATAAACATCGAGCAAAGTGAAACTTGTCAGAATTTCTCAATGAACGTAACAAGTAGCTTTCCACATGCTCATAGCTATTAATGTATACTTTTATTAAAATTTACTATGAATATCAAATATTTCAAGTAATCGAGCGAAGTGAAACTTGTCAGAATTTCTCAATGAACGTAACAAGTAGCTTTCCACATGCTCATAGCTATTAATGTATACTTTCCACATAGCTATTAACGTATACTTTTATTAAAATTTACTATGAATATCAAATATTGCAAGTAAGAACCAAATAAAACAAAATGTCTGATTAAAGTTAAAAAAATGCAGATAAAAGTTAAATATGAAGTATAAAGAAAATTGCTATGTACCAAATATTAAAAAAAAAATGAACTTGGGGGTGCCCCATGCATCGCGAATGGTCTGTAAGTCACAATAAATGTCGGCAGAGTAAATTAATTTTGTCAGATGGGGCGCGCGACTTTTCGAAGGGAAGAAACCCACGAGGTAAAGGGGACAAAATTTCCCAGAGGGTGGCAGGGGAGGGAGAAAAAGAGCACGGGGGCTCGCCGGATATTAAAGCACGTGTACCTTTTACGTCTTCGTGTTGTATAGCGGTTCGCTGTTGTAATACGAAGACTTAAAAGTGCTCGTGGCTTTAATATTGGCTTTGTTTCCGATTTCTGCCTCGCTATCTTTCGCGAAATCCTTTCGCCCGAGCGTATTCCAACGGGCAGAAAAAATACATAAAAAATAGATAATAAAAGAAGTAGAAAAGCTTCGGTCGTTATTGCAAAAATAAAAGAGGCAGCAGAAGACAGAAGGAAATATCGATTAATATGGAGTGAACCGTGAACGTATTTTGATACAAAGATCGATACAATCGTGTCCCTTGTCTACTCGTCAATTTTTCTTCTTTTTCGCACTGTTTTCTTTCGTTTATTTGATATATTTTTAATAAAAATAGGATCTTAATTTCCAGTGACACGGAACAAGCAATATCATCGCGTTGATATTCAATTAATAGCGTGTAGTTTAATTAAACATTGACAAACGATTCGCGAGTTGCAGATTGATCCGTGTGATTCGTTTATCGATTTTAATTTTTGTTTTCTAGCGTTTGTTTGTTTGATACGCATTTGATATTGTTGTTATTCGCGGTGTTTCACATTGCGCTGGCACGCAGTTTAATTGGATTAGAGAAGATATTCTGAGAAGCAACGCACTTCGTTTGTTTTGAGGTGATTCGTTATCATAACAAGATCTTCGATGACGGATTGATAACGATACTTCGGTGACCTGTTATCCGTGTCGTTTATCGAATCGATCGATTGGATTATCGCCCTTCTTTTTTCAACGGTGAATTTTCGTTTGGGAAAAACAAATACCGCTTAAAATGTTTTCGGGAATTCAAACAGATGGAAAACAACGGGATGTAACTGTTACGACGAAACGTTGCACAAAATATTGCGTATGATAAACTGACCAAAATGGTATTAACGAAAATGTACGAGAAATAAGAAAATGACAACAAGAGTGTCATGATTTTATAATTACACTTTTTTATAAGCAACCAAGGTTACGTGTCGAATCGTAAACCTGCATAAAACCATAAAACTACAGAAACCTCACGGATTATCTTGCAAATGAAACAGAAATTTTCAAGTTACGAAGCACAGGGTTGGCTAGAAAAATTTAACAAACAGCGAGCAGATACGCGCGACACTTTTTCCTCGAGTTTCAGACCTTCGCTTTACATTAATTGTCCTACCTTAAATCCAGCGATAGGTTCAAACTTATTCTAAATAAATGACAATCATCATTAGTAGAAAACCGCGAAACAAACGCTTACATGGAAACTCGACAACAGGTAGCAGGTTTTTATAAATTTTAATTCTTTACAATCTTTTGGTTTCGTTATCTCTCAGTTTAAATCTTCCAATAGATTTCCTATGAACGTCATTAAGGAAGATTATAAAGCAAGTTAAACCTGGACAAAACAGAAATTTCATAGTGTATATGGTAGAAATGTTCAAATCCCTTAGAATTACAAGCGGCTAGTTTCAAAATTTAAGAAAACACCCGACAAACTAAGGACAGAAGCTGCTTTCCCCGAATTTCCATCTTTTGCATTACGTTAATTACTTCACCTTGAATCTGCTGCTAAATTTGAAACAAATCACAATCGTAATTAGTAGAAAATCGCAAAACGAACAATTAAATGGAAACACGACATTAAGAGATGCATCAACGGATTACAACATTAACAGACAAAATTTTCTTCTTTTCTTTTTAATGTGATTCTTTAAAATTTTCTCCAGCTCCAAAATCTGACAAACGCTCGACTGCAAAACAGAACCGTTTCTCCTCTAGTTTCAATCCTTCGCTTTGTGTTAATTACATCGCCTTTTTGGCGATAGCGTCGAGACAAACGTCATTAACAGAAAATCGCAAAGCAAACATTTATTGTAAATGCGAGGAGAACAGGCCGGAAACTCGACAATAGATCATCGCAGCGAAGCAGAAACTTTTTCCAAGCGATGGTTCCCACCGATAAAACAATAGACCGCGTGTGGCCGGGGTCATTAGCGAAACTGGGTTGCGTGGATTCGCGTGGTGTTGCGTGCCTCGAGCACTACTCACTCTCGCGTCCATTCCTCCCTCTTTATTTTTTCCCACTCTATGCACTTTCTACTCACCCCTTTCCCCTCGCTTCGACGATTCCGCAAGCCCAGCCGCACCCTATTCCACCCCTGGCGTTTCGTAGGTACGAAAAGTTGGCACAGTGTTTCTAGTGCACCTTGACACCACTCGCCCCTTGTTGCAGCCGCTGGGGTTTGCCAGCCAGGAAATTAGATTTCCTAATTTTTACGCCACACTCAAGCACGCTGGAGGTTCTGTTAGGAAATTTCGGAGAAACTGGCTGTGCTCTATAAACAGGACACTTTTGAATATATATATCTTAATATCCTTAATCTCTAATATTCTATTTTTATATGATTTAATATTATACTTATTTATGAATATTCTTCTTTTTTTTTGAAAAATTTATTTATTGATTTATTGGTTTTTCCTTGACTCGCAGAGGACACTCAATGAATCAACTAATATACTAATAATAATAATAAATCAAGTATAGGGTTGGCAACTAAGTGATTGCGGGTTTTGTCATTAGGAGGCATTGACAAAATCCGCAATCACTTAATTGCCAAATAATATCGGTCTTCTGGCCTCTTCGATGATTCGAGGAATATTTCTCTGGCTTTCGACACTCGATGAGTTCGTTTTATGTAAGGGCGTGATTGTTTAGGAATTTTAATGGTAAAATTTCGTCAGGAAATTTTCGTGAAACAGACGGTATTCTGCGAATAGCACTGTATGTATTATCCGATCTCTTTATTCACTCGGAGAATTATTAAAGATTTTTCTTTTATACTCTTAAACTCGTAAGACTCGATCAATTAGATTTTCGAATAATAGTCAGTATTTTACCTAGGTTTTTCTACAAATTTTTGGCGAATCTCTTTGCGTTCTATATATAGCATATATTTTCACATCTTGTTTATTCTCTTAAGGTTTCGATGAATTACTTAGTTTCGTGCAGTAGCAATTTTGGGATAATAGTATTCCGTATTTAATATAAATCCTTATTTGTACTCCGTTTAAATAAGACAAACCAAAGGAATTTTATTTTCTCCCTCGTGATATTCGCCTTTTGGTTTTTAAAGCGTGTCTTTAACAAACAAAATTGAAGCAACTAGTTGGAGGAGTTGGTCGGCCTTACGAGAAGACGCGGAGTTTCATTGTTGTCGACTTTGAAGAGCATGGTACGGCGGGCGCGATAAAATTTTGATAAACAAACCGCGTTCCTTTGTCTATTTTATTCTTCCTGTTTTATCCTAGTTTTTGCCGACTCTCTGGAGTACGATAATCAAGACAGCTCGATAAAAGAGTTATGCTACTTTCACGCGTAAACGACTCTTCTAATTGTTTCAGAGGCATCTGTTTCTTTGAATAAGCCAAGCACGATTCAGTTGTTTTCCTATTTAATAAAGATGTTCCTTTACTTACGTCAACTTTTAAACATTATTGTGGTTCTATAATTTTCTTAACGCCGATAGATCAGAGTGGTAGATTGATTTTCACGATGTAATTCGCGAGGGAAGAGAGTCTTCACTTTGAGAAAATACATTTTTTAACCGCTGCAATGACATAGGAAGAAAAGTTATCGCGTTTCCTCTTTCGTTATCAAAGAGACTAGAGTCTCTTAGGAAACTTTTATTGCATGAATCTTTTATCGCTTGAAACGCTGACAGATTTAAAGTTGAAAGCAACAGAGTTTTATTCTATTTCGTTTCTCGGTGTTTCTCGTGATCAATGTGCCAAGCTTTCTATATTACAAGATTTTTAATTTATGCAAATATAAACATATATATTTTTTTAATATCTGTATATAAGAATGGACAGATCTATTACACATGAAATATTTATATGATTTAATGCGCAAGATTTAGTACAACTCCTCACGAGTCAAAATTCGTCGTTCAGACTTTCACATTTGTTTAGAAGACCACGTGTTGGATCGATACATTCCATTCGATTAACACGAACATAAACATATTAATGTCTGTCTGCATAATTCGGCAATAATGGTTGTCGTTAATACGTCGTAATTGGAGCTTAATGATGCGTTGTTGTCGATAAGATCATGTCGACAACATTCCGCATTACGTGCTACAAAATAGAATTACTACAGCAATAAATATGTAAATCGCTAGAAATCATACAATATTTGCGAAATTTGTAAAATTTATTCCCCTACAGTCCAAATAAAGTCGTCTCATAGATATGTCAGCAGTTTGACAGAATTTATTAGCAAAAATTCAAAGCTCATAGGGCATAAAACATTAAAGAAATTTATTAAGTCGTGTGATACTTTATCACCTCGAACGATGATACTATTAAATTCCATCGACTAATTGAGTTTTAAGTAATAAAGTGTTAAAATCTCCGAGAGACACAATGTACAGTGACTCACGAAGGTAATCAAAAACTTTTATAGTTTGCAACTCTTTATGTTGTACAAAACGTTTGAAACTTCGTTAACACTGTAACGAGGCACCGCTATCGCGATTATGTTGGTAAAATTTCCAACGAATTTGAAAATGTATATACGCAAGTTACAAGATATTTATTGCATGCATATGCTTTGCACGCAATTTGCACGCAAAAATCACCAAAGTATTTGAACAGTCAATTGCTCGCTATATTAATAAAAAAAAGGTTGCGATATACGGTGAGATCGGTTTTAGCACTAATATTTATTGATACTTTATTTTAACACTTTAATACTTTATTTACTAATATTTATTTTAAGTTTTCGCTAATTATATGTTTGCAACAAGTGTCTTGCAACTTCTAAATACATTTCCCGATTGCTTGCAAATTTTATTATTATAACTACGATAATTGTGTCTCATTACTATCGAAATGTTAAGAAGTTCCGTGTAATTCACGTGATACGTTTATAAAAAAATGTCTATGGTTAGTGTTGGAATACTTTCGCGAGCCACTGTACGCGTCAGCAACAACGAATACGTAAAGCATCTGACTGGTGAATATTTATTTTGCTGATAAATCTTGATATCACGTCGTACGCTTCAAATTCGTCTTGTTTGGCGTTTTTATAAAACTTATTAAGCGATACGAAGATACGCCGGAAATATCCTGTCGAGGCTGGCTTCCGCATGTCAGGAGACTGTCGTTGCGTGAAACGCGTCACCGGTTTTCCTTCGCGCCCTTGGGGAGTTTTTCAAATTCGTTCCATTTTCTAAAGATATTTCTGAAACACGACGCGACGAACGTGTTCCTCGAACGCATTAAGGATATTAAATATCGAATATTCTACGAGTGCTGGAGAAGAAAAAAAAGAAACAGAAAGGAAAGAAGGAAACACGTATCCCGCCCTATTTCCTAGTTTACAGCGCATCTTCTATTCCCCGCGGTGCGTTTTCTTCTTTATTTCGTTGCGGTTGACGTTACACGTTGAAAATGCCCCCAAAGTAACACGTATATTAACACTAGAACTACCGATAGTTAACACGAAGCTATTTCTATCAAAACCAGCCAAAATGACTGATCTTTAAAAAATACGTAATAATAGAATATTTTTATATTTATTGATTTATTACTTTCTTACAGAAGAAACTTTTTACAGAAGAAACTATGATCCTTAAATGAGGCTTGACACATTTATAAAATTGTAGAACCAGTCATTTTGACTGCTGTGGTATTTCCAGTGTTATCATCTAGCGATCGATCCGGAATTTTCCTGTTAACTGATATCATCATATTGAATGATACGCAGAACAATTTTAAAATCGTGCGGGAAGTTGTAGAAAACGAGAAAACTGGTTAATTGGGGTTCGATAAACAGATCACAGCACCCTTTTACATATTGATAAGTACCAGTCATTTTGAATGCTATTGGTATAAGTAGCCTTGATACAAAATTATTTTCAGTTTGAATACATAAAAAGCAAAATAAAATTCATTATATTAGTCTTTTAGTTATCGTTGCGAAAGTGATTAGATCATTGCGGAGAAAAGATATAACATGAAATAGGAATGTGAAAATAAAATTGTAAAACCAATCAATTTGAATAGTTTGGTAGTTCTGGAAGTTAAATTACGATTGATGACGAATCAGATATTAGTATTTCGAGGAGAGATTGAAAAGGTGAAACGTGGCTTTGTATGTAAATTCGATCGCAGTCTATAGTAATCTATGTATTAAGGGGTGGATAGTAATTTCATATAAATTTCGATACACTTCCGACTAAATAATTCCCCTAAATAACACAATTTTTTAACAAATTTATCCTCTAATTTTCGAACGCTATAGAACACGTAACGATCCTATTAACATACAGTAACATAATTTCCTTTACTTTAATAGATTTCCGATTGGACGATTTTCGAACGTAACACGATTCTAAACTACTTTCCTCTGATTCTCGTATTTTATAAAACGCATAACAACGCTATTATCGTATTGCAATATAATTTACAATATCGTACTGTATATAATTACCACGTATAATTTAATATAATTAATGTACTTTACCTCGATAGATTTTTGGTCACACGATCTCACGAAAATCACGATCTCACGATATTGCAGGGTAAAATAATGCTATACAAAGCCATATTAAAACCTGTTTGGACTTATGGGATCCAACTATGGGGAACAGCGAGTAATTCCAACATAGAAATTCTTCAACAATTCCAATCAGAAACTCTAAGATTCTTAATAGATGCACCTTGGTATAGCTTACCAACGAAACAATACATCGCGACCTTAAGATACCCACAGTTAAAGAAGAAATATCCAAATTCAGCAATAGATATAACATAAGAATTAACAACCACCAAAACCCACTAATTACTCAATTACTAGACATGACAGGTCAGATCCGCAGGCTAAAAGGACATTACTCTCTAGATTTAAACATTAGATTCAGCTAGAATCAAACATCACTTATTATTCCTGTTATAGTACCGCGCTAAAATAATTTACCTATAATTCTCAATGAGAATTGATTGTAAAATTCTTCCAAAAAAAAAAAAAAAAAAAAAAAAATTTCATATATAAAGTACACAATATCTCCATTATCATAGAGTAGTAATTTTCGTATCAAAAGTTTCTATGATTTCCAACGAAAAATTCTCGAAATTCCAATGTAATAATCGAATATATACCCACGATGATTCCAAGCTTCCCGCCAAACGTATACTTTTGTCGTTGGTTATCTCGAATTATTAGTCTCGCAGCCCCTAAATTACACAGGGCCGGTGCAAGACAGGTTCAGCGCATTTGTTGGAACCCGGCTCCGCGGTCTACGAAAATTACCCAATTAAAAAACACCTATTTTGATTAACTTTATACAGAATGCTGATACCATTAACAGATGCAAGACATTTTTTTAGTAGCGATGATTCAGTTAGAAGGAGTAACAAGAATAATCAAAGTTCAGTGTAACTCCATAAAATCCTCATATCCTGGAAACTACTTTAGATAAAAAAATCCAAGCGCTTTCAAAGAAATGTACCTTTTAGAGAAATTAAACTACATCAATAGTTTTTTTTTCAAAAGTTATACATGACTACAGATTTTGTACTTTCATTAAATTGTTTGCCCTTTGAATTATGAATGCGAAAAAATATTACTTGAATTTGTTTAAAAAACTGCTTAGAAAAAATACATAATATGTAACAGCATTTGTAAATAAATAATTCCTCGTTGTAAAATTTAAGTGTAGGATTTGAACGTGTATTCAAGCACCGCAAAAGCTCACGCCGGCCCTGAAATTACGTTCAATTTTACGAATGATCAACAACGAATCGTTGCTCGGATTTCGCCAACTGATTGGCAATGACAGGCAACGATCGAGGAAGATTCCTTGGATCACGTAACACCACGTGTGACACACGTATATCAACGAGAAGCTTCACGGTGAAGGGTAATCTTTCCGCTGCACTGCCTCGTTTATCGGCTGGATTACAGCGTATTTATTCGAGGCGCGAAGGAAGACGACTTTCTCGATAGCTTCTCTCTCTCGATATTTTCATCGGCCTGGGAAACTTACTACCCCCTTTCAATTTCCCTCCGTATTCCTCTAGCATCGGCTCGCTGCATCAGGAATTTCGATAATTCATTCCCTCGTTTGTGAAATATATACACGCCCTTCTCTACGATTCTTCACCTTTCTTTTTCTTTCATTCTGCTGCAGCACCTCCTCTCTTGGATTTCATTTGTTTAGATTTATTTGCCTTCTCTGATAATTTAGCGAGATAGATGATCGTATATTTCAAATATTTTAGTAACGACGGAGAAATTTTACGATTAATTCGGTGATAATTGCTATCCTTTTTTTTTTTTTTTTTTAATTAGAATTCTGCACACGCAGATACTTGCGTGGATCAGCATACGTGAAATTTGTATTAAACGTTTCTTCTGTACCAGACAATTGTCTGTTACAGGACAATTATATCACAATTATACTGTACGATTGTTTCTCTTGTCAGTCATAATTCAGTTTTGTACAATTACAGTGTTATTTCCCGCCGTTTTTCCTCTTGAAACTTTCTTTTGCTCGTTATCGTAGATATAAAGGTACGTAATTGAAATTGTTTCGTTGCACGATGCATTATAATCATTCCATTGTGAAACTTTCACTCTCTCACTGATCGACTCTTTTATCGACTCTTCAGTAAGACTTTGCCTAAGAAATAAGAAGTAAGAACATTCGAAGTAAAAGAGAAGCTAATTTTAATCGATAAGAAGAAAAAAGGTAATCGTAAAGTTTAAAAAATAAAAAAAATATTAATGACACCATCTATCAATTTACGATGAACATAAACGACGATATAAAATAAATTGCAATTCTTACAAGAGAAAGGGTTAATATTAGAATGATTCGCGAGCATCCACATTCGTTGCGCAAACAAAGCAACCGCTGGAAACAATGGAACGAGGTGACGACGTTATAATGGGAAAAGTCCAATCGATCTTCGAACACTCCGTTTCTCCTCGTTCCCGATTATTTCCAGCTACCTCTTTATTTCGCCTCGATTGCAGTGCAAACGATCCGTTCTGTTTTCGCAGGAACTTCGCGATTGTCCTTTGTTCATCCGTTCAAATGGTTTGCAGTATGAATAAAGCCCCGTTTACATTAGGCAACTTTTGGTCGGACGACTAAGTAGATCGACCTTAACTCGTTCAATTAAAAGGTTTACGCTACCACATCGCTGTTCGACATTTTGTTGTTTAATCATGGATTAGTGCAGTGCGTAAAGAGATTGTACGCGTATCCTCGGTAATTGCGTTAACACTAGAACTACCGATAATTAACATGAAGCTATTTCTACCAAAAACCAGTCCAAATGACTGGTCTTTAAAAAATACATAATAATAAAATATTTTTATATTTATTAATGTATTATTTTCTTACAGAAGAAATTCAATGTTATGTAGTACATTTTTGGTATTATTAATCCATCTGGGACCATGATCCTTAAACGAGGATTGACACATTTATAAAATTGTAGAACCATTTTGACTGCTGCGGTATTTCTAGTGTTAGCATCTAGCGATCTAGCGATCGATCCGGAATTTTCATGTTAACTGATATCATCATTTTGAATGATACGCAGAAAAATTTTAAAAATGTGCGGGAAGTTGTAGAAAACGAGATATTGATAAGTACCAGTCATTTTGACTGCTATTGGTATAAGTAGCCTTGATACAAAATTATTTTCGATTTGAATACATAAAGAACAAACTAAAATTCATTATATTATTCTTTTAGTTATCGTTGCGAAAGTCAATTACATCATTGCCGAAAAAGATATAACATGAAGTAGGAATTTTAAAATAAAATTGTAAAACCAGTCAATTGGACTTGTGTGTTAGTTCTAATGTTAAATTTCGTATGGAGCGAATTCTTCCTTTCGTAGTTGCAACTGTTAACACTGACTGCTACGTCGAAATCACATGTTTCGCTCAGGACACCACGACATTATTTTTATTATTCAAAGCATATAATGGCAAAATAATAAATTGATGATGTAAGACAATATTCTTCCCTAATGAACCGTTTATCTTATTGGAGGTCACGGGTGACCACCGTGGCACCTCGGGAACAGCTGATAGCGACATATTATAACAAGGCTTCGTTTATTTCAACAAACCATTCGCACTCGTTATTTCGTCGTAAGCAAAACGTGCAAAATATATCGTTGAAACGTGTAGAAGATATTCGTAAACAGTATTTGCTCATTCTATATATAATAGCAAAGTATGTTCACACTTCTAACTTCAATTATATGATTATAAAGCATCATTTACGATTATTTTCTAAGCTGTGTTTATAATAATATTCGCAGATTACCCCTCAAGGATATGGATGTAAACACAGTGCACCGTTAGATGCAAGATTTGTTCTCATTCTTTTTTTTATTGATGTTCTAATAAAAATGTTTAATTGTTCAATGGGGCACTTTTTACTTCAAAGTATCTTCTATTTATCGGTTATATTCAAAATGCCCTAACTGTCAATTTTCATTCAATTTTTACAATTGTAAGAAGTTCAAGCGCTCCGATCACCAATGACCACCGTGGCGTCACAGGAGAAACCGTGGTCGGTCACATATGACCAACGTGGTGGTCAAAGTGTTAATTCGTGAAAATTGAACTTCTACGCTATCTCCTCAATCGCTGTTTTCTTCTTATCGTTATTTTATGATTATTCGTTAGATTATTTATATTTCAAAAAATTATTCACACGGATTGCTTGCAATATTCCACGAACATTCATGTAACCGATACACGTATATCTAGAAATTTATTGATCTTCATCGATTGTTTGATATAATTTTGGATATCCTGGTAGTCTTGCTGTCGCTGCTAATTTTGTCAACTAATTTTCTAACGTTTGCACGATTAACTACAAGATCAACAGAAACGATCACATTGCTCGATCAAAGATAGACGAACGAGCTACTTCTGGTTGAACGATCAGAAATAGTTTCGAGTTGTTCGACGCTGTGTTCACACGCGTGACTTTGGATAACTTAAGATCTAGGACAACTAAGGAAATTGAGAAAATTATAAAACTGGGAATATGTGGAGCATAGTATAACGTAATTTTTCTTTTTGTCGAAATTCACTTTAAGGGCGATAAGATCGATACTTGAAAATTCGGATATTTTTCGATTTTGCGTTTTAACTGGGAAACTGTAAAAGATAGGAAAAATGTTTCAACGGAAATGTTACTTCTTTTAATTAAGGTTGTCGCTTGGTAAAAGATGTATCGTTGGTTTGTACAATCCGAACGAAGTTATAAATAAACATATGATTTTTTTCTAGTTAATTTTTTCACGACGTGAAATGTGGATGAAATAATTGCTGGTTTGAATTGCTGCTGAAACAGTATCATATTTGTTTTTAATACAAACACAAGCTTTGCTGTATTACTGAACTGTTTTCATCGAAAATCGGGCACCTTCCGGATCCTACGCGAACAAATGAATTGCGTCCGACCGAAAGCTACCTAAAATAAACGGAAGTTAAAGGAGACACGTGTTTTACCAACGAGTTTGCGTTCTGTTGAAATTGCGATCGAAACGCGTTGTCTATGAGCGCCGATTTTAGCACTTCACCTATCGAGCACTTTTCATGTTTGTTTTTCTTTTTGCCATTTTTATTTTCATGGATAAATAAATATTAATCTACTAAAAGCCAACGCTGCGCTAACAAGTTAACTGTCACGAATTTTATACATTTTGTCCTGGAAGCTGCAACAGCTTGAAACATATTGCACCATAACATTTATTCTTTGCTAAATACTATACTGCATTTATGCATTCTTTTTTACAATGTTATATAAATCATTCACATTGCCGAAAATTTCTTAGTCCATAAACTTTATCTTATTTTATTATTATTAATCATCCGGAAAAAATGTAGTAACACGTTACACACATTAGTAGCACGATATTCCATTTTCGAGTTTTCCGATTCTCAGATGTTCCGAGGATTTTCAAATCCGTTATCGTGCGACAATATTGCGTCAAAGAAAGGCTAATCCGTAATTAAACGTTGGAAGCGTAGTAGAGTGTATTTCTGTGTTTCTACGCTATCAATCTCGCTACGATTGTGTAAACTTCCGAATAGAACGTCCTACTTGTTGTTAGAACTTCGCTTGCACTCCGGATCACCAAGTCTTTCGAACTTTTCCAATTACAACGCCTTCTAAATTCTAAGCCAACATTCGAGATTCAAAGCTAATCAACGCTACAACGTTGTATGTATTTCGCGTAATAGCACAACCGTATTGCAACATAGTTGAATAGCATTTTGGAAACTTGGAAGTTAGAATCAGAAATTAGAAATTATGAAAAATATTTCGACAATATTCCATGTAAAGAACGTATGTGCAAAGTTTTAAAACCTGCAAACACAATGTGAAATTGTTAAAATTATTCCACATAATATGAAAATTATTCGTTACTGTATAAGTATTGGGTTGGCAACTAAGTGATTGCGGATTTTGTCAATACCACCTAATGACAAAATCCGCAACCAGTTAGTTGCCAACCCAATATAATAATACACAGAGTGTATCATCGCGTATTGCTGATCTGATCATTTTTTGAAAAATATTTGTTGCGTCCATGTATGCTGTACACAACGATAGTAATATTGAGATAAACGCTATCAGCATAGCTTACTAAAAATATTTGTGTTGTTTCTTCATTTAATTTTACCACTCTCGACTGCAGAGAACTGATGATTTTTAAACCGGTGACTGATTTAGAACAAGCATAGTGTAAAAAGACAGGGAAAATAAGAAGAAGAAGAAGATAAAAGTTTGCAGTATGAAAGAAATTAGAAATAAGCGAAATAGTAAAAATCGTAAAATGGTTGGAAGCGGACGAATATAAAAGGGAAGATAAATTGATACAGAGAGTATAGAGTGGAAAAATGGTGCTTTCATCTTTGATATTGTATAAAAAGTGACGAATGTCGAACAATCGGTGAATTCGAGTGGTTTATTTGATATTTTTTCGAAATGGTATTTGGCTTCTGTTTTCGATTTGACGTGCAGTGAAAGGTAATTGCTTTGGGGGCTAGCAACAAGTGTAGAACTTACCTACGAGACTTTAGGACAGAAATCATTTTATTCGCAAAATTTAAGCAAGATAACATGTACAAACGAAATAATATTTTATCTACTATATAATTTACCAATTTATTTCTTGTATATGAAAAACCAACATTTTTAATTCTAAGAGCTACAATAAAACTATAGCTATTACATAGATTTCTCAATATGAAAAATACAATTACAAGAATGGAAACTTCCTATATATATACATATATATTTATGCAATGTTTAAAAAATACTAAAAAATTTTAGATTCGTGATGTACAATTTCTAAACCAAACACGTAGATAAAAATACCGGAATACGATAGATTTTGGATGAAAATTCAGAAAAGTTGCAGAATTTTTCAATTCAATACTAGGTTTCTAAGCAATGGTCATCTAATAAAAATGATTTCACTGTTCCATTTTCCCATTCCACGTTTCATTTACTCTAGCAGTGAGACGCGAAGTCCTGCTCGTAGAAACTGACTTGCAACGTCGTTCATCTCACAGTTAAGTCTCTCTCCCTTTTAAGAAACTAGGCGAGGTGACTTGCAAATACCTTCATTATTCCGCGTTTTCTTTTATTCATCGAGGGCAGCTAATTTTTCCAAGAGACTCGTTCGTTCTGTGAATCGATCGAAGCATTCGCTTTTTCAACGCTCGACAATTCACAAAGGATCCACTCGATCTTCCGTTACGCATTATTATTAAATTAACCATTTATCATATTCAAAATATTCCACTGTTCACGGTTAATAGATTCACGAATGATCGAAAGAAACAAGAATGTTAATGGAATCTGAGGAATTTCATGAATTTTATTGGATTAATAGAAAAGTAATGATTCTGTGTTAAATGGTTCATTTAATCGATCATATGATATCTGCTTCTTCTGATCGTATCATCGCTTCCGAAATCTTCTTCGTACAAGCTTCGTAAAAAGAAGCTAGTTTCCATTTCAAAAGCATTGTATATATGTTGCCTGATTTTAATCGATTTATTAACCCTTCAACTCTTGTAAAAATATTATTTTCTTAACATTAACTTTACCAGGCCTGGTCAAACGAACGGTTTCAAAATTTAATTAAAAATTCTACATTCGTTGTTATTTATTTTGTTCGTCTAACTTCATGTAAATCTTTATATTAAGAAAAATTGAGAAATTGATTAATCGGATAATATAAGAACGTTCATGAAGTTAGACGAATAAAAGAAATAACAACGAATGTACATTTTTAATCAAAATTTCGAAACCGGTCACTTGACCAGGCCTGGTAAGGTTAGTGTTAAGAATATTTATTTAAAAAACGCACCAAAACAGAAGTAAACAATTCTTCTCCTCTTCAATTCTTTCATAAGGTTATTCCTTATCTAAGACACGTCAGGATAAACGTAAAAAATTACAAAGAAAACTTGTTGCCCCTTCAACCCTCTCAGGAACTTATTTCTTACTTAAAACACATGAGCATTTGAGAAAAATTATAAACAAAATCTTCCACTCTCTTAATTCTCTCATAAGGTTGTTTCTCGTGTAAAATAAGTCAGGGTAAACGTAAAAAATATAAAGGAATCTTGTAGAATACTCTATCAACTCGTGGAAAAAATTATTTCTTATTCGAAACACGTCACGACGGTGGTGTCGTTAAAAAATTAACTCGTTGTACACAACTTCGCGTGAGCACGTGCGCGGAAAGAAGACGAGGAAACGTGTCACATCGCGGCTATTTTCTTGGCTCGACGACCTTTAACGGCGGCAACAAGCGACGTCTTGAGGGCTTGTCGGCTGTTTAAAAGTCACGAAGGCTAGCCAGCAACCCCCGTGTGGCTTTGCTTCGCGTGTTTAGCCTATACGAGAATCGTTATACGCGAAGAACGTGTGTTCTTTACACTTTTGATAGTCTCCGAACGAGTATTTTCTTTCGCTTTGTACTTCAGAATGAGTCGAGTGAAAGAAACGTGCGCTTGAAACCTGTATAAGATTTGAGAAATATTCCGATACGAAGAGTGAATCGTTAAATATGGAGATGAAAGGGATGAAAATGGAATAGTTTATTATTTTATTTTTTACTTTTGTTGAAATATACATTCCTCGTCAAAAAGATAATCCAGGTGTGTTATCTTTAATTTCTTAATGACGCGTGCGAAATTTTTCGCCTGTAACGTATAATATCAAAACGTTATGAGCTCAGGATACGCGGTTCGTTGAAAATAATTAAAAATATTATGAGGTTTAGTGTGTAACAAAGAAAAACTATTCCATACTAAGGTCGAAATGATAACACACTCTGTTAATATGTTTAGAAATTGCTCAGTAGTTCATGATCTATCGACGAGTAAAGATTACAGTACAATATCATATAAATTTGCAAGTATGGGACGCGGAAAAAATTAAACGAGTCTGAAAAAAAGCAAATTCTTGAACTAAAACAGCAACAGTTATCAGTAGCAAAAATATCGAAAGTAATAAGGTATAATATATATTTATATAAATATATATTTACGTTCATCCTGTTGAACATGTATGTGATATATTTTGTACAAATTGTGGAATTTCTCTTAGTACTAAGTTAAAGAAGGGTAATTTTTCCAATTTTCATGTTTGGTGAATGACAAAATTCATTCATGAAAATGTTTTTGTAGCGTCGAAGAGCGGTAATTGTTTTATTCGCGTTCGAAGAGAAAGATGAAATGGACAAATTTCCTGAAATCCGACAATTTGTTCTAGTGGGAAATATATTTACAAAGTTAGATAAACAATATGAGAAACATATGCCGCATAATAGTTAGAAATTCGTAGTTCTGGTGCAACCGATCCTTTGGTGGCTTTTCATTGTAATAGGGGCAATTCGCCTGGCGGCATGCGATCAAAGGCAAATTCTAATTCGCAAATTACAGGCGTCTAAAGGTATTCGTTTTAAAGCAGCTCAAGGAATTAATCCGTTAAACCGACGGAACGGGGCTAACGAAATTAGACGGAATTAATTTAACGACTTACGCTTCTCCTTCGGTTAGTCGCCAAAGTAAATCGATATTCGCGAATTTTACTTCCACTTTCTCAACGCCAAACGGACCATTCTCTTTTGTTTCTATTGTGTCATACTAAATCGATGAAACACCAACGTTCGTTTTTGATCGTAAGAAGAAAACCAGTTTCATATAGACTTCTGCACTTCTCTTTGTAAATATTGCCACTCTTATAGAAACTGAAATAAACCTGAAAAATCATTAGACAGTAGACTTATCTTTATAAATATCAATTAATATTTCTGAAAAATTTATGATTCTCTTTAAAACATAAGCTATGAAGAATTCATATTTTCTATGTTATAAGCTTCCAGTAAATGATAAAATTGAACTCTTCTCTCGATTATATCTGTTTTTAGCTCATTCACTGTGCTTGCATCGAATTTTTTTGCATTCATACTATTGGATTTTTTACTATGTTTATTATTCTCTAGCTTCCTACAATCCTCTAGTATCCTACAAATGATTTCACGATTCATATTTAAATCTCTGTAGATTTCATTGAATTCGTCGATTCCCTCAATCGGGTACAGATGAAAAAAATCGTACGCCTCAACTTTTCTGTCCGAATACTTCCGTATACTGATAGATATAGATAATCCAAGAAGACGAATAAATTAACCAATCGATATTTAAGAAAATTATCACTTCGTTCGCAACATTTAGACATAGCTAATTTTAATTGGGCGCAATCGATTCGATTGTAATTAAATTACATTGAAAATATGCGAGCCAGTGTGGTATATATATTTTAAATTTATCACGGAGAGAACAAACGAGTTTCTTCTCACAAACCCAACAGCTAGAAAATTCAATATCATCCTAGAAAATGCACATTTCCGCGCCAAACGTTGTTTCACAATTAAAACTTGTCTCGTTCGTGGGGCCCGTTAAAACCCAACCTAATTAACGATCGAAACTTTCCATAATTTCGTACGATCACCGTGAAATCAGTTGTTTTCAAGCGTCGTATTATATCGTAGCAACATTTCTGCTGATTCCTTACTTTGGAATCAATTCCAGTTACTTTTCCAAAAGAAGAAAAAAGAAGAAGAAAAGAAGAGGAGGGAAAAAGAAAAAGAAGAATAAGAGGAAGAGGAAACGTGGAATCGGAAGAGCCTATGGGGAGAGCGAGTTGTTTCGGCGAAAATTAAAAAAAGGAGGGAGAGAGAAAAAAGGGAAATAGACGAAACGTTCCTCGACGAAGCCACGCGAGACAAAAGTATTGCACTGACCCGATTCAATCGTCGATGTTCTCGTTCGAGACGAGCTTAGGCTACGTATCCTATGAAACAGTGGACGATTCTTCAACCTGTTAACCGGGCAAAACGAGATACAGATCGTTATTTGTTTTTACGTATCGTTTTGATTCTCTTCAAAATAATTTGTATTATGTCCGACGCTTTTATCACCGTGTGGTGCATCAAAGTCAACGTCCATCGCAAAAATTAGGAATTTCTATTATATGAATTTAGATATTTAGACAGCTGTTTTCAAAAGTTGAAATATTCGATATTCATATTTTACAGCTTGATTTTTCATTCATTTATGAATAACTGAAAGCTGCACAGACGAACGGAATACATATAATACAGAAATTATCTTTATAGTATTTAGTAAAATAAAGTTGCGAGTAGATTCAATTGGTTTCATTCTGTTCCAGTTTATTCGTAAAAATGTACATCGCTGTGAACATGCGCGGTTCATTCATACTACGTATGATTGGATTAACCGATCGAGTAATAGTACAAGTCCAAAAAAAAAATAGCATTTTCAGGTATATATCGAAGAAATAGCTTTACTTCTTTAACTCAAGTCGTGCTAAAACATTTCCTTTCAGCCATCAAATAAAAGCATAAAATATACAAAGGTTGATATTATAAAATATACATCGTAGAATAGCGCTTGGATAATGGAAATTAATTGGAGATGGAGATTTTACAAAGATTGTGTGTGCTTAATCAATTTCTTGCTAAAGACTTCACATTGGATAGAGATTGTAGGCAAATGTAACGAGGCTGACGAAGTTTCTTGCTGATGTTTCCTTTCAATCCCTAGACAATTCCGAAGGACCAAATTAACCAAAGTTCAAGCTGGCGAAAGTTAACATTTGGCCAGTGAGAAATACGAAGAAATTTCAAGAAGGAGAACTTAATTTTTGCTTAGATATTATTCATGCAAGTTGCAGAATAAATTTAGAGAAATCGTGAAGTATCTAGACAGATCAGGATTGTTTGAAAGCTAAATTCGTAAGTTTAAAGCATCGCCCGATGGCACGCGAATCGGGAAAATATTCTGCTGCATTATACTTTACAAACGTATACTATTTAGCAAGTGAAATAGCTTGCCACGTAAAATTTCCGATTTGAATAGACGGAAAATTGCATAAAGCTCTGACCTGAATTTCCCAAAATGGCGTGTTGTTTCGAAATACCAGGAAAACGTTATCTTTCCTATACGCTGCTGATATGCTGATACGCTCTATACCGAATCTCTAATTTTGTTATTGTCTACGAATACAATAATCTGATTTAGCACGTTTACGTTAATAATTTATAACGGAATTAAACTTAATTGTACATTAATCGAAATTTAATGAAAATTATGTAGAGATTGTTTATATCAGAGTACGTTATGGGAAATCAATTTATGCTACGAATGTATTCAACCGGATGTTTTGAAGAGAAGCATTAAAAATATTCGATTATCTTCAAAATATGAGCGTCGCTGAATTTTTTACTTTGTATCGATATCAACCGACTGCGTCGATCCTACGATTAATCGATATCACGAGAACGTGTTGGATTATTTCGAAGCAGATTATTCTATCAATCGAATCATCTGTTAAACAGAAACTTTTCTAATCTTAAAATTGTAAGTTAATAAAACCAAGTCACTTTCAGTTCGATCGTTTTCAATTCTTTCATATGTAAATATTGTGAAATCATCATTTCTTCTTCATTTACAACATCGCTGTATAATATTCGTTGAAAGAAATTGAGTCGAAGAACAGCACGAATCCAACGGTTTTGATTTTATGTATTGAAAATTTACGAGACAAGACCAACCATAAATTAATCCTTCCTTAATCCTTAAATTGGAAATTTCTACTACTATCGAGATATGTATAATTTTGTGTGCTGCACTGGGTTAAATGCGTAGTAGAGATACTTGTATGTGGGTATCAGTGTGTGGGGGTATGTGTGTGCGCGGCGTCTGGAAAACAGATGAATGTAAACTGTTCAGTCGGTTAAAAGTCGGCTATGGAAGAAGGTGGTGAGACGCGTGCAAGTGTGTATCGATGAATATTCTAGAAATCGTCCACAAAATAAATATACGACTATGTTAATATTAATCCCAAGTGTAAATTCAATGTTCCCATAACAATATTTCGGCTATCAAGATGCACAATTCTCAATAATTACAAATTCGCATTTTTATGAATCCGAATCTAAAGATAGAATTAGGACAGATATTTCTAGAATATTTTATATATTTTTGCATATTATGTGAATTTTATGCATCTTGAACTACTGTTTTTCTTCTTAAATCACAGATAATTTTTAAATTCCAATCTTAGCATTCAACATAATTTTACTACTTTTTCTGTATCCCACACTTTTTATCAATTTCAAAAAAATATATATGTGAAGAGACACAAACACGATGAAGAATCGAAGAGAGTAGCAAGGTTAAATTCATTAATTATCATTTTCTCTCGCTAATTATCATCTCTGTCGTCATATTCCTGTTCTCGGATTTATCAGTGGCGCACAAAATGTTCAAACCGAAATTACACACACAAAAACGTCCAAGAATGTCCACAGCGTATCTCGAAAGTGACTGCAAGTCCCCGAGAGCTTGTTCAGAGAGGGTCAAAGGAGAGATTCGCAAGCTTAGCGACGCGAAGAAGCTGTTCCCGTAAGATAAAGCGATTTAAGTTCGTCAGACGACGGCCCGCGTTTAGGCTAGCGTTTCTCACGCTCGTTAAAACTTGCTAACGGAGCTTGAAGGACTCACGAATCGCGTGCACACGGTCGAACGGTGAAAATCGAGGGAAAAATCGTCGAATGACCGAGTAAGTCACGGTACGTTGACTTTTTCCAGGTGAAGCTTTGGCTTCCGTCAAAGATCTCTACGCTCGTTAGGTCTACGTTTAGTATGGACGAATATTTCTTGGCAATGTATCATAAACTTTTCAACGTAAACATCGAAATAAAATATATGAACGTGTGATTTATTCTTGGTCCGTTGGCGACGAATGATTTATTTGAATGACGCGATGAAACATTTCGTTCTGGTATCATCTTATCTTTCATTTAATATTCACTGTTAGTTATCAAGATAATAATGTAGTATCGTGGAAATTTAGATATAAATTTTTCCTGATACTATTTATAAATTGTAATTTATTTACAATAAATTAGTTATACAGATATTAATTAGACAGAAAACGATGGTTGTTTAATTTGGAACTAAATGTAACAATCTTACTCTAATTCGACCTTTCACGCAATTGGACGCCAACAACTCAATCTCTCAGCTACGCTAACACCTCTCGCAACTCGACAACGCTAACAACTCTACTCTTCGACTCCTCGATTAACTCTGACCTCTTGACTCACTCTCACTTCTCGATCAACTTTCCAACGCTTCTCGATCAACAACAACTTTTTAAATTCAAATCGTCCCCCTCCATTAGCGTTATTTTTTCCTCTCTGTAATCCTATCCTGTTAATGCTCCGCTAGGACTTTAGGCTTTTTTTCCCTATGTAAACTAACAACTGAAGGACAGACGACATTGTTTTGATCGATCTCTAATCGGGCTTTTTCTTTACGATACTACAATAATTTACAGAATTAACTCAACTTATTATTGATTTTTGTACCGAATGAAGAATCTGAGTTACGTAAAAAATATAGTTTCTCGAATTCCGTTACTCGCAAATTTGGTAGTAATGGCGATTTCGTGTTTTAAGGATATTTCATTTAGATTTTAACGAAATTGCGTATGCATGTCTTTAACGAAATTCCAACTTGTTTCCTGTAGCTTTATAAATATGCGATGCGTGCGTTATACAAATAAACTCAACTCGAATTGCTGCATGGGAAAGTTGGCGATGTAAAATTTTACCCTTTCATCGCGTTCCATTATCGCACATATCGTGATATTACGCTACATCATCTATCTACAAACATCGTTTTTATTTGTCTAACGAGGTAACTGTGACAAACTTGATGTAATGATCCGCCTCTTTTGTTAAATTCTTCCAAAGCATACTTATAACAAACATACGTAATACAAAGTACTCTACATGCAATTATCTCCTTAACTTTATCGTTTGTTTCAACCTCATATTGGGTTAGCAGCTATGTGATTGCGGATTTTGTCAATATCACCTAATGAAAATATCCGCAATCACTTAGTTGCCAATATATACATTTATATATGCCATGCCATATTATGTATGCCACATGTACAACCCAATATATACATTTAACACAATAATATTTTTCTTGTGTTTTATTGTCGTCTGGTATCTTTTAAAGCATTCGCCAGTATAAAATCCTTCTATTTCACTGTCAAAGATCCTACGATAGGACTCTACGAGCCTTATTTTCTTATTATAGCAATGTCATAAACATTATCGTAATAACAGCTATCTCTGTCTACATAAAAGAGAATGTTTGCAGGGCGCAAATGAAATTCGTCGAATGAAATTTCTGCTCTATTTTCAACTTGGTGGAATAGATCTTTCGCTATCTTCCTGTTCACAAACGGAGAAATATACACATTTTTACACATAATTTTCCATCACTCTTGTTGCTCTATAGAAACTGTATAAAATAGTTCTGAAAGGGATCTATAAAAGAGTTCCAAGTGTACACAAGACATAGTTATTTTATACTTAAGGGAATTTCCGGAAGAAAATCTGCGAATAAAACAATCAAGTTCGAATTTATCAGTTTCACTGTTTATCACCGATTCTTTATTCACCGTGTCATCTCTTAGCCAGAATCTGATCACAGACAGTCGGTTTCTTGCAACGAAAAATCAGAAAGTCGTAACGCGCCTAAATTCGCGGGTGCTTCTACAGTGCCGAGATGGAAGAGAATAAAAAAAAAGGAAAGGAAGGGAAAAGAGCGGGTGTCCAACGAACGCAACGCGCTCATATTTCATCATCGATACGCAAGCGACAAAAGCCTGGCTCCGTGATCTGTCACGGGTAAGAAGACTATTGAGAATCGAAGCGAGCGGCATTTCTATGCGAGCTGCTCCCTTTTGTATCGTCATCCTTCAATGTGCACGCTCGATAATAGGATTTTCCTCTTCTTCTCTTTTTTACACCCTTTTCGAAGGCACATGATGATTCGACGCGAGGAACGGCCAGAGAATACAATTTCTAAGGGAGGGTTCAATGTTTTTTAGAAAGAGTGCATTTTTATATTTTCGTTTAAAGCATGCACGACCGTGTTCCTCGCTAGAAGAAGGTGGATACCGCTGATTTCTTTTTTTAAGCCTTCTGTTCCTCTTGAGTTTCCACGGCTCGAAGTGAAAATTACGTTGTAGTAATTACACGGTGTATGTTTCACGAATTCTTTGTTTCGCGCCTTCTTCTGCAGGATACAAGGAATTTCGTTGAATTCTTCGTGCAATTACGAAGAGCGCAGAGATTTGAGGAACAGAATTCTAGCGATTAAAAGGGATCAGCCCACAGAGTTTCAACTACGTTCGTCGCGTGCACGTGTATACAAACATAGAAATATTTTTAATATTTCCGCATTGTAAAAATTACTGCACAAATAGAACAAGAAATTTTATTAAAGGGGATCATCCTTTACGATTAAAACTAAAAGGAAGCGAAGCTTGTATGCTCATAATGCAATACTTTCGCAGAGGTAAAAAATTCTTTGTTAGTGCTATGAGGTTTTTGTAAAAGTCGGCGAAAACTGACAGTTTTTACAGCCAGTGAAACGACGATTGAAACCTCCCTCAGTTTTATAGAATCGCCATTTGAATTTGCATAAGATCCCAGATATGCGTACAATAGTATAGCATACAATAGCAACCAATTTCACTTGCAACAGAATATACGTATGAATGTAATTCAGCTTTCGGATTTTGTTTCATATATAGTGGCTAAAAAAATATTCGCACACCGCTGTCTTATCATAGCGTCTATTAGGTTGTCCGAAAAGTTTCTTTCGTTGTATGAAGAAATAATAGACGCACAACGTTTTTTGTTTTATATTATTTTGCCGAATTACGTACGATCCATTTTGCTCTGTTGAGATAAACACCGCGACATTTCACACACTTGGTTTCACGTTTGTATGAAGGTGCACTGTCGTAAAAAACATGTTTGCGAAAGAAAAACACTTTTTGAACAACCTAATACATACTAATTAATTAGATCTAAATATGTAAGTATAATAACTTCCGTATGAAAGTTCCCTATGATTCCTTTTCCTATGAAAATAAAGCGTAAAAGCTAGAGGGTAAATAAACTGTAGATTTTTAGGATTTTTATGCAATCTCATATTTTTATTTGCTATATTGCATAAAGAAATAGAACCTACATAAAAATTTGTTTCCTTAACTGTTAATTACAAGAAGTATTCTTCTTTGAATATTTTATGTATTCGTTATACTACATGCAATCTGTGAAATATTGCACGTTTTAATTTATCATGGATTCATACAAATACGCAATCTACTGACAAAAGATGTTCTATTGGAAATGAATGTCACCTATGTGCAAGTACATTTTGTAGCCACTGTAAGTTTTTGCCAATTTTTTTGTTTGAATAGTCGATCATGCAAATTTTTATACGTAATCGACTTTACGATCTTATTACACCGTGGAAACTACTATAAAAATGGTCTTTCGAATAAGAATCGGGAGGGTCGTGTGCGCTTGACAGGCTGATTTTATCGCGCATCGATCTTAATGTTTGATGCTGGCTTATTATCGGGCTGCACGAGCCACTTTTACCGGCAATGCTGAAAGTAACGAGGATTTGTGGAGATGATGATGGCGGGCTCGCGATATTGGGATACTAACACGCCTTTTGTGATTTATTGCGTTTGTAATATGGAAGTTTCTTGTTTTTGTATCGTTTCTAGCCAATGATTCTCTAACCAATGGCATAAAACCGTCGTACAGATAGGAAATGTACGTTTTGGTTATTTTTGTCGCCGATTGCAATCGACCGTTGGGTTTCGATTCTGGAATTTCAAAGATTTATTCAGATTTTATTTCAAAATATTTTCTGTATTTGTCGGTAACGCACGAATATAATGTAACTTTTGTATAATATTATAATATGAAAAACACCAAGTTTTATCTAAAATCGATTTTTCCGCTATTAACATGAAAATGATACAGAGATAGGAGAACAATTGCATATTTTTAGTACGACAAGTACATGGAAAATGAAAATCTTATTTTAGTTACAATGGTTTAACCACCATCGCTAATCACTATCATTGTATTACAGTTAATAATCGAATTTACATTTTATTTCATAATCTCACAATTAGATTATCTTAGAGTCATTTCTAATTTCATGGTACATTCTTTATGATTCTTTTATATAATATAAATTTTCTTTTATATTATACTATAACTCTTCGAACCTTTCCCAACTGAATCCTCCCCATAACGCTAGATTTAACGACTAAAGTATAAAGCTTCTATCAAAGGGATGAAAATAAGAGACATATGAAAAAATATATAATGCAACGAAGAAAACGACCCTGCAGCCATACATTCTGCAAATAATCATTCGAGTCCCAAGAATCTCTAAAGTCGCTGCGAAACGCGCAGGTATCTACAAAATTTCTATAAATATTCCGGAAATCTCTACGAAAATTTCGACGTAAAATTTCAAAAATCTAAAATCTCCAGAAAACTCCGGTGGAATGTATGAAATTTCTATAAAAAGCCGGAAAAATCTAAAATTTCTATGAAGCTCCGAGGGATTTATAAAATTTCTATGAGAACACAAAAAATCTAAAATCTCCATGAAACTCGTGAGAAATCTACGAGATATCCATGTAGAAGCCAACAAATCTAAAACTTGTCTGAAAAACAACATGTTAACCATTTTATTCGCTGTGACAGTGGCGATATTAAAAGATCTCCAATGTTGAAAAGGAACTTTTCATTAAAACGCTACATTATATCCTCCATCGTGCGAAGATACCGCAGATATTTGTAATCGAAAGATGTCTCTCGCTAATAACTATTTTCCGTTTCCCTCGAAGCGATCGCGCAAGTCGTCTGAAATCCAAGTGCACGGTAAAATTAAACGCGCGACACTCGCCGAAGCAAAACACGTTATTACCCTGGGAGCCATCAGCATCATACTCCTCTAATTGCCTCCGCCTTGTGAACATCCTCAACCGGAACGTGCATCCGCATGTACTATGCACGAACATCGATGTCGATATCGCGACGATGAAGGTGGCTCGTGCACCATAATTGGCCCGCTAACTCACACGGTGTTTGCTCATAAAGGAGTCACGAGGGCTGAAGTTAGGTGTATTCCAGGGCTCTCGTTGGTGCATCGCGTTAATTATGGTGGAACGTGCAACTTGCATCGATCCGACGATTTCAAGGGAGTTGGCCAACTGAATTCGACGGATTGATGATCTCCCTTACCGTTCAAATCGATTCATTAAGGACGCTGATTTTAGAAGAGAAGAGACGAAGAGGGGTCCCCGATGCTTAATCGACCGTAATTAATACGTTTGACTGACACGTGAATTTTACATACGATTACTCGCGTTAATATTCGCACACGGCACTATCTCTGCATTTGTTGCTTACGAAAGGGGATGATTTATACATCGCGTTGATCATCCTATGAGAACATGAACCGTTCATCGTGCATTCAAAATATATGAACAATATCTTTCTAACAGTAACGTTTGATCGAAAGAAAGAATATTAATCTTGATTGTAACCTTTGATACAAAATATTATTTTAATCGTTCTAAGAAATTTAGTGGAAGACAAATGATTAGCGTGATAGTGAACGTGTTAAACAATGCATCACGCGTCACGTGTTCCTGACCCCAATATATCGAGAGCGCTGCATCAACTCTTTCTTTGAGACCGTAGTCCAAGGGGGAAAACAACGATGTTTCGGCCTTTTACGTTTGAGAGCCCCGTTTGGTAAAGGGGAACGTTCGATTGGTGTACGCTAGAGTGCTCGGTAATTACCTGTGTAGGGTGAAAGTTGGTTTCGATAATGGAGAGATTCGCGCTTCGAGCTAGAAAATATGTGCGGCGAATACATTGATTCACGAAAGTATTCGTATCCTTATAAGCAGCTTTTACGAATATTATATTACGTGTTTAATTTATGAAAAATTTAAAGGTACAAAAATGCAGAAAATACACATAATATTACGTAATAATATAAAAATACTTGAAGATGAGATATGCAAAATGTACTCTACTCGTTGTAGTACTAAGTAGGTAAAATTTTCCAAGTTACATTTTTTAAATTATTTTTATAAATATATAAAATTGCATAAGTATCCGCCGTCTAATTATATGCGTTATGAATTTTGAATTTTAAGACGTCACTAACACTGTGTCGTGACTTGTTTAAAGTTAAAAAATGGTCATTTCGAAATGGAAATATGTACATATATTAAGAGATTTAAAATTGCTTTGTTTTTAACATTGTCAAATAATTTTACCATTATTTGGCACAAATAACCAGATGAAATTGATTGCTAAACTTTCTAAAAAAATATCTTCTTTTTTGCAATCGCATAAACTAATGATATACATACATACATACGTTTCTATACTTTTTCTATTCTATTCTAATATATCTATTCTAATGTACTACGTATATCTACTTTTTGGAAGGTTGGCTAGACTTGACTTAGAGCAGATTGGCTCTCTACAAACTTGACTCAATGGATAGTTAGCTACAGAATTTGATTTACTGTCAGATTTTGTGCAAGTTAAACTTGGCAGGGAGTAATAACAAAGTGTACTGTAAACTAGTATGGTAAACTTAGAAGCTAATCTCTTTTAAATCCTTTGTACGCTTATGTACCTTTATGAATAGAAAATTATAAAAAAGAAGAAGTAACAAATGATTATTTCGTTTGAAGTTTTTCTTTCATACCTTTGCTTTGGATCATTTATAATTTTCGTGTTGTATCATTGAATTATTTCTTCGCAAATATCATTAACTTGAAAACGAAAACAATGATCTATCTGATTTCCTGTTAATTATACATATTTACAATACTTCTCCTTTACTTCTCTTTTCAATATAAATAGACGTAATCTTTGCGAAAATATTTTCAAAAAAAAAAAAAAACAAGTAACGCGTATAATCTCATGCTACTCATTTTCTTCTTTTACGTTTGATTAAAAACTCAAACGACTGTTTCGTTTTAAGCGACATCGACAATTAGACTACTATTTTGCCCCAAAGTACCTTATATATGTTATTAAATATCTTGTACAGCAATGTATAAATTCCATATGCATTTCGTAATTAAATTCACGCAAACCACAAAACTATCAAAACTCTCCGTTTATTGGGAAACCTACCGATAGAATCCCCAGAGACAATCCTAAAAATATTCCAATATTTCCCACTGTAAAGGCATCAAAAGCTTCTATCGAAGAAGCCAACTCTAAACTATATTACAATCGACTGTTCTTCAATTTCCTGAGGATCGTAGCAGAACTAAGAAAACAAAAAAAGAAAAAAAGGAAAAAGGAAAAGAGTATCTCCACCCTTCCTTCCCTAGGGGAAAAAGCAACGAAAAGAGACCTTCAACAAGTCGCGAAGAACCGGTGGAGTGGTCCCGGAAAAGGAAACACTCGACTCGCGAGTATTTTGTTAATTAACATCGAAGCGACGACAGGGTTGGAAAGCAACGTCGAACGAGAGGCAGAAATCCAACGTTAGGGATGGGATCCAAGGGAGAGGATCCAACGGACTAATCCACTTGGCCGATGGAAAAGCGAGCAAGGGAAAAGCCGGACCAGCAATTTACCGTATTCACCGTGTATAACGTAATAGCTTGGCCTGACTCCAATAAATGAATACGAGCGAAGCTACGCGCGAGCAAAACACGTGATAGAATAAAAAGCGAAACGTTATTTCTACGCGTCGGTCGATGAAACTCTCGTCTCCACCGTACCGTTCTTTTCTATTCTTTTCATCCTTTTCTGTTCTTTTATTCTCATAATACTCTAACACGGGATACTGTAATTCCTTTCGTCACCATAGGAAGATGCGTTACGCGATACAGATGAATTTTGGTATCTTTCGATAGGAGGTAGCTTTCTCGTTTGGACATTTTCTGGCTTCGGGCATTCGTGCAATTTATAGCCACCGGAGATGTACGGCGTAAAAACAGATCATTGCTGCAAGGGTTTTTGTTCGATAGTATAAACAAACGATATATAGTCTACACGGGGAAACTGAAAGTTGCATGATGGGAATATTTTTTGCTGGTGTTTGAGGTTTTGTTCCATTTCGTGAATGGAGATAGTGATTTCAGGTTAGTTGTGGGAGGTGGATGTTATACTAAAGTAAGTAGCCAATCTTTTGAGTGCTCACTAAAGTAATCAAATACGGTCGAAAAAGATCTTTATCCTTTTCATAATTGGAACTCCGACATTTGTATTTTACGTATATTGAAGGTGATAGTAGTGATTTTACGTTAGTTACGCAATATGGATGTTATATCGAATAAACAGTTGATTCTTTGAGTGCTCCTCTAAGGTAACCGAAGTAGTTGAAGAAAATTTTCTAATTTTTTCTTTTTATAATTTCTACTCCAATGTATCTATTTCATATACATGGAAGACGTTGTAGGTGGTGGCTTTAGGTTAATTATGATGGTTAAATATAGATAATTAGAGTAACCAAATATAATGGAAGAAAAAGTTTTTTTTAACTTCCTTACTTTGAAAACCTTCTTTCAATAGGTCGACAAAATCGTAAAATTCACCCCGTTATATAACTAAAGCAACAGAAAACGGTAGAATTTTCGCGAGTCGAATACGTAATCAGAAATCAATAAATAATATTCAAAGGTGTGAAATGGAAGGTTTTAGGGAAAATTAGACGCCATTATCGAAGGAACTGGAATTTGCCCGACGAAAGAATTGTTGCGGCATTTTCGTTGAACACGTTCCACCGCTACTCTCTCGTCGAATAGATCAGAACGCAGCGCATCAGGAATTTCAAATGGTTCACGGTGAGAAATTCATCTTGCGCAGTCTGTTAGAGACGATGAGCTCTAGATGGAGGATTTTCGATACCAGTCAGCTTCCATTTGGACTAGTTCAGGTAGACGATTAGAAGATAGTCTATCAAATATGAACGATCCTAATTGTCGTATTGTGGATTCAGTTCAGGAGATCATCCTAAACGTTCATTTTATTCTGTCGTATAATACTATTCTACTGTCTCGAAATTACATCTAAATTAGGCTTCTGTCCTCTTGTTGCGTATCAAACGATCTCAGATGTAAATCGAATTCTTGGATGACCCTTAATTTAGATTAGAAGATTATTACGTTTTTCTATTCTGTAATTTTTCTTTCTCATTTCTGCATCGTAAATTCTTCGTCTTTCTTTCATTCTGTAATCTTGTAACATACGCTTCACCAAAATAGCTATTTTTATTCCGTCGAATTGTGACTCCATACACAACATTTACATCCAAGTTTGTATCGTATCGTTTTTGCATTTTTAGCAGACAATTTTATTAAATATTACATTTTTATACAATTTATGAGATATTAAAATCTACTTTTTAATATTTTATCCTATCCGATGTTTCGTTAGTTATGCACGTATTGTTACTCTTGACAGAATAAAATAAAATTTTGCTTAATGTGTATGGTACTTAGTTTCTACTAAAAATCTTGATTTCTTAAAATAGATATCGATCAAGAAGAGCTTCGAAGCTGTCGTTCTATGTGAAGGTAACACGGAAAGATATGACAAGTCCGATTTTATCGATTTCCTGACTCTTATGTAACTTGATAGCTATCATAAAATATTTTAATACAAAATAGTTGGAAAAGGATATAATTTGACACTTTCGAAGATGTAAGACTTTCGAAACGAATAACATTACGTCAGTTTATCTCGGTAAGACTACTCTATATATATAGTCTGTTCATATATATTTGAAATGTTCAAGAGAATAACATAAACAGGTGCATATTTATTTCTCAAAATCAAGCGGAAAGACAGCTTTAATATGCAATTGGTTGACGATATATTGAATTTTAATATTGCTCTTCTACAAAAAACGAGAAATGGCTTAACATAGTTTCAACGTCATTATGATCATACAACAGATTTATATATATATATATCTTCAAAGTTTTCATCATATAATCTTATCATCCAAAACAAATACACGAAATGTAGAATTCGTGGCATTATCAAACTTTGCAGCACTCAATTCGCGTGTTTCTCACGGTAAATGGAACGAATATTAATATTTCAGAAACTGTTCTCCAATTTGCGGACTAGCGTTACGGAAGCACGCGAAATACGCCTGGAAGGTTTGTTTAAAAATGCAAACGAGCTTTGCATACCAAAGCGTTACGATTAGCGTGCGATAGAATTTTCTAGGGAACTACGTGTTTCATTAGAAAAGATATTGCCGTAAATGATCATGCAGAAAACGCGTCCTAAATCTTCACCTGTATGATCTATGCTCGTTCTGAACGAAATGACACACGTTGAACAGTTGAACAAATGATGGATGGTGAATTTAATGCGTTAAAATGATTAGATCAATGTCCGATAGATATTAAACAAATGACTCGATGTCTCTTTTATTTTCTATTGCAGTGTTAATTTTTACGAGCATATTTCATATTTGTCGTACCGAGAGAAATCTTAAAATTTTGTTAAATAATTACGTTTAAGCGAACAAGTTTTAATTTGAAATAGATACACGTTTTATCTTTCTGGAAGAACGATTGTAAGATAATTTTTCTATTATAATATTCTTTAATATTCTAAGTAGAATAATAAATGAAACAGAAACACAAGAAATTAATCGAGATATTCGATTTAGATTTCGAATAGGCTAAGTTTCGAAAAACATTGTGCAAGAAAATTTCACGAATATTATATTTCAATATTATAATATATATAATATTGAAAAAGTGACGCTGAAAGTTTGTAGAAGAATAAGTGGAAATTATAACAGAATAGTATTATAATTTTATTCATTTAAGAATTCCTAATTTCTGACGCATCTTAAGAACGTTTTCGTTAAAGATATATTCGAAAATATTTCTGATTAACAAGATCTACGAGACGTAACAACATTAACACTGTTGTTTTACGAGAATTTGTACAATCTTCACTTATTGTGAACATGCAAGAGACATGCAAAAATCAAATGAAATCGATTTCTATTTTAATCTGAACTTCCTTCGTCAATTATTCTAAGCATCGCGCGTTCCACAATTCTTTTATCTCTTGTGCGAGAGCAAAACTCCCTATACAACCTCGATCTTACCATCGTAAGAAGGTCATTAAATTAGATTCACCTCGATAACGAAAACTCTCCGATCCATTCACGAAATCGGATTCGACGAAAGTTTCGTGGCACGAAGTTCCTTTAGTACTTTTCGACTTTGCACGAGTCTCACACGTAATCGTTCGTAATCGTTTCCCGGCCGAACTTGAAGGGACGTGTGTTGACCAGGCGGAACTTCGTTGCTGTTGTACCGTTTTCCATCTCCTGCCGTCTCTCTGGAGACTTTTCCTCTAATAGCATCGGCTACTACTACTAGTCAATTACTACATTTCCAAGATAGAAAACTTTTATGTTATATCCAACTCTATGTTTTAGATAATATAAAACATATATTATTTTATATGTTTTATATAACAAAACATTTTGAAATTTCATTAGCATCGCATGAAACCGAGACTGTTATGGTTATATCGATCAAATTTGGAGGCAATCTGAAAATGTATATAGAAGATACGAAATATTCATTGCAAACGCATACCTGGTAAATAATTAGCGATATAAATGGCCATAATTAGGAACATAATAAATGTAAAGTACGATCGTACTGAAAGTTAAGGTTTATTAACATAATGACTGAGGTTTATCGACATAATTGACCGTTTAAATACTTCTGTGCTCGCTGCGAAATATCTATGCGTATACATGTGTGAAATATCCTGCAATTTCCATATAGCTACATACATACATGTATATTTCCAGACTAGTTGCAAACTGTGCTAATATAATCGTGATAGTCGAGTTTTGTAACTCGCGATGTCTCGTATAACACGTCTGACATATTCATAAAAGATTTCTAAAAGCGATCGAATATTTTTGTGAGCTCGTGTGTGTTTCTGATTCTCTGTGAAACGAGTAATTGTAATGGCGAGATATTAACATGTATGTAATTGGTAATTTCACCGAAATCTTAGAACATAAAACACGAGACTGTGTTTTAACTAAAGCGACGAATAAATTCCGACAAATAAAGGGATTATCATTAGTCATTCCGTCCGTTTGTACATTCGTAATGCAACAAAACATGATTTAAACATGTCTGGATAACCACTTAATGGTTAGGAAGATGAGTTTTCTTGCGAGATCAAAAACGTTCCCACGACAGCGTCTGGAAAGCTGCCAAAAGGTTTTCAAAAGCTGTAAATTTCTTCGCGTCTAATGCATCTCTGACATAGGAATTCACGTCTAAAAACAATCGTCGGTATTTCAGCTACCAAATATATTTTCGTCTTCGCGTGTACTTTCTAGAATAATAGCAACGTTTTTGAAGTCGTCGATGAAGTCACGAAATTCGTCATTAGGCTACTTCAATTATTTACTCATTGATTATTTCTAATATCAAAATTATTTCTCTCAATTATTTCCCTACATATATATGTATAGTTTCAGTCATAAGGTGACAGAATATATCGAGGAAACTAATTAATGCAGATCTGAATAAAAAGTTTACAAATTAAATGAATTAATTGCCTATACATATTCTCTCATTTAAATCATCGTATTAAATGAAAATTTTGCTTTTTATTGTAGATTTGCAACAGATTATTCCTAAACACATATAATACAATGCCGACGATAAATTATTAAGCTGTGACGTTAACTTAAATCGTATACCTTCCACTGCTTTCGCTTCTCGATTATTTCAGTATTAATTTTTATTCATATTGCCTTACGATGTAAAATACTAAACGAAGAAAAATTTATTAGAATTTTCCTACAACTGTCACGAGTAAATACGTAATCCTAATCATCAATAGCCGGCAGTATGTGCGTGTGTGTGTGTGTATTTTAATGTAACTTAGAACGAACTAATGTTAGACCGAGGAAAATTTAAAAATCGTTCTAGCATATCCTACTATATTCATCATCCCCTAAAAACGACAAGAATATTCGACGTTGAAGGGGCTCTGCACTCGTGAAAATCACTTTTTCAAAACCAGTCTACCATCGTAAAAGTCCATAATGTCTTCCTGAGCGAGCGTGCTAGAGGTTTATCTTGAGTACAAGATCGCGTGGCACAGCTCCCAGGAAACCAATAGCAAACGTTAAACGGGATGGGTTACAACCCTCGTTCGAGCCGAATCGTGATCAAATACATCTCGAGCAAAGGCGCCCGTTCAAAGGGGCGATTTCGCTCGCCGTAACCTCCGTGGAATCTCTGCGGTTAACGAGCCCGGAAACCGATGACACGAACATCCCCACGGAAGACGCGTTAATTAATCGATGTAATTGAATATTGTTCGCCGCAATCCCCTAACGTGTTCCACAGACGTTTTACACTTATCGTGTAGACCTGATTGCACATGTGACCGGTGAGTTTGTTTGTCTTCGTTGATAAAGAAGAAAGAAGAGAGAAAGGAGAAAAAGAAACGGGGTGGTATACGAATAAATAAAAAATCAATTGAAGAAAGGGAGAACATTTAATTGGACTAATTGGTGTTATGTAATATTCTATTGTATTATTTAATATTGTAATATTATATTAGTATCATAACAAAGATTGAGAGGAAAGGAAAGTGAAAGGGCAAAAGGGAAAAGGAAGAGAAGGAAGCAAAGGAAGATTTCCTCCATATTTCATATATTAATATTATAATAAAACCTGGGAGGAAAAAAATTTAGGGGGGAAATGAATGGAAAGCAAAGAATGCAAAAGGAGATCTTCTGCATATTTCGTATGTTAATATTACAATAAGGATTGAAGGAGAAACATTTAGTGATGAAAAGGGAGGAGACTACTTTTAATTATTAGTTTGTCATTAATTTGCACACTTTGGTAATATTCCTATACTGTTACTGTACATCGACCAAAATCTTAGGTTGTCCGAAAAGTTTCTTTCCTTTTTTTAAGGAAATAATAGACGCACAACATTTTTTGTTTTATATTATTTTGTTCTGTTGAGATAAACACCGCGACATTTCACAGATTTGCTTTCAGGTTTGTATGAAGGTGCACTGTTGTAAAAAAAACATGTTTGCGAAAGAAAGACACTTTTCGGACAACCTAATACATGCTATAATACTTGAGGATCCAGCAGCAGCAAGCAAGGAAGCTCTCAAGACAACGAAAATTAGCGAGATCCGTTCGATTTCACTCGAAAGTAGGAAATCCACGAGGCGTAATCCACGACGATTATCAAACTCAATTAGCGCCAACGGCAAGAGTCCATCAATAAGCGAGAAAGAATCGGGCCGTGTAATCCTTGACACCGTGCACCAGCTTAATGGTTTAATTTATAACCCTAACTATTCACTAGAAATTTCCACCCCTTCGCTGTGAAACATTCCAAGAGCGATATTTTAACGTGAGGACGCGATTCACCGCAAGAAATCTTCCCCTTTTTCGTGCTACAGATTAAAAAGAGAAGGAGAAATATACGTCTTCGTGAATCATTGTCTTTGACGTGAATTTATCGGTGAGGCTGAATGGTGGATTCACTTTTCAGGAAGCTAGGTTTTGGTGTTTAAAATCTGCGAGCTTCGTTTGCATCGAATGGAAATTAAAGGCGTTAAATATTCATGGCCTGTTCGCTGTTTCTCTTGTAAATACGCACCCTCTTTCGCTGTACTTTGTACGTGATTTTTTTTTTCTTCCGGTTCCTCCTTTTTCTCTTTGTTTGTTGGCTTTTAGTAGATTTCTTTTAGAAAGGGGTAGATAGACGTTTCGCGGTTCTTGCTTCTAATTGGCAGTACTGGCAAGCTTTTTGAATGTAGATCGCGAAATTGTATTCTGTTTTTCTGCTTTTGCTTATTTCTTCACTTAAGTCAATTCGTTTCGTTTGGTAAAGTTATGATTATTTTATGGAATAGATAAAGAAGAAGACCAAAGCGAGAAGAATTTACAAAGAGCTTTAAGTTACGATGCTTCTACATTATACTAATATATATAGTACTCTATCTTCTGATATTCTGCACGAGAATATTCCGACAAATAATAATTTCTAATAAATAAATAATAATTTTTAGTTATAATAGAGTGTACGAAAAGCATCGTTATTGCTTTCAAGGATTTATATGAAAACACTGAAATTTTAGTACTGCGTAATTGATTAATCTATTTTATGTAACTATATCGATCATGATCGATTAATTTATTTTACATGTAGCTATGCATGACTAGTCTATGGTAAATCATATCGTAGCTAAAGAAAATAATTTTGGCAAACTGAAAAATCCAAAGTGATCTAATAGATGTTGACTCATAATCCAGATCTAATGTATCAACATGCAATGATTAAATAATTTTCTGTCAAGGATAAAGAATTCCAACGATGAAACGAAAAAATGCAACTATAACGAAAACACTGAAGTTTTAGCAATTCGAAAGTTTTGACAACTGGTCCCTAATCCTATTTGGTGGAACCAGAAAGTGACGTTGGAACGTTTTAGGTCCATCGTATGTAAGTTCCCAGCACAATGCACGTAGCAGTTGGAAAAGGCAATATTATTCCGTGAGAAACGTCGCGGTAACAAAATACCGACCCATTCGACTGAAAAACCAATTCGTACTCCGTTTCTACACATGGTCCGCGGCCAGTTGTGTTTTATCTTGGACGTTGGAAAATGCTTCATTCCAAGATAGCCGCGTGTACGGCGAAAGAAAGAAAAATAGCAATTGCCTGGTGTCCACCTTTCCTATCCAGCGATTCCGGAATCTGATCTCGCGCTACAATGCGCTTTAAGCTCGTTTCAAAAGCTTAACAGCTAGCTTCATAATTCTTCTCTTTTGATAACCACAACCGGCGTTCAAGAGTTTCCAGTCGGATAAAATTTCGTGTAACTGGTTTGAAAAAATGGCTAAATGTATATTATATTTAAGAATTCTTTATATCTGAATCCAGAGATAGAATTATACAAATATTCTAAATGTTGCGAATCTCGTAAGAACTTATATCGAGGTGAATATATTTCAGCGTCAAAACGGATTGACGTGTCTTCTTATTTCATGTTTTCGATAGATTTCGTCAGGAGAGATAAACAAATCACCATGGAACGATATACGGCGCAGCGATATGCGCCAATTGCTAAAATTTATTATTATTTAATGGATACTTAATTTCACGAAGAGGAGACATCAATTGTCCGCCAAGAAGGTGATATGATTCGATATCGTTAGGCCTTTTTTATGCAGATTTGTGAAAAATAGAGCCAATAATCCATGATATGATACGATGCAACACGAAGCTGACGAGCGATAAATAGCAATATCACAGCCGCCAGTGATAAAATTAAGTCTCAGTTACGTGAATAGCGTTGGTCCAACTGTATATTAAAGCAAGGCAACCGGACAAATCTCGAATAGCTTGTGTTTCATTTCAACTGGAAGATATGTAATCTTGATGGAAAAACTAATTTGAACAACTCTGTATATATAGCGAATCACCTTAAGCTTAGAATTTATGTAATGCATATTAGAAAGAGCAATCGAATTGTTCAAATTCAGAAACATCTGTAGCTGGACATGAGCTAGAGGACAATTCGAATCATGTTATTGTTTTGTCTCGGAGTATCAGTATCGTTAAGATACATATAACGTAATAATAAATAAACTCCGGGTTATAAAACAATGTCGCTGCTACGTGCAAGCGTCAAACAAACTCGAATTTAAATTTTCCAGCTCTCTCCCGACCAGTATAAATAAACGAACGCGATCGTAAGGTGACCAGTTTTTCAGTCTCAAACTCGAGCGATTTTATCAGCGATCAACACACAGTCTTTAGCGAATCAGTTAGTACCGAGCGTCTTAGCAAACATTCATTAAATATTTTTAAATACATTCGACAGTTTCAACATCGAGTTATCTCGTCATTTAAACCACACGATCAACGACCAACCATCCTCTACACATTAATTTTCAAGGTTCAGCGTTATAAAATCATGCGTTCCTTCCGATAAAAAAGAATACTATTATAGTATCGAGAAAAAACCCTGGGTAATTAAGAAGATCTACTTGACCATGGAACACGTGCGGGCCAAGTATGAAGTGTAGTATCGGGGAAAAACCTTGGGTAATTAAGAAGATCTACTTGACCATGGGACATGTGCCGGCCAGGTATATCGGAGCCAGGGTATAAAAGGTAGCCGTGAGTGAGTTGGGAAGCTTTAGTGTTGTCAGTGTGGTCGGAGAATGTTGTCCGCATTGGGAGTGGTGTTGCCAGTGTGGTCGGAGAATGTTGTCCGCATTGGGAGTGGTGTTGTCAGCGTTGTCGAGGAGTGTGGTCAGCGTGAAAGAGGGCCGTTGTGACGAGAGGAGTTAGTGACGAATGATGACTGCGTGCATATAGACTGACGGAGCATCATGCTTGGTTTTGTGTTGGCGTGAACGATATTGAAATAAATCACACCGTTGGCAAACCTACTAGCACACTAATTAGTTTTCCTACACTATTGCTAATGTGATTCTTGTGAAGAAGGTAAAGTATCAAATTTAACGCGATCCAGCCGTCACTTCGTGTACAAGATACGAGGATCATTTCTGAGGAAATTGCCCTACATAAAAGATGTATGCTCATAAAAAGCGGCATTATATATCCTTCCAGGTCTCTTTAGCAAGCGAGGAAGAAAGAAATCTGAGATTAAGTCTCTGTATAAGTTAGTTACGAGATCTCCATCGAATTCAAATCTTTCACGGTCTTAGTGGATTTCGAGTTATCAATGCTCGATTACACAATGCTAAATTATAACGACGTTGGTTGTCGAGCCGCTGGCAAAGGCGTCAGGCATCCCCCCGATGGGTCTAATAAGGATCGTCTGGTAATCCACTATCGACGATAATCAATCGATAAACGAATTTCCAGCATAGCTAACGAGCGTATTTTACTTAACGAATAGGTGTAGATAGCGAACTAAGAACCCTGAGCCACGTGGCATCAAAGTGATTAATTAATGGGACGTGATAGATTAATGAAACATGTCAGAGGCACTTTTGTTCTTCACTCATTACAGGAAATATTGAATTATGGGAAATTAGTTGTCCTCGGTATCGAAGAGATCCGATAATTAAAGATTTAAGTAATTCTTCGTTAGTGATGAATTATTTTCTGATTAAAGGGAGGATTAATAATTAAAGATTAAAAGAAGATTAAACGTTATTTTCGTTTCGTGATAGGAACAATAACAATTGCTCACTTTTAGGAGCTAATCATTGAAGAAGTTATTTAATGCACATGTGGTGTAACTATGTGTTTTTCAAAAAGGAAATATTGTACCATCAGTCTCATAAGGATTAAAAAATACCTCCCATTTTCTTCTATTTATTATACAAATTTATAGCTTGAATTTGATAAAATTGTTAATCAGGCATCAAATATAATACCATTCTTTAGTGTGTTTATGAATACAAGAAAATGGTACCAGCGCGGAAATTTCAAATCCGATTACGCTGTTTAATTGCATCAGGCTAATTATCATTGTCTTAACAATGTTGCTTTCGTAATTCAAGAGCAACACGCGCGTGGATTAATCGTGCGAGTATATCAGTTACGTGTTGCAATAACTCTCCAGTAAAATGTTCCACGGGTGGCGTTCTGCTGAGTAATTACGTGCGGTCCAACTCTATTGTTCTCCTTTCCATGCTTTCTTTCTCTCTATTCATTGGTGATATGAATTTGTTTTATTTACAGCGGAACGTTAAATATCTAGTTATAATTAAAGAACGTAATTAAGCAATCCGCGTGTTATAAATATTCGTCTGGTTAAATAAAAGTAGTGGGTACAAATTTGTGGACTGGAAGATAATACGTTGGAATTAGGATTTATTTCTGTAAATTTTTAAATCATTATCTATATGCGTGTATCTGAAATGAAATTTTCTTCTATCGAGAAAACTATACGAAAAATAGTAAATCAGGAGACTTTCGAGATGAGAATGAAATATCAACTAATTTAATTAGTATTAAGAATTTCGATGTAAAATTAGTACAAGTCGATGCGAAAGAAAAATAATTGCAATATTTAATCGTTATAGATAATATTTAATATAAAATGTTATTTTCCAAATATGCATTAAATCAATTTATACAAAAATGAAATGAAGAAATTTGCTCGCTTTAATATATCTGATTGTCAAACTAAAATGGACAATATGAATTTATAAATTAGAGAATACTATAGCACGTAGAAATTATTTTTTTACTGTAATATATTTTATATATTTCTGTGGACAAACAATTTTATATCTTAAACACTATTTACTACCATTAACGAGAAACAGTGAAAAATGATATATTTCTTCCTTACTGCGGAATATTTTCTAAAGAAAGAATGAAAATGTTAATTTGCAACGATGCAGGGACGTTAAAACATAAGTGTAGCTTTATACGACACAATTTGGGAGGAAGCGTGTGTTTCCGGTCGAATTAACCAAAGGCAAGAATCAATGACATTTATATACCTATGGTTCCTCTAGTTAATTATACACATTTGCAGGTCAATTAGTTGGGACAATGTATATTTAATTGAATTAGGATGCTGGAAGCGCTAACACGATGTTGATTAATTAACTGAAACAAAGTAACGCGACCTTAATTGTTCAAAGAGTAATTAGACATACTAGCGAATCACGTTGTCCTATTTCGATATCATCTTTCCGAATGTTTGAAAAATATACATGTAGAATGATATAATTATTTTGCTAAATCGAATCTTTCATAATATAATTAACTTGTCGACTATATAGAGTCACTATAATAGCAGTTTATGAATTGTCTTCTGTGTACGAATGATTATTATGTATTACGAATCTACATGGAGAAGAATTAAAATATATTAGTTTATACCAGTGTATTTTATTACTATAATTTACTAATATCTAATTGCATCCAAAAATGCAAGTTTTCAATAACCAGTCCTAATAAAATTTAACTAATTGTGATAAAAAATATCCAATACATGAATAATATACTATGTATAATGTATATATGATTGAAATAATAAAATGAACTAATTAAATTTTGTCATCCACTTTGCAGAGTAAGTAACACAGTCATAGTGGCACTTTTTGGCCACTTTCACGTTAGTGCAATGGTTAAGACGCGCTTTGATTGCCAACATTTCAATGTGCCGATAGGAATTTAGTTATGCCCGATAGCGGAACGCGTTTCGATAAATCCATCAACGAGCTTTTATCCGTGGGATCTCTGCCTGCCCGGCAATCCTCGTAAAGCACACTGCGTATTCAATGCGAAAACGCTCTCGCGCGAATAGAACGAAACGAATTTCGAAAATCGTTTTAAACGTGACACTATAGGACAAACAAAAAGTCGACCAGCGAAATCTCTGTACTCGATAATAGAAGAAAAACAGATCACAAAACAGTGACTCAGCAGTCTGAATAAATTTTTGAAAGTATGCAGAAATATAAGATATAAAACTGTACACGATATTTGAAGCGATCTACGATGAGATTGCACAGAGATGAACATTCTGATTATTGCTTGGTGAAGATGATTAGATATTCAGATTATCAGTACATTCTGTTTCTATGCGTTTCAGCAAAATCATTTAGGAAAGCAAAACGTGCAGTGGGAAATGTGTTCGTGCAAAGCATATTCATTTATTATATATATATGTCGTATGTATGATCATTAATTCTATTATTAAAGTAAAGCTATTTTTTATTTAAAAATTGCTAATTTCATATGTGAACACATAGTAACATTTTCTAGTAATAAATGTATTAAACGATGTAAATTTCCGAGTGGAATTTTCTGGTTTCTGTTGCCAAGGATCTAACAAAGAGCTAACTTTTAGCACACGAGTGAATTTTTACGATCTCGGCGCGAATAATAATCCTGAATTTCTGAGTATTTTTACATAAAATTGCTTTTGGAAATTATCACGTGGCGAAACGTAGCTCCATTTTCGGTTACTGATAACTGAAAACGTTGAAATAATTAACAAATCCGATATCCAATATCTGTGGTAATATTCGCACACCCTCTTGCGGTTAAAACGCGGGTCACGGTTAAACAAGTTTCCGAACTTGAAATGGAATTTCCGTTAATTCTTAATTTTTGGTCATTTAATCTTCTGATATTTCATATTAGCAAAACGACTGCTTCATCTCGTAAACGTAGTCCATGTTGAAAATTTCAAATATTACAAATGCTTGTATAAATTGCGAAGAAGCGATTTAATTTTCATACAATTGCGTTTCTCGACATTATTAGAGTTGTGACTTATTTTTATTACAGGCTAATGATCTACTCACAGTTGTGTAGACAGATATTTGCAATACGATAAGAGTGGTGAAATTGTTTGTAAAAGAATTGTATATAAATAGAGCTAAAAAGATCATTTGGAACGTCAGAAAATACAATATTTTGCAACATTGTTAAGGATTGCTACAGGTTTGAAATTCTATTGGCCTTGATATATTAACATTTTGCAATCTAAGTTGATACTTCCCTTTAACTAATTCGCATTGAATAAATTGCTACCAGAATTTAATAATTTAATTATATCTTCGTATTTTAGTAATCGAAAGCAAATACACAGTTTCAATTAATCTAAGTTTTCATGCAAAATAGTTGCCTGTCTTATGAAATTATACCATAAATTATTTGATAATCAATGAATTTCTAGTTGACCTTTACCCTTATGCAAATACCAATACAGAATATCACAAACTGTCTGATAACAGCCGGATGAACTCCTAATTAATCTCCAACTATATTTAAATGCCAATATTGAATTCAATTTGGGGTTTCTGTTAATGTGTACGTATTACAGAAATTACAAAGATCGACGTGAAGGATTTAAGAAAATTGAAGCAGCTTCCTATTCTAAAAAGTTATATCATTAATTTTCTAGTAATAGATGAACACGTAATTAATCTTCAATATGGAATGCCGATACTGAATCCAATCGTGGGTTTCTATTAATGTCTAGTTATTTTGAAAATTATTATTAAATCAATGTTTAATTATTTTGAATATCAACCTAAGAGATTTCTCTTATTCTAAAAAACACATTCCTTGTACGGTAAAAATGAAACAGAATTAATTGAGGTAGCATGTCGAGATCTCAGACATAGGACGGCAAAACGACCATGAAGAAGAGGAAACTCGTGCATCTAGCAATCCGATCTACCAATTAAACTATCTCTTCTGAAAAATGGCCAGCGTCTACAGTTGCTGGATTGCCAGAGAAACCAACTATTAATCTTCATCAGTGTAGCGACAACTAATTCGCTTTTGAAAAGTAACGCTTGAGAGAAACATGTGCTGGTGGTACTATTGGGTTGGCAACTAAGTGATTGCGAATTTTGTCATTGGGTGGTATTGACAAAATCCGCAATCACTTAGTTGCTAATTCAATAGAAAGAGAAAAACATCTGAAGCGTCAGTTGTGGAAACTAATTTCTGGAATGTGTGGGGGAATCTTAGGCCTGTTTGCGATACGTGGGCGGCGTTGCGATTCGTGGTGATTGTCGTCGCGATATTTGACCAAAAGTCAGGGAGCCTTTAATATTAAATCGTGTCCATTGTGCGGCTCAACGTTGAAAGACGGCACAGGGACCATAGATGACACCTGGAACAATACAGAGATTGAATTATGTACCGGAAGAGCCCTTTTCATGGGCTCGTATGCGAACATGTTCCCTTTGTTTGACCATAATCCTAGAACAGCTTTTAAAGGCTTTGCTCTGAAGTTTAGTAATTTATAATTTGTACCATGTCATTTATTAATAACAGAAATAATTCTGTATAGTAATAAAGATCATTTGACGTACAGTAAGAGCAGTCAGAAGTATCAGTGGTTTATTTTCGACAGGATATAATTCAATCAGAATCTTTTCATGGAAAAGAAAATTTGCAATTATTTTATATCGCATCATAGTTATTGCTGGAATATTATAACACGTTGAAATTGATTTCTAAAACTTAATACGATTAAACTGATTTGTCCCAATTCAATAGATAAGTATTACAATTAAAATAAAATTTTCAAGAATTGAAAATTCAATTTTCACGTTATCTGTTTAAAGAGTAAATTTTAAAATTAAATTTTTGAATAAAACGAAGTAACTTCAAATTATAATTATTCTGGATTATAAGATAAAAATTCAGAAAGTATTATTTAAATCAATTAAAGTTATTTTATAAATAAATTCCCATTTTAATGTAAAAGTTAAAAATAATGGGTTTTTTTGGATTTTTATACAAATTTAAATGAACAATAGGTATAGTTAAAAAAGATACAGACTCGGTAGAAAGTTGTTATGCCTACTAAGTATTATAGAAAGCATCAAATTTTGATTTTATTTTTCATACTTACACTTTTTCATATTAAGTGCATTCTGTCCTATGTTCCATTTTTAAATTTCCTATCAATGTATAAATTCGCAGTCTGATACGATTAAATTGGTACTTTTAATTGCTCAAATCCTTATCCGATAATTATTAATTTGTCATTTAATTTAAGAAGTTGATAGTTACGAGATAACTGTTATCATGGGACTGTATGAAATAAATTTTTTGAAAATTATCTCCGCGTGTAAAGATTAAAATTTCTTTTGCGATGGAAAAAGATATCCGAATTTTCGGACGGTTTGAAAAAGTAACGTCACTGGTGAGCAGAAAGATCGTAGAGATATTGGATATTCAGGGGATACCAGTTAAATGTAACTCGAGGACTCTTGAGAAATTTCTCAACTTAATTCAACGTGTCACATGCAACTGGCGGCACGGGATCATTTTCCTTTAAAATTTTAGGTCATACACCGTGATGGAATTAATAAAACTCGGACATTTGTAACTAGCTGCCCGGAAGGAAACATTATGAGGAGAAAATATGCGAAAGAACCTCGAACCAAGGTGTCATTTTTTTAAATGACGCAATTTTTCGTATTTTCGTCAGAACTGACAGCTTTAAATTATAAGTGACGTAACCTAGATTCAAGAATGAGAATATTTAACAAGAATAGGAAGAAAATAAATAATGATGATTAGACTATGAATATTTATATAAATTCATATTTTGTACTATGTTGCAAAACGTTTTCATATAATAGATACCTATTAAAAACATAGCAGATTTTATTATTTATTATACAATTTAATATTCTATTACACGTAGTTATAATAATGGAATCATTTCATTTGAGAAATTCATGGAATTACGTAAGAAAGATTAATTAAGTGCCTCGGTACTAAAATTTAAAAAATTTTACAAGCTGGAGTTAATTACGTTGGCCTGGGAATGGCTCGATTATAAAGAATGAAATCTTTATAATTGGATTGGAACGTAATTTTGTAATTAAAAAAATTAAAGAACATTTTGTCAGAAGTAAATGAAAACGTCCTTGCGCCTTTGAATTTTTCACGTGTAACATTTTCATAGTTTCTCGCGTTAAAAAAGACAACCCGTTCAAAGAAGAGCTAATATTTGTCTCTATCGAAGGATAATCGATGAAAAATCCAATACGATATCCTTTCTCTTCATCTGGATTCGCTCATAATCGATCATATCGACAGTCACGTCGTTTTAATTCCACCGTGTGCAAGGATCGGCCAATGCAATCTCGTTGTCGTGCCGCGGTATTAATCACTGTGCAGGAGTTGCGAAAGGTTAATATTCCATTCGGGGTATTACCGGAGAAGTTTCAAGTTACAAATTGTAATGGAAATCCAGAGAGCCATGGATTCTCGGAAACCCTGAACAGGCTGGTTGCGGTTGCCTTGCACCAGAGATTCTCGAATAAAGACCGAAGTTCGATGGCGGTGCTTGTTAACGATATTGTTACCGATATACATATGTTGCTACTATCGGATCACCGATAAACGCGATTCTTGTAATCATTCACATAATTAGAAAAAGGACTTACTAAATTCAAAGGTGTACGAGTGTTTTAGAAATAGATGTCTATGAATTTTATTAATAATCAATATATTGATGAAGCTATATATGTAATTATACGTACTGATTATATGTAAAAATATATGTCCAAAATCAAATAAAAGGAGGAGTAAAATAAAGCATAAAAAAATGTGAATTATTATACGTTTTCCTGTGAATTTTTAATATTAAGAATGTTAGAGAACATTTTTGCTGTATAATGTTCTCCACAATAATACATTACAATTTTTACATTTCTTTAATATACATATGTAAGTATTTGAATATTTCTTCAAGAAATGGTTAATAGAATATTATTGTAAATATTACTGTGGACTTATCCTTAGCCATGGATATGATTAACAATAAGGTTAAATTTGTAGTAAGACGTCTCATACTATGTTACGTTGAAACAATAGAAATAAAAAGCAAATAAGCAGTAATACATTTACAATTATTTATAAAAACAAAATTAAGGAAGCTACGATTGTGGTACCCTGATGAATATTAACTTTGTTAACAAGGACTCAGAAATAACTGTATTCAATTGGTAAATGCTATTCGAATAAAATTTAGCTTCAACAAAAGTTACTTTTATAGAAAGAGTAAGTTAACTGATAAGCTATGATATCGATAGAAATTCATATTGTCATAGATTGTTTTCTGTGATTCCACTAAATGCTAAATATGAATTTGGCTTCCAATTATTAAAATACTTACATATATTGTTACCTAAAAGATCGAAAAATTTCACGAGAGTTAATTTTATTCCGAACTTCTCAAATAACAAGACGTTGCTTATTATTCTAACTATCTTTCTCTACTACTTTTCTAACTTCAAACTTCCTTGCTTCATTTTATAAATTCTAAATGTAATGTTTGTTAACTTAGTACGAATGAAACGAACGTTTCTTACTAAATTTGGCCAATTTACCAATTGAAAAGTCAATTATACTGTATAATCAATAAGAGGAGGAAAAAATATATTAGTGCAAAGAGTGCAAAAAAAGAATTCAACCCAATTAAATTTATGCAATACGTTGAACATTTGTAATTATACTCTTGGGAAGACAACTTTCAATGGAAAAGTAATTACTGTGTTAAATTAAAAGAACTCGAGCAACGTTACACTTCGTGTACGTTAATCGATAACCAATCGATGATCAGTGCCATTAACAACGCCAATGGCGTACAATGTCTCTGTGTTCGTGTGGCAGAATGCACAGCAGTGAATGTGGTCTATGGATTGTACGGCCATGACACTACCGATAAACGCCATCTATTATTGGCCTTTTAAAAAATTTATTTTAATATACCTTGCGTACAAATCATGTTGTCATAAATAAAATGTCCGGTATTGAATTCGACAGTCCCGGGCCATTGTATTTTCGTGCTGCAAAAATTTACAGAGAATGCGATTAATTCCATTGGTGAATGTATAGAGACACGAATTAATAAACCCCTAACATGATCAATGAAATTCGTGTTCAAATTTGTTCAATCGTTTCTTTTATCATTTGTTTGCACAAGAAATAAAAACGAATAAAAAAGAATGGAAAAATAGGATTAATATGATTTCAGATTCATCAAAAAATATTATCGTAATATTTCTATTTGAAATACGACGAACGTGTATATTCTACGAATTACAAGTCACAATTTATTTCGAACGTATCTCAGGAACGTAACTCGTAACGAACTAAAAAAAACAGGCTAGAAAAATACGATCACGTTTTATCGTAGTTTATTCGTGATCACGTGAATGATATTCGGTATCGACATCGCGTTTCCTACTCGCATTTCGCAGAGTAACTAATTACGACAAAGGGTGACTTATTCCGAGAGAGGGCCAAAGAAAATAAAAAAAATACACGCGTCGTTTCGGCGACAGTTTCAGAAGCAAAAGTCAGCACAACGGGTAAATGGTAACAGATGCCATTTCTCCCGGCTGTACCTCCGGAAATGTGAGTGCTTGTGTACGTATGTAGGTATAAATCACGGATGCAGCAGTGGCATACACATTACCCGGCTGATGCTTTATGCATCTTGCTTTATTCAACAGGCAACGCTGGGATAATATCAGGGTGTTACGCAATTCTGATTGAAGTCGATATTCTCCACAAATCACAGTCGGCCAGTTGAATGATCTATGTGTAAATACCCAAACCACTCGTTAAAAAGACCAAGCTACGACGTTAATAATGTTATAATATATTCCAATGAAATTATAGGAAAGAGAGAAATATCGCGAGGTTAGGTTAAAGAGAATCGCAAAAACATCATCATAAATCGCAATAGACGCTAATGTAAGTGAAAGAGGGCGCGATATTACCTACTGTGGTTAACCTCAAAAGCACAGGGGAAACATTAATCGTCTTGCAAGTGAGTGACCCAAAGAGGTTGAAATGGTTCGAAAGAAATCTCAGTAGAATGGTTGTCGTTTTTCATCCGTGAATATTAAAGAAGAGCGAGAAAAGTGAGATTCTGAGGAAGATAACCTCAATTATGACAGGTTACTGGTCTGATTAACACCCGTAGGGATATCGATGAGTCTTTTCAAATCTAAAAGTTAATTTTCTTTACTGATAACTGTCGATTTTCATTTCGTAAAAAGAGACTGGAGTGCAATAGATGACATTGGGAAAAGTCTTGCATTGCATAATTAATCTCGTCTAAAATATGAATCGCTGATTAACAGATACGACAAGTCAATACACAATTCACGAATTGATCTATAAAATTCAATAAATTGCACGCGAGATGAAAACTGATTCTTCCCTCTGCGTTACAGATATCTTCATACATCATTCATCTCAAATTCATTACCCTATATGTATAGTGTATGTACAGGTGGGAGCTACAGTCTATAGACTATAAATCCTCCATGAAAAGTACATTCTATCTTACGAGTATACCAACTGAATTATCTTAAGAAAGATTAAAAACTAAATAGCTGTGTTGTAAAAAACATAACGAGACATTTAGATATAATTGATCAGAGAATAAAGCTTTAATCCAGCGCTAACTACTGTATATTGTATTGAGTTGGCAAATACGTAATGCAAACATTTTTACATAACAGATCGTTTCTCTTTTTAAAACAAGAGATTGTTCGTAACCTATAAAACGCATGTATAGTCTACAATCTGAGATTTTAACACGCAATTTAAAAAGGTGTTTAATATATTTCGTTAAATCTTTTTAGTTATTTTGATTTGAACATGAACAATGAGAAGACGTATTTTCGTGCAGTTATAACTTTTTACTGTCGAAAAGATACAAACCGATAAGATGAAAATAAAAATACAAACAGCAAAAAAGATTTGTGATGTGTATGGTGAATGAAAGAATGATCCAAAGATGGTTCAAAACGTTCTATGACTTTAGTTTTACCGATGGTAAACATTAAACATTCTGGTGGATCTATTGAGATTAATAACGATCAAATTTCCAGTCTATACCACACGAGAAAATCTTGAAGTGTCAGCAGTATCTAATCTTTAGCGTCAGAGAATCGTTTGCATCAGTTTGGTATAGTTATGGTCATATCGATATTATTTTTTGGCCAACTCAATATAATTTTTACACTTTAATTGTCGTCAGCAGTTGCATTAAATGACTACGACAACTATGAACGAATAGCGTCATGAAAACCATATTCTTTTAGTGACTTACCTGCACAGTCGAAATTGAATAATTATCATTAGTAGCGATAAAATGATAGATGAACGTTATTACTTCGAAAGATTAATTTTCACGCTGCACTGGTTCGACGATATTCGGATAATTATTATCACAATTCCATCGCACCAAATGTTGAAGCCAGGTTAGGACGTAGATGGACGGAGTACCCGGCACATACTGCATACACATTATCATGAACTGAAGCCACATCCTGTATTTCCAAGTTGATCTCTTTTGGTTATATTTCCGATAACGAAAAGTGATTTGATATCTTCTTCAAACAGGATTTCAAATAATTATTGAAATTCTAGATGAAACGAGCTGAACTGTGAATCAACGCGAAAAAATCATGACACGCGATCAAAAGTGATACTATTACGACGATTAGAAAATTCTGACGCCATTATGAGACAGAATTACGAAACACTGTAATACTACGGTAAACAGTAATCTAATTATATTCAATAAAACTATTTATTGAATTTTAATCAAACAATTTAAAAATTATATTGATAATTAATATAAATATTTTTAAAGTGATTAAAGATGATTATCATATTTAAATCGTGATTTGTAATATATAGACAGGAAGTTTTAAACTAATCAAGTGTTACAAATTCAGTTCGTCTCGCGGAATAACGTCGTTCGTAGCGTTTTTCAATCTTTACAGACAGTTTTGCAACTTTTTAAGTGTTGTTGATAGTGTTATGATAAAAATTGATATGTGATGTATAGATATTGACAGCGAAACAAATGTGTGATAGGTTATAGTGTTAATCGTGAAGTGTTTTGTTAAATTAAGTCAATTCCTGTGATGATTGCTGCATACAGACTGGATGCCGCCATTTTTGCTATTCAAGTCGAACAGATAAATTCTTAATTTTTTTGTTTTAATTTTTCAAATGTATAGCTTTTATGGATATAAAAAATACTTAAAGTTAAGCTGATATTAGCGTTTGTTTACCATTTCTCTTTGTTTTTAAAGCTTTTGTTTCGAAATCCACTGTATTCTGATATAATTGTACATATTTCGTTATGACTTATTTGTCACTTTCTAATTGTCCACGAAAATTCCATTTATAGAGAAATATTTGTTTTTCAGAGCAAAAATTCATTTTATATAATATAATTATGCTTTACGGAATAATTGAATGTCGGATAACGAAATTTCACAGGGCATTCTTTAGATATATTTCAATTTAAAATGCATATAAAATTAAATTTGAAACATTTGAAATGTGAATATTCATGAAAGTATTTTAATAAATAATCAATATATTTTACATATATATTTGCTTCTACAATTTTAATACGATTGTTAGAACCTACAATTCATAGGTATCACTATTTTATTAATATAATACTAGGTTGGGATTAGGCTTTTGTTTTACTAGGTTCTTGTCTTATTGCCTTCAATCATACAATTCTAAATCAATTTAACTCGAATAGTATAATACATAAACTGCGGATTTTTATGGACTAATGAAAAATGTAAAGGTATAAAATGAAGATATAGAAGCTATAAAGAAAATATATAAAATGTCTAAAGTATAATATCCCTTATAGTATTTAAGAGTTAAAACAATATGTATTATTTTAAAAGAGAAATTGTCTACTATTAACAAAATCAATCATCTAATATCTATTATCAATAATGGTTTTATTATGTTATTTCTATTATCAATAATAATATTAATTAATATACTAAATATTGGACGATATTATTTATTGTCTAATATTTACTAAATACATAGCAACTATTAGTAATAATTGAAGAAAAAGTTATTTTCACGTTCCAAAAATATTTGGTTATGAAAAGGTTGACTAAATTCTGTGTACGTTTATACATAGGTGTAGCATTGCTGCTTTAAAGTTATGGAAATTATCAATCTATATACACATATTCGCCGTGATCCAGGTTTATCTCATATCGGTACATATTTCAAAATTACAAGTGCCTTGCCCTATCAATGCGTTCGTAACTCCTGTATAGTGATAGTCATAAAGTGGAACACTCGAAAGACAAGCATATCCAGGTCTGGCACATTGAATATCCTCCACTTCCCGTGTATTTCTCCAGGGTTTGCTGGCTGGAATTTTTTACTAGCTCAATACGAATATTTCGGCCGTCTTTTTACGATGTAACACGGAGTACTGTCTCATAAACTAGAAGATCCAACGAACCCCAAACGTTGAGCACTCTTCAAAGCTCGCTAGCTTAGACGTCCAGCCTGTTTCACTGATAAAATCTGAGACTTTTCAAAAAGATGGTATGCAAGTAAAGGATCTCGATTTCCAATTTCAAGTACACTCTTCAACACTTTAATTTCGAAGCTTTGAAAGGTCTTTTAAGAAATTCAAATCCTCTGTCTTCGGGTCAATACACTTTAACTTTAGTAACACGGGACGATGTTAACTGCGACTTTTGCTTTTTTTTTCTGAGGCCACGTTAGTCTGTTAACTGGGTCATCAATTGAGTCCGAAATGCCTATATTCTTATTTTAAGAAATATTTTAAATATTTATAAATGTAAAACATATTTTAATTATTTTAAAGAGTTAAAGAATTTCAAAGTTTAAGTATTGATTCTTTCAACCTTTTTTCATATCCAGCTCTTTACTAGACAAATGATAAGAAATAGTATTTTTTGAAAATTCTGGTTCATAGATACACCATACTAATCAAGACGTATTTTCAGTTTTTCCTTTCAAATAAACAGAATAATGAAAACTGCGTCAATTATTAGAAGAATTTTTTAAGAAGACTATGTAATACAACTCACATGCTTTTCATTATTTTCACTTGAAAAGAATGGTCAATATTCTCCACTCATTGATAGATATGTACGCAAGAAAACCGACTGAAAATGTCCTATGATTCCTTTGAAAGAAAATCTCAAAGGTATCTGAAAAGTAACATTTTAAAGCTGAATAGCCCTTAAAAGACGAAGTCACGGGAAAAGTGTCAATGTTAGTCGGTCAATAGCTGTCAGAACGCATTTCCAGTTGAATTAGGCAAACGCGTGGCGAATCGTTGATCCGTAAAAAAATTCTTCGGCTCTCGAGATGGCAACGCGCCGACGACGACGACGACGACGAGCAGATCTTTCCAGTCGATAGAGCAAAGATTTAGGTGAACCGGAACAGCGCCTCTGAAACCGCCGCTGCTAAAGGTCTTTAAAAGCTTGCACTCGCTCGAAAGCCTTGCAAAAAAACGAAGACGGGAAGAGAAAACGAGAGAAAGGGAATTGAGAAGAAAAAAAAAGAAAGAAAAAATAAAAGCGTGGAACCAAACCGGAGACAGAATGCAATGGCATCAGTAGCTGAAAGAGCCCGTTGCTCGGTTCGTGAAAATGCTCTCTGAGCCCTCTCGAACTTGGTTTGAAATTAAGATAAGCCGACTCGAAGTGATACTCGGCTCTATTGAAAAGTAATCCCTTTAAAACTTCATCTGTCTTGGAAAAAGTGCGTCGCTTGACGACGGAAGATTCTTAGTTGAATAACTTCGTATTAAATAAGTTTTCACTGGTTGGAAATTCTACATTAGCGTCCGTAAGTATTTTTAAACACGTGGTGCAATTCGTTCAAAATGTTTCATTGTCAGATGTTTATTACGTTAAGTTGTTACATATGAAACGATCGATTTTACAAACTGTAAACTAAAAAATTATTCAGAGCTTAAAATGACTATTATTCAGACCGGAGATGATGTTATATAGCATTTGTTAAAGGCCAATTCAAAGCTTGAAGCTAACCATATATATGCTTATAACATTAACCTTGTATACGTTCTAGAAAAGCTACATGAAAAGGAGAGACAATTTGTCATGAGTGTGAAAAATTTCGATTGGAAAATACAAATGTGAAAAATGGATCGAGAAACTATCTACAATGAACAATTAAACGTTTCAATTTTAACGATTGTCATTTTGTTTTACAATAGTCGATATGCTTTGAATCTGTTGTAATTGGATCGAGGACATTCGTTTGAAGTTTATTTTACACATTTACAATAATTTACAATAAAACTGTCCAAATATGTACTTATGGAAGGTCGTGTAGATTTGATTGAATAAATGTGTCTTTTGTAAAGTTTAATATAAGCTACTGTTAATGTTAGTAATTTAATTCAATAAAGCATTTAGGGGCACGTTATCAGAAGTTTGTTGTTAACTGTGTCGGAATGGCGATTGAACTTGCAGAGGGCTTGGCTGTGAACAGATAAATTTATGTCTTTGAAACGATCAAAGTTTAGTTTCGAGTGATCATGTATAACTGTAGATATACATAGTACCTATACGACGTTATTTAGCACTGGTAAGTCTGAGTTTCCATTTGGTCCCTTTAGGCAGAGATATATATCTAACGTTACAAAACGTTCAGAAGAAATAAGACGAGGAGATTGCAAGTTAGAATATATTTCATTGAAACAAATCAAACAGAAGAAAATTTATCATTTCAATTCAGATGAAACTGTAGCTTCAAATTAATCTGATTTAAATTAACTTTATGTCGATCCCGAATTTTCGAAGACCAAGATACTTAATACTTTAGCATAAATGATAAAGTTTCACTTGTCTTCAATTTCGAATTAATAGATAGAGTATTTTAAATCAGCATATTTAACGTGTAAAAGATCACCTCAGTTTAAATCCTATTTCTTCACTTGTATTTATGAAAATGCAAATTTACATGAACAGCACATTGTAATCATCATATTACTGGCAATCATGCTGAACACACATGTGCCAGTATCCCTAGAGAAATTAATGTAGTATCCAATTTTCAACTCAAATTGATAAGCTCATTCTTATAATTGAATTTCAGAAAACGAAATGGACATACGAAAGGGAATTGAAATTTTATTTAATTAAGAGCTGTCATAAACGTATAAAGAAACACGTGTCTCTCGTTTCGTGTAGATAGCAATTACATTTAAATAGTGGTCATTTTCGGTGGCAAGTATCAGAATCATGATTTTGCCAGTCAGGCAAAAACACGTAAATGTGCTTGGATGCTAATCTCTATTTCCCGTTGATCTGCAGCTGATCAAATACACTATCAATCGGAAGCACGGCTAAGTACCGAAAGCCGACGAAATGAGTTGATTGCCGTACTACAAACGTTTCGAGGCCGATTCTATGTATCGATTAACGTCAGCTCGACGATCATCGCATATTTACACGGGAAAATTATAGGCTACTATAATCGGCTCAATTAACTCTTTTTGATTTAGTGAAACGCTGCCTCACACATTCGCCCATGACACACCGTCACAGGAATTTCTCTTCTTCTTCTCTTTCTTTTCGTCTGATTCGCCACTGAAATTCCCAGAGTGAAGAAAATTAGAAATTTCCCTGTGCCTATCCGAGCTACTTCAGAAGTCTCCTGGAGATTTTCTTTTGAACGTAACATTATTAAAACTAGGTGAGGCTTTTTATTTAAGTGGAAGGGAATTAGAGGAACCCGCATTAGAATTACCTAATGGAAGTTGCGTTTCACAGTGAATGATCACGTTTCATGATCGAGCTGTTCGTAAGATAGTTACAACGATCAATTTTACAAGTTGAAAAGAAGAACGTGTTGAAGTAAATCATTCGTTTTTTGAAATATTGAACACTAATCCTGCGATAAATTACTTTCCTCTTCGTTTTTTATTCGCCCAACAGTTTTTTCGATCAATCCTTCAAGGGATTGATAAATTGCTCAGCAAAACAATTGAAAAATGTAAAAAAGCTTAGAAATTTATCGCTGTATCCCGCGAGAAGCTTAATTATTGAAAGTTGAAATTTAGAATACAAGGCTTGATTAGATTGATTACTATGCTGCAGATTTGTTATGCAAATTCATACTTTTGAAAATGCAATTAAAAAAAAAACAGATAATTGTCTCATGTATCGAGTTTTATAGAAGGCGCTGTTCTATGGATATTTCATATACTTTTTCATATTGTATACATTCGGTGAAATTTTCCACTTATCGCCTAAAAAATTCTGCATGAAAATCCCGAGTCTATCGATTAGTCGTAGATATATTTTTTGTTTCAATGTCTTCGATACAAATTTTATACAACCAACGTCGATGGTTCTAACAATTAGGAACATCCGAGAACTACGTTTGAAAATCTTCTATCAGAATCAGAAGATCATTTGATCGTATAAGGCCATTAAATTAAACATGTGGATAGAAAAACAAGGTGGTCGATTGATCGCGTGCAGGTGGAAGCATTGGATAACGTTCTCGAGCGGATTACAGCCGAAGGATTGCATTCGCGAATTTCCCTGTGTTTACGAAACGTTCGATCGCCCATCCGCAAACAAGATGCAGATCGCGGGGTTGTGAACGAGCCCTGTTCCCCCTGTTAATTCCCCTCGTTCCCTTGATTGCACTCGCTCAAGAGAACCTACAGGAAGCTGTTAGCCCCGTGTTGTTATGCGCCAGACATAGTGCACACCGTGACGGAAGGCAAATATTCTGCTTCTCCTGAGACGCCATTGCGTGTTTGATGCCTCTGCTTCTCCACACACAATGAGAAATTCCCGTGTTTCGGGTTGATGCTGGTGAGAACACATGAAAGTTGGAAAGAATTGAGCGTACGATTATGCAAATGAACGTTGAAGTCCAGAGGTGCTCAGATTTTAACATCGTTTTATTGTGAAATTTTCTTTGGAAGGTTCTTAAATTGTAGAGTACAAATATCGTATGGAATTGTATAGCATGTGCAAGTACATATCATAAAATATTAGAATTTAGGTATTGTTAGGTGAAACGATAAATAGATGCTCTTTTGGTAGTTGTTAAATCGTAAAATGTAAATGGTATATTTTGGTAATGGATTGTAGGTATCGAGGTTGATAAAGTTTATTGGGAAGTTATTAAATTATGACTATGTGAACCATGTGTTTTCGTTTTCGTGGAAGTTAAGATGTTTGTTTAATTCAGCAGACGAATGTTGTCTTTTAGGTATAAGAGTGTATATGAAGTTATGATTGAGTTTTTGCTGAAGATATTTTTTCTCGTAAATAATGAAATAGTGAGATGTGAAAATTACAAATCGTGCTTATGTATGATATATATTCTTTTCAATAGTTTTCAAAGAAAACTGTTAAATGTTAAAATGTGAATTCTATATTTTCGTAATGGTAATTGCTGGGCCTTTAATATTATTACATCATATTACTATTACCATTGCTTTCTCTCATCCTTGAATTATTTATATCACAAATTTCTCACTTCATAATCAATTCCATGGCTACGAAGATTACCAACCGTTCAAAGTGAAGCTCGTGAGATAAATTTCAGTGCTTCGAAATGCATCCTGCAAGGGCAAAAACCGAGGATCGTTTCGTGCAACAGTTCTCTTGTTCGCAGTTTCCGTTCGATTCCAGTCGCGTCCGACTAGATTCCATCGTAACGAGGAGTCGGACGAGCCATTAGGTCGACGTCGCGACCGACGACGTCTCCGGAAATTGGTTGTTTCGATCGGAGTTCGGATGGCGCGCGTGCGGCAACTCATCGAGTACCGGGTGGGTGTCTCGTTCCTCGGCCGTTTTTACCAGTGCACCGATCACCGGGGAATCGTTGGAACGCCGGACGACCGAGAAAACGATATCTGTCAGAGGCACGTGCGACGTGACGTCGTTTCGACGACCAGGTCGCTGTTCCACGCTCGTTCGTTAGAATTTCGACGCCTCTGCCGTCCTACGATTGAATCGTCAGTCGTCGAGTTCTCTTAATATTTAGGAACGTCGTTTAGTTTCATTCGACATTTCTATTATTTTTATTCTTAAAGCAGAAATTCGTTTGTTGCTTTCTTTTATTTATTTATTGGCGAGAAATGGTTCGGATTTTTTTAAATTTAATACAAGGATGCTTTTAAGTAAAATTTTCCCTTCTTCAATTTTCTTTAATACTCTGCTTGAATCTATATAATTTAATCGCGTATCTTATTCATTTCAATCAATCAATTTATATCAAACAAACATAGATATCCCTAAACAGCTTCGTTTCGGGCATTTTTTAGATTGTTCGAATAATAGGCTAGTATTTTCTCCGTACTAGGATATTTAATAAAAAGATACTTTTTAACGAAGTCTTTCCTTTAACATTCCTACTCTTATTGCAGTTACATCAAATAAATGTAGGCATTTTCACGATCTGTGCTATGAGAATCATCGGCTCGTAAAAAAAAAAAAAGAAAAAGAAAATAGCAATTAGCATTACAAAAGAGTTCTTTTTATAGAAATTAATCGGTTAACTCGTTTAGATTTTCGATTTTCTATAATATTATATGATATTATATACAATATACAATAATATAATAGTTACATATATATTAATAGCGTTAAGAATTGTGGATCTTAATTGCCGAAATGAAAGTAAAGGAACACTAAGGTTACACCTAGAATTAATATTAAAATAGTTATAGATTTATTTAATAAACGATTTCCAAGATCTTCGTCGATATACATTTGCACGCGTCTCAACATTCTCTTTGTCTCATCTTTCATATTACACTGCCAACGGAACAGTTACATTCATCTGTTTTTCGAGACCGTGCATACGCATACTTGCACACACTCATATTCACATACGTGTGTCACTACTACGCGGCTAATTTAGTCTAGCACACAAAATTATACATATCTCAATAAATAGTGTATAATTATACAAGTAATATACAATATTTTCTATAATAAGAAACAACCTTCTATCCTATCGATAATTACGATAATGATAACGAATGATATCGCGTTGGCAACTAAGTGATTGCGGATTTTGTCATTAGGTGGTAATGACAAATAGTTCGTGTAAGCTTCATCTTCATTTTTCTCGATAAATACGGATTGAAGAGCTTACAATCTACGTGGACTAATCGTGGAAACAGAAATTGTGTAGCTAGACCAACATTGTTCTATTTGGATCGTTCGAATCGCATTGTGTGGTCGTTGTCGAACGATAATGAGCACGCGCCCTAGGGAATAATGCGATCTCCTCTGTTTCTATCGCGACGAATTTCGGTAATCCGTGGCGTTTGACGTTCAAGATATCGCGATTGGTCCGGGCTCCAGTTTACCAGCTAATTAGCGATTTCCGGAAGGACGACGCGTGCGTGTCGTAGCTGAATGCGCATTTCAATGCGTGCTGTTCCAATTAACCGGTGGCCCGGCCTACGGGGTTAATTGGCCACTGATGATCGATAGACGCGTTAAAAACGCGCCATGCTTCGACTTTGTAGAAACAGCGGATGCTAGAGAAGTTCACTGTGGAATAGAAAAATTGATTCACGGTGTTGTTTAGAATAATTCGAGCGGTTTTATTCAATATTTGTTGCTCGTATCTTGAACATTATTTCGTCGATTTTGTATTGACTTTGTATTTAATTTTATTCGCATTAATTAAATTGTAAGTTACAGGTTGGATATAGTTCGCTTTTAACTTTAGTTAACTTTTGTATATTTCTAAAATTAAAATTTGCTATGAATTTGTGAAGACAGTTCACGTTGTTATTTGAATATGTTTAAGTAGCTTTGTTTGATATTTGTTACTTTGATCTTGAACGTTATATTGTTTTGTTTTTGCTGCTATGTTATTTATTGCTATGGACGATTAATTCCAAATTTTTTACCGATGATCTGTGTAAACTTTTACGACGTAGAAGTGGATTTTAGATGGAAGATATTTAGTATATGTACAGTATATAAAATAAGGAAGATATGATTATCTGTGTATGTAGCAGTGAAAAAATTTTTCTTCCATTTTTTAATCTTGTTAATATTATTTAGATCTTTATCGTCTTTATTAAAATTTTGTAAAATGTTGCAATGTGTAACGTTTACTATTAAAAAACGGGAAACAGTTTTTGAATCGTAACACGTGTTTATAAAATAATTTTATTATAAAATAATTTCTTAGAATAATGAAACTCTCATTTTTGAAAACAGCTTACTTGTAGAATTAATTTTGGAGAATATTTTGATATTATTCTTCTGATAAACGATAATATGATCTTGTCATAAATCAATCTATTTTTTATAATTTAAATGTACTAGAATAATCAATACTTCTATATCATTTCTTCTAATATTATAGAAAATGGAAAATTTAAATGAATTAATCGATTAATTCCTATAAAAAGAGCTAATTGCTATTTTCTTTTTTTCTGTTTTACGAGCCAACGATCGTTCTCGATTATATACCAATGGTTTCACGATGCTGTTTTATATGAAATTATTAACCTTCGTTTCCTCGTTGCTCTTGTTAGGGGAAAAGGAAGTAAGATGGAACTCTGCAGGAATTAAATGATTTCTTTAATTCGTTATTTCGAAGAGCGCCTGGAACGGTTGATGAGAAAAATACTTAATTTTCTGGTCGGAATTGAAGGAATGGGAGTCACTTAGGCTATTATAAATTTGCAGTCTGATAACTAGTTTCTTTTCTGGTAGAAGATAATTCGAGAATTTATAAAATGATGCGAAGGAATAGTCAAATGAGTCACACTGTAATTGAATTAATTATTCATATAAATTAAACTCAAATAGAGTAACAATTTAACCAAAGAAGTTTAGCAGTTGCTAGATGTATTGGTAGGTAAATATTTAAAATTGGTAATTTAACATACAAAGTGGCGAAAAAGTGGGGAACAACATCGATCAATCCCATAAATTGATTTTATATTTGTGTCATCGTCTTACAACAAACCGACTTGAACAAATTTATTTATTTCTTGACAATTGAATATTAACCCCTTAACCTACAACTATGGGCATAGCCCGTAGTAGATGATCGGGCCAAACGTAAATATTACGGGTATAGTACGGGTCATCGTACTACACAAGTTGTGCGAATTGCTCGAAGGCAGCGCGAGCTTGTTCACGTTTTCGGGCGTCAAAATTCTCGAACGTAAATCATAGATTAAGGGGTTAATCATATGTTTACGTAATGAAATTAATAAAAAGTGAAATTGATTCGTTTGACTTTTGAAAGGCTTCTTCATAGATAACAGCTTAAGACAATGAGAATAATTCGTACACGAAAAGGTTATGCAAAGTTTATATTTTAATCTGTAAACGATTTGATAATATTTAAGACTATTACTTAAGGATCAAGTGTAAGATTTTAATTTAGATTTTTTTTCAATTTTTTCAGATATAATACGCATGATTTAGAAAATTAAAACGCAACATTTCCGGGGATTAAAACTCCATTTCTTGAGATTTAAAATATTAAAAATTCGGATTAAATTCTAACGTTCTGAGGCTGGAGATTAAATTGTATTAAGATCCAATTCCCAGAGATTTTAAAGCTACAACATAGAGATTCCAAATCCCTTTTACAAGTCTCTTTCCCATGTTGCTACTACATTCCATCGATCACATCCTAGTTCTGTCCTTCTGCTATCCTCTTTACGAGAGTCTCAGATTCAACAATTCTGAACAACAGGCACGCGAACACGATAAAACAGTCTTCCTAGCAGCGAAACGCTTTTGAAATAACTCCATTCTGGTTAACTCGATATCAGCGTCCATTCGAGAGAAGTTGAAAATGGATCTGACCGGTTAATCCAAATGTCCAAATTATCTGTTTCCAAATACACATTATCATCTTGCGTTAGTATTATATTGTTTTACAAGTTTAGTCAAAAGGTTAGCATGAAATTGTAGGAAAAGTATTATGAATTCAATTATATACGTATTTTTCTTTGTTTCTTTATTATGTTTTTTCCTAATACAAAACTAATTCACCAACATGGTACTTTATTAAACTCTATTAAACATTATACTGTCGTATTAACAAGCTTTTTATATTTCTTCTTCTTCGTATTTTATATATGTTTGCACATTGAATATACAATTTTGTATCCTTTAATTTTGCGTAAATCGATAAAAATTCATACTTTCGATCGTAATATTGTATTGGGATTTTATGGGGCTCCTGTAGAATTGAAATATTAGGTTGTCCGAAAAGAATCTTTTTTTCGCAAACGTGTTTTTTACAACAGTGCACCTTCAAAGAAACCTGAAACCAAGTCTGTGAAATGTCGCGGTGTTTATCTCAACAGAACGAAATGGATCGTACGTAATTCGGCAAAATAATATAAAGCAAAAAACATTGTGCGTCTATTATTTCTTCATACAACGAAAGAAACTTTTCGGACAACCTAATAGACGCTATGATAAGAGAGCGGTGTGCAAATATTTTTTTAGCCATTATATATGAAACAAAATCCGAAAGTTGAATTACATTCATACGTATATTCTGTTGCAAGTGAAATTGATCGCTATTGTATGCTATACTATTGTACGTATATCTGGGATCTTATGCAAATTCAAATGGCTATTCATATAAAACTGACGGAGGTTTTAATCATCGTTTCACTGGCTGTAAAAACTGTCAGTTTTCGTCGACTTTTACAAAAATTTCATAGCACTAACAAAGAATTTTTTACCTCTGAGAAAGTATTACATTATAAGCATACAAGCTTCGCTTCCTTTTAGTTTTAATCGTAAAGGATGATCCCCTTTAATAAAATTTCTTGTTCTATTTGTGCAGTAATTTTTACAATGCGGAAATATTAAAAATATTTCTATGTTTGTATACACTTGCACGCGACGAACGTAGTTGAAACTGTATGGGCTGTTCCCTTTTTATCGCTAGAATTCTGTTTCTCAAATCTAATACTGCAAGCTAATACTTAGATAGAGTTCGCGTGAACGTTGATTCGACGATATGTGATTTCAATAAAAATATTCTTTGTTAAGAGCATTTAATTTAGTTGTTGAATTGAACACATTAAGAGTCGATGGTGCTTTGATACAATACCTGATTTCAAATTATTTCCAATCAATTTATGTTATTGTATCGTGCTTTTTAACACTACGGTTATACAAGCAGAGACAAAACACTCAATTAATATCTTTTTCGTCGCTGTTCTTTCTTCTAATTTAGATTCTAATCGGTTGGCAACTAAGTGATTGCGGATTTTGTTCTTAGGCGGTAATGACAAAATCCGCAATCATTTAGTTGCCAGCCCAATATAATTTTACACGGCTCGTGGTATCAAATATTCTTTGCATTCTGCAAATCTTTATTTTGTCTCCGATTTGTGCAATTTTTTTCTGGTGAAATATTTATTATTTTGATACGGCTTTTGTTCCTTTGTAAGACAATATACATAAAAGTTCTTCAATGACATCGTATCTACGCTAGTTCTAAATTGAATTAGAAGTGGACTAGCGATAAACCCCAGCTACAGCAAAGAGATGTATCTTCAAGATTCGACAATTATACAATATTAGTTATATTTGTAAATACCATGTTCACTTAGTTTGCCACGTTATTATTTATATCTTTATTTAAACTACTAGTTCATATTATAAAATAATAAACAATTCGCACGTAAATCGGTCAACTGAGAGGAATGCTGCAAAATCCACCTCTTATTTTCTAACATTACACGTTCCTATCTCGAAACATCCATCCATTGGCAAATATTTCCAATATTTCCTGGAACACAATCACAGTCATCGCAAAACGATTCTATATTCCATTCGATCACTGACTGGCATTTCGCATGGAAGAGGCAAGAAAACCAGCAGACATTCATCGTTATTACCATGATTGTTGACGCGTGATAATTTACACGGCATCGAAACGAAGATTTTAATTAGAAAGTGAACGAGAGCGAATAAATAATATAACGTCGTTGAACAACGAGGCTCTGGTTATCGATTGACATCGGGAATATCGATGCTCCTGTTTACGTGCCCCTTTCGTTGCTACGTCATTAAAATAATGTCTGATAGCTGAGAGAAGGTTTAAGAAAAAAAAAAAAAAAAAGAAATATAAAAGAAAATATAATTCTAAAATGATGGGATCAAATTTCTGATGATGGGATCAATAGAAGAATGTACTATTTGTCAAAGCAAGCAAAAATATTAATAAATATGTGGATTTAAATATCACCAGTTTTGGAGTTATAACAGGTTCTTATGAATAAAGTTTTACTTTTTTGAGAGTGTTATATATGTAGACTGCGATTGCTTACGAGTATATGGGAAATTTTAATACGGAAGGATGTATAACACCCATATAATATGCAATAATGTAAGAGTAGGATATGTTAAGTGAACAAGCAACTATTTTAAATATGGAAAAATGAATGAAAGAAATAATAAATTCATTTCTACGCTGATGGAAATAATTAACGTAATAAATAGTAATAATAATATGCAAGAATGTCCGGAAGCTCGAAAGTATTTGTAGTATTCGCCATAGTATTTAAAGAACGAGACGAATTTCTATTTTTACGTTTGCACAGATTTGAAGGTAAAGAGACAGGAATTGGTTCATACGGTAACATAGCTAATTTTCTTCGACAATTTGTATTTGAATTGTCACCAATCCTTTGCAGAACTCTTTCTTCTAAGTGAATACTATAATTATCGATCTTTAATGTAAACATAAATATATTACACATTACAATATATTCTATAAATTAGAATTAGAGCTATGACAAAATTAAACATAACAAAACAAAAATATCTTGCCATTTCAATAAAAATAAACAACTGTACCATGGAAAACATTCGCATACTTTTACTAATTGAAAAAGCAAACAGTCTGATATCAGTGTCTGATGAACAACAGAATTGGTTTATTAGAAAGCATTGCAATCGATTATCCCGAACACGATCCGTAGATGTACGAGATGGAAAAAGAGAGAAGGAAAGAGAACGCGTGCAAATCGACGGATCTATCTCGATTTTAATTAAAATGGATTCACGCTGCAATCAACCGTTTATTTATTAATTAACATCGTCGATGTTTTGGTGGTTGCGCGGTATACCGTCAGGGATCGATCGTGATTTCCAGGAGGCGAAAATGATTGAAAATTATGCGCGGTCGTGGTAACAAATTGAAATTGTGAAAAACGGAAACGATTAACCTGCGAAGATCGGAAAAAATCGGTGACCTGAACGTCGCTCAAAATACAACCTCGATACAATTTCCAGCTATTTCGTCGATAAAAAATATGGATTATATTGGATGGGTTCTCAGAAAGTAAAAGTTGACGATATTTGAAATTTTTAATATTATTGTCCGGTAGTTTGAAGGTATTTTCTGATCGCAGTTTGCATATTTCCACCGATTTGAATCAGAATATTAATCATATATAGAAAATAAAACTTGACGATATTTGACATTTTTTATACCATTCTACAATACGAATTTGAAACAGTTATAGTTCGTAAGATCGATGTTAATCACATACGTATCTAGTTATATGGCAATAAGTATAGAATGTTTATGTATTTATGTAAAATTTGAAGGTGAAAAAATGCATATGTACCTAAAGATATTCAAACTATTTTTGTACTATTTTCCATGTTTTGGAGTAAATTAATATAAATCGAAACAAAGATATCAACCTATAAACAAATCAGAATTGTAATTTATATTATTTTCTATGCAAAAATATATTACTACGATGTCGAATATCGCACTAGACTATCGTGCAACCTCTTTTCAGACACAATATCCAATATTTCTTAGAAAGATCGCAATACATTCATACAATGTATCATGTATTCATACAATCGTCTCGTCTTCTCTTCATAGTGCTCACGCTTGTATATAAAAAATTTCGGATTTGCTAGTTTATACTTTTCTGCGTGTTCTGTTCTTCTGAAGAAGAAAAGGAGTGGAAGGAAGAGAATGGAGAGAGGAAAGTTCGAGGATGTCGATACAAGAGTCATTCGCACGCAGACGGCGATGACTTGGGGACAGGCAAGAGTCTCGACAAAGTAATTCCCATTGTACGCGAGCAAATACACGGGGAAGGCCACTTAACATCGCCACTTTTCAGCGACCCTTTCATCGCGCATTCTATCAGAAAACCGGCGCCGGATATACTCGTACGATATCCACCCTGACGCTTCCTGTTTCCGTTGGTTTTCCTCCCTTTTTCCGAACTTCCTAGGTTAGAACGCTCCAAGTAACTTTATTCAAGCTATTTCACGCTTTACGACGCGTTACGAATCAGATACTGCTTTTTTAAAAATTCCGACTGGTAGCAAGTTTTATGGATTTATTTGGTTCGTTTTTTTTTTTTTCTAACTACGTGTATCTCGTTTTCTACGTGGTTCTATCTATTTCCATGTAATTTACGATTTTACGAAGTTTACAGAATAATTTAATACGACAAATTTTTCTATATTTCTAATTCGATAAGTATAAAATATCTACTTCTTTTTTTTGTATTCTGATATATTTCTATAGCGCGATATAATGACGTGTAAGTTATTCTATTTCTCGCTGCGATTCGTTGGTTCGAGTTGAGTCTGAAGCAGAGCCAAGGGTAGACGCAAAATTTTGCAACAAATTGCTCGTTGATTATGGAAATTGCTTTCCTAGCCGGCCACCACTACGCTTTCGCACGAGTTTATGTTGATAGAAGACGGAGAATCAATATTTTGCCACGCGTTGCTTTAACCTCTGAGAAATCTCGATTTTAAGGTAAACTAACAAACATTTTGGCTACGCGATGAGGAACGTGGAAGTATTTTCTGAAGTTTACTTTTGGTCAGCGAGTGAAATGGTAAAAAGATGTTTCTCATAAATGCGTTATACATTAAGGAAAATTTGCATGCCAGATAAATTAAGATTTTAACTTTTATTAGTCATTTTTCTTGTAATTATAATTAATCTAAATTTAAAAAAAAAAAATAGAAACGATACGATATAAAATAAAAAGATCATTTTGTCAAATATAGATTTATAAAATGTGCCAATAATTTCTTCACGCGGATATATGCAAGAATTTATCATAATTCGTTCTTTTTTTCATATTTAATTAGAAACCGTAAATTTTCTCGTACGTATCTTTTATTATTTTATTACTCTTCGGACCCTTAACTACGTATCCGTATTCCGACTAAAAAAATATTAAAAATTTCTTCATTTTCTTCTTGCTTCGTTCCTTTCTTGTCATATATTTGTTTGCGTGAATAATTTTATCACTCACTCTAACTTAATAATATAATTTTCAAACTGGAATAGTACTTTTCAACTGTTAATTTCCTCTAAGATCAATTTGATCCATCGGAAGCAAAATTTTAAAAGGAAATGGAATTAATATAGATATCCAAGTTGGAAGTGAATTCGTCTTGTCGACAATTTGATCAAAGATGCACGTGCTTGCCCAGGAATGTTGCAGCAGAATTATGCACAATATATAGTTGGAAGTTGAAATATACAGTCGTGTCGGATTCACATATCATTTCCTGTCACGTTTATCTGGTTGAGAGTGTATTCTCGAGTTGACAAATTAACAGAAGCAGGATCACGGTGAGAAGTTATTCGATGATTCGACGAGTTAAGCAAAGTTTCGTTTCGCTTGAGACGCTTCGTTTTCCTGTTCAGAGTTACGAACGTATTTGACTGTCACGTTAAATGTCAAGACACGTAGTTCGTACCTTGGTATTCTCTCTCGATATCTCGTGAAATTTTGAAATAGATGCTTTTACGGTTAAGTGTAAAGGATTTTACAAGTTTCGCGTATACGCGTTGCTATTCGAGGAAATTTCAAGGTATTGAAAGTTTTTGAAATGGAAAATTGTAAGTCTAAATTTTGGAAGATGCAAGTCTTTAGATTTCTTAATTCTCGATATTTCAAATCATCCAAATCTGCACATTTTTAAATTTCCGAATTTCCAAAATTGCTAGTACTCGAAGTTCTATTACTTTCAAATCTTCGCAATTCTAGATGTCAACTCTTCAAATCCCAAAAATATCAATTTTCGTTACAAATGTCAAATCCGACGTATGTTAAATTTATTTCTATTTTCCTGACTCTGATAGAAAAAATTCTTCTTCAGGCAAACCTTCTTTCGTTTTGATTTTTCACCGATTATATGTGTCTCGAACTTTTAATTTCTCGTAATAGTCTTCGTCCTATGTAGCTCATCAGCTTCGATAGCTGAATCAATTTGGTCGGTTAGGAAGTTGCAAAGACTCGCAAAACTTGGGACGTCACGTCGTGCGAGCAATTGGGACGTGATGCATGCCGATAAGCGTATTATCGAATTAATTCGACGTGGTCAACTTTCTTGTCGATGGTTTCGTTTTCTAATTTCTTCCAGTTTCGAAACGAAGCACGTGTCTCTGTGAAATTTCCCGCGATAATTTCCTGAATAATTTACCAAAGCTCTAATCCTTTCTCCGTCTCTTTTTATTACAACGAATTAAATTGATTCTTGATCTTGCTATTTAATTATCGAATTTTCATTAAACGGGAGAAACGTAAAAGGAAAGAGCATAATAAAGCAAAGAGAAAATAAATTATAGAGGATTCTATATCATATTTCCATACTGCTCACCTTTTTCCCAATTCTACATTCCAATTTAATTTAACTTGCTTGAATCGTTGGAAATATAAATTTGAGGTGCAACCTGTAAAATAACAATATGCTTACTTCGTCTTCTATTCCTACATGATATTGCACAATGCTATTGTACCGCATGCGTGCAATAAAAAAACGAAACTCAAAGGGTGGATACTCCTCGTTCGGGTTCTGGTATATCATATCGTTCTTTTGTTCTTCCTCCGAGATAAGCAGTGCATCTAGTTGCAAACTAGACGATCTCGTAATTAATAATTATTCCCGTTGACAAATCTCTCAGATGGAGACGCCATATTTCCTCAAATAGTACATGGCATTTAAAACTCATATATGTTGTACAATACAATGTAAGATAAAGATCACATTCTGCGTTTTATGTAGTATCCGGACAACAAAATATTATGCTAGAGCGATGCTTTGAGGTCACTAATCGAAATTGAGGGTTGCTTCTTACGGAAATAAACTGCGAAGAGTTTCGATTAGACACCTGTTGATCCGTGACGTTTTTGAAATTTGGTATTTTTAACTACTGTCGTATTGCTTAGTCTGTGTTCCATACTAATGGCCTGCATACTTTATTGTAGACCAAATTTAATACACCGAGGCAGAATTCCATCGTATACTTTATATCATATTCTATATTTATATTATCATCCATTTATATAGATACGATTTTACAAATTTTTATAGGTTGCCGGGTACTGCATACTTTCAGTGATCCATATTTATTTGTACATGAGCACCTTTCCGTCTTCCAAATCACTTTCTTATGTACAATATCCTCATTAATAAAGAAGAACGTGGAAAACTTTTGCGCAAGTGATTCTCTTAACTAATTCTTCTTCCATGGTATTTTAATAAACTAAACTACATTATGAATAACGAACCATGAAATGATATTATACAATCAACTTCATTATGTTTAGAGATCACTGTCATAAAGATATATGATATTTTTCAATATTTCAGCACTTGAAATGCAAACTTCCTGTCATAAGTTTCCTAATTGGACGACTCAGACTAAGTTATTGCTACCAACTTCATCCGTTCTTCATCGTGCACTAATATACAATCGCAGAAGTGATATAAACGGCATTTCTATTGTTGCGGATAACAGAATGGAAGCACTGAAACTACAAACAATCATTGTAACGGTGTAAATGCCCTGAAAAGCAGAAACGTAATTTCATGACACTAATATTGCATTGAAATTGTCCGAACGAAATAATTTCATTATACTTACAACCGTGGCAATATTAAAGGAGAAAACATAATAACTTAAAGAGTAAGCCAAAAGTATAATAACAGGGTTAAGGAGATAAGCACCATATGTTAATTTGCCCAAAACGACGAAAATATCTAGCGATAAGATTTTGTTTACGATACCTGCAAACGTAACAAGTATACTTGGATGTAGTTTGCAAAACATTAACTATTTCGCATTTGACAAAAAGTATTTTTACAGTAAGAAGAATGACATTATCGCATTAATCAGTGATTTGAAGAATATCGACTTACCACCATGATTCGTAGTGCATGCAATTACGAGCCAGGCAATGCCTAATGCCCAGCCTGTTCTACTGAGGGCCAAATAAAGAACGGATAAACCTAAGGATATGTTCTTGTTCGTGAGTCCGAAGAGAATCGAACAATTACATAAAATTGCCAAGGACCAACCAACGATTAAGCCTTTCTGAAACATAAATTCAATCACATTATTGAAACATGCAGAGAAATATAAGTCTAACGAACAAATAGTATACATTACTTTTGACAAATGCAATTTGTAATTCCATTTTGTAAGAAGGTGACATGTGGCCATTCCTATGATATATGGTGATATTCTACACCATGGTCGTATATACAAGTATGTCATCGTCTTATATTGTTCGTCCATTCTAGGAAAATAAATATAAGTATATTCACAAATTTCTTGTGTTATAAAGAATGTTAAACATTTTGCATGCTTACGTAGGCTGGTAATTAAGAGTGTATCCCGTATAAACTAGTGATCCTATCGATGAAAGTAGCGTAACAATGCCTATACCCACGGCAATATTGTAATGCCTGAAACAACCGATTTATAGCCCGGGTAAAACTAAGGAATTAAAGAACGAAATTACAAACTCACGTGATCGATAAAGTTAGAAGAAAACTGCCAAATATGAAGAACTGCATATCATTGGGCAAGTACCAACTCCATGTGAGACACTGCAAACAGTATTTCTCTTCGAAACGAATTCTTTTGTAGTAACGCGAACAATGCAATAAATTATGTGAGGAAGGATACGTACTAGCTCATCCCACCTATAGAAGTTGTTGATGTAAAGTATGTTAGTCCACCAATATTTGGAACACTTTGTATGTGGATGCTCAAAGGTAAGAAGTAATGAGACATGATCGTCCCAGGTAAAATTCAATATCGTTATCAACATAACAACGAAATATGCAGGTGTAAGCCTTCAAAATTAATGTATTTCTTCTATTATCATCGAAATCTCACCGATAGAACTAATTAAGCATTAATGCTACACTTTACCTTATATATCGTTTGACAATCTTTTGAAAAAATTCGGTCATCCTTTTTGCTATAGTCGGGATTCCGTGATATTTTTGTCGTTTCTTCAGAAATGTATATGACAACAGAAAACCACTCATAAAGAAAAATGCATCCACCGATAATGTGAAGTTGCTTATGATTTGTGAGAGTATATTGTCGTCCATTGTATATACAAGCCATGTGTTACCTGTATACATGAATGACTGCATTAATAAAATACATGGTATATCAGAAATCGGTTCTCAGTAGGAAAATTAAAACATCGTTAAAATTCGTTTCTTACTCATAACATGAAATCCGAAGAATAATAAATGCCCCAGAATAATCCATACCATTGTTAACGTTTTCAAACCGTAAAATAAGCGTAGTTTATCTTCACTCTTTTCCCGCTTAAATATTTCCTTCACATTGGTAAGAAATGAAAAGCACAGAAGATGTTGATCTATACGATTCTGCTTCTCCGATTCGGGGGGTGCCGGCTTTTCGTTGTCGGTTTCCTGTTTCTCTTCCCTAACGTTCTCCAGTTCTATTCAAAGTTAACCATACGTTACATAGATTCCCATGAAATAAACTCCAGGGGATAAAAATCAGTAAGATTGGTAACGCGAGCGTAGTTTCGTGATAAGTAATTGTTAATTCGAAGTACCAATAGATGTAAGCCTTCCTCTTTCTTTATTTAAACGCTTTCGATGGACTAAAACGTCGTATAATGTGGCCGCAATTACGGTAGCACACAACGATAGCAAAACTCCTCTGTAATCAGAATTTTGAAGTTCCTAGGTGGTATTTTATGAGATGCAGATCTCGACGTATGTAATACATATTTGGCTAGACAAAAATTCGAGTCTTCGATTACGAGTTTGAAGTTTACGTACATGATGGAAATCATTTTCGCAGAGAGTAGCCATTGATGATCATCCACCAAATCGGAGACTTCGATCAACTTGAAGTGTATACTAAAAAGTTTTCCAATGAAAAGTGTCTCATTACGAAATACTTTATCAAGCATAGTGGCAACATCGCCTATGCTGCAGGCCGCCGGTAAGCAAAGTCCAAGCGTGACCAAATCCTAAAATGGGCGCAGTATTTCAAATTTCTGATCGTCCGTCGTAACCGTAAAAATTTCATGAAATATATTAATGTTAATGATATTATATTTCAATATTATTTTCATGCGATAAGTTCTTAATTGACTGCATAAACTGGCTACGTACTAATTGTGATTCGCATTGCAACTTGAATCGTTAGAGATATACATTCGAAATACAAAAACTAAAATACCCATTTGCTTACTTCGTCTTCCACTTCTAGATGATATTGCACAGTGCTATTGTGCCGCGCACGTGCAATAAAAAAACGAAACTCAAAAGGTGAAAACTCTTCATTCGGGTCCCGGTATATCGAATTGTTCTTTCGTATTTTCTCCGATAGAAATGCCGTCCGATTTTCAGAGAAATGCATGCAACTTTGTTGGTCCCCTAACCAATGATTATTCCCGGTGACAAATCCCCCGGATGGTGCACCACTGGTATCCAACGCTTAAAACACATGATATCTCATTTCAAACAGCTCGTGATGCAATTAACGATAAGGATCTGAGGTGGTGGAAAAATTAAGCGCACCGTTTGAAACTAACAGCATCAGCTGACGAGGGAAGCAGTGATGACGACGATCGCAGCTTTTACAACGCAACGCGTTCAGAAAGTTTCAAGGTTGGGAGTTGGTTCGATGTAAAATTACGCATCTTACACAATCGCGACGTAACGTGATGGTATAGTGATTAGAAGAATCCTCGCGGTTGCACAGGAGTTGTTTCTATTGTTTTTGATTCGCATTTTCCGCGGTATAAGCGTGTTCATCGAGAACATGCCACGAAATACAATCTCAAACACGGTGTACATCTTTTTGAATCACGGTCGGTTAAACGTATTTCGTTCAGTTTGCCTCCTTCTTTCCTTTCGCTGTAATTGACTGGCGGTAGCTACGCGAAACCGAATTCGGCTATATATCTTAAAAGTTCTATTAACCTCTTAGAGCCCAAAGTATCTGGTTATCCACCGCATTTCGAAATTCATCTATCTGGGTCCGACATCTGCTGGAATTTAGAAGATCAGCATTTTCCAAAACCGCGTACACTGGGTGTACCTGTCTCATGGTCACTGGGTCTAGCGTGGTAGCTTGGGCCGACACGTAAATCGTTGTTAATGATAAAAGGGATAACCATATCCACGACGAAATTTTTCCATACTGCATGCTCTGGAATATGATTTGCATTCGGATTATTGAAATTATCAATTGATAAAAATGGTCAACCATAATGATGACCATTATTCTCTCTTATATGATGAAGTACATTATTGCACTATCGATACTATGGTCGATCAAGAGTATGACTACTATAATATGAATGAAATGCTCAGTTCATCTATTGGGTAACAACATTTTCTAAGATGATCTCGCAAGACTAGCCTTATCCAGCAAGGAACGCTCAATTTATGACGTAGGACGCCGAAAATGGTTTCGAATATTTCATCTTATTGATTATTGCTCAGTTATGGAACCCCAATTTAATTATTCTAGTAGCGCGGCTGCGATCCGTACGTGGTTGACTGAAAACTTCAATTATCCACATGCCGATACTCTGTTTAGCAAATTTATAATTTTTTTCGGTTTTTCTCGGTCGGTATTTGATAATAGTAGATTTTTGTGACGTAGTACCGAACCTGCTAAGTTTTTCTTCCTAGAACTATCGAAATCCCCGAAATGCACCAATTTTAATAAACACTTTGCGGATGTTTTATGCTTTTATAATAGCAGATACCTCATTACAGGAGTAGAATGATATGTATTGTTGTTAATATTATAAACATTTAAATATGTGTGAACCAAGGCGAGAAGGACAGTAAAATGGGGCCATTTCCCACGTACATTTTTTAATTCATTTAGTAAACTAAAACTCTAACAGAAAATGTAACGATGGAGCGCGATACTGCAGACGTTTGTGCTAAGAGTTTCGTCAAAAGAAACTTGCAAATCGTGTTCTGTTTACAATTTGGCGCAGGAAAACTTTGGCGCAATACGCTGTGAGGATGATGTATACAACAATATCGACAGACGACTGCTATGCGCGTTCTGGCGATCAATCGTTGAACCATTGTATCAAGCGTTAAACAAAGCAATTCCTCGCAATGAGTACCACCGGCGTTATAAGTTGGAAAGTTTATTTTCTTAATTGGAAGAAGATATGATTTTCTAGTTTTTCTTGACGATTTTCTCAGCAAAAATATCTGTTTTCTTCGAATAAGCAGATATGAGACAGCTTCTTTACTCCACGTCTGGTGGAGAAGATGGTATCATAAAAAAGAGCTTCAGTGAGATTCTATTCTCTGAAGGTGAACTGTTCTTACGCCAAGTCTGATGGAGAAGTTAAGGATTCGAAGTCACGAACAATACTGAACTAACCGTTTCTAATGCCGATACTAACCCTCCGATCGACGTTTCCGTGTGAATGACTACACGAGACTGTCGAAACTACTTCCGCGGCATTCGCGTTGACTGGTTTTATACCGAACGCAAAAAATCCCCAATTAGCATTTGATGTGTAAATCATTTCTCAATGTTCTGAGTCAGAATCCCAATACTAAGTCCGATCGAACCGTTATACTCCACTAATTTGAAAAATTACAGGATTCGGAAATCTCCTATTTAAACTACGATGTGCATAGAAATTTAAAAATATTCCTACGAATGTTGAATGGAATGGTTTTGGCTGTTACAGTTCTCTGAATGTTTTGTTTTTTTGGACGGAACAAGTTATTTCTGCCCAATTATTCTCGGAATGTTGGCTAATGCGCCATCACATTCTTCCACAAGTGAACTTTTAGGAATTGATAGTGATACTTTAACGCATAATTATTTAAGGTATGCAGTCAGTAATGCAGACGGTAATTGAATCTTTTAAGAGACGTTACAGGAAAAATTTATTGGTTCGTATTATTATCTATTAATTGCTGACGACAATGGTATGGGAGTTTTACGATTTTATGAATGATTTAGTTTAAAAGATTGTATTCCTTTGTTGTGCAAAACGTGAAAAATCGTACCAACTACACTTAAACGCTCTGAGAATATGTCATGTAACCATATAAATGACAATGCGAGCCAAATTAGTTTTATGTACTCTTTTTGCAGACAATATTGACATGAATGAAGACATGCAGATGGGATGGATTGGAATAAAATGAGCGATAGAACAAAACGAGACAGATGGAATACATTCATTTATTTTGGAAGGAATCATTTCGTTGTATCTAAAACGGATTGTGTTATTTTCTATATTTCGTGTAGTTTTGCTTCTTCTGGAATCAATTGTCTGAAAACAGCTTATAAAAACTTGTTTATTTCGCAGTTAGTTTGGATAATTGACGTTCTAAAACTCCTGTATTCCAGATAGTTATCCGTGACATTTATTTCCTTTCACGCCATATCATTTATTATCTTTTCGACGGTTGACCCCATGTCTCGTCAAGTAGAACGTACTCGCCTGTTACGAATGACACCCTATTTCGTCAAATAGTATACAGCGTTTAAAACTTATTATTTTAACTAATTAAAACTTATTAAATTATATAATGTGTTGTACAATACAATGTAAAATAAAATTCAAATTCTGTGTTTTATGTAGAATCCAGATAACAAAATATTATGCTAGAACGACGCTTTGAGGTTGTTAACCGAAATTGAGGATTGCTTCTTACGGAAATAAGCTGCGAAGAGTTTCGATTAGACACCTGTTGATCCGTGACGTTTTTGAAATTTGGTATCTTGACCTACTGTTGTATTGCTCAGTCTGTATTCCATGCTAACGTCTTGCATACTTTATGGTAGACCAAATGTAATACACCGAGGCAGAATTTCTTAGTATACTTTATATCATATTCTATATTTATATTATTATCCATTTATATAGATACGTTTTTAGACATATCTATAGTTGAACCTACAATATCCAGACCCTCCTAGCAATAATGACGTTATGAAGCCATTGAATACTTATTCTATCGCTTAAGAAATTAACAGTTTACTGCAATGATCAGCGACTTGTGACTCTTCCCTCTTCTCCCTTTTCCTCATTTCTTATTCGGTCATGAATTTTTCGAGTCGCTGAGGAACCCAGGTACCAGTAGCAGTGGTCTCACCACTCGTAGTAGGGGAATGACCAGTGACATTAAATCAACCATCATCGCGAATTCGAAAATATTTAATTAAACAATCAGTCATGTCTCATCCAAAATGTCATCGGACGTTTTTTCGAATAAGTCTGCGCTTACGATCACATCAAACACTTAATTTATATACCATCCGTTTAAATTCAGTCTGACAGTTATTCTGCTGATAAATAATCTTTGTCAGCCTCTCTTCCTTGCAGCAAATAATCTTTGCAGCTACATGACTTTCGAGCTCGGCGTCTCGAATACTCTATGTGCATTTGAATTCTGAATAATGGATTAGGTTTCGATCATTTTTTGCTTGCCTTATGGTCTTGTGACGTGAACTTGCAACATTGTCCACGCGTTGTTTATCATGTTCTCCAAGGCTTTTGTTTTTTAACCTGCAAGGCAAACGACAGTGTTAGGAAAGAAAAGCATCTGTGAGAAGGTCGCTGTGTACGCGCACGGCAAAAACTTTTTCCTCTTTCAGTGATCTATATTTGTTTGCATATGAGCTTCTTTTCGTCTTCCAAGTCACTTTCTTATGTACAATATCCTCATTAATAAAGAAGAACGTTGAAAACTTTTGCGCAAGTGATTCTCTTAACTAATCCTTCTTCCTTGGTATTTTTTTAAATTAAGCAACATTATGAATAGCGAACCATGAAATGATATTATACAATCAATTTCATTATGTTTAGAGATCACTGTCATAAAGATATATGATATTTTTCAATATTTCAGCACTTGAAATGCAAACTTCCTGTCATAAGTTTACTAATTGGACGACTCAGATTAATTTATTGCTACAAGCTTCTTTCGTTCTTCTTCGTGCACTAATATACAATCGCAGAAGTGATATAAACGGCATTTCTATTGTTGCGGATAACAGAATGGAAGCACTGAAACTACAAACAATCATTGTAACGGAGTAAATGCCCTGAAAAGCAGAAACGTTATTTCATGACACTAATATTACATCGAAATTGTCCGAACGAAATAATTTCATTATACTTACAAACGTGGCCATATTAATGGAGAAAACGTAGTAATTTAAAGAGTAAGCCAAAAGTATAATAACAGGGTTAAGGAGATAAGCACCATATGTTAATTTGCCCAAAACGACGAAAATATCTAGCGATAAGATTTTGTTCACTATACCTGCAAACGTAACAAATATACTTGGATGTAGTTTGCAAAACATTAACTATTTCGCATTACACAAAAAGTATTTTTACAGTAAGAAGAATGACATTATCGCATTAATCAGTGATTTGAAGAATATCGACTTACCGCCATGATTCGTAGTGCATGCAACTACGAGCCAGGCAATGCCGAATGCCCAGCCTGTTCTACTGAGGGCCAAATAAAGAACGGATAAACCTAAGGATATGTTCTTGTTCGTGAGTCCGAAGAGAATCGAACAATTACATAAAATTGCCAAGGACCAACCAACGATTAAGCCTTTCTGAAACATAAATTCAATCACATTATTGAAACATGCAGAGAAATATAAGTCTAACGAACAAATAGTATACATTACTTTTGACAAATGCAATTTGTAATTCCATTTTGTAAGAAGGTGACATGTGGCCATTCCTATGATATATGGTGATATTCTACACCATGGTCGTATATACAAGTATGTCATCGTCTTATATTGTTCGTCCATTCTAGGAAAATAAATATAAGTATATTCACAAATTTCTTGTGTTATAAAGAATGTTAAACATTTTGCATGCTTACGTAGGCTGGTAATTAAGAGTGTATCCCGTATAAACTAGTGATCCTATCGATGAAAGTAGCGTAACAATGCCTATACCCACGGCAATATTGTAATGCCTGAAACAACCGATTTATAGCCCGGGTAAAACTAAGGAATTAAAGAACGAAATTACAAACTCACGTGATCGATAAAGTTAGAAGAAAACTGCCAAATATGAAGAACTGCATATCATTGGGCAAGTACCAACTCCATGTGAGACACTGCAAACAGTATTTCTCTTCGAAACGAATTCTTTTGTAGTAACGCGAACAATGCAATAAATTATGTGAGGAAGGATACGTACTAGCTCATCCCACCTATAGAAGTTGTTGATGTAAAGTATGTTAGTCCACCAATATTTGGAACACTTTGTATGTGGATGCTCAAAGGTAAGAAGTAATGAGACATGATCGTCCCAGGTAAAATTCAATATCGTTATCAACATAACAACGAAATATGCAGGTGTAAGCCTTCAAAATTAATGTATTTCTTCTATTATCATCGAAATCTCACCGATAGAACTAATTAAGCATTAATGCTACACTTTACCTTATATATCGTTTGACAATCTTTTGAAAAAATTCGGTCATCCTTTTTGCTATAGTCGGGATTCCGTGATATTTTTGTCGTTTCTTCAGAAATGTATATGACAACAGAAAACCACTCATAAAGAAAAATGCATCCACCGATAATGTGAAGTTGCTTATGATTTGTGAGAGTATATTGTCGTCCATTGTATATACAAGCCATGTGTTACCTGTATACATGAATGACTGCATTAATAAAATACATGGTATATCAGAAATCGGTTCTCAGTAGGAAAATTAAAACATCGTTAAAATTCGTTTCTTACTCATAACATGAAATCCGAAGAATAATAAATGCCCCAGAATAATCCATACCATTGTTAACGTTTTCAAACCGTAAAATAAGCGTAGTTTATCTTCACTCTTTTCCCGCTTAAATATTTCCTTCACATTGGTAAGAAATGAAAAGCACAGAAGATGTTGATCTATACGATTCTGCTTCTCCGATTCGGGGGGTGCCGGCTTTTCGTTGACGGTTTCCTGTTTCTCTTCCCTAACGTTCTCCAGTTCTATTCAAAGTTAACCATACGTTACATAGATTCCCATGAAATAAACTCCAGGGGATAAAAATCAGTAAGATTGGTAACGCGAGCGTAGTTTCGTGATAAGTAATTGTTAATTCGAAGTACCAATAGATGTAAGCCTTCCTCTTTCTTTATTTAAACGCTTTCGATGGACTAAAACGTCGTATAATGTGGCCGCAATTACGGTAGCACACAACGATAGCAAAACTCCTCTGTAATCAGAATTTTGAAGTTCCTAGGTGGTATTTTATGAGATGCAGATCTCGACGTATGTAATACATATTTGGCTAGACAAAAATTCGAGTCTTCGATTACGAGTTTGAAGTTTACGTACATGATGGAAATCATTTTCGCAGAGAGTAGCCATTGATGATCATCCACCAAATCGGAGACTTCGATCAACTTGAAGTGTATACTAAAAAGTTTTCCAATGAAAAGTGTCTCATTACGAAATACTTTATCAAGCATAGTGGCAACATCGCCTATGCTGCAGGCCGCCGGTAAGCAAAGTCCAAGCGTGACCAAATCCTAAAATGGGCGCAGTTTTTAAAATTTATGATTGTCCGTCGTGTTCGTAAAAATTTCATGAAATATTATAATGTTAATGATATCATATATCGATATTATTTTAATGGGATAAATTCTTAATTGACTGCATAAACTTAAATCGCATTGCAACTTGAATCGTTAGAGATATACATTCGAAATACAAAAACTAAAATATCCATTTGCTTACTTCGTCTTCTACTTCTACATGATATTGCACAGTGCTATTGTGCCGCGCACGTGCAATAAAAAAACGAAACTCGAAAAGTGAATACTCTTCATTCGGGTTCCGGTATATCGAATTGTTCTTTCGTATTTTCTCCGATAGAAATGCCGTCCGATTTTCAGAGAAAAGTTTGCAACCTTCTTGGTCTCCTAACCAATGATTATTCCCAATGACAAAACCTCCGGATGGTACGCCACTGGTATCCAACGCTTAAAACACACATGATACCTCATTAGAATCAGCTTGTGATGCAATTAGCGATAAGGATCTGAAGCGGTGGAAAAATTAAGCGCATTTTTTGAAACCAACAGCATCAGCTGACGAGGGAAACAGTGATGACGACGATCGCAGCTTTTACAACGCAACGCGCTCAGAAAGTTTCAAGGTTGGGAGTTGGTTCGATGTAAAATTACGCATCTTACACAATCGCGACGTAACGTGATGGTATAGTGATTAGAAGAATCCTCGCGGTTGCACAGGAGTTGTTTCTATTGTTTTTGATTCGTATTTTCCGCGGTATAAGCGTGTTCATCGAGAACATGCCACGAAATACAATCTCAAACACGGTGTACATCTTTTTGAATCACGGTCGGTTAAACGTATTTCGTTCAGTTTGCCTCCTTCTTTCCTTTCGCTGTAATTGACTGGCGGTAGCTACGCGAAACCGAATTCGGCTATATATCTTAAAAGTTCTATTAACCTCTTAGAGCCCAAAGTATCTGGTTATCCACCGCATTTCGAAATTCATCTATCTGGGTCCGACATCTGCTGGAATTTAGAAGATCAGCATTTTCCAAAACCGCGTACACTGGAAGTACCTGCCTCATGGTCACTGGGTCTAGCGTGGTCGCTTGTATTGACACGTAAAAGCTTGTTAATGATAAAAGGGATAACCATATCCACGAAATTCTTCCGCACTTCATACTTTGAAATGAGATTTACACTTGGATTATTAGAATTGACTATTGAGGAATATCGGCAGCCACGCGGATGTATTTTGTTCTCTTGTTCGCAATAATGTACGTTGCTGCTCTTACTATGTTCGATCGAAAATGCGACTGCGTTGAACGGAGCTCGAATGGCGAATGGAGCTCGAGAGACTCAACGGTTTCCGATAAGATTGAAGCGCGACAATGCGTAGTCGCTACAGGACACACCATTTATGATGTAAAATATCACAATTATTTTATTTGCATTAGTTTTTTATGTTATTTCCTCTGATCCAATTTTGTAATCCGGTATTAGTTATTTGAATCGTTTGCCTGCGATTTTCGTTTCTTTTTACCTTATATTTTATTTTCCAAGTGAGTTTTTCAGAATTGTCAGCCAACTAGATTCGGCCGAAATAATTACTAATATGTTTGCGATTGAGGGTTTTGACGCGGAAGCCTGAGCTAGCTTCTTTCTTGGAATTTCCGTAATTTTAGTGCTCACTGCTGCTATTATAATGCGAGTGTATTTATATATATCGCTTTAAAATGCTCATTTCTTTTATGAAGCCGCTGTAACTGAAATCTATCAATCTATTACTTTATCTCGCGCCATAAGTTTTTATGGGCCGCGGTCAAGAAGTTACAGATTAGTTTTCTAACTCAGATACCGTCTTTGTATATGTCGCGTTGTATTCGAACAAAAAGAAAAAGATTATAATTATAATAAATTCAATTAATTAATGATCTACGCATTCTTTGACCAACTCTGTGGAGCATTAACCGAGCTATTAAATTATATTACAAAATTATTTCAATTCCGATAGCCTGACTATTCATTTCCAAGTGAACAGTATGTTGAAAACCGTTAAATATGATAACATTATAGCAATTAAAAGTAAGTTTATGAAATAACATGAATATACGTCAATGATAACCAGAATCGGGAATAAATATTTCTCGACTTTAAGTCAGCAGTTGCACAATGTATAAAGATAATTCTACATTAAATTGACTTTCTTTTTCTATGGGATTCTATCACTGAAGTGCAAATTTTTATAAAATAGACGCAGTATACCTTCCTCCGCGATTTGTCTAATCAATATTTCGCCTGCTCATTGTCCAAAAGAAAGTAACGATTGTCCCGTTCGAAAACGTGGAAAACTTCGTAAGCAATTTTATGACGCCATTTTCCGTGGGAAAGTTCCTTTTAGCAATGATGACAACGTTTTTAATTTTCCATGTCTACCGTATTCTCAATATCCAAGCGTATTGCAAGCATATGGCTACTTCCAAATGTCAGCACATGAAAGTAATGAAAATCCTCTGTAATCAAAATTGTTAAGATTCTAGTCGATTTTTCATCGGACGCAGATCGCGATATATAGCGTGTATGCCAATTGGTGACGAGAATTCGAACTTTCAATAACGAGCCTGGAATTTCGTAGCGAGAAATCATTGTTGATCGTCCGTCATATTGGAGACTTTGATGAGCCTCGAGTCTGTATAAAAAAGTTTTCCGACGAAAAGAGATTCATTATGAAATTCTCCATCCATCATAGTGACGACTTCACGTTTGATATTGAATGCAAATAAGCAAACTCCAAGCGTCATCAAATCCTGAAAAGAAGCACAATGCCTCAAATCTCTGATAGCTCGTTACAATCGTAAAAGGTCATACATAAATGTCATGATTCGTTTTAATGAAGTACATCGTTAATTTGCTATATAAATCATATTGATGATTACATATTGATTGCAAGTAGCATTGCGACTCGAATCGTTGGATATATGGATTCCAGATGCAAACAATGAAATATCCATGTACCTACTTCGTCTTATGATTTTATGCGTACACGGTATTGTGCCGCATATGTCCAATAAAAAGTCGAAACTCAAAAGGCGGATGTTCCTTGTTCGGGTTCCGGTATATCGAATTGTTCTTTCATACTTTTTGTCACAGAAATGGCGTGCGATTTTTGGAGCAAGTCAGATGATCTTCTATAAAATAATTGTGCTCGTTGACAAATTCCCTGGGTAGCACGCCGCTAGTGTCCAACGTTTGAAAAACACATGATTCTGTAATGGTAGCAACTGATCAGCAGAAGGATACACTTGGGCGACAAGGGTCATCATTTCTGTGGAGCCCATGCTTCTGTTTCAACGGTTGATTCGATGAAAAATTATGTATGTGACACAATCGTGACGTAACGCGACGTAATTGCCTTCAAGAAAACTGACGCGGTTGCACAAGAATTATTTTCATGTTTTTTGAGTTTAACCGACTGCATAATTTGCTGAATGGTGATAGATTATGCGTATTTCGATTGATTTGCCTTCTTCTTTCCACAATCGTCATCTACTTTCAGTAACTTCGTCGAGCGAAGTTTGTCAAGATATCTTAAAACCCTTTGAGTGCTGAATACTCGCGGCCTATACCATCCGTACGGATGGCGCGCTGACGATTGCTATGGACGGAGTACTTTTTCGTTAGGCCGAACTCTGTTGATTGACTATTCAAAGGGCAAATCGTAATAAGTTATAGTAATTCTTTTGCACGAGATTAAATGATTCAAGAGCGTTATTTTTTAGTATTAATTATTTATTATAAACATTGAAATTTACAATAAACTAGAAAACAATAAACTAGGAAACTAAATTTAGTAAATATAACACAAGTTAATAATTCAGTTGTGTGTGAATAATTTCAAAACAATTATCGATACATAATCCGACATCGCATTTTCTGCATTCTCTAATTTTTCACACAAACAACATATTTCCTTCTTGATAATTAGATGCGACTGTCCGCGAAACAGGTAGACAACTGTTATAACGAGGCATTATTGGCGTTTGTTTACTGCCGTTACTAAGCAATGCATTTATATTTATCTCACACAAACGTAATAGTAATACTTCTGCATAGATGTTTGGAAAAATTGACAAACCCATACATGCGTCCTTAGTCCATGCCGGGCACTTACAGAAAACGAATATATGTGTCTTTAGTCAACAACGATAGCTTTCGCCAGACGCGCATATGCGTCCACAGCATTCAAAGGGTTAAACGTTCCATTTATCTCTTAGTCCAAAGTATCTGATTATTCATAGTATTACGAAATTTAACTATCTCTGTTCGACATCAACTCGAATTTAGAAGAATGATGTTTTTCAAATGGTATATTGGTTGTATAATTATTAGCATAACAAATTTCTGTTTTTCATACAACGTGTGTAACCATCACGCGACAGTAGTTCATTCGGAGCATATATCTAAGAAAACATTGTTCCGTTTTGCTTTCCTTTGTCTGCTCGCTCCTATGGCATAGTTCCTTGTATCTGTTAATATACATATTATAGTTATATACTTTGTTGTGTGATGTAGAGGGGACTTTCAGAGCGTGTTTTATACTTGGAAACTACCTTCGTCGATATAGTGCCATATATTTGGTTTCGAAGAGGATACTGTTGACTTTGCATGTTCGATGTACCCTTCTAATTAACCTTAAAGCGATGTTTTATTGCTTTTAATATAGGTGGTTTGGCAGGGCCGTATATTGTTGAGTCGTAGTCTATCTTGGATGAACCTATGTAGTGGTTGGTATGTTTTTAAGGATCGATACAACAATTGCTTCCCTTCAGCTGCTGAGAAAGACTACGTGGGTCCATACGCATTTGAAGATTTTAAGCAGATATTTCGATCCAGATTTATGGAATTGTTTTAAAATATCAAATCACTTTCTGGACTTTTTCCAGAAAATACGTCTGCACGTGCGAATGCGGCGAAGAAAAGAAAGTGTTTGTCGCTTGTAACCCGAAGAACGTACGTTTCATGCACCTGTTCTTTATGTTTGTTCCGAAGGACGTACCACTTCTCTGACATAACGTTGCAGGTTCAGAGGTTAATAACATGATGGGTAAAATAAATTTCCGATTTGTTCTATGGATCTGATAGCAAATATAAATATACATAATAATATAAATATAAATATTCGGTTACATGAATGACGCAGCGATGTTAACAGCGATACCACAGCGATAAATTTTCCGATTTTATAAATTTCGATATCCCAAATTTTCTAATTTCCAGGTTCCGAATTTCCGAGTTCATCAATTCTAAAAAGATCGTACTTTGGAGTTATGAAAGTTGCAAATTTTCATAAGCCCAAAATTTACGAATCTTTGAATTCAGAAAATAAAATTCATCTCCGTTTTCATAACTTTGATGGAAATTACTCTTTTCTTAAAATTCCTGATGCCCATCTTGTTCTTGGCACATTTTCACTCGTCTTAATGCTTCACCTAAGGTAGGTGTCTCGAACTTTTAATTTCTCATCGTAGCGGTCTTCATACTCAGTCATTGTCGATTTTTTAGATGAATATTAATAGTGTTGATTAATTAAAGCTAGAAATCACAAAACTTTAGTACATTATTCAGGCAGTTAGAATAGAACATGACGGACAATTTAAAAACTACGAATTGTGCTTTACTCTTAATATTCCTCTAATATTCATGACTTTTTACAACTCACAGTTTTTGCCATGTTAATATTACTTCCATATTACAAAATCATGAAAGATTTTTCAGTGCTTATGTAAGTACTTATATAAAGAAGGAATAGCTCAGCTTTACTTATAAACTTAATGCAAGTGATATGTAACTCTAAAAACGCATTTTAAAGGAATGGTCATACTGATGAACATTACAGCGACACGAATAGATACCCGGTATTTTCGTAGTTCAGCGACTATCTGTGTCGAATTAGTCGACAGGTTCTCAATACGTTTGAGTTTAATGCACACTTTCTAATTACGATTTTCGTTTCGCTTATACTTTTGTATATTTAACATATCTTTATTTAACGGGTATGCGGAACATTTCCCGTAGATTGTTATACGTTTGTAATAATAATCACCATCATAAATATATCTACAACAAACGCAAAAAATTCGGAAAGAATTATTTCGCTTCGCTTTTCTTCGTGCATTATTATAATCGCAGAAGTGTGTCATAAGCGGCATTTCGATTGTTGCACATAGGAGAATAGAAGCACTAAAACTACAAACAGTCATTGTAACGAATAGGATGCCCTGAAAAACAGAATTGTTATTTCATAATATAATAGTAATATTACATTGAAATTGTCCAAATGACATAGTTTCATTATACTTGTGGTGACACTCGATCTCGGAAATTTCCAACGGTTTCGCGGCACAAGGCGCTTTATCTTAAAAGCGCTATGCCGACGAGCCTTAGGTGTTATCGATATCCCTACGGCTCCTTCGCCGAATTTCCGGGAGACCGCACACGTGGCAGTCGTCGCGGACTTCTAAACAAACGCGCGTTATATCGATGGCTAACAAAGAAATGAATCAGCGTGGCTTTTTGAATCAAAGAGATTCAGTCTACCCCGAGCTGCGAAGTGCGAAGGATTGCGTGATACGAGCGCTCTACTTCCTATAACCTGCGTTAAGCACTGATCGATACCAAGCGTGCTAACTGTTAATTGTTAATTGTTACTTGTGTTAATTGTTGTTTGTCGCTTGTTGTTATTGGACGTCAGTTGTTAAGTTAATAAATGTTTTTTGTTGAAACATCTGAGCATTCCTTCTACACCTATCACGACATACCACTTCATACTTACAATGGTGACGTTATCAACGTAGAAAGAATGATAACTTGAAGAGAAAGCCGGAAGTATAAAAATAGGGTTAAGGATATAAGCACCATACGTTAATTTTCCCAAAACAATGAAAACATCTAGCGATAAGATTTTGTTCACGATACCTGCAAACGTAACAAATATTATGTCATATTACGTAATTTACAAAACGTTAAATACTTCGCATTACATAAAGAGTATTTTTACAGTAAGACATTACGCATTACGACATTAACGCATTACTGAGTGACATGAAAAATATCGACTTACCGGCATGATTCGTGGTGCATACAACTACCAGCCAGGCAATACCTAAGGCCGAGCCTGTTCTTCTAAGGGCCAAATAAAGAATGGATAGACTTAAGGGTATGTTCTTGTTCGTGAGTCCGAAGAGAATCGTACCAATACATAAAATTGTCAAGGTCCGCTAGAAATTCTTCACATCTTGAAAGTTCTATTTACTTCTTAAACCCCAAAGTCTGGTTATCAACAGCATTACGAAATTCATCAATCTCCGTCCGATACCTGCTGGATTTTAGAAGATCGATGTTTTCCAAAACCGCGTACGCTGGAAGTACCTGCCTCATGCTCACTGGGTCTAGCGTGGTTGCTTGTATCGACACGTAAATCATTGTTTATGATAAAAGGGAAAACCATATCCACAATGAAATTTTTCTGTATTCCATGCTTTGGAATAAGATTTACATTCGAATTATTGTAATTCTCTAGCGAAAAAAGTGGTCAAGCACGCAAATGACCATTATTTTCTCTGATGCGATGAATTACGTTACTGCACTCTCGGTTCTAAGGTCCATTGAGAGTATGGCATTATTTCCTATGGTTTTGACTCTTATCGGAACTTGTTTATCTCTTAATTAGTGCGGATAATTGGCGTTCTAAATCTACTGTATTACAAATAGCCATCCGCAATATTTATTTTCTTTCGCCCCATATCATTTGATATTTTATAGACGATTGACGCAATGCCGCGTCAAATTGAACATTTCCGGCTGTTACGAATGACACCATATTTCATCAAATAATACACGGCGTTTAAAACTCATAAGTGTGGAAATATACGATGTAAAATAAAGGTCAAATTCTGCTTTTTATGCAGTATCCGGATAACAAAATATTTTACTAGAAGGACGCTTTGAGCACGCTGACCGAAATTAAGGATCGCTTTTTACGGAAATAAGCTGCAAAGAGCTTCGGTTAGATACCTGTTGATATACTGGATGGCTTAGTCTGTGTTGCGTGCTAATTTCCTTCGTACTTTATTGTACACCAAATTTTATATACCGTGTTCGAATTTCTCTTTACGTTTATTTTATATCCTATATTTATATTTTTATCCATTTATATCGATACGTTTTTACAAATTTTTATACTTGAACCCAAAAAATTTTGACTATCCTAGCAATAACGACGTTATGAGGCCATTGAACACTTATTCTGTCGCTTAAGAAATTAACAGTTTTCTGCAATGATCAGCTACCTGCAATTTGCCTTTTTTTCACTTCTTATTCCGATATGAGTGGTCGTCTCACATCAAACACGTAAGTTTATATACCATCCATTTAAACTAAGTCTCATAATTATCTATACTCGCAAACCAATTTTTCGGGTAATTAAACCAATCACGAATGAAATATGTATGGTAATCTTCATCTACAAATAGTTCAATCTTGGTTGCTGTGTTAGGAATCTTGGTTGGTTGTGTATTCACAATTATTCACCATTAACATGAAATCGCGTTAATCGAGGTTGAAGGTTCACTGGACAAAGAATTACGCATCTAAGATAGTCGGGACGTAATCGCGTCCAGAACGATTCTCACGTTTCCACAAAACTTGTTTTTATTTTTATGTTGTTGCGATGAATCGAGTATAAGGCAATAAAAAGATTTATCTTTGTGTTGTATGGTTAAGAAACACGCTTTCAAGGTATGTAAAAAGTGTATTTACAATTTACAAAGAATGTAAGTGTAATTCCAAAAAGTTAAAAATTTTGTTAACAATATATTATTAGAGTATCTTCTTATGGGTGTACATAAATTTATATTGTCGCGATTGTACATGAATTTCCACTTCAATGTCACACAATTTATTGTAATCGTGTTAACGTAAATAAAAAATTAATGATCTTCGTTTTTTATTCGAAAACATGATCGGTTGAACGAACAAAAAAACATGTTTAATCGCGTGTCTTTGTATCTTGAACATATCGCATTATATCGATATCGATCATTGGTGACTTTTAATTTTCTTCTAAATATTCAGACTTTTTTGCGATCTTTGTAAAAAGTTGTAAACTTTTATAATGATCATTTAAAAGAAACGAACGGTCAATGTCATAGTCAAAGATAGGGGAGCAAAAGGTCAGCCACAGAGATATCGTAAATAACTTATGATAATCATTAGCAAAACAGGTTTCAGTTTTGCATATAACGAGTGCAACCATATTACAACTCCTGCATCTTTCGTCTTTCTTCGTTCGAAGAATTTACCTACGAAAGAAAATAAGTTTTTCTGAAAATATCCACTTTGCAGAAGGGAGGTTAAAATGTAACACGCATTTAAAACCACGTAAAGGTACAAAATCATTATTCTTATGAATTAGAAACTATTGATTTGCATAAAAATATATGTTTGCTCTGGATATAGCTACTATAGATAACATATAACAAAGATATATGTTATACAGATACAAAAGGTTTTATAAGATAACATGAAAATTATTGAAGATACCCAAATATAAATATAAGTTGCAATAAAATGTATTGATGAATACGTTTGGTTTTTTATTTTACGAAATAAAGTTCAGTATAAATATATCATCTTCTCTCTGTACATTGGTGCAAACCTAATAGTTCTACCCGTGGCCATGCGTTGTATCCAATTTTCCACTGATGTGAAGTAAATGTGAATTTTTAATCGAGTAACATCTGTGTTAAGTACTTATGCGGTGGGCGGTGAGATCAATTTAAATTAATAACGAAACGAGTTGATTTCGTTAACTATATTTACAAATATTTTAAAATGTAAAGTATAAAGTTAATCGCAAGCGTTGCTCGCTCGATGATATTCGTTATAAAATTGCGCGATACTGTGGTACTTATTCGTTCGACTGATGATCTCGATGACTCGATACTGATATTGATTCGCGTGACTGACTGATTGACTATGTCTGGAGAACATGGTCGTCTATTTATACTGGTCGGAGGGGGAGGGGGGTACCGGAATGACAACCAGTTGCCGAACGTAACCGCGGTTAAGGGATGAACTTTTTGTCTAACAAAGGCATGGAGTAATTCTATAGCTCTTCTTAAAAGAAATAGTCATAGCGGCACGTGACAGTAAACATTCCAATGGTTTCTGTCCCGTGGCTCGCCACACGCAGACTCTATCCTTCGGGTAAGATGATTGCCAGATGTTAACGCATCTCCACAGTATATGTTTAACTATCCTGAGGACCCGTTATAAATCTTAAGATTTAGTTAACTAAAGTCCTTCAAACAGACAAACAGTCTTTGTTCCAATTACGGGAAGATAGGAGAAATCTATTTTTCCACGAATGTCGCTTCCCGCTAGCAACTTTCCCTCAAGGGCTGCTAGCATCTTTTTCTAACCACTGATATGGAGATTGACCAATTAGCAGCAACGCCAATTTCCCTCACCTTCCGAACGAAGGCTTTCCTCGACGAATTCGAGGATCTCGTGTCCTCAGTGGCATAATCGGGACGGAGAGTCATTCTCTCGTGTGATCTCATCGACGAAAAGAGTAACGTCTTTACGATCAGTGAATATTTCACGTTTTGTTAACAAAGAATCAGAGTGGGACTTTGTGAGAACGTACATCTATCATTCCGTTGACCGCGGATTCGTTATTGAGCAAGGATCATTTTCATTAGCACCTCGAGTATCTAATTATCGCGATTACTTGTCAAATTCTGCCATAATCATATTTTTACTAGTAAATATCTACTCTATTGCATAACCATAACGTCTAATCCAAATGGGGATTTCTTTCACGCCCCTAACCCTAATCTTAACGCCAACCCGACATATATATATATATGTAAAATAAACTAAAAATTTACAAAACGATAATAAAACCAATTTGGACGTATGGAATACCGTTATGGGGAACAGCAGCAATGAGCTACATAAATAAACTAGAGTGGCTATAATCGAAAATACTATGTCAGAAACGAGGATGTACATGAAGATTTCAAAATACCAACGGTCAAAAGGTCAATACGATATAGAAACTTTGACGTTAGACATTTTTCCAACTCTGTTAATCAAAAACTAACATTTCTTTGGCACTGTGCTACTCTTTCCTTGCAGCGAGGCAAATTTAATTCATCGATGTTCTATTTACATAAAAATGAAATTATTATTTATCAGATATGTGAAACGTTCCACATGGATCGTTGTTTGTTCGTTATAATCATCGCCGTCATAAATACACCAAAAGCGAAAAAGTTCAGACAGATGTGGAACGCACAACTGTCTCGTTATGGTCCTACGCTAATAGCCTGTTATCATTGTATCAAAATACTTTACACCAGGTTGCTTCCAATTACCAGATTGTTCAAATACCAATCGCTAACATGAGATGTATCAAACCGTGGAAAATCGAGTGTATCGTAGATGGAATTCCAGTATGCGACAATTGATAAGCAAATTATTGTAATGATCTATCTTTTACGGGTGAACTTGAATCATTGTTTAATCGTTTTTTTAATCGTGTTTTTCAAGAATTCTATATATCAACGAACAAGAGAACTGCTAGTCTTAGAGAGAGTTTGAAATACTCACATGTCCCTCGGTTTACTCATAGCACGATAAAGAGTCTTTCCCATATTCCAGTGATGTGTAATTATATGTACGCAAGCTACCATTTTTCTCCCGAGTCAACCATCTACGTAGAAAATGCTGGTTAATGAAGAACAATGTTTACAACTATTCCGCAAATGATTCTACATCAAAATTGATTCATCTTTCTAGGTATTATGGGATGTTTAATATAATTACGCATGTTTCCTGAAACACTGAATGCCATTCCTCAACACAGAATATCGTAACAAAATAAAATGTTTGAAAATTTCGAATACGCGTGTGTATCTGCGCCCGCACACAAAGTAGTTACTTCTGTCTATTGGTTTATTAATCGAAAAACTAGTATTCTACAAAATAGAATAAGAATAAATCATCTATTCTAAGAAAGTAAATATACGTACATCTACATATTTCTAAGGCTATAAAAAATATTTCATATTTTGTACGCTTACGTAAGCTAGTAATTAAGAGTCTATCCCATGTAAATGACCCTATCGATGAAACTATCATAACGACGCTTATGCCCACGACGATATTATAATGCTTGAAATAATCGATTTTATAGATCGGGTAAAATTAAACACTAAAGGATTGAAAAACGAAATTACAAACTCACGTGATCGATAAAGTTATTGCAGGAGAAGACTGCCAAATACGAACAACTGCATTTCATTGTATTATAAAAAATCGTAACTTTCACGGGTTATTTTAATGAGATATCTTCTTAATTTGCTGTATAAACGGACTACATATTGATTGTAATTCGTATTGCAACTTGGATCGTTACAGGTATACATTCAAGATACAAGTTGTAAAATATCCATCTGTTTACCTTGTCTTCGATTTCTACATGACATTGCACAGTGCTATTGTGCCGCGTAAGTGCAATAAAAAAAAAAAAAAAGAAACGAAACTCGAAAGATGAATATTCCTCGTTCGGGGAAGCTTGCAATCTTGTCGGTCTCCTAACCAATGATTGTTGCCTATGACAAATCCTCTGCATGGTATTCCACTGGTATCCAACTCTTACAAAACACAGAATATCTCATTAGAAACAGCTCGTGATGCAATTAGCGAGAAGGATCTGAAGCGGTGTGAAAATTAAACGCACCGTTTGAAACAGCATCAGCTAATTGGGAAAACTGTGACGACGACGATCGCAACCCTTACACGCGCCGTACGAAGGAACCAGTTTCTTGTGAAACGCACGAAGAAAATATCAAGGTCGAGGTTTATACGCGGGACTAGGTAAAGCTTGACTGATTAGTTACATTATTAACTTTCGCCGTCACGTAATTCATGCGTAGAAACTAAAAATCTTTTTCTGAAACGATGTACTTCTTCGATGAAAGGGCTTTCATCCTGTAACGAACGGCCATTTCTTAGATTTGAATTCGTCTAACTAGATTCTGAAAGGGACATACAAAATTACTCGTGGATACGTTTTATTTGGTGTGAACAAAATCGTATTGTTCACTAATTGTAAAGTACGCTTCTAACACGACGGCAGCGCAGTGGTTAGCGCTTTAGGATACGAACATTCGGGACCCGGGTTTAAATCCCGGCGGCCGGAATCCGATTTTTCTTCCACGATACAAAAATGAGAAGAAAAGCAGCAGAAACCCCAGCAGCGCGACATCTAAACCCGTAGCAGAACCTATCTCGGCCTCTACACTAGCGGAGTAGCATTATCACGAAGACTAACTCCTACACCTCAAATATATTTGAGTAAGTATAAGTAGAAGAAGTATAAGTACAGTGTATGCTAGTCCAGATCTGCACGTTACCAACGTTCGTTTACAATAGAGTTTCGAAGCCATGACCCTACGGGTATTTATATAATTACCATAACTGGTCCGTCTATAGCCCGGTACATCATCCGTGCATGACGTGTTCCTAGAAAAGGCTATGAGGTTGAGAGGTACTTCAAATTGATTTAGAACTAAACAATACTCAATGGCTTCGAGGAGTAAGAAAACTAAACACTAGAGAAGATGTAGAGTTTTCCTAGAAGTAAGAATCACTTCAATAAAATAGACAGAGAGAGAAATGAAAGAAAGGGGAAAGAAAGGAAGAAAGATAGATATGTAATATACTATACGATACAGTATAATCATAACATCATAACATCATAATAAATAGAAATGTTTCAAGATTGAGTGAGTGAGTGAGAGAGAGAGAGAGAGAGAGAGAGAGAGAGAGAGAGAGAGAGAGAGAGAGAGAGAGAGAGAGAGAGAGAGAGAGAGAGAGAGAGAGAGAGAGAGAAAGGGAGGCAGACCAGTGCATATATCGAAAGAGTAATTTCATTAGTTTATTAATTGAGGGGCTTGGAAATATGTATTAGCATATGTTTATTTCATTCTTGGTGGATTATTGTACAATCGGACTAGTGATATAAACGGCATTTCGACTGTTGCGGATAGGACAATAGCAGCAGTGAAACTGCAGATAATCATTGTAATGGCAGTATAGCTCTGTAAAAACATAGTATGTTATTATTACATAGGATTCATATTACTTTGAAATTGTTCGAATGAAACTATCTTATCATACTTACAAAATTGGTGTGATAGATGAGGAGAGAATAATTATCTAACGAATATACCGAAAGAGTAATAATACAATTTACTAGATAAGCACCATACGTTAATTTACTTAAAGGGACGAAAACATCCAGCGATAAGATTTTGTTCACGATGCCTGCAAACGTAACAAATATACTTGAGTGTAGTTTTCAAAACATTAACTATTTCGCATTAGATAAAAAGTATTTTTACAATAAGAACAATGACATTAACGCATTACTCAGTGATTTGAAGAATATCGACTTACCGCCATGATTCGTAGTGCATGCAACTACGAGCCAGGCAATGCCTAATGCCCAGCCTGTTCTACTGAGGGCCAAATAAAGAACGGATAAACCTAAGGATATGTTCTTGTTCGTGAGTCCGAAGAGAATCGAACAATTACATAAAATTGCCAAAGACCAACCAACGATTAAGCTTTTCTGAAACATAAATTTAATCACATTATTGAAAGATGCCGAGAAATATAAGTCTAACGAACAAATAGTATACATTACTTTTGAGAAATGCAATTTGTAATTCCATTTTGTAAGAAGGTGACATGTGGCCATTCCTATGAGATATGGTGGTATTCTACACCATGGTCGTATATACAAGTATGTCAACGTCTTATATTGTTCGTCCAATCTAGAAAACTAAATATAAGTATATTTACAAATTCCCTATGTTATAAAGAGCGTTACATATTTTGCATGCTTACGTAGGTTGGCAATTAAGAGTGTACCCGGTGTAAACTAGTGATCCTATTGATGAAACTAGCGTAACAACGCCTATACCCACGGCAATATTGCAATGCCTGAAACAGTCGATTTTAGAGCCCGGGTAAGATTGGATTCTAAGGGATGAAAGAACGAAATTACAAACTCACGTGATCGATAAAGTTAGGAGAAAACTGCCAAATACGATGAACTGCATATCATTGGGCAGGTACCAACTCATGTGAGACACTGCAAATAGTAGCTCTCTCTGAAACGATTCTTTTGTAGTAACGCGAACGATGTTTGCAATAAATTATCTGAGAAATTATACAACTAGCTCATCCCACCTGTAGAAGTTGTTGATGTAAAGTATGTTAGTCCACCAATATTTGGAACACTTAGCATTTGGATGTTCAATAGGAAGAAGTGCTGAGACGTGATGATGCCAGGTAAAATTCAATATCGCTATCAATATAACGACGAAATATGCAGGTGTAAGCCTTCGAAGTTAATGTATATATTTTATTATCATCGAAATCTCATCGATAGAACTAATTAAGCATTGATACTATACTATTACCTTATATATCGTTTGACAATCTTTTGAAAAAATTCGTTCATCCTTTTTGCTATAGGCGGGATTCCCTGATATTTTCGTCGTTCCTTTAGAAATGTGTATGACAACAGAAAACCACTCATAAAGAAAAATGCATCCACCGAAAATGTGAAGTTGCTTATGACTTGCATGAGTAATTCTTCAGCCTGTATATATACAAGCCATTTGTTACCTGTACGCATAAGTGACTGCATTAAAAAAATACATGGTAGATCAGAAATCAGATCGGAATCAATAATCGGAATAGTATAATTAAAACATCGTTAAAATTCATTTCTTACTCAGAACATGAAATGCGTAGATCAATACGTGCCTCAGAATAATCCATACTCTTGTCAACGTTTTCAAGCCGTAGAATACTCGCAGATTATCACCACCCTTCTCCGGTTTAAATATTTCCTCTATATTGGTGAGAAATGAAAAACACAGAAGGTGTTGGCTGATACGATTCTGCTGCCCCGACTCGGGGCGTTCCGGTTTCTCGTAGTTGATTTCGGATTTCCCATCTATTCCGTTGTTCAGTGCTGTTGGAAGTTAGTAGTACGTTACATAGATTCCCATGAAATAAACTCGAGGCGATAAAAATTACTAAGATTGGCAACGCGTGCGCAGTTTTGTGAAGTACAAAATATGAATAGTTAATTGAAGTACCAATGGATGTGTAGCTTACCTATCGCGTTGTTATTGTCGAACGTAAACTTTTCCCCTTCTTTATTTAAACGCTTTCGATGGACGAAAACGTCGTATACTGTGGCCGCTATTACGGTAGCACACAACGATAGCAAAACTCCTCTGTAATCAGAATTTTAAAGTTCCTAGGTGGTATTTTATCGGATGCAGATTTCGACGTATGTAATATATATCTGACTAGACAAAAATTCGAGTTTTCAATTAGGAGCTTGCGGTTTACGTACATGATGGAGATCATTTTTGCAGAGAGTAGCCATTGATGATCATCCACCAAATCGGAGACTTCGATCAACTGGAAGTGTATATTAAAAAGCTTTCCAATGGAAAGTGTCTCATTACGAAATACTTTATCAAGCATAGTGGCAACGTCGCCTATGCTGCAGGACGCCGGTAAGCAAAGTCCAAGCGTGACCAAATCCTAAAATGGGCGCAGTTTTTCAAATTTATGATCGTCCGTCGTGATCGTAAAAATTTCATGAAATATTTTAATGTTAATGATATCACATATCGATATTATTTTAATGGGATGAATTATTAATTGACTGCATAAACTTGAATCGCATTGCAACTTGAATCGTTAGAGATATACTTTCGAAATATAAAAACTAAAATATCCATTTGCTTACTTCGTCTCCCACTTCCACATGATATTGCACAGTGCTATTGTGCCGCGCACGTGCAATAAAAAAACGAAACTCAAAAGGTGAAAACTCTTCATTCGGATTCCGGTATATCGAATTGTTCTTTCGGATTTTCTCCGATAGAAATCCCGTCCGATTTTCAGAGAAAAGCTTGCAAGTATATTGGTCTCCTAACCAATGATTATTCCCGATGACAAATCCCCCGGATGGTGCACCACTGGTATCCAACGCTTAAAACACACATGATACCTCATTAGAATCAGCTTGTGATGCAATTAGCGATAAGGATCTGAAGCGGTTGGAAAATTAAGCGCATTTTTTGAAACCAACAGCATCAGTTGACGAGGGAAACAGTGATGACGACGATCGCAGCTTTTACAACGCAACGCGTTCAGAAAGTTTCAAGGTTGGGAGTTGGTTCGATGTAAAATTACGCATCTTACACAATCGCGACGTAACGTGATGGTATAGTGATTAGAAGAATCCTCGCGGTTGCACAGGAGTTGTTTCTATTGTTTGTGATTCGTATTTTCCGCGGTATAAGCGTGTTCATCGAGAACATGCCACGAAATACAACCTCAAACACGGTGTACATCTTTTTGAATCACGGTCGGTTAAACGTATTTCGTTCAGTTTGCCTCCTTCTTTCCTTTCGCTGTAATTGACTGGCGGTAGCTACGCGAAACCGAATTCGGCTATATATCTTAAAAGTTCTATTAACCTCTTAGAGCCCAAAGTATCTGGTTATCCACCGCATTTCGAAATTCATCTATCTGGGTCCGACATCTGCTGGAATTTAGAAGATCAGCATTTTCCAAAACCGCGTACACTGGATGTACCTGTCTCATGGTCACTGGGTCTAGCTTGGTCGCTTGTATTGACACGTAAAAGCTTGTTAATGATAAAAGGGATAACCATATCCACGACGAAATTTTTCCGTACAGCATGCTCTGGAACAGGATTTGCACTCGGATTATTGAAATTCTCAATTGATGAAAATGGTCAACCATACTAATGACCATTATTCTCTCTTATATGATGAAGTACATTGTTGCACTTTCGATACTATGGTCGATCAAGTGTATGACTACTATAATGTGAATGAAATGTTCAGTTCATCTATTGGGTACAAACATTTTCTAAGATGATCTCGCAAGACTAGCCGTATCCAGCAAGGAACGTACAATTTATGACGTAGGACGCCGAAAATGGTTTCGAATATTTCATCTTATTGATTATTGCTCAGTTATGGAACCCCAATTTAATTATTCTAGTAGCGCGGCTGCGATCCGCACGTGGTTGACTGAAAACTTCAATTATCCACATGCCGATACTCTGTTTAGCAAATTTATAATTTTTTTCGGTTTTTCTCTGTCGGTATTTGATGGTAGTAGATTTTTGTGACGTAGTACCGAACCTGCTAAGTTTTTCTTCCTAGAACTATCGAAATCCCCGAAATGCACCAATTTTAATAAACACTTTGCGCATGTTTTATGCTTTTACAATAGCAGTTACCTCATTACAGGAGTAGAATGGTATGTATTCTTGTTAATATTATAAATATTGAAATATGTGTGAACCAAGGCGAGAAGGACAGCAAAATGGAGCCATTTCCCATGTACACTTTTTAATTCATTTAAAAAACTAAGACTCTAACCGAAAATGTAACGATGGAACGCGATACTGCAGACGTTTGCGCTAATAGTTTCGTCAAAAGAAACTTGCAAGTCGTGTTCTGTTTACAATTTGGCGCAGGAAAACTTTGGCGCAATAATCTATGAGGATGATGTATACAACAATATCGACAGACGACTGCTATGCGCGTTCTGGCTATCAATCGTTGAACCATTGTATCAAGCGTTAAACAAAGGAACTCCTCGCAATGAGTACCACCGGCGTTATAAGTTGGAAAGTTTATTTTCTTAATTGGAAGAAGACATGATTTTTTAGTTTTTCTTGACGATTTTCTCAGCAAAAATGTCTGTTTTCTTCGAATAAGCAGATATTAGACAGCTTCTTTACTCCACGGCTGGTGGAGAGGATGGTATCATAAAAAAGAGCTCCAGTGAGATTCTATTCTCTGAAGGTGAACTGTTCTTACGCCAAGTCTGGTCGAGAAGTTGAGGATTCGAAGTCACGAACAATACTGAACTAACCGTTTCTAATGCCGATACTAACCCTCCGATCGACGTTTCCGTGTGAATGACTACACGAGACTGTTGATACTACTTCCGCGGCATCCGCGCTGACTGGTTTTATACCGAACGCAAAAAATCCCCAATTAGCATTTTATATGTAAATCATTCCTCAATGTTCTGAGTCAAGATCCCAATACTAAGTCCGATCGAACCGTTATACTCCGCTAAATTGAAAAATTACAATATTAGGAAATCTTCTATTTAAACTACGATGTGCATAGAAATTTAAAAATATTCCTACGAATGTTGAATGGAATGGTTTTGGCTGTTACAGTTCTCTGATTGTTTTGATTTTTTGGACGGAACTAGTTATTTCTGCCCTTTTATTCTGGGAATGTTGGCTAATGCGCCATCACATTCTTCCACAAGCGAAATTTTAGGAATTGAAAGTGATACTTTAACGCATAATTATTTAAGGTATGCAGTCAGTAATGCAGACGGTAATTGAATCTTTTAAGAGACGTTACAGGAAAAATTTATTGCGTCGTATTATTATCTATTAATTGCTGGCGACAATGTTATGGGAGTTTTACGATTTTATAAAGGATTTGATTTAAAATTCGTTTGTCGTGCAAAACGTGAAAAATCGTACCAACTACACTTAAACGCTCTGGGAATATGTCATGTAACCATATAAATGACAATGCTAGCCGAATTAGTTTCATGTATTCTTTTTGCAGACAATATTAACACGAATGAAGACATGCAGATGGGATGGATTGGAATAAAATGAGCGATAGAACAAAACGAGACAGATGGAATACATTCATTTATTTTGGAAGGAATCATTTCGTTGTATCTAAAACGGATTGTGTTATTTTCTATATTTCGGGTAGTTTTGATTCTTCTCGAATCAATTGTCTGAAAACAGCTTATAAAAACTTGTTTATTTCGCAGTTAGTTTGGATAATGGACGTTCTAAAACTCCTGTATTCCAGATAGTTATCCGTGACATTTATTTCCTTTCACGCCATATCATTTATTATCTTTTCGACTGTTGACCCCATGTCTCGTCAAGTAGAACGTACTCGCCTGTTACGAATAACACCCTATTTCGTCAAATAGTACACAGCGTTTAAAACTTATTATTTTAACTAAATAAAACTTATTATATTATATAATGTGTTGTACAATACAATGTAAAATGAAATTCAAATTCTGTGTTTTATGTGGTATCCTGATAACAAAATATTATGCTAGAACGACACTCTGAGGTTGCTAACCGAAATTGAGGATCCTTTCTTACGGAAATAATCTGCGAAGAGTTTCAATGAAACCTGTTGATCCCTGACATTTTTGAAAATTGGTATTTCTAACTTACAGTATTGCTCAATCTGTGTTCCGTGCTAATGTCCTACATACCTTATTGTAGATTAAATTTAGTAAACCGGGGCAGAATTTCTTAGTATACTTCGTTTTATATTCTATATTCGTATTATTATCCATTTATATAGATACGTTTTTGGAGATTTTTATAGTTAAACCTACAAGATCCTGACCTTCCTAGCAATAATGACGTTATGAAGCCATTGAATACTTATTCTATCGCTTAAGAAATTAACAGTTTACTGCAATGATAAACGATTTGTGACTCTTCCCTCTTCTCCCTTTTCGTCACTTCTTATTCTGGCATGAATTTTTCGAGTTGCTGAGGAACCCAGGTACCAGTAGCAGTAGTCTCATCACTCGTAAAAGGAGAATGACCAGTGACATTAAATCAACTATCCTCGCGAATTCGAAAATATTTAATTATACAATAAGTCTTGTCTCATCCGAAATGACTTCGGATGTTCTTTTCGGATAAGTCTGCGCTTACGATCACATCAAACACTTAATTTATATACCATCCGTTTAAATTCAGTCTGACAGTTATTCTGCTGATAAATAATCTTTGTCAGCCTCTCTTCCTTGCAGCAAATAATCTTTGCAGCTACATGACTTTCGAGCTCGGCGTCTCGAATACTCTATGTGCATTTGAATTCTGAATAATGGATTAGGTTTCGATCATTCTTTGCTTGCCTTATGGTCTTGTGACGTGAACTTGCAACATCGTCCACGCGTTTTTTATCATGTTCTCCAAGGCTTTCGTTTTTTAACATGCAATGCAAACGACAGTGTTAGGAAAGAGAAACAACTGCGAAAATGTCGCCCTGTACTCGCACGGCAAAAGCTTTTTCCTCTTTCAGTGATCTATATTTGTTTGCATATGAGCTTCTTTTCGTCTTCCAAGTCACTTTCTTATGTACAATATCCTCGCTAATATAGAAGAACGTGGAAAACTTTTGCGCAAGTGATTCTCTTTATGAATATAAACTTTATTTCTCTTTATTATATTTATTGTTGTATTATATTTATATTTCTCTTTATAAACACTATGAATATCGAACCATGATATGATATTACAATCAATTACGTTAAGTTCAGAGATCACTGCCATAAAGATATATTTTTCAATATTTCAACACTTGAAATGCTAACTTCCTGTCATAAGTTTACTAATTGGACGACTCAGACTAAGTTATTGCTACCAACATCATCCGTCCTTCATCGTGCACTAATAAATAATCGCAGAAGTGATGTAAACGGCATTTCGATTGTTGCGGATAACAGAATAGAAGCACTGAAGCTACAAACAATCATTGTAACGGCGTAAGTGCCCTGAAAAGCAGAAACGTTATTTCATGTCACTAATATTACAACAAAATTGTCCGAACGAAATAGTTTCATTATACTTACAAATATTTTGACAACATTATTACAACATGGCGACATTAATGTAGAAAACATAATAATTTAAAGAGTAAGCCAAAAGTATAATAGCAGGGTTAAGGAGATAAGCACCATATGTTAATTTGCCCAAAACAACGAAAATATCTAGCGATAAGATTTTGTTGACGATACCTGCAAACGTAACAAATACACTTGGGTATAGTTTGCAAAACATTAACTATTTCGCATTACACAAAAAGTATTTTTACAGTAAGAAGAATGGCATTATCGCATTAATCAGTGATTTGAAGAATATCGACTTACCGCCATAATTCGTGGTGCATACAACTACCAGTCACGCAATACGTAAGGCCAAGCCTGTCCTTCTAAGGGCCAAATAAAGAATGGATAGACTTAAGGGTATGTTCTTGTTCGTGAGTCCGATGACAATCGTACCATTACATAAAATTGTCAAGGTCCGCTAGAAATTCTTCACGACATCTTGAAAGTTCTATTTACTTCTTAGACCCCAAAGTCTGGTTATTAACAGCATTACGAAATTCATCAATCTCCGTCCGATACCTGCTTCTATATCTCAGTCCGAATTTAGAAGATCGATGTTTTCCAAAACCGCGTACGCTGGAAGTACCTGCCTCATGCTCACTGGGTCTAGCGTGGTTGCTTGTATCGACACGTAAATCATTGTTTATGATAAAAGGGAAAACCATATCCACAATGAAATTTTTCTGTATTCCATGCTTTGGAATAAGATTTACATTCGAATTATTGTAATTCTCTAGCGAAAAAAGTGGTCAAGCACGCAAATGACCATTATTTTCTCTGATGCGATGAATTACGTTACTGCACTCTCGGTTCTAAGGTGCATCGAGAGTATGGCATTATTTCCTATGGTTTTGACTCTTATCGGAACTTGTTTATCTCTTAATTAGTGCGGATAATTGGCGTTCTAAATCTACTGTATTACAAATAGCCATCCGCAATATTTATTTTCTTTCGCCCCATATCATTTGATATTTTATAGACGATTGACGCAATGCCGCGTCAAATTGAACATTTCCGGCTGTTACGAATGACACCATATTTCATCAAATAATACACGGCGTTTAAAACTCATAAGTGTGGAAATATACGATGTAAAATAAAGGTCAAATTCTGCTTTTTATGCAGTATCCGGATAACAAAATATTTTACTAGAAGGACGCTTTGAGGATGCTGACCGAAATTAAGGATCGCTTTTTACGGAAATAAGCTGCAAAGAGCTTCGGTTAGATACCTGTTGATATACTGGATGGCTTAGTCTGTGTTGCGTGCTAATTTCCTTCGTACTTTATTGTACACCAAATTTTATATACCGTGTTCGAATTTCTCTTTACGTTTATTTTATATCCTATATTTATATTTTTATCCATTTATATCAATACGTTTTTACAAATTTTTATAGTTGAACCCAAAAAATTTTGACTATCCTAGCAATAACGACGTTATGAGGCCATTGAACACTTATTCTGTCGCTTAAGAAATTAACAGTTTTCTGCAATGATCAGCTACCTGCAATTTGCCTTTTTTTCACTTCTTATTCCGATATGAGTGGTCGTCTCACATCAAACACGTAAGTTTATATACCATCCATTTAAACTAAGTCTCATAATTATCTATACTCGCAAACCAATTTTTCGGGTAATTAAACCAATCACGAATGAAATATGTATGGTAATCTTCATCTACAAATAGTTCAATCTTGGTTGCTGTGTTAGGAATCTTGGTTGGTTGTGTATTCACAATTATTCACCATTAACATGAAATCGCGTTAATCGAGGTTGAAGGTTCACTGGACAAAGAATTACGCATCTAAGATAGTCGGGACGTAATCGCGTCCAGAACGATTCTCACGTTTCCACAAAACTTGTTTTTATTTTTATGTTGTTGCGATGAATCGAGTATAAGGCAATAAAAAGATTTATCTTTGTGTTGTATGGTTAAGAAACACGCTTTCAAGGTATGTAAAAAGTGTATTTACAATTTACAAAGAATGTAAGTGTAATTCCAAAAAGTTAAAAATTTTGTTAACAATATATTATTAGAGTATCTTCTTATGGGTGTACATAAATTTATATTGTCGCGATTGTACATGAATTTCCACTTCAATGTCACACAATTTATTGTAATCGTGTTAACGTAAATAAAAAATTAATGATCTTCGTTTTTTATTCGAAAACATGATCGGTTGAACGAACAAAAAAACATGTTTAATCGTGTGTCTTTGTATCTTGAACATATCGCATTATATCGATATCGATCATTGATGACTTTTAATTTTCTTCTAAATATTCAGACTTTTTTGCGATCTTTGTAAAAAGTTGTAAACTTTTATAATGATCATTTAAAAGAAACGAACGGTCAATGTCATAGTCAAAGATAGGGGAGCAAAAGGTCAGCCACAGAGATATCGTAAATAACTTATGATAATCATTAGCATAACAGGTTTCAGTTTTGCATATAACGAGTGCAACCATATTACAACTCCTGCATCTTTCGTCTTTCTTCGTTCGAAGAATTTACCTACGAAAGAAAATAAGTTTTTCTGAAAATATCCACTTTGCAGAAGGGAGGTTAAAATGTAACACGCATTTAAAACCACGTAAAGGTACAAAATCATTATTCTTATGAATTAGAAACTATTGATTTGCATAAAAATATATGTTTGCTCTGGATATAGCTACTATAGATAACATATAACAAAGATATATGTTATACAGATACAAAAGGTTTTATAAGATAACATGAAAATTATTGAAGATACCCAAATATAAATATAAGTTGCAATAAAATGTATTGATGAATACGTTTGGTTTTTTATTTTACGAAATAAAGTTCAGTATAAATATATCATCTTCTCTCTGTACATTGGTGCAAACCTAATAGTTCTACCCGTGGCCATGCGTTGTATCCAATTTTCCACTGATGTGAAGTAAATGTGAATTTTTAATCGAGTAACATCTGCGTTAAGTACTTATGTGGTGGGCGGTGAGATCAATTTAAATTAATAACGAAACGAGTTGATTTCGTTAACTATATTTACAAATATTTTAAAATGTAAAGTATAAAGTTAATCGCAAGCGTTGCTCGCTCGATGATATTCGTTATAAAATTGCGCGATACTGTGGTACTTATTCGTTCGACTGATGATCTCGATGACTTGATACTGATATTGATTCGCGTGACTGACTGACTGATTATGTCTGGAGAACATAGTCGTCTATTTGTACTGGTCGGGGGGAGGTCGGGGTGGGGGGTACTGGAAGATTGAACTTTGCTCCGGTTGACGGTTGCACGTAGCCGCGATATTACTTTGTCCAAAGTTTGTTTATTGCATTGTGTACGTCACACAATGTTAATTCTCTGTGGCAAACAACTACGTGAGGCATCTTCGTATCGAAACGTCCTGTGACGCATGTGCCGCTACACTTACATTATATTATATACAAAATCAATTTTCAAAATTTTCATGTAATCAAAATTTTATTGTACAATCTAATAATTTCAAGAAAGAATGTATACATGTACTATGAGACATTTCTATTTTTTCCTACATATATATATCGGAGATGAAGGAACACCGGAACCTTCCCTTTGGAATTTTGGGAAAATCCCGTAACATTGTAATCTAGATTCTACCATAGCTGTAATTAGACAATTGTAGTCATCCAGCCCGATTGTAATTGTTCGAAACTTGTGATAGTGAGCTTGAGCTCGAGGTGACAACCAGTCGCCGAACGTAGCCGCAGTTGAGGGATGAACGTTTTGTCTAATATACGAAACTAGCTCCTATCGCCCAATTAGTCTTCTACCTACTTTGTCAAAACTAATCGAGAAGTTGCTAACGAATCGATTCCTTCCACTCCTAGAGGATCTGAAAACACTGCCAGATCATCAATTCGGTTTTCAGAAGCAACATTCTACAATAGAACAAATCCACCGAATAACACACAATATCAGCCAAACCCTCGAAAAGAAAAAATACTGTTCAGCGGTATTCCTTGATATTCAACAGGCATTCGACAAAGAATGGCACGAAGGGCTTCTTTACAATCTTAAAAAAGTCCTACACACACTTAAAAGTCCTACCACGCACAATACGCAGACGCCATAACTTTCCCAATAGAAGCTTCCATTTTTCTCCCGAGTCAACCATCTACGTAGAAAATGCTGGTTAATGAAGAACAATGTTTACAACTATTCCGCAAATGATTCTACATCAAAATTGATTCATCTTTCTAGGTATTATGGGATGTTTAATATAATTACGCATGTTTCCTGAAACACTGAATGCCATTCCTCAACACAGAATATCGTAACAAAATAAAATGTTTGAAAATTTCGAATACGCGTGTGTATCTGCGCCCGCACACAAAGTAGTTACATCTGTCCATTGGTTTATTAATCGAAAAACTAGTATTCTACAAAATAGAATAAGAATAAATCATCTATTCTAAGAAAGTAAATATACGTACATCTACATATTTCTAAGGCTATAAAAAATATTTCATATTTTGTACGCTTACGTAAGCTGGTAATTAAGAGTCTATACCATGTAAATGACCCTATCGATGAAACTATCATAACGACGCTTATGCCCACGACGATATTATAATGCTTGAAATAATCGATTTTATAGATCGGGTAAACTTAAACACTAAAGGATTGAAAAACGAAATTACAAACTCACGTGATCGATAAAGTTATTGCAGGAGAAAACTGCCAAATACGAACAACTGCATTTCATTGTATTATAAAAAATCGTAACTTTCACGGGTTATTTTAATGAGATATCTTCTTAATTTGCTGTATAAACGGACTACATATTGATTGTAATTCGTATTGCAACTTGGATCGTTACAGGTATACATTCAAGATACAAGTTGTAAAATATCCATCTGTTTACCTTGTCTTCGATTTCTACATGACATTGCACAGTGCTATTGTGCCGCGTAAGTGCAGTAAAAAAAAAAAAGAAACGAAACTCGAAAGATGAATATTCCTCGTTCGGGGAAGCTTGCAATCTTGTCGGTCTCCTAACCAATGATTGTTGCCTATGACAAATCCTCTGCATGGTATTCCACTGGTATCCAACTCTTACAAAACACAGAATATCTCATTAGAAACAGCTCGTGATGCAATTAGCGAGAAGGATCTGAAGCGGCGTGAAAATTAAACGCACCGTTTGAAACAGCATCAGCTAATTGGGAAAGCTGTGACGACGACGATCGCAACCCTTACACGCGCCGTACGAAGGAACCAGTTTCTTGTGAAACGCACGAAAAAAATATCAAGGTCGAGATTTATACGCGGGACTAGGTAAAGCTTGACTGATTAGTTACATTATCAACTTTCGCCGTCACGTAATTCATGCGTAGAAACTAAAAATCTTTTTCTGAAACGATGTACTTCTTCGATGAAAGGGCTTTCATCCTGTAACGAACGGCCGTTTCTTAGATTTGCATTCGTCTAACTAGATTCTGAAAGGGACATAAAAAATTACTCGTGGATGCGTTTTATTTGATGTGAACAAAATCGTATTGTTCACTAATTGTAAAGTACGCTTCTAAGACGACGGCAGCGCAGTGGTTAGCGCCTTAGGATACGAACGTTCGGGACCCGGGTTTAAATCCCGGCGACCGGAATCCGATTTTTCTTCCACGATACAAAAATGAGAAGAAAAGCAGCAGAAACCCCAGCAGCGCGACATCTAAACCCGTAGCAGAACCTGTCTCGGCCTCTATACTAGCGGAGTAGCATTATCACGAAGACTAACTCTTACACCTCAAATATATTTGAGTAAGTATAAGTAGAAGAAGTATAAATACAGTGTATGCTAGTCCAGATCTGCACGCTACCAACGTTCGTTTACAATAGAGTTTCGAAGCCATGACCCTACGGGTATTTATATAATTACCATAACCGGTCCGTCTATAACCCGGTATATCATCCGTGCATGACGTGTTCCTAGAAAAGGCTATGAGGTTGAGAGGTACTTCAAATTGATTTAGAACTAAACAATACTCAATGGCTTCGAGGAGTAAGAAAACTAAACACTAGAGAAGATGTAGAGTTTTCCTAGAAGTAAGAATCACTTCAATAAAATAGACAAAGAGAGGAATGGAAGAAAGGGCAAAGAAAGGAAGAAAGATAGATATGTAATATACTATACGATACAGTATAATCATAACATCATAACATCATAATAAATAGAAATGTTTCAAGATTGAGTGAGTGAGAGAGAGAAAGGGAGGCAGACCAGTGCATATATCGAGAGAGTAATTTCATTAGTTTATTAATTGAGGGGCTTGGAAATATGTGTTAGCATATGTTTATTTCATTCTTGGTGGATTATTGTACAATCGGACTAGTGATATAAACGGCATTTCGACTGTTGCGGATAGGACAATAGCAGCAGTGAAACTGCAGATAATCATTGTAATGGCAGTATAGCTCTGTAAAAAACATAGTATGTTATTATTACATAGAATTCATATTACTTTGAAATTGTTCGAATGAAACTATCTTATCATACTTACAAAATTGGTGTGATAGATGAGGAGAGAATAATTATCTAACGAATATACCGAAAGAGTAATAATACAATTTATGAGATAAGCACTATACGTTAATTTACTTAAAGGGACGAAAATATCCAGCGATAAGATTTTGTTCACGATGCCTGCAAACGTAACAAATATACTTGGGTCTAGTTTGCAAAACATTAACTATTTCGCATTAGATAAAAAGTATTTTTACAATAAGAACAATGACATTAACATATTACTCAGCGACATGAAAAATGTCGACTTACCGCCATTATTCGTGGTGCATGCAACTACGAGCCAGGCAATGCCTAATGCCCAGCCTGTTCTACTAAGTGTCAAATAAAGAACGGATAAACCTAAGGATATGTTCTTGTTCGTGAGTCCGAAGAGAATCGAACAATTACATAAAATTGCCAAAGACCAACCAACGATTAAGCTTTTCTGAAACATAAATTTAATCACATTATTGAAAGATGCCGAGAAATATAAGTCTAACGAACAAATAGTATACATTACTTTTGATAAATGCAATTTGTAATTCCATTTTGTAAGAAGGTGACATGTGGCCATTCCTATGAGATATGGTGGTATTCTACACCATGGTCGTATATACAAGTATGTCAACGTCTTATATTGTTCGTCCAATCTAGAAAAGTAAATATATGTATATTTACAAATTCCCTATGTTATAAAGAGCGTTACATATTTTGCATGCTTACGTAGGTTGGTAATTAAGAGTGTACCCGGTGTAAACTAGTGATCCTATTGATGAAACTAGCGTAACAACGCCTATACCCACGGCAATATTGCAATGCCTGAAACAGTCGATTTTAGAGCCCGGGTAAGATTGGATTCTAAGGGATGAAAGAACGAAATTACAAACTCACGTGATCGATAAAGTTAGGAGAAAACTGCCAAATACGAAGAACTGCATATCATTGGGCAGGTACCAACTCCATGTGAGACACTGCAAATAGTACCTCTCTCCGAAACGATTCTTTTGTAGTAACGCGAACGATGTTTGCAATAAATTATCTGAGAAATTATACATACTAGTTCATCCCACCTGTAGAAGTTGTTGATGTAAAGTATGTTAGTCCACCAATAATTGGAACACTTAGCATTTGGATGTTCAATAGGAAGAAGTGCTGAGACGTGATGATGCCAGGTAAAATTCAATATCGCTATCAATATAACGACGAAATATGCAGGTGTAAGCCTTCGAAGTTAATGTATATATTTTATTATCATCGAAATCTCATCGATAGAACTAATTAAGCATTGATACTATATTATTACCTTATATATCGTTTGACAATCTTTTGAAAAAATTCGTTCATCCTTTTTGCTATAGGCGGGATTCCCTGATATTTTCGTCGTTCCTTCAGAAATGTATATGACAACAGAAAACCACTCATAAAGAAAAATGCATCCACCGAAAATGTGAAGTTGCTTATGACTTGCATGAGTAATTCTTCAGCCTGTATATATACGAGCCATTTGTTACCTGTACACATAAGTGACTGCATTAAAAAAATACATGGTAGATCAGAAATCAGATCGGAATCAATAATCGGAATAGTATAATTAAATCATCGTTAAAATTCATTTCTTACTCAGAACATGAAATGCGTAGATCAATACGTGCCCCAGAATAATCCATACTATTGTCAACGTTTTCAAGCCGTAGAATACTCGCAGATTATCACCACCCTTCTCCGGTTTAAATATTTCCTCTATATTGGTGAGAAATGAAAAACACAGAAGGTGTTGGCTGATACGATTCTGCTGCCCCGACTCGGGGCGTTCCGGTTTCTCGTAGTTGATTTCGCATTTCCCATCTATTCCGTTGTTCAGTGCTGTTGGAAGTTAGTAGTACGTTACATAGATTCCCATGAAATAAACTCGAGGCGATAAAAATTACTAAGATTGGCAACGCGAGCGCAGTTTTGTGAAGTACAAAATATGAATAGTTAATTGAAGTACCAATGGATGTGTAGCTTACCTATCGCGTTGTTATTGTCGAACGTAAACTTTTCCCTTTCTTTATTTAAACGCTTTCGATGGACGAAAACATCATATACTGTGGCCGCTATTATGGTAGCACACAATGATAGCAAAACTCCTCTGTAATCAGAATTTTAATGTTCCTAGGTGGTATTTTATCGGATGCAGATCTTGACGTATGTAATATATATATCTGGCTAGACAAAAATTCGAGTCTTCGATTACGAGTTTGAAGTTTACGTACATGATGGAAACCATTTTTGCAGAGAGTAGCCATTGATGATCATCCACCAAATCGGAGACTTCGATCAACTGGAAGTGTATATTAAAAAGTTTTCCAATGAAAAGTGTCTCATTACGAAATACTTTATCAAGCATAGTGGCAACATCGCCTACGCTGCAGGACGACGGTAAGCAAAGTCCAAGCGTGACCAAATCCTAAAATGGCGGCAGTTTTTCAAATTTATTATTGTCCGTCGTGATCGTAAAAATTTCATGAAATGTTTTAATGTTAATGATATCATATATCGATATTGTTTTAGTGGGATAAATTCTTAATTGTCTGCATAAATTGGCTATATACTGATTGTAATTCGCATTGCAACTTGAATCGTTAGAGATATACATTCGAAATACAAAAACTAAAATATCCATTTGCTTACTTCGTCTTCCACTTCTACATGATATTGCACAGTGCTATTGTGCCGCGCACGTGCAATAAAGAAACGAAACTCAAAAGATGAATACTCTTCATTCGGATTCCGGTATATCGAATTGTTCTTTCGTATTTTCTCCGATAGAAATGCCGTCCGATTTTCAGAGAAAAGTTTGCAACTTTCTTGGTCTCCTAACCAATGATTATTCCCGATGACAAAACCTCCGGATGGTACGCCACTGGTATCCAACGCTTAAAACACACATGATACCTCATTAGAATCAGCTTGTGATGCAATTAGCGATAAGGATCTGAAGCGGTAGGAAAATTAAGCGCATTTTTTGAAACCAACAGCATCAGTTGATCAGGAAAACAGTGACGATGACGATCGCAGCTTTTACAACACAACGCGCAAAGAAAGTCTCAAGGTTGGGAGTTGGCTCGATAAAAAGTTACGCATCTTACACAATCGCGATGTAACGTAGTTGTATCGTGATCAGAAGAATCCTCGCGGTTGCGCAGGAGTTGTTTCTATTGTTTTTGATTCGTATTTTCCGCGGTATAAGCGTGTTCATCGAGAACATGCCACGAAATACAATCTCAAACACGGTGTACATCTTTTTGAATCACAGTCGGTTATACGTATTTCATTTAGTTTGCCTTCTTCTTTCCTTTCACTGTAATTGACTGGCGGTAACTTCGCGGAACCGAATTCGGCTATATATCTTAAAAGTTCTATTAACCTCTTAGGGCCCAAAGTATCTGGTTATCCACCGCATTTCGAAATTCATCTATCTGGGTCCGACATCTGCTGGAATTTAGAAGATCAGCATTTTCCAAAACCGCGTAAACTGGAAGTAGCTTCCTCGTGGTTATCGGGTCTAGCGCGGTCGCTTGTATTGACACGTAAAAGCTTGTTAAAGATAGAAGGGATAACCATATCCACGAAATTCTTCCGCACTTCATTCTTTGAAATAAGATTTACACTTGGATTATTAGAATTAACTATTGAGGAATATCGGCAGCCACGTGAATGTATTTTGTTCTCTTGTTCGCAATAAGGTACGTTGCTGCTCTTTCGGTACTATGTTCGAAAATGCGACTGCGTTGAACGGGGCACGAATGGCGAATGGAGCTCGAGAGACTCAACGGTTTCCGATAAGATTGAATCGCGATAATGCACATTCGGTACAGGACACATCATTAATGATGCAAAATATCGCAATCATTTTAATTGCATTAGTTTTTCATGTTATTTCCTGTGATCCAATTATGTAATCCGGTATTAGTTTTTTAAAACCCTTACCTCTGACGTTTGTTACTTTTTACCTTATATTTTAATTTCGAAGCGAGTTTTTTAGGATAGCCAGCCAATTAACGTCGTTCGATATCATTTCTAATATGTTTCCGATTAAGAGTTTTGACGTGAAAGTGTGAACTGGCCTTGATCTTGCAATTTCCATAAATTTATTGTTCACTGCTCCTATTAAAGTGCGTCAATTTAAATATATCGCTCTGAAATGCTCATTTCTTTTATGGAACCGTGGTAACTGAAAATCATCAATCTATTACTTTATTTCGCGCCTGAGATTCTTTTGGACCGCGGTCAAGAAGCTGCAGGTTACTTTTCCTGCTCATATATCGTCTTTATATATATGGCGTTATATTCGGACAAAAAAAAAAAGAAAAGAAAAAAAGATTATAATTATAATAAATTCAATAAATTAATGAGTAACGTACATTTTTGACGAACTCTATACAGCATTATCTGAGCTGTAAAATTACAGGTGACAGCATGTTCAAAACCGTTAAATATGATAACTTAGTAGCAACCAAAAACAAATTTACGAAATGACATGAATGTACATTAATGATAAGCAAAATCGGAATTAAACATTTCGCGAATTTAAGTCAGAAGTAGCACAATGTGTAATGATAATTCTACATTTAATTCATTTCCTTTTTCTGTGGGATTCTATCACTGACAGTGAAAGGGATACGTAAGGAATTGTAAGATACAGACCTACTCTTGTTTCCAGCTTATGTGATTTTTCCGATCGAAAATATATCAAGCACCTTCGCGATCTGTTTTCTTTTAAAAATTTCTATTCTTGGTCGCGGTCTCGCGTTTAACGCTTCTTCGCTAGATTTTACGTTCGCTGGTTACGGTCAATTAATATTCCACTTTCATACGCTTGGCTGGGTAAAGTCTTTGACCGGCTTGTTATTTCATCGACTTTTACCGTCACGTAATTCACGCGTAACAAATAAAAATCTTTTCCTTGGTCGACACACTCCTTCGACGCAAGAGCCTTTACTCGTAATGGACGCTCGTTTCTTAGATTCGTATTCGGCGAACTGGTTCCTCAAACGAACATAAAAAAATTAACCATGGATGCGTTTTATTTGATCAACAAGATCGCGCTGTTTTCTAATTGCCAAGTATGCTTTTAGGATTGTTCAAATTCCTCATTGTCTTTTACATTTTCGAGGAACATCCACAGAGCTTGATTGAAATCTTGTCGACTCGATCTCTGCTCGGTTTTTCATCTTTTTCCTTTGTTTTGTACCTTTGCGTCTTGTTGATCAAGATGTTAAGATGACACACCGCAGTGCAAATTTTTATAAAATACACGCAGTGCACCTTCCTCCACAATTTGTTCAATCACAATTTCGCCTGTTCAATGTCCAAAAGAAAGTAACGATTGTTCCATTCGAAACGACCAAAACGTAGGAATCATCCTAAGCAATTTTATGATACCAGCTTCCGTGGGAAAGCTCCTTTTCTCAATGGTGACAACGTTTTTAATTTTTCACGTCTATCGTGTTCTCAATAACCAAGCGTATCGTATGCACAGCTACTTCCGAATAATAATTTAAATAATCGAAACGTGGCTGCTATGATGGCAGCACATGAAAGTAATGAAACTCCTCTGTAATCAAAAGTTTTAAGTTTCTAGTCGATTTTTTATCGGACGCAGATCGCGATATATAGCGTGTATATGCCAATCGGTGACAAGAATTCGAACTTTCAATAACGAACTTGGAATTTCGTAGGGAAAAGCTATTGTTGATCGTCCGTGAAATCGGAGACGTCGATCAGCTTCAAGTCTGTAAAAAAAGTTTTCCGACGAAAAGAGTTTCATTATGGAATACTCCATCCATCATAGTGACGACATCGCGTTTGATATAGAATGCAAATAAGCAAACTCCAAGCGTCATCAAATCCTGAAAAAAGCGCAATGTCTCAAATCTCTAATAGTTCATTGCAATCGTGAAAGGTCGTAAATAAATGTCATGGGTTGTTTTAATGAGGTACACCGTTAATTTGCTGTATAAATTATATTGATGATTACATATTGATTACAAGTAACATTGCGATTCGAATCGTTGGATATATGGATTCCACATGCAAACAATGAAATATCCATGTACCTACTTCGTTTTCTATTTTATGCGATGTTGCACAGCGCTATTGTGCCGCATATGTCCAATAAAAAGTCGAAACTCAAAAGGCGGATGTTCCTTGTTCGGGTTCCGGTATATCGAATTGTTCTTTCATACTTTCTGTCATAGAAATGGCGTGCGATTTTTGGAGCAAGTCAGACGATCTCCTATAAAATAATTGTGCTCGTTGCCAAATCCCCCGGGTGGCACGTCGCTGGTGTCTAACGCTTGAAAAACACATGATTCTGTAATGGAAGCAGCTGATCGTGAAAAGAGATGCACTTCGGCGACAAATGTCGTCATTTTTACGCAGCCCATGCTTCTGTTTCGACGGTTGATTCGATGAAAAATTATGCATATGACACAATCGCGAACGTAACGCGATATAATTGGCTTCGGGAAAACTGACGCGGTTGCACAAGAATTATTTTCATGTTTTTTGAGTTTAACCGACTGTATAATTTGTTGAATCCTGATAGATTATGCGTATTTCGATTAATTTGCCTTCTTCTTTCCGCAATCGTCATCTACTTACAGTAACTTCGTCGAGCGAAGTTTGTCAAGGTATCTTAAACCTTCCATTTATCTCTTAGTCTCCAAAGTATCTGGTTATTCACAGCATTACGAAATTTAACTATCTCTGTTCGACGTCAACTCGAATTTAGAAGAATGATGTTTTTCAAATGGTATATTGGTTGTATAATTATTAGCATAACAAATTTCTGTTTTTCATACAACGTGTGTAACCATCACGCGACAGTAGCTTATTCGGAGCATATATCTAAGAAAACATTGTTCCGTTTTGCTTTCCTTTGTCTGCTCGTTCCTATGGCATAGTTCCTTGTATCTGTTAATATACATATAGTTATATACTTTGTTGTGTGATGTAGAGGGGACTTTCAGAGCGTGTTTTATACTTGGAAACTACCTTCGTCGATATAGTGCCATATATTTGGTTTCGAAGAGGATACTGTTGACTTTGCATGTTCGATGTACCCTTCTAATTAATCTTAAAGCGATGTTTTATTGCTTTTAATATAGGTGGTTTGGCAGGGCCGTATATTGTTGAGTCGTAGTCTATCTTGGATGAACCTATGTAGTGGTTGGTATGTTTTTAAGGATCGATACAACAATTGCTTCCCTTCAGCTGCTGAGAAAGACTACGTGGGTCCATACGCATTTGAAGATTTTAAGCAGATATTTCGATCCAGATTTATGGAATTGTTTTAAAATATCAAATCACTTTCTGGACTTTTTCCAGAAAATACGTTTGCACGTGCGAATGCGGCGAAGAAAAGAAAGTGTTTGTCGCTTGTAACCCGAAGAACGTACGTTTCATGCACCTGTTCTTTATGTTTGTTCCGAAGGACGTACCACTTCTCTGACATAACGTTGCAGGTTCAGAGGTTAATAACATGATGGGTAAAATGAATTTCCGATTTGTTCTATGGATCTGATAGCAAATATAAATATACATAATAATATAAATATAAATATTCGGTTACATGAATGACGCAGCGATGTTAACAGCGATACCGCAGCGATAAATTTTCCGATTTTATAAATTTCGATATCCCAAATTTTCTAATTTCCAGGTTCCGAATTTCCGAGTTCATCAATTCTAAAAAGATCGTACTTTGGAGTTATGAAAGTTGCAAATTTTCATAAGCCCAAAATTTACGAATCTTTGAATTCAGAAAATAAAATTCATCTCCGTTTTCATAACTTTGATGGAAATTACTCTTTTCTTAAAATTCCTGATGCCCATCTTGTTCTTGGCACATTTTCACTCGTCTTAATGCTTCACCTAAGGTAGGTGTCTCGAACTTTTAATTTCTCATCGTAGCGGTCTTCATACTCAGTCATTGTCGATTTTTTAGATGAATATTAATAGTGTTGATTAATTAAAGCTAGAAATCACAAAACTTTAGTACATTATTCAGGCAGTTAGAATAGAACATGACGGACAATTTAAAAACTACGAATTGTGCTTTACTCTTAATATTCCTCTAATATTCATGACTTTTTACAACTCACAGTTTTTGCCATGTTAATATTACTTCCATATTACAAAATCATGAAAGATTTTTCAGTGCTTATGTAAGTACTTATATAAAGAAGGAATAGCTCAGCTTTACTTATAAACTTAATGCAAGTGATATGTAACTCTAAAAACGCATTTTAAAGGAATGGTCATACTGATGAACATTACAGCGACACGAATAGATACCCGGTATTTTCGTAGTTCAGCGACTATCTGTGTCGAATTAGTCGACAGGTTCTCAATACGTTTGAGTTTAATGCACACTTTCTAATTACGATTTTCGTTTCGCTTATACTTTTGTATATTTAACATATCTTTATTTAACGGGTATGCGGAACATTTCCCGTAGATTGTTATACGTTTGTAATAATAATCACCATCATAAATATATCTACAACAAACGCGAAAAATTCGGAAAGAATTATTTCGCTTCGCTTTTCTTCGTGCATTATTATACAATCGCAGGAGTGACATAAACGGCATTTCGGTTGTTGCATATAAAAGAATAGAAGCACTGAAACTACAAACAACCATTGCAACGAACAGAGTACCCTGAAAGAAAGAAACGTTATTTCATGCTACTAATATTACATCGAAATCGTTTCATTATACTTGCAAGCGTGACGCTCTGAATGTGGAAGAGATAATAATTTGAAGAATAAGTCGACATAAAAACTGGTTCAGGAGATGAGCAGCATACGATATTTTACTGAAGTGGAAAAATTCAGCGATAAGATGTTGTTATCACGATACCTGCGAAAATAACACATATAGTGGGCTGAAGTTTATAAAACGTTAAATACTTCGCATTGCAAAAAGGATATTTTCGCAACAGGAAGGATAGCACTACAGCATTAATAAGTGAATTGAAAAATATCAACTTACCTCCATGATTCGTAGTGCATACAACTACTAGTCAGGCAATACCCAGTGCCCAGCCCGTTCTGCTGAGGGCCAAATAAAGAACGGCTAAGTTTAAGAACATGTTTTGGCTCACGGGTGTAAATAGAATCGAGCAATTACTCAGAATTGCCAAGGTTCAACCAAGCATTAAGAATTTCTAAAAGATTGGTTTAATCACGTTATTGATAGATACACAGAAACGTAGGTGCAATAACAAATAGTATATATGTAGCAATTTAATAAGTCTTAGAGGAAGCACAAGAAATGATGTTTTGGTTTAACAAATCATATTCAAAACAACAATCTGATTACAATATTGTCGTACGTCTTATTATCATACTCGGCTATCAACTTCCCGATTCACACTCTCCGCTACTGTGCCGCATGCGCACAATTAGAAAACGGAACTCAAAAGGTGGATGCTCCTCATTCGGGTTGCGATATATCGTATTGTTCTTTCGTTTCCCCTCCGAGACAAACAGCGTACGATTTTGAGAGAGAATGGTGCAACCCGTACGATCTCCTAACCAATAATTGTGTCCACTCATAAATCCGCCGGGTGGCACGCCACTGGTGTCCAAAGCTTAAAGAATATATGATACTGCATTAGAAACATCTGATGATACAATTCGCAATAAGGATTTTAAGCGGTAAGCAAGTTGAATGCAGAATTTAGCGTTTCGTGTTTAAAGCCAAAAAGTTCAGTTCGTTAAGATAAGAAAAACAGCTACGACTATGACCTTCGCCTTTACCTACTCCAAACGAAGGAATTAGTTTCTCGCGCAAGGTGCGAAAAAAGTCTCAGGGTCGAGGTTCAACTCGACTTAAATTTATGTAGTTGATACAACCGCGACATAATCGTCGCTAGAAGAAATATGGCGGTTGCATAACTTGCTTTTACTGATATTAATTTTTCATGGTGTAAATGCGTTTTACATGCAAACAAGGGACGCGACATGTCACGAAACACAGCCGCAAGCACGGTGTATAGTTATTCGAATTCTATATCCGTTTATGGTTGTACGTTGGTATGTAACGGTTATACGATTATGTGTTATATATTTAATATGATTTGTTTTATCCTTTCTTTTGTACGCAATCGACTGGCAGCAGAAATTCATTTACACTACCTTAAAAGTTCTGTTTACTTCTTAGACCTCAAAGTATCTGGTTATCAACAGCATTACGAAATTCATAAACATCCGCCCGACATCTGCTGGAATTTAGAAGATTAGCATTTTCTAAAACCGCGTACGCTGGAAGTACCTGCCTCATGGTCACTGGATCTAGCATGGTCGCTTGGGTCGACACGTAAATCGTTGTTAATGATAAAAGGGATAACCATATCCACGATAACATGAATGAAGTGTTCAGTTCATCCATTGGGTACCAACATTTTCTAAGAAGATCGCGTCAAGACTAGTCGTATTCAACAAGGAACGCACAATTTATGACGTAGGACGCCGACAATGGTTTCGAATATTTCATCTTATTGATTATCGCCCAGTTACGGAACCCCAATTAAATTATTGCAGTACTGTTATCGGCACGTGGCTTACCGAAAACGTCAATTATCAGCACGCTGATACATTGTTGAACAAATTTTGAATTTTCTCGGGTTTTCTCGGTCAGTATCTGATCGTAATAGATTCTTGTGACGTAGTACCGAACCTGCTAAGCTTTCCTCATAGAACGAACGGTTCCCGAAATGAACCAATTTTGAAAAAATTGAGGGGGTTCAGCTTTATGGATGTTTTGTGCTTTTACATTAGCAGTTACCTCATTGCAAGAGTGGAATTATTTGTATTGTTGTTAATGTTATAAATATTGAAATATGTGTGAACCAAGGTGAGAGGGACAGCATAATGGGACCATATCTTACGTACATTCTTTAATTCATTTAGAAAACTAAAACTCTGACAGAAAATGCAACGATGCCACGCGATACTGCAGATGTTTGTGCCAAGAGTTGCATCAAGAGAAACTTGCAAGTCGTGTTCTGTTTACAATTTGAAGTAGGATCTTATTTTGGAAGGAATCATTTCGTTGTATCTAAAACGGATTGTGTTATTTTCTATATTTCGTGTAGTTTTGATTCTTCTCGAATCAATTGTCTGAAAAACAGCTTATAGAAACTTGTTTATTTCGCACTTAGTTTGGATAATTGACGTTCTAAAACTCCTGTATTCCAGATAGTTATCTGTGACATTTATTTCCTTTCACGCCATATCATTTATTATCTTTTCGACGGTTGACCCCATGTCACGTCAAGTAGAACATACTCGCCTGTTACGAATGACGCCCTATTTCGTCAAATAGTACACAGAGTTTAAAACTTATTATTTTAACTAAATAAAACTTATTAAATTATATAATATGTTGTACAATACAATGTAAAATAATGGCCAAATTCTGCGTTTTATGTAGTATCCGGATAAAAAAATATTATGCTAGGACGACGCTTTGAGGTCGCTAACCGAAATTGAGGATTGCTTCTCACGGAAATGAGTTGCGAAGAGTTTCGATTAGACACCTGTTGATCCGTGACGTCTCTGAAATTTGGCATTTTTACCTATTGTTGTATTGCTCAGTCTGTGTTGCATCCTAACGTCCTGCATACTTTATTGTGGACCAAATTTAATACACCGAGGCAGAATTCCATCGTATACTTTATATCATATTGTATATTTATATTATCATCCATTTATATAGATACGCTTTTACAAATTTTTATAGGTCGCTGTGTACTGTGCGGAAAAAACTTTTTCCTCTTTCAGTGATCTATATTTATTTGTGTATGAGCTCCTTTTCGTCTTCCAAATCACTTTCTTATATGCAATATCCTGGTTAATAAAGAAGAACGTGGATAACCTCTGCACAAGTGATTCTCTTAACTAATTCTTCTTCCATGGTATTTTAATAAATCACACTACATTATGAATAGCGAACCATGAAATGATAGTATACAGTCAATTACATTAAGTTTAGAGGTCACTGACAGAAAGATAAATTTTTCAATATTTCGACACATGATAGGCTATCTTCCTGTCATAAGTTTACTAATTGGACGATTCAGACTAAGTTATTGTTACAAACTTCTTTTTCGCGCACTAATAAATAATCGCAGAAGTGATGCAAACGGCATTTCGATTGTTGCGGATAACAGAATAGAAGCACTGAAGCTACAAACAATCATTGTAACGCCGTAAATACCCTGAAAAGCAGAAACGTTATTTCATGACACTAATATTACGTCGAAATTGTCCGAACGAAATAATTTCATTATACTTACAGCCGTGACAATATTCAAGGAGAAAGCATAATACTTTAAAGAGTAAGCCAAAAGTATAATAACAGGGTTAAGGAGATAAGCACCATATGTTAATTTGCCCAAAATGACGAAAATATCTAGCGACAAGATTTTGTTTACGATACCTGCAAACGTATCAAGTATACTTGGGTGTAGTTTGCAAAACATTAACTATTTCGCATTAGACAAAAAGTATTTTTGCAATAAGAAGAATGATATTATCGCATTAATCAGTGATTTGAAGAATATCGACTTACCGCCATTATTCGTGGTGCATGCAACTACGAGCCAGGCAATGCCTACTGCCCAGCCTGTTCTACTGAGGGCCAAATAAAGAACGGAGAGACCTAAGGATATGTTCTTGTTCGTGAGTCCGAAGAGAATCGAACAATTACATAAAATTGCCAAAGACCAACCAACTATTAAGCTTTTCTGAAACATAAATTTAATCACATTATTGAAAGATGCAGAGAAATATAAGTCTAACGAACAAATAGTATACATTACTTTTGACAAATGCAATTTGTAATTCCATTTTGTAAGAAGGTGACATGTGGCCATTCCTATGATATATGGTGATATTCTACACCATGGTCGTATATACAAGTATGTCATCGTCTTATATTGTTCGTCCATTCTAGGAAAATAAATATAAGTATATTCACAAATTTCTTGTGTTATAAAGAATGTTAAACATTTTGCATGCTTACGTAGGCTGGTAATTAAGAGTGTATCCCGTATAAACTAGTGATCCTATCGATGAAAGTAGCGTAACAATGCCTATACCCACGGCAATATTGTAATGCCTGAAACAACCGATTTATAGCCCGGGTAAAACTAAGGAATTAAAGAACGAAATTACAAACTCACGTGATCGATAAAGTTAGAAGAAAACTGCCAAATATGAAGAACTGCATATCATTGGGCAAGTACCAACTCCATGTGAGACACTGCAAACAGTATTTCTCTTCGAAACGAATTCTTTTGTAGTAACGCGAACAAGGCAATAAATTATGTGGAAAAGTATACGTACTAGCTCATCCCACCTATAGAAGTTGTTGATGTAAAGTATGTTAGTCCACCAATATTTGGAACACTTAACATTTGGATGCTCAGAGGGAAGAAGCGCTGAGACATGATCATGCCAGGTAAAATTCAATATTGCTATCAATATAACGACGAAATATGCAGGTGTAAGCCTTCGAAGTTAATATATTTATTTTATTATTATCGAAATCTCATCGATAGAACTAATTAAGCATTGATACTATATTATACCTTATATATCTTATGACAATCATTTGAAAAAATTCGTTCATCCTTTTTGCTATAGGCGGAATTCCCTGGTATTTTCGTTGTTCCCTCAGAAATATATACGACAACATAAAACCACTCATAAAGAAAAATGTATCCACCGTGAATGTGGGGTTGGATATGATCTGATAGAGTAAATTTTCACTCATTACATATTCAACCCATGGGTTACCTGTATACATGAGTTACTGCATTAAAAAAATACATGGTAGATCGGAAATCGGATCAGCATAGTAAACTTAAAACATCGTTAAAAGTCGTTTCTTACTCGTAATATGAAGTGAGAACATCACTATGTGTGCCATAATAATCCATGCCATTGTTAACGCTTTCAATCCGTAAAATACTCGCAAATTATCACCATTCTTTTCCAGTTTAAATATTTTTTCTACATTGGTGAGAAATGAAAAACACAGAAGATGTTTGCTGATAGGATTCGGCTGCCTCAACTCGGGGAGTGTCGGTTCCTTATTGTCGGTTTCGCGTTTCTCTTCTTTTATGTTCTCCAATTCTATTCAAAGTTAACCGTACGTTACGTACATTCACATGGTTCCCATTCCAACTCGAGGCGATAAAAATAATTAAGATTGGAAACAATCTTAATTATTTGTGAGCGCAGTTTTGTGTTAAGTAGTAGTTGATATCATGTATCACTGTATATGTAGCTTACCTATCGCCTTGTTACTTTCGAACGTAAACTTTTCCCTTTCTTTATTTAAACGCTTTCGATGGACGAAAACATCGTATACTGTGGCCGCTATTACGGTAGCACACAACGATAGCAAAACTCCTCTGTAATCAGAATTTTAAAGTTCCTAGGTGGTATTTTATCGGATGCAGATTTCGACGTATGTAATATATATCTGGCTAGATAAAAATTCGAGTTTTCAATTAGAAGCTTGAAGTTTACGTACATGATGGAGATCATTTTCGCAGAGAGTAGCCATTGATGATCATCCACCAAATCGGAGACTTCGATCAACTGGAAGTGTATATTAAAAAGCTTTCCAATGAAAAGTGTCTCATTACGAAATACTTTATCAAGCATAGTGGCAACGTCGCCTATGCTGCAGAACGCCGGTAAGCAAAATCCAAGCGTGACCAAATCCTAAAATGGGCGCAGTTTTTCAAATTTATGATCGTCCGTCGTGATCGTAAAAATTTCATGAAATATTTTAATGTTAATGATATCATATATCGATATTGTTTTAGTGGGATAAATTCTTAATTGTCTGCATAAATTGGCTATATACTGATTGTAATTCGCATTGCAACTTGAATCGTTAGAGATATACATTCGAAATACAAAAACTAAAATATCCATTTGCTTACTTCGTCTCCCACTTCCACATGATATTGCACAGTGCTATTGTGCCGCGCACGTGCAATAAAAAAACGAAACTCAAAAGGTGAAAACTCTTCATTCGGGTTCCGGTATATCGAATTGTTCTTTCGGATTTTCTCCGATAGAAATCCCGTCCGATTTTCAGAGAAAACTTTGCAACTTTCTTGGTCTCCTAACCAATGATTATTCCCGATGATAAAACCTCCGGATGGTACGCCACTGGTATCCAACGCTTAAAACACACATGATACCTCATTAGAATCAGCTTGTGATGCAATTAGCGATAAGGATCTGAAGCGGTAGGAAAATTAAGCGCATATTTTGAAACCAACAGCATCAGTTGATCAGGAAAACAGTGACGATGACGATCGCAGCTTTTACAACACAACGCGCAAAGAAAGTCTCAAGGTTGGGAGTAGGCTCGATGTAAAATTACGCATCTTACACAATCGCGACGTAACGTGATGGTATAGTGATTAGAAGAATCCTCGCGGTTGCACAGGAGTTGTTTCTATTGTTTTTGATTCGTATTTTCCGCGGTATAAGCGTGTTCATCGAGAACATGTCACGAAATACAATCTCAAACACGGTGTACATCTTTTTGAATCACGGTCGGTTAAACGTATTTCGTTCAGTTTGCCTCCTTCTTTCCTTTCGCTGTAATTGACTGGCGGTAGCTACGCGAAACCGAATTCGGCTATATATCTTAAAAGTTCTATTAACCTCTTAGAGCCCAAAGTATCTGGTTATCCACCGCATTTCGAAATTCATCTATCTGGGTCCGACATCTGCTGGAATTTAGAAGATCAGCATTTTCCAAAACCGCGTACACTGGAAGTACCTGTCTCATGGTCACTGGGTCTAGCGTGGTAGCTTGGGCCGACACGTAAATCGTTGTTAATGATAAAAGGGATAACCATATCCACGACGAAATTTTTTCATACTGCATGCTCTGGAATATGATTTGCATTCGGATTATTGAAATTATCAATTGATAAAAATGGTCAACCATAATGATGACCATTATTCTCTCTTATATGATGAAGTACATTATTGCACTATCGATACTATGGTCGATCAAGAGTATGACTACTATAATATGAATGAAATGCTCAGTTCATCTATTGGGTAACAACATTTTCTAAGATGATCTCGCAAGACTAGCCTTATCCAGCAAGGAACGCTCAATTTATGAAGTAGGACGCCGAAAATGGTTTCGAATATTTCATCTTATTGATTATTGCTCAGTTATGGAACCCCAATTTAATTATTCTAGTAGCGCGGCTGCGATCCGTACGTGGTTGACTGAAAACTTCAATTATCCACATGCCGATACTCTGTTTAGCAAATTTATAATTTTTTTCGGTTTTTCTCGGTCGGTATTTGATAATAGTAGATTTTTGTGACGTAGTACCGAACCTGCTAAGTTTTTCTTCCTAGAACTATCGAAATCCCCGAAATGCACCAATTTTAATAAACACTTTGCGGATGTTTTATGCTTTTATAATAGCCGATACCTCATTACAGGAGTAGAATGATATGTATTGTTGTTAATATTATAAACATTTAAATATGTGTGAACCAAGGCGAGAAGGACAGTAAAATGGGGCCATTTTCCACGTACATTTTTTAATTCATTTAATAAATTAAAACTCTAACAGAAAATGTAACGATGGAGCGCGATACTGCAGACGTTTGTGCTAAGAGTTTCGTCAAAAGAAACTTGCAAATCGTGTTCTGTTTACAATTTGGCGCAGGAAAACTTTGGCGCAATACGCTGTGAGGATGATGTATACAACAATATCGACAGACGACTGCTATGCGCGTTCTGGCGATCAATCGTTGAACCATTGTATCAAGCGTTAAACAAAGCAATTCCTCGCAATGAGTACCACCGGCGTTATAAGTTGGAAAGTTTATTTTCTTAATTGGAAGAAGATATGATTTTCTAGTTTTTCTTGACGATTTTCTCAGCAAAAATATCTGTTTTCTTCGAATAAGCAGATATGAGACAGCTTCTTTACTCCACGTCTGGTGGAGAAGATGGTATCATAAAAAAGAGCTTCAGTGAGATTCTATTCTCTGAAGGTGAACTGTTCTTACGCCAAGTCTGATGGAGAAGTTAAGGATTCGAAGTCACGAACAATACTGAACTAACTGTTTCTAATGCCGATACTAACCCTCCGATCGACGTTTCCGTGTGAATGACTACACGAGACTGTCGAAACTACTTCCGCGGCATTCGCGTTGACTGGTTTTATACCGGACGCAAAAAATCCCCAATTAGCATTTTATGTGTAAATCATTTCTCAATGTTCTGAGTCAGAATCCCAATACTAAGTCCGATCGAACCGTTATACTCCACTAATTTGAAAAATTACAAGATTCGGAAATCTCCTATTTAAACTACGATGTGCATAGAAATTTAAAAATATTCCTACGAATGTTGAATGGAATGGTTTTGGCTGTTACAGTTCTCTGAATGTTTTGTTTTTTTGGACGGAACTAGTTATTTCTGCCCAATTATTCTCGGAATGTTGGCTAATGCGCCATCACATTCTTGCACAAGTGAACTTTTAGGAATTGATAGTGATACTATAACGCATAATTATTTAGTTGATGCTGTCAGTAGTGCAGACGGTAATTGAATCTTTTAAGAGACGTTACAGGAAAAATTTATTGCGTCGTATTATTATCTATTAATTGCTGGCGACAATGTTATGGGAGTTTTACGATTTTATAAAGGATTTGATTTAAAATTCCTTTGTCGTGCAACACGTGAAAAATCGTACCAACTACACTTAAACGCTCTGAGAATATGTCATGTAACCATATAAATGACAATGCGAGCCAAATTAGTTTCATGTACTCTTTTTGCAGACAATATTGATATGAATGAAGACATGCAGATGCGATGGATTGGAATAAAATGAGCGATAGAACAAAACGAGACAGATGGAATACAATGATTTATTTTGGAAGGAATCATTTCGTTGTATCTAAAACGGATTGTGTTATTTTCTATACTTCGTGTAGTTTTGATTCTTCTCGAATCAATTGTCTGAAAACAGCTTATAAAAACTTGTTTATTTCGCAGTTAGTTTGGATAATTGACGTTCTAAAACTCCTGTATTCCAGATAGTTATCCGTGACATTTATTTCCTTTCACGCCATATCATTTATTATCTTTTCGACGGTTGACCCCATGTCTCGTCAAGTAGAACGTACTCGCCTGTTACGAATGACACCCTATTTCGTCAAATAGTACACAGCGTTTAAAACTTATTATTTTAACTAATTAAAACTTATTATATTATATAATGTGTTGTACAATACAATGTAAAATGAAATTCAAATTCTGTGTTTTATGTGGTATCCTGATAACAAAATATTATGCTAGAACGACGCTCTGAGTTTGCTAACCGAAATTGAGGATCCTTTCTTATGGAAATAATCTGCGAAGAGTTTCATTGAAATCTGTTGATCCCTGACATTTTTGAAATTTGGTATTTCTAACTTACTGTATTTCTCAATCTGTGTTCCGTGCTAATGTCCTTCATACCTTATTGTAGATTAAATTTAATAAACCGGGGCAGAATTTCTTAGTATACTTTGTTTTATATTCTATATTCGTATTATTATCCATTTATATTCTGTCATGAATTTTTCGAGTCGTTGAAGAACCCAGGTACCAGTAGCAGTAGTCTCATCACTCGTAAAAGGAGAATGACCAGTGACATTAAATCAACTAACTCGTTAATTCGAATATATTTAATTACACAATCAGTCTTGTCTCATCCGAAATGTCTTCGGATGTTCTTTTCGGATAAGTCTGCGCTTACGATCACATGAAATACTTAATTTATATACCATCCGTTTAAATTCAGTCTGACAGTTATTCTGCTGATACATAATCTTTGTCAGCCTCTCTTCTTTGCAGCAAATAATCTTTGCAGCTACATGACTTTCGAGCTTGGCGTTTCGAACACTCTATGTGCATTTGAATTCTGAATAATGGATTAGGTTTCGATCATTCTTTGATTGCCTTATGGTCTTGTGACGTGAACTTGCAACATCGTCCACGCGTTTTTTATCATGTTCTCCAAGGCTTTTGTTTTTTAACATGCAAGGCAAACGATAGTGTTAGGAAAGAGAAACAACTGCGAAAATGTCGCCGTGTACTCGCACGGCAAATACTTTTTCCTCTTTCAGTGATCTATATTTGTTTGCATATGAGCTTCTTTTCGTCTTCCAAGTCACTTTCTTATGTACAATATCCTCGCTAATATAGAAGAACGTGGAAAACTTTTGCGCAAGTGATTCTCTTTATGAATATAAACTTTATTTCTCTTTATTATATTTACTGTTTTATTATATTTATATTTCTCTTTATAAACACTATGAATATCGAACCATGATATGATATTACAATCAATTACGTTAAGTTCAGAGATCACTGCCATAAAGATATATTTTTCAATATTTCAACACTTGAAATGCTAACTTCCTGTCATGAGTTTACTAATTGGACGACTCAGACTAAGTTATTGCTACCAACATCATCCGTCCTTCATCGTGCACTAATAAATAATCGCAGAAGTGATGTAAACGGCATTTCGATTGTTGCGGATAACAGAATAGAAGCACTGTAGCTACAAACAATCATTGTAACGGCGTAAGTGCCCTGAAAAGCAGAAACGTTATTTCATGACACTAATATTACAACAAAATTGTCCGAACGAAATAGTTTCATTATACTTACAAACATTATGACAACATTATTACAACATGGCGACATTAATGTAGAAAACATAATAATTTAAAGAGTAAGCCAAAAGTATAATAGCAGGGTTAAGGAGATAAGCACAATATGTTAATTTGCCCAAAACAACGAAAATATCTAGCGATAAGATTTTGTTGACGATACCTGCAAACGTAACAAATACACTTGGGTATAGTTTGCAAAACATTAACTATTTCGCATTACACAAAAAGTATTTTTAGAGTAAGAAGAATGGCATTATCGCATTAATCAGTGATTTGAAGAATATCGACTTACCGCCATGATTCGTGGTGCATACAACTACCAGTCACGCAATACGTAAGGCCAAGCCTGTCCTTCTAAGGGCCAAATAAAGAATGGATAGACTTAAGGGTATGTTCTTGTTCGTGAGTCCGATGACAATCGTACCATTACATAAAATTGTCAAGGTCCGCTAGAAATTCTTCACGACATCTTGAAAGTTCTATTTACTTCTTAGACCCCAAAGTCTGGTTATTAACAGCATTACGAAATTCATCAATCTCCGTCCGATACCTGCTGGATTTTAGAAGATCGATGTTTTCCAAAACCGCGTACGCTGGAAGTACCTGCCTCATGCTCACTGGGTCTAGCGTGGTTGCTTGTATCGACACGTAAATCATTGTTAATGATAAAAGGGAAAACCATATCCACAATGAAATTTTTCTGTATTCCATGCTTTGGAATAAGATTTACATTCGAATTATTGTAATTCTCTAGCGAAAAAAGTGGTCAAGCACGCAAATGACCATTATTTTCTCTGATGCGATGAATTACGTTACTGCACTCTCGGTTCTAAGGTCCATCGAGAGTATGGCATTATTTCCTATGGTTTTGACTCTTATCGGAACTTGTTTATCTCTTAATTAGTGCGGATAATTGGCGTTCTAAATCTACTGTATTACAAATAGCCATCCGCAATATTTATTTTCTTTCGCCCCATATCATTTGATATTTTATAGACGATTGACGCAATGCCGCGTCAAATTGAACATTTCCGGCTGTTACGAATGACACCATATTTCATCAAATAATACACGGCGTTTAAAACTCATAAGTGTGGAAATATACGATGTAAAATAAAGGTCAAATTCTGCTTTTTATGCAGTATCCGGATAACAAAATATTTTACTAGAAGGACGCTTTGAGCACGCTGACCGAAATTAAGGATCGCTTTTTACGGAAATAAGCTGCAAAGAGCTTCGGTTAGATACCTGTTGATATACTGGATGGCTTAGTCTGTGTTGCGTGCTAATTTCCTTCGTACTTTATTGTACACCAAATTTTATATACCGTGTTCGAATTTCTCTTTACGTTTATTTTATATCCTATATTTATATTTTTATCCATTTATATCGATACGTTTTTACAAATTTTTATACTTGAACCCAAAAAATTTTGACTATCCTAGCAATAACGACGTTATGAGGCCATTGAACACTTATTCTGTCGCTTAAGAAATTAACAGTTTTCTGCAATGATCAGCTACCTGCAATTTGCCTTTTTTTCACTTCTTATTCCGATATGGATCGACGTCTCACATCAAACACGTAAGTTTATATACCTTCCATTTAAACTAAGTCTGATAATTATCTATACTCGCAAACCAATTTTTCGGGTAATTACACCAATCACGATTGAAATATGTATGATAATCTTCACCTACAAATAGTTGGTTGCTGTGTTATGAACAATTATTCACAATTATTCACCAGTAACATGTAATCCCGTTAATCGAGGTTGAAGGTTCACTGGACAAAGAATTACGCATCTAAGATAGTCGGGACGTAATCGCGTCCAGAACGATTCTCACGTTTCCACAAAACTTGTTTTTATTTTTATGTTGTTGCGATGAATCGAATATAAGCAATAATACGATTTATCCCTGTGTTGTATGGTTAAGGTCTATTTTTCGGACCGTTTTTGTTGCACATATCCGGTGATGCCGACCTATAAAATCATCACCTTAAACCACAATAAACAAGTTTTTTTTATATCCTGTGCAAACAATTACGCGTACCTTTCTTTCTCAAGTTTCACAAATTCAAACGACTCTAAAATTATCAAGATATTCAAAATAATCATTTTGCGTAATATATAAATACAAAATAGAATATATTCTTGTATAAAAATATATATGTAAACATCAGAGATAGTGCAGTTTATTTCTATTTTTATTGTAAACGAAGGAATATAATTATCTTTTATGATGTATTCACTGAATTAACTGTTGTAGTAACTGTATTTTAGTACTTAAAATTTCATTTTCATTAATTACTGTTTTTATATTCTACACGACGTGAAGTCATTCAGCTCTCTTATCAGGTCTGTAAGTATGAAACCGGAATTTGTCTATAGATGGCCCTAGCTGATAATGTCGTTATCACTAAACTGCGTCGTTGATGCCAAGAATCATTGTTGACATCTCACAAACATTTTCGACTCAGAAAAATCCAAGTTTCATACAATAGCATAGTTGGTAATAGCGTTGAACATGTCGAATTTTGTGCCTGGAAACTACGATTTGCGGACAGCATTGATTTTCTGTTACCATTTGAAGAAAACTGCTGCAGAATCGCATCGAATGCTTGTCGAAGCTCACGGTGAGCATGCTCTTGGTAAATCACAGTGCTTTGAGTGGTTTAAAAAATTCAGAAGTGGCAATTTTGACGTGAGGAACGAAGAACGTGGAAGACTACCGAAAAAGTTTCAAGACAACGAATTGCAAGCATTGTTGGATGAGGATGACGCTCAAACGCAACAACAACTCGCTGATCAATTAAACGTGACATGAGAAGCTGTCTCCATACGTTTGAAAGCCATGGGAAAGATCCAGAAGGTGGGAAAATGGGTTCCACATGAACCGAGTGAAAGACAGCAGGAAAACCGAAAAACCACTTGGGAAATGCTGCTTGCCAGATACAAAAGAAAGTCATTTCTCCACCGAATTGTGACTGGCGATGAAAAGTGGATATATTTTGAGAATCTTAAGCGTAAAAGATCATGGGTAGCTCCAGGCGAACCACCGACATCAACTACAAGACCAAATCGCTATGGACGGAGGACAATGCTCTGTGTTTGGTGGAATCAGAAGGGTGAGATCTATTATGAGCTGTTAAAAACTGGCGAAACCGTTAATACTGAGCGCTACCGACAGCAAACGATCGATTTGAATCAAGCTTTGCGTGAAAAACGACCAGAATATCAAAAAAGGCAACACAAAGTAATTTTGCTTCATGATAATGCACCATCACATACAGCAAAACCGGTCAAGGGAACGATTGAAGCGTTCAGTTGGGAAATATTTTCGCACGCGGCTTACTCACCCAGACTTGGCTCCGTCCGATTACTATTTATTTGCATCGATGGGACATGCACTTTCTGACCAGCATTTCACTTCTTACGAAAATGTACGAAAATGGCTCGATGACTGGTTTGCCTCAAAAGAGCCACAGTTTTTCTGGCGTGGCATCCACCAATTGCCAGACAGGTGGGAAAAATGTATAGCTAGCGATGGGCAATACTTCGAATAAAATATTTTTAATCATTTTCATATAATAAACGTGTATTTTTTATACAAAATTTCCGGTTTCATATTTACATACCTGGTATATCTAATATATTATATGATATAATACGTAATACTTAAATGATCACAAAGTGTCACGAGGACGAAATCATTGTAGTCTATATTTCTCGCACGAGTCCGTATAATAACTACGTAAAATTTGATGTAGCTTGAACAGGAGGTTGAATGGTGAACTGATCAGCATAGTATAAATTATTTAAAGCTTTCTATTTCATGCGTTCAGATAATATCGTGCTGAATATTGCTAATTCTATTTGCACTGAGGGATTCATTGCTTATATTATTGATATTATATTATAGCGCGCTGCAAATTTAACGTTTGGGAATGTTAAGTTTGAATCTTTTTTATTGGTCCGGTTATTTTACCTCCGGAATCAACGGATTTGGATGATCTCCAAAGATTATAGCGATTATTGAAGTCCTCAGCCAACAGCAGCGGTTTTGCGATTTGTTCACCGAGTTCTTCTAGTTCTTCAAGTTATAAGCTGTAGCTTATTGTATATATGTTTACATTACAAATATGAATTTTCTGTGGAACCGTAGTTATTGCTACACTTTTGACCTAATGATACGCTTTTTATACGTGTCTGGAACTTGTAATTTTTCGTCTTCGTTTTTTTTAGCCTTCGTCTTTTTAGCCTTCACACTAGCTTGGTGGATCAATTGGCTAGGAAGCTCGAAAAGTACAGAAAACTCGAGACGTCACGTCGTTCGAGGAATTGGGACGTGATGCGCGATGATCGGCGTATTATCGAATTAATTCAACCTCGCCAACTTTCCTGTCGATCGCTCTGTTCCCCCAATTTCTTCCAGTTTCTAAACGAGGGCGTGTTTCTATGGAATTAGCCGCGCTAATTTCCTGGAAATTTCACCAAGATACCAATCCTTTCTTTTCCTCTCTTCATTCCAACGAATTAAATTGATTCTTGATCTTATTAATTATCGAATTTTCGTTAAATGGATAAAAGGTAGAAAGGATAGGTCGTAGTAGAGCAAAGAGAAAATAAATGATAGAGGATTCTGTATCATATCTCCATGCTGTTCATCTTCTTTTCAATTTTACTTTTTCCATTTAACTTAATAAAATGTATCTAGCGATTAGTCATTGTCAATTTTATAGATAAATATTAAGAGTGTTGATTGGTTAATGTTGAAAATCATGAAAGTTTAGTATATTACAAGTAAATAAAATTAATGGTACAATGAATAACAAAAAAAAAAAAAAAACATAAAAGATATGCTACAAGCAGTAAAATACAAATTAGAAGAATTAAATAAAATGTTAAACTTCCAACTTGAAAAATAAACCGTAAAAGTTTTTTTGAAAAGTCGTTTGGATCTTCCAACACCTAAAAAGACTGCCACAGAATACACAGAGGAAAAGAATCTCTAACAATTTTCATGAAAGGACCTTGTCCCTATTTCACAGTCATTACAGTCGTATCGTCAAAAATCAATTCGCGAGCCTTTTCAACATTATTGAACACCCAATTTCAACCGATTTATGTAACAGCCATCATTGTCTCATTTTTATGCAAATGACAAGAAGAAATATTTGTGCCTGAAAAATTAAAAACCGGCTCTGCAACAAAATCTATTACGAACGAACGAAAAATTCCAACACGCGCAAAGGATAAGAAACACGCTTTCAAGGTATGTAAAAAGTGTATTTACAAAGAATGTAGGTGTAATTACAAAAAATTAAAAAATTTTGTTAACAATATATTATTAGAGTAGTTTCTTATGCGTGTACATAAATTTCCACTTCAATATCACACAATTTATTACAATCGTGTTAACGTAAGTAAACAATTATTGATCTTCGTTTTTTATTCGAAAACATGAACGATTGAACGAACAAAAAAACATGTTTAATTGCGTGTCTTTGTATCTTGAACATATCGCATTATATCAATATCGATCATTAGTGACTTTTAATTTTCTTCTAAATATTCAGACTTTTTTGCGATCTTTGTAAAAAGTTGTAAACTTTTATAATTATCATTTAAAAGAAACGAACGGGCAATGTCATAGTCAAAGATAGGGGAGCAAAAGGTCAGCCACAGAGATATCGCAAATAACTTATGATAATCATTAGCAAAACAGGTTTCAGTTTTGCATATAACGAGTGCAACCATATTACAACTCCTGCATCTTTCGTCTTTCTTCGTTGATACTGATATTGATTCGCGTGACTGACTGACTGACTATGTCTGGAGAACATAGTCGTCTATTTGTACTGGTCGGGGGGAGGTGGGGGTGGGGGGTACCAGAAGATTGAACTTGGCTCCGGTTGACGGTTGCACGTAGCCGCGATATTATTTTGTCCAAAGTTTGTTTATTGCATTATGTACGTCACACAATGTTAATTCTCTCTGGCAAACAACTACGTGAGGCATCTTCGAATCGAAACGTCCTGTGACGCATGTGCCGCTACACTTACATTATTTTATATACAAAATCAATTTTCAAAATTTTCATGTAATCAAAATTTTATTGTACAATCTAATAATTTCAAGAAAGAATGTATACATGTACTATGAGACATTTCCATTTTTTCCTACATATATATGTCGGAGATGAAGGAACACCGGAACCTTCCCTTTGGAATTTTGGGAAAATCCCGTAACATTGTAATCTAAATTCTACCATAGCTGTAATTAGACAATTGTAGTCATCCAGTCCGATTGTAATTGTTCGAAGCTTGTGATAGTGAGCTTGAGCTCGAGGTGACGACCAGTCGCCGAACGTAGCCGCAGTTGAGGGATGAACGTTTTGTCTAATATACGAAACTAGCTCCTATCGCCCAATTAGTCTTCTACCTACTTTGTCAAAACTATTCGAGAAGTTGCTAACGAATCGATTCCTTCCACTCCTAGAGGATCTGAAAACACTGCCAGATCATCAATTCGGTTTTCAGAAGCAACATTCTACAATAGAACAAATCCACCGAATAACACACAATATCAGCCAAACCCTCGAAAAGAAAAGATACTGCTCAGCGGTATTCCTTGATATTCAACAGGCATTCGACAAAGAATGGCACGAAGGGCTTCTTTACAATCTTAAAAAAGTCCTACCACACACTTACTACTCCATCCTAAAGTCCTATCTAACCAATAGGCAATTCATGGTTAAATATGCAGACGCCATAACTTTCCCAATAGAAGCTTCCATTTTTCTCCCGAGTCAACCATCTACGTAGAAAATGCTGGTTAATGAAGAACAATGTTTACAACTATTCCGCAAATGATTCTACATCAAAATTGATTCATCTTTCTAGGTATTATGGGATGTTTAATATAATTACGCATGTTTCCTGAAACACTGAATGCCATTCCTCAACACAGAATATCGTAACAAAATAAAATGTTTGAAAATTTCGAATACGCGTGTGTATCTGCGCCCGCACACAAAGTAGTTACTTCTGTCCATTGGTTTATTAATCGAAAAACTAGTATTCTACAAAATAGAATAAGAATAAATCATCTATTCTAAGAAAGTAAATATACGTACATCTACATATTTCTAAGGCTATAAAAAATATTTCATATTTTGTACGCTTACGTAAGCTAGTAATTAAGAGTCTATCCCATGTAAATGACCCTATCGATGAAACTATCATAACGACGCTTATGCCCACGACGATATTATAATGCTTGAAATAATCGATTTTATAGATCGGGTAAAATTAAACACTAAAGGATTGAAAAACGAAATTACAAACTCACGTGATCGATAAAGTTATTGCAGGAGAAAACTGCCAAATACGAACAACTGCATTTCATTGTATTATAAAAAATCGTAACTTTCACGGGTTATTTTAATGAGATATCTTCTTAATTTGCTGTATAAACGGACTACATATTGATTGTAATTCGTATTGCAACTTGGATCGTTACAGGTATACATTCAAGATACAAGTTGTAAAATATCCATCTGTTTACCTTGTCTTCGATTTCTACATGACATTGCACAGTGCTATTGTGCCGCGTAAATGCAATAAAAAAAAAAAAAAGAAACGAAACTCGAAAAATGAATATTCCTCGTTCGGGGAAGCTTGCAATCTTGTCGGTCTCCTAACCAACGATTGTTGCCTATGACAAATCCTCTGCATGGTATTCCACTGGTATCCAACTCTTACAAAACACAGAATATCTCATTAGAAACAGCTCGTGATGCAATTAGCGAGAAGGATATGAAGCGGTGTGAAAATTAAACGCACCGTTTGAAACAGCATCAGCTAATCGGGAAAACTGTGACGACGACGATCGCAACCCTTACACGCGCCGTACGAAGGAACCAGTTTCTTGTGAAACGCACGAAGAAAATATCAAGGTCGAAGTTTATACGCGGGACTAGGTAAAGCTTGACTGATTAGTTACATTATCAACTTTCGCCGTCACGTAATTCATGCGTAGAAACTAAAAATCTTTTTCTGAAACGATGTACTTCTTCGATGAAAGGGCTTTCATCCTGTAACGAACGGCCGTTTCTTAGATTTGCATTCGTCTAACTAGATTCTGAAAGGGACATAAAAAATTACTCGTGGATGCGTTTTATTTGATGTGAACAAAATCGTATTGTTCACTAATTGTAAAGTACGCTTCTAAGACGACGGCAGCGCAGTGGTTAGCGCCTTAGGATACGAACGTTCGGGACCCGGGTTTAAATCCCGGCGACCGGAATCCGATTTTTCTTCCACGATACAAAAATGAGAAGAAAAGCAGCAGAAACCCCAGCAGCGCGACATCTAAACCCGTAGCAGAACCTGTCTCGGCCTCTATACTAGCGGAGTAGCATTATCACGAAGACTAACTCTTACACCTCAAATATATTTGAGTAAGTATAAGTAGAAGAAGTATAAATACAGTGTATGCTAGTCCAGATCTGCACGCTACCAACGTTCGTTTACAATAGAGTTTCGAAGCCATGACCCTACGGGTATTTATATAATTACCATAACCGGTCCGTCTATAACCCGGTATATCATCCGTGCATGACGTGTTCCTAGAAAAGGCTATGAGGTTGAGAGGTACTTCAAATTGATTTAGAACTAAACAATACTCAATGGCTTCGAGGAGTAAGAAAACTAAACACTAGAGAAGATGTAGAGTTTTCCTAGAAGTAAGAATCACTTCAATAAAATAGACAGAGAGAGGAATGGAAGAAAGGGCAAAGAAAGGAAGAAAGATAGATATGTAATATACTATACGATACAGTATAATCATAACATCATAACATCATAATAAATAGAAATGTTTCAAGATTGAGTGAGTGAGAGAGAGAAAGGGAGGCAGACCAGTGCATATATCGAGAGAGTAATTTCATTAGTTTATTAATTGAGGGGCTTGGAAATATGTGTTAGCATATGTTTATTTCATTCTTGGTGGATTATTGTACAATCGGACTAGTGATATAAACGGCATTTCGACTGTTGCGGATAGGACAATAGCAGCAGTGAAACTGCAGATAATCATTGTAATGGCAGTATAGCTCTGTAAAAACATAGTATGTTATTATTACATAGGATTCATATTACTTTGAAATTGTTCGAATGAAACTATCTTATCATACTTACAAAATTGGTGTGATAGATGAGGAGAGAATAATTATCTAACGAATATACCGAAAGAGTAATAATACAATTTACTAGATAAGCACCATACGTTAATTTACTTAAAGGGACGAAAATATCCAGCGATAAGATTTTGTTCACGATGCCTGCAAACGTAACAAATATACTTGAGTGTAGTTTTCAAAACATTAACTATTTCGCATTAGATAAAAAGTATTTTTACAATAAGAACAATGACATTAACGCATTACTCAGTGATTTGAAGAATATCGACTTACCGCCATGATTCGTAGTGCATGCAACTACGAGCCAGGCAATGCCTAATGCCCAGCCTGTTCTACTGAGGGCCAAATAAAGAACGGATAAACCTAAGGATATGTTCTTGTTCGTGAGTCCGAAGAGAATCGAACAATTACATAAAATTGCCAAAGACCAACCAACGATTAAGCTTTTCTGAAACATAAATTTAATCACATTATTGAAAGATGCAGAGAAATATAAGTCTAACGAACAAATAGTATACATTACTTTTGACAAATGCAATTTGTAATTCCATTTTGAAAGAAGGTGACATGTGGCCATTCCTATGATATATGGTGATATTCTACACCATGGTCGTATATACAAGTATGTCATCGTCTTATATTGTTCGTCCATTCTAGGAAAATAAATATAAGTATATTTACAAATTTCTTATGTTATAAAGAATGTTAAACATTTTGTATGTTTACGTAGGCTGGTAATTAAGAGTGTATCCCGTATAAACTAGTGTTCCTATCGATGAAACTAGCGTAACAACGCCTATACCCACGGCAATATTGTAATGCCTGAAACAGCCGATTTTAGAGCCCGGTTAAAACTAAGGTCTAAGGGATTAAAGAACGAAATTACAAACTCACGTGATCGATAAAGTTAGAAGAAAACTGCCAAATACGAAGAACTGCATATCATTGGGCAAGTACCAACTCCATGTGAGACTGCAAACAGTATTTCTCTTCGAAACGAATTCTTTTGTAGTAACGCGAACAATGCAATAAATTATGTGAGAAAGGATACGTACTAGCTCATCCCACCTATAGAAGTTGTTGATGTAAAGTATGTTAGTCCACCAATATTTGGAACACTTTGTATGTGGATGCTCAAAGGTAAGAGGTAATGAGACATAATCGTCCCAGGTAAAATTCAATATCGTTATCAACATAACAACGAAATATGTAGGTGTAAGCCTTCAAAATTAATGTATTTCTTCTATTATCATCGAAATCTCACCGATAGAACTAATTAAGCATTAATGCTACACTTTACCTTATATATCGTTTGACAATCTTTTGAAAAAATTCGGTCATCCTTTTTGCTATAGTCGGGATTCCGTGATATTTTTGTCGTTTCTTCAGAAATGTATATGACAACAGAAAACCACTCATAAAGAAAAGTGTATCCACCGAAAATGTGAAGTTGCTTATGACTTGCATGAGTAATTCTTCAGCCTGTATATATACAAGCCATTTGTTACCTGTACACATAAGTGACTGCATTAAAAAAATACATGGTAGATCAGAAATCAGATCGGAATCAATAATCGGAATAGTATAATTAAATCATCGTTAAAATTCATTTCTTACTCAGAACATGAAATGCGTAGATCAATACGTGCCCCAGAATAATCCATACTATTGTCAACGTTTTCAAGCCGTAGAATACTCGCAGATTATCACCACCCTTCTCCGGTTTAAATATTTCCTCTATATTGGTGAGAAATGAAAAACACAGAAGGTGTTGGCTGATACGATTCTGCTGCCCCGACTCGGGGCGTTCCGGTTTCTCGTAGTTGATTTCGCATTTCCCATCTATTCCGTTGTTCAGTGCTGTTGGAAGTTAGTAGTACGTTACATAGATTCCCATGAAATAAACTCGAGGCGATAAAAATTACTAAGATTGGCAACGCGAGCGCAGTTTTGTGAAGTACAAAATATGAATAGTTAATTGAAGTACCAATGGATGTGTAGCTTACCTATCGCGTTGTTATTGTCGAACGTAAACTTTTCCCTTTCTTTATTTAAACGCTTTCGATGGACGAAAACATCATATACTGTGGCCGCTATTATGGTAGCACACAATGATAGCAAAACTCCTCTGTAATCAGAATTTTAAAGTTCCTAGGTGGTATTTTATCGAATGCAGATCTTGACGTATGTAATATATATCTGGCTAGACAAAAATTCGAGTCTTCGATTGCGAGTTTGAAGTTTACGTACATGATGGAAACCATTTTCGCAGAGAGTAGCCATTGATGATCATCCACCAAATCGGAGACTACGATCAACTGGAAGTGTATATTAAAAAGTTTTCCAATGAAAAGTGTCTCATTACGAAATACTTTATCAAGCATAGTGGCAACATCGCCTACGCTGCAGGACGACGGTAAGCAAAGTCCAAGCGTGACCAAATCCTAAAATGGCCGCAGTTTTTCAAATTTATTATTGCCCGTCGTGATCGTAAAAATTTCATGAAATATTTTAATGTTAATGATATCATATATCGATATTGTTTTAGTGGGATAAATTCTTAATTGTCTGCATAAATTGGCTATGTACTGATTGTAATTCGCATTGCAACTTGAATCGTTAGAGATATACATTCGAAATACAAAAACTAAAATATCCATTTGCTTACTTCGTCTTCCACTTCTACATGATATTGCACAGTGCTATTGTGCCGCGCACGTGCAATAAAGAAACGAAACTCAAAAGATGAATACTCTTCATTCGGATTCCGGTATATCGAATTGTTCTTTCGTATTTTCTCCGATAGAAATGCCGTCCGATTTTCAGAGAAAAGTTTGCTACCTTCTTGGTCTCCTAACCAATGATTATTCCCAATGACAAAACCTCCGGATGGTACGCCACTGGTATCCAACGCTTAAAACACACATGATACCTCATTAGAATCAGCTTGTGATGCAATTAGCGATAAGGATCTGAAGCGGTAGGAAAATTAAGCGCATTTTTTGAAACCAACAGCATCAGCTGACGAGGGTAACAGTGATGACGACGATCGCAGCTTTTACAACACAACGCGCAAAGAAAGTCTCAAGGTTGGGAGTTGGCTCGATAAAAAGTTACGCATCTTACACAATCGCGATGTAACGTGGTTGTATCGTGATCAGAAGAATCCTCGCGGTTGCACAGGAGTTGTTTCTATTGTTTTTGATTCGTATTTTCCGCGGTATAAGCGTGTTCATCGAGAACATGCCACGAAATACAATCTCAAACACGGTGTACATCTTTTTGAATCACGGTCGGTTATACGTATTTCATTTAGTTTGCCTTCTTCTTTCCTTTCACTGTAATTGACTGGCGGTAACTTCGCGGAACCGAATTCGGCTATATATCTTAAAAGTTCTATTAACCTCTTAGGGCCCAAAGTATCTGGTTATCCACCGCATTTCGAAATTCATCTATCTGGGTCCGACATCTGCTGGAATTTAGAAGATCAGCATTTTCCAAAACCGCGTAAACTGGAAGTAGCTTCCTCGTGGTTATCGGGTCTAGCGCGGTCGCTTGTATTGACACGTAAAAGCTTGTTAAAGATAGAAGGGATAACCATATCCACGAAATTCTTCCGCACTTCATTCTTTGAAATAAGATTTACACTTGGATTATTAGAATTAACTATTGAGGAATATCGGCAGCCACGTGAATGTATTTTGTTCTCTTGTTCGCAATAAGGTACGTTGCTGCTCTTTCGGTACTATGTTCGAAAATGCGACTGCGTTGAACGGGGCACGAATGGCGAATGTAGCTCGAGAGACTCAACGGTTTCCGATAAGATTGAATCGCGATAATGCACATTCGGTACAGGACACATCATTAATGATGCAAAATATCGCAATCATTTTAATTGCATTAGTTTTTCATGTTATTTCCTGTGATCCAATTATGTAATCCGGTATTAGTTTTTTAAAACCCTTACCTCTGACGTTTGTTACTTTTTACCTTATATTTTAATTTCGAAGCGAGTTTTTTAGGATAGCCAGCCAATTAACGTCGTTCGATATCATTTCTAATATGTTTCCGATTAAGAGTTTTGACGTGAAAGTGTGAACTGGCCTTGATCTTGCAATTTCCATAAATTTATTGTTCACTGCTCCTATTAAAGTGCGTCAATTTAAATATATCGCTCTGAAATGCTCATTTCTTTTATGGAACCGTGGTAACTGAAAATCATCAATCTATTACTTTATTTCGCGCCTGAGATTCTTTTGGACCGCGGTCAAGAAGCTGCAGGTTACTTTTCCTGCTCATATATCGTCTTTATATATATGGCGTTATATTCGGACAAAAAAAAAAGAAAAGAAAAAAAGATTATAATTATAATAAATTCAATAAATTAATGAGTAACGTACATTTTTGTCGAACTCTATACAGCATTATCTGAGCTGTAAAATTACAGGTGACAGCATGTTCAAAACCGTTAAATATGATAACTTAGTAGCAACCAAAAACAAATTTACGAAATGACATGAATATACATTAATGATAAGCAAAATCGGAATTAAACATTTCGCGAATTTAAGTCAGAAGTAGCACAATGTGTAATGATAATTCTACATTTAATTCACTTCCTTTTTCTGTGGGATTCTATCACTGACAGTGAAAGGGATACGTAAGGAATTGTAAGATACAGACCTACTCTTGTTTCCAGCTTATGTGATTTTTCCGATCGAAAATATATCAAGCACCTTCGCGATCTGTTTTCTTTTAAAAATTTCTATTCTTGGTCGCGGTCTCGCGTTTAACGCGTCTTCGCTAGATTTTACGTTCGCTGGTTACGGTCAATTAATATTCCACTTTCATACGCTTGGCTGGGTAAAGTCTTTGACCGGCTTGTTATTTCATCGACTTTTACCGTCACGTGATTCACCCGTAACAAATAAAAATCTTTTCCTTGGTCGACACACTCCTTCGACGCAAGAGCCTTTACTCGTAATGGACGCTCGTTTCTTAGATTCGTATTCGTCGAACTGGTTCCTCAAACGAACATAAAAAAATTAACCATGGATGAATACTCCATCCATTTGAATACTCCATCCATCATAGTGACGACATCGCGTTTGATATAGAATGCAAATAAGCAAACTCCAAGCGTCATCAAATCCTGAAAAAAGCGCAATGTCTCAAATCTCTAATAGTTCATTGCAATCGTGAAAGGTCGTAAATAAATGTCATGGGTTGTTTTAATGAGGTACACCGTTAATTTGCTGTATAAATTATATTGATGATTACATATTGATTACAAGTAACATTGCGATTCGAATCGTTGGATATATGGATTCCACATGCAAACAATGAAATATCCATGTACCTACTTCGTTTTCTATTTTATGCGATGTTGCACAGCGCTATTGTGCCGCATATGTCCAATAAAAAGTCGAAACTCAAAAGGCGGATGTTCCTTGTTCGGGTTCCGGTATATCGAATTGTTCTTTCATACTTTCTGTCATAGAAATGGCGTGCGATTTTTGGAGCAAGTCAGACGATCTCCAATAAAATAATTGTGCTCGTTGCCAAATCCCCCGGGTGGCACGTCGCTGGTGTCTAACGCTTGAAAAACACATGATTCTGTAATGGAAGCAGCTGATCGTGAAAAGAGATGCACTTCGGCGACAAATGTCGTCATTTTTACGCAGCCCATGCTTCTGTTTCGACGGTTGATTCGATGAAAAATTATGCATATGACACAATCGCGAACGTAACGCGATATAATTGGCTTCGGGAAAACTGACGCGGTTGCACAAGAATTATTTTCATGTTTTTTGAGTTTAACCGACTGTATAATTTGTTGAATCCTGATAGATTATGCGTATTTCGATTAATTTGCCTTCTTCTTTCCGCAATCGTCATCTACTTACAGTAACTTCGTCGAGCGAAGTTTGTCAAGGTATCTTAAACCTTCCATTTATCTCTTAGTCTCCAAAGTATCTGGTTATTCACAGCATTACGAAATTTAACTATCTCTGTTCGACGTCAACTCGAATTTAGAAGAATGATGTTTTTCAAATGGTATATTGGTTGTATAATTATTAGCATAACAAATTTCTGTTTTTCATACAACGTGTGTAACCATCACGCGACAGTAGCTTATTCGGAGCATATATCTAAGAAAACATTGTTCCGTTTTGCTTTCCTTTGTCTGCTCGTTCCTATGGCATAGTTCCTTGTATCTGTTAATATACATATAGTTATATACTTTGTTGTGTGATGTAGAGGGGACTTTCAGAGCGTGTTTTATACTTGGAAACTACCTTCGTCGATATAGTGCCATATATTTGGTTTCGAAGAGGATACTGTTGACTTTGCATGTTCGATGTACCCTTCTAATTAATCTTAAAGCGATGTTTTATTGCTTTTAATATAGGTGGTTTGGCAGGGCCGTATATTGTTGAGTCGTAGTCTATCTTGGATGAACCTATGTAGTGGTTGGTATGTTTTTAAGGATCGATACAACAATTGCTTCCCTTCAGCTGCTGAGAAAGACTACGTGGGTCCATACGCATTTGAAGATTTTAAGCAGATATTTCGATCCAGATTTATGGAATTGTTTTAAAATATCAAATCACTTTCTGGACTTTTTCCAGAAAATACGTCTGCACGTGCGAATGCGGCGAAGAAAAGAAAGTGTTTGTCGCTTGTAACCCGAAGAACGTACGTTTCATGCACCTGTTCTTTATGTTTGTTCCGAAGGACGTACCACTTCTCTGACATAACGTTGCAGGTTCAGAGGTTAATAACATGATGGGTAAAATGAATTTCCGATTTGTTCTATGGATCTGATAGCAAATATAAATATACATAATAATATAAATATAAATATTCGGTTACATGAATGACGCAGCGATGTTAACAGCGATACCGCAGCGATAAATTTTCCGATTTTATAAATTTCGATATCCCAAATTTTCTAATTTCCAGGTTCCGAATTTCCGAGTTCATCAATTCTAAAAAGATCGTACTTTGGAGTTATGAAAGTTGCAAATTTTCATAAGCCCAAAATTTACGAATCTTTGAATTCAGAAAATAAAATTCATCTCCGTTTTCATAACTTTGATGGAAATTACTCTTTTCTTAAAATTCCTGATGCCCATCTTGTTCTTGGCACATTTTCACTCGTCTTAATGCTTCACCTAAGGTAGGTGTCTCGAACTTTTAATTTCTCATCGTAGCGGTCTTCATACTCAGTCATCGTCGATTTTTTAGATGAATATTAATAGTGTTGATTAATTAAAGCTAGAAATCACAAAACTTTAGTACATTATTCAGGCAGTTAGAATAGAACATGACGGACAATTTAAAAACTACGAATTGTGCTTTACTCTTAATATTCCTCTAATATTCATGACTTTTTACAACTCACAGTTTTTGCCATGTTAATATTACTTCCATATTACAAAATCATGAAAGATTTTTCAGTGCTTATGTAAGTACTTATATAAAGAAGGAATAGCTCAGCTTTACTTATAAACTTAATGCAAGTGATATGTAACTCTAAAAACGCATTTTAAAGGAATGGTCATACTGATGAACATTACAGCGACACGAATAGATACCCGGTATTTTCGTAGTTCAGCGACTATCTGTGTCGAATTAGTCGACAGGTTCTCAATACGTTTGAGTTTAATGCACACTTTCTAATTACGATTTTCGTTTCGCTTATACTTTTGTATATTTAACATATCTTTATTTAACGGGTATGCGGAACATTTCCCGTAGATTGTTATACGTTTGTAATAATAATCACCATCATAAATATATCTACAACAAACGCGAAAAATTCGGAAAGAATTATTTCGCTTCGCTTTTCTTCGTGCATTATTATACAATCGCAGGAGTGACATAAACGGCATTTCGGTTGTTGCATATAAAAGAATAGAAGCACTGAAACTACAAACAACCATTGCAACGAACAGAGTACCCTGAAAGAAAGAAACGTTATTTCATGCTACTAATATTACATCGAAATCGTTTCATTATACTTGCAAGCGTGACGCTCTGAATGTGGAAGAGATAATAATTTGAAGAATAAGTCGACATAAAAACTGGTTCAGGAGATGAGCAGCATACGATATTTTACTGAAGTGGAAAAATTCAGCGATAAGATGTTGTTATCACGATACCTGCGAAAATAACACATATAGTGGGCTGAAGTTTATAAAACGTTAAATACTTCGCATTGCAAAAAGGATATTTTCGCAACAGGAAGGATAGCACTACAGCATTAATAAGTGAATTGAAAAATATCAACTTACCTCCATGATTCGTAGTGCATACAACTACTAGTCAGGCAATACCCAGTGCCCAGCCCGTTCTGCTGAGGGCCAAATAAAGAACGGCTAAGTTTAAGAACATGTTTTGGCTCACGGGTGTAAATAGAATCGAGCAATTACTCAGAATTGCCAAGGTTCAACCAAGCATTAAGAATTTCTAAAAGATTGGTTTAATCACGTTATTGATAGATACACAGAAACGTAGGTGCAATAACAAATAGTATATATGTAGCAATTTAATAGGTCTTAGAGGAAGCACAAGAAATGATGTTTTGGTTTAACAAATCATATTCAAAACAACAATCTGATTACAATATTGTCGTACGTCTTATTATCATACTCGGCTATCAACTTCCCGATTCACACTCTCCGCTACTGTGCCGCATGCGCACAATTAGAAAACGGAACTCAAAAGGTGGATGCTCCTCATTCGGGTTGCGATATATCGTATTGTTCTTTCGTTTCCCCTCCGAGACAAACAGCGTACGATTTTGAGAGAGAATGGTGCAACCCGTACGATCTCCTAACCAATAATTGTGTCCACTCATAAATCCGCCGGGTGGCACGCCACTGGTGTCCAAAGCTTAAAGAATATATGATACTGCATTAGAAACATCTGATGATACAATTCGCAATAAGGATTTTAAGCGGTAAGCAAGTTGAATGCAGAATTTAGCGTTTCGTGTTTAAAGCCAAAAAGTTCAGTTCGTTAAGATAAGAAAAATAGCTACGACTATGACCTTCGCTTTTACCTACTCCAAACGAAGGAATTAGTTTCTCGCGCAAGGTGCGAAGAAAGTCTCAGGGTCGAGGTTCAACTCGACTTAAATTTATGTAGTTGATACAACCGCGACATAATCGTCGCTAGAAGAAATATGGCGGTTGCATAACTTGCTTTTACTGATATTAATTTTTCATGGTGTAAATGCGTTTTTCATGCAAACAAGGGACGCGACATGTCACGAAACACAGCCGCAAGCACGGTGTATAGTTATTCGAATTCTATATCTGTTTATGGTTGTACGTTGGTATGTAACGGTTATACGATTATGTGTTATATATTTAATATGATTTGTTTTATCCATTCTTTTGTACGCAATCGACTGACAGCAGAAATTCATTTACACTACCTTAAAAGTTCTGTTTACTTCTTAGACCTCAAAGTATCTGGTTATCAACAGCATTACGAAATTCATAAACCTCCACCCGACATCTGCTGGAATTTAGAAGATTAGCATTTTCTAAAACCGCGTACGCTGGAAGTACCTGCCTCATGGTCACTGGATCTAGCATGGTCGCTTGGGTCGACACGTAAATCGTTGTTAATGATAAAAGGGATAACCATATCCACGATAACATGAATGAAGTGTTCAGTTCATCCATTGGGTACCAACATTTTCTAAGAAGATCGCGTCAAGACTAGTCGTATTCAACAAGGAACGCACAATTTATGACGTAGGACGCCGACAATGGTTTCGAATATTTCATCTTATTGATTATCGCCCAGTTACGGAACCCCAATTAAATTATTGCAGTACTGTTATCGGCACGTGGCTTACCGAAAACGTCAATTATCAGCACGCTGATACATTGTTGAACAAATTTTGAATTTTCTCGGGTTTTCTCGGTCAGTATCTGATCGTAATAGATTCTTGTGACGTAGTACCGAACCTGCTAAGCTTTCCTCCTAGAACGAACGGTTCCCGAAATGAACCAATTTTGAAAAAATTGAGGGGGTTCAGCTTTATGGATGTTTTGTGCTTTTACATTAGCAGTTACCTCATTGCAAGAGTAGAATAATATGTATTGTTGTTAATGTTATAAATATTGAAATATGTGTGAACCAAGGTGAGAGGGACAGCATAATGGGACCATATCTTACGTACATTCTTTAATTCATTTAGAAAACTAAAACTCTAACAGAAAATGCAACGATGCCACGCGATACTGCAGATGTTTGTGCCAAGAGTTGCATCAAGAGAAACTTGCAAGGCGTGTTCTGTTTACAATTTGAAGTAGGATCTTATTTTGGAAGGAATCATTTCGTTGTATCTAAAACGGATTGTGTTATTTTCTATATTTCGTGTAGTTTTGATTCTTCTCGAATCAATTGTCTGAAAAACAGCTTATAGAAACTTGTTTATTTCGCAGTTAGTTTGGATAATTGACGTTCTAAAACTCCTGTATTCCAGATAGTTATCTGTGACATTTATTTCCTTTCACGCCATATCATTTATTATCTTTTCGACGGTTGACCCCATGTCACGTCAAGTAGAACATACTCGCCTGTTACGAATGACGCCCTATTTCGTCAAATAGTACACAGAGTTTAAAACTTATTATTTTAACTAAATAAAACTTATTAAATTATATAATATGTTGTACAATACAATGTAAAATAATTGCCAAATTCTGCGTTTTATGTAGTATCCGGATAAAAAAATATTATGCTAGGACGACGCTTTGAGGTCGCTAACCGAAATTGAGGATTGCTTCTCACGGAAATGAGTTGCGAAGAGTTTCGATTAGACACCTGTTGATCCGTGACGTCTCTGAAATTTGGCATTTTTACCTATTGTTGTATTGCTCAGTCTGTGTTGCATCCTAACGTCCTGCATACTTTATTGTGGACCAAATTTAATACACCGAGGCAGAATTCCATCGTATACTTTATATCATATTGTATATTTATATTATCATCCATTTATATAGATACGCTTTTACAAATTTTTATAGGTCGCTGTGTACTGTGCGGAAAAAACTTTTTCCTCTTTCAGTGATCTATATTTATTTGTGTATGAGCTCCTTTTCGTCTTCCAAATCACTTTCTTATATGCAATATCCTGGTTAATAAAGAAGAACGTGGATAACCTCTGCACAAGTGATTCTCTTAACTAATTCTTCTTCCATGGTATTTTAATAAATCACACTACATTATGAATAGCGAACCATGAAATGATAGTATACAGTCAATTACATTAAGTTTAGAGGTCACTGACAGAAAGATAAATTTTTCAATATTTCGACACATGATAGGCTATCTTCCTGTCATAAGTTTACTAATTGGACGATTCAGACTAAGTTATTGTTACAAACTTCTTTTTCGCGCACTAATAAATAATCGCAGAAGTGATGCAAACGGCATTTCGATTGTTGCGGATAACAGAATAGAAGCACTGAAGCTACAAACAATCATTGTAACGCCGTAAATACCCTGAAAAGCAGAAACGTTATTTCATGACACTAATATTACGTCGAAATTGTCCGAACGAAATAATTTCATTATACTTACAACCGTGGCAATATTAAAGTAGAAAGCATAATAATTTAAAGAGTAAGCCAAAAATATAATAACAGGGTTAAGGAGATAAGCACCATATGTTAATTTGCCCAAAACGACGAAAATATCTAGCGATAAGATTTTGTTTACGATACCTGCCAACGTAACAAGTATACTTGGGTGTAGTTTGCAATACATTAACTATTTCGCATTTGACAAAAAGTATTTTTACAGTAAGAACAATGACATTAACATATTATTCAGTGACATGAAAAATGTCGACTTACCGCCATTATTCGTAGTGCATGCAACTACGAGCCAGGCAATGCCTAATGCCCAGCCTGTTTTACTGAGGGCCAAATAAAGAACGGATAAATCTAAGGATATGTTCTTGTTCGTGAGTCCGAAGAGAATCGAACAATTACATAAAATTGCCAAGGACCAACCAACGATTAAGCCTTTCTGAAACATAAATTCAATCACATTATTGAAACATGCAGAGAAATATAAGTCTAACGAACAAACAGTATACGTTACTTTTGATAAATGCAATTTGTAATTCCATTTTGAAAGAAGTTGACATGTGGCCATTCCTATGAGATATGGCTGTATTCTACACCACGGTCGTATATAAATGTATGTCAATGTCATATATAGTTTGTCAATTCTAGGAAAATAAATATAATAATATTCACAAATTTCTTATGTTATAAAGAATGTTAAACATTTTATACGCTTACGTAGGCTGGTAATTAAGAGTGTATCCCATGTAAACTAGTGATCCTATCGATGAAACTAGCGTAACAATGCCTATACCCACGGCAATATTGTAATGCCTGAAACAGCCGATTTATAGCCCGGGTAAAACTAAGGAATTAAAGAACGAAATTACAAACTCACGTGATCGATAAAGTTAGAAGAAAACTGCCAAATACGAAGAACTGCATATCATTGGGCAAGTACCAACTCCATGTGAGACACTGCAAAGAGTATTTCTCTTCGAAAGGAATTCTTTTGTAGTAACGCGAACAAGGCAATAAATTATGTGAGAAAGTATACGTACTAGCTCATCCCACCTATAGAAGTTGTTGATGTAAAGTATGTTAGTCCACCAATATTTGGAACACTTAACATTTGGATGCTCAGAGGGAAGAAGCGCTGAGACATGATCATGCCAGGTAAAATTCAATATTGCTATCAATATAACGACGAAATATGCAGGTGTAAGCCTTCGAAGTTAATATATTTATTTTATTATTATCGAAATCTCATCGATAGAACTAATTAAGCATTGATACTATACTATACCTTATATATCTTATGACAATCATTTGAAAAAATTCGTTCATCCTTTTTGCTATAGGCGGAATTCCCTGATATTTTCGTTGTTCCCTCAGAAATATATACGACAACAGAAAACCACTCATAAAGAAAAATGTATCCACCGTGAATGTGGGGTTGGATATGATTTGAAAGAGTACATTTTGAGTCATTACATATTCAACCCATGGGTTACCTGTATACATGAGTGACTGCATTAAAAAAATACATGGTAGATCGGAAATCGGATCAGCATAGTAAACTTAAAACATCGTTAAAAGTCGTTTCTTACTCGTAACATGAAATGCGAACATCACTACGTGCGCCATAATAATCCATGCCATTGTTAACGCTTTCAATCCGTAAAATACTCGCAAATTATCACCATTCTTTTCCGGTTTAAATATTTCTTCTACATTGGTGAGAAATGAAAAACACAGAAGATGTTTGCTGATACGATTCGGCTGCCTCAAATCGGGGAGTGTCGGTTCCTTATTGTCGGTTTCGCGTTTCTCTTCTTTTATGTTCTCCAATTCTATTCAAAGTTAACCGTACGTTACATACATTCACATGATTCCCATTCCAATTCGAGGCGATAAAAATAATTAAGATTGGAAACAATCTTAATTATTTGTGAGCGCAGTTTTGTGTTAAGTAGTAGTTGATATCATGTATCACTGTATATGTAGCTTACCTATCGCCTTGTTACTTTCGGACGTAAACTTTTCCCTTTCTTTATTTAAACGCTTTCGATGGACGAAAACATCGTATACTGTGGCCGCTATTACGGTAACACACAACGATAGCAAAACTCCTCTGTAATCAGAATTTTAAAGTTCATAGGTGGTATTTTATCGGATGCATATCTCGACGTATGTAATATATATCTGGCTAGATAAAAATTCGAGTTTTCAATTAGAAGCTTGAAGTTTACGTACATGATGGAGATCATTTTCGCAGAGAGTAGCCATTGATGATCATCCTCCAAATCGGAGACTTCGATCAACTTGAAGTGTATATTAAAAAGTTTTCCAATGAAAAATGTCTCATTACGAAATACTTTATCAAGCATAGTGGCAATATCGCCTATGCTGCAGGACGCCGGTAAGCAAAGTCCAAGCGTGACCAAATCCTAAAATGGGCGCAGTTTTTCAAATTTATGATCGTCCGTCGTGATCGTAAAAATTTCATGAAATATTTTGATGGTAATGATATCATATATCGATATTGTTTTAATGGGATAAATTCTTAATTGACTGCATAAACTTGAATCGCATTGGAACTTGAATCGTTAGAGATATACTTTCGAAATATAAAAACTAAAATATCCATTTGCTTACTTCGTCTCCCATTTCCACATGATATTGCACAGTGCTATTGTGCCGCGCACGTGCAATAAAAAAACGAAACTCAAAAGGTGAATACTCTTCATTCGGATCCCGGTATATCGAATTGTTCTTTTGTACTTGCTCTGATTGTAATACCGTGCGATTTTCAGAGAAAAGCTTGCAACTTTGTTGGTCCCCTAACCAATGATTATTCCCGTTGACAAATCCACCAGATGGTGCACCACTGGTATCCAACGCTTAAAACACACATGATATCTCATTGGAAACAGCTCGCGATGTAATTAGCGCACCGTTTGAAACCAACAGCATCAGCTGACGAGGGAAACAGTGATGACGACGATCGCAGCTTTTACAACGCAACGCGCTCAGAAAGTTTCAAGGTTGAGAGTTGGTTCGATGTAAAATCACGCATCTTACACAATCGCGACGTAACGTGATGGTATAGTGATTAGAAGAATCCTCGCGGTTGCACAGGAGTTGTTTCTATTGTTTTTGATTCGTATTTTCCGCGGTATAAGCGTGTTCATCGAGAACATGCCACGAAATACAATCTCAAACACGGTGTACATCTTTTTGAATCACGGTCGGTTAAACGTATTTCGTTCAGTTTGCCTCCTTCTTTCCTTTCGCTGTAATTGACTGGCGGTAACTTCGCGGAACCGAATTCGGCTATATATCTTAAAAGTTCTATTAACCTCTTAGAGCCCAAAGTATCTGGTTATCCACTGCATTTCGAAATTCATCTATCTGGGTCCGACATCTGCTGGAATTTAGAAGATCAGCATTTTCCAAAACCGCGTACACTGGAAGTACCTGTCTCATGTTCACTGGGTCTAGCGTGGTCGCTTGTATTGACACGTAAAAGCTTGTTAATGATAAAAGGGATAACCATATCCACGACGAAATTTTTCCGTACAGCATGCTCTGGAACAGGATTTGCACTCGGATTATTGAAATTCTCAATTGATGAAAATGGTCAGCCATACTAATGACCATTATTCTCTCTTATATGATGAAGTACATTGTTGCACTTTCGATACTATGGTCGATCAAGTGTATGACTACTATAATATGAATGAAATGTTCAGTTCATCTATTGGGTACCAACATTTTCTAAGATGATCTCGTAAGACTAGCCGTATCCATCAAGGAACGCACAATTTATAACGTAGGACGCCGTAAATGGTTTCGAATATTTCATCTTATTGATTATTGCTCAGTTATGGAACCCCAATTTAATTATTCTAGTAGCGCGGCTGCGATCCGCACGTGGTTGACTGTAAACTTCAATTATCCACATGCCGATACTCTGTTTAGCAAATTTATAATTTTTTCCGTTTTTCTCGGTCGGTATTTGATAATAGTAGATTTTTGTGACGTAGTACCGAACCTGCTAAGTTTTTCTTCTTAGAACTATCGGTCCCCGAAATGCACCAATTTTAATAAACACTTTGCGGATGTTTTATGCTTTTATAATAGCCGTTATCTCATTACAGGAGTAGAATGATATGTATTGTTGTTAATATTATAAACATTGAAATATGTGTGAACCAAGGCGAGAAGGACAGCAAAATGGGCCCATTTCCCACGTACATTTTTTAATTCATTTAATAAACTAAAACTCTAACAGAAAACGTAACGATGGAACGCGATACTGCAGACGTTTGTGCTAAGAGTTTCGTCAAAAGATACTTGCAAGTCGTGTTCTGTTTAGAATTTGGCGCAGGAAAACTTTGGCGCAATACGCTGTGAGGATGATGTATACAACAATATCGACAGACGACTGCTATGCGCGTTCTGGCTATCAATCGTTGAACCATTGTATCAAGCGTTAAACAAAGGAACTCCTCGCAATGAGTACCACCGGCGTTATAAGTTGGATAGTTTATTTTCTTAATTGGAAGAAGATATGATTTTCTAGTTTTTCTTGACGATTTTCTCAGCAAAAATGTCTGTTTTCTTCGAATGAGCAGATATGAAACAGCTTCTTTACTCCACGTCTGGTGGAGAAGTTAAGGATTCGAAGTCACGAACAATACTGAACTAACCGTTTCTATTGCCGATATTAACCCTCCGATCGACGTTCCCGTTTGAATGACTACACGAGACTGTCGAAACTACTTCCGCGGCATCCGCGCTGACTGGTTTTATACCGAACGCAAAAAATCCCCAATTAGCATTTTATGTGTAAATCATTCTTTAATGTTCTGAGTCAGGGTCCCAATACTAAGTCCAATCGAACCGTTATACTCCACTAATTTGAAAAATTACAAGATTCGGAAATCTCCTATTTAAACTACGATGTGCATAGAAATTTAAAAATATTCCTACGAATGTTGAATGGAATGGTTTTGGCTGTTACAGTTCTCTGAATGTTTTGTTTTTTTGGACGGAACTAGTTATTTCTGCCCAATTATTCTCGGAATGTTGGCTAATGCGCCATCACATTCTTCCACAAGTGAACTTTTAGGAATTGATAGTGATACTATAACGCATAATTATTTAGTTGATGCTGTCAGTAGTGCAGACGGTAATTGAATCTTTTAAGAGACGTTACAGGAAAAATTTATTGCGTCGTATTATTATCTATTAATTGCTGGCGACAATGTTATGGGAGTTTTACGATTTTATAAAGGATTTGATTTAAAATTCCTTTGTCGTGCAACACGTGAAAAATCGTACCAACTACACTTAAACGCTCTGAGAATATGTCATGTAACCATATAAATGACAATGCGAGCCAAATTATTTTCATGTACTCTTTTTGCAGACAATATTGATATGAATGAAGACATGCAGATGCGATGGATTGGAATAAAATGAGCGATAGAACAAAACGAGACAGATGGAATACAATGATTTATTTTGGAAGGAATCATTTCGTTGTATCTAAAACGGATTGTGTTATTTTCTATACTTCGTGTAGTTTTGATTCTTCTCGAATCAATTGTCTGAAAACAGCTTATAAAAACTTGTTTATTTCGCAGTTAGTTTGGATAATTGACGTTCTAAAACTCCTGTATTCCAGATAGTTATCCGTGACATTTATTTCCTTTCACGCCATATCATTTATTATCTTTTCGACGGTTGACCCCATGTCTCGTCAAGTAGAACGTACTCGCCTGTTACGAATGACACCCTATTTCGTCAAATAGTACACAGCGTTTAAAACTTATTATTTTAACTAATTAAAACTTATTATATTATATAATGTGTTGTACAATACAATGTAAAATGAAATTCAAATTCTGTGTTTTATGTGGTATCCTGATAACAAAATATTATGCTAGAACGACGCTCTGAGGTTGCTAATCGAAATTGAGGATCCTTTCTTACGGAAATAATCTGCGAAGAGTTTCAATGAAATCTGTTAATCCCTGACATTTTTGAAATTTGGTATTTCTAACTTACTGTATTGCTCAATCTGTGTTCCGTGCTAATGTTCATACCTTATTGTAGATTAAATTTAATAAACCGGGGCAGAATTTCTTAGTATACTTTGTTTTATATTCTATATTCGTATTATTATCCATTTATATAGATACGTTTTTGGAGATTTTTATAGTTGAACCTACAAGATCCTGACCCTCCTAGCGATAATTTCGTTATGAAGCCATTGAATACTTATTCTATCGCTTAGAAATTAACAGTTTACTGCAATGATCAGCGACTTGTGACTCTTCCCTCTTCTCCCTTTTCATCACTTCTTATTCTGGCATGAATTTTTCGAGTCGTTGAAGAACCCAGGTACCAGTAGCAGTAGTCTCATCACTCGTAATCGAGTATGACCAGTGACAATAAATCAACCATCCTCGCAAATTCGAAAATATTTAATTAAACAATCAGCGAGTCTCATCAATGCCAACATGTCTCATCCAAGATGCCATCGGACGTTTTTTTCGGATAAGTTTGTGCTTACGTTCAAATTGAGATACCATATCAAACACTTAATTTATATACCATCCGTTTAAATTAATTCTGACAGTTATTCTGCTGATAAATAATCTTTGTCAGCCTCTCTTCCTTGCAGCAAATAATCTTTGCAGCTACATGACTTTCGAGCTCGGCGTCTCGAATACTCTATGTGCATTTGAATTCTGAATAATGGATTAGGTTTCGATCATTCTTTGCTTGCCTTATGGTCTTGTGACGTGAACTTGCAACATCGTCCACGCGTTTTTTATCATGTTCTCCAAGGCTTTTGTTTTTTAACATGCAAAGCAAACGACAGTGTTAGGAAAGAGAAACAACTGCGAAAATGTCGCCCTGTACTCGCACGGCAAAAGCTTTTTCCTCTTTCAGTGATCTATATTTGTTTGCATATGAGCTTCTTTTCGTCTTCCAAATCACTTTCTTATCTACAATATCCTCGTTAATAATGAAAAACGTGGAAAACTTTTGCGCCAGTGATTCTCTTAACTAATTATTCTTCCCTAGTATTTTATTAAATTAAATAACATTATGAATAGCGAACCATGAAATGACATTATACAATCAATTTCAATAAGTTTAGAGATCACTGTCATAAAGATATATGATATTTTTCAATATTTCGATACTTAAAAGGCTAACTTCCTGTCATAAGTTTTCTAATTGGACGACTCAAACTAAGTTAGTGTTACAAACTTCTTTTTCGTGCACTAATAAATAATCGCAGAAGTGATGTAAACGGCATGTCGATTGTTGCGGATAACAGAATGGAAGCACTGAAACTACAAACAATCATTGTAACGGAGTAAATGCCCTGAAAAGCAGAAACGTTATTTCATGACACTAATATTACATCGAAATTGTCCGAACGAAATAATTTCATTATATTTACAACCGTGGCGATATTAAAGTAGAAAGCATAATAATTTAAAGAGTAAGCCAAAAGTATAATAACAGGGTTAAGGAGATAAGCAACATATGTTAATTTGCCCAAAACGACAAAAATATCTAGCGACAAGATTTTGTTTACGATACCTGCAAACGTAACAAGTATACTTGGGTGTAGTTTGCAATACATTAACTATTTCGCATTACACAAAAAGTATTTTTACAGTAAGAAGAATGACATTAACGTATTATTCAGTGACATGAAAAATGTCGACTTATCGCCATTATTCGTGGTGCATGCAACTACGAGCCAGGCAATGCCTACTGCCCAGCCTGTTCTGCTGAGTGCCAAATAAAGAACGGAGAGACCTAAGGATATGTTCTTGTTCGTGACTCCGAAGAGAATCAAACAATTACATAAAATTGCCAAGGACCAACCAACGATTAAGCTTTTCTGAAACATAAATTTAATCACATTATTGAAAGATGCAGAGAAACATAAAGTAATATAAATAATATTAGTAATATAAGTATATAAACGGAAAGTAAATATTTATAAGTATATTTACAAATTCCTTGTGTTATAAGGAATGTGAAACATTTTGTATGCTTACGTAGGCTGGTAATTATCCCGTGTAAATGAGTGATCCTATCGATGAGAGTAGCCAAGCAATGCCTATGCCAATGGCAATATGGTAATGCCTGAGATAATTGTTATTAGAGATCGGGTACGACTAGGCACTAAAGGGTTAAAAATCGAAATTACAAAGTCACGCGGAGAAGAAAACTGCCAAATACGAAGAACTGTATATCATTGGACAAGTACCAACTCCATGTGAGACACTGCAAACAGTATTTCTCTGCGAAACGAATTTTTTGTTGTAACGCGAACGACGTTTGTATTAAATTATGTGAGAAAGAATACGTACTAGCTCATCCCACCTATAGATGTTGTTGGTGTAAAGTATGTTATTCCACCAATATTTTTAACACTTGACATTTGCATGCTGAACGGGAAGAAGTGGTGATACATGATAATGCCAGGTAAAATTTAATATCGTTATTAATATAACGACGAAATATGCATGTGTAAGCCTTCGAATTTAATGTATTTTTTCTATAATCATCGAAATCTCATCTATAGAACTAATTAATCATCGATACTATACTTTACCTTATAGGTCGTTTGACAATCTTTTGAATATCTTCATTCATTCATTCCATTTACAACTAGTTCCTGGTCTTATCGTCGTTAATTCAGAAATGAATATGACAAGAGAAAACCACTCATAAAGAAAAAGGTATCAACCGATAATGTGAAGTTTCTTATGATTTGCGAGAGTATGTGATCGTCCATTGTATATACAAGCCATTTATTACCTGTGTACATGAGTGACTGTATTAAACAAATACATAGTAGGTCAGAAATCGGATCGGAGTAGTAAAATTAAAACATAGTTAAAATTCATTTCTTACTCAGAATATGAAATTCGAAGAATAATATGTGCTTCAGAATAATCCGTATCAATGTTAACGTTTTTAAACCGTAGAATAAGCGTAGTTTATCTTCACTCTTTTCCATCTTAAATATTTCCTCTACATTGGTGAGAACTGAAAAGCGCAGAAGATGTTGGCTGATGCGATTCTGCTTTGCCGACTTGGTGGGTACCGGTTCCTCATTGTCGGTTTCGCGTTTCTCTTCTATTACGTTCTCCAATTCTATTTAAAGTTAACCGTACGTTACATACATTCACATGATTCCCATTCTAACTCGAGGCGATAAAAATAATTAAGATTGTTAACGTGAGGGCAGTTTTGTGTTAAGTAATAGTTAATATCATGTATCACTGTATATGTAGCTTACCTATCGCGTTGTTACTTTCGAACGTAGACTTTTCCCTTTCTTTATTTAAACGTTTTCGATGCACGAAAACGTCGTATACTGTGGCCGCTATTACGGTAGCACACAACGATAGCAAAACTCCTCTGTAATCAGAATTTTAAAGTTCCTAGGTGGTATTTTATCGGATGCAGATTTCGACGTATGTAATATATATCTGACTAGACAAAAATTCGAGTTTTCAATTAGGAGCTTGCGGTTTACGTACATGATGGAGATCATTTTCGCAGAGAGTAGTCATTGATAATCATTCACCAAATCAATGACTTCCAGGAGTCTGAAGTTTATGGTAAAAAGTTGTCCAATAAAAAGAGTTTTATTATGGAAGACTTCATCTAGCATTGTAGCTACATCGTGTTTGGTGCAGGAAGCCGGTAGACAAAGTCCAAGTGTCACCAAATCCTAAAAGAAGAATTCGTCATAATCATAAAAACCGGTAATGTAAATCTGATTATGTCAATTGTGAAATTGACATATATCCACGTGTTTACTTCGTATGGTAATTCTTGGTGATATTGCACAGTGCTATTGTGCCGCGCATGTGCAATAAAAAAACGAAACTCAAAAGGTGAAAATTCTTCATCAGGGTTCCGGTATATCGAAGTGTTCCTTCGTACTTTCTCAGATAGAAGCAGCATGTGATTTTCAGAGTGAAGCTTGCAATCATGTCTAACCAATTATTGTTCCGGATGACAAATCCTCTTCATGGCTCTCCACTGGTATCCAACGCTTAAAAACACATGATATCTCATTGGAAAGAGCTCGCGATGCAATTAGCGATAAGGATCTGAAGCAGTGTGAAAATGAAGTGCACTGTTTGGAACCAACAGCATCAGCTGATCGGGAAAGCAATCACGACCATGATCGTAACTCTTAAGGAACCAGTTTCTTGTGCAACGCACGAAGAAAGTCTCAAGGTTGAGGTTTATACGCTGAACTAAAAACTACCGTCACGTAATTCGCGCGTAAAAAGTAAAAATCTTTCCCTGAAACGATGCATTTCTTTGACGAAAGGGCTTTCATCCTGTAACGAACGACCGTTTCTTAGATTTGTATTTGTCTAACTAGATTCTAAAAGGGACATAAAAAATTACTCGTGGATGCGTTTTATTTGACGGGAACAAAATCGTATTGTTGACTAATTGTAAAGTACGCTTCTAAGATCGTTCAAGTTTACTTTGTTTTCCCCATTTTTGACAAACATCCAAGCTTGTTTGAAATTTCGTCGACTCGACACTTTGTCGCATCGTTTTATTTTCTTCCCCTTATTTTACACCTTCTTAACTAAAGTGGCGAATCGCGGAATTTTCACGATCAAATTCTTTTTTATTGTTTTTCTTTTGTTATGAATAATATTGTATTCTATTCATTGTGAAGATTATAGGTCTCAAGGGAACTGCATCGTAGCAACTCAGCCGTTCTCTTGGAAAGAATTGTTAAAGTTTTAATTATTCTTAAATTGAATATAATTTATACATCGTGTTTTTGCGTGTACGTTCACATTTAATAAAAAAGTGCAGTGTTATTTACGAAGCAAGATTTTTTTTTCAAGGTTCCCATGACACGCTCTACCTGACCATTGGCCCTACTAACACCGCTAGCTATTAAGTGAAGTTTAATATGTTTACCTTGACAAAAATTTTGAAATTCTTTGCCTGTAAAACATCTTCCCTGATCCGCTATTACCCGGCAAGGACTGCCGAATAAAAATATTGCTGACTTAAACGCCTTTACAGCTCCTTTTACGCTCCTTTTACGCTCTATTGTGGAATGCTGCTTCCGAAAGCCGAATTGATGATCTGGCAGGGTTTTTAGATCTTCTAGGAGTGGAAGGAGTCGATTCGTTAGCAACTTCTCGAATAGTTTTGACAAAGTGGATAGAAGACTAATTGGGCGATGGGAGCTAGTTTCGTGTATTGGTTTTCCGGGTTTAGGGATGAGTGTAATTTGTGACGTTTTCCAGGTTTTGGGATAGTATTCAAGGCGAAGAATTGCGTTGAAGATTGAAGAAATGAGTGCAATCCCTTTTACAGGTAGTTCCTTAATTGCTTTGTTACTTATTTGATCATGTCCCGGTGCTTTTCTGGGGTTCAGATAATGGATTAATTCAGTAACCTTTAGAGAAGTGAAAGGTTTAATGGGGAGAGACATTTGGAGGGGAGAATGCAGGTATTCTGTTATTTCAGGAGCGGCATTAGAGGAATGAGTTTTGAAAACGTTGGATAGGTAGTTGGCGAAGAGGTTAGCTTTTTCCATAGGGCTTCGTGCCCATCGGCCTTGCGGACAGCGAATTGGTGGGATTATTTGGGGAGGACGCGTGAGTTTCCTGGAAGCCTCCCATAGTGAGTAGTTGGAGTCGGCAGAGGGGACAAATTGACGAGGTACTTTTGGAAACAGTCATTTTTGTATTTTTTAATGGTTTTGGTTAACTTCCTGATTGCGTTGTTTAGCTTGCGTTTGTCGTCCGGTGTTCTATGAGTTTGCCATACTTTTCTTAGTCATCGTTTTTCTGTAATTTTGTTTAATATGTAATGGGGATATTCGTGTTTACTGATAGAAGTCTTAGTAGGTGTTGAGGAGCGGATGGCGTTTATTATGCTCGTGTTCAAGTATTCTGTGGCAGTTTCGATATCTGCCTTTGTTTTTAGTGAGATTGAGGCAGAGGTTGAGCGCTTAAAGATTTCTCTAAAGAGCTGCCAGTTGGTGAGTTGGTTGTGAATAAGGCCATTAGGTGGGTTCTCGATTATTGCTGAACCGACTGTTGCTATTACGGGGGAGTGGTCGGAAGAGAGTTCAGTCGAGGGGTAGATTTGGACATGTCTGGGCGAGATATTTTTGGATATGAAGAAGTCGAGTAAGTCAGGGATTTTGTTAATGTCAGTGGGCCAGTATGTGGGTTCATATGTGGTGAGGTAGTTGAGATTGTTGGTGGTTATGCTTTGCAGGAGGTTTTTGCCTCTTGCTGTGACAAGTTGGCTGCCCCATTGGGTATGTTTGGCGTTATAGTCTCCTCCAGCTAAGAATCTATTGCCTAGGGCGTCAAAGAGGCTGTCGAAGTTCTCTTTGGCAATCGAGTGTCTGGGAGGGCAGTATAATGCTGAGGTGGTGATTGTACCATGGCGGTCTTCTATTGCTACGCTTGTGGCTTGAAGGTAGTCTTTCTGGAATGATGGAAGCTTGTAGTGCTTAATGCTGGATTTGATGATGATTCCGGTACCGCCGTATGCCTTTCCACTGGGGTGTTGGGTGTGGTAGAAGTTGTAGCCGTGTATTTTGAGGTAGTTTTTGTCGATGAAGTGGGTTTCAGATATGAGCATTACGTCGATTTGCTGTTGTTTTAAGAATAGTTCTAGTTCAAATTTGTGCTGAGTTAGACCGTTGGCGTTCCACAGAGCTATTCGCATTAGTTTTATTTTGCTTCTGTGCGTATAAATTTGTCCATAAAGAGTGTGAGTAGTGACAGCAAGTTGTTAATTTGCTCAGTTTGCTTTTCGATAAGTTTTTCGAGTCTGGTGAAGTTGTCTGTGTTTTGTGGGGTGGGAACACTATTTTCTGAGTGTTCACTGTGGGTTTTCGAGTTGTTTATGTTTCCTTGTGTTGCCTGAGCATAGGATATTGATGGTGTGGTGAGTTTTTGGGGTCTTGGTTCTTGTATGGTTATCTCCTTGGGCCTCAGCTTTGGATACTTAGTATTATGTAGTGTTTTATAGGCTGAGCATCCTTTGTAGTTCGCAGGGTGCTCTCCTTGACAGTGGATGCACTTTGCGGGGATTTCCGGGGATTTAGTGCATTGGTCAGCGGGGTGACTACCTGCACATTTTACGCACCGGAAGTTATGATTGCAGTATTTCTGCGTGTGGCCGTACCTTTGGCACCTTTTGCATTGTACTATCTCTTTCTTTACAAGAGGTGGTTCGAACTTAACTATGGAGTTCATTAGCCGGTTGACGTTGTAGATTTCTTTGTTATTTCCTTTTTGTTTTATATTTACGATAAATAGCGATAGTGGATTTTTTGTAACTCTATGTCTAATGTTGCTGATGTTGGTTACCTCGTGACCAAGTGTTTGAAGTTCGAACTTTAGTTCGTCTAGGTCGTCTGAGTGGTGGATATTGCATAGCACCACACGAAAAGGTCTTTCTTGCTTGAGCTGGTATGTGTGGAAGTTTGAACTTGTAGTCCTCTTTGCTGATATCTTTTTCAATGGACTTTATCATTGTTTGGATGTCGATAACGTCGTCAATGAATATTGGCGGGGGAGGGGGAATTCTTTGGGTATGGAGATTATTTACCGTTTCGGTTGTGTTCATGGAGTCTTCTGTAGTCTCCAGTATTGAGAACCTGTTGTAGGTGGTCACTTGGCTAGCTGGTGGTTTAGTTGGACTCTTGTTCACATTTGTCTTGATTGCTTCCAGCTTGCATTTATATAACAATTATAACAAATTTATATTTATATAGCAATTATAACAAATATAATTTTGATTTTTTTAATATTGTAGCGGTACTCGACAACAAATACCGCCACTCGACACTAACTAATAACGGAGATGGTAGCGCAGTTGGTAGCGCCTTAGGTTTCGAACGTTTGGGACCCGGGTTCGATTCCCGGCTTCCGTAGTCCTATTTCTCTTCCACACATCAAAATAGAAGAATATTAGCAGTACCCCAGCAGCGACATCTACAGCCGACAACGACAATTATCACGGATAACATATACCACCTCAATATTAAGATATAAAAAAGTAGTTTAAATTAAAAATATTACGGCTCCGCTATCTTGTTTTCATCATATAACCCTCAAGTTTACGTGACAGCCTTATGGTTATTTATATAACTACGAGAACTGGTCCGTTTATAGCCCGGTACATCATCCGTGCATATGACATGTTCCTAGAAAAGGCTTATGAGGCTAAGAGGCCCTTCAAATTGATTTCCAGTGACTTTGAGGATTAAGATAACTAAACACTAGAGCAGATATGTAGAGTTTTCCTAGAAGTGAGAATAATTTCAACAAAATAGGCAGAAAGAGAAATGAGAAAAAAGAGGAGAAAAAGGAAGAAAGAGATACGTTAATAATATATACTATACGATACAGTATAATGCTGGACATTTACGCTAAGCAACAGACGCTATTTTCCCAATTGTGGTTCCAGAGAACATCATAATAAATTAAAATGTTTCAAGATTTCGAGAGAGAGAGAAAGAGAGAGAGGGACAGACAGGCAGAGACGGAGACGAACATACAGCCAGAGAAAGTGTATCGAGGGAGGTAATTTCATTAGTTTATTAAATGAGGTGCTTACAAATATGTATTAGCATGTGTTTTTCTGCATTCTTTCTAGATTATTGTACAATCGGATGAGTGATAAAAACGGCATTTCCGTTGTTGCGGATAGAACAATAGCAGCAGTGAAACTGCATATAACCATTGCAATTAAAGTACAGATCTGAAAAAACATAATATGTTATTATTATATAGGATTCATATTACATTGCAATTGTTCGAATGAAACTAACTTATCGTACTTACCGTATTGGTGTAATAGAAAAAGAGAGAATAATTATTTGAGGAATATAACAAATAAATAATAATACAATGTATGAGATAAGCGCCATACGTTAATTTACCTAAAGGGACGAAAATATCCAGCGATAAGATTTTGTTCACCATACCTGCAAACGTAACAAATATACTTGGGTGTAGTTTGCAATACATTAACTATTTCGCATTTGACAAAAAGTATTTTTACAGTAAGAAGAATGATATTATCGCATTAATCAGTGATTTGAAGACATTAACATATTAGAATGACATTAACATATTATTCAGTGACATGAAAAATGTCGACTTACCGCCATTATTCGTGGTGCATGCAACTACGAGCCAGGCAATGCCTACTGCCCAGCCTGTTCTACTGAGGGCCAAATAAAGAACGGAGAGACCTAAGGATATGTTCTTGTTCGTGACTCCGAGGAGAATCGAACAATTACATAAAATTGCCAAGGACCAACCGACGATTAAGCTTTTCTGAAACATAAATTTAATCACATTATTGAAAGATGCAGAGAAATATAAGTCTAACGACCAAATAGTAAACATTACTTTTGATAAATGCAATTTGTAATTCCATTTTGCAAGAAGGTGACATGTGGCCATTCCTATGAGATATGGCGGTATTCTACACCACGGTCGTATATAAAAGTATGTCAGCGTCTTATATTGTTCGTCCAATCTAGAAAAGTAAATATAATTATATTCACAAATTTCTTATGTTATAAAGAATGTTAAACATTTTGCATGCTTACGTAGGCTGGTAATTAAGAGTGTATCCCGTATAAAATAGTGATCCTATCGATGAAACTAGCGTAACAATGCCTATACCCACGGCAATATTGTAATGCCTGAAACAGCCGATTTATAGCCCGGGTAAAACTAAGGAATTAAAGAACGAAATTACAAACTCACGTGATCGATAAAGTTAGAAGAAAACTGCCAAATACGAAGAACTGCATATCATTGGGCAAGTACCAACTCCATGTGAGACACTGCAAACAGTATTTCTCTTCGAAAGGAATTCTTTTGTAGTAACGCGAACAAGGCAATAAATTATGTGAGAAAGTATACGTACTAGCTCATCCCACCTATAGAAGTTGTTGATGTAAAGTATATTAGTCCACCAATATTTGGAACACATAACTTTTGGATGCTCAAGGGGAAGAATCGCTGAGACATGATCATGCCAGGTAAAATTCAATATTGCTATCAATATAACGACGAAATATGCAGGTGTAAGCCTTCGAAGTTAATACATTTATTTTATTATCATCAAAATCTCATCGATATAACTAATTAAGCATTGATACTATACTATTACCTTATATATCGTTTGACAATCTTTTGAAAAAATTCGTTCATCCTTTTTGCTATAGGCGGAATTCCCGGATATTTTCGTCGTTCCTTCAGAAATGTGTACGACAACAGAAAACCACTCATGAAGAAAAATGCATCCACCGATAATGTGAAGTTGGATACAATTTGAAAGAATACATTTTGAGCCATTATATATATAAGCCATCTGTTACCTGTATACATGAGTGACCGCATTAAAAAAGCTCATGGTAGATCAGAAATCGGATCGGATACACTAATCGGAATAGTATGATTAAAACATCATTAAAATTAATTTCTTACTCAGAACATAAAGTGCATAGAACACTATGTGCCCCACAATAATCCATATCATTGTCAACGTTTTCAAGCCGTAAAATACTCGCAAATTATCACCATTCTTTTCCGGTTTAAATATTTTTTCTACATTGTTGAGAAATGAAAAACATAGAAGACGTTCGCTGATACGATTCAGCTGCCTCGATTCGGGGGGTGCCAGTTCCTCATTGTCGGTTTCGCGTTTCTCTTCTCTTACGTTTTCCAATTCTATTTAAAGTTAACCGTACGTTACATACATTCACATGATTCCCCTTCCAACTCGAGGCGATAAAAATAATTAAGATTGTTAACGTGAGGGCAGTTTTGTGTTAAGTAATAGTTAATATCATGTATCACTGTATATGTAGCTTACCTATCGCGTTGTCACTTTCGAACGTAAACTTTTCCCTTTCTTTATTTAAACGCTTTCGATGAATGAAAACGTCATATATTGTGGCCGCTATTACGGTAGTACACAACGATAGCAAAACTCCTCTGTAATCAGAATTTTAAAGTCCATAGGTGGTATTTTATCGGATGCATATCTCGACTTTTATAATACATATCTGGCTAGATAAAAATTCGAGTTTTCAATTAGAAGCTTGAAGTTTACGTACATGATGGAGATCATTTTCGCAGAGAGTAGCCATTGATGATCATCCACCAAATCGGAGACTTCGATCAACTGGAAGTGTATATTAAAAAGCTTTCCAATGAAAAGTGTCTCATTACGAAATACTTTATCAAGCATAGTGGCAACGTCGCCTATGCTGCAGGACGCCGGTAAACAAAGTCCAAGCGTGACCAAATCCTAAAATGGGCGCAGTTTTTCAAATTTATGATCGTCCGTCGTGATCGTAAAGATTTCATGAAATATATTAATGTTAATGATATTATATTTCAATATTATTTTCATGCGATAAGTTCTTAATTGACTGCATAAACTGGCTACGTACTAATTGTGATTCGCATTGCAACTTGAATCGTTAGGGATATACATTCGAAATACAAAAACTAAAATATCCATTTGCTTACTTCGTCTTCCACTTCTATATGATATTGTACAGTGCTATTGTGCCGCGCACGTGCAATAAAGAAACGAAACTGAAAAGATGAATACTCTTCATTCGGGTTCCGGTATATCGAATTGTTCTTTCGTATTTTCTCCGATAGATGTGCCGTCTGATTTTCAGAGAAAAGCTTGCAAGTATATTGGTCTCCTAACCAATGATTATTTCCGATGACAAATCCCCCGGATGGTGCACCACTGGTATCTAACGCTTAAAAAACACATGATATCTCATTGGAAACAGCTCATGATGCAATTAGCATGAGGATCTGAAGTGGTGGGAAAATTAAGCGCATCGTTTGAAACCAACAGCATCACCTGATTAGGAAAACAGTGACGATGACGATCGCAGTTATTCCACGCCCTGTATGAAGGAACTAGTTTCTTATGCAATGTACAAGGAAAGTCGCAAGGTCGAGAATTGGCTCGATAAAAAGTTGCGCATCTTACAATCGCGATGTAACGTTGTGGTATCGTGATCAGAACAATCCTCGCGGTTGCACAGGAGTTGTTTCTCTTGATTTTAATTAGAATTTTCCGCGGTACAAACGTGTTCATCGAGAACATGTCACGAAGCACAATCGCAAACACGGTATACATCTTTTTGAATAACGGTCGGTTATACGTATTTCGTTTAGTTTGCTCCCTTCTTTCCTTTTGCTGTAATTGACTAGCGGTAGCTTCGCGGAACCAAATTCGGTTATATATCTTAAAATTCTATTAACCTCTTAGAGCCCAAAGTATCTGGTTATCCACCGCATTTCGAAATTCATCTATCTGGGTCCGACATCTGCTGGAATTTAGAAGATCAGCATTTTCCAAAACCGCGTACACTGGAAGTAGCTTCCTCGTGGTTATCGGGTCTAGTGCGGTCGCTTGTATTGACACGTAAAAGCTTGTTAAAGATAGAAGGGATAACCATATCCACGAAATTCTTCCGCACTTCATACTTTGAAATGAGATTTACACTTGAATTATTAGAATTAACTATTGAGGAATATCGGCAGCCACGGGAATGTATTTTATTCTCTTGTTCGCAGTAAGGTACGTTGCTGCTCTTACTATGTTCGATCGAAAATGCGACTGCGTTGAACGGGGCTCGAATGGCGAATGGAGCTCGAGAGACCCAACGCTCTCCGATAAGATTGAAGCTCGATAATGCGAATTTGATACAGGACACATCATTGGTGATGTAAAATAACGCAATCATTTTATTTGCTACACTCCTCGCCAAAAAGATAGCCGAGGTGTGCTATCTTCAGTTTTTCAACGACGCATGTAAAATTTTTCGTTTGTAACGTATAATATATAACGTTCTTTGAAAGTAATTAAAAATGTTATGAGGTTTAGTGCGTAAGAAAAAAAAGTGTTGTATTTTATGAAGGAAATGATAGCATATGTACAATAAAAAAATAATAAGCAACATAAATTGTAACTGACAATAATTACTTATCAAATATATATACTTACTTAATAATAGGTACATCCCGTTTATTTTCTGTTACTTTTATTATACGATTTGGTATCGATTTATATAGTTTCTGGATATAATTTTGACTTAACGTAACCCATTCGCGTACAATTGCATTTTTTAATTCTTGTACGTGTTGATACTGCTTTCCATTCGCATATACCCCGTGAACAAATTCTGCCCAGCAATTTTCAATAATATTATGATCCGGAGAGCGTGCAAGCTACAGATGCATTATCTTGTTGAAAGATGTAATCAGTTCCAGAAATGCGTCCTGCATGATTATTTATTTGTTCTTTGATTAAATTTATGTATCGGACACTATTCATTCTCCCATTGATGAACTTGATACTTATCTTGCCGAAATAACCGATGCCGGTCCAAATCATCACGCTGCCTCCTCCCATTTGTCGTCGAATTGCTGATATCGTCTCTTTTCTTATGTCATGAAAATAATATTGGAACCCATCAGGACCATCCAAGTTGAATCTTTTTCGTCTGAAAATAATACCTTTCTTCATTTTTTTCCCCAATGCATTCTTTCTTTTGCAAAGCGTAAACGTTCTGCTTTGTGTTTCGTTGTTAACGAAGGTTTCTTTTTCAACTTTAGTCTCTTAATATTTTTGCAGGGTAGTAGAACTCGGCGAACACTTGAAACACTAGCACTAACACTAGATTTTCCATTATTTGCTTCGTTGTTAACTGCGAGTTGGAAACTACACGTAAAATTGCTCGCTTATCACGATCGGATGACGATGACGGCCGACCAGTACTTTTCTTTTTGTCATAATCTTGAACATTTTTTAAGAAATTATGTATTACTTTACGACTTCTTTTTATTACTTTCGATATTTTTGCTACTGATAACTGTTGCTGTTTTAGTTCAAGAATTCGCTTTTTTTTTTTTTTAGACTCGTTTAATTTTTTTCCGCGTCCCATATTTACAAATTTATATATTATTGCACTGTAATCTCCACTCGTTGATAGATCATGAACTACTGAGCAATTTCTAAACGTACTAGCAGAGTGCGCTATTATTTCGTTCTTAAAATAGAACAATATTTTTTGTTACACACTAAACCTCATAAAATTTTTAATTATTTCAACGAACGTTATATATTATACGTTACAGACGAAAAACTTTACATGTGTCATTGAGAAATTAAAAATAGCACACCTCGACTCTCTTTTTGGCGAGGAGTGTACGTTCGCTGGCTGCGGCCAATTAACATTCCACTTTCATATGCATGTCTGCGTAAAATCTTGACCGGTTTGTTATTTCATCGACTTTTACCGCTACGTAATTCACGCGTAACAATTTTTTTTTTTATTTGGGACATTTTTTACAATCAATTGTCATAGAGAATTATAAGCAAATTATTTTGGCATGGTGCTGTAACTTGGATTATAAGAGTTTATAGTATGTTTGATTCTCGTTGAATCCAATGCTTAAATCTAAAGGGTATTGTCTTTTTAATCTGCGGATCTGGTCCGTCGTGTCAAGTAATTGGGTAACTAATGGGTTTTGGTGGTTGTTAATTCTTATATTATATCTGTTACTGAATTTGGATATTTCTTCTTTAACTGTGGGTATCTTAAGGTCGCGATGTATTGTTTCGTTGGTAACATACCAAAGTGCGTCTATTAAGAATCTTAAGCTCTATCGTAGAATGGCATTATTTTCAAATCCTCTAATAGTGGAAGGAGTCGTTTCGTTAGCATCTTCTCAAATAGTTTGGACAAAGTGGGTAAAAAACTAATTGGGCAATAAGAGCTCTAGTTTCGTGTATTGGTTTTCCAGGTTTAGGGATAAGAGTAATCAATGATATTTTCCAAGACCTAGGATAGTATTTAAGGCGAAGAATTGCATTAAAAATAGAAGTGATGAGAGCAATCCCTTTTATGGGAATCCCTTTGTTACTTATCTGATCATGTTGTCTGATGTTTTCCTGGGATTTAGACGACAGATTAAATCTGTAACTTCCAGAGATAAGAAATGCTCAATAGGAGAAGACATCTGGAAGGGAGAGTGCAAGTGAAGACATCAGTTAAGTGACTTGCAAACAAGTTGGCTTTATGTATAGGGTACGCGCCCATCCACCTTGCGGACAACGAATTGGAGGGATACGCGTAACAAATAAAAATCTTTTCCTTCGTCGACATACTCCTTCGACGCAAGAGCCTTTACTCGTAACGAACGCTTGTTTCTTAGATTCATATTCGTCGAACTGGTTTCTTAAACGGGCATGAAAAAATTAATTAAATAATTTGATCGATAAGACCGTGCCGTTTTCTAGTTGCCAAGAATGCTTTTAAGATCGTTCAAATTTCTCGCCGTCTTTTGCATTTTCGAGGAACATCCACAGAGCTGGATTGAAATCTTGTCGACTCGATCTTTTTTCCTTTGTTTTGCACCTTTGCATCTTGTCGATCAAGATGTTAAGATGGCACACCGCAGTGCAAATTTTTATAAAATACACGCAGTACACCTTCCTCCACAATTTGTCCAATCAAAATTTCGCCTGTTCAATGTCCAAAAAAAAAAGTAACGGTTGTTCCATTCGAAACGACCAAAACATAGGAATCATTCTAAGCAATTTTATGATACCAGCTTCCGCGGGAAAACTCCTTTTAGCAATGGTGACAATGTTTTTAATTTTCCATGTCTATCGTGTTCTCAATACCCAAGCGTATCGTAAACACAGCTACTTCCGAATAGTAATTTAACTAATCGAAACCTGGCTGCTATGATGGCAGCATATGAAAGTAATGAAACTCCTCTGTAATCAAAATTTTTAAGTTTCTAGTCGATTTTTCATCGGGCGCAGATCTTGATATATAGCATGTATCCCCATCGGTGATAAGAATTCGAACTTTCAATAATGAAATTTGGAATTTCGTAGAGAGATGGTCGTCGACCTTCCGCCAAATCGGAGATTTTGATCAGCCTCAAATCTGTATAAAAAAGATTTCCGGGGAAAAGAATTTCATTATGAAATATTATGACATAGTCATAATATTATTATGACTTCATCCATCATAGTGATGACTTTGTCACGTAAAATAAAAAACGGATAGCACAGAGAAAGTGGTATACCTGATCATAGGCGCGAACGGTTGCAAGACCCGAGTGTAATGGGGGTCGTCTCCCAAGGAAGACAAAGGAAAAGATCGAAGGGCAATCATTATCATTTGAGAATTGGAATGCATTGAGCGGTTCAGACGAATAAGTCAAAGTCTCTTAGTCAAACGAATACATCGAGAAATATCATAAAGACGGGTCGAATTACAGTAGCAAACTAATTGTATCATCGTTAAATCATTTGTGACGTGTTCGCTATAATTTTAAATATTGTTGGAAACAGAAGCTTATATTAACTCTGTTAATTCAGTGTTACAATCATTTCAACTATCTCTGTTATCCTAATCGAAACAAAGGAACGACTGATTCGTGGCGTCGATTATCAGAATTGTAGCGAGAATTTACGCATCTCTCTGACGCGTTCTCCTTGCGATCGCGTCTCTTCGCGAACGGCCGTAACATACATCGTTAATTTGCTGTATAAATCATACTGATGATTACATATTGATTACAAGTAGCATTGCGACTCGAATCGTTGGATATATGGATTCCAGATGCAAACACTGACATATCCATGTACTTACTTTGTTTTCTGATTTTATGCGATATTGCACGGCGCTATTGTGCCGCATACGTCCAATAAAAAGTCGAAACTCAAAACGCGAATGTTCCTCGTTTGGGTTCCGGGATATCGAATTGTTCTTTCATACTTTCTGTCACAGAAATGGCATGCAATTTTTGGAGCAAGTCGTGAATCCCCTGGGTGGTACGTTATTGGTGTCCAAAAACGGTTTCAGAAATACATGATCCTGTAATGGAAGCAACTGATCTTGAAAAGAGATACACTTCTGTTTCGACGGTTGATTCGATGAAAAATTATGTATATGACACAATCGCGACATAACGCGACGTAATTAAACTGTCGCGGTTGCACAAGAATTATTTTTATGTTTTTTGAATTTAACCGACTGTATAACTTGCTGAATCGTAATTAATTATGCATGTTTCGATTTATTTGCCTCCCTTTTCTTTCCGCAATCGTAATGGACTTTTAGTAGCTTCGTCGAACGATGTTTGTCAAGGTATCTTAAAAGTTCTTTTACCTCCTAGTCCCCAATGTATCTAATTATTTATAGCATTGCGAAATTTAACTATTCCTATTCGACTCAGCAAAATTTTTATCAAAAAATAATGTTCTCCAAATGGTGTGTTGGTTGTATAATCATTAGCATAACAGGTTTCTATTTTTCAAACGTTTGTATTTATATCAGAAAACGAGATCTTTTGTTTTTCTTCGCTCGAAGCGAATAGTAATAATATTCAGTCAAATACTTGATTCCGAAGAAAAATATTCATTTCGTCAAAGTAGTGGAGGAAAACTGAACGCCCATTTGAAATCATGCAAAGCTAGAAAATCCTTATCCTTACCAATTAGAAACTATTATTTTATATAAAAAGAGACTATAAATATATGTTTGTTCTGGATGCAACTACTATAGGTAACATATAACAAAAATATATATTATGTAAAGTGAAAGTTGTTGAAGTTACCCGGATAGAGATATAAAACTACAAATAAAAAGTATAAATTAAATTAAATTTGATATGGTGGTTTGTTATTTTGTGATAAAAATCATAGATAAATATACCATTCTCTTTGACATTCCATGCATTATATACAGTTTCCCTTCTATATGAAATATACGTTGATTTCTACATCTGCATTAAACAATAATGCTATTTATCACAATTGATCGAATAATGTAACAACGGTAGTAATTAAAATTGTATTTTACAATCTAATGATTGCATGAAATATACGCGTATACTACGAGATGTTTCCATTTTTTTTTCTAAATGTAGATAGATGTTCCATTTTACATTATGTTACGGCTGGCGTCACATGAACATTGGAACGACAGACGTTACGACGGACGTTGCAATGCTCATCTGGCCGCGGACGAGTGTTCGTTACGTTTATGCTCCACATAAGATGCTTTAGTAAACGTTTAATGTTTACACCTCGACGTGAGACGAGGCAGTAGGTGAAACGACCAAATATAATGTATACAATACACATGCTTTGTCATAAATTTTCTAAATAAGAGATTATAAAATGATGGAGATTCCAATGTAGTATCGGAACTTCGACATTGTTAAAGTTTCTCAAAAAAATTTTTCCAATTTTGTGAAGAAGATGACATATTTATAGCTAATAATAAATTGTTATGAGTTGTGAGGATCGTTTGGTCGTTGATCTCTTATCACGCGACAGCATTTCATTCGGGGCATCGAGGAGGGTGTCACGTAAAATAAAAAAGGGGTAGCTCAGACGAAGAGAAAAATAAAATGTAGAAAAATATAAAAGAGAATTTATTTCTTGAACTCTGAGTTTACATTGACTGCGATTTGATCCTGAGCTCCAGCCGTGACTTTCCAAGACTGAAGCTCTTACAATTTGACTTTCGGTGGGATCTGTTCCTTTTTTCCTTTGTTGCCCCTCGATATCCCCACTACGCTGTAGTCGTACGTGATCGTTGCCATGCACACCTTCTTCTAGAACATTCAGTGGAAGGATCGTTAGGATATCGATGACTCATTAGGCACTTCGGCGAAATGCATTGTCGCCAAGGCAGCCACATCTTTATCTCCATCATCGGTCCATTAGATTTGAAGGGTGCCGGTCGTGATAATGGCAGAAACACGGTGCAGCACACGCTGGACTTTGTCCGGAGTGGGAGTTGTCCCGCTACATCCTGCGGCACATCGTAGGCGAAAGATTGACTCCCTAGGCGATCGTAAAAACGATGCTGAGCGGGCCACAGAAATATGAGGCTGTCCAATAATCACCTCTAGAGCCAAATTCAACAGTCAGGAAATTTTTAGGACTGGTTCGATCAAGAGGACGTGGGAGGGGAGTGCAACGGTAACATAATTGCTAAGAGGTCCTTGGAGCACTCCTGTCATACGCGTGGGATGGTCATTGTGGAATTTTAGTTGGTGAGAGTCCGACACTACTCTGCTGCTGTCGATTATTATTAGAAACGGAATGTCATGAAGATTTCTCCACGTGCAAAAAAAAGAAGCTCATTCGGGGCATATATTTAAGAAACCGTTAATATACATATACACATATAATATATATATACTGTTAATATACATATAATTATATATTTTGTTGTGTGATGTGGAGAGGACTTTCAGAGCGTATTTTATACTTGGAAACTACCTTCGTCGATATAGTGCCATATATTTGGTTTCGAAGAGGATACTGTTAACTTTGCATGTTCGATGTACCCCTCTAATTAACCTTAAAGCGATGTTTTATTGCTTTTAATATAGGTGGTTTGGCAGGGCCGTATATTGTTGAGTCGTAGTCTATCTTGGATGAACTTATGTAGTGGTTGGTATGTTTTTAAGGATCGATACAACAATTGCTTCCATTCAGCTGCTGAGAAAGACTACGTGGGTCCATACGCATTTGAAGATTTTAAGCAGATATTTCGTTCCAGATTTATGGAATTGTTTTAAAATATCAAATCACTTTCTGGACTTTTTCCAGAAAATACGTCTGCACGTGCGAATGCGGCGAAGAAAAGAAAGTATTTGTCGCTTGTAACCCGAAGAACGTACGTTTCATGCACTTGTTCTTTATGTTTGTTTCGAAGGACGTACTACTCCTCTAACATAACGTTGCAGGTTCAACGGTTAATAGCATGATTGGTAATATCAATTTCCGATTTGTTTTATGGATCCGATAGCAAATATAAAAATAAATATTCGTTTATATGAATGACGCAGCGGCGTATCAAACTTTTGAGTTATGAAAGTTGCAAATTTTTATAAGCCTAAATTTACGAATCTTTGAATTCGTAAAATAAAATTCATCTTATTTTTCTTCTGATATCCATCTTGTCCTTGGCACGTTAATGTTACAACCTTGTCATGCTAATCTTACATCTAAACTACAAAATCATCAAAGGCTTTTTAGTGCTTATATAAGTGTTTATGTAAAGAAGGTATAGCTTAGCTTTAGCTATAAATTTCAGTAGATATACGATGAAACAATTAAGTATCGTTCATGGCAACGAAAGTGACGTGTAACTCTAAAAACGCATTTTAAGGAAACAGTCATACTGACGAACGTAACAGCGACATTACATAACATGCGTTTGAGTTTAATGCACAATTTCTAATTATGATTTTCGTTTCACTTATACTTTTGTATATTTAACATATCTTTATTTAACAGGTATGCGGAACATTTCCCGTAGACTGTTATACGTTTGTTATAATAATCACCATCATAAATACATCTATAACGAATGCGAAAAATTTAGGAAGAATTATTTCGCTTCGCTTTTCTTCGCGCACCATTATACAATCGCAGTAATGACATAAACGGCATTTCAATTGTTGCACATAGGAGAATAGAAGCACTAAAACTACAAACAGCCATTGTAACTAACAGGGTACCCCGAAAAACAGAATTGTTATTTCATAATATAATAGTAATATTACATCGAAATTGTCCAAATGAAATAGTTTCATCATTGTAAGTACAATGGTGACGTTATCAACGTAGAAAGGATAATAACATGAAGAAAGAACCGAAAGTACAAAAATAGGGTTTAGAAGATAAACACCATACGTAAATTTACTCAAAATAACGAACATATCTAGTGATAAGATTTTCTTTACGATACCTGCAAACGTATCAAATATACTTGGGTGTAATTTACAATAAGAAGAATGACATTAACGCATTAATGAGTGACATGAAAAATGTCGACTTACCGCCATTATTCGCAGTGCATGCAACTACGAGCCAGACAATACTTAATGCCCAGCTTGTTCTACTGAGGGCCAAATACAAAACGGATAGACCTAAGGATATGTTCTTGTTCACGAGTCCGAAAAGAATTGAACAATTACATAAAATTGCCAAAGACCAACCAACGATTAAGCTTTTCTGAAATATAAATTTAATCACATTATTGGAAGATGCACAGAAATATAAGTCTAATGAACAAATAGTATACATTATTTTTGATAAATGTAATTTGTAATTCCATTTTGTAAGAAGCTGACATGTAGCCATTCCTATGTGACATGGCGATATTCTACACCACGGTCGTATATAAATGTATGTCTTCGTGTTATATTGTTCGTCAATCCTAGGAAAGTAAATATTCATATATTTACACATTCCCTGTGTTATAAACTATGTTATAAAATAAAAAAAAATGTTAAAAATTTAGTATATTTCCGAAGATTGGTAATTAAGTGTGTATCCCTTGTGAACGAATGATCCTATCGATGAAACTAACGTAAAAAGGCCTAAACCAATGGCAATATTATAATGTCTGCAATAGTCGATTTTAGCGGCTGGGTAAAATTGGCCAATGAATGAGTACAAAACCAAATTTCAAACTCATGTGATCGATAACATTAAGAGACAACAGCCAAATACGAAGAACTGCATATCATTGGGCAAGTACCAATTCCAAATGAGACACTGCAAACAGTACTTCTCTTCGAAACGATTCTTTTCTAATATAGTATGAGGAAAAAGCCTGGTTAGAAATCGATCAAAACAATGTCGTCTGTCCTTTGGTCATTAGTTTACATATGGAAAAAAGCCTATGTGACTAAAGTCACCTAACAGGACGGCATTAGAGAGGGGAAAATATAACGCCAACGGAGGAAGACGATTTGAAACTAAGAAAGTTGTTGTTGATTGAGAAAGAAAGTGAGTCGAGAGGTCAGAGTAAATCGAGGAGTCAAAGAGTAGAGTTGTTAGCGTTGTCGAGTTACGTGAGTTACTAACGTAGCTGAGAGATTGAGTTGTTGGCGTTGTTCAGGTGCGAGAGTGGTCGAATTAGAGTAAGATTGTTACATTTAGTTCCAAATTAAACAAACATCGTTTTCTGTCTAATATCTGTATAACTAATTTATTCTAAATAAATTACAAATTATAAATAGTATTAGGAAAAATATTATACCTAAATTTCCACGATACTACACTAGTAGTGTGAAAGATGTATGCAATGAATTATCTCAGAAAATATACGTACTACGTTATTCTAATGGTAGAAGTTGTTTATGTAAAGTATATTAGTCCACAAATATTTAGAACACCTACCATTTGGATGCTCAAAGGGAAGAAATGCTGAGACATGATCATGCCAAGTAAAATTCAATATCGCCATCAGTATAACGATGAAATATGCAGGTGTAACCTTCGAAATTAATGTATTTATTTCATTAGCATCGCATTAGCATCGCGCATAAATTAAAACGCAAAGACACATTAAAATCATCTATACCTAATATATGGCTTCATAATTATTTGAAGGAGCATATTCGCTCTTTCTGTTATAGATGGTACTCTCTGCATTTTTTGTTGTTGCTTGAGGAAAATATGCGACGTCAGAAAACCACTCATAAATAAAAACGTGTTCACCGGAAACGTCGGATTATTTGATTTCCATAAGCATTTCATCGCCCATCATGTAGTAAAGCAATTTGTCAACTGCATACACGATTGGTGTCGTTAAAAAGGTCGTGCTATATCAAAAATCGGAATATACTAATGAAACTAAAGCGTGATTGTACGCCATTTCGTATCCATAACATGAAACCCGCACATGATCAAATGCCTGAGAATAATCCATAGCATTCCCAACACTCTTTTGCACTTTAAATATTTTCCGTACATTTCTGAGCAGCGAAAAACAGAGCAGATATTGGTTCATGTGATTTTGTTGCCTGGACTCTGAAGGTGCCGGTCCATCGTCACTGGTTTTGCATTTTACTTTTCTTACATTCTTCAATTCTATTCAAAGTTAACCGTACGTCATATAGATTCCCACGAAATAAACTCGTGGCGTTCAGAATCATTAACGGAATACCAGGTATTATCGTATGTATCGCTTACCCTCCGTATTTCCATCTTATAGCCCAATGATTTTCTTTTCGCTGTTTACATGGTTTCGACGGACGGAAATATCGTATACAGTGGCCGCTGTCACGGTAGTAAACAACAATAGCAAAACTCTGTAATCAAAATTTTAAAGTTTCTACTTGATATTTATTCGAACGCCGATCATGATATTTGTATCTATGTCTATTGCAAATAGAAATTAGGACTATCGATTAAGAGCATGATTTGAGATTTGAGATTTACATACATGATGGAGATCATCTTTGAAGAGAGGAGCCATTGATAATCATTCACCAAATCAGTGACTTCCAGGAGTCTGAAGTTTATGGTAAAAAGTTTTCCAGTAAAAAGAGTTTTATTATGCAAGACTTTATCTAGCATTGTAGCTATATCGTGTTTGGTGCAGGAAGCCGGTAGACAAAGTCCAAGTGTCACCAAATCCTAAAAGAAGTGTTCGTCACAATCATAAAAACCGGTAATGTAAATCTGATTATGTCAATTGTGGAGGATATCCACATGCTTACTTCGTCTGGTAATTCTTGGTGATATTACATAATGCTACTGTGCCGCATGCGTCCAATAAGAAAACGAAACTCAAAAGGTGGATGCTCCTCGTTCGGATTCCGCTATCTCGTATTGTTCTTTGGTTTGTGCCCCGCGATAAACAACGTGAGATTTTGAGAGAGGCCGGTGCAAGCTAGGCGATCTTCTAACCAATAATTGTGTCCGCTCATAAATCCCCCGGGTGGCACGCCAATGGTGTCCAAAGCTTAAAGAATATATGATATTGCATTGGAAACATCTGATGATACAATTGGTAATAAGGATTTTAAGCGGTCAGCAAGTTGAATACAGAATTTGGGGTTTCGCGTTTAAAGCTAAAAAATTCAGTTCGTTAAGATAAGAAAAACAGCTACGACTATGACCGTCGCCTTTACGTACTCCAAACGAAGGAATTAGTTTATTGCGCAAGGTTCTTTTTTTTTATTTATTTATTGAAATTCACAATTTGTCCAATTTGGACATTTGGTAGAATTTTTTAAGTTATATAAACATGTTGGTGGCTACCCCCAGCGGGGTACCATCCTCTCGTTTCCTTTTTAGCCTTCTGTCCATGTTTATGGTTTTGTACGTTTCCGCAGCTAGCCGGTTTGAGTGTGTTGCTATTCTTGATTTGTATTTTTCTGAGTATCTGCTAATTTCTTCCTTGACCGTTGGGATTCCCAGGACCCTCCGTATGTCATCATTTCTAACGTAGCATGGTGCGTTTACTATTGTTCTAAGGATATTAGCTTGTATTATCTCTATTTTGTTTATATGGCTCATTTTTATATATTTTTAATTTATTTTCTATGCTTAATTTGGATTTTCGGCTTGTTAGCCAATGCATTTGTCTCCTTGTTTTCTGTATTTTTTCTACTATTGATTTGGTATGTATTTTCCATGTGAGTTGTGTATCTAAGTGGAGTCCTAGGTATTTGACATGCTTTCTTTGTGTTATATGCGTGCCGTTCAGTAGGATGTTTGGTGGTATCTTTTTTCGTAGCGTGAGTGTAATATGGTTGCATTTATTGGGGTTTGCTTTTATTTGTTTTTCTTGTAGCCACTTTCCTATTTTTGTGATATGTTCTTGTAGTATTTTGACTGCCGTTTCTGGGTTGGTATGCCTGACTAGTATTGCTGTGTCGTCCGCGAATGTCAGTACTGTGTTATTGGTAGTTGTTGGTATGTTCGCCGTGTATAATGTGTATAGTATTGGGCCTAGGACGCTTCCTTGTGGTACACCTGCCTTGATGTCTTTAACTTCAGAATGTGTGTCCTTGATTTTTATTACGAAGGTTCTGCTGCTTAGGTAGGATTTTATTAATTGGTGTATTTGCTCCGGGAATTGTTTCCTAATTGTTTGCAGTAGATTTTCATGGTTAATTTTATCAAATGCTTTCTCTATGTCCATAAAGAGGGCTGTGCAGTATTCCTTGTTTTCTAGTGCTATTATTATTTCGTTTATAAGCCTGTGCATTTGCTCTATCGTGGAGTGTTTGTTTTTGAAAAGAAATTGATGTTCCGGTATTAGTTTTTTTATCTCTATTATTGTTTTTATCCGACAATATATTATTTTTTCCAGTATTTTGGAAAATATTGGATGCAGTGATATTGGTCTGTAAGATGCAGTTTGGTGTGGGTCTTTGCCTGGTTTATGTAGCATTTTGATCTGTGCTAATTTCCATGGTTTGGGGAAGTATTGAATTCTTAGAATTGCATTGAATATTATTGTCATTAGTCTTATTGCTTTTGGCGGAAGGTTTTTCAAGATTTTGCCATTGATTAGGTCTATTCCTGGTAGTTAGTTGTTTTTTGTTTTATCGGTTATGTTTCTAATTTCTTGTGCTGTTGTTTTAGGTATGGTGTATTCCTTGTCGGTTGTGATAATAGTGGTTTGCGCATCCTCCTCCGTATGACTTTTGAGGTTGCTGTTGTTGATAATGTGTGGTGTGAATGTGTTGGAGAGGTGGTTGGAGAATTCCTCAGTTTGTTCTTCGTTGCTTCTTGCCCGTGTGTTATCTGCTTTTCTGATTGCTGGGACGGGTATTATTGGCTTCTTTATTTTTTTCGTGGCTTTCCATAGTGAGTAGTTGGTGTTCTCGTGTGTAGAGAGTGTCCCTATGAACTTTGCGAATTCGTTATTGTTGTGCTTCTTTATTTTGTTTTTTATTTCCTTTGCAAGTTTGTTTAGGTGTTTTTCTTAGAGTTCTGTGTTTTTGCCATTTTGCTTTCGCTTTTCCTTTTTCTCTAATTTTGTCGAGTATTTCTTGCGGAATTGTTATTGTTTGTCTGCTGGTTGATTCGGGTGTAGTGGTTGTCCTTGCTGCTTCTTGGATAGTTGCTGTCAATGTTGCTACTGCCTGTTCTATGTGTTTAGGAGTTTTCAACGGGATGATGCAGTTTATTTTGCTTTCTATTATTTCTTCGAAAATTTGCCATTTGGTGGACTTATTGCATAGTGTTTCTGGTTTGCTATAAAGTATCAGTTTGTTTCTGTATTCAATTATTATGGGTGTATGATCGGAACTAAGTTCGAGGTTGGGTGTTATTTTTAGTTTGTTTGTGTTTAGTCCCCTTGTAACTGCAAAGTCCAGAAGATCTGGTTTTTTGTTCAGGTCAGTCGGCCCATATGTCGGTGTTCCTGTGGATAATATATTGAGGTTATTATTTCTAATGTATTTTTCCAGTGTTCTGCCTGGAGGTGTAGTGTTTCTTGATCCCCATAGCGTGTGCTTTGAGTTGTAGTCTCCCGCTGCGATGTACTTGTCCTCTAGGTCCTGGAAGTATTCTTCCCACATTTTTGATGTTATTTTGTGTCGCGGAGGCACATATACTGCTGACAACTGGAAGTAGTTGCTGCTAGTTTGAACTGTAACGGTGGTTGTTTGTAAATATTCCTTATTAACTTGGCTGTGTAGATAATGTTTGATATCGTTTCTGACTATCGGTGCTGTCCCTCCGTGCGCTTTTCCTGAGGGGTGTTTGGTATCATATATGGTGTAGTATGGTATTTTCATGTAGCTTTTTATAGTGAAGTGTGTTTCTGAGACGAGTAGTATGTCTATATTGTTATTGTATATGAATGTTTTAATTTCGAGGGCCCGTTGTTGTAGGCCGTTTGAGTTCCAGGCTGCTATTTTTAGAGTGTCCGTTTTTATTTTTTGCTTAGCACGTTTGTAATTAGTTGTAGCATGACTGTGATTTGTTGGGTTTGCTGTCTGAGTACTGCGTTTTGTTCGCTTATCATTCTGGTTAGCATTTCGGTGTTCTTTATGGATTGTTTGAGCAGTTCTTTTATTTCTGCAGTGTCATTGTTACTGTTGCTGTGGTATTGGTTGTCTGTATGTGTCGTTTGGCTGGTTACTTGAGCGTAGCTTAGACTACCAATGGTGTTGGTGCTGATGGGTTTGGAGTTTGTTGCTTGCTCTGTATTTGGTATAATTTCGGGTTTCGTGCTGTCCTGTTGGGCTTGTGTGTTAGTGATTGTCCTGCTTCGTAGGGGCGGGAACAGCTTGCGTTGTAATTGTTTCCTAGCTTCGCAACCTTTATAACTGGCTGGGTGTTTTCCGTTGTAGTTATAGCATCTAACCTCCTCTATTTTTCCCGTGGATGGGCAGTGTATCGTAAGATGATTTTTTGCGCATTTAACGCATGCCGGGGTTCTATTACAATAGTTTTTAGTGTGTCCGTATTGTTGGCACCTTATGCATTGTGGGATTTCTTTTTTATGTCTAGGTGGCTCCACTTTTACTATTGTGTTTAGTAATTTTTCTATATCGTATATGTCTTTGTTATTGTTTCTAGGTTCTAGTTCGATTAGGAATAGCGGTAATGGTTGTTTGGTATCATACTTGTTTATGTTGTTTATTGACCTCACCTGGTGTCCGATTTTTGCTAGTTCTTCGCTTATTTTGTCGGTATTTATTTTTGGGTGTAATCCCCTGATTACTGCTTTGTAGCTTTTGTCGGATTTGAGCTGGTAGGTGTGGTACGCTGCATTTTTATCCTTTAGTTATCTTGTCACTTTTCTGAATGTGTCTGGGGTGTTGGTTTGCACTTTCACCTGGTCTATTTTTATCTGTTTGATGACATAGTTGTCTTTCCCTGCGGTGTTATTTAGTAGTTCGATGAGGGGGTCAATTATTTTCGCATCTATGTATATCGGTGGTGGTTTGGGGATGCGGTTTGTCGGACTTTCCGTTGGGTCCGTTGCTGCCTCTTCTGGCAGTGCGCTAAATGAATTATGCAATTTGATATCCTGAAGCCATTGTTTTTTTTTCCAGTGTTTCGGTTTTCCTCCCGCTTGCGAACGGGGTTACCTTGCGTTTTTTGCTGGAAGTTGCCACGGTCCAGCTTTCTTCGTGGTGTGTTGGTTCGTTGTCCTCGTCGTCGGCTTGTGATATTTCCATATCCTCTTTTTTCTCTACATATGTAGAGTCTGTAGCTCTATTTATAAAATATGTTTCTCCTGAGTTGGTTATTTTTATTGGTGGAATCTGCATGATTCCACGTTTTGTCGATGGGCGTTTACTTTGACGCTTTCTCTTCCCTCTTGCCGTACTTTCACTGGAGCACTGTTTCGCACGTCCGTTTGGATCGCCTGCCCAGACGGAACTGTTGCGCAAGGTGCGAAGAAAGTCTCAGGGTCGAGATTCAGCTCGACTTAAAATTATGTAGTTGATACGATCGCGATATAATCGTCCCTAGAAGAATTATGACTGTTGCATAACTTGCTTTTACCGATATTAATTTTTCATGGTGTAAATGTGTTTTGCATGCGGACAAGGGACGCGACATGTCACGAAACACAGCCGCAAGCACGGTGTATAGTTATTCGAATTCTATATCCATTTATGGTTGTATGTTGGTATGTAACGGTTATACGATTATGTGTTATATATTTAATGTGATTTGTTTTTTGCAAACAAATTCCTTCCTTTTGTACGCAATCGATTGGCAGTAGAAATTCATTTACACTACCTTAAAAGTTCTGTTTACCTCTTAGACCCCAAAGTATCTGGTTGTCAACAGCATTACGAAATTCATAAACCTCCATCCGACATCTGTTGGAATTTAGAAGATCCACATTTTCCAAAACCGCGTACGCTGGTAGTACCTGCCTCATGGTCACTGGATCTAGCATGGTCGCTTGGGTCGACACGTAAATCGTTGTTAATGATAAAAGCGATAACCATATCCATGACGAAATTTTTGCGTACTGCATACTCTGGAATAGGATTTGCACTCGGATTATTGAAATTCTCTATTAAAAAAGTGGTCAACCATACAAATGACCATTATTCTCTCTTATACGATAAAGTACGTTGTCGCATTTTCGATTCTATGATCGATCAAGAGTATCACTACTATAACATGAATGAAATGTTCAGTTCATCTATTGAGTACCAACATTTTCTAGGAAGATCGCGTCAAGACTAGTCGTATTCAACAAGGAACGAACAATTTATGACGTAGAACACCAAGAATGATTTTGAATATTTCATCTTCGTGATTATCGCCCAGTTACGGAACCCCAATTAAATTATCGCAGTACTGTTATCGGCACGTGGCTTACCGAAAACGTCAATTATCAGCACGCCGATACATTGTTGAACAAATTTTGAATTTTTTCGGTTTTTCTCGGTCAGTATTTGATCGTAATAGATTCTTGTGACGTAGTACCGAACCTGCTAAGCTTTCTTCTTAGAACTAACGGTTCTCGAAATGAACCAATTTTGAAAAAAATTGCGGGGTTTTATCTTTATGGATGTTTTGTGCTTTTACAATAGCAGTTACCTCATTGCAAGAGTAGAATGATATGTATTGTTGTTAATGTTATAAATATTGAAATATGTGTGAACCAAGGTGAGGGAGACAGAAAGATGGGACCATTTCCTACGTACATTTTTTAATTCAGTTAAGAAGCTAAAACTCTGACAGAAAATGTAACGATGGCACGCGATACCGCAGACGTTTGTGCCAAGAGTTGCGTCAAATGAAACTTGCAAGTCGTGTTTTGTTTACAATTTGAAGGAGAAAAACTTTGGCGCAATACGCTATGAGAATGATATCAGGCCTGTAAGTATGAAACCGGAATTTGCCTATAGATGGCCCTAGCTGATAATGTAGTTATCACTAAACTGCGTCATTGATGCCAAAAGTTTTTGCTGACATCTCACAAACATTTTCGACTCAGAACAATCCAAGTTTCATACAACAGCATAGTTTGTAACAGCGTTGAACATGTCCAATTTTGTGCCTGGAAACTACGATTTGCGGACAGCATTGATTTTCTGTTATCATTTGAAGAAAACTGCTGCAGAATCGCATCGAATCCTTGTCGAAGCTTACGGTGAGCATGCTCTTGGTAAATCACAGTGCTTTGAGTGGTTTAAATAATTCAGAAGTGGCAATTTTGACGTGAGGAACAAAGAACGTGGAACGTAGAACGTAATTTATTATGAACTGTTAAAACCTGGCGAAACCGTTAATACTGAGCGCTACCGACAACAAATGATTGATTTGAATCAAGCTTTGCGTGAGAAACGACCAGAATTTCAAAAAAGGCAACACAAAGTAATTTTGCTTCATGATAATGTACCATCACATACAGCAAAACCGGTCAAGGAAACGATTGAAGCGTTCAGTTGGGAAATACTTTCGCACGCGGCTTACTCACCAGACTTGGCTCCGTCCGATTACTATTTATTTGCATCGATGGGACACGCACTTTCTGACCAGCATTTCACTTCTTACGAAATTGTACGAAAATGGCTCGATGACTGGTTTGCCTCAAAAGAGCCACAGTTTTTCTGGCGTGGCATCCACCAATTGGCAGACAGGTGGGAAAAATGTATAGCTAGCGATGGGCAATACTTCGAATAAAATATTTTTAATCATTTTCATATAATAAACGTGTATTTTTTATACAAAATTTCCGGTTTCATATTTACATACCTGGTATATACAACAATATCGATAGATCAGTGCTATGCGCGCTCTGGGGACCAATCGTTCAACCATTGTATCAAGTATTAAATACAGCCACTCCTCGCATTAACTACCACGGGCGTTGTTGAGATTTGTTTTCAAATTGGAAAATGACATGTTTTTCTAATTTTTCTTGACTATTTCCTCAGCATAAATGTCAGCTTTCTTCGAATACGCAGAAATTGAACAGCTTCTTTACTCCACGTCTAGTGAAGAAGATGGTATCATAGAAATGAGCTTCAATGAGACTTTATTCTCTTAATGTGAACTGTCCTCGCGCCAAGTCTGGTGGCGAAGTTGATGATTCGAAGTCACGAACGATACTGAACTAACCGTTTTTAATGCCGACATTAATTCTCCGAACGACGTTTTCGTTTGAACGATTACATGAGACTGCCGAAACTACTTACGCAACATCCATTACCTGATTTAACACGAAATTCAAGAAATTCCCAATTAGCATTTTACGTATAAATCATTCCTTAGTGTTCTAAGTCAGGGTCCCGATACTAACTCCGATCGAATCGTTATACTCCGCTAATTTGGAAAAAGACAAGATTAGGAAATCTCCTATTTAAACTACGATGTGCATAGAAATTTAAAAATATTCCTACGAATGTTCAATGGAATGGTTTTGGCTGTTACAGTGTCGTTCTCTGAAAATTTTGTTTCTTCGGACGGCACAAGTTATTTCAGCCCATTTATTCTGATAATGTTGGCTAATGCGCCATCACATCCTTCCACAAGTGAACTTTTAGGAATTGAAAGTGAAATTGTAACGTATAATTATTTAGGTGATACAGTCAGTGGTGTAGACGGTAATTGAATCTTTTAAGAGACGTTACGGAAAAAATTTATTGCGTGGTGTATTATTATCTCTTAATTGCTGGCCAGAATGGTATGGGAGTTTTACGACTTTATAAAAGATTAAGTTTAAAAGATTGTATTTCTTTGTTATGTGAAACACCATGCTTAAACGCGCTGAGAATATGTCATGTAACCATCTAAATGACAATGCGAGTCAAATTAGTTTCATCTATTCTTTCTACAGACAATATTGACATGAATGAAGACATGTAGATACGTTGGATTGGAATAAGATGAGCGATAGCACAAAACGAGATCGATGGAATACAATCGTTTATTTTAGAAGGAATCATTTCGTTATATCTAAAACGGATTGTGTTATTGTCTATATCTCCTGTAGTTTTGATTCTTCTCGAATCAGTTATATGAAACTCAGCTTATAGGAATTATTTTATCTCTCAATTAGTTCAGATAATTGACGTTCTAAAACTCCTGTATTGCAAATTGTTATCCGTGACAATTATTTCCTTTCACTCCATATCATTTATTATCTTTTCGACTGTTGACCCCGTATTGGGTCAACTAGAACATGCTCGCGTTTACGAATGGTACCATATTTCGTCATATAGTACACGGCGTTTGTACTTTTCGTACTTAAATTTGGTTGAAATGCTTGTTATTTATAATTGTCATAAGATGTTGTAGGACGTGAAGGGTGCCAAAGGACTACTCAGTGTATTAATTTAGTAGTGCATTTATTAATGTTACTAGCTGGACTGTATTCAGACTGTTGTTCCAAACTTGCTATCGACTCAACTGATCACTTGCAAATACTGAACTCCTTGCTCCTCGACTCTGTACTAACAATCGACTGTTGACTGAGGTACCGAATGCACATTGATGGGTCATTAGTCCTATAGTCGACGCTTACACTTCGTCACAACACTGTATGTATTTCGTTACTTTTTTTTTTTTTTAACAATTTTTCAACGATACTACAGTAAGGACCAAAAAAGCTGCTGAAAAGAGAATCATTGTGTCAGGGCCACGAAACACGTCGCGTTCGTCGTAGTTGTAGTTTTAGCAAGATGACAGTTCTTTGGGATTATTGCGGGTCCCGGGACGTCACGAAGGCCTTGTGTGGCTATTGTCATTATCACAGGCGTCTCTAATTTGTCGTTTTAGTAACAGCTAACTGTTCGGGATTTGGATGACCGTCTGTTGCGTGCTGTAACTCTCTACTTAAACCAGCCCCTATCCTTGGGTAAGATATCCACCAGATGTTTAAACACCCTTATTGCAGATCCTCAAAAATCGTAAGAAGATTAGGGCCATCATAAATTTTAGCATTTTTTATAGCTAACATCCTTAAGATCACACAAGTATCTTTTAAAGTTGAAGCATTCCTTTGAGTTATTGTCTATTCCGAGAAAACACGGGAAAGCGGGGTTCCCATGTACAGCGCCATCCACAACCGACCGTTGATTGGCGGCGACCAACACCCATCCTTATCCATCAGTCTTATCCCTATCCAATTAACAGCAATGATCGTCGCTCTTGTCACGTCGAAGATACGAGGAATGATGAAATTAAGAAATCACTGGTCATTTTCTCGCGTCGTTCGAATGATTTCGCGTAGATTTAAACGTTTTATGAGCAAGGTAAGAAAAATTCAGACTTTAGATATGCTGGCAGAGTTTATTATGTGAATTCAACAGAGTGACGGTTGAGAATGTTACAACAAAAAGTGTCGAGAACTGATTTTGGCGAAGTTTATATACTATGGCTTTGGCCCTCATGGAGGACGTGTCACGGGCTCTCTTGTCAGAGGTGGCAATGCTGTTACTGTCTTCTGACCCTGGGTCACTGTCTATGTTGTTGTTTCGATGGCCTGCAGGATGTTCTTTAGCCCCCCCCCCCTCCCCTGGGGTAATTTTCTATTGGTAATTTATGGCTCTGTGACAAATACAGAGTACGCAATAAACACTAAACACATCAGCACCAACACCTTTGGCAGTCTAAGCTACGCGCAAGTAACCAGCCAATCGACATACACAGACAACAAATACCATAACAATAGTAACAACGACACTGCAGAAATCAAAGAACTGCTCAAACAATCCATCAAGAACACCGAAATGCTAACCAGAATGATAAGCGAACAAAACGCAGTACTCAGATAGCAAACCCAACAAATCACAGTCATGCTACAACTGCTTACAAACGTGCTAAGCAAAAAATAAAAACGGACACGTTAAAAATAGCAGCCTGGAATTCAAACGGCCTACAACAACGGCCCCTTGAAATTAAAACATTCATATACAATAACAATATAGACATACTACTTGTCTCAGAAACACACTTCACTACAAAAAGCTACATGAAAATACCATACTACACCATATATGATACCAAACACCCTTCAGGAAAAGCGCACGGAGGGACAGCAGCGATAGTCAGAAACGATATCAAACATTATCTACACAGCCAAGTTAATAAGGAATATTTACAAGCAACCACCGTTACAGTTCAAACTAGCAGCAACTACTTCCAGTTGTCAGCAGTATATGTGCCTCCGCGACACAAAATAGCATCACAAATGTGGGAAGAATACTTCCAGGACCTAGAGGACAAGTACATCGCAGCGGGAGACTACAACTCAAAGCACACGCTATGGGGACCAAGAAACACTACACCTCCAGGCAGAACACTGAATAAAATACATTAGAAATAATAACCTCAATATATTATCCACAGGAACACCGACATATTGGCCGACTGACCTGAACAAAAAACCAGATCTTCTGGACATTGCAGTTACTAGGGGACTAAACACAAACAAACTAAAAATAACACCCAACCTCGAGCTTAGCTCCGATCATAGACCCATAATAATTGAATACAGAAACAAACCAATACTTTATAGCAAACCAGAAACACTATGCAATAAATCCACCAAATGGCAAACATCCAAAGAAATAATAGAAAGCAAAATAAGCTGCAACATCCCGTTGAAAACTCCTAAACACATAGAACAGGCAGTAGCAACATTGACAGCAACTATCCAAGAAGCAGCAAGGACAACCACTACACCCGAATCAACCAGCAGACAAACAATAACAATCCCGCAAGAAATACTCGACAAAATCAGAGAAAAAAGAAAAGCAAAAGCAAAATGGCAAAAATACAGAACCCGAGAAAACAAAAAACACTTAAACAAACTTGCAAAGGAAATAAAAAACAAAATAAAGGAGCACAACGATAACGAATTCGCAAAGTTCATAGGGACACTCTCTACACACGAGAACACCAACTACTCACTATGGAAAGCCACGAAAAAAATAAAGAAGCCAATAATACCCGTCCCAGCAATCAGAAAAGCAGATAACACACGGGCAAGAAGCAACGAAGAACAAACTGAGGAATTCTCCAACCACCTCTCCAACACATTCACACCACACATTATCAACAACAGCAACCTCAAAAGTCATACGGAGGAGGATGCGCAAACCACTATTATCACAACCGACAAGGAATACACCATACCTAAAACAACAGCACAAGAAATTAGAAACATAATTGATAAAACAAAAAACAACAAACTACCAGGAATCGACCTAATCAATGGTAAAATCTTGAAAAACCTTCCGCCAAAAGCAATAAGACTAATGACAATAATATTTAATGCAATTCTAAGAATTCAATACTTCCCCAAACCATGGAAGTTAGCACAGATCAAAATGTTACATAAACCAGGCAAAGATCCACACCAAACTGCATCTTACAGACCAATATCACTGCATCCAGTATTTTCCAAAATACTGGAAAAAATAATATATTGCCGGATAAAAGCAATAAAAAACTAATACACCAATTTGGTTTCAGAAACAAACACTCCACGATAGAGCAAAGTGCAAAGATCCTTAGAATAATAGTAAACACACCATGGTACGTCAGAAATGATGACATACGGAGGGACCTGAGAATCCCAATGGTCAAGGAAGAAATTTGCAGATACTCAGAAAAATACAAATCAAGAATAGCAACACAGCTAAACCAGCTAGCTGCGGAAACGTACAAAACCACAAACATGGACAGAAGGTTAAAAAGGAAGCACCCAGCAGACCTCATAAAGGATATAACCTAGCAAACGAGAGGATGGTACCCCGTTGGGGGTAGCCACCAACATGTTAATATAACTTTTAAAAAATTCTACCAAATGTCCAAATTGGACAAATTGTGAATTTCAATAAATAAAAAAAAAACTTCTTATTCCGGTATGAATTTTTCGAGTCGCTGAGGAACGTCAGTAGCAGTGGTCTCATCACTTATAAAAGAAGAATGACCAATGATATTATATCAAACATCCTCGCAAATTTCAAAACATTTAAATAACTAATCAGCGTGTCTTATCTCTGCCAACGTGTCTCGTGATGTCATCTGTCGTTTTTTCGGATAGGTCTGACCTTACATTCAGATTGTCACATTACATCTAACACTGAATGTATATTCCGCCCGTTTAAGTTAACTAAAGAGAATTATTCATACTAATAAATAATCTTTGCTGTTACATTACTTTCGAGGTCAGCGTCTCGAACACTCTATATGCGTTTGAATCTTGAATAATGGATTAGGTTTCGATCATTCTTTACTTACCTTATGGTCTTATGGCGACCGGTTAGACCATGATCGTACAAAAATCAAGAAGCTGTAAAGTTGGAATTTGTGGCGTTTGTGGTCAAATTAATCCTATTTTCCTAAATCCTATAAATCCTAAATATTAATCCTATTAAAAAATTGGTGCTGAAGATTTGTATCGTCAATGGAATTTCAGTATGAGACAGCACGATTTACTTTTTATACGTGAACTTGCAGCATTGTCCACGCGTTTTCTTGTCGTATTCTCCAAGTGTTTTGTTTTTTAACATGCAAGGCAACTGGCAGTGTTAGGAACGAGCAGTGTTAACAACTGTGAGAAGCTCGCCGTGTACTGAACAGCAAAGACTTTTCTCTTCTTTCAGTGATCTTTATTTATTTGTATATGAATTTCTTTTCGACGTCCAAATCACTTTCTTAGAAGAATGTACAACATTTTCGCGCAAGTGAATCTCTTAATTAATTCCCCTTCTTACATGTTTGAAAATATTAAATAACATTGCGAATCATGTATAATGAAACGTTATGAAACACTGAATTACGCTGAGTTATATATATTTTGACATATGAAAGGTTAACTTCCTATTATTAGTTTAATAATTTAATAATTTAATAATGACTCAGAGGAATTTATCACCATCAACTTCTTTCTTTTTTTTTGGTGCACCATTACACAATTTCAGAAGTGATGCAAATGGCATTTCGACTGTTACGAATAACAAAATAGAAGCAATGAAGCTACAAACAACGATTGCAATGAACAGAATACCCTGAAAAATAGAAACGTTATTTCATAGTACTAATACTACGTCGAAATTGTCCAAATGAAATAATTTCATTATACTTACAATGGTGACGTTATCAATATAGAAAGGATAATAACGTGAAGAAAGAACCGAAAGTATAAAAATAGGGTTTAGAAGATAAGCACCATACGTAAATTTACTCAAAATAACGAAAATATCTAGTGATAAGATTTTCTTCACGATACCTGCAAACGTATCAAATATACTTGGGTGTAATTTACAGTAAGAAGAATAACATTAACGCATTAATGAGTGACATGAAAAATATCGAATTACCGGCATGGCTCGTGGTGCATACAACTACCACCCAGGCAATACCTAAGGCCCAGCCTACTCTACTGAGGGACAAATAAAGAATGGATAGACTTAAGGATACGTTCTTGTTATCAAATCCGAAGAGAATCGTACCATTACATAAAGTTGCCAAGATCCATCCAATGATTAAGGTTTTCTGTAAGATAAATTTAATTGCATTATTGAAAGATGTACAGGAATATAGTTGTAACGAATAAACGGTATACATTACTTTTGATAAATGTAATTTGAAATCGCATTTTGTAAGAAGCTGACATGTAGCTATTCCTATGAGATAAGGGGATATTCTACACCACGGTCGTATATAAATGTCTGTCCCCGCGTTATAGATTGCGGTAATCCTAGGAAAGTAAATATAAGTGTATTTACAAATTCCTTATGTTATAAAGAATGTGAAACATTTTGTATGCTTACGAATGCTGGTAATTAATGGTGTATCCCGTGTAAGCGACTGTTACTATCGATAAAATTATGCTAAGAACGCCTAACCCAGTGGCAATATTGTAATGCCTGAAACAGTCGAATTTAGTGGTCGGGTAAAACTGGCCAATGAATGACTACAAAACCAAATTTCAAACTCACGTGATCGATAACATTAGGAGAAGAGTACCAAATACGGAAAACTGCATATCATTGGGTAGGTACCAACTCCAAATGAGACACTGCAAACAGTTCTTCTCTTCAAAACGATTCTTTTCTAGTAATGCGAAAGATGTTTGCAATGAATTATCTCAGAAAATATACGTACTACGTCATTCCAATGGTAGAAGTTGTTTATGTAAAGTATGTTAGTCCACCAATATTTAGAACACTTCTCACTTGGATGCTCATAGGGAAGAAGTGCTGAGACATGATCATGCCAGGTAAAATTCAATATCGATATCAGTATAACGATGAAATATGCAGGTGTAAGTCTTCGAAATTAATATTATTATTATTTCATGATCATTGTATACGCATCAGGCATAAATTACAACATAAAGACATATTAATATTATCTATACCTAATATATCGTTTGATGATTACTTGAATGAACATATTCGCCCTTTCTGTTATAGACAGTGTTCTCTTCATTTTTTGTTTTTCCTTGAGAAAAATATAAGACGACAGAAAACCACTCATAAAGAAAAACGTGTCCACCGGAAACGTCGGATTATTTATGATTTTCATGAGCACTTCATCGTTCCTCATGTAGTAAAGCGATTTGTTAGCTGCACACACGATTGGTGTCGTTAAAAGAAATATATCAGAAATATTAGCGAAATTAAAACGCGATTGAAATTCATTTCTTACCCATAACATGAAACCCGAACATTATCAAATGCCCGAGAATAATCCATAGCATTCCCAACACTCTCATACCGTAGAATATACGCAAAGGCTCTGTACTCTCTTGTATTTGAAATAGATGCCGTGCATTTCTGAGCAGCGAAAAACAGAGCAGATATTGGTTCATGTGATTTTGTTGCCTGGACTCTGAAGGTGCCGGTCCATCGTCACTGGTTTTGCATTTTACTTTTCTTACATTCTTCAATTCTATTCAAAGTTAACCGTACGTCATATAGATTCCCATGAAATAAACTCGTGGCGATCAGAATCATTAACGGAATACCAGGTATTGTCGTATGTATCGCTTACCCTCCGTATTTCCATCTTGAAGCCGAATGATTTTCTTTTCGCTGTTTACATGGTTTCGATGGACGGAAATATCGTATACTGTGGCCGCTGTCACGGTAGTAAACAACAATAGCAAAACTCCTCTGTAATCAAAGTTTTAAAGTTTCTACTTGATATTTATTCGAACGCCGATCATGATACTTGTATCTATGTCTATTGAGAATAGAAATTAGGACTATCGATTAAGAGCATGAAATTTACATACATGATGGAGATCATCTTTGAAGAGAGGAGCCATTGATAATCATTCACCAAATCAGTGACTTCCTGGAGTCTGAAGTTTATGGTAAAAAGTTCTCCAATAAAAAGAGTTTTATTATGCAAGACTTTATCTAGCATTGTAGCTACATCGTGTTTGGTGCAGGAAGCCGGTAGACAAAGTCCAAGTGTCACCAAATCCTAAAAGAAGAATTCGTCATAATCATAAAAACCGGTAATGTAATTCTGATTATGTCAATTGTGGAGCATATCCACGTGCTTACTTCGTTTGGTAATTCTTGGTGATATTGCATAGTGCTACTGTGCCGCATGCGTCCAATAAAAAAACGAAGCTCAAAAGGTGGAAGCTCCTCGTTCGAATTCCGGTATCTCGTATTGTTCTTTAGTTTGTTCTCCGCGATAAACAACGTGCGATTTTGAGAGATGCTGATGCAAGCTAGGTGATCTCCTAACCAATAATTGTGTCCATTCAGAAATCCCCCGGGTGGCACACCACTGGTGTCCAAAGCTTAAAGAATATATGATACTGCATTGGAAATATCTGATGATACAATTGGCAATAAGGATTTTAAGCGGTAAGGAAGTTGAATGCAGAATTTGTCGTTTCATGTTTGAAGCCAGAAGATGCAGTTAGTTGAGAGAACCCACTTCCGCACTTCAAACGAAGGAACTAATTTCTAGCGCATGGTGCGAAGGAAGTCTCGATGGTCGGGATTGAGTGGACGAAAAATTATGCAGTTTATACAATTGCGACATGATCAGGGCTAGAAAAATTGTGGCGATTACACACAAGTTGTTTTTGTTGTTATTGGGGTGAATTGGGGTGTACCATATGTAAACAAATGTGTATCACGAAACACAATCGCAACCACAGTGTATAATTATTCGAATTGTACATCGTTATAGCCCTATACATATTTCGTTCGGTAAATTTCCTTCCTTCCTTTGTTGGCAATGGACTGGCAGTAGCTTTGTCGAACGAAATTCGTCAAAATATTTTGAAAATTACATTTACCTCTTAGACCCCAAAATATCTGGTTATTAACAGCATTACGAAATTCATCAATCTCCGTTCGACATCTGCTGGAATTTAGAAGATCAGCATTTTCCAAAATGGCGTACGCCGGAAGTACCTTCCTCATGGTCACTGAGTCTAGCGTGGTCGCTTGGGTCGTCACATAAATCGTTGTTAATGATAAAAGGGATAACCATATCCACGACGAAATATTTCCGTACTTCATACTTTGGAGTAAAATTTACACTCGGATTACTGAAAATCTCTATTGAAAAAAATGGTTAAACACTCAAATGTCCATTATTTTCTCTTATGCGATGAAGTACGTTGTCACACACTTTTTACTATAGTCGATTAAGAATATGGCTACTATAATATGAGTGGAATGTTCAACTCAACTATGGGGAGCCAACTTCTTCTAGAAAGACCGCAGGAAGACTAACCGTGTCCACCAAGGAACGTACCATTTTATGACGTAAGACGCTGAAAGTGATTTTGCATGTTCCATCCTTTTGCCGATTGCCGAGTTACAGACTTCAGTTAAATTAACTTCGTCTGTTATTGGCTCGTGATTGTTAGAAATAATGAATTAGCATATTTATGCTCTTTTGAGAAAACTTTTAATTTCTTCAGTTTCTTTTTGCGGTTCAGTATTTGATAGTATTAGAATCTTATGATGTAATATCGAATCAACTAAGCATTTTTGTCGCAGTACTAACGATTCCAGGTGTCCTTCGTCTTTTGCTCGAATGTAAATGCGATATATCATTAGATATTTATTCCTTTTTTCAATATTCACAAACGCTCATTTATATAATAGTTTTAATCGTGTAAATGATGTACGCTGATAAGATGGATTTCCATTTCGTCGAATGTACAATGGACTTTCTGTATTAATCTCAACTCGTATATGATACATGTACGAAACATTCATGGGAAACATTCTCTAGTGATGCTGATAACCTACTCGTGCAAGGATAGATTTTAAAACTTCTGATGAAAGAGATTTCGCAACAAGAATAATCAACATTTTATTAGCGCTTTAATGAGTATGGACGTCTTAAAACATCATTTATTTTATTTGTTATAGACAGGTATTTATCTGGACGTCTTTAGAATGTTATGTAATTAAAATTCCAGTGTGCCATTTTACAGGGTTTTATCAATAAAATATACATTATAAAATATTTTCTGAGGCGCAACTAGAATGATTATACCATATAAGTCGTACAACAATAACAATCAACTATATCGTAACGTATGTAACTTAGAAAAATATAAGAAAAGTTTACGAATGCTAGTAGTATCGCTTTAGATCGTTTGGTCGCGGTTTCCATTCAAACGTTAAGAACAACATTCCTTTTACTCGCTCCAAAGAAATATTGCGATGCACTATTGAAATTTGTAACACATTTCAGATATGCCATATATTAGTCATGAAATAATTATTAAAAGATTTATTCACGTTCGAATATTTCAATATTAATGAATATATTCGCTGACTACGCACGTTCGTTCATGAATAAATATATTGACCATTAAAATGTTTCTTTTAGTATTTACATGTGCATATACACAGTGATATTTCATTCCACCATTGTTTGGTAACAAACGTTATTAACTCCTCCGTCGTTAGCGCCTCCGTCAGGTAGGTCGAACGATTTAAATAAGAAGATCGAACTAGAGACTAGGCGAAATTCTTTGACCGCAGTTTATTCTAACACTTAACTGAAATTAACAAAGAAATAACAAATTAGAAGGAAAAATTGTACTCGTAAAAGGTGGGAGACCATGTATGAGGTCGTATGATTCGCAGCGAATTAAAGACGAACACGATGAACATGTAAATGATGAAAATTTTACGAGTTGTACGGCGAAAGTCGATTTATGTCGCTGCGTGCTTTTCATCCCGTTGGAGAATTTACATCGTTAAACACGCAGCAATTGAAAGCGTTGCATCATTTAAACAAGAAACCAACAACATTGACTGCAAAAAGCAAAAAGTTTACTTACCAGCCTTGACGATTCGACAAGCTAAATCCTCGAGCTACCGAACATCTTCGAAAATCGTCGTTGGAACTTCAACATTCGGAAAACAATGATTTACGCCTCGACGTTGATATAATAACAAACGCGACGACGTAGATGACCGGGATTCAAAAAGTAAGAATCAAGACGGATCAAGACGTAGAAACTGTTTTACGCTAGAACATAAAAAGTAAGTTGTAGCCCGAGGGCATTAATTAGTAAGGCAGAAATAATCGCTGAAGATCTCACCTTCTGATTAGATCAGTTCGAAGCATAGTTTTTTTAAAAACGATACGTAGACACATGTAACATCCAACCGGCGACGTTGCAAGAATTTTTATAATAAGAATAATTAAGAATAAGAGCGTTGTGACAACTTCTTCCTTAGATCGCCAAATAAAGCCAACAATAGCCGTCCAATGCGAATGGTCTGCATCAAAGCAAACACAACGTATCGTTTGACGTGCTGCAGAGTTTTAATGTAAATTAGTTTGCATGTTTCATAAGATGACAAAATTTTATCTGTGCGCGTTCGTAACTCCAGGGCGATAGTAATTTTAAATAAAATTCCTATGCAACTGCAGCCCTGTTTTGTCTTAAAATGCTGTACCTCAAAGAGATAATTTCAGATTTCATAGAAGACGTGACATGTTATTACCAAAATAATAGAAGTTTTTCCATCATTATGTCTAACGTTACAGTGTCAGCAAATTGTATAACACGACATAAATCTTCCTTCCAAGTTATTCGTGTATTTTTCTCTCCTTCCGGGTACAAGAGATCATCTTCTATGTTTTTCAGTTTCCTCTTCTTCTCGTTTGATCATATAAATTCTTGGAATTTTTGCGATATTTGTCTGATTACGTCGGTTACGATATTGACTATTGATTTTCTGACCTTTTAACTTCTGTACTTTACATCAACTGGTGTTACTAGTCACAAATTAATACGATAAACGGTGAGTTTGCATAAATAATGGATCTTCGTCATACTGCAACATTTTATGTGATAATTGTACTACTCTGTATTTGATTTCCGCTTAATATATTCAATTCAGCGAAAAGCTTTTTCACGAGACTGATATCCAAAAATTATTTGCAGAGCTTTACGTTTTTCGATAAAGTATTATCATATACCCTTCGTATAACTTTGACTGAAATTTTCGACTTTACTCACTTTCCATCAATTCACCTTAACGTTACTTTGATATCGACGAATAGAATTTCTATTTGATATCAATTTTACGAATGTAAAATATCAAGTTATATATAAAACGAATTAAAAAGTATACAATGTTATTCGTAAATTAGTCATTGACGTAACGATGAAATTAATGCACGATAAACCAGACCTGGATATAATGTACCATAATTATTGCAGCCTTTTTGCATGATTGCATATTGTTTGTAAATGCTTGTAGTCGGTTTTTTAATCAGGCAGCTATTAACTCCTTGAATTTCCAACAATAAAACGGATATTGTTGATTCAATCCATTTACCAACTACTGTATTACACATCTCTTGTTGCGCATCGTCGAGAGACTACTTGAAACATCATTTATCATTATTTCATTCTACTACATATGTTTTGAAGGATTACGCTTTATTCGTAGTAAGTAGAAAAAAAGTAGAATATAATATAATGGCTGGTACTTGATGCAAATTAAATGCACAGAAGTATGAATTGTAAATTTAATGTAGAAGATTACCATTTTCCTGTTTCATTTTGAAGAAAAACTCAATGTTCGATGAATAAAATATCTAGAAAGAAATACATATCATTTCAGGAATTTCTGTATTCTTTCTTCATCGACTTTACTTTTCTCAAACAAAGTCGATGGGATAGTTAGAGTTACTAAACTTAAAAATTTCAAATCTTCTTGGTTTCATGATCTTGTATTTTTAGATTTACGATCGCCGATATTTCAAATCTACGTAGCCTTGAACTATCGGACGATTAGATCTTTTATGTCTTTACAAACTTCACGTTCACAATTTTATATTTGCGACGAACCAAACAATTTTTATAGCTGTAATGTTTCTGGTTTTAAATCTTTCATTATCCTTCCATCCCAGTCCAACGAAAATATTCATCGAAGTTTCACAAACTTGAATATTTCGTCCATTAATATTCTTCAGCTTAAAAAAAAAAAAAAAAAAAAAAAAAAAAAAAAAAAAAAAAAGAAAAGAAAAAGAAAAAAAAATAGCCGGAGAGAGAATTTAAGGCACATTAAATATAAGAATAACTGTCTCTAACCGTCTGAACTTCTTATCAAAACAAAACCGTTAAACTGTAAATTTACTGTCATAATTATTACAAATTACTTACATAATTATTAAGCGAATTTGTTCTCAAAGAAAAGGTCGCTGGTCAACGTGTTTGTGACAGACGACTGCACGAGTCAGAAACTGGTTTTTTTCTTTTTTTTCTTTTTTTTCTTTCTTTTTTTTTTATTATTATTATTATTATTGAAATTCACAATTTGTCCAATTTGGACATTTGGTGGAATTTTTTAACGGTTAAATTAGCATGTTAGTGGCTACCCCTAGCGGGGTACCATCCTCGTGTTTGTTAGGTTATGTCCTTTATAAGGTCTGCTGGGTGCTTCCTTTTTAGTCTTCTGTCCATGTTTATGGTTTTGTATGTTTCCGCAGCTAACCGGTTTGGGTGTGTTGCTATTCTTGATTTGTATTTCTCGGAGTATCTGCTAATTTCTTCCTTGACCGTTGGCATTCTCAGGTCCCTCCGTATATCTTCGTTTCTGACGTACCAAGGTTTGTTTACTATTGTTCTGAGGATTTTAGCCTGTATTACCTCTATTTTGTTTATATGGCTCATTGCTGCCGTCCCCCATAATGGTATTCCGTACGTCCAGATTAGTTTTATGATCGTTTTATATATTTTTAATTTATTTTCAATGCTTAATTTGGATTTTCGGCTTGTTAGCCAATGCATTTGTCTCCTTATTTTCTTTATTTTTTCTACTATTGATTTGATGTGTAGTTTCCGTGTGAGTTGTGTATCTAAGTTGAGTCCTAGGTATTTGACATGCTTTGTTTGCGTTATATGCGTGCCGTTCAATAGGATGTTTGGTGGTATCTTTTTTCGTAGCGTGAATGTAATATGGTTGCATTTATTGGGGTTTGCTTTTATTTGTTTTTCTTGTAGCCACTTTCCTATTTTTGTGATATGTTCTTGTAGTATTTTGACTGCCGTTTCTGGGTTGGTATGCCTGACTAGTATTGCTGTGTCGTCCGCGAATGTCAGTACTGTGTTATTGGTAGTTGTTGGTATGTTCGCCGTGTATAATGTGTATAGTATTGGGCCTAGGACGCTTCCTTGTGGTACCCCGGCCTTGATGTCTTTAACTTCAGAATGTGTGTCTTTGATTTTTATTACGAAGGTTCTGCTGCTTAGGTAGGATTTTATTAATTGGTGTATTTGCTCCGGGAATTGTTTCCTAATTGTTTGTAGTAGACTTTCATGGTTAATTTTATCGAATGCTTTCTCTATGTCTATACTGTTATGTTATACACTATGTCTATACTATTCTCTATGTCTGTGCAGTATTCCTTGTTTTCTAGTGCTACTATTATTTCGTTTATAAGCCTGTGCATTTGCTCTATCGTGGAGTGTTTGTTTCTGAAACCAAATTGGTGATCCGGTATTAGTTTTTTTTGTCTCTATTATTTTTTTTATCCGGCAATATATTATTTTTTCCAGTATTTTGGAAAATACTGGAAGCAGAGATATTGGTCTGTAAGATGCAGTTTGGTGCGGGTCTTTGCCTGGTTTATGTAACATTTTGATCTGTGCTAATTTCCATGGTTTGGGGAAGTATTGAATTCTTAGAATGGCATTGAATATTATTGTCATTAGTCTTATTGCTTTTGGCGGAAGGTTTTTCAAGATTTTACCATTGATTAGGTCGATTCCTGGCGCTTTGTTGTTTTTTGTTTTATCAATTATGTTTCTAATTTCTTGTGCTGATGTTTTAGGTATGGTGTATTCCTTGTCGGTTGTGGTAATAGTGGTTTGCGCATCCTCCTCCGTATGACTTTTGAGGTTGCTGTTGTTGATAATGTGTGGTGTGAATGTGTTGCAGAGGTGGTTGGAGAGAATTCTTCAGCTTGTTCTTCGTTGCTTCTTGCCCATGTGTTATCTGCTTTTCTGATTGCCGGGACGGGTATTATTGGCTTCTTTATTTTTTTCGTGGCTTTCCATACTGAGTAGTTGGTGTTCTTGTGTGTAGAGAGTGTCCCTATGAACTTTGCGAATTCGTTATCGTTGTGCTCCTTTATTTTGTTTTTTATTTCCTTTGCAAGTTTGTTTAAGTGTTTTTTGTTTTCTCGGGTTCTGTATTTTTGCCATTTTGCTTTTGCTTTTCTTTTTTCTCTGATTTTGTCGAGTATTTCTTGCGGGATTGTTATTGTTTGTCTGCTGGTTGATTCGGGTGTAGTTGTTGTCCTTGCTGCTTCTTGGATAGTTGCTGTCAATGTTGCTACTGCCTGTTCTATGTGTTTAGGAGTTTTCAACGGGATGTTGCAGCTTATTTTGCTTTCTATTATTTCTTTGGATGTTTGCCATTTGGTGGATTTATTGCATAGTGTTTCTGGTTTGCTATAGTGTATTGGTTTGTTTCTGTATTCAATTATTATGGGTGTATGATCGGAGCTGAGCTCGAGGTTGGGTGTTATTTTTAGTTTATTTGTGTTTAGTCCCCTTGTAACTGCAAAGTCCAGAAGATCTGGTTTTTTGTTCAGGTCAGTCGGCCAATGTGTCGGTGTTCCTGTGGATAATATATTGAGGTTATTATTTCTAATGTATTTTTCCAGTGTTTTGCCTCGAGGTGTAATGTTTCTTGACCCCCATAGCGTGTGCTTTGAGTTGTAGTCTCCCGCTGCGATGTACTTGTCCCCTAGGTCCTGGAAGTATTCTTCCCACATTTGTGATGTTATTTTGTGTCGCGGAGACACATATACTGCTGACAACTGGAAATAGTTGCTGCTAGTTTGAACTGTAACAGTGGTTGCTTGTAAATATTCTTTGTTAACTTGGCTGTGTAGATAATGTTTGATATCATTTCTGACTATCACTGCTGTCCCTCCGTGAGCTTTTCCTGAGGGGTGTTTGGTATCATATATGGTGTAGTATGGTATTTTCAAGTAGCTTTTTGTAGTGAAGTGTGTTTCTGAGACAAGTAGTATGTCTATATTGTTATTGTATATGAATGTTTTAATTTCAAGGGCCCGTTGTTGTAGGCCATTTGAGTTCCAGGCTGCTATTTTTAACGTGTCCGTTTTTATTTTTTGCTTAGCACGTTTGTAAGCAGTTGTAGCATGACTGTGATTTATTGGGTTTGCTGTCTGAGTACTGCGTTTTGTTCGCTTATCATTCTGGTTAGCATTTCTGTGTTCTTTATGGATTGTTTGAGCAGTTCTTTTATTTCTGCAGTGTCATTGTTACTGTTGCTGTGGTATTGGTTGTCTGTATGTGTCGTTTGGCTGGTTACTTGAGCATAGTTTAGACTACCAATGGTGTTGGTGCTGATGGGTTTGGAGTTTGTTGCTTGCTCTGTATTTGGTATAATTTCGGGTTTCGTGCTGTCCTGTTGGGCTTGTGTGTTAGTGATTGTCCTGCTTCGTAGGGGCGGGAACAGCTTGCGTTGTAATTGTTTCCTAGCTTCGCAAGCTTTATAACTGGCTGGGTGTTTTCCGTTGTAGTTATAGCATCTAACCTCCTCTATTTTTCCCGTGGATGGGCAGTGTATCGTAAGATGATTTTTTGCGCATTTAACGCATGCCGGGGTTCTATTGCAATAGTTTTTAGTGTGTCCGTATTGTTGGCACCTTATGCATTGTGGGATTTCTTTTTTATGTCTAGGTGGCTCCACTTTTACTATTGTGTTTAGTAATTTTTCTATATCGTATATTTCTTTGTTGTTGTTTCTAGGTTCTAGTTCAACTAGGAATAGCGGTAATGGTTGTTTGGTATCGTATTTGTTAATGTTATTAATTGTCCTTACCTGGTGTCCGATTTTTGCCAATTCTGCACTTATTTTTCCGGTATTTGTTTTTGGGTGTAGTCCCCTGATTACTGCTTTGTAGCTTTTGTCAGTTTTGAGTTGGAAAGTGTGATACGCTGCATTTTTATCCTTTAGTTATCTTGTCACTTTTCTGAATGTGTCTGGGGTGTTGGTTTGCACTTTCACCTGTTCTATTTTTATCTGTTTGATGACATAGTTGTCTTTCCCTGGGGTGTTGTTTAGTAGTTCGATGAGGGGGTCAATTATTTTCGCATCTATGTATATCGGTGATGGTTTGGGGATGCGGTTTGTCGGACTTTCCGTTGGGTCCGTTGCTGCCTTTTCTGGCAGTGCGCTGAATGGATTATGCAGCTTGATATCTTGTAGCCATTGTTTTTTTCCAAATGTATCAATTTTCCTCGCCCTTGCGAGCGGGGTTACCTTCCGTTTTTTGCTGGAGGTTGCCACCGTCCAGCTTTCTTCCTGGTGTATTGGTATGTTTTGCTCCCCGTCGGATTGTGTTGTTTCCATAATATCGTCTTTTTTCTCTACATATATAGAGTCTGTAGCTTTATTTATGAAATATGTTTCACCGGAATTAACTATTTTTATTGGTGGAATCTGCATGATTCCACGTTTTGTCGATTTTTGGCCTTTACTTTGCCCAGGCGGAACTCCAGAAACTGTTTTTCAGAATATCGAGAAAGGGGAGCACAAAGAATAAAGAAAGTTGCAATTTTTCTGCGACACATGTTAGCGCGTTTTGTTTCGTTCTCAACGGTTGCAGTCGTAGAATACGTTTCCAGTTCGCTAGGGACCAACTCGAAGCTGATAAGCCTCTTCTAACAATGTCTAAACTGTCTGGACCATCTTGCCTGTTCGATTAAAAATAAATGGCGATCTGTTATCAAGTTTCTCGATATCGAACAGCGCACAGTGTGCTCTTGAGACGAGGTGTAGGATTTTAGGTTGAGTGGTGTCTTGTTGAGCTGATTGGTTCCTTGAAAGGAGAACTTGCGTCTTCGTGTATCGAAAGAATGACTTTGGAGGAATGAAAATATTGATTATTACTCGATATTGTATAGGTCGATGATTAATTCCATCTTGTTTATAATAGTTTCTGTCAGTGAATAGCGAACGAGCTGTGATTTATTTAATATTTAATAAACTGTGTTCATTATTTTATATATATTTATTGGCAAATGATAGAACAGACAAACTATAACTAATTAACTAAAACTGTTTCGTAATAAACTAATAAATTACATCTGGAGCAACTAAATCAATACAACTAATTAACTCGTAACGACTAACGACTTCCATCACACATAAGTTTTTGTACTCGTCCATGACTAAATATGGTCGTGTTCGCTTTTCACCTTCCCAGTCACCTTTTCTTCGCAAAAGGATCATGGACGCGCTGAACCTGATGACTCATGGAGATTTGCTGTTTCTTTTGGTCCGTCAGCACTTTCACTTTTAAATTTATAATTAATTAAATTAATTAAATTAAATTAATTAAATTAAAACAATAATTAAATTTATAATTAATTATTGTTTTCGTACTGCTTAAAAATTCATTGAGTTCTATACGATCATTTTACGATGCCACAGTGATGATTCAACATCTTGTAAAGATGATTCTTGTGGTAGATATGGATAAAATTTGCGTTATTTATTTAATATGTTTATTCTCAAATTTCATTTAATATATATACAAATTATAAATACGATTTCATTTCGAATTCTCGAATTTGTTCATTTCTTTACAATCCAATTTCTCCTAAATCCAAAATTTCGAACTTTTAAATTCTAAAATCAAATATTTTGAAATAACTAACGTTTATCAAGATGGAAAAGTTTATTCGTCCATCAAAGTTTGATTTTTTCCTTTGAAACATTTATTTACTCGTGTTTTCATTTATTCGGTATATCATTCGTGTATGATAAAATAAAATTAAATATTAAATATCGAGATATCTATAAGGCAAATACGCTACCTGAGTATTAAGTTGTCCGGAAAGTGTCTTTCTTTTACAGACACGTCTTTTACAACAACGCATCTTTATACGAACATGAAACCTAGTCTGTCAGACATTGTGATCTTTAGTTCGATAGAACAAAATGGATCATACGTAATTGGATAAAATAATATAAATAATAATAAATTTAAAATAATAAATAAAAATAAATAGTATAAATAATAATAAGTAAATAATAATAATAAATAAATAATATAAATAACATAAATTTGTGCATCCATTATTTCCTTATAAAACGAAAGAAACTTTTCGCACGACCTAATATTTTACAGGTATGTAAGGAAGTAATTTACTTACCTCATACCATATTAATGTCTCGCGATTACCGAGATACGTGCACGCTCGAAATTGTAATTAATTATGTTAGACACGAGCACCTTGTGATTTTCAAGAACTAAAATCTTTATAATTTGAAATTTCATCACGATTTCGGAATTTCATCACGATTTCGGAATTTCATCACGATTTTGGAATTTTATCACGATTTTGGAATTTCATCACGAATTATTATAAAGATTGAATATTTATGCGATGGCAATAGTTTTATTAGATTTCTGTATTTGATAGTAACTGTTTATTCATCCATTACGTGACATTATTTTATGAAATAATTCTGCATTTCAGAAATTATACTACACAATTATCAAGATGAACAATGTATCGTATGTTCAGAATAATTAATCGTTTATATATTCTACGTAGATGTACATAGTCATTTGCCAACAAACTCTTCTTCCAGATGAAAAATAAAAAGTGGATTTAAAAAGTTACCTCTCTACGATCTTACAGCACGCAAATCAATATTTCGAAAATGTTTTAATTTACATACAAAAAATTATGCGTTTCTAAATTATTTCTTTACGACTTTGTGATTCGTAGATAATTAATCCATAATTGTTTAATCTACAGATATATGTTACCGTTAGATTTAGGAGCATGTAACGAATCTTCATTCGGACTAGCCATCGTTGTTGTACGATAGAGATTATATTTACTGGTATAAATATGTTCTTAGGTTCAATAACGAATCCACAGCCAACGAGGTAACTCTTTGTTAAACGTCGTATATGTTCTGAAGCACAAAGTAACGTTTGCTATGACGCTCGGTATAATACTGCACGTAAAGACGATGTGAAAACTCTTTAAGGTGATCGCAAGAATAAAAATCTGATGGAAACCTTCCTCTCCTTACCATCGCATTTGTTTGTTGTATATTGGCCGGGGATACCAACAAAATTCCAGCCGCAGTTGCTAGGCAGCCCCGCTTAGCGGCGACATTGCTCTTGCCGGGGGTTTGATTATTAATACAACGTGTGTCCCATAATATTGGCATTTCTCTCTTAGGTAAAAACGTCCATTCCGTGACCGTGGCTACGGTCAGTGACCAGTTGTGTCACCCAAGCCCACTGTCACAAATCTCGGGCAAACACAATCGGATTGAATCATAACAATTACTTCTAAGTTTTATTTAAGTACAGCTATAATAAATAGTCTAGATTAAAATATTGGACATCTTCCCAAAAATTCCAAAATAAAGGCCCCGATGTCCTTTCGTCTCCGACATATATATATATATGTAGTAACTTAATGGGGCTTAGGGTAAGGATAAGTAATGATGTTTTAGTTTAACAAGCAATACTCAATACAACGAACTGATTACAATATCGTAGTACGTCTTATAATCATACTCGGCTCTCAACTTCCCGATTGATACTCTCCGGCTCCTCCACTTACTCTTTCTGACTTCTCAACTCACACTGTACGACTTCTAACTAACACTGTATCTCTAGCATCCCTTTGTCTTTTTTCGACCCACCACGCATGTGTTCCGCAAACACCCGTAGCTAGGGTCACGTAGGCCTTTTCCACGAAAATATTCACTTGAAAGAGCCGACGACACATTGATGGACCCGAGGATGCCTCGTCTCTCGCGACATTGTTTATGGTTCGACCGATATCTTAGGCCTTTTTGTCCACGATACTACATATATATATAAAATATGAGTAACTATTTAAAGGACGTATGTAAATTAAAGGATTGCGAATTAGTAAACATCATAAAGTCGTAAAGAAATAACTTAGTACGGATATAAAATTAACGCCTAAACGCATAATTTTTTGCACGCGGATGAAAACATCTTCGAATTATTGATTTGCGTGCTGAAGATCGAAGGGAAATAATTTTTTAATTTTACATCGTTGTCTCGTGTTATTTTCATTTTTCATCTGGAAGAAGAGTTTGTTGGCAAATGACTGTGTACATCTACGTAGAATATATTAATATATTATATATGATATAAATAAGTTTGAATTATGTCTGTTGTTCCATTACACGACCCACTCATCACACACTCATCCATTTCATCAGATTTAAGCCTCGACGCTCCTTGAGTCGATTAACGGTAACCGTTAAACGTTGAAACACGCGAGATTTTCCCGTGATGCGTTCCGTAACTGCGAGTAACCGTTAATTGAAGGGCAATCAGTTCTCATCTGGGAAGCACGAGGCGTGTACGGGTTCTCAGGGCGTAGGACCACGCCCTGGGAAACCCCGATGAATCTGATGTTCTCCTATAGTCGGGTGGTGGCTGGTCGGCGCCTTTGGCACCCGCCAATGGCCGATCCGGTGCAGAGAATTTCGGAGAAGTTGGTGGGCCCATATCTGCCAAGACTACTCACCTCACCTTCTTGTAGGGCTCCCCGTCACCCTGCACCAGCCTTGACCGGGGTAGGGTGCGAAAGAGTGAGTAGCACCAGGATGGAAACCCTTGTTGACGACATCGGCGACATTGAGAATCATAGATAACAAGACTAACCAAAAATTCGTTTACGGTGCAGGGGAGGGATACCCCAGTACCGGCGCAGCCGCGGGTTGTAAAGCGGACCCCGCTGCGTCGTCATCGAGCAACCGTGGCCGTCCAGGAGTAGGGTCCGTCAGTCCCCCGGTCGCGTTCATGCGTCTGGCGTGGAAGACACGCGAACCGGGAAATCTCGAAGAAACCCGACGTTATGAAGGGCGCGGCAGAAATCGTGGACGCGCTACGACAAGGCGCGCTAGGTCCGCCGCGCTCACCGATGGGGGTCAAACTTAGGCGCTGGTAGATCAGCGCCTCGGGACCGCCAAGCAGTCCGGTAGCAATCCGCGACGAGGCGCGGTATGACGTGACCGCATATCGCTCCATTAGGGGATGCATTTTATGCCCGGGGGTAGGGGGCTGTGTGTCGCTCACACCAGTTGCCGGGCCTCTCTCGATCGCAGCCGGGTCGGTTACCGTGGAGGTTTTAGTCGGTTGGAGTCCGGCACTACTACGCCGCTTCCCCTGGTGAAGCGGCCTGGTGTCCGTGCGGATTTCCTCCACGTTAATTAAAAAAAAAAAGGCAGTTTTCATCTTATTTACCAGCGATTACTTGGCTACAGCGTACTTATGTTCTAAGTACGTCCACCTAAAGTTTTCATCTTCTCCACATGCATCGCCGATACTTCACTTGCACTCGGCTCTTCGCTCAAGAAACGCAGTAAAACAACACCGTTCCATGTACATTTAACATTCATCGGCACACTCAGTCTTCGAAGGTGTTCTTTGTGAAATATACAGTTACATTAAAACTTCAAAACCCTGTGTCAGGTTCCGTTCGAACATATTTGTCATCTTAATGAAGATAGAGAAATCGGCTGATGTTAATAACATCAATACTAGTCGAGACGAGAATTTACGATTCTGATAACCGAGTCAAATTAAGTGATTTTCCTTATGATTTCGCCTACAACTATCTCACTGTGATTCTATGACGCATAAACAGCTAAATCGAAAATATTCTGAATGTACGTGAAAAAATCTTACATTTGAACATTAAGTCTGAGTTATATCTATGTTAAAGAAGTAGCGGTTCCGTTGCATTATTCCAACGTCTTTGACGCATAAACGTTACACGGCTTCGCAGCGCTACCGTGAAATTCGTTACGAACTGAACGATGGTAATTGGAATATCAAACGCGATAATGGAAAAGCGGTGAGCAAGTTTAGAACTAAGTGTGATCTAAAAGAAGCTGAAGCCGAAGACGTGAATTGTCTGTACGCTGAGCGAGTTAACGGCGTACAAGTACACGTCGTAAGGTCTTGATGATTTCACTTGGTGGTGTGTTATTGATCTCATCCACCGTGCACGCACGGGTGAAGGCAGAAAAGGAGAGAAAATTTTCCCTTTCACGGCAGCTTTCGCGCCTTTCCCTCTCCTCCCCCTGTTTCAACGGCGCCGCTGGAAGCAGAGAACATTGTTACGCGGGCCGCTTTTCATTGCGATGTCGATGCAGCATCGCGGTGTACGTACCGTACACGTTTTACAACAGAGAATGGATACGCTGCGAGCGACACGCTCGCGAATCCACGACTAATCGTTCCACGCTCTGCAAAACTACGTGCACTCGCCGATGGCTGGCTGAAATTTTCGAATTTCCTGCCAGCGACTGCACACCAGTTGTTTAGGGCTGTTGCTCTGGCGACAGCACGGTTTCCAATGTTGTTCAGAGAGACGAATAAATGAAACTTGACAGGCTGGTTTGTGCCATACTGAGTCCCTCGTTTCCCAATTAATTATATTTCTTAATCGTTAATATTACGCAAGATGAGCCAATAACAAGTACTATCTAAAAGCTAATATTTTGTTGCCTATTGGTTATACCGAAAAAGAATTGAAATAAATTATATGCCGCGTTTCAAGGAACTCGTCGGATGCGTGTAGTTTCATGTTCAAATACTTTACATATTGCGAGGTATCAAGGTAACTTTGAATCTTTTAAATGGCGCAATATACTGTTTACAACATTAGTCCAGCCTGGCATCATTAAAGCAATAAGTAATATAGCTAGCTCTGTCCTGCTTGTATAATATGTAAATTAGCTGTAAAATAGCTGCTTGGTTATTGGTTTTATTGAGAAACTTCTTGAATGAATTGAATGTCACGTTCTATGGGACTCGCCGAATGCGTGTAGTGTAGTGATGTAATTTAAACAGGAAACGATGGTTGTTTATCATGAACTAATTGCAATAACGTACAATAATTTAGACAACTCAATAGTTAATTTGCAACTCTCGTCACCACGGATCTCTCTCACGCTCTCTCTCACGCGGACCACACTCTCTCGACAACGCAACTCGCGCTCTCTGACTTCTCAATTCACACCCTCTGGCTTCTTGACTGACACTGACTGTTAATTCGTCTTTCTCCCTTAGCACCCCTTTGCCTTTTCTTAGGCCCAACACGCACGTGTTCCGCATCTGCTCGCAGGAAGGCAGATAAAAGACGTGGAACGGACCGATCAAAGACACGGGAAAATTTAAAGAAAACAACTTAGTGTCCAAATTGTCCTGACCAAATTCAGCTTTGTATAGAATGCTTCAAAGTTTTACATTTTAAATCATTGTCTTAGTAAACCATTTTCGTCTTACTTTTATAGCAATTCAATAGTTTTATTACTTCCTGTGGAATATCTTTTCAAATACCTACGACGATCCTTTGCAAGTAGACAAACAAGCGCCATCCGAATATGGCTGATGCAGCCCTATCAGAAACTTTGCAGTCACCCGAATATGGGTGACGCGGCAGTCAACGTGTTAAAGGAATAAGTAATATAGTTAGCTCTTCTGTGCTTGTATATGTAGATTAACTTCTAGTATCTACTAACAACGATTCAGGACACTGAAAACTTTATTCATTAAATCGACAGTTACCGTGTCAAGGGATCAATGAAGAATCACCAATACGCTAGACAAGTCACGCGTTCGATAAAACTGTGTTCCTTTATCCTCAGCAAATAACTCGGCCATCTAAATCACTGTCGGCAAGTTTGCCGGGTAATTCGTGAGCGAACTTGCCTTTAATGCCGCAAAGTACCTTCATAACAGAAGTACAAATCGAACGGTCCATCATTTTGTCCAACCTCCTAAACAACGTTTATTTGAAGTCGTCACAGATACCTCGTAACACGTTTCTCATAATTTTTCACACGACGAATAATCGCCAGTTTCACCTCGGAGCAGCGGTGATTCAAATCTTTCCACTTTCAATTTTGCAAACCACCAATCTCATCTCTCGGGTGAATTCTATCGCGAAACAAATTTCACTTTCGATAAAAGAAAAAGAAGAATGATCGAGGTAAGTTTCCGGTACTTTAACCGGTTCGCTGTGTTCGACGCGGAATAATTGTCGCGATGATAAAGTGGAGCAACATTCGACGATGGAGGAAGAAAGTGACGAGTGGTTCAATCCCCTAAACTCTGAGAACCTTTTTTTACACGATCGATTGGCGACATCTTTTTGTGTTCAAGTTTTTAAGAATGTGAAGCTATATCTTGAAGGTGTAAAAATCTTGTTAAGGTTTTTATACTTCACTTTCTTACGACACTGTTATGCAAATGATGAAGTGAGAGTTTAATAGAGATCTTATCTGTATATCAACTTTGCCTAATAATTTACATAATTTAATATTGAATATGTACACGTAGTTTACATGTTTTTATGTATTATTAATGCTTTTATCCAAGAAACATTATCGTTAACCTTTTCATCGCGTCAGATACAAAACCTCAAATGAAATACGACACTTGAGAAATAAATATTCCGCTATAGCGATACCAGTTGAGCTATGAAAACGTAAGTTAAAGTGATAGCAACTAGGTATTTTATAACATAATTTTACATATTAAATACATTCTGTGCGTTTTTGCAATTTTAAAATTTCTCATAAATACATACAACAAACTCTATGGTATAACGTCAAAATAGTCGTTATGCTTTTTCCACTTTTCCATCTTATTTCTCAATGAAAAAGGAATCGAGCAACTTATCAACCTCGTGAAAATGTAGTAAAAACGGTTAATGAGAAACAACGATGTCGGACAAACAACAATAAAGCATTGCTTCAAACTGTCGGGTGAATTAATTTAACGAACGAAACAGCAGCGAGTCGCGGTTCTCCGGTATTCATCGTTTGACCATTTAAACTTCTCCGGCTGACAGTTTCGGAGCGAGCTGCCGTGAGACCTAAAACCCGTCTGCCTCCACCATTTCTCTCGATGGACGTTTATTCTCGGTTGTTGAGAATGTCGTTTACCCGTAGTTTTTTCCGCCAACTAACAGTGATATTGTCTGCTAAATGGACGTTGTTACTTAATTGCTTCTCGGCTCACGAATTATCACGGATTATCCGAAGATTTATTTGATTATGATACGCGCATATATAACGTTAGCTTAGAAGGAAACTACAAGATAAAAGACTCGACAGTGTCGGAATTAAATTGCGGAGAAATTAAATTATGTTTATTAACTTCAAATAAAAATTATACGCTGAGGATAATAATTCTTTAACTCTATGATTCACTCTGTCGTACAGATCTCTCTAAAATAAATATTGACAATGCGGAAGTGATAGAATTTGTACGAATAGTAAAGTGATCGATGAACCACGGAATATACGCGTTGCGATAGCTGCACTCAGCATTGTGTGAGAGATGTGGAAAGAAATCGTCGTGGTAGGAGTCGTTGGACAATTTATGTGGAATAGTTTCACTGAGAATTATTATTATTATTAAATGTAGATTATTAAATATCGTTTTGTATTTCTTAAGTACAATTTATCTTCAATCCGCTATTTCTACCGCGACCTGCACGTAAGAACCAAGTACCGAAGCGAAAAGCGCCCGAGCTTTATGTTTATTTTTATGGATTATTCTGGTTTTAATCTTTGGCGGTCCTGTGCAGGCCTCGGCCCTTTCTGGAATTTCTGAAACTATTGGGTTGGCAACTAAGTGATTGCGGCTTTTGTCAATACCACCTAATGACAAAATCCGCAATCACTTAGTTGCCAACCCAATAAAATTGTCGCTGGAATTTCAACTTTCTTCCAAACTTATTCGTTTGATTTAGTGGTATCTATTTCTTATTCATTTCTTTTTTCTAATTATTTAATTTGTACTTTACAATTTGTCCTATGCTGGACATTCGGTAAATTTTTCTAGCTTCTTATTGGTTCCATAGAAAATTATATTCATGAATTAATCGTATATATTTAGTATATTCTACGTTGTAAATTATTTTGGAATTAATATTATTCCAAACGAATGTATACTCGTACGTCACTGTTAAAAAGTGAGAGGAAACTAGTTTGACTATAACGAATGTCTAGAGAAATTTACAAGACCATTCATCATGAATTTCATTAGATTTTGTACATTTTTATATTTACGATGAATAATTAATGAAATAAATAGTAATTATATATTTCGTTCATCGTCTACAATTTTCGCATCTTTTAACATACGAAAACGATACGTTTCGAGTAAATTTCGAAACAACGTAAAAATTTCGCTAACAATTCTACTTTATTTAAACCGATTATTCCAAACACGTTATAACACCATAAATCATTTCGCCGGATTGTTTTTTCTCGTTTTATGACACTTACAAAGTCGTATCACTATTAGAAAACTTTTTCCATTCGCCGTTTCGATCGTTCTCCCTTTTACTTTTCCATTTCAACTACCGCAATCACTTAATTGCCAACCGAATAGAAAAATAGGAAAAGACAAAGACCGATGTCTTGAATACGAATTCTATGACTCAAGATTACTCTCGATCGAAAAGATCTAAGTTGACATATGTGTCACAGGATTTGCTGATGATCGACGTTAGATTTGCCTAATCCTGGTTTTCGCCGGAGGCTTTGGATAAGGCACCTGTCGAAATCCGCAGAATGCAAAGATAAATGTGAAAGAAATCGAACTATAAAAGAGAATTTAGTTGGCAAGATTTAGTTTGCTATTTTTCAGCGTCAACTCTCGTCAACTCCAATTGAATAAAACATAAAAAATATGAAATATAATAAAGAGAAGTAACATCATCAGGTAAGAAAAAATCAATGGATGGTGCGTTTGGAGTAGTATAGTATCTGTGTATAGAAGTATCCGGATGAATCTCGTTAGAGTCCGGAGATGTCTGAAATAATTAAGTCGCATGATTGTGCACCACGGTACATTGAATAGAGACGTTGCTTAGCACTGAAAATTGTTCGAGGCTCGAGTCTCGTTACAGAGTTAGCATTTGTCCACAATTACAGTGAATTTCAATGAACTTCCGTTGCAAAAGGGGAAACCTTTTGATTGCTTGCCTTCGTGCTGTAAAAAAAAAGGAAGCTCGAAGGAAGCTTTTTACAACGCGTTTAAAATCGAAACAGATGCAGATGTAATAAAAATCTTATAAAAATCCCCATGCACATAATGATACGTTTCCTAAAGAGATGTATTTATCTTTTAACTATAATTAAACGCATTAAAGAACTAGAAAAACAAGTGATAAAATATTTGTTGATATCAAATGCAGCATAATATCAGTTCGTTTGTCATTCGAATATTATACAAATTTACGTGCGATAGTTACAGTACGTAGACATACGAAATTCTTGAAAAATTGTAACATTCGATATATTTTCCTCTGCTTCTCGATGTTGATCAGTATGGCTTTTGAACGGTTCAAATTGCAGTTAGAAAAATCTGAACGAGCTTATTACACAGTCCAATAGCATAAATGAACAATAAAAACCAGCTTTTTGTGTTTCAATTTGAATTTCTTTAATGCTACTGCAGTGATTCGTATGACTATCGTTTCGCTGCTAACTGCAGCGATCGAATAGCCGCCATCAAGGTCGATTGGTCGATAATTATCGACCTACGAATGGTAGAAAAGGGACCAAGAAACCATCGAAAGCCTGATGAAAAAAAGAAAAGAAAGAAAAAGGAAAGAAACGCTCGTTAAGCCGGAATCCAATCTGACTAGAGAAGAAATTGAAATGGAATCTCTTTTATTTCTGGATTTAGAGGGATTCTGGAAGACAAAAATGGAGAATGCTTCGAAAGGAAGTTCGAGGCACGATGCTGATACCGCGATTTCGGTATTTCATCCTTCGATCGACGAGGGATATTTAACTTTGTTTGACGTCTTGCCGATAAATCGATCACTGTTCTCTATAATACACTTCACCGCGAGATATTGCGCACAGATTAGAGAAGTTTATGGGCCAAGTAATACGAACAGAATATTCTTCTTCTCGATGATGAATGTATTTCGCATACTCGGATATTGAATAAGACGATACGAAATTTTTATCATATACATCCTTTACAAACGTGAAATAAGTAACCTACGTATACGACCTTCTAACGGTGTTCTAAACTTGGTAATTTTTGTAATTTCTAAAAGAACTTTTCATCTAGGATTTTGTAAGTCGAATAGTACGAACGAGATTTATTATTCCTTTTAATAAAACATGTATTTTACGGTGTCGGATATTGAACAAATAAATACGAAATTTGTGTTGTACGTTTCGCAAACGAAATAAATAATCTGCACGTTCGATCTTCTGATGTAGCAATTTTCACAAGGGATTTCTAATAAAACTTCTCTCATTTAACAGCGCAATTTTTCGAAGATCGATATATAGGAAAAGATTTTCTCCGGACAAGAATTGCTATGAATTTTGCTTGGAATAACATTAAAAAAAAATTGCTCCTCCAGATTTGCTTCTGCAAGAAAAAGAACACCGAGAATGTTTGCGAGGACAATGAACAATCTATGTATAGAATTTTTGATATTTATTGTATTTCACAATTGAACGAGTGATCTACGCGATTTGTCGGTTTTCTAACGTAGCAATCCTCACAAAGTAGCCGCACAAAAATCTCTCATCCCTGAATTTTCCAAATTCTCACTCCCAAACGCTTTCAAAGAAAACCTTTCGAGAAGCGCAATCATCAACTTGCCAAATTTATGCTCTCAGACAACAACACCGTAAAAAATGTCCAGTAGCAACGCTTTCAAACTCGCAGCTTTAGTCAACGTTCTTGCAATTTCCGCTCGGACAACCACCACCACGATCGACATTTGCAACGATTTGCAAAACAATCACGCGAGAAGCGTCTCCCCACGAAGCGTGGCAACGCGTGACCAACGGAAGCATGGGTTGTTGCTGGAAGCTGTTTGAAGCTGTTCGAGGCACGTAGCTTCGCTTCAACTTCCTGCCTGACACTCGCCTCTACCTTCATCCCCAATGGAAGGTCACCAAGAGGTTGGTTAGTAACGATAAAACGTATCTTGTTCGACGTTCAGCAGTCGGCGCACGCCTCCGAAGAAAGTTTCCTTGTAGAATCGGATATGGCCAACTTCTACACAAGGAGTTATCCTTCGATGGCCAAATGCTAAAATTGTTGTCTAAAAGTAAAGTTGGTACCCAATGGCGCATAAGTGAAAGCTGAGTATTGATACATTATGAATTTTAATAATTTTTTTATTGATAATGGTATATATCAGATTATGGCATAAATTTGTTTACATTTCGTTAAATAAATGTGATAAAATCTGTGTAATCGAGAAGTAACTTATGTCTGTTCTATCAGAAAGAATGAATAAAGAAATTCGTCAAATAACTTTTCTAACATTTCACGGAGTGCATATGTTAGCGAAGGACAAACGAGTTTAATGACCAATCCAATTTTATATTTATTCATTGGTCTTATTAAATAGAAATCCGCTTTGTTGGATTAAAGCTTTTTTTGTGCTTCTTATTTTACAAGCTTTCTTTTTCTTTTTTTTTTTTTCTATTATACACGTTGTGTATTTTGTTATCAAAAAGGGCCAAAGATACTAACGTTGAACTGGTTATTTGCAACAGAAGATTCTCATTTATGGCAAAGCAGGATTACTTGGACGAGCTAAGCTTCAACATCTCAAAATTCAATCATGAATTTCCTCTCAACTTTGGGCCATTTTTATCTGCATTGCATTTCTCTGTCGTTAAAATCAATCTCTATCGAAAGTAAACAAATATCGTAATCGATGTATGCGATTTCTCGGTTCAACTTTATGCTAAAAATTTTCCCGGATCCTTGTAAGCTTCTTAACCGACTAAAGCGAAAGTGAGATTAAAATATTGGCTCGTCGGATAAGACTTAAACCCTTCAGCAGTCACGTTTCTGTACGGAAACAATTTTACACACGCTAAACGCTACACACTAACTGACAGGAGATTATCGAACAGAATACCGGACGTTTCGTTTAATTGTATCATCGCAAGGTGTTGGAATAAAGTTCGTAATTGGTGGAAGAAAAGACCGAAGACCTACTCGACGATCCAACATAAGAAATTCGAGGACCACAGTTTCTCCTGTGACGCCACGATGATCATTGGTAACAGGAGCGCTTGAACTTCCTGTTCTTGTAAAAATTGTATGAAAATTGACAATTAGGGCATTTTGAATATGACCGATAAATAGAAGATACTTTGAAATAAAAAGTGCCCCATTGAACAATTAAACATTTTTATTAGAACATCGATAAAAAAAAAAATGAGAACAAATCTTGCATCTAACGGTGCACTGTGTTTGCATCCATATCTCTGAGGGGTAATCTACGAATATTATTATAAACACAGCTTAGAAAATAATCGTAAATGATGCTTTATAATCATATAATTGAAGTTAGAAGCGTGAACATACCTTGCTATTATATATAGAATGAGCAAATACTGTTTACTAATATCTTCTACACGTTTCAACAATATATTCTGCACGTTTTGCTTACGGCGAAATAACGACTGTGAATGGTTTGTTGAAATAGACAAAGCCTTGTTATAATATGTCGCTATCAGCTGTTACCAAGGTGCCACGGTGGTCACTCGTGACCACCAATAAGATAAACGGTCCATTGAGAAAGAATGTTGTCTTACATCATCAATTTATTATTATTTTACCATTATATGCTTTGAATAATAAAAATACTCCCGTGGCGTCCTGAGCGAAACACGTGATTTCGGCGTGGCAGACAAAGTGTTACAATAGTTGCGACTAAAATAAGCATCGGTGCAACGTCGGTACTTTAACGGTTAAAATGGCGCGCACAGACGATTGCACAAGCTTCGTGACACGTTCGACAACGATGGATTCAATCTAGTCGGATTATCCGGCCCTACGACTGCCCATCCACGTTCCACGATCCCAAGTCCCAAGCCTGTGTCAACTTACCTCTTTCTAGCTGGTCTCTGGACCACTCTAATACCCGACTTCCGGTTGCTATAGGAGTAATGAACACCGGTAGCGGTGTACGCTGGCTCGTCGAAATGAATGCCGCAGCTGTTTGATGCTCTGTGGTATAAACTTTATGGGTATATTTTATGATTCTCTCGGGTTTCTATTGTCAGAGTTACGTCTGAGGAAATGTGGACTGTGCTGGAAGAAAATGTGAAAAATAAGCTACTTAGGGTTGTTCGTGATCCTGTGGGATGTGTAGATTGGTTAAAATTGGTTCTATAGTGTAAATGATGTTTATTTGGCATATTTACTACTGTAGTATCGTGGACATAAACAATGTCGCGAGAAAGCCAAAGTGCCGACAGGCCCAACAATGTATCGTCGGTCCTTCAACCGAATAGTTTCGTAGAAAAGGCCTATGTGACCCTGGCCACCAGCGGTTATGGAACACGTGCGTGGTGGGGTAAGACAAAAGACATAGAGGTGCTAAGCAAGAGATGTTAAGGGAAAAGACGAACTAACAGTCAGTGTTAGTTGAGAAGTCAGAGAGTGCGAATTAAGTTGTCGAGAGAGTGTGGTCCGCGTGAGAGAGAGAGAGCATTGGATTAGTTCACGTTAAACAAGCATCGTTTCCTGTTTAATCAACATCTGTTGAATCCATTTGTTGTAAAGAAACTAATTGTAGTAAGGATCCTACACTATACTATACCATTATGAATTTAGGTGGTGAAATATTTAACCGGTTACGAACTGCTTTTGGGTGAAATTGTTACCTTAAATATTAAACTATGAGAGTGGATTACCTGTTCATTAGGATGGTTTTACTCATTGTGAATCGTCGGATGTACAGTACAAAGTAGATTTCGTTAGAGTTTACGTGAAAGTTACTATTTTTGTCTGGCTTCTCTCAGCTCTCGTACCTACATCGAATCAATTTTGAAATGCTTGTCAATCAATCCTCGACAGCAATTACATTTCGTGTAACCTTCGAGTGGTTCGTGTAAACTTACTATTTTCAAAAGTGAGTCGCTCTAAAAGTAAAGATTTGACAATGCTATATTGCAGGCTATGTTTAGATCTAAAGATAAAATAAATAAATAAAATTGCAACGATAAATCAGTTACAGTTTAATCGCGGGAGAAATGAAAGAAACATGAAAAAGCGTTAGAAAGTTATCAAAACCTTCTACCGGTTTCTACATGCGTGTACAATCTGAATAGAAATTCATTGATTCTCTATCGCTATCTATAATTTCTTGTTTGTCCATTTAATAGAGACTCGCGTTAACATTCAGTGGTTTCCGTTTAACAGGTCGACTGCCACGATGTGGGTCGATGACACGCGTCTTACTGAATTTCTTAGACCGATTAAAATACGATTAACTTAATGAATTAAACAATTATCAACGACGTGAATGATTTAGATAACATCGCTGAAGAAGAAATACGCGAGCACGATATGAGATGCGACAAAAATGAAATGTCGTACCGTAGCATATTTTATAGCAGTTCACGTGTCCATCGGACAGCAACTGAAATTTCGTTTCAATATTCTTTTTTAATATTCAACGATATGTTTTCACATTTTCTTACAAATTTATTTCGAGAAATTTATTTCACCAGGCAGGTGTACGTAGCGAAATGGTTCGGTGAGATGTGAGCTACGTTACAAGGTTTTGTCACGCCAGGCGAAACATTCGCAAGCCTCACATTGTTAACGCAGTTTTCTTCGAGAAAAAGGACGATCTTGGGAAAATGTGCGATGTGCTTGGTTTTTTGTTAGTGGGGAAAAAAGATGGTCTTTCTCTCGAAGAAAGGAATGTAAATGATGATTTGTATGGAACAGGGATTGTTTGCCTTGCGGAGGAAAGCTTCAGCCGGAGGATATGAGTGGAGGAGGGATTAGAAGGGATTTCTCGTGGGAAAGACATAAGTGTCGCGTTACAGAACGATGCTTCCATGGAGAATATGCAAATGTGGAATCACTAAGCGCAACTTTTTAAGAGACGTGCGTGCTCTGGATATTCCGCTCTTGCAAGAAGAAGTTTGTTATTTATTAGCAGGTTACGTGTGAAAATCATAGGAAAATAACGTGATGAGCAAACTTTCGTTGATTGTTTTCATTTCTTTGTCGCTTTATATTAACTCGATTCAACGTCGAATTCGAATGTATCTTTTTTTTTTTTTTTAAATAAAGCTATGAACTTTTCGATTCGACGTAGTAAAAGTTTGCAAAGGTTGTAATGTTAATTTACCTTTCGAAAAATTATACTTCAACAATTAACATATTTTAACAATTAAAATGTTTTCATTGGAAGTACCATTGAGATTTTGATCATTTCGTTTTGTGAAGATCTGATATGAATGATGTAAAGGTGGCATTCAGAAAGAAAAGTTTAATCAACACGGATGTAGGTTTTGATATTAACTTTGGAAACTCTTTTACGAAATGCAAACTCGAATTTTAATCAAAGATTTCTGGATGGGAATTGAAATGTAAATTTAAGAAGACGTACATTACAGGGAATTTTCCGAGCTTTGATCTACGAGTGAAAATCTTCTTGAAATGAGAAATGAGATTCGAACGTCTGAGCTTTCCCCCGCGTGTCGGAGATGTTTTCTTAAATTAAATTTATATTTAACTAACTTGTGACGGAAAGATTTATGAATAACAAGTTTAATCATCATTCGCGACAGAAGGATTTTCTGAGACAATTTCCCCTTCCTTCGAATTTTTATCGTCCAATCTTTCTCGCGTTTCAGCAACCAACAAGACTTTTATCGTTTCAAGCGAAACTTTAACATAAAATTAAAACGAGAAAACGTGTATACAATGGCTCTTTTATATTTCCCTCGGACTTAAGAAACTTTCTTACAACATAAAAACATGATTGAGTTGAAAACAAGCCAAAGACGTAACAGGATTAACGTTTAATCAATCTGACTCTCACAAGCAGGACTTTTTATGATAGGAGAAAGTAACATGTTTCTTTGCTCGCACATTTACTTTAACTTGGATGTATCAATTTATTATTATTATTAATTCTTATTAATTATGTAGTTGCCACGTGAATCTCAGAATAAGATTAACTAACAAATTGTCTAAATAAAATTAACTTAATATGACCTTAGGAAACATGCTCTTGTAATATTTTTAACACAAAGAATGAATCGAACATATTTCAATAATTTACACACCAAGTGTATAATAATAAATACGAAACATAAATTTCAATGTCACAAAGTTACATTTTTCTAACCAGGCTACGATTGTTCATATATTATCATAAGGGATGTGTATAAATAAACCGTTCGAAATAATTTATCTAAGGAGTAAAACAAATTCTTAATATATTAATAATTGTAATACATTATAATAAATTTGCATAAATATCTGCAAATACAATACCTGCAACTCAGAGAATAAATTAAACAACTTTCGATATCCGATCAGACGTCTAGCAAAGATTAAACCGTAGACTTTCATACATTTTTATATCTCTGTAAACATAACTAAATTATGTACTAAATATCATAAGAAATATTTTAGGAACATTTTACTTATGTTAGGTCGTCCGAAAAGTTTCTTTCGTTTTATAAGGAAATAATGGACGCACGATATTTTTTGTTTTATATTAGTTTATTGAATTATATTACTTTATTGAACGTAATAATAGAAATAGAACGAAATGGATCATACCTAATTCAATAAAATAATATAAAACAGAAATTGTAGTTCATCTATTATCACCTTATGAAACATAAGAAACTTTTCGGACAACCTAATATTTAGCTAGAGAAATTATTTATACAGTTTGATAAAAATATTTCATGATCGTAAGTATAATTCTTAATTAGAATATCCTATCTAATCCTCGCTATCTAAAATTTTCCATTTTATATTATTTTATCGAATTACGTATAATCTATTTTGTTCTATCAAACTAAAGATCACAACGTTCGACAGATTAGGTTTCATGTTTGTATAAAGATGCGTTGTTGTAAAAGACGTGTTTCTAAAAGAAAGACACTTTCCGGAAAACCCAATATCTGCATATTAGATGCATGTTGCGTAAAAATCTACAGTCTGTTAATAACAAATTCGTGCTAAATTTCTGCCCGATCACGTGCCGCGTTTAAAAACTTGGTCCCAACAATTCTTACCGCCGGAAAGCTAACTTCCGGCACGGGCGAGGCTGACGGGTTTGCGCAAAGTGTTTCGATTAAAAAGCGTTTTGTAAAAAGATTTACGGCCCCGGCATGCTTTTGCATTCCGCAACGAGGTTCCTCCGCAACGTAGCGCCGGTAAAATTGAAATATATAGGTTGTAGAGCTGGCGGCGCATACAAATCCGCCATTTGTTTCCGGTATGGTCCTTCTTATTGCGGAAGTTGCGCACACAGTCGCGACCGTGAAACCGCGCGAGTATCGAGTTTACGAAACGGCCGGTCATCGGATCAACGTCGGAAGTCGTAAATTTTCGGCCTGGAAAAAGCATGGATCGATAAAGAAACTTTCGTGAAATAATACGAAATGGCTAACTCTCGTGTGTATTACAACGATATTGTTTCCAACTACTATAGAACCTTAATTATTCCAACTATTCGTGGTATACGTTGGTCGGATAATCGGATAACTTTGTTTTCGTATTCGTAAGCGAACATCATTTATGTTAAAGTACGTATTTTGTGTATGCTAACGAGGAAAAGTATCGGCAAAGACCAAATTTCCCTGTAAAATCCTGTTATATCTGTTGGGATGAACCTTCCATTTGCGTGCGAATTCGCAGCGAGTTAATGGAAAAACTCGAAGTATGTAACTTAAACTTTCGTACGAACGTGATTCATTGCGTACACATATCGATGTATAATAAATCGCGCTACGTTTATTGAATTATATTTGCATCGAAAAGAAGCATCCAGGACTTGTGAAATTCGAATTTCGATCAAAAACTTTGGAACTTATTGAACTGTTCGGCTCGAATATTATATCTTAATTGTCATTCAATAGCTATAAAATAAAAATAAATAATGAGAACATATAATGAATCGTTTTCATTGAAACTTGAGGTCTCTATTGTTATAAAACCGGAACAAGAGTCGATTCTAAATAACTATTCCGAGAATTTGATATGGTAATTACTTTCAATTTTTATCTTCTTATAGTTTACGAAAATTCTGTATGAAGAATCGTGTTTTTTTTTTTTTTACAAATTCATGACAGAATTTTACAAAGAAAAGTCGGTGTTTCTACCGATAGTTTCATCCATCGTCCTAAACTGCTGAAAAGAATCAAAGGGACTGCGTTGACATTCTGTGTCTAAACATTATTTATTAACGATTGCCTTAAATATAACTTGTCTCACGCTGTAATAATATATATTATTATATTTTACGTTCCATATAAATAAACGAAATATTTCACGTTCAATACATGTATGTTATAGTTTCCCATAAAAAAATCAACTCAACTTGTTAAAAAAATTCTGTCACCGTAATTTTTATATTCGCCTAGGATATCAATATTCAAAGTTTTCAATTTACCTACCATAAACGTATCAACACGTAAACATATCCAATCTCTTCTTTTCATGAACCTCGTTCGCTTTTTGAATATCCAGCGAATGACCGGTTAATATGTCACTGATTTTTATAAAAAACCTGAAGTAAATTTTTGTACCTATTGGTAAAAAAACAATTTAAATATTGGTGATAGTTTGGCTTGGCTGGATAAGTATGCAACGATTTCGCAATAAATTACCGCGCCCTGAGCAGACAGGTCTAACCGGATTCATATCGTCGGTCCGCTTATTTATGCATATGAAGCGGATTAAATTTTTTAACCCATTTGCATCATGGCCCTACTTAAGAGGACGGTTGAATGCATCAGCAGCATTCAACTGACGACTGGTCCCTAGATATAGTATAGACGACTGGTCGGTCGTAGATATAGTAAATGACATCCGACATTTCTTCATGGAGTTTATCGAAAATTTACCGTTCAAAACGATTGGTAAACAATGTTATTTCGAAAACATCGCATCTTACATTCTTTATGATGGAGGGAAAAGGTAAAAATTATTGTCCAGCGGTTGAGATTATTTGCACGGGACACGGAATTAATTGCGGATTAATTCTTATTATGACGACATAAATCGCGGTGATATTGAGGCGGAGAAGTGCGTTCCGTGCTTTTAGTAAAGTTGTTCCGCTCGCTTGGACACTTGGTAATTCATCTTAGCTGGCGTTTAATAGCTTCAGCTTCTTTCTTGTCAGCGTAAACTCTGTTCTTCCGTGTTGGTCAAGACTGTTTTATTATTTTAAACAAACTCAGATCATCTAAGATCTTCTCTCAAGTCAAATTGAAAAATGTGGTATAACGTTCTACAAGAAAAGAGAATCTTAAACATTGTCTATGTATATCTCTGCCGTAATATATAACGTCATTCGAATCATGTCATAAAATTACTTCATCCCTAATACACACTTCTCCTTAATATTCTACAAAAGAAAGTGAACCTTAAATAGCCCCCTTATTCCTACCATAATGTGTAACATAATTTGGTGATTTCGTGAAACCATAGAGGAGTAAACCGTATATGAGAAAAATAATATACGCGAATCTTGAATATTCTATTCTATATCTTAGATATCCTATAGGATATCTTTAACGTACCAGGAAAAGCTCAACGATATATAGAAAAAGAAATCGAACATGGTAAAATTCTTATCCCGCATCGTTCCGTTGGAATCCTCATCGAGTAAAGTACAGTTTTAATCCGCGTCCCATTTCACCTCTGCTACCTCTCTCGCCATTCCCATCCGCTTAATTACAGTTCTAATCGACAGCCAACGCTCGCCAATTCTCTATTTCACCTACGTTTCATATTTTCTGCTTGCAGATCCACGCCTGAATCGAGACGATTGAATCCTCAGCAACGAAAGATGAGTTTCGCGAATAGCCACCGTACCACTGTCGTTCTTCGACCAATCTCAATTTCAATCTCAATCTCCACGTGGTCGATCACCAGCGTCCCTCAGATTAACGACAATCACGGGCAAATAGGAATTACCTTGAAGAATAATATCGAGGACAATCATTTCGAAGAATAGTTTTAGAACTACGCAAGCTTCCGCCGATAGAGCATCAAGACGACGAGTGAAATCCAGGGAATCGCAGGTCGTCGAGTCGACGAAAGAGGATCAGTGAGATGCCCGGTTCGCTGTGAAAATGCTGGTGGACGATTGCGGCAGCGCTATGGGGTGGACTTCGGCCAGCGTGCGCGGAGGTTGGTCCACCCCGGGCGGCTATAGAAATTCCGCGATGAACTTCGGTGGTAGCGTGCCCTCCCTTCACCCAGCTGGCTCGATAAGATCGCTCCGATCCCAGCATTCTATGCAGGTATTTAAAAAAAAAAACAGAAAAATCCCGTCGTTTTCGTGTCGTTGGATTATCATCGTTAGGGTGATCGTATCCGGAGAACGCGTTAGGTTATAAGCGAATTCGTGGATTAAGTCCGACATTAAAGTTTTAGTGGACCGTTTTGCAAGCTCCGCCCCCTTTTCAGCTATCGGTTTTACTGTCTTTTGTTTTACTTGTCGAAGGAACATCGTTTTTTAGTTGAGCAATTGGCATTTCGATGTAGAATCTGTAATAATCGTGGAAATGTTCAGAAGATTTTCAAGTTGGTGAATAATGAAAGATGGACGCGGGAATGTACCAAAGACTATTTCTTGTTTGTTGAAAACGCGTTTCTTTGAAAAAAAAAAAAACGTTTTTCGGTAGCTGACTGTTTTTTTTATTAGTAGTTAATCTGTAACAATAGGTGGATATTTTAGGACGATTGACAGAATGGTAAAGGGGAAGATGAAGGATAGGTGTGAGGATGTGCCAAAGACAGTTTTTTGTTTATCGAAATTGGTTATCGACTGATTAGTATTTCATCGAGTAACAAGTGCAAATTTTAAAAAGATTGACAGGGTGGTAGCTAATTTAACCAAATTCTGAGGCACAGGGATTATACAAGTTAGGGATGAAAGATTAATTGTTAAATGGAAACGAATGATAGAGTTTGATCTTTGATGTTTTAAAGTCACAGAAAAGAGGATAATCTAACGATCACATTTTTTTAAATTCACATTAAAATTCGTTATCACTTAGGTCATCTTCTTGATAAATATTTATCGAAGTACGTTGTTTGTTTCCCCAAAAGTTCAATACTAATCACGCACTCCTCCAGTAAAATTAACAAATCTATAAAAAATAAAATTCGTCAATTTACTTTTTAAATGTCTCCTCTAATCTAAAAAAAAAAAAGAATATTTATACTACGTTTCCGTTAAGAAGCTAATTAGCCTATGTCGCGTAATTTCTAACGTCTTATCCATCATCTTATCCACTCATACAAAAGAAAATCATAAAGATTCTATTCTAATACGATAGATTGATTCTATTATCGACGTAGAAATCGATATTCATCGGATCGCGCATTTTACAGGTAAATGTAGAAGGTAGGCGTCGTCGATCAGCTTGCGAGAATTACGTGGGGCGTTCATCTCCTAATTGGTATTCGGCCAGCGACACTTTCACCCTGTCGGCGGATATCTAGCGACGTTTAATTTTCAGACTACGTCGTCGATCGTCGCGATTTATCATTGGTTCTCGCGTGCTCGATCGCTATTGCCTTTCTCGATGCATTGCAGACATGTTTCTTTTATCCAGGGCGTGCCGGAGACACCGCGAAGATGTATGCACTGCCATCCGGTACACGTGCCGAGCACCCCGAACAATTACGTGCATCATCCAATGCAGTATTACACACCGAGCCACTGTCCCGAGCCCAGGAACGGTATCTACACTCCTCATCGAGGCAGTTCCTATCACGGTGGTGAGTACACCTTTCTAAAAAATGAATTCTTCCTGTTGGCTATGAAAAAAGAATTGCTTTCATCGACTATGAATAAATATGAGGTTAGCGCGCGTGACATGTAGTCTTGTGAAATAAAATTTTTAACGCACGTTGTTTTATCAAAATATGGGGCAAAAGTTTAGAAGAAGTTTGTAAAATAAGAAACATAAGGGGACACCATGATTTTTTAACGTGGATCTATACTTGTTAAGAGCAGGGAATAAGCGTAATATACGTACAACGAAACATACTGTGGATGATTTTTATCGATATGTGAAATATGTGTAGCATAAAGGTTACTAACATACATAGCGTATCAATTTTTAACATTTTCTACGTTATATGTCCTCCACTGCATGCCCACGATATTCCACATAACTCTATAGATATACATCGACTACTGCTACGTGCTTTCGATCATCTTCCACCCAATGATCTTTTCCCAGCGTTGAAGAATATATTCGGTTAGCGGGCGAAACATGAAAAATGTCTTGTTGTTACGCATGCTTTTTCGTTCCAATTTTACCGTGCAGTTTCTCACGAAACATTACGAATCCTGTTTGTTTGCTAAAATGTAGCGGGATCGAGCACGATTAACTGGTTTCGTTGTTCAAAGTTTGTAAGATTCAGCATTTCTAAAACTGAGATAATCCTGGAACGAAGTTAGAACGAAAGTTTGTATTTACAATTGCTGTGAGGATAACGTATACTATAAAATTGTTTAAGCGAAACAGAAGAGATTTCTCATCTTTTGAAAATGCTGAATTCATGTTTCGAGCAACTTTCATGACACTATATGGAAAGGACATTTCCAAAGTTGAAATACGGTGTCCTCTCGTCACATACATACGACGATTCTCAATCTGACGCGTTGAAAAAGTCTCTCTGGTCCTCCCTTTTTCTTCCTCTCTCGGCATTCACCTGCTGTTGAATATTGAACGTAGTCGCGAAACTTGACGGAAACGGATTAGGCCGGTGTCCTGGCAAGCAACGTCGCGCCGTGAGAACGAAAACAGAAGCATTCTGAGATTATGAGCAAGTTTACCAAGAGGACCGAGTGGATAGAGTCGTTCTTATACCGACTTTACGAGAGAACTTGCGCAATCTCGCTGAAAGATGCCCCCGAGAAATCGAATAAAATGCAAAACGCGTTAAATGAAACAGTACTTCCTCGTATACAAAACAAGTGGAAACATCTCAGAGTTTTTAAATCGTTTAACTTTATAGGCCTTTGTTCGTACTAGAGTAAGATGATCCAGCATTGTATACAGTGTGGCAGACAAAAGGAAGTTTAAAGAGCTAAAATTAAGAAAGTATCATAATTTTCGAAACTGAATTATAATTATTAAAAACAATAAATGTGTAATATGATATATATCGTAAAATATATGGCTGTTACTAAAGTGTTCGGTACAGACAAAATTTAATACAAAATTTACTCGCACTTATACATACAAATATCAATTTTGATTTTTTTATTGTTCTCCACTGTAAACTGTCTAAACGATTTTCCTGCTATTATTCACATTTTCCTAAGACATATCGGTGATTCGTTACGAGGAATTTCGAGGAAAGCCACGAGGAAACGATACGGGTCATAAAATTAAATTAGTCAAGCAACGTGTATCGACTTCGACAGTCGCGTAAATTCCAACAATTACGAAACGCAGTATAAATAAAAATATATTCGCGCTTCCCAATGCAATATATCTACTGTGACGAAAGGTGTAAAAATTCTACGTATCGTTCTCCATATAATCCAAAAGAATAACAGTAAAATTCTATCGGAATTTTTATCGTCGCTGTCACAGTGAACAACGAAATCGCATACGTTTTAATGAAAAATATCGCAGGAATTTCGCAAGTGGCCTGTCAGCTGGCAGAGGCGCGTGAAAAAGGGAAACAATTCAACAAGTTGACAGTCGCGAGTGTCAACCGGACCGCACGTGTGTTTCACAAGGAAAAGGTGGGAAAAATCAAATTGATGAAATGAACGAAACTGCGAAGAGACGGAGAGAAAGGTTCACGGTACAGTTACGATTTTGCTGAAACGATGAAATTCGCGCACGGCCACGTTGACTCGTGTTAATTTGTCGTGTCATTTACAAGCTTCGAAGCTGACCACGACGCGCGACCCACTCATAGTTTTCGAACGAATTCGCGTTACGGTTAAACACGGTGGACACTTGCGATTGGACAAACCGACCCTTTCCAATTGTATTTGCATGGTCAACCCTCTTTCACCCTCTGTGAAAGAATCGATTTCGAATCAGTTGCAGGCATCGCCACGTTCGCTTCGTATTATGCAGATGACCCGCGTGCACGCAATCCCAACCGAAATATCCGTGGCGATACGAAATTTCCCGATTTTTCGCTCGATTTACCGATATCGAAGCTTTTCCCACTTGTTTTATTTCTATTGTTTTCGATAAGCTGGTTCGTTCGTTTTTTTTTCTTTTTTCTTTTCTTTTTCTCTTTTCTTGTTGACGATATAATGTTAACGGGACAGGTTGAATGGTAATTTTGGAGGCAGATGTTAAAGATGATTTAGGTAGTTAGAATTTATCAAGGGCGAAATTTATGTTAGTGGATATTACTGAAGATATATTGTGTGTATAAATGGGTTTATGTGGAATATAGTAGTGCCTGATGGTGTTATGTTAAAATATTTTTTCAGAATTTAAATTTGATAGCATAAAAGAAATATTGCATAATAGAAAAAGAAAGAAAAGATAAAAGTTGAGAAGAATATATACGATATTGTTATGTTAATTAACGATAGAAATAGAATAGTTAAACCATTCGAATTTTTACTAATTTCCCAAGTGTGACTCTTTATTAATTTTGTAACTTTTGAATAATTACAAAATAAATAATTCGATAATTTTCAAATAATTGTTTCATTGATGTTCGTATTAAATAACTGCGTATACGATATACTATGAGATATTGATCACTGTATCGAGTGCAAGATATTGTCTGACCACAGGTAGACTATTACTACTTACTCTACTTCTCGCTTTCTTTCTAATTAGTATCAAAAAATATATTGATTGCGACGTGCTGAATGAGATGTCTGATCATAGACGAACCTTTACTACTTGTACTGTTTCTCGCTCTTTCTCTAACTTCTAATTAATCGCATTCTTTTATAGTTCTTTCTGAACACTCCATTTTATGATGGTCATTTTATATTCAGTTTAATAAAATGTCAAATTGATTTGCAAACTTATAATTATTGTATACAGAGTATTTAAATAAACAATTCCACTTCTATCTCCATTGGACATTTTCAGACGATGCAACTTGATAAGACAATAATCTCTTAATAAGCTGTTCTTCGTACATCGTTTAAGTTTTCGACAACAATGCAACAGTACATTCCATTAATTTCCTTCTACGTTTATTTTATCAAACTACAAATCTTCACTGAGAAATTTCGTCAGTCGTTTTACTGGGATCAATACTATTTTAACTGCAGTGAAAACACATCGAAACTCTCAGTACAAAAGTGCCACTAAGCCGCACAATCATAAAAATGAAACTCGAACCACAGTTAAAAAAACCGCTGTTTGTTCTCTATCGAAGAAAATTACTCGGACTCGCGTTTTTCTTCGGAAAACAATTATTACAGGAAGCGGCGCGATTCCTGATATCGTTTCACGGATCGGCAACAACGTCTCGATCTACTTTCCGGGACAGTTAAATCGTCGGACTCTTTTAAAATCCCTCGACATTTTGCTATTCGTTCGAAGAGATGCGTGTTTGTCTCTCGTCCACGATCGATTTTTGACAAATCTCCCGTGGAACCGGCACATATATCAACCAGAAGCTTCAATCGGGACGAGTGTTTTTCTTTGTTCCACCATGGTTGCCACAGAATAGAAACGGAAATATGTCATTGGATTTTCTTTATTGTGGTCAGTGTATTGTGACTTCGTTGCCGAGTAGAAGTAGATACTGTAGTTCCTGAAATAGGAAACTTGTTTTGGAAGAGAATGTTTAGGAAAAAGAATGTTCTGCTATTTTTTATGATTCAAACTGATACTTTTTATATATGCTTTTTGATATAGTTATTGCTTTACAATAACAGTTCAGAAAAGAATCTTGGGGAAGGAAATTGTTTTGCGAAATTTTTAAATGAGATTGGTATTTAAGGTCTTGATACGTTGATATACTTTTTCATAATTTATTAGTACACATTAATGTACAGTAATAAAAATAATATTTTATTATACTTTATATTTTAAGAAATATAATAAATAATAAAGTATTCCGAAATATAATACTTGTTCATAATGCCACTTTGTATAGCTTTTTAAGAGCTCAACTGACGCCATGCATTTTTCATAAGGCTCGCAACTTCATTACTTAGGCTTCACTCACTACTTGATTAATTAATATTAGGTAATGTAGGTAAATTTCACAATCAACGTAATTAGTATACAACATCTCAGGAAGCAAACCACTTTCGAAAATCTCCTCAAGCAATCCTCTAATTAAACTCACTCTAATCAGACCATATACCTCAATCACGTCTGACCGAGAACGTCTCATTTTACTTTCATCCATTTCAAAATTTCCTATTAATATTCTTCCTCCTAGTTTCCATGCAAGAAAACCTTTTGGAAAATTGAAAGAACAACCTTACCGCATGAAACATAACCCGTTCCTCCACTCTGCATATTTTATCCGACAAAGTAAGAAAAAAGAAATAGGAAGAGGAGAAATTTGGAAATTCACGGCACAAGATTCTCATAAGTTTTGCATCAAAGTGGTAAGTTACGATGGCGGCGAGATCTTAGCAAAGCGGAGGAAGCGTCGTAATTCCTTTTCATGGCAATTTCGTCGTTCGCAGTTTTTGTTTTTCAACCTGGTTTTGGCGCAGAACCTCCTCCGTTCCGATCCATTTTTCACGAGCAGCCTCATTTTTCGGCCGACCCACGCGCTTATCTCCTTCGTTGGCTCGCGTTCCTTCGCACTGTAATTAAGAATATTTCGCCCCTTTGATTTCTCGCCTTAGCGTCCGATCCTCGGCCATTGTGCACTATCAATCAATGGAAAGAAAAGTTTCTTTTACAGTTTTTCCTTGCTCGTCAGAACTCGGTGCGTTAATGAGTGTTCCGTTTCGTATCTCAACCGCTTGTCGTGGAATAGAGGAAAGAGAGATTATTCACGGTAGAATCGATGGAAATTTAAAAGGAAAATAGCGAATCTTCCTTCTCGTCGACGGAGAAAAGAATATCGAAGGGAAATATAAAATTGTCTCTTTGATCGCCGAGACAGAGAGGATTTTAAATTACACGAGAACGAACGTTAAAACGTTCTCTGCCAGAGACGAGTTTTGTTCTGGCAGTCGACTGTGGAGAAAATTAACCGTAATGTGCCTAACTCGTGCGATCCGGTAATTAATTATGAAGGTAAACTAATTTTAGATATCCTGGCTTTGTCCTTTTCAAATGGAATCGAGAGAAGAACAGGATGATAAATTGGAAAGACATTTGACGTAGAAATTAATTCCGTTTCATTTCCACACCAAGTTATAATACCATTTATTAGCTTTACTTTTGAATCAGACTTAGTTCAGTCATTATTTGGATTGTTCCAATTTCTGGTATTTCCAGGCGACTCTAACTTGACAATCGTTCAAGTTGTCTGTTGGAAATTCTCTGCCCGTCGTCCACCAACCAATAGGATTTTGTTCGCAAACAAAATCACTTCGAAATGAAAATTATTAAAAACATTTTCGTCACTTTAGTCTGCCATCGTTGAAAATCCACGAACACGGGATAGGCACCGTACGTTACAATCCAACACTATACAATAATTAATAATAATTAAGTTCTACAATTAGTAATAACAATGCTTCTGTTGCTAATAAATATTATTAATTGCTAATAAATGGCTGCAAAAAGTATTTTGCAGCCATTATATCTATTATAACACTTGAATACCTATCTCTTGGATTTAACTGTATTAAATTTCCTACCATTTAGTAGTATGATTTCACGTGACTACAGAAATTGGAAGGTGCACCCATGTTTTTCTTATTTCGAAGAGAAAATATATTTAACTTGAACACATTAGATTTAAGTTGGTTCTTTCGAATAACAGAGAGAATTGAAATATCTGCAAAGACGTATCATCGCTACTCTTTATTTTTACACGGTGGGAAAGCTTTCGATGGGTCCAGGAGAAAAGGTCATTTTCCAACGGTGACCAAAAGAGCGAAATAAAAATGCAAACAGCGAGCGTCGCTAAAATTCTACTTTAAATTGCTTAAAACTTCATTAGCCCCGTAAAGACGAATTTTACGAGGAACTTTTGCTGTTTGCGGAAACTTTGCCGTTGTACGTTGTAATTAAGAGGCGAAAAGAAGAGAAAGGAAAAGAAGCGGAAAGGAACGTTCAGCGATGCCGGCACGAACGGTCGTGCCACAATTAAGAATACGTGTCACGCCGATTCCTGTTCCCCCTTTCTTTTTTCTTTTTTTTCCACTTACTTTTGCTTTGGTTCGCGCTGCTTAAATATTTCCTTTTTTAACTTTTTACTTTTTACTATTTATGTTTCTATAATTTTTTCCATCCTTTTTTCCTTACAAGCTGCGCTCACGCGAGCTCGTTTGCGAATCGATGTTAAGAAATTGATTCCCATGGCCGAAAGACAGATGGAAATTCAAATTGCTCGATTCTGTTTCCTGTGGCTTTTGAAAATTTCCCTTGCTTCCGAAAATGTTTATCGAAGAGTATTATAGAAGAATATTATATAAAACAATTAATAAAAATGTTTTGACTCATGACGTTTTCACGTCTCACAGTTTGCAACGACGTCGTTCTTCGGAAGTTTAATTAGAACAGGATGGAATTTCATTTGGCGAACGGATTGAGCTAGTTTCAATCTCTTTTGTGAATTCAATTCTGAATTCACACGAACTCACGAGTGTATCGATGTGAGTTTATCTGAATTCAATTGATTCGCTAATTAAATTTTCTATACGAATTATTTTCCAGTTTTAATTGAATTATTATTCGCACGTTTCACTAGCAAGAAACGTGTTTATCGCACACATATCGCCTGTCCGCGTTTTTTAAAATTTGAGTTTCCCCACATGGATGATAGTTCTCCAGTTAACAGTTAAAAGTCATATTTATGTCTACTTCATAAATTTGTCAAAAGTAATATTTTTCTACTTCGTATTTACAAAGATATTTTCAGGAACCATGATCCATCATCGTCATTTTGCGTTTCTAAAAAAGGACCAATGCACAATTTCTAGCCAATTTTATAATAGCATCGATAAATACAATGTAAAATGTTTTTATTTAATTACAAATTACCATCGAACTTTCAGAGCTGTTTTTCTCGAGAATGCAAAACGTGGACAAATAATATGTTTGCTGTAAATCATCGATAGATGCGAATTTATGGAGGAACACTATTTTTCCAAGATTTTTTCTGTACATTTCTTCGGCTGAAAATCATCGACCCGCTTTCTCGAACCCTCGACCACAAGACTGCTGGCCCTCGTTCTCACCCCATAGCAACTAGCATCTCCTTTTCATGAGCACTTTTATCTAACCCACTTGACTCTCCTTTTTCCTCTTCATTTCTTTCAACTCGTTTCGTCCCCGATCCGTGGCACAGAGTTGCGATGTTGCAAGACGGAAACATCGTAGATACATTGAATACTTCTCTCCCTCTCTCTCTCTCTCTCTCTCTCTTTGCTCGGAATCAATTCTATAACACGTTGAAAAATTTTCCATTAACCTCGAATTAAATATTTCGCGCGCTGTAATGGAAATTCTGATGGAAAACAGAAAATATAGAACGGATGATGAATATTCGTGTATGGAGGTTGTATAGCAATGAAAAGTTGAGAATTAATGAAGTTTATTACGGTGACAGAAAAATTGGGAAATTGTCGGAATAAATAGGAATTAAATTTCATGTTATTGGACTTTGTACACGTATCACAGAATTTATTTATTATTTTTTTTACATTGTTACGATTCAGCATGTGTTAGAAGTAGTTTGCAGGATTGACAGTGAAGCTCTATAGGTATAGGAAATACGAAAATTCTATACCCTGTAGAAACTATATACCCACAGCATTTAATTTCTTCAATTAAACCTCCTTTTTCAATATAATCATTTTAACAAAACTATACTATGAACTTGGTAGAATCTATAGTATAAGCTGTGTGTTGTAGCCTTAAGAGGCTTAAGAGAAACAGAAATTAGTATTTTGAGTATTCTTGAATATCGAGATCTCGTGACTAATATCAATAAACGTTGGTTAGAAAATCCGTGATTATAATAGAAATATCATAATGGAAAGAATATAAATTGGGAATAAATTATAGAAATGGTAGAGATTTTTGGAAGCTAAGCAAATGATATAAGCTAATAATATCACAAGGAAAGCAAAGTTCGTATTTTCATGCTGTGAAATTTAGAAAGACTTTGCAAAATTGTAGAGAACGATTGGAACAACTGTAACGATAACATTGTTTGACAGTGGGAATTTCAAATTAGTAGAAATTCGTGACATTTAGTATCGAAATAACAGTAGATTCGGAAGACGTAGGTTCCAGTAGCAACAATTCAAGCTTATAGGATTTTCCAGTGATAATTTCGCGAATGTTGGACTAGATAGCGATAATTCTAGGATCCGGGAACTCGGTAATGACAGTCGTGGGGTCATACAATTGGATAATGTTAATTTTGAGATCACGAGCCTAACATAAATCAATCCTAATTCCTCAGAGAATTCAACAATAATTATTTCAAAAGCAAAAATAGAGCATAAAATTAAATAATATATTATTAAATTAGCTATTAATTAGCTAATAATTAGATATTATTAATTATTTCACAATTATTTTAACGCGTTGTAATTTTCACGCACTAAACTATATCACGCGTCACTATCGCCTAAAATATAACAATCTCTTAAATTCCAATTTAAAATACTAAAAAACTCTTCTATAGTTCCTAAGAGATAATCATAATTTATAGTACAATTTCAGATACAAAAGTGAAATAAAAAGTCGAGTAACAGGGATTCACATAATTAAAAAAAAAAAAAAAAAAAATAGAAATAGAAATAGAAATAAAACGCACAAAGCAAGTAACATTAACTTCGCTGCGATAGTTCTAAATCTATTTAAAAGTTGTAAAACGAAATTCTAATTGAATTAAATCCTCTTAAATTCTAATTTAGAATATTAACAAAGCCTTCCCTATTTTCTAGACACGTTACGCACAGTAAAATACCGCAATTCGCGATATTAAGTTCACGATATGTAATTTTAATCAAACTTAATTTCAATTTTCCTCTTTTTCATGGAGAGTTCGTCTTCAACGATGCCGAACTCACAATAAACAGCGTTTATCTTTATCGCCCGGCTTAGCCAGCGCACAAAACGGGTCGTGCCACATAAATTCATTGGACGCATCTGCGAGCCAGTTCTCGGTGTAATTAAGTCCTGCAAATATATCGTCGAATTACGCAAAAACACTGGTGCCTAATCCGCCAGGGGTTAATCCGCTCGTAGCCTTCTTAATTTACATTCAAGCGAACGTAGCATCGATTGCGAAAGTCACGCCATTTCGTATATACGTAGAGCTCAGAAGCCAATCAGTGTAAAACTAAGATAAATATAGTTTTTACAAATTGGTTTTGAACAAAATTTGCGATGCCAATGAAGATGTCTAAAACGACTTTTATTACGATTTTTATTATGACGTACAGATGAACTTAACTGCAAGAGAGAACGAAAGAAAATAACCATTGTTTTTTAAAAGAAATAAGATAGAATTAAAAAATTGTGTCTTGTGTCAAATGTCAACTGAAAAATTTGAATATATCGATCTATGCATTTGTCCGGATTTTGATTTCCCTTTGAGGTTGACGCTCGTGTTTTTTGATTTATTGCGGGTAAAAATTTTGATTGGAAATAGTTTAACAATAAATTAGTTTTTAAATTGTCTCATTCATCCCCAAGGCAAGTTAAATTTACGCTGATTCGTTTCTCAACCTTTCATATATACATTTAAAGTATTTCTGTTTTTTAATTGTTGCTTCTCTTCTGATTTTAGATACTCGAATGCGTTACATGGACGCAGAGGGAAGTCTGCATGATGGCATGATCGGAAATAGTAATTGGGTGCTCGGTGATTTGAGAAGTCTTCATCGTTGTGTGCCAGCCTTTCGTCGTCCAGGTAATTAAATTCATGTCTTTCATGCTGGAAAGTATTTCGATACTAAATACAAATTCAATACTATTTCAATACTAAATCGGGCTAAAATACTATCGTCAGATCGCGGATATTTGTGCAACTTTACTATTGCTTATCCCTGAAAATCAATATCAAAACAATTTCATACTTGTATCAATGTATTTAAACAGTAAAACGTATGGCGAGCGTTTCTCTTTGGATACTTGAGGTATTCTTCCTGCGTATTACATGCATTCTATACATTTTTGCAATTTCAAATTTCCTATAAACGCACAAGCATCGACCATGCAATTATTATAATTAATAAACATCGATAAAAAGATTATTACTTTCTCTAACGAGAAAAATTATCTGCAACTTGTTAATCTTGGAAGATCAAAAATCTTTTTATTCGTTCAATAGTAAAATTTCATTATGAAATTTCACCAAATTAATATTTACAATTAATTCTTAAGATACAAGATTTTTTAATTCAAATGGAAATTCTAACTTATATATTATCGAAATACAGATACTTTCTAGATATCAAATTTTAGTATAAAATATTACGAGATTGGATGTAACAGGGTTACAATAGCGTCTCGCTCTTGCGCTACAAACGAATCGAACTTTTGTACCCTTTATTCACAATTCTCATCCAACACACACACACGCACACATGCGTGTATCTATGTACACAGTTTGAATTTGGCACTATAGAGATACAGTCGGTTCGATCCGGATAAAACCCAACACAAAAGATAATACGCGCACGTATCCTTTTTCGTGCACGCTACAGTATAATTTTATTATCTTTTATGTATATCATGCTTTTTACGAATAAAGTATTAAAAAGAAAAAATATTTAAAAATGTAGAAAACCGAGAAAAAATCGAAAAGAATAATAGAATTAATTCGTTAATTAATTACTGTGCTCATGGCCAAACGAACGAAAAAATTCGCTCACACGATCCATGTAAAAAGCAATCGTAATTAAGGCTAATCTTTCCCTTCAGGCATAGACGTCGCCGCCATGCGAACGCATTTCTATCCAGAGGGTGGTTGGGGGTGGCTGGTTTGTGCAGCCGGGTTCCTCGCCCTGTTGCTCACCACTGGAATGCAGCTCGCTTTCGGGCTTCTTCATGTTCACGCTGTGCGACGATTCGGCGAGGAACATCTCATGGATTTGGGTACGTTTTCATACATCTTACACTTTCTCTGTCTGATAATATTTCCTCCTTCGTGGACCCGTGACAACCAGAGGAAACTTCACCCTGATAATTTTCCTTGGTGAAACTTTAGGCTTTCGAATAGTACGTTCTAAATTATGCTTCTTTCTAGAGTCCTTTTATTGTTTGCGGTTTATGAATTTCTGTGGGAAGAGGAAGAAAATATTGTTGCGACGTTGGTCCTGGGAATTCTTGGGAATCTCATTTTGTAAATGGGAAGCCTAAAGTTAAAAATGAAAATATTTTCCAAAATGTTAAAACATAATTATCTTCTTAACCGATGCTAATTATACGCTGCTTATTTATTACGATGAAACATAAGTGTAACATATATAGTCGCTCATGGAAGTATTTACTTGAACTTTTATTATAGGAATCTTTTTGTGGCTATATTGGGTTGACAACTAAGTGATTGCGGATTTTGTCATTACCACTTAATGACAAAATCTGCAATCACTTAGTTGCCAACCCAATATTACGTGCGTTGTACGAAACCTTTCGAAATTTTGTTAACGCTATAATGAAACACGTATGGTGATTGTAATAGTAAAATTTGAAACCAATGCTATCGATAAATATCTTTCAAATTATATAGATACATTTCAAATTTTATCAACATATAATATTATATAATATAATATTATATAATATAATATTATATAATATGATATTATAATATTTTTAAATGTTCGAATGAGCGTAGATCGATCGTATCCGAAATTAAAATCGAAATGCAAAGGTATACTATAAAAGTAGCGAATGAAAAAATTCGCACAAGTATATTTATGAGCAGAACGTTTCTTGAAAAATTAGGCAGCTTACAGCGCAGCGGGTGGATACTTTCTTTGAAGCAACTGTGAAAACTCCGATCATTATACTGGAGTTGTACCAGAATTGTACCGGAGTTGTGGTGGAGTTGTACCGGAATTGTGCCAAAATTGTATCGGAATTGCACCGGAGTTATAACGGAGTTGTACCGGAGGTGTGGTGGAGTTGCACCAGAATTGTGTCGGAATTGTACCGGGGCTGTACCGGAATTGTGGTGGAGGTGTGCCGGAATTGTGTCGGGATTGTACCGGAATTATACTGGAATTGTATCGGAGTTGTGGTGGAATTGTACCGGAGTTGTGGTGGAGTTGTACCGGAGTTGTGATGGAGTTATACCGGAGTTATACCGGAGTTATACCGGAGTTATACCGGAGTTATACCAGAGTTGTACTCGTGAAAAATTCATACGTGGCGACAAGAGTTAAGTGCTGTGTGCTGTTCCACCGTGGGATTGATTCGATGATTCTTTCGTAATCGCGACGGATCGCATGAAACTTTCATTTCGCTAGAATCGAGTCGAGCTCGGATGATATCGTCCGTTTGAGTTTCTTTGTAAATGTTACAATGTACACATATACATACAGTCTATTATCAAATTGATTTTCCATTCAGTCGATTAATCCTCTCTGTAATCGACATATTAATTCAACGAATTACCTGATACAAGAATGGCTTTTTAATTAAACTTTTCGAGTAGTGTTTGGTTCGAAACAGTTTGATAGACTATAGCAATGAACTTTTTTTTAAGTTCTAAATGTAACTAAATTAACCCTGCTCTCATTTTGGAAACAAAACAGATTTGTGATGCTTTAAGAAAATGTTTTTCTTATCCAAATTAAAGCGAGAAGTCAACAATTGGATAACAGCTTTTTTAAAATTCCATTCGAATTTATAATATCTGTGGCGTTTAGGCGAAAAAGTATACAAAATGAATTATAAATCTTGTAGAGATACGCTCATAATATGTAGAACAAGATACGATATAAGATCGAGTGTTGAACTTTGAATATACTGTGCGAATTTTACGTAGAAGAACGAGCAGAAATGAAATCGACTTGTCTATTGGAATCATAAGCAGAAGGCAACAATGTAGAAAATATTAGCAGCGAAAATTTACGACGAAAATTCTATCGATGTTTGACCAAATTTGACTCTATTGACCAAAATTTCGCTTACATATTGAAGAATAACATTTGATGAAAAATGACGCAACAGGGTTAGCCTAATCGACCGCAATAAACCGTTCGGCTCTGCTTTCAATTTATCGCAGAATAGAACGAACCTTTCGATGCGCCATATTTCTCAATTTACCGCCAAAGACGTCAGAAAGTATCAGGCATCGGTATTCGTATTGGCCCGCTTTTCCGCTTCCTTTCACTGAAATCGACGTAACAGTCTCTCGAAATTTGCCTTTCGTTCACCGCGATGAATTATTTTGTCAAAATGCCGCGCGAAATAAAGCCGGCGTCCCATCGACGGGGATCTCGCCGTTGCTCCAGGGATTTCCAGCACGTCTCGCCGAACACCACCGAGGAAAGATCCTTTCTTCGGAATATTTCAAACGTAAGAGCCGGTGCTCAGCTCCGAAACGAAGATCTGCTGAGGATTTATTCCCGTGGAATCGTGCGTTTCTCTCCGCCCAGTTATTTCATAATGACAGCCAACTTGAATTTAAAATAATCCCTCTGTTACCGTTCTCCTCTTATTCTTTCGCTAGACGAGGGAAGCCGAGAAGGTAATCAAAGAAGGAAACACGAGATGAATTTCCTAGTTCGTTTTCGAGCCTCAGTTAGTCTGTATCAAAGGAATTTTTCCTCTTTTTGGGAAGGTTGATGAATAGCGTCGAGAATTCTTGCGGATACTTCCAGCAGGATTCGTTGGGAAAAATTTGGAGGGAAGCTATGATCGGTGTAAGCTTCGGCTTCTCTCGCGATGGCTTTGTTTTGCAAATTTCTCGACAAGTTTCTTGAAGAGGGCTATTTCGAAGCAATTCCATGGACTTTTAGAGATTTATCATAGCGTTTCACGTCTATTATCGCAGTACGCTGATATGAGATAAATACTAGGTAGCAACGTATGAAATTCTCAATTTTCAATCTGTATTCAACGATTTAATCAAGATGTATGATATTGATATTGCACTTAATATCATGTTAATTTAATATCAATAGTAGATTTACCATAATATTCAAATCTCCAGAGTATATACAATATTGACATTACACATATTTAATATAATATTTATTATCGAGCAATACTACGTATAATGTAGTATTGATAAATTGCTTACAATTGAATGACCACTCTCTCTATATATATATGTATATATATTACATAACCCCAACCACATATTTCAAACATCAAAAAATATTGCTCGTCGATACACACTGCTGGCCGTTGGTATTATTGCTCGTTACAGTTATTGCAAAAATTCAACGAATTTTACCGTATCTAGTATTTTACATTGTGAAGCACGTATGATACGAACGATTCAACAGATTTATAAAATAATAAAAAAGAAAAACCATGGGAAGCATTCGATTCGGGTTAACAAAGTATTCATATACATACTTATAAGCTGCAGTGTATTTTCAAAAATTTCCTCAATCACGAACCACGTGTTAGAAATGCAACATACGTCGTTAGATTGCCGTGTCAAGTTAAAAGAACGTGATTTTCCGCTTAAATGCAGTCACCGTTACCAGGTAGCCGAAAAGTAGTTTGTCTACGTATACGTTAAATAAAAAATCTGTATCTGCATTGAAACAGAAAATATAACCGTAATCTGATCGTTAAATATTAAAAGTCGTTTCTCTCGAAACCACCTCTTGACTGGATACGCCTATTTGGATTAACACGGCGATATATTAAACCATAATATTTTTTATATAACATTTCTGTGATAAACCGTTATCCCTCGCATGGCCTGTAGCAAACAGTATCACTGTTGGAAAGGAAAAGGTATTAGAGTGAAATGTTAAAAGTAACCCTGACAAACTCGAGGCCTACCGAGGGGAAAAGAGGCTTTCCCTTGCGGCGCGACATGAAATACGGAAGTCCCCGATAAGTCGAGGTTTATTTAAAGTCTGTGGGAAAATAATGGCCGCCGAGAGGCTCGCGAGAAAACGATTTGATCGAAGACTGAAGAAGCTCCGTGGACGGGCTGATAGATACCGGCGTTGCGGCAGCGGCGGTCGGGCTTATCGTTGACCTACTCTACTTAGTTATCTAGTATACATCATAGGCAGCGATGTGGTTGAAAAGTTCGATCGATCGATCGGTATATTTACGTGGTTTCCGCGTCCGTGGACTGACGACGGTGTAATTTATGGCGACCAGCACCGCAAAAATTACGATATTTTCAATACACTGCGCCAGCAGCTAATCTATCGTGACGTCTCGGTCGCTACGCCAGTCGCCGATCAATCTTCAAAAGGTGTCGCGTAGAAGATATATCGTAACATCTGGTGGCGGTGGATATTTTATGTCGGTGAGTTTCGGTCTTTTGATCTGTCGATTTGTACGCTAACGCTCATAAATATCTGAACACTTTAGTTGATTTATAGTAACAATATACGAATTTTATTGTATCGTATGAAAGACGAACAGGTAATTTTAAGCAACAGTTACTACTTTTTTATGTAATCGTCAAACTGTAGCGTTGAATTAATTATTAATGAACGTGGCAATAATATATTTTATTTCTTACTATGTATACTGCTACACGCAGACAGTAAACATAGAATAGTAAAATAAAGGTAGAATAAGATTGTGTGTACAGGTGATTAAGTCAGAGTGCAAGGCAATATGGAAAATAATTGTAAACCGAGTTCCTCTTATGCTCGGGAAGCTAAAAATAAATTCTACCTACTACTACTACTACTATTACACACATTTACTACTTAAATATATTATATAGTAAATATAAAGTGATTCTGCTGATATTAGAAGTCTTTCCATTAGCTTAGACGACCTTTCATAATCTGATTTTTAATTGAAAGATCAAAGAATCCGAAGATAAAGAATTTATTCAGTGACAGAATAGTTCCATGAGATTTAGTATTTAGTTTCATTGCTACATATAGGCGTATGAAGATCGATTTCATCGGATCGTAATACGCCATTAGACGCGACTATAATGATTATAAAGAATAAAATTATCACAGTTTTATTTCTTCCTGCTCATATTAAGTACCGCATTTTTATCCGGAAGGACATTTTTATACGCCCTAAAAATTCTATTTGATGAATCGAATTAATTGTCGAAGCGTTAATTTAGTTAGACTCGAATCATTGAATTAATTTTGGTAAAACTGGAAGCAGAGTATTAGAGTCTCGTCTACGAAATATGTTTTAGTCGACAAATACAATGCCAACACGACGACAGATAAAATTTAGATGGAGCAAATTGAACTCGGTTTCAGAGTGGCTCGTTTCGGGTATCATTTTCTAGTATTTACGACTTGCCTGACGCTTGATACGTACGTGACGTTGAATACTCGTAGTTTGCTTTAATGCAGACCTAACCATCGTCGTTTAACCACGCGTCCCACATGGAACTACCACTTGTTCAATCCCCTGGAAAGCCATAAATTTTGCGAAAGTCAAATAACATCGAGCTTCGTGTTGCTCGGACGAACGAACGCTTCATGAACGCTAACTGTGAATGAACTTTCTATTGAATGTTTCTGCGCATCTGTTTTAATTGGTTTTTAGTGAGATTTCGGAAAACCAACGCTTTCGATCGATTTATTTAAGTCGAAGTTTTACCGAAGTTTCAAACAGTTTGACTCGAATTCTCTTTTTAATTTCCCGCATTACCGATCGATTTCATATGGTGGAAAGATAAATTTTGAAGGTTCACGAACGATCTCAAATAACAACCTCCGAATAAAAACAGAAAGACTCGAAGCAACTATGTTCAAAAACAAATCTCAAATTAATCAGAGAAAAATGAGTTTGAAAGGTTGACGAACGATTTCAAACAACAATTTCCAAAAGAATAGATTTCAAGCAGCAATCCTGACGAAAGATCTCAAATTATTGATAGGGAGACAAGTTTGAAATGTTGGCAAATGGTCCCAAACAACAGTCTCTAAAGAAGAGATTACCAACTACAACTTGGAAAAAAAGATCTGAAACTAATACCTCCGCAAATTTCTTCTGGAACAAATAATTCCCGGAACGTTCTCGGGTTGCGCAACCTACAAAACTGCGAGAGCAAGAAGCGTGTGTCGTAGGGTCTGTGAGAACACGTATCTCGATTCCACGTCTCTCCAGACGTAGACAAGAAAAGTCTGGCGGGTCCCAGAGCGTACCGTTTTCGCGGCATTGAGTGGAAAGTTGGACGCGGCATCCGCGTTTCTCGATACCCTTTGGGCAAAGTTTAGAAGATGAAACAAGGAAAACGAACGAAAGGATTCGCGAGCCTGATGCGCGTTGACATTTTTCAGACTGGCGCCGATTGGTTCTATATTTTAAGCGGCGACCTTTGTGTCTGACGTTGTTGTACAGGTTCAGTTACTTTTATTTTTCCATGGTTTATTTTTCTCGCACTCTTGCCACGCTCGTCTCTCGTGGTACAGTGCAGCTTCGATCATGCTGAACGAGTCACGCGTCGTTGAATGTTGATATAAAATCGGTATCTATCAGAGTACCACGGTCATTGCTTTTTTAATTAAGTGTTTTATAGATAAATTTAAACATTTTGATCGTTATCAGGCTTATTATTATGCGATCTAATTAACGAGTCATTAGCGATCCTATTTCACGACTTATACACTGTCTTAGCGAATCGGTTAGTACGAGCGTCTTTGCGAACATTATCTGTACATTAATTTATTATTTTAAATATATTCGACGATTTCAACAACGAGCAATCTCGTCCATTAAACCTCACCGACCAACTATCCTCTACACGACTAAACAACCTCCACATTGGTTTATTATTTCTACATAATCTAATTTGAAATCTAATCTGTCCTACACCTGATCACTTATCATTTAATATTAGATATAATCAGATATATCTGCGATATAATAATAAATAGTATCCAAGCTAATATTCCACTCATTTTCACGCGTGGACAATTCCCTGTCCATTATTTAGTCCTATTTAGTCCGGAATTAACCATGTTCAAGTATACTTGATAAATGTTGAAACTGGATTTTCTTGTAAACTAAACCTTAAATGACAAAATTCTATTTTTTCATAAGCAATCAGCTCGTGCCTTCGTGTACATGTTATTCGATCGCATCATTAGCTAACATTAAATTTTTACAAAATATTATATTGCACTTGCACACATATGCTTCGCGATGTTATCTAAATTATTCACATTGTTGAAAATCGTTTAATCCGTGAAATTTATCATATTCTAATTATCCTAAGAAATGTGGGGAGAAAATGTACTGGCAGTCAACGCGTTTAGAAAGAGAACGATCTTGATAGTTACACGTCTAGTTGAGTTGAAGAAGCTTGGCGAGTTTTCAGTATATGGTGAGAAATAAGAGAACCCTTTGATGGATATATAGTGCACGGATATTGTGATACAGGTAGTTTAGCGAGGTGTTGGCGCTTTACTTTCGAGATGGTTGCCTTGAACTTTCTTCCTGCTAAGGCCTGCATTATGGAGTCGTTGAGGTTTATGGGGCTACGTGGTTGCGATCTAAACGATAGTGGATTGCGAGTGTACTTGCGAAATTATTTGAGAATTACAGCGGTCTGTACTACATGTTTCATGTACATATATTGGATTGTAAAATAAATTCATCTCGTTTCCCCTGCATATATTACATTGATATATTATATACGACGAATATATATATTAAATTGGGACATAAATTCATCCAGTTTCTATACGTGCATTACGCACATTGATAAATAGCAAATATGAATGAAAAGAAATTATAAAGACAGAACGAATTTATGTTACAATACAATGCAGTCTACAAAGCCAACAAAACAACCTAACTGCTTTCTAATGAAAAATTGGACGTTTTCTTGCCGTTCACATCAAACGTCGGAAATTAAATCAGTCACAGTAGAGAGGAAACGTTTCTTAATTAATGCACGCGTCGTTAGAAGTCACTTGGGCATCAAGCGTGATCTTTTCGGGGCAATTTTCCTAAGCAGCTGAGTGTTAAATGCTGCTTAATTTGCACGACAGTCAGGAGTGAAAGGTGAAAGGGCGGGCCACAGAGAACTAGCGTGATTACCGTGTCGCCAGAAAAGTGAAAGCCTTTCATCACGACAGGCGTGACATTTTCACGATCCTGAAACTGGACGTACCTCTCATCATACAGATGCAAACACGCATAAGCATAACCTACGCGTCATGTCCACGTATCGATCGTCTTTTTCTTCCCTCTTGACGCTACTCTTGGCTCACCATCGAAGAAACCACGCGGAAGTGAATGGAACTTTGTCGTTTATAACGTGTAAAAAAATTGCAGACTCCAAGTTCTTTGTGAATTTCCTTTCGTATAAAGATGGCCTTGATTTTTCTTCTTTCCTCCTGTTTCTTCTTTTTTTTTTTTTTAAGAGAGGAAGGGTTTTTTTTGTCGCGTTGCAAAGATTGTTTGATGGGATTTTTTTAACCTAGGTTTTACTTTTAAAGTCAATGTTAAGTTTCTTAATATAGTGTCTTCTTTCTTTACACTTTCGCACAAACCAACAATTTTCACAACGTTCGTTGGAGCGATGCGATGAGAATAAATTAATTTTATTTTCTTGCGTGGTTTTCCAAAGAACATATGGTAGCACCTGCATATTTTTAAAGCATAACGGAAATTGTAAAAATTATGAATCTGAAATGCTGTTACTGTTTATTATTAATCTTTATTACTACTATTTATATTTTACGTAATTTTTCATTTGTGAAAGGGTGAAAGCTCGATTACAAAAGATTGAATTATTAATTCCTGTTTTATATGTTTGACAGATTATTTTGTAATATTTCGTATCGGTGTCTCCGTGAACATCGGAATATAAGATTTCAATTTATTATATCGAATGAGTAATTGTCTTGTAAACTCCGATACATCGCGCGGTAAGCTTCTGTAATGTCGATAGCGTCTAATCTGTAATCTTTAATTAAAATCTACGGGAAACTAGAACGTGCAAAAACATTACAAAATATAGTATAAAATGTATAATACACTACTTATTACAACATTTAGCAGATATAACAACTTTCTGTCCCTGGATTCCATTTTTTTAAATTATATTATATTATATTTAAACTTAACTTCATTAAAATTTCTGATCATACGCGATAACAAAAACTCCACGAATGAAAAGAATACAATATTCTTTCAATTTACGATTCTTTCAAAACTGTTTGAAAGGCTCGGCTTTTAATTTCAACTTCTCCTCGGTGAAATCAACAGAACCGATGGAGAACGATTTCCAATACGATTTATAAAAATTCCCATTCCTCGTGGCGGATCTTGCGAAACGGGGTCGCCTGTATCGTCGAATCGAAACGGCGCGACACGTTGTCGTAATTCACAGTATGGAGACCTGGTTGCAGTTGGAAGTCGAGGCTGCATGCTCGCTAGTTTTCATTAAAGTATGACGAACGCGACTCTGTGCTCGCTTTTAAATATCGCGTGCCGATTGTACGCGCCCCGACGCGCTTTTGTTGCCCGATAGCTGCGGCTACATTTTTCCACCGATGTTAATGGCATTTCCTGATCACTTGCCTTCCCCTGTGTACCTGTACGTGTATCCTTTTTCTCCTCCGATTACGAAAAAAACGACACGCGACGATTGTCGAGTTTGCTCAACACTTGTCAAGTTTGCGGAAAACTCGTAACGAAATGAAATCAGCTACACGCTTCAGTTGTGTGTAAACTACTCTGTTTCTTTTTTGTTAATCCTTCTTCTCGGTTACGCGTGTTTTTTGCGCCTGGAAAAAAAAGTATAAAGCTTTTCTGCGGTGCACAGCACGAAAGTGGAACGAGAGGACTTTTCGAGAGGCTGTAGAAAAATGGATTTTAAAAATTTTTCTAGGAATTTATAATTAAGGAAATAACATGGTTTCTAAAATATGGTCCTATTGGTTCGTGTGTAAACCACCACATAATTGTATTATTATTGAATTACGTATGTACCAATTACGTATTATTGTCCGAAAATATTGAAACGTACAGATGCTGCAATAAATACTATTATATATATCAATTATTGAATTATATATACGATTGAATGATTATGGAATTATATTGCTGGCAAATAGTTAAATTATTATGAAATTTTTATTCGTTTTAGAAATATAAGAAGAACGAAGCTTTTTCACACTCGTTATAGTTGTTAATTTAGATGTAGCTTCATTAACGTTAAATTAATTCTTAATTATTCTTTGTTACGTAATATTTTCATCACATTCTCTAATTGTTTACCTACAGAAATATAAAGGAAAATTTTTATTCCAAACACATCGTTATATAATACATTAAATTTCATAGTAATATCATGAGATCTCTGTTCACAATTTTCTAATAAATCTGTTCCTTTGCATTTTTCATTCGCGAAAAAATCATCTCCGCGTATTCGCTGATTTATCTACTGAATTTGCCAATTTGTCTAATTTTCCACTCCCATAGATTATCGTACAATGTTACATATTTCTACTTGCGAGCTTCATCTCAAAACACCGTATTAAATATCGCGATTTGAAACATTGTCAAGCACTTCCCTTCTTCCTTTTCTTTCATCCCAGACGTTCTCATTATTGAAAGCAACCTGCAAGCTGAAACTTAACTCACGTGCATCCTCGTTGTGTCTTCTCGGTATTCTCGGAATCTCGTGCCACGAGCAAGAAATTCCAAGTTCAATTCGCTCGACAACTCGGGGAAGAAGACGTCACACGGCTTCGCTACGTTTATTATTTATACATCACCGTGGTGCTCGTTCTCCGTTCGTCACGAGGTATCCCAGCAGCGACTCGTGACATTCAATTTCCACCACGTCCCTTGGTAAATGAGATTTCCCTCTTCGACCCTTCGATCGCGGATCCCTGAGAAGCTGTCTTCGTAATCTCCAAGCGGCGAGAACTCGACAAAATCGAACGATTTTATTTTTCAGTTCAGTTTCTTTCGAGTTTTCGATTCGACGGTTTTTTAATTTGAAGCTCGGACGCTAGTGAAAAAGAATAATTCGCTGGAGTTTTCTATCGAAATTGCGAAACTTTCTGCAGAGTGACGTTGCGCGGAAAAATGGTTGGCGATTGAAAAAGGATTTTGGACAAATTTCACGATTTTTCTGACCGAATAGAGAGTTTCAAGGTTTTAGAAAGGTTTATAGAAGAGAGAGATGAAGAAATTCTCAAAGGCATATCGAAGAGGCTGATAAACAAATTTTCTGTAACTCCAATTCGTTCAATTATTGAACTATTTAGCACTTTGAAAATTCAAAGTTTAATCCTCCTGCAAATTGTTCTAATAAACTACATGGAACAATTTGTACCTTCTATCGTATTACTGAATTATCAAAATCCTTACTAAATTCTAAAAACAATAAAATACTGAAACACTAAATTATATTTTACACTGCTCAAATATTCAAAATAATATGCTAAATTAACTTGCCAATTCAATTGTAAAGAACCGCATAAATACTATTTAATAATTATTTACTAACTATTTATTAACCGGCTATTGACTAGTACTATTTAATAATTACTTATTAATTTAATAAAAATTTAATTTAATAAAAAATTGCCTAATATATATTCTGTTTCTACTAACAAGTACGAAATCCAATGTTTTTCTACTGAAATTCGCGCAGATCCACAGTTTCGGAGAACAAACAGAGAATATCGTGTTCAAAGGAGTAGTTCAAACAAGAGAGTCAAAGAAGCGGAGCGTGTGGCTTATTACAGCGGCTGAAACTCGGCTCTCGAATAAGTTTTCTACCAGCAGCCAGCATCCTTAATGACGTTCTACAGCTGAATGAATATCCTGATCGCGTGAACCGCATATTGAATCTTCGCATATTGATTAAGGATGCAACACACGGCGTATCTCTGCCTGCGCATATTGAACTGAACGTAAAGCGTCGCGATTCGATGAACGTCGCAACATTTTTTTTTCCTGTTAAATTATAGCCACTGGGGTTTATAATGGGTGCAGCTGTGTGGCGCGACGCATTGTCCATGCTTTGGAAATTAGTCGAATATTATATTCAGAGGTACACAAACGTAATTAATATGTGAAATCCTTTGCGTGGTTAGTTTCATAATCATTTAATTGTAAAGGACGCACAGGCTAAGTTAATTAATTAATTATTGACTGTTACGTACCGACCACTCTGTTTATGTTTATATAAGTAATTTTTATAGATTAAATACAAATATTCCAATTAAGAATTAGAGATTTTGGAAAAGCACAAAAATTAGGTAATAGGAAATGGCGAATGTTATAATTGGACAGCGGATTCGTACGCATTTGTACGAAATTTAAAGACGTAATAAAATGCAGAGAACGCGTACGATATACAGAAATATATAAAGTCCCCTATAGCATTTACATCGATCGATAAAACGAATCTCTGTTCGACGCTAGAACTGGCGAACTGCGAAAATGATTGTTTTCAAAAAATTGCTTTCCTTTCTCACAAATCGCTGGGAAAATACAGGTATTCCTGACAGAATTAATAACGATTTTTATCTCGATAGAAACACAGTTGTATAGATCTATTTATTTCGAATTACTGGTACCTTGATATCCTTTAAATTATATCGATTTATATGGAAATTCACAGATCGCTAATTGTACTGTCAAGTTCCATTTTCTTAACACTAGAACTATCGATAGTTAACACGAAGCTATTTCTACCACAACCAGTCAAAATGACTGGTCTTTAAAAAATACATATAATAGAATATTTTTATATTTTTCGATTTATTATTTTCTTACTGAAGGAATTCCATATTATGTAGTACATTTTTGGTATTATTAATCCATCTGCGACCATGATCGACCTAAACGAGGATTGACATATTTGTAAAATTGTAGAACCAGTCGTCTTGACTGCTGTGGTATTGCTAGTATTAGCATCTAGCGATCGATCTGGAATTTTCCTGATAACTGATATCATCATATTGAATGATACGCGGTAAAAATTTAAGAAATATGTGGCAACTTGTACAAAACGAGGAAAATGGTTAATTGAGGTTCGATAAACAGATTGCAGCAACCTTCATACAAAATTATTTTGAGTTGGAATACATAAAAAACAAAATAAAATTCATTATACTATTCTTTTAGTTATCTTTACGAAAGTCATTACACCATTGCGGAAAAAAGATATAACGTGAAGTAGGAAATTTTAAAATAAAATTGTAAAACCAGTCGATTTGACTGGTGTGGTAGTTCTAGTGTTAATTAACTACAGCCAGCGAAATATAAATTTTCGTAAAAATCCGCCGTCCAGTTACGAACATCTGCCGCTTGGACAGTGGTTCTAACACACTGCGAAACGGTTTCCCATCGAGTGCATGCGTGTCGATAATCGAACGCGAAAGGCCTTTCTGGAGGAATCGATGCACGCGCGTTTCGCGACCTCGATCAATGACGAGATGCGGAAGAAGCTCCATTGTGTGCGAGGAGTTCGCGACGTCGTTGTCGTTTATCGCCTGGCGAATATCGCGTCTGCTAGACGGACAATGGCAGCGGGTACGTGGTCTTGCTAAACGAGACACGCCACGAAGATCGTTGAATGCCGTGTACGCCGTTGATCGAGGTTCGTAAGCCGCGCTGACGTTCGTATCTTTATCGCGAGCTAACGCGATAAAGGCAAACGTGAAAGCTGGTTACCAGCTGGAAGATTGAATTTGCGGAGATCGGGAAGTTTATTGTGAAAATTGCAGGCGAAGGAGAAGGAAGTTTGCGGTGGTTGTTGCTTGGCTGATTGGAGTCGAAGGGCGACGTTTCAGCGCACGGAAAGATGCTTTCTGAATGTTTTATTTTGTAAGATATGGTTGTGGGATCTTGTGATTGATGGTTTTCAGCGATGGAAATGTTGCAAAAACGTTGGCAGATTGAGAAGCTGTTTGGGGAGATGGAAAGAATGGAACTTTGAAATATCGAGAAAGCTACTTGTTGCAATAATTGGAGAAGATTTTGTTATTCTGTGTTATTATTATATTGTTCTATCGAGTATTATAAGTTAGGATAATTTTCAAGTCAATTCGAATCGGATCAAAATTTCAAGGTTTGTTACGTGGCAATGTAGCTTTTGATTCTCTGTTATATCGGATAATATTAGAAGTCTATTTTATAATTTTCAGTAGCTTGTAACGACGTTTGGAAATATTTAAAAAATAGAATCTTAAGTATCAGAGAAATTACTTGTTATAAGTATTCCTTAAATATAAGATAGCCAGGATTAAATAAAATATTCTAATTAAGAATTATACTTAGGATTATGAAATTATTTTATCAAACTGTATAAATAATTTCTCTAGCTAAATATTAAATGAACAACAATTTTATATTATTTTATCGAATTAGGTATGATCCATTTCGTTCTATTTTTATTATTACGTTCGTGCATAATTCAATAAACTAATATAAAATAAAAAACATTTTGCGTCTATTATTTCCATATAAAACGAAAGAAACTTTTCGGACAACCTAATAATATACTAATTAAGAATCCTTAAGGATTCACAGACCCGAAATATCTTACAATTGAGACTTTTTCTCAGTTGAGACACTCGTTCTTTAATATGATGCGACGTTTATTATGCAGCTTCTTCCACGTCTCGTGGTTGATCGAGTTCCAAACGCGTGTGCTTCATCGATTCCAGCAGAAAGGCCTTTCAGATTCGATTATCAGCACACACGTACTCGCATACCGTGGGAAACCGTTTGCGAATCGCGGATTCCACGCAGTTACGTGGATAAATTATCGATGTAGACTGCGGTTAAAGTCTGCTCGACGGTGAGTTTCCGCTGATTGGGCGAACAGGAACCGAATGGATTGAACGCTGATCGAAGCGGATGATGTGATTGATTTCTGGGGTTTGAGATTTCAGGGGCGGGGGATTTTTGGTGATTGTTTAAGCTTGTTTGATTATTTGCTTCGTGGATATAGCGTGGATTGTGGTCTTGTATTGGTTTGGATCGTTAAATGTTCCAGAGACTCTTCAGGCAATTTGTTGTATTGGAATTTAAATGGAATTAAGGATTTTAAGTTTATTTAACCATTTTTTAATGAAGAGCAGAATATACGAGAATTTCAGTGGAAGATTGGTAAAGGTAATTTATCTATTTCTTTTTTAATTAAGATCAAATAATAATGTAAATATAATATACTTATAGTGTAACGTCAAAATACTTAAAGTTCAGAAACATTATATCTAAGTACATAATCATTGCCATTTTCATTCATCGATTAATCAATCCTCTGACTCAATCACCAACGAATATCTCCAAATAACAATTACCCAATCATTGAAACAATATACGGATATTGAACTAAATTGCTTTTATTCATCGATGAAACAATCAACTCTGTTTTCTGTCAATCGCTCCAAAATACTGAAATTTCTGGAAAAATAGATACACCATGATTCAACAAGTTGTTTTAATCTGTCAATCAAATCCATCAACTGTCTATTAATCGGAACGAAAAATCTCGTAATAATTTTTCGGAATATTAAATCATAACAAAACATTTTTTTCTCGTAAGACAGTCAATCTTTTAATTCGCTACCAATCACCAGGCAATATAAATCTCGAAAACACGAAGAAAGTTTATTTGATCACATATCTTGCAATAATATTACGATCACAAAATCAAAATAAAAAATCTGCTAATATTTCCAAAAAATATACTCTCTCCACTAACAATACAAATACACAACGAAGATATATTTTCTCGTAAGATAATCGATCTTTTAACACTCTAGTAACCACCAGGGAACGTAAATCTCGAGAACACGAAGAAAATTTATTTGATCATAGTTCTTTTACGTATTACCACCGTCACTGGTTCAATATTGTCCCGAAGAACAGGTCGCATCCACGAAAGCCTTATCGCCTTTGTGATCCTCCCGATGCTTGATACTTGCAGAGTAGCAAGCATAGTATGTATATGTATATATAACCGATGGCTAGGTAAGAAATCCGAAGCTTTAGGGATTTATTTTCAGAGACGTGCAACGATACGCCATTGGCCAGGCGTGTAACTCGTATTCACGGGATTCAGGGAATAGACCCAGTTTTCATCACGGTTATACTTTTCCACGTTGGCCAAAATTAGGGAAACCGTATGTTGTATTTGCTGTACTCTCGTTTGATAAATCGTGTAGCTTGTTGTATTCAGGATTTATCGTAGTTTTGAAATTATTTCCTGTGGTTTCATGGTTGCAGTACGAGGTTGTTAGCTCGAATGTTAACGGGTTGTAACTTTCTGATATTACATGGAATTTTGTTGGCTTTGATAACTTTTGTACCGTCAAATTATGATTCCTCTATACTAATAGGTTTTTATTTACGAGTATACTGCGGATTTCTATGCATTTATACAAATTTTCTGATTGCATAGAATACACCTAACAATTTTCTACCAACGTTTCGTTTCTTTTAATTACATTCACAAGAATTTGAATTTTCATAAAAATTCCTAGTCGACTTACGAGACGTTATGAGCTGATGGATACTGCGATTCTGGTACAGTGAAGCAATTAGCGCCAGGTATTTAACGCTAGATCTATAAATCATGAAGTATTACGTTACTAAATTTACTACATTATCACTCAAAGTTTTTCATTTAAACGTTTGCTTCGTTAACCAGTTCGTTAACCAGAGGGATATAATTTAACGACTATTTCGTCCCAATTACTTTACCAACACTAGAACTACTATGTATTTCCATAAAGTGCGAAGGTGGGCGAGTAAACAACACAAGCGAGGGAAACAGGAAGGGGACGAGATCGAAAAACTGTGTTTCCAGCTTCTCCTAATAAGAAATTAAAAACTTTCCGGTCGCTTGGTTCCTCGCGCGAAAACTTGTTGTTCGCTGTTGCAAGTTAACAACGTTGTCTAACGTCGTCTATCGATTACGCGCCGCCTCTTGCTACGCTTCTGCCATTATTACTCGAGCTCTGAAAGTTTCGTTTCTTTACGGCTCCTTTCTCCTCGTTCTCCCCATTTTTCCTTTCCTCACTTTTTCGTTTTACACGTATACATGTACAGGGCGACCAAAAAGACAATTCAGGACTTCGAGGATACATTATGCAGTTGACTGGTGGTACAACCAAGCGAGACACGATTCCTCATAAAAAAAAAAGAAATAAGTCGAAAATGTATTATAGAATAAAATTTTTGCATATGAAGCTTCGTTTTCAAAGAAAACGGTTTTGAAAATCTACTACTATACGCGTACGTATTAACTCCAAGTTTAAACTTGACGATGACTGTTTATAATGTTCTATCGAGTCAAAGGTGTAGCTTAGAAATAACAGGAGTATCGAACAGTTAAAATTAATCCTTGTTTTCAAAAAATTATAAAATACAGATAATACGTTGTATAGGGACCGTACGATGGTCATTCAGTTCAAAACGTACGTTTTTATTTATAAAATAATATGCACATCTCGAATGATTTCTACATCGACGAAATTATTTTTAAAAACTAATACATAGTTCCATCCTCGTCTGTAAAACCATCTGAGTCAAATTCAATTAGAGAAACATATAGTACCAATCGACAGAAAGTATAACGATACTTTATGATAATTGTAAGAAGTAAATAATTATACTGCCCGTTTTTATTAGTCCAGACACACCCGTTGCTCCATTGTGTCATCAATTATCCAACATCCGCACTGTACGCCGAGTAATTACGTAGAAACTTACTTCTGTCACTTGTAAAATAAGAATAATAAAATAGTTGAAGCAATTATTTATCTTCATTTCAACTGAGATCTGTCCAAGACTGCGATATCTATCGAAACTTTCTTCCTTCATATAGCCGACGCAATCTTCTTTCGAAGCTAAAATGAAAGTTTTCAATTTTTTTTCACCACCCTGTACATACATACAAAACAACAAGGCTCTGCTACTGCTCGTCCACTTCCGTTCGCTATATAAATGGCGATCGTTTCAAGCTGCTACGGCGAACATCGTAAATTATACAAGGCGCGTGTTTCATCGTTGTAAGAAACGTACTTAGTTGGACAAAAATAGTGGGTTGGAAAATAGACTGGTAGCTCGTTAAATATTTGGTAGGAGCAAAAGAGAGTAGTCGGTCGTAAATTGAAAATCACACCAGGGCTTTGAAGTTCGCATCGAACTGGAAGTCCTTTCGTTCGGTGAAATATGAAAATTCCATAAATGAACCTTGCCAGTAGAAAGCTCGTTAATCCGGAAGTCGAGTTTAAATCGGGTTTAGTTCGAGACCCGTGACCTCCTCACTGAATTAATTAGTATTAACGGAGTTTTCCTGTATTTTTCAATCCCGCCTCCGCCCCTCCCTAACGATGCTTCTTGTTTGAAAAGCGCTATGTTCATTCGTATCAAAGCTTCCATAAATATTTAAACATCGTAGAAGAAATGATATGATAAAATAGATTTTTATTTGTTATTTGATTACAATGTTAAGTATATGATTCAAGACTAGGAGAATTTTCGAATCGGCTTTGATCTTATGATTCCGTCAGACTCTACTAGATAATTTTACTAGGCTTATTTACTGTTACATATAGCATTATGAATTTCCAAACGAGCGTAAATCTTTAACCAAATCTTTAATGTCCAGTGGCATGGAAACGTCTCATTTAGAATTTAAATACTATCCATCTCTGTTGAATTGTAACTATGATCCGCACATTTGTTACGATCAATTGAATTATTTTACAGTGGAACAGCGTTTGTTCTTCGAAATGTGTATGAAACATTGCGAGGAAATTTCTATTTCTGACGCGATTCACAACGTTGAAATGATAACAGACTAGAAAATATTTGAGATATTATTTCAGAAAACGCCTATTCCAGAATAAAATGTCAAGTGAAATAAAAAAGAAATTTCGTTCCGCGACTAAATGTTCAAACAGTTAGGAGAGAAATCATTTTCTTACGAAAATGAACTAATTATTTCGAAATATAAATAAAATTCAGTTAAATAACATAATCATTGTTAGCTAGATGATCACTTTCTTTTTTTAAAGTTTTATTTAACTAGTTCCCAAGTTTAGCTTGCACATTTTCCCCCCCTATTTACTTTTTAATTAAATTTCGTTGGTGTTTTGTTTGGACGAAATTTCCAACGCTGGAAATTAGTTTGTACAAGTTATTCAAGTTGGGATTAAAAAATTCATTATCGGAGATTTTCTGGGAAACAGGGTGTGTTTAGATTTTGCTGTTCGAGCTAAAAACAGGAACATCCAGTGTTCAATAGCTGCTTATAGTAAGCACCTGGTTACAGGGATATATAAAATGGATATATAAAATTGCAAATAGGTAATGGTGCGGTACCAAACGTGTATTTATGTATAATAGATTGAGAATGAGTATGCATATGGGGTAATATATGCTATCTGGTAAGCATGAAAATGGTAGGAAAATTTCCTGTTACGATATAGGTATTCTTCATTGAACATTGACTGGTTATTTTAATACAAGCTTTTATTTTAGTCACGTACGAGAAATACTGTGTTAAATGTGACGCACACTTACATTTGCTTTCAAATGCTTTTATATTCGATTATTTTTACCGATGTAGCTAGTCCATTAAATCTCTCATTTTTGTCTCTTATAAAATATTCATTTACTTGGTTTAATTTATTGAAAAAAGGCGTGTAAACGCAACATTGTTGAAAAACGTAGATTAGGTAACTTACATATTATTTTGTTACAATACAAAAAATATGCGAAAGAAGTTTATTGGTCTAATCAAAAAGGAAAAAAAATCCCCATAATTGAACTCTGATACGTTCTCGAATCTTTATGTTTCCAATTTCATACTTTGACAAATTCCACGAGGAATTCCAGTTTTCTTCGTCTCGTTTCGACGTATTCTCATAATTTAGCCCGTAAATTTTTATAAAATAATATCTCCGTTTTAAAGAAAATGTCGCAAATCAAAGGTAACGCCAGGAGGACTTCCATTATAGATTTCTTCATACCTTTCGTTGTTTTTCAACTAAATTCCATGAATCTATCCCCTGAGATTTCATAAAATAATATTTTCATCTAATGGAAAATATCGTAAACGTAAAATAATCACTTTGACAAGGAAGGAAATTCAATTTTCTGTCCTCCGTTATCTGATTTATCACAATTTTTCGCTCCGAGAATTCACTCCCTAAAATTGCAGGATAATTATTTACAGACAAATCCTCTGTCGGATAAATTCCACTACTTTCGAATTTCACTCTGATAATTCAGAATTGCAAAAGATATTTTTATCTCGTACAGAATACTGCAACTATTCTAAAATAATGTCCTTGGGCAAATTTTCTCTTCGAGGAGTGTTGCTTTTCCTTATCTCGTTCATCTTCGTTTACCGTATTCATCATCATTTTTCAACTGCACCATGAGAATCCAGACATATCGTTACGAGCCACCCAGTATAACTTCAGACACGCACGAGCTAAAGACGAGAATAATCTGTCGCAAAGCTGGAAGGTTAAAGATTCAAGGGCGGCTATAATGTGCCCGATGACCATTACAATTTTACTATCGGGACGCATAATCCGCAATGCACCGCTTTTGAAGGGTAAAAAGGCGGAAGCACCTAGCTCATCCCGACGACCCCTCGAACGTCGACGACGTTCCACGGCTTCCTGTAATTGCCTCGCGTTCTTTAATCGCCCATCCATTCCGTTCACCCATTCAAAAAAATCGATGAACCCTTTATCATCGTTGGCAAGCTCTAATATTCAACAAATTTTCCTACTACCTTCACTCGAGTTTAAGCGAGATAGAAATCGTTCTATTGGAGAAAAAAGTATAAGTGTTTCGATAGAGTGTGGGTAAATGGAGCAAGATAAAAATGGCATAAACCTTGTCTCATCGATATAGTGGTGAATATATAGCCTGAACTTTGCCAAATGGATGATAAATATGTTGCAAATTATCGACTAAAGAGTAGCCGGTTAGGTCAAATCGATCGGTCGATATCGCGTACTTCGAATAAATTAACGCTCAAGGTGGAGGAGGTTTAATAGATCGAGTGTTAGAGTAATCCAGCACTGTATTGGCGCTTGTTGTATAAACGTAAGATGTGATGTTAGGAACACAGCGGTGATAAGATCCTGTTGGAAGTGAAATATTTCATCCGTACGGTACGATGTCTGATGATGAACTGACCTCCTACGTTGCCAATTATCCTTGGAAGGCAAACCGGAGATATCCTATCTTTCGTTTGTTCAGATTCCTTCCATTCGATTGGATGCAGTGGATTAGGATTTACAGCTGCATTGTGTCGATCTTTGTCCGATGTTGTATCGTTCCGAAGTTGTCCTTTTGATATTGTCACCGCCTTGTGTGTGATAACCCGGACTGGTATGCCTAGATTCTGGTTTCAGGGGACAATTGCGTTCTGAATTGTCTAGTATTAGGCCTTGTTTCTTTCCGGGAGGTGTCACCATGCTGGGTATCACCTTGTCAGCCTGAGCGGCGCACCGACTTAGTTGCCAGTCTGAGCGATTTTTCTATTTATTTTATCTGTTTATTACCTTTCGTTCAGAAATTTTGTCAGTATTTGGATAAGAAGACACTAATGGCAATTGTAATTCTTTTTTTCATAATTAAGTACTCTGGCCATAGAGAGTGAACATGATGATCTTATATTATTTTGCGAGAAATCTATATATTAACCTTCGGTTTTGTTTATTTAAATTTACAGTTCTAACAGGATTACAATAAGCTTGAAGTTACTGAAAGAATATCGATCGATTTATATTAATGAAACGTGTGAATGTTACTAAAGCGTACGTACAAAGAGGATCAATAGTAACATGAAATATAAATTGTTTTTCGAAAATGAAATACACCATTTGTCGAGGTGTTAAATGATTTTAAACATTGTTAATATATTGACTGAAATTCAAATTAATTGCGAATTTCATGTACGTCGACGTTTCTACGAACGCAACTATAAAAGATAAGATCTACATAAAGATTTCACATTGCAGATATTATAATGAATATTGTATATTATTATACATATCATAATGAACGTTATCCTTTCAATATTTTATATCTGTTTGCATGTTATATGCGTTCTTACATCCCCGGATACTCCATAGATGCATAAACATCAACAATCTATTTATAATATTTCGTTAACCATGACAAAGAATAAAATCACCGTAAATCTATTTCTAATTCTACGACTAAATAACATTCTTCTTCAAACTATTCTACCAAGTCTCCACATATTTCTGAGTACTACCGCACGTTACAGACCGGTAGTTCTAGTGTTAAATCTTCAAACTTCCCCTATATCGTTTTCCGGGGCAATGAAACCCTTAAACCTCTAAACCGCAGTGCACAATGCGCGACGAAACTTCCTTCTCCTCGGTTTCTTGGCCACTTCCGGCGCAAATGCATCGAACAGGAGGGACGAGGATCTCCGGTATCGGAAGAAACATGGTCAGTAGCCCGATGAGGTCGCTAGGAGCTGCGAAAAGAAGCTTTTCCATCGCCCGACTCGTTACGCCGGCATTCAACGGGATCTGGGTCAAAGATTCTGAAACGACCGGGTGCACCGAGGCGCGGCACGATGTTACGATAATTAAAACAATGCGACGAGAAAGTTGTTGAAATCGTTTTGTGCGCCGGCAACGACAATGGCCGGCACAACCGCTCTGAGCTTTGCTAGACTAGAATACGAAGTTTAGGATGAATTTCGAAGAATGGACGAAGCGAGATAAAGAACGGGAAAATACAATTATAATGAAAAATAGAACAAAGTTACGATGAGAGGTAAGATAAAATTGTAATAAGAAAATATACATTTTAAACAATCTATTTTTATTTCGGCTTGTTCAGCCTACAGTAGAAATGGATCGGGCTTACAATTCTTTTCACACATCTCACCGTGCTTTTTACAATCTGAAACAGCTGCGTTGGTCACAAATTTATTTAATACGCTTTAACCATAACTTTGCTTTTATCTTATCGACCCCGTTTTCCTTTTTTAATGCGGCTGAGAAACTATACAAAGAAATAATAAAGGAGAGAAAGGATGAATAGAAAGAAGAAGTTTCTATCACGAGCAAGCTATATTCGATTTATTTATTGTTCGCGATGAGCAGAAAGAATGTAGGAAAATAAACGTTCCATTTTATCCTCTGAGAAGCCAAATTGATCAACACTGCTTTTCGTAAATTTGTCAATTTTATTATTCAGATGTAGGACTAATATTTCAATTCGAATAAAATGAAGGATTTATTTCTCTCAAATTATTTATCACGTGACGACAGCGTAAATAATCTCGAGTTCCAAGGTAAATTTTAAAAAATAATGGTTACAGTTGCCATTCATCATGGTTTTCAATTGATGGACTTGATCGCTACTTTAGACGATTCATTTATCAATTGTAACTCACTATTGGATTTCCAAACGTCTTAAGTGAATGATATTTCATACGTTTTATGTTTTCTCCTAATCAATAATGTCATTATATCTACGCATGTACGTTGTTATACTTTTATCGAATTCAAGTTTTCTGAAAAATTTGAGATGGAAAATTGAAAAAATCTGTATCTAATACAACGAGAGATATCAGTATACATACAGTTGGAATATAGGAATATAAAAAGCATTATTTCCTATAATATTCAACATATTCACAGAAACTTCCGATAATAAACATTCATAAGTAAAAGTTAACGACACTTATTAATATAAATATCTGTGAATAATATACTGTTACACATACTTGAATATTATTAATAACATAGTAAATTGTTTCTCCTTTTATTTCTACATTCCAAATACAAAGATATAGAACGAAATATTTTGTTTGTCTACCAAAAAATGCTCGAGGTTTGATCGTAATAAAAGTTTTAAATTATTATTTTATCTTTACAACAGCAAATACCAACGAAGGAAAAGAGATCGTTTCTAAAAAGAATCCTACGTCGTCCAGGAACGATTTTAGCAATTTCTTGAACAAAATTAATGGAACTCGTACATCGGACAGCCACAGATAATGATGGACATTTCGTAGCGAAGAATTAGATGACGGTGATTAAAGGAAAGTAATCTGGTAAATGTATAGCGCTCCTTTTATTTTCCTTTTCTTTTTTCCCCTCGTGTTATTTCGTGTTACGTTATTTTTCTTCGCTTGTTCCAGTTATCCTTCTGTCGGTATCTTTTTGTTCCATTTCTTGCGCGTTATCTTTCTCTGGGGTTTTCTCGATCTTTTAGCGTATACCTTTTGTTCCTTCTCCTGGCTTTTCACTCGGTTTCTTCCGTGTATATTTCGCATCCACTGTTGCTTTCTTACCTGTTTTTCTGCTTTTGTTCCACGATGAGATTCCTTTATGCTTCTTCTGTATGCATACCACTGTTACTGATTTTTCTTTCGGACCTGCTCGTTGCTTTTCGATGAACAATAACCTTTATTCGTGAGCTTTCTTTTCCACAGACGGTATAATTAAATGTTCCTCGGATTTATTCTTGGTTTTACGATGGTACTTTTAGTGCTTTGAGAAGGATTTCGTGTAATTAAATTGAGTGGAAGATTGGAAATTGTGGGAAATCGTATTTGAGAACATTAGAACGTCTTCCCACTTAAAACATTTGAATTTAAATGTTGCAGTTTGAGCTTTTTAATATAAACTTTTTAATTGGCATATGCAAAAATGTATGAAGTAAAGAATGGGAATACACACTGCTGATTAAAATGATCCGACGTTAGTCAGCAAAAGTTGATTCAATTAGTTGCGGATAAAAAGTTTATACGATGTATATCTATTTTTTCTTATATTAACGATACTGTGATAATTTTTATACGAGATCATCGTTCAAAATCTTATCGTTAAAAGTGTAAGAAAATTGCAATTATTTGGGGAAACATTGCATTGATACGAAATTTCTCGCGAAATGTGCGAATTACAAATCAAAGATTATCGATGTATTGGAAATGCTGTACGAAAAGAATACCATTAATTATCAATAATTTATGAAAATTCATACATACATAGGTCTCAGTTATGATCGATACAAGCATACTTTCTTTATTCAATTACATTTAATTCGAACCGTGGGCAAAGACACAAAGAATAGCAACGTTCTCGACACTCGATCGTATTTCAACTTCAGCCAATGCTGCAGGCTATCTTCTTTGAAATATATCTCTCCTTACTTTCTGGCGGAACTAAGAGGATAGATGGACGTAAAAAGCCTGTCATCGAAGCTCTGTCTAGCAACGAAACATGTCCAAAGACGGACAAAGTCACGCGTCCGTTCGTGTTACTTTCGTAGCCTTCCGTGCCTAAGATGACTTTTTCGTCTGTTGCACCGAACTGAGCAATATCGTCTCAGCTGAAGTTATCTCTCCTTTCACTTTTTCTTTTTTTTCAAAGGAGGAGTAGAAAATTATAATATAAACATCTTCAAAACCATATAAATTTTTGTTCAACTGTATTCGAAATAAATCCACAGAATCCAATTAATTAATTTAACTAGAATCAGAATAAATCTAGCAGTAAAACTGATCTTTACCTATGAATTATATAACTAAAATCATCTTTAGATACTATTTGACTAATTTTATTTTGAAATATCGGAGAGCCAAATTTTCGATCATTATTCTACATTAAAATCTACCATTAAATCTAATTTCTTGACCATTATTCCACATCAAAAAAAAAAAATGCCATTAAATTCAATTTCTCCACCATTAATCTACATTTAAAAAGTACCATCAGCTTCAATTTCAAGATCATTATTCTACATTACAAACTACCATCAGATCCGCTGCGTTTTTTACGCTTCCCTTTGAACGTTATTCTACAAACCACTGAAATCCTCGAACGAAGCTTCCAATTGGAAAAAAGGAAAAAACGTGGATGAGTGAAATTGTCGATAATCAATTTCCAAATGAGTATCCAACAGGGTCTACACGATTCCCGGAACTCGCTAAACTAATCAAATTAAGCACGCTGAAAAACTCTCAAAAAAATCTTCGCTTGAATCTCGGCATATCACCAACGTTACACTAGAAATCAATCACTTTTACGCCCTCTTATCGCCATAAAGTGAGTGAATGTCGGTCGTTATCGCCGCGTGAAACGGTGCTTCTTACTTTGAAAAAGAATCCTTGCGTGGCATCGAGTAGGGTAACTCAAAGAGGTCCATCCGAAAGGACCGCACGTTCTCGATGATTGGAAAAACGCCGCTTGGGAAATACTCTTTTCACTTCGTCGAGCAATGTTCCGTTTCCCTCGTGTTCCATCGGCGAATCTGAAACACGCGAGTCGACGATAAACGGCGACACGGTGCGTCGCTAACAGATGACCAAGTACTAAATATCATTAAAAATACTTTTCATTGATTGGTCGTGAAAGTTGTATCGCGGAAGGCTGAACAAATTACTGTGGATACTTGATACTGCGAAATTCATGCTGGTTTTTATTGTATTAGTTTGTCCGGAAAGTGTCTTTCTTTCGCGAACGTGTTTTTTACAACAGTGCACCTTCGTACAAACGTGAAACCAAGTCTGTGAAATGTCACGGTGTTTATCTCGAGAGAACAAAATGGCTCGTGCGTAATTCGACAGAATAATATAAAACAAAAAATGTTGCGCGTCTATTATTTCCATATAAAACGAAAAAAACTTTCCGGACAACCTAATACATGGATTTCTTTGTAAATATGGTAAATTCATTTGTAAATTTGGATAAAAATCGATCACAGGATATTAAACTTATCGTCAAAATACGCTTTATCATCTAAACATCCGGTGTTTCTTAGTTTTTCTGGGAAGTGTGATAGAACAGTGGAAGTCGTTACTATCGAAATTTCTATACAATTGGAATAGTAAATTTAGTTAGGGAAAAGGCAAAGAATTGTAAAATATAGGGGAAAAATGTATGAATTAGTTCACTTTTTTTGAAACAAAATCAAGATTTTATCTATCGATAGAAAAATATTTAATAGATTTGGTTATCTAATTATCGAGTCATTCTCATCAGTAAATAACGTAATCTGTCTGAAAAGTTAAACTTAAAACAATGAACTATGGACGATGTTACTACTGACAGAAAAACGGGAAGAATTATATAAAGAGGAAAAGGGAAAAAATTAGAAAGTAAGAATTAAACATTCTTTAAAGAAACAGAAGAACTGTGATGAAAATGTAGATATTATGAAAAACGTATTGTTAAAGCGCGTTGATTAATTAAGAATTTCCAGGAACTTTCATTCACTGTATTTCAACCTTCCAAGTGAATTGCATTTATCATCGGAAATTCCCATTTCTAAGGGATCTCTTCCAAAAGAATTTCACGAGAAAACGAATCGCACGTATGAAGCGCATATGACGAAGGAAAACGTTGCAACATTTTTCTCTATTTCACGGCTGAATCTTTATTCTGGTTACATCGACGATGAAACTTCATCGTTAATTGAGTTACGAAATCAAACTGAACTGGGAAGACGATCAGTCAAGATGATGTATGGCTTCTGTCAAACGAAATCCACGTTTATTCGTCATTTTTCATATCGTCGAGGAATATGTATTTCCATCCTTTTCCCAATATTCAAACGTAGATATCTCAGCGTATAGTAAAATTACGCGCGATCTTCAATACCTTCGGGAAACTATGGAAAAATCGTGACGAGATTAAAAAGATTTCTCGAATAAATTTCTGTAATGATCCAAGCGACTGTGCATTGCCAGCAGCACTTTAATGAATTCGTTTCTATGCATGAATTCATAAAAGAAATATCAAACTGAATGAATAGAAGATTCAAACTGTATTTGTTTAATATGACCGGAATTTTAATTACGCGAATGTAAAGTAGGATGCAAATGAAACTGCTATCGCTTTTTACAGCTGAGATTTGGCATGAAATCGTAATGTACATGTCAGAATTTTGCTTGCGCAGATTAACATCGAATTTACCACTTTTTATTGCTTTCAGTTTGCGAACAATCCTTCGATCTCTACCTTGAAAAATCGTATTACGTTTTGCGACCAATCTTTACATTTTTTTCTCCAAACGTGCGATACAAGTAATACGATAAAGATAATTAGGTAAAACACGTAATACAATAACGTATTTTACATTCACAAAAAATTTGCAATTCCCACTGCAAGAAAAAGGAAAGAATACGAATTGCGTTACATTTGACAATATTCTAATCCTGTAAAAAACACAAAAGACACCAAATTTCAAAAAAGCACAAGATATTCTTTAATCTCTTCTCTGATAAAAACAAGCGCACAAAATTTACTATTGGGTTGTCCGGAAAGTGTCTTTCTTTTACAAACACGTCTTTTACAACGACGCGTCTTTATAGAAACATGAAACCTAATCTGTCGAACGTTGTGATCTTTATTTTGATAGAACAAAATGGATGATATAAAACAAATGATATAAAACGGAAAATATTGTGCATCCATTATTCCCTTATAAAACGAAATAACCTTTTCAGGCAACTTAATACCTTTCACGGACGCCATAATTTCCAATTTATCAATTAATAATCGTCATGCTGGCCAATCAACCATCCGAGAAACACGACTGGCCTCTCATAAACGCTTCAACTTGCCCGCCCCATTCCTCATCTCCACAGCCCACAAATGCAAATTTCATTCATGGCGTATCTGAGCAGCGTTCGGAAACGTCATGCATAAGCTAATCAGTGCAAGCCAGCGAAACTATAACCGCAGCAGCCTCGATAGCCGCGTTGTTCAGCAAGTAACATTTCCGGCCACGGTGTTCATACCTATATTCGATATTTTATGCGACGCTGCCAGCAACAAGTGTCCTCTCTGTTTAGACATACTCTTTGCTTAGCGAAGACAGGGCGTAAAATCGAACGTTTTCGATGCAAATATTGCGGGCTTCCGCGATGATGATCGATCCTCTTGTGTCGAGCAGAGGGTTGTTTCCGCTGGTAAACAAGCTTCGTTGATTTTGGACGGGCCACTGAGCCTCTGATGGATCGATGGGTTTAAGAACCACCGCCATGGAACGATGGGGATCTGGGACGATGAAGAGCGAAAGGGTTGAAAAGTGATGGCACGTCGCGCATTGTACACTTAGTTTCCTGATAACGCGGTTGCTTGCTTTTTCAGTGGATATGGAACTTTCGACGAAATGATGGAATGTAAAAATATCGAGGAATTAGAGAACGTTGTTCATTTTATCCACAGTTGAAAGTTTAATTGTTCGCTCTGCAGAGAATTGTTTCGGATTTTCTGTCTGTGTATATTTCATTTTTACGAAATAAGGGTGAATAATAAAATATCGAGGAATTTCCTTCTATGTTTTCCATCTGTCTTCTCAAATAAAATTACTCTCTTCCTGCTTACATCATAAATTACGGTACACTTTGTATATTTACGTATAAATCGTTAATAGAATATTTGGTAGAAATTTAGATGAATGAGCAATGAAATACTAAGTTCGATAGTTAACGAACGCTAATTATTTTTAGCATTACAGCTTGCTCATATAGAAATTAGATTTTTATTTCCACTCTAATTACTGCTTGATATAGATTTTTCTAATTTAACGATCTCCGAGTCTATAACTGGCCAGAACTCCAATTCGGTTGTACTCGAAATTATTTCGTCGATTTATATTTTCGACAATATTCCAATATTAAATAGCAAAGTAGAAATCTCCACAGACGAAAAACCTGCTTCTTCCATCGTGAACTGCGTTTCTAATTAAACGACCAACGACCCATCACACGCCACATCAATAAAAACTTAAACATAAAATCATATCTAAGATGATCACTGGTACTCGAATATCACGAAACACTGAACTAACTGGAACTTTCGTGAGCTAACTGGATTTTTAAAACGACAAAAGCGGCTGGCATATTGTGCTAAATTGCACAAAGAGGAATTCTTCAATCCCATTCGAATATTAATAAAGCTCACGCGAAATTCAATTTACTCGATAAAAACGTTCCTCGGATAAAAGTTCCTAGGAAAGTTAGTTACTGGCGCTTTCAAAGAAACCAGCACGCCTCGTTAACAGCAAATCTATCCACCTTTTGTCTCGTCCACCTTGCCCCAGAAAAACGAGAACAGTGAAACCCATCAGCTTCCAATCAGAAGCATCGCACGACACACAACAAAGCAAGAAATAAAGTAGCAACATCCCGCAAGACACACCACTCGATCTCTCTTTTATCCTCGCACGAGTGCAACCCGCCAGTCGATGTTCATCTATCGTGGATCTTTACTGGAACGTGGAACGAAGTTTTTCCTTGACCCAGCTACGTCCCCGTTCGAGATCAAAGACTTCACCCACGACAACTCTGCCTATCCCATCGTCTGCTAAACATTTTCTCTCTTTCTCTCTTTCTCTTCCTCGATTCGTACTCTATCCAGACATCGAGAACGAATGGATTAAACGAGGCCGAAGCAACGGAATTCAACCACCCCTTGCGATTCTCTAGTTTTGTTTCCTTTTTTTCCCTTTTTCCTTTTCTGTTTTTTTTTTTCTTTTTTTTGCGGCCCAATTTTCATCTCCATTATCGTGAAAACTTCGCAGAAGTCAGATAACGTGCAATTATTGGAACTTTCGCGATTCCGAAGTGTGCCAACAATTTAGAGAACTTTTTTTCTCTGTGATATTTCAGGTGGGAAATTTCGACGGACTGTTGGAAATAATAAGGAACCATCGAATATTAATAAAGCTCACGCGAAAGCAATTTTTGTTCGTGGAAATACGACAGTTATTAGCTTCTCGTTGGAAATAATGAAAATTCCGTTTCTTTTCTATCTTGAGAATCGTCTTTCACTTCTTGGAAATTATGGGAATTATTTTCTCACAGATTATGGATCGTGTAAGTTATTTCGCTCTTTTCTCATCTTGAATAATAACAATTGAAAGAATTAAATGGGAAATGAACTCGTTTGACGATAAAGATAAAAATTATAATCGATATTTGTTTATTCGCTTGGAAGTACGTAAAACTTTCGAATTTTCTTCGAAATCTCTCCAGTAAAATGGTTAGTAACGTAATTTATGGTATTCGAACTATCGAACAGTGATTTATAGGTTGTGCACGCATCGGATCGAACCGCATGGAATATCAAAATTAATTACCGATAAATTACCGTGGATCGTACAATGCTGTGTTTATGAATAGATTATTCTGTTGGAAAGCCGAAACTTGTATGGGGCTCGTGCATCGTTCGGTGAATTTATTTGGTAAATTCACTTGCGCCTATTTAGCTATAATGTTCTCTCGAGTATTATATCGCACGAAAATGCAAATTCTTATGTAAAAGGATTTTTATCGATTTGTCGAATTCTTTATTGTTTTGTTATTATTTCTAATGCTATGTTGAAAAGTATATTTAATACTATTCGTATAATAGCAATCACAATATTAGATTAGTGCAATTTGCTATAGATTTGCTATAGATAAAAAAGATATGATGTAAATTATAGGAGTGAAATAACATTATGTTTTTTAATAGCCTAAACGTACACTATACTTTGCATATTTGGCTCGATAATTCAATTTTAAAATGTGTAAAATTGTGCAAAGAAAGGAAAGTATGTTTGTAGCTCTTGTAAGAATTAAAACACAGATTTCCATAGAGGGGCATGTACGTGTCGTAAATTTCGTGTTACAAAAGTGTAATGTTTCTTTAATGGGAACGAAATCAGGTGGAGCTCCAAATCACTGTAAAATTACAGAGCGATAGTTTCTGTTTAGTAACGAGAATCGAACGAGCCAGATGTTTCGAAGTAACATTCGCGTGTTTCGAGGAAATTTATTGTGGACAATTGAAAAATTAACAGATAATCTTTCTTTTAATTTGTATCGTAGTGATAATCGAAAGATTGAGAAATTAATCAGAATTAACAAACTTGTCATCTTAATATATTACATTTGTAATTTTACGATCTTTTATTTTAGTTTTGATTTTGCTGGAAAGCAAATGTTTGCAAATTTAGAAATAATTCTAAACTAAAGTGTTTTTAAATAAACGTCTACGACGTACAAAAATTTATCTATGCAACTCGATGCTTAAATTAGGTGAAAATCTACGTTAACACAGCGAGTTTACAAGGCCGAACTAAAATTAGTTTAAATTGTAAATCACGCTACAATAAATATAATATCGATAAAACCAAAAGTCTAACTCAAGATTGTAAATATACTAGAAAATAAAATAATATCGACGGAGTCTAAAATGTAGGCAAAATCTCTAAATACACCATAAATCACTGCAAAATAAAACGATACCGACAAAGTGTAAAACTGCTACACAGACGAAATTTCTAAATACACCATAAATCACGTGAAAATAAAATAACGTCGACGAAATCTAATATCTCAGTATTATCAGCAACCCTTACAAGCGCGTCCAACACTTACAAATCGCTAGCATCGTAATTTATGGAACCTTCCATAGCAATCATAAATCGCACCAAAATAGAATAATACCGACAGAATCTAAAACCTAAACACCATCAACAACCTTTGGTCCCTTGGAACAAATCATTTTGCAAGAATCTGTCGAAGGTTCACGAATTTTGTTACTGTAAATTTAACAAGTTCTAACAAGTTATTTTGTCCAGTAACGTATCACGATTAAATTACAACAAGAAAAGAGATTATATTTCAAAAAATATCGCTCCTCTGAAAGCAAGAAAGTCCCACAAACCGTGTTAACTCGTTCGTATGAGAAACGATAAGATATGAAATTGTGAGACAAATATTCCAACGTGAATTTTATTGCAACCTGATTTTTATGAAGCTTGTTGGATATTTAGATTTTCGCGATTAACGTTTATGTATGATTTATGGCGTGATATAAACGGAAATGCAATGCACAAAGCTGCGCTACGATCTTTGTAACGATACCACAATTCTTTTTATTACAGCGGTAAAACTGAAAGAATAATATTTAATCGATACGAGTATACTTAATTTCGCATAAATTCAAGCGACAAGATAAAGGGTTAAGGGGTTGAAAGAGCATCTATAAAATACAAATCACTACCACCGTAATTTATAAAACCCTGTCTGGTATGCGAGGTTCGCGGAGGACGCAAGCTCTAAAAGTTAAGCTGCTGGCGTATCACGGAGGCCATTTAAGCTGCACTGTCCTATACACAGAGCAACGATGCCAGCACGAGACAGATAATTATCCAGGCAGACGAGACCTGGTATCCACGTCATGGACTGCGGATAATTCTCTGGGAACAGTCAGACAGCAATCCGTGCGCGGTTAGCCTGTTCTCGAAAGTTGGCATTGCTGGGATTCGACGTGTCGTCGTTAGAATTTCCGAAACTCGCCCAAGCTGACTGTCTCGTTGTTTTCGTTCCCTTTGAACGACACGTGAAATGCCGAAGGGCTTGCGGCTCGCAAGCCGGAACCTGGTTAAAGTCGAGGGATGAAGAGGTCGAAACGAGATAATGGGAACCGACGCTGGTCCGTACAGTTGCTTGATAATTTAAGAGCCACGATAATCGGTTGAAAATGACACAACGTGGACCATAAGGTGGTTTAGAGTCCCATGAACACTCTACTACTGTGTATGACTTCCAACGATGCAAGTTAAGGCTTCAGTTTAAGAATACGTGTGAGTGGAGTAGGTACTGTGATGAGAAGTACACTGTGATTTGGTATTTTATTAGGTGTGTAGCGGTACTTGTCGACAAAAGTCATTATGGTTTTTGCCCAGTAAATCCGCTACACAAGAAACCGTGTTTACTCAAACACGAGCTAATTACAGATCCATCGACCTTAGGCGGTTTCGATCATTAGGCCAAATCCGTCGTTTTTGTCGTGTTCATAGGCCCTCGAGTCAGCTACCCAAAAAGCCAACAATTGTAAACAAGGTCGCGAGCTCGGCGCCCGTTGGGACGTTTCGAGAACATCTTCGAAATTCAAATCCCAACGCCTGTCGTCAACTCCGGCGGATATAAATATAGCGGACAGGGTAGCGACGCATTCTTAGTTACCGAGAGACACGAGCAGCAACAATTAACCGATACTTCTTTGCGCCGATCTATTAGCGACCGCGAAACGAGACAGCAAGTATATTGTACGACTAGTGTACGCATTGGGTATATTCTGATAAACTACGTAGTTAGGTATACTCCGGTGTTTGGGAAAATTAATTGACACCTTATCACCTCAGGTGTGTTAGCTCTATGGATAATACGTATTGCGTAATGTTAACGAAACGAATGATTTTTTATGCTTAATGTGATGTAGCTTTGATAATTTTGTAATTATTCGACGATTAGTCGGCGATAAATTATTTCAACGATATTCCTTGAAATTTGAGAAATCAAGATTGCAAATAAATTCTTTGACATTTCGAAATTTAAATAAATCTGCATAATTAGATGAGTAATTCTTCGTTAGTGGTCTGATTTTTAAGTAGCCGTTTCCCGATTATCCTTCGATTATTCTCAATCAATCTTAAATTATTTCTCTTAATTATATTTTTCTTATGTTGGGGCTGTCGAATTAAATTGAACAACGAAAACGAAGAAAAAAGAATGTGGAATAAAAATGAATAATATGGATAATAAATAAAATGAACGATAAAAATATATCGATATAGCAATAAAGGAAAAGGGCTAATGGAACGAGGCAAGAACAAGGATCAATTTCCAAGTCGTACAAAGTAGTACAGAATAATAAAACCCCGCTATAAGTCCAATACTTCGATAAGATACACGTTATCTTCGAAGAAGCTTATGTCCGGCACGCTCGTAAAATGAAAGCCTAAGCTGAACTTCCATTTATGTCGTGCAATAAGCCTGTAAGACCCTCGTTAATCTAATCTAGTCAGGCAGAGATACGTTTGAATTAAACGAAAGTGTAACTTCACGACGTTTCAAGCTTGTGAAACTTCATGCTTACTAAGACGAACAAAAACATAGTTGAGTCCATTACATGAACCATAGAATCTCGCAAACAGATCTTCTTACCGATCTGTGAACTACTTTATAATAGAAAAATAATCGCTACAATGAGGTTATAGGATATAAAAAATAAGAAAGAACTCGTCGATATTTGTTTTGATTTATTTGCAATATCTCTTGTGAAATAATCTATTGACATACGTATTACGAAAAAATCTCATTTCTTAGAACTTGGAATTTCGTAGAACTTAAGATCGTAGCATTTTCAAACATAACTTTCGAATGATCAAAATACGAGTATGATAATTTTGAAATATTCGAAATTCGAATATAGTAACTCTGCAATTCGTAGAACTTGAGTTTCATATGTTTCCGATATAATAATCTCGAATTCTCGACGGCTATAATAATCTACATAAAATTCTACGTTATAAAATTTACAAATTTCTTGTACCTTAAAGCGATGTAGTCTAATTTTTAATTTTTCCTCTACGATAACAAAATTGAAAAATTCTTTATATAGAAAGGCTTTCAGAGTTTGCTTCAGTTCTACCAATTTGTAATATTTATTCGCATTATTAAGTAACGATTACAAAGTAAATTAAGTTAAATCCATTATTAGAACTTTCCCTATTATACTATATGCACAATCGTATAGTGAAAAAAAATTACTATACTAAAATTTGTATCTCTAGCAAACCTAAAAAGACAGCTTTTCTTCTGGCAATGTAATTTCCAAACACGGTGTATTTATAACATCTTTGAAGAAGGGAAGAGAATGTCAGACGTCTAATTCGCGGAAAAGTCTCTTGCTAGGAAATTTAAAACGCGCAAGGGTGGTTTCGCGGACGAGAAAGCAAGGGAGAAACGAAACGCGAGCATGATCAACGTGAACCAGAGAAAACCCGGCGAATTGGGGTTGGCGGTTGAATATGAGGATAGGAAAAACAGCAACAGGAGCTGGAAAAAGAGGAATGCTTCAAAGTATCCTACAAATTCAGCGGAAATGCGTCCTCAGGGCCGCCGAGAGACTTGCTTTTTTCCACCGATGAAACTTACGAAAATGAACGTTCGCAGACGCAACCGAGCAGAAAATTTAAGATATGAAATGTCGTTATAGAAGCGATATTTCCAGTGAAGTTTAAAGCAGTGATTTTATAAGATGATTTTATGAGATGGTTTTGTGGTGGAAGGATAAAATGATATAACAGTTGGAAATGAAGAATTTCCTGTAAGATTCCGTTCGAGGAAAGCAGTGACTTAATATAAAATGCAACAGAACAAATCGTTTAGGAAAAATTCCCTCGGTTCTAAATGAAATCCGATTTTTATTCCAATGTCCGATATCCAGAAATCCAATATTCATTCGAATATTTGAACGCGCATGAAAGTGACAAATATTTTTCGAAATATTCTATAATCGTACAAATTCTCTAATCCTATAATGAATAGCGTAACAATGAAACACCGGTGAGGCAAAGTTTTAATCCGAGGATTGACAAACAGAAAAATTATATTTTGTTAAACAACCAGAAACAGCGTACGTGGTCGGACAAAGAGAATGGAAATGGCGCATTGTTCAGTGACCGGAAATGGCAACCGTATAGGGTCGGACAAGTAGAATAGGAGGCCGTACATATTCACGCGAGTAGAACGGAATTATGTATGGCTAAGTAAAAACTACGATACAAACTTATTGCGGTTAAAACCAAAAAGCTCAAAAGGTTACCTACATTGTTATCTGAATATTACGAAACTCTGTTTTTGTATAAAAGACAAGAGACTGTTCCTATAACTAGGTGGATTTTTATTTAAAAAAAAAAAAAAATTAAATGAAAACAAGACAAACGTTGCAAAGCAAACATTTTATCTACAACGTTCCTTTTGTTCCCTTTATATCGATTCGAAAGTATGTCATGAAATTTCGCGTTGATTAAATTCACAAAAACATTCGATTATTCGGTCGTTCGAGCGTTAAACGATCAGACATTTTCTTCTCGCTGCTCTTTTTCCGCCAGGATTTGTAGCAAAACTGACTCCTATTAGCGACACAAATTTTTAATATCAATTTCAGGCTTGGCAGAATTCGAATTTATACGAAACATTCTAAATTCTGATTTTTTTTTACAATTATATAATGTCTATGAAATGTCTGAAACATGAGCCGGATAAAATTATTCACGCTTGTGTTCGCGTATTTTAATGATGACGATTGATTTCCGAATGTTATAGCGCATTGACATCTCTACATCACCAAACCTCTGGTTACGTATTTTCTGGTATTACATTTGTAGCTTCGTACTTATATATCTACTCATATACATATGTATATTTCTCTGCTTTATTTTAGTTACTCGTCGCTATATTGTTCTATTTTATTGGTATTTTATATTCATTGCGTCAGAATAAAATCATCTTTCGTGTTTCTCTGTGAGCAAATCAAATTCTACTTTATTTGTTAACCTCGTTTTTCCTCACAACTATCTCTTCTTTAATTTAATCATTACACATATTTTCATACTTAATTCGTTCGCAGTTGAAGCATGTATTGACACTTTATATTACACTAGAACCAAACAATCCTTTCAGTAATTATCATCTCTCAGAAATTTCATATTATAAAAATTCTCTCGTGAAGAAATCTCGTAAAATTTGCTTTGCAAAGCAAACAGAATTCTGTTCCAATTCTAATATACTTTTATCCCAATTTCGTGTTCGCTTCTACCTTCTCCATTCCCATTTCTCTTCGCAATTATTTCTTCTCTTATCTAATATCATACAAACATGTCACAAAAGACAGGTTGAAAATTAAGATTTGGAGAATTTTGGTTTAGTCGTGTATTTCAATTCTTAAGAGTATCAGCCCTTAAAACAATAGGTTTCCATGGCTTGAAAAAACCTAATGAATTTTCCGTAACAACGAACTCAGAACGCCACTTTATAAGAAGATAGCTGAGAACTCACTGACGTAATTATGATTCTCAGCTCACCGAAATAATCGTCGATAGAATTACCTAACTTTAGACGATAACAAACTACAAGCTCCAGCATTTTCTACTGTTAAACCATAACCGTTGCGCTAGCTATGAATCTTGCAGGCTAACACGCATGTGTAGTGTAACTCGCAGCGCGGAACAACGTCTAGGCCATAAATTTTAACTGTTTCTTCATTGAATTATACGTGGAGGCTACCGCACCGCCCGCGACAACCCTGGGAAACGCTGTTAATTTGCAATTTAAAACCTGCAGTTCGTGGCGATCCCTAATTTTTCCCGTTACTCCGTCCGTGTTCGTTACGTCCAAGCAAGAATATGAAACTCGACGTTGAGAACGCGAATTTTGCAGACGTGTCTCTAATTTTACTGGCTTTCCGTTTTCGCAATTTCCTTTCTGCTCTGCTTTGCATTTTACTGGCTTATTTGTTATTTTATTCATGGCATACGTATCTTATTAATATATAATATAACACTAGGTATATTATTATACTAGATGTATTATTAACTCAATTATTTTGTTTTGCAATTAGTACACATTGTTATTACAATTTTCGTTGGGAATGAATTTGTTAGTTATTTTATGTATTTCATTATCCATTATTTGTTTCAGTATTACCCTAAGAATGTTTCATTTTTAGCACGAAGAGATATCATCCGCTGAATCTTCAATTGGAAACATTGTCAAATATTTTTGTCAACTTCTTTATGTAGATACTGCATCGTTGAAATTATTACTCATTCGATGATGCTTGACATAATTATGAGGATAATTCTTTGACATAATTGGAGACGAGGGTTTGTTGTTTATTTTCGATGATGTCTTTCTTTCTGATATTTTATCGTTCAAGTCGTTGAATTAAGTATTGAGTTATTTCATTGTTCAAATTATTGGGTTCTCGTTTCGTTATAAACTTTTGGATACGATGTTGAACATGAGATTCTATTGTCGACGACAAACGAAAGACAAATTTCTCTACAACTCCAAAGACAGTCTTAGAAAGATTAAACACTAAATCAGTGCAAGCCTTGTTACAAACATTTGTTTGTTCTAAACATTTATTCCTTTTTCTAATGACGGTTGTCTTGTTAGTCTATTTATTCTAATAAATAGATTGTTCATCGTAATAATAAATATTAGAAAGCCTATAAAGATTTTGATTTCGAGGAGAGGGGAAGAATCTTTCTTGATAATAAAATTAAGACATTTCTCTCCTTTTGTCAATCAAAACTGATCAATGATTTTTTGAACTGATTAACTTCTGAATATCTCGAATGTATGAACGATTGACTATCGAAATATATTTCAAGTCAATAAATTTGTGATTTCTAACTATTTTGAACTACGTGTCCTTTGATTTCAAAATATATTAAATCTATGACTTTTCAATAATGTTCGAATAACTCAAGCTTCGAATTTCATTTTATATGAAATTCTATTAGTTACGCGCGTTTAAGCACTGAATCTTGTAGATAAAGAGCCAGGGGTTGGAGACTTCAGAGACTTTTGGAGAGCGGCCAGAATAATTTTCCAGGTGCACGATGTTCAGTGAAATTGAAATTGTTTAAACGAGAGACATCGAATCGACCAATCTTGGAAATATTATTAAGCAGGGAATGGAATTGTCGTTAAATTTGTTGAGGAAAACTCGTAACTGTGTTTCCACGACGAAAGTAAACTCATAGATTTGTTCAGAGAAGCTGGCTGAAGTGACCAAAAGCTTATAATACCTTTTCTCGTTTCATTTGCTTATTTTACTCTGTTAAAACTCCAACAAATTTATACTTAAACTCCAACTTTCTTTTCTAAATTATTAATAACGAGTTTCATATCGATTCACGTGTATGCGTTCTTTCATATATTTATATATTACTATATTCTCTTCCATATTTTTATTTCAGTTGTTTCCTCTGTACTTTTACTTTCCTCTATATTTTCATTTCAATATTCCTTGCATGCTCGATATTTTCATATCAATTGCCAGTCGAGCAATTAAACATCGAGAAACGTTTTTTTACATAATTGCTTTTACATAAATGGATGTCACGAAAGTCCTTTATATTCTGTATTTTGTAAAATACAAAACTGGATTTTATTCCCTGTATAATCGATAAACATCTTATGTACATCGAGCCTCTATGTAATCTCCAAGTAAACTACAATAGAAAATTTACTCTGATATCGAGGACAAACAAACAAATGTTATTTTCATTAAAAAAATGTAATCTTATATCGAGAAAACCAAACGAATATTAATATTTCAGTAGAAAATCTGATCTTATATCAGATGGCGTCAAAGACCAATGCTTGGTCAGCAAAACCAACCTTCCAAGTAAAAAATTATAATTTGATATCTACAACGCATACGCAATTTTAAGTTTCTTAATCCAATCCTACATCGATAAACAAATAACAATTTTTTAACGAAATTTAATCGAATCTTATATCGACGACGAACAAAGATTTCAAAAAATAGAGTTCCAAGCTATTTTTCAAATAGAATCCAAAGTTTCACCAAACTTTTTTCAAGCACACCGGAAGTTCCACGTATCGTGATTAGGTTCATATGTCCTCTTCGGCATCTCGATATCGAAATATCGAGCCACGAATCCCGAGGCCGGTTTTCTATGCAATCTGGTCAGGCCTCGAAACAATAACCACGAGCGATCGTCGAAAGTTGCCGCGACCGAAGAACATAGCGGCCAGTAAATCTTGTTCCACTTGCGAGAAAGCTTTGCCGGTTGTGAGCCGCGTGTTGGCCGTGCACGAGGCGTGAATACGGCCAGGCCGCAATCAAAACTTTCAACTAATGGCCCATGTTGGAAAGTACCGTTGAATAAGCGTTATTTTCCGCGTCGTTTAAAATATTTTTCATTATCGAGCTTATTCGTACGCTGTGATATCGATTACTGTGGATGGAAGGGGCAAATACAGATTCGTGAATTCCGTGAAGTATTGAAGTTTGTGGGATCTTTCTTCAGTAAGAGAATTAAATTAGAATTCTATCAGATGGCATAAGTGGCCGACGAAAGAAAGTTTGAAATTGGTACGTTACAAGTATTGGGTTCGATAATAAATTCGTTCAGCTCTCGTCGGTGAGGTACATCGAGAAGGGCGTTATAAAACTATTTGAAGAATGTAAAGATATAGCTGTTTGAATTTTTTTATGCAAGACAAACGTATATTTATCGCTGTTAGCGTAGCACGATAGTCGAATGGCTTATAGGGGTATAGGCTTTAGATTTTGAGTTAAATAATTTGGAATTTGTAAACTTAATTGTTTTATCACGAACGATGGCTATATTCAAAAATTGTAAGTTATGGATGGTGAAGACAAATAATTTTAATATTTATTTTTGTAAAGAAATAAATTACTAGAAAAATTTTATATAAAGGACACAACGTTTTGTATATTATTTTAAGAAAACGTAAAAAAGCTTATTGCTCAACCTAAATAAATAATTTCCACGCTGCTATTAAACAATGTTACCTTATTTCTGATAAACGTTTATTCTGGGATATTATACTCGTCGATTGCTCTTGTCAAATATAATTCCATTTGGTAGAATCATGGTACATTGTCATATCGGTCATCTTCTCAACTTTCTTCTGACCGACACTGTATTTGTGGTTGTCAGATTTAAAATTGTTTCAAATATGCCCTGAAGAAACAAAGTTTAATTTAAAATGTTCACGTAACACCGAAACAAAACACAAGTATTAAGCTGTCCGAAAAGTTTCTTTCTTTCTATGAGGAAATTTTAGACGCACAACATTTTTTGTTTCATATTATTTTGTCGAATTACGTACGATCCATTTTGTCCTGTTGAGATAAACACCGCGACATTTCACAGACTTGGGTTTCACGTTTGCATGAAGGCACATTGTTATAAAAAAACACGTTTGCGAAAGAAAGACATTTTCCGGACAACCTAATAGAATATCCACGTAACGTAGACGCAAATATCGCGTTTAAAATCTACAATTAGAATAGAATAGAATATAAAGATATAAAAAAATATGCAAATGAAATATGAGGCTAGTTTTCAAATTGCAAAAAATCAAATATAATAACTCTAGAATACATAAATCTTCCGAATATTTATTATTATCAATCTGAATAATTATCAACTGTAGAGTTAAAGCAAGCAACTCTTTAAAATCATAAAGGTCAAACACGTTGGTCTTCGAGTTGGCTGAACTCGATTATCTTCGTGACCCTTCACTTTGTAGACCCCAATTACGATGATCGATGGTCTCGTAGAATTCAATTACATCGTGCCACAAATTACTGAAACTCGATTACGATAATCTCTTAATTCTTACATCTCGCTGAGTTTCCTCGCGTTTTGTCTCTTCTACGAAATCATCGACAATTTCCTAAACCTTATCTATAGAGCTACTACAAATACTTACTCTTGTAACAGTATAACGTTCTTTCGATAAAATTGTTCATTACGCAAATCTATGAGTGCGATACGAATATTTTAATTGGTTTAATCTATAACATTAATTAAAAATAATAAACCACTGGCATTGCAACAATTTAGTAATTTAACGATTACACAAAACCACGATATAAATATTGTAATTGTTTAATCTATAACATTAATGAAAAATAACAAAATAATACTCGGATTATGACAATTTTCTAATTTAACGATTACACAAATTCCAATAGAAGTATCCTAATTTTTCAACCGATAGAGCTAATGGAAAATACTAAAATATTGAAATTACAAGAAATTGGTAGAATCTCGTTCATCGTCCATTTACTTTTCATTATATCTCGTAAAATCCTGACAGTTCTTTTAAAGCGACGAAGGAACCAATGTCCGATCAGACTAATTGAAGTAACAGCTACGGATGGTTCGATGGTTACGAAGAAAAACTACACGGAAAATGAATATGTATTGGCCGGGTTTACGATTCGAAAGCATTTCCTGGGCGACTTCACCGATCGTCCGTTTCAGCTTCAACAGGTAACCAAGCCCGGTGGTTCGATCGGCCGAGAATAATTCAACGTGCGGACATTTTTAGCGCCATCGGCGAATTGGAGCAACCAGTCCACTTCGTGGGATGCCTTGTTCCCACGAAACGATCTCGTATCTGTGAAATACATCTACCTGGAAGCGTCACAGTGATAAAAGTAATTTATAGGAATCTTTTTTATCAGCAACGGTAAGTGAATTTGTGCTTGGGAAAGAAGTCTCTGTGATATAATGAAGCGAAGAACAAGACGATTGAAATGAAACGTCGAAGAATCCTAACGAAACATCCGAAACGAACGCCGGTGAATCTGTCGATCTGCGTCATAGATTTTAACGCAGCCTCTTCTAATTACTTTATTGTGGCGTGCATATCGCTATAAATACTATTGCCATAAGTGCAAATTGCGTATAACGAGAAATGTAATAAAAACAGGCAGCCTAAGAAGAATTAAATAGATTTAAAAAAATGGCGAAAAAGTTTCCACGTGTGTGTCGATATGCACCGTGAGGAGGTTGTCGACTGCATATTGTACTTACGTCAATGAATTCGGCGAAAATTATTTGACACCAGTGTGGTCGACTGGGAAATAAAATATTGGGTTGGCAACTAAGTAATTGCGGATTTTGTCATTAGGGGGTAATAACAAAATCCGCAATCAGTTAGTTGCCAACCCAATATATCTAGCTCAGACAACGTAACACGCGTTGTGTCTTGTGATCTGTTACTTTGTTCACAATATGTCCAATATGTAAAAAATGAAAACTGTCTTCTCCGTGGAAGCTGCTTCAATTAACAATCACCCAATTTATATTCATTTTATATCATCGCCAATAAATCGAAACGATAAGAACCATATCGTGGATGATATTTTACTTTTTCAAAGTCGTGGAGGTCTGATCGTTAGGACCCGTTACATTGTTCACAATATGTGCAATGTGTAAAAAATTAAAATTTACTTCTCCATAGAAGCTGCTTCAATTAACAACGTTCCTATTTATATCCATTTTATATCGTCGCCAATAAATCTGAATCGGAACGATAAGAATCATATCGTGGATGATATTTTACTTTTTCAAGGTCGTTGGGATCTGACCGCCCGTTTTTATTGCCTTTCTTGTTACATGCACGTCCTAACAAAGTTATTAAAAAAGGTCTGGCTAAAACCCACAAGGTCCAGATCGATAAGGTTGACCCAAACGCTACAGTGTGTCGAGCGTTATGGGCGTCCGGGATGAAATTCATAACATGTAAACTAATCAATTTTAGACCTAAGACCCCTAATATCATTTTAAAGAGAATGTGAAGATGCGTCGATTGATACATCGAAAGAGATACAATTTCATTTTAAAAGAAGAGGTGATATTTATTTTTTGTTTAATAAGAATTTTTCGGTCAATTTTTCCTATTGTAATTTCATCTCAAACGAATAAGTTTTGTTTGAAAGATTTGCTTACTAGTTTAGCGAAAACGCTTTAAAGCTAGTAGCCATCATTTCGATTGTCTGGGTTTCAGGCAAAAAGATCATAAAATTGCATCTGTATAATTTACGAAGTTTCTTATAATTTTGTTCAACTAGTCACATATGATTGCCTTTTTTTAAATGTAAAAATATATAAACATATTTATGTAAATATGAAGACTGTGCTAAAGCTCTGAACAATGATTTGCACCGCGATGCGGCAAATGAATTGACAATGATTTTCACTGTTCTGTCTGATTTGGCCAGCTAAATTTGGCATTAATGTATAATGTTTAACGTGTCCTTGATTAGTATTCAAAAAATCGCGGAACTACTTGCTGGTACTTTCCTAAAAACTCAATTCGAACTTGATAAACGTTTAACATAAAAATTACGACAAATAGTTAATTTCTTTAAAAAATTACTTGCCAGCATGAAAGACGGTATAATGTTAAACGTAACTTGTAAAAATCAAATTAAACGTATAAAAAATCGACGAATGGCGACGCGTTCAAAAAAAGGGGCCGAAAATTGCAATAAATTTCAAGCGTCGCTTTCTACAACAAAATTGGTAAAAAATTTAGCAAACATTATGAATAGATTATGATCCAGATTCATTTCTTTATACACAAAAATATAAAAAGTTATTCGTAAACTTCATTTTCTTTTTTTTTTACTTTTGTCCATCGCTCGACACACTGTGAAGCGTCTTAAATGTCACTTCGTGTTATCTAACCACCTTCAGTGGATACTCAGTCTGAAAGTTATTCGATCCACGAATCGACATAATTAGAACAAAGCGTTTTAATCGAACAGCCTTCGATCAACACTCTCTCTCTCTCTCTCTCTCTCTCTCTCTCTCTCTCTCTCTCTCTCTCTCTCTCTCTCTCTCTCTCTCTCTCTCTCTCTCTCTCTCTCTCGGATATTCTACAGGGAAAGAAGACATCTGTTTCGAAGTAAAACGAGAAATACGAGCTGCTGGTATCTCGTTTAATCGACGCAAATATTTTCCATCGATTTCATGTTGTTTGCCCAACAGCAGCAAGAAACGAAAGAGGTGGAGGAGAGGCCGGGCGGACATTGGTCCGACAAAACCAACGAACGCGATAGGAAAACAAATGGGCTTGAAACGGTCGACAAGAACGAACAGATTAATTAATCGCGCAACCACGTAATTAATCCAAAAACGCCACCATGCCTTACAGAATACCGAAGAAGAATAGTCGATGGAACTGACATTTTCGACTTGTTTCTCTTGAAACAAGTTCGTAGGATGAAAAAGAAATAGAGTACAGTTTGCTTCGTCGCGAAGTAATATAAAGTCTTCAGGGCTGCCAGAGGAATTAGGTAGATTGTGTAGATCTAATCGTTTCGAAAATTAAATGGAAATTTTTCCTGTTTTATTCAACCGTGTTACCGGATGTCGTTCAGATGAAGTTTCGAAACGCTGGCCGACCGGAGATCATTTTTAAGTGTAGGTGTTTCTAATGAATTTTTTGTTGAACATCAAATAGATTTTAATAGTGTAGAAATAGAATTTAATAAAAAGTTTGATTTCTCTTAGTTCTATAGTTCATGATCATAATCTTCTAATAAGAGAAATTAAATGTTTAAAAAAATCTCAATTCTATTCCCTTGACAATCGATTAAGCTTGTTAATGGAATGTTATAATCAATAAAAATTTTATTCTCTCGATACTCGATTAAATAAATAAAATGTAAATTGCTCGGAAATTTAAATTCCATCCTATTGCGATCTATTATTCTATTTAATCTGTAAACCTATTTAGTCTATTTTTAATCCATAAATTCTATTAAAATTATTCACTTAAACAAATATCGCAGAAAGATAAAATTAATCGAATGCACGCGAATGGCGCGTGCAATTCCAACCCTATGTCATTCAGCTGCAAAAGAATCCGCGTTCATTTGACTTCGTAAACTCGCCATTCCCGTCTCACACCGCCACGTCGAGGTGACATAATGAGCGTTCCGTCTCGCTGACGAAGCAGGAATATCGAAAGCCATCGATTGGGTCGCTCCATCGATTCAAACCCTGCTTTTCTCAAACTTACTCGCTTTCCCATTGCTGAATTTTCCACTGTAAATCAAGCACCTCGCCTCGTCGACTGTTATTCCCCGAGGGTAACTCGACGTCGAAATAAAAGCCACCATTTTATCAGGAAAGAAGAGGAAAAAATAGTCGGCAAACAATTCCTCGAGAAGCGTTCGTTCGCGATAATAATCATCCCCGTGGCGAAGTCGCCGCCGGAAACAGCAGTAATATTCAGACCGCATTGTCCGAAAGTTCGAGTGCCGCGAGAAATTCTTCGCCTGCCAGATATTTCCCGGTTTTCACCGGTGTAGAATGTTCGATTTTCGATTTTCGCGGCGGAAGCTTCGAACCGGCGAGAACGATGTTCCGCATGGAACTGCGTTCGTGTATCGAGTTTGCGGTTCCTGGAACGATACACGAGGTTCATGGCCGGTCTAAATGATTGTTGCCTTTAGGGAGTGAATGAATTTTGGTACCTGGTGCGGTGGTTAAACGTTACAACTTTCCAATTACGATCGACCAAATTGTATCTGCTGAAATTTCAGCAGAACGTAGATGTTTAATTGTTTTAATAAATCCACTGATCTTTCTAATCTTCCGAAATTTCAGAAAAATTTAGATTTTTCATTCTTTGCGTTTCTGAATTCAGTTTTTCAAGTCTAAATTAACGCGACAAGATGGAAATTGATATTTCAGTAAAATTTACTTCTAATTATTAATCGAACAAAATTCTGTCGATAAAGGGCAATTTTTGTGGTTCTATTAAAATATCAATTACGGAATCGTAGACACGTGTAAGGCTGAGATATTTTCTGCCTTCCACCGGTGCAAAATGTTCGATTTTCGATCGTCGCGGCGAAACCTCTAAACTGGTGAGAATCATGTTTCGTATCGAACTGCGTCTGCGGTTCATGGAATGGTAGAAGATCCACGGAAGGATGAAATGACTATTCTTTTTTAGATAGCGAGTTGATTGAATTTTTGTGAGTTCTGTGATGGTCGCAGTATTACGTTTGAACGTGTAGTTAGTGAAAAGTGGAGATACGAGGATGCGATATGAGTTTACATGTACACAGTGTTTATGTAATGTAAGAGATATACTGAGCAATATAGTTGTTGAAAAATAAAAAATGTGGGGATGAATAAGTTTTCAATTAATAATAACGTTTAAACAGCACACATAAAGGTTAAATGAAAGTAGAAATAAATAATAAAAACTTCTCTGACTTGTTATAGCTGTGTTTCTTAGATAATATAAATATTAAAAAACAAGTTGCATGTAAAGGTTGGATGAATTTTTAATGTGCAACAATCGTAAATAAAACCCTTTTCATAAAGATGATTTTCATACAAACTTACAACCAGTGGCTTTTGTGGACGTAACTCAAAACTTGTCGTTTTTACTCCCCTCATTTTATGTTTTAGGACAATTTCTTTTATTTGTTACTTTTAAGTTGGAAAGAAATTTCTTCGTTGGTTTTCTAATTATACTTAATTATACCTATGATTGTTACACTACAGTGAAATACAACCAAGGAACCACGCGAGGTATTCGTGGTGAAATTTATAGCACGAAAGGGAGCTACTTTTGAGTTGGAATCTTAAGATTTATCAAGGGGACATGAGCAATTGCATTTGGGATTTCTAGTTTGTTTCGCACTCAATAGTCTGGGACGTGTTGTGAGCTTTGTATCTTTGAAAAGTACTTTAAAACCAGCGGAAGAAGCTGTTGATTGAAAAACTAATTTTTAGCAACAACCAATAGCCAGCACGTGTTCTGTACAAATTTAAGAGCTCAGATTCTCTGAATATTATGATAATACATATTCTAGCTTTTTATCAGTATACCTATTTTTATCAGATATAGCTTTCCATCAGAGCACATCTTTGAGCCTTCAATCAATTTAGACATATTCTGACATTCAATTAGTATACATATTCTAACAGTCGATCAACACAGACGTCACAGCATACATTTTATTTAGTGTACATTTTAACACATTTTTTTTATACGTTTAAAACTACCGCGTTTAAAAGAGCGTGAACTTCAGTTTCTCTTAGCCAATCTCTCCCGTGGCTGATAACCATAGTTATGTCAGCGCGTAACATTCGCGTGCAAGTCGATGATCCATCGGAGACAGACGCGACCGTGCATTTTAATTATCAAATGATTTGCTCATATCGAGCAACAGGATAAATTGAAAAGTCGAAAAAAGTGATATTTTTGTTATCTGTTTTAATAATAAATAAATTCGTGGAAGTTGTATACAATCAGCTGTCGTTCCTTAAATTTTTATTTTAGAAATTCTATTCTAATCGTGGATACAAGTAAAAAGATCGTCAAATTTCCGAGAAATGGAGTTGATCGGTTTGGCTTCTGAAAAGTCAAGTGACAGTCAGATGTGTTAAAAATGGGATTGAAACGTTACATGAACGAAATTTCATACGCGGCAATCTCGCATTTCCGAGAAATTTCAAGGTACGAAAACGCGTAGAATGCGTATGATATGAGAAAATATATAAAATATTCAGCGCGTGTTACTTTTCACGATACTTAATAAATAAAATAAATTTCCATCAAAGTGCTACTCCTGCGATCATATTCCTGAAGATACTGTTCAGGTTTGGAGTGGCCGTCAGTTTATGACGCGGACAACACATCTCCCTTTTTTGGGAAGTTCGAATTGCCTACCTCCCCCAGCTATAAACCTTACGATGCTGACATCATTAAGAAGCTAAAAAACACCCTAAATGCCGGTGGGTCAGGGCGAAGGTAAACAGAAGACAATACCAGAGAGTATAATTAAACCAGGGAAAATCCAGAGACGGAAAGTCAGGATGTAAGGACGAGACGTAGCTTCTAGTGAGAGCAGCAACAACATTTGACCACAGTCTTCATCAGAGCGTCGTACTGTTCGTATTCGATCTCAACCAGATCGTACAATCGTCTGCATCAGAACGTCAAACTCTACGTGTATACTAAAAAATGCAAATAAAAAATTTGCATTTTGAATGCACATTAATACTCAATATATTTAATTTACCTCCACTTTGAGCGTTAATCTCATTCAAGGCTGAATATCAACCGATATCAACCGATCGGTTGAATCTGACCGATCGCCATTTAGTTGAGAATTCGCTACAGATACGAATTTGCATAAAAATTCGTAGTCTACTAATCAAGATTGCAGAGCAGAGTGCGAATGAGATGTTTAAAGAATAAGGATTCGAAGGTGGGAAATAAGGACAAGTAACTCCTTCCGAGCGAAGTGTCTGCATGTATCTACGGACGAGTGAATCCTCTTAAGCGCGCAGCGAGAAAAGTTGAGAGTGGAGGAAAGAAAGTTGCGGAAAAAGAGTCCGATGGGAGACAGACTCGCCTGTCATGGACCTGCGAAAGAGTTTAATGAGTGCATTCAGAATACTCGTTTCTCTGCTTCTACTCTTATCCTCGTTTATTTAATACGATACAGCGTACACGAGTTTCCAGAACTGTCGTTCGGGATAACAAAGCACCGACGAGAGATTCTCCACTCGTAAATCATCTGTAATCCTCCGTTGCAGCGCTATTACGCCTCTCGTCACATTTCTGTCCTTCGTCCTCGATATGCAGGTCGATAGTACTGAATCACCAAGATCCTGAGGTTCTTGGAATTTGATTACAAAGTCTCGTGACATTCAACGATATACAATCGTCGCTGGAATTTTTACTTTCTTCTAAACTTATTCGTTTAGTTTAGTGGTATCTATTTCTTATTCTTTTTTTTTTAATTATTTAATTTGTACTTTACAACTTGTCCTATGCTGGACATTTGGTAAATTTTTCCAGCTTCTTATTCTTTCCATGGAAAATTATATTCATGAATTAATCGTATATATTTAGTGTATTCTACGTTGTAAATTATTTTGGAATAAATATTATTCCAAACGAATGTATACTCGTACGTCACTGTTAAAAAGTGAGAGGAAACTAATCTGACTATAACGAATGTCTAGAGAAATTTACAAGACCATTCGTCATGAATTTCATTAGATTTCGTACATTTTTATATTTACAATGAATAATTAATTAAATAAATAGTAATTATATATTTCGTTCATCGTCTACAATTTTCGCATCTTTTAACATACGAAAACGATACGTTTCGAATAAGTTTCGAAACAACGTAAAAATTTCGCTAACGATTCTACTTTATTTAAACCGATTATTCCAAACACGTTATAACACCATAAATCATTTCGCCGGATTGTTTTTTCTCGTTTTATGACACTTACAAAGTCGTATCACTATCAGAAGACTTTCTCCAATCGCGGTTTCGATCGTTCTCCCTTTTACTTTTCCATTTCAACTGGAAGCCGCAAGGAATTCGAAATCAGCAGGTAGAAAAGTTACGAGGACGGCGACTTTTTAATAGAAAACTTGGAGGAAGAGTCGAAGGAGTAATCTTATCGGAATTATCACCGTGATATTTCACGTTCCAAACGACTATGGCCGTTCGTTGACGAAACTTTCCTGTTCGTCGGTCGATTTAATGGCCTGCGAGCTTTCGTTCTGAAATTCACGAAGACAGACGATCCGCTTCGATGATCGGATTCAACATTTTGTGTACTTACCTCTCAAGCGCTTCTCTCTATAATCTTATTAAATGCTGTTGCTGTACTTTTGGAGAGTGCTTCGGATTTTGTATCTATCGAATAAAGGAACGTAAGGAATATAAAAATGTTACTTTAACGAGAAAACAGAATTTTTAATTTCAGATTTATTTGAAATTTTCATCGTAAACGAAGCGTGTAACAGAGCGTAAGCGAATTTTTGTTGCTTTAATTGCTTGTTAAATTATTAGATTTCACATTTTTATAATTTGGTTATTTGTATTTAAAATGATCTTTTATATTGCTTCTATTGATCTTCGCTGAAATTTTAATAAGTTTCAATTCAAATTGTATCAATATTTTTTTATTCTTCTATTCAATCTTCCACGTGATTTTGTTTCGATGATTTTTACTTGCAATTGTCATTTATACGACTCGTAACATCATCCAAATTCGAAGAGGTCATAAAGTAGCACAGGGCAGTAGATCTGTTCCAGGAGAAGCTTCTTAGAAGATTGCGAACACAGGTGGAAAAAAGATTCTCGAATAACTTCCTGAATTCTATATTTTTAGGTGATATATGTGGGGACATAATGCTATTACGTGTCCTTAATTTCAGGGGAGGCTGACTGAAATCCAGTAATCCAGCTCTAAGCACCAAAGCTGGCACCAGATGCGTTCTCGGATTTGCACCTGCCTGTACATTTCGATAAAAAATGTCTGTTTTCAGTTCGCATCTAATTTCGAATTAATTTCAGCGAAATATCGATTTTAATCAGATTTGCTCGTTTTACGTTAATTTCGATAAAAAGAGAATCTAAATCTAATCAATTCCAGGATTTTTAAACACTGGACGAGCTAACAGATTTAGCAAAATTTGATTTTTATTGCTTCGATTTAAATTTTAAAGGTTTAACTTAAAGGATTTAAATATAAGAAATTTAAGGATCGAAATTTCCATGAAATTTCTAAAAAATTAGAAAGTTTCATTTAATCAAATCTTCACTTTGCTACGTTCGTTCTAATCTTAAAATTTTAATTCAAAGTAATGAAAATTAACGTACAAAATTTAAGAGTCTAACGTCCGAAGGTCTACATTTCTAGAGATAAGAAAATTTATAAAGTCAATTTTAAGGTTTCTAAAGCTGTCGTTTATACTTTCTACGCTACTCCATATTATTTTAATTGAAATTCGTTTGCGTATCGGTATTACATCCAACGTTTTATCACTTAAAGAACTTCAATGATGATGTGTTTGTGTTCGATAAGCACGCTCTCGTGTTTTCCGCTCTATTAACCGATCGTTTCTGAAAAATCTTGTAACAGATTCGACAACCCTATTCATGGGATTAAACGAAGGGAAACTCGGTGTACGTGACCGATCCACCTTTCCTTGGCTGGTTGATTAAAATCTCGAGATTAGACACTTGTCGATGTAAAGGGTTCAAGATCGATATACACCACGATATTCCTTTTGAAAATACCTTGGCCAATTTCAAACTCTTACGCAACTTTTAATTGATAATTATTTATACGTTAAAATTCTGAAAAATATAATACATATTATCATTTCTAAAAATGTTATTCTCATTTTACAGCATAAAGATTGCAAGGGAATATTTAAAAAAACGCAATCTTTAATTGTTATTTAGATATATATTGAAATTTTCATGGGCTTTTTCCTTACTTAGTAGCATAAAGGTTTGCTAGAAAATATCTTTAAAATATCTTTTACCTCAATCCGATATTCAATAATAAGGAAAATACATCAGAAAGCTTTCAAATTTCATGCAACATCTAACTGTCGTTTACGTACCAATATGTTCGAGAATATTACAATTTAGCAGAGTATAGTAATCACGAAGAGTACTGGAATATTCGAGAATGCTCTAAATCTCAAGTATTTCCCGAGAACATTTTCATTTTTAAGAACGTTATTCTCACTTGTATTATCCAAAAGATGGCAAGAAGATGTTCCTAGAATTGTTCGATTCTGGGAACATCGTTTTCGTCTGTGAATTTCTCACAGACGAAAACAAACATTTGAAATTCCATTTTACACGCGCTCCAAACGCTTCAAAGTGCCTGTAGTTCCTCTTTTAATCTACTCGTTATTAATTACAACGAATCTTTAATTACATGCAAGCGAACAGTTGCGTGTTCCGGATTCCACAACGTGGTTCATCGAAATCGAATAATTACGAGTGAATCCGCGTGTTGTTATTCGTTGGACGCTAAGTGGAAGTTTTATCAGAGGCCGGTGGTTTCCTGTTAATGAAACCTCCGATTTACGCGACCGTCCGAGCGTAAAGTGCGCGAATCGAAAATTATTGAAAGGCGGTGCACGTGTTACGGCGATTTAGCAGGTTTGCACCGCGAAATACGTTTGTTAACTGATGACTCAGAATGGTTCGGCCCCTCTTCCGGTCCCTTCTCCAACCTCACCTTTGCACGACTGGAGACGACGTTTCTTAACTTTGTTGGCTGGCAAACTTTCAAACAGAATGCGAATCGTGCGTCATTGGTGCAAACGTGCTGTTCATACGGCAAATGATGTGTGTTACTGAGGAAAGTATTTTATTGAGTGAAATTGTGGAGGAATGTTTGAGGAATGTTTTAACTTGAAATGCAATTAACAGTATTTATTTAGTTATTCGTTTATTTATTTGTTAATAGGACGTGTACAAACCCGATTTACAAGATATGGCCAGTATAAATTTCAAAAGTTCTTAACGTTCTTAAACTTAACAATAAGAAGAAGAGGGTTTTTAAAAGTTTGTTCGATTTTGCTGCATTTTGCAGAAAATTGCAAAGGAAAAAACATCAAAGTTCTCGTTCTTAAGCTTATTTGTTATTTATATTTATGCTTATTTATTTATGTTGTCATGTATTTAATGAAGATACCAGTGATATTTGATACACTGCAACTACGATTCAGTCTCACTCTCGTTAAATAATTGTAAATAAATAAGCGTAAAAACGAAAAAAACTTCTGTTTCCTTCTTCGCGATTTTCTCTAAAATGCAGCAAAAACGAATAAATTCCTAAAAGACATTTTTTTTTTTTAGTTTATCAGTCCCCTATATGTTCCCGAAATTTTGACGTTTAAATTGGGACACCCTGTATATACGCGATTATACATATATCCACACGTATAGTGTATAAGGCAAAGGACAAAAGATAAAAAGAGAAATCTAATCGATAATATTCCATATAAATAAAGATTACTTGAAGCAATGAATAGAGCAACAGAAAAATTATTCGATTGATTGTTAAAAGTAAGAGGGTGTTTAATTGAATTATTTAGATGTTAAATCGTATAATTTTATGTTTAAATATTAATCTCTCAATGTAGTTGGATTTGTCAAAATGATATGCAATACCAACTATTGCATATTTGTTGTACACCTTCTTATGTATACAAGAGAACTAATAATTCTAAATGTTCTGATAAAAAAAAGGAGAAATATTAAGAATTCTATAAAAGAAATACTCGGTCCTCTATTCTCTCTCCTTATTAATAAGAACTAATGAACTATGCAAATAAGTAGGACTGCACGAGACGATAGCGAAGGCGATGAAAATAGTTGGCCAGGGAATAAGAGCAAACAATATTATGACGTACGGTAGATACCGCAAAGTACAGAGAAAAGTGTAACAATGTAAAAAGCTACTGAGCTGTACATGTAACTTCTATTAACTAAATAAATACCAGAATTATCAGCAATTAAAATATGAAATTTGTACGAATGGAATTAAGTAGCGAAGGATCAAACAAGAGATAGAGCAAACCTGAAGAAAAATAAAAATTTCTAAATCTAGCAATAAACTAAATGTACTCTATAAAAGAAAATCGTTGTAAAATATTCGTATACTATAAGAAGCCCACCGAGCAACAAATATGTGACTGACAGAGGAGAAATAGGAAAACCTTTAAAAAGGATACAAAAAAATCGTAAACCTAATAATAAACTCGATGAAACCTATGCTTACACCAGGAATACAAAAGCAAATCCTAGTTCAAAATCCCTCGAGACGAACAGCCATTCGATTTTCCGACCTCGATCAATTTGATCGTAGAAGAAAAATTCAAAAATTCCAAGATGCTCGACAGTGTTGCAAGCACAAAGAACAGAAGCGAAGGAAGGACCGGGCTTCTTGCATTATTCATCAAGCGGACTCGAACGTGCTCCCTTTGTTCACGGCGTGCCTCCGTTAAAGTCCTATCCCGCCATTTTTCTTTCAACGAACCGTGGAACCCGAACGGCCATAACTTGAACAATAATTTTCGTTGGTATTAAACCGGCGCGGACTCCGCGACGTGTCCCTATCGATTTCTAGTTAGACGGTGAGATATGACACTCTGCCTGATAACGGTGATAAGCGAGTGGCCTCGATGAAGTTGGAAAGTTAATGAGCATCCCTACGACCCCGTCTTTGTTCAGCAGCTATTTTGAACCGTTGCACAGCTGCATACCTTGAATTATAGTAGCTAAAAATGGCACTTGCACATTCCTTTATCTTCCATTGAAGCGCTTTTCTTTAGCAGATTCTATATGTCACTTTAAACAGTATCGAATTTTTGCAGTGATACGAAAACACTATTAAATGATACGAAACTTCGTATACTTGTACTTGGACGTAATTAATTGACGCATATGTGTTGTAATAGTTTTCGTAATAACTAGTAGTATATAATTTAATCCAAATTACTGTCGATATGCATAGCGAAGTATGATGCTTTCTTGATCGGTGTATGTGTTCAGGTACAAGTTCCAAACTTTATCGATATAATCGTGATAATCGAGTCTTATTACTAGACTGCAGAGTTTTATGTATTTACAGAAGCTTCGAGAATGCAAACTTGCATTTGCAACTGCAGAATACGCATAATACGAACATATGAAAAGCCATTTTTTTATTCAAACCTATATACTTAACGTGTGTTTACACTCCCATAACGAAGCTCGTCAAACTAATGCCGCAAGAATCTTTCCATTTATGTACCAATGTAATCTTCCTTCGAGAAACAAAATAAAAATCTACCTGCGGCTTTAATAAAAACCACCTAACTACAAAACGAAATCACAAACTTCCTCCATTCCCCTATTTCCTTTAAAACATTCTGATTCAACAGCGAATGCTAGCAAACAAGCTAAAAGTCAACTTCTAACATGTTCCTACGAGTGTCACCTAACTGCACCGTGAAATTTAACGCTATCTCAACTTCACTGGTATCCATAGGATTCGCAAGCTTCGTCGAAACGTTAAGTCCTTACTACGGTTAATTAAGAAGCCGACGGCCTGACCCAGACAGTTAATTCGAGTAATTAAGAACGGTCCAAGCTTGTTCGTGTTACGCTCTCCTTATTAATTAAAAAGGCTCGCGAGCAGCTGTATCTCCTCATCGTGGCAATTCCTCCCGGTTATTTCGCACGGCGATCGTTCCGCCAAGTGGGCAAACAGCGTGCTGGAACGTCGAGGAGGATCATGGCAGGACAACAGGGACCATTTGGAATTTTATTGTTCGATGTCCGCCTCTTCTATTCGCCCAACAGAATGAGGGTTGTTGTTTCGGAGATTTCTTGGTATTTCGTGTCTAATAGCGCTGAAATCGACGACTCATGGATTTTTATTATAGCGATGAACCGACATTATTAAATCGTCTAGGATCATATAGTTGTTGGTTAATAAACTGCTGATATTTATGCAAATTTATGTTTTTACGAGGATAATTAAAAAAGTGGAATCTAGATATTGCGTACTAAATATTACAATGAGTACTATACTTTGGTATTTGATATATTTTTATGTGTTACATGTATATACATTCTGTGCATTTATATAGGAAATTTAAAAGTGCAAGATTGCACAGGATGTAGATAATACAATATAGAAAAAATAAGTAAAATATCTGGTAAGTGGAACAATTTTGTAGCCAGCTCCTATCTTTTTAATTATATTCGGAAAAATATGAATTCCCATAAAAGTCCATAGTCTGGTTATTATACAGGGTGGTTGGTAACTGGTGGTACAAGCGGAAAGGGGGTGGTTCTACGCGAAAAAAGAAGTCGAAAATATAGAATAAAAATTTTTTGTTTGAGGCTTTGTTTTCAAGAAAATCGACTTTGAATTTTCGCTCGGTACGCGTGCACTTTATCACGTTTCGTTATAACGGATCTCACTGTAGATCGTTGTCTCGATGGATATTATCGCAGTTTAAGTTTGTATTTGCCGTAACGGAAAATTAGGAATACGTAATGAAATAATGTATTCCTAATGAATGAATAAAGTATGAAAGGCTACAATAACGTCAATCGAGACAACGATCTACAGTGAGATCCGTTATAACGAGACGTGTTAAAGTGCACGCGTACCGAGCGAAAATTCAAAGTCGATTTTCTCGAAAACAAAGCCTCAAACGAAAAATTTTTATTCTATATTTTCGATTTCTTTTTTCGTGTAGAATGACCTCCTTTTCGCTTGTACCACCAATTACCAACCACCCTGTATATTAATATAATCGCCTTACGATTCATTTCGAAGCAAACGTAGCTGTTTGGATTATTTAATTTTCCAATGAGCTAGCAATTAACACTTGACGTATGTTCAGTGCCTTCTGAATTTTTATTGGTGATTTCCATTCTTACGATTAATAACCATCGAAATGGTATTAATTGTTAGTCGATTCTTTGTTCTACGATTTATTTTAAAACACACGTGCCTGTTCAGATTATTTCATTTTATAATACTATGTCGATCGATAACTGCTACACTTTTCTTTCGCTTAATCACGAATAGCAAGCAACATGTTGAGCTAACAAAGCTCCAAGTAACATGCCGTTAATCCTTCTAAAACCAAATATTTGTCCATTGAAAGGAGTTCTCTTCGTCATCTTAAAATCTTATTATCTCAACGATACAACAAACCTTTGCCATAACTAGAACCTTTCAACAGTTACTAATATTATCTTATAAAAAAATCAAAAATTTCCCAAGAAAGCATTGTTCGGTAATAAGAACTCGAATCGATGGAAAAGCATGGTTTCCAGGAAACAGAAAAGCAACGTTTGTCCTTCCTGATAAATACACTGGAGAGAAGAACTGCAGCAAGCAGTTCACGTGTTTGGCCTTTTCCAAGTAACCATCGAATTAACGTTTCAGCGTGGGTTGGCGCATTGAGCACTGCGATCTCCCGTGGATCGGCACCCTTGGTCGTTGGCGCGTGTCGCCGTGGAAGTACAAGGCTTACAGCGGTGATCGGCGGTTTCGTGCTGGCATTGGCCTCGTTCTTCACCTCGTTCGCCGCAGAATTACACCAGGTCCTCCTCAGGTGAGTAACAAACTGCCTCGTTCTTTCAAAGATGCAAGATGCCAGATTCAAAGTTCGTATTCGTCCAATCTACTTAACAAACACGTTGCTATCGTGGTAAGACAAGCTTGGACGGATGTTTTGCGTTAGGTTATTTATAGATTGCATAATATCGTAAATAAGCTGCGTATGTTCAGAGCCAAGAAAGAGGAATAAACGATACTTTGAAAAAATTCTGAAATTGATTTTTAGACTTTATAATTTTCTGCAATTTTTTAAATTATTTTTAATTTAATTTTTTTTAATTATTTTAATAATTTTTTTCAACTGTTCAACTTGCTTAAAGTAGATTTTCGAAATCAATAAGTCACAATCCAAAATCAAAATTGGGAACTTCCTTGTTGCTTTTGAATTCTCAAAACTTGACGTTGAAAAGTGACGCTTTACTGTAAAATACATGAAAAGAAACGTAAAATTAGTATAACATGGAAACGATGGTGATAAAAAGATATTTATGGAATGTTGTTAGAGAATTAAGAAACGGAATATAAAATTAGAAAATGATCAAATACATTCACTGCTGGTTGAATTATGTATACCTCTGCCATTTGTTTTCATATTAAATTTACATAAAGTATGTGTTTTATATTATGTGAATTATTTCTATATTACTGTGTTGTTGAAAACTACACTGCTTCCTTGAAACAAAAATTCAGATGATCTTTAGACTTTGGAAACGATTGAATTAATTCAAACTATATTACTGATTAATTCCAACAGCATTTGAAACGACTTTTCTCGTCGTAAACAGAAGATAATCATGAAAAATGACGATTATTTTATGTCCTCGTTTTACTTCAAAGAATTTTTTGAAACGTACATTTAATTAAAAACTTTTTGCCAGTTCCGAGTCTCAAAGATAATTAATTCGCGGATCTCCGGTTTTTATTTTCTTTTTTCTCTGTATTCCGCTTTAACTTTTAAAGTTCGTGCGATTCCAGCTACTTGAACTTCCACTGAGAACCATCCAAGAGTTACTACGCACTCTTGTAAAGAATTAATAATTCAGTGGAAACGCAACAAACGCTCGCCATATCTCGCTTTAAGTCGCTGGAGAACACAACCACGTTCTCATACTAACTCTCACGAACTCTCTTTCAAATAATCAGAAACTCTGAAATGCATATCACGAATTTACTCGTGTTTTATTTCTTCCTATATTAAGCTTAAAAGCTATCATTACATTGCGGACTTTTATGCATTTGTGGGAAACTTAAAAATGTAAACATTCATAGAAAACTCATGACACATCGTCTAAGTCACACGGTATATAAAACACCTCAAAGTATAATGCTTTTTATAAAATTCGATACGTAAAACAATCTTTTACTTAAAATTATGTTCATAAGCATATACATTTGTATAAATATTCGCAGTCTGGCTATCATCAAACAAAATCATGTTTGTATCGTTAATGTTATTTGTTTTGTTTATAACGTTGTTAGTGAAATTTCTTCCAAGTACATATTTTGCAGATTAATAAAATCAAGTAAATGTAATGTTTTATTTTTATTTTTATTATTATTCAGTATTAGGTGAAAGGTAGAAGAGTTACTATTTTTAGTGATAACGTACAACGTCGCCATAGTGTCATCACAGGATGATTACACGAGGCCGAAATCCGTAAGAAACTCATGATTCCTTCTAAAGATTATTTCAAATGATTTCAATTTTATACAACATTTCGTCGAATCCTTAAACCATTCGCGTTTTCTCATACTCTGACGAATTAATTCACGTTTCCTCGAATTCTGGCAAATTTGTCCAATTTCCTTAGTAATTCCTTCTGACTTAATTCGTATTTCCCGGAACATTCGCTAATTATGAAATTCGCGTTTTCCACGATTCTGTGCGAATTACGTAGTGTGACATAACGAACAATTAATTTACATTTCTTTCTAGCCCTAATAAATCAGTAACTTAACGAAAAATTAATATACTTTTTGTCCAATTTTAATAAGTTTGTATTTTGCTGAAACGTGGTGCGATTTTTTTTTTTTTTTTTTTTTTTTGAAGAGCGATGAAAACATAGGTTTTGTTTAATGTTCGAAGCGAAAGTAAAACAGATTAAAACTGTGACATTTTTTTCCTTATACGAAACGCAAAACTCAGCTTTTCCAGGAAGTGAAAAATGATAGGGGATAGGCGGAAACTGGCAAGGCTGGACCTGTGGCTCCCTTGAGATACGACCCTTCGATGTCCGAATCGAAGACGATCAGTCTTCGTTGAAAGCTTAGATCCTGAACTCTGCAGAAAAAGAAAAAATTAACAGGATTTGTTCGAAGAAATATATGGGACATATAGCGTTAACAAATGATATAACGTGATTACAGCAGAAAGCAGAAATGTGAAAGTTTTGATAGATGATTCTCTTTGATGGTGTGAAATTTTTATTCAATGAAATATCATTTTTTTTTTTTTTTTTTCAAGAAACATCAAGGAATCGATTTTATGTTGTTTGTATGATCTGGCATTTTGTGCCGCATTAGAAACTAATTTATTTTTTATTGTCATCGGTATGGTTATTGAAATAAGGAAAAGATTTCTTGAGATTTAGTTTCCATTTTTTACCTTGTTTTTCTTCAGTAGTATTAATTTGCCTTGAAAATAGCATAAAGACAGAGTGATACTCGCTCTAACACAAATTTAAGTCGTATTAAAAAATTCCTTTATTTTTATTAATTGTATGCAAATTTTAATTAATTAGTTAATCTAGTTGAATTTAAAATTCCTTCAACCCTTGGAAGAAATCGGACAAACAGCGTTACCAAATTACTAACACCTCGAACAAAATTTTAAACAATCTTAACAAAAGTTCTAAGAAATCTGTAAAAATCCGTAGAATATCAAAAAAATTCTAATAGAATCTTGCAAAATCCTACAAGTTGCAAAAAGATCTGACTCTGCCTCCTCGTAATCCTACCCACTGCAGCTGGAAAATCTCGAAATCTCTAGTTTCTTTCCCCCTAAACTATGATAACATCTCTCAATCTTTTACGATCAATCAGCAGCTTCAAATTTGCCAATATCTCAAGGAAACTCGCCAACACTTGTAAATCTCAATTGGCTCGAAACTTGGCTCTGATTCGCGTATTTCGCGTATGCCCTCGAAAACGTATCTAACGCTTTTCCTCTTTCATCCTGCCCACTCTCGCTCTTCTAACAAATCGTTAAGCTATTCCCAGTGCTCGCTACTGCGAAGTGAAACGATTCACCGTTTGCAAAATGTAACAGCTACGGCGTGGTACTGGGCACCGGTGCTGGCTTCGTGAGAGAAACTGCCGGCCTGATGCTGGGCCATTACTTCAGAAAACGGCGGGAGTTCGTCGAGATGATCGTGCAAGCCGGCGCGGGAGTGGGAATAGTGCTCTTCAGCGTCTTCTACAGGGAAGCTGTCGGGTAAGTTATTTCCGCTAGCGGATAAGAATAGCGTCGTCTACCTCGAACACGAGACAAGCAGAATATTGGCACAGTTTTAATTTTCAAATTTGATAAAGATTCAATAGACACGCGGTGGATGCTTTGGAAGATGCTTTTCAGCATTTTTAATTTGGAAGGAAAATTTGGAATTATTATATACATTTGTTTTTCGTATCTTTGATTATAAGAGGAAGCTTGGAATTGTAAATATCTTGTAATACTCATCGTCTACTTTGAAAGTGATGCAAGTGGAATATTGACATAATTTGAACTTGGTAGAAATTTAATTGGCGCGCTGTATCTTTGATTACGAGGGAAAATTTAGAATTATAAATTTTATAATGTTGTATCTATAAGTTGACATTTTGTTGGTAGCGATATGTTTGGAATTTCGTCGAAGACGAATATTCGAAGTTGAATATTTACGATATTTACAATGTAACTAATTTTGATTTCATTAAAATCAAAATATTTAAAAAGCAAGTATTGGATTGTACCATAAATTTGTTCTGTTTCTATATCTACTGTGTAAACGAAGAAAAGAACGTTGAGTAAATGTTAGAAGCTGACAGAATAACTAAGACAAGATGCAAAGTAGTATATGGAATAATAATCAATTATGAAACATAGTAATTACACGTATAGACATGCAGGTAGAATACATCATTGTTGAAACAGGAAAATGGAATTTGGACGCGTATGATCAGACAAGTAGAACAGTCGCGTATCAGATCTGACGGGGCCAACTGAATAACTACGTTAGCCCAATAAGTAGGATAGATACATATCTGGACGGGCAAATAGAACATCTCCGTGTCTAGTCGTCCAAGTAGAATGGGATTGAATGTAATCAGACAAGTAGAGCAGTTCGCTGTAACACGTGTGACAATATTCATATCTGATCAAACAAATATACAATAATATAATAACTTCATATAATTTAAAAAATGGAAAGCGTAATATCATCTAATATGAATAAACTATCGAATGATATAATCCCATATTTGTGTAACAAATTAACAATTTTTATATTGAATTAAATATTAAAATTAATTCCACTTAATTAAACAAATGAGAAGTAAACTAACCAGTGTAACAAATCCGCATTTATTCATCAAACGAACAATTTTCTGTGTAATTAGGCATTAAGTCTCTATTTAATTAAACAAATGAGGAACGAATATATAACGTATGTTTAATTAGCCATAAAGACTGTCAGAATAATTTCACATTCATTCGTTAAATCAATAATTTTTTTCGAAATAATAAGGATAATATGTAGACTATAGATAGCTATGCAAATTCAAATTTTTTGCGATCATAAGTGAAAATTTAACTGAAACCTCAGCAAAGATTTCTTTTACCCATGAAATGTATTATAACGGATTATCTACGCTGAATGTTTTATATATTTTTGCGTATTTTTCCACCTTTAGATTATTACTAATAAAAATAATTAATAATGAAATAACAAAATTCACATGCAGTAAAGCATAAAGGAACGCAAGAAAATTATAATAGGAACGCAATTATCATTCCATCAAGTATTTCAATACCGATCATCTTGCTCCAATAGCTCCAATACAATCGAACGAGACAAATCAATCGATTTAAAACGAGACTACCAATCTTATTGCGTGATATCACATTTCCATTAAACGAACAGTTTGAACATTTTATCGGCAACGAATAATTTTTCCATCGACTATGACCGATTATTATTCAAACGATTTTCTGCTGCATGCTATTGAAACGAGGGAAAAACGAAAATCGTACAGAGGTGTCTATTAAGTATCGACACGCAACGACGAGCAACGTAAATTGCGGCCAATAAAATTCCTCTGAAGATCGTATAAAGGTTTTTTACGATATCCATCTGTTGAAAACGCCAGACAGATTGGAATCTAGGTGGACGTAGAGATAATTGCACGTCCAATTTTCTCGATGCTGGTATCGTCTCGAACAAATGGAATAGTTCGTTCATTCGAACGTCGATCACAACTGTATAGCATATCCTCAAATCTTTTCAATTTGTTTAGATATTCCACGATCGACGAATGGATTAATTTCGAATTGTTATAATTGGTATATACTTTTGTCTCTATACGTTTGAACTTTTTGAAATTAATTTTATTTTAAAGTTACATTTATATCAATCGAAAGGTATTTATTGAAATCCGTGGAATACAAGGCTATAGAATTATTTATTCTATATTTTAATTAAATTTCGGTATTCGCAAATTTTTCGAAAATTTCGATTATTGGTTCGTTCGATCGAATGTCCTCCAATGTTTAACTTTTTCGTAACAATGTATTATATATTTCCAAAACGATTAAAAAATATTTATATTTTTCGAATTGAAAGGACTTATATTTATTTAAGAATTTATTCAAAAGTATATGAAAGGTGTCATGCATAATTTATATTATAATGTTACTCGTAGATGTTTAAAAATTGTTAAAAAATTCAGGAATATTTATTATAATTCATCGTTGTAGAATGTGTCAAAGATTTGTACATATCCTGTTTGTAAATGGTGGTAAATAGAAGGGAATTCCGAGTGTCTGAGCTTGAAGTGGTCTTATTATGCTTGAAGACCATGTTCATTTGCCATAATTAAAGCAATACTACTCTCTGAATCAAATATGATCGTGTTCTACTTTTGTAACCGTGTAATTTTCTCGTTATATCAAGAATTTCGCTGATCTGGCTAGATACGAACCTTTTTCACTTCCTCGAACACCCTAATCATGTATGCGTGCACATGCATATTTTCTCGTTTTCAAATATGAAAAATTCTCTCTTCGTAATATTTTATAAACAAAATACTGGGTAATATTTTCCGCAGCATTACCGTGTATTATATTTTCAGGCTTTTATCAAAATTAAGTTTTCCTCGTAAAATTATAATAATTCAACTCAAAATTAGATTTTTGTAAAATTCTGATATGATTTTTCTTTGAAACCACACCAATTTTATTCAAATTCTCAACTCCTTTCTTATTTTTTATTTATTTTCTTTTTAAATTGTTTTGGATAATATTGCCACAGTTGTCGATAAAATGTTTTTTTCATTAAGATTCTTAAGAGTCCCACATTTTGTCTTTTCCGCTTCTATTTTCCTAATATAGTTATTCTATCTTTAATTAAATCAAATTAATTGCTCTCGATAATATTCAATATCTTAAATAAACTAGAATTAATTACCTCGAATAATATTCCCAGAAACGCCCTCAAAATTTTAATTTCACTGAAATTACTCGAATTCCGAAAATTTCGAATTAAACAAGTTCCGAGTTTGGTAAGTCACAGGATTTTCTAAACAGTTTTATAAATAATCAGAAATCAGAGAACACGCGGTTAAGATGATATATTCTGGTTCGACTGAACCGCAAGCATGGATTGTGCTTAATCTCGAAAACTCAAGAAGGAAAGTTGGTCGGGACGCGAATTACTTTTCCCATTGTTCTTAATTGTGTTAATGGATCGATCACACTTTCCGGCCGAATATTAAGCGGCGATGACGAACGAAGAAATGGCCCGTTTGGAATGCTTTTAATTAAACGAACGAAGGAGAAGATCGTAAATTCAGAGTGGGACAGTGCTCATAATTAAATCTCGAGCGGAGTAATTCGAGGGTAAAAGTCGAAGTTGGCAACGCCAGAATCTAGTTTGGCAGATAAATTCATTTCGAAGGATTTGCTTTGACGTTCAAACGCTCTTAACTTGGCCTCTGTCTTTTCATTCTTCATTCCTCCAATACAAACACTTGCGCACAGGTTTTCATGTGCTTCATGAGATATCTTCTAAGAAGAAATCAGTTCATATATTAGGTTGTCCGAAATGTTTCTTTCGTTTTATAGGGAAATAATAGAGGCACAATGTTTTTTGTTTTATATTAGTTCATTGAATTATGCAAAAATATAATAATAGAAATAGAACGAAATGGATCACACATAATTGAATAAAATAATATAAAACAAAAATTGTTGTTGTCTATTATCACCTTATGAAACGAAAGAAGCTTTTCGGACGACTTAATGCATGTAAGTTTACAATACATAAGTTTTTAATTGCAATAATAATTTTTAAAACGATATTATAATTGTGAGGCAATTATTCAAGAAGAGAAATTTGGAATAATTTATTATCAATTTAATTTTTTATGTTTTAAGGTACTTTGTAAAAAAATTTTTATAAATAATGCTCTAGGAGTTGAAATTGGAATAGAATTTTTTTCAGAGGAACAATTTGGCAGGATCGATTTTCATCAATCTTCGTTTCCAGTTTTTAATTCCCAAAATATAAATAGTTTGATGATTTTCGTTTTATGGGTATTCAAGTGTTTTATAAATGACACTCACCAGCGATTGAAACAGGTCGAGATAAGCGAACTCATACATTACGCACTATATTACTTTGTGGTGGTATGAAAAAAATATTTACCGAAAAAATATAAACGAAAATTCTTCATTCACGATGATACGAAAAATATTTTTCAATCGAGAAAATTGAATCCTCTCGTCGAGTTGAAATTTTGATAAAACAGAGCGTGCACATGGTTTCGATGCTGTAAAATTTTCACTCAAGTATCAAAAACTCAATAGAATTTTTATTACTCGTAATAACTGCACGTGATAATTTTCGAAAAATAAAATTCTCGACAAATTTTCAGTGCAGAAGTTCGCTAATCCGTAAAAATGTTCTCACTGAAAATCCAAAAGCCATGAGAATTTTATCAAGAGAAAAGAAAATGAGTGAACAGCTGACGGAAATCCTGGAATCAGTAAATGACTTGTTGCATCGTTAAGATAGCCTAATCGTCAGAGATGAGACACGACTCCTCGCCATTTGCCAGCGGACTAATGCTTTTCCCGGATCCAGACAAGTGATCCATGGGTCACAGGCGAATCCACTGCATTGCAGGTGCGTGGTGCAGAGTATCTTCATGCGAAAATAATCCAGATACAAACTCGATTTCGAAACCAACACGCAACAGTAACAATCATTTTTGTTACAACTATTTTTTCAATTATTTATTAATAACCTTTTTTGCAAACAAATAATACTAATCTTGTTAAAAGAAATGGAAACTACAGAAGAGAAGCTGCATGTTTATGTACTAATGGAAATTAAGTGTGTTAATAATATTTGTATGAGATTTATGTGAAACGTATTTTTTTAAGTATTTTGAAACTGCGTTATTTCTAACAGCACGTAATTTAATCAGAAAATTACGAATGAAATTATATTCGTTATGATCATTGCGACCATATAGATGCAACAAAACATAATAATGATAAGATCAGTTTTAGAAGCTAGTATGTAGTATTTAAAAAATATAGGCCATGTTGCAAACCTTGACATTATTTATTTATATATTAATATAACATAACGTCATATTTAGATAGAAAGTTTGTAATCAATTGAATTGTATTAACTATATTGTACGTAGTGCACGTACACTAATCTTCGTTAAAGAACTTAGGAAAAATTCAAAAATTTTGAAACTAATTGCAAAAACGAATTAAAAGTGTACGATTGATATGGAATAATTGAAAAAATATGTAATTGATGTAAAAGTAATTTATAGATAATTTGATATAATAATTTATCAAAACCTATAGTCCATATAAAATAATAAAAGGAAACATATCATTGATATAAAAGTGCATAATTAGACAGAAAACGTAAATAATTTTATACAATGATGTACAGAAACGTGAAATCGCTTGATCAGTTTATTCATAGTGAGTTTATTATGCCACTTTACGAACTATAGATTTAGCCAGCGCTTCGTCTCTAGAAATTTCAGAAGTCTACTAGAAATTTTTCCATAGGGCGGGCACACTTGTACGATCATTAAATAAATGATAACAGAGTATCGAACGAACTCGAAATTACGAAATTAGAGACGAAACTCGATTGTTATTAGCTCGCGTACCACGAACGAAGCAGGCCAAACGTTCGTTCTGTTTAGGAAATTGTAGGAAATGAAATTGTATCGTTCGTAGCCCGTACGCTCTGCTTGCCACTAATTGAACGAATTCGCATTCGCCTCGTTGTCAGAATATTTAGGGAACCGTATAACCTACGCGAGATTGCACGGTTACCAGTGAATTTTATTTCGCGAAGCTTGTTCGAATATTAAAAAGCCTGGTGAACATACCACTGCAATAATTAATACCCATAACTCGTTCATCATTTTCATTTTTCTTTTGCAAGTTTTTTTCTGGAACTTTTGTACGGTTGAATATAGGTAATGCAATTAATTTGATTATCAAGTTGTTAATTAAATTAATGTAATGGTATTCATAATGATCTAATGATATTAAATTATAATAATATTTATTAAATTTTAAATTAGAAAGCAACGTAACCTATATTTATTAGCATAACGTGTTTTATTCAGAAATAAATTATTTTTCTGTTTTATTATTCTCTCTGTGGGCAGTTTGAATGTCGCGATATTATTCATAATTATTAACTTCTTTTCTGTTTAGAGTTATCTTCTTGTTTTATCGTTGCAATAACTAGTTTGCCACATAATTTTTTTTGTTCTTTATTACAACAATTCAACAACTGATTTCTCTTCCAAATAAGAAAAAAAAAACATAAAACAAATGAGGCGGATATTTTGAATTATTTTACTAAATTTTTATGACACATAAATTAACATTCTTTAAATGTTACATTACATTTGGAAAATTTATTACACTAGCATAAAATCATTTATTTGTAATAATTATTGTCAAATATTCATACTCGGTAATGAAAAAAAAATATTAAATAAAAAATAAAAATTACTAATCTCCAATCTTCGAATCCAATTTAAAATCTTCTACCTCTTACACTTTCCTTCAGAAATAAAATTTCGATTACAGAAGATCTGTAAAAAATATCCATACTCAATAGCCGAAGAACAATTTATAAAAATTACCATTTTCAAATCTCCGAATCAAAGCAAAAACTTCTTACCGCTTATGTTTCCCTTCATCCTAAAATCACAAAATTCCATTTATAGGGGACAAATTACATTCCCATGAGAAACACCCGAACCAATTTTCTCCGGAAAAAGATCATTTTTTCCATTCTCGCGATATCCAGCCGTGAGCTGCCTTGAACGACATTTCATCGATCGGCTAACACCGTGATTGGTTCGATCATTGATTGATGGACCGTCGAATGGCGATTGATTGATGGCTGTTGGCGTTTCGCTAGAGTCTCTGTATCATTTGGACGTTTGGTGACTTGTGCGTGGTTTCAGACGCGAAATACATCGATTAATGTTCTTTTCTTCTTCTTTTTTTTCTTGGTACAGTAACACGTTGAATAGTAGCCAGCGGACAGAGAGTTAGATTTATCGAATGCGTGGGACTATTACGCGAAAAACCGCGTGGGCGTGTTGCCCTTGGTTACATGGAAGTGCGTGGGCGTCGAAACCCACGCGTGTTCCATGGAAATATCTGCGTAACTCTCACAGACGTAACGTTTTATTATACCGTTGACTCGCGCGATGAAATTCTTTAACAGAATTTTTCTATTGAGAAAGCTTATTATTTGTTAGTAGTTTAGAAGGAGCTTTGTTCCCATTTTACGAGAACTATTTCACTGTATGGAGAAACGGTTGCTTTGGAATTCTGTAAGTTCGAATTAGGTTGATGATTATGAATATAAAGTGTTATTCTTTGTTAGAAGTTTGCAAGATAAACAGAAGAAGCTTGGTTCCCGTTTCGCCAAAAGCGTTTTATTCTTTCGAGTTCGTAATTCTTACTTGGTTCATTCTTGTTAGTAATTTGGCAAGTAAGCAGAGTAACCTGATTTCTTTTCTGCGAAAAGTATTTTATTCCATCTTTTTTAAGATTGTTATTCCTGTCCTAGGTTGCTTCTCAAACTTAATCATTGAACTATTTCGTCTTAAATGTAACAGATAGTTAAACATGTACATCCTAGTTATGACTTAGGGAATTATTATCGAAACAACATCTTAGTATGTTAATAGTAAAAAAGAATGTACAATAAAAATAGTACGAAAGAAACTCGTCCCGAGTTTCAATTGAAACGGCTACAGAATTAATTACCAGTCACTGTAACAGAATGTTAATCAGAGTGAAACAAATATTCCAAAGCACCAAATAATCCCATTTCCGTGTATTTCCATTGTTCAGCATTCCGACTTTCCACCCTCAAATAACCAAATCAAAAGGACTACAATCTACCTCAACAAAAACCTCCCTTAACCGCAGTAGCCACCTTCAGTGAAACATTTCCAAGAACAGACATTAAAGCAGGATTTAGTGACATGATTCGTTAGCAAGTATAAAAAAGGAGAAACAAGGGGAGAGTTTAATTGCGTTCCGTGTAACCGAGATGATGAAACCATTAAACAGGCGAGCATGTACACGTGCTTGAGACCAGGCTGCATCGTCAGCCAGTGGTATAAGCACGGTATTAACGCGACACGTGTTACGCGTACGGAGTACAGTCAGCCGTGTTTGCCAGGCGATCGTAATACCTCGTCACCTGTTATTTATTGTGCCTGTAACAAAGCAGTAAGGCGATACGTTCTCTTCGTATGAGGAAATACGCGTGCCAGAGAGAGAATAAAGGGGTTCGTACTCGACGAAACGTGTAGGAACGTCGTAAACGTCGGCTGACGGCTGGCCTGTGACTTTCACTCGGCAATAAGCGACGAATAAAGATGGTTATTGTCCGTGGCTGACATGCAAGGACGCGTCGAAGGAACGACAGTGAACATCACGTTCCTTTAAAACGTTCCTCCGTCATGCATCAGGATTTTATTTTCCAAGAGGTTTTTATTTGTGCGCGATGTTATATGGACGTTGGAAAATTTGCTTATTGGAATTGCAGGTAAATAAATTACATTTTATTGCTTCGTATTAATTTATTTTATTATCGATTAGGTGTCAGAGATATAAATTTTAATGTAAATTCGGATATCTCGCCGGGAAGGCTGCGTGAAATAATCCTTTTGGCATTTTAAATTTTGACATTTCACTCGTGAATCCGTTTAAGCTTGTGAATTTTAAAACACGAATCTTTCAGTTGTTTAAATTGATATTTGCAATATTGCGAATTCGTATATGTATCTCACGATATACACGTTCGTACGAGTTTCGAAGAATCGCTCAAGGGAATTGTTTTGAAAGCATATCTTTGTATCTACAAATACATCGTTTTCATCGTTTGAGTGGAAAATTGTGATAGTACAAACTTACGTACGTGTTCCGAAATTTCGTTTTAATTGATTGCTTTGGAATTCTACACGTTCGCGTATGTTTCGTAAAATTGTTCGAGTAAAATTGTTAAATAACTGTTTCGACGTTATAAATCCAAGTGTGAATTCTTTTATCGCTACATAATCAAAATTGATTCACATACACTAACGAACAAAAACCAAAATAATTAACTGGAAAAGAAACTGGCGCATCTGCTCTTATTTGTCCAATAAAATAGAAAGGATGTGCAATTACAGGACGTCTGAGTAATTAAGCAAAACGAAAACATGCGCCAATAAGCAGTTTCATTTAAAATTCAACAGCGCGTTTTCCCTACCGTATCTAGTACGGATAAGTATACCGGATAAGTAGTACAGGTACACCTGTATACAGGCAAGTAGAAGAGGTCAACATCTGTGCAAGTAAAGCGGTAATGTACCGACAGGCGAAGAGAATAATCCCGTATCGAGTCAAATACGATCTACATCCACCTGACCTGGCAGGATATAGTCTCGCATGGGGTTCTATGACGCTTGTAGATTGTACATATGTACATATGTACGTATTCAAACGACGTTCTAGACTTTGTAAACAGAATATTCGCGTATTTCGACGAGCAAGTAGAATAAGTTCGTTCGTGGATGGATAAATATGTATCAGGTCTTATCAAATTATTAGAATCTTTCGGATATTTTTCAAATATCTTTATTTTAATATTAATATATTAATATCGATGAAAGATTCGTCGTAAAATTATTTATAATTCTATTTTTCATCGTTTATATTCTTACATTGAAATTTGGTTTTTTTCGTAGATTTTTAAGATTAGAACTTTTATATTTTTTGTTTTTTATAGTTTACATTAGTATTCTTTAGAGTAATGTTATTATGATAATTAATACGCTAAAGATTCGTCATAATTATACTGAGAGTTTTCATGCATTTATGGGAAATTAAGAAATGGAAAATTATGTAGAATGCACGTTATATGAAAAAATATACATTTTATGTAATATAAATATACATATCATAAAGATAATATGTGATACACGAAACAATTTTCACGTTGTATGAGAATATATAAGACATCCAAAATATTATAGTGATTTGTATAATATGCGGCATATATATAGAACCATTTTCTACCGAGGTTCTGCTTTTTCTATTATATTTTCGAAAATATGAATTTACGTAAAAATCCGTCATTTTGATTATAAGATTTTTTATATTCTATATTTTATTATTTACATTATTATTTTTTGTAATAATACATTATCTTACTGACTGAACCTGAATTTTTATATATTTTGTTCCTTTATGATTTATGAAAAAGACGAAGAATGATAAATAATTTATTTTCATGAACAATCACGTTGAAAATTTAAGTTTCTAAGTTTACATTTCGGAGATCAATTCTTTACGAAAACGTCCAAACAAGAGCTTTATTCGATCAGAACTTTTGACCGGAGTAGACTTTCCAAGAAAAGTGCCCCTATTCTTCTTTCCCCATTGAGGAATAACTTTCTTCTTAACGTATTGGAAACTTCTTCGTAATCTAAATTTTTGTACCACTCTACCGTAAAAGTCATCGATAACAACCTGATTGGTTTGTTAAGAACAAAAACTTATCTGCGATTCTTAAAAACTATATTTTAATTAGAAAATACCACCAAGTTCAGAATTATCGTCGTTATTTAGCAAAAATTCTCAAAATTCCAAGAGTTCTCCAAATAATTAGGAGAAAAAGATGAATTAACACTGAGAGAAATGTACAGTTCGTTGTATCCTATTAATGAATCTGTAAATTACTCTCATTAACAAATATAATTACTTGCAATGTTTTAATTCTTCTTAATTTAATCCCAAACCTTCTCTAAAATATATTTAAAACGAATATTAGCAAACAGGAACTCTGATACTTGCAGCATTTAAAATGAAGATATTAAATGTCTAGTGGCTAAAAATATACTTTGGAAAAATAGCAATACAACAAGTCAGTAAATTCATACAGCCTAATCGTTTGAATTTTACTTAAAAGAAATAATCTACAAGATAATAAATTCATATTGTCTAATTGTTAAAAATATACTCTGCGTTCTTTAATTACAAACGTACATTTAATGAAACAAGTAGAACAATTAATTTGCAAACCGAATAAATTGCACATCTTCACGCGCAAGTAGTACGAGTCCATACATCATCAGACAAGTACAAAATTTTGTTTCTCGTCTAAGTAATACGTCCATCGAGTCAAACACACATCACAAGTGCCATTATTTCTCGTAACGTGTTCGAAAAACGTTTGTCACTGCGAAAAAGACACTTAAAAACGTTTCTTTCTGTTTAAAAAAAAAAAAAAAAAGAAAAGAAAGAAACGAAGAAAGCTCCCTCGTCATAAAATTACAAACGATTCACGGTTTAATGTCTCGCTGAAACAAAAGCATGTAAGACTCGCTAAAGTTGGACTTTACAAGCGCCAGTTGCGGCGAAACGTCGCGTTATGAAGTTTGCGGTCGCTTCCAGTGAACGACGAAACAGAAACTTTCTCTGTTCGGTGAATGTTGAGAGTCTGCGAATCCATCGTGCGTAATTTCGCCTTTTCTTAATTAAGGATTCCTCTTTCACTGGCCAGATTCTAACGAATCCATGCTCTCGAGAGTGAGAATATGAAACTATGAACAATTTTCTCTCTCCGGGTATAATAGAATTTGTTCCTTTTTTATGTGGCTTTTTATTTAGTAAAAGCCTTTGAATATATTAGGTGTATACGAAAGTAATGATCGTGATTTTTGTTGCTACCGACTTAAAGTTAGCGGCTGTTACCTTCGTATACGCTTAACATGTAACTATTGGATTGGCAACTAAGTGATTGCAGATTTTGTCATTAGATGGTATTGACAAAATCCGCAATCACTTAGTTTCCAACACAATAGAACCATCGGTGTGACTTTATTAAACTTATTGTGAGTAGGTAAGAATTTATTGAATGCAATGAATAAACTGCAGATTTTTATGCGTTTACGAAAAGTTAATAATTGCGAGAATGTGCAAAATGTATAATACGAATGTCACAATATTTAATGGATCGAATAAATCTTCACGCAGATTGCATTTTAACAGTTCCGTTAATAAAAATATGAGATTGCAGAAAAAACCGCAGTGAAGTGATCGATAATTACAAATATTTGTGGCATCGTTGCAATTATTACTGTACGAATGTATATCAAAAGATAGAACTTCCTCTGTACAATTCTGAATTCCACTTTCATATATTTTCAACTCCCCTGTTTCCGTTTTGATTAACAAACAAAAGCGAAGTATAGAAAAACAGATTGAAGATCTTATGTGTTCGTAAAAAAAGTGAGATTACACGACAAGTATAATACAGTGGGATGAACCAGCTGGCAAAAACGTTGCGAATTTTTTCCAACAGTTCAATATTTACGAACTGAGGTATATAAGAATGGAATTAAACGAACAAACGTTTTTAACCGATACTAAAAATTGACAGATACGATAGAAATACAAATAGAAGGAGGGAGAAAAGTAATGAAAGGATTTCATGGCGGAGGGAGGAAAGTTGCGTAAGAGTGGATCGTAAGCAGAGAAAAGAAAGAAATTCTATTCTGTAACCATAACGACACGGTGTTTCCGCAGAAAGCTGGGCTGGGAGTATGGCATGCAATTGGTAACCGGAGCTCTGTCGTTGGCCTTCTTCCTGGGCTTCATTTACAGGAACGCCTCTCTCTATCATCCGCAACGACGGGCCATGTTACACGTGAAGAATCAACGAGGTGGCAAGTTGAAAGAGAAGAAGACCGCGTCGAAGCCACCAAGACAGCCATGGGTGGATCTCAGCCCTCTCGGTAGTCGGCCTGTCAGGATGTTGATGTTGGCCGCTGGGGCAGCCGGTTTTGGCCTTTATACGCCCGCCTTTTACATCGTGAGTACCTTAATTACTCTACCAAGCAACTGCCTTTAGGCTGGATCCTGTTCTTGGCTCTCGCAGTTGAGAACTTTGATATTGCAACGTTTCTCGGCTATATATAGGCTCGCGATAGTATTCGAACGCCTGTAATTTGGCGAATACATTACGTTGTTATACGAAACTCCAGACGTTTCGTTGTTCAGCAATTCGACGAGAAAAGAGATGATAGTAATAATTACGTCGCGAAATATTCTAATTTACCTGTCATTACGATGGATCGTTCGTTTCTTTTAATTTTAATTTTCAAGTTTCATTAGCCCTGTTGCGAAACTCGACTGTCTAAGGTATAACTGTATAAGGTATAGAGAGAATTTCGAGAGGTATTACAAAGTACTTTACTTGGTACTTCATATCAGGGAGAGGATACATACTTGTGTGTGTTTTCTCTCTACGATCCCTCACTCTTGCATGTACAATACAAATGTACTATATATTCAACAGATCAATTTCACTTTTTCTAAATTTTTCAATTTTATTACATACATAGCGTAATTGATGTTCATTTCTTAAGAAATATCATAAATCTATTTATGGCAAATACCAGAGTCAATTTTACGTTGTATCAAAGTTTGTATCATCAATTTTCCCTATTTCTCGGTTTATGCATTTGAGTCAGTGTGGCTTCTGAGTGCTACAATTGCCAAAATTCTTTCCTCCTTTACGCTTCTACGAACATTACACACCTACAAACATTATCTTCGTATTTTGCATCTGTATAGGTTTTAAAAATCGAGAAATAATCGAATCATGAATTAATAGAAACATCACAGATTCTATTTTTCACCGTAAAATAGTAGTAACTGATGATACGACATATATAACGATTCAGCGGAGTTAACTTTTCAACAAAAGGCTAACTAACCGATCACTGGCCAGTTTGTAATACCATGGTCGGACCATCCGAAAGGCTGAATCGTCAAACTGCCAGAAACACGCATATTACTCGGTAGCAGCAATCAGAGAACAGGCCACAGTTGGCAACTTCATTCTCGAGTGAAGTTTCGGCAAAGTTAGGCGGTTTACACGTTCATAATCGCGGTTGACCTCGCTTCTGCGCGCTCTGTCTCAATTTCTGCACGCCTACACGCGTCAGTTAGTATTTCTGATCTGATAGGAGTTCATGAAACTGCTTCCAACGTGATATTCTTCGCAGTGGATAACGTTCCCGAATGTTGAAAATCGATATGAACAGAAATTTAATTCGTAGAACTGTGAAAACTGAATATTTGAAAGCATACACGAAGTAGAATTATTAGAATCGAAAGAGGAAAGCGTAATACAGCTAACACACTCATCTTTTAATCTTTCACACAAATAAATTACAATCCCCTCTGAGTTCTCTCACTTTGTACGATACTAACAATAACTTCTCCCTTTGTCGATTCCCTAAATCTAAAATCCGATCTCAATCCTGAAAGACCTTCCTAGCTTTGGATTCATTTCCCTTCCGATCTTTCTTCCACGTTATCAGAAGTCTTCGTCAGACCGTATAGGTGATAGGAAAAATATATAAAATATCCAAAACACGGTTCCGTTTACAACATTTGGCAGATAAAACAATATTCCACCCAAATTCGATTTTTTTAATTACCTTCATAAAAATATGAATTTACATGAACATCCGCAACTTACTGACCCACCATGACGATATTAAACGAAAAACCTCGTAATTAAAAACATGCCATCACCTTTCTTCCTCCAACAAACCACATCAAACCTATTCGTCAAACGTCTCTCAACATTATCGATCCGACAGACCCCTCTTCAATTAACCACTTATTCAATCTATTGTACGTTCAGATCTGTCTCTGTCGTAGCAATCAGCTAATGAAAAATACATCGGTTTCAGGCTATCCAGGGCCACAAAGATGGTTTGGAGGCGAGTGCAGTGATGCTTTTGCAGACTTGCCTGGGTTTGGCAGCGGCACTCGGCTGCGCAGCTTGGGGTGTCGTTACCGCGAAACCATCTGCCCAATGCCTAGTGTCCAGGCAATATCTCTGTCAGGCAGCACTACTAGGAGTTGGTCAGTATACAACGCGTTACGCTGTTGTGGCGAGGGTGCTCAAACCGCGTTGCGGATCGCGAGGGAAGGTAGTTTGGTCGAGAGAGAGAGAGAGAGAGAGAGAGAGAGAGAGAGAGAGAGAGAAAGAGACAGAGAGAATGGAGGATCGCGTGACTGAGGAGCGTTCTGCGGTGTCGAGGAGTTTGCTTTGGTTTGAGCGAGACGACGTTACGCACAGATCCACCTTGAATGGAGAATATCGGGCTTTTAATGAAAATCGAGGGAATTTTGGAGGAACGTGAAACGAAGTATAATTTCGTTGGAAGTTTCAAGAGATTCGAGGAGAGTGTGACTCCGAGGCCTTTCTGTACAGTAGTTTAACGATTAATAATATCGATTAACGAATCACAAGTTTTAGATTATAGAATTCTGCTGTATAATTTCACCATCCTTTCGGGCAACAATCAGATTATTTAGAGTTTGTAGAATTTATTTGTAAATTTCATGCGTTTCCTTATCAAATTTTGTCGGTATTATGCAAGAGTATTATTAGAATGTGTAACCTGTGACTCGTAAAACTTTGCTGATATTACTTTAATCGTGCGAAAAAGCGCAGGTGCGAATTTTAGAGATTCGTAAGAATTTTCTTGAAATTAGATAATTTTGTAGTGTCGCAAGGAATTTCCGTGAATCTAGAGGAAATGTATTCTGAGGGACTTTAAAACCGTAGGACGTAAAATTCTATGTCACTTGTTAAGTTCATGAATTTATTCCTAAAATTGTTTCGCAACAAAAGTGGAAAGCAATTCGAGCTATTCGTGTGATATTATATTGTAGGTTTTTGAACGTGTATCTGTTATGTTTTATCGACGATTATAACAACCTAGGAAGCTTAGTCAGATGGCATCTTGTATTCAGATGGCTTCTAGTACCGAACCTCGCAACATTGCTACATTATTCGCGGAACGATGAAGCTCTATCCCAAAAGGACAGGAGTTAAGCGCGCAACCTCAAACAGTATCAACTGTAATTTCGGTGTTTCGCTAGGTTTGACGTTGCTACAATTGAAGGTATGCACGGAAGAGGATATACTCGCGATATATACGAGATATGATACACATTGTAATATAGCGAGCAATATCCTACAATTACTCTTAAAGCATATAATTTGATTACTGTATTATTTATTCATTATTATTATTTTCAAAGAACGTCATTTTCCTACCTCGTAATTCGATTTTACATTTGTAACATATATGCGGTTATAGTATTATATATTACAAATTATAATCTTCTTACCCGTATCAAACATACCTTGTGTACATTTTATATCAAGCAAACTTCAGCTAATTCTTTGCAGTATTCTAGATTTGATTATCTCGTAGACAGAAACGACCCATCAATAAAATCTCTATATGAGACGCAGAACTTCCCTAAAAATTCCCATAACTCTGTACAACTCACTGACAATCTTTCGATCTGATCCAAATAAGAAAAATAAAATTTAAACTAGAACTTATCCACCGATAGAATCTCCATATTAAAATCTCTCTAAAAATGTCCATAATTTATACAACTCACCGACAAACTCTAAATCTAATGCAAACAAGAAACAGAAAATTAAGCATCAATCAGGGAAAATTATCCATTCTTCTACGATCAGGACGAACTTGAAATCCGATCCAAATAAGAAGAAGAAAATTAAATATAATTGTAAAGAAATTATCCATCTTCCCACGATGAAAAATATTTTCGAGCACCCAGTAAGTAGAAAGGGTAACCACGGTCGTTGGTGACCGTCGTGTGTGTTATGCTTTCGTCCAGAAGGTTCGTCGTCCGGAGGTTTCTAAACGTATAGCCCCCATTCAGTCCCAGGGTAGACTTCAACCCCCGTCCACCTTCCCTCTACCGGTTGTGTGCACCCTTTTGAAGCGGCCTGGGCTCTTCGAGTGTCAGCCGCATACACGTCTTTGCCCCTCATTCAGCCGGCTTACCCTCGACTCGAGTTCTCGACACAAAGTATTTTCCATTCTGTTCTCGAGTCACCCCCTCGATGGCTTCGCCACTCTCTCCCTCTCTCCTTCTCTCCCTTTCTCCCTCCTCCTTTCTCTCTCTCTCTCTCTCTGTCTCTCTCTCTGTTACACATACATGCGCGCACATTTTCTCTCTCTCGTCCCTTCCTTCCTTTCTTTCCTTTGGCCACACGGAGACGAATATCGCTCCGACAGAGAAAGAGAGAGAAAGAGGATCGTTGCAATCGTTAATGGGGTTGCTCCTGGACAGAGGAAGCGCATTTAAAACACAACGCTAAGCCCAGGCTCGTAGTGATTTCGTTAACGAAGGAGAAACTAATCTACCAATGCTGTGCAGGTTCCACCACAAGGGATATTTCTGTCGATTTTCGATCCGAGCTTCTAATTGGCTGGATAATAGGATGGAAGTAAAGTAGGGATTTAGTTCAATTTGAGGCTCTCTTTTGGTACTTGGTATGCTGTTTCATTGACTTCTATTATAGTGGTTTTTTTTTTTTTTTTTTTTTTTTATTTTCGTGAGATGTACGTAAACGAGGCTTGGATTCGTTCGCGTAATTTTAACGCATTCTCAAAGCGATAGGGATAAATTTTGATGGGAAAGTTAGTTAGAATTTTTATGTGTATTCCTGGGTTTTTTAATCGATCAACCTTGAACTGTATTATTAATTTTGAAAAAGATATAATTCCTAAAAATAGAAAATTTTGCAACGTGTATGGATATTTTGGAAAGAAGATAAATTCGTTGTATATATGGTACTCGATACACTTCTACAACCACGATGCAAAAATAGTAACTTTAAAGCGTTGAAATATCAAAATACATAGTCCGCTTCATAAATTGAAAAATAGAGAAAGCTAACCTTACAATATTAAAAACATTCTATTTTTAAATTTACCTTGGAATTTACAATTATTTATACTATCTTGTCATAATAAACGCATCTACGTAAGCAAGACATATGTCTTTTTTTTTCTTAATCGAACACCAATCATAAATTACAAAAAATACAGTTTACGAGTGTATTTTACGAACTACTATCGAATTTGATAGCCTAATTAATTAGTAATAATAATCATTGCATAAGAGAATCTAAAAAATAAATCGCAGTATTTCTTAATTACTTCTTATCACGCGAGAATATTAAAATAATCTTTCAAACAACTAAAAACAGTCGTTTCGAAAGAGGATGATAATTTCTTTCCTCGCAAATATTCCAAAATATTCAGATAACCGAGCAAAGTCGTTCCAAAGCAAAATTCACTTGCCATTGATTCAGTTCGATGTTCGTCACTCGCTCGTTCACAAGTCGAAAATTACGTGAAAAAAAATGGCAAAAAGTGAGCTTTGAAAAAACTACTTGCTTTTAATCGCACTATGTACAATTTAAGAGACGAAATACGTGGAATTGGTTGGAATCGCGGTTATCTCCGAGAAAAAACGAAACTCGCGCGATCGTCGAATCGTTCGGTGGATGTTTGAGAAGCGCGGAATATTTCATCGCGGCCGCGCGCTCGAACGTGAAATTTTAATCCCACGCTGGGCGAACAGTCGATTGACCGAGCCGGTTCTACCAGAATCCGTATCGTTTCCAGGAATCTGAGAATCGCGACGAGACGCAGAGACGAATCCAACCTGAGGCTCGAATCTCATTGTGCGAGGAAATTATGGTAAAAAAGAAGAAGACTGCTGTAATTTCAGTCGACCGTTGATTTTAATTGGGATGAGATCGATCGTGGACGAATATGTTTTATTGTCAGAAGATGGTTTATTGTTACCAATTATCTAGAAACGACGATTATCGTGAAGCGATTATTTTGTATCCGATGAAATGCTTTAGTAGCGATGAGGTTTCTGAAAGGAAGGAAAAAATGATTTGCAACATTTTTTATTCGGGTATTATGATTGTTTCGGAACGACTTTGAATCGTAATTGGATAATTACGGGTTATAAACTTCAACAATAATTTGTAAAATTCGCTCATGGAATTTTGCGTGTGTTAAAGTAGTTTCTGAATTGTGACATTCTTCTTGTTAAATAGCATAATTTTATTAGGTAAAATACAATGACTTTGATGTTAAAAAATAATTCACTGTTAGAATTAATGGAAGAAATAAAATGCACAAACATTTAATTTTTAATATAATGAAGTATCTTTTTCGCTTCTTTGATTGCTTTTTAAAGATCTTTTAGGTAAATCTCGTTTCGTGGGCAATTATGTGCATAATTTAGACACACAAAATATTTAACATATAATTACCGATTTTATATAGAATAGCGGTTTAGTTTATTGGAGACAGTACGCGTAAATTTCATAGCAATCGCACGGAGACATACAAATGATGATACAGATATTAATTTTACCTACAATTTTACATTGGAAAGAATATTTTTTGGAATCAATCCGTTATTATTGGAAAGTTTATTTAAATATGGTAATTAAACATACGTAAATTGGTAAACGATAATTAACGGTATAAACGTTATTTCACACGCAGGTTGCTACGAAAAAATTGTCCAAAATTAATCACCGTGTATCGAATTCAATATTCATCAGCGAAATGTTGCCAAAAAATAAACGAACAGAGCGAGAAGCCAAATATTCATTAACTTTGTTTGTAAACTTCGATTCTCGGAACGTTTGAAATTAACTAGTTTCTACCACACGAATCCGAGTTCCATCTGTAAAACAGCTGTCCTAAAAAATATCCTAAAATATGGAATATAATATGATGTAACAAATTATAAAAGGCCTCGAACAACGTTGATATAAATATAGATTATAATAAATAATGAAAAGATGATATTACGATTGCCTTGAAACAACAGAATCTATAAAACATTGTAACTGTACTACTGGTTGAGAAATTATGTTCTTAATTACGTATAGATATATTGAATTTTCTACTAGTTTTATTATTATTTAATTAGAAATTAACGCTATAAACATAAATAAGAATTTCCTACAGGTGTTTTGATAGAGCTTTAAGGAAATCGTTTTCTAAGCCAACAGATTGCTTTAAATCTACTTTTTTAGATTTCCATAAGAATTTAGATTAGATCGCTTGATTTCAGAATATTTTACTTCATTTCTATCTTATGCTCTATCTAACAAGAAGAAATCAATATTAAATATCCTACAATATAATTTACCAATACCAATTAAGAATTAAGATATTTATAGAAGCAAAAATCATAGTATTCGGAATGTTCCACGCCTCTAAATTTTTCCAAAAATGAACCACCCTCAACCACTTAAATTTCAATTACAACTTTGAAACACGTATGACCAATAAAGCGTCAAAAAATACTTGCCGCCACTAACATTAACGTAAATATCGTCCACGAGGGAAATAAAACCGGGTAAACCCGGACTGGGAGCCGTACTAATTCCTGGACGAGCATCACGACGCCCATGAACGGGAACAAGGGTTGAAACGTGGGGCGTAGCAGCAAAAATTCCTGAAAACATAACTCGTAATCAGCGAAGAACCATATTTTCAGTCGACGACCCTAACGCATACAGTGGCTGCAACAAATATCTGTACACTGTACACGCTCTTATTTTCTCATGAAGAATTTATTTATTACTATTCATTCTTTTTTATTAGATTTTACACTTAATTTTCATAATAACAAATTTTTGTAATCGCATGAAAGTACTGCTAAATGACACGAAATTTATTACTGTTGGCTCTAACTAACACATTGACTGTCGTTTTTTGTCGGTTGTTTTCACGTTCTACTAAATTTCTTGAAACGCTTGAAATAAAATAAATTTCATGGACTGAAAAATATTGAACAATATGTATGGCTTCGATAATATTGTCAAATAGAATATCCGCAAATGGTGCAAATTATGGTACAGTAAGAGATAATAGTTTAAAGTAAATATTCAAATGTGTACCATAATGAATATGACGCTTGATATGAAATTTGATATTCGCGTCAACGTGTTAACTACAATTACAGTGCAATTAACTAATGTATTCAAAGTTGCTAACTTTTAATAGTAACTTTTACATTAGATATTTCTCACCGCATTGCTAACATCAATTACAGCACTGTACATATATTAAATTTATCCAATGCTTTGATCAGATACAATCACACATGTTCTGTAAAAGTATAGTACCTTTTGTACCAACTTCTCGTATTTAAACCTTCTTTTGCAACATAACTCAGTAGTAAACGCATTGGTACTTTTTGCAGTTAGTGTAGCTCGAGCGTGCACACGTGTACACGAAAACGTCCCTTTTTCAACTCCGTGGAAACGGCTAGAGGAGATGACAAGCGAGAGCTAAATATACAAGCGCGACCAGGGAGAGTTGCAAGCCACCAAAAAAGCGGCTTATCCCGATGGCTGCTGTTGGATCGAGTTTGTTGCCAACGTTGCTATTCACTCGCGACAGATAAACTATCCGACGAAAAGAATTTGCAATTTCCTCTGAACGACACGAAGAGGATAGGCAAGGAATGTGCCAGCTTCGTCGCGTTACGTCTTTATCCTCTTCCCGTGTGAGAGTGAGGTGCATGGACGTGGAATGTTACGATAGTTAAAAATATGACGATTTAGAGATGGCTTAGATTGGGGCTGATCGAAGAGGGTGAGAGGAATTTATGTTCACTCTTGTGTTATTTATTTATGTCTGAAGAAATATCGTTGGAAGAGGAAATGATACACGCGAAGGTGGGAAAAAACGTTAAAAGGGGAGAGCAAAGAGGAGATTATGAAAAAAAAGAGAAATATTAACGGGACAAGAGATTATACAGTAAATTTCGAAGCAGTTATATTTGGATTATCAGGTGCTTCCAGGAAACTTTAGGACAGTTTTGGAAAAAGGGAAAATCGAATGTTGTTATAGCCATTTTTCTGACGAAATTTGTCAACATAAATGTCTACTGCGATGAATTTATTTTGCCTGGTATTAAAAATTAATGAGTTTCTTCAGGGTGGAAGTTAGGTGAATAGGTGTACAGCTCAATTTCAGATTATATAAAACTCACAGATATTCCAAATGTTAATTTAAAATTCAGGTGTATGTGTGTGATGAAGATACGTTTCATGAATCTGTAGTATGTATCTTATACGTGTTTGTAAGTTCTATTAAAATATTTTTCTTATGATTTTCATTTTCTCGAATGGACATTAAACAATAGAATATTTTAAAATTCCGCAACTAATGGCCAAAGAGATATTCTGAATTCCTCAACTCAATAATGGTAAAAGAAAATACTCTCTATTTTCTTCAAGATCAATGACTGAAGATGCATCGCTCATTTTTCAGCCATAGCTCAGGTGGCTTTGGGCAGCGTGCAAGGTTACCACGGGCTGATTCTGGCTTCCGGTTTATACGGCGCATCCCTCGGCGGTGCACTTTACTCCCTGAAAATGCTGGCCCTCGAAAGACTGAGGGCAAAACACTTTGCACGCTCCTGGGCACTCGTGCAGGCCGCAGAAGCTTTACCTATTCTTCTCGGAGTTCCTCTTACTGGTAAACCGCGTTTCTTTCAGATTTATTTCGTTCATTTACTTTCGTATCTTTTTTTCAAATGTTATTATTCACTTAATTCGAACCTTCGAATTATTATAATTCATACACATATATGTATTTTTCGTAAAATAGAAATCGAGCATTTCTCAACAATTGAACAAAATAATTCATTCTAAATTGTAAAAAGAATCGTAGTGCTCTTAAACAAATATATTTTATCAAATAATCGATAAGAGACACGCTCGATGAATTCTCTTTATTCACATACAAAATTCATATTTCCTTCCATCGATCACCTCCCATCGACAATATTCAATTCCTAGATTACGGATTTAAACGGAGGAATTTGATTGATGGAATTTTCCAGTTAAATAATTCTCACGACAAGACCTGTTTTTCAAAGCAGAACTTGAAACTCCACTCTAATGCATTCTCTTTGCTCGCATACATAATTCATGCTTCCTTTCGCTGACCAATAACGAGACATACTCACTTTTTAGATTAATATTACCAGTTAAAGTAGAACAATATTTCATGGACGAAGCTTTCAAATTTCATGATCCTCTTTAGGAATTTTTGTACCTGAAAATAGAACTTGAAACCGTGTTCTAATGGATTCTCTTTACTCCCATACAAAATTCATGTCTTCCTTCATTGGCCGATTCCCATAACGCTACTCATCTGGAGAATCACGGATCAAGAAATAAAATACCAGACCAAAACTCATCTTTCAGAACATCTTTATCGACGATACTTGTAAATTTCATGATATCCTTTGAGGAACACTATTTTTCAAAACAGAACACGAAACTCATCTCTAATGCGTTTCTTTGCTCCACGTACGAAATTTGTGTTTTCTTTCTTTGATCAACCTCCGCTAAAAGCACCTAATTGCTAAATTTCAGGTTACATGAACGCGAACAGCTCAAGGGTGGGTTACTACGCGTGCACGTTAAGTTCCTTGTGCGGTGCAGCGTTACTCTTCCTGGTTGGCTGGGGTCGCCAGCCGGCGTCTCCTCTACTTCCTGGCTCGCACCTCTCCAACGTGACCATACCTCCGCCGTGTGCCTATCCTCCGCCGCCAAGGCCAAGGTTGCCAAAATCACAATCGTTACACGTGCCCTTGGACATGGAGGAGAATCTTCGCGACAGAGAAATGGAGAGGATGCACACTGCCGAACATTACTATCAACCGCAATTCTACGTGCCTCTGAGACCTAGCAAGAGCGTTCCAGAGGGTCTGAGTCATCAGGATTCCTACAGGAGTCGGCCAAGACGGCACAGAGACGTCACGGTGATCGAACAAATCACCACTAGCGTTTGAATCAATTAAAAATTGGAAAAACCAGGAGAAGGAACGAATATAGTTGATTGGTTGTTGGAGACAGTTGGATACGACGATGTTCAAGCTTGGAGCTGTGATGGAGAATTCTTGGGATTTGTTGATTGTTAGTTGTTTGAAGTTAGGTCTGGTTAACTGTTAGGATGTTGTACGTGGCGAGAGAAATTTTTGATTTAAAATGTGCGAATTTCGTTCAAACGTAGTTCTTAGATTTTCAGTTTAAAATTTAAATGAAATGTAAATTTGTATATAACAAATTTGACATCACTTTTTCATTTGTATCATCCACACACAAAATTGTCTAGTTTTAGAAGATTTAAGTACAATTTTTTAAATGATTGAATTTAAGTTTACTATTAATGTGGAATTATGCCAGAAATGTGATACATCAGTATTATTATATTAATATTAGATAAGTTTCTTATGTCTTGACATATAGCTGAATGACCAAAGGATTCTTTAAGTTATAATAGAATTCTAAACTAACTCTAATCTTTTTATGTTCATACATCCAGCGATTTGAAACTTTTGATTAAAAATATTGAAATAAACTAACGAAAGTTCAAGAAATAACAAATCTCTTACTGACACAAGTTTGAAATTCGTTTACGTATAAAATAGATTCTTATGATATTCGTTTCTAAAGAACACTTTTAACTTTTAAAGAATATTATCGTTGTTACATTCTTGGTCTATGGAACAATTTGGGTTAACCAGATCTATCTTAAATGATCGAAAACGGTTCGAGTAAGAAGGATATTGTCGAGGATATAATTATCGCGGAATGTTTCATCGTGATTTACGTGAATCTGTACGTGCTCTGCTCAGTTGCTTTCACGAAGAAGGAAAGAAAAAGAGAGACTCGCAACAGCTTGCCTTGAAGACTATAATCTAAGACAATGAAGGATTTTACGATAAAGGAAAGATCTTTACAACCGCTGTGAATCCGAGATTGTACCGTTTTCTGTAAGATTTGAGAATCGCAGAATGGAGAGCACGTTCTCTTGCTGGGAATATTTCACGCCTTCCGGTGAATAATCGTACAGAGTTTGAGTTTGTTAAAGGGCGCCCCTTTTACCAGTTTTAAAGTTACTGACTGTAGTACCGTTTCTATTTCATTGAACCATAAAATTGATTTTCCTTAATCGAACTATAAGTTTGTTGAAAACTAGGTATTACAACTTTCCTAAACCTAATTGATTATTCGAGATCGCAAATAAATGACCAAATTTTCACTTGATTTTATCGCAATTAAAAGAACTCAGGAAAATGTAATATGGATATTAGTATTTACAATACTTAAATTAAATAATTTCTTATATTTAAAATTTAAAAATCACGCACTATATCCATATTTTTTGAGTTTCCTTCTTGTACTGTTATTATTATTTGATGTTTTATATTAATTTATACCACTCCATTATTAACTAAATATTCTATTTATGGCAATTATTAATATACTTTCAAAATTAAAAATACAAACTTGTTATCCCGTATAGTTAAACACCATAAAAATTAAATAACGTTAGTCAAATTCGTCTTAAACAACTTCACAACTCTCTTTTTATCTTTACTTTTCCTTTGAAAGTAGGCACAAAGAAGAGACTCTGTCCTCTGTCTATTCAACTTTCTCTTTTACTTAACTTTTGACCCCCGTATTTCTTTAAACCTCTCCCATTCGTCGTCGAACAAAAACCAGATTACGCGTAGGCTTTGAAACGCCAGAAAACGTCGCTCCCTAAACCACTTATCCCACCCTTTCGTTCAGTATCCGAATTACGTGCCCGGGAACAAATACGCCAAATGATTCTCAATCGTTCATTATACAGGGTGTTTCTAAACTGGTGATTCAATTCGAAAAAAGACGAATTTACGTGAGAGAATAAATCACCAGATTCATGAAATTCGTATTTGACGTACTCCATTACACAAACTTAAACTATCATATTAAAAACAAAGTACAAATGTTTTTCGTTTTGTCTTGTTTTTATTCTATACTCCTTTTCGCGTTCCCCTTTCCTTATTTTTCTTTTCTTGTTTCGTTCCTTAAGTGATTTTAATTCGAATAGCAAAATCTCTGTAGTAACTGTCTTATTACGAATATTTAACGCGAAGAATTTTGCACAGGCATATCCTTACAAATATAATTAAAAAACTGAAACTTAGGTAGACGATTGTTCATTTACCAAATACTATGACGAATGCTAAATCTCAACTTATTTATACTTTTCCGCTTATCACGTGCATTTTGTACATTTTGCTGCCTTCAAATCTCCCACAAATACATAAAAATCTAACAACGAAATTATAAACTTTCTAGAAGATAGAGTTGCGTAATCATTTTAGCCTCTGAGAAGCTCATATTATTTATTTAATTATTTACTTTCCCACGAACCCGCTCCATCGACTTGGGTCGATCTTTCAATCCCATTTCTCCTTTCTACTTTCCCAACGCCCAAGCTTCTCATCCCTTGTATTTAACTCTTACTTAAATCCCACAACTTAAACTTCACCTCGCAACATCTACCTCTTACGTTGCTTATTCTCCACATGTCTTCGCTACTCGCATTCTCGCAACGTCTACACTTCGATAACATACGAATCCGAACAGAAACATATTTTTTGAGTTTCATTTTATTATTATTATTTGATGTTTTATATTAATTTATACTACTCCATTATTAAGTAAATATTCTATTTATGGCAATTATTAATATACTTTCAAAATTAAAAATACAAACTTAAAACATCGTCAAATACGAAGTATGAAACTCTAACGATTCTGAGATTGTATCACCGTTCGGGTAACACCCTGTACATCATCATCCCTCCAACCCACCCCCACCGCATATTTCCATAAATTTAGCAGCGTAGCCACGTGGAAACACGAGCCCTCATCGTTGCTCTTTAAAATCCGACAATTATTGGCCGTTGTTGCGCGCGGCCGGAAAGCGGAAGAGCAGAGCGCGGACCGGCGCGGAGGGAAATGCGTAATCCGGCCTCGGTTCGGTTAATCGAAACAATCTTTTGTGCGCGCAATATCCGTGAACAATACGAGCGGCTATTATCGCGACGTCGTCCCCGGGTATATATGCTTGACAACGCGCGCCTCGGCTGACATCGAAATCTCGTTGTCATCGGAAATTCTATTCAGCCGGGCCCGATTGGCAGATGCCAGGCAAACGATGCGTGTCGACAACACGATGGCCCGCGCTCAAGACCGCCCACGGCCGAATTACGCCCGCAACGTTCCATCGCCGATCACTAAATTTTCGAGTTTACATCGATTATACCAGCGATCGACGCGTAAGTGGATGATTACCGGGATCGGAACGCTTCTGGCGAACATGAGTCACCGATCAAGGTGGAGAAAGCTCGAAGTGACTTCTTTCGATGGTTTGCTTCGTTAAGCGTCAAATTCTTATTTTTGCCAGATAACTTTTTTTAATTATCCATTTTAATTTATCGATGGCAGAATTAATTATTTATTAAAAATTTCACTTTTGAAGGAATGCCTCGTGTTTTTCCTTTAGTTCGTTGAATATCGAGGGAAAATATGACGATGCAAAGTTGAATTTCTATGGTCGTATTTATCGAAGGACGATTTCAGCTTCTTTTAGTCTCTCGAGTATTGAGGGAACGTAGGGTAACGGGAAGTGGAGTTTCGTTTCTCAGTTGTTGAGATATTAGGGCATTTATTGGGTACTGAGCAAGGACAGGATGATAGACAGGGGTCTTTTAATTGGATCTTTGTTTCATCGAACTATAACGCTATATTAGAGAATCTATCGAGTGTGGTGGAAAGATAGGATGATTGAAATGTGAATCTTTGATTGAATTTGTATGGTTTAGTAGACTGTTGCTACGTTAGAGTATTTATCGCGTATTGAAGGATAATAGAAAGTGGGCTTTTGCTTGTTAGATGTGGTTAAAATATTATAGAATTTATGGAATATCGAGGAGAGATAGGATAACAGAAAATGGGTTTTTTGTTGGATTCTTATTGATTAGTAGTTGTTGAAACATTAGAGAAATTCCTTAGAAGTACTTCTAAAAATTGTAGCTTCGACTGAAGTAATAATACCAGTTGCATCTTGAAGAATGCAACAGTATGACAGTGAATTGTTACTTAACTTTTGTATTAATGATAGTAATATGAATTTCTCAAGGAATTTTTTTAAAACTAGTTTAACTATAATTTTCTTCTTTATTATTTGTAAATGGTCAATTTACCTGAAATAATAAATTTATTATTTATTTTTATTTATTGAAACATGATTCGTACAAGATATCATTTAGATTGTCAGGGTTGATTGCGTGAATAAATAATGTTAATTGTTGGCTAATAGTTAAATGAATAATCTAGATGATTATTGAACCAATAGCATGATGTAGCTATTTTAATCATTATGATATTAATCGTTAATATATATAATAATAATAATAGGTAAATATGTTTAATTAACGAATTATTAGAACCATATTCTCCTTACTTATACTATCGATTGTTAAATTCAATTATTTCATTAATAAGAATTCTATTCAATTATTGTTTAACAAATTAATAAATTATTCAATATTCTATATACAGGCATAGAAAACGTAAAAATTATCATCTGGTGAAATGAAAGAAAAACCAAAAGAAGACACTTCGAGTTCCTCTAATAAAAAGAAAGATACGACCGATTATTTGGAAAAGATAACTTCGTTGACTCGAAAACGCGAGATAAGCGTGAATGTTAATAAAAACGACTGGTAGAATCAAACGTGAATGCAAGGAGAGATTATGAGTGTTGAGAGAAACGAATCTTAAAACGCACTATGAAAAGGTTTTATGCCACTTGTTTGTCGATGGTAGAAAGTGAAATGTGTTAAGATGTATGATGTATGTAAATGGAATTTATATAGTCTATCTGATCTATAATTGAAGTATCAAAGTAAGTTAGGGAAATACTTATTCGTGTTAATGGTTTCTTAGTTACGATGTTACTGTGAGAGAAGTATCTGTCTATATATTTCCTTATTTAATCATCATCCTACTATTTCGATTGCAATTAAGTTATCTTCTCGTTGTAATTTTTTAACAAGTTCCAAACATCCAAATATCTCGATGCAGAGGTTACAATTTGTCTTTATTCGTGACTTGAAAGAATTCTAAACTCCCAAACGTTTACACTTGAATTATAAAAAAAGAAAAAGAATTATTCAAATGCATTGTTTTATGTTTTCAATATTAAGAGTTTCCCCTGTTCGTAGCTTTAGGAAACAGCGAACTCGCGAACGTTTCAATGGAATATATTCCAAAAATGTCTAAATATAGAGATAGGTCATATGTTTTCTCGTTTGTATCGTTTAAAAGGCACTCGCCCATTAACAAATGGATCGATACTTCCCTCCCGTGTGTGTTCACGAAATAACATTTAGAGACTTAAAAGAAAGAGAAGCACAGAAGGGCGAAAGCAAAAGGAAAGTGAAATGCAGAATAAAGTAACAGAAATATCGTGGCAGCATGAGAAAAAGAGATTCGAATTTCTAGAGATATAAAATATAGAGGATGGAGCTGGTCTCCAGGATCGTCACATCACAATCGTTAGAAACTTTGCTTATGTTTTAATATACAGTATCGTAGAAACCTGGAAAAGTAAGTACAATTTAGGAACAATTGATATGTACGCATACCTACGATGTTAACGATTTAACGAAAAAAAAAAAGAGTCAGAAAAGACACACTCATGATCGAATATGTCGACGAATCTTGTGTAATTCGTGTATAATATATCCAAAAGCTCAATTATTGTCTCTGTTAGAGAGACGATCGTTGTTTCCTTTCGAGTTTCTAAGTAAGATGAAAGGGCAACAGAGGAAGAATAGACTTTTAATGAAAGAAAAGCTTGTACAGCCTGCAAACAAGTATTCAACTTTAGTAGTTCACTAAACTTTTCATTCAGATTCTAGTAGAAATTCCTATTAAAAGGGAATCCTTTATTTGAGGATCCAGGACGAACAATCGAGAAACACGTGAAGTCAATATTAATCTTCGGCTGATGTCACTCGCTCTTTTATTTGATGATAGTGAATAACATGCTTTGTCTGGTAACAAAATTTATGGTGTTATTGAAATCTTCTTTTGCACGCTATGGTAGTGTTTTAAAAGTTTCAACGTGCCAATAAGAAGATTTAAGAGTGAGTAAGTGCTACAGCAAGGTTGCAACAATGATTAGAAAATCATATTTTATAGCATTAAAAAGGAAGATAAGTTTATTCGTACAATTCTGTTATAAGAGTTAAATTTAATTCCTACACTTAATTGCTAAATAAATACAGCTATTTCGGATTTTATTTTGCACTTTGTGGACGCTCAATCTGGAAATTAAACGATCTTTAGAAATTTATATTGAGAAATGTTCATTTAAGTTAAGTGAAACGCATACGAACGAGTTTTGCGAATTCAAAAAAGCAAATAGTTGTTATAGAACTGATAATAATAATTTCTTTCTCAGTTGAATTTTTCACGTAACTTGTGCACGATTCGAGGGGAATCTTCGTTGTGATCGGATTTCGAGACGACAGCAATCAAAACTAGATTACGGCAAAGTAATTGCGCGATCGAATTGACGAGAATCAAAACTAGATTAGGAGAAAATTGTCGCAGCAATCTGTTCGCAATGTCTGACGACATCAGCCAAAGGTTCAACCATTCAATTCCTACTAGCTCTTAAATAAAAACAACTCATCTCGAAGACTTTGATACACAGCAAACGAGTCACCGAATGATAAAGTGATTAGTACCTGAATATTAAGTGTTCTAGGTTTACGCGACGATTCAGCCACGCGCACATCGTTTGTTTATCGCGAATCAAACAAAAATATCAACTCCCTTTTACGCGATAGACTTTACTGTGGGTTTTTTCGGATCGGCTCTTCTAAGACCATCGTAGTACAAGCTTCTGAGATGGAAAATTAGGAAGAAAAAGGGAATTAAAAAACGCCACGAGAACGATTGCAAAGTTGAGAAGAACGATTCGCTTTGCTAATTAGATTAGATAATCCCGTAAAGGGGACACAATATCGTCACGCTTCCGCTTCTTGCTGTCACTTGTCGCGCTTAAATCGCTGTCCAAGTCCTTTCGAAAGTCGCCTCGTTACTCGAACGTTGCTAATTGTAAGTAAAATAAGTAGACTGTGGATAGAACTACCAGACGCGTGTAAATTACGCAGGATGCGCGTATTACGTAAAAATAATATCCCAATTTTTTCGGACAAACATCGTGAGGATGTTGGATGGACATAACCGAAGGAAAAATGTTCGTTCGATGGTTGGATAAATTGTTACGAGAAAGATCGAAAATATCGAGAGAATAATACGCTTGAGTTTTCGATATTGCTCGATCAAACAGTAAACTTTTACGTTGAATGAGAAAATATATTCGATAAAGGATAGAACGCACGATGAACAGGATACGAAGAATACGAGAGAAGATGAAATGAGTTGAGATGAAATACAATTGAAATGAATTTTATAAAATGATAAATTCAATTATTCCCTTTTTATTGCTGATACTCTTGTATCTATCGACAGAAACGACGAAGACTTCCGTATTTTCGTATCTCTTATCTAAACTGGCACAAAATTTGCCCGGAAAAATTGGAAATACTATTTGTTATAATATTCAATAAATAAGACGAAGCTGTACTTAAATTGTATTATTCCAGTTATCTTAAAAATTTTATGAATTTACGTAATCGTCCACAGTCTACTAACGACGAAAGTGGAAAATATTTGGTGCGACCAACGATGTAAAAAGACAGAGGATCATCGGCGAACTTCCAAAGCTTCGGATTTTTCACTTGTATCGTAATTTTGGTAACTCGAAGCGTAACACGTTCCACTGTATTTAAGATACTTTGCGTTTGGGAAATGATCCTCTTATAATCGCGGAAGAAACTTTACGTTGTTGTAAAAGCAAATTTATCGTATCGTAAAAGCAAATTAATATTTTACTGCGATTGTTAACGAAGTACGTTGAGCAGCCATAGACTGATAAAACTTTCAACGACCAATTACTGCAATTAGCGAAATGTGTAACGTGAAATTTTGTTTGAAGGAAGAGATGAACGAAAGCATCACAATTCATCGAAGCACAAAGTCAGTAGAAATTTATATCTACTGCAGCTTCTTCGAGTAACATAACCAACGTGGTATCTTTATCAGAAAAGGAAAAAGAACATAACTCGTAAGTACCAACGATATAAAAAATTTAACGAGTCGTTTAAGAACGTGTCGTATAGTTTTTAATGTACGAAGTTTCGCCTAGTTAGATGAACGATATACGAAAATTTCCGCGTGAAGAAAAAACAAAAAAGAAAAGAAGAAAGATCGATGTATCGTTCTTTTTAAACGATCCCTGTTCCAAGATGTTCATACTCTTCGTTGATTCTCTTTGTGGTGAAAATTGTTTGTATACTGCCAATTTTTATAGAACACTGTTCGCATAATAATTCTTCGACACACTTGTATCTTCTTGAACGATCAAGCGTTTCAAGTGTAATATCCGAGAGTGGGAAGAGCGAATTAATTAATCAATCAAGGAGAACTCACTCGTCATAGGATTAATTGTCATTGATTAATTGTCTTTATCGAACACTTTGCCGTGTGTTTTTTCCACGACTTATTGTATTTCGATCAATCGCGACGAACATTGAGTGGAAAGCCGGAGATGCGAATTCTCAACTCTTTAAAGCCGCAATTTCATTCCGTTAAAGATCAACATTCTGTTAATACAACGTTGTTTAATATTCGAGTTTAATCTAATATTAAGAAAATATTTGAAATAGCAAATTTTGTTTAGCACCTTAAGGTTCATGTAGATGCTTCGTTGATTTAATTGCTTTTGATATTTCGTCTTCCACATAGACTGCAGAATTTTATGGAGTATGAAATATTGAATTTGATAAATTACGTTTCCTAAATTATTGAAACGTCTTCGTATTTCTAATTTTCCGAATGAACTTCAGTGAAGCATTTATTAATCTAATACGTTCTCGTAGTTTAATGAAACAATATACGTAATTGTAAATTACTTTGTTTTTCGATAATATCCTATCGTACTGGGTCGTTAACGAACCAAAGGAAAGCGTCACTTTATGTTCCATATGCTTCACAACGCTTTCTTATTCCCCGTAAGGAATTTTTACAAGTTTTTAAACATTTTCAAGAAATTCAACGTAGGTTTAATCGAATTGAACGAGGAGTTTGAAATTTGTATCTTCGAAATCGAACGATTAAACGACAAACGCAAATTAACGAAACATAAATGATAGGAAGGAAGGTTCGCAGAAACCTTTTAACAAACATCGTACGACAGTTCCTCCCTTCTCATTGTCCACGAGTATCTCGAGTGTTTTTTCTACAATACAATCGTAGCTTTCTATCCACGAAGAAACATAGAAGACCAGAGTCTTTTTCTAATCTTTACGGTCCATCAGATCTTTGTTATAGCAAATGTATCAATTCAGCAAACATGTACACTAACTGGTCAATGTATGCACATATTGATTTGATAAGTTTACATGTATTGACAAATTTTTACATATGCATAAACAAAAATTCATTAATTTGAAAAAAGATATGCATTTATCTTATTTGAAGTAACTGAATATTCATAGATTTATCGAATAAAATGTTATAAAGTTTTCATTTTCATTCTATACTACAACAAAATGTGATCAAAGCATCAGCAATCTATAATTTTTCACAGAAATTTTCTAGGTTTACAGTGCTATGTTTTAAGGATTTGGATAATTTTTTTTATAAAATATAATAATAGTGAATAATCCTTTTCTTTCGTTATACATATGTTTCTTCATATACTTTGCATTTCCACTCATTCGACATAGTTTCCATACTTGTCACGCTGTTATTATGCTTCTACTAATGTGTCGTACTAAGTAAATATATTTATTAACTGTTAATTAATACTAATTACAGGCATTCGTGTATTTAATTCCTTTCGTAATTACTTGCTACCGACTACTGATAATAGAAACATATTATCGCTAATATTTTCGCAGAGAAGATAGCAAATTTAACTTTACGGAAAATAAATAAATTTATCGTTTGGTTAGTTAACAATCGACGCGCATATAAAATCAAACGATAATTGCATACATTAATTAGCAGTGTTAGGTGTAGTATATACGTTCACCGAATTTCACACCTTTATTACGACAAATCAAATGTAATCCTCCCACGATATTGAACGAACAGTCTCGAGCGCGGAATTCAAAATGCAGCAGCGTGAAATCGAGTTTTATACCTCGTACCAATTTTAGCGAAACGTCGTAAGAACTAAGAACGTATAGATCAGATTTTTCGATTTCTATTCGTGTACCATTTTCCATTCGTTCGTAACTACTAAATGTACGCTTAAAGGGGAAAAAGAAAAAAAGAAAAAAAAAAAGAAAGAGATTCTGCGTGTAAAGCGAGGCTACGAACAAACCTATAGATATTCGAGCGATTCTCGACGCGTCGTTCTCGAGAAATCGTCGTCGATGGCCGTTTAAGGGGAACTTTTTCGATTCGAACGGCAAATTTTCGCACGAAAGTTTCATGGAGGAACGGAGGCTGGGATATAGCGGAAAGTATTTGCGTAATCACGATAGACTTGGAGGCGGCAAATCGCTTTCGAAAATCCGCTATCCGCGAAACTACGTTCGTAGATGTATCTCGAGGAATTCTCTGATAACCTGTTGTACACATGCATACATACACGTACACGTACACGCGTAAAGACACGTATACAGACACACGTAAAATGTAATACTTGATCCTTGTGAAAGCTTCTTGTAAACCGACATTTACGGGAAATCGTAACTTCTTTACTTTTTAAAATACGAGACGATTGAAGAGGAAGAGGGGAAGAGAGAAGGAAATACGCAAGGTCTCCCATTACGAAGCGTTGAGCATTTTGTAAAAGTTTTATAAATAGTTCTATGTAGTTGAACAGCTGGACCAATAAAATGTATATCCGATTGTACCAGTCAATTATTTTTACTCGTGCAAACCTGTTACGCCTTTCCAACGAATATTTTGCGGCTCGCAAACCGCTTCATTTCGCATGCTATCGAACAAGTCCGATCTACAATTTTAGAAATCAATGGTAGTTTCACGAACGGCTTAATAAGTTTCTTGTAATCGACTATATAAAATGTCGCGGGATAAATAGTTCATATAACTGAAATTCATATAATAAGATCTCATTGATTCTCTTTATTACTTACGATTTCTCGTTCATAAAATGGTACTTCACGTTCAGATACATGAATTTAACCACTAGAAACTAACTTAATCGAGCATTAATTAAAGTTTTATTTAAATAAATGGTCTGCGTTCAAATAGGCCAATTACACTCGGCGCCATGTCATAAATTATAGATAGCGTAGTAATACCTCTGAATGGTCGGTATTACAGAACGTGATGCGATGCTCTGTAAGCGCCAAGTCCATATTTATCGCTTTCTTTATTCTTTATTCTATATGGAATTGCGAGTTTTCGAGTCGTACCTCATTTCACTAACATGCATTTTATTCCTTTCATTGATTGCATTAAATATAATTCCTATATTCGTCGTAGCAACTCACAGAGGGCATAAGAAACACTCCGATTTTCTTGGTCGGTATTTCAGAACGCGACATATGATTTATTTTTTATTCTTATCTATGTACATACTTAGTAAATGATTATATCCGAAATAATAACGTAATTACACGTTTAAAAAAGATACTATAATTTCTATACAGTGTTTTCTGTTTATGGTAAGATTGATATTGAAAGAAAAATCATACTTTACCTTCAGACGATAAGATGATTACGAAAAAATTACATATATAATAAAATATAAAGCGTACATCGTGCTTGAATGTGGCACAATTAAAACTAAAAGGAAGATCAAACGACAAAATTTTTTGTATATACAAAATTGTATTTCATTTACTAATTAAATTTTCCATTAATTCTACATATAGACATTGATCATAGATATGTACATATTTCTAAACGAAATACATACTAAAAATAACGAAAAATGGAGGAAGAAATAATTTCAGAATTATCTTTGTGATACATTTAATCCTATCCAGCGTTTAAAAACGGCTATATAAACGATGAAACGAAAATTTCGTAAATATGCAATATTAAAATCTTAACCAAATTTGAAACGTAGGAATTCCTTATTGACAACCCCGTCTGATATTATATGTACAATTTATCTTTCTCATTTTTTTATGTTCGAAAGAATCGATTTATAAAAATGTATCCATGCCTGAATGTTTTCAAACTTCATTACTGATCCATATACGATTCGAACAGAAACGACTATAGTAATTCCAGTAGCAGTCACAAGAGGTGCACCGATCGTTTTAGTGGAATCAATGAGAACGAGTCGAGCGTGAATGGAGTCGAAGACTTCAATTGTTCGCGTCCGATAAATCTCGATTCGGTCGACGGAAACTCTCGATAGTGCGTATATCGGCGATCGTGGCCACTATCGATATCGGGAAGCCACGCACCGTCGTCAGAGCGTAGAAAGTGCTGCTACGGATGTCGAACAGGTGTCCCCACTACGATAGCCTAACCTCGGCGCTGCTTTCAGTGGCTCTGCAGTGTCGGATGTACACGTATGTGCGACGTACGGGATGTGCACCTGGAGGCGTTCTTGTTACTAGGTCATAAGAGGTGTGTATCAATGAAATTCGTGCTAATCAGTCGTTGCTTACGAAAAGTAGATATTTACAGTCATGAGAACCGCGTGTGTCATGTAGAACGCCGTCGTGTGAAGTGCATTTGTCGCCGTCGTCATCTCGAGAGAGAAGTTTGACCGATCGTTTGCTTCTAGCACCTGGCGTCTCTCGCCAGTCTGATCCATCACCACGTCGTGTGTGTTGCATTCCTCGTCCCGCTTTCTTTTCGTGTTGCCACAAACAATCCGGTGCTCCATGAAACGTTTCGTTTGCGTGTATAGGATTACAAAAAAAAGATTGCATGAATATACGTGCGTCCGGGATCGCAGTGACGTATCGATACCTCGTTACGTGCCGAGATGACTTCCACGCCGGCTATTTCCACTATGGGTTTCTAATAACAGACTTTTATGTGGTGCCTCGTGGAGCACGAAGTTCAACGGTCGTTTATTTCACCAAGTAATATCACGTAGTGTTGGCCGGGACGAAAACGAGACCGAGGGCGAAACGGAGGCTAGCCAAACAGCGATCGAAAGAGCGCGGTCTCGACCGAGGATAAAACTGGGTAATATCTTTTTAGCTCGTGTCACGCGACCGATACTCGACCATGTGGTGTTGCAACGTAACGGTGCTGCGTGGATAGGTATATATAGGTATAGACGGGACAGTTTCTTCGCGTAGACGCGACTACGCAACTAATTATGCGACTTTTGCAATGAAGTGTGTTGGCTATTCGGTGGATACAATAGATATACGGTAATTGTATATCAAAGCATTTACGGAACATCCGTTGATACAACCGCAAGTAATATTATATACATTTTCTTGAACCATTTTAGATCTTGTGGGTTGATGTTTATCTTTTACTGAAATCGTTCTGTATTACGTTGTCGTTGTCGCTTAATAATAGTGATTGTATTAATGAAAATTAGCTTGTACGTTTTAAACTTATTATAGCATACTTTCACGCTATGTACTTTATCCGATATAATAGTATACTTTTAAAATAGTGTACATTTCAAGAAGAAATAGTACTTCAGATTTGTATTACTGCCAGTCCTGATAGGGTCTCGTGGCCCGTATTTTCTCAAATACATCTCAAATTACACATTTCGAAACAGTCGAAACGTATAAACCTTCAATTCCCCACTGATTTTACGGCCTCTCTATATCGTTTTCACCTATTAAGTACACATATATCGTTTTAGTGCGGCGTGCGTTACGCATTTCCGATTCACCGTAGAACCGTACCGCGCGGATTCCATCTCGTTCTTGCCAGTCCGGTCGTGAAGCGAGTAATCTTATTCTACCGGCTATGTCGGTATTCCGTTTAAAGGAATGCGGCACACCTGCTCGTCTTTTACTGTATTCCCAAGGTCTTCCATCGAATCCCCATAATGTATTAACCCTCGTCCCTTGACTCATTTTCAATCTAATCATTCTTTTTTTCTTTTTTTGTCATTAACAAATTCTCTAATCTTATCTAAGATCAAAAAGAAACATTAATGTACGCGATTTCTTACTTTTCTTTTTAACAATCTTTATCTATTGGGACGAGAACAAAATTGGGATATAAAAATTCGTAGACAATATATCTGATGGATGGACGAGGGGGTACATACGTTATGTAAGTCAAATTTTGATCAACGGAATAAATACGCTAATATTGTCTGTATTGCTGTCTTTTGGTCTTTTAGCACAGGTCAGTTTCACTTCTTTCTCGCTCTTTCACCTAATACTCTAATTATACATCCTGTAAATCTAACACCTGACCTTACTTTGAACTTTAAGCTGCAAAACTAATAGTTCTGACACTTACACTCTTTTGCCCGCCCACCAGAGATATAAGAGCTTCGAAGCACGCGTGAAAATGTCGAACAATAATAATTTCTTTTTCCTGTCCTTACGTGAAACAACGTACGATCTATACCGCGACGGTTCGCCGCGAATAACCTTCATTAACGGATGGATAAATAATTCATGAAGACAAAGCCGGTTCTTTCCATCGAAGAACGTTAAATAGGTAAATGCAGCATACCTCGGTGGTGATTAATAAAACGAGTGAAAGGTCTGGCCGTGTAAAGTTCTCTCTCGTCGGTTGATGAGTGAATTGGCCAGTTCAAGACGACACGTTATTCGACCTGTAAGGACACGTGTACCGATCGGCCGGACCCCTATGTGCAGTTAGAACAAACGATTGCCATTGCGGTAATAGGCTTGGAAAACGTGATCGCGGGGCTAACGTGTTAAAATCACGTTTTGTCGTTCCGAGATGGCATTCACGGAATCCCATACACCTGATAATGCTAATGATTAGCATATTTTACTTTGAAGCAACGCTTTGTAATGCTAACGATAAGTACACGAACGATTTGCGTTCGGCTAATCACGTTATGATGAAATTTCCTGCCAGTATAGCGTGCAGTTCAGGAATTTGGAAAATTGGGGGCGCATCGTGCGCACCGGCTCGGTAAATCTCGTTTATCTCAGAGGTTAGAATAACAGCATTATCTTTTTAGAACATATCGGCATTTATAGCAGCTCACGGAAGTACATATTCGAAAACTTTGTAACGGAAACATGCGGATATATCATGTGCGTTATAGGAAACTTTTTAAAACTTTATTAGTACTATAATGAGGCATGGCTATCATAATTACATATGTATGTTGGTAAGATTTTAAACCAATCCGGAAATTTACATAAAAGTTACAAAATATTTATTTCAAACATATTTTGTTGAAAATTAATATACAGTGTGAACAGCCATGTGAAGCACTTAATAGGATATGAAGATTAAATTAAATACTAATTAAATACTATAATTTACTAGTATAGTGAATAAATTGGATGTACAAATAATTTGTCTACTTTTGTTAACTAAGTGTCTATAATAAATATCTTATAATTTCTATATACATTTTCAGATTCATTTCAAATTTCACCAGAATAAGTCGTGTCTCATTATAGCACTAATAAAATTTTTTAATGTTTTGCATAATATATTTGTAAAAAGTTTTCATAAATGTTCAAATACTTTCTTGAGTCACTATGTATATATTACTTTTAGACGATCCAGTTACAAAAAGACCCTGATTTTGGTATTATAAAAACAAAGAATATTTTGGGGGAATATGCACTGATTAATTTTGATATTTGATAAGACAGTTCCATTATTAGCAGATAATAATTTCTACAACTACCGCGATCTTCGATAATTTTATATCAGGCAATAGATAAGATTAATATCTGCCATTTATACTGAAATGAATATTTCATTGTCGTCTATTTGGAAGTGGGACGTCCTGACTCAATTCGAGCTTGCTGCATAATTGGTTCTAAAAGGATTTTTCTTTTTATGGACGCCAGGAAGAATATAGTTATTAAACGTTGCTAATTAATCCGTTTTAAACTGGGCTCTAGCATCGCGCGATGAGATTAAATGGTTCCAAGCAATTGCGGTAAGATTTTATTGTTAGAACGTATTCCCTTCTCTGTTTCTCGCGTTAATTATGCACGAAACGGTGAAATGTCGACTAACCTCATATTTTATGCACTACATCCGCCTCGTTTTTGAATTCGATACATGTCGAACGATTTTCGTCGCAGGGTATTTCTATTGCAGGTGCTAGCTAGTGAAAAATATTTTGTAATAATTTATTGAAAACAAATGTAATTTAAAAAATTGAATATACGTATTTCGTTTTATTTTTTCAATATTTATTAACTATTTTTCATTTATAACTGAAAATAAAATTCTATCAAACAATTTCATACATTTAATTTATTATGGTTAACAAAAAGTTACTTCGAATCCACAATTTAAATACGGAAGATAAAAGAGGAATTTAGATAATAAAAAATAAATCCAACGATACAAAGAATCGAAAACAATATCATAAAAATATTTTTATTTCCCGTTGAGCTCCTCACACCTTCATATTAAAATTGACAAAAAGGCTGTAGAGAATATTATCCAAATATTGACACAAAAAGGAGTACTACAAATAATTACCTTAATTAACCTAGAAAAATATCGTTTCAAATTACCATTATAAATCATAAGCTTAAGGTAAAACACACCGAATTCACAACCTAATTTAATAGGATTTGTTTCTGCTAACATCTAAGTAGTAACAAGAACTCTTAAAGGCTGTTCCACCTAAATATATTATTCCATGTACGTAACACTACGTAATTCTCAAGAAAAAGCTTCTTAAAAAATATTAAAGTTAAATTTGTCAAAATATTAACACATTTCGTATGCTCTTCAATTCAAGTGTATTAATTCACGTGTATTAACTATTAATGATCCATGTGACATAAATCGTGTTCGATACATTAGTACCTTAAGTACGAAATACAATTTTTCTTACAAAATTGAATTATTCTTTTTATGAAACTAACTTTGCTTTGTCCAGCAAATTATCCTTTAACGAAGCAATCAGTATCGTAGTTTAATTTACGCGAAGGGCTTTCGAATCTGAAACATTAACGGTAAGGTAACACAGTGTGTCGCGACACTCGCAAGTGCTGTGATGCATTCGACAAAGAAAAACGATGGGAGGGAGAGAACGAAACGGGTCGCGGGACGACGAAGACGACGATGACGACTTTCATGAGTGAAATAAACCGTGAACAAAACGTGCATTGAGTGAAAAGAATAATTTGTAAATTCACGAAGTCTTTTACGTGGACGTGCACGCACAGGTCTTTCGTAATCGGTGGATAAGCGGCGCGTATTATTTTTCGCGCGCGCCGGTATTATCTGAAACAAGCGATTTCACTGGAAGCCTCTTAGAAACCTGTGTTACGCCGCCGGTAGTGCGTCGTAAAATTCTCGACCATGCTGACAATTATCTATTTACAGATATACGCGCAATAACTAACTTGGCACGAACAACCTCCAATTTTTCTATTTATTTTTCATGTCTTTATCATACAATAGGCCGGGGAAAATACATATTTACCTTTTACTATAAAGAGATTTTATGAATGTAGAGGTTATGTATTATGCAAAAGATTTTGAAGCTTGATTAGTACATTTCGCTTTTGTTTCTTTGTTACGTTATACCAAAGATTTTGAGACTCGATCAGCTCATCATTATTATGGTTTAGAATTACGGAGTTTAGAAGAAATGTGTAAATACGGAGAAGTTTTAAAACATTTATCGCAGGCGTACATGTGGTAAACGTCACAGAAGTATTTGATCAGCTAATCATTTATTTTATTAAATAAGTATTATATTATATATATCCGTGAGACCGTTCTGGTACCAATGGATGATGCATAAATTACTTTTGTGACTTGCATGAAATATATGTAATAGAATAACATTTATATACATTTTTATATTTGTTTCATACTTTGTCAACATAACTAGGATAATCATATCTCATTACGATGTTAACGAACTTTCGAAAAATTCTATTAATACGTACAAGATAAGTAAAAATGTTTTTCAATGAATATTCATAAACTTTCATAAATCAGTCTGATATCATAATCCAGAAATTCATCGTTAGCCTCAGCGTTAAAATTCCTAGAATATCGTACTTTGGAAGTTTCACGGACGATTTAATCGAACCTCGATCTCATGTTTCAAAGCAAAAAACGAAGATGATGGACCGATACGTTTGAACTATAAGGTATGCTTGCAAAAGCAAACACGCCTAAGCGAGCTTTATGAAAACAAGGTTCGCATGTACATATGTGCAGTTTATCGATGCTCGCACGAGAAGCCTTTAAAGACTGCTCGTTGTGCTGTAACGAGAATTGTTCACGACACTCGACCCACACGATCGCGGCTTTCAACGAGTCACGCGGACCTCTTGTGATTGGATTTGTAACACTACGTGCTCGAACATTACAGTCTCGCGTATATGCGGGATGCTTGATACACTGTATGGATCGATAAATTAGGTATACCACTTATATACGATAGCCTCGTGCTTCTTATCATTTCGTGCATTTAATAGCTATTTAGTGGTAGCCTTTTTTGGGCCTTTTTCCTTTTTCTCTTCTGCTCGCCCCTCCCCCTCTTCTTCCTACGTTTCATCGATCGCTAGGGATTTTTAGAAGTTGGAAAAGCTTGAGATGTTAAGAAAATTAGATGGCTAATGTATTGTCAGTTTGTGTTTATCATGTGATTGTAGATACCAGAAAACGTGATTCCTTCTACTACTTTGCAAATGCTATATATGTAGTAGTATGCGAAGTCTTAGACCATCTATGATAGGAATCTAATAATTCATGTATGTATTATATCTATAGGAAGAATCCATTAGTAGAAATATGTATATCTATGAGATACAGAGTAAATTATGAATAATAATAGTAATAGCAATTACAGCTAATTATAGCTAGGAAATATTCCTATATAGTGCAAAAAGACACGAGTCGTCGAATGTCGTCTTTATAAACATACTTATTTGCAGCTTGTCTTGGTTTTGGAAAATTGTTTGAAATATTAAACGCAGGATGATAAATAATAAAAATTAATTTATTCAAAAATTATGTAATGACATCGTCGAAAGAAGTCTCACTGTTGTAAGAACGAAATATTAATTATTTCGAATTAACCGATGTTCTCTATTAAAATGGAATTAACAATAAATTTAAAAATAAACATCAAGCGTTTTTATATTTATTATTCATTTGTAAAAGCAATTTTATTTGATACGTAGCTTTGCATGGTAGTATATATGTGCCTAAATTAGCGCGCAAAAATTTTAAGTAACTACTAGAGTCGAGTACACCGGAAGTATATCCAATCTTGCAATTAATATTACAGTTTGCTTTGAACTAAACAAATTTTCTTACTCCCCCTTTAGCACACGTACGCACGCACGTAAAATGCATATATATATATTTACATTATGTAAACATTAGGAAAAGTTCGCGCGGTTGCATTTTTTTTTTTTTTTTTTTTAATTATGAACTAACATAGAATTTCGGTCGGTGATTTCTAAATATAATGCATAAAGTTAGTATCAGCGGAAACTTTGATCTATGCAGTTGGTATGTATTCAAAAAAATTCAGTCGCCACTCAAAAGCAGGGAAAGTGATCTTTCTTTACACGATAACGCTCGGCCTCGTGTTCCTTTTCCAACTCGTTAAAACATAAAATATGTCGGATAACAATTTTCACCACATCCTCCTTACAATCCAGATCTGTCCTCTCTAACTACCACCTATCTTGATCAGTGTCAAACTTCTTTGCAATTAATTAACAATTTTAAGAATGATACACAGGTTGAATCAACATCAATTAATTCGTGTTTTGCAAGTAAAAGTCGAGCTTTTTACAACGAAGAAATGCACCAGCTTGCAGAACGCTGGAACAGAGTTGTCAAAGTAAATAGTAATTATAGCGTTAAATGAAATTACATTACGAAAAGATTCAGAATATTTACTTTTGCTTCTGGAAATCCTCGCGAATTTTTCCCGGTATCTAAGAAAAATATTAAAAGAGCAAGATACAAGATACGATAATATTATAATGATAAGGCAAGTTACAATAGTATTGTACAAATTTGGGTTGGAGTATGCGTGATAGTGCGTCGCGATATTCCAACTAATCTGCAGAGCGTTTAAAAAAATATATACAATCACTCGACACATTTCCTGTATAAATTCCATTGTTAATTTAGTCGCTATTACCCGGAAAGGTTTCTGCCGGTTTTGTGACCCGTATAAAACGGCGCGTAATAACGGTATTCGTATGATACTGCGATCTTCATTGTATCGCTTGTATTGTCGAGGTTCGCCAGCATAATTAGAAATATAATACTACCGGCATTACGAATTTAGAGTGCAAGATAAGAGGTTTAAAAATTGTACCATAGTGAAGAATTAAATTATCAAAACTATGATATAGAAACTGTGAATACGAATCGATCGATACGGAACTGAGGAAATGTTAAAGATAACGGTTGGTCAGGGAAATGTAATGCTAATTGCGCGTTAAGAAAGAAAATATTATTTGTTAGTAAGGGATAAATATTGACAATACTTGTTTCGTTGATATGTGTATTTGTATATATATATATATCTTTTTTTATTTTTATATTATTATTATTACATTATTATTATTGCCATAATTATATTACTATAATTATTATTACATAAATTTGATTATTATGTAAATTGTATCTTCAATAGAATCTAACAATATTTATTTTTATTAAATGACATGATAACGAACTCCATTTCAGTCCGCGTATTATTTTTGCAAATAATATTGCACCATGCGTAACCAAATATTTATCTTTCATTATTAACACCTGTGCAAACGAGAGCTTTTAGTCGTGAATACACGCGATGTTAAAAAATGACAGCTATAAAATTTCGAAAGTTTATATTTGTTGAAAGGAATAAAAATTAATTAACGATTGATAATATTACTTTACTTTTTGAGAGATATTAATACACATACACATATTTAGCTTTTCAGGTATGATTTAAAAAAGAGAAGAATTATTGCAGCTACTACCTGTACTATCACGCATAGTTCATTCTATACTGCCCTGTTTTTGTGCGAGCTTTAGTTCAAGCCATTGGCTTGCACACCACAGGCGGTGCACATCGTCATTTATTTTATGTACCTTAAATATGTACGTGAGCGACTTTAATGAAAAGTATAGTGTGAGCATATGAGATTCATGAGACATAAAGCGTCTTGATAAACGCCCAATTTCTGCACATACAGGATGTTAAACAAAAATAGGCAATATTTATAAAGCATGAATTTAGACATCAAGACAACGAGGAAAATTTCTATACAAAAACGTCGTTTAAACTTTCTGCGTTGTCTTAGTATCTAGAATAACTTGCTTTTTAACACACCGTATACGCAATATCTTTTCTTAGAAAAGTAGAAAATAAAAAAGAACACACGAAGAGAATAAATATTCCTACAAGAAATTAGACAAAAATATTGATCGAACATTTAGTATTCCATGCGGTGAATATTATGAATTTTTAAGAACATTCTCAACCGAATCATATTTTTCTATGGTTAACAAATTTCTGAAATTTGATAAAAATAAGAAAGAATTGTTATTAATATTAAGCGATTTCTCGTTACAATTTCATGTGATTAAATTTTTCTTAAAACTTAGAAGTCCGTCTTGAACTAAGAACGAGCTCGATACGTAAACAATTGAGGAATCGTAACAAAGTCCAACTCTTTTCTATGACACCTTGTATATTGCATATCGTAAAAACGTATCTCTAAAGCGACATTTTCTTGCGCATACATATATCATAGATTGCAAAGTAACGATACTTAATAAAGACCTCGCGTGCATATTATTTTAACCTAGTTTTATCACCTTCCCGACGACGTTAGCCGGTTTCTTCGTCGATAAATTACTCGGTCGGGACGAAGAACGAATGGAATGACGCGGGCAGACGCGATTTTCAACGGAAGAATTTCATTCGCGGGCCAAACAATGAACGGACGCGAGGACTTGAATCGTCGCGCGAGTTAATTACGCCAGGAGCACTCGTGTCGCGAATTGCATCGCTCCCGAGGATGCTTTGCCATGAATTCTCTCGCGTATATTGGATCGGCCTTGCTTTACGGCTCATTTCGTGCCGCAGCAACCGGAAATGGAGTGGATCCTCACGCGAAAATAAATTGGACAGTCACGAAATAATATTTTCTCTGTCTTTCTTCCTCTTCCGTGTTTTAATTGAGTGAAATTTTATTTTTTTGGCGAAATGGCATTTTCAGAGTCAATCGAGAATGGAAATGGTTTTTCGAATGGCGTGATAAATATGTGCAGAAAATTTAATCGAAACGTGATTCGCGTTGTTTACGAGAAATGTTATTTCGAATTTTATTTATTGTTCGCATGTAGCTTCAGTCGGCACGTTTCGTTGATTCAGATCCTTCGCTTCGATTTACGGTTCTGTTGCGGTGTTTCATATCCGGAAAAATTGTAATAATGTTATCGTTTATCTATAAATGATACGACAGCGTTGTTATCATTAGTTACGTTTCTGAAATACTTCCGTGACAGGAAACTTGGAAATACGTATTATCGTTAATTTTGCAGATATCTTCCTAAACCAGCTAAATTCTTTTTTTCTTTCTTAATTTTCCAAGTTAGACATACAGAATAGCATTCTATTTCGGAAATGAATAATAAAGTGTTTATTAATAAATCCCTGGTCTGTTCTTAACGTTTTTAATGTTAATGTTTTCAACATATAGAGATACAAATTCAATACAAATTTGGCACGGCAATTCGAAACACATTGTTGAGTATAGTGAATAAAGGAATTTAGAAGACAATGCCTGCATTGAAAGAAAAAACATATCCAACCAATCGTTTTGTCCAATAGAAAGCTTCTCTTCTGAGAAGCTCACAGTGAATGGAACTTTAATTGAAATTCCTTCAATAGTTTGAGAAAAATAGGTCGCAGAGTTTCAAACTATTTCTATAAAAAAAAAAAAAGAAAGGACACTCAATTATAGATTTCCTCTGAATACATAAAAGTTGAGGATATTTGTTCGTTACATACATACTACGACCATACTTGAAGTAACTTTTTCATACCTTTGTTTTGTTATCCAAAAGCAAAGATACAAACGAGATAAGAGGTAGGATACCCGAGATGAATCGCAAGATTCGCATAATAAAATCAATTCGCTTTGCAGAAGGACAGAGGCAGACAAAGAGAGACAAAGTTACCCTTGCAATTCGCGTTTAATTTTCTAGCAACACTTAGTTTCACCGGCAGAAAATACGGCACGGTGCATTAGAAACTTGTGCTCCAGCTCCCAGCAACGTCGTTTAAGATTCACCGCGATTCCGTCGATGGAAAATCGATGTCTCGAAGGGAACAAAGTAGCACGTTGTTCCATTTACGATGCACGCTGGCGCGTTATTGAACCGTTAGCTCTTAAACAATGGTAAATCCCCGGATTTGTTTAGTAATTCCCCGAAAGCAACCTCGAAAATGTGTTTTTAAAATGTACGCTGCAAAGTATACACCGACTAATGAGGATGTTTCAAAAATTTACCATAGAACATTTTTACCATAGAAATTTTTTAGAAAGTCTCGTTAGCATTGTAATGAGACAGGACTACGATGGTTATATTGATAAAGTTTGAAATCTGTCTGCAAATGGACGTATGAGTTACGATATATTTATCGCAGACATTTATTTATTAAAAAGTCAATGTACAACATGAATAGTCATTTTAAGCATATAAAAAGTAGCAAATATTGAGGTTTATTAATATAATGGATAACATAAATTGGATATTCAGAAGAGGTGTCTACAAGGTGTACGAATACTTTCGTGAGCCTGTGAAATTGCAGAAATACGAATATTGGATCGATAGGTACTGACGATTACAGTAGGAGCCCAATTACATAAATTTCATTTAATTTGATGAAATTACAGTTGGTGCCTGATTAATTGAATTCCTGGATTGAATCTACATACTTATCTAAATGCCAACTTCTATTATAATCACTAGCGCACTTCTTTCACTATGTTGATGTACGAGATCATTGAAATTCTTGAATCTTTAGATTCGAATCCTTAAATTCACAATTAAGCAAGTGGAATTTAGATTTGAGATGTGGCCAGATATCGCAATAACCATACACGCTCGTCGTTCGATCGTCTCAAGGACTCCATTCACATAATAGCCTCAAACGCTCTTCAAAGATTCTTCCTTTATTCCATATGCAGTAAAATTTCATTTATTGACTCAAATAAACACCTGACTATTGGATTTCAGGTATCCGAACGTAAACTTCTATAAAATAAAAATGAAAATAGACGATGGAGAAAATCGATGAATTTATAACTCCAATTATGCGAATTGTCTGTCTCCTCACAGATTCAGTATCCGAATTTACAAATATTAGATCTGATTGATAAACTTGAAATTGGTACGATTTAAATGAGTTCCATTGTGGTTGTAAATTCTATTACTTTCGCAATATTTATATACATATATATATACAGGGTGTTTGGTAACTGGTGGTACAAGCGGAAAGGGGGTGATTCTACGCGAAAAAAGAAGTCGAAAATATAGAATAAAAATTTTTCGTTTGACGCTTTGTTTTCGAGAAAATAAACTTTGAATTTTCGCTCGGTACGCGTTCACTTCATCACGTATAGTTATAACGGATCTCGCTGTAGATCGTTGTCTCGATAGATATTATCGCAGTTTAAGTTTGTTTTTGCCATAACGGAAAATTAGGAATACATAATGAAATAATATGGAGTAATCATAAAGTTTATTATTACAAAAATGGCTGAAAATGTTGCCCATTCTGCCGAACACATACTTCTGCTATTCTAATTAAATTTCTATGAACACTTTCTAAGCCGATTTTCTTGAAAACAAAGCCTCAAACGAAAAATTTTTATTCTATATTTTCGACTTCTTTTTTCGCGTAGAATCACCCCCTTTCCGCTTGTACCACCAGTTACCAACCACCCTGTATATATATAGACACACACACAAAAGACTACTACGAAATACTGTGAAACCTTTTTAGAGAAAACGTTCCTCCAATGCATTACGTTATCACAAATCGCACAAAAGAAATCGTTGTTCCAGAAGGGACGAAAGGGGTTGATCGGGAATTCGAAGTTATATCGAGATCGAAGAAGGGAGGAGTTATAGGCGCGGAAACGATATATCGATAGGACGTCGGCGCGCCACGGGGAAGTTGAAAAGCTCTTTTGTAAAATCCATAACGCGTCCGGCATGAACGTTTTGTACGTGTTTTAGGAAAAGTTATTGCAGCCGCCCGACGAGAAACACAGCGCGAAACTCTCGGCCGAATTCGCTGCGGAACGGATGAGACGTGCCTCGAAAGTGGCCGAACATCCATCACCAGGATGAAACAGAGAAATGGAAATTGCGTTTGTTAAATTCAACTTCTGACCGATATTTCTGACGAAACATCCTGCTTGCGATCTACGATCGATCCTTGCGATGCTTTGATCGTTCGTGTTAAAGCATCGATCGATTAATTAAATTTCGATTTTGACAAATGTGTTTCGAAGTACACGTTATTAGGTTGTTGGAAAAGATTCCGAGCGAAAGTTGAGGAAAATTTAATTAGAATTATACGCTTTTTGCCATTTACAATTTACAGTCTTACGACCTTTTTTTTTTTTGACAAATTTCTAATGCTCTGGCATGCTTTTCATCAGATACGTTCTTCTCTTATCACGATACACTTCGAGTATCATTCTGAATCAATCTGAATAGAATAAGTCAAAGTGCTTCCTTGGTAATTTTCATAAGAATTTCATAAAGTAATTTCATAAGGAATTGAACGAATCAAAATGTTTTTATGTTATCAATCCGTGAAGGGTTAACGTTGCAACGTTTCTTCAACATTGTGTTCTTAGGAAAGAAAACTCGGAAGATTCGTTTAATAATTTTTTTTGCGTCTCTATTTCTTCCAATTACTATGTATACTCTGTCTTATGCAGTTTAAGGAAGTTGGTGTATTTATAATGTGATGAATTATGTGTATATTACTCGTTTTTTAACGAACTGGATATTACAATCGTTCTTAAGCTCATGATTCTATTTCAACATTGTAAAGCATTTCTCAAATTTGTTTTTTATAATGAATATTCTGAAATGTCTTTTACAAGCTTCTACGATATTTCATTTCTTGTCTATTGAATAAGTCCTTTAGTCAGATTTAGATATCTTTTAAATAAGTTTCATAAACACCTCGATAAAAAATACATCACAGCTATCTCTGTCAAACAGCAATCGCATGATGTTGTTTGAAGCATGCATTTGCTATGTGCATGTAATTGCGTCGATAGAAATACTGTTGGTTTATTGGTGTATTATCTATTAAAAATTCAAGTGCACGTTGCACAGGCGTCACGCTTAGAGTCACAGAAAATGAAAGAAACATATAAAGAATGCCATTTACGTTTCCATTTATTTATTATGATTACACTTTGAAATGATGTTTTGTATTACATCATATCATTACAGCATCATCCTCTGATAAGAAATATCTACGTTTATATAAATTCCTATTTCCAAACGTATCAATTATTGCAGGTTGGATTATTCAATAAACTACATACACGTAAGCATACGTAATAGTATTGGGTTGGCAACTAAGTGACTGCGTATTTTGTCGTTATCTCCTAATGACAAAATCCGCAATCATTTAGTTGCCAACCCAATAGTTTCTTAAGACTTTGTTTGGATGCTCAGAATTGTAATATTAATATCATTTCTGGTATCAAACGTTAGGAGGGAGAGTTTGAAAATGTAAAATTTTAAAGATGAATTAGAGCGAGAGAAATTTGGGCAAGCTTAAGATTGCAAGTATAAGAGAAGGATTTTTAGAATTTCAAGGTAGAATCATCTTGTGGCCGAAATTCGAGGAACAAGGCAAGAGTGTTTCGAGATGTAGAATTCGTGTGTAGAATAGAATTTTACGTAAATTCGGGTCCCCGAGAAAAAGAAACCGACATAAAGAATTCATACAAGATAATAACATTTACATTATTCAATTTCAAGCTCGATGTTTTTAGCGGACGAATCGAAAGACGACGTCAAAATTTTGTTACATCTCCCATTTAATATACAGAATAGAAATTAAACGAAAAGGAATGATATTCAATCCTTTGTTCTTCCATCTAAACGGTCATTCGATTCGCTCTAAACTCATTTTCACAAACATTCGAGAACCGGATTCAACGTGAGAGTTTCACGTTTATGAAAGTGGAAGTTGTATCATTAAGTTTTATTCCCGGCTGCTATCTCGCCGCGTTCGGAATGCTCGTTTCGTTTAAATTCAGAAACAGTTCAATCCTGTCCGGTTTCTTCACGAGCTTGAAAACTGACATGGTACAATTTTTATTATGTTAAGAATTCTTTCCCATTATAAGCGTGCCTGCATGTTCGGTGCTGTTTCGCAAGCTGTGACTTGAAAATCCTTAAAATCCGATTGTGAATTGTAAATATTATTATTAATAATAATTGTAAATAAGGTGAGAGGTGGATTAGACGTTTTTCAATATTTCATGTTATCAAAAATGGCTACATGCGTAATCTTTTTAGCCCCTCAAGGATAATATTCAATTTTACATGAAGATCTTTGCTAATCTGCGATATTTTATGTTATCAGGAATGATGTCGTATAATTTCGCTATCTTAAGAATTATTTTGTCAATCAATTTAATCAATTCATTATTTATTGATTATTCGTCATACCTTGCACAATTTTGATGAAACCAGGGTAGAATTCTGATAGAGGAATGAACTTTGCGCTTTTATATATAGAACATGCATTTTATCGATTAGCATTATATGATCGCTTTCTATTTTTTTCATTCTTTTCCTGCTTTTTTAAGATTAATGTCGAAGATAAAACGATAAATATATTTTCTAGATTAAATTTTTTAAATCGAAGAACGTTCAAGCGTTCCAAGTTGAAGTGAACTACGTGATAAGACAAGAAGTTTCTTCTCTTCTCTACGTTTTAATGTTTTATATTTCCATTCGATGTCATCCAATTCTAGAAAAAAGTCGCATGCTTCGGCGTTCCAATTAATTACCTAGCCGTCGCCATAAATTTCAATTTTCGTTTATTACTCTTTCCTATCATATGTTTACATGAAAAAGCTTCCCGATTAAAAAAAAACGGTATTCAAAAAAAATGAAAAATGACACGATTAACGCATTAAAAGCATCACGAGGACTGTTGCACACGTGAAAGCGGAAAACGGAACGAATGCCGTTCGAAGGTTGATTTCCATTCACTCTGGTGCACGCAATTTCGCTCGAACAATCGAGGCAACGTAAACGATCGAATAATTCCCGTTTGTACGATTATTTGTTCCGAACTATGCACGCGCTGCTACCTACGGTTTAAATCGTTTCGAACTGTACGCCGCTGGCCACCGTAAAACCAGATTCACTTTAATTCCCATCGACGCGATGAAACGAACTGCAAATTAGCCCATGTAGCATTTTGTATGGCAACGGTTCTCAAACTATTTTATAAATTCACTTACAAAGCAAGATTTCAATCAAAAGTCGCAACAGCAACATTTAAAAATTTCAATCCTTCTAATAAAAATTTGTTCTGCATGAATATCATCCTATCAGCTTCATACGTCTCTATATGGAAATTAGAAGTTAAGATAAGAAGGTACAGCGGTGAATGGACTTGTGCATGTGCATGCGGATATGCAGATTTATATTTTCGAACGAAAGAGGTAAAAGCCGAGAGTAAAGATTTTTATCTCGAAATATTATAACGAGTATTTTACTTTGGATATTTTATATTTTATATTTGTCGAATATTTTATGCATTCTGTACATGTTTTCACACAGGCTTAATCACCAAGCTGCGACTGTTCATGCAAATCCATATTTTGTAAATACAAATGGATCTTAAATAGCAGTCGGCTATTGTCATTTTATTGGCTATATTTGGCTACAGTTACCAGTTCCTCGGTCTTAAAACTGTTACTTTGTTGGTCCTACGTTGGCTCGAAAATTCTTGTAGAATTAATTATGGTAAACGATGGATTTCAAATTTTCTGCTTTCACAATTACTGAAAACGTACAGGTACATTTGCCAAAATTAATATTGTCTTTTATTCAGGCACAGACATGGCTATACAAATCTACTTATAATTAATAATCCCTCGAATTATAATGATTTATATGTGAGACATTTAGATATATATTTTAAACCGGTTCTAGCGATAAATCTGGTGTCTCTCTAAATACACGCGCACGGTGCGTCATATATTTTCTACTATTTATTGTATTTTAAAACGATGATGAATTACAACATATTTAATCTTTACATTGGAAAGTTATATTTTACGAGCAGACTAAAGATAGAATTGTAGATTTTAGAGATAGAATCAGATTTTGCAGGGAAATCTGATCTATGTCGACACATCTGTTCATCGCTACACAAATTATTCACGTAGAACCAGTTATCTCTTCCATATTGAGAACCAATGTCCTATTTCCCTTTTCTCTCTGTCTGTTACTAATTGGATAAGAGTTACACTCACGAATCGATAGGATCTCTCTGACGATATCAGATGATGCTCGAATATTAATTTGACTAGAAATATACAGAGATACCCTATCCACGAGAAAAAGGTTCTTTTCATCAGCATTCCTATCGAAATGCACGTGTTATCGTCAAAGGATCGTCGATACAGAGCGATGCTTCTCACACCGCATCGTTGCATCTTGCGAATAGGATCTCGTGAAATTGCATTCTGGTAACGACTATTTTGTACGCGAGCGGATATTTTTGCAAGTTGAATATATGAAACGAGAGAAATGATCGATTTTACAAGAAATCGATTTGCCGAAGTTGTCCTTCTTAAGATAAATTCGTTACTACTAGAACTGTGCGAATATTTGTGCACCCTTTAGAAATTTGATATGCAACAGTATGCAAAAATATGCGAATGTTTAAAATTTAAAATTGAGTTGGCAGGTGAAACAAATTTCTGCTTAGATTACATTTCTTTAATTATGCTCGTGTAAATATGGAATTGCATAAATATACGCGATCTAGATTTATTAAAATTGAGAATGGTTTGTTTGGCAAGGTTGGATGCTCATTGTTCAGTTTGTGAAAAATTTTAAACGGGACAGAAGTGTGCATTTGATAAAAATACTGACTGTTCGATTTTCTAAGTTCCGCTGTTGCATGATAAATATTTTTCTAATTCCGCGATGTATAAATTATTTGTCACAGTTTGTGCAAACTTTGGAATAGATACAAAAATCCAGCTTTCAGCGATATTTAAAATTTAGAAGTATTCGAATGCCAAGTTAAGAATTCTATTTATTTGTAGAAAAGAGAGGGATACCGTCGCGCGAAGGATAAATAGGGTTTTCATATTTTATCATCGGCGTCGAAAGCGGAGTTTCTTTCCTGAGAAATTTCATTTCTCGCGCCCGACTGTATCAAAGGATGAAAGATGCAGATAGAATTTTTTAGTCGGTGAAGGCGCTGTGACGTTATCAGACAAGTCGCGCGTTATCTCGTGTTATACAGCGATATAATATTCGATTGCACTGCGATTCTGTGGAAAGGAAGGTAGAGTAATATTCAAGGAGACGCTGATAAAGTCAACTTTTCCACCGACGTTGATGGAATTTGAAACGATTATGTTCAAGTTTACTTAAGAATCACTGCTGGTAGATAATCGCATTCTTTTAGTAATTCTTTTAGTAATTCATAGGTACTTGAATTTCCGAAAATTATGAGATCATCTCTAATAAAACCGTATCAAACTATGTTACATATGAGTGACGAAAATAATATTATCTTTCGATGATATACCTGGTGTTTCAACTATTTTCTACTCTAAACTATTTACTTATTTGCCTTTTATCGAGATTTCCATGTTATATCAGTGGAATTCTGCTCGTTTGTGAGAAAAGCAGGATTATAATTCGCTGATTGAATTGGTAATAAAATTATTACCATCACTTCGTGATTAATATTTATTAATTAATTCCTGACGTTTTAGCAAAAGTCGAATGGGAAATACAACTAAAATAAAGCTGTTTTTATCATCAAAAGTATTTTTACTTTTGTAGTATCGAAAACCATGTAACATTTACAATTCTTTTTCATCTGACTGCTCCAATCTGAAATCGAAGAAACGATAATTGATACGAAAAAATTCCGATGTTGTTAGTTAAATACAATAGCAAACAGAGATAGAATCTTTGAAACAAAAATATACCGACGAACTACAGAGAATCGATAATTATGATAAAATTTGGAATGCCAAAAATAAGAACAGTTGGCAAAGCAAAATATCTGCAGAAGGATGAAGTAGGAAGTAGCTACAAACTAATAGCGAGAAACAGGATAGGAAAACATTGAGAGACTTTAATTACTAATTGCCAGAGGAACAAAGAAGATGTATTTTACGTAATTTAGAAATGAGCACATTAAAATATTTATCAAAAGGCTGCTATAGGTTCGATTCTAGCGTATTAAGAAAGAAAGATTTACAGAAAGATGGAATAAGTGAAGCAATGATAAAGTAGTTAAGTTTTCTGAAAAAAGCAAATATAGCTATTGAACTAATTGTAAGCCAAACACAAGTATGTGATGATATATATAAAACCAAATATTGAATAGTGTAAATAGGTCAAAGAGAATAAAGATACATATTGATTTTTAGTATTAGATATAAAAGGGAATATCTATGTGTGTTTGGAGTTTAAGTATAGATAAGTGTGAGTCTTTGGATGTGATGGGTGGCTGTTAGAGTTATATGGGGATGAATGGAAGTTAGAAATATGTGAACCATTTCCTTTTCCAAGCTGTAAAACCGAAAAATAAATAAATAAATATATATATATATTTATATACACGTAGGGAGAGAGGAAGAAAATCGATACCTATGCATTTTCCAAACATTTTATTGGACAACTGACAGAAATAAACGCATAAAGGACAGAGAAGTTCGTCGATAAAAATTTCTAAACGACCCGGTTTCTCGACGAACCATATAAAAACACGTTGGAAAGTCTCGTTTCGATCGTTGTAACTATTTTCATCGAACCGCCTTCGATATGTTCCTCTAAAAAAAGGCCAAAGACTCATAAATCTGATGAGGTTGCGGGTCGATCGTTTAGAGCACGAGCCATAAAGAAACGACGATTAAGATGGTCGATGGCACGGCATCGAAACCACTATTTCGCCGCAGTTTTAAAAGTTTCGCGTGTCTCCGTGAAACTTACTAATCCGTTATGTCAGTTATCGTAGTTGATCAAAGTTTAGAACAGATTTTGTAGGAAATTCAATTAAGTAGTTGAATTTTAATTCTCATCGAGTTATTAATGATACGTATACCTTGACGTGTCATCAAGAGGTTGATAATAAATTGATACGACCAATATATATCACTTTAAATATCACCTCAAATACGTAATGTTTACCTATATTATTCATTTTAAGACATTAATACGTAGTTCGTATTCTTTAATCAAATAATCTAGATTTCAAAATTACATTTCCGATTTTAATCTAAAGCCTTGATACCTCCAGATTCGATACCTACTCTTACAAATACATATATGATAACTTTATTCTATGTTTTAGTACAGTAGCACTCTGTATAACGTCGTGGCATTAGAATAAGAATGAAATGTTTCTCGAGGAAATAATATGAAATACCAAAAAAAAAACATTTGCAAATAAAAAGAACGTCGAAACAAACTGTAATCTTTACAGGATCCAATTCACATTGACGAAACTGATGTTCTGTTTGTTAACATGGCCATTGAGGTGAAAATAGACCGCGTCTCTCATCGGAACAGCGTTGGAAAAATTAATTGCGTGTGCACCAGTTTCGAAAATAAAATTCAGTTATTTTTACTCGTAGCTCCGTCGCGAATTTTTCCATTATAAATCTCCAAAAAACAAACTCTAGAAAAACAAACTCTGTACCTAACAGAAATTAAAATATATACCCACAATAGAATGAAAGTTGTGCATATTTTAAATAGGAAAATAACATACGAGTTATCCTTTATTACACGTTCAATTCTCTTGCGAGTTATAGGTCAGTTTTATAAAAAATTTTTTCTCCGTTTTACACTTTAAACTTTCTTATGGTCGTCACTGTATCTCCTGCGTTATGGGGGGTCCTATCGCGTGTGCATTCATAGGACCCTACGAAACATTGAGCAACGAGGTTTCTTTCCGTATCTCATTTGCACAAGTGCATTGCACCTCGACTCATTATTATTCCGCTAATTTGCCTTCGTAAATGGCCGGTGTTCCACCATGGGGCTGCACCTTGCGAAACACGATTCCTTCCACGAGATATTCGGCGCCTGATTCTCAACCTGGCGATTTCAATTTTATAATTAACCGTTCTCTGTCGCAACATCCGATTGCGTATACGTGTTATTTTGAAGAGATTCGAGGATTTAAAGACAAGGCTCCTAAATGTCCCGATAAATTCGCATTCTCTGGAAGACGTTACGGAATCAGTGATTATTATCTGTTGAGTAATCGTTTCACGATCTGGTGCTGTTGCCAAAGATCGAATTATTACGATGATTGGGACAGGTTCTTATTAAAAATTACCATACTATTCGATCTTGTAATCGAAGATGTATTTCGAGAACAATGGAAGAGTGCTTGTAGAAAATATCGTAAGTGCCAAAAAATTGAAAAATGTTGAGTTTTTTATTGGGAAATCTGCATACCAAAGAAAATGCTGCATCATAGAATTTAAGTGGGATTTTCCTTTCTACAATAAATAGTTTTTAATAACGTTAGAAGATGGTATCACAATATTGCCTTTATAGACAAATATTTAAGTAGCAATAAATATTAGTTAATTGTTTTTTGGCCTTTGTCTATGCCATCTATTGAATTTCTAAATGAATGGAATATCGAAATTTTTTGTTTGCAACCAAGAGATGGCACAGACAGGATTTTCTACAGATTTGATTTGCCTTTCTCAAGAGTTCATTGCTACATTAATGCAGAAGTTTTGTTTTCCACCTGAGAAACTTGTTTCTTGATACTTACAGTGTTCTCTTCAAGCGCTCTGCAATTTTAGAGTCTGATAAAATTTACGTTCTCTGAAAGATGGCACGATTGATCGATAATTGGCAATTACAGTCTGTTAGGTAATCGTTTCGCGACTTAAAGATGTTGGCAAAGATCAGGTCATTATAAGTTTTAGATAAGAAGTTTTGTGAAGAAAAATTGTGGATTTTTGTAAATTGCACATCGTTAATTTGCATTATTTACTACAATTGTTTTGCCATTCGAATATACCGTCAAAGTTCGAACAATTTTTTGTAAAAATCTTGGGATAGTTCATTCTCGATGAATTTCGTATTTTCAGATAATTAGAATCTAAACGAAAGTTCTAAATGTCTCAATGTCTCAATAAGAGATTACTTCACCTGTTGAGTAATCGTTTCACGATTTGCAGATGTTGCAAAGATTTGGGTTACGAGATTTCTTGATGTAAGTTAGTCGTTGTAGGTGTTTTGATACGTTCGTTAGTTAAAGACGGCTGTAATATCAAGAGAATTTTAAATATCTTGATAAATTTGCATTCCAGATGCAAATACGTATATTTCCTCTTTGTCATCAGGAGAAAAACTTATGGAAAAGAACTTAGAATAAAATTGAGAAATCTCATATGATCAGGCGATTAAATAAATTCATTGCTAAAGATTTTAATCTGTTTTTAAATTTTGATTTTTGTATTATTATAATATGGAAGAAATTCCTAAGTATTTAGATAAAATTGTATTCTTCATTTAACATCGGAAAAACCAACTTTATCGCCTTAGATAATCGGGTCTGGACTTAAGAAAAATGTTGTGAAACGATATTAAGACCATGAGAGTTTTCATGCAAATTCAAGATTCTACGTTAGATGAGTAGATAAACTATCGTTAGCGCTTTTGTTTTACCATTACAGGAATTCTCGAATGTTTCAATAAATTTGCATTCTCAAAGGACATCTGAATAGTTCTGAATCCACAATTTTAATCTCTTGGGTAATCGTCCTACCGTTTAGAAATGTTACGTGAATGTATCGGAACCGTGAGAATTGTGCTATAAATAAACTCGTTAGCAAAGATTCTGTCAGATTTTATAATTGAAAGTAATCGTGTAGTATAGAGGCCAACGAAAATTTCAGAGCGTTAGAGGAGAATTAGGGAGCATGAAATATTATAGTTAATTTGCATCGCTACGTGGCTAGCCATAACGTTGTTGCGGAACATCTGCGACTCTGAATTCCTGTTTAATACTGAAACGTTAACGACGACTTTAAACTGCTCTTAGCGAAATTTATCCAGAAATAAAAATCGTTTGTTATATTTCAATAGTTGTGATATTTTTGCAAATTTAAGAGTTGCAAAAGCTTTGTGTTTTGTCCTTTTTCCTTTTACTTTTTTCTTTTGAAAATTTATGAATGTACGAATTTGTATTTGTATTTTCGAAAATTTTGCAATTTTGAGAACGTACAACTTTATTTTCTTAATTTTTCATCTTTAGAAAGATTTATGTAAGTCAATAGAACGTTTCATGCAATTAAAGGAACGATCAATATTTGCCATTCGATTACAGCTGTGATTACAATGTTATCAAGAATTTGTTTTAACTTTATGTTTCTTTATTGTTGTGTTCTTTCGATGTTATAGTCAATGGCTTATTAACTTGGGAATAACAAACCTACAAGTATTAAGGTGGTATTTGTACGTACTCAAAACACTCGAAAATATCCGAAGATTAATCTTTATTATCGATGGTCGTGGCATCTCTTGAATTGGATTTGAAATATAAAAATACACATGTACTGAATGGCCTTCGTCAAACGAAACGGAAATTTCTTACGTATTTTTAGTCATTGAAGATTTGTATACACATATTAAACACATTCCTCATTCCATTTAAACGATTCATTAATGTATAAATTATTTTATTATATCCATACGCGTCAACGTAATACAATAATTCTATATAAAATAATATGTAAAATAATTATATTACGTATTATTATGACCAAAATTTTCAATTAAAAAAATTCTAAACGAATATCCTAATTTCGCCTCAATCTCAAAATTCTCGAATACCGTAGAAAACTATAAAATACGAATTATTCATTCGATACGACAAAACTACACCTAAAGTATCGTACTGCGATCAAAAACAATTATTTGAAACGTTAACCAAGCCAAACTTCCATCGATCCTCGTGCATCACGATTTCGAATTTCTCGACAGTGCTGTGTCAATTAAAATAAGATAGTTTCCAAGCAACTCCGGTTGTTCCTACCGAAGAACCTTCCATGGGGTTGCTGCGCGAAATCAAACAAAATTCCGCGTTTCCGAGAAGCCAACGTAAAGCGTAAAGTATCGCGAATTCGCTCGCGGAGCTCGACTCCAGAGTATTTTGTTTGACATTCCCCATCCATAGGGTCGAAGTTCGTCCAGCCGCTTATTGCCTGCGCAGACTTGGCTGGAGCCTGAAGCCGAGTCCTCGAGGCGAGTACTCATCAAACTTCGTGCATCCCACCGGCTGTGGCTGGTTGCTGGCTGCTGCGCGAAACTTGCATTCCAGAATGACAAACGACTAGGATTTTATTAATACGAGCCGCTTTGTCTTTTAGCAAAATTGTCCACACGAGTGGATGAGTTTGAAATGAAGGACTATAATGGAACTTCTCAAAAAATTGCGATGAATTTTCTCATGGAGGTCTCATGGAGGTTTTCTTTTAATCTTTTTACAGATGAATTTCATAATTGCAAAGGGGATGGCTAATTATCATTTGAAACATATTTGTGGATATTAATATTGGTATTTTGAAGAAAATCCTCCTCGCTTGTGATCGAGTTTAAAATTAATTGGAGCATAAAGAATTGCAATGAAAGTTGTAGAAATTGCCGTGATTCTTTCATGGAAGTTTTACTTTACATTCTTTAAGGATTTTATCAACGACAAAGTCGATTCTTCTTTCTACTCGATATACGCATCTCTGAATACTTCTAACGAGATTTCCCTCGTCAGTGGACGAAATTAAAATAGAAGAATTGCAAGGAAATTTTTCTGAATTCTAATGAATCTTCTTACGAGGATTAGATTTTCTTTTAACCTTTTCACAGGTGAATTTATTAATGTCAAAGACGATAATTAACTTTTTACTCGAAGAGATCTGGATTTTATTGTAACGCGTCAAACAAGCTTTACCACTCTTGCTACTTGCATTAAAAAAAAAAGGAAAACCTCGCGTGGTAATCCCGTTTCCGTTGCATGAATTTTCTCGGTAGCAGGCAATTATCAACAGTTATTTACCGCGACACTCTATATCCCGATGAAAGTGAATGATATGACTGAGACTTTAATTAATTAGCATCTGCCAGGTCTACCATTGGCTGCTGCTGTCTGCTCGCATCGTTTTCCCAGCTACGTTCTCGTTAGACTATTCTCTCGTGTGTCGAGCACAAGCACGTGCACACATCCACGCATAAATTTGCCAGTTACTCGTTTGTTTCCACAAATTTCCACGGAACACATGCAACGTGTCACGATCGCTCGATCATTATTATAATCGCGACAACGAGCGCGAGCTTCTCGCTTTCTGTGCACGCTCTTCTCGCAATTCTCTGGATCTCACTGCAGGCGGCCTTCTAAGCAGCTTATGAACTGTATAAGTAATAGACCCCATTCTGTACTTCTGCTCTTCCTTCCGCTTCTCTTGTTGCGCCTCTTTTATCTTGCCTCGCAGCTACCTCTGGGAATAGAAAATTGTTTCTACGCTGGTTTAGACTACGGCCAATCAGGCGTCTGAGAAATGGTTAATTTAGCGAGACGAGAAATCTCCGGATTTCGTAAGAGCATGGCTATGGGATGAGCACTTTGAGGATAATTGCTAAATTGGCTTTTGGCTTTCTTCTGATCTCGCATGACTCCGTTTCGAAAGATCTTGTTTCCTTCTTGACTTTTTAATAGGAATCGTTGGTATTTTTACCGGCTTGCCGGAAGGATGAAATAATCGATGAGACGAGGAAATCAGGAAGTTCTTACATTTACTGTAGAAATTGGAATAGGACGTTGGCGATGGTCGATAACCTGGCTGCGAGGTTCGTTGCTTTCTGTAGATATGCATCTTGTTTATCAGATTTTGCTTCTATTAAAATTTGATCTGTACGGAAAAATAGATACTTTAGGACGATGAGAAATTTTATAATACGAACGAATTCATTTTTTGCGATTGCTTTTCTATTGCTTGTCCGAAAAGTGTCTTTCTTTTACGGACACGTCTTTTACAACGATGCATCCTTATATGAACATGAAACCTAATTCGTGGAACGTTGTGATGTTTATCTTGATAGAACAAAATGAATCATACGTAATTCGATAAAATAATATAAAAGGAAAAATGTTGTGCTTATAAAACGAAAGAAACTTTTACTACCTAATACTACCTAATACTTTATACTTATTTCTCCTGATTTTAAAACGTCCTACTTTCTTCTGGTAGATTTGCCAAACTTTGGAGATTTCTACTTGATGATTTCGAGAACACGTTGAGATAGAAATTTTGAATATTTTATTTTTTTAATATTTATTGCTTTTCTAATAGGTTTTGAAGAAACGGGTATTTCTGCGAAACTAACAGAGAGCTAACTAGATTTAGTTAGAAATTCAGTTAGCAAGAAGAATCGAGAAAAGAACATCCTCTTTAGATCGATATCACGAGATCGTGTCCCTAGAAGCTTAATTACAAGACAAAAATGCAACGCCACTCATATTGAAGCAAAACTCGATTACATCAATTGCGTTACAGATTTATTTGAATTATACCGTTCCAATTAACACTTGTTCCTGCTGTATCTCTTCATTCCACTTCATAACACTTGGCAACAGAAAATTCTCTCTCCTGTCCTCCCGTAAGATCAGCAACAGATATAAAGTCGTGCCGTGAGACTTGAAAATATTCGTAAACTGACACGTGTGATACTATAAATTAACAATAAGAGTGTATTTATTGTAACAATCTTTTATCACGTCTAACTGAGATAATAATCTTTCAGATATAATTTAATTCAGTTGCATAAACTTCGATCTCTGAAACAGGATTCGACAAATTAAATGGAGCTTCGTTTAGCTGGATTATGTCTAACAATATTTACAATTCGTCAAAAGTAATTCTTTAAACTAATTCTTCGCAACTATATAGCATTAAGATGAAACGATTCTGTTCTTAAATTATCTTGAATCTTTCTTGATGGATATCTTATTATATCTTGCTGTTATCCTCTTCATCATACATATACTGTTAGATATGGTTAATTAACACATTCTATACCGATAAAGTTAACAGCTTTTCTAAGATTATTTGTGAAACGAATTCCTTTAAACTATATAGAATCTACACGATCTCATAATGAGTAAATTCTGTTCCAACGTCGTTTTTAACTTTCTGGCTGGATATCTATAAACCGCGCGCTGCCGCTGTCAATTAACTTCCTCCGTTTCGATAAAAATAACGATATCTCTGTAAAATAATTCCTGAAACTGGTTTCCATATATCGGATACTATAATAATACGAAAGAAACGAATATCTATAAATCTCACGATGCTGATAATAATCTTATTCCATTGTCGGAACATCAACGAAATAAATTTCTCTAAATTATATAATATTTGTCATCGATTCACTTTCCAGTTTATTTCAAGAAATCTTATTTTTAATATTACACGTCCAATCTTTCAAACAAACTCCAATATAAGTCTGTCGGTATCGTTAATTAAATTACTCAACCGTTCTAAAATTGTCAAAACGAATTGTTTCGACGTGTGATATTTATGATCGGTTCGCTTTCCAATTTTTAAAGCGATTCTTTGTCTCATTTTCTTTTTTCTTTTTTCCAAATATTGCCAGCGCAACTTTTAAAGTAAACCATAAATTACACGATGTTTTTCATCGCGTCGTTTTATTCCTACAGATTTATCAATTTCGTTAACGAATGTTTATAACTTACCTCGCTCTTGCAATCTAATAAAATATTATTACGTGTATTTTTATGCCACTATACAATAGTGCCGTAAATCTGCCAAATCTACAAATAAAGTAGGTTTATGTATATAGCAGAAAAATTAGAACAATGGCTGATCTTCTGATATCTTTAATTCGTAAGGTTTATTGCTGACCGCATTCAAATAAAGTATAGATATGGAAACAATAATAATAACAATAATAATAGTCGCTTATCGGTTTTCGTCTATTGCGACATTATCTCGACAGCTAAAAAGATTTTTCTCCTTCAATTTGTTCCTTTATCAAAACAACAAACGAGTTAGTATCGTACTATAATAGCGGCATCAAGTATTACAATTGAAATCAAATAAAAATCCATTTGAATATCTTACAACGTTACTGTGCTATATATTTTTAGTTTTCATAAAATTTCGAACTATTTTACGCTTCATGTTGCATATACACGACATACTGTACTTTATTTCACGTTGTACATTCATAAGTTTTTAATTGTCTAAACGATAAATGTATTTGTCTTCGGTAATATTAGTCTCAAAGTTTATTGCATTATGTCTTTCCTAAAAAAAAAAAAAGAAACTTCGTTTTAGAGAAAACTCTATTGCCTTGTGTCCTCTCTGAAAAATTTTACAAGAGAAAACCAATATGTTCCAACGTGTTTTTGTTATCGATAAATGACAGAAAGAAATTTAGTAACAATATTTAATAGCAATTTTAAAACAAAATTACTTGCCGCAAGGATTAATTAATACTAAAACCACCACACCAGTTGAATTGATTGGTTTTACAAATTTATTTTCAAATTCCTACTTCGTGTTATATTTTTTTCCGCAGTGATGTGACGAGTTTCGCAACGATAACTAAAGGAATGATATAATGAATTTTATTTTGTTTTTTATGTATTCAAACTGAAAATAATTTTACATGAAGGCTACTTATACCGATAGCAGTCAAAATGACGGATACTTGTCAAAGTGTAAAAGGGTCCTGCAATCTGTTTATCGAAGCCCGATTAACAAGTTTCCTCGTTTTGTACAACTTTGCACACGTTTCTTAAATTTTTACCGCGTGTCATTCAATATGATGATATCAGTTATCAGGAAAATTCCAGATCGATGCTAACGTTAGAAATACCACAACAGTCAAAATGAGTGGTTCTACAATTTTATAAATTTGTCAAGCCTCGTTTAGGGATCGTGGTCCCAGATGGATTAATAATACCAAAAATGTACTACATAACGTGGAATTGCTTCTGTAAGAAAGTAATAAATCAATAAATATAAAAATATTTTATTGTTACGTATTCTTTTAAAAGACCAGTCATTTTGACTGGTTTTGGTAAAAATAGCTTCGTGTTAACTATCGATAGTTAACATGGTGTTGAACTGTTTTGTTCTCGTATCATTTTAGATTATCAGGAAAAAAAAATCGACAATTTGTTCGAATATAAGTCCATCAGAAAAATCGCAAGTTAGCCAATTTCTTGCTCAGCTTTTACCGTCCTCTTGTTCCTTTCTAGAGCCATAAAAAAGCTGGCCAGCCGGTGAAACAGCCTCTCGATCCATCGCCGATCAAAACGCATAAAATGTGGCACAGAACTGTCTTTGTTCCACGCACTCGAAATCCCGCTTCGTTCAGGATGAGTTCGCCTCTTTTTCTGCCCATTCATCCGGTGTAATATTCGCGGTGCATCGACGAGAACACTCGCTACGAACCGCGAGAATGAAAACCCAAAGATATAAAACGTAAGAACGAGCACAGTGTGCGCTTAGGTGTCGCAGAAGTCTGTTTCACTTTGATTTCTCTTTCTGTCACGCGTACAGATATCGTTCGAGTGATATGGTAATTGACTTTTCATGGACACTTGTATAATTGTGCAAAAAAGTTGTAATAACTGATAAATAAGAGATACTGTGATAATTAAAAAAATAATAATATACAGAATATGATTCGAAAGCTACAATACAATTTAAAGGAACGTAATTTTTTAAAATAATAAGTTGAAAATAAGCAATGAAACTTTCCCGTTCTATGATCGCCTTTCGAGAAATTATTAATATTATAAATTAATATTTATATCTTTTATAATATTTGAGATTCTAAAAAAAGCAATATTAATATTTGGACAATAATGTATGGATAAAAATAATGCAGAAATAATTTGAATTATTAAAAGTATCCCAAGAATTGATCCAAAATTTCATATATAATTAATGTTAATTGGTGTTGGTAAATTAATAAATGATATAGGTAAATTTAATATATGAATTTTATAAATTATTGAAATTATTTTCTTCATTTTCTTTTTGTTCGTAAGTTTTTATCTTTAATATAACAAATTTTTGTTATAATAGATAATATTATAATTAAAAAAATAATAAATATTAATAAAACAAAATAATTTGGTTTTAAGTATAATTTTTTAATAATATTCAATTGTTGAAATTGATAATTTGTCGAATACATCTGCATTTGACTAATTTCTGACCGAACAAGAATAGGCAATTGGCAGCAAGTTATTCCGAATGCAAAAATAAATTGAAAATGTAGATAGAATGAGATTTTTTCATTTGATGACTCGTTTGTAAGGAAATTAAATCTGAGACCGTGTCGAGCACGTGCAATTTTCTAAAAAGCAAGGCATCGTACGAAAGGATTTTATTCCCTATTTTCCACTTATTTTCACTTCGTTTCTCATTGTATCGCGATTTCGAAGTCACTCTGTATATTTGTTTTTCGTAACGTCAACACTGCGTAGGCAAACTAGATCTCGAATACCCGAACCTAATTCCTCTGGTAGTGTAGCCTTTCAAAAAATTCTCCAGTGCTTGCAAATGATTTCACTGATGTTAAGTCAAATGTTTGATATCTTTGACAAAGAAAATAACGATCTGAACGTATCGAGAATCAAATTTTGCTTACTACGCAAACAACTCACTGAACAAAATCATGAAAACATCAGCAAATAAAAACTTATTGTTCCATTTATTTACTCGATACTTGTGTAGGAAAGAGGCAATGTGCCAGTAAACGTAAAATGAGAAGCTATTGGCTTGGCAACTAAGTGATTGCGGATTTTGTCATTAGGTGGTATTGACAAAATCCGCAATCGCTTAGTTGCCAAGCCAATATTATTCGACAAATGCATACATTTGCACAATACCAATGAATATAACTAAAAAATAAACAAAGTAATAATAAATAAAAGAATATAAATTTTATGCGAACTTCAATTCAACGCTATTCGAGAGATACTTATGTAATACATATGGCAAGAAACGAGTAGAAACGAATCGATAATGGTAAATGGTCCCCCATATATTATGCACGTGATAAAATAAACGGCCTCGCGTGACTTCCGGTTCGATTGTAACCCGCAAGAAGTCTTACAGGAGTCGAAACGACGTTTAGCTGGCCTAGCGTTACACACGAGAACGAATTATTTGTGCAGCACATTAAAATACTTATAACAGGCTGTTTAACTTGAATGGCTGGAACGAGTGTTCCATCTATTTTGGCGGAAATCAATGGCTCGATTGCGGTCTCGGTAGCGTTCCAAGATGAATTTCAAGCCCGTTTAGAGGATTCAGTTTGCTCGAAGGATTAATCTCGTGGGGATCGAAATTCGTTTTGGGTTTGATGATTCGTTGGAAGGAAAGAGGGGGCTTGTGCATTGTATCATGAGATTCTGATACATCGATGGACGTGTGTACTCGTCTGTATTAGACAACTATCTGCAATCTGAATTATGCGAGAATTAGCGAAAATGGTGAGTCAGTTATGAATAGATTTCAGAGTCGTAGATTGTTATTTACTTAAAATTCTGTAGGCGTTAGAATATGTTTAACCTTGATGTTATTCTTACTTCTTCTTCGCGTCTCTATGTCTCTTCAGATATCTTCCTTTTTATAAATACTTTGTTTATAAGAAGCGTGGAATACAGAAGAAATGGTAAAATTCTATGGAATACCAAGAACGAGTATTTTGAAATTATCTTTATTTCAATGATACCCATCGAGGTATAATAATATTCATATCAGATTATACAGGATAACAACGATTTAGAGAATAAGGAAAATAAAAATAAGTCAAATTTTCCGAACACAAAAGATTTACACGAAAAATTCTTAATCGCTACAAAAGTACAAATCGCTACGTTCCCAAACTACTGTAGCCTTCAAACTCTTTCAAACTTCTAAATACATTCCTTCCATTTGAAGACACGAGTTCTCCTCTTTCTTCGCTAATATCCTCACACGATACCCAGTGCAACGTTCACAAAAAATAACCGATAAAATCCTTAACCGACACAATAATCCAAAGATCATATTTCCAAACTACCATATTCTTCAAATACCTTCAAACTTCTCCAACTCTAAATGCCAGTACGCGTTTCGTTCACCCCAGAAACATCGCACAGACCACGCTCGCAAACTACAATTTCCTTCAAATTCTCTGTTTCTTTCTTTCAGATCACGAAAGTCTTAGCCAGCGTAGTCATGTAATTCAGTGGATCGCGATAACTCACAGTGTGTCTGATCTTCCCTGAGTGACGGGTAGCCGAACGGTCGTTGAACGGCCGGTGCACAGAACGGCCTGGTCGGACAGGAAGCTCGTCGCGTCTCCAACCGCGAAGGATCGGGTGATGAGCTCAGGGTACCAGGCGACCGGCCCCGACACAACATGTTCCGCTCTAAAATTCGCATTCACACGTGTCAAGTGATACTGCTCACGTCGCTGGTATGGTTCCTGGTGGACGTGATGGTGCTGATGCTCTATTCGGATTGCATCGGAGGGTCCGGATGGGGTTGCACGGAGAATAATAAACAACAGCAAACGTTAACCGAAGAAAGTTTACCTCATTCGAAAGAAGCTTTATTGAAAGAAGAGGAACAGATACAGTCGGTTGGACAAGCGAGCAAAAACCGATATAAACAGTCGGAATTACATTTATGGAGGCCAGCTAAGGTCGTCCGAGAGAACAAAGGGATGCCTGGCGAGGTGGGTGCGGCGGTACACATTTCGCCGGAAGACGAGGCCAGGCAACAGGAGCTGTTCAAACTGAACCAATTCAACCTGATGGCCAGCGATATGATCTCGTTGAATCGGTCACTCAAGGATATTCGATTAGAGGGCTGCAAGACCAAGAAGTACAACAAGTACCTGCCGGATACTAGCATCGTGATAGTGTTCCACAATGAAGCATGGAGCACGTTGTTGAGGACTGTTTGGTCGGTCATTAATCGGTCTCCGCGTACATTGTTAAAGGAGATCATATTGGTAGATGATAAGAGCGAGCAAGGTGAGCCTGAGAATGGTTGGTTGGTGGTAAAGGAACTGGAATGGTCTGGTCTTGGGAGTGGTCTGAATAGATGGGTGCGGTTTTGAATGAGTTCATGAGGTTTTGTGTTAGTGCGCTTCTCCGATAGAGAAACCATTCCATTTGTGGGCAAATCTAAGGTTAACGTGTATACGTTGGTTAAGGAATATAATGGCATTTTTAAATTTAGCATCGTGTTAGATATTTTTGTTTCACTTTCTTTGAAGAAGTGAAAGGGATTATATATTCTATATATATATATATATATATATATCTTATAGATTCTAAGATACTTTTCTATGTGCTTTCTTATTTATATAATTGCCATTCTATTTATATATAAATATATATATATATATTTTAAAATATCTTTCATTCGGTGTAAGCAAATTATGTAAACATTCTCAAAATCTTGGACGATCGCACACTTTTCTTTCACATTCTACTTTCAAATACTCGATCCTTCTACTGATTTCTAACATTAGAAACTCAACCTAAATGATTCACAATAAACATTCACACCAAATGTCTAGAATGTGAAAGTAGCAGGGAAACGTAGCATTATACAGAATTTAATTATTGTCAAGTCAACCAGTTCCTACTGCCGCAATGGATGTATTATTTTTCAATATTCAGTCATTGTGATCTGGTAAACATTGCTTTCACTTCTCTAAGCTTTTTTGCTCACGTCATACACTCGATTCGTAGATCACTTGAAGCAAGACCTGGAGGACTATGTAAAAACGCTACCGGTCCCTACATATGTGTACCGTACAGAGAAAAGATCTGGTCTAATCAGAGCTAGGCTCCTTGGAGCGAAACACGTGACAGGACAAGTTATAACGTTCCTAGACGCTCATTGCGAATGCACAGAAGGTTGGCTGGAGCCTTTGCTATCCAGGATCGCTGAAGACAGGACAACCGTTGTCTGTCCCATCATTGATGTGATTAGCGACGATACCTTTGAGTACATTCCGGCCAGCGATATGACGTGGGGTGGTTTCAATTGGAAACTGAATTTTAGATGGTAAGGACCACTGAATTGACTTTGTGAACAAAGTTCTGTAGCTCAAGACTGGGATTTCCCGATGTGACAATTTCCAAGAGCCGAGGTCATAATCATTTGAGTTTATGTCTCTACATCATTACATAGCTATTTGTTATATTTGTTTCACGCTTGTTTAATAAACAATTTAATGTGAAACGATTTCTAAAAATTAAAGTTCTACTGACTCGAGCTACATTAGATTATCTTCAACTTATATGTAAAGCAAGGTCACTATTTCTATATAATTTCTATGTATTTTATCTTTTTAAAATTATTTACTATATTTGTTTTACATTTGTTTGTTAAACAGCTTACTTACTATGAGACGATATCCAAAAATTGTAATTCTAATGATTTAGGCTATGGGGATTATTTTTCAATTTAACTTTAACTTTTAACTTTAAAAAAAAAAGACTAGCCTTTATTCCACAAGCCTTTATTGTCGTCTTCATGACGATATTTTCTACCGATAGATAGAATTCTTTAATTCATTTACTGACGCGAGATTTCATAAATCTTTAAGGTACAGGGTGGCGCAAAGAGAAATGGACAGAAGATTAGGGGATAGAACAGCCCCTCTGAGAACACCGACGATGGCCGGTGGTTTATTTTCTATTGATAAGGATTATTTTTACGAATTGGGAGCGTACGACGAGGGCATGGATATTTGGGGCGGTGAAAACCTCGAAATGAGCTTCCGGGTGAGTATTGATCGATGACAGTATTTACTTTATGCGGTCAGACTATTTAAATGAAAATGAAGTTATAAAACGCGAGTAAATAAAAGTGTTTTGGTCACGGAATACGTGCGTGTGCTATTCAAATTCACATCTAGTTAATAATAAAATAAATAATAATAGTAGTAAAATAATAGTTAATGATTTATATATATAAATCTTTTCTTTTTTTTTTATCATTTGCTTTCACAGCTAATTGCTCGTTCTTAATGCTGTTGGCTCCATGAAAAACTTTCCTTTCTCTGTTATCTATCTGTAGTTGTTTGTTCGATCCTCTCTTGTGTGGCAGAACTTTTATTCGATAATTAACACGAGAATTTGAAGAAATTAAAAATACAAAGGCTTCTTGAAAGTTCTAGAGTTAAAAGTAATCGATAATTTTGATCAGAATTGGGCGCTTTGTCTAAAATAATTATCCGAATATTATTAATTCCATTTCATCGAATAATTCATCCGGATGAAACTTGTTCGTTATATACATAACAAATTATCTTCTCCATTTCATTATCATTTATTGAGATAATTAACAGCATAATTATTGTAAAATTATTCAAATCATGATACAAATAATCGTTAATTGTTTTTGCCTCCCACTGAATTTTATAAGCGTCTCTTCATAACACGTGAATTCACAACACGCGTTTCACGCATACTTAATCAATTGCTGGGTATTGTTATTGATATTATTTAAATAGCACTAACTTTTCATCACCGCAGTGATTACTATAACTAATTTAATAATAACAATTCGATTAAATTCGTAATCGAATAAAGTCCAATCCGGATAAATATCTATTCGATCGGATATTTTTCATTTGTTATAATCATTTTATAATAAATTATAATACAATATAATGAATTATCGTGAAAAGATTTTGCCCAACACTGTTTGATACACACATTGGATTTATTTATTGAATAATCTAGTGAAACGTTTGAGTTTGTGATCCCAAAATACACAGAGGGTTTAGCTATGGACATTTTCATCTTCATTTGTGAAGTCATAAGTACCTTGTAGGTATGGCAATGCGGTGGGACGTTAGAAATCAGTCCATGTTCACATGTTGGACATGTGTTCCGAGACAAGAGTCCGTATACATTCCCTGGTGGTGTCAGCAAAGTAGTTCTACACAATGCGGCTAGGGTGGCCGAAGTCTGGATGGATGAGTGGAGAGATTTTTACTATGCCATGAACCCAGGTTAGATAACAGCGTGTATCATTTCATTTGTATACTTTGTTTTCTTTTTTAATTCAAGTATCAATTAATAAACAGTTAATTATAGCTAGCCAATTGATAGTCAATTTGTTGACCCTCCTCGAGTTTTTTGCTATGGAGAAGTGTGCATTTTTCTTTCTTTTAATTATCTATAAACAAAAATATATAATAATAACAATGTACTGTAAGAAAGATAAAGAAAGTAAAAACAATTGTAAGTTTAACGTTTGCCATCACATACTAAAAAATGTTATAAACTAAAAGTTACATAAAATACATTAGTATGTATAACTTAATTAAAAAGTAGGATTGCGAGCATTTACATGTACTTGACGGGTATCTGATACAACCAATGCTATAATATTATTCAGATAAAAATGTTGTATTATAGCACACTTTTTTATTTACTTCGAATAAGAAATTTGATAGAGTATTAATGTAGCGTATCAAAATAATTTCGTAAATATCTTTATAGCTAGTAACGGTCTATACATTAAAAATATTAACACCCATAGCTATATGTAGTTGATTTATATTTGACTCTAAAATTAATCTTAAATGTGTTTTTTTTTTCTTTTTAGTGTGATATTAACCAAATTATCTTTTAGCATTTACCATCGAATTTTATATTAACATAAATGTATATCGCATATTTTTATCTAAATATATAGTATATATTTTTTTTTCTTTGTGTGCGTGCGTGCGCGCGCGCGCGCGTGCGTGTGTATGTGTGTGTACGCGCGTGTGTATTAAAGAATTCTGGATATTCTAGTTACATTTAGCCATGAGATTTAATTTACAGGAATACTGTTGATTTGTTTGTGGATTTACAAATATACTTTGGTATAGTCTTAACCACTCATCCATCCAGCCGACTAACAAAATAAGTTTGCTTGCTTCTTTGTTTGATACATTTTATAAGCAACGATATTATAGGTACCAAGAGAGGAGAACACGAGCGTCCATCTAATCTGAACCTTTTTAATGTATTAGATCTTTTTGTTTCTTGTTTGTTATAAACTATCCATTTGTAATTGCTAACATACTAACAGAACTGAGTTGGTTAGATATGGATGTGTGGTGGGACATTGGAGATCGCAACGTGCTCGCACGTCGGTCATGTATTCCGTAAGTCAACACCATATACATTCCCTGGTGGTACCAGCAAGATAGTGAACCACAACAATGCGCGACTCGCAGAGGTCTGGTTGGACCAATGGAAGTACTTCTATTACAACATTAATCCAGGTAGCACTAACACCAGCATTTCTGGAAAGAGAATAGACTGCAATATCGCTAACATCATCTTAAACTTTCTTTTTTCTTTTTGGGATTTACTCTATCTCGCATGAATTTTTTTCTATCGGGTGATTGGTACGCTTTTATAAGTTGCATTTAACTATAAAGCTTAAGTGCAGTTGGATACCAGCTACATGCGCATATATCAGATACCCGTTAATATTAGGAAACTAATGGAGAAGTTCCTTTTTGTTTCGTCCATCTCTAAAGCAAGAAAATGCTCTATATAATAGATGTAATCTCAAGAAAGAGGGTTATAATAGAAAATAAAAGACACAGTGAAGAGATTACTCTATTCAATCTAAAGTTTCCTTACATTTTATCTTGAAAGAGGTACAGACTTACTTTTTCAAATTTAACATGTTAAGAAAGGTCAATGTACGATAGCACAATTATTTCCAATAGCAAGCATATAGCATCAGTACAGCACACATGGCAATGTCTTTATTTTGGCACATACTTTTAACACACATCCTTCTTTCAGTGAACAGTTATATGTATAAGCACACTATCACATTATAAAGTCTGTAAATATTAATCAAATATTATTATTATTCAATTAATCCTTCTGTTCATAGGAGCCCGAAGCGTAGCTGTTGGAGATGTATCTGAAAGAATTAAGTTAAGGGAACGTCTTAAGTGTAAAAGCTTTAGGTGGTATTTGGAGAATATTTATCCAGAATCTCCTATGCCACTAGATTATTATTATTTGGGTGATGTACAAAACGTTGAGACACAATCTTGTTTGGACACTATGGGTAGGAGAACAGGTGAAAATGTTGGAATTAGTTACTGTCATGGATTAGGTGGTAATCAGGTCAATAACTAAATCTTCTTGATTTCTTGATTTGAAAGTAGTAGATTTTTCAGTATTGTTGAAATATAATTTTTTATTTTAATTAGGTGTTTGCTTATACTAAACGACAGCAAATTATGTCTGATGATATGTGCCTTGATGCAGCTAGTCCCCAAGGTCCTGTCAAAATAGTGAGATGTCATGGTATGGGTGGAAATCAAGCATGGGTTTATAATGAAGAGGTACGATGTAAATAATTTGAACGCAATTTTTTTAAGAAAGTAATGATATTTCAATAAAATATACGTTTATTTTTTTAGACAAAAATGATCAAACATACTAATACAGGACATTGCTTGTCGAAACCTCGTTCGAACGACGCGATGCAACCTGTATTAGCATCTTGTGATCTGCATAACATCGGCCAAAAGTGGATTATGCGCAGTAAATTCAAATGGCAAGCCAGCTAATACGAGGTGTTTGCAAGTGCAACATTTATATGTAATACTTGTTGATTTATTTAATGCTACATTGAAGGACTGATACTCAAGAGACTTCCATACATTGGGAAATCAAGGAGAAGCACTAGTATTGTACTTCATAAAAACAATTCAGTATCACGTTTTGTCGATCTATTAAACGTCGATGGGATTAATAGTGATCATAAACAAGAAATTGAGTACACTTTGAAACCGAGAGATTGAGGTTGATGCTTTTTAGTTATATAGGATTTATTTACTGTTACTAGCAGTATCGTGTATTTACTGCCATTTTTCATGGTATGCCTTCATTGATAAATGCACAAGTGTTGAAAGAAAGAAACCTATTTCCGACTGTGTATGGATATGCACAAGTGATACAAAGAGACATGTATGCGGACATTCTTCTTTTTTTTCTTTTCTAGTAAACAGTAGAGAAGAAAGCATATCAGACCACTGTTATAAATAAATAATTGTTAATACAAAAGAGAGACATATTTGATAATATGGGATGAGTGCAATGCTGGATGACTGGAAGATATATCAGTGCATTGAAACACAGATATGTTAATAGTATAAATGACGTATTACTACAGGGAATGAATGATGGAATGCTAGTGGGATTATTGTGACACTACCGATTACGATTTAGAACTTGTATTGTACAATTTTCTAGCAATTAGGGAAGAGCACTGGATCTTTTTATACTGATATTTCTAACAGTTCCTTGTTGCATCTCGTTCATATATAATTTAGTTGTTGCTTTCTTTTTATTCGTTTAAAAAGATAAATGTACTTATACCTGAATTCGCCATAGCAATATGAGATTAACGAGATATCGTTTAAGAGTATAAAAAAACTACTATTGACTGTTATTCACTGTGCTGTTATACTTTAAATACTTTCTTAAATTCAAGACAAAGTGTCTTCCGCATTTTCTTAACAAAAAGAAATGCTAGATATCTTTATGATGTTCTAACATTTTACATAGCTATAATTTTTCATAAATTTGGACTATTTTTGTTTTCTGCATATTTAAAGCGTGCTAAAAATTTAGAGTGCAATATTCTTGTCGAATAAGACACGACGGAAAAACATTTCGTGTAACTAATCTAAAAATGTTGTTATTAGATTCTGGCGCCCTTCCCTTGCATTACGCTAAACTAAAATTAAACATCTTTCGTACTTCGAAAGAAGAGAAAAAGGTAGTCAACAAAGTGAAGCAATGTTTCTGGAAAATGTTCGCTAATAGTTATACTTACATTCGAAGCTGGGGGAAGAAATTAACTGATTCTATAACTTTAAACGCGCGCGCGCGAAGAAACGCATTAAACTACATTTATAATATATTAAAATATATATGACACTAAAATTTCAATTTAGGAACCTTAATGTCAAGGAATATACTCAATCTTAAGTTACATGAAAGAATGGTGATGGTGCAACAAATTATCGCGTCTTTACAGCTTAATTATATATTTAATTATTCGTACAAGACGATAGTATTTATTTTTGTACAGCAGTTAATTTTTATTAAATCAATATATTATTTGAATATGCGTTTAATTGTATTAGCAGAATTTGTAGATAATTTGTTAGTCGTTTAAACTGATAACATTTAGTTAAATTCAAGTAAGTGCACAAAATATAGAAAAGAAAAGATAAAGTCAATAATAATTTGTAAACAAATTTTTGATCTTATAAATTATCCATCGCATCGTGAATTTATACATATTGTTTTATCATCTTTATTTTACTTCATCTTAGGCTTAGAATTAGAATTATTTATAAAAATTATATTATTAACAAAAATAATTGTAAGAATTACATTGGAACATTAAAGATTACTTATTGGCACACACATATGAATTAATAAAATTTATTTTTAAGAAATTTTCTGTTACATCAGAATATTTATGCATATGTATGTAAATACCATTTAAGTAAAAAAATCTACTTTTTCTATCATTTATAATAAAGTCAAATACTAGAATGAACATACCTTCAAAGACAATAAAATATTCTATATATGTTCTATTGAATTTAAATAATATATGTGCATAATATTTAATTTCAACAAACAGTACTTTCAATATATTTTTTTTAAATTCCATACTTCTTCAAATATTAGTTAATTTAATCAAGATAATATGTATTCCTTTTTTATGAAAAGTTCTTATCAAATAACCAAAAAAAAAAATTTATGAAAATTATAAAATTATTCTAGCGAAATTTAATATACATTATTAGAACAATGAAAACATAAATATAAGTAGATATATCATAATTTTGATATGCCTCCAAAATAATTTCTAAATATTCTTTCTAATAAAAAAGAAAAATTCTACTCTCATATTATCAAATATTGCTTCAAAAAATTTAAGTCTTATGTATCATGTTAAATTGTCATGAATCTATTAAATACAAAACAAAATAATCTTGTTTTTTAATATTATCCCTTTACCAGAATAAATCTAGTAACTAATATCTTACAACTTAGTAGTATTAAAGAATCAAAGGGTTAAATAAAATGGACAAAATATCATTATGAACTACAAATTATATTTATTTACTGTTCTTTAACTTCACGTAACCTCCTGACAGCAGATCTAACAGAAGCAGCAGCTGTTGTTGAATATACCCATGCACCTCCAGCAACAGTCCTCTTACAACGTTTGCAGGACCAGATACCCACTACACTCCGTTTCATAGCATCCTACAATAAAAGAAATAAAATAGAAATTGTAGTCTTTATTTACTTCATCACATTACTGATTATAGGATTTATCCCTCACCTTGCCACAGAAGGTGCAGGTGTATTTGCTGTGCTGGGTAATTTCCATTTTCTTAACCATTTTTCTGAGAGAGGCACCATATCGAGTACCATATTTACCAGTGATTCCAACCTTCTTCGTGCGTTTAGCCTAATAGATAGACATAATCGTATTTTATAAATTAAATACATTTGCCATTTATAGCCTAAATGTATTCATAGATCACAATAATTGAAATGATAAAATATTTATTTACAAAAAAAAAAAACTTGTTTGACACTAATAGGTTAACCAACCATAACCGCCTTTATAATATTAATCTTCCTGATAAACTTTTATTACAAAAGAAATTAAATATATTGCATTATTTTGTTTCTATTTCATAATAATTAAAAGTTTATTGCAATATGACAATTAAATAGCGATTTAACTGTAAATTCAAACATAACCTCAAATCACTATTTCTACACAAATTATTTGCAATAAATAAACAATATATACAGAAACATTTTGTCGGTGATCCTTTTCAACGTAAAATTATCGACTTCATCAATATTTTAACAAGATTCACAAAATATTACCAAATAACAATTCTTACCATTTTGCACAAATATGATATACGTTCCAAAAGAACCGGAAAAGAGAAGAAACTTTACACTCCGATATTCACTACACGTCGTCACCGGAAATCGTAATGCAATGGTGCATTCACGAAAGGCGCGAATTTGAATCGTACGTTACAGAAAATAAACGAAGACATTCTCGCGCGTACTCTTAAATAAATACTAGAATAAGTTATCACGATCATTTTCATCGTTTTCGAAATACCTACAGCGGCTACAAAACGTATCGACAGACCATTGTATTTATTATAGCATTCACCTACTAATTAAATAGGTTCAAAGTACATTAAATTTCGTATTACAACGATCATTATTACGACAATTAGATTTGATACTATAAAAATGAAATGCAAAACTTAACAGGATGTATGCCAGTACTTTTTGTCTAAATCTCCTAATACAAGAATATACGTTTAGGTACAGCGGATATGCAATTTTAAGAGACCAAAAAATTTTCATAGGCAAATATAGTCGTACAATTGACCTCAATACCGAAATCGTTACGTTTTGACGAAGTGTACGTCTGAAATACGTGAAGTGGAGTAAGTGAATGTGAAAAATAAAAGCCGAAATGTTTATACCAGTTCAATTTATTCAAAATAAAGATTGACCCTACTTTGTTCAGTGATCATTTTGGATGATCACTTTGATTACAAAGCGGATGAAAACAATATTTTTCCATGAATCATCTACGTTGATCATGCAGAGTGAAAAGATGTAAATTCGGCTTTAAAAAATATTTCTCCTTCTATATCGCCACCTGTATTCTTATTCTGCGCGCCATTTTCAAACATTTTCATTCCTCATTCTTATTGCACAAATCTGAAATGCTCTTTGAAGTCTGTCTTATATCGATTTTTACATTATGTTCTTATTCTGTTCGACAGAACGATCTTACAGAGTAACTACGGTCTTACATACAGAGTCTTACAGAGTACTTCTTACTCAGTTGTTCTTATTTTTATTTACTTAAATGATTATAGAATTATTTGATATTGTGACATTATAAAATTACAATGTGTCATTAAAAATACATTTTTTCTTATATTTAATTAACGTTGTTATGAATTCAAGTACAATATAGATATAAATATGAATATACAGCGGCTGACAAAAGTATTCGAACATTTACCAATATATTTTTATAAATATATTATGTGTATTGTACGAAACTTTCTAAAATTTCGTTAGCACTATACTGAAACATAACTATCGTGATTATAATAGTCAAATTTGGAATCAGTCCGAAAATATATATAGAAGTTACAAGAAATTTATTGCAAACATATACTTCATGAAAAATTAGTATACAGTATGAATAGTAATCTTAAACATGCAATTAGAGCTAAAGATAATATCACTACATATTGTGGCTTATTAATACAGTAAATAATTAATTGTTCAAATATTTTAGTGGCTTTTGTAAAATTCATGCTTTCAATAAATATCTTATAACTTCTATATTTTTATAACATTCCCAGCACTGTTTCAAATTTTACTAATATAATCACGATATTCGAAATTCCAATACGTAATTTATATATAATGTATAATTTCAATATGTTTCGTGTAATATAAACATAAAAAGTTTCTAAAAGTGTTTGAGTACTTTCAGCTAAGTAAGTAGTTTCTAGTCTCTTTGTCAAGGCTGGTCAAGGATTCGTCGTGTACACTGTGCAATGATGTGCATGAGAACGTTCCTATAACTGTCCTAAATAGTATTATTTGTTTCAGTGTCCTTCATAGTTTGGTCGATAGTAGACTCTACACTACTCTACAATCTCTAATTCATCACAAGTCACAAGCACCCCACCTATAGAAAAAAAAAGAAGAAAAAATAGAAACAGTGACGTGTACACGAACATTGAGAACGCTCGAAAACTGGCCTGAAATGACGTAGCCAGTGGATCCCAGACTAAGACTAGCCAAACCCGTGCACGTTAAATCAGTGTTGCTCACTGTTGGCGATCCGCGGGCTAATAGCCTATAGTGATTCACTGATCGCTTATCACTCCGCGAAACCGCTAACCGTGGCACACGTCGAATAGAAGCGCGAGAGTGTCAATTGGTAACAAAAGCACCGGTTAACGATGGTTGTTAAAGTCTACATATCGGGTATCAGCGGCAACAAGGAAGTGAGTGGAAAAAGAACGTAACCAAAGAATATCAAGATATTTTATCCCCGAGACCGAGTAACGAGAAAGAGAGAATGTGTGCGTGCCTGTGTGTAGACCTATTATATATATGTGTATGTGATTTAGAAGAGAATGCCAGATTTACGGGCACCTGAATTCTTATTCGATATTTTCACGTTGGATCGAGTTACGTTAGAAAAACTTCACGGTCGAGGCGTCGATTAACGACCGACAATGTCATCGAGTGAAAATCCTTATTGAACGTGACACACTACATGGTTTATCGATCGAAATGATTCATTTATATACGCGTCTAACGAAATGCAGTTATTCTTTGATTGGATGTATTAAAGAACATACATATGTTAGATTCAGTTAACACGATTGCCGTACGAATTTTATGTACATATTTTACACTGTCAATCTTAATGGATTAAAATATACTACACTATAATTTTTGTTAAATATTGTGTTCTATTTGCGCACTTTCTCTCTGACAGTATTATCAAAGTCATTCACATTGTTGACAATTTCTTAGTTCGCGAAATTTATTTTAACCTCAAAAATTTAGTAACGTAGATCATTGATGATCATCGTGGCAATCAACGTGTTAACAAACTGATTGTACCTCGTAATTTTGTGAGAAATGTATACATACAACGAAGAGATACACAGAATGCCGAGGGATATGTATTCCTGGAATATAGCCACAGGTTTTGGGTAATCGAATCTTTGGATTAACAATAGGATTGTTAAAGTGAATCTATTTGAAATCGTTCGTAGATATTTAGTAGATTACAACGACGCAGTTTCAGAGGTCTAAATGACATTTTGTAAAATGAATAAAAGCTTGCTTTTTTTGTTTCACTTTCCTTTTATGTATCTATTATTTTAACTATTTCGATACATATTTTGTACTTTAATCGCGAATGGTTCTATAATGTTTACGTTTGACGTTGTAAGGAGAACTTATGTGCCTTTGATCTTTTACTCGATTTTTACTTCAATCTCGATCCATGATCAATTCGTATGCATTTTTACAGCACCATTTATAATACCTTTAGATTTTAATATTCGCTGATAAGATTATAACGGCATACGTTTTTCAAATCGATACGTTACGTTCATTTACAACTTTTGAAACTTGATCTTTTACTAGTAGACTGCGGATTTTTATGCATTTATGAAAAATTGGAAACTACATATAGTATGCAGAAATACATATAATATCTAAAGTATAATAATCTGTAATATTCAGTGGATGAAACAATTTTCTACGTAGGTTCTATTTATTTAGTTGCATTCATGAAAATTAAAATTTGTACTTGTCTACTTTTGTTAGTGGACCACTAATGTCCATGTGTTTATGAAAGATTTAAATGTGCAAAAGTGTACATTATGAAATATAGGAAATATTCAAACAGTATTTAGCAAGTGAAATAAATTTTTACTTAAGTTCCATTTTTTATTTATGATAAAAATTAGTATATAAAATAAAGATATAAATTTGCATAAACATTCATAGCCTACTTATTAATAATTAAGTTTAGATCATAAAGAAAATATCTAGGTTTTATATTTAACTGAATTCTTTTAGGTGAAAAAGAGGCAACAACGAGTATTGATGATATTAGATAGCAAAAATGTAGAGTATGAGACAATTGATATAACAGAACCAGGGAAGGAGATGGAAAAGGAATTTATGCAATCTAATGGTATTGCGAGAGATAGTAAATATCCATTACCTCCACAGATATTTAATGAAGATGAATACTGTGGGGTAAATGTCATTATGTTAATTCTGACAGTTTATAATCTAAGTTATAATAAACAATAATAATGAGAAAAGCTAAGAAAATCTAGCTTCAGAAATTAATAGTAGCTTATACAAGATTCTAAAATTTAAACTTGAAATTCTCTAAATGTCATGCTTGAACTATAAATGATTATCATGAATCATCCCACAGGATTATGAAGATTTTGATTTGGCAAATGAAATGGATGAATTGGAAGAATTTTTGAAAATGGAACCATCTGCTAGTGGAAAAGAAAATGTTCCTGATTCAAAACAAAGTGAAGAAATTCAAGAAAATGGAAATACTACAAGTCGAGAGGTAAATATTGTTGGTAATAGAACTCTGTCTAACAATTGTAAGGAGAATGTTAAATGTACCCACATATGTTACTTAATTTATACTTATATATTTTTTTAACATTATTCAAAAACTTCATCTGTAATCATCTTAGTTATGTTTATTTGCCGGTGTTTTGTCCTTGATACTAAATTTGTACCCTGTCCATACTAACTACTACATGTTTATTTTAGCCTTCCACAGACAAAGAAGCAGCTGCAATACAAGCAGAAAGGTAAGCACTGTAGATACATTGATTGCATAATTTTGTGATCAATCGTTTAAATTGGACAATTGCTATAGCTGTAAATATGTGTAACTGAAATTATTTGTTTTTATTTCTACATAACAAATTGTTTGAAAAATAAGAATTGTTTTATTATAGATACTTTAATTGCATTTTTTATTTGTTATCTTAGTGTTGAAGAAAGAACAACTTTACCAAGTGAAAATGTACAGTCAGATGAACCTAAATCTATAGAAAATGATGGTGAAACAAAACCTGAAGAAGATACTACGGAACATACAGAAGAAAATGTTGAAAAAAATGAAGAGAAATCTGGTGATCAAGAGAAAGAAGAGTAGATGTGAAATAAACCCATATGATTGTGGGACATTTTATATTTCTTTAAAATCCTTGGTTTTCCACCGGAAAGGATATTTTATAAAAGCTATATTTATCACACTTCTAAGGCTGAGTGAAGGTACTGCCAAGATAATATTTCTGCTTTCTGCAGAAAATATAGTTAACAGTATAAATGAAGCATAAGCGATACTTTTATAGAAATATTTTATATTTGAAATCGAGCATGTTTTCACCATCAGATTTTTTATCTGACTAGAAGATAATGAATTTCACTTTTCTTCATATCAGTAGATAATATAAATTTTTTAATTTCTTATGCTGATATTTTACATTGTTTATATTATATTTTATTCTTTATTTTTAAACAAAGCTCTAATAACGTGCTAGGAGTAATAAATTTTCAGTATTGAGAACGCTTTTTTGTCCTGTTACTCGCTAAAACTATAGCAATGAATTTTAGATAGATAAATCCTACTTAGAAATTTATTTTTTTGTCTCAAATTTCTTATTCATTAATTATTCTTAATCATTTTATAATTACATTAAACTGTTTTTAAGAGTTTATTAAGTATCCATGTATATTTATCAGTGGTCCAAGCTATAAATTGTAGACTTACCATTTGTACTGAAGAATGGCTTCCATTTACAATGATTTGGTCTTAAATTGTACTAGTGTCATTTGATTGGTTTTGTACGAAATTTCTAAAAATATAGTTTCTTAGTGTGTAGTAAGTTCGGACAGTACGACACTCAGTTTTGTATGAAATGCAATTCTTATAAAAGACGACACGAAATTAGTTATAATAGGTTGTACCGATGATATCGTATGCACTAACGATTTTTTATGGTCAAATGCATCCTAAAATAATTTTCGCTATTACTTCCAAAAAACGTTAGGCTTAATATAGGTCAGATTTCTTAGTTGCACGTGATATATCTGATAAATTTGTTTAATTTGTTACGATTATATTTATAATCTAATTCGCATAGATATTCCGTAATTGAAAACAGAAATAGGGTAACTTATAGCTGATTTCCTTTTCTCATGCTGAAAATGTTTACTTATGAGATCAAAAATGAGTGAAAGTTTAATGGAGATGTTAAAACCCTTTTATCAAAGGCCTATTCATTATTGTTTGTACAAAAAATTTAATATTGACAACATATATTTATGCAGTGTTACTCATCCAAACAGCTTGACATAGTTTGTTTTACAATATACACACTTACTGATCAGGTAATAGACGGGTATTAATCACGAACAAATTCAAAGCTTTACGCGAGTGTTATGAACTGTTTTATTATGAAATGAAGGTGTAAAATATTAAGTTCATTACACTACGTTTATGCATGAGATAAAAAGCCTGACTAATTTTAATATAACGTACCGCAGCTTTTGAATATCAAATATATGCTATTAAAATCAGACTAGGAAAAAAAGAGAAATTAAAAAGCTTTACACATACGAATCAAAATGTCCACCTCGTTCTTATTAGAGAATGATATATTCACGAGCAACAGGTGTTGGACATGAGCATCACAGTTAATAAATTTTAACATTATATGTATTGAAAATATATATTTACAAGAGCAATGTTCATTATACATGATATATATAAGTCATGCCAATCATTGTTACATACATATAAAAATTTACTAATAAATACCATAATAGAGAAGTTTAAAAATTTGTCTAATAATTCCACATATACAGCTTTGTCATCTATGTAAGTGTATCATACGAATCTATTCTATGTACCTGTCACTAATCAACATTCACTGGTCATTAATTGAATTTATACATTCTAGGAATGTTTTTTGGTAAGTAAATTACTTTTACTTTATAAAACCTGATATTTCTCTTTTTAATAAAAAGCAATTTAATATACTTCGTAATCTTACACGTCAATTTGATGTTCAAAAATCGATCTAACTATCATATTAACAATTTTATATATATTTATATATTCTTCATAGCATTAATTTTTAAAAATAAATATTTGTTTTCCATATTAACAATGAATAAACGACTAGCATTAACGTTAATAAATACGAAAATAAAACATCGAGTATATAGAAAGCAAGTTTGTCAAGTTTAATAGATAAATTAGCTATTTTTATGTAATAAACTGAGTACAGAAATATTTTAAACGTATGGCATAATTACATTAAAAAAATATATTCCTTAACATTTTGGTAATTATTTTCAATTGAAATTTGTTAAAAAATGAAATTAAACTCTAACATCTGCATAACGTGTGTGTATATTCGTAACACAAATTCTTCAAATATCTTTCCCTTGTATGTTTGTAGTCTCCCCTACGACGAAACGAGAACATCCTGGAAACAATAATTGTCGTGTTTTTGAAGTTTTTATGAAGATCATCTACAAGATAACTGTATACAATGAATAAAATTTTATACACATAAGTTGTTAAAAAATATTAAAAATAATATTTAAACAAGTACAAAATTTTTCAACAAAATCAAATTCTTTTTAAATATTTAGTAATAGGAAGGAATACTTCAGCTATAGAAAGATATCACCTTATTTAAAATAAAAAGCAATGTACCTTAAAACATTTGCTTTTAAAGTAAATCTTTGTATTCACAAACGAATAAAAAAATAAATCACGTTTCATTTTTGTAAAGTTTTGTTTATTTTAAATTGTTTATGTTAGGTAATTAGTACTTGCTGTGAAATTTTATTCATATTTCTCAAGATATACATATTATACAATATTTTCACTAATATAAATTTATTGTGAATGCTATAAACATTGAAAATTACTCTGTGGTAACTTACAGTATAACAGGTGTACAAGTATCGTTCGTAATAACAGACATCTGTGTACACTCAAATGATATAATATAATGCACATATGGTTCTTAAAATCACAGCTCTAGATACTGTAATGCAGCTCTTTTTATAGGCACGTTTCAAGGTAAATTGTTTTTTGAAGGGTCTATAGACTTTCAGAGTTTAAACCTTGTATGTCTCATAATAGAAAAAGGAGCAAAAAAATAAAAAAAAATAAAAAGAATGAAATCAGTAAAGAAAAGTTATAAAAGATAATATATAATAATTATACTTTTAAAAAAGATTATTACATGTAAAAGCTGCATCATCAATTCTAGATACCATTCAACAGTCACACAAAAAATCTGATTAATATGATAATGATATATAAGCTTCATAAATTTACATTTTTTAACATTTTCCATAGTTAGAAAATTTGTATGTACTTTAGTAATACATAATAATTATAAAAATGGTTCTTCATTTTATAACAAATGATTTTAATTTGGTATATGTGACTATTTATGAAAAATGAAATCACATATTAGTATCGGTAAGTAACATTGTCATACATCATTTTGGTGTATGTTTTTAAAAACTTATGTTTAGTACTATGTTGAATATTATGTTAATATTTGTACTTATTCACACACTATTAGCATGTATTAAAACAAAATTAAACTCAACAGTTGACACTATTATAATGAGAATTAGGAGAAAATCGAAATACTAATGCCAAACATATTGTTGATGCAAAATATCATGTTTCGTTATGCAGATATTAAATGTTCTCATATCATTAATTTCATTATAATGATTCATGTTTACAATAAAATACATATCTATCTTGATATACAATACCATTTATATACAAATTGAAGAACAAGATGTTTAAATAATAAATAAATAATATTACTTAAATACATCTTGCAATACTTATTAAATTCAATTTAAGACGTGTACTTAAAAACAAAGTATTTCTATAATTTCCTTATTTATTAATTATATAATTGCTTTAATGACAAATTTATCTCAAAACAATTATCTAAACCTGTAGAGTGACTACCACATTATTATGCAAATTGTATTTTTAACTATTAAGTAAAAATTTTGTTTTATCATTCAGATAATGAAACATTCTGCATTATTTTATATTTTTTTGCTACAATTGTATGAAACTATTGAAAATTATCAAATAACTTATGTCATATACAAAATTTCCAATATTATAGTTCACATTATAAATTAATATCATTTTTATAAATTGTATAAGTTACTATTTATAGCAACATGAAAAAACTGTGAGAAAATTAATATTCTTTTATAGAGCATTTGAAAAAACTTTATATATTGTTACTCTATAACAAAATCATACTTTGTTTGTGAAATTCACAAAATATTGGCCTAAAATATAATTTAAAAAATTAACTTTTTGTTGCTATTAAAATTGTAACAGTCACTGAACTATAATTTTAATGAATAATTACATAAAAGATATTTTTCATTACACTTTGCGCATCATATAATGCATGTTTTACTGTGGGATTACTTGTTCTGTTGAAGTTCATAGTTCACAGTATATAGAGCAAAAAATAGAAAAAAGATTGTAATTGTTATATTATGCAGAAAAGATCAATCAATTTATATATGATTGATTTATCTTAATTAAATAATAATAAAACATATTACTTACAACTATACATTAAGAACAGAAAATCAATCTACAGAAGGTTCACATGATTTCTTAAATACAAATATAAATACACAGTTTTTAAAGTATATACTCTGAATACATGAGAACAAAATACATACATATCTGCGTACATTCACTCAGGTATTAGTTGAAGAATAAACATAAAGCGTTCTTTCATGTTTTTTATACAATATTTCGGGAATATTGATTTAATAAACAAAGAGGTTTTTTTATTATTGAAGATTATGAAGATTATGAATATAAATCGCAAATTGAGAACCATACATGAAAAGTGTCTCTAAAGTACCACACCGTTAAAATCTATATTTATACATTCTGCAATACTATAAAAATTAATTTGTAAAACATACATAAGATAATAAACAAGATAAATGCTTTTACAAAACTTGAAGTAATTATATAATACAGTATTGCCAACACTATGTAAAATTCTCAATACTTTTTAAGAAACACTTTTCTTCTACATATAACTTGTACTATATTGATTTTTTCTGTTTAAGTCTATTAATAAAATTTTATATATATGCTATTTAAGCGTAATAATAGATATCAATACTGAAAATTATTAAATAATAAGGTTAGTTATAAGTAATAGTCAAAGCATTTTCTTTGACTATTTTGATAAGTAACTTAAGCATTGTGCAAAATTATACATTTTTACTATGTGCAATTTTAACAATTGCGTGGAGATTTTTTGTACTAAAACTTATGCAGTAACCATATTTAATGAATTTTCATCTTTTTTATGTATAGATATTTAAATAAAAAGTTAAGAATGTATTTGCAAGTCAGAAGTGTAATGATAACAGAACATGAAAAATGATGTTGCTATATTAAATATGTATTTCTTGTATGATGATGAATTATGTATTATGATTACACAATTGATCACACTGTTTGATATTTCCTTGCAATAAATCAAAAATAACTTACAAAAGTTAGCAGTAGTAATGCTATAAACAAAATATTAATATCTTTTCTCCTGTAGGAATTCTTTCTATAAACTGTATTATGCTTTATGATTATACTTTAGAGAAACATGTTACCTTCTGCACCTGATTTTCTATCAGTTCGTCTATTGTAGATACTAACTTATGATATAATATGCTAATAAAATATAATTAATCCGTACCAAAGTATTTCTGTCCAAAATGATTTGGAGCAATGCTATGAATCTCTGATGTTAAAATTTTCATCTGCAAAAGAAAATTTATTTTCATTCGAACAATTAAGATATGTTTACAATATAAAAGTAGTTCGAAATAACTTAATTAATACATTTAGTAAAGAATGTCTTAAGGCAGTTTACCTTTTTAAAAGCTGTTAAAAAGTTAATATTTGTTATCAAGCTCATAATTTCAGGATCGGCAGCTAATCTGCCTTTTGGGCTTAAAGTGAACTTAAAGGAAGTTTAAAGTCTAATGAAATATGATATCTTATGATTTGTGTACAGAAAGAAAGCGTCTAATAAGATACTGTTATAATCGGAAAGTATACACACCTGAGGGAAGGCAGTGACTAGAGACTTAGCTGCAATTGGTGTACAAAATAAATTTGATAAAATGATATTTTCTTCAATTACGTTATGTTCTTTTAGGACAGCAATTGCTTTTATCACAGTATTCCCAGTACCTTTCATTTAAAATAAACCATTGGTTTTACAATATTGTACACAAAAGAACTTACATGTATGATCTAAAGCTATTACACTTACTCATTATTGGATACATAAGTAAGACTTTCCTTTCAGATATATCATCTGGAAACTTTGCATAAACTACTTTGGCTTCATGGGTGTCTGCATCACTTTCAACTAATATTTTCCCAATTCTTATACTACGACAACAGTCTCTTAAACCCTGAAAATGCATTATAATTAATATGCTTTTATAAATCCAGTTATTAATAAAATATACCTGTTCCATGGCTTCTCCGCTTCTTACTATAGATACTCCACAATTTCCTTTCTGATACTTCAAACCATTGTATTTGGCACCAGTTGGTGTAGTTACCACACATTTGGAAAAAGGTAATTGATTTAAACTTTCTTCTATCACTAGTCTTATCTAGAAATGTTTAATTTGCTGTGTACATAATCCACAACTTATCATAGATATGTAAGTCATAAAATTAAAAAATACTATTACCATAAAAATATCGATTTGATATAATTCAATTACTTGTAATAAATTCTACAGAAAAAATATCAAATTAATATCATCTCTAATTACAGGAAATACAAAAATAGATATTATTAGATAAAATTAACTATATTTTTCGGCGAAAGCATAAAAACACGATGTATACAGTGGGAGAATGGCCACGTCTGACGAAATGATTTGTTCTCGAAAAAGGGACCAATATTATTAAATTTCTACTCGTTATGAAACATATGTTTCACTTATGATGCATGCAGTTTTAGTCGTAAGTGCTTAAAACAAATAAATATTACCTCGAAAATACATGACAATGCGTCAGAACATATAATTAAGTAGAAAAACAAGACTCACCAGACGGTCGGCGTAGAACTTGAAATCGCTCCTTGTGGTGTTTCTGTAAACGGATATGCATTGTGTCCATTAAATTGTTTAATTGGAGGCAAACGACACAATGACACAATGCGCCGGCATCATGCCGGCATTTTAAAGCTAAAAAAAAATACTTGTATACGTCGATACACGAATCATTTTCGCCGTCGGTTTACTTACTTGTCTCGCAATATAGTCTGCAGTTCCTTCACTTGATTATTGCATGGAAGAATTTTTAAGTTCGGTCCGTAAACATCAGCGATATCGTTGCTTTCGTTTAATTTCTTTGGGATCGGTGTTACCTCCGTGCTACCCATGCTGATTTCTTGTATGCATGTACTAACTTCGTACTATCAGGTACTATACTAGGTACTATGCGTAGCACTAGATACTATTATATTATGCAGAGATGAGAAGATGGGTAGGCAAAGGAATGTGGGTCTGATTGGTTATTTCTTGTAGATCCAATGCAATCATAAAGATACGCAATTGTATTGGTCAAAAGTGTTATATATATAGATACGATAATGTAATAACGCGTGATGGTAAGTTGGGCGATAAATACTGATATATATATATATATATATATTTAGTATACGACATAATATGTATACATATTAGACATGTACATATCAATGGCGATAAAAAGCAGTGCCTCCCCTGTTTTTATGCCGACCCGCTGCTCAACTTTTCATGTCTTTACAGATTAGTGTAGGTACTTGTCTAGATGTTGAGTGAACGATGTTCACAGTATATATTCGCAAAAAAATCCGACAGACCAGCCATTAACGTGTTAACCAGAGTATCTATTGAAGATTTTATATTGCAATGAAATAATAATAATAGTAAAAAAATCTGACATTCAACTTATTTCCCAACATTTTTTCCTACATTTATTTAATTTAAATATAATTTTGTTACCTTGACTTTGTTTACTATTAGATCTTGGTAGAAATAGAACAATTTCTATTTAATTTTTCAAGAATAATTTTTGTGTGTTAAGTTAATTATGTATCGAGAGATATAGATTAATAGAGGATATTTTTTGAAATTAATAAATACATAGACTAAATGTTGATTGGATGAAGCGTGCACCAATCAACCAGCTTTAGAGTCGCTTTTAGTGAAAATTGAGGATATAGTGTTTCTAAATAGAGCGGCGAATTTGTCAATATTTAAGTAGTTAAAAAAGAATGTGTAACGAACAAGTAACAATAATGATTTCATACGATTAGTTTAAAAAGAATGTTCCATCCTTACCGATTATTTTCAGCACAAAGAATGTATTCGAGACGTAGACATGGTAAATGAAATTATTTTGAAGATACGACAATATAGTTATATTTGTGTAATTATTCTATTTTTTGAAATTATATTCCATATATTGTATAATTTTATTTAAAGTTAAAAAATTGATAATATATACCATCTGATATATATAACATATTTAATTATTGTTCCCAGATTTGATGACAATCTGTTATTTAGAGGTTAGATTTTTTAGTCTGATACATACAAATAAGATGTTACAATTGAATGTAATAATTTTCTGTAGTTTTTAATAGGATTTTATATTCACTGCATTTTATGTTTAATTAATATTTAGGAGATAGAGGTGAAAGTTCTCAGTCAGGAGGGTCACATTTTGAACGTGACAGCCGTGGACGAGGCAGAGGAGGAGGACATCCACCTTGGTTGAAAGGCAAAGAAATAGGGCTTTATTATAGAGATAAGGCTAGAGAAAAGGCCAAGAAAAAGGAAACTCGAGTTATTAAGTTACCTGAACATCTTCAAGAAAAAATTGGACACATGTTAAACAATTCTAAAGGATATTATGAAAAATTATATAACAATGCATACACTGAGGATACGTATGGTGTGTTAGAAAATAAATATGTGCACATTCGTGACTCCCAATTTAAAAGAAAATTCATAAACATGGTATCTGGTAATATGCAAGAAAATCTTGCCAGAGCTTTGCTGGTTAAATCAAAATTAGAAAAAGATATTGAACTAGATAAAAAATTATTAAATGAACATAGGACATTGCAATTAACGCAGGAGTATGAAAACATGAAACAATTCAGATTAAAGTTACCATCTCACCATAAAAGATCAAGAATATTAGAATTGATTAAGGAAAATCAGGTTATTGTAATAAGTGGAGAAACTGGTAAGTTTTTTGTATTTCATTGCTGAGTTTATATTAATAATACAATTGATTTTATATAATGCAAGGTTGCTAATATAACATATTTACAAGTTTTTTGAGTAGTTTATTAGATACAGTTATTATACAGATGCGTTTCAGGTTGTGGAAAAACAACACAGGTTGCTCAGTATATATTGGATGACCAAATAGAACAAGAAAATGGTAGCACTGTGCGAATTATATGTACTCAACCTAGGAGGATATCAGCTATATCTGTTGCTGAGAGAGTTGCAGCTGAGAGAGGAGAGAGGCTTGGTAAATCCGTTGGTTTTCAAATCCGACTTGAAAAGTATGCTATTTTTTATTTCTTCTGTTAATTCAACTAAAGGTTGGATTGTGTTGTTTGTTTTTTATTTGTAGAGTATTACCAAGAGATAGAGGCAGTATAACATTTTGTACTACTGGAATGTTATTGCAATTTATGCAAGGTGATCCAGCCTTAAAAGAATTTTCTCATATTATATTAGATGAAATTCATGAAAGATCTACCGAAAGTGACTTCATCCTTGCTTTACTGAAACTAATTATCCCTAAAGTACGTTTAATTACATCTAGATTAAATTTAATGGTATTAATTCCCGTTATATAAAAAAATTAATTTTTTAGAGGCCCGATTTGAAAGTTATTTTAATGAGTGCAACACTTAACTCTGAAAGATTTTCCAGTTATTATAATGATTGCCCAATGATTCATATTCCTGGCTTTACTTATCCAGTAACAGAATTTTATTTAGAGGACATTCTATCCTTTACAGAGTAAGCTCATATTCGATAAAAACAATATAGGTAAACAATTGCAGTACAAATAAACTGGACAGTACAATTGAATTACAGATATCAATTTCCCCCATCAGCTGCAATACCTCAAGATCATAGAAAACATATCAAAAAATATAAACAGGAACAACGAAAAAGGGACGAGTTTCATGATGTGCTATATCCTTATGTACGACAGCTTATAGCTACGGCAAGTATTCTTATTCTATGATTATTTATACTATATTTATTCTTTCTCTTATTTGTTTTATTTATTGCATTATAGAAGAAATATTCAAAAGAAGTAATTGAACAATTACGGAATCCAAACAGCGAGAAATTGTCTCTTGATCTTATAGAACAATTAGTTAGGTACATTTGTAAAACTAAAGATTCTGGAGCTATTTTAGTTTTTCTTCCTGGTATGATGGATATAATAAAGCTACATAAAATTATGCTAGAAAATAGACAGTATCCACAAAGTAAGTATATTTGATATAGCGCTTAATATAAAACTTATTTTCATCATAATTTTAGTTTAAACAAATTATTTAATGTTTGTAGATCAGTATGTTATTTATCCTCTTCATTCTCGTATGCCAACTGTCGATCAGAAGCTCGTATTTAAAACACCACCTGAAGGAGTTCGGAAGATAATAATTGCAACTTCGATAGCCGAAACTTCTATAACTATTGAAGATGTAGTATATGTTGTTGATTGCGGAAAAATGAAATTTGGTAAATTCGATCTCCAAAAAAATATTCAAACTTTGGAACCTGAATGGGTATCGTTAGCTAATGCTAAACAAAGAAGAGGTAGAGCAGGCAGGTAAGACATTCAAAGACAAAATTCTAAAAAAAATTTTCTTGTTATTTAAAATATTTATTATAATAATAGTATGTTATATTCTTTTTAGAGTAAAAGCTGGTGTCTGTTACCATTTGTACTCAAAAGCTAGAGAAATGGCACTAGATCAGTATCCTTTACCTGAAATGTTAAGGACGCGTTTAGAGGAAGTTATTTTACAAATAAAAATGTTACAATTGGGAAAAGCTAGAACTTTCTTAGCAAGTGTTATGGATCCGCCAAATATGAAAGCTATAGATCTATCTTTGGATTTACTCCGAACTCTCAACGCGTTAGATGACGAGGAACAATTGACTCCTTTAGGGTATCATTTGGCTCAATTACCTGTAGATCCACGAACAGGTACTATTTTTATATATTAAATATAATTTTATATAATTTATATCTTTATTAATATTGTTTATTAATAAGTCTATATAATAATCATTTTATTGTTTATTCTTACTAGGGAAAATGATCATATGGGCATCATTATTTTCGTGCGTAGAACCAGTTTTTGCAATCGCGGCGAGTCTTAGTTTTAAAGATGCTTTTTACTGTCCATTTGGAAAAGAGGAAGACGCACGAAAAAAGAAACTCGAATTAAATATGAATCAATTTAGCGATCATATCGCGTTATCTGAAGCATTAAGAAGATTTGAAATCGCGTATAAAAAAAGTTATGCAAGTTCTTTTTGTAGGGAATATTTCCTCTCTTTTAGTACGCTCAAACTACTTTCTGAAATGAAAACTCAATTTGCTCAACATTTGTGTCAAATGAAATTTATGGATTCAGAAAATCCCGCTGACATTAATGCTAACAGGAACTCCAGTAACATAACCTTAGTGAAAGCAGTAGTATGTGCTGCATTGTATCCTAATATTGCTATTATAAGGTATGTCTAGTTTCTAGTACAATAATAAGGATAATGAAAGCGGAAATATACCTTAAATTTTATTTTATGTTCAGGAGAGTTACAAAAAATGGAACCAGAGCATGGACTCCAGAAGATGGTAGCGTTACTATACATCCGTCAAGTGTAAATGATAGAGTTAGGGAATATCCCAACCCATTTATTACATATTTTACAAAGCAGCTCTCGACAGCGATATATTTGCATGATACTACATGCGTTAGCGCGTCAATTTTATTATTTACTGCTCCAAAAATGTCTATAAGTACGTGCATTCTGTTGCAGAATAATTTTTACATAATTTTTAATCGTATATATAATACAATATATATTGTGTATATATAATTTACAATTGTGTATATATTGTGTATATATAATTTACAATTGTGTATATATTGTGTATATAATACTTTCAATTGTTTTAGGAAAAGAAAAAGGAAACTATTTTATCAGCTTAGCAAACAGTCAAATATTTGCTTGCGATTTGCAAAGTGCACAACTTATTCAGGTATAAAAATAGATGTAAAATAAAATTTGTACTTCATGAATTTGCATAATTATCTATAATTTAATTACAGAAATTACAAGAACAATTCAATAATATGTTAGAGTATAAAATAACACATCCTGGAACAGTATGCTGGAATAGCGTTGAAGGCGATGTATTAAAGTAAGTTTTATGTTTTAATATTTCCTTCATTTCTTATACATTTCTAAAACGCGCTAATATCCTTTGTTGATCATAGTGCTATCATAGAACTGGTTTCTCAAAAAGACGAGGAATTGGGATTTTCTAATTCCGATATTCAAAATTGTGAGGATGATATGCATGATACAGTTTGAATAGAATCTAATAAACTATGATAATTATGGCTTTGAAGCATAGAGAAATAGCTAGAAAAACTTGGTTTTTTAATTGTCTGAATTAAGTAAACTCCTAAGATATTCTAGTAAAATAATTCCTCCTATAGTTTTATCTAATTATAATAAGTAAAAATATATCAAGTTTGTAATATATATTCAGAAAATAAAGTTTTGGAGATAAAACAAAAAATTATTGACCTTGCAAATTTAATTTTCAAATTTACTCGAATCCTACTACATGATTATAATATATTAAACACATCGTTACATGATTTGAATATAGATGGTATGTCTAACATGTATAGAATTTCATTTATATATATATATATATATATATATATATATATATATTATATATATTCTATTCTATATATATATAAATCATAAACTCTCTCTCTTCAAAAGGTTAATGATCTATGGAGAAAATGCAGTAATCAAGAATATTCTATGCATTGTTTTACTCGACGAAAATTCATTGTGCTTGAGATCGTATCACACACACTGTTTCTAAATATTTTTTCATTTACCTCAAATTTTCAGAAATTTAATTTAAATTTCAAATTTTCATAAAAAAAGAGAAGGGAAGAAACAAAATTAGAGAGACAATTGAATTGTGTGTAAGAACACGTATATCTTTCCTAAATACTTTTTCATTGAATTCAAACTATCAAGAAGTCAATTCAAATGTACAAATCTTCGTAACGAAAAGAAGAAAAAAGAAATTAATGAAATTTTAAGATTAAAGTCAAACAAAAAAGATAGTCGCTTGGTAACGGAGGTTGACCATTTAAATATGCACCCATTGTGTTGTCGGCCCATAATCCATAGGAAAAGTGGGAAGCATCGTTTAACAAAAAGATTTTGAAATTTCACGAGCGAGACGCCTCCCCTCCGTTCTACTTGTACGTTAGCGCGTCGCCGTCGCCAGTAAAAATGAGCCTGGGGTCTGGCACGAGCTGATAGCCACCGTGAAGAGAGAAGTAAATAGGGGGAAGAGAAAGAGGAACAAGCGAGAAAGAGGGAGGGTGGATAAGGGGAGGGACGTTCTGGCAATACACGAGCGAGGCACGTAGCGTCCGATTCAGTCTGCATCCGACCGCCGCGAGTGTCGCGTCGTGAAGCTGTGGTCGAACTTCGGGGGGGACACGAGACTCCAATACGAGTCAGAGTCTATACGAGTGCTCATAGTACAACATCGCGATCCCGTATCCTATATCTAAATCGTATACCTATCGGTTATACGTCGTATTCGCTTCTCAACCCTTGAATCGTGAATCGTAATACGGGAGAGAAAAGAACTGGTGAAAAATCGTAGTCGCGTGTATTGGTGTTATATAGAGAGGGAGAGAAAGAGAGAGCGGGTCACTGAACGACCGTACGAAGGTAGAAAGAGGGAGAACGAGAAAATAAAAGAGGGACGGAGAGGGATTTTCGTCGCGACGTATACATACGTATATACACGTGCGAAACCGAGGAGAGACGTGAAACACGCGCGTGCGCACCCGCGTATCACACATATACACATATATACGAAAAAGAGGGAGAGAGAGAAATAACGACGACACGGCGCAGGAAGAGGTAAGAGAACCAGTGACACCGGGAGGGTCGGGTGTTCCTCGTGCAAAACCGCCACCGGAATATATGTCGTGAGTGTGCGGCCGAAGATCCGCGGATAGAGGCCGGCCGATAGTGCGTTCCGGGGTTTAAGAAGGGAAAAAAAGGCGAAGACTCTCTCGGTTGAAAAGCAATGCGGGTTCATTGACTGCGTGCCGCGCAATGGCCGCATGTTCGTGGCCGATGCACAGTGCATGTGTGACAGGAGCTACGAGGAGGACGACGCCGAGGACGACGAGGCCGAAGATACCGGCTACGACCAATATCAAACTCGAGACCTACTGAAAGTTCTTCTTCTTCTCCTTCTTCGGGTCCCTACATGATCGAGAAACTCATCTCGATCACAGGCAGCGATAACAGCGAGGAGCACTGGAATTTTTCGTGCTTTTTACGTGAGTAGCTTTCATACTACCACCTTCCACAAACTGCATATATATTTAGTTACTGTTCTCTGTTTTTCACTGGTTTGACTGGAAAGTTGTAAAATCAGGAAACCAACCTTCTGCTGATATTCGAATCTCGATAAATACGTCCGAAATTTCCGGACGAAACAGCATTTTCGAATTCTCAAATATCTTCGATTTATGATTATCGAGATCGGTGGGAATACTAACATTTAGAAGAAATGTAACCATCCAAACCGATAAATTTACGAAAAATTAGAAAATGATTATTTTATGCATTATGGTGGTTCTAGTGTTAAGAATACTAATTCTCAAGATGTTGCAATGCATTATAGTAACAGCGTTAAATTTACCTAATTTTATCGCTGCTTTTACGGTATTTGATAATTGAGGAATTCAAATAGTACTAAATTTTGTACTAGATACAGATTTAAACGTTGTAAGTGTTAAAATTTGTTTTAGCTTTTTAGGGTTATGGCAAGGTACAGTTAAAATCGTTAGCGGCATTATCTTGAACCAATACATTTCTTGTTTATATTGAAAATCTGCACTTCTGCCACTTACATCATTTACCATTTCAACTGTTCAATTTTCCCTTTCGCGTTGCGCGAGTACTCGTTTTAAATGTGAGTTTCAAACGGAGTGAACGTGTTTCGAGAGTATCAAGGGCGTAGGGTCATTCACTGCAACCGGTGTTTTCTCGTTCAAAGGTTGTTCGTACGTCAATGCCCTATTGTAGGAAAATATCTTGATCGGAGAATATCGATATTCTTTTTCGAATATTGCTTCACATGAAATTATTTATCATAATAATTTCACTAGCTGTGCGGACAACAATATATTTGACCCCAAAATTTATTTATGACATTTAAAAGTCAAATTGAAAATGTACAGTGGTAAAGCATTTGAACATTTAGCATAGGAAGTATGTATGTATCATATAAAACGTATTAAAATTTGTTTATTACTGTAATATAATATAATTGATATAATAATCAAGACTTATTATAGCGCTAATAAAATTTCAAAATGTTTCGTATAACACACATAATATACTTATAAAAGGTTTTTACAAGTGTCTGAATATTTTTGTGAGTTACTGTAAGCCAATTTTTTTTTGTGTAAGCTTCAATGAAACCAGATATTTTCTCATTAAAAATTAATTCCTTTACATTCGAGGACGAACAGCCGAAGGACGTGTACGTCATTCTTGCAATGACCTTATCACCAATACGCTGACCTTACCTACCGTAGGTATTATAAACATCGTACTTTCGTAATAACACTTAATCGGGCGGTTTTGTCGCAGTGCAGCCAATCTTCTTTCAAAAAATATCTCTTGTACACTGAAAATGTATAAAACATGTACTGTATCTTATTAAAAAGAATAATAATATAATATTTATGATTTCTTTAAACGATTGATGCTGTAGCTCTATTTCGCCGCTTTGTTCGTTAAGTTCACGAACCTTTATAATTTCGTATCTAATCAACAAATGCTAGACTTTGCCACGAGTCGGCAGCATCTTATCTTCCAGCTTGTCGTTTCTATAGCTATGGTTCTTTTCTCGAAATTCGAACAAACTATTTAGACCAAAAATAACCACGAAAAAATTTTGAATATATGCAGATAATCTAAATATAGAGTTGGTACTCGTCCTTTTTTTCTATATCGAGACAGTTCATTGTTCGCGAGTGCAGAGTAATTTTCATCACCGATGTTCGTTGAATGAACAGTATTATCGGTGTCAATGACAAGAAGGGACGATGTCGGTCCAAAGAATCGCAGACATGTATCTTTAGTGGTGGTTATGCGAATTAAGCGTGCATTTGATTTCTTATGCTCGAAAACACCGATTAGGCCGGATGGTTGTACCGTTGAAAGGAACAACTTCGTTTTGGAACAAATCCAACCGGTTGACTTGTGTATTCTAATCAAGTAAATCAGGATAAGTACGTGTTTTTGCCCTGTTCGATTTCGTGGTAATTAACTAGCGTGGAACCGGAAAAATGAAGTTACACACGGGTTACCGGTCTGACAAACCGCATTGTTTATGTTTCCTTTGTTCGTGCCAAATTAGTTTTTCCCGGTGTATTGTCATTCACCTATTCTTATCTTACGTGTTTGAGCGCGCACACCTTTCTCTTTCTATCGCTCCATTCGTAAGTTTAATTATGTGGTAAGTGGCTTGTTCGTGGTTTTCGATATAAGTCTCTTAATGCTATCGGAAACAAATCTGAAACAATGTTTATTTTAATTTACTTATTCATAGCGTCTGCAATAAATAGGTTAGGTGACATTGATAAAATTTGTTTATGATTCAAGAAATGAATCAATTTATGACATAATAATGTTTCTAATTACTTATGTGGTGTTTTATAAAAACTAACAAATTTTATAATCGTTTCGAATAAAAGCAGTCAATTTTATAATAATTGCTTCTTCATAGTGTAAAAAATAATATTATGGTGGATTCCTTAAAACGACATTTTTAAATATTGAACTAGTTCGATCGATACGAAGATAATCACCGAAATTCGAAGTCGTAATCTCGTACGCAGTTATCGGTCGGCCGGTCGTGTTCATTGATCTTGCCGTTTAACAGACTGAGATCGTTGCACCCGTGACATGAAACGTACTACTCGCGATGAGATAATTGTTCTTAATCATCGTTTATATTCTCATTGATAGTACGCGTGACTAAATATATCTTGAGCTTTCTTAAAAATTTTAAGCGATACGGATCCTGTTTCTCTTTTCTTTCCGAGAAAAAATAAACGACATCGAATCTGGTTCGCACGTCAAAAACGTTGCCAATATAATGTACGAGCCATTCGCCCGGTATAAAAAAATCAAATTTACCGCTCACGATACGTAAATAAAACATCAACACCATACGAAAACTGTAAAAAGAGAGAAACGATCAGTTGGAATCGGCCGATTCTGGATACGTTTATCTATTTTTCGATATTGTATTTTCGGTCGGCATTCACTCACAGCCGAATTAGCGGCCGTTACTTTCGGTACCGGCGCCATAACCTTTCTCAACGTTGTCGATTTCAATCAGCGCCACTAGGCGCGTCGAGGGAACTGAATATCCCATAGTGACCTGTTCGCATTAAAAAAATTTAATTATATTTAATTAATATAATTTATTACTTTGATGTAGAATGAGGAGACAGAGCAATTTTGTAATAATAAATTATACATACATGGAAGTTTTCTGTGGTAAGTGTTCAAATTCTTTCGTGAGTCATTATATATGTACGTATGTATTTACGACCGTGATACCTAACCCTTAATTGGATTTAACCCTCGTCTGGTTGTAGATGAGATTAGAAACCCATAACGATTTCAATTAACATAATTTTAGTTTACTTAATACAGTGTTTTCTATATTGTAAGTTATGAAGGCTATCAAAGCCATTGAGGAAGATGCAGAATATAAATTGAAATTAAATATTTCAAAATTAAAAAACTTGATTCTAATCTAACCTAAACTGAATGGTCATCTACTATATAACTCAGCAATATCAATTAAGAGTTAATTATCCCTGAAAGCTTAAAAAATCGTCTTTTGACCAGTTTTTAGTTGTAAATACTACCTACCCATTCCATAGTGGAATAGGTTGCGTGACCACGTCGTTACTAATTTCACGTTCGAAGGTTGACGCATCGACAAAATCGTCGAACGGAAATGAAAACGTTAGCAGGCCATCGGTGGTTTTCTTGCACGCGAGGCTATGAAAATTAAAATGGTGTTGGTTGATCGCGCCTTAGGCCCGTACAATTCGCCTCGACTAATTAGAGACGCCTGTCAAAATCATCTCTGACCGCAGCAAAGGAAGATGTCCACGATACACCAGCGTTTCTCGTATACTTGCCACTCATCCGTGACTAATGCTTAACAGTTGGCGGGTGAAAATTGGCGCGATGTAAATATGGGACGAGTTCTCATGCGCACAGCGTATATCCGCTCGATTTACTTCGTCAGCTTCAGACGCGACATACAGTGCGACTCGTTCGCCCCCACTGTATTCGTCTTTGCTCGTGATCGCGGCTACTTTGCGACTTTCAGCGACTGACAAATCTCGTCGATAAATAACCGACTATCCACAGTGTAATGGCGGCGATTCGGATTATGCGAAGAATTCGGAAGTCGATCGCCGCAAACATGCAGTCGCTGCTAGTCCGCGCGTTGTTGAACAAAAATAGGTGACCTATATATGTCGCATGTATATGTATCAAATGTGTGTATACTGTATACGTAAATGTATGTATGGTGTATGTATTTTTATTTCGCGAAATTGAAGCAGATTTTTTAAATGCTTCTTTGTCGTCGAGCTTCGGAAGCTGTAAACGTTGTGTTGCGAGAAATGTTGGCAGCATTTTTTATTTACGTTTCGCGCGGTCTGTTTGGAATAACTTCTGGCTACAATAAGCCGCTTCGACGTTAAGGTTCTTCGCGTCTCAGTTTCGTGGTGCAAGATGAATCATGTTTTTTGCGAACGATAAAGTACATAGTTCTTCGTCTGTTTTATAAATCTATGAAATCTTGCTACATATACATATACATATATATATATATAAAAATAATTTTCTTAGTATTGTATATGTACTTTGGCTTTTCAAATGAGACTAAAGGGATGGCGCTGCAGTCGTCTAATTAATTTACGATACAATACACAGAGGGTGTTCCAAAAGTCTCTTCTATTTCAGTTACGTTACTTTTTGTAGCTAGTTCAGTGCGAAATATTAACAAATTTACCAAAAAGAGGAATACTAATGGTTACGTGGTTTCTTAGAACAGGCAAGAGCCGTCAGAAAAAGAGCAAGATGAGAAACAATAACAAATGTGCGGTAGGTAAGGTTGAAAATAATATCGAAAATAATAACGCCTTCTTTAGGTGTTCCTTATGGCTGTTCAATGAGAAAGCCGCTATTTTCGCGCGAAAAGCTTGCTCGTCCCGTTTTTGTGCCGACCTCGTCTCTGGTAACGGATTACCCAGCGGACATGATTACCTTCGGCACTGCTAATAGACGATCATGAATGAACGCGTGAACGCGAGTCGTTCTCTCGCGCGAGTACAGCGTATTCCAGATATTCGTTGCGCGAATATTAGTTATACGGGTCGCAAGTAGCTCAAATATGGCGTACTCCATACGCCATATTAAGTTACGATTATACTACGGATATTTACGCATTTTCGAGAAATTTCATATTATATTAATAATTAACATTATAAATCCGTTTTGCTAAAATGAGAGATTAAAATATGAAAATTCGAAGACCATAGCAAGGTTAAGAATGTAGAAGTCTATAGAATACGTAAAATATCCGAACTAGAGGACTTGCTGTAATATTCAGCATATGAGACAAATTTCTATTTAAACTCGCAGTCAGGAAAGCTCTTTATTACGAATAAATAATAAATAATGCACTTGAAAGTAGAGGAACTGGATATTCGCTGGCAATTTTTCTCCGGTTTCCTTTTTTCTATGATTCTTTTCTTTGTTTTCTGACGAAAGTTGAATTGGATTTTTGCAGAGATTATAGAGCATTTCCTGCTGTGTAGCGGTGAATTTTGGTAGACGCAAAAGTAAACACGTTTCGATGTGAATATCGAAATGTAACTGTTCAAAATTGACTGATTAATTTTGACCTGAATTTTTGTGCACCCGTCGCCACTATACTGGTCTACAAATATTGACATTACCTAGTTGTACCATTTTACTGCCTCTTCTTCCGCCATGTTTCTTTTATTTTCTAGAAACTGAAATTACGTGTTTATATTGGCAATGAAGACTTTTGACGATTGCAGGGACAAGCATTCACTAATTTAAATCTTAATTGACGAATTCCCGTAACATCTCTATCCTAAATTTCATCGTAAACACCAGAAATGGTACCATAAAGTCATAATCTCTATGAAGTAATAAATTTTCATCAAATTTCTAAATTTTTACTATCAGGTACATTGTAGAGAAAATAGAATCAGGTTGTTCACGACCAGAAAAAGCAACAGGTTATTAACCAAACAGTCTGTGTTTGCTTATTCCACGAACTATACTCTATCTCGCTCTACTCTTCAAAATTCGTATCATTCCTTAACACAAACCTTTGAAGCTTGCTTTATGATAATGTTCCAAAGACGTTAGGTATCCGTGATAACAACTCCTATACTTACCATTAGCTTTGATTCAGAAACGTAAACAACTTCTTAAATATTTCACTAACTCATCTTTTGTTTTTTTAGACAGTCGCAGCCGATCTTCGCAGAACTCTCCCACGGAACGCCGCACCTGCAAGGATACTGCTAATTTACCAGGACTCGTCAACAAACGCAAAACTTCGCTACGTTTTCGCTTGAAATTTCACGAACTTTCATAGTTAATCTCTTAATCTCCGATTCCGACGACTCTACCAAAGACACAGAGAATTCTGACGAGAACTTGAACGATCTCATTTAAATTATCTTTGAGAAAAGATCACAAAGAATACGCTGATTCACTCGGAACCAGTGTACCGTGCACCGTACATCAGCTTTATATCGATCGGTTTGTCCGTTTCTAAATTTTATTCGGACTTAATGCTCGCGACTAGGTGTTTGGACAGAAAATCGGCACGGAGTCGCGGGAATAGCTGGCGAAAATGTTCGTTTGCTGACGAGAGACAACAGCAGGGAACTGATCGCGGTGGAAAATCGTCGTTGGAGATCGCGTTGAACGTGTCGAGGTGGCGGGACTTAGGTGAGGATATTCCGTCGCGTTTGACGTCGTTGTCGTCGTCGTGGTGCGTTGTTCAGCCTGTGGTTCGGCAGTGAGAGAAAGATAAGAGAGAGAGGCGGGCAGCTATAACCGGCAACCACACGGTGGACATGATTATTTCAAAGGATCTGTTCCTCTTTGGCGACCAAGATTACCTGCGCCTTCCCAGCAACGAGAAGCGCCAGCAACGGGCAATGGGCCGACCGATCATCAATGCTCCCAGGTAAGTGATTCTTTTACCGATACTTCGTAGCTAGATTTACTTTTTCCGATATTTTTTAGACGACGGTGTGGAAATAGTTGACTGACGTTTGCTCGAAACAATTGGAAGGCTTCTTTCATTAGATCGATGTTTTTTAAAATCTCGACGATGATGTTGGATGGAATAATTTTTTACTGTGAAAAGATTCGAATTTTTATGGTTTCTCGGTTCTCGGAAATAATTCTCGGTTCGAGAAAGAATAGAGCGTAGAATAGCGGATTTTTGAAGACACTTTATTGTTTTCTACGTTATTACTTTATTTTAATTAATTAACGTTAATTGTTTGTTCAGATTTGTCAAATTTCGAAAAACTAATAGTAAATTGCAGATGTTATAAGTTTGTCGTGCTATCGTATGATATATGTAATAGTTTTCGATCATGTTAATGTTCTTAATTTTTGTGAGAAGTTTATGTGGTTATTTTAGCTATTGAGTAGATTTTGAAAAACATTGAGCAGGTTGCACTTACAATTGTTTCGAGCAACGTAACCACAGTACACATCTACGAGTCTAAGACAAGAATATTCCTTCGAATTTTATTTAATTCTATTATTCTAGTAAAGAAGCTTTCATATATCGATATATACATTTTTCTAATTTTCGAAAAGAGAAAGACAGATCAATTTGTCAATAGAAAATGAATTATTTTTAAAGACTGTATGATATTAGGGTTCATCAGATTTAAATTAAAATCAGATAGACGATGAGTTATTGTTAAACGAGTATTTGGAAATTAAATACAATGTGAACAACGAATAATTTAGCAAACAGTGTGAACAAAGTACACAGAACAAAGACAACCAGAGCTTAAGATAAGAGGACATATCACGTTTCGCGTATCATGGAAGGAAAAAGTCATTATTATATTTGCGAAATTCTAAATTTAAACACACGCCCGTACTTAATTTTCTTCAACTCAAAACTCGATCTTTCTTCACTAGCTTCTTTGCTATTTTACCTATTAATCAAAATCTCCAAATTATTCTCAACCTCTTGTACACGTCACAAGAAAAATTCACGATTTGCTAATGCTTATCAAGAAAATCAAACTACTCGAAAAATTAGTATGATATCAATGTCTTGCATATATTTAGTATATTTTCCAGTATAGTGTCGTTAATAATGTGTGTAATTGATACGACATTGAACATTGGTAATGAAAAAGGAAGAAAAGTAGAGACTCGCAAATAAAAGACAAACAAAAAGTAAAGAATAAAAAGAAAAATAGCAATTAACGTCATGTACTCTCGTGCTCGCTAAATACCTTATCACGACTGATACAGTCGATGATGTCTTTCGAAAGAAAGTGCTCGCCCCTTATCTATTCATGTCGTAAAAAAATATATCATCGACTAATACGTCGGCAAATCTCAGCGTGCAATAAAAAGCGTCCAGCATTGGCAAAACCATGTCTCGTCTCGCGATCTTCCACCGTGTCATCGTGCTCCTCGATGATTTTCAGCTCCTCTTTTCCCCCATTCATCAACTTTATATTCACGTTTTCGTATTTACCGAAATCATTGTTGTTACAGTTCTATACATACAAAGACTAGAGCAGAAAGACACGATAAATCGGATTTTTCATTTTCACAGAGTAGCAATTTTAAAATTCACACTATCCTTTTCTTTGATTTTCAGGCTAAAGTGTATCTTTCCACTCTCTTAATAACTTCAAAAATATTGTCTGTCATAATATTAAAATATCAAAGACGTATTAAGGATCAAATAAAGAGAGAAGAAGAGAGAGAGAGAGAGAGGTTTATCACAAAGTTATAAATTATTCTGATTTCTTCAAATTTCACAAATCTGTAGGATTTATTGCGGAAACAATAGCGGCAAGAAAAATATTAAACGAACGTTAAAAAACAGAATTTAATAATGTAAACCGTCTGGAAAAAAAATTGCAAATGAAACGTTGCGTTTGACTCAACATCGGTCTTTAAAAAGATAAAATGCTGTTTGTTTGAATAGTTACATCCTTAGCTTCTACGAAACTTCGTCAATTACATCTTTGGTCCTTATCGTGTCTTTTTCCGCTTTTGGCTGCGTGCTTTACACGAACTTTTTACGATATTACAAAGTAACACTGAAATTAAAAGATCAACAAAAATGCACTTATCATATCTTTTGCCTGTGATCTTTATATACACATTGCTTCTCTATCGAACAAGGAAAAGAAGAAAATCATCCACCACATCTTTTCCTATCTTCGTTACTTAGCATGTCCGTCTCTCTTCTTCGGTAAAATTTATTTATAACGACGCAGTTGTTTATCGTGGTTGATTTAACGAGCGTCGACAGTGCTTGCTTGTTTGCCCACGTGTTTGTTTGATCGTGCCTTTTGTTCCGTTGCTCCGTCGTTCGATCAACAGTTTCGTTAATACTAAATAATGCCGGAACGACGTTCGAGATCTTGAAATGTTCGTTCCTCCTTTTCCCTCTGATTGTTTCTCGTGATTTGTAATTCGTCATGTGACGAAGCGTTTTTACAAACAATATCGTATTGTTGGATTTTAATTGTTCATATATTAACAATCCTGTCTCGCAATGGTAGAAAGCTGCAGTGAACTGGAATGATCTATAAAAATACTTAATCTTACTTTACAAAGCGAAAACACACAGAATAGTTTTAACTATAGCGCGAGTAAAACAATGCGCTTTAGCATTATCAGCTGGTTCTTCTTCAGTCAATTGAATCGATCCTTTTTTACCACGCTATCCCCATTGCATCTTCAAATTAGAAAAAATATCTCTGTCCACCCCCCCTGACTATGTAAATGTACATCTTTTGTGTTCAAACGTGACATTACACTTCCTTTGTTTTACTTCATAATCTATTTAAACAAACTTCGGTTGCCAAGCCAATATTTGTCAGTAATCTTACGATAATCTTCGTTCGAAATGTTTGAAAACATTGTGCGAATTTTTTCAAATTCTTTCGATGATTACTACTTATTGAACTATATATTTAATATTATACGCTTTAAGGATAACCATAGCCATGTTCGCATAATGCACACTTACACGGTAAGGACTAATTGGCTGCATTTTAAGTATCAGCACGTACATATTAGCGTATTTCGACAATTACAGAGGAACAATTCTATTAGATGAAACGCAGACGAACATTGGCCGTGAATTTTCATTACGATTTCGTCGCGGTTTGCTAGGTTTTCGTAGGGATTCCGGAACTTTGGGCGACCATTCTTTAAATTTTAGGGTTTCTACAGCTTTCCATGGGGATACTGCAATTCTTAGTGATTCCGTGTAGCGACTCGGCTGCACTCGGTAAATTTTCATACGCATTCCATAATTTCCTTCGTGAATCTTAGAATTCTCGTTCTCTCGTACTTCCTGGTGGTGACTTTGTAGGATTCTGTGACTACTTTTCCAAGAGCTGTGGATTTTTAAAGATTCTATAACCCTTTGCAAACTGACGTAACGATCTTTTGATATTTCATGCGTTCCCATAGGAAATCTCAGAAGCTTCTTTACGGATGTTGAAGTCCTTGGTGATTCTACGGCTTTGTGTATTTTCACGTGTCTGCTGGGTTTCGTAACTTTTCATTAAACACTCTCGAAAGTCCTTGAGTTTTTAAAGATCCCATGACTTCGCGTAAACGGTGAATGATACTTTTCTATAGGAATTTCATATTTTCCATCGCGAATCCTCAGATCCTTCACGATTTCATAGTATCATTCATAGCTCAAGGATCAATTTTGATCATGCTTATTTTTATTGCATGCTTGCATACTTATATACTTATATGTATTATATGTATTGTATATATAATATTATATTGTATATACATATGTATATGTATTGTATATATAATATATGTATTATATGTATTGTATATATAATATTATATTGTATGTAAATTTATATTTATATTTATTATATTTATATTATCTGTAAATTTTGATTATGTGGAAGCATTTATTTTGTGACTTTCCGCTAGGATCCTCGAATGTTCCAAAATTTTATATAACTTTATACAGACTCACGTAACAGTTTTTCAATACGCCTTTCACCCCATAGAAATTCCATACACTTCATCTTTACCTATCGACTACGTAACTGGTATCAATTGGGTAGTTTCTCTTCATCAAATTAGCTGAATTGACTTGTTCCGGCGTTTGGTCGAGTGAAATCGAGCACTTTTGATCAGGTTTTGGAAACGGACCCTTGAATTACCACCAACCTTACTCCATTTGTGTTTAAAGGGTCTTCGAGAGAAAAGAAAGTGGAGTCCGCAAGCCGGATACGCGTAAAACCGCAGTTCCCAGAAATGATATATAAATCGTATTTCGACGATCACCGGAGACCTCTCCTTGCTTTCCGGATCCAAGTTTCGAAAGTATTTCGAGGTATCGATTACCACTTTGCGTCTCGTCCTTTCGAAATCGTACGCAGGTTCTGCATTTTCCTGCGGCTGGTGAACGAAGCGAGATTCGACGCAGAGGAGAGCGAGCGAATTTTCTCGAATATTTCACTCGTGTTCCAACAGTCCACTGTACATACAGAACTTTAATACTAAAATCCAATTTCTCTTTAACATTTGATAAAGAATGATTTCTCTGCTAACTGACGATTCTTCGATGTTTCGAAATCAGCGCATATTTTTCCTTTCAAAACTGCACACAAAATGCAAAAGCATGTAAAATACCCAAAGATAAGATAAAATAAAGAATTAAAGTATCAATGCTCGTTATAATAATTGATAGATAAAAAGAAATTTCTCATGAAATTAGTTATTTTAATTAATGATATTCATCGTAGAACGTTAGAGCACAAGTTCTTTTCGATCCTCTTCTTATCTCAATTTGCTTAAATCGTGATTTCTAAAATAACGCTAATAATAATAGTTCGATCGAGTGAAAGAGAACCCAGAGGTCTGACGTTTCTGGAACGTGAAACTTCAAAGAGAGCAAAAAAAAAAAAAAAAAAGAAAAATGAGGAAAAAAACAAACTGGAAGTTGTTGTTACCATAATCACGTTTCGAAAATGTGAGTGTCAAGAGATTAGTTGCTGGATTGTTTATCGGTGTGAACGCACCAAATATAAGCTGATGCAGAGAACACTGTCTTGGCAAATTGTAAATAAAAAAACGGAAGGAAAATAATGTGTTGGAAAGCAAGACGTTATCGTAGCAGCCACGGGATATGGTCCTTGGTCTTTGATTTTTCGAGGAAAACGTTCGTAAATCAAGCTTTGTTTCGGTAGAAAACGACGTAACTGATAACTTTCGTTTTATCTGTCACGGCTATTATCAATAATGCTACCAGCAAATCAATATCCAAACTTTCGTGGAACGCTGCCCGCTGGTAGTCATTTAGCTTCCTGTGATTAATTTTATTTTTAGGTCTATTGATGTTGGATAATCAACTTAATTATTGTTTTTTCGTTTTCCTAATCAAATTTATGGGATATCAATATTTGTTATATTTCACCTGTTTGCACGCGAAGGTACAGGTATGAAATCGTGGAAGGAAGTAAATTATATTATACAAGACGAGGCATAAATCACAAGAATAAACAAGCAAAATTTCAATTGCACCTAAATGTGTAAATATCGCTGCAAGCAAATATTCCGTGTTATTGTTTTAATTTGAAAGTTAATTTAAGAGAACGTTAGTCAAGTGTAGTTTCTACACCGCGAGTAAACGACAGAATGTGTAAATACCATGAAGAAAAATTCCTCGCTAACTCTTAACCTTCAAACTAAAACAGACATCGTATCCTCTGTCATAAATAAAGAAACAAAATTCCAATTACGAATACGAAAAAACAGCGCGTTTGAAAAGAATCTGTCGACACGTTTGACGTTAAACTCGTTCCGCTAATTGGTTCTGCCTTAACCAATTCCACCATTCATTCGAACATTTCCGTAGAAAATCTGTCCATCTAACACGCGACCATAGAAACGATGTCGTGGCCGGCAAGAAACCGACGAGATACGAGATCTTCTGGACTTTCAACGGTTCTCAATTAGAACATCCTGCTACCTGGCGAGCAACGAGAAATCCATCGACTTTTCTTCCTCTTGGACCGGTTCACGCCCCTGTTTCGCCTGCTTACTTACTAGCGCCGCTGATAAGGAGAACGCGAGCGTGCACGCGCGTATCGCGCTCCCTTCCCATCGCCGAGAGTGGGTCACGCATGGGAAACTGGAACGGTTTCATCTTGAGGCGGAAGACTCGATTTTTCTCCGGAGGAGAAACCGCCGATTTTTCTTTCGATCGGTTCACAGTTTCTAGGTTAGGCGCCTGTAAATATTCCTATATATATATATAGGGTGTTTTGTAATTAATGGTACAAGGGAATGATTCTACGTCAGTGGGACACAGTACAACGGTTAGACACGAGGCTCCGTTTTCGAGAACATTGATTTCATGTATTTGTCTAATCCGACGTGATTGGTTTACGGTTTTCAGGGGAGGCACGTGTAAATATTCGTAAATATAGGGTGTTTTGTAATTAATGGTACAAGGGAATGGATCTACGTCAGAGAAAATTGATTTGAAATATTTATCTAATCGGATGTCTTTCGATTGGTTTATGGTTTTTAAGTGAGGCGCCTGTAAATACTCCTATATATATAGAGTGTTTTGTAATTAATGGTACAAGGGAATGATTTCACGTCAGTGGGACACAGTAGAACGGTTAGACACGAGGCTCCGTTTTCGAGAACATTGATTTCAAGTATTTGTCTAATCCGATGTGATTGGTTTACGGTTTTCAGAGGAGGCGCGTGTAAATATTCGTAAATATAGGACGTTTTGTAATTAATGGTACAAGGGAATGATTCTACGTCAGAGAAAATTGATTTGAAATATTTATCTGATCCGATGTCTTTCGTATGATTTATAGTTCTTAGGAGAGGCGGATATAAATATTCGTATATATAGGGTATTTTATAAATAATGGTACAAGGGAATGATTCTACGTCAATGGGATACAGTAAAATGGTTGGTTACGAGGCTCTGTCTTTGAGAAAATTGATTTGAAATATTTATCTAATTTAATTTCTTTCGGTTAGCTTACGATTTCTAGGTTAGGTGCGTGTAAATATTTATATATAGAGGGTGTTTTGTAATTAATGATACAAGGGAATGATTCTACGTCAGAGAAAATTGATTTGAAGTATTTATCAAATTCGATGTCTTTCGATTGGTTTATTGGTTTTTGGTGAGGCGGATATAAATATTCGTATATATAGGGTATTTTATAAATAATGGTACAAGGGAATGATTCTACGTCAATGGGATACAGTAAAATGGTTGGCTACGAGGCTCTGTCTTTGAGGAAATTGATTTGGAATATTTATCCAATTTAATTTCTTTCGGTTAGCTTACGATTTCTAGGTTAGGTGCGTGTAAATATTTATATATAGAGGGTGTTTTGTAATTAATGATACAAGGGAATGATTCTACGTCAGAGAAAATTGATTTGAAGTATTTATCAAATTCGATGTCTTTCGATTGGTTTATGGCTTTTTGGTGAGGCGGATGTAAATATTCATATATATATATATAGGGTATTTTATAATTAATGGTACAAGGGAATGATTCTACGTCAGAGGAATACAGTAAAATGGTTGGTTACGAGGCTCCGTCTTTGAGAAAATTGATTTGAAATATTTATCTAATTTAATTTCTCTCGATTAGCTTACGATTTCTAGGTTAGGCGTATGCAAACATGTATGGCTTTACATATATATGTGATGACTTGTAACTTGAATTACAATAGTTGAAAGAGGTGATTCTATTAATATTGAAAAAATAAATTAAAGATGTGGAGCGAAGCGTTTGGATACAAGGTTTGGTTTCTGAAATATTTATCTAACCTAATTTCTTTCAATTGGTTCACAGTTTCTAGGTTATAAATGTGTAAATATGTATGTGTCGAGTGTCTTGCAGCTGATAGTTCAAGAGGATAACTCTATATGAAAAAATAAGTCGAAGATGTAGGATTTCTGTGATTCTAGAGAAAAATAATTTGGAATATTTATCGAATCTAATTTCTTTCAATCGGTTCGCGGTTTCTAAGTTACACGCGTGTAAATACACGTATACATAGGGTGTTTTATAAATAATATCTCAAAGGGATGATATCTACGTGAAAAAATAAGTCAAAGATGCAAAGTTCTTGGATATAAGTTTTTGCTTTTAAAAAAACTAATATTCCTTTAAAAAAAAGGAAGCATTTCGTGTATGTGAAAGATGGTCGAATTTGTGTAATTTTTCGGCAACTTATGCAACACCATACATAAAGCCACGGGGACTATTTAAAGAAACGCATCGAGAGCTCGCGTTATCTCACGAACGAGCGCAACCAACGCGTCGGGATTCAAGTTCAATTCGGTCCGGTGCAATGCACTTTGGCCGTGTTCTTTCGAGAGTAGATGGAATGATTCATTCGACGGAATTAGTCAGAGTCGCAAGAGATCGATCGTTGGAAACCGCGCTCGATTTCACGGCACGTTTCGACGTCTCGGAAACCGTCGTCGATCGTGTCTCCATTCGTTTCTTTGTATCTCCTTCATTCTCCCATCTGAATCGGTTCCTTTCTTTCTTCGATCCTTCGAAATCTAATTTTTTCAAGTTTCCACGACATTCCACCGATCGATCAAATCCATTTTCGGGAAATATCTCGTTTAAACGATTAGGTTTAATTTCTATTTAGCCGATAACGATGATCGATTCTTTAGAAATAAGACGATTAAAAGAGCAACTGAAAGATAATCTATTTCGGATGATACTTGAACGAGCAAAGGAATGAAAAATACAAGAGTAGACTATTATTATTATTATTTGTTATTAACGCTTTGTCTGTGCGTTATCCAAGATGATTCATTTTTTAATTAATTCATAGATATCTATGATCGAATCTTTATGAAAATTATTACGTATTGTTGCATTTAAATTTCTCGCGAAGCATCAAAGATCGAGACGTTTATATTTTTAAAGACCATTAGGGTTAATGGTATATAGCGTTAGTTAATATTAAGGAAGGGTGATTTAAAGATAATACATTCGAAAAAAAGAGAGAAATGAAAAGAAACGAAGAATAAAAGAAATAACTGAATTATTCACGCAGTGTAGAACGTGAACGAGGAATTCGCTTAGTTGGAAAAGACGCGTGTGGCGTTTCGCTGCAGCAGCCACGACCTCTCCATAAAAGTCTCTCGATAACTGGGTTTCTCTCGACGTTACTTCTCGCGACATCGCATTCAAAACATGATCTCCTTTCTTTTTCGCCTTCTCCGAAGCGCTTGGCCATTTTTCGTCTGCCTTTCGCGAGCCTTTTCGTGTGGCTCGGTCGCATAAAATCGACCATGCAACCTGCTCCGATGCATAATGATTAAACATCAACGTTAGCTGCTTAATTACTTTGTCAATTTTGCGTTATACAAGTCGATTATTTCGTTAATTTTCTATTTTCCGTAGTTTCTCGAATTTGAAATTTGATACTGACATTATGGTCCATCGAAGTATGAAATTTGTACGACAGAATGGAAGATACTTGAGAAAATGTACAATTCAAACGACGAAACAAATATTATTCGTATACTTTATACAAAATCGTAGAAAACTCTGGAAAACGCATAAATTTCGAGAATTTCTATTTCTCTAAAAAAATGACGAATCCTGCTTTCTTTTCTATGGTTTCTATATAATTGTGGAACTTTAGGAAAATGGATCCAAGTTCGACAGAAAATAGAGAAGGTATAGAAATAATGGAACGAAACAGATTTCTTCGTGAAGAGGATTTTGTATAGAATTTCGTTCATCCATCCGAGGTACGAGCTTTTGGTTTTGATTTCCAGTTGTTTTGAAAATTCCTCACAATATTCGTCATATTGATTTTATCCGTTATCCTCAGATTGCTAAATCGTTCGCTATCGACAAATATATATTAGACCTCTCGAATATGTTAGTCGTAGGAAAAAGTCCGAGGTATTCGAGTCTGGATACCTTGATAAACAAGTTTCAGGCTCAGCGACCGAGTCACTTGTGTACACGGCATTAGAAAATGATTGTGAGAGCCACGTTGAATATAGCGATATAAGAAAATAAATTATTTTCCAATTTCAATACAATTTTCTTTTTTTTCGCATACTTCTCTCAACGGTTCTATCTATATGACATTCGGAACAAAAATCTCTTGATCCATAAAGCTAAAAACACATACATCAGACATTTCAAACGATTCGATTTGCAATCGATCAAAGTCAGAAGAACATTTTTCAAAGACTTTCTAAATCCTTTCAACCGCAGATAGTCTTCAAACGTTTCGATACCATTTCCAACCTTCGATCATGTGTTACAGCGTTGAACAGTCGTTCGTTAGATTTCCTAAATATTTTCATTCGTAGTATCAAAGCAATGGTCAAAACCGTAGGAATTTCTCAGTATATCGCGTAGATTTTTCGATAGAACCAGCGTGGCAGGTGCAACAGTGTTCAACCTCGTTTACAGTGGCGAAAAGATAGTGACTCTTCAAACAAATCTCCATTCCACGGTCCAGACGAAATTACAGAAACATTGCTAATGCGTTTCCTCGAATTCTTCCAACGAAAATTGATCAACAATTCTCAGCCCATCCACGCGACTTTCAATCCTATTACCGCAGACCTAATCACGAGTGATCCACCTACCAAAACTTTTAGTCGAACGTTTGCCAAATTTTTTAGACATTTCCGTTGTTAGCTAAAAGAAAACCATACAAGTCGTCTCACGATAAACTTTCCAACTTCTTCAAACTATGAGAGGACCAACAAGTGCGTTCCATCTACTTGCATTATCATCGTGACAGAGACGGTAATGTAAATAATAATAATAATAATAATAATAATACGAATAATAAGAATAATAATCGTGGAAGGAAATCGCGTTTTCTTGAGGCAGGGTAAGGAAAAAAGCAGCGTGTCGAAGCGACGCGGGGAGAGTGTATTTTGCCTAGGCGCAAAAGTAGAACGAAAAAAGAGCCACTGAGGCCCGGTATTCCAACGGCCGAGACGGTGAGATGAAATCGAGGACGGTGCACGCAGGCAACCGTGCCATTAAGTAGATTGAATATTACCCTATATTCGGTAGACGCAATCAATAGCCTAGAAAAATGCGCTATTCTCCTCCGTAGCCTAGCGCGGCCTTGAATCAACTATCAGCTTCGCGTCTAATTTACCACGGAACAGCGTCTCTCGCGTGCGTACGCGATCTTCCTCCACGGAGAGACGCCTTCGATTTGCAGCGAAGATCTGAACACAATCTTAAAGACACTTGAGCTACATAGAAGCCAAAAAGTCAATAGGTTGGAACTTGATCGTTCCATTTCCAGAGAAAAACAATTGTTTCAATAGAACTTTGTGCCGAGATATCTGAGCTACAGAGAAATCACACTGATTTACCTTGTCGGTTACTTTAGCTATTTTAGAATACTATGCGATTGCGTATTCTGGATCTAAGATTGAGATCTTCTTGAAAAAGTCGAGTCGCTATTCTTCACTTTGACTTGTGAACTCGGTTTTTACAATTTTTTCGTGTTTTCAATGGCTGGTGGGAAGTTTGAAAGATCAACGATACGCATAGGCTGTTGTTGGAAGTTTAAAATTAGTTTTCCTTGTATCTTCTGATTCTGAAAGATATATCTCTGATTATGTATACCAAACGTAACATCAAGGGCTTGTTGAAAGACCAGAATCGATTTGGATTCTGAGTGATTCGTTTAGCTTTCGAGTTATTCTTTTTATAGCGTTCGATGAACTGTTGTATTTAAGTTCGAGCAGTTCGTTAATAAATTTTTCAATGGGATGATTCTACCGGAAGAAGTCGATTTAAAGTATCACGATAATACCACGAAACTTGTATACTTTCTCAATATTGACTTTCTGAAGGAATATCTAAGTCTGGAAATTCGATCTCGATTACTATATAAATTTTTATCTGATTATTTTCTTAGAGGATTAAGAAATTAAAAAAGCATCCCAAGAAAGAACAAACGTATAACACGTACAGTTTCCATAGAAGAAATCTCCTTAAGCTTCCAAAATACTCTCACTGAAATTCGATCCTCTTCCCATATTAATTTCTCCAAAAAAAAAATTCAATTTTTTAACATATACATAAATCTTTTGTTTAACTATATCTTCGAAGAAATAATCGCAAGAAATACGAAGAACACCCCAGAGAGGAACGAACTCGAGGAATGTCCGATGTGAATGAACTTCTCGTACGTTGCCTATGAATGACGAGTGTTTGGAGTAGCGTAGAAGGGATCGAGTGGCTGTTTAGGGTTGAGCTTTGGTTTCCAGTGAAACCTGCGACCCGAACGACTTCCAGGAACGCACTTGGAGCATTCGGCTTAGACTTAAACCATAGCCAACCTTGTAATCAACTATAAATTATCGGATCGAGTCACAATTAGAATCAAGTTACGAAAGGATTCCTGTAGTCGGTGTCGCTTTCACGTTACACTTTCCAGCTTATTTTCTTTCGTTCAAACGCGCCCGAACGTTTTCTACGGCGGTTCCCCTTACACACATAGGAAACCACGAAACCTGTTTCGTTCTCACACGATGGTAATTTTCGAGTTTGGAGCTTAGACGTTTTCCCAACGACAACTCCTTTCTAAGTGGCGCGCTGATCACGAATGCAAAGAGCACTGTTAGTCGTGTTTAAATGATAATGAGAATAGTAATTGAATGATTTATGAACGATTGGCGTTGCGTCGCTCTATAATTTCTCTGTTATAAATATTCCAAGCTACGAGTCCGTAATTATCGTTCGCGATCATAGGTAATGTGATATTTCGAAAAAGTAGTGATATTTTTATCTCGTACGTTCGAACCATACTATTTTCTCTGATTTCTAATTGTGTCGTTGATATATGTACGTATTTTCGTTCGACGTTGTTCATCTCTGTTGTTTCAATAGAATCTTACACTATCGTTTAGCTTTTTATCCGGAGAACAGAGTATCGCGAGTGGCGTGAATCAGTTCGCTGCTATTTCTCGTAAAATAATCTTGTGTATCATTAGAAAAATTATTGATATTCTTTCAAATCATGAAAACGTATCGATCGATTGATATAACCGTTTAGAAGTGATCGATCGATTCCATAAATTGAAACGTACAACGATGACGTTAAAAACATTGTCTTTTCAGTTTGTTTTAGAATTTACTATTTTTCGTTATTATATCATATGATTTATAACTTAATTATAATTTAATGTTATTATCCTCCTGCGATAAATAAACTTACGAGAGCGTAGGATATTCCTCAGAATCGAAACTTTTCGTTTTAAAATCGCCCAAGTCTTCGACCGTTTCTGAATTGCCAGTCATGAGTTTAATTTGTGGAAGAACAAACAACTGATGCGGCTGGACGAAAATACTCGCTTAAATTGTAGCCGTGCTCCTATCGAAAATCGATTCATCGTCTCGTTCGCGAAACTCTGCAGACGCATTGTTAGATCGCTGCTTTAGCTGAAGCATCGAATGAATTTCATGCAAGCTCAGTCCGTTTGGAACAGTTGGTTTTACCAACGAAATCATCGGCTTTATCCCGTGCCCCTTCTCTCATTACAATCCAGGAATTTTTCTGATTTTTGCTGAAATTAAAATCGTCGGGCAACTTTCATTTCATTTCCGGGAAATAAACATTCGACCTTTCTGTCTAATACATACGAGTTCTTTTGTGATTTAATCTTCAAAAGGAAAGGAATTTTGGGAAATTTGAATTTCTATTTAATGTAGAATGTATTTTCCATAAGACCTTATTTTATTCTATTTTATTCTATAAGATTTTCTATATATTTTATTGCTTTTTAATTTAATTTTAATTTCATTACTAATCTTATTACTTTCTATATATTTTAAGCTTCGTTCGATTCAAAGATTTATTCGTCAGAATTAAAGATATTGGAGAATCTTATTTTCTATTTAATAGGAACGACGTTTATTTCATATCGTCTTTCTATAGATCATGTTCGACATAACGAACGAAGAGTATGAATTTTGTAATCAACGTATGATGATTCTAAAGATTCTGGTAGTCTCGAATTGTTCTTATCTTCTGATATCGATACGAAATACGTACATTATGATGTGTGCATTATGATTATCGTTCCAATATATTCTATCGAATCGCCTATCGTAAATCGTGGCCATTTATTTTATTTCTCTTTCGATTGGTGTATCGACGATCGAAAGCAGCAAACAAGAGATATTCAGTTTAATCGATATATAACAATGCAGTTATCTCGGTGCTCTATTTTCTGATCTATGAAAGAGACACTTCAAATTTCAGATCGAATGTAATGATAAACGGAACACCAATGATTACTACCTATCCTCTTTTTTATCTATCGTTCTATCAACAATTATGTTCCAAATTCAAATCCACAAAGAGCATTTAAGATCGAATCGATCATGCTTCAAATTTTGCTTCTTATTTCATTAAACGCAGGTTTCAGTACTTTAGAAACACGAAATTGCATCTATTCCTTATTTTATCTTATTATGCTATTACATCTATCAGAAACATAAATTAAATTTCACTCTAAGTGATAACATTTGTTTTAACGTCATCGCTCGGTGTATACTTCTTTTTTTAAACAATATTTTCTTCTCTTTCTTATAATATATCCTTCGTTTCGGTATTTACGTATTTGCATATATTTAATATTTCCATCTTAAACGTAACATGATATGCAACATTCGTAGCAACGAATGTATTCAAAGATTCACATATTTTACAATAATCGAACATGTAAACGTGAAATTTATATGTAAAATACTACACATTTAGCTGGCTAATTGCCAACTTGTGAAACCCCATGTTTTCATGCACGGATTCTAATAGCACGATCGAATCAACGAGCGTACAGTCCAATCGGCTACTGTACAATCTACCTTCTGCTATTCGCTTTATTTACACCGTTCTCCATTCACGGTTATCGCGGCAAATGCGTACAAATTCGACGCAATCAGGCCCGTTCTTGAACCTGTATTATACCCACTCCATTTCTATTTACTCTCTCGGTTCCTGTGCCTCTGTAATCAGCAGTCGAGTCGCGTTCCTTCAATGTAACTCGAGGGAACGCACGTCCATTCGAATCCACGATAGTTTCAAGGACTATGGTAGACTTCTTAACTCGCCAACAATCAATAGTTTATCATGAAATGTATTAAAAATGTGTCGATTCTTTTTACTTTCTTTCGAATATAATCGAGGAGCAAAATACTGTAAAATAGTTTATAGTCGTCAATGATCAGGCAGCTGACGCGATTTTTAATCGCTATGTTTATAAATTTCTATTTTAATTGTAAAAATATTTGAATGTTAAAGATACGATAGAACCTCGATTGTAATGTGATCGGATAATACGGGAAAGTCTATCGTAGAATAAAATCATAGAAAACATTTTGATAATGTAACGCTGCGCATGTATCTAGGTTTAATTAATTATTTGATCGGTTGGAAATGTTTGTTTAAATGGTTTCAAAATACTTGACTATTTACGCTTTCGTATCCTTCGTGTTAAAATTTCGTAAAAGATGGAATTATTGTAAAGTTGGAAGCAGTTCGAGGTCGGATAATACGCAGCTTCGGTTAAATGGAAATTGGATAATCGAGACTCCGCTTTTAGTTTCCTTAAATTCCATAAAATTAAAGACCGCACAACAGTTTACCGCGTCGTTGAAAATGTTTATCGATTTCCTTAAGTTTCGATTTATCGTAAATTTTACATCGCCTCTTTGTCACTGTGTCGGATATTTCACAATGACGATGCTATTTTGCTCTGATAGCCTTTAAGGATTAAACTTCGCAAAATTGTAGAATCCAGGTGGTAGAATGAACGACGAAAAGAAAGAAAGACACGACAATTCAATAACGTAAAGCGATAAAAAAAAAAAGAATTACAAATGAAATATTACGTTAATACAAGCGACGACTTAGCGCCGAAGATCCAGTTTTCGATCTAGATAACGCCTCGATACCTATTTACGGTCTTCGCGATCTCTACTCGATATATACTTGTCTACTTTGTTGGTTAGCAAGGGGCAAGGAGACGCCCTGGTCTTGGAAGATTCATCGCGAACTCATTACAGTTAAAGCTATGATATATGCGTGCTCGTTTCATGGGATTATTTATGCCTGGATGCAGGTGTCTTTTCTCTGTGTCTGCAGACGTTGCATGCTCGTTCCATACTCGTACGCTCTTATTTTTGAGAAACGCTTTTAACGAATTACGCATCGCTTTTACATTGCTCATTGAAAAACGCTTTATTATCTCTGATCGCTTCGGATGACCTTCGTCGGATACATTCTTTAATTATCCCGATGCACCTCCAGCATCGATAGAATACAATAAAGCAAAACGCTTTCCCCTCGTTACACCTTGATATTTCTTTTCATTTTGCCCGTAACACACGATAGTTAAGCTTCGGACATTCACAAGCTCGTCTCTGATCCGCATAAATAAATCCTCGTTAAAGATCCACGATTGAATCATAAATTACGCTAAACTGAGATCTTTAGAAAATTCAAGAGCGCAAAATTATTCAAAGGGATATACCCATCGCTATATTCGTTGGCTGCTACTACCACTGTTTCACGTTCGTTTCTCGATCGTAGCCACGGAAACGCGTATCTTCGTGAAATGCTCAGTCTGCTCGCAGACCTACGAAAGCCCACAGACCCAGTTCCTCCTAAAACGTGCTCCACGTCCTATGTAAACACACGAAACATACAAAATTCCTTGTTTGCCAGTCTCTCTGGAATTCCGTGTGCGCGCCGGTGGCGAATCAGGGTCCTGCGAGTCAAAAGCCGGTCGACGGAACGACGTCCCTCGTCCGGACGAGTTATTAACCATAAATTTGTTCCACGGCTACGAGGCACGACTTGCTCCCTGAATAAGAAGCGCCTCGAACAAAAGACAAACACCGAATGCTTGAGCATTGTTCGGCTGCACCTTGTGATTTTCAGCGTGGTCTTTCGCTGCTTCGGCCTGGCCTCCGTGACGTGATTCGTCTTAAACGAGGCATTTGCATTCCTCCCTTGGCCTCTGGCTCGTCTGATTTAAGAAGGGAATATACGCCCGGGCCCGTTCCTCGTCCCGGACGTTTCTCGATCGCCTGTTTCGAGCGAGTGCGCGCGCGCGAGCTCACGTTTGAGTAGCCTTCTCTTTCCGGCGCGCGTAGAAACGAGTCTGTCTCGAAGAGACAGAGGTAGAAGGAGTCGCGTGAGGCAGGTCAGGCGTCCTCGGCCACGGAGAATGATTCATTTTCAGAATGGGCCTCCTCTTCATCGAGGTATTCGCATGCCTGCTGCCTTTTCTTCCACGTCGACGAAACGTATACTGTTGCCGATGAAAGTATCGCGACATTCGTTCCAACCTTTTGTCCATATACCGCCTGCGTTTCGTGAAACTTTCTTTTCTTCCAGGTGTCGTTTGTTATCCACGTCTAACTGTCGTTTATTATACAGGCACAGCTGTCGTTCTACACTCGTGATATTTTAAAATATAATACGATGTTTGGAGACTCGGAACGGTAGTGTTAGATGCTTTTGTCAAATATTTTGAAATTTCATTAATATTGTAAAATGAGACGCGCTGATCAGCGTATCGGTTTATCTTCGAACGAATGTGAATACGTACAGTGACTATAAAAGGTAGCTGTATGTATTTTTATTATTTAATGAAACTTTTTTTTTTTTATTCGGTTCTACGTTTTATTTTTGTGGTATGAAATTTCTGTGGTCATATGGCAGTAAACGAATCGTCCATAAAATGGTAAACTCTCTTTTTTGAGGCTTTTGAAACTTCGGTACTGAAGCACTTGACTGATGCTTATCTTGTGATTCTATGGATTTTTTTCTTTTTTTGTATTGTGTGCTTTGCGGAGATCAAGATCAAGAATTCACGTCTTTCGACACATGACACGTGTTTCAGAAGATTTCTGTTAATGTTAATTATTTGACGGACGAAAGCTTCGATTAATTATGATTGGAATTCGTGACACGCAGAAATGTAGAAAATTGTATATTACGTAGAAAGAAATGTCAAATGGAAAATCGCGCTTCTGGAATTTTCGCTTTAATTGTATTATTTAATTTTTTATAATATTACTATTAAATTAATAATAAAAACTAGGAATCTAATGCCTGTGTTCATATTGCTCTGTCGTTAATATATTATTATGTCCTACTAATGTACCGTTGCATAATTGTAACATTATAACAGGAAGTTCTTAAAGGAAATTGACCTTTGATTATCGATTATATCGTTGAAACTTCGATAATGAACTGTCGAAATTTCGTTTATGTTCAGCAGACTTGCTCATTAAACTTAAACCTTCGTAGTAACTTATACGTTTTATGGATCTTGCGATATTCATCTGTTACGCTAAAATTAAAAAATAGCGTACAACCATAATATAACAAGAAAAAAATGTTGAATCTTTTGTTAAAATCTTTCGTAATACGCCTGTGTCACGGTATAGTATGTTCGTAACAACGTAAAACTATACCAAGTAACATAGAGAGATATCCGTAAAAAGTCAAAGACCAATCATACTTATTCACTTTTGCTCACTCTTCTCTGAAACAATTAATTACCTGTTTTTCCCGTGAATCTAGCTTTTCCTCGAACGACAAAATTACTTTATTTTTAGTGCATGCGTAGACAGAAATGGCGTAGAATAATTGCAATGGTAAGGGCAAGTCTAGAATTATTCTTGTATGACTCGGTTTGCGAAGAACATAATTACGGAGATAGAAACATTCGTTTCGGTGAAACGACCGTGGAAGGCCGCATGTATCTACCTTGGATTCGTTTCTTCGATGGTCACTCTGGATGGCACCGTGTGATTACTCGGAATTTTAATAGTTTTGTCATACGAGTGAAGGGTACCGAGAATGATTTCTCCCGTGAGAGTGACACTGACCCGCTTCTCGACTAATCCGTCCCGTTAGAGAGTGATTTTCCTCGTGGAAAGCAACGAACACGAGGAATCGTCCAGTTTGATGTAGCATCGAAACAAGAACTATCACTGTGTAGTTAAATGTATTAAATAGAAATTTCAAAAATAATTTGTTTGAAGTAAAAGAAGAAAAGAAAAATAAAGAAGAAGGAATTGATGTATATATAAAGAAAGAAGAGATAAGTTACACAGCTGAAATTAACTTCTACTATTTTCTACATCTAATAATACATTGGTATTTTTTACTAAACCGAAACCGAAAATTTGGTAAAATAATTTGCTACAAGCTGTCAAACACTCATCATTATGAGAATCTTTAAAGAAGACACGATCAGACGTTAATTATCTTTCACCATCTTCTTATCATTTAGTACATTACAATAGGACATTGGTAGAATACAATAATACATTAACATTAACAAACAAACCATATGATGTTCACAAAATATATAATACACAAATATGAAGTATTTCAAGGAATAAAATACTCATCAGAAGTTTAGCAAGAAAATTACCAACAAAGACTCTAATATAGTACCTATCGCGCGAAGAATAAAATTTGATAAGATTTAACAGAAGGATCTGCCAAAAGATGTCTAACAACGCATCGACCAAAGAATAAAATTTAGCGAAAGAAACTACCAAACAAATATCCAATATATCACTCATCATGGAGAGAATAAAATTCGATGAAATCGAAGAAAAAGATCCGCCAAAAAATGTCTAACAACGTCTCGTGCACAGAATAAAATTCGGCGTAGGAATCTTCCTAAGAATGTCTAATATAAACACCCGGATCCAAAGAGTAAAATTCGACCAAAGTATCTCGTAAAACTGTCAAACGCTCATCGCTACAGGAATCATCAAAGAGACCGGCGAAATAATAACCGAACTGCAACTAGATTACTAAAACTAGTATATGGTGTCTCGTTCTGGAACGAAATAGGAGTGTGCCAGGGATTCCTCCGGCATCGAGTGTGGGACGCTGACCTACCTCACGCGAGCCACGCCACACACGCTCTTTCTTCTTCTCTTCGTCTCTCTTAGGAGAGTGTGGCGAGTTTATTATAGTTATCTATCGCTCGTTGTTACACGAGCACGTTGTGTGAGCGCACACGCCTTCCGTTTCGAGTTCCGCGGAGAGGATCCCAGAGAGAAGTTGAAAGAGAATGAATAAAACGAGGAAGAAAAAGATAGAAGAAGCCAAGGACGCGTGGCAGAGAGGCCGAGTACGAAGAAACGGAAGTCACGTTCCGTCGTGCTGCCAAATTCGAAAGTGTAACTCCGCCGAATTTAGTCGACGATTGGCGTTCGACTGTGATTGGCGTGTGCTCTCCGTCGTCGTTGTTCCATCGTCCACGTCTGTCGTTCCAAGTATTTTAAACGAGACTCTGCCTTCCGTCCGCCGCCAAATTTTGACGACAGAAGTGGTCCGACCTATACGTAAGAACATAATCTGAAAAATCCGCTATTATCGTTGTGTAGTTATTAAACGGGCGATGTTTGTGCATGGCAAAATGAAAAATTTGAAGATATACAGAACGCGTATGATATACAGCGACGAATAAAAATAAAATATTCGAAGTAGAAGGTAAGACACAACGGATAAAATAAATTTCTATTTAAAAGAATAGGCTATAACGATAATGGTATTTTTATGCATAAAAAAAAAAAATAATCGCGTACGACGAATCAATTTCGATTAAAATATCATTAAAAAACCATTCACCTTTATTTAAAGACAAAAACTTGCGAATAATTATATCTGTTATAAGTACACTGTTTTGAAAATAATCGCTAAAGAACATTTGTTACTATTTTAAGCAAAACGCAGAATCGAAAACTTGCGAACAATTATATCTCTTAACGAGAATAATAATTCCTGTCATTTTATTAATGACAGAAAATGAGGCAATTTTTCGATATAGAAAAAGGCGCCAACCATAAAAGGAATATCCTTTTATCCAGAAGTCCATTTTCTTTCGCTCTTCCGTTCTATATCATCATCTTCTCTCTGTTCTTGTTTCTCGTTACAGTACGTACGTACATCTTCCTTAATCATGTACTATCATCCACCACAATAATGAATCCATTCGATTACGATGCGAATGTCGTGCAATTTACACGCGAAGCGAACCAAATTTCTCGCAAAATCATTGCGCTACATACGTACGTTACAGACCTATCTTTCGCAGGATTATTTACGAGCCGATGCCGCGTCCTCGAGAAGCCGCGTCGAGAATGAAATTATGACACGAGAGCTGCCATGCTTTCGGCCCGATTTACGATATCATCGTGTCGTGCCGTTAAATTCGGTCTCGCGTCTAAAATTGTCTTTCTCGTCGTCCCACACGATCAGCTTATTTGTATCGCGCGACTTGCAGCCTTACGAACCGCTGAACATTGCTTTCCAATTTTTCCTCCGATTGATAATTACCCGTTTATTAGAGATACGGTGTTTTTCTTTTTTTTCGTTGTTCGTTAATGGGAGTTGAGAACAAGTCCTTCGAGGATGCTAATTATGTTTGAAATATGGGGATGAAGGGCGAATGGAAGGGACGAATGACGATCGACGTGCAACGTCGAATGGATCGGTGTAATACGTTTTTACCTGCTACGTTCTTTCGGTTATTTTCGATGCAATTATATCTTTCTAACGTTAAAAAACATCTTCGTACATAATTTGGACGAAATACGAAGAAGATCTTATTGGCGTGCGTGATTTCTCGTTGTAATTTCGTGCTGAACATCTTCCTAAGATGTTGCAATTTGTTGGGGAAAATTCAAAGCGAGATAGAAATGTAAAAATTGGAGGATCGTAGCAGGGAAGAGATTGTAACGTACAGAATGTTCAGTTTTCGACGAACGATAAAATATGATCGGAGATTATCAAGATTATTTTACAAGCTTATTGTTTAACAGAATTGTTTGATCGTTTAGAGTTCGACGAGATTAAATTTTTGTTTACCAAGCGTATCTATAAAATGTCAATTAGCTACTATCTGTATTATTATTTCAAAAGAATATTTAGATAATTTGGAAGAAATTTCTATTGGAGTAAAATTCGCTTTTAATGACGAAATCTTTGAAAATATATTTTCGTATCTTTAGAAAGATACGAGGCTGAGTTCGTTGAAGATATTTCTTCTTCAGGATAGAGGTAGACGTCGTAATTAAGCGTGAGTTCACTGGGTAAAGTGTTCCACCACGGAATAGACCAGCCATAAACTAGTATTAACGCAACTAAGATAACTAGAAAACCTGAGTTACCTTATCTTTGGGTCGTTATCGAATCCCTGTCTCTTCTACGACTCGCCGAGCTTTTAACTCCGATAAGTCAAGGTGTATTTCGGAACGTTACTACATAACGATCCTTTGCTTTCAGCCGAAGTCTTTCAGTTTTATTCAGTTCCGTTCAGATTTCGCGTTCAATCTAAAATGGAAATGAAATTTTGTTTCGGTAATTAAATATTCGTTCGGAGAAATTATTCAGAGAAACGTTGCCTAATCAATCGAAACGTTGAAACAAGAGACGTTTCTTCAAAACAATATCATTCAAATGATACGTTGAAAATGATTCCGTTCATTTGCATATCACGTGAACTCCGTGCACTTTGCATCTTCGAATTTACCATATGCTAGAACTCCGTTAATACGAACTATCATATATGTACACTTATTCGTTTCACCATTCATACGATACACGTGTTTGTGGACACATAAAACTTATTTCTAACTTACAAATTTGTCTAGACCTGTACGATTGAATATATCTTATCCATTAGTGTGAAATTGTCAGCGGACAAATATTTGTCTCACACAATTGGAGTTCACTGTATAACGCGTAACTGGCTGCTCCAACTACCAATTCTTCTTCTTCAATTCACATAATATGAACCTCGATAAACGGATTCAATCAGCAAAAATTCGTTCAATCCAGCACTGACAAACATAAATATGATTCATATAAAATGCTGTTCTATTGGCTTGGCAACTAAATGATCGCGGATTTTGTCATTACCACCTAATGACAAAATCCGCAATCACTTAATTGCCAATCCAATACTATGAATAACAGCAAAGAAACGTTCGAAGTCTACCAAATTCAAAGGCAAAAGCGATCGTCTCTGGAAATCGATCGAGCGGCGTCGGTACACGCGAACTTTAGAAAGACGATCGGTAGGGAAACTACAGGCGCGGCGTGAAAAACCGGTAAAGAAAAAGAAAGTAAGCTGGTGGAAGGAAGGAGGAAAGGCAGCCACCCAGCGGGGGGACACGCGACGCGAAGAATAATGCCCGGGAGCGCGACTCATTATGATTACGCGTAGCTGCGAACGCCGTCGGAACACGTCGTCCCGGCATAAGAGTAAGAAAGAGAACGGTTGATATCGACCGTCCCTAATACAAGCGCAGCTACGTTAGTGCTTGCACACATTCGCGTTGCTTCACCAAAGCCGCTATTTATTCCGTGTGCGTATTCGTATGAACGGGCCAACGACAGAGAGCGGAATACCAGACGTCAGTGTGGCTCTGGTGCGAACGTAGAGACATCCGATGACCGTATGCAAATCGCATCCTTGACTCGGCGAATGCAAGTACATAACACGGACGTGTACACTCCGTTAGGCGTTGGTGTATATACCTGCGTCAACGGGCCAACGACCGGCGCCGTGGACGTCTCTCTTTCTCTCTAAGTCTCTCTCCTCTCTCCTCTTCTGATCTCTTTGCTCTCGAGACTTTGCTTCTTCCCTCTTCATCATCATCGTTTTTGTCTTCGTTTCTCTCTTGCTCGGCTGTCCGTGGTCTCGAGGGCTCGAAACCAGCAGTGGAAACTTTCTCCCTCGTTTCAGATATACATGGTGTCCTGTAGTTGTGCTCCCATGCACGTACAGTATACGCAGATTACAAGGGGGAATTTCGTTTTTCACGAAAAATGAAGATGGAAAGGTGGAACGAAGTTTGATTGCGTAGAGGGTTGTTTTCCAGAAATTTACTGTCCTACGTTCGATGGGTATGAGGTGATTGCTCGTTTTCGCATCTTTGCTGTTTCGCAGCAAGATGTTTGGTGGATTCAGTTGGTTGTGAAGCGAATTTTTACGCTTTACTTGTATTTGGATGTTTGAACGTGCGATTGGATTTATACGTTTGCTGGATATGTACGCGTTGGATCTTTCTCGCTTGGCATTTTTGTAGCGGCTACTTAATGGATTTGGTTGGTTACTTAATGGGCTAATACCGAGTTTGATGCGGAATGGTGAAATCTTATGTAGAATTTGTATTTGAATGTTTGCACGTGCGATTGGATTTGTATGTTTGCTGGCTCTGCACGCGTTTGATTTTTTCGTTTACGATATCTGTATTAGCCACTTGGTGGATTTGCTTGGTTACTTAATGGTGCGATACCGACTTTGATGTGAAATAGTGAAATCTTATGTGCAGTTTGTTCTTGGATACGCGTAATCGATTTCATGCGTTTGCCGAATCTGCTCGTATCTGATTCTTTGCTTTGGCATTTTTATAGCAGCTGTTTAGAGGATCTGGTTGGACGTTTAATAACGTGATACTCGGTTTAACCCGAAATAGTGAAATTTTACGTGTAATATGTATTTGGCAATTGTTAGTTTGAAGAACTGATTTTCTCGTAGACCTTTCGTTAAATTGTTACAGTGATCCGTAGCATATGCGAGACAAGAAATTACAAGCAGTATACTAAAGAAATATATTAAAATACTACCTGTCTCGATAACTATACCATCTATAAATATACATTACAAACATTGATAAAATAAAAATTATTTTGATAGGCTCGACATCTTCGAACCTAACAGATGATTCTCATTCTCCGTTATATCATGATACTAAAATCCTACTGTTTGACAATAAATCAACGAAAATATACTTATCACGTTGTTCTTCTCTGATCTTCGTACGCACCAGTTACAAGACACTCTGTATACCACGTGACGATGTAGTTTCTCCCAAAACGTCGACGTTCTTTCGTGGCTGGTCGAGATACGGGCGGGCGCCGCTCGTTTCAACGTGGATATACCAGCCACGGTTATTTCTCATGACTTTTATGCGTCGTAACTTAGCCCGGGATTAGGACCTGGAGCCAATGTTCGTCGCCGTCGCTCGTCGTAGGCAGAGAGTCGGGTTTCTTCTTCCTCAGGAGCACCAGGGGAACCATCGTCGCCTGTGCCAAGTGCGCGACAAGTGCGCTCCTTCTCCGTTCGTTGCCTCCAAGCAGGGCCACGAGACTTCGAATAGAGGGTGGATAAGAGGGAACGTGGTTTTGCTTCGTTGTAAATAAGTCTGGAAGGTTTAAAGACGGTGGAACGACGGAGCATCGAATTCCATTGGGATCTACATATCGTCGTTCTAGTTCTTCACCGTTCTATCTCCATTAGCTTGTAAACCGAGAGAATTAAGTTTAAAGTTAGGCAGATGAGGTTTAGTACGATCAAACGATTGGAATTAGGAAAAATCCAAGCGAACCGAATGTTTGATGCTCTCTGAGTCAAACTTTCGACGTATTATCATAAATTGAGATATATTTGGATTGGTTAATTACACTTTTTTTGTAGAAATGAAGTTAGAACGGTTAGAATTAAAAGTTAGGGCGATGATATATGAGGCGTTGGAAAGTCACGTCGATCAACTCTATGAATCAACAGCGGGAAAAGGGCGATGGTGTTGCAAATGTAGCTTTTTAAATTTGCTTTAAAATGTACTATCGTTCGTGTTATCTTCTCGCGATGAGCGAACTTGCGCAAACAAGTCTGTTTGTTTTATCAGAGTTTTCGGCTATACGTAATAGACGAAAACAAAATAGTCTATTGTACCAATATCGAGATAAAACGCTTCCAATCTACAAAAGAGAAGTTTCCCTAACGATCAATCACCTTTCCAGTTGGCAATCGGTGGGGAAAAAAGAACCGCTAACAACCGAGTAGAATCGCCGCGACTGTTCGCGACTATCGGAAAAAAGTGTGAACCACGGTGACCGATTTCGTGCGTCGTTTTTTCCATTCTCAGATACAAGAACTGTGTATTGCAGTCGTGTGAACAGTCGCATAACGTAGCCGACTCATAGAGCCAGTCGTAGAACGAAATTCATTTGATTTTTTCGCCACTGAAACCTATTTAATGGATCGAAAGATGCAAAGAAACGGATTAGTTTACGGATCAACGGTAGAAATTTACAACGAAAACTGCGTGTGTAAAAATGTAAATGCCTGGATCATTCGAATTGATCGACTAACGCAATCAACGATGGTAAGATGGAATTTTCTTCGAATGGGTTCTTCGAATTTGTATTAGAGTGATGATATTGCGAAGAACAAAAACAAGTTTCATCTTCGTCTTCTAATTTTCTGATGGAATATTCTAACTTAGCTTGGTGATAAAATGGCTATTATCAATGGATAAAACATTTTTGCGTTTGCCGAGATTTTGAAATGTTCGCTTGACGGTGTTGCGAAGATCAATGTTGACGTAGGAAGAGCAAAAACGAGTCTCGTCTTCGTCTTCAAATTGTCTGACAAAATATTCGGGTTATCAATGGTAAAACGGAATTTTCCTAGCTTTGATGTAATTTTTACAATTTTTAACCGTCGATCGCTGGAAAAATGCTCGCAGCAACAAAATTTGATGACTACTTGGCTCAGGTTGCTTAGCTCGGTCCAATGTCTATTCCATTGACTCGAACAATCCTATCTTGCTCTATAACGCGCGAGAAAAGTTTGCGTCACACTGTCAGCGAGTTGTCGAAAAAGGAAAAATATTGAACTAATCGGTTCAAACGGCGACGTACGGCTATCGTCGGGCGGATCGTGTCATTGTTTCAACGGGCACAGCTCAAAGCGACAGTATTGTGCGCCAGTATTGAAACGCACTGCGTGTATCGGACCGAAGAAACTGGGACGGCAACAAGAGCGATAACAAAGAAGCTACTGCAACATACAGCGAGCTTGCGACCACATTTCATGCACCTATATATCTCTAATATGTTATATTATATAGAGATACTGAGCAGCGATTGCTTATGAGTTCAGACGATAGGTGAACAGACAACCTTATTGGAGTTGTCGCGACTGGCGTAATTCTCCGATGGATACGATTACTTTGGATTAGGTTTAGAGGAGTTACGAAAAGTTTCTATCGCAATATATATGGAATTTCCTTGGGTCTACTGAGATCTTGAAATCTTCATCTCAACGAACACGTTGGAAGGTTCATTTGATTTCATATAAATAAGCCTGGTCTTTTCTTTTCTATAATTATTCATAGCAACCGTGTGAATCTTCTTTCGTACTGATAATACTTTGAACTCTGTTCTTACAATCTAACAGCGACGTAAGAATTTTTACAATAGCTATACACTGGCCAGCATAGGTGTTAGTATACTTGCTCATGTCCATTACAAGTTCTGTGCTTCTAACTCTTTTTACTTCCCAATTACATTGTTATCAATCGTAATCGTATGAAAAAAGCATGCTCGTCGATTATTCTTCATAGTTTCACGGGATAATCAGGTTGAGATGATCCAACGTGCGTTTTCAACAATCGGCAAGTTAAAGGTCAGGCGAAGATGAAGCGATTTAAAAATGTCAATCGAACAAATTGGAAGAATTTCTGTCAAGCGTTACTTCTCTTCTTGCTTCGACGTTCCTTTCTAATTCCCAAAAGTGCATACTTCGTTCAACTTCTACAAATATCATTTCTTTGCTTTCCATCCAAGAAAAGAGACGGACCGAGTCGTTGAACCTGCGATTCTCCTCGAATGGAAGCCTTTCCCTTTCGGTCCCGTAATCGCGAAAATCTCGTGCACGAGGGATAGGAGGAGTCCTCCCGTGAGGATCGTGCACAGAAGGATGCAGGATCGCGGGAAAAGCAAGCGGACTGCCGAGCAGCGGCACACCGATAGACCGCATAACACGTCGGGCTGTAAGGCTATTTCTGTACGGGCGCGAGGCGGTCTCCGGCATGTAAGAACCCCTATATACAGGGTGGTCCATATAAACGGTATCGTATCTAAACATGTGCGTTATTTATACAAATATTTATATAAATATTTATACGAGAATATTTCGTAAGATATTGTTACATGGCTGACGGTGGACCGTGAAATAAATCTTACCCCATTTTCCGCATATTTTTCGAGGATATGTCAATGTCTATAAGATGAACAACGTCGACTTTCTCGCGTGTCCCTCCTTGACGTTTATAAAATGGGAAACGTCAATATATGTTTCTCGCTTTCGACGTTTAGGGACGTCAAACCGTCGATTCACGTCATAAAGATCGTCGCACAAATAATCCAGAGATCAATAAAAGTAGATCATGAATATTTATATATAAATGTATCAAGCTTTTATTAAACATACGTTTGGAATAAATACATATCTTGCAAATTTTGTATACATTTTATGATCGAAGTTTTATCAATAGAATCGTGACAGTCGTGTCTCGTTAAAGTGCTAATAAAATTACGAAAATTGTACACAGCGCATACGATAGGAAGATGAAACTTTTCTGTGCAGTCGCATGACAATAATAGGCGTCAGCTAATCGAAAGAATTTAAAAAATAGATTGCATATCTTCTGTTAAATGTTAAATACCTCGTCCACGATTCTACGCGCACCAAAATCAAACATTCACCGGAACTCTTACATCATCGTGGAGAGTCATATTTGAAAACGTTCGCCGGGAAACGTATCCACTGTTTATTTCCAAGCGAGGGGAATGCGTAAAAGGCACGAGTAAACCACGTTTTAATCAACGTTCGAGTCTCGTTCCTTCGTCATCAAATTCCTGACCAGTTCCGAAAAGCTGGCCAGCTGGAGGCAATAAACGTTCCCGTTGACACGATTATTGCAACGCAGCCGACGTCCAACTATTAAAAGTCTCGTCGATGATGCGTATCTCGTCGCATCCCGTCGTAAAACGTTTGTTTACGAGAGCAAAGACGCAGTCTTCGTTCGACGTAATCATTAGGGCTGTGTTTCAATGGGTCGGAGGACGCGCCACGTTTCTAACCCGTTACGATCGATGGAAAGGCAATAAAGTGCAAAAAAGAGAGGGGACAGGTTGGCTGGAACTATTGGTAGGCTGGTTCGCGACACGAAATTCATTTCCGGCACGGTTAATCCGGATCCAAGGCGAGGAATAATCGCTGGCCCATTGTTCCCACGCGACGCTTTCAATATTCGCCAACGATTGCTGTTCTCGTTTAAACGTCGCTACGTTCCCAATGATGGAAAGATATTGGAAAGTCACTGCGGTTTGGCTATGGAACTTGATGGGCTTTGCGAGCGACAGCAAGGTTATTTAGGTTGAATTGTGTTTGGTAGCTTTGAAATTGGCTGCAGTTTCAAGCTTACTGATGTGAATTTTTGGATTCTGCGTGGATAGATAGATAGCTAGGTGTTGGAAAGATATTGCAGTTGGTTGGAAAGTTACTGGATACAAAACTTGATACATTTTGTGATTGAAGATATGGTTTTTCAGGTTGATTTATGTTTGGTAGCTTTCAGAATGGCTGAAGTTTCAAAGTCACTGATGTGAATTTTTGGACTTTGCATAGATAGGTAGGTAGCCAAGTGTTGGGAAGTTACTGGATACAAAACTTGATGGATTTTGTAATCGAAGACATAGTTTTTCAGGTTGATTTATGTTTGGTAGCTTTCAGAATGGCTGAAGTTTCAAGGTCACTGATGTGAATTTTTGGACTTTGTATAGATAGGTAGGTAGTTAAGCGTTAGAAAGATTGGAAAATTACTGAATACAAAACTCGATAGATTTTATAATTGAAGGTATGGTTATTCAGATTGATTTATGTTTGATGGCTATTAGAGATTAGCTGAAGTTTCAATGTCACTGGTGTGAATTTTTAGATTTTGAATAGATGATAGCTACTTAAACTAGCTGTTGGAAAGACATTGGCAAGTCACTGGAGTTTAGGTACAGAATTTGATGGACTTTGCGAGCAAGCATATGGTTATTCGGTTTGAATTGTGTTTGGCAATTCTCAGATTGGCTGGAGTTTCAAAGTGATTGATGTGAATTTTTTGTTTCTGGATAAATGTTAAATTTAGTTAAAAATATAGGATTGGATTTTACAAAAGAAATCAGTCGCTAAAAGATGCTTAGCCTAGGCTGCAAACATCAATCGACCAAAATAAATCAAAACATCCAAACCAATATATTATTCAATCTTGTACCTTAAGCAAAGAAAAGAGAAACAAATGTTAGGTGGAGGCACGGAATTAGAAAGTGGCGAATGCTGTCAACGGGCAGCTAATTATTTATAGTAGCACCTTGATAAATCAAGCTCGACGCAGTCGGTGTGGGGCCGCGTCTTCTGTAACCAGACCCACCAGTTCGTCGAGCAACCAAGATTGTTTTCAATCAAAAGAATCCGTTTGATTTACGACGTGATTACGAGCCGCGAAATTTAAAGGATCCTCTAGCTTTCTCTTCCTTACGTACGAGGAATAAAACAGATGTAAAGAGGTATGTCTATGCTTGTGTATGTGTGTGCAATTGACTCAAGGAAGAAAGACGTGCGGTGTTTCGAGAAGAATTTTCATTCCGGTTATCGCGTTCGTTTGAACTTATCGTCGCATCGGTTAAAATTCTGCGCACAAGGCCACGCCTACAGCACAGTCTGTGGATCTGGGACGAAAAACGTGCGCGAAAAAATTGGGGAAAAGAATCTGCTACAGGCCGTGGGATACGAGGTCGGTCTTATCAGATACTATTATAATGTTTAACAAAATTTTTCCATGAAACAATTGTAGCATCTCTTGGTTCAACTTAGGTAGTTTTTTTTTTTTTTTAACAATTTTTCATGTATGTTTGGGATGCAAATTTGCTTAATAATCTACATCAAATACTGAAATTTTATTAGAAATAAAAGATGTTCTACAATTTTTGAACAGTATGTTATATGCAAAAATACACCGAGTATTTAAAATAAAATATTTATTATAATATTTAGAAGGTGAAATAAGCCTTTAGATGTAGATTTCCATTTTGCTGTATTTGTACTAATACAAATTTACATAAATTTGCATCTGTAGTTTAATTATAATACGTAGGATATCTAAGAGATGATGTTACTGTGTGAGAGTTGGTTGGTTTATGGTGAGTTTCTTTATGGCGAGCTAATGTCTGAATTTTATAGTATAACGTATTAGGTCATCACATAGGAAAGCGATGGTTTGTTGAACTCATCTTCGCACTAGCCACGTAGAAGACTATAAGATTCAAGTTAAAAAAATAACATTGATGACCTTCAAAATAACATTGAAAATCGCGTGAAACGAAAAATTTATTTATACATTATACCATATTTGTCATCTTGAATAGTGCAACTTTTTTCGTGCAGCATCTTCGACGGAGATATTTAGGTGTCCTGTTTCTCGTGACTCATACCGTGTGTCTCATTTTGACAGGATGTAACTTAATTACAAAATTACGGATAAAAGGATCTGTAATGATCTCGTTCTTCGTGATCATTGCAACTATGTATAGCAGAGCATCATGAAGCGGTAAATTTCATTTATAAAAGCTGACCTACAATAATAAGAAATGGAATTCGTAATCGCGAAAGCTAGTGCAGCTACTTCATCGTTTGAAAAACCGTTTAAACCTTCATCTTCGCGTCATTATTAAGATATAACATTGAGATTTAATTATACAGCTTAAATTATAATTCGGACAAAGAAGAAATAATTTTTAAATTACAATTCGAACGATCATAAGTCAGATTCTTCAATATCGTTTCGAAGTGACAACAAGGCTGCCTGCATTATTTCAAGAAAATATTTTCTAAATTTAAGTACTACTCGAATTCCTCAAAATGACTTCTGCAAGACACGAGCAAACGATAGACGATATGAATTACGAGTTCCACAGAGAGAGAGTTTGGAAACGTTGATCAAAACCAAACACAGCTGTTCTTTCCACTTCTTGAAACCGCGTCTCCAATCCTTTGCAGAACGTTGCATCCAAAGGAAAGTAAAATTAACAAAATTCTCCTTGGAATCGTATCGATACCACGAAGTATGCACGAATTTGTGGTAAACAAAGGATTAACCTTAAATTATTAAATTAATCTTAATTTAAATCTTCACATAGTTATAAATAACGAATCAATAAATGTATTTGTTTCCGTTAAAAATGATTTTAAATAACAATATCAACATCGGTGTATTTTTTATGTCTATTTCGTAAAATTATCAGAGAAAATACTTTACGATTATTTATAATCGATAAACAAATATCTTTTACCGAATGTAAAACAAAATTCGGTTCTGCAAAAATTAACTACAAACAGCAGTCTCACACTGTTTCTCGGAAGAATGTCGACTTTTATTTCATTACCATATTCCAATGAGGGAACTTAAACGGAAAAATTTCGTCATCTGTGTATCTTGTAAAGAGAAATTTCATGGTTCGTGTGTGCCTCGCAAAGGAACTTTTCATCTCTTCTGCATCTTTCATTATCAAAAGCCTTAACAAACGATTAAGACAATTTATAATACAACATGGTGCAATATTTTAACAAACAAATTCACCAAGTCGTATCAGAGATCATCAAACACTCTGTGCTATTAGAAACACCCGTTAACTAGCTAGGATATTAAAAAAAGGAATTTTCCCATTTGTATGTGTTCGATCGTCGAAACCCTCAACGACTGTATTAACTTCACATTGCATTAACTTGAAATAGCTTAATAATGTAGCTTAAAATAAGACAATAATTTAACAAATCAACTCGCCGAGTAACATCAGAGACTATCAAATATTCTGCGCTAATGGCAAAAACACGGACGTCTGTAGTTAAGGGTTAAACTCCAACGTTTTACTGCCAGGAGTATCTCAATTTCTTCAATTTCGCCCCCACTGGCGAGGTTGTCGACGAGAAAATCGAGCAGAGAAACGATCCCTCGACGGCGACGAAAGACGACGACGACGATGACGATGACTATGGCGGCGGCGCGAAAGAGTCACGAGGGGAAAGTGATAGGATTTAATGCCCACGGCGCGCCGTTTGATAAGATGGCCAATATATGTACAATCATGGTGGTTATCGAGTCGTTAGCACCGCGTCGCACTGACCTTTAAGCGCGGGGGTCAATTCTGGCTACTCCTCCGGGCCCGTGTCACGTACGTACGTGCTTATTTTCTCATAACGCGCGGCAATTGACGCGCCTTGCCTCGATTCCGCCATACTTTCGCTCGTCGTCGAGATTTTCGACCGGACGTTCCATCGTCACCATTCATAATAATACTTTTGAGAAACAGAAAGAGAAAGATCTCGCAAACTCTGCTTGACTTGAATTGATACAGCTTGAACCGTCTATTATCGCGCAGTTTCTAGCTGTTTGATAGTTGTGTAATGGTTTTTGAGGTTTCTATCTTTGAATTAATTATGTAAATTACGTAAATATTTTAGTTTTCGTATATCGTATATCGTAAATATGCGTATTTATATAATTAAGTATTTTTTATAATTAAATACGTTATACACTGCTTGCCAAAAGATTTGCAACATCCCGCGTACGAAATTGCACGAGGGTGTTGCAATTTTTTTGGCGAGCGGTGTATATTTATTTTAGAAAAGCCTCACTATTTTCTTACGTCGACTTTTGCGCGTGTTTCGGCGTTGAGATGCTCTAAAAGTGTCCCACATATTTTTTAACACCCTGTATATTATACTACACATAGCCCTTATTCTGAGTAACTTTCAGATAATATTTGATTATTTAATAAAATTGTCAAAGTAAAGTAGTAGGAGACAGTTTTGGTTTTTGAAGCTTCTTTGCTACGAAATAACAGTCGAATTTTATAAATAGGTAAAGTTTTTTCTTAGCTTAAAATGGATTTCAAATATTTTCCTTTTAGTCAATTTCTATTCTCATATCAAGTTGCGTGACCTCAATGTTTTAATGCTCAACGCAAAATTGTCAATTTGCAATTCATATCTAAGAAGAATCGAAACATTGACAGTTATAGCGCAATAAAATATGATTTTGGATGGGAAAAATCTCGTAACCATGAATATTAAAATTAATTGCAAATCTTTTATCTCTTGGCATTGAAATAAACTTGGTTCGAACTCAATTTAAACCTAATTCTTTTTTCTAACATCATTTATTCTAAGCGTTTGCTTTGTTTTTAGAAAAGACATCACTTTCTTCCTAGTTAAGAAATTTTCATTGTGAACAGTTTTGATCATTTTTTATCAGTAAACAAGGGAAAAATACGTATCCCAAGGGCCTAAGTTAATTGGTGTTTAACAGAGAATATTAAGTTTGTAGCTCGACGGAGATTAGAGTTTCTTGTGCTCGAGCTTCGTAACCCAATTAGTATGCATGGAATAATTACTGTTAGCGAATGCACTAGAAAATCGAAATTGGTACATCATGAGGAAATGTGGTTTTATGTACTAAAACCGAACGACATAATCCAACTAGACAAAACAGTGATTCTACATGAAAAAATAAATCAAAAACGTGGAATAACATTTTTCGATACAAGCTTTTGGTTTTGAAAAAATTCGCTTTAAATATTTGACTGGTATGTCCGATCTAACTCCGCCCAATTTCCTAATTGTAATACTAGCAATGGTCCATTAGTTACAAGAGGATTTGTAATAAAATTCATAATAACATTTTTACAACAAAACTTTATATAAAAATATTGAACAATTTTTTATTCAAATAATAGAAATAGGAAATAGACCACCAAATACCAAGTACCATTACTGGGACACGACGACGTGTTCACGTTGCATACCTGCGACTCCCACGTCGCGTCGCCTCGAATCCGATCCACGATCAGCTGCGATAAAGTTGCACCGGACGTTTCAGCTGGTCGCGATGCATCGACTGCATCCTCGTGGATGCAAGTCGTCCCTTGCACACGCGCGTATCCACATGTCCCGTACGGTGTTAACCAGGTGAATATACACGAGAATATATACATACAGGGTGTTCTATAATGAAATTGACAAGTTTTATTAATAGGTATATTTGGGAAGTTGTTCTGAATAAAAAATGTCATAGATGCAATAGATGCATACATTTATTAAGTAAGTTTGGAATCCATAAAATTATTATAAATTATACCTTTATGAGTTATTTAAAGATACAGTAGCGTCGAGGATGTATATAATATACAAGGATATATAAAATATTCATAGTATCTGGTGTTAGGTTTACAATAGGAAAAACAAGTCTTTATTTAAGTCTTCTCTCGTTCTCATTTGCGTTCATAAAAATATCCAGGCTACTGACGATGTATTTGATATCTTACAGTTTTGTCGTGCTAGTACTAAATTCTATAAGAATTTTATAAAATAATTTCATAAATACCTAGGTTCTATTATAGATCTATTTTATCGAACATTTTTCTATAGGATAGTACAAAATCAGTGCTTTATCCTTGATTTATGTATTGATAATTTATAGTTAATTAATTCTTTATACTCCATTGACATAGCTACAATGATACGGAAACTTCTTTCTTTTATCATTCTCACTAATAAAAGATAAAAAATCTACACATAAAAATGAACCAAAAAGAAAGAATAAAGTTTTTTTCTTTAAAGCTTCATTTTCGAGAAAATTTAGTTTGAAGATTCGTAGGATATGTGTAACCTATAAAGTGCCAACCTCACGTATTTCAAACTCGATTATCTCCAAATCTAGCTTCTATACGAAAAAACTTTATTCTTCTTTTTCGACTTGTTTTTGCGTGTAGAATAACCTTCCGTTGCTATATAATATCAGCTACGGAACACCCTGTATATAAACACGCGTAAAAGTACATATGACGTGTACACACGGTCGATAGAGGAGCTAGCTAGCAGCTACGTTGCCTTTTGTGCGTGCGCGTATCTCGTCGTACTCTCACTTTCGACGGTGTTCGTGGCACGCACACGATCACTCGAACAGCACGCTCGCCGTTTCACGTTGTTGCATTCCGTCACATCGGCCTCCCTCCGAATATACGCGCGTTTTATTGCCGGCCGAGATGATTAGCGTGCGCGGCGTCTATCGAACGACGTGGCTGGTGAAATGGAATGAGGACGCGGTTCGGACAGATAAAGCAGTCGCGCGGTGGCCCCTTATCTCCCTCGAAAACGCGTCAACCGACCAACTCGGAGAAATCGTCGACTTTCGCGAATTTTAGAGAGCCGAATTTATGAGAAGTTAATTTTTTGGAAATATTCAACAGTAAAAAGGGTGAAAAGAGAATGGTCGGAAATTTGGTGCGTTTCTTAGGTGAGATCCAAGACTTTCCTGGTGCAATTTTTATGTTTATCGGAATAGAAGAGTTAACAATGTAATTTTCTTTAGAGTATTTTTAGTTAGTATGCTAGTATATTTATTTTATGTATGTGCCTCATTGATGAATGGAAAATCTATCTCTTAACAGGAAGATCTAAGGAACTTTATCTTATGCTTTATACTAAGATGAGTTCATCTGAATCTCCCCCGGGTCTGTTGCTTAGATATTGTTACAGTGAATTGCTTCTATCGATTCTACTTCCATATTCGATTATTGCTTTGATCATTGGCACGTTGTGAGTTTGCGGATTTAATTTTATTTTTCTACGTCAATAAGGAAATTGAGAGGATGATGAAATAATGATATGATAGTAGTGAGATTGACCAAGTGATATAGGGATTATCGAAGTTCTTGTCAATTTTGTTATCAGTTTCTTAATGTTATTTATATTAATTAAACCAGGCTATGGAATCTTTTAAGTTTCTCAAAATAAAATTTCTGCTCCGTGAATTACATCAATTCTTGATAAGAAATATACTATACTGTATATACTAGATATCAGTGAATTTTGTAACGAAGTACGTATATAAAGCACAAATTAATTTATCCAAAATATACGGTTTATACGGGCAAAAATTTCTTGAAGAAATTATATAACGACATTATAAGCGATACAATAATTATTCGAGGTGTGTTGTTTCAAGCATCTAAAAAATTACACTTCAATGCAGTCATAAAAAAGATTATACCTTTATTTAGGAGAAAAAATGAAGTCTAAACGTGACCTTGTAAAACTTCAAAGAAAAGGAGTACCTCATAAAGGTATACCACAATCATCTTAAACGTCCCTTTTCAAAGCGTATCGAACGACACAGGAGAATTTCGATCGATCCACTAACGACGGAATAATCCCAGGTAATCACGTTACGCGGTTCACCCTGTATTCCTGTGAGCATTAATTACGAATCGGTATCTACATCGGTCTGATCAACGACTGAAACTATTTCCCCGATGCTCGAAAAGGGGGAGGCCTCGGGTATATCCGCCCCGAGGACGGACCGAATCTCGATCGGCCTCGAGATCGATTCCAGCCGGATCATCGAACTTTCCCGCGGTTCAGGTTCCGCCGCCGGTGTGCTGGACGGACTTGGGTCTTGCGCGATCTCGCGCGCCGCGGCTCGATTCGATCCGATCCCGGCCGACGGTTGCCCCTTTCCTCCTACGAACTCGAGGGGACGAAGGGGCAACAGCAGCCAGCCAGAGCAAGCAGCAGCCCACGGAAAGGTCCATTATCGGTCCTCGATATCCCATTCCGCGTTGCGGCCGCGAGAAAGGGGGTCTCCGGTTCTCTCCTCTCAGACATTGCACTCTCGCGCTCCCGTTCGACTGCACCGAGGGCGCGTTGCGTTCGCGTGAAAGATGGTGAAAGAAGAAGGGAAGGAACGAGAGTAGCCACACAGTGAACCGTGCGGCGGGCGACCAGCGTGGACGAGTCGTGGCCGTCGAGAGGGAAAGAGGGGCGGGAGGGAAGGAGGCCAGAAGGAAAGGACGAGTGACAGGAAGAGACAGAATCGACGAGAGCGTATAAGAGAGAGAAGCAGGGGAAACGGTGAACCGAAAGAAAAGGAGGGACTTGATGGAGGAGGAACCGAGAGGTGGTGTACAGAGGGAACGGAGAGATATATCCAGCGTGTAGAAAGAGAAAGGCGGACGGTGTAAGGAGGAGGGAACGAGCGATACGAAAGAGACACGAAAAGTTAGCGAGAGATAGAAAGTCGTGTGGAGAACGCGCCAGCGCGAGTGAGCAACGGAGATGGAGTAGGGGTGGGGGGAGCAAACGACTGGGCTCAGGTGGTGGGGGGGAGGCGCGAGAGGGACGAGTCAAGGGATCGTTGAACTCCGGCAGTGATCGCAGTCTGTGCTCAATGCGCGGCTGCGTGAATGTGTGCGCGTGCGTGTATGCGTGAAAGTGCATCGGTGTGTGCGTCGTCGCTGCCGCCGTCGCTGCACCGAGTGCACCGTGCATATGCGCGCGCGAGCGCACAGCCACATCTCCTTGGTCGTGTGTTGCGCGGCTGTGAACGAGAATCCACGAGAGAGAGAGAGAGAGAGACAGAGAGAGAAACGACGGAGGAATCGGAGAGAAGGAGAAAGAGAATTGGCGGAGGCCGTGAGCGTGAGCGAGAGGACAGCATAAGGCCAGGCCAGTCAGTAACGATGTCATTAGTTTAGTCAGTCAGCGAGTCAACAACTACGCTGTTTCGCGGCCGTTTCGTGTGGGTCCCTACGGTCCCCGGGCTTTTTACCCCGCCCCCGGACGTTAGCCCGCGGATCTCTCGAAATTCATGACAGGCATTGTGTCCAATTGGTGGGCCAGTTTTCGGTTTCGAGAGCAGGGAAACCGCTACGGGGCCTCGCCGTGTAGTTTCACTCAACCCGGTTTCTCTATTGAAAATCATTTTCTTCCTTTTTATTACATTCTACGTTTTTTGCACCTGTTTCGTTTAAAGATAGATGGAGGTTTTTTGCGTGGAGGTTGGAAGGACTCTTGTTGATCTATTTGTTGGTTCGCGTGGCACGCGATAGATATTGAAATAATAGAGTTAGAGTACCACAGAAGCGTTACGTTAGCTGGCAATTAGAGCTGAGTCGCTCCGCGGTTAACCCCGCAATTTCTTAATCGACCACGTTTTCGCAAATAGGACACATGGCACTTCCACGATGCCGATCTAACGTTTGTTTGTTATCGTCGCCGATCCTGCGTCGGAGGTTGAGTTAGTCTCGATTATAGCCCGACTTTCTGAATTTTATTGTTTCTTAACTTTCTATAATTGGAATCCTGTCTGTTTCTGAAGAGGTTCCCGTTTTAACTTCAAAATTGAGAGGCAACAACTGTTATAAATAGATTGTTTTCTAAATACGAAACTAAGGTCAAAAACGAACGAAAGGAAACGTTAAAAACTCCGTTAACGATAAATACACGTCGTAAAAAACAAATTTTCTGGATTGATTACTTTATCCATTAATTGTAACTGAATATATCTAGTATCTAAATAGCTCCGATAAACAACTATTTCAGAAATATATACGACCATAAAGAAATTTTTCCATGCGTTAATTCGTAATAGAGTAACAGAGAGGCACGCACGGAAGGTGTGCACGCAGCGCGAGATAATCAGGGTAACGCCTACTCAGACAATTACCGCATAGATTCTAAATAGAGCCAGGTAGCTGCACGCGAATATTCCGTCGAGTTGAATCACCGCGGCCCTATACCTACACCGCTCAATATAATTAAAAGATCCCTCTGCCGTTCACATAACTCAGATGCCCGAGGAAATACTAACGCGTTAAGCGCGCAGTATTTCGTCGCTAACATTCAATCTACCCTGGCCGAATTGGCGAGAAACGCGATCCCCCTATTATTCTAAGCGATTCGTCTTATTATCCAGCTTCTGGACCTTACGAGACTATCATTTCGTAGCAAACAGGTAGTATGGTTAAAAATAATTCCTCTACCTAGCAACAATGGCCATTTGATCTTTCCTTAAATCAAAACCGTAATTCCATTTCAAAGCTATAATTCAAAACATCCTCTATTATCGGAACTGCTTGGTTATCCTCTGTTCTACTGAAAACGACCATCTACCGTACATGTTATTCGTTCATCGACCTTCAAATGTTTCATTCGCTAAGATAACATTCCGTCAGAATACGCATCCACTGTCCATAATTTAAAGCTTCGCGGTATCGAACGCGAGACTCGACATCAGATTTTCTATATGATAACATAATATCGCGTATAATGTATATATTCAACCATATATGAATATATTGTACTATAGTTTGCTGTTAATATGCTGCAGTAGCAGAAAGCTGCACCGTGATTGACAGAGACTGACGAAATGAGGGCGGCTGGATTGGAACAAAAATTCGAAAATACCGCGGACCGCAAAGGGTTAAAAGAATAAGAAGTCCACGGTATATTCGAGTCTTTTGATCGTCATCGTAGGCCAGTGAGGTTTCCCAACCTCGCGCGCCACGTTTTCGCGTCTCTCTCCGCGTCCGTAATAATAATAACTGCGAGAAGAACACAATCCCCGCGAACACACGATCCCGCGTTGTGCAATGCTGCAACTGCAGTGCACTGCACCACCACCACTCTGAACGACACTGCCACCCCCCACCACCGTTATTTTACCCCCGCCATCGTTATTTTACCCCCACCATTAGTAACGTAGCCGCCGCCCGAACGACCAAGCGACTCGCGAACGTATGTATGTATGTATGTGTAGGTGTTAACGCGGCCGTGTGAGTGTTTTATACGCGGGTCAATGACTCGTCGAGTGCATAGTTTGCGCATGCGCCGTGCTGTGTGCGTGTGCATATCGGCGTGGCGCGGATTGCACGTGCAACCACCGCGTTTCAACTGTGTACCTCGCGACACTAGCTCGGATATACACGCGTGTGTATATACGTATGCGCTCGCCGCATTAAATATGTTAATGTATGGTGGCTCTGACTCAATAGTACGGCCAATATTCCATTGGCGTATCGACCCGGCGATATGCGCGCGTATTTTTGCACCGACCACCCTCTCCGACTTTCTCCCTCTCTTTCTCGCTGTTTTTCTCTCTCAAGCGTCGTTGCTCCGCTGCCGGTGCACCTGCAAAAATCACAGACCGGCAGGATGCGGAGGAAGGACGGTGCACCGGTTGTTGCACGGAGGGTTCTGGTGGGTCTCTGCTGCGTGTGCTACTTACTGGGTTTTTGCAGTAAGGCGGATTGGATTTGAGGGAATGCAAAGCTTAGATTTGGCTTAGATATATGAGCAACGAGATATATGACACATGGTGGCTACAGGAAGTATATTAGCACACTATTGTGTTTATCGTAGCATTTATATACTGACTAATTGGGTCCAAGTATATTAAATATCGTATCGTTTAGTATCGTTTTCGTATGACTAGTAGAATTTGATAACAGGAAATGTAACAAAGGAATACTTCATTGGATAATAAGGATGTGCTATACGTGTGAACATTTTTTTCCGTATGACTATACATGAAAAGTACAGAAAAGTAACAATGTTATAAACGTAGTTTTCTAGATTTATCCTTACGTCATTTTTCAGCGACGAATAAACTCATAGACGTAAATCATCTGTTTCATGAGAATTGAGCATTTATCGTGTATACCTATATATTAAAATTAAGAAATTGATGAATAGTGGAAGTCCCAAGGTTTAACAGTTGAACTTTCCAGCTGTATTCTATGAGTGTAATCAAGAAAAAATTATTCTTTGAACATATGTAGGTCATTTAAAGCTTCATCGAAAGATTACGATACAAATATGAAATACAGAGAGAGAACAGTAATTGGCAAAACATAGATGGCAAAAAGTCAAATTTTATTTAAATCTTTCTTAACTTTTACTACGAATTTTTCGAACTTAATACCCGAAGCAGAATGTTCCGAACGATTTTCTTTTTGTGCGAGACTTAATCGTCGATCCTATTACCCAAAGCGTTCTCGGTGCCAGCGAAACTCGTCAAGATCGACGCACTCGGTCGTTGAAGAAACGAGGCGCGCAATTGTCTCTTATGTAAAGCGAGACGACAAATTACACGCCGCGCGTTCCGTAACGTAATCTTCCCTTTCCCTAACGATGTTGCATCGACTTGCTGGCAAAACGGTGACGCTCGTCGAAAGGTGTACAGTGTGCACGGTCTCGCGCGCTCGTTGACGCGCGTGCGAACGCGGACTTGCGCAATTTTTCGGCTCGTAAAATTCAGCGGGATGAAAAAACGTCGTTCCACCGTCTGAACGGTGCGGTGGGATTTTGAAAGGGAGTCACGAAAGCAAAGCGATACAAGGACTTAGCTTCGTTTAGTCCTATAGCCAGTAATTTTTCGGTATTTAAGATCTGTGGATTAGAAAAATCAGTGCTTTAGAAATTTACAAATTTGCAAATTGAAACCATATATATATATATATCATAGCAATTACAAATGAAATATTTTCACCCTCTACATTTTATTTATTATCAATTTGTTATATTCCGACTAAATTGTTAATTATATTTGACTAATATATTATATTTCAACTATTTCGATCAAAGAAATTGATATTGATTGGCACATTTGTTGTTAGAAACGTAGCATTTTGCAGGATGGCTGGAACTTAGCGCCAATCGCGTCATTAAAAATGAATCAAGTCAAACCTCCAATACTAATCCGTGCATGTAAAAAGCAGAAGATATCCAACAAAATGCGATAAATTATTACATCTAGGATACTGATAATCCGGACGACTTTAACTCATCGTTCTCAATTAACCAAAGAAAATTACGTTATCAATAATACGTATTCATATATTCATATATTCGCGATTGCGAAAAAAGAGGGAAAGAAAAGGAAGGAAGAAGGAAATTGGACATTGGCGCGTTAATACCTGGTGTTTTTCTTCAATTGGTACACGACAAGTTATCTTAAGAATGATCGAAAATCCCGTTACTAGTAATCCTAATGACGCACGTCGTTGAACAAAATTCATTCGATTGGAGTTTCTTTCGAAAGCCCGAAGTAGGACTTGTCTGTTTCTCTGGTTTGCGATATGGAAGGTACGCCATTAGACCCCGCGGGCATGTGATACACATCGAGCATGCAACTGCCGGTGCGTACGCATGCCTCTTATATCACGGCTCATTAACGTGGTTAATTAGTTTACTAGTACAACCGTAACACGGCTGTACAACTCGATTCACGTCGTCGCACGTTTCATTGGGAATTTATAGCGGTCGCTTGTGAATAAAGTTCCGTCGTAGGATTCGCGGCATTCCTTTCTTTTGCCCTCCGTGCTGCCTCTTCTTTTTGTACTTCGCTGCATCTTCTGTTCTCTACGCGACAAAAGTCTCTCTTGTTCATTTCACCACGTATGTGTTCGATATTGGAGAAAAGATGGAATAACAATTTTCCTTCAAGAACATGAAACAGTAGAGAAGATGTGATCTAATGAGGATTTTAATTAGAATTGAAATTCGCAGAGTTAAAGAACAAGTAGGGTACACAATGTATTTTTGCAACTATCGATTTGACCTGCGATTCTTTCTCTAGTATTCGTTGCATGTGTTTCATTGATCTTTGCTGATGTCCTTGCGAAAATTTTCTCCTTTAACATGTTAAACGCATTATTGAAATCAAAAAAATATATATATATATATTTAATGTAATTATTATAAAATTTCTGTGTAGTATATAGGCACCTAAAATAGATATTTAGCGATTTTCGTTTATCAACTACTGTAGAATACATAGTGCAGCATCGCAGATGTCCAAAACAAATATATAAAACTTTAATACCCGAACTCCAAATTTACATCCGCCTTCGTTCCAAATTTATTCTCGTCTTTGACCCAGCTCTTTTCTTCTTCTCAAATCACTGAATGAAATCCTGTTTATTTCTTGCACGGTATTTAGACACTTGTCTATCTTTGAGAAAATTGTTATTTTTGTCGCAAAATTATGGACAAATCTAATTGCAATGATTTTATCCTTTATAATCGTCATCGCGATCTGATTAAATTGATAGTTAGAAGCGAATGTGCAATAACCAAAGTGGCGTTTGCAATTGTCAAACTTGACAATCTCTTTATACACATAGATTCCTTGTCTCTAAATTGTAAGTCAGATTAGGAAGGTTCTTTCAATCTGATAAAAATACGCTATGATGTAAGCAGTGAAATTTAGGTCAAACTAATCAACTCCGGATTTTATTAATTTCTTGATTTCGACACGTATATGCGCGATTAGTGTTCAACTCTCAAGAAACAAATGACTCGTGTACTTCTACGGGTTCATTTGTCGCAAGAAAATCACATAAATAATAGCAAATTCGAAGCCTAGAAAATCGTGTGGTTTTCAAACTACTACCAGTAACTACCAGATATCCAGTTCGCATAGTAAATAGCAAAAAATATATTACTGCTATGTTTACTGATAAGTAATTTCAACGATAAAAAGATAATAAATGTTGCTTCTAACTACCGATTCGTTATTAATTTGTACACGTTGGCCAGATTCAAATACTGTTATTATAAATTGAGTAAAGTATCCATTTAAAGTACATATGTATATTTATGAAGAGTAGTATAAATCAAGCACATTAACGTCGATACAGACAACTGTCCAGCGTTTGAACTCTGTCTCGAGTGATTTTCGCCGGAAGGGCTTGCTGTTTATAGTTGTTGCACCGAGTCGTTGATCGATGTTGTTATTCGCTGGTTGCAGCCGGTTTTCCTTAAAGATTATTAAGGCGGCGCGTACCGACGTCGTCGCGCACCGTCGTCTAATGAACCCTTCTGCTCGAATATTCCAACCAGAAGGTGACTGACCTCCATCAGTGGCTTGAACATTCGACCAACGCGTTCCTTCCGTCTAACAGTCACGACGTGGTTACTGTTAGTTCGTCAAATTTGCCCGAAACACCGTGGCCTCGTTACGCAACCAGGGAACCACCGAACGAAATCGTAAATCGCCGTTTCAAAAGGCAATCTCGAGGACTGTGAATCGGTGGAAGAAATGGTCGGAACGATGCCTGGAATGTGCCAGCCGGTGTGCGTTCCGTTTCTCTCCGCAATTTTTTAACCAGGTTTTGTAAACAAAGAAAGAAGGAGGATGATTAATGGAGACTCGTCGTGGAATCTCGTTTTTGTTAATGGCTTTTAATAGCAGCGTTTTTCTCTGTTTTTGACGATCATTTAAAATTAGAAGTCTGGGCTGATTACGGAAAGTTTGGATTTTTAGGTCATGTTTTTTTTTTCCTGCTTTTCTGTTCTAAGTTCCATCTCAATTTTTGCTGGTTACTCGATCAAGAAATTTTTATTACATTAATTTATTCAATTGTTACGAGATCGTGAACATTTACGATCAAAATAATATAGTAATATAAATACGAAAAGATGTAAGTCTACGTGTAAATATGTAGGACACATATAAAATGTAGATGTATATGTAAAATATTGCCAGTATAATAATCATCATATATTATTCCGTAATTGGATTATACCGAAAATAAAATGTTACGAACATTTAGAAGATGAAATATATTTAGACACACGACATTTACACATACAGATTGTAGCTTTTTACGAATGTCTGTAATGTATAGATTTTTTATAAAAATTTGAACTCCAATTTTTGTTATCTTCTTGAATGAATATTCAGTGAAGTTCCAAGAAGAGTTTAATTTTGATGGAATTTTGTAGAACGAGTCGATAGGATTATTATCCTTCCATATAATATTTGAAGAGAAATTCCTTCTAACATTTCACCTTTTTCTCGTTTTTTATATTTCACACACTTCAAAGCTCCAAAGATTATTATTATTCTAGCTTTAGTAAATTAATTCCTGAAAATATGCCGCGAAATATTTCAAGCGCATGCCTAATTTACAAAAATCAAGGAAAGAACTAAAATTACTGTTTCCAAGTAAGCAGACTGATTCAGACAGACTATTACACATCGTTTTTCATATATATAATTCGGAAGCATTGTTTAATTATCACTTTCTTAATAAACGCGTTATTAATTTTCAATTTCTTCTTGCAATATCACGCCTCTTTTTGTTTCAACAGGTGTTTACCGTCATACGGTTACAAAACAAATTTATGTGTTTAATTCTTAAAAAAAAAAAATTCCAAAAATTAATCTATATATATATATATATATATGATATCACGCAAAGTAGATTAACTTGCTCATTAGATAGTCGTCGACTTAAGATTCAGAATCGATACGTCGATCAGTAGGAGAAATTAGAAACTGGAAGTCGTATCGAAAGTAAACGACCAGATAGATCGGCTTATCGATTTGAATGAGCGTTGAGTGTCAAGATCGAAAAATTAGTTACGAGACAGTAGCAGTTGGATAGAAGGAACGAACAGAAGCTTAGCGTAATCCTCGTCTGACTGGTATGTGTACCTAACGATACGAACACTGCTAACAAAACCTGCCTGGCGGAAGGTCAGTGACCCTTTCAAACACTCGAAGCCGCCGCCTAATGACTGGAATCACCGCGAACGGATCAATTACTCTGCCCCCCTGGTGCAATTAAATCACGGCGTGGGGTGACGCGGTGAAACAATTGCCACGATCTGTCTACCTTTAACGTTACATCGTTACATGTAGTCTTTCAAGGGTGGAACAGTCTCTTAGTTATTTCAAATTGGTTTTGCAGGTCGTTTATAAGGAATTTTGATTGCTTGCGAGGGAAAGAATTATAGGATCAAATTAATCAACAAGACGTCAAAGCGTAAAACATCCCGTATCTTCAAAACTGAACTACCTCATTCGTCTAAACAATGTTTTGGAATTTACGAACGAATAATTAAACAATCATGCTGAAGCGTAAGGCGTTCGATGTTTAGGGAACTGAACTACCAAATATTTCTCGCTGCATACGAATTCAAAGAAATAATGTTTCCAGACTTGTGAACTAATTGTTAAATAAGGATCTTTGCTCGAATTAGTGTTAGATATTTAACATGCAGAGATTATGTAACAACGTTCCTTTATATCGATTTCGAATTTCGTCAATCGTTTCTTGATTTACATACAAGTATCTCGAAGTCACTATTTTCTATGCCTTACGAGGATTCAGATCTTCGATAAAGGAAAAATTATGTCAGAAGAACTAATAGTTTCATCAGAAGAACTAATAGTTTCATCAGAAGAACTAATAGTTTCATCAGAAGCAGTAAAAGGGAATATAGTTACAGTCTACACCTAAAACGATTAGGATATCGAAAAGACACAAGAAGGGATAAATTCTCTCCAAAATCTGCTCTAATTCAACCGATATTCCATTAAAAGTTATCCAGACTGTAACTAAAATTCTCCTGGGAAGTTCGTCTTAATTTTAACATCTTCATTCTATCGACTAAAATTTCCCAACCTTCAACAACTGATCGCCTAAAGAGTCACGTACACGACAAAATTCAACGACAGTCGGACGAAACGACCGACGCCAGAACATTCGCGTTGTACTGAAAACGAGGCTGGCCTCCGTCACTCGAATCGCGCCAATTACACGTTTATTCCGGTTTTGAAATTCAGATTGCTCCAGCCGGCGGCTGTAACAATGTAAGCGTCGCTCGCTGTCCGCTCCGCCTAACGCCAATGACTATTGAACCTCGACGACAGAGCAGACCGAGAGAGAAATAGAGAAAGAGAACACACACACACACATTTAAACATACACACGCATACATACGCACATATATACACATGCACACACACACGGTCGTAAACTTTAAACTCTAACAGGTCGGTGACCTGACGCGACGACCAAGTTGGAGCCGCAACCGCGTTCATTTCATTAGACGACGGATACTTAGTGAAATTAGTATTAACACTCGAACGAGGCGGTCGACTCTCACTCTCGAGCTATTGTGGCCGACGTTTTCCGGAAAAGAAAGCTCTTCGCGTTGCCTCGCGGAAACCAGCGCGGCCAACGAGTATCGCGAGCGCGCATGCGCCGTTGCGAATCGATTCGTTGCGCGCCGTCCTACAACACCGATTTCACGCGTCCCGAGTATTTTCGGAGGTCTCTCGGTATTTTTAGGCGGATTTTTATGTTTATACGAGACGTTTCGGGGATTTTCCGGCGATATCGCGGAAGAAATACTTATACGTGGAAGGCGGATGCTGGAAAATTTGGGAATTTTTAGTTCATCGTTCGGAGGTGGTGAGAAGTTTCCTTTGCTCTTCGGCTCTGAAATTTGATATTTGAAATTCGACGCGCTGAAATTTGAAACGCGAAATTTAAGATTTCCAGAACGAAAATTTGGGGTCTCGAAGTTTTTAAATTTGTGATATTTACATTTGAAGTTCGTTGTTCGCGTGTTTAAAATCGGAAATCTGGAAATCTGTATGTTTTTACACTCGATATCTCGGAATCAGAGCGACTGAAATTCGACGCTCTGATATTTGAAACGCGAAATTCAAGATTTCGAAATTAAGAATTTGACGTTCCGCAATGCCAAACTATGTAATACTCGAGTCTGAAGTTGCTCGTTCGCGTATTTAAAATCTGAAATTTTGAAACCTGAACGTTTGATATTCGAAATCCTAAAACCTGAGCGATTGAAATTCGTAATCTGTAAATAGAAGTAGGCTTCAAATTTAAATCCTTTATATTAGAAATCTCGAGATTTAAATGCCTAAAACTTGAAAATTTGATATTTGCAATCTCTTTTAAAATTAAACATTTTTAAACTTGAAATTCGAATTCATCGGATTTTTTCTTTTATTCTCGCGTTCTATCGCAACAAAATTTCCTGCATGTTGTTTCAGTAACCGCACAAAGACTCGTACCGCGACCTCGTACACTACGATTTTTCGCGTATTTGCAAAATCTTTGAGATCGAATATCGAAGACAAAAGAAATGAGATTTGACAGGGAAGTCGAGTGTACGAAACGAACGTTAATGTACGAACTTATACGGCAGGTCAGTGACCTCGTTGGACACTTAGAAGCCCGTTCTCCTGTCTAATAGTCACGCTACGACTGTTAGTCATACGAATAGCTTGCATTTAATTTTCTTTTCCTCGCTTATTATGCACCCGCGTCATTAAGTCCTTTTTTTTCACCTACGATCGTTACGGGAAAAACCGTGAGCATTGTCGGTCGTTACTGCGATTTTTGCTAGTAGTTTCCCACTCGAAAATTTCCAGCCTGTTTCTTTCGACCGATGCAATTAAAAAATCATTACCATTTTGAATAACTTTGCAGGATATCTACAGAGGAGAGCAATTTAGAAATTTAAAGAAACTTAAACAGAGATTAAAATTTGCTGTGTTAAAGAAAATAGAATAACATTGAACTAATAATTATCATGGAGGAGGTGATCTCTGTCTTCTTATAATTAGCATTTCATTTTTCAAATTGCTAATGATTTTTATGGTAATGCGTTATTTTTTAAATATTTTACACGACGCGCCGGTACACTTTTAAGAGCAAAATCGATTATTTCGTCATAATCGGTGGACGTGTAAACTTTCTACGCTGCCGTTTTTATATTATTTTCTCGGATGTTGTATAAGCGGCATACCAGCAGGCAAGAATAAACGTATTAAGTTTGTAGAGAAACCTGTATTTTCTTCGTAAATATAAAATGCTGCATAAAAATAAAAGAATAATGTTCGTAAGCTTTATTAAAACACAGCAGGATATTTGTGAACCAATTTCTCATTTAAAAATTATAAAATCACATTAAAATCCTACGTTTTATTTAAAAAATCATACGAACGTGTATACATGCATAAGATCTTAGAAAAGGTTCTCCGATATAATTAGGTCAATAACTTTTTATGGGAACGACTAACCACATCCATCGATGCATTAAAACATATGCGATTTCGTTTAGTGGAACGTAAACAACTTTCAACTAGCCTTAATATCTCCATCTAATAACACCTTATTTGTATCTTCTACGTCCCTGTATCTGTTGTACGTCTCTAGAAACATCATTTTCTACCTATTGTAATTGTCAATATATTTACTAGAAAATGTGAAAATAAAACATCCTATATATACGATGAAAATAATCGCTAGTCCGCGGATATTTATGCAAATTCAAAGTCTCGCGAACACGATTAAAAAGACGGAAGCTAGATAAAAAAAAAAAATCGTTCTACCTACTAAATATTACAGAAAATAATATACTTTTCATATTTAATACTACGCTGTGCGCATATCGTGTATCTTTCGATCTTCGAGCTCCCTATAAATGCATCCGCAGTCTAATCGCTGGATCGCGGATTTTTATGCATTCGCGGAAAATTCGAAGCTTCCAAAATGCCCACAATTACGCGAAGATATATAAGAAATTCGAAACCGTAGTATTTATTACGATGCAAATTTCTATTTACGTTCCATTTCTTTAGTTAGTATGCCCACAAGAAAAAAAAAAAAGAAAAATATATAAAAATGCCTAAAAGTCCACAGTCTACTGATTCGCTATACCAGTTGCGGACCAACCAAAATGGAACGTTCTGTATAGGATAACAATCGAGAAGGTTGAAAAACCGAATCGCGTGAAAGCTGTACAGAAGCTCGAGCTTGTCGCGTCCCGCGCGCTGGCGCGTGCAACGTGCCGGCGACATCGATCGGAGAACTACTTTCACCAAGGGTGAATGCCTTTCGACTTTATTCTCGCCTTTATCCGCGTTCGCGACCAGGCCTTCGAGAGCAGAGAAAGATATACGGCCAGCGTATAGAGAGTAGGTACATACGTCACGCGGCTCTCTTGATTCCCGGGCTGCTGCTTGCTTAGAGAGCAGCGAAACCTGTTGCTCTTTAATGGCTCGAACTCGGTCGTTGAACGTACGCTGATTTTTTTTTTATCCCTTCCTCCCTCCCTTCTATCTCATGGATATATACTGGCATCGATGCAAAAATCTCAGTCATGCTCGGTTAGTTAAGGGTAGATAGGGATAAATAGGGTAGTACGTGAGAGCATATTATTCTAGTGGATTGTGGTTTTTATCAAGGAGTTCTTGGGGTCAGCGTTGACAGTTGTATATAGGAAAATGGATTGACGAAAGAAAGGGAAAGAAAGTACACTTCGACCATACATATCAGCACACTGGCTGATGTAGAGTACAAACTAAACGCTTTTCGCTGCTTTTATTTTTTAGTTATAAATTTGTTACTCGATTCGCGTTGTACGTATCTTGTAACGTAGAATACCATGTAAAATTTGTGAATTTGTTAGTGGACATGGTGTAGAGATTGATTTACATCATTTCTCGCGTTATACGTACCTTGTAACGTAGAATACCATGTAAAATTTGTGAATTTGTTAGTGGACATGGTGTAGAGATTGATTTACATCATTTCTCGCGTTATACGTACCTTGTAACGTAGAATACCATGTAAAATTTGTGAATTTGTTAGTGGACATGGTGTAGAGATTGATTTACATCATTTAGGTTTATGTAGAGGAATTTTGACAGTTAGTTTAAACTCTTATTTTTATATATACAGAAAAATATATTTCATTTAATACACACTAATATTAGTAGAGTATTTATATTTTGGTATTCTCATTTGGACACCTCTGGACATTTCTGGTATTCGCATTTTCTAACTAATTGTATAGTACGTAATACACTGTGCACATAATTTACGTCGGATACTTGCGCTCTTTACTGTTTCCTCGAATGTAGATCTTCTGATTTCTAAATCAAATATGTCTTCAACTGTTAGATATTTACTCTTTGGTATATCTTCCTGTTGAAATTTCACATATGCTTCCAAAATTCCTGCAGGCACATGGAACACACGAAACAGGTCTTGGCGTTTCAAATAACTCTTCGATCCCTTCTAATGCCCTAACGTTTGTCATTCGCACCTAACACGCGAACGGTCGTTCACACCAAATAGACGAAAGGTTCGCTCTTACAGTAAACATGGCTAAGTTATAACCATGATTCCAAGCTATCACATGTTAACGTGATTCCAGCAATTTTCATTAGACATATACGGTATTCTTGTAGCTTACAACATTGTCAGTACAGTAGAATGTCGGCTATGCGAATTGATTATGACGCACTCCTCTTTGAATAATCGAATCTTTCAAATAATTGAATAACTTTGATTTCACACGAGAGAAGGTAATTTATTTTCAATTGCTTTATAGGTATTAATACATCGATTACAAAGACTGAAAATTGTTACTACGAACCGTTTCATTGCGCATTAACCGCAAACAGAAATACAGAAATCCAGTAGATTTAATAAATCGACATGCCACTCGTACGACGTTCTAATAAAAGTTGCGTATAAAATAAGCGTTAAAATACTGGACAGACGGATAGATATAAAAGTCAAAGTGACGTGATAATAAAGAATGGAGACTTTTGAATTAACGTGCGACAATCTTCTTCAGTTTCTATTCATGTTTTCCAATTCTTCTCACAACATTCCGATCACAAAGTATTTTGTTGATCGGTTAATCGATTTACGTAATTCGTTCAATTTTCTGAATAGGTGTACGTTTTCGTTTGGTACTTTTCCCTATTAGAAGACAGTGGAACTGTAGGTATTTTTTAAGAATATCAGTTGGTTCGAAAGATTGACCAATCAGAGGCCTATTTTCGTATTCTGATATCCTTGGCTCACCCACTTCCAGCCAACTGTGCGCCATTGTAGCACCGGTTTCCGACCGTCAAGGTACGATTCCCTTATTAAGCTATATCCGTCGAGACTTCAGATTTTCATCGACAACACCGTTCGAATGGGACACGCTCGTGGACCGTTTCGTGTCATCTCGAAAAGAATTTCAATATCGATCCACGTTGAAAGTAAAACTCGTTCCACGGTTGAGCATTATAGCGTGAACGATTTTCCAATAGATGTGCCACATACGTACTTTCATCCATTTCATATCTTTGTCACGACTGTACATACGTATACGTACACATACTTGGACATTTGATGCAATTTGATCAAAACATTGATATTTGCATTACGTTTTCAACATCATGATAGAAGAATGTCTCTTTATCGTTTATTCTTTAATTCTTCGCATGACTCGGATCAACTGTTCTGCTAAAGTATTAATATTGGCTTGGCAACTAAGTGATTGCGGATTTTGCCATTAGATGGTATTGGCAAAATCCGCAATCACTTAGTTGCCAAGCCAATAGTTCCAATGGTTCTGATACCAGTCCAAACGTTAAACGTCAAAGTTAGGAGGAAAAAGAAATATAAAAACAAAATCAGGCAAGAATAGTGGCGTACGTGAGTTAGTAGCTTGCTGAGCTAACGGGTCCTCGATATTTCTCGCGTCGGCCTTCGGTGTCATAGTCGGAAGCGGCATAGTTACCCGAAAGAGAATAGCCGTATCCCGTTTTGCCTGGAGGCATCGTTTTACTCAGCCTTCGCCTAGGTCGCTCGAATTTTTGCCAACACGTGTATTTTACTATGTTACTCGTGATGCGTCCAAGGACGTCCGTAAATTATGGACATTTTTTATGTCACAGTAACGAGAACGAACGTTTTAGTGTCATTCAGGAATTTTTAACCAAAAGATGGAAAACACTTTGAACGTGTGTTTTATTATTATATCATTAATATTCATGTTTAATAGTCTTACGTTAATTGAGTCTCTTGGAAGTTGAATTGATCAGAAAATATTACAATTTTCGAAATTTTGTCGTTCCTTCTGAATGAACATCTTCGACCATGAAATGACCTATTCAACATTGTAACGATAAGATAAAGCCGGATTTTAATAATTATGGTGTTTGGCCTGTGGAACTTTTCTTTTTTTGTAAGGTGGAAGATGTCGTTTGTTAATGGACGAAAATGATGGGGTTCGAGTCGCGGAATAAATATGAAAGTTTTATTATAACGATGAAGTACGTTTCGGGTTTCATCGTCCCTGAGACAGCTTAAAATTTAAATAATCATGCATCTGCAGGGATTTGCATACTGTCAGTGTTAATGCTGTTTTATTCGATAGGCTGAAAGGATGAATATCGTGATAATTTGGGATAAGTGACGATACAGATTTGTAATTATCGGTCCATTTATCATTTTATTAAGAGGAATTACACAACAGTGTCCAAGAATCTGTTTCATCTAAGTTCTGTTGTTTTACTGTTAAATCTGCGCTAAAACATTTCTTTCATTAAATCTGTTGATTTCGCAATTACTAAAAGCATTCAGATGTCCACCTCTATCGAGATAGCCGCATAATTATACACACACGTGTATCTATTCATTTTTATTGTATCACCTTGATTAGATTTTTTGTCGATTAAATATAATCTATTTAAGTTACCTCAATTCTATCGAGATGAAACGTTTGACCCTTAATAAACCAAACACCATCCATTCGTTTCTTTTAAAATTTAAAAACTGGTAAAAAATGGTTTGTTTCTTGTAAAGTACCACGTAGCATATTTCATGGTTAACAGTTTTAACGTTAAAATTTAACAAATCTCTGTTAATATCACGTTACATCTGGTTCCCAATATCTGTATATCTAAAAAATAAATTAATAGATCCAAATATCCGTTTATTTATACAACAAACATTTATACAACGAACTAATAATATATGCAAATAAATAATAAATAGATTTATATCATAAAATATTTTTCCATTCTCATACTACCAAATTCCTATCGATATCGCGTTTTATCAAATTTCCAATATCTTTGACGACTGAGTCAAGAAAAGATCGTACATTTATATAAATAAATATTTTTCCATCTGGAATCGAGCAGGCGGGATTTCAATGTCTCAAAGAAGGCACCGGTGCGCGTACCCCTGGAACCTCGTTAAACCCAAATCCTTGCATCAGCACGGAGAGAGAGCAAAAGAAGAAACTCGAAAGCCAAGGTTCCACCGTGGCCAATCCGCACGCAAGCGAATCGCGGACGGCCCGTGACAATGCAGAACGATCTCCCGCCAGAAAGGGGACGTTTTTTCCCCCTGTCGCGTTACGTAAACCCCTGGAAAAGAAAACGGTCCTTATAACCGCTTTTTCGTTGCTACATCGCATCCGCAGTTTCATCGAACGCGCGAGATCTCTTCGAAAAGAGAATTTTGGCTGGATGGATCAATGAAAGACATTTCGATGAACTTGAAGAAATCTGATTTTATCAGAAGATTGTTCCTTTCCTGCGTCTATAAGTCACGAAAGAAACTTTGCTGGTTTTAACGTTAACGTTTTGTTAAATAGATTTATAGGTGAAAATATTAAATAATTTGATTTACCTTATAGCGGAATTCTTTCTTTAGAACGTTTTATTGTTGCGTATAGAAGTTTCATGTTTATTTCATGACTCGGATCCTATCATATGGACCCGTTAAGAAAAGTATCTTCCAGCATCGTTAACTTTCAAATTTCAAGTTTGCTTTGGAAATAGTCTGAACTGAGCCGTAGCCCAGGAATCTTCACGTGTCGTTTCAATAGCCGCATGAACATCCGAACTATTTCAAGGAAAGTTTTAACATAAAATTGAAACGAGGAATCGCTCGTATAAATAACAATTTATTGTTATACTTTTGTCGTACAATTGTTGTACTTTCTTTGAACTCGAGACAATTCTGAACAATAGGAAACGCATCCTAGAGATTGAAGCTTAAAAAAGCACGTCAGTGAAAATTTTCTGTGTAAATAACGATCGATGAAGAATAACCGAGCGTTCGATGGTATATTTTCTGTCCAAATTTTGGTCGTATTTACCCCAAAAACCGACTCAGCTCCGTAGAAACGAACCACGAAAAGAGGCTAACGTAAGAAGAAAAAAGCCAGGCAAGAAAGGAAAAAAAGAAGGGAAGGAGAAAAAGGAAGCAAAAAGAGGATCGAAAAAGGCATCAATCCTCCCAGAGGCCGATGGATCGACGATCGTTGCGGTGCCCAGCGCGATGATGATCTACGAGCGTTTTCTGGAAGGCCCGGCAGCAACGATCCGGCGATGAACCGCGAGAGATCGCAGGAGAAGAGAGGAGAGGCACGTGGCGAAAAGAGAGGCGCCTCCGACGTTTGGATTAGTTCGAGAGAGAGTCCTTGACTTTTGGAATGCGGACCACTGGGGTCCAGGTACATCCAGGTAGCCCAGTGCCGCGGTTCATCGTCTGTATATATGTATATATACATATATAAATATATATCCTATATACTGAATCCTCTATACATACACTACCGCTCAAAAGTTTTTGAATCGTTCGTTTGACAAGAGAGAATTTTTTCGGACTTTTTTTTTAAAGAAAAAATATTCCTGGTGTATTGGTCATTTGATGTATTTTTAAGTACTTGATGTGTAGGTATAATTACGATAGTTACTTGTGACGTTACACTCTGACCATTTCCTTAGACCAAAGAGTAGAAAGAAACAAGGACATTATAAATATTATTTTTTGATTTATTTATATCTTTAATATACTATGTTTGCTACATTATTTTCTATATTATTTATAATACTTGTACTTATTTACTTTTAGACAGATAAGCTAATATACTATATTTCCCAAACGAAACAGCAGGGCTTATTATTACAAATCACGAATACGTATTAAAAAAGGAAGAAACAGGGAATCATATGATTTTTTAAATTCGCCTTTCTGTCGTAATTAAATCGCGAATATCTGCAGTGATCCCAAACGAACCAACCAACCGTATTATTTCTTATTTTATTTTGTCTTATAAATAATATATCACTGTATAATTTCTCGTTCGTTTCTTCTTCTTTCACAACCTATGAACATCAGAAGCAAAGAATACCTTACATTTCTGAGCGATAATATATACATATGTATCTCTCTCTCTATATATATATTTCTTTGAATGTATACGCGGGCCAACACATCCCCGTTATTCCTGAGCCGACAAACCAAGATAAAAGGACCTGGTGGCTCTTGTGGGGTGTAACACTCGCTGCACTGCACCTGCTCCTCTCTCCAGGCTTAATTATTGCCGTGCAACGCCGGAGCGAGGATTCCCGGCGCGTGTGTTACCTCGTTCTATGTCTCGCTTTGGAAATGGTCGATGAAGGTAGAGCGAGAGAGTGGGCTTCGAGGAAGTTTACCCCGGAGAGGGATGATTGACGAGGCTTTTCGACGAATTACAGGCCGACCTCTGCCGATTGTGGGAACCGTGGCTTGCGGATGGACGTTGATAGTAGGCCGAATGTGGGCCACTGGCTTGGAAAAGCCGCTTTCCTTTCGTGGTGAAGGGTTCGCGGTTCTACAATGACGTAGATAGACCCGGTTCGATGCAGCGTAGGCCGATGAGCTCGGATAGGACGTTCAATGGGGGTTGAGTTTGAATTTCGACTTGTTTCGGCTGGTTTACGTTCCCAGATGTCGACTGTTGGAATTTGAAATAGAGTGCCGTAGTGGTAGGAATGTGCATTATAATGTATAGGGTGTCTTGTAACGATGGGAAAGGCGATACCTATAAATAATGAAGGTGAGGTAAAATGGAAGAAATAGATCAAAAGCTATTGAGATTTGAGTCCTTTGAACTTGAAATTAAATATTGGCGTGGTGAAATGACAAATAATGATAATGTACGAAGGTGCTTTGTAATTGATGACAAGACTGCAAAGGCAATGGTATAGATATCTTTTTGGCTGCACTAGGTTCCGAGATTTCCACTGTTGGAATTTTAAATAGAATACTGGGCTGGTTGAAAGATCGATTATGATTTATAGAGTGTCTTGTAAACAATTGTATATTGGAGGTAGTATAGTTAATAAGAAAGGCATGAAATGGGAAATAAATTATTAGGTGTTGAGGTTTGAATCGTTGGAATTTGAAATTACGTGGGTGGTGAAATTATGAATAATAACACAGAAAGAAGTTTTGTAATAAGTATATAAGGTGTAATATAAATGTATGATAAAGGTTGATACAGAAAAATAAATGGAAAACTTTGGAGATTTTGGTGAAAGGTTATAAAATCGAACAAATTATTATTCTTATCCCAATGAAACTTAGATTCTTATACGTACGATATTGCCAAGTTGAACGAATAAATCTATCGACAAACTAGAAATAATTTGATCACTGCACAGCGTAAAATATTTATTACGAGTACCAAAACAATGAACAATGACACATTCATAATAATCTCAGCACAAAGAATTCTGACACTACGTAGGAGAAGAAAAATTACGAAATCGAACAGATGAACATCTTTGCAGTAAAAGAGCCTTAAAGAACAGCTAATTCGCGGTTCGTCCGTGAAAAAGTGCACAAACGTTTTTGCGTAACAGGTGTAAAAATAGTCAAGAGACGATGTTTGCCTAGCTGTGTTGCAAAAAAATCGGACGAATGAATACACCACGTCCGCGTCTCTTCGCTATATGCACAATTTCTTTTCTTATTATTCTTCTTTTATTTCTTTGTAAAACTAAAATTCTTGGCGTGCGAACGATCGAGATATATTAACCAGATATTCGTTGTCTTTTTCCTTGTTTCAGGTAAGAACCCAACACGGAATTACATTAACGTCTTCATCGTCGATAACGAGTAAGTCGACAGGCGGCAAATTAATTATTCTCCTTTTTTTCATTTTATCGATATACGAGCAAAAGTTGCAGCAAAAAGGATTAATATATCGTCGTTTAAGAGATTACGTTCGTTAACCAATACTCGTGAAATCGTTGGACAAATTGCACGCGATATTTAATGGTCTAAAAGGATAATAGTGTGTTTTTATCGTGGCCATGCTAAACGTTTGCAGAATCGTTTATCGTGAATGGCGGGCCGCCTAAAAACTGCAGAAAATTGATTTGTAGCGTCTGCCATGACGCTATTATATTATACTAATTATCTAATTTCGACTTACCTTCGAAATCTCCTCATAAATTATTCGCCTTTTATTCTGACGATTTTATCGGAGAACGACTGACGTGTTCACGACTAATTTTGCCTTTTTTTATTAGTTTTGCTTTTTAGGACGTTCCTTGGCCCATTGGAATATTAAGTTTCTAGGTTATTTTATAGTACAAGCATAAAGTTAATGTTATTTAAATAATAAAATTGCTATATTAAGAATTCACGAACGTCGCCACTTTTTCCCTTCTTTTCTATTTCTTAAATTGGCCAATTAAATAGCATGATGATTCACACGAGTGAAGCGAAGGAAAGAGACGTTCGTGAATTGAATTGTTATTCGTTCGTGGTCTTTGTACTTATTTTTACAAACAAAACTCGCCACCTTTAATCGATAACGTTGAATGTTCCGTCTACCGTGTGTCCCAGATTAGCATCTTCATATTATAGAAGAATATTTTTAAGAAAATATTACAGTGGAAAGTATACCGAAAGATAAAATATTCGAATGGAATCTTTCAATCCCATCGACTAGAAAGAGAGAGAGAAAGAGAGAGAGAGAGAGAGAGAGAGAGAGAAAGAGAGAGTAGCCAGGAGGGTTGATTGGTTAACGTCAAACGTCAGTTTGCTAAACGCGGCGAAGCTGCATAGCAACTCGTGGTGGACGTTGCTTCCAGGAAAAAGGCTGATTATTTACCTGACCAGGTCAGCGGCATGAGGTGCTAGAACCTGATGTCCAGACATTGCTAAACGATCGAATTTTTATCTCGGACAGATTGGCGAAACATTCAGAAGTTTCGTCTGCATAACTCGAAAGATAGGAATTAAATGGATATTTGTGTTATAAATATATTACACGTTATAACGAATACCTTATCCCTGCTATATGACGTATTTTTATATATCATACGTTCTGTACGTCGAATTAATTATCGAAACGATAAAAGGTAATTTGCACAAGCGAAAGGAAAATTTTAAACGGTTAAAAGTGAAAACCTATGCGAGACAATTCGATAATATAACGCGCTCTTTCACAAGGATCTTAAGAAAGTTCATATAAGAAGACTCCATGGTCACCTATGATCCTCCAATTCGAAATTTCTTCTAAACTCTTTGGAATTCTTCAATTTTTAAAATTCCTCATAAAAAAAGAAAAAGAAGGAAAGGAATGTCATATGCAAGACTCGATTCGACCATATAATATTCTCTTAGGGGAGAAAAATAGGAAAAATCCGTGGAAAATGAATCGATCATATAACGTGTTCATAGCCGAAAAAATGATAAAATGTTGCGTGCAAGATGATTCGATCGTATAACGTGGTTTTACACAAAGGAATTAAAAATAGAGAGACAAAAAGAAAAGAGAGGAAAGAATCCTCGGAACAAGATTCGATCTTCGATACAACGGAGAGTATTCTCCGATCTGTGAAAGATTCCGTGGAAGAAGGTGGATGAATGAAAACGCGAGATCGCTTATAATGAATCAGCTTATTTGCGAATCTAGTATGCAGAACGGGTCGATAAATACCGTTCAAGGCCGAGCATTTACAGCAGCCTCGGTGCTGGAACGCAAGGTGTTCGTCTGCGTTTTAACCGCGTTTCAACGCATAGAATCCTCCTCTGCTCTCTTCTTCCTCTTCCTCTCGCGAATCTCTAGAGATCTCGTGATTCGTCGGTGAAAAATGAAAAAGACGATTCCAATCTGTAGTTCGTATAAAAAGATATTCCTCTGGCAAGGTTTTCATACTGCAGTTTCATTCTCGCTGGGAAATAAATTTTGATTTACGCGCGCTTATTTCCGCTACGAAATAAAGTATAAGAAATCGAAAGAAAGTCGGTTTTCCTTTTCTTCTTTCTCTCTTTTTTATTGCTGCTTTTGCTCTTTGTATCTGCTCGTGTTAGACAGATTTGTCCGAAGGATTAATGGTTTAAACAAGAGTTCTCGTATCGCCGCTTTGAAGTCTCGACGTTGTTGCTGGAATTACGTGCGAGAAAAAAAAAAAAGAAAAAAAAAACACTAGTTTGCTTTGACGGCTTCCATCGAATGCAACGAACGAACAAGATTCCCGTGCCAGAAGCTCTGTAGATCGTGGAAAACCGATGCACGATCTAACGTTTCGGCGTTCGTCTGTCGGATCGTCGTCGTGAATTATTCATAAAACGACGAACGACGAGGCTGTTGCTGTCGTTGGTGACGGATCTGCGGTGTAGGGAATTTGGTTTGACACGGCCAGATACTAGATTAGATTAGAGTAATTTATGGAGTGGATTAGTGCTGAGATTTTCCAATAGATGCCACTAAGCACAGATATCTTTTTAGTATTAAATCGCTGATTTTCATGCAGTTTCATATTGCTGTTTTAATAACAACAGTCGAACCTTTCAAACTCCTTAATCTTTCAACATTCAAACGTTCTTCGATACTTTGATAGTTCAGTATGTTACTCAGTTTTCCAATATTCTCAATGCAACATTCCAATATTCCAACTGGATACTTCAAAATTCTCAATACTTCAACACCCCATTGCTCAGTATTTTTACATTCCTAATCTTTCAACATTGGAATATAATATTCCTAGTATCTCCCTAATACCCTCAATCTTCTAACATTCCACTGCTCGATACCCAAAAATGTTCAATTCTTCGCTACATGATACTTTAGTATTCAGTATGTACTCGGTTTTTCAATATTCTCAATGCAACATTCCAATATTCCTACTGGATACTTCAAAATTCTCAATACTTCAACACTCCATTGCTCAGTATTTTTACATTCCTAATCTTTCAACATTGGAATATAATATTTCTAATATCTCCCTAATACCTTCAATCTTCTAACATTCCACTGCTCGATACTCAAAAATGTTCAATTCTTCGCTACACGATACTTTAGTATTCTCAATGCAACATTCCACTGTTCGATACTCTAATATTTGCAATCTTTCGACATTCCAACACTGAACGAATATTTCGATATTCTCTATCCAATGTTCGATTACTCGGTTTTCCAATATTCTCAATGCAACATTCCAATATTCCAACTGGATACTTCAAAATTCTCAATACTTCAACACTCCATTGCTCAGTATTTTTACATTCCTAATCTTTCAACATTGGAATATAATATTTATAATATCTCCCTAATACCTTCAATCTTCTAACATTCCACTGCTCGATACTCAAAAATGTTCAATTCTTCGCTACACGATACTTTAGTATTCTCAATGCAACGTTTCACTGCTCGATACTCTAATATTTGCAATCTTTCGACATTCCAACACTAGATGAATATTTCGAGATTCTCTATCCAATGTTCGATTACTCGGTTTTCCAATATTCTCAATGCAACATTCCAATATTCCAACTGGATACTTCAAAATTCTCAATACTTCAACACTCCATTGCTCAGTATTTTTACATTCCTAATCTTTCAACATTAACTACTACTAACTCAATTCTCCATTACTCGATACTCAACAATTTCCATCAACATTCCACTACTCGATACTCCAACATTCCTAGTCCTTCGATCTTTCATTACAAAATATTTTAACTTTCTCCATGCTTCTACGTTTCATCAATTCAGTATCGTAAGATATACCTTAGCCTCAACATTTCGCTACTCGATACTCATCTAACATTCCTAATGCTTCAACGTTTCACCGCTCGATACTCCCGATATCCTCGATCCTCACCTCCCGGACCCACGTTTGGCTGTTTCGCGTTAACTTAAAATGTTATAGCACAAGAACTACACAGAGTACAGCTCAGTGTCCACGTCGTCGGGGCCTCAAGGTCCAGTTTCGCCGTTTGCTCGGTTCTCCTGAACAGCAAAAAAAAGAAAGACAAAAAAAGAAGAAGAGAGAGAAGAGAAGTCTGCGTAGAGGAGGAAGACTTATGCAGAGGGGCGCTGGGGATTTTGACGAAGCCACCGTTTTTTGGGCCACGTCATTGCCTCCCAGATTACATGCATACTCCTCTCTGGTAGCGTATCGCGTGGTCGTGATGTTTGCGTGCAACGAGAGGGGCCCCACGGAGACGGATACAAGCGCGCCATCGCGCATAGACGCGGCAGAGACACGCGCGACCGACCTTGCATTTGCTTTGCATATATACGACATGGCTTTGGGCATGGTCACACGGAACACAACCTTGGCGAGAGCATAAACGAACGAATGTAAAGCGGGTAGAGAGAGGGAGATAAGGGGGGAAGAGGGCAAAAGGGGGAGCAACGGGCCCACGTCACGCTACTTTCGGTTTTATCGTCGTATATCCGGTCGCGGCGCGATTTCCTCGCGGCCTGGTCCAACCTGAGCATCGTGTTTTCTCGCTTTTGCACATAGTCATTCACGGATTTCGAATCGAACGATGGTCAATTTGCTTCGTAGAAAAATTTGTCTTGAGGTGTCTTGAGGACGATTCGTTCTTTCATGATTTTCTTTTTAGCGGAGGTATGATGGATTTTACACCATTTGTGATACTGTAGTGTAGATTCGTGAGAGATGTTGCGAAAGTGTCTGCCGGATCTGTGGAAAATTTTTGAAACAGTTTTCGAATATCTGTGGCGCGGTTCTTTGGAAGATTTTCCCTAATATACATTTCACTCGTACGCGGAACATCTGGAAGGTGTGCTCGATGGATCACGACCTTGACGATCTCTCTGGATATTGTTGGAAAATTTGTCAAAAATCTTCCAACGATCTCTAATGCTACTCTACTAGATTTTGCTCGTATGCGAAAAATGTCGAAGATCTCCTCTTGATGGAGACCGATTTCTTCGGAAAATCTTTAGATTTCTCTTGTATAAAATAGATCTGGAAGATGTTCTTCTCGTGGAAAACCATTTGATGATTTTTATTTCAGTGAAATTCTCTGTCCTATCGACCTTGCTTTGACATTTATTTCTCCGCACAGATCTTCTTCGAGAGATCGTTGGGATGATTTCAAAGATGTTATCTTGTTGGAGAACGATCAGCTTCTTCGTAGATTTGTCTTACGGCGATCGTAAGAATTTCGACTATTTTTAATCAGCTGTAATTATTTTTTATCGTCTCGATTACATATTCAAGTCGTAGGTAGATGGTGAAGTAATTTGCTAGAAATTTTTGCAGGAAGTTTTGAATTTTCTGAAACATTCGAGAGGTTGAATACCTGGAAAGGATTTTTACATGAATTTAGAGCAGTTCGATGGCGAAAGAAGTTATAAAAAAGATACCTAATACTGTTATTAAGAAGATTTTGAGAAATTTATGTTGTGAAAGATGGATGAAATATTTATGAGGGTTGGTTCCAGATACTTCGATCGCAGGTAGTCAGTTCTTTGATCCTTTGGAGAAAGTCAATGCATTAGCGAACCTTCAGTCATTCTCAGGTAATTTTTTAGGTGGCCCCTGGTATTTCGAAATTTTCGTCCCATGTTTCGAAACTTCTTCAATTTTCTACTACGAAAGAAGCTACAAGCTACGACATATCTTCCGTATAATAGTTAATTTTAACATATTTACTCGTGCCACATTATTCTTAAAAAGTTATGTCATCAACAATTTTCTTTAGGGCAGAATGGTAGGAAATGGCCAATTGATAGCTCAGAATATGAAAAATATTTATAGGACGTCATTCTCTAAATTCTGAAGAATTACAAAAGCACAATTTTTTACCACCGATATGATAGGACAGTTGTAAAAATAAACAATTGGAGGACAGAGCGAAAAATTGGATGAAATAGATGGATGAAAGTTGATATTTGTATCGTACATAAAAAATAATTGACAAAAATATCTTTCGATATCCCTAAAAAGCTATAATTTATAATAACGGGAACAAGTTTGGATATATTTGATGTTACCAATTACGAGAGAAAATTTTGAAAATTTCCAATAATTTTCTTTCATTTTAAGTGTCTATAATACTTTTAAAATTTCTAATATTTCCAATATTCCAAGTATTTCTAACCTTCCAGTATCCTCAGAATTTCCATTACTTTCAATATTTCCAGTACTTTGCATTTTTCCATATTCCCAATATTCTCCAGACTTCAAGTATTTCCATTGCTTTTACCATTTAACTTTCCAATATTCCTAGTATTTATGTCATTTCCAATATTCTGAAAGTTTCTAATGATTCAAAAAATATTTCCAATTTTCCAATATTCCTAGTATTTATATTATTTCCAATATTCTGAGTTTCCAATAATTCAAGAAATATTCCCAATTTTCCAATATTCCTAGTATTTATGTTATTTCCAATATTCTGAGTTTCCAATAATTCAAAAAATATTCCCAATTTTCCAATATTCCTAGTATTTATGTTATTTCCAATATTCTGAGTTTCCAATGATTCAAAAAATATTCCCAATTTTCCAATATTTCTAGTATTCATGTTATTTCCAATATTCTGAGTTTCCAATGATTCAAAAAATATTCCCAATTTTCCAATATTCCTAGTATTTATGTTATTTCCAATATTCTGAAAGTTTCCAATGATTCAAAAAATATTTCCAATTTTCCAATATTCCTAGTATTTACATTACTTCCAGTATTTCCAATATTTCCAACGTTCCAATCATTTCCTAGTATTCCAAGCGTCTTAATATTTTTTGTTTTCCTAGTTTCAGTAAATTCGTAATGTTTCCACCGTCTCGACCAATTGATATCGATTCCAATATTCCATATCGAATGATTCGGCGGTTAGCCAGGTGAGAGAATTCTCACCTAAACGACCAAAGAAAACACAGCATCAGCAACCATTCACTCGAATCTCTTCTCACCTCCGAAAATCTCGCCGGTCTGTCAGTGTTGCACCGTCTCGTCGTCGCAACTACGTTCCAATCTCGAAGTCAAGGCTGATGGCAAAGTTATCGGTAACCGGAACCAATTGCTGCCAGTTGCGCATTTTCGACAGCCTCTTTTACTCAATGTCTTCTATTTATACCGTCTATATATTTCCCTTGCCCCTGACGACAATTTCAATTACCTCTGTAACCTTTGTTTAAATACAAGAAAAAGAAAAAAAAAGGAAGGAAAGAAGGAAAGATAAAAGAAAAGAAATACATTTAAATTCCTTTGGAATCCACCGCGTTCGATTGTTGGACTTGGAAATCTGCCTTTAAAGAAAGAACCTCTGAAACGTGGAATACATTTAACTGGAAGCGATATTGAGAAAGACGTGGAACATGGTGGAATTTAATAATTGAAGGGCCGAGTAGAAGAATGATACGCGTGTATTTTTTTTTATTGAATATGTATGTATAGAGAGAGAGTAGAACACATTTGATGTAGTTTCTTAATTAACTTCACCGGCAACTTTCAATTTTTTATATCTTTTTATTCCTTTATTCTTCGTATTTTCTATTCTCCTATTTTTCATATTTTTAATTAAATAATCTAAATTAACGAACCTTGTAATTAGACAATAGTAAATAGACAATAGTAATTGTCTACGTATTTGGTAATAATCAGTGCATTCAATTTTCACATTTATTTGCCATTTATATTATACCATTTGTCACGTGTATGGTGCATAGAAATTTTTGAAATATGACACAAATATCTTTTCACTGACCACATAGTGACATCTGATAACTAAGGCATAGAAAGACTCGTATCAAACTTTACTTTACTCTTCTATATGAGCTTTAATTATTATATTAAATTATACGGATGATATCAAATTAAAATTATTATCCATAATCTTGCAAAGCTTTCTAGTGCTAATACAAACTTTTCTCATCGATGAAATCTAATATCTTGATATTTCTATCCAAACATAAGCAGATTATTACAAAATACCAAAGTTTAAATTTGTACTACAAATCTTTTCAAGTTAGAAGTCTCGTCATTTTCTTATCACTTTTTGTCTGCACTCTTTAAATTATTGAATTATACGGATGATATCAGAATGGAATAATCATCGATTAACCTAAAAGCTTGCTCGAGCTATTACGTGTTCGTGTTGGTTCAGATGAATTGAGATTCCTCGAATTCTTCAGTTTTTCCAGTTTGATGGCTCGTGTGTTTGAAAAGCCGCGACGACCAGTCCTCGTAATTGGTAGGAAACTCACCAATAATCGAGCTCAGCTGTTATTGAGGACGATGAGAGTTACATAGAAACGGTAATAATTTAGAAACTGGTCACTGACGATTCCACGACTGCCATTTCGATGACGTTTCTCGAGATCTGACGCGTTTCTCGTAATTGTTCACATTTTCGCAAATCACTTTTTCGTCGATAGACACGTGAATCTTGATATATATTACGCGTATTATATTAATATCAAATATATTAAACTCGTATAATAATAAACTCGTATTATGTTATTCTCATACGTGAAATATATTTTGTGGCTACAGCTGCGAATCGAAGTACTTTCTATCGAAATTCTAATTAAAATAAACGAGAAGAAAGCACAGTTTCTGACGAGAACGTAGCTAAGCTATTGGCTTGGCAACTAAGTGATCGCGGATTTTGCCATTAGGAGGTATTGACAAAATTCGCAATCACTTAGTTGCCAAGCCAATACAATAACTGTTGCAATTAAACCGAAGTAATTTTTTCATTGTCCCTTGCAAATATCTTTTTCAAATTTTATACGCGAGGTTCTTATAGTTTCCTATTAACTTCGACTAAATATAATTTCCAAGAAAATTAAGAATTAGTAAAAAGAAATTAAGAAATGATATAATATTTCAACATATTATAACGATATCTTCATTATTTTGCAAAAGGAGGAGTTTGTATATTACATATATAACATATTTCCTTAAGCTAATATTTTATTTCATTTTATTTAATAAAAGTTTCATGTACAGCTCAGGATTTTTCTACGATAATATCTTTCTTTACTTTTCGATATTTACCGTACTTTATAAGACATTGTTTTCTCCTCTTTCTTAATTAACTACATCCATCGTCGCCGTTATTTTTTCATACAGTCTTAGGTATTCGCATAACTCAGTGTCAAACTAACGCAATTAATACAACATTAAGCTAATTCTTTAACAATAACATTAAGCTAAGTCTTTCTTTTACAGGCACGTCTTCATTATACAAACACGGAATGTAATCTGTCGAACGTTGTAATCTTTATCCCGATAGAACAAAATAAATCATACGTAATTCGATGAAATAATATAAAACGGAAAATATTGTGCATCCATTATTTCCTTATAAAACGAAAGAAACTTTTCGGACAAGCTAAAAAGTCCGTACACGAAGAGTTACATAATTTTCCATTTACTTGGATTCAAGACCGAGAGCGTAAAAGAGAATTCGAAGCAATGGCATCATAGCTATTTTGCAGAAGGAAGTCCGTAGGTGTTCACCGATACGTAGAGCGTGCTGTTCGCTCATCGCGTTAACCAAGACTGAATTTCGAAAGAGCATTTATATTTTGTTGTCAGCCAGCAACGTTATCTTCAACCTTCGCATTGAGTTATCATGCTCCTTTTGCAGGCCGATAGCGTATCAGGTGCGTGGTTAAATTGCATTGTTTCAAAGCGCGTTATTTTCGTTATCTATCTGGCAGAGGGCACGTTTTTACCGATAACCTTGCGAAAACTCATAAAATCAAGCGTCGAACACCGAACGCTCCTCGCCTCTGTGACGCGCGTAGCTTCGTAAAACAGAAATTCACAACTTTTTATATTGCCGTGTTTTACGCTCTAAACTTTGCCGAGAAAAAATGTCGAGAAGAAAAGAGGAATATTTTACAAGGACTTATCAATGCATCTTCGTATCCCTTTTGAGAGTATCGAGGATACGGTAAATGCTAGAAAAAGATTTACAATTGCAAGCTTCTATATTCAATGAGCAATGATTTTTATTCCATGCCTATAGGTTTTTGAAATTGCCTCGATTTTATTTTAACTTACTGTTCGTGACTGAACTTGCTACGAACTCGCGACCGACCCATTCGAATATGGATACGTCGTTAGTGTGGTAAAATATGCTCGCGGTCGATGAGCGTTGCCATCGAAAATCCTATTAATAGGCTTCCGCTGGGTAAAGTGTTAATTGTTCTTTTGGTCGAGTATTTCATTAAACGAAGAATATTGGAATATACAGAAATGATACGTAAATCGTGTTTCAAACGAACTGGCATATATTTTCATTAATTTTTTTATTGAAGGAATTAAAGTTAAGATTGGACTACAATTTTATTGAGAAACGTGACTTCGTGTTACGAGATAACATGTCGCAGCTATAAATTTTCGACCAAGCAGAAGAAGCTTCAATTGTTATCAGTTAAAATAAAAATTCGAAGAATAAATAAATAAATACACAATTATCAATAAAATATCTCAAAAGAGCTTAAAACTACCAAATAGAAAATCCAATATAGAAATTAGGGGGTGATATAAATTCTATCAGCAGTGTACGCTAAAATCACTGTAAATTCCTATTTTATTTCTTTATAAAAATATATAAATTTACATAAACGTGTACGATGTACTAGCGACAAATAAAACATAAAAATCTGCAGATTTATTTTGCTTTGCAAACAAAAAGATAGAACGTCTCCATTCTTCTAGACGGCTGGATGTGAACGAAAGAAACGCCGACGATTAAAGAATAAACGAGAAATGGTTGGCCCGTTGGTCGGTTCTGGCTATTGCTCGTCGCCTCCTATGTGTTGTGTGTATCGACATGCACACAGCACCGGTTTATTTTCGAGTCGTGGCGCAAAGTTCGCGTCGATAAAATCTCTGGCCGTCGAAGAGTCCAAGCTGTGTGCCCGCGTCTCTGATTGACCTATCCCAAAGTGGCCGTTTATCACCTAGGTTGCTGTCTTCTCGCTGAATAGTTGGGCAAACGTGAGCGCAGCGAAACGTGCGTACCCGCCAAAGTACACACAACCGAAAGATCGTCTAGCGGGCGTGCTATCGTTCGCTTGTTTTCTTCGCAATATCTCGACAAAAGAATAGACGAATGGTTTTTTAAAGAAATTTCCAATGAAAATGGTTCTCTGTATAATCGAGAAACAGATGTGTTTTAGGTGTTGTGACGGGGGATGGAATTTCGAGGAAGTTTAAGGAATTGGATAAAGGAGAGTTGATTTCAAGAAAATCTGTATAAAATAGACGAACGATTTGTTGGAAATTCACTATTTTCTGTATGACATAGAAACGTTGGATTTTAATACGATAAGGGATGCAATTTCGCTGCAGCTTGGCGAGCTAAGCCGAAGGGAATTGATCTAAGGAATAATCACGTAAAATAGACGAGTGGTTCGTTGGGAATTTAACGAGGATTAAAATATATTTTAATATCTGGCAAGGAATGGGATTTTGAAATACCTCAAGGTGTTAGGTAATGGAGGATTAATATAAAAACAAATTATGTAAGATATTAAAAGATTCCTTCGTCATTGGAATTAAAATTGATTCACGAAACATCAATCACGTTTATCCGCGGATTGTCCTCCCCGCGGTAGACTCGCCTACGAGAAAGATGGTTGAGCTCGCGAAGAAGATGAATCGGTGTATCATGGTTAGCCCAGATTCGTGGACGCGGACTGTACGAGTCCCAATTTGGTGAATCAGTGTCCGGAATTTCGGACCGGGCAGACGGGCCGACCTCAACGAGACCGAAAGTGAGAATTTTAGCGCCTACCAAGGCTGCCGAATCTCCGCCGATAAACACACGAACCGTAGCCGTCATTGACATTCAAACACGCAACACACACCGGTGGTACGTTCCTTCTGCCAGTCGAATCGAGAAAGAAGATAGAGAATGGTAATGGTAGAAGAAAAGAGGAAGAGAGAGGGGAAAACAGAGAAGGAAAGGAAGGAAGAGGAGAAAAGAGCGTGAGAGGATGGTTGTGGAGGAAGGAACAAAGGGAAAGGAGGAAAGGAGGAGGAAAGCAAAGGTCGTCGTTGACCGGAGGAACCAGCGGAGATGGAAGAGGGACAAGGAGGTGACTCGCGCCGATTTCCGACCTTGAGGGGAAAAAGTGGCGAACCGAGGATTCCTCCCGTGGCCGCCATTTTTTTCCTCCAAACCCGTGGATTTTTCGAGTTCGATGAGATTCACGCTATATCTATTACGTAATATTCGATAGAATTATCATTTTCTGTTCACTGGTTTGCAAGATTTACGGATAGGCGTTGACGAAGATTTAGGGGTGTTTGAAGCAATTAGAATTTTATTGCATACAGGTGGCTCGGATCAAGTGGTTTCTTGATTCCTTCTTCGAGAAGGTTCACCTTTTCCTATTTTGGCCATGACTTGTTTTACGTATTTTATTAGATTTCAAGTCGTTAGAACGAACGAAACAGCTCGCAACTTAAAGTGACTCTACGAAAGCCGGAACATCTTGTCGCTGAAATTAAAATTCCAATCCTATAAAAGTCAGAATACAAAATGTAACCGTTAAAACAGGCACAAGAGTAAACAAAATAACTCACTAATAAACCTAAATCAACTCTATACAGTTCCAAGTAAGAAGACGATATTTACGTTTATCAAAGACGCTAGAACGGCCAACAATTTCCAAGCAACGAACCGAAGCACAAGAAGATATCTTCGGAAGAATAAAAACTGATGTAGTATCTCGTCGTTCTAGAAGATTTTCTAGAAAAAGCGAAACACAAAATATATTCGTCAAATGAACGGAATAACTCACCCTTAAGTTAACTGTACATTCTCTAGGATCCCAAAGCAAGAAGACGATATCTTCGTTTATCAAAGACACTGGATCGAGTTTAGGTTTGCAAATTGGGATTAGGTCTCCAAAGATTTGCAAGCAACCAGCCGAAACACAAGAAGTCACCCCCAGAAGGACAAGAAGACCGGTATTCCGTTGTTTTGTCGGCATGCATCGTCGCCTCCTCCCTGCTCGCCCCGAGAATAAGCATCGTAAAGATCGGAATTGCTTCTTGGAACGTTCTCCGGCCCCGCCAGATGGATCTCTTAAAATATACCCGAAATTCCACGTCCGTCCAATATTTGCACGGGCCGACCGGCCACGGACAGGATATATATCCGGAGACGCGGGATGCATCGGGGTTTAAGCTCGCGACCGAGACCCGTCTGCTCTCTTCTTGGGCCATGTGTACTTCGTTTCTATTGTTGGAAACTTTCCTCTCTTTCTTCTTCTTCTTCTTCTTCTACTTCTTCTTCTACTTCTTCAACTTCTTCGTCCTCTGTTTGTTCCATGGAAAAATGAGACGCGGGGTGGATCGGTCCTCGGGGAACGAGAAAGATTCGCGACCGAACGAGGGAAAAAGCTGTTTTCTCGAGGGGAAAACCTTGTTGTGAAAGGAGAGCCTGATTTTTAGGATACATTTTAGGGGCGATTTCTTGGGGTTCTTTTTAATGGAGGTACTCCCCGAGGACGAAAGGGTGAATCGAGCAGCCTTATGCTGGAAGTTTCTGGCCAAGTTTCCTCTGTGTTGGACTATTCCCGATAGCGCTGAGGTCTCGTCCACGAGAATCGAATTGCCGGAGTCTGCACAACTCGCTAATAGATTGAATTATATAGAAGATTTTGGATATTTATTCGAGTGTTTATGTTGTAGAACTGAAGTCTAGAATATCGTAACGGTATATCGTTGAACGTACGTTGCGTTAAAATCTGATAAACTTGAACACACGTTCTACTGCTGTTTCTAATATTTTCATGCTTAGGATCTAGAGTATACTGTATAAATATAACGTATAAATACTGTATAAATATACTGTATAAATAGTATTTTAGCTCTAGTATTTCCTCACAGGGAATTGCCTTTATCATGGAAAGATCACGTCTATGTTTGAACATGTTTGAAGTGGTTGCTACGTTGATAAACTCGAACGCACACTTAACTTTCACGTAGAATAGTCTCACGATTGCGGTGTACGGTATGCTGTGTATATATTTTTCTATATTGTGTAATACGCTACAGTACATGGTATTTCACGTTTAATATTCCTTTTTAGAAAATTGTTTCTCGTCAGAAAATTCGAGGCAAGTGGATCGTGTTTGTGAAGGTTGCGAGGATGTTGAAAGGGTTCTTGGCGAAGAAGCTGGCTCAATTTACCGCTTTTCTTCGAGACTCCGGGTAGAAGGGTCGCGCGAAGTATACTTTATGGTAAAAGTTTCGGAAAATTCTGTCTGAACTACTTTTTTCAATAATTTTCCGAGCTACGCCGATGAAGGCGATTTATCAGTGTGTATACTGTACTTTTTAATCAACAGTTTGGAGCAAAGTCGACGTACAAGTATCCCGGTAATTAATACTCCTTGTAGAAAAGTTGTTTTCCCGGTAATGTTGGATGGGCTTTAACGAGAATACGTAATACGCTTGAATGAAGTTTTCTCGTTACAAAATATTTTACAGCGGCCGTTTGAAAAATCGATAACCAGGTTTCGACAATTATTAGGAATCACCTGGAAATATTAATCGGATCGTTTTCCTCTTCAAGTTTAACACTTGCTATTTATAATAGATAGTAAATAATTTGTAATAATATTAGTAGAAATATCTAGAATATCTACGTTATAATAATTTTCAATATAACGAAGAAATTGTTGTAGCATTATTTATGGAATTATTAGTGTATTACAGCATGGCATTGTTATTTTTTAATTGAGAGGTAATTATAGTATGTTTATAGCGTAGTAATTTAATTATAGATATAAATATAGTTATGAGAAAGTTAAGGCACGTACGGATAATTAGTAAGTCGATGGTAACCAGTTTAACAAACGTGTCAAAGGAGCGGTCAACTTTATATCAGGACAAAGACGAATGAACTGTTATTGATAGCACTTAACGTGTCGGTCGGCGAACTACCACCGCTCTTCTCGCCCTATGTTTAACACGCTGATGCTTAGCGACGAGTAAAATTATTTATGCGTCACTGACACTTCAGAGAATTGGTAAATTACCAGAAACGCGAATATTATTCACCGATTTGTTCGCAAAAGTGCTCCAACGATTTTGTCGTTTTTCTTTCTTTCATCCAACTATTTTAGATTTTCCTTCCTTTTTATTTCGTTTACTAAAAAATCAATGTCAAATGAATTTGAACTTTTTACTATTTTAGTTTTACTTTCTACCATTAATTTTTTAAAAATTGTATTCCTTTGTTTCCATTTCGTTGATTATAAAAGCGTCTCAAGGAAAATTCTACATCCTCTGATTTTTCCTCAGTTTTCTCGGCTAATTGCATCGCATGGTATCCGTTTCTGCTGAAAAAAATTTCTTCTTTCTTTTCGTATCTATTTTTTACAAATATGTAATCGAATTTCAATTTTCTCGAAACGTTCCATCGTCTTCAATTATCCACCGTTCTCCTCGCGTCGTTCAGTGTAAAAATATTTTAATCGAATTCTAAGCTTCCTGCTCGTACGAAAGTTTTTGCTTTTACATTCGATCGAAGCTATTTCTATAAACCTGGGCATTTTATCTATTTGCAACATTTCTAACTGACATCTCTTCTATTTTCCTTTTTTGACACAGTTGTCCCTTGTCGCTGCTAAAAATGCATAAAGAAGAATAATTTTAATTACGTAGGTGAATACATAAATCGACATTTACTTTCAACAATTTCACCATGTACGTAAATACAGAAGGTCTTCAGAGATATAACTTATCGCGTCTAAGACAGTGACAACCTGAATGACGAATTAATTTGACGTTTAAGACTTCCAGTTGATGGGTTGACACTTCATAATTTAGTGAGAGAACTTGTTTCTTCAATTTGCCAGAATACGCGTATGTCTTGCGTATAGATCTGTATAGTTTCAAGCATTTTTCCTCCGCTATATGCATCAGTTTCTGACTATGCATTTGGAACTCTGCCACCTCGATAATGGGATAATTAATTTTCGTCGTGTTACGTTCACTAAGTCACGATATTTCACGTTACCATGGAATTATTTAGCGGCTACTACTTTGTTACAATATTTTCAATAATCGTCCGAGGAATTATTCTGCAATTCTGAAAAATTCCATTGACCTTAGCTTTCAATTAAATTCCCAAGTAAGTCACGCTATCTAAAAATAAATATACTCGAACTTATGGACCAACCTGCGACAATTGTATCGTATTTTCCAAGAAGATTTTTCTCCTCTACAATAAAATCGCCAAGAATCGTTGTTCTTGAGCGCCGAAAAACTCGGTTTGGCTTAGATCCTCAGGATCGCGATAGTTTACGTTACGACGATTATTTAGCAGAGACAAACGTACGGTTGTTTCACCGGCCAATTTTTTACGTCTTTACGACGAAGCCCCGAAGGAATTACACCGAAGTGGCGAAAAATTCGGCTCGTTTCCACGTTCGTTTCGCGATCCAAACCGACAGCCGCGCCAATATCTTCGATACTATTCTATTTCTGAATCAACGAACAACGCAGACACTTTAAAATAACAATGCCAGCCACTCCACCCCGTATAAAAGATTTCACCGTTTGCAATGTGGCCGTGTATCTTCGAAAACAAAGAACCGAAATAAAAGAAGGAACCTCCATCGTTGAATCATTCAGCAGAAAATCGCTTTTGAATCGCAGACAAATTTCAATATTTCTTCCTTCAGCCCTTTACCAACCTTCTAAAGAAGCCAGTGCATACGTTTTTAATAATATTTTCGGAATACCATACACTACATGGGAAATTAAAGAATCCAAGAACGTACAAAATGTACGTAACATGGAAAAATATATGAAAAGTATTTAAGGTAACGCAGTTGTTCTAATTTTTTTTTTAGCTGAAGCCTATCTTTGCGTATACCATCGTTCGTAGATATTAGGACGTTTACAGAAAAACGAGGCAAAACACGAGATACGATCGAACAATGATTGTAGAAAACGTTGTAATTGCGAAGAAACAATTTTTCACGAGAAAGAGGAAACATACGTTTTAATGTAATAAATAGTCCAAGTTCGTGGAAAATAGAAGTTTGCCTGTAGAAAAGCTTCGTATGTGCCAGCTCTTAATTGTAAAGAAAACTCAATGTTCCATTCATTTAGACTTTAGATGGATGGCATAGACGAAAGCTAAGAAGTAATTAACCGACGTTTATTGCCACTTATACCTCCTTTTCTGTCTTCTAGCATTATTAATAATTATTTAGAGGGAAAAAATGCACTTCAATTCTATACTATCCTCATTGGTACGTTTTTTACAAGCATTTCAGTTAGTTCATTTAACCTAGTTTGGAACCTCAAGCTTGACGAACTTATATATCAATATCGTAATAAATATTTCTCTCTAATCGTATAACAAACATTGATTGTTTTCAACGTTTCTATTCATTGTATATTTGTCGATTATTATTTTAGTCAATTTTAACATTATTCGATTATTACATATTAAATATTATTAGATTCTTGAGATTAGATTAGATTTCCTATATTTGATTTTCTATCATATTTTGCATCACGTTCTGTATGTTGTTATTTGACCACAGGCTGCTAGAAATGCTTCCATGAGCCAGATTTTCATTTTGGCCAATTTTGTTCACTCGATGTTCTTCTAACATAATTTCAAGCAAAAAATTGTGTAGCCGCTAGCGTATAATCCGTAATTCACTGCAACTCTACAAAATTCCTATGAACAATTTTCATAGCTTTTCATCGTGTGTTTGGAATCTTTTTTTTTATGCAAATATAAAATTCTGATCGATTAATTATTCTTCCAGCAATCTGGATCAACGTTCTGTATGAAATCTACAGATGTCGCAGTATTTAAGAACAGGAGTGTAGATTCCATTTTTGTTTAACTGTGTTAATAAAAATATGGAGTTGCATAAAAATCTGCAATTTACTGATCACGGTAGATCGACGAATGGTACAGAGGCTGTCGTCTCCTGGTCACAGCTGGCCCCTGGCACCTCTATTTTACGGTGTTCCATTTGTCGGTGGCTAATCTGCTCGCGTACGTGGCGCATCGCTTGATTTATCGCACAATTTCTTGTTTAATTTCGTGCTGACCCAGGAAAATTTGGTCGTTTCGATCGACCTCGAGAAAATTTTCTTCGTCGATTGTTCTCCATAACGAATTCTTCATAATGGAACGTAGCTTAGTGAAAGAGCTAAAAAGATTGTTTTATGAATTACGATATCGAAGTAAACACTAAATCGAACACTATTTTGCAGTAGAATCTATACACCTACGTATATTCAATTCGTAATCATCCGTGTTACTTGTTTTCTGCTAACAAAGTCCACTCAAACATCATCAAACGGCAACAAACCTTACCAAAGCAAACAGAATTATTTCTCTAAAATTGTTATATCAAATATACTGCAATTGTAACTGCAGACTTTTATTTTCATTGCAAACAAACTCACAGCTTCTACCAACAAAGCATCCACAAACACCATCAAACCTTATCAAATCGGAATAAAAGCGTCTTCTGTAGAAGAAGCCGGCCAATCGTTCGATCGGTCGGCAAAAAGTAACGATTCAGCGTATCATCGAAGGGAGAAAAAGAGAAAAGGCGTTGGTTGGCAAGTGATGGTTACTTGGAAAGGGGGCGTAACGTTGGCCAACTGTGTCGCGGATGCGGGTCTTGAATGAACCGGAAAGAAGGGACATTTGCCACGGACGGATGTAAGAACGCGAACCGACCACGAGGTAAATAATAGAAGAATCGACGCTTATACGTCGTCAGCGGGATCGGTTGGCACGCTCGATGTTTCTTCGTGTCGTGTGCGACCTACTTCCGGCGCTGGTCGCTGCATTCTCATCTTCGTTCGCTATAATAAACGCGACGCGACGTGTGTTCACTACGATGCACACGAAATGGAAACATACGTGCCACGTGAACGACTAATTACGAGCGAAACTACCACCTTATCTGCCGTTTTTTCCCAACAGAACTGCGCTTGGAAACGCGACGCAACGATGTCGTCGTTTCTTTTTGCACGCGCGAAATTGCACGCCGTCCAGTGTAGCCGCCCTTTCCTCCTTTAAATCGTTGTTCTCGATCTAGAAACAGCGGACGAATGTTTCGCAAGAAGCGGAGAATCGCAGTGTAATTGAAATGTTTCGAATGATCGAGATTTAGAGTAGTTTGATAAGGTTGCAACGAGTCGCTCGAGGTATGGAAGGACGTTCGCTGGGCTCGTTTGCAGACGTTTGCCGAGGTTTGCAGCGACTGGTAGTCGGCTAGCAGGTCTTCCGGAATTTATGTTTGTCTTGTGTACGTTTAGTGTTGCAAGGTATCCGCACGTTTGGTTATTTTCAGTAAAGATGCACTTTCTTTTTTACAAAATCGTATTGACAAAGAAGCTTGAAGAGCACGGGAGAAAACATGACGAATCTATGTCAAGTTTATGATCCTGAATGCCATTTTATGATTACAGGTGTTTGGTATTTTACCATAGAAATTTTACCATATTTTATCATCCGTTTCGTATGTCATTTCAAACGTCCACGTCTCTGAGACGCTAAGCATTGTACGTAGCTTTTAAGTCGAGCTATATTACATGATATTTTTAGTTTTGTTTGTACGTCAACGGGTTAATACGACATAGCCGAAAACGGAAACAACCTGTTAGGTTCGGAGATATAAGCTTCTTAGGGCTAGCTTTTCAGTCGACCAGGTTTTTTAAAAAACGAAGGCGCAACTAATAAGACAAGAAACATTTTAATATCTTCGATAATTTTAATATCGCGAGAGGCAACGCTTTCGAAGTTACGTAGAAAATGGAGCAACGTGTGTTGAACTACAGAACCAAGTAAAAAGGTAATTTCCTTAACGCGCGCAGCAACCGAGTTTTAAAACTAAGCTGAATATATTACACAGAATAGAACCTAGATCCCATCTATCTCATCGCTCTAAAGTTTCTCTACCAGCCAAACAATCAAAAAATTTACAACAAAATCACCAATTACGTAATTGCGTAATTTGAATAGAACATTATTTTGAAATGAATTATCTGAGAATTATCGCGGAGACGTCGCCTAAACGACGCCATTACGCGATTACCGCGAATTTTACGTTCTCAACCCACACGTTCACCTCCATCCTCCTATTGTGTTCACACGCGTGTCATTCTACGCTCGCACAAACGCATAAATACTGATGGTCCATGGTCAGACCTCTGTGAGAAGAACTACAGGCAGAAACACACACAAAGAAACGGAGGTAGAGGTCTGGCCGTTTGACTGGAGGTTCGCGTAATCACCACCTCCCATGTAAACGGCCTGGCAATGGTAATAGCTCGTTTAGAGCACTTGCATGCAGTTAATTTCGCCCTCCCGGGGAGAACGCGTCTGGAGACGAGAGGAGACGGCGACGAGATCGCGACGTTTCTTTCCGATCCGCGGCGACACGCTCCGCGAGAAGGACGAGAACCACCGCGCCTCGTCCTGCCGTTGTTCTATTTCGGAAGCGACGCGTAACATCGCCATCGAACGCGGAATCAAGCTTCGTCGATCATTCCTGCGTGTTCTATCGCGATGGACGTTTAATTGGTTAATTGGTTTGTTCACGCTGCTTACGTCTATTCGATGGTCGGATGACGATGGATTTGCAGATCTGATTGACAGTAATGGAGATTTCCATCCGATTCGATTTCTAACGTTAGTCAATTATAATAAATACGAACACAATTATCATAAATATATTATCATATATTATTATATTATTATCATATATTATCATGTAATCTTCCTAAGAGTTCAAACGCGTATAAACAAAAGGACTTTGTCTGTTTAACGGACAATGTGATCTTATTTGTCGTTACGGATAACCGATTTACCAAACAGTCATTACACAGAACGGTTAGAGAAGAAGAAGGATTTCGTGCATTAGAAATAGACACGGTCATAAGAAGGAAATTTTTATTTAGAGTATTGAAGATTGACATTGATATTGTTATTAATTATTATTAATTATTGTTTACCTCTGTATTTTATTTAAGTACTGTTACGATAAACTCGATTTTCATACTTAAGAATCGATCCCTGAATTATACAAATTTGAACATTATATATATATCATAAAATCTCCGAGCTTTTTCGTCATACGAGGCTGACAGATGGAACGCCGAGTAACAAACGATACCTCTTTATTCCTAACCTGTGCACGGTGCGAAAAGACTCATCGACTTGCCTCTGTAAGTCTCACCCTGTACATTGTACATGGTCCTGCATACAGAACGCAGGACCTACAAAACGTCCATTCAACGAATTCACTGCCACACTCTTCTTTCTCAATATTTCTGAAGCCGGGGATCCAGCGGAAACCCAAGCCAAACTAATCTGTACTACGTTCCAAAATATCTGTTTCAATCCGTATGACACGCGGAATCGCTTTAACAACAAAGCTTTGGCTAAGCTGAGCCGAGCTAGATTCTAGAAATTCGTGCAAGCAAATATTTGAAAGCTGGCATAGCATTACCGACGATGGGATCCGAAACACTTTGAATCGCTTTGTGTCTGTGTATACAGATATAGCAAAAGATTGAAATCACCGAGTCGAACGAACGAACCGAACTGCACTGAAACACGATTCGAAGTTTAAAACTCTTGGAAATCTTGGTAGTTTTGAAACTGTTGAGAGTTTAGATACGTTTCGAGACATTGACGAGCGTTCTATATTTCACGAGCTTCTCAATTATTTTTCTCCAAACAGTGTTATCGACATAAAACATTAGGCTGTGGAAAATTCGAGTTGCGATAAATACAAGACCCAAGACTTATCGTAGCTTAGAATCACGTTTGCATTGATTGGTAGCTCGAAATTTGCAAGCTCCAATAAGTGTTGAATCTCTTCGGCATTCGAATCATGTCCGCAGTGATTCAAATTTGTCGCAACGTATACAATACAAATTCGAAGTGATTCGTTTCGTTAAACCCAGTGACGGACGAACGAAAGTTTAAAAGATCGTTTCTATATAATTTTACGATAATTCTACGGCAATCCGATTTTACAAAAACAGACCTAATATATATATACCAGAGCGGGCAATTGTTACTAACATAGGGAAAAATACGTAACACAAAGTTGCTCATAGTCACTTGCAAGCTGCAACTTTCAACCTTCTTCGATCACAACCTTGTAGATTCCCGGCGAATCGCCGTAACCCCCGTGGCAGCGTTGTTCTCCACCAAGAAATTCATCGGCGCGGATCGTTTCAAGAAGTCAGCCTTGCGAGAGAAGAGAAGATAGTTTACGCGAGGAGAAACACATCGAACGAGCGGTCAATTATGCTCGACCAGTTGTTCGACGTATGCACGGACTGTTCATCCGTCTGCATGGGGTCCGGATGTTCCGTTCTTTCCCTCCTTGTCGGCGTGTCGACGATGCTTCGTTCTCCTCGTCGGTCATTCAGTTGCTTGTCCACCTATCGCGAGAGAGCCAGTGACGAAGAATTAATTGCGGCTGAGTCCTTGGCGCTCCTCCTCACGGACGCGACGTGGGGCGATCCTCTTTGTTCGCCTGGACGTGGCTTCCCGTATCAGCATGCGTGCTGCGTACAAGTGTGGGTTCATCGGGTGCAGGAATGCACGCAGCGCTGCGCTGCCTCCGCGTGCGGCGATCGCACGATCAGCCAGAACACAGTTTGCGGAATATCGATGGGTCACAGCGAGGTTCGCTGCAGACCAGCGATTTCCAATCTTTTCCAATCTCGCGGCACACGTACCACACTGCCGGCCAATAAGTATTACCACTTATTCTTAATACTAATTTCACTTTGTTTGGTATTTTACATGTTTCGAGGCGACACGAATTGATTAACAGATTCATTATGAAATAATTAAAAAGTATGAGCAGTGGACAAGCAGTGGATTCAAGCTAACGTCACAAAGTGTCCAAATATGTACTTACGGCCGCCAGTGCAAACTATTAGGTTGAGTAATAAGTTCATTCGCGTTTTCTTAACCCATTTAAAAGGAAGCGAAATAGTACGTAAAAGTTGCACGTAAATGCGACGTTATCGAGCAATAAGTAAACGGCGTAAGTTGCTGCTTTGCCAAGATGTGAAAAATGTATCGGGCTAATGGATACGTTACAGAAGCTCGCTACAGGAATTACAGACACGTAAAGAAGTTGTATAATTCGAAGAAAAATATTGTAAGATAGTAGTGTAAAATATTTCAATTTCTTTCATTGCTGTCTAGAGTCGATTGACGAGCAACGTTAACTAGACAGGAACAGCGATTCTCGCGTGATCTTTCACTGACTCGACTTTGAGTTCCTCATCCGATGGTTCTCGATGAGAGGCACTCTGCCGATAGTGTCATTTGCGAACGCGCGAAAGGATACGCGTTGGAACTGGCGGAAAAAAGGGTCCTTCGCGAAAAACTCTGAGAAATATCGACAGTGTGATTTAAAAATCGATGGAAGAGAAAATTTCTGTCGTTAGAAATTCACGAGCAATCGAAGTCCTGTTCACGACACACAGAATTCACGGTGAAGTTAATCACTTCGTTTGGAGATTAGCGAAACGTTGAAATTCCTCGCTTCGGAAAATTTACAGCCGATCAAATAATTTTGTCGAGAAATTCTTCAGGCTTTTGATGAGGAATTCTACGTAAAGATGCTTTAAGCGTCCGTAATAATTGGTTGGAAACTATACAAAACAAGCTATACTACATCCCTTGGAATTAGAAAATCAGGAAAAAGTCAAAATACTTCAATTTCAACTAGAATTCTCTCTTGGCGAAGTCAGGCATTCGCTTGGATAATTGGCGAAAAAAGTTGTTCGCCTACTCCAAGAACTCTTCCACGAATATTATTCCTATCCTTAGGTTATGCTGGTGTCTCTGATGAAGTTATCAAAGAAGTATATAGCTTCGTTCAGAGATTAGCGAAACATTGAAATTCCTCACATGAGAAAATCCACACAAAAGGTGGAATAACTTCACTGAGAAATTCTCAAGGAATTCAACACTTTTGCTCGAAGATTCCTTAAAAATCGATAATTTACCGAGCAACGCGCGGGCAGACTGATACAGCCGCTGGAATTAAAAAATTCCGAAAAAGTCGAAAGTACTTTAGTTTTAACTAGAATATCTTAGCGGAGTCAGACGTTCGTTTGGATGATAATTGGCGAAGAAAATTGTCCACCTTCTCCACGAACTCCTCGACGAATATTATTCCTAGTCTTAGCTCATATATGTCCCGACGTACGTCTCGTGCTTCGACAGTGGAGGCAAAAGCCACATCTGGAGTCGTCGCGAAGAGAAGATCGTAAACGACGCAGGGGTTCGAGCGGGCCAAGGAACAAGAATGTCTGGTGGTGATGTAAGCGCAGTTAGGCGTGTTAAATCGAAAGAATAGTCTGAAATATCTTGTGGATTCAGCAATTCCGTACTTTCCAAGATTACCTTTCGTCCTCGCTTCGACAACTTCTTATCTACCTTTACGTATTATTGCATCTTCTTAGATAAACACGCTTACAATCTTCGAGCAGACTACCTGCAGCGTTTCAACGTACAAGATGAATTTTGTCTACAGCTATCAAACCGTTAGTATGATTTCCCTTTTTTACAGCTATCGAAACAGATATTTTTGCCGAAATTAATACTGTCGTTTACTCAGACAGAGAAAAGTCTGGCTTCACAGTCATATTCCTCGTTCTCAAACACGAAACTCGTTCATTCGCGTTTCCATCTCGGAAAGTACGTTTGCCCAATGCCAAATCGAAGAACCGTTTTCACTGTCTAAACGTGAGTAATTTCCAATAAAAAGAAGAAAATACCTGTACGTTGTTCACGTGCAAAGTCTCGTGAAAATCGGTGAGCCACGTTTCGGTTCTCGTATCGACTTTGATCGATAGTCCGGCATCGATTCGCATAATCGGCTGTTGTTGGTAAAAATCGACAGAAGTTTCCACGTACTTATGGGCGACGGTGTATATTCCGAAATGAAGATCGGATTTGCTTCGGTTGCTCCGTTACGAGTCCGTGCCAAAAATCCGCCGACGACCCTGACGCTGAAGGGAGAGAACGCAGGAGAGGCTGAGGGCATCATCAAAGCTCACCGTGGCCGACCTGTGGGTCCCAGAAGAGGCCAGCAGAGTCTCTCTCGTGATCCTTGGAGGCGGCAGAAAGGGGGATGAGGGCGATCCATTGCAAGGCCCTCCCCATTATGCCCGAACAATGTAACAAATAACCTCATCAGACTATCTCAGACGCCATTGTGAGGCGTCGTTCAGCGTTCGTCGGAGAATGCACCTTCGCCGCCGGTCCTTCTGTTTTCTTTTCCCTTTTTTTCCCCTCATTTTTCTCCCCCTTCTTTTATCGTCCCTCTTTCTACCTTCTTTTCTATATATTTCCTTTTTTGTTATCTTTGGATTTCGCGTTAGTCAGAGAAACACGGTGGTTCCAGTCGAGAGAGACGGATGTCTGAAGGTTTGAAGTTTGAATAAGCAGCCAGAAAGCGTTCTTCGTACTACCCCCCGGTAGTAGGTTTTCGATCAAACGTGGTAATAGTAAACAACGATTCCAGTTATAAGTATTAGGATACTTGTCGATACTCTCTATAAATCCAATGCTCTTCTCTGATTTCTTTTTATAATTATCGTATTATAAATCTCTGTTATATAATAAATCTGTTTCATTTCATTTAGTATCATAGGTTATAAAATAGGAAATACTTATGAAGTATTACGAAATACTTATGTTAAAATACGTAGGAAATAAAAGTTACGAGAAGCGTACAGTTTCTACTAAACATCAACTGGTGCGCAAAGCTACTACTTGCTGTTGGACTGCAGTGACGTGCCTTATAACGTAAAGCCTCGTCTCCACCGAAGCAACGTCGAACCACCTTTCGCTGGTGTTCGCGTTTCTTGAAAAAGTCGCCGCATGCTTTTCACTCGACGTCCAAATGTCTCTTCGGTGCGAACAAAATGTTTCCACAAGCTATTGTTGTGAGGCAACAAAAAGCGTTACTCGATGTTGAATGATGAAAAATTCTATTCTCTTTGGAGTACAAAGTATCGTACGAAAATACCGTATTCTACATTCTCGATTGATCTTTTTCACCGCAGAATCGCCACCTTGCCGGTCGTTCCATAAATACCGGGACACCTGGTATACGGCTATGGGGCCTGGCAGTTTTGTAATTCCCTCCGGAGGCAGATTTGTCAAGTGTCCTCGCGTAGACCGTTCAAAGGGAATAGAAAGAGCAAGAGAGATTCTTCTTTTGATGTCAGACAGGATTTTCCTCCCTCGGAGATTAATCCGAAGGTCGGTCATTAGGCGACGTTGGCCAGGAAAGCTTGGAAATTGGCCGACTAGCTTCCGCACGGTTAACTCGCGTCTCTTTCTATCTTTTGCCTTCCCGCGTTCCTTCTTTTTCTAGTTCTTTCACCGGCCCACCCGAGAGTACGGCTGTTTAAATTTAACCCGGGCTCGATCTCCTCCTTTCTTTCGCTTTTTCTTTCTCTCGTTCTTTGCCCCGAACAATAAGGTCGGTGTATAGAACAGCCTTCCCTGGTCGACGAGGACGATGTACCAACCCTTGTTCCGGGATAATTCCGGCCGAATTGGCGCGCTTCTTACGTAGACGACGTCTTCAACTTCCGTCGTCGAGCACGTTTTTTTAAAGGCTGTCTCGGTTTTCGGGTCTCTGGAAGAGAGCACTTGAAGGAGATGGAGGGAGGTCCTGAATTCGAGGGCGAAGGTTTATTTTAGGACGTATGTTTTATGGAACAGACAGTTTCGACGAACCTTCTGTGGAAGGATTCTAGTTTATGGCTCGAGTAATTTTTTCACAAAAGTTTTCTTCTTATTTATTCATCGTCTTTATATTTTTCTTTGTTTTTTTAAATAGATTTACGAATACCAACTTTAATTGCTACGAGAGTTACCTAACTTGCAGAAAACATCCCACTTATACAATGTAATAATGTCAGCCTACTTCCACCAAAATCGACCCAAATAAATTTCAACGAACCACGATATTTCCAACGTTATTAAATTTATCTAGAATTCCACCTTTATCTACCAGCTTTTTTTATTAAAGAAAAAAGAAATGTTCCCAAGAAACATGCTATTTATACGACAAGTAATAATCACAGCCTATTTTCAGCAAAATGAATGGAAATAAATTTTAATACACCACGATATTTCCAATCTTATTACTCAAATTTATCTAACATACCACCCTTATCTATCAACTCTGTTACCAAACAAAATTTCAAAGCAAACTACTCTATTTTACGCTATTAATACTCATTAATCGTACAAACCCGAATAAATTCCAATGTACCGTGATATTTTCACCCGACATTCTTGCTACTTAAACTCGCCTAAGATTCCATCCTTATCTACCAACTCCCATATCAAAAAAAATCTCCAAGTAAATTACTCTGTCTATACGCTATTAATACTCATTAATCGTACGAACCCGAATAAATTCCAGCGTACCACGACATTTTCACCCAACGTTTTTACCACTCAACTTATCTAAAATTCCAGCCTTATCTACCAACTCATTCACCAAAAAAAAAAAAAAAAGGAAAAAAGGAAGAAAGAATTCCAATTAAATCACGCTATCATCGCATGCGTAAACGCACATAAACGACAACGTATTATTCAAAATTGAAAAGATGGCCAAGGACACCCTATCTATACGGTACAATAATCGCCAAGCTTTTCACCTCTGCCTGTGTGGGCTCGATTGCATGCAACTATTGACACTAAACGTTGTTTAGGTCGGTCAGTCCACTGGTTTAGCCAGGAACAAGAACTCGGCCCTGGGTTTTGGCTGTGGTCCACGAACGTGGTCCGACTAGCCAAGCGGACTAGTCCGATCGATTCCAACCGCCCACGCGTCGCGATTCCCCGGTTCTCGTGTTCGCGGCCTTTATCTCGGTTACGGTTTTTTACGTTGGCCAACCTCGTTCCACCGTATATAACCGTTTGAAACAAGCAAGCAGCGCCTAGTTTTTCCCCTCTTCTTGCCGCACTCTCTGTTCTCCTCCCCCCTCGCTTTTATCGGGTTTATCGCGCGATTTCTCGCGGGGTGGCTTCGTCCATCCACTTCCACTCGCCTTTCCCCCCGCGCGTAACCGTGTTGGATAAATTTTTTTTTTTTTTTACCTTCGCTCATTATGCGTCCTGCGTTCTGCTAGCCGATCGGCTAGTCGCGTTTTACAGCCTCTTTTTCCTCCGCTCTTTTCGACGATATTAGATTTTTAAGGCCTTATAAAAATGTCCGAACTCCGCGCGAATTATACGACGATTTCTTTTTTGTTCTCCGGTTTAGATAGGTCTCGTTGGTTCGTTTCGGTGGAACGTTTTTCCTGCGATTTCTCGACGGTGTTGGGTTACGTGGCTGGCATTGGATGCCTTGGATTGGAGGAACCATGGGGTTCGTTTTTGGGGAATTCAGTTTTAAGAAAAGAACGTGGAATTCTTGAATGGGAGTTTCCGACTATTTCCGAGTTTGTTAGTTTTGTGATTCGTTCATTTGCGAATATAACTATCGGTTTCACTTTTACATGTGATAATTATTTGAAATAATAGCTAAGTATCTTGAATTGTGTGAGTAAGGTTTATTCCGTTCGTTAATAATGATGCTAATAATAATTTATGTTCTGTTTGGATACGTTTTATAGATTATAAATGTGAAAATGTTTCTATAAATTCGGTATTTAACAGTAATTATTGAGATTTCCCAAATCTAGAAGCTGTTCAATTAACAACCAGTAATCAAACATTTCAAGCTTCCAAATAATTTAGTTAGTAATCGATAATAAAAATCCACAAATTCTCTAACAATTTATTTCCTAAGGAAAACATAATCCTTCGATAAGTTTATTTGAATCAATCGTTTAATCGGTTCAATTAAAAGAAAATAAGTCGATTAATGGATCGACAGTAAAACTTTGTAAAACTCCAAGTAATTTGATTAATAGTCGATAAGGAAACTCTCCATATTCTAATAATAATTTATCGAATAATCAATAGCGACATTTTCCAAGAAACTCACGCAATTACGAACGTTTATATTACACGACTGATGTTAATCGAGATTCGCCGTGACATTGTTCGTTAGTTTCGGAAAATTTGCATGAAAATTCCCATGGAGAAGGCAAACTTCTTGCAACCTGCGTAATATTTCTCGCCCTCCGCTTTTATCCTGATAAAGAATTCCCGCTACCGACGCGACGCGTTAATTCATTCGACAATTAAATTAATGCAAATCTGTCCGACTGCTCATCCATTATTCTCGAAGCATCGCGATCATGACAACGATCGATCGTTAATCGTCGAATCCTCCTGTTTTTCTAAGAAACGCTCGACGATGAAACCATCGATGGAAACTCGTAAAAGCTGAGCTATTATTTCATGACGTTACTCGGATGATGTGCAAGCGTGTCTCTGACTGAATGTTATTATGCAATGATGACACAGTCGAGCTGTGATCACCACGAAATCGGCGACGGAATTACAGAGGCGGTCTTTCATCGTTGCTAAGTCTCGAAAACGTGCACACCGATTAATGACAACGATCCAGTCGTTTCTCACTCTTCATTACGGTCTTTGTTTCTCTCCTTCTTTACATTTTTATCCTTCTTTTTTTCTTCCTTTTTTTTTTTTTATTTTTCATCGATGAAAACGTGATCGCGATCGTCGACTATCTTCGATCTTGATATCGTTGATATTAATTACCAACCCAATACATTTCTTCCTCTGTACAGGTAACTCGAAGTTTATTTGATCACTTGAATTAATTAGCTGATGCTCAGATAGATAATTTTTTAGATGATCCTGTGAGCGAAGTTATGACCACGTTCGACGCCAACAGGTGTAAGGAATATGATACGTAGAACTAAACGTGTCGTTGTGTGGATTTATAAGAGGACACGTATTTTCTAGAATATAATTAAACGAGATAGAACCTCGGCAGAAAATTATTTCGCCTATCAAATAATATAAAAATTCCTGTACTGTCGATGTTTCATATATTTTTGCTTATTACGTGAATTTCATTTAATTCTGCTCTTCCAATTCATAAAAATTCGCAGTTTAGATTTTCCAATAAATCATTAGAATGAAACTAGGGAAAGATGATAGGAAATCAGAGAGAGAGAGAGAGAAAGAGAGGATGAATGGTTGGAAGAGTACTATACCTCCGGGCACAATTGCATTGTTTTCTAAGATAGGAACATATATATATATTTTTTTAAATTCTGATCTCATACTCGTTATACTTATTCTCGTTGTCTTTTCTCTTCACATTTTTCCTCGTGCTTTTTTTTAAATTTTCCCTCGACGAGAACGTGATCGTGGTGGAATTATTTGTTCAATGTAAGCATAAGTGTCACTGGACACGCAACGAAGCGACCTTTCTTGCACGACATACACACGTGTCTCGTGGTTTTTGCACGATCATCAGGTCAGATATTTGGGTCAATTGGTATTTTGTTAATTAATCTATCGCCGCCGTTAGCACGCAGGGATTAAAGCGAAATTAAAGTCGTGGGGTTGAAATATCGAACACGGTGAACCAGTTTGAGATGGATTTCCATCAAATGATTGGACTCTGCTTTTGCACTTTGCTTTCTGCCCAAAGCAAATGGATAAGTTTCCACTGTGATAACTTGTATTTCACTTTATCGATTCTTAATCCGCGATAAATTAAGATTTCAATCTTTCGATCTGTCGGACGCAACTGTTTTATCGTTTTATAAATTTCCAGAAATACACTTACGTTCGAACGTAACAAAACGATCTATATTTATTTTTCAATTATATTTGAAGAACGTTTCGCATAAAGTCGATCGTCCTTAGGTTTTTCTAAAAATGTTTAAAATTCCAGAAGCATCGTAATCTTAATGATCAAATCTACTTTAATTATGTCTGAAATATATTTGAAAAATTTGCCAACTAATAATCCCAGGTTATCAAAAATTATATTCCTAATAAATCAATAAATAAAAATAAAAGTTACTTATCCGATTTCCCAGATAAACATAAACAATCTCACTCTATTTGAAATGTCCATTTTCGATTACGTCGATATTAAAATTCATCGCTTTAATCGTAAACCGAGACAAAAATCAGGAAACCAGCGAAACTCTGTTTAATCATATTTTTTCATGGGAAAATCTCTGCTCCTCGGTTGTAATGGTTACACAACGATTGACTCGAGTTTCTACGAATCAAGTGAAAGGGTTAAAGCAGAAGGGAAGAAGAGAGCAGCGTCCTCCACTTGGGAAAATACGTCACGTACGATCGATCTAAGCCAAAAATCATCGATGTCGAACGACAGTCAGGCTAATTTTAGAGGCATGTTTCAGGATCGATTCGACCGGCAATTTATTCCTTTCACGCAGCCGGCCAACGCGGAGAAAACAATAGTGAACGTGCGCGCGCGCTATCGTAAATAGCCAGGCGTGATTTGCATAAGCGCCGCGTTCACAATTTACGAAGATTCAACGTTCTTTGGCAGTTTGGCGGCAGTTGCGGATCGCTTGAACTTCTGTTCCGTCAAATATTACGCGTTAAAATCGATTCACGCGAAATATCTTCTCTTTCTTTCTCATTTCCCATCGTATTTTACGTCCTTCTTTTATTTACAACAATTTTCGAATTTCCTAAGAAACACAGAGAAATCCGACAATTTCAGTTCGTACGCGACCCAACAATGGTCACTTTTTCAAGGTAGACATTTCTTCGCAGCTGAACGAAGGTTCACTTGGTATCAGGATTAATTGCATTATATTCGAAGGAAGTAAAGTGCATTGAAACGCGAGCACGAATATTAAAAATGTTGCATCACGTTCTAATTTGCAATTAGTTTCGTGTAATTTCCTATTCAGAGATTTTGGAATATAGGTAATACTATCGAACGTATAGTGAATAAGCGTTCTTTAATACTAGAACTACACGAAGCTATTTCTATCAAAACCAGTCAAAATGACTGGTCTTTAAAAAATACGTAATAGAATATTTTTATATTTATTGATTTATTACTTCCTTACAGAAGAAATTCCACGTTATGCGGTACATTTTTGGTATTACTAATCCATCTGAGACCATGAGCTCTAAACGAGGCTTGACAAGTTTATAAAATTGTAGAACCAGTCATTTTGACTGCTGTGGTATTTCTAACGTTAGCATCGATCTGGAATTTTCTTGATGACTGATATCGTCATATCGAATGATACGCAGTAAAAATTTGAAAAACGCGTGGCAAGTTGTAGAAAACGAGGAAACTGGTTAATCGGGGTTCGATAAACAGATTGCAGGACCCTTTTGCACTTTGACAAGTACCAGTTATTTTCACCGGCGTTGGTATAAGTAGCCTTGATACAAAATTATTTTGAGTTGGAATACATAAAAAACAAAATAAAATTCATTATATTATTCTTTTAGTTATCGTTGCGAGAGTCATTACATCAGTGTGGGAAAAAATATAACATGAAGTGGGAATTTTAAAATAAAATTGTAAAATCAGTGTGGTAGTTGTAGTGTTAACAAATATGGGTTCTGTGTAGTAAGCATTTATGTTTCAAGGTGTTGTTTGTCATAACGCTCACTTTCTATTTTTAAGCCTAACTTACGCATCCCATTACCGGGACGATTAGCGCGATTATTCCTACTTTTTCTGAAAATATTTATTTCTCCAAAAATCATATTTAATATACGGTATGACGTGTTAAATTACATCAGTGGAGATTTGGCCAAGAAGCGATGCTTTCTACGATATTATTATCGAAAGATAGAACAAATTATTTGCTTCTTTTTAATAGAATTTTCAGTTCTGAAATCCCATTATTTTCCATGAAATTTAATGTGCTTGAATTTTGACTGCAATGCTTATATGAAAATAATGCATTTCTAAGTTTTATTGCTCTTTGTCTAATTTGTATGCAATTTTATCGTTTTCTATGAGGATTCATTCAGGAAATCTTTGGAACTTTCGTCTGTTGGTAATTTAAAAAATTAACATAATTTCTAAATTTAATTTAGAATTATTTTAGTATACAATTTTTAGCTATCGGATTTTCAATTGAATTTTTGCATACATTTCTAAGAAATTTAAGAAAGTAAAAATTCCAGAAGACTCTGTTATACGTCTGGTTAGTAACCACTTAATTAGCAGTTTAACAAATTGCACAATTTTACGCACAAAAAGGAAGCCAGATTTCCTCACTTTGTCGGAACGAAAGTTCTTAACAGGCGTTTAAACAGCAGAGAAAATACACGGAACACGGTGGTCGGGATATTTGTCGAGCAATTATTTATTCGCAGAGAAAATGTGCATATAATGTTCGGAAAGAATTTCTGAAAAATGTCTTCCAAGTTCCTCGTTCAACTAAATACGAGATACTAACAAAGATTGTTTTACAGCAATCGAATGATTATAATTTTGACGGCTATAAACAATGAAAGAGAAAGTTCTTGCCTTTGCTTTTTTCAAATAGCCAAATGTTACTCTTACCTTGTCAAAATCGTTTTATTTCTTAATTATTTGGTTTTCTAATTAATAGATATTTAACATCTAATACATGTAAATTACAAAAAGATTGATAGAATAAATAATAGAACGACTAACGAAAATCGTTCATGACATTGCACGCTTTGTGAGTCTCCTAATACAAATAGAAGCCATGACAACCATAAATTTTATTGATACAATTAATGACAAACAAAGCACAGCTAATAAAATAATAAACTAATTGTCTGTCTAAATTCCATCTTCTCAATTCTATTCAGAAAGATGTAAATTTCCATAAATATTGTCTTGTGAAAAGCTTGTGAAACTTATGAAGCAATCTGGTGTTATCTGATCGCAATTAAAAACCATAATATCCTTTTCCTTTTCACCGGAGATTTAAATGAAAAGTAAATACAAAGTGG